>NC_073633.1:28659166-31232500 GCF_029407905.1 Bubalus kerabau
GAGGCCTGGAGGATGAAAATCGGTCAGGCTCACCAAGATTGGGGGCGGGGGCGGGGGGCAGGAATTGCAGACAAATGAAAGAATAAGACCCAACGTGGGACAAGAGGTGACAAGTTTAGAAAACTGAAAGATCAGCATGGTGACTGCACAGAGAGTCAGGGAAGAGAGTTATGAACGAAGATTGAAGGGCCAGGTGGGATTCACATTGTGCAGAATCTTGTATACCATAGCCAAGTGTTTGTATTTTATTCTAGAGGCAATAGAAATCTACTGAAGCATTTAGGCAGGTGGCAACAACTTTGATTTAAAATAAAAAAATCACTGTTGCTACCAGTTAGATTAGTGCTTCTCAAATTTGAAAGTGGTAGAATCACCTGGGGATTTGTTAAAATGAAGATTCAAATTCAGTAGATTTGGAGTCGATCCTGGGATTCTGCACAAGTTCTAATATTGCTGGTCTATATTTTGAATATAAAAACTCTGGGTAATAGAGAGAAAAGAGACAAGTTATAAGGTAACCTAGATCAGAACAGTGCTTTCCAAATTTTGTTTAATACATCTTATTTTATGAAAAGAACATTTCAATTCAGTCACTCAGTCGTGTCCAACTCTTTGCAACTCCATGGACTGCAGCACGCCAGGCTTCCCTGTCCATCACCAACTTCCAAAACTTACTCAAACTCATGTCTATAGAGTCAGTGATGCCATCCAATCATCTCATCCTCTGTCATCATCCCCTTCTCCTCTTGCCTTCAGTTTTTTCAGCATCAGGATCTTTTCCAATGAGTCAGTTCTTCACATCAGGTGGCCAAAGTATTGGAGCTTCAATTTCAACATCAACCTTCCAATGCATATTCAGGACTGATTTCCTTCAGGATTGACTGGTTTGATATCCTTGCTGTCCAAGGGACTCTCAAGAGTCTTCTCTAACACCACAGTTCAAAAACATCAATTCTTCAGCACTTAGCTTTCTTTATAGTTCAACTCTCACATCCATACATGACTACTGGAAGAACCATACTTTTGACTAGATGGAACTTTCTCAGTAAAGTAATGTCTCTGCTTTTAAATATGCTGTCTAGGTTTGTGATAGCTTTGAAGCATCTTTTAATTTCATGGCTGCAGTCAGCATCTGCAGTGCTTTTGGAGCCCAAGAAGGTAAAATCTATCACCGTTTCCACTGTTTCCTCATCTATTTCCCATCTGCCATGAAGACCAGATGCCATGATCTTAATTTTTTGAATGTTGGGTTTTAAGCCAGCTTTTTTCACTTTTATGAAAATATATTAGTTCTTATTCTCTGTGAGGTACTCTGATGTTTTCTAATCTTATTTTTTATTACAAAATGTGTAATGACAAAAACCTTACTGATTAAAATAAAAGGAAATTAAAACTGAAATTTTTCACTTAGTAAAATGAAAACTAATTTAAAGTAGTAATATCCTGACTTGGTATAGTATTGGAAAGTCAGCAGCTTCATGGGTTGCTGTTGAAGCCATAGCTTGGTGAAAAATTTCTTCATGGAAACCAAACATTTAATGTCATGTTTTTTCCCTTATCCAAGCAATTTCACTACAACTTTAATGATGTTTGTTCATAAAAATATTGTCTATAATACTGTATAATTGGAAGAATACCAAATAGTGATTAGTTTTTAAAATACATCTAAATAATGGAAATTAGCCAATCATTTAGAATTATGCCTTTAGGGGAGGAGTTAAGATGGCAGAGGAGTAGGACGGGGAGAACACTTTCTCCCCCACAAATTCATCAAAAGAACATTTAAATGCCGAGTAAATTCCAAAAAACAACTTCTGAATGCCGGCAGAGGACATCAGGCACCCAGAAAAGCAACCCAAGTCTTCTAAAGGAGGTAGGAAAAAATATAAAAGACAAAAAAAAAGACAAAAGAGGGAGGGACAGAGTTCCATCCTGGGAAGGGAGTCTTAAAAAGAGAGAAGTTTCCAAACACCAGGAAACACTCTCACTGGTGAATCTGTGCCAAGCCTTGGAAGCACAGAGGGCAACATAACAGGGAGGAAAAATAAATAAACAATTAAAACCTGCAGATTACGAGCCCTACAGTAACTCCCCCAGCAGAGAAGCAGCGCAGACGCCTGCACACGCCACTAGCAAGCAGGGGCTGGGAAGGGAGCTGTGGCACGGGATGCATCGCTTAGAGTAAGGATCTGGCCTGAATACCCTGAGCGCTATCTGAGTGAAATAATTCAGACTAGCAAACCAGACTGTGGGATATCTACCACGCGAAAAGCCAGCCATAACCTAAGACACCGCCAGGCCCACGCACGGTACAAAGGACTGAACAGAGATAGCCAGCTGCAGACCATCCCCCTCTGGTGACAGGCAGCCAGAGCCAGTAGGGGGCAATCACAGCCCCAGAGAGACATTATCTATAAAACTGTAAGCAGGCTTCTTTGCTAACTAAAACTTCTTGGGGGTCTGGACAGTCAACATCCACCTGAGAAGGTGTATCGGTTGTACACCTAGATAACCGAGCGGCGGGGAGGCAATAAGTCGCAGCGACCACGCTCGCCAAACACCTCATCACCTGAGCTGCTCAGACCTGGGAAGGACACAAAACGCAGGCCCAACCTAGTCTGCGCCTCTGGGGACTACCTGAGTGCCTGAACCTGAGCGGCTTGGACCTGGGAGGTGCAAGCAGCCCAGGGCTGGCCTCGGATGGCTCCCAGCGGAGCAACCTAGAGCCTGAGCAGTGTGGACAGGGAGGGCACACGCGCCATAAGCGGGGGCAGACCCAATGTGGCTGAGGCACTGCAAGTACACGCCAGTGTTATTTGTTTGCAGCGTCCCTCCCTCCCCACAGCGCGACTGAACAAGTGAGCCTAAAAAAAAAAAAAAAGTGTCTACCACTGTCCCCTTTGTGTCAGGGCAGAAACCAGACACTGAAAAGACCAGCAAACAGAAGAAGCTATAACAGAGGGAACCGCCTTGGAAGCTACAGGCAATAGATTAAAACCCTGTGGTTAGTACCGACTACATAGGAAGGGGCCTATAGATCTTGAGAAATATAAGTCGGACCAAGGAACTAGCTGAAAATGAACTGACCCCACAATACCAACAACAAAACCAGAGAAAGTCCTAGATATATTTTTACTATTTTTACGATCATTCTTTCTTTCTTTTTTTTTAATTTTTTAAAAAAATTTAAGTCCTCTATTATTCCTTTAATTTTCACTTTTATAACCTACTATTAATTTGCAAAAAAAAAAGACCCTATTTTTTTAAAGCAAACTTCATATATATAGTTTTTATAATTTTTGTGACCTTGTTTTTTTTTTTCTTATTCTTCTTTTCTTTAATATTGTGTTTTTGAAATTCCAAACACTACTCTAGATTTTTAATTTTAGCTTTTTGGTATTTGTTATCAATTTTGACCCTATTTTTTTTATTATAATTTTTGTGACTTTTTTCCCCTCTCTTTATTTCTCTTCTTCTTTTATATAACATTGTATATCTGAAATTCCAAATTCTACTCTAGATTTTTAATTTATGCTTTTTGGTATTTGTTATCAATTTTGTACCTATATTTTCTTTATAAGTTTTGCAACTTTTTTTTTTTCTCTCTTTCTTTTCCTTCTTCTTTTCTTTAATATTGTATTTTTGAAATTCCAAACTCTACTCTAGATTTTTAATTTTTGCTTTTATGTATTTGTTACCAATTTTGTACCTTTAAGAACCCGATCTTCAGGACCCATTTTCCACTAGGGAGCGAGATTACTGGCTTGACTGCTCTCTCTCCCTTTCGACTCTCCTTTTTCTCCACCAGGTCGCCTGTGTCTCCTCCCTAACCACTCTCTACTCTACCCAACTCTATGAATTTCTGTGTGTTCCAGAGGGTGGAGAACACTTAGGGAACTGATTACTGGCTGGATCTGCCTCCCTCCTTTTCATTCCCCCCTTTTATCTTTCTGGCCACCTCTGTCTCCTTCCTCCTTCTTCTCTTCTATGTATAACTGCGTGAACATCTCTGAGCAGTCCAGTTGTGGAGTGCACATAAGGAAGTGATTACTGGCTAGCCCACTCTCTCCTCTATTGATTCAATCTCATCTCATTCGGGTCACCTCTAACTCCCTCCTCCCTCTTCTCTTCTCCATGTAACGCTGTGAACCTCTCTGGGTGACCCTCACGGTGGAGAAACTTTTCTTCCTTAACATAGATGTTTTATCAATGGAGCTGTATAGAAGGAGAAGTTTTGAAACTACTGTAAAAATAAGACTGATAACTGGAAGCAGGAGGCTTAAGGCCAAACCCTGACTCCAGGGAACGCCTGACTCCAAGGAACATTAATTGACAGGAGCTCATCAAATGCCTCCATACCTACACTGAAACCAAGCACCACACAAGGGCCAACAAGTTCCAGGGCAAGACATACCAAGCAAATTCTCCAGCAACAAGGAACACAGCCCTGAGCTCCAATATACAGGCTGCCCAAAGTCACCCCAAAACCATAGACATCTCATAACTCATTACTGGACATTTCATTGCACTCCAGAGAGAAGAAATCCAGCTCCACCCACCAGAACACCGATACAAGCTTCCCTAACCAAGAAACCTTGACAAGCCACCTGTACAAACCCACACACAGCGAGGAAACGTCACAATAAAGAGAACTCCACAAACTGCCAGAATACAGAAAAGACACACAAAACTCAGCAATTTAAACAAGATGAATAGACAGAGGAATGCCCAGCAGATAAAAGAACAGGATATATGCCCACCAAACCAAACAAAAGAGGAAGAGATAGGGAATCTACCTGATAAAGAATTCCAAATAATGATAGCGAAATTGATCCAAAATCTTAGAATCAAAATGAAATCACAGATAAATAGCCTGGAGACAAGGATTGAGAAGATGCAAGAAAGGTTTAACAAGGACCTAGAAGAAATAAAAAAGAGTCAATATATAATGAATAATGCAATAAATGAAATAAAAAACAACTGGGGCCAACAAATAGTTGAATAACAGAAGTAGAAGATAGGATTAGTGAATTAGAAGATAGAATGGCAGAAATAAATGAATCAGAGAGGAAAAAAGAAAAATGCATTAAAAGAAATGAGAACAATCTCAGAGACCTCCAGGACAATATTAAACGCTACAACATTCGAATCATAGGGGTCCCAGAAGAAGAAGACAAAAAGAAAGACCATGAGAAAATACTCGAGGAGATAATAGTTGAAAACTTCCCTGAAATGGGGAAGGAAATAATCACTCAAATCCAAGAAACCCAGAGAGTCCCAAACAGGATAAACCCAAGGCGAAACACCCCAAGACACATATTAATCAAATTAACAAAGATCAAACACAAAGAACAAATACTAAAAACAGCAAGGGGAAAACAACAAATAACACACAAGGGAATTCCCATAAGGATAACAGCTGATCTTTCAATAGAAACTCTTCAAGCCAGGAGGGAATGGCAAGACATACTTAAAGTGATGAAAGAAAATAACCTACAGCCCAGATTACTGTATCCAGCAAGGATCTCATTCCAATAAGAAGGAGAAATCAAAAGCTTTACAGACAAGCAAAAGCTGAGAGAATTCAGCACCACCAAACCAGCTCTCCAACAAATACTAAAGGATCTTCTCTGGATAGGAAACACAAAAGGGGTGTATAAACTCGAACCCAAAACAATAAAGTAAATGGCAACGGGATCATACTTATCAATAATTACCTTGAACATAAATGGGTTGAATGCCCCAACCAAAAGACAAAGACTGGCTGAATGGATACAAAAACAAGACCCCTACATATGCTGTCTACAAGAGACCCACCTCAAAACAGGGGACACATACAGACTGAAAGTGAAGGGCTGGAAAAAGATTTTCCATGCAAATAGGGACCAAAAGAAAGCAGGAGTAGCAATACTCATATCAGATAAAATAGACTTTAAAACAAAGGCTGTGAAAAGAGACAAAGATGGTCACTACATAACGATCAAAGGATCAATCCAAGAAGAAGATAATAACAATTATAAATATATATGCACCCAACACGGGAGTGCTGCAATATGTAAACAAATGCTAACAAGTATGAAAGGAGAAATTAACAATAGCACAATAATAGTGGGAGACTTTAATACCCCACTCACACCTATGGATAGATCAACTAAACAGAAAATTAACAAGGAAGCACAAACTTTAAACGATACAATAGACCAGTTAGACCTAATTGATATCTATAGGACATTTCATCCCCCAAAAATGAATTTCACCTTTTTCTCAAGTGCACATGGAACCTTCTCCAGGATAGATCACATCCTAGGCCATAAATCTAGCATTGGTAAATTCAAAAAATTTGAAATCATTCCAAGCATCTTCTCTGACCACAATGCAGTAAGATTAGATCTCAATTACAGGAGAAAAACTATTAAAAATTCCAACATATGGAGGCTGAACAACACACTGCTGAATAACCAACAAATCAGAGAAGAAATCAAAAAAGAAATAAAAATTTGCATAAAAATTAATGAAAATTAAAACACAGTAACCCAAAACCTGTGGGACACTTTAAAAGCAGTCCTAAGGGGAAAGTTCATAGTAATACAGGCATACCTCAAGAAAAAAGAAAAAAGTCAAATAAATAACCTAATTCTACACCTAAAGCAACTAGAAAAGGAAGAAATGAAGAACCCCAGGGTTAGTAGAAGGAAAGAAAACTTAAAAATTAGGGCAGTAATAAATGCAAAACAAACAAAAGAGACCATAGCAAAAATCAACAAAGCCAAAAGCTGGTTCTTTGAAAGGATAAATAAAATTTACAAACCATTAGCCAGACTCATCAAGAAAAAAGGGAGAAAAATCAAATCCGTAAAATTAGAAATGAAAATGTAGAGATCACAACAGACAACACAGAAATACAAAGGATCATAAGAGACTACTATCAACAATTATATGCCAATAAAGTGGACAATGTGGAAGAAATGGACAAATTCTTAGAAAAGTACAACTTTCCAAAACTGGACCAGGAAGAAATAGAAAATCTTAACAGACCCACCACAAGCTTGGAAATTGAAACTATAATCAAAAATCTTCCAGCAAACAAAAGCCCAGGTCCAGACGGCTTCACAGCTGAATTCTACCAAAAATTTAGAGAAGAGCTAACACCTTTCCTGCTCAAACTCTTCCAGAAAATTGCAGAGGAAGGTAAACTTCCAAACTCATTTTTTGAGGCCACCATCACCCTAATACCAAAACCTGACAAAGATCCCACAAAAAAGAAAACTACAGGCCAATATCACTGATGAACATAGATGCAAAAATCCCTAACAAAATTCTAGCATTCAGAATCCAACAACACATCAAAAAGATCATACACCATGACCAAGTGGGCTTTATCCCAGGGATGCAAGGATTCTTCAATATCCGCAAATCAATCAATGTAATACACCACATTAACAAATTGAAAAATAAAAACCATATGATTATCTCAATAGATGCAGAGAAAGCCTTTGACAAAATTCAACATCCATTTATGATCAAAACACTCCAGAAAGCAGGAATAGAAGGAACATACCTCAACATAATAAAAGCTATATATGACAAACCCACAGCAAACATTATCCTCAATGGTGAAAAATTGAAAGCATTTGCTCTAAAGTCAGGAACAAAACAAGGGTGCCCACTTTCACCATTACTATTCAACATAGTTTTGGAAGTTTTGGCCACAGCAATCAGAGCAGAAAAAGAAATAAAAGGAATCCAAATTGGAAAAGTGGAGTAAAACTCTCACTCTCTGCAGATGACATGATCCTCTACATAGAAAACCCTAAAGACTCCACCAGAAAATTACTAGAACTAATCAATGATTATAGTGAAGTTGCAGGATATAAAATCAACACACAGAAATCCCTTGCATTCCTATACACTAATAATGAGAAAACAGAAAGAGAAATGAAGGAAACAATTCCATTCACCATTGCAACGGAAAGAATAAAATACTTAGGAATATATCTACCTAAAGAAACTAAAGACCTATATATAGAAAACTATAAAACACTGGTGAAAGAAATCAAAGAGGACACTAATAGATGGAGAAATATACCATGTTCATGGATTGGAAGAATCAATATAGTGAAAATGAGTATACTACCCAAAGCAATTTGTAGATTCAATGCAATCCCTATCAAGCTACCAACGGTATTTTTCACAGAGCTAGAACAAATAATTTCACAATTTGTATGGAAATACAAAAAACCTCGAATAGCCAAAGCTATCTTGAGAAAGAAGAATGGAACTGGAGGAATCAACCTAACTGACTTCAGGTTCTACTACAAAGTGACAGTCATCAAGACAATATGGTACTGGCACAAAGACAGAAATAGAGATCAATGGAACAAAATAGAAAGCCCAGAGATAAATCCATGCACATAAGGACACCTTATCTTTGACAAAGGAGGCAAGAATATACAATGGATTAAAGACAATCTCTTCAACAAGTGGTGCTGGGAAAACTGGTCAACCACTTGAAAAAGAATGAAACTAGAGCACTTTCTAACACCATACACAAAAATAAACTCAAAATGGATTAAAGATCTAAATGTAAGACCAGAAACTATAAAACTCTTAGAGGCGAACAGGCAAAGCACTCTCTGACATACATCACAGCAGGATCCTCTATGACCCACCTCCCAGAATATTGGAAATAAAAGCAAAAATAAACAAATGGGACCTAATTAACCTTAAAAGCTTCTGTACAACAAAGGAAACTATAAGCAAGGTGAAAAGACAGCCTTCAGAATGGGAGAAAATAATAGCAAATGAAGCAACTGACAAGCAACCCAGTGTCAAAAATATACAAGTAACTCCTACAGCTCAATTCCAGAAAAACAAATGACCCAATCAAAAAATGGGCCAAAGAGCTAGACATTTCTCCAAAGAAGACATACAGATGGCTAACAAACACATGAAAAGATGCTCAACATCACTCATTGTCAGAGAAATGCAAATCAAAACCACTATGAGGTACCATTTCACACCAGTCAGAATGGCTGCGATCCAAAAGTCTACAAGCAATAAATGCTGGAGAGGTTGTAGAGAAAAGGGAACCCTCTTACACTGTTGGTGGGAAGGCAAACTAGTACAGCCATTATGGAGAACAGTGTGGAGATTCCTTAAAAACCTGGAAATAGAACTGCCTTATGATCCAGCAATCCCACTGCTGGGCATACATACTGAGGAAACCAGAATTGAAAGAGACACATGTACCCCAATGTCCATTGCAGCACTGTTTTTAATAGCCAGGACATGGAAGCAACCTAGATGTCCATCAGCAGACGCATGGATAAGAAAGCTGAGGCACATATACACAATGGAGTATTACTCAGCCATTAAAAAGAATACATTTGAATCAGTTCTAATGAGGTGGATGAAACTGGAGCCTATTATACAGAGTGAAGTAAGCCAGAAAGAAAAACACCAATACAGTATACTAATGAATATATATGGAATTTAGAAAGATGGTAACAATAACCCTGTATACGAGACAGCAAAAGAGACACTGATGTATAGAACAGTCCTTTGGACTCTGTGGGAGAGGGAGAGGGTGGGATGATTTGGGAGAATGGCATTGAAATGCATATAATATCATATATGAAACGAGTCACCAGTCCAGGTCCGTTGCACAATACTGGATGCTCGGGGCTGGTGCACTGGAACAACCCGGAGGGATGGTATGGGGAGGGAGGAGGGAGGAAGGTTCAGGATGGGGAACACATGTATACCTGTGGCAGATTCATTTTGATATTTGGCAAAACCAATACAATATTGTAAAGTTTAAATATAAAATAACATTAAAAATAAATAAATAAATAAAATTATGCCTTTAACATATGTTTTCTGACATGGAAATATCTACAATGTTGAGAAAAACAAATATGTTAATAAATTCCAGGTATATTATAGTCCCCTCTCAAAGAAAAATATAGCTGTATAATACATGCATCAAAATTTCTGAAAACTGGTGAAAGTCATAAACTTTATGTCATGAAATTATGGGAGTGTCCTCTTTTTAAATGTGTTTATATCTTCTAATTTGTTTAAAATTAATATATATAATTAAGTAATAAAATTTTAGCTTAATTTAAATTTAAAATACTACACTCCTTCCTTCAAACTCTGGATCCATTTTTTATCTTTAGTGGAAGAAACAATTGACAAAAGGTCAGAGTGTCTGAGCTCTGTTCACAGCTTCCATTTTGCTATAAGTCATGCTTTAAGTGGTCATTCAAATCCCGTAAATCTTAATTCTTTAACGTATTAAATGAAGGGCATGGACTGAATCAGTATTTCATAAAGTTTGATTGATGCAAGAGATCATGGTAGGCAGTACATAAAAGAAAATTGTAATTGTTACAGATAAGGTATTATTTTAATCTGTAATATGTTCAGTTCAGTTCAATTCAGTTCAGTTGCTCAGTCATGTCAGACTCTTTGCGACCCCATGAATCACAGCATGCCAGGCCTCCCTGTCCATCACCAACTCCTGGATTTCACCCAGACTCACGTCCATCGATTCAGTGATGCCATCCAGCCATCTCATCCTCTGTCGTCCCCTTCTCCTCCTGCCCTCAATCCCTCCCAGCATCAGAGTCTTTTCCAATGAGTCAACTCTTCACATGAGGTGGCCAAAGTACTGGAGTTTCAGCTTTAGCATCATTCCTTCCAAAGAAATCCCAGAGCTGATCTCCTTCAGAACGGACTGGTTTGATCTCCTTTCAGTCTGTAAGAACAAAATATCTTCCCATTAATTTTTGTCTTCAATTTCTATAATCAATGTCTTACAGATTTCAATATACAAGTCTATACTTATTTGCTTAAAGTTATTCTTAGGTATTTTCTTTCTGATGTGATGGAAAAAGAATTGTTTTCTTAATATCTCTTCCAGATAGTTCATTATTGGAATGCAGATTAATTTTGTATCCTGCAACTTTGCTGAATTTGTGTATTAGTAACAACATAGACTAACATCTTGGGGGCATGTCTCCCACTGCTAAGCCAGATGATCTGATTTTCTTTTCACTTTCTCTTTTTGTGTACTCAAAAAATGTATATTTTAACTGTGGTAGGAAGTCTCTGTGCTGTTTATTTTTGGATGAATAATTTCTAGTGCTTAAACAAGTTAAAAGTTTTTTCTCTGGCATTTTATTGGCATTTTATGGCCTATTAAAAGTATATCTGTCAAAGTTATAGGTATCAGGAGTTATCTTATTCCTTCTATGAATTGATTGGACTAGTAAAAGCTGTGGTTGCTACCATCCAATTTTTAAATTTAAAAAAAAAAATACTAAATAATTCTTACATGGAACAGTACACAAAATTATGTGCAGACACATTTTCCCCTGGCAATGATGGTAAACAGATATTTAATTTTGCTATATTTTCAATAGCTCTCTCCAAACGTTACAGACAAAACTAAAGAGTAACTTCTAGTACTATTCCTATTTTTAAAGTAATAACTACTGTTGGGAAGAGTCCATGTATGTCTTTTCAATTTTAATGTTATAGCTATGTATCACAAAACAATATATTATATTGTGATTATATTCTGAAATTTCTCATAAGTAGTGTCATGCAGCATATATCATTCTGATGCTTTTTATACTCAGCATTTTATTTTTGTAAGATTTATCTAAGAAAATAATATAAAGAACTGTTTCTTTGCTTGTAATAGTTCATGTATTTTGACTTCATATGTAATTCATTATTCATTCATTCTGTACTTGAATGGTTATACTTCTGCTTACAGGGTTGGTGTGACTATCCTTGTAAATGTCTCCTTGTTCAAATGTTGGAAGTACTTGAATATAGATAACAGGAATTGGAATTGCTTGACTTTTAAATATATACATTTTCTTCTTTATTAAATAGTTCAGGCAACTTTTCTCTGAAGTTGTTAAATAAATATTCTCTATGTGGTTGCTTTTCTCCATCTGGAGAAATTTGATAGTCTTCTCCCTGTATTTGGGTCAAAACTTAATGCTATCAGATTTTCACATTTCTGGTTATCTGACAGAAATGAGATAGTAATTTGCTTTAATTTAATTTCCTCTGATTACTGCAGAAGTTGATGTTTTATATGTTCACATGTCTATTTCCTCTTCTTTAAATTGCCTTTATGTAAATTATTTTATTATCTCTTTTCATTTTGAATGTTTTTCTTATTTATTTGTAGAAGCCCCCTATGTAAACTAAATTTCTAGTATTTTCTTGATTACATGGTTTCCTATACATCTTACTATGCATTCGATTTTTAATTATGTAGTGGGGCATGCTTGCAGGTTAAAAACTTCCCATCTATTAGGAATTCTCTATAAATTTATATTTATAATTGTCAAATTACTTTAATGATTATATACTTATTTAGCTTTTCTATTTCTTCTTTAACTATTTTTGATAATATATATATTTTAGAGCATCTATCAGAACATTGAAATATGCGGCCAAGTCTTTTTCTTGTGTCAAGGATTTCTTCAGATAGTAAATCTCTGCCCTTGTTGAGGTCCCCTGTGAAACCTTCTCTGTTCCATATGGAGGCATGTCTCATGAGGAGGAAGCTTTGGTCTGGGTGCTGGACACACCAGGAGGAAGCAGGGCTCTTGAAATACTCATGATAGGGCCTCACCTGTCCTGGGATCCCTTCAAAGGCAGAAACTGGCCCTCAAGCCGAGTCACTGCATGGGGCTGTCTCTCCTCCCATAAGATCAACATTAGATCAAGGAGATTGCTGCACACTGAAGAGAATATGTCTCTAAATAGATTCTAAATCTGACAATTATTCTGTATCATTAACAATACTTGATATAGTTGTCTTTTTATTTTTAGCCAAAATAATGGGTGTATGCTGCTGCTGCTGCTAAGTTGCTTCAGTCCTGTCCAACTCTGTGCGACCCCATAGACGGCAGCCCACCAGGCTCCCCTGTCCCTGGGATTCTCCAGGCAAGAATACTGGAGTGGGTTGCCATTTCCTTCTCCAATGCCATACATGCTAGTCACTTCAGTTGTGTTCGACTCTGTGCAACCCCATGGACAGCAGCCTACTAGGCTTCTCTGTCCATGGGATTCTCTAGGCAAGAATACTGGAGTGGGTTGCCATTAATGGGTGTATAGAGATCTCATTGTGGCATTAACTTGCATTTCCATGATGACTAATGATGTAGAAGAGGGGATTACAAACTTCTTCAATAAAGGGTAGAATAGTAAATATTTTTGTCTTTGTAGGCCATTCATTCTGTTGCAACTACTGAACTCTGCCATTGTTTCATGAAATAAGTTATTGATAATACATAAATAAATAAGCTTTCTTATGTTCCAACAAAATTTATTTACAAAGTAAATGGCTGAATGGACCGGTCCATGGGCCATATTTTGTTGATTCCTGATATAAAGGACTCCATGGCTTCACAGTGTAATTCTCCAAACATTTAAAGACTAGTTAGGTCCCATCCTTCTCAAATTTTCCTTAAAATTGAAGGTGGCGAAATATTACCAAACTCATTCAATGAAGCCTTCATTACCCTGATGCCAAAACCAGACAATAAAACTACCAAAAAAAAGTCAGTTTCTTGAAAGAACATCGATAAAAAAAATCCTCAAACAAAATATTAGCAAACTTCAATTCAGTCAGTTCAGCTGCTCAGTCATGCCCAACTCTTTGTGACCCCATGGACTGAAGCACACCAGGCTTCCCTGTCCATCACCAGCTTCTAGAACTTGCTCAAACTCATGTCCATAAAGTCAGTGATACCATCCAACAATCTCATCCTCTGTTGTCCCCTTCTTTTCCTGCCCTCAATCTTTCCCAGCATCAGGGTCTTTATCAATGAATCAGTTCTTTGCATCAGGTGGCCCAAGTTTCAGCTTCAGCATTAGTCCTTCCAATGAATATTCAAGACTAACTTCCTTTAGAACTGAATTAAGTTAGGAAACTTAATTCAACAATTTACGAAAGAATCATATATCATGGCCAAGTGGGATATCGTCTAGGTGAACAAGGATGGTTCAGTATTTGCAAATCAATCAACATGATATACATTAATAGCATGAAGGATAAAAACTTATATAATTATCTCAACAGACAAATAAAAAGTATTTGACAAAATTCAGCATCCATTCATGTTTAAAACTCTTAATAAACTTGGTATAATGGGAACACATCTCAAAATAATACAGGCCATTTACAACAAACACACAATTAATATCATATTTGATGGTAAAAACTGAAAGCTTTTCTCCAAGGTGAGGAACAAGACAAGGATGCCTACTCTCACCATTTCCATTTAACATAGTACTTGAAGTCCTTGTCACAGCAGTCACATAGGAAAAAGAAATAGAAGGCATCCAAATTGGAATAAAACTATTAAAATGCAAAAAGACAGCCTATCAAACAGAAGAAGATATGTGCAAATAATTAGTCAATAAGGGGTTAGTGTCCAAAATATATAAATAAATTTATATGCAATATGAAAACTATAAATACTCTGATTTTTTAAAAGGCAGAGGACCTAAATAGACATTTTTCCAAAGAAACATACAGATGGGCAACAGACACATGAAAAGACATTCAACATCTGTAATCATTAGGTAAATGCAAGTCAAAACCCAGTGAGATCTCACCTCACCCCAATCAGAAGACTATCATCAAAAAGCCAAGAAGTAATGAGTGTTGCTGAGGATGTGAAGAAAAGGGACCCTTTGGGCACCCTTGCTGGGAAAATAAACTGGTGCAGCCACTATTTAAAACAGCATAAAAGTTCTTCAAAAATTAAAAATATAAATACTACATCATCCAGCAATTCCATTCCTGGATATCTATCAGAAGAAAACAAAAACACTAATTTGAAAATATATATGCACCCTAATATTCACAGAAGCATTATTTCTAATCATCAAGATATGGAAGCAATCAGTGTTCATTCATATGAATAGATAGAGAATATGTGTACACACATATATATATACACACAATGAAATATTACTTAATCATAAAAAGGATAAAATCTAGTCATATGAGACAACGTGGAGAACCTGGAGGGTATTATACTTAGCAAAATAAGTCAGACAGAGAAAGACAAATACTGTATGTTTTCACTTATATATGGATTCTAAAATGCAAAACTAACAGAACAGAAACAGACTCATAGATATAGGGAATAAACTACCTGTTACTAGAGGGGAAAGGGGTGGGTGTAGGAGTGAAATAGGTGAAGTGGATTAAGAGGTACAAAAATTGTGTGTATTTTTCCATACTTATAAAATAAATAAAATTATGTAATGCAAAAGTGCTCCCATTTCGAGCATAAAAAAAAAAGAAAAAAAATTATGTAATGCGCAGTAAGGAAAGGAATCGACCCTGCCAATGCCTTAACTGTACCCAGTGAAACTGATTTCAGACTTCTTGCATCCAGAATTGAAAGAGGATAAATTTGTTTTAATTAAACGACCAAGTTCATATTAACCATTGAGCATATGTGTGTTTTTTGTTTGCGCTGCTGCAGGAGTAGGATGAGATGTATCTGCAGTTGTCTGTTGGGACGCATCATGGTGAGGCAGGTTTGGATGGACATTCTCGGGACAGCCAACTTAGCTGAATAACATCTTCTTGGAGTCACTTTTCTCTTCTTTTAGTTCCTTTCATTTCTTCCCATTTTGAAGTAGAGCATATTGTAGCTAAATATTTATTGTGATAGGGCTTCCCTCATAGGACAGTTGGTAAACAATCCGCCTGTAATGCAGGAGACCCCGGTTCCATTCGTGGGTCGGGAAGATCCGCTGGAGAAGGGATAGGCTACCCACTCCAGTATTCTTGGGCTTCCCTTGTGGTTCAGCTGGTTAAAAAGATCCCCTGGAGAAGGGAAAGGCTACCCACCTCAGTATTCTGGCCTGGAGAACTCCATGGGCTGTATAGTCCATGGGGTCGCAGAGTCGGACCTGACTGAACACCTTCCACGTTCACTTTCTTATCTATTAATAGACCTTTCCTAGCTACAAGTTTGAGACTCTATCGCAGAAGAAGATACAGATTGAGGGGAAGATAAAGACCAAAGTCTCAAATCTGTAAGGCCAATAAGAAGCACTGCAAATGCCCTGTGGTGGCCTCACAGTGTGACTGTGGCTGGAGGAGGGGCTGAGCCCCGCGGAGGGTTTGAGTACAGGCTGCAGGTGCCCGGGGAGCACAGTGCTGCACAGCACAGAAGTAAGTGCCTGAGTCTGTGGTCCGCAAAGAGGAAATGTGCAGTGAGCTGCGGCGTTCTTTAGGGACTGTCGTGGCATTTAATCTTCCTTCCTGCCTTGTTCCTGAAGGAACGTAAATGAGGTGGATGAGGCGGCCCCCGGGCTTCTGAAGATACCACCGCACACTGTTTGCCGAGGTGGAGAAATTACACCACAGTGTAGAGCTGGCTTCCTCCTGAGGAGTCAGGGCTGGGGGACTCTGCTCCACATCCACCCCTCTCACACCTGATGAGAAAGAGACAGACAGTCACAGGTGAGGCCCACTGTAACTCTGAAAAAACCCTGAACGTGTCCCTCCAGCTCCCATCGATGTTGAGAAGGATAGGAAGTGTGCAGGACTTGTCAACTCTTTCTACTCCCTCCCTCAACAGTACAGCAGCTGCTCATTTCTTCGGATTCCCCTGCAGGGCAGCCCCAACTCACAGCAAACCCGGGCAAACAAAAGCCCCAGCACAGTGCCCACTAGCCTCTTCATGATGCCTTGACTTGCTGCTAAGAAATTTTCACCTTAAAATACACAGCTAAACCCATAAGTGGTGTGTCACTTCTTGTCTGGAAATGTTCCTGCTCCTGCAGCCAATCAGCTCACTCAACAAACCCTGCTCAGGTGACACTCTGTGACAGGAAGCCCCACCTAACAGTCAACTCCACTGAGAACACTGAACTTGAGAAAACAAATCCTGTCTTTGCAAATTTAAAAAGAAAAGAAAAAATCTAAGATGCCCATAAGAATGAAACATTTGCAATACTCTATATTCTCTGTACTATTTGCCTTCACAGAACATGCCAACTTCCTGAAAATAACACAGGCTGAAACTGTTTAAGCTACCAGATCTCAGGGGTTTGCAGATAGCTCCCCCTACAGTCCTAGTCTGGAGAAGGCAATGTGTCACTCAGAGCATAGAAGTACTTGCTCAAGTTACTTCAGTGGGCTTTTTCCACAGGTGAAAGGAAGTTTCCCTCTTCCTAAATTCAGATGCAAAACCTTTGATGCCTGAAACAAGATTGTTTCCAGACATGTACTTCAGGAGAATCTGGAGTCCTTGGTTGGGGTACTGCACATACCAGTAGAGATTAGGTTGAAGAGAAAATGAGTAGTTGCACCTCAGCTCCAGAGAGACTCGTTCAGAGACAGTGATGTGGCCATTGGGCTGGTCACTGACTGGGCTCCTGAAACATTAATACTGAATCAGTGAACTCAGCTCAACAAAAGTCTCTATTCAAAGTCAAATCAGAACAATGTTCCGTGTGTGGACAAGAGAGTAAAATCGAACAGTACTCACTCAGCAGCAGGAGTGCCTCAAGCATCAAGGTGAACACCAAGGTCATGGTGGAGCAGTGAAGAGGCAGTGAGCTGCTTTCTGGGTGATTCCCCCCAGACAGAAGTCTCATGACTGGGGGACTTGAATCCAAGTTGCTCTGCGGTTGAGGAGGAATGACAGGTGATATCGATTTCTTCTTCTGATGGAGACTGTAGAGGGAGCTAGGAAGAGAGGCTGTCTCTAGTGTCTGAGATGCTTTACATGTCATTGTGTAAAAAATGGTGTGAGGATATCTCTTCAAATTGTAAGAAAGAAACATTTTTTTGAGCTTATTCTGATCTTTCCCAATTTTCACAACAGTGCCCTCCAGGGGTCAAATAGAGAAATAAAGAGAGATTCACAATTTTTGTTCACCCCCTTGCTGGCTTTGTATGGTTGAATTCTAAAGCATTATAATTATGTACAGAGCAGAATTTATGTTTTGTAGGCTCTGAAACTTACAAAATTGCACTTTCTATAGCAGCACAAAATTATGGATAAAAATTAAATACAAAATAATGTTTAGAATGAGAAATAAAATCATAGTGAATTATAAATTTTAGAAAGCAAATTCCACAGACAGCATAAATATAGAAAATTGAGTCATATTTTAGTACTTATTTCCATGACACACTGCTATAATACTTTTTGTTTCTATACTTTTTGTCTTCATACTTTTTACGCTTTTCTTCTTATGACAATAAATTTGTAAAAACTTTAATACAGAGAAAAGAAAGATAATCATTGATTGAAATTTACTTTCTTAAAAAATTCAAAGTGCATTTTGAAAATGGATGAAAATTTACAGGATTATGGTCAAAATTTGGAAACTGTCTATCACAGTACTATGTGCTACAAGATTTCATTACATTCCAAATTTTCTTATGTCATAACAAATCCTAAATACTATCAACTGATCACACCAATTAACGAGTTTATTTCCTATGTTAGTTTCCTATTGATGAGTGACAAATTATCAAGAACTTTTGTGATGGAACAACATCTGTTTATATCACAGGTTCTGTAAGTCAGAAATCAGCACAAAGTTAAGCTGAACTCACAAGGTTGCAGTCAAGGAGGCAACTAAGACTGTCTGGGGCATGAGGTCCTCTTCCAGATTCAGTGGTTGCTGGTAGAATTCATTTCCTTGTAGCTGTAGCACTCATGGCAACTTGTTTCCTCAAGACAAGGAGGATGTCTTTGATCGCAGGAAAAGTTTAAGCTCTTTTTTAAAGAGCTCACTTGATTAGATTAGGCCCACCTAGGACAATCTCCTTTTGATTCATTCAAGGTCATACTGATTAGAGACTTTAATTACACCTGCAAATTTCTTTTATGTGTGTGTGTGTGTGTGTGTGCTCAGCCCCTCAGACTCTTGGCAACCCCATGGACTATAGCCCACCAAGTTTCTCTGTCCATGGAATTTTCCAGGCAAGAATACTGGAGTGGGTTGCCATTTCCTCCTCCAAAGGATCTTCCCAAACCTGGGATCAAACCCACATCTCTTGCATCAGCAGACAGATTCTTCACCACCACACTACCTGGGGAACCATGGTATCATCTACCTACCATAGTTGTTAATGCCCTCATTGGACTGGCATACTATGAGTTTCACTTTATTCTCATAAATGTAAAACATTGTGACCAGTCAGTAAGAAGTTAATATGAACAATAATAAATATGATCAGACGAGGCCATTTTCATACCAAAGGAAGAACATAAGCAAACTTATCTTCCAATGGATAGAGTGGAATGCAACAGTGTGCAAGGAAACTATAAAAACATATTGGAACCAGTTAGGGAGGTGTTACATCCTTTTAAAACACTAAAAGTTCTGGCAATAGACTATCATGCCTTTTGGAAACAAAGACTTGTTAATGAATCATTACCAAAGGAACAGCAGTACAGTGTAATGTAAGGTAATTAGTATTAGGGTCAAACAGATTTTTGTTTGAAATCTGTCTCTGATGCTTAGCCTGTGAGATCTTGATGACAAGCACTTATATACTGAAGTGACTGTGAGCTGCATAAATAAATTCCACTAGGCCAAATTATATGCATTCTTAATTCAAATTCACTCTTGCAGATGCTAAATAAGCCTGCGGCTCACTCCATCACCTCCTGACAGACTAGAATTATAGTAGAGGGGAAGTTGGGGTTTAACTGGCAAGGATCTTAACTCGTTAAGATACCTTATTTTTTGGAACATTTATAAAATATGGCTAGGGCCCTATGATTCTTGGAAATGACATGTTTAAGTAAGGGGCACCTAAGTTTAAGCTTTATTTTAAAATGAAATACTGAAAGTGTTAGTTGCTCAGTGGTGTTTGACTCTTTGTGACCCCATGACCTGTAGCCTGCCAGGCTTCTCTGTCCATGGGATTCTTCAAGCAAGAATACTGGAGTGGGTTACCATTCCCTTCTCCAAGGTATGTTCCTGACGCAGGGATTGAACCCAGGTCTCCCACACTGTAGCAGATTCTTTACTGTCTGAGCTTTATAAGAAATATCTTATTTAGTACAACAACATCTTGGGTTACTCATTTTTACCCTCCTTTTTACAGATGGTAAACCTAGCTTCAAAGAATTTAAATTACACAGGATTGCAGTATTTTTAAGTGACAGGGTAATCATTAAAATCTAGATCTAACTCCAGAGACCAGTCTTATGTGCACTCTACTAAGACTGTTTGAATGATAATTGAAGCAATATGAACAGATGAAATTTTCAAAGAATAGTATACAGATTGAGAGGAAAAGAGGGCCTAAGCAGTAGGAATGCTCTTGATGTGGGATGGGTAAAGAAGAATAGGAGATCTTGCAAAGGATGTCCCAGAAGTTAAAGTTTAAGGTTGGGGTACTGTGTGCCAGGAACACAAAGGTCCCCAGAAAGAGTGGCAAGCACTGCAGAGAGTTGGTGCTCGAATGTGGTCCGTAGGTAGGTAGCATTCGCGTCACCAGGGAGCTACTCTGACTTCAGAATCTCAGGCCTAACCCAAAATTCCTAAGTCAGAATCTGCATTTTAATAATATTCCTGTGCACATTAAAATTTGAAAAATACTTGTCTAGATGAAGGAGGTTAAAAATGTCTTTTAGATTTAACAATAAAGAGATCACTGGTGATTTTTAAGAAAACAGATTTTAGAAAATATTGGGAGAAAAAACAGAAGTGTACAGAGTGAAAAAGAGGTGACAGAGTGTAAGCAGTTATATGATCAGGGCTTTTAAACAATAGCCAGGGAGTAAAAGATAGGTTGGCTGCAGGAGAGGCATGTATGGGGTTTGGAGGAATATGAAATATTTTTTCTAAGATGAGAAAGCTTGAATATTTTCAATGAGTCCTAAAAAATCAGACCATAGAATTTGGATGATCAGTGGCCTAAGGTGCCATAGAAACCAGAAAGAATGGTGTCGGTGAAGTGTTTAGGCAAAGAGGTACTATTTAAAAATAAAAGAGATACCTGTTTTATTATTATGGGAGGGAAGGTGAATTACAAGTGTAAAAGCAGAGTGTTTTATGAGATCCAGAAAGTTGAAGATTCATTTAAATATACTGAAATGGAGCTGGGCTCTATGGTCTTTGCCTCCCGTGTCCTCAGCCTGCCCCTGTCTGTGGAAAAACTTTAGCCAAAGAAGAAGCTTGATCAGGCATCCCCCTATAAAGTCACATGCAAAGAGAACTGACCCCACTCTTTCAGCAAAGAGAAACTGAAAATTTCTGAGAACTTTCAGAAATCAGTTCCCTTGTTGTGGACTGCTGCTATTCAACTTGAGAGAGATTGGGATGGCACCCATGGGAGGAAAAGCACTTAGGTTAGAAATTTTTTATATAAAATTTCAATTAAAAAATTTAAAACTTTCAAATGGAAAGAAACAAAAAGTCCTTCTTAGCTTTGCTTAATGGCGAAACTATTATTATTTTGTCTTGCTTGACTGTTTTCCTCTCCTTCTGCAATTTTTCTGATTAAGTTTATTCTTTGAAATTCAGGGAAAGCCCCAAGAGGCTATTGGTTTTCTATGCACAAGAAGCAACAGAGGGTGGGTATTGGGAGTCTGTTTCAGAAAGACCCTATAGAATCCTGCTGGGTATCATATTATGTGTGTGTGTGTGTGTGTGTGTGTGTGTTTGGTCTCTTGTGTGCCAAGCATGGTTCAGGTCTGGAGGATGCAGTAGTAAAGAGATATTAAGTGCCTACAGTTCAGTAGGAAGAGAGAAAAATTAAATGAATTTTTTTTTTAGAAAAAATTATTTTAAAGAGTAATAAGTACTATAAACACAATACAATACTGTATTAAGACAGAGTTACTCTTGGGGTGAGGAAGGGCATCTGCTCTAAGTAGGATATGGAGGGGAGGCTCCACTCTGATACTTACCATGCAACACCAGGCAAAATATTGAACCCCCTTCAAGTTCAATTTCCTTTCTTGTAAGTAGTCAATATCTTTCTGCTGGGCACTGGACTCAGCACTGGCACTTATTATCTCATTCACTTCTCATGAGAACTCTGCATGGTAGATTCTATCAATATCCTATCAATATTGATATTCTATCAATATCTAACATTGTAGATGCAAGAAAACTAAAGCAAAAAATCATTAAGTCATTTTCCCAAGATACTCAACTAATGAGTGGTAGATCTACAAATACAAACCAAGTCTTTGGTCTCAAGCACCTTGTAACATTGTCTCCCTAAAGGTGAATTGATCCAACCTTGAAGTGTTCCAATAAGAATTAAGTAGGAACAAACATTCAAATCACCCAACATAACATCTTCCCTAACTTAAATATTCAATCAGCTGTAGCAATGTGCAAAATCTTGGGGGTGGGGTTGGGAGACAGAATCTGAAATTGCAGAATAATCTATCCATGAGATAAAGTTCAATATTTTTCTGAGATATGTATGAGTGCATGTGTGCTCATTCATGACCGACTCTTTGCAACCTATGAATTATGGCCTGCCAGGCTCTTCTGTTCATGGGATTTTCCAGCAAGGATACTGCAGCAGGTTGCTATTTCTTACTCCAGGGTACATTGTCACCCTGCTTATTTAATTTATATGCAGAGTACATCATGAGAAATGCTGGGCTGGAGGAAGCACAAGTTGGAATCAAGATTGCTGGGAGAAATACCAATAACCTCAGATATGCAGATGACACCACCCTTATGGCAGAAAGTGAAGAGGAACCAAAAAGCCTCTTGATGAAAGTGAAAGAGGAGAGTGAAAAAGTTGGCTTAAAGCTCAACATTCAGAAAATGAAGATCATGGCATCCAATCCCATCATTTCATGGCAAATAGATGGGGAAACTGTGGAAACAGTGGCTGACTTTATTTTTCTGGGCTCCAAAATTACTGCAGATGGTGATTGCAGCCATGAAATTAAAAGACGCTTACTCCTTGGAAGGAAAGTTATGACCAACCTAGATAGTATATTAAAAACAGAGACATTACTTTGCCAATAAAGGTCTGTCTAGTCAAGGCTATGGTTTTTCCAGTGGTCATGTATGGATGTGAGAGTTGGACTATAAAGAAAGCTGAGTGCTGAAGAATTGATGCTTTTGAACTGTGGTGTTTGAGAAGACTCTTGAGAGTCCCTTGGACTGCAAAGAGATCCAACCAGTCCATCTGAAAGGAGATCAGTCCTGGGTGTTCATTGGAAGGACTGATGTTGAAGCTGAAACTCCAATACTTTGGCCACCTGACGCGAAGAGCTGACTCATTTGAAAAGACCCTAATGCTGGGAAAGATCGAGGGCAGAAGGAGAAGTGTCCGACAGATGATGAGATTGTTGGATGGCATCACCGACTCGGTGGACATGGGTTTGGGTGAACTCCGGGAGTTGGTGATGGACAGGGAGGCCTGGCGTGCTGCAGTTCATGTGGTCACAAAGAGTCGGACATGACTGAGTGACTGAACTGAACTGAACTGAACTCCAAGGGATCTTCCATACCCAAGGATCAAACTGGCATCTTTTGAGACTCCTGCACTCCCAGATTGGTTCTTTACCAGCTCAGCCACCATGGGAGCCCTTTCTGACATATATGTAGTAGGTTACTTGGCAGATTTCATGTCTTATCATAAATATCCATGGTCTATCATGTTCTTATTACTATTAATGAGAAATTAATTCATTAGGGTGTTATTTTATGATATTGGGTACCATAATATAAACTGAAATGAGTATACCAAGCAGTGTTTTCTGCAATTATGTTTTCCCATTATTGACTCTTGCTCCCACTTTGCTAGATATGTCTATACTACAAGAAAAGACAGAGCAGTAAATACAATTTTACTTGCCAGAGAAGAAACTCCCATCTTGTGCAACAATTCCAAGCTTTCTTTTCAAGGTAGCCTCTTACTGTGCAGCCATAATCAGGCCATGTGCTGTATTTATCATTTGAAGTCAATCACTTTCACATCTGGCAGGCAAAAGAAGAAGAAAAAAAAAAAAAAAAAAGGAAAGAAAACAGCCAGTTTTTTTGAAACCTCTTTCTCCCCATTTCTGTATAGGGAAGTTTACTGACTGGTTCAGCAGTGAGAGCTCCCATTGTGATTACGCTTTTGCTGGCCAAATTGTTGGTTTTCTCTGACCACCAAAGCCAAATAAAAAGGACAGAGACAGAATTTGGAGGAAATAGAAAGGTGGCTTTAAGAATACTGAAGTAGGTTGCCATTCCCTTTTCCAGGGGATCTTCCTGATGCAAGGATCAAACCTGTGGATTCTTTACCATCTGAGCCATAGGCAAGGGCTCACAGTCAGGAGTCAAGGTGATGATAGGATCTTGATTTCTTCCTCTTGCATTGTTTCATAGATAGTCATAGCCTGGCATCTGTAACCCAGCAATTGACTCTGGCAGTGAGGTGGCTCTGTGGCCTTCTTTCTGATGTGTAACTACAAAGGGAAGGGTGTTGTAAGGGAAAACACTAGATAGGAGATGTATTTAGCATAGAGACAAAGGAGACAGTGTGAATTGCAGCTCCTGCAGAGTTAGGGAGCAGTAAAGCAAACTTACAGATATGCAGAGTTAGGAGCAGTTAAGGAAAAACAAAACAAAAACAACTAGGAATGTTCACACCTTTCCCTATTGAGACTTCAGGGAATCTCTATCAGGGCTTCCCTGGTAGCTCAGTTGGTAAAGAATCCACCTGCAATGCAGGAGACCCCGGTTCACCTCCTGGGTTGGGAAGATCCACTGGAGACAGGATAGGCTACCCACTCCAGTATTCTGCCCTGGAAAATTCTATGGACTATAGTCCATAGGATTGCAAAGAGTTGGACATGACTGAGCAACTTTCACTTCACTTCAGGAATGTTCAGGCCTGCTCACTGTTCTTTTTATCTTCTTTGGTCCCAGGAAAGGGAAAGAAAAAAACCTCATTTCTCTTTTTACCTTTTCACTGCAACAGGCTTCCTCGCAGTTTAACCCATGATCACTGGAGGGGAGCAGAGAGGCCAGTGTAATCATCATAAGATATTTGAGCAGGACACCAGCTGGCAGAGCTTCAGCTTTCACTCTTGATTCATGCCGTGTGTTACAGCCTGATTCTCAGTGGAAAAAAATAGAAAGATTTAGATAAAGGATTCATTTTCATGTTCATAAGAAGCTAGTTTGAAAGTATTACTTGTTTGCTTCCTTTTAACACTTTAAAAATGCTTTCCCTTGGTGACTTCTATTGCATCTGATATGAAATCAAGCATCATTCTTAATGATATTTCCCAGAATACAGTATATCAATTTTCCCTATTTATTGGCAAGATTATTTCCACGTAAATAGACCCTAGGATTTGCCTTCAATATCCTTTGAACTTCTGTCAAAACCAGAGTGGTGGGCTTGCAGAATGTCTTATTCACCTTGATGACTTTCCACATAGCATTGCTCCTGTGTAAGGAGCTTGTTTTATAGGAAGTCAAGTATGGCAGTGAGTGAAGGTGCTTGTTATGAGCAAAAATGTTATGGAATGGGTAATGGAAAAGGTAGTTATAAATACTACCAACAATCATGTGGTCATTTGTAGTAACAAAAACTGTAACAGTAAGAAATGGAGTATTTCCTGCCATATCAGTAAACAAGGATGTCACAGTCATCAGCACCTGCAGCCCAATGTGAGCTCCTGAGCCTAAGGGCACTCAGGAAGGAGAAGAATATCTGTGATCTAACAACCATCAGAACTGCAGTCACTCCCTACCATGAGACTAAAGGAGCTCAGGATATAAGAAACACAGATACTGGCCCCAAGATAGCTGAGGTGAATAGTAAAAGAATGGCTTCAGTGAGCCCGGACTCTTACATCTCCCCATGCATAGAAGTGTGCTAGACTCCTTAACTTGTGCTTAGTCCCTCAGTCGTGTCCAACTCTTTGCAACCCCGTGGACTGTAGACTGCCAGGCTCCTCTGTCCATGGGGATTCTCCAGGCAAGAACACTGGAATGGATTGCCATGCCCTCCTCCAGGGGATCTTCCCAACCCAGGGATCAAACCCAGGTCTCCTGCATTGCAAGCGGATTCTTGACTGTCTGAGCCACCAGGGAAGTCCATCCTTAACTTGAGATATCCGTTTTTCTTTAATTAACAATAATCTTTTGATGTTCCGACTACCCGCACTTTGTTGCAAAACTTCTATACAACCTGGCTCCTCTGCCCACTTCATTGGAGCAGTTCTTTCAGGTTTACTTGAGATGCTATCTCCCAGGCTTGAAGTCCTAAAAATTCCCACCAGATAAACATAACTCTCAACTTCTGGTTGTGAATATTTTTAAAGTTGACAGTAGTTATGACAATCTCTTTTTCTGTTTGATATGAATATATTTATGCATAGAGTAACCATTTTTAAATCTCTCCCCTACTTGCCTGCCTATGGAAACATATGATGTGCAAAATACAAGTTAATCTTGTATCTGATTGTATCTCCGTAGTTAAGATGCAGGAACCAATGGGACAATGTGGGTGTCCCATTGAGTGGGACAACACTCAAATATGGATAAGTGAACTTGATATTCCTTGAAGAGGGTGTGGCAACCCACTCCAGTATTCTTGCCTGGAGAATCCCATGGACAGAGGAGCCTGGTGGGCTACAGTACTTAGGGTCATGAAGAGTCAGATGTGGCTGAAGCAACTTAGTAAGCATGCACAAACCTGGTATACTCTTAAGGAGAAGGTCACGTTGATTATGGTAGAATGGGGAATAATTGCATCATATTAACAAGAGGCATAGTGTTTCCATTTTCTTTATTTGAAAGTGTGTTGTTAAAAGAAGTATAGATGGATGACCAGTTGACATAGAAGGTCAGGAATAGCTTTGTAGTGTCTCTACTAGCTGGAAATCTATGACTCAGAATTTGTTTCTTTGTATTGTTCTGGGTTAGGGTTGGCCATAAAAAAGATTGTGCAAGGTTTAGAAGGTAGTTGTCATCAAGTAGCCACATTTTTTTATGCCCTGCTGGTTGGTGCAGGGCTCCAGTCACTGTACAACTCACACGTGTTGCTGCTGAGCTGCTAGCTCATCTTATTGACTTACAGCTCCTTAACCTCCAACCAGATCTCCTCCTCATCATCTCTCTGTCTTGGGCCAATGTGCATGTAGCATGGTGATAAATATCCACTTCTCCTGAAGGTCACCCACTACTGTGAGACTGAAGGAGGTGAGAGACAGACAAGTTTTTAGTGTGTCTTTGTGGGTTCCAATCATCCTCATGGGTTCTAGTATGTCCTTAAATGTCAGTTTTCCCCATGTTTTTGTTCATATCCAATTTCCCTTTCCAAATGACACTCTAGTTGATTTAAAGTAAATTCAGGCTCAGTCAAGATGCAAAGATAACAACTTTGTATAAACTCCTCCACCAACTCTAGCAATTGCCTGAGAGTTCTATTCCTTAAAATGAGTCTCTTATTCTGTATCACTGTGGTTCTACTTTTCTGATTGTACCCTAATGGACACAAAACCTAAGAAGAAAAGATTAAGGAAATTATATTCATGACAATTTCTGAAAATTAAACCCAGATTTATGATTTGAGGTTTTTTAAGTGCAGTCGCCACATTAAATTATTACAGGGAAAGTTTTCAAATTTAGACAACTTTGCACATGTTCTGTATGATTGATATAAAATTAAAAAAATCAAGACTGAGAACATATTACTAGAAAGTTAGTTTGGACATCTGTTCCTAAGTGACTTAAAAGGAACTTCCAGACCACAGATTAAGCAACCACACAACTACCATTTCTGGTCTGGGATCTGCAGGTGCATATTTCAGCTGGAGTTCTGCAGCAGGGAAGCTCTCTTTTATTAAACTCTAGGGTTTTTGTTTAGCTTTTCCCATTACTTTAAGCACTGTGAGCTCCCAGAGAGCACAGAAATACTTGGCAGAATCTTCTAGCTGTAAGTCTGATATGGTGAGGCTGATAGACTTACGAATTTTCTGAAAAGTTACAGAGTAGCGGCCATTCCTTGCATTCTGGCCAGAAGAAACCTGACCAATAAGGTAAATCATCTCTCCACTGGGAAGCAGCTTGTACCAAAACATGTAGTAATAGCTCCAGGTTGTTTCATACCGACAGGTCATGGTGACTGATTGTCCCAGTTGACTGGATGTGTCTGGCTGGTCTTGAATAACTTTCTGTGCCACACCACATCCTGTGGGGAAAAAATCAGGAAACACAGCTGAAGTAATGAACAAAATAATGTAAGAATTAGACTAATTTGGAACCCAAAGAAAACCCAAATTGAAATCATAATAAGTATGCTTTTCTGCAACCCTCCTTTCCTCCCAAGTCCCTATGTGCACACCACGCGCCTGTGTGCAGTCCTTTCACTGCGAGTCCTGAACACTCGCACCCATGTTTGGAAGCATCCCTACCAGAGAAGGTGAGGGCCAGGAACACACAGAGCAGACTGGAGAGCAGCATGAGGCGTGGATTCCCCTGCACAAATGTGCTTAGTTTCTGCCTCAAGCTGAGAGTTCAGTGTCTTTGAGTGCCTGGCAGCACATATACATACTACCTGGTGCCTGTGTGACTCCCCCCAACAGGAAGTGGGGGTGTCATGTTCATAGACCACGTGGTCTGTGCACATATGGGAAAAAAGTCTGGCTCACCACAAACTTTATTTTGTCTACTTGTCTTTTCCTGGTAATTGAGTTAGGCAGATCCTGAAAAGGAGTATGGACAAAAAAATTAGTATTAAAGGTATGAGCTGAGGGGAACTGAATTTTAAATAAGTTGACAAAAATTGATAATCATTTGTAAAATAATTTTACCAGCTCATTTAAGATAGAATTTAGCATAGGATATGAACTCTTTTTGTAACTTAATGGTCATTCATTTAACCTATACTTACCTTTCCTCCATTCGGAAACAATGACTTTTTTAAAACCGACAGCTTTTCAGCTTTCTTGGTGAAAAGCTATCTTATCCAAAATAATTAACTTATCTTTTTTTTCATTAACTGGGTTTTAGGGCTATGTTTAGATTTTTTAGTAAATAAAATTACTTTAACATGAAATGAAGAAACATCAGTTCTTCTGACTTTCAAAATCTATTCATTTGTATGTGTTTTTACGAAACCAAAACAGGAATAAAATATTATTCTTTTGAAATCCGACATTGAATCTTATTTATTAGACTTTTAGGAGGATCAGGATATTCAGTCTTGTTGCCTTTATGAGGAGAATTGTACTTATTAGATCATGTCCCCTAGAATTGTATTGATGTCACTCTGAAAGCTATAAGATATTGATGAAGAAAATTGAAGATAAGTAAAGCAAGTAAATATAAAAATATTTCGTTCATGGGTTTTAAGAATAAACAATGTGAAAATGTCCTCTGAACCAGAGCAATCTATAGATTTAATGCAACCCCTCTCAAAATAATCATATTTTTCACGCAACTAGAGCAAATAATCCTAAAATTTCTATAGAACCACAAAAGACCACAAATCGTCAAAGCAATTTTGAAAAAAAAAAGAACAGAGTTGAAGGTATCACAGTCCCTGACATCAAAATATGCTTCAAAGGTGTTATAATCTAAAATATACATTGCTGGCCCAAAAACAGAGATTCAGTCAATGGAACAGAATAGGGAGTCCAGATTTTACCCCTTGTATACATGGTCAATCAATCTATAACAAAGGAGGCAAGAATAAGCAACTGGGGGAAAGACTGCTTCTTCTATAAGTGGTGTTAGACAACTAGACAGCTACATGTTAAAGAATGAAATTAGAATATTTTCTCACAGCATATACTAAAATAAACTCAAAATGGATTAGAGACTTAAATATAAGACCTGAACTCATAAATTTTTAAAGAAAGTATAGGCAATATGCTTTATGAGATTCATCTTTGCCATATTTTTGTCTCTATTTCCTCAGGCAAGGACAAAAAAGAAACAACACAGTAAATATGATCTAATTAAATTAAAATACTTTGCACAGTGAAAGAAACCATTAACACACAAAAAAGGCAACCTATCAAATGGGAGAAGATATTTGGAAGTGATTGGTCAATAAGGGGTTAATGTCTAGACTATATAAAAAAACTTATGCACACAATATCAAAACCACAGGCAGGGGACATGAAACAGGCATTTTTCCAAAGAAATATACAAATGGCAAACAGACACATGAAAAGATGTTCAACATCTCTAATCATCAGGTAAATGCAAATCAAAACCACAGTGAGATATTACCTCACCCCTACCAGAATACTATCATGACAAAAATGAAAAATAATTGAGTATTGTCAAGGATGTGGAGAAAAGAGAAAACTTGTGTATTCTTGCAGGGAAAGTAATCTGGTGTAGCCTCTATTCAAAAGATTCCCCAAACCAATAAAAATATAACTAGTAGTTATATATATATATATATATAATAGTAGTAGTTTATATATAATAAATATAACTACTCTATGATTCGGGCCTTCCCAGGTGGCTCAGCAATAAAGAATCCACCTTCAATGCAGCAGACACAATTTTGATCCCTGGGTCAGGAAGATCCCCTGGAGTAGGAAATGGCAGCCCACTCCAGTATTCTTGCTAGGAAAATTTCCAGAGACAGAGGAACCTAGCGATCTGTTTCCATAAGGTTGCAAAGAGTCGAACACAACTGCAATGACTTAGCATGCACATGCATTATATGATTCAGCAATTCCATTCCTGGGTATCTATCAGAAGAAAACAAAAACACTAATTCAAAAATATGTATGCACCCAAATGTTCACTGCAACATTATTTCCAATAGTGAAGATATATAGAAATAACCTCAGTTTTCACTCATATGAATGGATCTAGAAGATATATATGTGTGAGTGTGTGTGTGTGTGTGTGTGTGTGTGTGTGTGTGTGTGTACAATAGAATATTACTAGCCATAAAAAAGAATAAAATTTTGCCAGCTGGGACAGCATGATAGACCTGGAGGATATCGCACTTAGTGAAATGTCAGATAGAGAGAGACAAATGCTGTGTGCTTTCACTTTTATATGAAGTCTAAAAGCAAAACAAATTAACAAATATAACAAAACAGAAACAGACTCTGACATATAGGGCACAAACTATTGGTTACTAAGGGGAAAGGGGTGGGTGTAGGGGTGAAATAGGTGAAGGGGATTAAGAGGTAGAAACTTCCACTTACAAAATAAATAAATTAAAACTAGGTAATGTGCAGTGAAGGGAAAGAATCAACCCTGCCAAGAACTTGACTGTAGCCAGTGAAACTGATTTTAGACTTCTTGCATCCAGAACTGAAAGAGGATAAATTTGTTTCAAGTGATCAATTCATATATGAATACTGAACAAATATTTTCTGTTTGTTTTGCCCCAGTCATAGGATGAGATGTGAGTATTTGCAATTTGCAAACGTGAGTAACTGCAAGTTATTTGTATTTGCAATTATGGTAAGGCAGATTTGAATATTCTTGAGACACCCAACTAAACCGGATAACATCTTTATTGGAGTCATTTTCTCTCCTTTTAGATGCTTTCACTTTTTATCATTTTGGTGTCCAGGATATTCTGTTTAAATATTTACTTTAAATCTGTAGTCTTATCTAGATACTCTCCTAGCTACAAGTCAGAGGTTCTAGTGCAGAGGGAAATATAGGAGATATTCAGAAGGGAAAAGACCAAATCCCAAATTCATTGGGCCAAAAAGTGTTTGTGGTTAAAACTGTACTAGTGTAGGTAAGAAATACTAAACAGGGCAAATACCTGGTAACGGCGTCATGGTGTGACTGTGGCTGGAGGAGGGGCTGAGCCCCGCGGAGGGTTTGAGTACAGGCTGCAGGTGCTTGGGGAGCACTATGCTGCACAGCACAGAAGTAAGTGCCTGAGTCTGTGTTCTGCGAAGAGGAAACATGCAGTGAGCTGTGGCATTCTGTAGGTACTGTCATGGTGTTTAATCTTCCATCCTGCTTTGTCCCTGAAGGAATATAAAAACAGACGGATGAGGAGGCCCCCAGGGTTCTGATGGAACCACTACACATTGTCTGTGAGGGTGGAGAAATTACACCACAGGGTAGAGTTGGCTCCCTCCTGTAGACTCAGGGCTGGGGGACTCTGCTCCACATCCACCCCTCTCACACCTGATGAGAAAGAGCGAAAGAGTCACAGGTGAGGGTCACAGTAGTGTAGTGTAAGTTGCTCAGTCGTGTCCCACTCTTTGCGACCCCATGGACTATATACAGTCCATGGAATTCTCCAGGCCAGAATACTGGAGTGGGTAGCCTTTCCCTTCTCCAGGGGATCTTCCCAACCCAGGGATCGAACCCACGTCTCCCGCATTGCAGGCAATTTTTTACCAGCTGAGCCACAGAGCTCCTGCAAAACCCTGAAAGTGCCCTCAGGAATGATGAGGATAGAAAGTCTGTAGAATTTGTGAGCTCCTGCTTCTCCCTCCCACAGCACTACCACTACTCAATCCTTCAGATTCCCCTGTGGGGCAGCCCCAACTCCCAGCAAACCTGGGCAACCAGAAGCCCCAGCACAGTGTCCACTTGCCTCTTCATGACACTTTGCTTTGTTGCTGGGAAATTTTCACCTTAAGATACATAGTAAACCCTGTGTGGTGAGGGTCATGACTTGACTGGAAATGTTCCTGCTCCTGCAACCAATCAGCTCAGCCAACAAACCGTGCTCAGGTGACACTGACAGGAAGCGCTACCTACCATCATCAATTCCATGGAGAACACTGAACTTAAGAAAACAATATTTTTTTCTTTTGTAAAACAAACAACAACAAAGAAAAAGAAAAGAAAAGAAAAATAATCTAAGATGTCTTTGAGAATCAAACTCTTCCAGGATTCTGTTTATCTTCAAAGAACATGCCAACTTCCTAAAAATAACACTGTCTGAGACCCTGCATATTTTAAGCTACCAGATCTCAGGAGGTTTGTGTTCACCTTCCCTTGAAGTCACTCAGAGCACAGAAGTGCTAGGCTGAGTCTTTCCAATGGACTGATGTTTTCCTCCAGTGGAAGGAGTTCTCACTCCTGTTAAATTCAACTTCAAAACAGTTGATGTCTGAAACAAGGCTGTCTTTAGATGTATACTTCAGGAGAAACTGGAGTCCTTGGTTAGGGTACTGCATGTACCAGAAGAGATTTGTTTGAACAGAAGATGAGTAGTTGCACCTCAGCTCCAGACGGGGTCCCTCAGAGACAGTGATGTGGCCATTGGGCTGGGTCACTGACTGGGATCTAGCTTCTCCTGAAACATCAGTGCTGAATCAATGAACTCAGCTAAAGCAAAAAGTCTCTATTCAGTCAAATTGGAACCATGTTCCATGTGCAGACAAGGGAGTAAAATGGAATGCCAGTCAGTCAGGAATGGAAGCACCTCAAAGTGGACCCCACAGTCATGGCAGAGCAGTGAAGAAGTGGTGAGAATCTTTCTTGGGGATCCTGCACAAACAAAAGTCTGAAGACTGGCTGACTTGAACCCAGGTTGCTCTGAAGTTGAAGTTTGACAGAAAATTTAGATTTCTCTTCCTGAAGGAGATTGTATGGAGTGTTAGGAAGAGAGGCTGTCTTAATCGAACTGCTTGCCTCTAGTGTCTGAGATGCTTTACATATCATTGTGTAAAAAAAGTCAGAATATCTCTTTAAAGTGTAAAGAAAGAAAGTTTTTGTGAGTTTATTCTGATCTTATACAGAAAGCCATTTCCGATTTATTCAACAGCCTCCTCTATCAGCCAGATGGAGAAATAAAGAGAAGTTCACATTTATGTGAACCTTCTTCACTCCCTTCCTGCCCTTGTATGATTGAATTTAAAGCATTAAAATTATGCAGAGAAGAGAATTTATGGTTTGTAGGCCCTGAAAGTTATAAGATTGGGCTTTTTAAAAAAACACAAAATTATGAATAAAATTGAATATAAAATAATTTTTAGAATGAGAAGTAAAACTATAGGAAATTACAATCTCAAAAACAAATACCACAAGCAGTATGTATCTAGAAAATGATACAATATTTCAGTAGTTATTTCCCTGACATTTTCTATAATACCTTTTCTTTCTATGTTCTTTGGCTCCATAATTTGTTTCTTCATATGACAGTAAATTTGTTAATACTTCCTATCTAGAGAAAATAAAGATTATTTGGTCTTTACTCCTAGCATACCTGATATTTTTTTTTTACTATTCACAGTTTTAGTAATGCATGAACATTTTTAGGATTAGAGTCAAATTTGGGGATTTTCTATCAAGTTACTATGTGCTACAAGATTTCACTGTATTTCAAGTTTTCTTATTCTATAACCAATTCTAAGCACTATGAACTAACACTTAACACATTTATTAAGTCTGTTATTTTCCTTTTGTTGTGTAATAAATTATCATGAACTTTGTGATTTAAAGCAACATCCATTTATCTCATAGTTTTTGTATATCAGAAGTCAGGGCACAGCTAAGCTGGATCTCACAAATCTGCAAACATGGAGTCAACTAACACTGTGGTCCTGTCTGAGGCTTGAGGGTCCTCTTCCAAACTCATGTGATTGTGGCAGAATTCATTTCCTCATAGCCATAGCCCTCATGACAGCTTGCTCCCTCAAGCCTGGGTGAATCTCTCTAATCTGAGAAAAAGCTTAAGCCTTCTTTGAAAGAGCTTACCTGATTAAATTAAGCCCACCAAAGACAATCTCCTTATTGATTCACTCAACTTCAAACTGATTAGGCACTTTAATTGCATCTGCAAATCTCCTTCCCTTTGCCATATAATAAAACAATAACAAGAACGATATCTAATACAATCACCAAGAACATAGAAGAAATAAAGAATAAGCAAACAGAGATGAATAACACAATTACTGAAATTAAAAACACTCTAAAAAGAACCAATAGCAGAATAACTGAGGCAGAAAAATGGATAAGTGAGCTGGAGGACAGAATGGTGGAAATAAATGCTGAAGAGCCAAATAAAGGGAAAGGAATGAAAAGACGTGAGGAAAGCCTCAGAGACCTTTGGGACAATATTAAATGCACCAATATTCGAGTTATAAGGGTCCCAGAGGAAGAAGAAAAAAAGAAAGGCAGTGAGAAAATTTTTGAATTAATCATAGTTTAAAACTTTCTCAACATATGAAAGGAAATACTCAATCAAGTCCAAGAGGCAGAGAAAGTCCTCTACAGGTTAAACCCAAGGAGAAACACATTGAGATACATATTAATAAAGCTAACAGAGATTAAGCACAAAGAAGAAGCATTAAAAGCAGCAAGGGAAAAGCAACAAGTAACATACAAGGAAAAACCCATATGATTAACAGAAGATCTTTCAGCAGAAACTCCATAGACCAGAAGGGAATGGCAGGATATATTTAAAGTACTAAAAGAGAAAAATCTACAACCATGATTACTATACCCAGCAAAGATCTCATTCAAAATTGACAGAGAAATCAAAAGCTTTATGAACAAGCAGAAATTAAGAGAATTCAGCACCACCAAACCAGCCTTGCAACAAATACCAAAAGGGCCTTACATAGCCAATAAACACAAAAGAAAGGAAAGACCTACAAAAACAACCCCAAAACAACCAAGAAAATACCAATAGGAACATATGTATCAATAATTACCTAAATGTAAATGGATTAAATGCATCAACCAAAGATACAGACTGACTGAATGGATACAAAACTAAGACCCATATATATGATGCCTACAGGAGACCCACTTCAGACCTAGAGACACATGAAGACTGAAAGTAAAGGGATGGAAAAAGATATTCCATGTGAATGGAAACCAAAAGAAAGCTGGAGTGGCAATCCTTGTTTCAGACAAAATAGACTTTAAAATAAAGAATATCATAAGAAACAAAGGACACTACATAATGATCAAGGGATCAATTCAAGAAAAAGACATAACAATTGTAAATGTCTATGCACCCAACATAGGAGCACCTCAATACATAAGGCAAACACTTATGGCAGAAAGTGAAGAGGAACTAAAAAGCTTCCTGATGAAAATGAAAGAGGAGAGTGAAAAAGTTGGCTTAAAGCTCAACATTCAGAAAACTAAGATCATGGCATCTGGTCCCATCACTTCATGGGAAATAGATGGGGAAACAGTGGAAACAGTGTCAGACTTTATTTTGGGGGGCTCCAAAATCACTGCAGATGGTGATTGCAGTCATGAAATAAAAAGATGCTTACTCCTTGGAAGAAAAGTTATGACCAACCTAGATAGCATATTGAAAAGCAGAGACATTACTTTGCCAACAAAGGTTCGTCTAGTCAAGGCTATGGTTTTTCCTGTGGTCATGTATGGATGTGAGAGTTGGACTGTGAAGAAAGCTGAGAGCTGAAGAATTGATGCTTTTGAACTGTGATGTTGGAGAAGACTCTTGAGAGTCCCTTGGACTGCAAGGAGATCCAACCAGTCCATCCTAAAGGAGATCAGCTCTGGGTGTTCTTTGGAAGGAATGATGCTAAAGCTGAAACTCCAGTACTTTGGCCACCTCATGTGAAGAGTTGACTCATTGGAAAAGCCTCTGATGCTGGGAGGGATTGGGGGCAGGAGAAGAAGGGGACAACAGTGGATGAGATGGCTGGATGGCATCACTGACTCGATGGACATGAGTTTGGGTGAACTCCGGGAGTTGGTGATGGACAGGGAGGCCTGGCATGCTGCAATTCATGGGGTCGCAAAGAGTCGGACATGACTGAGTGACTGAACTGAACTGAACAGGCATAAGAGGAGAAATCAACAGCAACACAATAATAGTAGGGGACTTTAACACCCCACTGTCATCAATGGACAAATTATCAAAACAGAATCAATAAGGAAACACAAACCTTAAATGAAACATTAGACTAAATGGACCTAATTGATAGCTTCAGGACACTCCATCCAAATGCAGAAGAATACACTTTCTTCTCAAGTGCACATGGAATATTCTCCAGGATAGACCACACCCTGGGACACAAATCAAGCCTTAGTAAATTTAAGAAATTTGAAATTGTATCAAGTATCTTCTCTGACCACAATGCTATGAGACTAGATATCAACTACAGGAAAAAAAAAAAAAAAAAAAAACAAAACAAAACAGCAAAAATACACAAACTCATAGAGATTAAACAATACACTGCTAAATAACAAAGAGGTTATTGAAGAAATTTAAAAAAAAATGAAATCTAAAGATTCCTAGAAACAAATGACAATGAAAACACAAATATTCAAAAGATATGGGACTCAGCAAAAGCATTTCTAAGAGGGAGGTTTATAGTGATACAATCATACCTCAGAAGCAGAAAAGCATCAAATAGACAGCCTAACTCTACATCTAAAGAAACCGGAAAAAGAAGAACAAAAAACCTCTAAAGTCAGCAGAAGGAAGGTGATCATAAAAAACAGAGAAGAAATAAATGAAAAAGAAATGAAGGAAACAATAGCAAAGATAAAACTAAGTTCTTTGAGATTAACAAAATTGACAAACACTAGCCAGATTCATCAAGAAAAGAAAAGGAGAAAAATCAAATTAATAAAATTAGAAATGAAAAAGGAAAGGTTACAACAGACAATGCAGAAATACAAAGGATCATAAGAGAGTATTATGAGCAACTATATGCTAATAAAATGGACAACCTAGAGGAAATGGACAGATAGTTAGAAAAGATCAGCCTCCCAAGAGTGAACCAGGAAGAAATAGAAATTATGAACAACCCAATTACAAACACTGAAATTGAAACAGTGATAAAAAAAAAAATCTCCCCCAAAACAAAAGCCCAGGGCCAGATGGCTTCACAGGGGAATTCTATCAAACATTCAGAGAAGCACGAATGTCTATTTTTCTGAAACTCTTCAAAAAAATTGCAGAGGAAGGAACACTTCCAAACTCATTCTACAAGGCCACAATCACCCTGATACCAAAACCAGGAAAAGACAACAGGAAAGAAGAAAATTACAGGCCAATATTACTGATGAACATAGATGCAAAAATCGTCAAACAAAAGTCTAGCAAACAGAATCCAACAACACATTAAAAAACTCATACACCATGATTAAGTCAGGTATATTCCAGGGATGCGAGGATTCTTAAATATATGCAAATCAATCATCATGATACAGCATATCAACAAATTGAAAGATTAAAAACCATATGGTCATCTCAATAGATGCAGAAAAAGCCTTTGACAAAACACAGCATACATTTATGATAAAAATGATTCAAAAAATGGGCATAGAAGGAACCTACCTCAACATAGTAAAGGCCATATATGGAAAGCCCACAGCAAACATTATTCTCAATGGTGAAAAACTAAAAGCTTTTCCTCTAAGATAAGGAACAAGACAAGGGTGTCCACTCTCATCACTATTATTCAACATAGTTTTGGAAGTCCTAGTTATAGCAATTAGAGAAGAAAAATAAATAAAAGAAATCCAGATAGGAAAAGAAGTAAAACTCTCACTGGTGCGGATGACATGATACAATACATAGAAAACTCAAAAGAAACTATCAGAAAATTACTAGAGCTAATCAACAAATTCAGCAAAGTTGCAGGATACAAGGTCAAAACACAGAAATCACTCCCACTCCTATATACTAACAATGCCAAATCAGAAAGACAAATTAAGGAATCAATATCATTCACCATTGCAACAAAAAGAATAAAATATCTAGGAATAAACCTATCTAAGGAAACAAAATACCTGTATATGGAAAACTATAAGATACTGATGAAAGAAATCAAAGATGACATAAACAGATGGAGAGATATTCCATGTTCCTGGGTGGGAGTAATCAATATTGTGAAATGACTATACTACCAAATGCAATCTAGAGACTCAATGCCCTATGAAATTACCAATGGCTTTTTTCACAGAACTAGAACAAAAAATTTCATAATTCATATGGAAACACAAAAGACCCTAAATAGCCAAAGCAGCTTTGAGAAAGAAGAATGGAGCTGGAGCAGTTAATCTGCCTGACTTCAGACTATAATACAAAGCTCAGTAATCAAAACAGTATGGTACTGGCAGAAAAACAGACCGATGGAAAAAGATAGAGAACCCAGAGATAAACCCACACACCTATGGGTACCTTAGACTATACAATGGGGCAAAGACAGCCTCTTCAATAAGTGGTGGTGGGAAAATTTGACAGCGATGTACAAAAGAATGAAATTAGATCATTACCTAATGCCATACACAGAGATAAACTCAAAATGGATTAAAGACCTAAATGTAAGACCAGAAACTATTAAAGTCTTAGAGGAGAACATAGGCAGAACATTCGATGACATAAATCAAAGCAAGGTCTTCTATGACCCACCTCCTAGAGTAATGGAAATAAAAACAAGAATAAACAATTGGGACCTAATTAAACTTAAAAGCTTTTGCACAAACAAGGTGAAAAGACAACCCTCAGAATGGGAGAAAATAATAGCAAGGGAAACAACTGATAAATAATTAATTTCCAAAATATACAAGTAGCTCACACAACTCAATACCTAAAAAAAACAAACTACCCTATAAAAGTGGGAAAGGGGAGATAGGAGGAGCTAAGATGGCAGAGGAGTAGGACTGGGAGAACACTTTCTCCCCCACAAATTCATCAAAAGAACATTTAAAAGCTGAGTAAATTCCACAAAACAACTTCTGAATGCCGGCAGAGGACATCAGGCACCCAGAAAAGCAACCCAAGTATTCGAAAGGAGGTAGGAAAAAATATAAAAAACAAAAAAAAGAGACAAAAAAGGGAGGGACGGAGTTCCATCCCGGGAAGGGAGTCTTAAAAAGAGAGAAGTTTCCAAACACCAGGAAACTTTCTCACTGCCGAATCTGTGCCAAGCCTTGGAAGCACAGAGGGCAACATAATAGGGAGGAAAAATAAATAAACAATTAAAACCCGCACACTGTGAGCCCTACGGTAACTCCCCCAGTGGAGAAGCAGCACAGACACCTGCATCCGCCATTAGCAAGTGAGGGCTGGGCAGGGAGGCACGGTGCGGGCTGCATCACAAGGATTTGGCCTGAATACCCCGAGCGCTATCGGAGCGAAATAATTTGGGCTAGCAAACCAGACTGTGGGATATCTACCACTCGAAAAGCCAGCCCTAACCTAAGACACTGCCAGGCCCACGCACAGAACAAAGGACTGAACAGAGATAGCCGGCGGCAGACCATCCCCCTCTGGTGATAGGCAGCCAGAGCTTGAAGGGGACAATAGCAGCCCCAGAGAGACATTATCTATAAAACTGTAAGCAGGCTTATTTGCTAACTAAAACTTCTTGGGGGTCTGGACGGTCAACATCTGCCTGAGAAGGTGTGCCGGTTACACACCTAAATAAACGAGTGGCGGGGAGGCGATAAGTCGCAGCAATTGCGCTCGCCAAACACCTCATCACCTGAGCTGCTCGGATCTGGGAAGGGGACAAAATGCAGGCCCAACCGAAAGTCTGCGCCTCTTAGGACTACCCGAGTGCCTGAACCTGAGCGGCTTGGACCTGGGAAGTGCAGGCAGCCCAGGCCCGGCCACAGATGGTTCCCGGCGGAGCAACCTGCAGCCTGAGCAGGGAGGCTACACGCTCCGTGAACGGGGGGCAGACCCAGTGTGGCTGAGGCACTGCGAGCACACGCCAGTGTTATTTGTTTGGAGCATCCATCCCTCCCTCCCTCCCTCCCCACAGCGCAACTGAACAAGTGAGCCTAAAAAAAAAAAAAAAAAAAAAAAGTGTCCTCCACCGTCCCCTTTGTGTCAGGGTGGAAACCAGACACTGGAGACCAGCAAACATAAGAAGCTATAACAGAGGGATCCGCCTTGGAAGCTACAGGCAATAGATTAAAACCCTGTGGTTAGTACCGACTACATAGGAAGGGGCCTATAGATCTTGAGAAATGTAAGTCGGACCAAGGAACTAGCCAAAAATGAACTGAACCCACAATACTCACAACAAAACCGGAGGAAGTCCTAGATATATTTTTACTATTTTTACGATCATTCTTTCTTTCTTTTTTTTAATTAAAAAAATTAAGTCCTCTATTATTCCTTTAATTTTCACTTTTATAACCGATTACTTTGCAAAAAAAAAAAAAAAGCAAACTTCATATATGTATTTTTTTATAATTTTTTGACCTTGTTTTTTATTTCCTTCTTTTCTTTAACATTGTATTTTTGAAATTCCAAACTCTACTCTAGATTTTTAATTTTAGCTTTTTGGTATTTGTTATCAATTTTGTACCTATAGTTTTTTTTTTAATATATATAATTTCTGTGACCCTTTTTTTATTTTTTCTTCTTCTTTTTCTCTGTTTCTTTCTCTTCTTCGTTTAAATAACACTGTATATCTGAAATTCCAAACTCTACTCTAGATTTTTAATTTACACTTTTTGGTATTTGTTATCAATTTTGTACCTGTATTTTTTTTTGTAATTTATGTGACTTTGTTCTTGTTTTTTGTTTTTTTTTTCTCCTCTCTTTCTTTTTCTTTTTCTTTTTTTAACATTGTATTTTTGAAATTCCAAACTCTACTCTAGATTTTTAACTTTTGCTTTTTGGTATTAGTTATCAATTTTGTACCTATATTTTCTTTATAATTTTCACGACCTTGTTTGTTCATTTTTTTTCTCTTTCTTTTCCTTCTTTTCTTTAACTTTAATCGTATTTTTGAAATTCCAAACTCTACTCTAGATTTTTAATTTTTGCTTTTATGTATTTGTTACCAATTTTGTACCTTTAAGAACCCAGTCTTCAGTGCCCATTTTTCACTAGGGAGTGAGATTACTGGCTTGACTGTTCTCTCTCCCTTTGGACTCTCCTTTTTCTCCACCAGGTTGCATGTGTCTCCTCCCTAACCCCTCTCTACTGTACCCAACTCTGTGAATTTCTGCGTGTTCCAGACGGTGGAGAACACTTAGGGAACTAATTACTGGCTGGATCTGTCTCCCTCCTTTTCATTCCCCCCTTTTATCCTCCTGGCCACCTCTGTCACCTTCCTCCTTCTTCTCTTCTCTGTATAACTCCATGAACAACTCTGAGCGGTCCAGTTGTGGAGTGCACATAAGGAAGAGATTACTGGATAGCCCACTCTCTCCACTATTGATTCAACCTCATCTCATTCGGGTCACCTCTAACTCCCTCCTCCCTCTTCTTTTCTCCATGTAATGCTGTGAACCTCTCTGGGTGACCATCATGGTACAGAAACTTTTCATCTTTAACGTAGATGTTTTATCAATGGTGCTGTATAGAAGGAGAAGCTTTGAACTACTGTAACAATAAGACCGATAACTGGAAGCAGGAGGCTTAAGTCCAAACCCTGACTCCAGGGAACTCCTGACTCCAAGGAACATTAATTGACAGGAGCTCATCAAATGCCTCCATACCTGCACTAAAACCAAGCACCACACAAGGGTCAACAAGTTTCAGGGCAAGACATACCAAGCAAATTCTCCAGCAACAAGGAACACAGCCCTGAGCTCTAAGACACAGGCAGCCCAAAGTCACCCCAAAATCATAGACATCCCATAACTCATTACTGGACATTTCATTGCACTCCAGAGAGAAGAAATTCAGCTCCACCCACCAGAACACCGACACAGGCTTCCCTAACCAGGAAACCTTGACAAGCCACCTGTACAAACTCACACAGAGCGAGGAAATGCCACAATAAAGAGAGCTCCACAAACTGCCAGAATACAGAAAGGACACCCCAAACTCAGCAATTTAAACAAGATGAAGAGACAGAGGAATACCCAGCAGATAAAGGAACAGGATAAATGCCCACCAAACCAAACCAAAGAGCAAGAGATAGGGAATCTACCTGATAAAGAATTCCGAATAATGATAGTGAAATTGATCCAATATCTTGAAATCAAAATGGAATCACAGATAAATAGCCAGGAGACAAAGATTGAGAAGATGCAAGAAAGGTTTAACAAGGACCTAGAAGAAATAAGAGAGTCAATATATAATGAATAATGCAATAAATGAAATTAAAAACATTCTGGAGGCAACAAATAGTAGAATAACAGAGGCAGAAGATAGGATTAGTGAATTAGAAGATAGAATGGCAGAAATAAATGAATCAGAGAGGATAAAAGAAAAACGAATTAAAAGAAATGAGGACAATCTCAGAGACCTCCAGGACAATATTAAACGCTACAACATTCAAATCATAGGGGTCCCAGAAGAAAAAGACAAAAAGAAAGACCATGAGAAAATACTTGAAGAGATAATAGTTGAAAACTTCCCTAAAATGGGGAAGGAAATAATCACCCAAGTCCAAGAAACCCAGAGAGTCCCAAACAGGATAAACCCAAGGTGAAACACCCCAAGACACATATTAATCAAATTAACAAAGATCAAACACAAAGAACAAATATTAAAAGCAGCAAGGGAAAAACAACAAATAACACACAAGGGAATTCCCATAAGAATAACAGCTGATCTTTCAATAGAAACTCTTCAAGCCAGGAGGGAATGGCAAGACATACTTAAAGTGATGAAAGAAAATAACCTGCAGCCCAGATTATTGTACCCAGCAAGGATTTCATTCAAATATGAAGGAGAAATCAAAAGCTTTACAGACAAGCAAAAGCTGAGAGAATTCAGCACCACCAAACCAGCTCTCCAACAAATACTAAAGGATCTTCTCTGGATAGGAAACACAAAAGGGGTGTATAAACTCGAACCCAAAACAATAAAGTAAATGGCAACGGGATCATACTTGTCAATAATTACCTTGAACATAAATGGGTTGAATGCCCCAAGCAAAAGACAAAGACTGGCTGAATGGATACAAAAACAAGACCCCTACATATGCTGTCTACAAGAGACCCACCTCAAAACAGGGGGCACATACAGACTGAAAGTGAAGGGCTGGAAAAAGATTTTCCATGCAAACAGGGACCAAAAGAAAGCAGGAGTAGCAATACTCATATCAGATAAAATTGACTTTAAAACAAAGGCTGTGAAAAGAGACAAAGATGGTCACTACATAACGATCAAAGGATCAATCCAAGAAGAAGATATAACAATTATAAATATATACGCACCCAACACAGGAGCACTGCAATATGTAAATAAATGCTAACAAGTATGAAAGGAGAAATTAACAATAGCACAATAATAGTGGGAGACTTTAATACCCCACTCACACCTATGGATAGATCAACTAAACAGAAAATTAACAAGGAAACACAAACTTTAAACGATACAATAGACCAGTTAGACCTAATTGATATCTATAGGACATTGCATCCCAAAACAATCAATTTCACCTTTTTCTCAAGCGCACATGGAACCTTCTCCAGGATAGATCACATCCTGGGCCATAAATCTAGCCTTGGTAAATTCAAAAAAAAATAGAAATCATTCCAAGCATCTTTTCTGACCACAATGCAGTAAGATTAGATCTCAACTACAGGGGAAAAACGATTAAACATTCCAACATATGGAGGCTGAACAACACGCTGCTGAATAACCAACGAATCACAGAAGAAATTAAAAAAGAAATCAGAACTTGCATAGAAACTAATGAAAATGAAAACACAACAACCCAAAACCTATGGGACACTTTAAAAGCAGTCCTAAGGGAAAGATCATAGCAATACAGGCATACCTCAAGAAACAAGAAAAAAGCCAAATACATAACCTAACCCTACACCTAAAGCAACTAGAAAAGGAAGAAATGAAGAACCCCAGGGTTAGTAGAAGGAAAGAAATCTTAAAAATTAGGGCATAAATAAATGCAAAATAAACAAAAGAGACCATAGCAAAAATCAACAAAACCAAAAGCTTGTTCTTTGAAAGGATAAATAAAATTGACAAACCATTAGCCAGACTCATCAAGAAACAAAGGGAGAAAAATTAAATCCATAAAATTAGAAATGAAAATGGAGAGATCACAACAGACAACACAGAAATAGAAAGGATCATAAGAGACTGCTATCAGCAATTATATGCCAATAAAATGGACAATGTGGAAGAAATGGACAAATTCTTAGAAAAGTACAACTTTCCAAAACTGGACCAGGAAGAAATAGAAAATCTTAACAGACCCACCACAAGCACGGAAATTGAAACTGTAATCAAAAATCTTCCAGCAAACAAAAGCCCAGGTCCAGACGGCTTCACAGCTGAATTCTACCAAAAATTTAGAGAAGAGCTAACACCTATCCTGCTCAAACTCTTCCAGAAAATTGCAGAGGAAGGTAAACTTCCAAACTCATTCTATGAGGCCATTATCACCCTAATACCAAAACCTGACAAAGATCCCACAAAAAAAGAAAACTACAGGCCAATATCACTGATGAACATAGATGCAAAAATCCTTAACAAAATTCTAGCAATCAGAATCCAACAACACATTAAAAAGATCATACACCATGACCAAGTAGGCTTTATCCCAGGGATGCAAGGATTCTTCAATATCCGCAAATCAATCAATGTAATACACCACATTAACAAATTGAAAAATAAAAACCATATGATTATCTCAATAGATGCAGAGAAAGCCTTTGACAAAATTCAACATCCGTTTATGATAAAAACTCTCCAGAAAGCAGGAATAGAAGGAAAATACCTCAACATAATCAAAGCTATATATGACAAACCCACAGCAAACATTATCCTCAATGGTGAAAAATTGAAAGCATTTCCTCTAAAGTCAGGAACAAGACAAGGGTGCCCACTTTCACCATTACTATTCAACATAGTTTTGGAAGTTTTGGCCACAGCAATCAGAGCAGAAAAGGAAATAAAAGGAATCCAAATTGGAAAAGAAGTAAAACTCTCACTGTTTGCATAGACATGATCCTCTACATAGAAAACCCTAAAGACTCCACCAGAAAATTACTAGAACTAATCAATGATTATAGTAAAGTTGCAGGATATAAAATCAACACACAGAAATCCCTTGCATTCCTATACACTAATAATGAGAAAACAGAAAGAGAAATTAAGGAAACAATCCCATTCACCATTGCAGCAGAAAGAATAAAATACTTAGGAATATATCTACCTAAAGAAACTAAAGACCTATATATAGAAAACTATAAAACACTGGTGAAAGAAATCAAAGAGGACACTAACAGATGGAGAAATATACCATGTTCATGGATTGGAAGAATCAATATAGTGAAAATGAGTATACTACCCAAAGCAATTTATAGATTCAATGCAATCCCTATCAAGCTACCAATGGTATTCTTCACAGAGCTAGAACAAATAATTTCACTATTTGTATGGAAATACAAAAAACCTCGAATTGCCAAAGCAATCTTGAGAAAGAAGAATGGAACTGGAGGAATCAATCTACCTGACTTCAGGCTCTATTACAAAGCCACAGTTATCAAGACAGTATGGTACTGGCACAAAGACAGAAATATTGATCAATGGAACAAAATAGAAAGCCCAGAGATAAATCCAACCACATATAGACACCTTATCTTTGACAAAGTAGGCAAGAATATACAATGGATTAAAGACAATCTCTTTAACAAGTGGTGCTGGGAAAACTGGTCAACCACTTGTAAAAGAATGAAACTAGAACACTTTCTAACACCATACACAAAAATAAACTCAAAATGGATTAAAGATCTCAACATAAGACCAGAAACTATAAAACTCCTAGAGGAGAACATAGGCGAAACACTCTCCGACATATATCACAGCAGGATCCTCTATGACCCACCTCCCAGAATAAACAAATGGGACCTAATTAAACTTAAAAGCTTCTGCACAACAAAGGAAACTATTAGCAAGGTGAAAAGGCAGCCTTCAGAATGGGAGAAAATAATAGCAAATGAAGCAACTGACAAGCAACTAATCTCAAAAATATACAAGCAACTCCTACAGCTCAACTCCAGAAAAACAAATGACCCAATCAAAAAATGGGCCAAAGAACTAAATAGACATCTCTCCAAAGAAGACATACAGATGGCTAACAAACACATGAAAAGATGCTCAATATCACTCCTTATCAGAGAAATGCAAATCAAAACCACTATGAGGTACCATTTCACGCCAGTCAGAATGGCTGCGATCCAAAAGTCTACAAGCAATAAATGCTGGCGAGGGTGTGGAGAAAAGGGAACCCTCTTACACTGTTGGTTGGAATGCAAACTAGTACAGCCACTATTTAGAACAGTGTGAAATAGAACTGCCTTATGATCCAGCAATCCCACTGCTGGGCACACACACTGAGGAAACCAGAAGGGAAAGAGACACGTGTACCCCAATGTTCATCGCAGCACTGTTTATAATAGCCAGGACATGGAAGCAACCTAGATGTCCATCAGCAGATGAATGGATAAGAAAGCTGTGGTACATATACACAATGGAGTATTACTCAGCCATTACAAAGAATACATTTGAATCAGTTCTAATGAGGTGGATGAAACTGGAACCTATTATACAGAGTGAAGTAAGCCAGAAAGAAAAACACCAATACAGTATACCAACACATATATATGGAATTTAGAAAGATGGTAACAATAACCCTGTGTACGAGACACCAAAAGAGACACTGATGTATAGATCAGTCTTATGGACTCTGTGGGAGAGGGAGATGGTGGGGAGAATTGGGAGAATGGCATTGAAACATGTATAATATCATGTATGAAACGAGTCGCCAGTCCAGGTTTGATGCACGATACTGGATGCTTGGGGCTGGTGCACTGGAAAGACCCAGAGGGATGGTATGGGGAGGGAGGAGGGAGGAGGGTTCAGGATGGGGAACATAGATATACCTGTGGAGGATTCATTTCGATATTTGGCAAAACTAATACAATATTGTAAAGTTTAAAAATAAAATAAAATTTAAAAAAATTAAAATGTTTATAAATCAGAAAAAAAAAAAAAAAGTGGGAAATGGGCCTAAAGAGACATTTCACCAAAGAAGACATACAGATAGCTAACAAGCACATTAAAAGATGCTCAACATCACTCATTATCAGAGAAATGCAAATCAAAACTACAATGAGATACCACCTCACACCAGTCAGAATGGCCATCATCAAAATGTCTACAAACAATAAATGCTGGAGAGCATGTGGAGAAAAGGGAACGCTCTTGCTTTGCTGGTGGGAATGTAGATTGATACAGCCACTATGGAAGAAGGTATGGAGACTCCTTAAAAAGCTAGGAATAAAACCACCATATGACTCAGGAATCCCACTCCTAGGCATATACCCTGAGGAAACCAAAATTGAAGAAGACACATGTACCCCAATGTTCACTGCAGCTCTCTTTATAACAGCTAGAACGTAGATGTCCATCAACAGATGAATGGATAAAGAAGCTGGTACATACATACAATGAAATACTACTCAGCCATAAAAAGGAATACATTTGAATCTGTTCTAATGAGGTGGATGAAAACAGAGCCCATTATATAGAGTGAAGTAAGTCAGAAAGAGAGATATAAATATTGTATGCTGCTGCTAAGTCACTTCAGTCATGTCTGACTCTGTGCGACCCCAGAGACGGCCGCCCACCAGGGTCCCCCATCCCTGGTATTCTCCAGGCAAGAACACTGGAGTGGGTTGCCATTTCCTTCTCCAATGCATGAAAGAGAAAAGTGAAAATGAAGTCACTCAGTCATGTCTGACTCCTAGTGTCACCATGTACTGTGGCCTACCAGGCTCCTCTATCCATGGGATTTGCCAGACAAGAGTACTGGAGTGGGTTGCCATTGCCTTCTCTGATAAATACTGTATACTGACACATATATATGGAATCTGAAGAGATGGCACTGATGAATTTATTTTCAGGGTAGCAATGGAGAAATAGACATAGAGAATAGACCTACGGACAAGGTAGGAGAAGAGGAGGGAGAAAGGGAGGTGTATGGAAAGAGTAACATAGAAATTTACAACACCATGTGTAAAACAGATAGCCAACGGGAATTTGCTGTAAGACTCTGAAGAGGGGCTGAGGGAACAGGGAACGCAAACAGGGTGACAGGCTGAAGGGTGGGGTGGGAAGGGAGATGGGAGGGGGTTCTGGGAGGGAGGGGACATGGGTGTACCTATGGCTGATTCTTGTTGATGTATGAAAGAAAACCACAAAATTCTGTAAAGCAATTATCCTTCAATTTAAAAATTTTAAAAATAATAAAAAGAATGATATCTATCATGTTGTAGATCTTGCAAGGAACATGTGGCAAAAAAAAAAAGATTTGTTGCTGAAGAGGCACATATGGGTTTGTGGGAATATTAAATATTTTTTAAGATGAGAAAACTTGAATTTTTTAAAGGCTGGGAGGGAATTAGCAAGAAAATGTTGAAAATTCAGACCAAAGTTTGTATGATCGGTGGGCTGAAGTGCCAAAGAATTCAGACAGAATACTGTGGGTAAAGTGTTTGGGCAGAGGGGTACCATTTCAAAGTAAGAGAGACACCTATTTTATTATTATGGGAGAGAATGTAAACTATATGTGTAAAACAAGAATGTTTTACCTAGGATGCAGAAAGTTGAGGAAGATTCATTTAATGATACGAATTGTCTTTATTGTCACCTACTATGACTCATCAAATGTGGTAGGTTGGCTATTTTAGGAGAGTACAGAGTCAAAGGAGATATAAATGATATATTATAGAAACACACAAAAATTTTCATTCACCATTTCATTTCATATTGATGTTAAAAGCCATAAATATATGGAGGCAAACTTCTGTAAGACTGTATGATTCATATGGCTGGATGGAGTCATGTTGTCTTCTGGGGATTAGGGTTTAAGTATGTAAGAGAGGGAAACATAGACATGTGTTGGTTTGAGGGATGTAATGAAGTCAAGGTGCCCTCAAGGGTTCCCACAGTGGAAGGTTTCCAGTCCACCTGTACAATCCAGCTTCACAAACCAGCTCTCATTCATCAGTGCACATGTCAAAAGCACCCTGTGGTCAAGCTGTAGGCCCATCTGCTGAATGTTCCTTGTATGTCAGGGATAGTAATAACAGGTGAGATTAAAGAATAGTATGGAATGGCCCCTATCCTTGAGGAACTTGTACTAGTAAAGAGTTAAAAACCAAACAATATTCATAATATTGTAAATATTGCTATTGCAAAATTATGTACAAAATACTAAAAAAGGAGGAAGACAAATAAATATAAGGTGGAAAATCTTTTAAAAAGTAAATGTGACATTTATTGAGTCCTGAAGGTTGAGAAGACTTTTGAAAAGTTGAGAAAAGAATAATATATATGAGAAGAAAATATTAAAGTGAATTCATTTTGTCTGATGTTTAGAAATCTTGGAGTAGTGGTAGGGATGAGGATGAACATTTCCTGGAAGTAATACTGTAGATGGCCACAGAAACCTTGATTTTCACTTGTGGGTCATGGTGAGCTATAGAAGGTCTTGAAATAGAATAGCAATCTAATCCAAATGTGTGTTTTAGAATGATTACTTTAGAGAGTTTGGAGTGGTAGGAGCTCATGGGTAAAGGATATATTTAAGAAGTTATTCCAACCAATTTGGTGAGACATTATGAGAACCTGAACCAGGATAATAACACGGCAACTAAAAAGAGGTGGTTGAATGTGAGAGATATTTAGAAGACAGGATTGATGTGACTTCATGTATCAGTCAACTTTGACTAGCATAAGACTTAGTACAAAGAACCTGACAATCTCAGTGACTCACAGGAGCAAAGCTTAATGAATGGTCCACGGTGTGTTACTTGTGGGTCAGCTGCCATTCCAATACTGTGGCTCTGCTCTTGCATACAAGTGGATTCAGGTCTGCTCCCATGAGTTGTCTCTTCATTCTGAAACTTGTGTCTGCTTCACATTATGGAATAAAACCTGAAAGGACAACTACTATTTGGTATGTGCAGGGAAGAAACAAAAAAACACATGCCATGTAAATATATTTAGTTTTAACTAGGATATAACTATCCACTCACATTTTATTGGTCAAACACGGTCACGTTTTCATGTCCAATGTCCACAGTTTGGTGAAGTATCAGAAATACTCTGGCTAAAGGTTAGCATAGCAAGAGTGAGAGAGAACAAGTAGTCAACAAACAATATACACTGTTGCTCCTGGGCTTCCCGGGTGCACAGTGGTAAATAATCTGCTTGCCAATGCAGGAGATGCAAAAGACGCAGGTTCAGTACCCTGGGCCAGGAAGATCCCCTGGAGAAGAGACTGGCAACCCACTCCTGGAAAATTCCATGGACTGAGGAGCCTGGCTAGTTATAGTCCATGGGGTCGCACACATGCCTGCACACTTGGAAATGAGCTACGTGAGAGTGAGCTTATAGGGTACTCACAGGTCAACCATCTCAGGAAAAAAAAAGATGAATTAACTTCAAATATTTAAGAAAGGTTTTTGTAAAGACCTAGGTGAAACCAATAATAAAAATAACTTGATTTTCCCATTTTTCTCTTTCATTCTTTTTGTAAAATTTGAAGAACATGCCTTAAGTGAATTAGTTGCTCACAGTAACAGCCTCTTGTATAAGATCTTGTCCCCTTTATCAGAGCAGATGTTTCTGTTCTGGTGATGAAGGCCTTATGGCTGCTAAGGTTCCAGGTTCACACTCAAATACTTGGCTCACAAAGTCATAATAGTGAGAGATTTGTGATTAAAAAAAAATGTTTTAGTTATCCTTTAATTTTCCTCAAGTACATGTGACTACATGATAGAGAAAACTAAAGGGCTAGAGTCCACCATATCAAAACATGTCACCTAATAATTGAAATTCAGAAGTGAAATCTTTCCCTCCACAATACTCAGCAACCAAAAACATTTTGGCTGCTGACTTACAGCTATTCAGAATGGTCCAGAATCTTGCTGAGAAGCCATACACTTTGAATCTTTATTTTCTTTCCATGGGCATCACAGCAGTCTCCAAATGAGCCAGACCAGACTCATTTTTCCATCTACTATCTTTTGAACATTGTCCTATGGCCCTTTCTTTCTTGTAACTATCCCAGTATACAAGTAACAAAACTAAGATTAAAGTATTTATCAACTTATTTTTGCTGTAATTCAATTGAGTTGAAATATGCATACACCTACCCTCTTAAATGCCTTTATATTGCTTTACTTATCAGGGATTATTTCTACTTTTCAGGTTATGATTATAATTGAATTACATATATACTTAAATAATTTTGCATAATATATGCTGCATAATACATACAAATCTAGAGAAACACCAAGAAATAAGTTGAAGAGGGTAGACAGGGTAGGAAGTTAGAAAATGATTTGAGCTGTGCATAGCAAATATTTCTATGAGATGAAGCTCATAGATTGAATTTTCTTTTTGCCTTTTACTTTCTATATGAAAATTAACTTTTACAAAGTTAATCAACTACTTTTTAAAAGCTTTTTGTTTTATATTCCTCTAGAGTAGGAAATTGGAAAAGGCAATGGCATCCCACTCCAGTACGCTTGCCTGGAAAATCCCACGAATGGAGGAGCCTGGTGGGCTACAGTCCATGGGGTCGCAAAGAGTTGTACACAACTGAGCGATTTCACTTTCAGTTTTCACTCTCATGCATTGGAGAAGGAAATGGCAACCCACTCCAGTGTTCTTGCCTGGAGAATCCCAGGGACAGGGGAGCCTGGAAGGCTGCTGTCTCTGGGGTCGCACAGAGTCAGCATGACTGAGTAACACATATAGCCAATCAACAATGCTTTGATAGTTTCAGGTGGACAGTAAAAGGACTCAGCCATACATATACACATATCCTTTCTCCCCCAAACTTCCCTCCCACATAACATTGGGCAGATTTCCCTGTGCTATACAGTAGGACTTTGTTGTTAAATATCCATTTCAAATATAGCAGTGTGTACATGTTGATCCCAAACTCCCTAACTATTCTTTCTCCTCAGTCCTTCCCCCCTGGCAGCCATATGTTCATTCTCTAAGTCTGTGGATATGTTTCTGTTTTGTAAATAAGTTTATTTGTATCATTTCTGTTTAGATTCTGTATATATGGGATGTCACACAATATTTATCTTTTTCTGTCTGATTTGCTTTTCTCAGTATGATAATCTCTAGGTCCATCCATGTCGCTGCAAATGGCATTTATTTCATTCCCTTTAATGGCTGGGTAATACTCCATTGTATACCTGTACCATATCTTCTTTATCCATTCCTCTGTCAATGTACAATTAGGTTGCTTCCATGTCTTGGCTATTGTGAATAATACAGTGAACACTTGAGTGCATGTATCATTTTGGACCATGTTTTTTCCTTTGGGTATATGCCCAGGAGAGGGGTTGCTAGATTATATAAGAACTCTATTTTTAGTTTTTTGAGGAATTTCCATACTGTTTCCCACAGTGACTGCACCAATTTATATTCCCAGCAACAGTGTAGAAGAGTTCCCTTTCTCCACACCTTATCCAGTGTTTATTGTTTGTACATATTTTTGATGATGGCCATACTGAATGATGTGAAGTGATACCTCCCTGTCATTTTGACTTGCATTTTTCTAGTAATTAGCAAAGTTGAGTATCTTTACACATGCCTGTTGGCTATCTGCATGTCTTCCTTGGAGAAATTTCTATTTGGGTCATATGCCCATTTTCCCACTGTGTTGTTTGCTGTTTTGTTATTGAGTCGTATAAGCTGCTAGTATATCTTGGAAATTAAGCCCTTGTCCATCACAACATTTGCAAATATTTTCTCCCAGTCTGTAGCTTGTGTCTTTGTATTATTTATGAATTCTTTTGCTGTACAAAAGCTTTTAAGTTTTATTAGGTCCCATTTGTTTATTTTTGCTTTTATTTCTATTGCCTTGGGAGACTGACCTGAAAAATCTTTGGTGAGATTTGTCAGAGAATGTTTTGCCTATGTTCTCTTTTAGGAGTTTTATAGTATTGTGTCTGATATTTAAGTCTTTAAGCCACTTTGAGTTTATTTTTGTGTGTGGTGTGTGAGAATATGCTCTAATAGCATTGATTTACATTCAGTTCTCCAACTTTCCCAATACCATTTGCTGAAGAGTGTCTATGTCATAATATTTAAACTGGGTTTCAGAGTAATACATTTGAGAGATGAGCGTGGTTTGACCAAAGAAGTAACAGTGAAAATGGCAGTGGTGGTTTGATTTGGCATTAATTTTTAAGATACAGCCAACTGGATTTCTCTCTGAGTTAGATGTAAGCAGTGAGAAAACAATAAGAGTCAAAGATAACTAAAGTTATAGCAAGAGATATGGACAGAATGGAGGTGCTATCAACTGTAAAGCAAGAGGTGTGGGAGGAGCATGTTGGAAGACAGTTCGGAAGGTGAAAGATCAGAAGTTTAGTGTTGCTCACATTGAATTGGGCTTCTCAGGTGGCTCAGTGGTAAAGAACCCACCTGCCAAGCAGGAGATATGGGCTTGATCCCTGGGTCGGGAAAATCTCCTGGAGAAGGAAATGGCATCCCACGCCAGTATTCTTGCCTGAGAAATCTCATGGACAAAGGAGCCTGGGGGACTGCCATCCATGGAGTTGTAAAAAGTTGGACATGACTTAGTGACTAAACAACAACCACAACACATTAAATTATAATCCTGATCCTTCAGAATGCTATGTCACCACGAAAAAGGAGACTATCCATACAAGTCTATTCCAGGTCTGGTCTTGCATAACTGTAAAACAAGGGACACATTGAAAATCTTGTTTTTCCTCAGGGACCAAGCACTCCCCAGGACTCTGCTTCTCCTTCTTCTCACTTTCATCAGACCAGAGACCTCTCTAAAACCAGGTCAGGCTCTGAGACCCTGAGTATTTTAAGCTACAATGTCTGAGAAGGTTTTTGTTCAGCTCCCCCTGCAGACTCAGGCACTGTGTCACACAGAGCACAGAAGTACTTGGCAGAGTCATTCCAATGGGCTAAAGCTTTCATCAGGTGGAAAGAGTTTTCATCCTTCTTGAATTCAGCCTCGAAGCCTTTGATGTCTTTAACCCGGGTGGGCCCTGGTAGATACTTCAGTAGACACTGGAGGCCTTGGTTGGGGTACTGGACATACCAGAAGAGATAAACAGATCCACCATAAGAATAGTTGCATCTCAGCTCCAGACGGTTTCCTTCAGAGATGTTGATGTGACCGTCAGGCTGGGTCACTAACTGGGCTCCAGTTCCTCCTGCAACATCAATGCAGAATCAGTGAATCCAGGACACACCTATATATAATGAGACAGTGTTTCCATTCAGATACCCTCAGAACAAAGTTCCTTCTATATAGGCAGAAGCATGGAATACAATGTTACTTACTTGCTATGAAGAGCATTCCAAGTAGCAGAAAAGTCACTGAGAGCATGGCTATGCAGGGAGGATAATCTCCCTTGAGGAGCAGGAAGGAATGTGCCAGGGTGTGCTGAGTCCTTGTAACAGGGAAAATCTGAGAGTTAAAGAGAACCCTGTTTAGGCAATCCTAGCTACTATCAGTAAGAAATGCTTCCTTAAGAATGACTGCTCCTGATGTTGAGCCTGTTCAAATATGCACTTCAATGAGCTGTAAGATAAAGAAGCTCATAGGAGTGAGATAGGCACTTCCAGTTTATGCAACATCACCCTCTGCAGGTCAACAAAAGAAAAAAATTGAGTCTTCAGGCTTTTGTGCCCCATCTCCTTTCTGCTCCTATTTAGGCTTGAATTACTTAGCATCCTAAACTGATGAAAATATTTCAGGGGTTTGCTTACTAAGAGGCTCTTTTAGTATATGAATTAAATAGCATTATATAATCACATAAAGTAAGTTATCCTTATTTTTATAGATGAGAAAATTGAAGCAAGGAAGGAAGGATGTAATTTGTTCAAGATCACAGTAAGTGATCTGGTATTTGTCCCATTGATATGATTCAAGAATCTGTATCATTGGCCACCAACAATTTAGCACTATGGCCATTAGGCTAGATAGTATCCTCACTTATTAGAGGGGAAATCAAGTCCTTTAGAATGTAAATGATTTGTCCAAGGACATATAAGGATTAGAACCTGATTCAATTAGACTCCACTATGTTGTCAGTCTACTGACAAATACTGACAATACTACTTTTTAGAATAAATGCAATTTCACTAAGACACACACCCATAGCAAACCTCACAAGAGAATAGAAACTAAAGAAAATCTCCAAGGAGCTCAGACACTGATGTGATGCTGCTGCTAAGTTGCTTCAATCCTGTCCGACTCTGTGTGACTCCATAGACGGCAGCCCACCAGGCTCTGCCGTCCCTGGGATTCTCCAGGCAAGAATCCTGGAGTGGGTTGCCATTTCCTTCTCCAGACTGATGTGAAGGCCAGTAGAAAAAAGTATCAGAGAAACCTCAAAGGTAGTCCAGAGAGGTACATGGCAAATCAGAATTGACTGGTGTCCTGAAAGAGGAGGAAAATGGAGTTTCAAAAAGGAAGGACTGTCCATCAGAGCAGTTGCTAAAAAATGTCTACCTAGTGAGATGATGATTGAAAAGTGTCTGTTGACTTTTAGCAGCACAAAGATCATGATCTGAGTCTTTCAGCAGAAACTCAACTGTAGTAGAGACAAGACAAAGGAGAACAAGTTTGGAATGCAGAAATCTCTTTCCAGAGGCTGAACTGTGAAGGGGAGAAAAGACATGGTGCTGAGTAGACAAGGATGCTGAAGTGTAAATCATAGGGGTTTTAAGGTTGAGATATATTTACATGTTTTTGGAAATGTTCTATAAACCATGGATCAAACTTCTGAAGAGACAGCCAGGATGGAATATGGACCACAGGTAGGAGAACTAATTTGTGAGGAGAAACAGTTATTTCCAATTTTATTGGAATGAAGGAGGAAAGAATTGGTTTGGATTTCAGTATTATTTCAGGGTATGAAGGCAGAAAGTTGACACATCTATTAATTTTAATGAATTTTTTTCTTCTTGTAGATAGAAATTAAGTACCTTTCAAGATAATTAATAGAAGAGATCCTGGATTAAGAAATGTGATGAGTGTGAGAAGTTTTGAGAAAGTCACTGTATGAATTGACAATGAGAAATGATTACAGAGAAAAAGAATACTTTCTTGGAAGCACTGTGGGTCTAGTTAGTGTTGGAGGTGATAACAATTTCAATGACACCAATCTGCCCATCTGTGATTTTCTTGAACTCTGCTTTATCAAAGTATATAAGAAAGTAGATTCTTTTTGTAATTTGATCTTTATAATGACTGAACAGTATTCCATGGTATGTGTGTAATATAGTGTTTTGAATCATTACCCCAGTGAGGTACATAAGAAGGCAGATATTAATCCATGATTAGGAATTAGTAAGGTCATTGATATGACATAGAATTAACTCAAAACAATGAAGTTAGTGACTGAAGACTGATTGAAGGAGGGCTGTGAAGTTTAGATATGGTAGAAAGAGAAATAAAAGATTGGAAACTTCTGAGAAATAAGATAACAATAAAGAGATCTGGAGACTAAATGATCATAAAGAGTCAAAGAACGAATGCAGCAGAACTATATGAGTGTAAGAATCTGAGGATGCAAGATTTAGACAGGATATAAGATTTCAGAGGTGGAGCAGCATCTAACTGGAGAAATATCATCACATCTTTCTGGAGTGTGGCCATGGGAGTTTGTGACTGAGAGGGATCCTAACTGATAGACTTCAGAGTTGATGAGTTCAGGTTTCTCTCTGAATTGCCCTCTCTGAATTTAAGTCAAGGCGTGTTTTAGGTTACAGTAGAATCTTATGTGTTTACATCTTCAATATATAAGGAAGAGTGTGGCGGTGTCACACTGAATAATTCTCACAAACACACAGGATTGTAAGAGACAGTGCAGGGAGAGTTCGTGGAAGAACAACTCTCTGAGAAAACGCTGAGCGCATATTTATTGGTAACTTATCGTATAATCTTTATCTAAGAGCAGTAAAGAAAGACAGAGACCAGCACTCTGGGGTTAAGGAAGCTACCTCCTGGAGGTCAGGAGAAAATCACATGAGAGTTTTAAAGAAAGGTCTTTGAAGAAAGGGGGGTTTGTTTATCATGCAGAACAGCATCTTGCAATGCTGACCTATCAACCAGAACATCCAACTTAAAGGCAGGGGAGAGCAAGCAAGGAAGAGGGAATGAGTAAGATTCAATTCCAGGAGACATTTCTGAGAAAACAGTAAAACATAGTTCCCACAGAAGAGTGTCTGATGTTTATAAAGATGAGAGTGATAAAAGGAATAGGGAAAAGTAGGGGTAAAAGGCAAAGCCCCAAAGGGTCAAAGGCAAGAGTGTTTTTTGGGGGGGTGTGGTAGTGACAAGAATGCTGTTCTCATCTCTAAATTTGAAGTGTTTTAGATGAGGGAGGACCAGAAGTAACCACAAGTGAAAGAGCTCTATTACAAACAGTCAGGTTTCAGTTAGGATATGTGGAAGGAATTTTTACAGGGGCTACTGAATGTTTATTTTCAATAGAGTGAGGATTTAGAGGGCAAAGTAGAAAGTAATGTGGAATGGTAAGAGGTAGTTATGTTAGGGGAAACACACTGATTGAAACCGCCCACCCTGGCCAGGTACCATAGTAACCATTTGCATGAGTTGTTTTATGACAGGAGATCCTGATAAGGAATACGAAAGTAATAAGCCACCACCAACCGGAAGAGTTCGGGAAAGGTCTAAAGGAGACACTGTGTGTCCGTCCACTTTCCAGAATCCCTTTTGCTAGCATCCATCTTGGCTGAGCGATGCGTGCGCCACCAGGAAAGACTCTGGATTAGAATGATTGCTCAAAGACCACCCAGAAACTAATCCCATCACCATAAAACCCGACATTGCGAGCCACGCGGCAGAGCAGTTCTCCTGGGTTTCCTTATCCTACTGCTCTCCACCCGGGTGCCCTTTCCCAATAAAATCTCTTGCTTTGTCAGCACATGTGTCTCCTCAGACAATTCATTTCTGAGTGTTAGACAAGAGCCCAGTTTCAGGCCCTGGAAGGAGTCCGCCTTCCTGCAACAGTTAGGTCAGTGTAGAAAATTAAACAGGTCAGACTCCTTGGCGAATCATTCCTCTCTGCAAGGAGTCAATCAGGGATAGAATTAAATGTGCCTTCAAAGGTCCTAATACAGAGGAATGTGGCCACAACCAGATCAACTGGTGCTCAAGTCTCTAAGAAAATGTCATAAATCAGTAAATTTTGGCTATCCCAATGGATTATTTTCAGAAGTTTTCTTTTCTTTGTGTTCAGGAAATTGTCTTTTCCATGTGCCATGTGTGTATACACTTGCTACTTGTTTCTTATAACCCTCTTACATCATATCTACTTTAGGGGCAAGTCAATTTGAAATCACTTAGTATGTTGCACATTTCATGCAATTCTGATAGAATGAATTAGATATTCTTCTAACTTAGAATCAATGTCTCAGATGTGCCTAACAGATGGAGTTTGTGAAACACTAGAATCCTCAATGTGGCATCATTCACATCGTATTCTTGGATATTCAAAAAGACTGAGAAATTTGTCCTGGAGTGTAGGATGTGTATGGAAATGTAAATAGCTATGTTTATCATACTTTGGAAATTGTTTTGATTCTGTGAGTGAAATCTGAGGTAACAGATACTTGTACTCAAGTCTCGGAAAGTACAATGAGAGGTGCTCTAGCACTTTCCAAAGATCAGCATATCCCTTCAGGACACTTTCAGTCACCTTTTCCCTCATTTCCTCCTCTTCCCAGCTTTAGAGCTCACTTGCTTATTTCCTCATTTTGCTTTCCCTAAAACATATCTTTCTGTCTGTTTAATTTATTGAAGTGTTCTCAGTAATTAGCATACTACCTGATGAATAGTAACTGCTCAATAAACATTTATTGAATAAAGAAATATTCTTGGCTGAACATTTTACTGACAATTGCTAGGGATGCAATAGAATATAGAAGGCATGAGTTAGATCTTCTATAAAAATAGAAAAAAGAGTCTAAGGACATCACATGGGATCTCATAATGAAGACAAGGATATATTCCAAAATCCTTACTCATTCATGGACTCATTGAATTTTTCCTTCCTATTTACCTTTTTTCTTTCCTTCTTCCCACCTTCTCTCTTTTCCTTCCTTACTTTTTCTATTCCCCATTCCCATCATTATTAAATGTGAATTTGGTCCCCAACTATTTTGTTAGGCTCTTCCTGTGAACTTCAGTTCCTTCCAATACACACTTCTCTTTATCTCTGACATTCTTCACAGATTGTGATAAATGGCATAAATTTATGCTTGTTTTATTAAAATTTTTAATTATTGTGTTTGTCATAAGGTGGTGGACACTAGATAGTTTGAAAGATTATGATTGCATGTAGCTAGATAGAGTCCCCTGGAAAGATGCAAGGAATTCTCCTAACTTTACAAAAAAGAATAACAAAAAAATATTCATTTAGACATCAGTTGATACTCACAGTCAGCATAGTATCACAACTATAAGTCAATGAAAATGTAAACAAAGCATATGATGATTCAGCAATGTGCCCAAGGAGGCACAGTGCTTGTCAATCCTAAAGTAGTGAACCAATTTGATTAATAAAAAGCCTCTTCTTATATTGAGGCTTCCCAGGTGGCACTAGTGGTAAAGAACCTGCTGACCAGTGCAATAGATATAAAGACACGGGTTCAATCCCAGGGTTGGGAAGATCCCTTTGAGTAAGGCAAGGCAACCCATTCCAATATTCTTGCCTAGAATCCATGGACAGAGGAGACAGTCAGGAAAGAGTCCAGAGGGTCACAAAGGGTTGGACATGACTGAAACGACTTAGCATACATGCACATTTTGTATAGATAAATTATATTTGGATTGTTAAAATAAAAAATACAGGTAATTTCCTATTTGTGTAAGATGCAAGATATGTCTTCTCACGCTGTTGAAGTATGACTGTTTACAGCATACAGAAGGCAAGATACCACTTCTCCAAAAATTTTAAATGTGCCCTTTATTGAACATCTAATCAAATTTTCTAGTATCTAATTAATATATCTAATTAAAATTTTCATGTACATGCCAAAGTGATTCTACAAAGATGTGTAAGACAACATTCTTTATGATAGCAAAGAAAAAGAAACAATTATTCATTAATGAGTTAAAATTAATTAATTATTAATTAATTTAATGATAAAATGTTTCAAAGTACTAAATAAGCATCAGAAAGAATGTAGTGGGCCACTCCACTTTGTTTCAACTGTAGAAAGAGCTCCAGGATATTATTAAATAAAATCAAAAGGCACAGTGTAAAAAATCCAAATAAATTCAATTTAATGGCAAATCGTTTGATCTGTCTGTGTGTACACATGTATGTATGTGTATAAATGTGTATGCAGTTGCATAAAGTGATGTGCAAAGATATGTGCATGTGTGTTCAATTGTGTCCCATTCTTTGCAACCAACCAGACTGTAGCCGGAGAAGGCAATGGCACCCCACTCCAGTACTCTTGCCTGGAAAATCCCATGGATGGAGGAGCCTGGTAAGCTGCAGTCCATGGGGTTGCTGAGGGTCAGACACAGCTGAGCGACTTCCCTTTCACTTTTCACTTTCATGCATTGGAGAAGGAAATGGCAACCCACTCCAGTGATCTTGCCTGGAGAATCCCAGGGAAGGGGGAGCCTGGTGGGCTGCTGTCTATGGGGTCGCACAGAGTCGGACACGACTGAAGTGACTTAGCAGCAGCAGCAGCAGACTGTAGCCACTCAGGCTCTTCTGTCTATGGAATTTCTCAGGCAAGGATACTGGAGTGGGTTGCCATTTCCTACTCCAAGGGATCTTCCTGACCCAGTAATTGAACCTGCCTCTGTTGTGTCTCCTGCATTGGCAGGCAGATTCTTCACCACTGCACCACCTGGGGTTCAGTTCAGTTCAGTGGCTCAGTCGTGTCTGACTCTTTGCAACCCCGTGGACTGCAGCAGGCCAGGCTTCCCTGTCCATCACCAACTTCCAGAGCTTGCTCAAACTCATGTCCATTGAGTCAGTGATGCCATCCAACCATCTCATCCTCTGTCATTTCCTTCTCCTCCTACCTTCAATCTTTCCCAGCAACAGGGTCTTTTCAAATGAGTCAGTTCTTCGCATCAGGTGGCCAAAGTAATGGAGCTTCAGCTTCAGCATCAATCCTTCCAATGAATATTCAGGACTGATTTCCTTTAGGATGGACCGGTTGGACTTCCTTGCAGTCCAAGGGATTCTCAAAAGTCTTATCCAACACCACAGTTCAAAAGCATCAATCCTTTGGCACTCAGCTTTCTTTATAGTCCAACTCTCACATCAATACATGACTACTGGAAAAACCATAGCTTTGACTAGACAGACCTTTGTCACCAAAGTAATGTCACTGCTTTTTAATATGCTATCTAGGTTGTTCATAGCTTTTATTTCAAAGAGCAAGCATCTTTAAATTTCATGACTGCAGTCACCATGTGTAGTGATGTTTGAGCCCCCCAAAATAAAGTCTCTCATTATTTGTTTCCCCATTTATTTGCCATGAAATGATGGGACTGGATGCCATGATCTTAGCTTTTTGAATGATGAGTTTTAAGCCAAACTTTTCACTCTCCTCTTTCATTTTCATCAAGGGGAAGCTTTTCATCAGGGAAATCTTTCACCTGGGGAACTGTGCAAAAATATATGTAATTGAAATAAACAGGCTGATATGATATACATTAAACTGTTAAAAAAGGACAGTGGGAGGAATCTCCTTCATTTGGTGGAATGAAGGAGATACAGCTATGAGCCTTCACTTTTGCTCTGCCTGAGACTTTTATGATGAGATGGATCTGTGTGCTGCTTAGAGAATATAGAAAATGATGAAAACTCTTTATAGAGGCAGAGCTAGACAGATTAAAAATAAATATTCACTTAGTTTTTGTTTCCTTAAAAATTTTTTTTATCACAAACATGTGTTCTAGAGTAATAACAAAATAACATTTCAGATTTTCCTCTGAGTAAGATCAATCTGCAAGTGAAAAAATTAATAATATGCATTTCTGAGTATGGATTTGTCCAAGGTCCAAACGAAGGAAGCCTTTGGAACAGGAGAATTATTTGTATTTTCCTTATCTTTTCATCTTTAATACACTGAAACCAACATTTTATTGACACAAGGAGGAGCCATGACAAACTATTAATACCTCTTCACTATTCCTGTGTTAAAATTATGATTCTTAGTTTCCTTATCATTCATAGCCACATCAACCAATGAAGCACTTCTTCCTTGTCCTCTTTCTCTTCTTTTCTTTATCCATTTTCTTCCATTTCCTTTCCCTTCATTTCCCTCATGTCTTACTGCTCTTCTGATTCTCCTTCCAGATGACTCTAGATTTGCTCTTGTGACAGCTCCCCCAACTCTGCCCGCCCCTCCATTCTTCCCACCAGAGAGATACTACACAGGTGCAGCCCCATCTGTCCCAGTGTGCCTCTCTCAGGATGCAGGAGTACACAGTGGTGTCTCTCAGGGTGACCTGGGGCAGGACCAAGGTGCTGGACTTTCTGTCTGAAGCTATGTGCAGAGAGGCCGTGCTGCTGTTCACTGTGCCTCGTAAGCCATGAATGACATACTGTGGACTCTGACTGGGATTTTGCAGATACCAATGTATATAGTCTTCTCCACCAATGGTAGAGTGTTTACAAGGCAGGTTTACATCCTCTCCTTCAGCACAATCCATGGAGCTGGGTTGGGTGGTCTTAGCATTAATCACAGTCCCTAAAGGGTCAAGAAAATAAAATTATCCCCTGACAACAAATCAGTGTAATTCTGTGGATCAAGAGCTCAACACTCCCCAAACTGTCTTGACCTACCCCTACTCCAGTGTTTTTATCTATGTCCTGAGAAATATTATTGGTGCTTATTATATAGGGCCCAAAGACACATGGCAAGAATCTGAGAACACTATAGGCTTTATCCCAGGGTCCTTGGTTCAATAACCCCAGAGATTTCTTCCAACCTGCTTACTGCTAAGGTCTCTTCCGGATCATGGCTATGAATTAATCTGTCATGTAGAAGTTTGCGCTCACTAGCAAATGCATAGATCTGTTCTCAATTCCATTGCCATAATGCTGAATAAAACACAGGGAGTAGAGATCAAGTGATGCTTTATGGTCCCTTGGCCTCAAAGTCAACCCTTGTAGACATAGAACACTTACCCAAGGTCAGAAAAACAGTTACTCCAATCACCAGCCTCATACTTCAAGGACAAACCAGGATTGTGGGCTCAGAGCTCACACTTGTGTCTGCTCCTAGGCTTGTTTCCAGAGAACAGAAACAACTGCTGCTGTTAGAGACTTACAACCAGTGCAGGATCTGTTGCAGTGTGTTGTTGCCAGGATCCCTCAGCCAATGATCAAGCAGTTCCTTGTCTAGGTCTTCCTGCCCTGTTTTAGTCACATCCTGCAAAGAAGGCGAGACATCCGCAACTCACAGGGTGCTAACTGCTATCCCTTGTGAAGTTTAAAGTCTGGCTCTGGAAAAGGAACATCAATCTCAGTGGTGTGTCTATCCAGAACCTGTCTTCTATCATTTCTTCTTCAAAGAAATTTTCTGATGCTCCGTGAAGCTTGTGGAAAACATTGTTTAATCCCAGAAAGCTTTACTGAGCTCTACATTATAAAGAGATGAAAATTCTCATCCATGTTCTAGTAAATGTATGTGAGATTTCAAAGTAGGCTGTGGTTGTAATGAGGGACAGGAAATATTCGTAACATTGAGACAAAGAGCTAAACATCTTGAGCTTGGACATTGGAGCTCAGCATCCTGAAAAAGTCCTTGGAATCATGCATCTGTCTCCATCTAGGCAGACATTTCTCAATGTATCAGTTCTTGATATAGTAACTGATGACAAGGATGCCATCTCCTTGTCATCTCCTCATCCTCCTTGAACACTTGTCCTTAATCCTTACGCCCTCTGTGCCCAAGTTTGTAGGTGCTCTGTACCAAGGATGCAGATACTGAGAGAAAAGACAGAAGGGAAAGCAAACTGTCTGGGGTGGAGAAGGGTGAAGGTGGGTGATCCTGGCAGAAAAAGAGGAGTGAAGAGAAAAGAGCGTAAGGAATAGAGAAGAAAAAGTTAACCAGGGGTGGGAAATGGGAAAGCAGTGTTTAGGGAGGTACATGGAAAATGTTTAGGCTATAAGGCTACGATTCCCTGAACCCTTGACCACATGCACTCAGCAGACTATAAAAACAGTTTATCTAAAGATGATGAAAATCTGTCATTTTTCTTCACTTTTCTGTGGAACATCAATGGAAAACATGTTTCCTTTCCTCTATAGCCAGAAAGGACCACTGTTTCCAAATAAAGCAGCCCCCTTTTGTGACTGAATAAACAAACTGCAGAGCTAAACTCCCACCAGAAGTCAACCTTTTGAAAAGTTCCTCATTTGAAAGGTAAATATCCCTGGTGGCTCAACCGGTAAAGAATCCACCTGCAATGTAGGCAATGGGGGTTCGATCCCTGGATCATGAATATCCTCTGGTAAAGGAAATGGCTGCCCATTCCAGTATGCTTGCCTGGGTAAATCCATGGACAGAGGAGCCTGTGGGCCACAGTCCATGGTGTCCCAAGAGCTGGAAACGACTGAGAACACACACACATCGTAGTCGTACCACCTCTGTACTCAGCTGTGTTTTCTTAGTTCAATATCACTCTACAAAAGATTTTAATTATTTTTGGCTCCTTTGCTTTGTCATACCCCCATTATGTTCCGCAGTTGTCAGCTTCTTTGTAGTTTTTCTTTTGTCTTTAACCTTCCATATTTTAAGGTTATTCAATGTTTATAAAGAGAGGTTGCTACATATAAAGCACTCAAGAGTTATCTGTTTTCTGAATGAGTAGATGAGTTGTTATTCATGAACTTAGTGAAAGAAGTTGGAGAAGGCAATGGCACCCCACTCCAGTACTCTTGCCTGGAAAATCCCATGAGCGAAGGAGCCCGGTAGGCTGCAGTCCATGGGGTCCTTAAGAGTCGAACACAACTGAGCGACTTCACTTTCACTTTTCACTTTCATGCATTGGAGAAGGAAATGGCAACTCACTCCAGTGTTCTTGCCTGGAGAATCCCAGGGATGGAGGAGCCTGGTGGGCTGCCATCTATGGGGTCACACAGAGTCGGACACGACTGAAGTGACTTAGCAGTAGCAGTGAAAGAAGTTATGCTGAGCAACTCTTGAAATTATTCTAAAAGCAATCTTTCAATCCTATGGAAGTCGAGTTAAACAAAAGACTCCAACAGGATGAATAGAGGGTTATATTTGTGGACAAAAATTCAAGAACAGGTAACAAACATCCCAACTCTAGGATGGAGGAAAATTAAACTAATGATATGGAAATAAATATCATGGTAATCATGCTTCATTCATTTAAAAAATAATCACAAATATTCTTTGGGAGTCTCTCTCTGGAAGATCACATGCACACACAAGTCAACACCCACTATTACTGAAAATATAGGAACAAATGAAAGTGAATTCATTTAAGCTATGTAAGAATATGTTATTTTATTATATTAGCAAAAGGCAGAAGAAAACTAGCATGAACATTTTGTTTGTTGGTTTCTTTGACTTTATTTTTTAGAAGATTGTACAAAACACTTCAAAGTGTCATTTTAAATAATATTGCCAGTCCAGGTTTGATGCACGATACTGGATGCTTGGGGCTGGTGCACTGGGACAACCCAGAGGGATGGAATGGGGAGGGAGGAGGGAGGAGGGTTCAGGATGGGGAACACATGTATACCTGTGGCGGATTCATTTTGATATTTGGCAAAACTAATACAGTTATGTAAAGTTTAAAAATAAAATAAAATTAAAAAAAAATAATATTGAAAACTAAAAATAAATGGAGAATCTAAAATAATTTTCTAGTCTATTGCCTCTTTTCAGAATTTTTAATTTTATAAGATTATATCTTGACCATATGAGGTGAGGTTATCTTCCTTTTTGATGAAAACCAAAATTATGTACTTAATTTACTTTCAAATAATCAAGAGAATTTGCTGAAAGGCTAACGTCTCTTTTGTATGTATTTATGATGAGAGTTATGGGAGTAAGTATGGTGAATACTCCAAACAATCCAAAAATAAAAGAGAAATTCCAAAATCTAATAAAGGGTATCATTGAAAATATCAAAGTCAATATTATTCCCTATAGGATTACAAACAAGACAGTTAGACTATCTACTTCTATTCACTGTCCTAATGGAGGGCAAGGGATCAAACCAGAAAAGAAAGTAAGATGTATTAAGTTTGAAAAGGAGAAGCAAAACTATTTTAATTTACAGATCGTAAGTTTATACATGTAGAAAATACAAAGTACCTCTAAACAAACTGTAAGAACTAGAACATATTAGTGCACTGATACAGTCACCAAACACAAAAATCAATTTTATTTCTAGATTCTAGCAAAAGCATTAGAAAATGCAATTAAAATGTCATTTATCAAATGCTTGGGAACTAATTTAATATAAGGTATTCAAGTCCTCTTCTTGATTCCTCTTCAGTAACTCTAGAATAGTTTTGATTTGGGAGAAAAAAATCACAGATCATTTTAGGGAGATGAGAAATGTCCTCACTTCTGAGTCTGGGGTAACTAACATAAATCATGGCCTGGTACTCAGTGGTGACCAGTCCTTGCCACCTACAGACACTGATATCAGGAAAGACCATTTCCTAACGCTGCTCAATGAAATAGTATTTTGAAAACCCCAAACAAGAGGTTGGTACCATCTATTTGGCTTTTGAATTGAATCTGTTCTCATATTGACAGATATCTAGCTCTGTTCTGGCCATTTCAGAGCATAATTAAATTCCCTGTATTCACATTTTTCTTAACCCAGTTAACCCTAGCCCTGGATTTGATGCTGGGCATTTAGGTCAATTAAAGGTAAAAAAGGTGTATGAAGTAAAAGATAAAATTGTTATATCTATAGCAAGTAGCCTTGCTTCCCGGGTGGCTCTGTGGTAAAGAGTCTGCCTGCCAATCAGATGGATTATTTTTATTTACACATCACATGTTTGTACATGTAGAAAATACCCCTCAGTTGGGAAGATCCCCTAGAGATGGGAATGGCAACCCACTCCAGTATTCTTGCCTGGAAAGTCCCATTGATAGAGGAGCCTGGCAGGCTACAGTCCATGGGGTCGTGAAGAGTTGGACACGATAGAGACTAAAAAACAGCAACAATGCATGTCCTCTACAAAAATCTTAACATTAATGAAAGAAATTAGAGAGGACATAAATAAAGAGGCTATGGATCCAAAGACTCCATATGTTAAGATGTCAATTGTCCCAAATCAATTCATAAATTCAACACAATCCCAAGCAAATTACCTCAATCTCTTGTGGTAGAAGCTATTGTATAACTTATGTGGAAGTGCAAAAACCTAGAATAAGCCTTGAGTAAGACAAAAAAAAACATCTCTTGCATTCCCAGATTTCAAAACGTGTATGAAGCCCCAGTAATTAGGATAGAATGGTCTGTTGGTATGAGGATAAAATGAAGTCAATAAACAGAATCAAGTCCAAAAAGAGGTCATAATGCATGTGTCATCAATTTTTTTCTCTAAAAGGAAGGGAACAAAGGGAGAATAACCACTTTAATCACTCTCCTTCAGCACAGTGCTGGACGTTGTAGCCAGTGCAGTAAAGCAAGTAAATATATAAACAACCTTTTTTTTCTCTAAAAGGAAGTTGCTTGTACCAAAAAAGGTAGTAAGCTCCATGGGGCTTCCCCTGTGGCTTAGCTGGTAAAGAATCCACCTGCAATGTGGGAGACCTGGATTCACTGGGTTGGGAAGATCCCTTGGAGAAGGGAAAGGCTACCCACTGCAGTATTCTGGCCTGGAGAATTCCATGGACTGTATAGTCTATTGGGTTGCAATGAGTTGGACATGACTGAGTGACTTTCACTTTCACTTTTAAAGATGCCTATGTAGCTCCAAGGGGGGAAAGTTGGTCTTTCTAGGATAATAGCTAGAATAATTGGCTATTTGTATTTTTTGAAAGTACCAGTTTTTTGTAGCTTTCTGTGTATAAGTTCTGTACATGTTTTCTTAGATTTATGCCTAAGGATTTAGGGTCTTTCTTGAGCCATTGTAAACAGTATTATATTATTAATTTAGATATCCACATGTTTATTGCTAGTATATAGAAATGCATTTGATTTTGTGTTTACCTTGTATATCCTGAGACCTTCTGAACCCACTTACAAGTAGTAGGAATTTTGGAGGGTATATTCTTCAGGATTTTCTACATAGATAGAAAATAGTGGTAATTTGACTGCCTTTCTGGCTTAAAATGTTGTTTATATATTTACTTGCTTTACTGCACTGGCTACAACGTCCAGCACTGTGCTGAAGGAGAGTGATTAAAGTGGATATTCTCCCTTTGTTCCCTTCCTTAGGGAAAAATATAGAGTCTTTTACCAGTAAACATACTAAGAGCTGTTGAGGAAATTCTCCATTATTCCTGTGTTTCTTAGAGTTTTCACCATGATAGACTATTGGATTTTGGCAAATGCTTTTTATACACATTGCTGCTGATGAACTAGCTCATCTTATTGTTGACTCACAACTCCTCCACTTCCCATTAGAAGTCCTCCTCATTTTCTTTGTCTTGGGCCATGTATGTGTGTAGCATGATGGCAAATGACAGCCACCTCTCTTCAAGGTCACCTAGTATTGCGAGATTGAAGGAGGTGAGACAGACAAGTCTTTGTGGGTTCCAAGTGTCCTCATAGTTTAGGTATGACTTTATGTGTCAGTAGGTCTATGCTTTCGTCCTCACCAAACTTTCCTTTACAAATGTTACTCTAAGCTTACTTAAAGTGAATTCAGGCTCAACATTAGATATAAAAATAACAGCTTTGTACAGACTTGTCCACCAGCTCTAGCTATTGCCTGAGATCTAGTCCTTATAACTTATCTCTTATTCTACATCACTCATGGTTCTGCTTTTCTGATTGTGCCCTGACACAAAGTCTAAGAGGAAATGACTAAGGACGTGGTTTTGATGGTGACTCCATACAGCTAGACCCAGGTTTGTGATGAAGTAAAACTGCCAGTTTAAAGCCTTATGGGACAAGTTTTCAAATCTAGACAACTTTACACATGTTCTGTTTGGTTAACTTAAAGTCAAAAATTCAAGAGGAGAATGTATTAGTAGAAAGTTACTCTGGACACCTGTTTCCAATGACATAGAAGGGGCCTTTATCTAGAATTAAATCTGATCCAGACCACAACTTTAACAACCACAGGACTATCATTTCTTGTCTGGGGTCTGCAGGTGTGTATTTCAGCTGGGGTTCTGCAGCAGGGGGGCTCTCTCTTATCAAGCTCTGGGTTTTTGTACAGCTTTTCCTATTACTTCAAGCACTGTGAGTTCCCAGAGAGCACAGAAGTACTTTGCAGAATCTTCCAGCTGTAAGGATGAAATGATGAGGCTGATGGATGTATCTGCTTTCTGGAAATTTACAGAATAGCGGCCGTTCCTTGCATTACCGTGTTCTGAATACTGTTGAATAAGGTAAGTCATCTGTCCACTGGGAAGTTGCTTGTACCAAAAAAGGTAGTAAGTGCGCCAATTTGTTTCATACCGACAATTCAGGGAGACTGACTGCCCCACTTGGCTGGATATATCTGGCTGGTCTTGACTAACTTTCTGGGCCACACCAGTTGCTGTGGGGAAAACATCAGAAAACAAAGATGAAGCAGTGAATAAAATAGTGTAGGAGTTATTTAGGATCCAAAGACAAAAAATTGAAATCATAAGATTCTTGCTTTTCCCCAGTACTCCTTTCCTCCCCAAGTCCCTGTGAAGCTCCACATGCCTGTGTGCAGGCCTTTCACTCTGAACACTCGCTCCCATGTGTGGAAGCCTCCCTACCAGAGAAGGTGAAGGCCAGGAACACCCAGAGCAGACTGGAGAGCAGCATGAGGCATGGATTTCCCTGAACAAATGTGCTTAGTTCTGTCTCAAGCTGAGAGCTCAGAGTTTTTGAGTGCCTGGCAGCTCATATACATACTACCCGGTACCTGTGTGACTCCCTGCAACAGGAAGTGGGGGTTGTCATGTTCATAGACCACGTGGTCTGTGCACACATGGGAAAAAGTCTGGCTCACCACAAAGCTTTACTTTGTCTACTTGTTTTTCCCTGGTCATTAAACTAATCAGATCCTGAAAGAAGGCATGAAAAAAGCAATCAGTGTTAAAATTTGAACTGAGGGCAACTGAGTATTAAGCAAATTGACATACATTAATAATTGTCCAGCAAAATGGTTTTTCCAGCTGATTTAAAATATAATGTACTATAGCCTATGAAATGTTCTGTTATCTATTAACTGGTCATTTATTAGCCTACACTTACTTTTCGCCATCCAGAATCTAATGACTCTTTAAGAAAAGTTGCAGATCTTAGGCTTCTTGGTGAATGGAAATTTTATTCAAAATAATTATTATATCTCTTTGTATGTAGTTCTATGATTCTATTTAGGTTTTTCAGGAAATAAAGTAACTTCACCATAAATGACAAAAAATCAGTCCATCTGACTTTCAGAGTCTATTCAGTTTTAAATTTTTAATGAAATTATACAGGAATAAAATATTCTTTTGAAATTTGAAATTAAGTCTTATTTATTAGACTTTGAGGAAGATCAGGATATTCAGTCCTGTGCCCTTCACAAGTAGAATTGCATTTATTAGACCATGTGTCCTGGAATTGTCCTGATGTCACGTTTTCTATGTCATTGGTCCAAAGTGTTCAGTCTCACTTGTTAGTGGCTCATTATTTTTCTCTTTGTAAAATAAATTCAAGATAAGTATGCCAAGTCTTTCTGTGATATAATGCTGTAATGCTCTCCCACAGAAGTTGGTATCTACAGGTTTCAAACACTTTGTTGTTGTTTTTCAGTTGCTAAGTCGTGTCCAACTCTTTGTGACTCCATGGACTGCAGCACCCCAGGCTACACTGTACTTCAATATCTCCCAAAGTTGCTCTAATTCCTGTCCATTGAGTCAATGATGCTATCTAATCATCTCATCCTCTGCCTTTCCCTTCTCCTTTTGCCTTCAATCTTTCTCATCATCAATGTCTTTTCCAATGAGTTGGCTCTTCACATCAGGTGGCCAAAGTACTGGAGTTTCAGCTTTAGCATCAGTCCTTCCAGTGAGTATTCACAGTTGATTCCTATTAGGATTGACTGGTCTGTCTTCCTTGCAGTCCAAGGGACTCTCAAGAGTCTTCTCCAGCCCCACAGTTCAAAAGCATCAATTCTTCAGCTTTCAGCCTTATTTATAGTCCAAGTCTTACACCACACATGACTATTGGAAAAACCATAGCTTTGACTATACAGACCTTTGTCAGCAAAGTGATGTGTCTGCTTTTTAATATGCCATCTTAAGCTTCCTAGGTGGCACGTGGTTAAGAACTTGCCTGCAAATGCAGGAGACATAAGAGATGTGGATTCAATCCCTGGTCAGGAAGATCCTCCGGAGGAGGGCATGGCAACCCACGCCAGTATTCTTGCCTGGGAAATCTCATGGACAGAGGATCCTGGAGTGCTACGGTTCATAGGGATGCAGAGCCAGACACGACTGAAGCGACTTAGCCCACCTGCAGCTTTGTCATATCTTTTCTTCCACGGGGCAAGCATCTTTCAATTTCATGGCTGCAGCCACTGTCCATAGGGATTTTGGAGACCAAGAAAATAAAATCTGTCACTGCTTCTACTTTTTCCTCTTCTATTTGCCATGAAGTGATGGGACCACATGCCATGATCTTAGATTTTTGAATGTTGAGTTTCAAGGCAGCTTTTTCACTCTCCTCTTTCACACTCATCAAAAAGCCCTGTCAGTTCCTCTTCATTTTCTCCCATTAGAGAGATATCTTCTGCATATCTGAGGTTTTTTATATTTCTCCCAGCAATCTTGATTCCAGCTTGTGATTCATCCAGCCCGGCATTTCACATGTTGTACTCAGCATATAAGTTAAATAAGCAGGCTGACAATATACTGCCTTGAAAGACTCCTTTCCCGATTTGGAACCAGTCCGTTATTCCATGTCTGGTTCTAATTGTTGCTTCTTGACCTGCATACAGGTTTCTCAGAAGACAAGTAAGGTGGACTGGTATTTCTATCACTTTAAGAATGTTCCACAATTTGTTGCTATCCACACAAAGTTTTTAGCGTAGTCAATGAGGTAGAAGTAGATGCTTTTCTGGAATTCCTTTGCTTTCTCCATGATCCAGTGAATGTTAGCAACTTGATCTCCGGTTCCTCTGCCTCTTTGAAATCCAGCCTGTACATCTGGAAGTTCTTGGTTCACACACTACTGAAACCTAGCTTAAAAGATTTTAAGCATAACCTTACTTGCATGTGAAATGAGCACAACTGCATAATAGTTTGAACAATCTTTGGCATTGCCCTTCTTGGGACTGGAATGAAAATTGACCTTTTCGAGTCCCATTCAAACACTTAGTATATGTCAATACCACAGAATTTGATGATTGAAATTTTGTATACTGTGCATGATCATGAAGTATGTATCTCTCAATCTTCCACTTAGTTTGATCATCTTAATAGATGAATTAATTTAAAAGAACCAAAAGCAAATAAGCAAGTAGAAAAGGAAGCATATACACAGTCTCCAAAACAGTGCCAGTTCTTAAAATTTAAGGTCAAAAGAACTCATTAATGAGTGATGCAAGGAGGAGAGTTTATATGTAGTTGAACCATCTACTCTTCTGTCCCATTTCAACTCTGAGTGACAGGCAGCTGATGTCCTGGCTTCTAAATATTTACAAGGAAGCAGGAGAGACCACAAATGCCCAGAGCAGTCTGGGGACTGCTGGGGAGCAGAATGATAATACATATATTATATGTATCATTATATTATATGTATCATTTCATTATATATATCACATGTTTTTATATCCACCTTTTTATGCATAGCTGTGAAATTTATCCCATTTGTAGGTTCTTGTTCCTACCACTAAAATTAAGATACAGAATCATTCCATCACCCTAAAGAACTTACTTTGCAGACCATCCCCACCTCCACAACCCTTGAAAATCCCTGAAATCTGCTGATGTCCTGGTTTCCAGTTATTTGTAACTAAGCAGAAGAGACCACAAAGTCCACAACAACCTAAAGAGCAGCTTGATATTCTAAAATATATATGCTAATATAATAATTACATATACATACCAGGAAATTGATATTGCCAAAATTTTATTAAAATACAGATCGCAATCTGATACATCAGTTTTATATGCAATCTGGTTTTGATGCATAGCTCTATGAAACTTTATCACATGTATAGGCTCTTGTTACCACCATTAAAATCATGATATAGAGTTATTCCATCTCTCTAAAGAAACTCTCTTTGTACACTCTCCGGAGGCCTGCAATTCTTTACAATCCAGGTCACTACTGATCTCCTTTCATCTTTTTTTTTGTCCTGTTTAGAATGTTGTATAAGTAGAATCACACTACATATACAGTAATAATAATCCAATAAGTGTAATCATATACCATGTAGCCTCTGAGATTGATTTTTTTACTCAGCATAACATCCTGATATCCACCTAGACTACATCATATATCAATAGTCTGTTCCTTTTAATCACTACAGACTGTCCCCAACTTATGATAATTCAATTTAGAATTTTTGACTTTACAGTAGTGAGAAAGTGATATGCTTTCAGTAAAAACCATACTTGGAATATTGAAATGTTATCTTTTCCTGGGCTAGCAACATGCAGTATTATGTTTCCTGGTGATTCTGGGCAGCAAGAGTGAGCTGAGCTCCTGGCCAGCCTCAAAATCATGAGTGTAAACAACTAACATATTTACAGCCATTTCATACCCATATAACCATCCTGATTTTCACTTTGAGTATAGTATTCAATACATTGCATAAGTTTCTATCATTTTAGTATAAAATAGACTGTGTGAGATGATTTTTTTTCCCAGCTGTAGGCTAATGCAAGTATTGGCCACATTTAAGGGAGGCTAGCTTAAATATATTGGACGGATTTCCTTTTTTAAATTTTAATTGATTTTTATTGGAGTATAGCTGCTTTACAATGTTAGTTTCCGCAGTGCAGCAAAGTGAATCAGTTTTACATGTATATATTTATCTCTATTCTTTTTTAGATTTCCTTCCCATATTAAATGAACTTTTGACTTCCTATTGCTTCAACTTAAAACGATTTATTGCAAAATAATCCTCTTGAAGTTGAGAAAGATGTATACATAATATTTCATTGTGTGAAGGTACTACAGAATACTTATCTGTTCATTCAGTGAAGATCACTGGTTGATTTGCAGTATTAAGAATTCAGCAAGTGAATATTTAAGTGTATTTGAAATTCTTGGACTCTTTTCTAGAATGACTGGGCCATTCACCCACCAGCAATGCATGAGCGATCCAACTTCTTTGCATCCTTGCCAGAACTTGGTATTGTCAGTATTTTTAATTTTAGCCCTTATGATACATGTGAAGTGGTATCTCTTTGTAGTTTTAATTTGGATTTCCCTAATACAAATTTAGGGGTATATTCTTTGTATTTTCTACATAGATAATTATGTTATCAGCAAATAGTGGCAGTTTTACTTCTTCTTTCAACTCTATAAGATCATTACATCTACTTTCTTTATTTCTTGCTCCAACATCTAGCACTGTATCAAAAGAGTGACAAGAATGGACACTGTTTTTTTTCTCTTTCTTAGAGAAAATTATAGTCTTTTATTAGTAAGAATACCATTAGTTATTGAGGAAATTCCCCACTATTCTTGTGATTCTCAGAGTTTTCACCATAATTGACTACTGAATTTTTGAAAATCCTTTTTTTCTGATTAGATTAATATGATGATATGATTTTTCTTTTCTTCTAATATGGTGAATTCCATCCACTGATTTTCAATATTAAAGTGTCTTGCACCCTTGAAGGAAATTACATTTGTGCTCAGTATATTATTCATTTTATATATCAATTAATTTTACTTGCTAAAATATTTTCAGAAATTTATGTCTATCTTCAAGATAAAAGATATTTCCATGTAGTTTTTGGTTCTTTATGGTCTTTGTATGATTTGGGTATCAGGGTAATATTAGCCTCATAAAATGAGTGAAGGATTATTTTCTATTTTCTGCAAGAAATTGTCTATAATTCAACGTTTGACAGAATTCTTCAGTGACACTGAGTCTGGGGATTTTTTTTTAAATTAAAACTTCAATTTCTTCATACACATCATGACTTCAGCTATCTCTGGCCCCTGCTCTGAGGAGAGATGAGGAGGCGCGACCACTGAAGCCCACAGTGAGGTTTGGAGACAGACAGCAGGTGTTTCCAGAGCACTGTGCCCGGCGCAGAAGTAGGTTCCTGCATCTGAGAGCTGGGCAGCCGTGAGGTGCAGGGAGCTGTGCTGTCTGGTCTTTCCAAGCCGACCTGTCAGTCTCTGCTTCGTCTTCACTTCTCCACCTTTAGCTAATATCATCAAGAGGGCAGGACTGCCCCCAGGCCTCTGCTTATACCACTGTAAGTTGTAAAATGTGCTCAAGGAATTGCAGTACGTGGTGAAGTTCTCTCCGTCTTGCAGAAGCAAGAATTCAGAAAAATGCTTTATCTGTTGTCCATTCATTTCTGTTCAGAAAAGCAATGAGAAGTAACAGAGAAAGTCTGATCAGATGTTTATTCTCTCAGCCATAATGGTCTCTCATTCTTCTTGTGTATTTTCTCCTTCTTTCCATGTCTCCTTCCCCAGTTCTCTCTATCTCCCACATTTTAGTTTTTATGTTTTTCTCAACATCCTGCTCTCAGTCAGAAAATCCCACTCCTACAGTTGCCTGCAAATAAGATTCCGCTGTGCTGAATTTTCTGGGAGCAATCAGGGAACCCCCAAACTCACGTGATATTTGTATCCATAAGATCAACACTGGTGCTAACAGTAGCATCTCCCTTTTCTTCCTCTTCAGAAAGAGTTGCTGAATCTGCCTGCTCCTAAAAGGGTTTCCCTTGTATCAGCTTCTTCCAGACCTATAGAAATGTATTCTATACTGCCTTTTGGAAAGAAAATAGAAAGCAGTGACTACAATTTGAGACAGCCAGTCAGACTTACTACCTTATTACCCGCCCATCTTCCCCAGGGAGTGTCTATGTTTGCAGATGCTGCCCCTCCGTGACAGGATCAAAAATTGCTGATCCAGTAATACCTGGTAAATAGTGGTTACTCAAACATTTGTTGAATGATAAATAAATGTGTATGTTTACTTATGTGAGAATTTGAATGCAAATGTCCCAAAGAGTAATTTAATTAATTACTCTTTTTTAAAGTAATTAAATAATGCCCTTCCATGAATGCAAACTATCAGGAGTTGCTTGTAGCTATTTAGAAATGTTACCTTTGGAAAACTGTGTTAGCCCCAGTAGCCCTTGTTCTACCGTTACAAATTATCACAAATTTGATGGCTCCAAAAAGCAAGAACTGGTTCCCTACAGTCTGGAGGTCAGAAGTCTGAAAACAAGGTGTCAGCAGGTACATACTCCTTCTAAATGGTCTAGCAGAGAATCCTTCCTTGCCTCTTCTGGCTTCTGGTGGCCCCAGGTCCTCCTTTGCTAGTGACTGTATACCTCCAACCTCCTCCTCCATCGAGAAGACCTCAGAAGGCCTTCTCACCTGTGGGTCTCTTAAAAGGACACTTGTCACTGGATTGAGGCCCCACCAAGATAATCCAGTATGGTTGGATTTTGATACCCTTTTCTCAATTACATTTGAAAAGTTTCTTTGTTAAATAAGTTCACATTCACAGTTTCCGTGGATTAGGATGTGAATGTATCTTTTGGGGCCCACCTTCCAGCTCACTATAGGATCCTTAATGTCTTTGAAGTGTTGCCATGCAGTTATATAAATGGTAGACATCTCAAGACTTCTTTGAAGTCAAAAGTAAATATGAATCTGAATTACTTTATATATAGAAACAGAAAGAGAAGCAGGTTTAGGATGTAATGGAAAAGGAAAATCCCATGAGTTAACAAAGTTCTTTGAAATGAACATAATTGGGATAACTTTTCATTTTCAGGCATGTTGGATTTGGACCCCCAAATGAAGACAAGTCTAGCAATGCTATGTTGGTGAAAGCTCCACCTCCACCCTAAAAGAGCAAGGGGTCTGGAGCAGCACTTGGGGATGTTTTAAAAGTTCCCTGGTCTTCATGCAGATGAGGAGCCCTGCCGCCGTTTACACAGAAGGATGTAAACCAAGACAGAATAGTCACCCACTGGAGAAGGCTGCCCTTTCCCATCTCACACCATCATATTTGCTATAGCCTATCTCTGGGTCTTGTGCTGTGAAGGAGATATTTGCTAAATGAAGAGAAGAGAACTTGACTGTGCTTTGGTTTGTGGACTAAAAGGAATCTCTTCATGCCTCGTAGGAAACAGTTTGAATGAATATAAATATAAGATGGCCCTCAGTAGCAAATATTCCTGTCAAACCATCTTAACAGGGGACCAGATCCAAGAATATTTATAATTAAAAGTTAGCAATATTATCCTCTATGATTTCACATAAGAAGTAATGTTGCTTGAACTCGGCTGTAAAGGTTGAGTACATATATGTGTTTTACACAAGTACTTGGGAAAAACCATTCTGACCACAGAGGACAGCATCCGCAAAGGTTCAGATTAAGGAAAAAGCTTAATACCAGCATAAATGGTTTTATTTTAAAGTGGCTGATTTACATCTAGAGTATGTGGCAGAAAAGAGTGAATGAGAAAACTAGAAGTAACTCAGGGAAAAATTGTACATTGCCTTGTAATTCTTAATATAAAATTTGATCTTTACAATTTCTAATGGCTCCTCATTATCCAAAGATGAGCAGGAAGCAAACTAATTTTATATGTTATTGTTGTTATTATTGTTGTTATTGTTATTCAGTTATTGTTATTGTTGTTCAGTCGCTGAGTCATGTCCAGTTTTTATTGACCCCATGAACTGCAGCACGCCAGGCTCCTCTGTCCATGGGGTTTCCCAGGCAAGAATACTGGAGTGGGTTGCCATTTCCTTCTCCTATATATATATATATATATATATATATATATATATATATATATATATAAACTCTGTGGTCATGTAGAAGTCAGAGTCAAAGAGTTGAGAATAAAGGCAGGAAGAGAGTGAAGCGGCCTTTGCAGTTATCCAAGGCAGAGGTGCTAAATGCTTGCATTAGGGGAGTTTCAAGGAGTTTAGAGATGAGGAAATGAATGTGGATGCTATTTGAAAAGTAAACTGACATGACCTTGATGATTATTAAGGTCTATGTGCTTCATTAGCACTCTGGTGCCAGTTTGCTACAAGGAATGTATTTATTCTATCAGCTCACATGGAAGCTAGCGGCCAAAGTTACCTCCAGTGATCCTTGCTCCCTGATATCTGGGACCTTGTGTAGCCCCCATACACACTGAGTCCAGGCTGGCTGCATGACTTACTGTAGTAAACAGATGAGCAGAAGTTAACATCACGCCACTTCTGAGGCGAAAGGTGGCGACTCTTTGGCAGTTGACACTTCTGTGATTTGGAAACCCTGAGGCACAGTGTAAGCTGCCCAGCTTCCCTCAGGGCCACAGAAAGAGATCACATGTGTGGGCCATGGTCACTCCTGAGAATGTCTGAAGAGATGAGCCTGGGCCTCTGAGATTTCAGTTGAGCCTCAGCTTCCAGTCAACCTCACTAATTAAGTGAGTAAATTGAGGGATTCCAGTGCAATTGAGCCCCCTTTCACTGCATGGAGCAGAGGTATCATGAAATAATTAAACAGTAAGTTTTGAGGTGGTTTGTTGTGCAGCAAAACACAGTGACACTAAAGCCCATGAAGAGAATCCTGTTGAAGACTTGTGAGATATGAGCAAGAATGAAATGTGTTTTTCCTCTCTCTGATTTCTGATTGTCTCTAAGAGCTAGACCTGAAACATCTGACTGTTTCACCAAACTTCATTTCACATGTGGTCTGAGTGCTCCTGCCTTAGCACAGAAGATTAGCTGGTGATGCTCAGGTGTGATCGGAGAAGACAATGGCACCCCACTCCAGTACTCTTGCCTAGAAAATCCCATGGATGGAGGAGCCTGGTGGGCTGCAGTCCACGGGGTCACTAAGAGTCGGACACGACTGAGGGACTTCACTTTCATTTTTCACTTTCAAGCATTGGAGAAGGAAATGGCAACCCACCCCAGTGTTCTTGCCTGGAGAATCCCAAGGAGGGGAGAGCCTGGTGGTCTGCCATCTATGGGGTTGCACAGAGTCAGACACGACTGAAGTGACTTAGCAGCATCAGGAGCAGCAGCTCAAGTGTGATGAGAGCCTTGGGCCCCACAGAACAGGAGCAGGTGGTTGGTTGCTCATGTTGGGGCCCTACAGTAAACAGAGAGATATGAGCTTTCCTTGTTCAATTTGATTTTTATATTTCACTCATTCTTCCCACTCCATGTGACTTTAAAAAATGAGGGACTATTTAAGAGGTCAAATCTGTATCTCTTTAACTAACACAACAGAATATTTTCAATTTCAAATCCATTTGAGAAACCAAAGAAACTGAAAAGTTTGGTGCATGTTTGCTTGGTTATATATGACTTTCATAAAGACACAGGTATTTTTTAAGGAATCTCATTTCCAGGTTTGCATTTTCCCCATGTTTATAAGAGTAGATTTTCCAAATTATGTGCCTCTGCATCCAGGAATTGATTACCTACGTGGAAAGTGTTTTATCTCCTTACCTCCTAAGGTGAGGAAGAACCCAGGGAATGTGGAATCACAGGTCAGTTTCAAGCAGCATTCTATATTGAAATGCCGTACAAATGTAATCAGTTTCTATATGTTCTTTGGTATGAAAAATACATGAAGCACTGTGTTGCAGCAACACACAGTATAGACAAATTTTGTCCTTGCTTTTTCTCTGTGCTTTTTTTTTCTGCCAATTCAGAGTTAGCTAAAACACAGGGTCTTCACTGATAGTATTAGAAATTCCTTCCATTGATCTTTATGCCAATAATGTTGAAGACCCAGTTTGGGAAGTTGACCAGCAGCTCTTTTCTTGCATGTTGTTTAATTCCATCAACACTACTGTACAATGAACTACAGGTTCACCTCAGTCATTTCTGTGCTCTACCTTCCAGTTCTATGCACATTCATATAGCAAAATGGATTCAACCATTTGCAATCTGATGGACAAATAGATTCATTACTGCCTTGTGAATGATCTTTGAAAAAGAAATCTTTCACATGAAATAGTTTTGGTCTGAGGGGTTTGTATGCAAATCAGTATTGTTTTTATAATGTGTATTATCTTTCCTAAGCATAATGACACTAACAGATTTTTTAAAATATAAATTTATGAAAGAGAGAGAGCACAATAACAATGTAATTCAGGAGGCTGGACAGAGGCTAGATATTAATTACTGATGTGTATGGTGGGACTTGGAGAAGGCAATGGCCCACTTCAGTACTCTTTCCTGGAAAATCCCATGAACAGAGGAGACTGGAAGGCTGCAGTCCATGGGGTTGCTGAGGGTCGGACATGACTGAGCAACTTCACTTTCATTTTTCACTTTCATGCACTGGAGAAGGAAATGGCAACCCACTCCAGTGCTCTTGCCTGGAGAATCCTAGGGACAGGGGAGCCTGGTGGGCTGCCATCTATGGGGTCGCACAGAGTCAGACACGACTGAAGTGACTTAGCAGCATGGTGGGACTGCTGCTGCTGCTGCTAAGTCGCTTTAGTTGTTTCTGACTGTGCGACCCCATAGACAGCAGCCCACCAGGCTCCGCCATCCTTCATTTCTCCAGGGGAGAAACCTGAAAACACAAGCTATAAGATGAAGAGGCCCAGAAGCAAGTTAATTCATGTTGACAAACCCCAGAAAGATCCTAGAATTAGCAGCCTCTGCCAGAGGAGCCTGGTGGGCTACAGTCCATAGCATCCATAGCTCAGAGTTGGACACACCTGAAGCGACTAAGCAGCAGCAAAGCACCAATGTGGTATTAAGTGAAAGTGTTAGTCACTCAGTCGTGTCCAACTCTTTGTGACCCCATGGACTATATAGCCCACCAGGCTCCTCTGCCCATGGAATTATCCAGGCAAGAATATGGGTAGCCATTCCCTCCTCCAGGGGATCTTCCTGACCCAGGGATCGAACACGGCTCTCCTGCATTGTGGGCAGATTCTTTACCATCTAAGCCATCAGAGAAGCCCAATATGGTATTAAACTGGTGGGTTATTTGGAAATCTGCAAAATGAGCACAGTACCTGATACTTGATCAACTTCATATACCTGGAAATTACTAAGAAACTCAGATCCTGGAGTTCGGTTACTGATTCATTATCACAATTGCAATATAAACTGGTGGAGAGACCAAGTTTAGTAGTGAATTTCCCCTATCAATGCTTCTTCCAGATATCACAGTGATTTTTAAAAATGCAAACAGCCACATAGTAAAGAAATGACATACATATGTCCATGTAGTGGGAAATTTGCACTAAAGCAAAACCAGAATCTACAATGAGTTAAATGAGACAGAATTGACTGTTCTGGTATAAAACATGCCGACTTCCATGCCAGATGTGTGAGACAGCATATCCCCATATTACATTCGTGCACATAAGGAAATACCATAAAGACTAGCTTTTAGGATGTAGCAATAGTTAGGGGTAAATATTACCCAGGTATAACCACATTATTTTAGATAGGTTTGAAAGCTATCTAGTTTACTTGGAATCACAGGGAAAGAGGAGGCTAGGAATTGGAATTAATTATATGGCCAGTATACTGGTGGTAGTGGAGATTAGTGATGTTTAGGAACAGTCCAGTTAGTTGAGGAAGCTACAGTGACTGGAATGCCTGTTTATCTATGTCTGCATTTCCCCCTGACTACCAAAAACACTGTCATTCATTGAATTTCCCTTTTCCTCCAGACAATGGCTCTTCGTCAATGCTGGTCCCAGAGCAGCAGCAGGCACGGGTTTGGACATGGCCTGCAGAGGGCTGAAGGGCACTGTGTGGAGGCACAGAGGTATGTGGCTGAGTCTTCAGGCTGGGATCCTCTGAGGTGCATGGAGCTGTAGCCCTCCTTAGTATTCAGAGTGACTCTCACTCGTCCTTGCTTCTTTTCATCCCCATTTACACTTATTACAAACAGGTTCTTGGGGCCCTTTGCAGGTTTCCATCTGTACCAGTGTAAAGCATAGAAAGAGCTGGAAGGGAAACTGCAGGTGAAATTGGTGCTCTCTCCTTCCTGAACCCACAGCAAAAGAGGACGCTGTTCCACAGTCAAGAGGCTGCTCACTCCTGTTCAGAAAGACAAGGTCATACATAGAAAGTGATTTCTCTACAGTGTTCATTGCCTTCACACATTCCCAAATATTAGAATCTTGAGGTGCCTGACTTCATCTCCCTCCTTCCCCATCACCACCCCAACTGTTCAGAATGTCTTCAGCAGCCCCAGGACTTATGGCCAAGATGAAGCCACAGGATCAGCCATGAGGCTGATAAAGTGTTCCTCTCCATTTATCCTGATCAAGTATCCTCAGGAGAGGAACGTTCTGCAGCCTAGATTTGTGAAACATGCTGCTTCAGAAAATAGGTTTCTGTACCTGGTTGCCCAACCAATCAGAGACAAGACCACATACATGTGCTAGAAACACACCAACCATTTCTGCCCTAGAATCAGTTGCCTGTGGTTCAAAATGAGGGATCAAACACCACTTTCTTGAGACCAACTTCACAAACATTGAGATGAGCTCACTACACAAAGAGAACTGACAACCTTTCAGAAGTGAGCTGCTTAATCATGGACTGCTACTATGCAACTTGAGAGAGTGGGATGGTAATATGTGACATGAATCCCACTTTGGTTAAGAATCTTTATATGTATTATAAACAAAATTTTTAAAACTTTCAAATTCCCCAAATAGAAATGTTCACCTACATAATGTGCTGAATTTTCTTTTGCTTCATGTACATTATTCTAATATGAAAGTCATGCAATAGAGTTACTATTATTCCTAATTTACAAATAACAAAAACTGAAGCTCAAAGTGTTTGGGTGATTAACTCAAGGTGAAATATCAGGGAGGTGGCATAGTAAGAATTAGAACACTTATCTATCTGGCATGGAGCATATCGTGTTTGGAAATTGTCATGCCCCTACGTTAATGAAATTCTGTAAATGTTTTAAATGTCTGAGGTTATATGTTTTAAAAATAACAGGAGTCTACTTGTTGATTTTTTTTCTATTTTTATAAAGAATTTCTTGATGTCAATCATTTTTAAAGACTTTATTGAATTTGTTACAGTATTGCTTCTGGGTTTTTTAATTTTTTTGGGGGGGGGTGGGGACAAGACATGTGGGATCTTAGCTCCCCGATCAAGAATCAAACCAGCACAGCACCCACTGCACTGGGTAAGCACTTCAAGGACAATACAAAACTATATTAAGATAGAGAGCTACTCTTGGGATGAGGAAAGGCCTGTGCTCTAAGTAAGGTATGGAGGGAGGGCTCCACCCTGACACTTACTCTGCACACCAGGCAAGGTATTGAGCCTCTCTCATGTTCAATTTCCATTTCTGTGAATAGTCAGCATCCTTCTGCTCGGCACTGGGCTCACAGTGGCATTCATCATCTCATTCACTTCTAAGAACCCTGCATGGTAGATTCTATCAATGAGGAAACTGAAGCATAAAAATAATTAAGTGATACTCCCAAGATCACTCAACTAAAGAGTAGTAGGTCTGGAAACATAATCCAAGTCTTCCATCTCAAGCACTGTTACACTGCCTCCCTAAAGTAGCGTGGACCCAACTTTGAAGGGTTAGGATAGGAGCTAAGTGAGAACACCCCTGAAAACCGCCTCACACAGCACTTCCCCAGCGTGGGCTCTCAGTCAGCTACAGGCAACGCACAGAACGCTGAGGACTGGGAGCCAGACTCAGAAATTGCAAAGGAATCTCTCCACAAGATAGAGATTAATATTTTTTGAGGTGCAATTGACAGTTTAAATGGTAGATTTCATGTATTTTCATAAGTTTCCATGGTCTATCATGTTCTTACTGTTCAGAGAAAATCAGTTCATTAGGGTGTTATATTGAGAGATTGAGATGTTGTTGTTGGAGTGAGTATACCAAGCAGTGTTTGCTGTGATTGCTTAGTTTTTTCCCCTTTTTTGAGTCTTGCTCGCATTCTCAGAATATTTTTATACTATACTACAAGAAAGGACAGAGTTGTAGAAACTATTTCACTTACCAGAAGAAGAAGGAAAAAAGAAAACAACCCTTTGTGCAATAATTCTGAGCTTCCTTTCCAAGGTAGCCTATTACTTGCCAGCCAAAATCATTGCATGCAGATACTTTTTGGCCAACACAATATTTGTCATTTGAAGTCAGTCATTCTCACATCTGGTAGGCAAAGATGAAAAACCAGCCAGTTGTCCCGAATCTTCTCTCTCCTTTGATTTCTGCATTGAGACTTGTACTGACTTTGGTTGAACAATGGCAGCCCCAATTGTGACTAGCGTGCATGCGTACAAGCTTAGCCTCTTAGTCTTTGAAACCTTTGAACTGTAGCCACTCAGGCTCTTCAGTCCATGAGATTCTCCAGGCACATAATACAAGCGACTAGGTTTGCCCGCAATTTAATCCATGATCATTAGAGGGCGGCAAGGTGCCCAGGGTAAGCGTCACAAAATATTTAGCAGGACACCAGGTGGCAGTGCTCAGCTTTCATTCTTGCTACGCAGTCGCTGAAGCCTGATTCTCTGGGAATGCAGATGTGGCGGATTCATTTTGATATTTGGCAAATCTAATACAGTTATGTAAAGTTTAAAAATAAAATAAAATTTAAAAAAAAAAAAAAAAAAAAAAAGATAAAGCAGTCACAAAGGTGTGACACTTGAGTTTTCAAAGGTGCACCATGTAAATGTTTCGAGGGATAGCATCACAGCAGAGAGGGCAAAGGCAAGGGGCACAGGCCTTGATATAGGGATATGCTTGGAGTGTTTAAGGAGTAATATCTCTTCTTTTCCTGTAGCCTCTTGTTTTTCCAGGCACACTACAACTTGCTAAAGCATTTAGCACTTAACTGGATAGTGGATGATTTCCTCATCTACTGATCCTGGGGCAATTTGTACCTAGGTTTACCATCTTCTTTCCTAGTTGTCTTTAGTTTCCAATTTAAACTAGTATAATGTCACCATCACTGAGACATTCAGCCTCCCTGTCTTAGATCCAAGTGCTTCTCCATACCCAAACTTTCTCTTCAGGAGCCCTCTAAGATGGTACACTCTGGAAGACAATAAAAGTTTGGGACACTTTTCACAGTTAGAAAAGTTATGTCTCACTTCTCAAAGATTAAAAGAAATGGTACCTGTCTTAAAGGGTTTTAACACTTAAATTAGATAATGGATTGTAAATTCACCCATGCCTTACTATATTATAGTAAAGCTCAATAAATATCAACTTTCTTTATTCTACTAAAGAATACCTTTCCTTCAAAGTCCACTTCTGTGACCTACTTTTCCCCCCACACACACATCAGTTCAGTAATGGAAGCTTCCAGGATATTTACTTAATCACTTCCTTTCCTGGAAACAGTCATTATTTTTCCTTATCCTTTTGGTGTCATATACATCTAGCTACGTTGATACACTCAGGCTGAAAGGACACGGATGGAACAGATAAGGTTTGATCTTGGTTTCTGTAAAAATAGTAAAATCAAGGTCATACTGCATGTTTACTACCTATTGGATATAATATTTCTGATTTGGATCTCCAAGATTTTGCTATTCTTATTAGCTATTTTCTCTTCTTATTGATTTATGTGCTTTTAATATATCCTGCATTTGAGTCCTTTTTCAGGACTGTGTATTGCATACATAGCCTTCCAGTCGGGCCTTGAATTTTCCCTCTCTTTGCAGTGATTTTTAACAAACAAAAACAATTTTAAAATATACTTGTGTGCTCATAAGAAGCTCTTGAAACTTTTATGTGTTTGTTTTCTTGAGAAATGCTTACCTTTTGTGACTGTTATTGCCTGTGATAAGTCAGGTATCATTATTAATTATGTTTCCCAGAATATAGCATATCAATTTCCCCTGAGTATTAGTAAGAGTTTTACCCACTAAAATAGACACTTGGATTTGTCTTCAATGCTTTGCAAACTTCTGCCAAAACCACAGAGGTGGACTTGCAGAATCCCTTACTCATCTTTATTACTTTCCATATAGCGTTGTTCCTGAATAAGCAAGCAGCTTGTTTTATATGAAGTTAAGTACAACAGTGAGTGGAGATTCTTGCTATAAGCAGAGATTACAGAATAGGTAATGCAGGAGGTAGTTATAAATACCAGTTACAACCTTGTGGCCATTTGCAGTAACAAAAGATATAATAGTTATGAAATTACTTTCATTTTATATGAATATATTTATGTGTACATTAACCATTTTTAACTTCCATCTCCAGTTTTCCTGCCTGTAGTAGCATAAAATGTGTTACTGTAAGTTAATTTTTATCTCTTTGTATCTCAGTAGTCAAGTTAAAGAATTCAATGGATCCTCTGATTCAGCTATCAGAGGAAAGAGCATCATCCCTAATGGATAAATGAACTTGGTATTCTCTTTGAGGAAGATAGGTTGCTTTGGTTGATTGAAGAAATAATTACATCATGTTAACAGGAAGCATAATTTTCCTGTTGTCTTTATAAAAAAGTAGTGTTGTTCAAGGAGGTACTGATGAATACTTAGTTAACAAGGAGGAAAGTTAACTAGTTAAAGTATTATGGTATCTTTGTACTGTTTCACCTTAACTATCTGGAAATCTATTTCCTTGAATTTGCTTCCCTTTTTTGTTCTGGGTTAGGCTTGGCCATGGAAGAGATTTGTGTAAGTTTTGGAAGGTACTTGCGATGAAGTAGCCATATTTTTATGTTCCGCGGGTTGGTACAGAGCTCCAGGGACTGGCAATACATAATGTTGCTGATGATCTGATAGTTCAACTTATTATTGACTCATAACTCCTCTATCTCCCATCAGATCTCTTACTCATGTTATCTTTGTATTGGACCAAGTGTGCATGTAGCATGATGACAAATGGCCTCCACTTCTCCTGAAGGCCACCCACCACTGTGCGATGAAGGAGGTAAGAGACGGACAAGTTTTAGTGTGTCTTGTGGGTTCCGTTGTCCTCATACACTTCCATACATGTCACAGTTTTTCCATGCTTGTGTCTACATCCAACTTTCCTTCACAAATGCTACTCTAGTTGACTTACAGTGAATTAAACTCAACACCAAATACAAATATAACCATTTTTATGGACTCTTCCACCAGCTCTACCTGTTGCCTGTGTTCTAATCCTTATAACTTATCTCTTACTCTACATCACTGGTGGTTCTCTTTCTCTAATTGTGCCCCGACAAAAAATCTGAGAGGAGAGGACTTAAGGAAATTGTTTTCATGATGATTTCAGCTTCTAGACCCAGATTTGTGATGTGAGGATCTTTAGGTGAAACTGCCATTTTATATTCTTATTGGGAAAGTTTTCAAATTTAGACAGCTTTACACATACCCTGGATGGTTGACTTAAAAGTCAAAAATTCAAGATGAGAATATAGCAGTAGAAAGTTACCCTGGACACCTGCTTCCAAATGACATGGAAGGAGCTTTCTTTTAGTGTTAAATCTTCTGATCCAGGCCACAGATGAAACAAGCACAGGACTATCATCTCTTGTCTGGGGTCTGCAGGTGTGTATTTTGGCAGTAGTCCTGCAGCAGGGGTGGGAGGGGGTGGGGTTGTCGGGGAAAGGGAGTCTTCTCTCTTATCCAGCTCAGGAGTTTTTGTTCAGCTTTTCCTATCACTTCAAGCACTGTGAGTTCCCAGAGAGCACAGAAGTACTTTGCAGAGTCTTCCAGCTTTAAGGCTGAGATAATGAGGCTGATGGCTTTACGTGATCTCTGAAAATTTACGGAGTAGCGGCCATCCCTTGCATTCGGGCTGTAAGAATTCTGACCAATAAGGTAAATCATCTCTCCACTGGGAAGCTGCTTATACCAAAAAATGTTATAACTGTTCCAACTTGTCTCATACTGACAGTTCATGGTGGCTGGCTCCCCAATTTGACTGGATATTTCTGGCTGGTCTTGAGTAACTTTCTGGGCCACACCAGATCCTGTGGAAAAAATTAGAAAACAGAGATGAAGCAGTGAATAAAATAGCGTAGGAATTAGACTCATTTAGGTCTCCAAAAAGAAAAACCAAACTGAAATCCTAAGACACTTGCTTTTCCCCAGTCCTCCTTTCCTCCCCAAGTCCCTGTGAAGCACCCCATGCCTGTGTGCAGTCCTTTCACCCCAGACACTCGCACCCAGGCTTGGAAGCCTCCCTACCAGAGAAGGTGAAGGCCAGGAGCACCCAGAGCAGACTGGAGAGTGGCATGAGGCACAGAATCCCCTGCTCAAATGTGCTCAGTTCTGCCTCAGGCTGAGAGTTCAGTGTCTTTGAGCGCCTGGCAGCACATATACATAGTAACTGGTTCCTGTGTCACTCCTACAAACAGGAAGCAGTGTTTGTCATGTTCATAGGTAACGTGGTCTGTGCACAGATGGGGAAAAAAAGTGTGATTCACCACAAACCTTTACTTTGTCTATTTTTTTCACCATAACTAAGTTACACTGAGTCTGAAAAAAGGGCTTCCCTGATAACTTAGTTGGTAAAAAATCTGCCTGCAATGCAGGAGACCCTGCTTCGGTTCGAGCCTGAAAGAGGACTTTGCAAAAGCAGTTATTAGTAAAGATTTGAGCTGAGGGGTATTGAAGAACAAACAAGTTGACATTCATTGATGATTATTCAACAGAAAAATTTTGCCATCCCATCTAAAGTAGGATTTGTTTTTAAATTTTTTATTGGAGTATAATTGATTTACAATGTTGTGTTACAGCAAAATGAAATGTCCATGGACAGAGGAATGGATAAACATGTGGAACATATGTACAATGAAATTGTTGTTGCTCTTTAGTTGCCAGTCCTGTCAGAGTCTATGACCCCATGGACTCTAGCCCATTAGGCTCCTTTGTTCATGGAATTTCTCAAGCAAAAATAATGGAGTGGGGTGCCATTTCCTTCTCCCAGGGGCTATACCTGACCCAGGGATCGAACCCACTTCTCCTGCTTGGCAAGCAGATTCTTTACCACAGAGCTACCAGGAAAAACCACAATGAAAGCACTCGGCCATGAAAAAGAACAAAATAATGCCATCTGCAGCAACATGAACAAACCTAAAATAAGATGTAGTACAAGCTATGAACCCTTTTTGTAATCTACTTACTTACTGGTCATTCATTTAACCTATGCTTACATTTCTCCATCCAAAATCTAAATACTCTATTTAGAAATTCACAGACTTTGGTCTTGGAGAAAGGCAGTCTTATTCAAAATTTTTGATAATTTTTTTTCTGAGTTTTAGAGCTCTAAAATACTGTTAAAATACAAATGAAAACCTGATACCTCAGCTTTATATGCACTCTTTTTTATGCATAGCTCTGTGAAATTTTGTTACAGGTGTAGGTTTTTGTACCACTAAAATCATGATACAGAATTTTTCCGTCTCTCTAAAAATAACCATTTTCCTGCCCTCCCCATCCCTGCAACTGGTGATGACCCCTAGCAGATGCTGATCTTTTCATCTCTATATTTTGTCTTTATGAGAACTCTATATAAGTAAACTCATACAGTATGTATACAATCATAAAAATATGTTAAGTGTAATCATCTACCATGTAGTCTTCTGAGACTGACTTTTTTTTCACTCAGCGTTGAGATCCATATAGGCTATTGAGTGTATCAATACTTGGTTTCTTTTAATCACAGGAGACTGTGTCTAACTTATGATGAATCAACTTAGGATTTTTGACTTTCTGGTTTAGAGAAAGCTATGTATGCATTCACTAGAAACCATACTTTGATTTTTGAATTTTGATCTTTCCCCATGCTAGCAACATGCTGTATTATATCCTCTGATGGTTCTTGGTAGCAACAGTGAGCTGAGCTCTCAGTCAGACCCAGGAACAGGAGGGTAAACAACTGATCCACTTACAGCCATTCTGTACCTGTACAACCGTTATGTGTTTCACTTTCAGTATAATACCTTTAAGGTAGGCCAGGCAAGGCTCTGACTCACAGTAAGGTAAGTATATTAAATGCATTTCCCACTTACTGATATTTTAAACTTAAAATGGTTTATTGAGACTTAACCCTATCGCAAGTCAAAATAGATCTATAAATTATATTTTACTGTATGAATGTTCAGTTCAGTCACTCAGTCGTGTCTGACTCTGTGACCCCATGGACTGCAGCAGGCCAGGCTTTCCTGTCCATCACCAACCCCTGGAACTTACTCAAACTCATGTCCATAGAGTCGGTGATGCCATCCAACCATCTCATCCTCTGTCATCCCCTTCTCCTCCCGCCTTCAATCTTTCCCAGCATCAGGGTCTTTTCCACTGAATCAGTTCCTCCCATCAGGTGGCCAAAGTATTGGAGCTTCAGTTTCAGCATCAGTCCTTCAGTGAATATTCAGGACTGATTTCCTTTAGGACTGACTGGTTGGATCTCCTTGCAGTCCAAGGGACTCTCAAGAGTCTTCTTAAGCACCACAGTTCAAAAGCGTCAATTCTTCGGCGCTCAGCTTTCTGTCTAGTCCAACTCTCACATCCACACATGACCACTGGAAAAACCATCACGTTGACTAGACGGACCTTTGTGGGCAAAGTAATGTCTCTACTTTTTAGTATGCTGTCTAGGTTGGACATAGCTTTTCTTCCAAGGAGCAAGTGTCTTTTAATTTCATGGCTGCAGTCACCATCTGCAGTGATTCTGAAGCCCAAGAAAATAAAGTCTGTCACTGTTTCTACTATTTCCCCATCTATTTGCCATGAAGTGATGGGACTGGATGCCATGGTCTTAGTTTTCTGAATGCTGTTTTAAGCCAACTTTTCATTCTCCTCTTTCACTTTCATCAAGAGGCTCTTTAGTTCTTCTTCACTTTCTGCCATAGGGTGGTGTCATCTGCATATGTGAGGTTATTGATATTACTCCTGGCAATCTTGATTCTAGTTTGTGCTTCATTTAGCCTGTCATTTTGCATAATGTACTCTGCATATAAGTTAAATAAGCAGGATGACAATATACAGCCTTGACATGCTCCTTTCCCGATTTGAATCAGTCCATGTCCAGTTCCATGTCTAGTTCTGTTGCTTCTTGACCTGCATACAGGTTCCTCAGGAGGGAGGTCAGGTGGTCTGATATTCCAATCTCTTTCAGAATTTCCCACAGTTTGTTGCGATGCACACAGTCAAAGGCTTTGGCATTGTCAATAAAACAGAAGTAGATGTTTTTCTGGAAGTCTCTTCCTTTTTCCATGATCCAGTGGATGTTGGCAATTTGATCTCTGGTTCCTCTGCCTTTTCTAAAACCAGCTTGAACATCTGGAAGTTCATGGTTCACGTACTGTTGAAGCCTGGCCTGGAGAATTTTGAGCATTACTTTGCTAGCATGTGAGATGAGTGCAATTGTGCAGTAGTTTGAACATTCTTTGGCATTGCCTCTCTTTAGGATTGGAATGAAAACTGACCTTTTCCAGTCCTGTGGCCAATGCTGAGTTTTAGAAATTTGCTGGCATATTGAATGCAGCACTTTCCCAGCATCATCTTTTAGGATTTGAAATAGCTCAACTGGAATTCCATCACCTCCACCAAGTTTGTTCGTAGTGATGCTTCCTAAGGCCCACTTGACTTCGCATTTGAGGATGTCAGACTCTAGTTGAGTGATCACACCATCATGGTTGTTTGTGTCATGAAGATCATTTCTTATATAGTTCTTCTGTGTATTCTTCCCACCTCTTCTTTACATCTTCTGCTTCTGTTAGATCCATACGATTTCTGTCCTTTATTGTGCTCATCTTTGCATGAAATGTTCCCTTGGTATCTCTAATTTTCTTGAAGAGATTTCTAGTCTCTCCCATTCTATTGTTTTCCTCTATTTCTTTGCATTGATCGCTGAGGAAGGCTTTCTTATCTCTCCTTGCTATCCTTTGGAACTCTTTAGGACCAGTAAAATGACTATCCATTAAGTTTATTCAGATTTTATGAAAAATACTGGCATTTCTCAATTTTTAGAGGATGCAAAGTACACCTTTTCCCTGTGAAAAGGTGAAATATAAGTGTTTATACCACAGGAATGGCAAGTTGTCACTTTCTCAAAAAAATTTTAAAAGCTCCTTGTTTTGTGAATAGCCATTCTAGTTTCAGACATTACATTATAATGGAGATGTCCCCATAGATACAAAAATGAATTACAAAGATATATAAAGACAACACTCTTTATGATACCACAGCAATGGAAACAATTATTTATTAACGGAAAAGCAATTAATGACAGAATGTCTCAGAGTACTATATGGGCATTGTAAAGAATGAACTGGACGGCTTCCCAGGTGGCACAGTGGTAAATAATCTGCCTGCAGTGCTGGAGACAAAAAAGACCAGGTGTGATCCCTGGGTCAGGATGATCCCATGGAGGAGGAAATGGCAACCCACTCCAGTATTCTTGCCTGAAAAATCCCTTGGACAGAGGAGCCTGGCAGGCTACAGTTCTTGAGGCTGCACATAAAAGAAGCCTTTGGAAAAGGAGAATTATTTGTACTTTTCTTACTTTTAGGTTGAGACTAACACACTGGAACCAACATTTTATTGATACAAGGAAAAACCATGACAAATTGTTAGTGCTTCTCACTTTATTTCTGTGTTGCAATTAGGATTCTTAGCAGCCATATAATTCTTCTCAGCCACATCAACCAATGAAGCACCACTTCCTTGTCTCATTTTATCTTTTCTTTATCCATCTTCTCCCCTTCTCCTTCCCTTCATTTTCCTCATCTCTTACTGCTCTCTGAGTCTCCTTCCAGATGACTCTAGATTTGCTCTCATGACTGCTCCCCCGCTGTGTCCCCCCTTCTTCTCACCAGAGAAACACTGCACAGGTGCAGCCCCATCTGTCCCAGTGTGCCTCTCTCAGGATGCAGTAGTACACAGCGGTGTCTCTCAGGGTGACCTGGGGCAGGACCAAGGTGCTGCACTTTCTGTCGGAAGCTGTGTTCAGAGAGGCCATGCTGCTGTTCACGGTGTTTCATAAGCCATGAATGACATACTGTGGACACTGATTGGGATTTTGCTGATACCAATGTATATATATATATATATATATAGTCATTTCCATCAAAGGTATAGTTATTACAAGGCAGGTTTACATCTCCTCCTTAAGCACAATCCATGGAGCTGGGCTGGGAGGTCTTAGCATCAATAATGGTCCCTATGGGGTTAAGAAATCAAATTAGCTCCAGAGCACAAATCAGTGTAATTCTATGGATCAAAGTCATAACCCTCCCATAACTGTCTGGCCCTAACCCCTACTCCACTGTTTCTATTTATGTCCTGCAAAAATATTATTGGTGTTCATTATTGGACTGCAAGGAGATCAAGCCAGTCAATCTAAAAGAAATGAACCCTAAATATTCATTGGAAGGACTGATGCTGAAACTGACTCTCCAATACTTTGTTCACTTGATGACAAGACCCAACTCATTGGAAAATATCCTGATTCTGGGAAAGATTGAAGGCAAAAGAAGAAGGGGAGGGGTAGAGGGTGAGATGGTTAAACAGCATTACCGTTTCAGAGGACGTGAATTTGACCATACTCCAGGGGCCTGGCATACTGCCATCCATGTACGTAAAAAGTTGTATACAACTTAGTGACTGAACAACAACAAAATTATAGAGGCCAAAGACATGGCAAGAATCAGAGATCCATAGGCTTTGCTCCATGGGTCGTTGGCTCAATAGACCGAGAGATTTCCTACAACCTGCTTACTGCTAAGGACTCGTCCGGAATCATGGCCATGATTTAACCTGTCATGTAGAAATCTGGCCTCTTTAGCAAACCCACAGATCATTTCTCAGATCCATCACTATAATGCTGAATACAGCACAGGGAGAGGAGTAGAGAGCAAATAATTTTGTGGCCCTTTGCCCTCAAGTCATCCCCTGTAGACACAGAACACTCACCCAAGGTCAGAAACACAGTTACTCCAGTCACCAGCCTCATACCTCAGGGACAAGCTAGGACCACGGGCTCAGAGCTCAGGCTTGTGTCTGATCCTTGGCTTAAGGAGGTTCCAGAGACCAGAGGCAACAGCTGTTAGTAAAGACTTACAACGAGTGCAGATACCACTGTGTTGTTTCCAGGACCTTCTCAGCCAATGATCAAGCACTTCCTTATCTAGGTCTTCCTCCCCTGTTTTAGTCATGTCCCCAGAATATGGTGAAACATTCGCAGCTCACTGTGCAATCATCTATGAAGTTTAATGTCTGGTTCTGGCAAAGGAACACCAATCACAGTGATGTGTCTATGCACAACCATTGGTCTATCATTTGTTTCTTAAGAAACTGGCTGATGCTCCAAGAAACTTGTGGAATGCAGTATTTAATCCCAGAAAAACACACTGAGCTCTGTGTTGTAAGATGATGAAAATTCCTATCCATGTTTCAGAAAATTTTGAGGAGGTTCAAAAGTAGGATGTGGTCTGGGAGATGGAAAGATTAACATTGAGACTAAAAGCTACACATCCTGGAACCTGGAGCTCTTGTAAGTGTTCTTGGAATCATGCATCTATCACCATCTAGGTAGACAATTTCATGCATCTGTTCTTAATATACTAACTGATTGACATAGGTGGTGTTCACCTCATCCTCCTTGAACAGTGGTCCATAATCCTCATGTCCCCTATGCCAATGCATGTGGCTGTTGTGCAGCAAGGATGCTAAGGCAAAGGAATAGACAGAAAGAAAGGCAAACCAAGTGGGGTTCGGGTGGAGATGAGTGTGAGTGGTAAAAAAAAAAAAAAAAGTTGGAGGCTGGGAAAAAGATTTTAAGGAATAGAAAGATGAAGGGATAATCAGAGCAGGAAAATGGGAAAGTGGTGTTTAAGGAGGTACATGGAAAGGGCTTAGGCTATTCGGCTAAGATCCCCTGAATCCTTGACCACACACATTCAACAAGGGATAATAAAGCACAAGTTGTCTAAAGAAGATGAAAGCATGTCATTTTTCCTTTTTTTGGCACATCAATGGAAAACAAATTTCCCTTCCCTTCTCCCAGAAACAGTTTTCAGATGAAGCAGCCCCCTCTTGTGACTGAATAAAAGAACTGGAGAGCTAAACCCAGACCCAAAGTCAACAAGGAAATATTTGAAAAGTTCCTCAGGTTTGAAGGTAAATAGGCTTCCCAGGTAACTCCCTGATGGTTCAGTTGGTAAAACCCACCTGCAATGTAGGAGACCCTTGTTCCATTCCTGGATTGGGAAGATACACTGGAGAAGGGGTAGGCTACCCACTCCAGTATTCTGCCCTGGAGAATTCCATGGACTACCGTCCATGGGTTCACAAAGAGTCAGACATGACTCAGCGGCCTTCACTTTCACTTCATGTGTCTCTAGTGAAGAACTCACCTGCTAATGCAGGAGACTTAAGAGACACAGTTTCAACCCCTGGATTGAGAAGATCCCCTAGAGAAGGGCATGGCAACCCACTCCAATATTTGTGCCTGGAGAATCCTTTGGAAAAGGGAGCCTGCTGGGCTATAGGCCATGCGTTCAGAGGGCCAGACATGATTGAAGCGACTTACCACACAGCACACACATCTTACATGTAATACCTCTGTACTCATCTGTATTTTCTTGATCCTAAACACTCTATAGAAGGTTTTAACTATCTTTGACTGCTTTACTGCAGTCATATGATTCTCACTTCTTGATCTCTTTAGTTTTCATTTGTATCCAACATTCCCATATTTAAAATTTACTCAACCATATCATTCAACTGTTTATAAGAGAGGTTGGTACAGACTAGGCACTCGAGAATTATCTGTTTGCTGAATGAGCCAATGAATTTATTGAATTTAATAAAAATGTTATGTTGAATACTGTTTAAATTATTTAAATTAAGGGATTTTATTTAGGTCGTACCTGAATGGCCTAGTGGTTCTCCAGCCTTTCTTCAATTTAAACCTGAATTTTACAATAAGGAGCCCATGATCTGACCACAGTCAGCTCCAGATCTTGTTTTTGCTGACTGTAAAGGCTCATCTCATGCGCTAGAAAAGTGATGCTTAAAATTCTCCAGGCCAGGCTTCAGCAATACGTGAAACGTAAACTTCCAAATGTTCAAGCTGGCTTTAGAAAAGGCAGAGGAACCAGAGATCAAATTGCCAGCATCTGCTGGATCATGGAAAAAGCAAGAGAGTTCCAGAAAAACATCTATTTCTGCTTAATTGACTATGTCAAAGCCTTTGACTGTGTGGATCACAATAAACTGTGGAAAATTCTTCAAGAGATGGGAATACCAGACCACCTGACCTGCCTCTTGAGAAACTTATATGCAGGTCAGGAAGCAACAGTTAGAACTGGACATGGAACAACAGACTGGTTCCAAATAGGAAAAGGAGTACATCAAGGCTGTCTATTGTCACCCTGATTATTTAACTTTTATGCAGAGTACATCATGTGAAATGCTCGGCTGGATGAAGCACAAACTGGAATCAAGATTGCTGGGAGAAATGTCAATAACTTCAAATATTCAGATGACACCACCCTTATGGCAGAAAGCGAAGAAGAACTAAAGAGCCTATTGATGAAAGTGAAAGAGGAGAGTGAAAATGTTGGCTTAAAGCTCAACATTCAGAAAAGGAAGATCATGGCATGTGGTCCCATCACTTCATTGCAAATAGATGGGGAAACAGTGGAAACAGTGTCAGACTTTATTTTTCTGGGCTCCAAAATCACTTCAGATGATGACTGCAGCCATGAAATTAAAAGACACTTACTCCTTGGAAGAAAAGTTATGATCAACCTAGATAGTATACTCAAAAGCAGAGACATTACTTTGCCAACAAAGGTCCATCTAGTCAAGGCTATGGTTTTTCCAGTGGTCATGTATGGATGTGAGAGTTGGACTCAGAGTTGGACTCTCTGAGTGCTGAAGAATTGATGCTTTTGAACTGTGGTGTTGGAGAAGACTCTTGAGAGTCCCTTGGACTGCCAGGAGATCCAACCAGTCCATTCTAAAGGAGATCAGTCTGGGTGTTCATTGGAAGGACTGATGTTGAAGCTGAAACTCCAATACTTTGGCCACCTGATGCAAAGAACTGACTCATTTGAAAAGATCCTGATGCTGGGAAAGATTGAGGGCAGGAGGCGAAGGGGTTGACAGAGCATGAGATAGCTGGATGGCATCATTGACTCAATGGACATGGGTTTGGGTGGACTCCCGGAGTTGGTGATGGATAGGAAGGCCTGGCGTGCTGTGATTCATGGGGTCGCAAAGAGTCGGACATGACTGAGCGACTGAACTGAACTGAAAGTTTTTCCATCCTCGGCTGCAAAGAGTATAACCAATCTTATTTCTGTATTAACCATCTGGTGATATTCAAGTGTAGATGGTCTCTTGTGTTGTTGGAAGAGGGTATTTGCTATGACCAGTGTGTTCTTGGCAAAACTGTATTAGCCTTTGCCCTGCTTCATTTTGTACTCCAAGTTCAAACTTGCCTGAGATAAGTTTGCATTGCTTCCTGAGTTTGCATTCTAATCCCCTGTGATGAAAAGAGCATCTTTTTTGGGTGTCAATTCTAGAAGGTACTGCAGATTTTAATAGAACCGTTCTTCATAGATCTCTTTAGGTTCCATTTTAACCATAGTGCCACCATCACTGAAACATCCATTATCCTGTTCTGGGTCAAGAGATTCCTCATACCCAAATCTTCTCCAAGGAGCCCTCTAAATGGTACTCCCTGGATGACAATAAAAGTTTGAGACATTTTTCACAGTTTGGAAAGTTATGTATGTCTCATTTCCCAAAGATTACAAGCATTGGAACAATAAAACCTGTCTCATAGGGTTTTGATATTTAGATTAGATAATGAATCGGAAATGCATTCTGTAGTTCCTGACATACAGTAAGTTCAGTAAATATTAACTTTCTTTATTCTACTAAAACTTGCGTTTGCTTCAGTGTCCAGATCTGTGATCTGTTTCCCCCCCACCCAACCCCCTCACAACATCAGTTCAGGGATGGAAGCTTCTAGGACATTTACTTAATCTCTTATTTTCCTGGAGACAGTCATTATTTTTCCTTTATCCTTTTGATATCATATACAACTAGCTACATTGATACATTGATCCACTCAGGGTGCTGAGAGGACATAGATGAAAGAGGTGAGGTTTGATTTTGGTTTTCCTAAAAATAGTAAAATCAAGGTCATCTTGCATGTTTACTACCTATTGGATATAATATTTTTGATTTGGATCTCTAAGGTTTTGCCACTCTGGCTAACTATTTTCTTTTCTTCTTGATTTATGAGCTTTTAATATATTCTGTATTTGATTCCTTTTTCAGAAATGTCTTTTTCATATATTCCCTTCCATGCTGGCATTGACTTTCCACTCTCTTAGCAGTGATTTTCAACAATGACAAAAAAAAGCAATTTAAAAATATACTTTCATGCTCATAAGAATATCCCTTGCAAGTTTTATTTGTTTGGTTTCTTTAGAAAATTTACAAATGCTTTCCGTTGTGACTGCTGTTGCTTGTGATGATAGTCAGGTATCACTCTTAATGATATTTCCCAGAATACAATGCATCAATTTCCCATGAGTATTAGCAAGATTTTTTTCCCACTAAAATAGACCCTTGGATTTGTCTTCAGTGCCTTGCAAACTTCTGCTAAAACCATACCGGTTGACTTGCAGAATTTCTTATTCATCTTTATGACTTTCCACATAGCAATGCTCCTGAATAAGCAGCTTGCTTTATAGGAAGTCAAGTACAATAGTGAGTGGGTTCTTGCTATGATAAAGAGCTTATGGAATGGGTAATGGATTGAGGTAGTTATAAACCCTAGTTACAATCATGTGGTCATTTGCAGTAACAAAAGCTATAGTAGTTATAAAATTATTTTAATTTTATATGAATATATTTATGTATACATTAACCATTTTTAACTTCCCTCTCCTGTTTGTCTGCCTGTCATAACATAAAATATGCCACTACAAATTAATCTTTATCTCCTTGTATCTCAGTAGTTAAGAATCAGGATTCAGTGGGAGAGTGTGATTTAACTAGAAGAGGAAAGAATCTTAAACGGATAAATTAATTTGGTATTCTCTTTGAAGGAGACAGCTTGTTTTGGTTGAATGAAGAATAATTGCATTATATTAACAGGAAGCATAGTTTTCCTGTGGTATTTATTAGAAAGTTGTGGTATTCAAAGAGGTACTGATGAATGCCTAGTTAGCAAAGAGGGACGTTAACCAGTTAAGCTGTTATGGTAGGTTTCTACTGTGTCAATGTAACAATCTGAAAATCTATTTCCCAGGATTTGCTTCCCTCTATTGTTCTGGGTTAGGTTTGGCCATGAAAGAGATTCGTGTAAGTTTTGGAAGGTACTTATGATGAAGTAGCATGTTTCTATGTTCCTCAGGTTGGTGCAGGGCTCCAGGCACTATGGCAATACATACTGTTGCTGCTGCTCTGATAGTTCAATTTACTGTTGACTTAAAACCCCTTGACCTTCCACCAGATATCTTACTCATGTTCTCTTTGTATTAGACCAAGTATGCAAGTAGCATGATGGCAAATGACATCCACTTCTCCTGAAGTTCACCCACTACTGTGAGCCCTAAGGAGGTTAGAGACAGACAAGTTTTAGAGTGTCCTGTGGGTTCCATTGTCCTCATATATTTCCATACATGCCACAGTTTCTCCATGCTTATGTCCACATCCAACTTTCCTTCACAAATGTTACTCTAGTTGACTTACAGTGAATTCAACTCAGTACCAAATGCAAATGTAACAGTTTTTATTAACTTTTCCACCAGCTCTACCTGTTGCCTGTGTTCTAATCCTTATAACATCTCTTACTCTACATCACTGGTGGTTCTCCTCTGATTTTGCCCCAACACGAAGTCTGAGGGGAAAGGACTAAGGAGATGATTTTCATGACAATTTCAGCTTCTAGATCCAGATTTGTGATGTGAGCCTCTTTAGGTAAAACTGCCATTCTATATTTTTATGGGACAAGTTTTCAAATTTAGACTTTTGCACATGTTCTGTGTAGCTGATTTAAAGTCAAAAATTCAGGAGGAGAATATATCAGTAGAAAGTTACTCTAGGTACCTGCTTCCAAATGACATAGAAGGAGCTTTTATTTAGAATTAAATCTTCTGATCCAGACCACAGATGAAGCAACCGCAGAACTACCATTTCTTGTCTGGGGTCTGCAGGTGTGTATTTCAGCCTGGGTCCCGCAGCAGCAGGGCTCTCTCTTATTAAGCTCTGGGGTTTTTGTTCAGCTTTTCCTATTACTTCAAGCACTGTGAGTTCCCAGAGAGCGAGAAGTACTTTGCAGAGTCTTCCAGCTCTAAGTCTGAAATCGTGAGACTGATGGATTTACGTGATCTCTTAAAATTTACAGAGTAGCGACCATACCTTGCATTCTGGCTAGAAGAACCCAAACCAATAAGGTAAATTATCTCTCCACTAGGAAGTTGTTTGTACCAAAAAATGTAACTGCTCTGAGTTGTCTCATATCGACAGCTCAGTGTGACTATCTCCCCAACTGGACTGGAAATGTATGGCTGGTCTTGAGTAACTATCTGGGCTACACTGGATCCTGTGGGAAAAATCAGAAAACAGAGATGGAGCAGTGAATAAAATAGTATAGGAATTAGACTAAAAAAATCCAAGCTGAAATCATAAGATATTTGCTTCTCTTTTAGAATACCTACCAGAGAAGATGAAGGCCAGGAACACCCAGGGCAGACTGGAGAGCAGCATGAGGCATGGATTCCCCTGCACAAATGTGCCTAGTTCTGCCTCAAGCTGAGAGTTCAGTGTCTGAGTGCCTGGCAGAGGATATACATAGTATCTGGTTCCTGTGTGACTCCTTCAAACAGGAAGTGGGATTTGTCGTGTTCATAGGTGACATGGTCTGTGCACAGACAGGAAAAAAAGTCTAGCTCACCACAAACCTTTCTTTGTCAATTTTTTCATCCACAGGTAATTAAAGTAGGCTGTGCCTGAAAGGAGGCTTTGCAAAAGCAGTTATTTTAAAGGTTTGAACTGAGTGGAACTAAAGAACAAACAAGTTGATTTTCACTTATAATTATTCCACAGAATAATTTTGCCATCCCATTTAATGTAGGATTTTTGTTTGTTTGTTTTACGTTTTTATTGGTGTTTGGTTACAGCAAAATGAAATGTGCTTTGACAGTGCAGTTCAGTCTCTCAGTCGTGTCCGACTCTTTGCGACCCCATGAACCGCAGCACGCCAGGCCTCCCTGTCCATCACCAACTCCCGGAGTCCACCCGAACCCATGTCCATTGACTTGGTGATGCCATCCAATCATCTCATCCTCTGTTGTCCCCTTCTCCTCCTGCCCTCAATCTTTCCCAGCATCAGGGTCTTTTCAAATGACAGAGGAATGAATAAAATGTGTTACTTATGTACAATTTTATTATTGCTGTTCTTTAGTCACTAAGTAGTGTCTGACTCTTTGGGATCCATGGAGTGTATCCTGCTAGGCTCCTCTTTCCAGGGGATTTCCCAGGCAAGATACTGGAGTGGGGTGCCATTTCCTTTTCCAGGGATCTTCCTGAGCCAGGAATCGAACACATGTGTCCTGCTTGGCAGGTGGATTCTTTACCGCAGAGCCACTGGGGAAACCCCACAGTGAAATTGCTCAGCCATGAAAAAGAACAAAATAATGCTGTTTGTAACAAAATGAGCAGAACTAAAATAAGATTTAGTATAAGCAATGAACCCTTCTTATAATCTACTTATTTATTAGTCATTCATTTAGCCTATACTTACATTTCTCCATCCAAAATCTAAATACTCTTTATAAAAACTCACATACTTTCGGCAAAAGGCAGTCATATCCAAAATTTTTAACTTTTTTTTTTATACGTTTTAGGGCTCTACTTGGTTTTTTCAATACATAAAACCATTTTGACATAAAATGATAAAATATCAGTCCTTCTAACTTTCAGAATCTATTCTCTTTTTTATGTTTGTATGAATTTATAACAAAAATAAAATAATTATTCTCTTTAAACTTGATATTGAACCTTATTTATCAGACTTTAAGGAGGATCAGGATATTCAGTCCCGTTCCTTCCACAAGTTGAATTGTACTTCTTAGATCATGTGTTCTAGAATTGTCCTCATGTTATTTTTTCTGTCCCACTGGCCCAAAGTGTTCAGTCTCACTAGTTAGTTGCTTGTTCTTTTTTCTTTTTGTTAAGTAAAATTAAGATAAGCATGTCAGTTCTTTCTGTGCCATAATACTATAACGCACTCCAACAAAACTTGGTATCTATAGACTCCAAGCACACACTATACCTCTACAGCACAGAAGGCGATGACTGAGATTTTGTAAACTGTTACCTGTTCATTTGAATGTAGCTGTCAACTTTCCATTTGGTTTTTACCATTTTAATGGATGAATTAATATAAAAGAACCTAAGGCAAAAAAACAAAGAAAAGAAAGTACAGACAAGGTCTCTAAAACAGTGCCAACTCCTTGCTTTTAAGTTGCTTGAGTGGTGTTGTTAATGACTGATGCATGGAGGAGAGTGCACGATTAGTTGAGACATCTCCTCTGTCCCATTTCACCTCTGAATGCTGACAGGCAGCTAATGCCCTGGTTTGCATTACCAAACCTACTTGTATTTAAGTAGAAGAGATCACGAATGTCCACAGCAACTGGGCAGCAGCATGGTATTGTATATGTAGGCATATATAATTATAGATATTATATATATATATACCATAAAATTGATATTGATAAAGTATTACTAAAATACAGATGATAATCTGATATATTAGCTTTATATGCACTCTTTTTTTATGCATAGCTCTGAAATTTTATCACAGGTACAGGTTTTTGTACCATCACTAAAGTCATGATGCAGAATTGTTCTATCTCCCTAGAGCAAACCACTTTCACACTGCCTCCACCTCTGCAACTCATGATGACTCCTAGCAACTATTGATCTTTTCATCTCTATATTTTGTCCATTCTCAATATATATTGAGAATCCTGTATAATTAAATTCATACATTATGCATGCAATTGTAATAATATGGTGTGTAAGCATGTATCATGTAATCTTCTGAGATACTTTTTTTCACTCAGCATTGAGATCCATCTAGGCTGTTGCATGAATCAATAGTAAGTTTCTTTTAATCACTACAGACTTTCCCCAACTTGTGATGAATCAGCTTGGGATTTTTCAAGGTATGGTAGTGAGAAACCTACATAAGCACTCACTAGAAACCATGCTTTGCATTTTTAATTTTTATCTTTTCCCATGCTAGCAACATGCTGTATGACCTTCTCTAGTGAGGGCAGCAACAGCAAGCTGAGCTCTCAGTCAACCCTGGGATCACGAGGGTAAACAGCAAGCTGAGCTGGGCAGCAACAGCAAGCTGAGCTCTCAGTCAACCCTGGGATCATGAAAACAACTGATCCACTTAAAACCATTCTGTACCCATACAGCCATTCTGGTTTTCACTTTCAGTACAATACCTTTAGGATTAGGCCAAGCAAAACTCTGATGCACAGTAGGTTAAGTATATTATATGCCTTTTCCACTTACAACATTTTCAACTTAAAATGGTTTATTTAGACTTAACCTTATCTAAGTTTGAGATAGATCTATGAATAATATTGTACTGAATGGGTGTACCACAGCATATTTATCTATTCACACAATGAAGAACGTTTGGCTGGGTTCCAGTTTTTGGCCATCACATATATAGTTTCCATGAATATTCAAGTACAAATTTTGTGTAAGCATAAGTTTTTCATTATTCCATTATAATTGCCCATAAAGGAGTGTGATTGCTGAACTGTAAGGTGAGTGAATATTTAAGTTTATGTGGAACTGCTAAACTGTCTTCCAGAATGACTGTTCCATTTACCTACCAGCAATGTATGAGTGATCCAATTTCTCTACATCATTGCTAGAACTTGGTATCATCATTATTTTTAATTTTAGCCATTAAGAAAGATGTGGAGTGATATTTCATTGTGGTTTTAATTTACATTTCCCTGATGGTTAATGATGTTGAACATCTGTTTACATGCTTATTTCCCTAACACATGGCTCTTCCACGAAATGTCTGGATGAACCATTTTCCATTTGGACTACTTCTTATCTTCCTGCTGAGTTTAGACAGTCATTGTATTCTAAACACAATCCTTTGATGAAAATACATTGTGAAAATATTTCCTGCCATTCTGTGGTTTGTCTTTTCCATTCTGTTAATAGTATCTTTCACAAAGCAAGCATTTTTACTCTTGATGAAATATTTTATTTTTTATGGATTGTGCTTTGATGTCATTACAAAAATCATTTTGTCCAACACTTAATCCTGAAGATTTTTTTTTTCAAAAAGATTTATAGTTTTAGATTTTACACATGGATGTATGGTCCATTTTGCAATTTTCCTCAAATTTTTGTATAAGGTGTGAAATTTAGGCCAAGATTCAGTTATTTGCCTAGGAATATCCAATTGTCCCTAAATCACTTGCTCATAAGACTATCATTTCTCCATTGAATAGTCATTGCACCTTCGCCAAAAAAATCAGATTTCCCCACTTTCTTATATTCCCATTTGGGATGAACAGTAGCATTATCCTGTTAATGATTTTTTTATTATCTCTTTTTATTGAACTTTTTGTCTTGTATTGGAGTATAGTCAATTAGCAATGTTGTGATAGTTTCAGGTGGACAGCAGAAGGACTCTATCCCTTTAACACTGTAGTGTCTATTGTTTACTTTTTCGAAATTCTTTATGTTTAATGATAAAGATGTTGGCTAATAAATCTCATTGACTGCATAGCATGCCACAGTGTTTCAGGAGCCCTTTAATATTTAAGGATATGACAGGTACTGTTCATTGTCTACAAGTAGATTTACTTCTTCATCCTTACCAGAATCCCAATATTCTGTTTGTTAGCAACGTTCCTAGAGAAAAATGTGTAACTTCCCCAGACTTTCATTGCTTGGGATCAGCTTGAACTCTGTTGTAATCAATAAGCTGTAAGCATCTTGAGCAATTTATCACCCTTTCCTATTCACTAGAGTTTTCTACTTTTCCTAATAATGCCAAATGTCAACATGTTGGTACCTTGATACTACATGCGTTTCATGTGTGCGAAGTCACTTCAGTCATGTCTGACTCTTTCTGACCCTATGTACTGTAGCCCTCCAGGTTCCTCTGTCCATGGGATTCTCCAGGCAAGAATACTGGAGTGGATTGTCATGCCCTCCTCCGGGGGATCTTCCTGACCCAGGGATCGAACCCGAGGCTCCTGCGGTTCCTGCATTGCAGGCGGATTCTTTACCACTGAGCCACAAGTCCTGATACTAAAGATCAAAATCACACATTTGTACCTCAGATAGATGAAAAAGACAAATGACATATTTCTCATCTATGATCTATTAATAGAAAGTCAATGCTTACACATGGTCAGAAGTCATGCTTGTTTCACAAATGTGTTCTTACTTAAATATTTCAGTAGCAGAAAAGGAAAACTAGAATGAAAGCACCTGCAAATTTTAGTTTTAGTTTATTGTCACCTTATAACTAAGAATTAATAAGAGGTCATCATGTATCATTTTAGTTTTTATTGGAGTTTTATATTCATATAAGAAAATGTAATATAAGGATCAGTTCACACAGCATGGTAAATTTTCACATAACCAACACTCTTATAATCAGCACTCAGATCAAGAAACAGAGCATTACCAGCCCTTCAGAGCTCCCTTTATGATATTGACCCATTTATAATAGTATTCTGATTTCTACCAGTGTAAATTAGCTATATCAGCTTATGCACCTTATGGGAATGACATGTTTATTGACCATTTGAATATCTTCTATTGTCAAATGCCTACTTTAGACTTTTGTCTTTTACATCAGTTTATTTGTTTTATTGTTGATTTGAAGGAGATATTTTGAAATCAAAATGAGCCCTTTGATAGTATGATAATATATTTTATAGCTAATCTTTGCTAATATAATATTTTTATAATTAATAATATTAACTTTGATAACATAATAGTACTGTAAATATATTCACTGCTGCTGCTGCTAAGTCGCTTCAGTCGTGTCCAACTCTGTGCAACCCCATAGAGGGCAGCCCACTAATTACCCTTTAATAGATTTTCTAGCTATCCTTTTAACTCTTGAATACTTTTAATGACAATTTTAATATACATCAGTTTTTAAAGGGTGGTTGGTTTACAATGTTGTGCCCATCTCTGCTATACAGAAAGTGACACGAAAAATGAATGTATATATGAATATAGACTTAGAAGAAGGCAATGGCACCCCACTCCAGTACTCTTGCCTGGAAAACCCCATGGATGGAGGAGCCTGGTAGGCTGCAGTCCATGGGGTTGCTAAGAGTCGGACACAACTGTGTGACTTCACTTTCACTTTTCAATTTCATGCATTGGAGAAGGAAATGTCAACCCACTCCAGTGTTCTTGCCTGGAGAATCCCAGGGACGGGGGAGCCTGGTGGGCTGCCTTCTATGGGGTCGCACAGAGTCAGACATGACTGAAGCGACTTAGCAGCAGAAGCAGCATGAATATAGACTAGTTTTGATGCTTAGCCATGTTTGTGTCCTGTTTAAGAAATGTGTACCTAACACAAAGTAATGAACAAGTTTTGTATTTTTTCCATTAACTTCATACATTATTCTTATATTCAGATCTGCATTCTGACTGCTATTTATATATGATCTGAAGGCCATAATACACTTTTCCATAGGAAAAATGATGGAATGTCACTTATTGAAATGAAAGTCCTTTATCCTTGGTGCATAAAGGCAAATGTTTTCCAATTTTTAGTGTAACACAATTTCAGTATTAATTTTACCACAAAATTTTACTTTGTCACTCTCTCCATCTGCTTATATCGTTCTCCTTTATTTCAGTTTTTCTTCTGTTTGTAGAATTTTTTAAAACATTTTATAGTTATCACATATTTATTACTTGGATGATGCAGTTTTCTAAACTTTCATTCTAGTTACTAAAATGAATTATTTTCAGAGGTTTTCTTCTCCTCTTTGTGCCCAGGATGCTTTCTTTTCCATGTGCTGTATTGTGTGTACACTTGTTATTAGTTAATTTGAGAATCACTTAGTATGTTGCCTGTTTTATGCAATTCTGGTGTAACAAATGAGTTAGATATTCTTCTTATTTTGGATTCAGTCCCTCAGATGTGGAAATAGGTAGAATTTGTAAAACATTAGAATCCTCAGTGTGCACTGCTAACAGTCTCTTCCTGATTCAATTTACTAACATATTAGCTGTAGGGGAAAACAGTTAAAAGACACAGTGAGCCAATGGAGCTCCAAGTTCCTAACTCAGTTATTTTTCTCGTGAGATCATCTGCTCATGGTGAATCTCTATTGGTAGAATTAGTGATAGAACTAATGACAGTTCTATTAAACAGCACTCATTAATTCTGTGATTTCTAAAGATACATTTGGTAGAAGGTTTTAAAGCAGGACACATTTGGTATAAGGATAGCACATGATTTTTTTTTTTTAATTGGTAAGGATTATTTCTGAGTGAAGATGAAAAAAGCAGGAATAATAAAAGGCTTTTTAAAATCTGTTTGCCACGTTTGGGTTGGCAAGCACTGTGTTTCCAATGGCCATGGGTTGCTGAAATACCATATGGATTTTTAACACCTTTGTTGGCTTATAGTTCTGGGAGATGGCATGAATGAGAATACCAGTTGATATCCAAATAACTATTTTTTAATCCATTTTTATAAAATTAGAATTCCCTGCCTCATTGGGGGAATGAGTTAAGCACAATTTACACCTTTCAAAATATCTGGTGTCAACCACTTTATATAAAACGCAATGTATTGGTAATTTTAATGGAAGGAAGAATTTTGTGTTGGAATAAACTCAAGTTTCACAGGAAGACCTTAACAAAGTACTTGGGGACCTATTTCACTAACAATGATAGGAAAGAGGAGTGAAGACAGGAAAGAAGGAAAAGAGAGAGGGAGGGTGGAAGGAAAAGAAATGGAAATAAAAGGATAGGATTAATGAGTTTATGAATGAATAAGTATTTTCAAATATACCCCTGTCTTCATTGTGAAATCTGTGTGATGTTGACTCTCTCTTCTATTTTTAAAAAGATATAACTCACCCTTTCAATATTTTATTGCATCTCTAGCAATGAGCACCAAAGAATTGATGCTTTTGAACTGTGGTGTTGGAGAAGACTCTTGAGAGTCCCTTGGACTGCAAGGAGATCCAACCAGTCCATTCTGAAGGAGATCAGTCCTGGGTGTTCATTGGTAGGACTAATTCTGAAGCTGAAACTCCAATACTTTGGCCACCTGATGCAAAGAGCTGACTCATTTGAAAAGACCCTGATGCTGGGAAAGATTGAGGGCAGGAGGAGAAGGGGACGACAGAGGATGAGATGGTTGGATAGCATTACTGACTCAATGGACATGGGTTTGGGTGGACTCCGGGAGTTGGTGATGGACAGAGAGGCCTGACGTGCTGCAGTTCATGGGGTTGCAAAGAGTCGGACACGACTGAGTGACTGAACTGAACTGAACTAGCAATTATTAGTAACATCAGTCATAAATATGTCTTTAATCAATAAATATTTGTTGAACACTTACTATTTGTTGGGTACTGTGCTGATTACTGAGAATACTTCAATAAACAAAAGGAATGAAAAGATATGTTTCAGGAAAAGTGAAGTAAGGAAACAGAAAGTGAGCTCAAAGGCCATGAAGAGGAGGAAATGAGTGAAAAAGTGACTGGAGGGATATGCTGATTTGGAAAATGCTACAGCACCTCTTATTGTACTTTCCAAGATTGAGTACAAGTATCTGTTCCTTCATCTCTGACTCACAAGTCAAAGCAATTTCCAAAGCATAAACACAGCAATATATGTTTAGGTACACATCCTATGCAGCAGGATAGATTTCTCAGTCTTTTTGATGATCCAAGAATATTATGTTAGTGATGCCACTCACATCAAGGGCCAGAATGCCTCCCTATTACTTTCTCTGTCTTGTGCTCTAATTTCCTCTATACCTTTTCTCTTGGGGAAAATGTGTGGCTAATAAGGAGTTAAGGATGTTTCAGAATCTCGCTACAATTAGTAAAAGATATTTATACTGCTATTTGGATATTTAGAGGACTAGCATGTCTCTTTACAGAATTAAGGATTATTGCTTTTCTTGAGTCACAACATATGCCTTTTGTTCTAACACTTGACATTTTGCAATAAAACGTGTGTCACCTTCAGCTATGGGAATTGTGATTCATTCCACTGACTTTCCAGTTGACTCACTATTTCAGGGCTTTCTTCCTACTGTTGCTTCCAGGAAGGCCAGATTGAATTACACATGCTGAGATTTTGGAGCTTGACATTGGCAAATTTAAAAATAAATATAACAGTTGGTCTAAGACATATTAAGACAAAAATAGGCAACTTTTAAAATCTCTTTGAGGCTTAGCTTTCTAAGAGGTACCATAGATCTCAGAATAACTCCCTAAATGGCAACAAGGATTAAAAGATACATTTGTTGCTGCTGCTAAGTCATTTCAGTCCTGTCTGACTCTGTGTGACCCCATAGACGGCAGCCCAATGGGCTCCCCCGTCCCTGGGATTCTCCAGGCAAGAACACTGGAGTAGGTTGCCATTTCCTTCTCCAATGCATGAAAGTGAAAAATGAAAGTCAAGTTGCTCAGTCGTGTCCAACTCTGTGAGACCCCATAGACAGCAGCGCACCAGGTTCCTCCACCCATGGGATTTTCCAGGCAAGAGTACTGGAGTGGGGTGCCATTGCCTTCTCCGAAAGACACATTTAGGGCTTTCTAAAAGACATTGATTTTAAAGCTAAAAAGAAATAAATTTTTGATAGATTTGACAGTGTAAGAAATAAAGACAACATCATTTAAAAAATAAAGATAGTATGTTAGAATAAAACATATAAGCAAATATGAAAGTCAAAATATCACGTAAGATATTAAAATAATTCTAGCAAATAAAAATAAAGCTAACCTAATGGAAAAAATGGTCAAAATATAGGAACAAGCATATGAACAAGGTTGAATGACAGAGTGACAATATACAGAGAAAAAGTTGCTCGAAAACACTAGGGATCAGTAAAATGTCTATAGATAAAGTACATTTGGATTGTTAAAATGAAAAAGGCTGGTAATTCTCAATTTTTAGAGGATGCGAAGTACACCTTAATTGTTTATACCATTTGAATGGGAAGTTGTCACTTTAAAAAAAATTGTAAGTGCACCTTATTTTGAAAATAGCCATTCAAGTTCAGAAATTTCATTACAATAGACATGTCCCCATATATACAAAAGTCAACCTACAAAGTTGTATAAAGATAACACTCTTTAGGATAGCACAGTAATAGAAACAAATACTTAAGGTAAACATAATTAACAATAGAATGCTTCAGAGTACTACACAAGCATTATAAAGAATGAATTGGACCACTTCCCAGGTGGCACAGTGGTAAAGAATCCTCCTACGATGCAGGAGACAAAGGAGACAAGATTTGATCCCTGGATCTGGAAGATCTTCTGGAGAAGGAAATGGCAACCCACTCCAGTATTCGTCCCTGGAAAATCCCAAGGACAGAGGAGCCTGGCAGGCTACAATTCTTGAGGTAGCAAAGAGTGGGACATGAAAGAAAACTTTGGGACAGGAGATTTATTTGTATTTTTCTCACTTTTAGGTTGAGACTAACACACTGGAACCAACATTTTATTGACATGAGAAAGAACCATGAAAAATTGCTAATGCTTCTCACTTTATTTCTATGTTGCAATTGGGATTCTAGGTATTCCCATAATTCCCCAAATTCTTCTCAGCCACATCAACCAATGACACACTTCTTCCTTGTCCTTTTCTTTATGCATCTTCTCCCCTTCTCCTTCTCTTCATTTTCCTCATCTCTTAATGCTCTCTGACTCTCCTTCCAGATGACTCTAGATTTGCTCTCGTGACTGCTCCCCCGCTGTGTCCCCCCTTGTTCCCACCAGAGAAACACTGCACAGGTGCAGCCCCGTCTGTCCCAGTGTGCCTCTCTCGGGACCCAGTAGTACACAGCGGTGTCTCTCAGGGAGACCTGGGGCAGGACCAAGGTGCTGCACTTTCTGTCTGAAGCTGTGGTCAGAGAGGCCATGCTGCTGTTCACTGTGCCTCGTAAGCCATGAATGACATACTGTGGACTCTGATTGGGATTTTGCTGATACCAATGTATAGACTCATTTCCACCAATGGTAGAGTGGCTACAAGGCAGATTTACATCTTCTCCTTTAGGACCATCCATGGAGCTGGGCTGGGTGGTCTTAGCATCAATCATAGTTCCTGGGGGTTTAAGAAATCAAATTAGCTCCAGAGCACAAATAAGCATAATTCTATGGATCAAGGGCATAACCCTCTCATAACTGTCTGGCCCTGACCCCTACTCCTGTGTTTCTATTTATATCCTGGAAAAATATTATTGGTGTTCAATATTGGACTGCAAGGAGATCAAACCAGTTATCCTAAAGGAAATAACCCTAAATATTCATTGGAAGGACTGATGCTGAAACTGCTGCTGCTGCTCAGTCACTTCAGTCCTGTCCAACTCTGTGTGACCCCATAGACGGCAGCCCACCAGGCTTCCCCATCCTTGGGATCCTCCAGGCAAGAACACTGGAGTGGGTTGCCATTTCGTTCTCCAATGTGTGAAAGTGAAAAGTGAAAGTGAAGTCGCTCAGTCTTGTCTGATACTGGAGCTCCAATAATTTGTACACCTGATGAGAAGAGCTGACTCATTGAAAATACCCTGATACTGGGAAAAATTGAAGACAAAAGGAGAAGGGGTGGTAGAGGATGAGGTGGTTAAACAGTGTCATTGTCCCAGTGGACATGAATTTGAGCATATTCCAGGAGATAATAGAGGACAGAGGAGCCTGGCATACTGCCAGTTATTTGGTTGTAAACGTGGATACAACTTAGTGACTGAAAAACAACAAAATTATGGAGACCAAAAACACGTGGCAAGAATCAGAGATCCATAGGCTTTGTTCCATGGGTCCTTGGCTCACTAAACCCAGAGATTTCCTACAACCTGCTTATTGCTAAGGACTCTTCTGGAATCATAGCCATGGTTTAACCTGTCATGTAGAAGTTTGTGTTCCCTAGCAAATCCATAGATCAGTTCTCAATTGCATCACTATAATGCTGAATAAAGCACAGGGAGAGGAGCAGAGAGCAAATAACTCTTTGTGGTCCTTTGCTCTCAAAGTCAATGCTTGTAGACACAGAACACTTACCCAAGGTCAGAAACACCGTTACTCCAGTCACCAGCCTCATACTTCAGGGACAAACCAGGATCGTGGGCTCAGAGCTCAGGCTTGGGTCTGATCCTTGGCTTAAGGAGATTCCAGAGAACAGAGGCAACAACTGTTAGTAAAGACTTACAACCAGTGCAGATATCACTGTGTTGTTGCTAGGACTTTCTCAGCCAATGATCAAGCAACCCCTTATCTAGGTCTTCCTCCCCTGTTTTAGTCATGTCCCCAAAAGATGGTGAAACATCCCCAGCTCACAGTGCAATCATCTCTGAAGTTTAATGTCTGCCTCGGGAAAAGGAATACCAATCACAATCATGTGCCTATGCACAACCACTGGTCTATCATTTGTTTCTTAAGAAATTGGCTGATGCTCCATGAAGCTTGCAGAGCATAATATTTAATCACAGAAAAATGTACTGAGTTCTGTGTAGTAAGATAATGAAAATTTCCATCCACATTCCAGAAAACGTATGGGAGATTCAAAGTAGGCAGTGATGTGCTCTGGGAGACGGAAACATAAATAACATTGAGACTAAAAGCTGCACATTCTGGAGCTTGGAGCTCTTGTACGTGTTCTTGGAATCATGGATCTATTGCCATCTAGGTAGACATTTTTCACGCATCTGTTCTTATTGACATAGATGGTGTTCACCTCATCCTCCTTGAACAGTGGTCCATAATCCTCATGTCCCCAGTGCCGATGCTTGTGGGTGTTGTATAGCAAGGATGCTAAGGTAGAGGAATAAACAGAAAAAAAGGCAAAGTAGGTGGGGGTGGAGTGACTTAGCAGCAGGGCTTCCCAAGTGGCGCAAGTGGTAAAGAACTCACCTGCCAATGCAGAAGACTTAAGAGACCCATGTTCAATCCCTGGATCAGGAAGATCTCCTAGAGAAGGGCTTAGCAACCCACTTCAATATTCTTGCCTGGAGAATCCATTGGACAGAGGAGCCTGGTGGGCTACAGTCCATGACTCGCAGAGTTAGACATGATTGAAGCAACTTACACACAGTACACACATCTTACTTGTAATACCTCTGTACTCATCTGTATTTTCTTGGTCCTAAATACCCCATGCTGCTACTGCTAAGTCACTTCAGTCATTTCCGAGTCTGTGTGACCACATAGACGTCAGCCCACCAGGCTCTCCTGCCCCTGGGATTCTCCAGGCAAGTACACTGGAGTAGGTTGCTATTTCCTTCTCCAATGCATGAAAGTAAAAAAGTGAAAGTGAAGTCGCTCAGTCATGTCCGACTCTTAGCGACCCCATGGACTGCAGCCTACCAGGCTCCTCCATCCATGGGATTTTCCAGGCAAGAGTACTGGAGTGGGGTGCCATTGCCTTCTCCATAGAAGGTTTTAATTCTCTTTGACTGCTTTCAGTTCAGTTCAGTTCAGTCTCTCAGTCGTGTCCAACTCATTGCGACCCCATGAACCACAGCACACCAGGTCTCTGCAGTCATACGATTCTCATTTGTTGATCTCTTTTTCATTTGTCTCTAACCTTCATATATTTAAAATTTACTTCAAAGCCCATGTAATTCAATATTTATAAGAGTTTGATACATAGTAGGCACTCAAGAATTACATGGTTTCTGAGTGAGCTGATGAATCATTATTCATGAATTTGATGAGAAATTACGTTAAACAACTGTTTAAATTACTCTGAAAACAATCTTCCAACTTTATGGGATGCATGCCAAATAAAAGACTCCGATAGTATAAACAGAGGGTTATTATTGTGAACAATGAACAATAGAATATAAACAATAAATCCAAGTCTAGCATGGAGGAAAATTGTACTGAAGACATAGGAGTAATGTTACAAAAATCATGCTTTGTTCATTTAACAAATATTCATAAATACTCACTGGAAGCATTGTTGTTCAGCCTCTAAGTCATGTCTGACTCTTTGCAACCCCATGAACCGCAGCACACCACAATTTCTTGCCCTTCTCTATCTTCAAGAGCCTGTTCGAGCCCATGTCCATTGTGTGGATGCTGCCATCCAATCATCTCATCCTCTGTCACCCCCTTCTCCTCCTGTCCTCAATCTTTCCCAGCATCAGGGTCCTTTCCAATGAGTCGGCTCTTCACATCAAGTGGCCAAAGTATTGGAACTTCAGCTTCAGCATCAGTCTTTCTGATGAATATTCTGGGTTGATTTCCTTTAGGATTGACCACTTTGATCTCTTTGCTGTCCAAGAAACTCTCAAAGGCCTTCTGCAGCACCACAATTAGAAAGCCTAAGTTCTTTGGCACTCAGTCTTCTTTAGGGTCCAACTCTCATATCAGTATGACTACTGGAAAACCATAGCTTCAACTCTGTGGAACTTTGTTGGCAAAGTGATGTCTCTGCTTTTTAATATGCTGTCTAGGTTTGTCATAGCTTTCCTTCCAAGGAGCAAGTGTCTTTTAATATCATTGTTGCAGACACCTTCTGCAGTGATTTAGGAACCAAAGAAAATAAAATCTGTCACTGCTTCAACTTTTCCCCCATCTATTTGCATTAAGTGTTGGGACCCCAGATGCCATGATCTTAGTTTTTTAAAATTTGAGTTTGTCACTGTCCTCCTTTACTCTCATCAAGAAGCTCTTCAGTAACTCTTCTCTTTATGCCATTAGAGTGGTATCATCTGCATATGTGAGGTTGTTGGTATTTCTCCTGGCAATCTTGATTCCAGCTTGTGATTCATCCAACCGAGTTTTTCACATGATGTACTCTGCATATAATTTAAATAAGCAGGGTGACAGTATACAGCCTTGATGCATTCCTTTCCCAATTTTGAATCAGTTTGTTGTTCTGCCGGGAGCCAGCACGGGAGTTCCCACCCATGACAAAGGTCATGCGGAGAGGCCTGATATGCAAAGGCGAGTCAGGGCTCAAGGGGCCCCCCTGGACCTGCCTGAGCATCTACCCCAAAACAAAAATCTGCCTGTTTTACTATTTCACGACTTTCACCAACTCTTCTGACATTAACGGGGGGCTATCCCTGATCACTTTTCTCTGTAAGAAAATCAACTTAAAACTCTCGTTAATAAGTATCCTGGGCGTAATAGGTGTGTTTCAATTCAAACCCCTCTGATGACTTTCTAGCTTGCCTGAAAGGTTTGTTCAGATTCACAGCCTCCCAACCATGAGAGGCATGGGAAGCTTAAGATATGCTAACAATGCGGAGATTCTCAAAGAGTTAAATTTTTTAAAATAGAACTAATAGAGGATTTTTTTTTGTAGAGCTAATGCTTGCTGCCAAGTTTCCATATCCCTTACCTACTGTATCCCTGGGAGTGTATTGATTAATATAGTTGGTTTATAGAAATGTAAGTAGTAGCTTTAATGTTTGTAACCTTGGATACTTGAGTTAATTCTTTTCTTGTTATAGCCCACCACACTTTTGCCCTGTAGAAATGCAACTTTATCTAATGCTTTCAGAGGGTGGTGCCTGACTTTAGAATAATCACCTTTAGAGAAAAATAAGTTTTCTGAAGAAAGGGTCATAAAATGTTAACAGGCCTCCTGGCCAGAAGATGATGTAAGTCACCTAAAGCTTTTGCATATAATAAGTTTGCAGAAAGAATGCCTGGCTTCGATAAGGATCAAGGACTGCTGACCTTGCATGACTCTACCCCTTCCCCCTTTATCCTCTATGCACAACTTAAGGTATGAAAACTACTTTGGAAAATAAAGTGCGTGCCTTGCTCAAAGCTTGGTCTCCCCATGTCATTCTTTCTCTTTCCTTTTCCTTTTCAGGCTGATGCCCTGGAGTGCAGGGGCTCCCTGAGTTCACTTTCCTGCCTGGGCTTCTAAGACCCACTCAAGAAGGTGCCTAAGGTGGGGCATCTTCCGCGATTCGAGAGGGCGCCTGCAGCCTACATGAACAGAGCAAGTCCTGTGCTGGGGCTTTATTGGCTTTCTGCATAAACCAAGGAATATCAGCCTCTTTTCTCTCCTCTATTTTCTTAACTGCAAAATTCTTTCCCTATCTCTTCTCTATTTCTATCCTTTTCGCCAACGCTGTCCTCCTGAGGGAATCCCTGGATCCAACCAGGACTGGACCCCGGCATTGTTCCATGTCTGGTTCTAACTGTTGCTTCTTGACCTGCATACAGGTTTCTCAGGAGGCCGGTAAGGTGGTCTGGTATTCCTATCTATTTATGAATTTTCCAGTTTCTTTCGATCCACACAGTTAAAGGCTTTAGCATAGTCAACGAAGCAGAAGTAGATGTTTTCTGGAATTCCCTTGCTTTTTCTATGATCCAGTGAGTTGTCTAGTGGTTTTCCCTACTTTCTTCAGCTTAAGCCTGAATTTTGCAATAATGAGCTCATGATCTGAGCCACGATCAGCTCCAGATCTTGTTTTTGCTGACTGTGTAGAGTTTCTCCATTTTTGGCTGCTAAGTATATAATCAATTTGATTTCTGTATTAACTCTCTGGTGATATTCATGTGTAGGGTGGGCTCTTGTGTTGTTGGAAGAGGGTGTTTTCTATGACCAGTGTGTTTTCTTGGCAAAACTCTATGACCAGTGTATTTTCTTGGCCCTTCCCTGCTTCAGTTTGTACTCCAAGGCCAAACTTGCCTGTTACTCCGGTATCTCTTGACTTCCTATGTTTCCATTCCAATCCCCTATGATGAAAAGGACATCTATTTTTGGTGGTATTTCTAGAAGGTCTTGTAGATCTTCATAGAACTGTTCTTCATAGATCCGTTTAGGTTCCAGTTTAAACCCATCATGTCACCATCACTGAGACATCCAGTCACCCTGTTCTGGGTCAAGTGCTTCCTCATACCCAAATCTTTTCCAAGGAGCCCTCTAAATGGTACACTCAGGATGACAATAAAAGTTTAAGATGTTTTTCACAGTTAGAAAAGTTATGTCTCATTTCTCAAAGATTAAAAAATTGGAATAGTAAAATCTGTCTCATAGGGTTTTAATATTTAACTTAGATAATCAATCAGAAATGCATCCTACAGTGTCTGACATATAGTAAGCTCAATAAATACCAACTTTCTATATTCTACTAAAATCTCCTTTCCATTAATGTTCAGGTCTGTGACCTGATTTTTCACCTCCATATCAGTTCAGTAGTGGACTCTTCTAGGAAATTTATTTAATCACTTGTTTTCCTGGAGATAGTCATTATTTTTCCTTATCCTTTTGGTGTGATAGCCAGCTAGTTACTTTGATACACTCAGGGTGCTGAAAAGACACAGATGGAACAGGTGAGTTTGACTTTTATTTCCATAAAAATAGTGAAATCAAGGACACCTTGAATGTTTACTAGCTGTTGCTGCTGCTGCTGCTGCTAAGTCACTTCAGTAGTGTCTGACTCTGTGCGACCCCAGACACTTAGCCCACCAGGCTCCCCCGTCCCTTGGATTCTCCAGGCAAGAACACTGGAGTGGGTTGCCATTTCCTTCTCCAATGCATGAAAGTGAAAAGTGAAAGTGAAGTCGCTCAATTGTGTCCGACTCTTAGCGACCTCATGGACTGCAGGCTACCAGGCTCCTCTATCCATGGGATTTTCCAGCCAAGAGTACTGGAGTAGGTTGCCATTGCCTTCTCTGTGTTTACTAGCTATTGGATATAATATTTCTGAATTGGATCTCCAAGATTTTGCCATTCTTATTAATGACTAAGAAGTGACTATTTTCAGTTCTTTTTTATTTATGAGCTTTTAATATATTCTGCATTTGATTCCTTTTTCAGTAACGTGTATTTCATATATAGCCTTCCAGGCTGGCACTGCCTTTCCATTCTCTTAGCAGTGCTTTTTAACAAAAAAGACAATTTAAAAATATGCTTTCATGCTCATTAGAAGCTTCCTTGAAAGTTTTATTTGTTTGCTTTCTTTAAAAACTTTATAAATGCTTTCCTTTTTTCACTGCTATTGCTTGTAATGAGAAGACAAGTATCATTCTTATGATGTTTCCCAGAATACAACATATCAATTTCCCCTGCCTATTAACACGATTTTTCCCCACTAAAATAGACTCTTGAATTTGTCTTCAATACCTTGCAAACTTTGCAAAGCCACCGAGGTCAACTTACAGAATTCCTTATTCATCTTTATGACTTTCCACATAGCATTGGTCCTGAATAAAGAGCTTGTTTTATAGGAAGTCAAGTACAACAGTGAGTAGAGGTTCTTGCTATGTTAAAGAGGTTATGGAATGGTTACAATCTTGTGGTCATATGCAGTAACAAAACCTAGAATATTTATGAATTTTTAAAATTTTATATGAATATATTTATGTATACATTAGCCATTTTTAGCTTCCCTCTCCTCTTTGCCTGCCTCTGGTAACAGAAAATGTGCTGCTACAAGTTAATCTTATATCTCATTGTATCTCTGTAGTAAAGATACAGGGTCAATTGGAGAGTGTGATTCAGCTAGAAGAGGAAAGAACGTCATCCTTAAATAGATAAATGAACTTGGTATTCTCTTTGAAGGAGAGAGCTTCTTTTGGCTGAATAAAGAATAATTGCATCATATTAACAGGAAGTATGGTTTTCCTGTGGTCTTTATTCAAAGTTGTGGTGTTCAAAGAGGTAATGATGAATGCTTAGTTAATTAACAAGGAGGGAAGTTAACTAGTTAAGCTATTATGGTGGATTTGTACTGTCTCAACTTAATCTATTTCCCAGAATTTGCTTCTCTGTATTGTTCTGGGTTATGGTTGGCCATGAAAGAGATTTGTGTAAGATTTGGGAGGTACTTGTGACGAAGTAGTCATGTTTCTAGGTTCCGCAGGTTGGTTCAGGTCTCCAGAGACTATGGCAACTCATAATGTTGCTGCTGGTCTGATCGTTCAACTTATTGTTGACTCACAACTCCTCGCCCTCCCACCAGATCTCTTACTCATGTTCTCTTTGTCTTTGACCAAGTATGCTTGTAGCATGACGGCAAACTTCTTAAGTTCGCCCAATACTGTGAGCCTGAAGGAGGTAAGAGAAAGATGAGTGTTAGTGTGTCTTGTGGGGTCCATTGTCCCCATGTACATGTCACAGCTTGCCCGTGCTTTTTCCAGTTTGTCCACAGTTGGTCCACAGTTTGTCCAGTTGCCACATCCAACTTTCCTTCATAGATGGTACTTTAGTTGACTTACAGTGATCTCAAGCTCAAACCAAATACAAATATAATAGCTTTTATAGACTCTTCCACCAGCTCTAGCCCTGCCTGTGAATAATCCTTATAACTCATCTCTTACTCTACATCACTGGTGGGTCTCCTCTGGATATGCCCTGACACGATGTCTAAGAGGAAAGGACTGTATGATAAGTCGCTTCAGTCGTGTCTGACTCTTTGCAACACCATAGACTGTAGCCCACCAACTTCCTCTGTCCAGGGGATTCTCCAGGCAAGAATATTAGAGTGGGTGGCCTTGCCCTCCTCCAGGGGATCTTCCCAAACCAGGGACCAAATCTGTGTCCCTAATGTCTCCTGCATTGGCAAGCAAGTTCTTTACCCCTAGTGCCCAGGAAGCCCGAAAAGGGAAGGACTAAGGAAATGATTTTCATGATGATTTCAGATTCTAGACCCAGATTTGTGATGTGAGGATCTTTAGGTGAAACTACCATTTTATATTATTGTGGAGCAAGTCTTCAAATTTAGACAACTTTACACATATTTTGTATGGTTGATTTAAAGTCAAAAATCCAAGAGGAGAATGTTATCAGTAAAGAGTTACTCTGGACACCTGTCTCCATATGGAAGGAAATTTTATTTAGAATTAAATCCTCTGATGCAGACCACAGATGAAGTAACCGCAGGACTACCATTTCTTGTCTAGGATATACAGGTATGTATCTCAGCTGTGGTCCTGCAGCAGAGGAGCTCTCTCTTATTAAGCTCTGGAGGTTTTGTTCAGCTTTTCCTATTACCCTGAGCACTGTGAGTTCAAAGAGAGCACAGAAGTACCTTGCAGAATCTTCCAGTTGTAAGGTTGAAATGGTGAGACTGGAGGATTTAAGTGATCTCTGAAAATTTAGAGAGTAGCGGCCATCCCTTGTAAGGAAAATCATCTCTCCACTGGGAGGTTGCTTATACCAAAAAATGTTGTAACTGCTCCAACTTGTTTCACACTGACAGTTCACGGTGACTGCCTCTGCAATCTGAGTGAATATGTCTGGTTGATCTTGGATAACTTTCTGGGCTACACCAGATCCTGTGGAAAAAAATCAGAAAACAGAGATGAAGCAGTGAATAAAATAGTGTAGGAATTAGCCTCATTTGAGATCACACCCCCCAAAAAACAAACTGAAATCCTAAGACTCTTGCTTTTCCCCAATCCTCCTTTCCTCGCCAAGTCCCTGTGAAGCTCCACGCACCTGTGTGCAGTCCTTTCACCCTGAACACACACACTCATGCTTGGAGCATCCCTACCAGAGAAGGTGAAGGCCAGGAACACCCAGAGCAGATTGGAGAGCGACATGAGGCATGGAATCCCCTACACAAATGTGCTCAGTTCTGCCTCAAGCTGAGAGTTCAGTGTTTTTGTGCGCCTTGCAGCACATATACATAGTACCTGTTCCTGTGTGACTCCTTCAAACAGGAAGTGGTGTTTGTCATATTCATACATCATGTGGTCTGTGTACAGATGAGAAAAAATATTTGGTTCACCACAAACTTTTACTTTGTCTATTTTTCTTTCACTGGCAATTAAGTTACGTTGATCCTGAAAGGTTGAGGGGGTGGGGGGGTCAAAAAAGCAGGTAGTAATAAAGGTTTGAGCTGAGGGAATTGAGGAACAAACTAGGTGCCATTCACCGATACATATTCAGGACAATTATTTTGCCATCCCATTTAAAACACCATTTGCTTTCTGTTTTTAAACTTTTTATTAAAGTATAGTCAAAATGTTTGTCTGAGGAGGCCTTACAAATAGCTGAGAAAAGAAGAGAAGAGAAAGGCAAAGAAGAAAAGAAGCAATATACCCATTTGAATGCAGAGTTCCAAAGAATAGCAAAGAGAGATAAGAAAGCCCTCCTCAGTGATCAATGCAAAGAAATAGAGGAAAACAATAGAATGGGAAAGACTAGAGATCTCTTCAACAAAATTAGAGATACCAAATGGGCTTTACATGCCCATTTCATGCAAAGATGAGCACAATTAAGGACAGAAATGGTATAGACCTAACAGAAGCAGAAGATATTAAGAAGCGGTAGAAAGACTACATAGAGGAACTATACAGAAAAGATCTTCATGATGCAGAAACCCATAATGGTGTGATCACTCACCTAGAGCCAGACATCCTGGAATGCAAAGTCAACTGGGCCTTAGGAAGCATCACTACAAACAACGCCAGTGGAGGTGATGGAATTCCAGTTGAGCTATTTCAAATCCTAAAAGATGATGCTTGGAAAGTGCTGCATTCAATATGCCAGCAAATTTGGAAAACTCAGCAGTGGCCACAGGACTGGAAAAGGGCAGTTTTCTTTCCAATCCCAAAGAAAGGCAATGCTGAAGAATGGTTGAGCTATTGCACAATTGCACTCATCTCACATGCTAGAAAAGTGATGCTCTGAAGTCTCCAATCCAGGTTTCAACAATATGTGAACCATCAATTTTCAGATGTTCAAGTTGGATTTAGAAAAGGCAGAGGAGCCAGAGATCAAATTGCCAACATCAGCTGAAACATTGAAAAAGAAAGAGAGTTCCAGAAAAACATGTACTTCTGCTTTATTGACTATGCCAGAGCCTTTGACTGTGTGGATCACAACAAACAAATTCTTAAAGAGATGGGAATACCAGACCACCTGACCTGCCTCTTGAGAAATCTGTGTGCAGGTCAAGAAGCAACAGTTAGAACTGGACATGGAAAAATAGACTGGTTCCAAATTGGGAAAGCAGTATGTCAATTGTCTATTGTCACCCTGCTTATTTAACTATGCAGAGTACATCATGAGAAATGCTGGACTGGATGAAGCACAAGCTGGAATCAAGATTGCCTGGAGAAATATCAGTAACCTCAGATATGCAGATGACACCACCCTTATGGCAGAAAGTGAAGAAGAACTAAAGAGCCTCTTGATGAAAGTGAAAGAGGAGAGTGAAAAAGTTGGCTTAAAGCTCAACATTCAGAAAACGAAGATCATGGCATCCGGTCCCATCACTTCATGGCAAATAAATGGGGAAATAGTGGAAACAGTGGCTGACTTTATTTTCTTGGGCTCCAAAATCACTGCAGATGGTGACTTCAGCCATGAAATTAAAAGATACTTGCTTCTTGGAAGGAAAGTTATGACCAACCTAGACAGCTTATTAAAAATCAGAGACATTACTTTGCCACCAGAGGTCTGTCTAGTCAAAGATATGGTTTTTCCAGTAGTCTTGTATGGATGTGAGAGTTGGACTATAAAGAAAGTTGAGCACTGAAGAATTGATGCTTTTGTTTTTTGGTGTAGGAGAAGACTCTTGAGAGTCCCTTCGGCTGCAAGGAGGTCCAACCAGTCCATCCTAAAGGAAATCAGTCCTGAATATCCATTGGAAGGACTGATGCTGAAGCTGAAACTCCAATACTTTGGCCACCTGATGAGAAGAACTGACTCATCTGAAAATACCCTGAAGCTGGGAAAGATTGAAGTTGGGAGAAGGGGATGACAGAGATGGATGGACATCTGTCATCCATCCAGAGATGGATCACAGAGATGGATGACAGATTGGCTGGCATCACCAACTCATGAGTTGGAGTAAGTTCCAGGAGTTCATGATGGATAGGGAGGCTTCATGTTCTGCAGTCTATGGTGTCTCAAAGAGTTGGACACAACTGAGCAACTAAAGTGAACTGAGGGAAACTGTGGGCACAAAATCACTGTTTAAATAAATATGTGCATGTTTAATAACACTATTCCTGGACTGTGACACCAGTAAGACAGAATAAAGTCTTATTTATTTTGAGCAACTCTACTGAGGTATAAATGACATTCCATAAAGTTCATCCATTTTGAAATTCCAGTTTAATAATTTTAATAAATAATCCTTCATCCTCAATTATAGTTATACTCTGTTTCCATGCCTGGCAGGATAGAGGAGATTAGTGTGCCGCAGTCCATGGGATCACAAAGAATCACACATGATTTAGTGACTGAACAGCAACAACAACATTAGCAAGAAGCATAGCTTGGCTATGGTCTTTATTCAAAAGCTGTTAAAGAGTACAGATGGATGCCAAGTTAACAAAAAGGGTACTGTAGTAGCTTTGATCTATCTTAACTAACTGGAAGTATCTTTCCCAGAATGTGCTTCCCATATTGTTCTGGCTTAGGGTTGGCCACAAAAGAAATTTGTGTGACATTTGGAAGGTCATGGTGATGAAGCAGCCACAGTTTTTATGTTTGGGTTGGTGCAGGGCTCCAGGGACTGTGGTTACTCACAGGTGTTCCTCCTGATCTGATAGCTTATTGTTGACTCACAGCCCCTCCACTTCCCACCAAACCTCCTCCTCATCTTCTGTTTGTCTTGGGCCAAGTATGTATGCAGCATGATGCCAAATGACACCCACTTCTCCTAAGCTCACCCTCTACTGTGAGACTGAAGGAGGTGAGACATAGACAAGTTTTAGTGTGTCTATGTGGGTTCCATTATCCTCATGGTTCTAGTATGTCCTTATGAGTCACAGTTTGTTTATGCCTCAGTCTCTCCCTAACTTTGCTTTAGCTGATTAACAGTGAATTCAGTCTCAACACCAGATACGAAGATAACAGCTTTGTATACACTCTTCCACCAGATCTAGCAATTGCCTGAGTCCTAATCTTCATCACTAATTTCTTATTTGATACCACTGGTGATTCTGCTTCTCTGATTGTACCTTAAGTGACACAAGTCTAAGAAGAAAGGACTAAGGAAGTTATTTTCATGACGATTCCAGATAACTATACCCAAATTTGTGATGTTAGTGTATTTTAGTGAAACTGTCACTTTTTATTAACTTTGGAGTAAGTTTAGACAACTTTACACATGTTCTGTATGATTAATTTAGTCAAAAATTCAAGAGGAGAATGTAAACAGTAGAAAGTTACTCTGGACATAGAAGAAGCTTTAATTTAGAATTAAATTCTCTGATTCAGACCACACATTAAGCAATCACATGATTACCATTTCTTGTCTGGGGTCTGCAGGTGTGCATTTCAGCTGGGGTCCTGCAGCAGCAGAACTCTCTTATTAAGCTCTGGGGTTTTTGTAGGGCTTTTCCCATTACTTCAAGCACTGTGAATATCTCTTTGTTCTTTTACTTGAGAGCTCCCTAAGAGCACAGAAGTACTTTGCAGAGTCTTCCAGCTGTAAGGCTGAAATGGTGAAGCTGATGGATTTATATGCTTTCTGGAAGTTTACAGAGTAGCGGCCATTCCCTGCATTCCCGTGTTCTGAATTTTGATGAATAAGGAGAGTCATCTGTCCCCTGGGAAGCTGCTTGTACCAATAAATGGAGTAGTAGTATGTGAACCAACCTATTCCATACTGACAGTTAAAAATGACTGACTGTCCCACTTGGCTGATTATGTCTGACTGGTCTTGAGTAACTTTCTGGGCCACACAAGATCCTGTGGAAAATGTGAGAAAACAGAGCTGAAATAGTGAACAAAATAATGCAGAAATTAATTTTGGACCGACTCAAATATTTATAACCCAAACTGAAATCCTAAGACGCTTGCTTTTCCCCAATCCTCCTTTAAGTCCTAGTGAAGCTCCACGTGCCTGTGTGCAGTCCTTTCACCCTGAACACACGCACGCACGTTTGGAAGCATCCCTACCAGAGAAGGCGATGGCCAGGAACACCCAGAGCAGGCTGGAGAGCGACATGAGGATGGATTCTGTACATAAATGTGTTTAATTCTGCCTCAAGCTAAGAATTCAGCATCTTTAAGTGCCTGACAGCACATATACATGGCACCTGGTTCCTGTGTGACTCCTCCCCCAGACAGGAAGTGGGGTTTGTCATGTTCATAGACCACGTGGTCTGTGCCCAGATGGGGAAAGTCTGGCTCACTACAAACCTTTACGTTGTCTACTTGTCTTTCCCTGGTCATTAAGTTTGGCAGATCCTGAAAAGGGGCATGAAGAAAGCGATTAATATTAAAGGTTTGAACTGAGGGAAACTGAAGGTTAAACAAGTTGACATACATTTGGTATTTATTCAGTAAAATAATTTTGCCATCCTGTTTAAGATATAATTTAGCATAGCCTCTGAATCATTCTTGTAATCTACTGATCAGTCATTCATTTAGCCTATACTTACTATTCTCCATCCAGAATCTAGTGACTATTTTAAAACTTTCATAGATCTTAGGCCTTCTGAGTGAAAAGCAATCATAACCAAAGTAATTAATGTCTCAATGTCTCATCTCTCTCTTTTTTTTTTTTTTTTTTTTACTGAATTTCAGGACTTTACTTAGATTTTTCAATAAATAAAACTACTTCAACATGAAGTGATTTAAAAACATCAGTTCATCTGAATTTCAGAGTCTATTTGGTGGTTTATATTTAAATGAAATTATAACTGGAATAAAATATTATTCTTTTGAAATCTGATATTGAGTCTTATGTATTAGACTTTGAGGGAAATCAGGCTATTCAATCCTATTGCCTCTAAATGTAGAATTGTACTTATTAGATCATGTGTATTAGAATCATCCAAATGTCACATTTTCTATCTCATTGGTCCAGAGTATTCAGTCTAACTTCTCAGTCACTCATTATTATTTCTCTTTGTAAAATAAAGTTAAGATAAACATGCCAGATCTTTCTCTGATGTACTGCTGTAATGCACTTCTACAAACCTCAATATCTACAGACTGCAGACACTTAGTACCTGTCGACACCACAGAAGTTGGTGACTGCAGTTCTGTGCACTGTTTCATGTTCATGTGGAATGTAGCTGTCAATCTTCCATTTGGTTTCAGTGTTGTAATGGATGAATTAATGTAAAAGAATGAAAGGCAAATAGACAAGTAGAAAAGAAAAATACAGGCAAGGTCTAAAACAGTGCCAGTTCATGGAATTTAAGATCAAAATGACTCATGAATGTGTGAAGCAGGGAGGCGAGTTTGTATTTCTCTGAGACATCTACTCTTCTGTCCCATTTCACTTCTGAGCGCTGGCAGGTAACTAATCCCTGGGCTTGAAATTATTTGTAACTAAGCAGAGGAGATGATGAATGACTGCATCAGCCTGTGGAGCAGCATGATGTTATAAAATATAGATATATATTAATATAATAATCACATAAATATTAGTAAATTGACATTGATGACATTTTTATCAAAATACAGACCATAATCTTATACATCAGTTTTTATATGCGCTCTTTGGTTTTGATATAAAGCTCTATGAAATTTTATCACATATATAGGTTCTTGTACCACCACCAAAATCATGACACATCTCTCTAAACAAACCTTCTTTCCATAGCCTCCCTGCCCCTGCAACTCTTGATAATCCCAGTAACTACTAATATCCTTTTTATCTCTTTATTTTGTCCTTTTGAGAATGTTGTATAAGTAGAATCACACCATATATACAATCATAATATCCAAAAGTGTAAACATACATCATGTAACCTCTGAGACTGATTTTTCTTTCATTCAGCATAACATCCTGAGATCCATCCTGGCTATTGTTGTTTGGTTGCTAAGTCATGTTGTACTCTTTTTAGACCCCGTGTACTGTAGACTGCCAGGCCCCTCTGTCCTCAGGGAAGAACACTGGAGGGGGTTGCCATTTCCTTCTCCAGGGGATCTTCCTGACCCAGGCATCAAACCTGGGTCTTCTGCATTGCAGGCAGATTCTTTACCACTGACCCATCTGGGAATCCACATCTAGGCTATTGCAAGTATCAATAGTCTGTTTCTTCTCATCACTACAGACTCACCAACTTATGATGTTTTGACTTCAGATTTTTAACTTTACAGTGATAAGAAAGTGATACACATTAAGTAGTAACCATACTTTGAATTTTTAAATTTGATCTTTTCCCATGCTAACAAGATGTGGTGTAATATTCTCTGGTGATTCTGGGCAGCAGCAGTGAGCTGAGCTCCTGGCCCACCTGAGATCATGATGATAAACAAGCAGCCCACTTACACTCATTCTGTACTCACACAATCACTCTGTTTTTCACTTTTAGTGTATGTGTGCTCAGTCACTGCAGTCACGTCTGACTCTTTGCAACCCTATGGACTGAAGCCCACTGGGCTCCTCTGTCCATGAAATTCTCCAGGCAAGAATACTGGAGCGGCCTGCCGTGTCCTCCTCCAGGGCATCTTCCTGATCCAGGGATTGAACCCAAGTCTGTTACGTTACCTGCTTTGGCAGGCCAGCTCTTTACCATGAGTGCCACCTGGGAAGCCCCACTTTCGGTTGAGTTCAGTTCAGTTCAGTCGCTCAGTAATGTCTGACTCTTTGCGACCCCATGCAGCACGGCAATTTTAGTACAGTACTCAAGGAATTGCATGAGATTTTCAACACTTTAGTATAAAATAGACTTTGTGTTAGATGATTTCTTCCAACTGTACACTAATGTAAATGTTGATCACCTTTAAGTTAGGCTGGGTTAGGAATATGGATTTTTGTCAGTACATGGTATAGGACAAAGGTCTGTCTAGTCAAAGCTATGGTTTTTCCACCAGTCATGTATTGATGTGAGAGTTGGACCATAAAGAAAGCTGAGTGCTGAAGAATTGATGCTTTTGAACTGTGGTGTTGGAGAAGACTCTTGAGAGCCCCTTAGACATCAAGTACATCAAAACACTCAATCCTAAAAGAAATGAACCCTGAATATTCATTGGAAGGACTGATGATGAAGCTGAAGTTACAGTACTTGGCCACCTGATGCAAAGAACTGACTCATTGAAAAAGACCCTGATGCTGGGAAAGACTGAAGGCAGGAGGAGAAAGGGACGACAGAGGATGAGATGGTTGGATGACATCATCAACTTGATGGACATGAGTTCGAGCAGGCTTGGGGAGTTGGTGATGGACAGGGAAAACTGTTGTGCTGCAGTCCATGGTTGCAAAGAGACAGACATGACTGAGCAACTAAACTGAACTGAACTGAACTGATGGTCCATTTTGAGATTGTGCTCAAATTTTTGAATAAGATGTGATATTTAGGCCAAGTTTCAATTATTTCCCAAGAATATTCAGTTGTCCCAACCTCATTTGCTCATGAGACTATGTCACCTCCATTGAGTTGTCTTTGCATTTTTTCAAAATATAAGTTTTCCCAACCTGTGTAGATCTACCTCTATACACTTACAAAGTGACATAAACATAATGATATTCATTCATTACCCTTAAAACATTATAGAACCTGCAGAATAGTTGTCTTTTTTATTAATATTTATAATTTGTGTTTTTTCTTTTTTCTGTGGAAAATTCTACCTAGGAATATATCAATTTTATTAATCTTTTTAACAAAGTTGACTTTATATTTCATAGTTATCTCCATAGCATTCTTTGTATTTCACCAATCCAACATTTTATGATTTACTTCTTTCAGTTGGTGATGAATTTAACTTGCTTTTCCATCATCTTTTGCTGCAAGTCTTGATAATAGTTTTTCAACTTTTTTTCTTTAGTGATATAAGTATTTAAAAAGATAAATTTCCTTCTATATATTATTTTAGCTGCACCTCATACATGTTTATATCATGTGCTCTCACAATATTTACTTTCAAAATATTTTCTAAAGTCATTGTAATTATTTCCTTACCCTATGTTTATTGTTAAGTTAGTACATGCATTCCAAATGTTTGGAAGTTTTTAGAGACATCTTTTAACAAATGATTTTCTGTATCAATTCCATTTTGATGAAAGAATAAATTCTGTATAATTTCAGTTTTCTTAAATATATTAAGACTTTTTTTTAAGTCTTCATCTTTATTTATTTTTATTTTTTTAATTTTATTTTATTTTTTAACTTTACAATATTGTATTGGTTTTGCCATATATCGAAATGAATCCGCCACAGGTATACATGTGTTCCCCATCCTGAACCCTCCTCCCTCCTCCCTCCCCATACCATCCCTCTGGGTCGTCCCAGTGCACCAGCCCCAAGCATCCAGTATCGTGCATCGAATCTGGACTGGTGACTCATTTCATACATGATATTATACATATTTCAATGCCATTCTCCCAAATCATCCCACCCTCTTGCTCTCCCACAGAGTCCAAAAGACTGTTCTATACATCAATGTCTCTTTTGCTGTCTTGTATACAGGGTTATTGTTACCATCTTTCTAAATTCCATATATATGTGTTAGTATACTGTATTAGTGTTTTTCTTTCTGGCTTACTTCACCCTGTATAATAGGCTCAAGTTTCATCCACCTCATTAGAACTGATTCAAATGTATTCTTTTTAATGGCTGAGTAATGCTCCATTGTGTATATGTACCACAGCTTTCTTATCCATTCATCTGCTGATGGACATCTAGGTTGCTTCCATGTCCTGGCTATTATAAACAGTGCTGCGATGAACATTGGGGTACACGTGTCTCTTTCAATTCTGGTTTCCTCAGTGTGTATGCCCAGCAGTGGGATTGCTGGATCATAAGGCAGTTCTATTTCCAGTTTTTTAAGGAATCTCCACACTGTTCTCCATAGTGGCTGTACTAGACTTTTTATGCACAAACAAATTGTGTGTGTGTGTTTCATCTGCACAGCAGGGTGTGTCTGGAGCCTTGGCTGCAGGTTTGCGTACAGGCTGCAGGTGCCTGGGGAGCACTGTGCACTTGCTGCACAGAAGTAGGTGGCTGAGTCTCCAGGCTGGGAAGTTGAGATGTGCAATGAGAGCTGTTTGGTACTCTTATTGAGAAAAATTGTGAGTCTTCCATCGTTCATTTCATTCTCAACTGAACGTATGGCTATCAAGAGTGCAGGGCCTTTACCAGGATATTGTTGGTACCACGGAAAGTAGTCAAATAAACTGTTCTCATAACTACAGTTCAGAATGGAAATCTCTCCTTCCTGGACTGTCAAAGATTGAGCGCTCTGTTTCACCTGCTGTTGGTCACTTGTTTCCTTCTGTTGTCCATTCACCCCTGCTTAAAGAGATAAAAGCCATTACTTCCATAAAATATATTTCTTTTTCCAAGTTTCTATCTGCATAAACTTGTTTGTAATCCAATTGTCTCAGTCCCCCTAATTAATGAAATATCCTAGGTTTTCTCCTCCACAACTTACAGACTAGCTGAACCCACAGAATCAAAAATGATGCTCCCAGTATCTTGTTCATTGTTCCTGGCACCAGTGCTCAGTGGCAACTCAAGTTCCTCCTCTGCTCTTCTCAGCCAGCTGGAACTCTGACTTGAAGTTCACACCTGCTTTTATTCTTTCAGTGGGCCTCACCCTCTCACAGTTGCTTTCACTTAAACCTATCTCTCTCAAAAGTACTAGTTCTCATTCTGTGCTAATTTAGAATCACCAAAAATAAAATTAATTGGGAATCAGAAATGTGCTCCCCCAATTTAAATGGATAAAGAGCATATTAGAATTTCTCCCACACTATCCCCATCTTTCTTTCCTTACACCTCCTAGAAGTTTAAAACTCATATATCAGGACAACTTGATGTGTTAATAGGGAATAACATTATATTACAATGGGGAAGAGAGGGACTCCCAAGAAGTCACAAGATTAGTATGTAGGGGCATTTCTTTCTCTCTCTCTCTCCTTTTTTTTTTTTTTTTTGCGCAAACTTAAAGTCTATTGAGAATACACAAGGGACAAAATATATCATAACCAGCTAAGCTTCCATGGTGGCTCAGACGGTAAAGAATCTGCCTGCCAAGCAGGAGACCCAGGTTTGTTCCCTAGGTCAGAAAGATCCCCTGGAGAAAGAAATGGCAATCCACCCCAATATTCTTGCTTGGAGAATCCCACGGACAGAGGGAGCCTGGCAGGGTCCCAGTGTGAGAAACTACTGAGTAACTAACACTTTCACTTTCACAAGCTAAACTTATGCATTAGAACATAAACAATATATAGTCTTTTTGTCTTGGTGGAACTTAAATTTTAACACCATGGTTCAGATGTTTCCACACTATACATGACCTTAAGAAGTAGGAATTAAAAAAAAAAAAGTAGGAAAAAAAAAGATAATTAAATCAGTTTCAATTTATATTTCTTCTAAAATATAAATCAGGCAAATAAAATATTTCCAAGAATAGGCATGCAGAAAATAAATTGAGAAGCACTGGAATAATCTATTCTGGAGGGTCTTTGACCTCCAAAGGATAAAATTGACTAGAAAAATTTTGCAGAATTCAGAAGATATGGGACCATGATCATTCAGTAATGTAACATTTTTGGTAGTTCTTATCCTGAGTTACACCTTAACCTCACAGGTAAAATACAAAACTGTGAAGAATCAGTTTGGCTTTTGAGGTCAACACATCAGGGTATAGAGACAGAAATTAAGGAGTGCCTCCTCCAGCACAGCGGGTGAGAAAGATCTGAAACAGGGGCAAGCACCTAATGAAGAGACAGACACATATAATTTGGCAAATGGGGAGTCAGGGGGCCCTCTTTCTCTCCATGGCAGGAAGACAAAATGGCTCCTTTCAGCCCACACTTTTATTGGCAGAAGACACATGAGATCATTAAGGAATAGTTATACTGGAGAGTTTGATTAGCACACCATAAAGAAGGAGTAAAGTTAAGGCTGTGCTGTTGATCAGGAACATCTTGTTTTGTTTCCATGGGGACGGAAACAGGTGTAGGCAGTGAAGCGGAGCAGAGAGCATGTCCACCCAAGAATGTCCCTTCGGCATGCTTACTAGGACAATCACAACGGTAGGGTTTGCCACACCCTCCAGTCATGGGGTAGGTTCTGGTCTCTGTTCCTCCAGGCTGCAACAAAGGAGCTCATATTTTTGAAGCACAGAGACGAGTTTCCGATCTCTGCATTAATGTGATCTCAGATACTATCAAAGAAAAACATCTTCACGGTTCAACAGAAAAGAATGATAACCATTCCCACCACTCAATCTAATCCCATCTACTCAAGCTCTCTAAGGGGATATTTTATTGTTTGCTAAATTTTGGTGTGTTTTCTTTTTTATTCATTTTTTTTGTTAGCAGATGTCTTCAGTATATATTTACTAGCGATACTAAGTGCCTACTAAATGGTCATACTTGGGTCTCATTTAAAAAAGAGACAGAAATAACAATCTTCAGTCAACCTACTCCCAATACTCAAGTACATTCAGATAAAAGCTACTAAAGAGAAATGTGTTTCTATATGATGCACCCAAGAAAATGATAATGGACTCCCTTCTGGACTCAGTCAGAGAGTAGTTCTGATGGAGGAGCTGCTTGAACTGGAACTTACACCACCTCTAGATTTAGTAGAGAATGGGGTAAGGGAATTCTGGCACTGATTAACTCAGTATGATTGCAGTTTGGGATGTATCTGGGTGAAAACATTATAAATTTATATTATAGAAACTAATGTGGCCTTAATCTTAAAGGACAACATATATTATTTACAGAGATATTAACTTTCAAAGTCATACTTTTCAAACTGTTGGACAAATATACACAGATACTATTTAGGAAGATAGATGGATGCATACATACACACAAGAACGATAGATGTCAACTGAAGCAAAGTTGGAGATAAACATGTGATAGATACTTAAAGGATCCTTTCTGGCTCCTTGAAGAATCTGTGTATGAGACAAAAATTAACTTCTCTGAAGCAGTGTTGCCCCTCTGTGGCCATACAGAGATATTACTCTGAATGACTTTATCCAGCTTCTTAAAAAGGGGAAAAGACAAGTTTCTTCAGTAAGTGGTGTTGACCATACTGAACACCTACAAGGAAAAGACTAAAACTAGAACATTTTCTCACAACATATATAAATATACACTCAAAATGGATCAAAGACTGAAATGTAAGACCTGAAACCTTAAAACTCGTAAAGAAAATAGAGACAGTATGTTCATTGACATGTCTCTTTGCAATATTTATTTGTCCAAAGGCAATGGCAACAAAAGGAAAGCTAAATAAATGGGAACTAATCAAACTAAAATCTAATGCACATCAAAGAAACCATCAACAAAAGTAAAAGGCAAACTACTAAATGGGAGTAGATATTTACAATGAGGGGTTAATATCCAAAATACATAAAGACATCATATACCTCAATATCAAAAACACAATCTGATTGAAGAATGGGCACAGGACCTGAGTAGCCATTTTTCCAAAGAGAGAGCCAACAGGTACATGAAAAGATACCCAAAGTGTCTAATATTCAGAAAAAGAGCTAATCTATGTCAAAACGAGTTGTCACCTCACATCTATTACTATGGTTATCATCAAAAGAAAAAAAAAAATAACAAGTGTGGTGAGGACGCAGAGGAGAGGAAACCCTAGTGCACTGCTGCTGGGTTGGAAATCACTGCAGCTATTATGCGAAACATTGCGGAGATTCCTCTCAAAACACTAAAAATATAACTACCATATAATCCAGCAATTCCACTCCTGAGTATTTATCCAAAGAAAACAAAAACTCTTCAAAATTTTATCTGCACCCAAATGTTTATAACAGCATTATTTACAATAACCAAGATCCAGAACCAAGCCAAGTGTTCATTCATAGATGAATGGATAGAGAAAATACTGATCTTTCATCTACTATCTAGCTATACACACACACACACACACACACACACACACACACACACACACACCCCACAATGGAACATTAATCAAATATAAAAAAAGAATGTAATCATGCCAAATGGAACAACATGGATAGATACGGAATGTATTAGTGAAATAAGTCAGACAGAAAAAGACAAATACTGTGTGTTTTTACTTATATATGATATATAAAAGCAAAGCAAAGCAAAGGAACAAGTAGAACAAAAACAGAATCACAGGAACAATCAGTAGACTGCCAGGTATTTCCCCATAAAAGGTGATGTTATTTGAGATCACCAAAGGACTGCAGTCCTGATCAGCAACCATGAGGAGCCACATGCAAGTCCCCACTGGACAAGGGAAGGGAATATATAGAGAAGACAAGGAAATTAGGATGGTTATAGCAAACAGAGCGCCCTTGACTTTCCATTGACTGCGTCCTGACCAGGGAAGAAGAGGCTTCTTTCATCTTCCCTTTGCCCTCTGTGATGTCCACAGGTCAGGAGAGCTCCCCCTCTTCTGCCAGCTCTATTTAATTGAGATTTCTCTGAATTAAATTTTTATATCTTATAGGACAGAGTCAGAAAGATATTTGATTCCAGGAGATGAGGGAGCCATGGTGGTGGAAGTAAGACGTTGGAGTGATTCAAGAAGGGGTCTTGAGCCATGGAATCCAAGTGGCTTCCAAGCTACAGAATGAAAGGAAACAGATTCTTCCTCAAAGAACCTGGAAGGAATCAACCCTGCCAAGACTTTGATGTAGACAGCAAAATGGATTTTAGATTTCTTGCCTCCAGAACTATAAGACATATTTTGTAAGTGATCAAGTTCATACTAAACACTGAGCAAATATTTTCTGTTCACTTGGCCGCACTCGTAGGATGGGATACCAGTGCTTGCAGTTGCCTGTTGGAACAGATCATGATGAGACAGACCTGAACATTCTTGAGACATCCAACCAAGCTGGATAATATATTTACTGGAGAGATTTCTCTCTTCTTTTAGTTGCTTTCAATGTTTACTGTTTTGGAGTCCAGCTTACTGTGGGAAATATTTATTTTAATTCTGTCATCTTATCAGCTATTCTTTTAGTTACAAGTTAGAGATTCTAGTGTGGAAGGAGATACAGATTGAGAAGGGAGAAGACCAAATCCCAGATCTGTAGGGCTAAAAAGTGTTTGTGGTTGTAACTATACCAATGTAGGTAAGAAATACTAAGTACTGCAAATGCCTTATGGTGACCTCACGGAGGCCTCATGGTGTGACTGTGGCTGGAGGAGGGGCTGAGCCCCACGAAGGGTTTGTGTATGGGCTCCTTGTTTATTTTGCCACTTCCCATTAGTTATCTATTTTGCATAAAATACATTTTAACTGTTAACTATTGTCATTTGTATTCTGGTTTTTGCCTCTAGTAGATTATTTTAAAAGAAAAATAAGGGTTTTTAAAACACATAAAAGCAAGTCTTTGCTTTTTCTCAGACTGTATGAATAATAATGGTTCTGTGTATATGGAGTTTGAGGTAAAAAGGATGGAAAATGAGGACCTGTTTATTTTCACTGAGGTAAAATTGAAGTGATCTGTAGGCACGGGGATCAGATGGACAGTTCGAGATTATTGAAAATGTTTACTAAAGGAACTGTGAGAAATAGTGTATAAAAATAAAGCTGATTAGGAATCAATATTATTATGCACACAGTGGGTATTAGAGAAGTTAAATAGAAGAGAGAAAAGAGGTGAGGAGAAACCTGAGTGGGTCACTTGGAACTTTGCCAAAGCAATGTGTTTAACCTAGAATGCCTGTTATAGGCCACTGCTAGATAAAGAAAGCTTTTTTTTACCTTCGTACTCTATATTGTCTAGACATACAAGAAGAGATAAGGAAGTTCACTACAGGTACGTATAGTTGCACCTCCACTTCAGGGGGCCTCTTAGAGCCAGTGATGTGGCTGTCAGGCAGGTCACTAACTGGCCTCCAGTTCTTCCTGCAGCATCAGTGCTGAATCAGTGAGACCAGGACAGACCTGTAATGAGACAATATCTCTCTTCAGATTTCAATCAGAATGCTGTTTGTTCTATAGACACAGGAGCATGGAATATAATGTTACTGATTCCCTATGAAGAGCATTCCCAACATGAGAAGGGTAGTGGAAAACATGGCTATGCAGGAAGGAAGTTGAGATCCATTTTGTGGAAGATCTCCCCTGAGAAGCAGGAAGGAATGTGTCAGAGGGTGCTGAGGCTTTATTACAGGGAAATCTGAGATTCAAAGGATCCCAATGTAAGCAAGTTCTAGTGACTATCAGGAGGAAATGCATCCTTGACAATTACTGCTGCTGGGGCTGAGCCTGTTCAAAAGTACACCTCAGTGAGCTGTGAGGTACAGAAGCTCAGAGGAGTGAAATGGAGCTTTTATTAAAGGTGACATTTAAAGTTTCTGCAACATCACCTGGAGGTCAACAACTGGAACAAATCCTTTCTTGAGTATTTTGTGCTCTGTTTCCTCCCTGTTATTACCAGGGTTGAATTTCCTCCCATTGTAATCTGATAAGAGTGTTTTCAAGGTTTCCCATATTAAATTGATGTTGTTGTTGTTCAGTTGCTAAGTTGTGTCCAACTCTTTGTGACCTCATGGACTGCAGCATACCAGGCTTCCCCGTCCTTCACTATCTCCCAGAATATGCTCAAACTCACATCTCCTGGTAGCTCAACTGGTAAAGAATCCACCTGCAATGCAGGAGACCCCATATGGATTCCTGGGTCACGAAGATCCACTGGAGAAGGAATAGGTTACCCACTCCAGGATTCTTGGGCTTCCATGATGGCTCAGCTGGTAAAGAATCCACCTGCAATGTGGGAGACCTGGGTTCAATCCCTGGGTTGGGAAGATCCCCTGGAGAAGGGAAAGGCTACTCACTTCAGGTTTGCAAAGATTTGGACACAGCTGAGTGACTTTCACTCACATGTTCATTGAGTCGATGATGCCATCCAACTATATCATCCTCTGTCTCCATCTTCTCCTGCCCTTGATTTTTCCCAGATCATGAGGTCATTTGCAGAAATAAGAACAATAATACTAATGAAAATTTGTTTTTCAATTCGATATAATATATTTATGTATTACTTAACCAATTTTAACTCCCTTCTCCAATTTGCCTACATGTAGTAACATAAGACATGCTAATATAAGTCAATGTTATATGTTACTATATCTCAGTAGTGAAGATACAGGATTCAATGGGAGGGTATGTCTTAGGTAGAAAAGAAAATAATATCACCCACAAAGGGATAAATGAACTTGCTATAATCTTCCAGGATATGTTTACAATGTTTTGGATTGAATGAGGAATTATTGCATCACATTACCAAGAAGTGTGGTGCTGGAGAAGACTCTTGAGAGTCCCTTGGATTGCAAAGAGATCAAACCAGTAAATTCCAAAGGAAATCAACCCTGAATATTCATTGGAAGGACTGATACTGAAGCTGAAACTTCAATACTTTGGCCACTTGGTGAGAAAAGCCAACTCATTGGTTCAAAAGACCCTGATGCTGGGAAAGATTGAAGGCAAAAGAAGAAGACAGCAGCAGAGGTTGAGGCGATTGGATGGTATCACCAACTCAGTGGACATGAATTTGAGCAAACTCCAAAAGATAGTGGGAGATAGAGGATCCTGCAGTCCATGGGATCACAGAGTCAGACACGATTTAGTGACTGAACAGCAACGACAACATTACCAAGAAGCATAGTTTTGCTATGGTCTTTATTCAGAAGCTGTTAAAGAGCACAGATGGATGCCAAGTTAACAAAGAGGATACTGTAGCAGCTTTGTACTCTCTTAACTAACTGGAAATATCTTTCCCAGGATGTGCTTCCCGTATTTTTCTGGGTTAGGGTTGGCAACAAAAGAAATTTGTGCAACATTTGGAAGGTCGTTTTGATGAAGCAGCCACAGTTTTTATGTTTTGTGGGTTGGTGCAGGGCTCCAGAGACTCTGGTTACTCACTCATGTTGCTGCTGAACTGATAGCTCATCTTATCATTGATTCACAACCCTTCCACTTCCCATCAAACCTCCTCCTCATCTTCTCTTTGTCTTAGACCAAGTAGGTATGTTAGCATGATGCGAAATGACACCCACTTCTCCTAAGGTCACTCACTACTGTGGAACTGAAGGAGGTGAGATATAGACAAGTTGGTTCCATTATTCTCATGGTCTTAGTATGTCCTTATGAGTCACAGTTTAACCGTGCTTTGGTCTATATCCAACTTTGTTCTACAAATACTACTCCAGCTGATTAACAAAGAATTCAGTCTCAGCACCACATACAAAGATAGCAGCTTTGTATACACTTTTCCACCAGATCTAGCAATTGCCTGAGTTCTAATCTTCGTAACCAATTTCTTATTCGACACCACTGGTGATCTGCTTCTCTGACTGTATCTTAAGTGACTACAGTTCCACTATATATTACAAATAATTTTTAAGGAAATGAATTAAAAATTTTAGTTAGAGTTTCAATGGCAAACTCTCAAAAATTAATAGAATGAGTATACAGAAAAGTAGAAGGGTACAGTAGACTTGAAAAGCACTATGAATCAACATAATTAAGACTTACGCAATTTTCACACAATAGTAGGATGCAAATTCTATTCAAGGTTCCATAGACTGTAAACTAAGAGACACTGCTACACATCCAGGGACATAAAACAAGGTGCAAAATTTCATGGTCTAAAGGTATTGAAATCCTACAATCTGTTTTCTAATCACCTTGGAATTATGTTAGAAATCGCTATCAAAAGATATTTGAAAATAACCCACATATTTTCCAGTGCAATGTGACATTTACTAAGAGAGATATTTGACTTAGCCTGACCATCTTTTTATATGCTTATTTCCTTACCACATCGCTCTCTGATGAAGTGTCTGTGTAAATCTATCGTCCAGTGTTCAACTGGATTGTTTTCTTCCTGCTAAGTCTAGAGGGTTCATTGTATTCTGAACACAATCTTTTGATGAAAATGTACTTTGTAAATATTTCCTGTCATTCTGTGGTTTATCTTTTTCCTTCTCTTAACAGTGTCTTTTGCAGAGCAAACATTTTAAATTTTAATGAAATCTAAGTTTGTTTATGGATCGTGCTCTTGGTGTCATGTCAAAATTCTTTTTGTCTAGCCTTAAGTCATGAAGATATTCTCTTATGTTTTTCCTAAAAGATTTGGCAATTTTACATCTTACACTTGGAGGTGTGGTTCATTTTGAGGCTGTACCCATATTTTTGTATAAGGTATGATATTTAGGCCGAGTTTCAATTATTTCCCAAGAATATCCAATTGTCCCAACATCATTTGCTCATAAAACTGTGTTGCCTCCATTGAACTGTCTTTGCACTTTGTCAAAAAAATAAGTCTTCCCTACTTGTGTAAATTTACTTCTATACACTTACTCAGTGACATAAATTTGTTAATTATATTCTTTTATTACCCTTTTAACATTATAGAACTTGTAGAATAACTTTCTTTTTAGTTACTTATATTTATAATTTGTTTTTTTTTTCTTTTTCCCTTGATAATTCTACCTAGAAATATTTCAATCTTATTGATCATTTTAACAAAATTAACTTTGTATTTCATGACTATCCCTATAGCTTTCTTTGTATTTCACCAATCCAACATTTTATTACTTACTTCTTTCAGTTTATGCTGGGTTTAATTCGCTTTTCTATCATCTTTCGCTGAAAGCCTACATGATAGTTTTTCAACCTTTTTTCTTTAGTTAAATAAGCATTTAAATAGATGAATTTCCTTTTATGTATTATTTTAGCTGCATCTCCTACATATTTATATAATGTGCTCTCACAATATTTACTTTTAAAATATTTTCTAAAGTCATAGTAATTGTTCCTTTAACCTACGGTTATTTTTAAGTTAGTGCATATATTCCAAATATTTGAGAGTTTCTACAGACATCTCTTTGTACTAGATATTCTGTATCATCTCCATTTTGAAGAATAAATTCTATATAATTTCAGTTTTCTTAAATATATTAAGATTTTTATGACCAAACAGATGTGTGTGCGTGTGTGCATGTGTATTTCATCTACACAGCAGGATGTGGCTGCAGCTCAGCTGCAGGTTTGGGTACAGGTTGCAGGTGCCCGGGGAGCACCCAGCACTTGCTACACAGATGTAGGTGGCTGAGTCGCCAGGCTGGGAAGTTGCGATGTGCAGTGAGAGCTGTCTGGCACTCTTATTGAGGGAAACTGTGAAACTTCCATCTTCCATTTCATTCATAACTGAAAGTATGGGTATCAGGAATGCAGGTCCTTTACCAGGATATTGCCAGTGTCACAGGAGATAGTCAAATGCACCCTTCTCATAACTACAGTTCAGAATGGAAATCTCTCCTTCCTGGACTGTCAAAGACTTAGGGCTCTGTTTCACTTGCTCTTGATCACTTTTTTCCTTCTGTTGTCCACTCACCCCTACTTAAAGAGATTAAAAAGTCATTAGTTCCACAGACATCTATTTCTTTCTTGGAGTTTCTGTCTGCATGAGCTTGTTTGTAATCCAGTTTTCTCAGTCCACCTAATTGATGAGATATCCTAGGTTTTCTCCTCCACAACTCACAGCCTAGTTGAAGCCACAGAAGCGAAAATGATGCTCCCGGTATCTTGTCCATTGTTTCTGGCATCAGTGCTCAGTGGCAACTCAAGTTCCTCTTCTGCCCTTCTCAGCCAGCTAGAACTCTAAATTCATATCTGCTTTAATTCTTTCAGTAGGCCCCACCCTCTCACAAACTGGAGAATATCTTTATTGGAGTGATTTCATTTAATTCCTTTCACTTTTTAACATTTTTGAGTTCACCACGTGTACTTAGTCACTCAGTCAGTCCGACTCTTTGAGACCCCATGCACTGGAGCCCGCCAGGCTTCTCTGTCCATGAGGTTTCCCAGTGTTTCCCAAGAATACTGGAGTGGGTTACCATTTCCTCCTCCAGAGGATCTTGCCAACCCCAGGATCAAACCCATGTCTTCTGCATCTCCTCCATTGGTCGGCAAATTCTTTACCACTGGGAAGCTGTGGTTAAATTCTCATTTTAATTCTATCCTCTTATCAACTACTCTGCTAGTTCCCAGTTAGAAGTTTCTAGTGCAGAAAGAGATACATGTTGAGAAGGAAAGATAAAGACCAAAGTCCATAATCTGTAGGGCCAAAAGGTGTCTGTGGTTAAAACTGTACTGATGTAGGTGAGTAACATTAAACACTGCAGATGCCCTGTGGTGGCCTCACGGTGTGACTGTGGCTGGAGGAGGGGCTGAGCCCTACGGAGGGTTTGTGTAGAGGCTGCAGGTGCCTGGGGAGCACTGTGCTGCACAGCACAGAAGCAAGTGCCTGAGTCTGTGGTCTGTGAAGAGGAAATGTGCAGTGAGCTGCGGCGTTCTTTAGGGACTGTGGTGGCCGTTAATCTTCCATCCTGCTTTGTCCCTGAAGGAATGTAAAAACAGGTGGATGATGCGGCCCCCAGGGTTCTGAAGATACCAATTCACACTCTGTGGGAAAGTGCAAAAAATTACACTGAAGCGTGTAGCTGGCTCCCTCCTGGAGACTCAGGTCTGGGGGACTCTGCTCTACATCCACTCCTCGCACACCTGATGAGGAAAGAGAAACAGTCACTGGTGAGGGTCACTGTAACTCCTACTAAATCCTGAAAGTGCCCTCCCCATCCCCATAGATGATGAGAAGGATAAATAGTCTGCAGAACTTGTCAGCTCCTCTCCCTCCCCCAACGATAGAGCAGTGCCTCATTCCTTCAGATCCCTTGTGGGTCAGCCCCAACTCACAGCAAACCTGGACAAACAAAAGCCCCAGCACAGTGCCTGCTAGCCTCTTCATGATGCTTCCTCTTCTTGTTGGGACATTTTCACTGTAAGACACTTAATAGAATGCTGAGGGAGTGAGTGTCGTAAGTCCTTCCTGCTCCTGCAGCCAATCAGCTCACCCAGCAAATCCTGCTCAGGTGACACTGACAGGACGCCCCGCCCTCCCACCGCAGCCAACTCAGCATGTGCTGCCAGGGGTAGATGAGAGAAGGAAATAGAAAGAGCATGATTTTATGATTTGAGGGACATTTTCTGAGAACATTTAGGAGAAGGCAGACCCCGATTAGGAATTTGGGAGAATTTTAGGGAAAAGAAAGCAAAAATTAATTATATAGCCCCATCCTTCTCTCACATGGCATGGATGCAGTAGATTCTTCCATAATGAAATACTGTTTCCCAGAAGTGCTGAGGATGCAGCTTTTGCTTCTCTTATGCACTTACTTGTGGTTCTGAAGGGTCCTCATGAATTAGCACGATCAGAAGTTGCATCTAATGGCTGGAACACGTTGCTGTATTAAACAGTATTATTTTTTAATTAATTTATTTCTAACTGTAGGATAATTGCTTTACAATATTGTGTTGGCTTTTGCCATACAATAATGTGAATCAGCCAGAAGTATACATATGTCCCCTCCTTTTGAGTCTTCCCCCCATTCCTCTAGGTTGTCACAGAGCTCCGTGTTGACCTCCCTGCATCATACAGCAACTTCCCACTAGCTATCTATTTCACATATGGTAAAGCATATGTTTCAATGCTACTCTCTCGATTTTTCCCACTTCCTCCCTCCCCTACTGTGTCCAAAGTCTGTTCTCTGTCTGTGTCTTTATTTTTGCCCCGCAAATAGGGTCCATCAACAGATGAACAGATAAAGAAGTTGTCATACTTATATACAATGGAATATTTCTCAGCCATAAAAAAAACAACAACACATTTGAGACAGTTCTAGTGAGGTGGATGAGACTAGAGCCTGTTAAACAGAGTGATGTAAGTCAGAAAGAGAAAAAAAAATTGTATATTAATGCATATATATGGATTCTATAAAAATGGTACTGATGACTTCAAAATTTATATATATTTATTTTAGACTCAGCCTGCATTGATAGCAATATTAAGTTATCTTAACCACCAGCTGGACATTGAAAATTGAATTGTAATTGTTTTATTTTTATTAAAGTGAAAGTGAATAAATTATTTTTAAAATTTCCATTGTAAATACATTTTAAACTGCTGATTATTAGTTTTGTATTATGCTTTTTAATTTTAGTAGGCTATTTTAGAGAAAAATAAGTGTTTTTGAAACCATATGAAGATAATTTTAGTTTGTGCTCTTATCTCATACTCTGTAAATAATATCGATTTTCTTTCAGTAGATTTGGGGGTAAAAAGGATGGAAGATGAAGACCTGTATATTTTCACTGCAGTGAAAGTATAGTGATCTGCAGACACTAATGTTCAGATGGATAGTTCAAGAATGGTTCAGTAGTAGCAGCACGTAGGCCTAGTTGCTCCAAGGTATGTGGGATCCTAGTTCTCCAACCAGGGACCAAACCTGTGTTTCTTGCATTGGCATGCAGATTCTTTACCACTGAGCCACCAGGGTAAGCCCCATGTGCTGCTTGCATGCCTGCATGCTAAGTCACTTCAGTCATGTCCAATTCTCTGAAACTCTAAAGAATGTAATCTGCCAGTCTCCTCTGTCCATGGGATTCTCCAGGGAAGAATACTGGAATGGGTTGCCATCCCCTCTTCCAAGGGATCGTCCAACCAAGGACTGAACCCGGGTCTCTTGCAGCTCCTGCATTGCAGGTGGATTCTTTACTGCTAAGCAAGGGGGAACCCCCATGTGCTGCTTGCTGCTGCTGAGTTGCTTCAGTCGTGTCCAACTCTGTGCGACCCCATAGACGGCAGCCCACCAGGCTCCCCCGTTCCTTCAGTTCAGTTCAGTTCAGTCGCTCAGTAGTGTCCAAACGTTTGCGACCCCATGAATTGCAGCACGCCAGGCCTCCCTGTCCATCATCAACTCCCGGAGTTCACTGAGACTCACGTACATTGAGTCAGCGATGCCATCCAGTCATCTCATCCTCTGTCATCCCCTTCTCCTCCTGCCCCCAATCCCTCCCAGCATCAGAGTCTTTTCCAATGAGTCAACTCTGCATGAGGTGGCCAAAGTACTGGAGTTTCAGCTTTAGCATCATTCCTTCCAAAGAAATCCCAGGGCTGATCTCATTCAGAATGGACTGGTTGGATCTCCTTGCAGTCCAAGGGACTCTCAAGAGTCTTCTCCAACACCACAGTTCAAAAGCATCAATTCTTCGGTGCTCAGCCTTCTTCACAGTCCAACTATCACATCCATACATGACGACTGGAAAAACCATAGCCTTGACTAGACAGACCTTTGTTGGCAAAGTAATGTCTCTGCTTTTGAATATGCTATCTAGGTTGGACATAACTTTCCTTCCAAGGAGTAAGCGTCTTTTGATTTCATGGCTGCAGTCACCATCTGCAGTGATTTTGGAAAGTAAAAGAAAAGTAAAGTCTGACACTGTTTCCACTGTTTCCCCATCTATTTCCCATGAAGTGATGGGACCAGATGCCATGATCTTCGTTTTCTGAATGTTGAGCTTTAAGCCAACTTTTTCACTCTCCACTTTCACTTTCATCAAGAAGCTTTTGAGTTCCTCTTCACTTTCTGCCATAAGGGTGTTGTCATCTGCATATCTGAGGTTATATAAGTTAAATAAACAGGGTGACAATATACAGCCTTGATGTACTCCTTTTCCTATTTGGAAGCAGTCTGTTGTTCCATGTCCAGTTCTAACTGTTGCTCCCTGACTTGCATGCAAATTTCTCAAGAGGCAGATCAGGTCGTCTAGTATTCCCATCTCTTTCAGAATTTTCCACAGTTTATTGTGATCCACATAGTCAAAGGCTTTGGCATAGACCATAAAGCAGAAATAGATGTTTTTCTGGAACTCTCTTGCTTTTTCCATGATCCAGCAGATGTTGGCAATTTGATCTCTGGTTCCTCTGCCTTTTCTAAAACCAGCTTGAACATCAGGAAGTTCACAGTTCACATATTGCTGAAGCCTGGCTTGGAGAATTTTGAGCATTACTTTACTAGCATGAGAGATGAGTGCAATTGTGCAGTAGTTTGAGCATTCTTTGGCATTGCCTTTCTTTGGGATTGGAATGAAAACTGACCTTTCCCAGTCCTGTGGCCACTGTTGAGTTTTCCAAATTTGCTGTCATATTAAGTGCAGCACTTTCACAGCATCATCTTTCAGGATTTGGAATAGCTGAACTGGAATTCCATCACCTCCACTAGCTTTGTTCGTAGTGATGCTTTCTAAGGCCCACTTCACCTTCCAGGATGTCTGGCTCTAAATCAGTGATCACACCATCATGATTATCTGGGTCGTGAAGATCTTTTTTGTACAGTTCTTCCGTGTATTCTTGCCATCTCTTCTTAATATCTTCTGCTTCTGTTAGGTCCATACCATTTCTGTCCTTTATCGAGCCCATCTTTGCATGAAATGTTCCCTTGGTATCTCTAATTTTCTTGAAGAGATCTCTAGTCTTTCCCATTCTGTTGTTCTCCTCTATTTCTTTGCATTGATGGCTGAAGAAGACTTTCTTATCTCTTCTTGCTGTTCTTTGGAACTCTGCATTCAGATGCTTATATCTTTCCTTTGCTCCTTTGCTTTTCGCTTCTCTTCTCTTCACAGCTATTTGTAAGGCCTCCGCAGACTGCCATTTTGCTTTTTTGCATTTCTTTTCCATGGGGATGGTCTTGATCCCTGTCTCCTGTGCAATGTCATGAACCTCATTCCATAGTTCATCAGGCACTCTATCTATCAGATCTAGGCCCTTAAATCTATTTCTCACTTCCATTGTATAATCATAAGGGTTTTGATTTAGGTCATACCTGTATGGTCTAGTGGTTTTTCCCTACTTTATTCAATTTAAGTCTGAATTTGGCAATAAGGAGTTCATGATCTGAGCCACAGTCAGCTCCTGGTCTTGCTTTTGCTGACTGTATAGAGCTTCTCCATCTTTGGCTGCAAAGAATATAATCAATCTGATTTTGGTGTTGACCATCTGGTGATGTCAATGTGTAGAGTCTTCTCTTGTGTTGTTGGAAGAGGGTGTTTGCTATGACTAGTGCATTTTCTTGGCAAAACTCTATTACTCTTTGCCCTGCTTCATTCCGTATTCCAAGGCCAAATTTTCCAGTTACTCCAGGTGTTTCTTGGCTTCCTACTTTTGCATTGCAGTCCCCTGCCATGGCTGCGCAGGCTCAGGAGGGCCTAGAGGAGCTATCTCACGTTGAAGGTCAGGAAGGGTGGGGGTGAGGAGATACCCCTCGTCCAAGGTAAGGAGCAGCAGCTGTGCTTTGCTGGAATAGCTGTGAAGAGATACCCCATGCCCAAGGTAAGAGAAACCCAAGTAAGATGGTAGGTATTGCAGGAGGGTGTCAGAGGGCAGACACACTGAAACCATACTCACAGGAAACTAGTCAATCTAATCACACTAGGACCACAGCCTTGTCTAACTCAATGAAACTAAGCCATGCGCTTGGGGTCACCCAAATGGGCGGGTCATGGTGGAGAGATTTGACAGAATGTGGTCCACTGGAGAAGGGAATGGCAAACCACTTCAGTATTCTTGCCTTGAGAACCCCATGAACAGTATGAAAAAGCAAAATGATAGGATACTGAAAGAGGAACTCCTCAGGTCAGTAGGTGCCCAGTATGCTACTGGAGATCAGTGGAGAAATAACTCCAGAAAGAATGAAGGGATGGCGCCAAAGCAAAAAAATACCCAGCTGTGGATGTGACTGGTGATAGAAGCAAGGTCCAATGCTGTAAAGAGCAATACTGCATAGGAACCTGGAATGTCAGGTCCATGAATCAAGGCAAATTGGAAGTGGTCAAACAAGAGATGGCAAGAGTGAATGTCGACATTCTAAGAGTCAGCGAACTGAAATGGACTGGAATGGATGAATTTAACTCTAATGACCATTATAACTACTACTGCGGGCAGGAATCCCTCAGAAGAAATGGAGTAGCCATAATGGTCAACAAAAGAGTCCGAAATGCAGTACTTGGGTGCAATCTTAAAAAAGAATGATCTCTGTTCGTTTCCAAGGCAAACCATTCAATATCACAGTAATCCAAGTCTATGTCCCAACCAGTAATGCTGAAGAAGCTGAAGTAGAACGGTTCTATGAAGACCTACAAGACCTTTTAGAACTAACACCCCCCAAAAAATCAGAAGTCCCCCGTCCCTTAGGGATTATCAAATTGATGAAAACTCCTTATAAAGGCAGGGTTTCCAGACCTGCCTAGAAAGTGAAAAATTATTATTCACTTAATTTTTGTTTCTTTCAAAAAACTTCTTCATGGGAAAATGAATGTTCTAGACTAGCAACAATAACATTCAGATCTTTTTCAGAGAGAGTAATTTGTTTCTGGTAAGCAGAACAACTGTAACACATTAGAGTCTACATTTGGCCCTGGATCCAAATGAAAAAAGCCTTTGGCACAAGGAGAACTGTTTGTATGTTTCCCACTTCTTCTGTTGGGACTAGCACACTGAAACCAACATTTTATTGACATGAGAAAGAGTCATAAAAATTATTTACACCTGTTACTTTATTGCTATGTTAAAACTATGATTCTGACACACCTCAAAATTCTTCTCAGATTCATCAGTAAACTAGGGGCTTATTCCTTGTCCTCTTTTTCTTCTTTTCTTTATCCATCTTCTTCCCTTTCCTTTCCCTTCATTTTCCTCATCTCTTACTGCTCTCTGACTCTCCTTCTAGATGACTCTAGATTTGCTCTCGTGACTGCTGTCCCACTCTGTCCCCAGTTCTTCCCATCAGAGATGCTGCACAGGTGCAGCCCCATCTGTCCCAGTGTGCCTCTCTCAGGATGCAGTAGTACACAGCGGTGTCTCTCAGGATGACCTGGGGCAGGACCAAGGTGCTGGGCTTTCTGTCTGAAGCTGTGGTCAGAGAGGCCATGCTGCTGCTCACTGTGCCTCGTAAGCCATGAATGACATACTGTGTATTCTGATTCGGATTTTGCTGATACCAATGCATATACTCATTTCCACCAATGGTAGAGTGGCTACAAGGCAGGTTTACATCCTCTCCTTCAGCACAATCCACGCAGCTAGGCTGGGTGGTCTTAGCATTAATCATAGTCCCTAAAGGGTCAAGAAAATAAAATTATTCCCTGACAACAAATCAGTGTAATTCTGTGGATCAAGGGCACAACACTCCCCAAACGTCTGGACCTACCCCCTACTCCAGTGTTTTTATCTATGTCCTGAGAAATATTATTGATGCCTATTATATAGGGACCAAAGACACATGGCAAGAATCTGAGAACTCTATAGGCTTTATCCCAGGGTCCTTGGCTCAATAACCCCAGAGATTTCTTCCAACATGCGCACTGCTAATGTCTCTTCTGGATCATGGCTATGAATTAACCTGTTATATAGAAGTTTGTACTCCCTACCAAATGCATAGATCTGTTCTCAATTCCATTGCTATAATGCTGAATAAAACATAGGGAGAGGTGTAGAGAGCAAATAAATGACCCTTTACGGTTCCTTGGCTTCAAAGTCATCCTTTGTAGACACAGAACACTTACCCAAGGTCAGAAAAACAGCTACTCCAATCACCAGCCTCATACTTCAAGGACAAACCAGGATTGCGGGCTCAGAGTTCAGACTTGTGTCTGCTCCTAGGCTGGTTTTCAGAGAACAGAAACAATTGCTGCTAGTAGAGAGTTAACAACCAGTGCAGGTATCCATTGCAGTCTGCTTTTGCCAGGATCTGTCAGCCAATGATCAAGCAGTTCCTTGTTTAGGTCTTCCTGCCCTGTTTCAGTCATGTCCCCCAAAGAAGGAGAGACATCCCCAACTCACAGGGTGTGTGCTGCCATCCTCTGTGAAGTTTAAAGTCTGGCTCTGGAAAAGGAACACCAATCACGATGGTGTGTCTATCCAGAACCATTGTTCTATCATTTCTTCTTCAAAGACATTTTCTAACGTTCCATGAAGCTTGTGGAAAGCATTGTTTAATCCCAGAAAACTGTACTGAGCTGTGCATTGTAAAGAGATAAAAATTCCCATCCATGTTCTAGCAAATGTATGTGAGATTTCAAAGTAGGCTGTGATTGCTCTGAGGGACAGGAATATTAATAACATTGGGACAGAAAACTAAACGTCTTGAGCTCAGATATTGGAGCTCAGCATCCTGAAAAGGTCCTTGGAATCATGCATCTGTCTCCATCTAGGCAGACATTTCTCAATACATCTGTTCTTGATATAGTAACTGATGACACGGATGGTATTCTCCTCATCCTCCTTGAACAATGGTCCTTAATCCTTAAGTCCTCTATGCCCATGTTTGTAGGTGCTCTGCACCAAAGATGCTGAGACAGAGAGACACCAAGGATGCTGAGGCAGAAAAGACAGAAGGGAAAGCAAACTATCTGTGGTGGAGAAGGGTGGAGGTGAATGATCCTGGCAGAAAAAGAAGAGTGAAGAGAAAAGAGTGTAAGCAATAGGGAAGGGAAGAGTTAACCAGAGGTGGGAAATGGGAAAGCAATGTTTAGGGAGGTACATGGAAACGGTTTAGGCTATAAGGCCATGATTCCCTGAATCCTTGACCATATGCACTCAACAAAGGATTATCAAATCAAGTTGTCTAAAGATGATGAAAAAAATTTTTTTTTCACTTTTCTGTGGGACATCGATGGAAAACTTAAACTTCCTTTCCTTGATAGCCAGAAAAGATCGCTGTTTCCAAATTACGCAGCCCCTTCTAGTGACTGAACAAATGAACTGCAGAGCTAAACTCCCACAGGATGTGAACTTTTTGAAATGTTTCTCAGATTGAAAGGTGAATATCCCTGGTGTCTCAGTCGGTAAAGAATCCATCTACAGTGTAGGCAACAGGGGTTCGATCCCTGGATGAGGCTAGCTTCATGAAAAGGAAATGGCTACCCACTTCAGTTTTTTTCGATGATCCAGCAGATGTTGGCAATTTGATCTCTGGTTCCTCTGCCTTTTCTAAAACCAGCTTAAACATCTGGAAGTTCATGGTTCAAGTATTGCTGAAGCCTGGCTTGGAGAATTTTGAGCATTACTTTACTAGCATGTGAGATGAGTGCAATTGTGTGGTAGTTTGAGCATTCTTTGGCATTGCTTTTCTTTGGGATTGGAATGAAAACTGACCTTTTCCAGTCCTGTGGCCACTGCTGAGTTTTCCAAATTTGCTGGCTTATTGAGTGCAGCACTTTCACAGCATCCTCTTTTAGGATTTGAAATAGCTTAACAGGAATTCCATCACCTCCACTAGCTCTGTTGGTAGTGATGCTTTCTAAGGCCGATTTGACTTCACATTCCAGGATGTCTGGCTCTAGGTGAGTGATCACACCTTCGTGATTATCCTAGTCGTGAAGATCTTTTTTATACAGTTCTTCTGCGTATTCTTGCCACCTCTTCTTAATATCTTCTGCTTCTGTTAGGTCCATACCATTTCTGTCCTTTATTGTGCCCATCTTTGCATGAAATGTTACCTTGGTATCTCTAATTTTCTTGAAGATATTTCTAGTCTTTCCCATTTTATTGCTTTCCTCTATTTCTTTGCACTGATCATTGGGGAAGGCTTTCTTATTTCTCCTTGCTATTCTTTGGAACTCTGCATTCAAATGGGTATATCTTTCCTTTTCTTCTGTGCCTTTCACCTCTCTTCTTTTCACAGCTATTTGTAAGTCCTCCTCAGACAGACATTCTGGTTTTTTGAATTTCTTTTTCTTGGGGATGGTCTTTGTCCCTGTCTCATGTACAATGTAACGAACCTCCGTCCATAGTTCATCAGGTACTCTGTCTATCAGATCTAGTCCCTTAAATCTATTTCTCACTTCCACTGTATAGTCATAAGGGATTGATTTAGGTCATCAAAAAAGCAAGAGAGTTCCAGAAAAACATCTATTTCTGCTTTATTGACCACGCCAAAGCCTTTGACTGTGTGGATCACAATAAAATGTGGAAAATTCTGAAAGAGATGGGAATACCAGACCACCTGACCTGCCTCTTGAGAAACCTATATGCAGCTCAGGAAGCAACAGTTAGAAATGAACATGGAACAACAGACTGGTTCCAAATAGGAAAAGGAGTATGTCAAGGCTGCATATTGTCACCCTGCTTATTTAAATTCTATGTAGAGTACATCATAAGAAACGCTGGGCTGGAGGAAGCACAAGCTGGAATCAAGACTGCCAGGAGAAATATCAACAGCCTCACATATGCAGATGACATTACTCTTATAGCAGAAAGTAAAGAAGAACTAAAGAGCGTCTTGATGAAAGTGAAATAGGAGAGTGAAAAAGTTGGATTAAAGTTCAACATTCAGAAAACTAAGATCGTGGCATCTGGTCCCATCACTTCATGGCAAATCGATGGAGAAACAGTGGAAACAGTGGCTGACTTTATTTTTCTGGGCTCCAAAATCAGATGGTGATTGCAGCCATGAAATTAAAAAGACACTTACTCCTTGGAAGGAAAGTTATGACCAACCTAGACAGCATATTAAACAGCAGAAATATTACTTTGCCTACAAAGGTCCATCTAGTCAAGTCTATGGTTTTTCCAGTAGTAATGTATGGATGTAAGAATTGGACTATAAAGAAAGCTGAGCATGGAAGAATTGATGCTTTTGAACTGTGTTGTTGGAGAAGACTCTTGAGAGTCCCTTGGACTGCAAGGAGATCCAAGAAGTCCATCCTAAAGGAGATCAGTCCTGGGTGTTCATTGGAAGGACTGATGTTGAAGCTGAAACTCCGATACTTTGGCCACCTGATGTGAAGAGCTGATTCATTTGAGAAGCCCCTGATGCTGGGAAAGATTGAGGGCAGGAGGAGAAGGGGACAACAGAGGATGAGATGGTTGGATGGCATCACTGACTCAATGGACATGGGTTTGGGTGGACTCTGGTGGTTGGTGATGGACAGGGAGGTCTGGCATGCTGTGGTTCATGGGGTTGCAAAGAGCTGGACACGACTGAGCAACTGAACTGAACTGAACTGAACCCACTCCAGTATCCTGCCTGGGCAAATCCATGCACAGAGGAGTCTGGTGGGCTACAGTCCATGGTGTCCCAAGAGTTGGACACGACTGAGATACACACATCTTAGTTGTATGACCTTTGTATTCATCTGGGTTTTCTTAGTTCTATACCACTCCACAAATTGTTTTCATTATTTCTGGCTCTTTTCTTTGTCACACACCCTCAGTTGTTGGCTTCTTTGTAGTTTTCCTTTTGTCTTTTATCTTCCCATATTTAAAGTTTATTCAATGGTTATAAAGAGAGGTTGGTACACATAAAGCACTCAAGAGTTATCTGTTTTCTGAATGAGTAGATGAGTTGTTATTCATGAACTTAGTGAAATAAGTTATGCTGAACAACTCTTGAAATTATTCCAAAAGCAATCTTTCAATACTATAGAAGTCAAGTTAAACAAAGACTCCAACAGGATAAATAGAGGGTTATATTTGTGGACAAAATTCAAGAACAGATAGCAAACATCACAAGTCTAGGATGGAGGAAAATTAAACTGATGATATGGGAATAAATATTATTCCCATATAAACATTTAACAAATATTCATAAATATTCTTTGGTAGTCTGTTATGTGGCGGATCACACACACACAACTCAACACCTACTACTACTGAAAATACAGGAACAACTAAAAATGAATTCATTTAAGCTATGTAGGAATATATTATTTTACTATATTAGCAAAAAGTAGGAAAAAAACAAATGCTTTTGTTTCTTGGTTTCATTGACCTTATTTTTTTAGAAGATTGTATGAAACATTTCAAAGTGGCATTTTAAATAATAACGAAAACCCAAAAAATGGAAACCAAAATATGGAGAATCTAAAAACAAGTTTTTTAGCCTATTGGCTCTTTTCAGAATTTTTAATTTTAGAAGATCATATCTTGACCATATGAGGTGATATTATCTTTCTTTGCTTGATGAAAACCAAAATAATATACTTAATTTACTTTTAAAAAATCAAGAGAATTTGATGAAAGGCTAACGTCTCTGCATGATGAATACTCCCAACAATCCAAAAATATAAGAGAAATTCCCAAATCTAATAAAGGGTATCAATGAAAATATCAGATTCAATATTACTCCCTACAGGATCACAAACAAGACAGGTACTTCTATTCACTACTTCTATTTACTGTCCTAATGGAGGGCCTCGGATCAAGCCAGGGAAGGAAATAAGATATATTAAGTTTGAAAAGGACAAGCAGAACTATTTTAATTTACAGATCACAAGTTTATACATGTAGAAAATACAAAGTACCTCTAAACAAGCTGTTTAAGAGCTAGAACCTATTAGTGCATTGATACAGTCACCAAACATAAAAATCAATTTTATTTCTACTGCTACTGCTAAGTCACTTCAGTCGTGTCTGACTCTGTGCAACCCCATAGACAGTAGCCCACCAGACTCCCCCGTCCCTGGGATTCTCCAGGCTAGCAAAAGCATTAGAAAATGCAATTAAAATGTCATTTATCAAATGCTTGGGAACTAATTTAATATAAGGTATGCAAGACCTCTTCTTGATTCCTCTCCAATAACTCTAGAATAGTTTTGATTTGAGAGATAAAAATCACATAGGAGATGAGAAATGTCCTCAATTCTGAGGTCTGGGGTAACTAACATAAATCATGGCCTGGTACTCAGTGGTGACCAGTCCTTGCCACCTACAGACACTAATGTCAGGAAAGACCATTTCCTAAGGCTGCTCAATGAAATACTGTTTTCAAAACCCCAAACAAGAGGTTGGTACCATCTGTTTGGCTGTTGAACTAAATCTGTTCTCATATTGACAGGTGTCCTAGCTCTGTTCTGGCTATTTTAGGGCATAATTAATTCCCTGTATCCACATTTGTCTTAACCCAATTAGTCCTAGCTCTGGATTTTATACTGGGCATTTAGGTTAATTAAGGTAAAAAAGCTATATGAAATAAAAGATAAAATTGTTATAAGTAGCCTTGCTTCCCAGGTGGCTCAGTGGTAGAGAGTCTGCCTGCCAACCAGGTGGACTATTTTTATTTACACATCATACGTCTGTACATGTAGAAAATACCCCGGCATTGGGAAGATCCCCTAGAGAACGGAGGGGCAACCAACTCCAGTATTCTTGCCTGGGAAATCCCATGGACAGAGGAGCCTGGCGGGCTACAGTCCATGGAGTCACAAAGAGTTGGACAGGACAGAGACTAAACAACAATGCATGTCCTCTACAAAAATCTCCCCCCCCCCCCCCCCGGCCTTGGAGCTGAAATCTTTTTTTTTTTTTTTAATTTTATTTTATTTTTAAACTTTACATAATTGTATTAGTTTTGCCAAATATCAAAATGAATCCGCCACAGGTATACATGTGTTCCCCATCCTGAACCCTCCTCCCTCCTCCCTCCCCATTCCATCCCTCTGGGTCATCCCAGTGCACTAGCCCCAAGCATCCAGTATCGTGCATCAAACCTGGACTGGCAGCTCGTTTCTTACATGATATTTTACATGTTTCAATGCCATTCTCCCAAATCTTCCCACCCTCTCCCTCTCCCACAGAGTCCATAAGACTGTTCTATACATCAGTGTCTCTTTTGCTGTCTCGTACACCGGGTTATTGTTACCATCTTTCTAAATTCCATATATATGCATTAGTATACTGTATTGGTGTTTTTCCTTCTGGCTTACTTCACTCTGTATAATAGGCTCCAGTTTCATCCACCTCATTAGAACTGATTCAAATGTATTCTTTTTAATGGCTGAGTAATACTCCATTGTGTATATGTACCACAGCTTTCTTATCCATTCATCTGCTGATGGACATCTAGGTTGCTTCCATGTCCTGGCTATTATAAACAGTGCTGCGATGAACATTGGGGTACATGTGTCTCTTTCCCTTCTGGTTTCCTCAGTGTGTATGCCCAGCAGTGGGATTGCTGGATCATAAGGCAGTTCTTTTTTTTTTTTTTTTTTTTCCTATTTAAGCCTCAGATCAATGGTTTAACTCTTTTTTTTTTTTTTTTCACTTTTCCTTCTTTTTTTTTTTTAATTTTATTTTATTTTTAAACTTTACATAACTGTATTAGTTTTGCCAAATATCAAAATGAATCCGCCACAGGTATACATGTGTTCCCCATCCTGAACCCTCCTCCCTCCTCCCTCCCCATTCCATCCCTTTGGGTCGTCCCAGTGCACCAGCCCCAAGCATCCAGTATCGTGCATCGAACCTGGACTGGCAACTCGTTTCATACGTGATATTTTACATGTTTCAATGCCATTCTCCCAAATCTTCCCACCCTCTCCCTCTCTCACAGAGTCCATAAGACTGTTCTATACATCAGTGTCTCTTTTGCTGTCTCGTACACAGGGTTATTGTTACCATCTTTCTAAATTCCATATATATGCATTAGTATACTGTATTGGTGTTTTTCTTTCTGGCTTACTTCACTCTGTATAATAGGCTCCAGTTTCATCCACCTCATTAGAACTGATTCAAATGTATTCTTTTTAATGGCTGAGTAATACTCCATTGTGTATATGTACCACAGCTTTCTTATCCATTCATCTGCTGATGGACATTTAGGTTGCTTCCATGTCCTGGCTACTATAAACAGTGCTACGATGAACATTGGGGTACATGTGTCTCTTTCCCTTCTGGTTTCCTCAGTGTATATGCCCAGCAGTGGGATTGCTGGGTCGTATGGCAGTTCTATTTCCAGTTTTTTAAGGAATCTCCACACTGTTCTTCATAGTGGCTGTACTAGTTTGCATTCCCACCAACAGTGTAAGAGGGTTCCCTTTTCTCCACACCCTCTCCAGCATTTATTGTTTGTAGACTTTTGGATCGCAGCCATTCTGACTGGTATGAAATGGTACCTCATAGTGGTTTTGATTTGCATTTCTCTGATAATGAGTGATGTTGAGCATCTTTTCATGTGTTTGTTAGCCATCTGTATGTCTTCTTTGGAGAAATGTCTGTTTAGTTCTTTGGCCCATTTCTTGATTGGGTCATTTATTTTTCTGGAGTTGAGCTGTAGGAGTTGCTTGTATATTTTTGAGATGAGTTGTTTGTCAGTTGCTTCATTTGCTATTATTTTCTCCCATTCTGAAGTCTGTCTTTTCACCTTGCTAATAGTTTCCTTTGATGTGCAGAAGCTTTTAAGGTTAATTAGGTCCCATTTGTTGTTGAATCACGTGAATACACCAGGATTCTTGGCCCCTGGAGGAGAAGAATTCAATCCGGGGCCAGAGACGAGGCTTGATCGCTCAGAGCTTTTGTGTAATAAAGTTTTATTAAAGTATAAAGGAGATAGAGAAAGCTTCTGACATAGGCATCAGAAGGGGGCAGAAAGAGTACCCCCTTGCTAGTCTTCAGCTGGATGTTATATAGTCACTAGCAGTCTGTTAATGAAAGAAAGGAATGTCTTATAATTCAGAATGGCACCAAATGGTTCATCCTGGGCCATAAAATAATTAACTTGAATCTTAAAGAAGGGCAGACCACCATACAAATAGTTTCATTTACATAGATTAGGGGAACAATATCTGAGCATAACATACTGGTTTGTCAAGTAGGTTTTGGGCCAAGAGGCAGAGCAGACTTGGAGACAGAGTTTGGGGTAAAGGTGTAGTACATTAGCATAGCTTAAGACAAACATTTCCATAAGAAAAAGGCATTGGTTATCTCTAGGCTCAAGAATAGCTAACTTCAGGTGAAACCAGGTGTCATTATGGCAACACAGTATTTTAAGAGAAACCTCTCTTTAAATTTGTATAGAGAAGGAAAAAAATATTGCTAGTTTGTGTCCTCCTGCCGCTTAAGAGAGATAAAAATGTCTGACACTTGCAGGCTATTTCCTCCATTTGGAGACCCCTGGCCTTCCTGCCTGTTACCCTCTCAATGAGTGATGTTGAGCATCTTTTCATGTGTTTGTTAGCCATCTGTATGTCTTCTTTGGAGAAATGTCTATTTAGTTCTTTGGCCCATTTTTTGATTGGGTCATTTATTTTTCTGGAGTTGAGCTGTAGGAGTTGCTTGTATATTTTCGAGATCAGTTGTTTGCCAGTTGTTTCATTTGCTACTATTTTCTCCCATTCTGAAGGCTGTCTTTTCACCTTGCTAATAGTTTCCTTTGATGTGCAGAAGCTTTTAAGGTTAATTAGGTCCCATTTGTTTATTTTTGCTTTTATTTCCAATATTCTGGGAGGTGGGTCATAGAGGATCCTGCTGTGATGTATGTCAGAGAGTGTTTTACCTATGTTCTCCTCTAGGAGTTTTATAGTTTCTGGTCTTACGTTGAGATCTTTAATCCATTTTGAGTTTGTTTTTGTGTATGGTGTTAGAAAGTGTTCGAGTTTCATTCTTCTAAAAGTGGTTGACCAGATTTCCCAGCACCACTTGTTAAAGAGATTGTCTTTAATCCATTGTATATTCTTGCCTCCTTTGTCAAATATAAGGTGTCCATATGCACGTGGATTTATCTCTGGGTTTTCTATTTTGTTCCATTGATCTATATTTCTGTCTTTGTGCCAGTACCATACTGTCTTGATAATTCTGGCTTTGTAGTAGAGCCTGAAGTCAGGTAGGTTGATTCCTCCAGTTCCATTCTTCTTTCTCAAGATCACTTTGGCTATTCGAAGTTTTTTGTATTTCCATACAAATTGTGAAATTATTTTTTCTAGCTCTGTGAAGACTATTGTTGGTAGCTTGATAGGGATTGCATTGAATCTATAGATTGCTTTGGGTAGTATACTCCTTTTCACTATATTGATTCTTCCAGTCCATGAACATGGTATGTTTCTCCATCTATTAGTGTCTTCTTTGATTTCTTTCACCAGTGTTTTATAGTTTTCTATATATAGGTCTTTAGTTTCTTTAGGTAGATATATTCCTAAGTATTTTATTCTTTCCGTTGCAATGGTGAATGGAATTGTTTCCTTGATTTCTCTTTCTGTTTTCTCATTATTAGTGTATAGGAATGCAAGGGATTTCTGTGTGTTGATTTTATATCCTGCAACTTTACTATAGTCATTGATTAGTTCTAGTAATTTTCTGGTGGAGTCTTTAGGGTTTTCTATGTAGAGGATCATGTCATCTGCCAACAGTGAGAGTTTTACTTCTTCTTTTCCAATTTGGATTTCTTTTTCTGCTCTGATTGCTGTGGCCAAAACTTCCAAAACTATGTTGAATAGTAATGGTGAAAGTGGGCACCCTTGTCTTGTTCCTGACTTTAGAGGAAATGCTTTCAATTTTTCACCATTGAGGATAATGTTTGCTGTGGGTTTGTCATATATAGCTTTGATTATGTTGAGGTATGTTCCTTCTATTCCTGCTTTCTGGAGAGTTTTTATCATAAATGGATGTTGAATTTTGTCAAAGGCTTTCTCTGCATCTATTGAGATAATCATATGGTTTTTATTTTTCAATTTGTTAATGTGGTGTATTATATTGATTGATTTGCAGATATTGAAGAATCCTTGCATCCCTGGGATAAAGCCCACTTGGTCATGGTGTATGATCTTTTTAATGTGTTGTTGGATTCTGATTGCTAGAATTTTGTTAAGGATTTTTGCCTCTATGTTCATCAGTGATATTGGCCTGTAGTTTTTTTTTTTTTTTTGTGGGATCTTTGTCAGGTTTTGGTATTAGGGTGATGGTGGCCTCATAGAATGAGTTTGGAAGTTTACCTTCCTCTGCAATTTTCTGGAAGAGTTTGAGTAGGATAGGTGTTAGCTCTTCTCTAAATTTTTGGTAGAATTCAGTTGTGAAGCCGTCTGGACCTGGGCTTTTGTTTGCTGGAAGACTTTTGATTACAGTTTCAATTTCCGTGCTTGTGATGGGTCTGTTAAGATTTTCTATTTCTTCCTGGTCCAGTTTTGGAAAGCTGTACTTTTCTAAGAATTTGTCCATTTCTTCCACATTGTCCACTTTATTGGCATATAATTGTTGATAGTAGTCTCTTATGATCCTTTGTATTTCTGTGTTGTCTGTTGTGATCTCTCCATTTTCATTTCTAATTTTATGGATTTGATTTTTCTCCCTTTGTTTCTTGATGAGTCTGGCTAATGGTTTGTCAATTTTATTTATCCTTTCAAAGAACCAGCTTTTGGTTTTGTTGATTTTTGCTATGGTCTCTTTTGTTTCTTTTGCATTTATTTCTGCTCTAGTTATTAAGATTTCTTTCCTTCTACTAACCCTGGGGTTCTTCATTTTTTCCTTTTCTAGTTGCTTTAGGTGTAGAGTTAGGTTATTTATTTGACTTTTTTCTTGTTTCTTGAGGTGTGCCTGCATTGCTATGAACTTTCTCCTTAGGACTGCTTTTACAGTGTCCCACAGGTTTTGGGTTGTTGTGTTTTCATTTTCATTCATTTCTACGCAAATTTTGATTTCTTTTTTGATTTCTTCTGTGATTTGTTGGTTATTCAGCAGTGTGTTCAGCCTCCATATGTTGGAATTTTTAATAGTTTTTCTCCTGTAATTGAGATCTAATCTTACTGCATTGTGGTCAAAAAAGATGCTTGGAATGATTTCTATTTTTTTGAATTTACCAAGGCTAGCTTATGGCCCAGGATGTGATCTATCCTGGAGAAGGTTCCATGTGCACTTGAGAAAAAGGTGAAATTCAATGTTATGGGATGAAATGTCCTATAGATATCAATTAGGTCTAACTGGTCTATTGTATCATTTAAAGCTTGTGTTTCCTTGTTAATTTTCTGTTTAGTTGATCTATCCATAGGTGTGAGTGGGGTATTAAAGTCTCCCACTATTATTGTGTTATTGTTAATTTCTCCTTTCATACTTGTTAGCATTTGTCTTACATATTGTGGTGCTCCTATGGTGGGTGCATATATATTTATAATTGTTATATCTTCTTCTGGATTGATCCTTTGATCATTATGTAGTGACCTTCTTTGTCTCTTTTCACAGCCTTTGTTTTAAAGTCTATTTTATCTGATATGAGTATTGCTACTCCTGCTTTCTTTTGGTCCCTATTTGCATGGAAAATCTTTTTCCAGCCCTTCACTTTCAGTCAGTATGTGTCCCCTGTTTTGAGGTGGGTCTCTTGTAGACAACATATGTAGGGGTCTTGTTTTTGTATCCATTCAGCCAGTCTTTGTCTTTTGGTTGGGGCATTCAACCCCTTTACGTTTAAGGTAATTACTGATAAGTATGATCCCATTGCCATTTACTTTATTGTTTTGGGTTCTAATTTATACACCGTTTTTGTGTTTCCTGTCTAGAGAATATCCTTTAGTATTTGTTGGAGAGGTGGTTTGGTGGTGCAGAATTCTCTCAGCTTTTGCTTGTCTGAAAAGCTTTTGATTTCTCCTTCATACTTGAATGAGATCCTTGCTGGGTAGAATAATCTGGGCTGTAGGTTATTTTATTTCATCATTTTAAGTATGTCTTGTCATTCCCTCCTGGCTTGAAGAGTTTCTATTGAAAGATCAGCTGTTATTCTTATGGGAATTCCCTTGTGTGTTATTTGTTGTTTTTCCCTTGCTGCTTTTAATATTTGTTCTCTGTGTTTGATCTTTGTTAATTTGATTAATATGTGTCTTGGGGTGTTTCGCCTTGGGTTTATCCTGTTTGGGACTCTCTGGGTTTCTTGGACTTGGGTGATTATTTCCTTCCCCATTTTAGGGAAATTTTCAACTATTATCTCCTCAAGTATTTTCTCATGGTCTTTCTTTTTGTCTGCTTCTTCTGGAACCCCTATGATTCGAATGTTGTAGCGTTTAATATTGTCCTGGAGGTCTCTGAGATTGTCCTCATTTCTTTTAATGCGTTTTTCTTTTATCCTCTCTGATTCATTTATTTCTACCATTCTATCTTCTAATTCACTAATCCTATTTCTGCCTCCCTTATTATAGAATTTGTTGCCTCCAGAGTGTTTTTAATTTCATTTATTGCATTATTCATTATATACTGACTCTCTTTTAATTCTTCTAGGTCCTTGTTAAACCTTTCTTGCATCTTCTCAATCCTTGTTCTAGGCTATTTATCTGTGATTCCATTTTGATTTCAAGATTTTGGATCAATTTCACTATCATTATTTGGAATTCTTTATCAGGTAGATTCCCTATCTCTTTCTCTTTGGTTTGGTTTGGTGGGCATTTATCCTGTTCCTTTATCTGCTGGGTATTCCTTTGTCTCTTCATCTTGTTTAAATTGCTGAGTTTGGGGTGTCCTTTCTGTATTCTGGCAGTTTGTGGAGTTCTCTTTATTGTGGCGTTTCCTCGCTGTGTGTGGGTTTGTACAGGTGGCTTGTCAAGGTTTCCTGGTTAGGGAAGCTTGTGTCGGTGTTCTGGTGGGTGGAGCTGTATTTCTTCTCTCTGGAGTGCAATGAAATGTCCAGTAATGAGTTATGAGATGTCTATGGTTTTGGGGTGACTTTGGGCAGCCTGTATCTTGAAGCTCAGGGCTGTGTTCCTTTGTTGCTGCAGAATTTGCTTGGTATGTCTTGCCCTGGAACTTGTTGGCCCTTGTGTGGTGCTTGGTTTCAGTGTTGGTATGGAGGCGTTTGATGAGCTCCTGTACAAGAATCTTAACATTAACAAAAGAAATTAGAGAGGACCTAAATTAATGAAAGAAATTAGAGAGGATGTAAATAAAGAGGTTATGGATCTAAACACTCCATATGTTAAGATATCAATTGTCCTAAATGAATTCATAAATTCAACACAATCCCAATCAAATTACCTCAATCTCTTGTTGTAGAAGCTATACTATACCTTACGTGGAAGTGTAAAGACCTAGAATAAGCCTTGAATAAGACAAAGAAAACATGACTTGCATTTCCAGATTTCAAAATGTGTATTAAGCCCCAGTAATTAAGATAGAATGATTTGTTGGTGTGAGGATAAAATAAAGAAGTCAATAAACAGAATTGAGTCCAAAAAGAGGTCATAATACATGAGTCATCAATTTTTTTTTTCTCTAAAAGTGCCTATGCAGCTCCACTGGGGGAAAGTTGGTCTTTCTACGATAATAGCTAGAATACTTGGCTATTTTTATTTTTTGTAAGTAGCAGTGTTTTGTAGCTTTCTGTGTATAGGTTCTGTACATGTTTTCTTAGATTTGTGCCTAAGGAAATAGGATCTTTCTTGAGCCATTGTAAATAGTATTATATTTTTAATTTAGGTATCCATATGTTTACTGATAGTATATAAAAATGTATTTTATTTTGTGTGTTTACCTTATATATCCTGAGACCTTCTGAACCCACTTAATAGTTGTAGGAGCTTTGGAGGGTATATTCTTTGGGATTTTCTACATAGATAGAAAATAGTGGTGATTTGACTGCCTTTCTGGCTTAAAAGATTGTTTATATATTTATTTGCTTTACTGCACTGGCTACAACGTCCAGCACTTGCTGAAGGAGAGTGAGTAAAGTGGATATTCTCCCTTTGTTCCCTTCCTTAGGGAAAAGTATAGTCTTTTACCAATAAACATACTAAGAGCTGTTGAGGACTTCTGCATTATTCCTGTGTTTCTTAGCGTTTCCACTTTGGTTGACTATTGGCTTTTGGCAAATGCTTTTTCTACAAATCGCTGCTGCTGAACTAGCTCATCTTACTGTTGACTCGTAATTCCTCCACTTCCCGTTAGATGTCCTCCTTATCTTTTTCTTGGGCCAAGTATGCGTGTAGCATGATGGCAAATGACACCCACTTCTCTTCAAGGTCACCCAGTATTGTGAGACTGAAGGAGGTGAGGGACAGACAAGTCTGTGGGTTCCAGTTGTCCTCATAGTGCAAGTATGACTTTGTCTGTCACGGTTTGCCCATACTTTTGTCCCCATCAGACTTTCCTTTACAAATGTTACCCTCAGTACAGTTTTGTTCAGTTCAGTTGCTCAGTTGTGTGTGACTCTTTGCTACCCCATGGACTGCAGCACACCAGGCTTCCCTGTCCATCACCAACTCACGGAGCTTACTCAAACTCATGTCCATTGAGTCAGTGATGCCATCCAACCATCTCATCCTCTTTCGTCCCCTTCTCCTTCCACCTTCAATCTTTCCCAGTTTCAGGGTCTATTCCAATGAGTCAGTTCTTCGCACCATGTGGCCAAAGTATTGGAATTTCAGCTTCAGCATCAGTCCTTCCAGTGAATATTCAGGACTGATTTCCTTTAGGATGGACTGGTTGAATCTCCTTGCAGTCCAAGGGACTCTCAAGAGTCTTATCCAACACCACAGTTTAAAAGGATCAGTGTTACTCTAAGCTGACTTAAAGTGAATTCAGGCTCAACACCAGATATAAAGATAACAACTTTGTACAGACTCGTCCACCAGCTCTAGCCATTGCCTGAGTTCTAATCCCTAGAACTAATCTCTTATTCTACATCACCCATGGTTCTGCTTTTCTGATTGTGCCCTGACACAAAGTCTAAGAGGAAACGATTAAGGAAATAGTTTTGATGGTGATTCCACACAACTAGACCCAGTTTTGTGATGAAGTAAAACTGCCAGTTTAAAATATTATGGGGCACGTTTTCAAATTTAGACAACTTTACACATGTTCTGTACAGTTGATTTAAAGTCAAAAATTCAAGAGGAGAATATATTAGTAGAAAGTTACTCTGGACACCTGTTTCCAAATAACGTAGAAGGTGCCTTTAACTGGAACTAAATCTTCTGATCCAGACCACAACTTAAATAACCACAGGACTATCATTTCTTGTCTGGGGTCTGCGGGTGTGCATTTCAGCTGGGGTCCTGCAGTAGGGGGGCTCTCTCTTACTAAGCTCTGGGGTTTTTGTACAGCTTTTCCTATTACTTCAAGCACTGTGAGTCACTGAGAGCACAGAAGTACTTTGCAGAGTCTTCCAGTTGTAAGGCTGAAATAGTGAGGTTGATGAATTTATCTGCTTTCTTAAAGTTTACAGAGTAGCGGTCTTTCCTTGCATTTGTCACTTCTGAACCCTGACGAATAACATAAGTCATCTGTCCACTGGGAAGTTGCTTGTACCAGTAAAGGTGGTAAGCACTCCAACTTGTTTCATACCGACAGTTCAGGGTGACTGACTGCCCCACTTGGCTGGATACATCTGACTGGTCTTGAGTAACTTTCTGGGCCACACCAGATCCTGTGGGAAAAAAAACCCAGAAAACAGAGAGGAAGCAGTGAATAAAATAGTGTACGAATTAGACTCATTTCAGATCACACACCCAAAAACCAAATTGAAATCCTAAGACTCTTGCTTTTCTCCAGTCCTCCTCTCTTCCCCAAGTCCCTGTGAAGCTCCACTGCCTGTGTGCAAACCTTTCACCCTGAACACTTGCACTCGTGTTTGGAAGCATCCCTACCAGAGAAGGCGATGGCCATGAACACCCAGAGCAGACTGGAGAGCGGCATGAGGCATGGATTTCCCTGCACAAATGTGCTTAGTTCTGCCTCAACTTGAGAGTTCAGTGTCTTTGAGTGCCTGGCAGCTCATATATGTACTACTCGGTACCTGTGTGACTCCCCCAACAGGAAGTGGGGGTTGTCATGTTCATAGACCACGTGGTCTGTGCACACATGGGAAAAAGTCTGGCTCACCACAAACCTTTACTTTGTCTGCTTGTCTTTCCCTGGTCACTAAATTAGGCAGATCCTGAAAGAAGGCATGAAAAAAGCAATCAGTATTAAAATTTGAGCAGAGGAGAACTGAATATTAAACAAGTTGACGTACATTGATAATTATTCAGCAAAATAGTTTTGCCATCCTGTTTAAGATATAATTTACTATAGCCTATGAAACTTTCTGTAATCTACTAACAGGTCGTTCATTTAGCCTATTCTTACTTTTCGCCATCCAGAATGTAATGACTCTTTTAAAAAACTTGCAGATCTTAGGCTTCTTGGTGAATGGAAATTTTATTCAAAATCATTAATATATCTCTGTCTTTGTATTGAGTTTTGTGACTCTATTTAGGTTTTTCAATAAATAGAATTACTTCAGCATAAAATGACCAAAAAAAATCAGTTCATCTGACTTTCAGCATCTATTCAGTTTTAAATTTTGAATGAAATTATACAGGAATAAAATATTCTTTTGAAATTTGAAATTGAGTCTTATTTATTAGACTTTGAGGAAGATCAGGATATTCAGTCCTGTCCCTTCCACATATAGAATTGCATTTATTAGACCATGTGTCCTGGCATTGTCCTGATGTCACATTTTCTATGTCATTGGTCCAAAGTGTTCAGTCTCACTTGTTAGTTGCTCATTATTTTTCTCTTTGTAAAATAAATTGAAAGAGAAGTATGCCAGATCTTTCTGTGACATAATGCTGTAATGTTCTCCTACAAAACTTGGTATCTACAGGTTTTAAACACTTTTTTTGTTGTTGTTCAGTCACTAAGTCATATCCAAACTTTGTGACCCCATGGCCTGCAGCACCTGAGGCTACACTGTACTTCAATATCTCCCAAAGTTGCTCTAATTCATGTGCATTGTGTCGGTGATGCTATCTAACTACCTCATCCTCTGCTGTACCTTTCTCCCTCCTGCCCTCAATCTTTCCCAGCATCAGAGTTTTTCCAATGAGTCGGATCTTCACATCAGGTGGCCGAAGTATTGGAGCTCAGCTTCAGCATCAGTCCTTCCAGTGAATATTCACGGTTGATTCTATTAGGACTGACTGGTTTGTCCTCCTTGCAGTCCAAGGGACTCTCAAGAGCTTTATCCAGCACCACAATTCAAAGGCATTAATTCTTCAGCATTCAGCCTTATTTATGGTCCAATTTTCACACCACACATGACAATTGGAAAAACCATAGCTTTGATTATACAGACCTTTGTCAGCAAAGTGATGTGTCTGCTTTTTAATATGCCATCTTAAGCTTCTTGGGGGCACAAGTGTTTAAGAAAATGCCTGCAAACTCAGGAGACATAAGAGATGTGGGTTTGATCCCTGTGTCAGGAAGATCCCCTGGAGGAGGGCATGGCAACCCACTCCAATATTCTTGCCTGGAAAATCTCATGAACAGAGGAGACTGGAGGGCTACGGTTCATAGGGATGCAGAGCTGGACACGACTGAAGCAACTTAGCCTACCTGCTGGTTTGTCATATCTTTTCTTCCAAGGAGCAAGCATCTTTTAATTTCATGGCTTCAGTCACCATCCATAGGGATTTTGGAGCCCAAGAAAGTAAAATCTGTCATTACTTCTATTTTTTCCCCTTCTATTTGCCATGAAGTGATGGGATCAGATGCCCTGATCTTAGATTTCTGAATGTTGAGTTTCAAGCCAGTTTTTTCACTCTCCTCTTTCACACTCATCAAGAGGCCCATTAGTTCCTCTTCACTTTCTCCCATTAGAGTGGTACCATCTGCATATCCAAGGTTTTTTATATTTCTCCCAGCAATCTTGATTCCAGCTTGTGATTCATCCAGCCTGGCATTTCGCATGTTATATTCTGCATATAAGTTAAATAAGAGGACTGACAATATAACCTTGACGTACTCCTTTCCCAATTTGGAACCAGTCGGTTGTTCCATGTCCGGTTCTAACTGTTGCTTCTTGACCTGCATACAGGTTTCTTAGGAAACAAGTAAGGTGAGCTGGTATTTTCATCTCCTTAAGAATTTTCCAGTTTGTTGTTATACACACAAAGTTTTTAGTGTAGTAGATGAAACAGATGTTTTTCTGGAATTCCTTTGCTTTCTCCATGATCCCATGAATGTTGGTAATTTGATCTCTGGTTCCTCTGCCTCTTTGAAACCCAGTTTGTATATCTGGAATATCTTGGTTCACGTACTGCTGAAGGCTGGCTGAAGGATTTTAAGCATAATCTTACTGGTATGTGAAATGAGCACAATTGCATAATAATTTGAACAGTCTTTGTTAGTACCCTTCTTAGGACTGGAATGAATACTGACCTTTTCCAATCCTGTTCAAACACTTAGTATATGTCAATACCACAGAACTTAATGATTGAAGTTTTGTATACTGTACATGATCATGAAGTATGTGTCTCTCAATCTTCCACTTGGTTTCATCATTTTAATAGATAAATTCATTTAAAAGAACCAAAAGCAAACAAACAAGTAGAAAAGGAAGTATTAGACACAGTCTTCAAAACAGTGCCAGTTCTTAGAATTTAAGTTCAAAAGAACTCATTAATGAGTGATACAGGGAGGAGAGTTTATATGAGGTTGAACCATATATTCTTCTGTCCCATATGAACTCTGAGTGACAGGCAGCTGATGTCCTGGTTTCTAATTATTTACAAGGAAGCAGGGGAGACCACAAATACCCAGAGCAGTCTGGGGAACACCAAGATAATACATATATTATACCTGTCAGTATATTATATTTATCACATGTTTTATATCCACCTTTTTATGTATAGTTGTGAAATTGATCACATTTGTAAATTCTTATTTCCACCACTAAAATTAAGATACAGAACCATTCCACCACCCTAAAGAACTTGCTTTGCCAACCATCCCCACCTCTGCAACCCTTGAAAACTGCTGATGCCTTGGTTTTCAATTATTTGTAACTAGGCAGAAGAGACCACAAAGGCCCACAACAGCCTGGGGAGCAGCTTGATATTCTAAAATATATATGCTAATATAATAATTACGTATACATACCAGGAAATTTATATTGCCAAAATTTTATTAAAATACAGATTGTAATCTGATATCTCAGGTTTATATGCACTCTGGTTTTGATGCATAGCTCTGTGAAACTTTATCACATGTATGGGCTCTTGTTACCACCATTAAAATCATGACTTAGATTTGTTCCATCTCTCTAAAGAAACCCTCTTTGCACACCTTCCTGAGGCCTGCAATTCTTTACAATCCAGGTCACTACTGATCTCCTTTCATCTCTGTATTTTGTCCTGTTGAGACTGTTGAATAAGTAGAATCACACTATGTATACAATCATAATAATCGAGTAAGTGTAATCATACACCATGTAGCCTCTGAGATTGTTTTTTACTCAGCATAACATTTGGAAATCCATCTAGACTATTGCATATATCAATAATTTTTACCTTTTAATCACTACAGACTGTCCCCAACTTAATTTAGGATAATTCAGTTTAGGATTTTTGACTTTACAGTAGTGAGAAAGTGGTATGCTTTCAGTAGAAACCATACTTGGAATATTGAAGTTTTATCTTTTCCTGGGCTAGCAATATGCAGTATGATATTTCCTGGTGATTCTGGGCAGCAGCAGTGAGCTGAGCTCCTGGCCAGCCTCAAAATCATGAGTGTAAACAACCAACACATTTACAGCCATTTCATACCCATATAACCATTCTGATTTTCACTTTCAGTACAGTACTCAACACATTCATAAGATTTTCATCATTTTAAAATAGACTGTGTGAGACAATTTTTTTCCCAGCTGTAGGCTAATGTAAGTATTGGCCACATTTAAGGTAAGCTACCACTTCCCTGATAGCTGAGTTGGTAAAGAATTTGCTGCAAAGCAGAAGACCCTGGTTTGATTCCTGGGTTAGGAAGTTCCTCTGGAGAAGGGATAGGCTACCCACTCCAGTATACTTCGGTTTCCCTTGTGGCTCAGCTGGTTAAGAATCCACCTGAAATGCAGGAGACCTGTGTTCGATCCCTGGATTGGGAAGATGCCCTGGAGAAGGGAAAGCTACCCACTCCATTAGTCTGGCCTGGAGAATTCCATAGACAGCCCATAGGGTCGCAATGAGTTGGATACGACTGAGCGACTTTTACTTTCAAGGGAAGCTAGGTTAAATATATTAGATGTGTTATCATTTTTAAAATTTTTATTTTTATTGAAGTATAGTTTCTTTACAATGTTAGTTTCTGCAATGCAGCAAAGAAAATCTGTTATACATGTATACATTTATCTCCACTCTTTTTTAGATTTCCTTCCCATATTAAATGAACTTTTGGCTTTCTATTGTTTCAACTTAAAATGATTTATTGCAAAATAACCCTATTGAAGTTGAGAAAGATGTATAAATAGTATCTCATTGTGTAAATGTACTGCAGGATATTTATCTGTTCATTCAGTGACGATCACTGGTTAATTTCAAGTACTAATGTACATATTTTTGTGTGAACATAAAGTTTTCCTTTCTCAAACATAAATACCCAGGAGTGTGATTGCTGGGTTGTTCAGTAAGTGAATATTTAAGTTTATGTGAAACTTTTGGATTGTTTTCTAGAATGACTGGGCCATTCACCCACCAGCAATGCATGAGTGATCTGATTTCTCTGCTTCTTTGCCAGAATTTGGTATTGTCAGTAATTTTCATTTTAGCCCTTATGATAGATGTGAAGTGTTTTCTCTTTCTAATTTTAATTTGGATTTCCCTAATATAATTTTAGGGGTATATTCTTTGGATTTTCTACATAGATAATCATGTTACCAGCAAATGGTGGCAGTTTTACTTTTTCTTTCAAGTCTATTAGATTGTTACATCTACTTTCTTTATTGCACTGGCTCCAACATCTAGCCCTGTACGGAAGGAGTGACAAGAACGGACACTCTGGTTTTGTTCTCTTTATTAGAGAAAGTCATAGTTTTTTACTAGTAAGAATACCATTAGCTATTGAGGAGATTCCCCATCTTCTTGTGTTGCTCAGAGTTTTCACCATAACTGACTACTGAATTTTTGCAAATCCTTTTTTCTTGACTAGATTACTATGATGATATGATTTTTCTTTTCTACCCTGTTAATATGGTAAATTCCATCCATTGATTTTCAATATTAAAGTGTCTTGCACTCTTGAAAGAAACTACATTTGTGCTCGGTATATTATTCATTTTATATATCAACGAATTTTACTTGCTAAAATATTTTCAGAAATTTGTGTCTATCTCCAAGATAAAAGACATTTCCCTGTAGTTTTTGGTTCTTTATGTTCTTTGTCTGATTTGGGTATCAGGGTAATATTAGCCTCATAAAATGAATGAAGAATTATTTTCTTTATATTTTCTGAAAACAATTGTGTATAATTCAATTTTTGACAGAATTCTTCAGTAACACTGAGTCTGGAGAATTTTTTTTTATTAAAAATTCAATTTTCATAGACATCATAAATTCAGCTATCTCTGGCCCCTGCTCTGAGAAGAGATGAGGAGGAGTGACCTCTGGAGCCCACAGTGAGGTTTGAGGACAGACAGCAGGTGCTTCCAGAGCACTGTGCCTCTGCACAGAAGTAAGTTCCTGCATCTGAGAGCTGGGTAGCAGCGAGGTGCAGGGAGCTGTGCTGTTTGGACTTTCCAAGCCGACCTGTCCATCTCCACTGCGTCTTCACTTCTCCACCTTTAGCTAATATCATCAAGAGGACAGGACTGCCCCCAGGCCTCTGCTTATACCACTGTAAACTGTAAAAGGTGCTTGAGGAATTGCAGTACGTGGTGAAGTTCTCTCCTTCTTGCAGAAGCAAGAATTCAGGAAAATGCTTTATCTGTTGTCCATTCATTTCTGTTCAGAAAAGCAATGAGAAGTAACAGAGAAAGTCTGATTAGATGTTTATTGTCTCAGCTATAATGGTCTCTTTCATTCTTCTTGTGTATTTTCTCCTTCTTTCCATGTCTCCTTCCCCAACTCCCTCTATCTCCCACATTTCAGTTTTTATGTTTTTCTCAACATCCTGCTCTCAGTCAGAAAATCCCACTCCTACAGTTGCCTGCAGATAAGATTCCTCTGTGCTGAATTTTCTGGGAGCAATCAAACTCACGTGATATTTGTATCCATAAGATCAACACTGGTGCTAACAGTAGCATCTCCCTTTTCTTCCTCTTCAGAAAGAGTTGCTGAATCTGCCTGCTCCTAAAAGGGTTTCTCTTGTATCAGCTTCTTCCAGATCTATAGAAATGTAGTCTATACTGCCTTTTGGAAAGAAAATAGAAAGGAGTGACTACAATGTGAGACAGCCAATCAGATTTACTACCTTATTACCCGCCCATCTTCCCCAGGGAGTGTCTATGTTTGCAGATGCTGCCCCTCTGTGACGGGATCAAAAATTGCTGATCCAGTAATACCTGGTAAATAGTGGTTACTCAAACATTTGTTGAATGATAAATAAATATGTATGTTTGCATATGTGAGAATTTGAATGCAAATGTCCCAAAGAGCAATTTAAAAGTGCTCTTCCATAAATGTAAACAGTCAGGAGTTGCTTGTAGCTATTTAGAAATTTTACTTTTGGAAAACTGTGTGAGCCCCAGTAGCCCTAGTTCTCCCATAACAAATCATCATGAATTCGATGGCTCCAAAAAACAAGAATCGGTTCCCTTCAACCTGGAGGGCAGAGGTCTGACAACAAGGTGTCAGCAGGAACATACTCCTTCCAAATGTTCTAGAAGAGACTCCTCCCGTGCCTCTTATGGCTTCTGGTGGCTCCATGTGGTCCTTTGCCTGTGATTGTATACCTCCAACCTCCTCCTCCATCGAGAAGACCTCACAAGGACTTCCTGATGAGGAAGGACACACTTCTCACCTGTGTGTCTCTTAAAAGGATACTTGGCACTGGATTGAGGCCCCACCAAGACAATCCAGTATGATTGGATTTTGACATCCTTTGCTTAATTACATTTGTAAAGGTTCTTTGTTAAGTAAGTTCACATTCACAGTTTCCGTGGGTTAGGATGTGAATGTATCTTTCGGGGCCCACCCTCCAGCCCACTATAGGGTCCTTAATGTCTTTGAAGTGTTGCCATGTATTTATACAAACAGCAGAAATCTCAAAACTTCTTTAAAGTCAAAAGTAAATCTGAATCTGAATGACTTTATATATAGAAACAGAAAGAGAAGCAGGTTTAGGATGTAATGGAAAAGGAAAATCCCATGAGTTAACAAAGCTCTTTGAAATGCACATGATTGGGATAACTTTTCCTTTTCAGGCATGTTGGATTTGAACTCCAAATGAAGACAAATCTAGGAATGCCATGTTGGTGAAGCCTCCACTCCCACCCTAAAAGAGCAAGGGGTCTGGAGCAGCACTTGGGGATGTTTTAAAAGTTCCCTGGTCTTCATGCAGATCAGGACCCCTGCCACAGTTTACGCAGAAGGATGTAAACCAAGACACAATAGTCACCCACTGAAGAAGGTTGCCCTTTCCCAACTCACACCATCGTATTTGCTAAAGCCTATCTCTGGGTCTTGTGCTGTGAAGGAGATATTTGCTAAATGACGAAAAGAGAACTTGACCATGCTTTGGTTTGTGGACTAAAAGGAATCTCTTCATGCCTCGTAGGAAACAGTTTGAATGAATATAAATATAAAATGGCCGTCAGTGGCAAATATTCCTGTCAAACCATCTTAAGAGGGGACCAGATCCAAGAATATTTATAATTAAATGTTAGCAATATTATCCTCTGAGATTTCACATAAGAAGTAATGTTGCTTGACCTGGTATGTAAAGGTTGAGTACATATAAGTGTTTTAAACAAGTAATTGGGAAAAATCATTCTGACCAAAGAGGACAGTATCTGCAAAGGTTCAGATTAAGGAAAGAGCTTCAGTTCAGTTCAGTTCAGTTCAGTCGCTCAGTCGTGTCTGACTCTTTGCAACCCCATGAATCGCAGCACTCCAAGCCTTCCTGTCCATCACCAACTCCCGGAGTTCACCCAGACTCATGTCCATCGAGTCAGTGATGCCATCCAGCCATCTCATCCTCTGTCATCCCCTTCTCCTCCTGCCCCCAATCCCTCCCAGCATCAGAGTCTTTTCCAATGAGTCAACACTTAGCATGAGGTGGCCAGAGTACTGGAGTTTCAGCTTTAGCATCATTCCTTCCAAAGAAATCCCAGGGCTGTTCTCCTTCAGAATGGACTCATTGGATCTCCTTGCAGTCCAAGGGACTCTCAAGAGTTTTCTCCAACACCACAGTTCAAAAGCATCAATTCTTCAGTGCTCAGCCTTCTTCACAGTCCAACTCTCACATCCATACATGACCACAGGAAAAACCATAGCCTTGACTAGATGGACCTTTGTTGGCAAAGTAATGTCTCTGCTTTTGAATATGCTATCTAGGTTTGTCATAACTTTCCTTCCAATGAGTAAACGTCTTTTAATTTCATCACTGCAATCACCATCTGCAGTGATTTTGGAGCCCAAAAAAATAAAGTCTGACACTGTTTCCACTGTTTCCTGATCTATTTCCCATGAAGTGATGGGACCGGATGCCATGATCTTCGTTTTCTGAATGTTGAGCTTTAAGCCAACTTTTTCACTCTCCACTTTCACTTTCATCAAGAGGCTTTTTAGTTGCTCTTCTCTTTCTGCCATAAGGGTGGTGTCATCTGCATATCTGAGGTTACTGATATTTCTCCCAGCAATCTTGATTCCAGCTTGTGCTTCTTCCAGTCCAGCGTTTCTCATGATGTACTCTGCATAGAAGTTAAATAAACAGGGTGACAATATACAGCCTTGACGTACTCCTTTTCTTATTTGGAACCAGTCTGTTGTTCCATGTCCAGTTCCAACTGTTTCTTCCTGACCTGCATACAGATTTCTCAAGAGGCAGGTCAGATGGTCTGGTATTCCCATCTCTTTCAGAATTTTCCACAGTTTATTGTTATCCACACAGTCAAAAGCTTTGGCATATTCAATAAAGCAGTAATAGATGTTTTTCTGGAACTCTCTTGCTTTTTCCATGATCAAGCAGATGTTGGCAATTTGGTCTCTGGTTCCTCTGCCTTTTCTAAAACCAGCTTGAACATAAGGAAGTTCACCTTTCACATATTGCTGAAGCCTGGCTTGGAGAATTTTGAGCATTACTTTACTAGCGTGTGAAATGAGTGCAATTGTGCAGTAGTTTGAGCATTCTTTGGCATTGCCTTTCTTTAGGATTGGAATGAAAACTGATCTTTTCCAGTCCTGTGGCCACTGCTGAGTATTCCAAATTTGCTGGCATATTGAGTGCAGCACTTTCACAGCATCATCTTTCAGGATTTGGAATACTCAACTGGAATTCCATCACCTCCACTAGCTTTGTTCGTAGTGATGCTTTCTAAGGCCCACTTGACTTCACATTCCAGGATGTCTGGCTCTAGGTCAGTGATTACACCATCGTGATTATCTGGGTCATGAAGATCTTTTTTGTACAGTTCTTCTGTGTATTCTTGCCACCTCTTCTTAGTATCTTCTGCTTCTGTTAGGTCCATACCATTTCTGTCCTTTATCGAGCCCATCTTTGCATGAAATGTTCCCTTGGTGTCTCTAATTTTCTTGAAGAGATCCCTAGTCTTTCCCATTCTGTTGTTTTCCTCTATTTCTTTGCATTTATCTCTGAGGAAGGCTTTCTTATCTCTTGCTATTCTTTGGAACTCTGCATTCAGATGCTTATATCTTTCCTTTTCTCCTTTGCTTTTCACTTCTCTTCTTTTCACAGCTATTGGGGAAATAAAGTTAAAATACACAATGTGCCAATGGATCTCCAAGTTATTAACTCCTACTATAATGGCGCCCCACTCCAGTACTCTTGCCTGGAAAATCCCATGGACAGGGGAGCCTGGTAGACTGCAGTCCATGGGGTCACTAAGAGTCGGACACGACTGAGCGACTTCACTTTCATTTTTCACTTTCATGCATTGGAGGAGGAAATGGCAACCCACTCCAATGTTCTTGCCTAGAGAATCCCAGGGACTGTGGGGCCTGGTGGGCTGCCGTCTATGGGGTCGCACAGAGTCGGACATGATTGAAGCGACTTAGCAGCAGCAGCATTTTTCTTGTAAGATCATCTAATGATAAATCTCTACTAATAGAGTGTTCCCAGGTGGCGCTATGGTAAAGAACCTGCCTGCCAATGCAGGAGACATAAGAGATGCTGCTTCAGTCACTGGGTCCAGAAGATCTCCTGGAGGAGGGCACAACAAACCACTCCAGTATTCTTGACTGGAGAATCCCATGGACAGAGGAGCCTGGTGAGACTAATGGTAGAACTAACTACAGTTCTGTTAAAAAGTACTCATTAATTCTGTAATTTATAAAGATGATTTCAGTAGAATGTTTTAAAGCAAGACATATTTGGTACAAAGACAGCACATGAATTTTTTTAATTGGTAGGGATTATTTCTGAATGGGGATAAAAAACAGGAACCTGTGGTGGATTCATTTTGATATTTGGCAAAACTAATACAATTATGTAAAGTTTAAAAATAAAATAAAATTAAAAAAAAAAAAGAAAAGGCTTTCTGGCAAGCACTGTCTCTCCTATGGACACAGCATTGCTGAAATATCATATGGACCTTTAACACCTTTGTTGGCTTATAGTTAAGGAAAATGGATTGATATTTAAATGACTTTTTCTTATGCATTTTTCTAAAATTAGGAGAATGTCCACCTCTTTGTAGGGGAATATAGTTAAATGCAATTCTAATTTTTCAAAATATCTGGTGTCAACTACCTTATGACAAACACAAAGTTTAAGAATTTTAATGGAAAAAGGATTTTGTATAGGAATAAACTGAAGATTCACAGGAAGAGCTTAGCAAAATACTTGGGGACATATTTCACTAATAATGATAGGGAAAAAAGAGTAAGGAGAGGAGGGAAGGAAAAACAGTGTGGGAAGAAGGAAAAGAAAGGGAAATAGAAGGAAAGGATTAGTGAGTTTATGAATAAATATTTTCAAATATATCCCTGTCTTCATTATAATATTTATGTGATGTTCTTTGACTCTCTCTACTATTTTCATAGAAGATCCAACTCACCCTTTCAATATTTTATTGCATCCCTAGCAATTACTAGTTACTAGCAATTACTAGTAACATTAGTCATGAATATTTCTTTACTCAATAAATGTTTATTAAACACCTACTATTTGTTGGGTACTGGGCTGATTACTGAGAATATTTCAATAAACAAAAGGAACGAAAAGATATGTTTCAGGAAAAGTGAAGTGTGGATAAAGAAAGTAAGCTCAAAGGCCGTGAAGAGGAGGAAGTGAGTGAAAAAGTGACTGGAGGGATATGCTGGCCTTTGGAATGTGGCGCAGCACCTCTCATTGCACTTCCCAAGACTGAGTACAAGCATCTATTCCTCATCTCTAACTCACGAATCAAAGCAATTTCCAAAGCATGATAAACAAAGCAATTAACATTTAGGTACACATCCTATGCAGCAGGATAGATTTCTCAGTCTTTTTGATGATCAAAGAATATTATGTTAGTGATGCCACTCAGATCAAGGACCGGAATGGCTCTCTCTTACTTTCTCTGTCTTGTGCTCTAATTTCCTCTATATCTTTTATCTTGGGGAAAATGTGTGGCTAATAAAGAGCTACTGCTACTGCTACTGCTAAGTCACTTCAGTCGTGTCCAATTCTGTGTGACCCCATAGACGGCAGCCCACCAGGCTCCCCCGTCCCCGGGATTCCCCAGGCAAGAACACTGGAGTGGGTTGCCATGCCCTCTCCAGGGGATGTTCCTGACTCAGGGATCAAACCTGAGACTCCTGCGGCTCCAGCATTGCAGGCAGATTCTTTACTGCTGAGCCACCAGGGGAGTCCTAATACTATATACCAAAGGGCAAAAGTCACATTTGTATCCCAGAGAGATGAAAAAGACCAATAACACATTTCTCATCTATGGTCTATTAAGAGAAGGCTTACCCATGGTCGAAAGTCATGCTTGTTTCACAAATGTGTTCTTACTTAAATATTTCAGGAGCAGAAAAGGAAGACTAGAATGAAAGCACCTGAAATTTCAGTTTTAGTTCTTGTTACCTTATAATCTGTAGGAGGTCCTCATGTATTGCTTTAGTTTTTATTGGAGTATTATATTCATGTAAGAAAATGTAATATAAGGGTACAGCCTGGTAAATTTTAATGAAACCAACACTCTTATAACCAGCGCTCAGATCAAGAAACAGAGCATTACCAGCCCTTCAGTGCTCTCTTTATGATATTGCCCCACATACAACAATATTCTGATTTCTGCCAGTGTAAATTAGCTATGTCAGCTTATGTATCCTATAGGAATGACATGTTTATTGACTATTTGAATATCTTCTCTTGTCAAAAACCTACTTCAGACCTTTGTCTTTTCTATCAATTTGTTTGTTTTCTTGTTAATTTGAAAGAGATATTTTTAAATCAAAATGATCCCTTTGATGATATATGTGATAGATGATATTTGATAATATATTATTTTTGATAATCAATATTAAATTTCATAAGATAATAATACTGTAAATATATTCACTAGTTATCCTTTAATAGATTTTCTAGTTATCTTTTTAACTTTTGAAATAATTTTAATATAGATCAGTTTTTTAATGAAACGTAGTTGGTTTACAATGTTGTGCCCATCTCTGCTGTACAGAAAAGTGACAAAAAATGAATGTATATATGAATATAGATTCATTTTGATGCTTAGCGATACTTGTGTCCTACTTAAGAAATGTGTATCTAACACAAAGTAATGAACAAGTTCTGAATTTTTTCTATTAACTTCATGCATTATTCTTACATTCAGATCTGCATTCTGACTGCTATTTATAAATCCTTTATCCTTGGCATATGGGTGCAAATGTTTTCCAATTTTTAGTGTAATACCTTTCCACCTTTCCAGTATCAATTTTATCACAAAATTTTACTTTGTCACCCTCCCCATCTGGTCATATCATTCTCCTTTATTTCAGGATTTCTTCTATTTTTAGAATTTTTCTTTACCTTTTATAGTTATCATGTATTTATTCCATGGGTGATGTAGTTTTCTGAATTTTCGTTCTAACTACTAAAATGAATTATTTTGTGAAGTTTTCTCATCCTCTTTGTGCCCAGGATGCTTTCTTCTCTATGTTCTGCATTGTGTATATACTTGTTACTAGTTTATTTAAAAATCACTTAGTGTATTGCCAGTTTTATGCAATTCTGGTGTAATGAACAAATTAAATATTCTTCTAACTTTAGCTTCAGTCCCTCAGATGTGCAAACAGGTAGAAATATTTGAATCCTCAGTGTGCACTGCCAACAATCTCTTCCTGATTCAATTATTTAATGTATCAGCTATAGGGAAAAAACAGTCAAAAGACACAGTGTGCCAATGGAGCTCCAAGTTACTAACTCCTATTATTTTTCTTGTGAGATCATATATTCATGAATCTCTATTGCTGAATCTCTATTGGTAGAATTAGTGATAGAACTAATAACAGTTCTATTAAACAGCACTCGTTAATTCTGTAATTTCTAAAGATAAGTTCAGTAGAATGTTTTAAAGCAGGACACGTTTGGTGTAAGAATGGCACTTGACTTTTTTTTTTTTTTGGTAAGGATTATTTCTGAACAGAGATGAAAAAAAAAAGAAATCAAAAAATGCTTTTTAAAATCTGTTCACCACTTTTGGTTTGACAAGCACTGTGCTTCCTATGGGCATCAGTTCAGTTCAGTTCATTCCCTCAGTCATGTCCAACCCTTTGGGACCCCATGAACTGCAGCACTCCAGGCCTCCCTGTCCATCACCATCTCCTGGAATTCACTCAAACTCACCTCCATTGAGTCGGTGATGCCATCCAGCCATCTCATCCTCTGTCGTCCCCTTCTCCTCCTGCCCCCAATCCCTCCCAGCATCAGAGTGTTTTCCAATGAGTCAACTCTTCACATGAGCTGGCCAAAGCACTGGAGTTTCAGCTTTAGCATCATTCCTTCCAAAGAACACCCAGGACTGATCTCCTTCAGAATGGACTGGTTGGATCTCCTTGCAGTTCAAGGGACTCTCAAGAGTCTTCTCCAACACCACAGTTCAAAAGCATCAATTCTTCAGTGCTCAGCTTTCTTCACAGTCCAACTCTCACATCCATACATGACCACAGGAAAAACCATAGCCTAGACTAGACAGACCTTTGTTGGCAAAGTAATGTCTCTGCTTTTTAATATACTATCTAGGTTGGTCATAACTTTCCTTCCAAGGAATAAGCGTCTTTTAATTTCATGGCTGCAGTCACCATCTGCAGTGATTTTGGAGCCCAAAAAAATAAAGTCTGACACTGTTTCCACTGTTTCCCGATCTATTTCCCATGAAGTGATGGGACCAGATGCCACGATCTTCATTTTCTGAATGTTGAGCTTTAAGCCATTTTTTTCACTCTCCTCTTTCACTTTCATCAAGAGGCTTTTTAGTTGCTCTTCACTTTCTGCCATAAGGGTGGTGTCATCTACATATCTGAGGTTATTGATATTTCTCCCAGCAATCTTGATTCCAGCTTGTGCTTCTTCTAGCCCAGGGTTTCTCATGAAGTACTCTGCATAGAAGTTAAATAAGCAGGGTGACAATATACAGCCTTGACATACTCCTTTTCATATTTGGAACCAGTCTGTTGTTCCATGTCCAATTCTAATATGTCCAGTTGTAACTGGACATGGATTTACTATGGGCATGGGTTTACTGAAATACCATACGGACTTTTAACACCTCTGTTGGCTTATAATTATGGAAGATGAACTGAATGAGAATACCAGTTGATATCTAAATAACTATTTTTTGTATCTATTTTTCTAAAATCAGAAGAATTCCCTGCTTCTTTGCAGGAGACTTTAGTTAAACATAATTTTAATCTTTCAAAATATATGGTGTCGACCACTTTATGAGAAACACAACGTACTGGGAATTTTAATGGAGGAAATAATTTTGCATTGGAATAAACTAAAGTTTCACATGACCTATTTCACTAATAATGATAGGAAAAAGGAGTAAAGAGAGGAAAGAAGGAAAAGAAAGAGGGAGGGAGGAAGGAAAAGAAACAGAAATAGAAGGAAAGGATTAATGAGTTTATGAATGAATAAATATTTTCAAATATAACCCTGTCTTCATTATGAAATCCATATGAGGTTGACTATCTCTTCTATTTTTATAGAAAATCTAACTCACCGTTTCAATATTTTATTGCATCCCTAGCAATTATTAGTAACATCAGGCATGAATATTTCTTTGCTCAATAAATATTTATTGAACACCTACTATATGTTGGGTACTGGGCTGATGACTGAGAACACTTCAATAAGCAAAAGGAACAAAAAGATATGTTTCAGGAATAGTGAAGTGAGGAGAAGGAAAGTGAGCTCCAAGTCTGTGAAGAGGAAGAAATGAATGAAAAAGTGACTGGAGGGATATTCTGGTGTTTGGAAAGTGCTACAGCACCTCTCATTGCACTTTCCAAGACCTCAGTACAGTATCTGTTCCTTCATCTCTGACTCACGAATCAAAGCAATTTCCAAAGCATGATAAACACAGCAATTTACATTTAGGTATGCTAAAGCTGAAACTCCAGTACTTTGGCCACCTCATGTGAAGGTGGCAATAGAACGATGTGTTACTGATTGTAGCAAGATTCTGAAACATCCTGATCTCCTTATTAGCCACACATTTTCCCCAGGAGAAAAGATTTAGAGGAAATTAGAGCACAGGACAGGAAAATAATAGAGAAGTATTCCAGTCCTTGATGTGAGCGGCATCACTGACATAATATTCTTGGATCATCAAAAAGACATAGTCAACCCCAATCCCTGTCTCTAGCAAGTTATTTAGTTTTTTTCTTTGCGTGCCCTACTTAGACCAAATTGTGGGTCTAAGGATCAAAAATTATTCTGGTAATTTTGTTTATAACTGCACTTCAGTTAAGTGTACTTCTACTGCCTTCCTGAGTTTTACTTAATTAATAAAATTGATTCTTTTCAAAAAAAAAAAAAAAGACAGAAATCTATCCTCCTCCACTCATTTGAAAAGACTCTGATGCTGGGAGGGATTGGGGGCAGGAGGAGAAAGGGACGACAGAGGATGAGAAGGCTGGATGGTATCACCGATTCGATGGACGTGAATTTGAGTGAACTCCAGGAGTTGGTGATGGACAGGGAGGCCTGGCGTGCTGCGATTCATGGGGTCGCAAAGATTTGGACACGACTGAGGGACTGAACTGAACTGAACACATTCTACACAGGAGGATATATTTCTGTCTTTTTGATGATCCAAGAATATTACGTCAGTGATGCCGCTCACATCAAGGACTGGAATACTTCTCTATTATTTTCCTGTCCTGTGCTCTAATTTCCTCTAAATCTTTTCTCCTGGGGAAATTGTGTGGCTAATAAGGAGCTCAGGATGTTTCAGAATCTTGCTACAATCAGTAACACATCGTTCTATTGCCATTTGGATATTTAGAGGACTAGCATGTTTCTTTACAGAATTAAGGATTATTGCTTTTCTCGAGTCACAATATATGCTTTTTATTCTAACACTTGACATTTTTCCATGAAAAGTTTCACCTTCTGTGATGGGCATTGTGATTCATTCCACTGACTTTCCAATTGACTCATTATTTTGGAGCTTATTGCTTCCATTGAGGCCGCATTGAGCAACAGATGCCGAGATTTTGGAGCTTGACATTAGCAGATTTAAAAATAAATGTAACAGTTGGGCTAAGGCATATTAACTGAATATAGGCAACTTTTAAAATCTCTTTGAGGCTTAGCTTTCTAATAGGTAGCATAGGTCTCAGAATAACTCACTAAATGGTAATGAAGATTAAAAGATACATTGAGGATTTTCTAAAAAGACAGTGATTTTAAAGCCAAAAAGAAACAAATGTTTGATAGATTTGATAGTATAAAACTAAAGACAACATCATTTAAAAAATAAATGGTACTATATTAGAATAAAACATACAAACAAACACAAACATCGAAATATCAAGTAAGATATCAAAATAATTCTAGCAAATAAAACTAACCTCTTACTCCTTGGAAGGAAAGTTATGACCAACCTAAACAGCATATTCAAAAGCAGAGACATTACTTTGCCAACAAAGGTCCGTCTAGTCAAGGCTATGATTTTTCCAGTGGTCGTATATGGATGTGAGAGTTAGACTGTGAAGAAAGCTGAGCACCGAAGAATTGATGCTTTTGAACTGTGGTGTTGGAGAAGACTTGAGAGTCCCTTGGACTGCAAGGAGATCCAACCAGTCCATTCTGAAGGAGATCAGTTCTGGGTGTTCTTTGGAAGGTCTGATGCTAAAGTTGAAACTCCAGTACTTTGGCCAGCTCATGTGAAGAGTTGACTCATTGGAAAAGACCCTGATGCTGGGAGGGATTGAGGACAGGAGGAGAAGGGGACGACAGAGGATGAGATGGCTGGATGGCATCACTGACTCGATGGACGTGAGTCTGAGTGAACTCTGGGAGTTGGTGATAGACAAGGAGGCCTGGGGTGCTGCAATTCATGGAGTCGCAAAGAGTTGGACATGACTGAGCGACTGAACTGAATGGAAAAAATGGTCAAAAGATAGGAATAAGCATATGACCAAGGTTGAATGAAAGAGTGCCAATATACAGAGAAAAAAATTGCTCAAAAGCACTAGGGATCAGTAAAATGCCATACATAAAGTACATTAGGATTGCTAAAATGAAAAAGGCTGATAATTCTCAATTTTTGGAAGATGCAAATTGCACCTTCTCACTCCCTGTTGGTTGAAGTATAACTGTTTATACCACTTGAATGGAAATTGTCACTTTATCAAAAAAATTTTAAATGCACCTTTTTTTGCAAACACCCATTCCAGTTTCAGAAATTGCATTACAATAGACATGTCTCCATATATACAAAAGTCAATCTACAAAGATGTATAAAGATAACATTCTTTATGATAGCACAATAACAGAAACAAATATTTATTAATGGAAAAGTAGTTTATAATAGAATATTTCAGAGTACTACATAGACATTATAAAGAATACTGGACCACTTCCCAGGTGACACAGTGGTAAAGAATCCACCTCCAATGCAGGAGACAAAGGACCATGTTTGATCCCTGGATTGCGAAGATCTTCTGGAGAAGGAAATGGCAACCCACTCCAGTATTCTTGCCTAGAAAATCCCATGGACAGAGGAGCCTGAAGGGCTACAGTTCTTGAATTGGCAAAGAGTCAGACATGAAAAAAGTCTTTGGAACAACAAGAATTATTTGTATTTTTTTCACTTCTAGGTTAAGACTAACACACTGGAACTAACATTTTATTGACACAAGAAAGAACCATGAAAAATGCTAATGCTTCTCATTTTATTTCTATCTTGCAATTAGGATTATTCAGTTCAGTTCAGTTCAGTCGCTCAGTCGTGTCTGACTCTTTGTGACCCCATGAATCACAGCACGCCAGGCCTCCCTGTCCATCACCAACTCCCAGAGTTCACTCAGACTCACATCCATTGAGTTAGTGATGCCATCCAGCCATCTCATCCTCTGTAGTCCCCTTCTCCTCCTGCCCGCAATCCCTTCCAGCATCAGAGTCTTTTCCAATGAGTCAACTCTTCACATGAGGTGGCCAAACTACTGGAGTTTCAGCTTTAGCATCATTACTTCCAAAGAAATCCCAGGGCTGATCTCATTCAGAATGGACTGGCTGGATCTCCTTGCAGGCCAAGGGACTCTCAACAGTCTTCTCCAACACCACAGTTCAAAAGCATCAATTCTTCAGTGCTCAGCTTTCTTCACAGTCTAACTCTCACATCCATACATGACCACTGGAAAAACCATAGCCTTGACTAGACGAACCTTTGTTGGCAAAGTAATGTCTCTGCTTTTGAATATGCTATCTAGGTTGGTCATAACTTTCCTTCCAAGGAGTAAGTGTCTTTTAATTTTATGGCTGCAGTCACCATCTGCAGTGATTTTGGAGCCCAAAAAAATAAAGTCTGACACTGTTTCCACTGTTTCCCGATCTATTTCCCATGAAGTGCTGGGACCAGATGCCATGATCTTCGTTTTCTGAATGTTGAGCTTTAAGCCAATTTTTCCCTCTCCTCTTTCACTTTCATCAAGAGGCTTTTGAGTTCTTCTTCACTTTCTGCCATAAGGGTGGTGTCATCTGCATATCTGAGGTTATTGATATTTCTCCCAGCAATCTTGATTCCAGTTTGTGTTTCTTCCAGTCCAGCATTTCTCATGATGTACTCTGCATAGGAGTTAAATAAGCAGGGTGACAATATACAGCCTTGACATACTCCTTAGTATACCCATAATTTTCTCAGACACATCAACCATTGAAGCACTTCTTCCTTGTCCTTTTCTTCTTTGTTTTTCTTCTCCCCTTCTCCTTCCTTTCATTTTCCTCATCTCTTACTGCTCTCTGACTCTCCTTCTAGATGACTCTAGATTTGGTCTTGTGACTGCTCCCCCTGCTGTGTCCCCTCTTCCTGCCACCAGAGATATTGCACAGGTGCAGCCCCATCTGTCCCAGTGTGCCTCTCTCAGGACGCAGTAGTACACAGCGGTGTCTCTCAGGGTGACCTGGGGCAGGACCAAGGTGCTGGACTTTCTGTCTGAAGAGATGGTGAGAGAGGCCGTGCTGCTCTTCACTGTGCCTCGTAAGCCATGAATGACATACTGTGGACTCTGATTGGGACTTTGCCAATACCAATGTATATACTCATTTCCACTAATGGTAGAGTGGCTACAAGGCAGGGTTACATCCTCTCCTTCAGGATAATCCATGGAGCTGGGCTGGGTGGTCTTAGCATCAAACACATTCCCTGGGGGGTTAAGAAATCAAATTAACTCCAGAGCACAAATCAGTGTAATTCTATGGATCAAAGGCATAACCCTCCTATGACTGTGTGGCCCTAACCCCTACTCCAGTGTTTCTACTTATGTCCTGTAAAAATATTGTGGATGTTCATTATTGGATTGCAAGGAAATAAAACCAGTTATCCCAAAGGAAATGAGCCCTAAATATTCATTGGAGAGACTGATGCTGAAACTGAAGCTCCAATACTTTGTCCACTGGCTGAGAAGAGCTGATTCATTGGAATATACCCTGATTCTGGGAAAGACTGAAGGGAAAAGGAGAAGGGGTCATCAGAGGATGAGATGGTTAAACAGCATTACCATCTCAATGGACATGAATTTGAGCATACTCCAGGAGGTAGTAGAGGAAAGAAGAGCCTGGCATACTGACATCCATTTGGTCATAAAAATTTGGATATAACTTAGCAAATGGACAACAACAAAATTATAGAGACCAAAGATATGTGGCAAGAATCAGAGATTCCACAGGCTTTGTTCCATGGGTCCTTGGCTTAATAATCCCAGAGAATTCTTACAACCTGCTTACTGCTAAGGACTCTTCTGGTATCGTGGCTATGATTTAAACTGTAATGTAGAAGACGGGCCTCTTTAGCAAACGCACAGATCATTTCTCAGTTCCATCACTATAATGCAGAATAAAGCACAGAGAGAGGAGTAGAGAGTAAGTGACTCTTTGTGGCCATTTGGCCTCAAAGTCACCCCTTGTAGACACAGAACACTTACCCAAGGTCAGAAACACAGTTACTCCAGTCACCAGCCTCATACTTCAAGGACAAGCTAGGACCATGGGCCCAGAGCTCAGGCTTGTGTCTGATCCTTGACTTGAGGAGGTTCCAGAGAACAGAGGCAACAGCTGTCAGTAAAAACTTACAACCAGTGCAGATGCTGCTGTGTTGTTGCTAGGACCTTCTCAGCCAATGATCAAGCAGTTGCTTATCTATGTCTTCCTCCCAGGTTTTAGTCATGTCCCCAATAGATGGTGAAACATCCCCAGCTCACAGTGAAATCATGTCTGAAGTTTAATGTCTGGCTCAAGAAAAGGAATACCGATCACAATGATGTGTCTATGCACAACCATTGTTCTTTCCTTTGTTTCTTAATAAACTGGATGATGGTCCATGAAGCTTGAGGAACACAATGTTTAATCCCAGAAAAATGTACTGAGTTCTGTGTTGTAAAATGATGAAAACTTGCTTCCACATTCCAGAAAATTAATTGGAGATTCAAAAGTAGGCAGTGATGTGCTCTGGGAGACAGGAAAAGTTAGTAACATTGAAACTAATAGCTACACATCCTAGAACTTGCAGCAGCTCTTGTAAGGGTTCCTGGAATCATGCATCTATTGCCAACTAGGTAGACATTTCCCATGCATTTGTTCTTAATAAACGAACTGATTGACATAGATGGTGTTCACCTCCTCCTTGAACATTGGTCTTTAATCCTCATGTTCCCTATGCCGATGCTTGTGGATGTCATGCAGCAAGGATGCTACGGCAGAGGAATAGACAGAAATGAAGGAAAACAAAGTGGAGGTGGGGTGGAGGTTGATGTGAGTGGTAGAAAAAGTAGGAGGAGGGAAAAAAAGGTATCAGGAATAGAGAAGGGAAGGGATAATCAGAGCAGGGAAATGGGAAAGCATGTTAGGAAGGTACTTGGAAAGGGCTTAGGCTATTGGGCTAACCTGAATCCTTGACCACACACATTCAACAAGGGATAGATAGTAAAGCACAAATTGTCTAAAGAAAGTGAAAGTATGTCATTTTTCCTTTTGGGGGGCACATCAATGGAAAATAAATTTCCGTTCCCTTCTCCCAGAAAGAAAGTATTCAGATGAATCAGCCCCCTCTTGTGACTGAAGAGAAGAACTGCAGATCTAAATCTGGACCAAAAGTCAGCAAGCAACTTTTTGAAAAACCCCTCAAGTTTGCAGGTAAATGGGTTTCTCAGGGGGCACGAGTGGTAAAGAACTCACCTGCCAATGCAGGAGACTTAAGAGACCCAGTTTCAATCCTTGGATCAGGAAGATCCCCTGGAGAAGGGCTCATGGCAACCCACTCCAATATTCTGCCTGGAAAATTCATTGGAAAAAGGAGCCTGGTGGGCTACAGTCCATGACTCGCAGAGTCAGACGCAACTGAAGCATCTTAGCACACAGCATACACATCTTACTTGTAATACCTCTGTACTCATCTGTATTTTCTTGGTCCTAAACACTCCATAGCAGTGTTTTAATTATCTTTGACTGCCTTACTGCAGTCATATGATTCTCATTTGTTGACCTCTTTAAGTTTTCATTTGTCTCTAACCTTCCTATATTTAAAATTTACTTCAATGGCCATGTAATTCAATGTTTATAAGAAAGCTTGGTACACAGTAGACACTCAAGACTTACTTGTATCCTGAATGAGCTGATAAATCATTATTCATGAATTCAATGAGAAAATTGTTGAACAATTGTTCAAATTATTCTGAAAACAATCTTCCAATTTTATGGAATGCCTGCCAAACAAAAGGTTCCAATAGTATAAACAGAGGGTTATTATTGTGAACAAAATGAACAATAAATTGTGAACAAAATGAACAATAAACAATAAATCCAAGTCTAGAATTGAGGAAAATTCTATTGAAGATATGAGAGTAAATGTTATGGCAATCATGCTTTGTTCATTTAACAAACATTCATAAATACTCAATGGAAGTCTTATTGTTGTTCAGTCACTCAGTCGTGTCTGACTCTGTGTGACCCCATGGACTGCAGCACACCAGACTTCCCGGTCCTTCACTATCCCCAAGAATTGCTCAAACTCATGTCCATGTGTGGATGATGCCATCCAGTCATCTCGTCCTCTGTCACCCCCTTTCTCCTCCTGCCCTCAATTCTTCCCAGCATCAGGGTCGTTTCAATGAGTCGGCTCTTCACATCGGTGGGTCAAAGTATTGGAGCTTCAGCTTCAGCATCAGTCTTTTTGATGAATATTCAGGGTTTAGAATTGACTGGTTTGATATCCTTGTTGTCCAAGAAACTCTCAAAGATCTGCAGCAACACAGTTAGAAAGCCTCAATTCTCTGGCTCTCAGCCTTCTTTAGAGTCCAACTCTCACATCCATACATGACTACTGGAAAACCATAGCTTTGACTCTATGGACCTTTGTTAGCAAAGTGATGTCTCTGCTTTTTAATATGCTGTCTAGGTTTGTCATAGCTTTCCTTCCAAGAAGCAAATGCCTTTTAATATCATGGCTGCAATCATCTTCCACAGTGATATTGGAGCCCAAGAAAATAAAATCTGTGACTGCTTACACTTTTTCCCCATCTATTTGCCATGAATTGATGGGATCAGATGCCATGATCTTAGTTTTTTGAATGTTGAGTTTTAAGTCAATTTGTCACTGTCCTCCTTCACCCTCATCGAGAGGCTCTTTAGTTCCTCTTCTCTTTCTGCCATTAGAGTGGTATCATCTGCATATTTGAGGTTGCTGGTATTTCTCCTGGCAATCTTGATTCCAGCTTGTGATTCATCCAACCCAGCATGTCACATGATGTGTGATGTACTCTACATACAATGTAAATGAGCAGAATGACAGTATACAGCCTTGACATACTCCTTTCCCAATTTTGAACCGGTTTGTTGTTCCATGTCCAGTTCTAACTGTTGCTTCCTGACCTGCGTGCAGGTTTCACACAAGGCAGATAAGATGTACTATTATCCTATCTATTTAACAATTTTCCAGTTTGTTGTGATCCACACATTCAAAGGCTTTAGTGTAGTCAGTGAAGCAGAGGTAGATGCTTTTCTGGAATTCCCTTGCTTTTTCTGTGATCCAGTGAATGTTGGCAATTTGATTTATGGTTCCTCTGCCTTTTCTAAATCCAACTTATACGTTTGGAATTTCTCGGTTCACATACTGCTTAAGCCTACTCGAAGGATTTTGCACATTACCTTGCTAATCTATGAAAAGAGCGCAATTGTACGATAGTTTGAACATTCTTTGGTATTGCCTTTCTTTAGTATTGGAATGAAAACTGACCTTTTCTACCGCTGTGACCATTGCTGAGTTTTCAAAATTTGCTGGCAGAATGAGTATAGCACTTTAACAGTATCTTCATTTAGGATTTTAAAAGGTCAGCCGGAATTTCATCATCTGCACTAGCTTTGTTTGTAATAATGCTTTCTAAGGCCCACTAGAGTTCACGCTCCAGGATGCCTGGCTCTAGGTGAGTGACCATTGTGGTTATCTGGGTCTTTGAGACCTTTTTTCATACAGTTTTTCTGTGTATTCTTGCCACCTCTTCTTAATCTCTTCTGCTTCTGTTAGATTCTTGTCAATTCTGTCCTTTTTTGTGCCCATCATTGCATGAAATGTTCCCTTGGTATCTCTAATTTTCTTGAAGAGGTCTCTAGTCTTTCCCATTCTATTGTTCCCTGCTATTTCTTTGCATTGTTCACTTAAGAAAGATTTCTTATCTCTCCTTTCTATTCTCTGGAATTCTGTATTCATTTGGATATATCGTTCCCCTTATTCTTTGTCTCTTACTTCTTTTCTCAGCTATTTGTAATCCCTTCTTAGAGAAACATTTTGCCTTCTTGCATTTCTTTTTCTTTGGGATGGTTTTGGTCACTGCCTTCTGTACAATGTTATGAACCTCCAACCACAGTTCTTCAGGAACTCCGTCTATGAGATCTAATCCCTGAATCTATTTGTCACCTCCACTCTATAATCATAAGGTTCTTGATTTAGGTCATACCAAAATGGTCTAGTGGTTTTCCCTACTTTCTTCAGCTAAAGCCTGGATTTTGCAATAAGTAATGGCACCCCACTCCAGTACTCTTGCCTGGAAAATCCCAGGGATGGAGGAGCCTGGTGGGCTGCAGTCCATGGGGTCGCTAAGAGTCGGACACGACTGAGCAACTTCACTTTCACTTTTCACTTCCATGCATTAGAGAAGGAAATGGCAACCCACTCCAGTATTCTTGCCTGGAGAATCCCAGGGATGGGAGAGCCTGGTGGGCTGCCATCTATGGGGTCGCACAGAGTCGGACACGACTGAAGCAACTTAGCAGCAGCAGCAGCTCATGATCTTAGCCACAGTCGGCTCCAGATTTTCTTTTTGTGACTATATAGATTTCCTCCATCTTCAGCTGCAAAGGATATAATCAATCTGATTTCTGTATTAACCTTCTGATGATATCCATGTGTAGGGTGGGCTCTCGTGTTGTTGGAAGAGGGTGTTTGCTATGACCAGTGTGTTTTCTTGGCAAAACTCTGTTACCCTTTGTCCTGCTTCATTTTGTGCTCCAAGGCCAAACTTGCCTGTTACTCCAGCTATGTCTTGACTTCCTATGTTTGCATTCCAATCCCCTATGATGAAAAAGACATCTTTTCTTGGGTGTAGTTCTAGAAATTCTTGTAGATCTTGATAGAACCATTCTTCATAGATCTCTTTAGGTTCCAGTTTAAATTCATATTTTCACTGGCACTGAAACATACATTCATCCTGTTCTGGGTCAGGTCTTCCTCATATCCAAATCTTCTCCAAGGAGCCCTGTAAATGGTACAATCTGGATGACAATAAAGGTTTGAGACACTTTTCACAGCTAGGAAAGTTGTGTCTCATTTCTCAAAGATAAAAATAATTAGAACAATAAAACCTGTCTCATAGGGTTTTGATATTTAAATTAGATAATGAATTGGAAATGCATCCTACAGTGCCTGACATATAGTAAGCTCAATAAATATCAACTCTCTTTATTCTACTAAAACCTTCCTTTCCTTCAATGGCCAGGCTTGTGACCTGCTTTTTTCCCCCACATCAGTTCAGTAATGGAAGCTTCTAGGACATTTACTTAATCACTTGCTTTCCTAGAGATAGTCATTATTTTCCCTTATCCTTTTGGTGTGATAGCAGCTAGTTACACTGATACTCTCAGGGTGCTGAAAGGACACAGATGGATCAAGTGAGGCTTGATTTTCATTTCCCTAAAAGTAGTAAAATCAAGGACATATTGCATGTTTACTAGCTACTATTGGATATAATATTTCTGAATTGGATCTCCAAGATTTTTCCATTATTATTAACTATTTTCACTTCATATTTGTTTATGAGCTTTTAATATATTCTGCATTTTCTTCCCATTTCATTAATGTAGATTGCATATATAGCCTTCCAGTCACATTGACTTTCCACTCTTTTAGCAGTGATTTTTAACAAAAAAGACAATCTAAAAATATACTTTCATGTTCATAAGAAGCTTCCTTGTCAGTTTTGTTTTCTTTAAAAACTTTGAGAATGCTTTCCTTTTGTGACTGCCATTGCTTGTGATGAAAACTCAAGCATCATTCCTAATGGTGTTTCCCAGAACATAGCATATTGATTTCTCCTATTAGCAAGATTTTCTTCCACTAAATTAGACCCTTGGATTTGTCTTAAATTCCTTGCAAACGTCTGCCAAAACCACAGTGGTGAACTTGCAGAATACTTTATTCACCTTTATGACTTTTCACATAGCATTGCTCCTGAATAATGAGCTTGCTTTATAGGAAGTCAAGTACAACAGTGAGTGGGGATTCTTGCTATGATAAAGAGGTTATGGAATGGGTAATGGATGAGGTAGTTATAGATACCAGTTACAATCATGTGGTCATTTGCAGTAACAAAAGCTATAATAGTTATAAAATTATCTTCATTTTCAGATCAGATCAGATCAGATCAGTCATTCAGTAGTGTCCGACTCTTTGCGACCCCATGAATTGCAGCACACCAGGCCTCCCTGTCCATCACCAACTCCTGGAGTTCACTCAGACTCACGTCCATCGAGTCAGTGATGCCATCCAGCCATCTCATCCTCTGTCATCCCTTCTCCTCCAGCCCCCAATCCCTACCAGCATCAGAGTCTTTTCCAATGAGTCAACTCTTCGCATGAGGTGGCCAAAGTACTGGAGTTTCAGCTTTAGCATCATTCCTTCCAAAGAAATCCCAGGGCTGATCTCCTTCAGAATGGACTGGTTGGATCTCCTTGCAGTGCAAGGGACTCTCAAGAGTCTTCTCCAGCACCACAGTTCAAAAGCATCAATTCTTCGGTGCTCAGCCTTCTTCACAGTCGAACTCTCACATTCATACATGACCACAGGAAAAACCATAGCCTTGACTAGACGAACCTTTGTTGGCAAAGTAATGTCTCTGCTTTTGAATATTCTATCTAGGTTGGTCATAACTTTCCTTCCAAGGAGTAAGTGTATTTTAATATCATGGCTTCAGTCACCATCTGCAGTGATTTTGGAGCCCAGAAAAATAAAGTCGGACACTGTTTCCCCTGTTTCCCCATCTATTTCTCATGAAGTGGTGGGACCGGATTCCATGATCTTAGTTTTCTGAATGTTGAGCTTTAAACCAACTTTTTCACTCTCCACTTTCACTTTCATCAAGAGGCTTTTTAGGTCCTCTTCACTTTCTGCTATAAGGGTGGTGTCATCTGCATATCTGAGGTTATTGATATTTCTCCCGGCAATCTTGATTCCAGCTTGTGTTTCTTCCAGGCCAGCGTTTCTCATGATGTACTCTGCATAGAAGTTAAATAAACAGGGTGACAATATACAGCCTTGACGAACTTCTTTTCCTATTTGGAAACAGTCTGTTGTTCCATGTCCAGTTCTCACTGTTGTTTCCTGACCTGCATACAAATTTCTCAAGAGGAAGACCAGGTGGTCTGGTATTCCCATCTCTTTCAGAATTTTCCACAGTTTCTTGTGATCCACGCAGTCAAAGGCTTTGGCATAGTCAATAAAGCAGAAATAGATGTTTATCTGGAACTCTCTTGCTTTTTCCATGATCCAGCAGATGTTGGCAATTTGATCTCTGTTCCTCTGCCTTTTCTAAAATCAGCTTGAACATCTGGAAGTTCACGGTTCACATATTGCTGAAGCCTGGCTTGGAGAATTTTGAGCATTACTTTACTAGTGTGTGAGATGAACGCAATTATGCGGTAGTTTGAGCATTCTTTGGCATTGCCTTTCTTTGGGATTGGAATGAAAACTGACCTTTTCCAGTCCTGTGGCCACTGCTGAGTTTTCCAAATTTGCTGGCATATTGAGTGCAGCACTTTCACAGCATCATCTTTCAGGATTTGGAATAGGTTAACTGGAATTCCATCACCTCCACTAGCTTTGTTTGTAGTGATGCTTTCTAAGGCCCACTGGACTTCATATTCCAGGATGTCTGGCTCTAGGTCAGTGATCACATCATCGTGATTATCTGGGTCATGAAGATCTTTTTTTGTACAGTTCTTCTGTGTACATCTCTTCTTAATAGCTTCTGTTTCTGTTAGGTCCGTACCATTTCTGTCCTTTATTGAGCCTATCTTTGCATGAAATGTTCCCTTGGTATCTCTAATTTTCTTGAAGAGATCTTTAGTCTTTCCCATTCTGTTGTTCTCCTCTATTTCTTTTCATTGAGCACTGAAGAAGGCTTTCTTATCTCTTCTTGCTATTCTTTGGAACTCTGCATTCAGATGCTTATATCTTTCCTTTTCTCTTTTGCTTTTTGCTTCTCTTCTTTTCACAGCTATTTGTAAGGCCTCCCCAGTCAGCTATTTTGCTTTTTTGTATTTCTTTTCTATGGGAATGGTCTTGATCCCTGTCTCCTGTACAATGTCATGAACCTCATTCCATAGTTCATCAGGCACTCTATCTATCAGATCTAGGCCCTTAAATCTATTTCTCACTTCCACTGTATAATCATAAGGGATTTAATTCAGGTCATACCTGAATTGTCTAGTGGTTTTCCCTACTTTCTTCATTTTAAGTCTGAATTTGGCAATAAGGAGTTCATGGTCTGAGCCACAGTCAGCTCCTGGTTTTTTTTTTTTTTTTTTTTCTGACTGTATAGAGCTTCTCCATCTTTGGCTGCAAAGAATATAATCAGTCTGATTTCAGTGTTGACCATCTGGTGATGTCCATGTATAAACTCTTCTCTTGTGTTGTTGGAAGAGGGTGTTTGTTATGACCAGTGTATTTTCTTGGCAAAACTCTATTAGTCTTTGCCCTGATTCATTCCATATTCCAAGGCCAAATTTGCCTGTTACTCCAGGTGTTTCTTGACATCCTACTTTTGCATTCCAGTCCCCTATAATGAAAAGGACATCTTTTTTGGGTGTTAGTTCTAAAAGGTCTTGTAGGTCTTCATAGAACCGTTCAACTTCAGCTTCTTCAGCATTACTGGTTGGGGCATAGACTTGGATTACTGTGATACTGAATGGTTTGCCTTGGAAATGAACAGAGATCATTCTGTCGTTTTTGAGATTGCATCCAAGTACTGCATTTCGGACTCTTTTGTTGACCATGATGGCCGCTCCATTTCTTCTGAGGGATTCCTGCCTGCAGTAGTAGATATAATGGTCATCTGAGTTAAATTCACCCATTCCAGTCCATTTCAGTTTGCTAATTCCTAGAATGTTGACATTCACTCTTGCCATCTCTTGTTTGACCACTTCCAATTTGCCTTGATTCATGGACCTGACATTCCAGGTTCCTATGCAATATTGCTCTTTACAGCATTGGACCTTGCTTCTATCACCAGTCACATTCACAGCTGGGTATTGTTTTTGCTTTGGCTCCATCCCTTCATTCTTCCTGGAGTTATTTCTCCACTGATCTGCAGTAGCATATATTTATGTATACATTAACCATTTTTAGCTTCTCTCTCGTCTTTGCCTGCCTGCAGTAAAAGGAAACATGCCACTACATTTTACTCTTACTTCTCAGGGTATCTCAGTGGTTAAGATACAGAATTCAATGGGAGAATGTGATTCAGCTAGATGAGGAAAGAACATCACCTGTAAATGGATAAATGAACTCGGTATTTTCTTTGAAGGAGAGAACTTGTTTTGCTTGAATGAAGAATAATTGCATCATATTAACAGGGAGCATGTTCAGACTTAAATTGAGAAAGTGGAGAAGACCACTAGACCATTCAGGTATAACCTAAATTAAATCCATTATGATTATAAGTGGAAGTGAGAAATAGATTTAAGGGACTAGATCTGATAGACAAAGTGCCTGATGAACTATAGACAGAGGATCGTGTCATTGTACTGGAGACAGGGATCAAGACCATCCCCAAGAAAAAGAAATGCAAAAAATCAAAATGGCTGTCTAAGGACGCCTTACAAATAGCTGTAAAAAGAAGAGAAGCAAAAAGCAAAGGAGAAAAGGAAAGATATACCCATTTGAATGCAGAGTTCCAAAGAATAGCAAGGAGAGATAAGAAAGCCTTCTTCAGTGATCAATGCAAAGAAATAGAGGAAAACAATAAAATGGGAAAGACTAGAGATCTCTTCAAGAAAATTAGAGATTATAAGGGAACATTTCATGCAAAGATGGGCTCTATAAAGGATAGAAATGGTATGGACCTAACAGAAGCAGAAGATATTAAGAAGGGGTGGTAAGAATACACAGAATAACTGTACAAAAAAAATATCTTCACGACCCAGATAATCATGATGGTGTGATCACTGACCTAGAGCCAGACATCCTGGAATATGAAGTCAAGTGGGCCTTAGAAAGCATCACTACAAACAAAGCTAGTGGAGGTGATGGAATTCCAGTTGAGCCATTTCAAATCCTAAAAGATGATCCTGTGAATGTGCTGCACTCAATATGCCAGCAAATTTGGAAAACTCAGCAGTGGCCACAGGACTGGAAAAGGGCAGTTTTCATTCCAATCCCAAAGAAAGGCAATGCCAAAGAATGCTCAAACTACTGCACAATTGCACTCATCTCGCAAGCTAGTAAATTAATGCTTAAAATTCTCCAAGCCAGGCTTCACCAATACGTGAACCATGAATTCCAGATGTTCAAGCTGGATTTAGAAAAGGCAGAGGAACCAGAGATCAAATTGCCAACATCCTCTGGATCATTGAAAAAGCAAGAGAGTTCCAGAAAAACATCTATTTCTGTTTTATTGACTATGAAAAAGCCTTTGACTGTGTGGATCACAATAAACTGTAGAAAATTCTGAAAGAGATGGGAATACCAGACCACCTGACATGCCTCTTGAGAATCCTGTATTCAGGTCAGAAGCAACAGTTGGAACTGGACATGGAACAAACAACAGACTAGTTCCAAATAGGAAATGGAGTACGTCAAGGCTGTATATTGTCACCCTGCTTATTTAACTTCTATGCAGAGTACATCATGAGAAATGCTGGGCTGGAGGAAGCACAAGCTGGAATCAAGATTGCCGGGAGAAATACCTCAGATATGCAGATGACACCCCCCTTATGGCAGAGAGTGAAGAAGAACTAAAGAGCCTCTGATGAAAGTGAAAGAGAGTGAAAAAGTTGGCTTAAATCTCCACATTCAGAAAACTAAGATCATGGCATCTGGTCCCGTCACTTCATGGCAAATAGATCGGGAAACAGTGGAAACAGTAGCTGACTTTATTTTTTTGGGCTCCAAAATCACTGCAGATGGTGATTGCAGACATGAAATAAAAAGACGTTTCCTCCTTGGAAGGAAAGTTATGACCAACCTAGACAGCATATTAAAAAGCAGAGACATTACTTTTCCAATAAAGGTCCATCTAGTCAAGGCTATGGTTTTTCCAGTAGTCATGTATGGATGTGAGAGTTGGACTATAAAGAAAGCTGAAAGCCAAAGTATTGATGCTTTTGAACTGTAGTGTTGGAGAAGACTCTTGAGAGTCCCTTGGACTGAGAGGAGATTCAACCACTCCATCCTAAAGGTGATCAGTCTTGGGTGTTCATTGGAAGGACTGATGTTGAAGCTGAAACTCCAATAATTTGGCCACCTGATGCAAAGATCTGACTCATTTGATAGGACCTTGATGCTGGGAAAGATTGAGGGCAGGAGGAGAAGGGGATGACAGAGGATGAGATGGTTGGATGGCATCACCGGCTCAATAGACATGAATTTGGGTAAACTCTGGGAGTTGTCGATGGACAGGGAGGCCTGGCATGCTGCCATTCATGGGGTCACAAAGAGTCGGACATCACTGAGCAACTGAACTGAACTGAACAGGAATCATAATTTTCCTGTTGTCCTGATCAGAAAGTTTTGTTCTTCAAAGAGGTAATGATGAATTCTTAGTTAACAAGGAATGAAGTTAACTAGTTAAGCTATTATGGTGGCTTTGTACTGTCTCAACTTAACTATCTGGAAATCTGTTTCCCAGAATTTCCTTCCCTATATTGTTTTTGTTTATGGCCGGCCATGAAAGAGGTCTGTGTAGGATTTTGAAGGTACTTTTCATGTAGTAGCCATGTTTCTATGTTCCACAGGTTGGTGCAGGGTTCCAGGGACTATGGCAACTCATAATGTTGCTGCTGATCAGGTAGCTCAATTTATTGTTGACTCACAACTCCTCGACCTTCCACCAGATCTCTTACTCATGTTATCTTTGTCTTTGACCAAGTATGCTTGTAGCATGATGGGAAATGACATCCACTTCTCCTGAAGGTCACCCAGTACTTTGAGCCTAAAGGAGGTAAGAGAAAAAGACAAGTTTCAGTGTATCTTGTGGGTTCCATTGTCCTCATGTTATTTCCATACATGTCACAGTCTGTCCATGCTTTTGTCCACATCCAACTTTCCTTCACAAATGTTACTCTGATTGCCTTTCAGTAAATCCAGACACAATACCAAATACAAATATAACAGTTTTTAACTGTATTTAGTGTTGGAATACAAATGGAACAGACTCTTCCACCAGCTTTAGCCCCTGCCTGTGAATAATCCTTTACTGTTCAATCGTTCAGCGGTGTCTGACTCTTTGTGACTCCATGGACTGCAGCACATTGGGCATCACTGTCCATCACCGACTCCCAGAGCTTTCTCACACTCATGTCCATCGAGTCAGTGATACCATCCAACCATCTCATCCTCTGTCATCCCCTTCTCCTCCTGTTTTCAATCTTTCTCAGTACCAGGGTGTTTTCCAATGAGTCAGTTCTTCACATCAGGTGGCCAAAGTATTGGAGTTTCAGCATCAGCATCAGTCCTTTCAATGAGTATTCAGGACTGATTTCCTTTAGGATTGACTGGTTTGATCTCCTTTCCATTCAAGGGACTCTCCCCAGGTCTCCTGCATTGCAGGTGGATACTGTACCAGCTGAGCCACAAGAGAAGCAGAATAATCCTCATAACTAATATCTTACTCTAGCTACATCACTGGTAGTTCTCCTTCTCTGAATATGCCCTGACACGATGTCTCAGAGGAAAGGGCTGTATAATAAGTTGTTTCAGTTATGTCGTACTCTTTGCAACCCTATGGACTGTAGCCCACTAAGCTCCTCTGTCCAAGGGATTCTCCAGGAAAGAATACTGGAGTGGGTTGCCATGCCCCTCCTCCAGTGGAACTTCCCAAAACAGGGATCAAATCTGTGCCTCTTATGTCTCCTGCATTGGCAGGCGAGTTCTTTACCCCTAGTGCCTGGGAAGCCTTGAAAGGAAAGAACTAAGGAAATGATTTTCATGACAATTTCAGATACTATATCAAGATTTGTGATGTGAGGATCTCTAGGTGAAAGTGTCATTTTATATTATTATGGGGCAAGTTTTTAAATTTAGACAACTTTACACATGTTCTGTATGGTTGATTTAAAGTCAAAAATTCAAGAGGAGAATGTACCAGTAGAAAATTACTATGAACACCTGCTTCCATATGGCATGAAAGGAGCTTTTATTTAGAATTAAATCTTCTGATCCAGACCACAGATGAAGCAACCGCAGGACTACCATTTATTGTCTGGGATCTGCAGGTGTGTATTTCAGCTGGGGTCCTACAGCAGAGAGGCTTTCTCTTATTAAGCTTGGGGGTTTTTGCTCAGCTTTTCCTATTACTTCAAGCACTGTGAGTTCCCAGAGAGCACAGAAGTACTTTGCAGAATCTTCCAATTGTAAGGTTGAAATGGTGAGGCTGGAGGATTTACGTGATCTCTCAAAATTTATAGAGTAATGGCCATCCCTTGTAAGGAAAATCATCCCTCCAGTGGGATGTTGCTTGTACCAAAAAATGTTGTAACTGTTCCAACTTGTTTCACACCGACAGTTTAGGGTAACTGATTGCCCAACTCTACTGGATATGTCTGGCGGGTCTTGAATAACTTTCTGGGCTACACTGGATCCTGTGGGGAAAATCAGAAAACAGAGATGAAACAGTGAATAAAATAGTGTAGGAATTAGACTCATTTAGGACCACCACCCCCCAAAACAAACTGAAATCATAAGATGCCTGCTTTTCTCCAACCCTCCTTTCCTCCCCAAGTCCCTGTGAAGCACCACATGCCTGTGTGCAGGCTTTTCACCCTGAACATGCGCACCCACATTTGGGAGCATCCCTACCAGAGAAGGTGAAGGCCAGGAGCACCCAGAGCATCCTGAAGAGCGGCATGAGGCATGGATTCCCCTGCACAAATGTGCTCAGTTTTGCCTCAAGCTGAGAGTGTCTTTGAGCTCCTGGCAGCACATATACATATAACCTCAGGTCCTGTGTGACTCCTTCAAACAGAAAGTGGGGTTTGTCGTTTACATACGTCATGTGGTCTGTGCACAGATGGGAAAAAAAGTCTGGCTCACCACAAACTTTTACTTTGTCAATTTTTCTTTCACTGGTAATTAAGTTAGGCTGATCCTGAAAGGAGGCTTCACAAAAGCAATTAGTAATAAAGGTTTGAGCTGAGGGGAATTGAGGAACAAACTAGGTGACATTCACTGATAATTATTCAACACAATAATTTTGCCATCCCATTTAAAACAGCATTTGTTTTTTGTTTTTGAACTTTTTATTAGAGTATAGTTGATTTACAGTGTTGTGTTAGCTTCTGCTGTACAGCAAAATGAAATATCCATCAACAGAGGAGTGGATAAAGATGTGGAACATATGTACGATGAAATTGTTGCCGTTGTTGTTTAGTTGCTAAGTCGTGTCCCACTGGTTTTCAACCCCATGGACTGTAGCCCTCCAGACTGCTCTGTCCATGGAATTTCCCAGGCAAGAATACTGGAGTGGGGTACCATTTCCTTCTTCAGGGGTTCTTCCTGACCCAGGGGTCAAACCCATGTCTCCTGCTTGGCAAATACATTCTTTACCACCAGGCCACCAGGGAAACCCATGATGAAGCCATTCAGCTATAACAAAAAAAGAATAAAATAATGCCATTTGGTGCAACATGAACGATCTAAAATAAAATTTAGTATAAGCTATCAACCCTTCTTGTAATCTACTTACTAGTCATGTATTTAGCTTACAATTATATTGTTCCATCCAGAATCTAAGTACTTTATTTAAAAACTCACAGATCTTTGGTCTTCTTGGTGAAATGTAGTCTTATCCAAAATTTTTAATGTATTTTTTTCTGGGGTTTTAGGGCTCTACTTAGTTTTTTCAATATGTAAAAATTACTTTGACATCAAATGATAAAAAAGAAATCAGTCCTTCTGACTTTAAGAGTCTATAGATATAGAATCTATAGATATAGATACAGAATCAATAGAATTATTGATTGTGTTTATATGAATTTATGACAGGAATAAAATAATTATACTTTTCAAACATGATATTGAGTCTTATTTATTAGATTTTGAGAAGGATCAGAATATTCAGTCTCATTTCCTCCACAAGTAGAATTGTACTTATTAGATTATTTGTCTTGGAATTGTCCTCATGTCACATTTTCTATCCCACTGGTCCAAATTGTTCAGTCTCACTAGTTAGTTGCTTATTATTTTTTCTTCTTGCAAAATGCACTTTAGATAAGCATGCTAGATCTTTCTGTGCCATAGTATTATAATACACTCCAACAAAACTTAGTACCTACAAGCTGTATCTACACCATAGATGGTGATGCATGAAGTTTGTAAACTGTTACATGTTCACTGAAGGCAGGAGGAGATGGGGATGACAGAGGATGAGATTGTTGGATGGCATTACCAACTCAATCAACATGAGTTTGCATAAGCTCGGGGAGTTGGTGATGGACAGGGAAACCTGGCATGCTGCAGTCCACTGGGTCACAAAGAGTCAGAAACAACTGAGCAACTGAAGTGAACTGAACTGACATGTTCATTTAGAATATAGCTGTCAATCTTCCATTTGGTTTCATCATTTTAATGGATGAATTAATAAAAAGAAGCAAAGGCATAAAGATAATAGAAAAGAAAGTACAGACAAGGTCTTTAAAACAGTGTCAATTCCTTGGTTTTAAGTTTCTTGAGTGGTGTCGTTAATGACTGATACGTGGAGGAGAATGCATATTTAGTTGAGACATCTTCTCCCCTGTCCTATTTCACCTCTGAGTGCTGTCAGGCAGCTGATGCCTTGGTTTGCTTGTATCTTAAAAGAAGAGATCATGAATGCTCACAGCAGCCTAGGCAGCAGCATGATATTGTATGTGTAGCATATATATTTATATATAACAATTATATAAATATATATACCAGAAAATTGATATTAATAAAATATTTTTAAAATATAAATGATAATCTGATACATCAGTTTTATATGCACTTTTTTATGCATAGCTCTATGAAATTTTCTCACAGGTGTAGGTTTTTGTACCATTACAAGAATCATGATACAGAATTGTTCCATCTCTAGAGAAAACGATTTTCATACTATCTCCACCCCTGCAACTCATGATAATGCCTAGAAACTACTGATCTTTTTTTTTTTTAATTTTATTTTATTTTTAAACTTTACATAATTGTATTAGTTTTGCCAAATATCAAAATGAATCCGCCACAGGTATACATGTGTTCCCCATCCTGAACCCTCCTCCCTCCCTCCCTCCCTCCCCATTCCATCCCTCTGGGTCGTCCCAGTGCACCAGCCCCAAGCATCCAGTATCGTGCATCGAACCTGGACTGGCAATTCGTTTCATACATGATATTTTACATGTTTCAATGCCATTCTCCCAAATCTTCCCACCCTCTCCCTCTCTCACAGAGTCCATAAGACTGTTCTATACATCAGTGTCTCTTTTGCTGTCTCGTACACAGGGTTATTGTTACCATCTTTCTAAATTCCATATATATGTGTTAGTATACTGTATTGGTGTTTTTCCTTCTGGCTTACTTCACTCTGTATAATAGGCTCCAGTTTCATCCACCTCATTAGAACTGATTCAAATGTATTCTTTTTAATGGCTGAGTAATACTCCATTGTGTATATGTACCACAGCTTTCTTATCCATTCATCTGCTGATGGACATTTAGGTTGCTTCCATGTCCTGGCTATTATAAACAGTGCTGCGATGAACATTGGGGTACACGTGTCTCTTTCCCTTCTGGTTTCCTCAGTGTGTATGCCCAGCAGTGGGATTGCTGGATCATAAGGCAGGTCTATTTCCAGTTTTTTAAGGAATCTCCACACTGTTCTCCATAGTGGCTGTACTAGTTTGCATTCCCACCAACAGTGTAAGAGGGTTCCCTTTTCTCCACACCCTCTCCAGCATTTGTTGCTTGTAGACTTTTGGATCACAGACATTCTGACTGGCGTGAAATGGTACCTCATAGTGGTTTTGATTTGCATTTCTCTGATAATGAATGATGCTGAGCATCTTTTCATGTGTTTGTTAGCCATCTGTATGTCTTCTTTGGAGAAATGTCTATTTAGTTCTTTGGCCCATTTTTTGATTGGGTCATTTATTTTTCTGGAGTTGAGCTGTAGGAGTTGCTTGTATATTCTCGAGATTAGTTGTTTGTCAGTTGCTTCATTTGCTATTATCTTCTCCCATTCTGAAGGCTGTCTTTTCACCTTGCTAATAGTTTCCTTTGATGTGCAGAAGCTTTTAAGGTTAATTAGGTCCCATTTGTTTATTTTTGCTTTTATTTCCAATATTCTGGGAGGTGGGTCATAGAGGATCCTGCTGTGATGTATGTCGGAGAGTGTTTTGCCTATGTTCTCCTCTAGGAGTTTTATAGTTTCTGGTCTTACGTTGAGATCTTTAATCCATTTTGAGTTTATTTTTGTGTATGGTGTTAGAAAGTGTTCTAGTTTCATTCTTCTAAAAGTGGTTGACCAGATTTCCCAGCACCACTTGTTAAAGAGATTGTCTTTAATCCATTGTATATTCTTGCCTCCTTTGTCAAAGATAAGGTGTCCATATGTGCGTGGATTTATCTCTGGGCTTTCTATTTTGTTCCATTGATCTATATTTCTGTCTTTGTGCCAGTACCATACTGTCTTGATAACTGTGGCTTTGTAGTAGAGCCTGAAGTCAGGTAGGTTGATTCCTCCAGTTCCATTCTTCTTTCTCAAGATCGCTTTGGCTATTCGAGGTTTTTTGTTTTTCCATACAAATTGTGAAATTATTTGTTCTAGCTCTGTGAAGAATGCTGTTGGTAGCTTGATGGGGATTGCATTGAATCTATAGATTGCTTTGGGTAGTATACTCATTTTCACTATATTGATTCTTCCAATCCATGAACATGGTATATTTCTCCATCTGTTAGTATCCTCTTTGATTTCTTTCACCAGTGTTTTATAGTTTTCTATATATAGGTCTTTAGTTTCTTTAGGTAGATATATTTTGATGTCTATATTTTTGTCCTTTTGAGAATGCTGTAAAAGTAAACTCATACATTATGTATGCGATTGTAATATTATAGTGTGTAAGCATGTACCATGTAGTCTTCTGAGATAATTTTTTCACTCACCATTGAGATCCATCTAAGCTATTGCATGTATCAATAGTATACTTCTTTTAATCACTACAGACTTTCCCCAGCTTATGATGTACCAACTTAGGATTTTTGACTTTATGGTTATGAGAAAGGTATATATACATTCACTAGAAACCATACTTTGTATTTTCAATTTTTATCTTTCCCCATGCTGGTAACATGCTGTATACATTCTCTAATGATGCTGAACAGCAACAGCAAGCTGAGCTCTCAGTCAGCCCTGGGATCGTGAGGGTAAACCACTGATCCACTACAACCATTCTGCACTCATACAGTCCTTCTGTTCTTCACTTTCAGCACAACATCTTAAGGTTAGGCTAGGCTAGACTCTGATTCACAGTGTTAATTATACTCATTTTATACTTATGATATTTTCAACTTAAACTAGCTTATTGAGACTTAACCCTATTTCAAGTTGAGATAGATCTATAAGTAATACTTTATTGTATGGGTGTACCACAGCATATTTATCTATTCACACAATGAAGAACACTTGGCTGGTTTCCAGCTTTTGGCCATCACAAACACAGCTGCCATGAATATTCATGTACAGATTTTTGTGTGAACATGGTTTTCATTTCTCAAGTATAAATGCTCGTAAAGGAGTATGATTCTGAGCTGTAAGGTGAGTGAATATTTAAGTTTATGTGGAACTGCTAAACTGTCCTCCAGAATGACTACCATTTCCCCACTAGCAGTGTATGAGTGATCCAGTTTCTCTACATCATTGCCAGAACTTGGTATCATCAGTATTTTTCATTTTAGCCATTAAGCAAGATGTGGACTGGTATCTCATTGTGGCTTTAATTTGCATTTCCCTGATGGTTAATGATGTTGAACATCTGTTTACATGCTTATTTCCATGCTTATTTCCCTAATACAAAGTTCTTGCATGAAGTGTCTGAAGGGTGAACCTTTTGTTCATTTTTCAGTTAGATTGCTTGTTTTCTTCCTGCTGAGTTTGGAGAGTACCTTGTATTCTGAATACCATCCTTTGATGAAAATACATTGTGAAAATATTCCTGCCTATTCTGTGGTTTGTCTTTTTCATTATCTTAATAGTATCTTTCACAGAGCAAGCATTTTTAATTTTGATGAAATAGTTTACTTTTTTATGGATTGTGATTTCAGTGTCATGACAAAAATCATTTTGTCTAACAACTGGTCCTGAAGATTTTCTTTTTTTCAAAAAGAGTCATAGTTTTATATTTCACACATGGAAGTATGGTCCATTTTGAGATTTTCCTTAAATTTTTGTATCAGGTGTGAGATTTAGGCCAAGTTTCAGTTACCTGCCTAAATCATTTGCTTGTATCATTCCTCCATTGAATTGTCATTGCACCTTTGCCAAAAAGTCAGATTTCCCAACTTTCTCCACATCCCCACTTGTGATAACTCAGTAGCATATACTTGTTAGTGAATTTTATTATCCTTTTTGTATTTTGTATTATACTTTTTATTTTATATTGGAGTATAGCCAATTAATTTCACTTTCATGCACTGGAGAAGGAAATGACAACCCACTCCAGTGTTCTTGCCTGGAGAGTCCCAGGGAAGGGGAACCTGGTGGGCTGCTGTCTATGGGGTCGCACAGAATCGGACATGACTGAAGCACTGAAGCAATTTAGCAGCAGCAGCAGCAGCAGCAGCCAATTAATGCTGTAATAGCTTCAGGTGGACACCAGAGGGAGTCTATCTGACTAACACTGTAGCATCTGTACTATTGCTTACTTTTCATTCCTTATAGTTATAATTTGTGCTTTCTCTTTTTTCACCATGATAATTTTACCTAGGAATGTATATTTTATTAATCATTTTAGCAAAATTAACTTGGTATCTCATAGTTATTTCTATCATTTTCTTTCTATTTTACAAATTTGACATTTTTTATTATGTTCTTGTTTCAGTTTACATTAGTTGTAATTTTTCTTCTTTTTTTTTTTTGTTGAAAGCTTACATAACTGTTTTCTCAGCCTTTTTCTTTAGCAGTATAAACATCTAAAAGGATAAATCTCTCCTATGTAAAATATTAACTATATCTCATAAATATTTGTATGTATGTGTTCTCACTATATTTTCTTTCAAAATATTTTCTTATACCACACTAATTATTTATTTAGTGTTTTTTTTTTAAGTTTAATGTCTAAGTTCCAAATATTTGGGAGTTTCTAGAGATATACTTTTGCTATTGATTTTCTAAGTCAATTCTAATTTGATCAAAGAATAAATTCTATATAATTTGTTTTCTTAAATGTACTAAGACTTTTTATGCACTAACCAATGTGCATGTGTGTATTTATCTACATGGCAGGGTGTGCCTGGAGCCTCGGCTGCAGATCTGGGTACAGGCTGCAGGTGCCTGGGGAGCACTGTGCACTTGCTGCACAGAAGTAGGTGGCTGAGTCTCCAGGCTGGGACGCTGTGATGTGCAGTGAGAGCTGTTTGGCATCCCGTACTGAGGAAAACTGTGAGTCTCCCACCTTCCTTTTTATTCGTAACTGAATCTATGACTATCAAGAATACAAGGCCTTTACCAAGGTGTTGACTGTACCAGGAGAAGTAGTCAAATGCTCTCTTCTCCTACAGTTCAGAATGGAAATCTCTCCTTCCTGGACTATCAAAGATTGAGGGCTCTGTTTCACCTGCTTTTGGTCACTTTTTTCCTTCTCTTGTCCACCCACCCGTTTAAAGAGATAAAAAGTCTTCAGGTCTACAGATTAATATTTCCTTCTTAAAGTTCCTATCTGCATGAATTTGTCCATTCCCCAATTTTCTCATTCCCCTTAATTAATGAGATATCTTAGTTTTCATCCACCACAAACCACAGTCTAAGTGAAGCCACAGAAGTAAAAATGATGCTCCCAGAATCTTGTCCATCGTTCTTGGCACCAAAGGTCAGTGACAACTCACGTTCCTCTTCTGGTCTTCTCAACCAGCTAGAACTCTGACTTTAAGTTCACATCTGCTTTAATGCTTTCAACAGACCCCATCCTCTTACAAATGCTTTCACTTAAACCTATCTCTCTCAAAGAAAGTATTCCCCATATTGAAGCTAGAATTGCTGTAAATTAATTTCATTGGGAATCAGAAACACTCTGCTTACACATGGGTTAAGAGCAGGTTAGAATTTCTCTCCCACTGTCCACCTCTTCCTTTTCTTAACACCTCCTAGAAAAACTCATATATTAGGACAGCATGATATGTTAATGGAGATTACATTATTTTACAATGGGAAAGAGAGAGACTCCCATGAAGTTACAAATTAGTGTGCAGAGGGATATTTCTTTTTTTATTATAAATACTAATTAAAGTCTATTGAAGATACACAGAAGCATATTATATATCATTACAAGATAAAGTCATGGATCCAAACAGAGAGAATGTATAGCCCTTTTGCCATGATGACTTCAATTTTGACACAATTTTTCAGACGTGTCCACATTTTACATGACCCTAAAAAATGATAGAGAGCCAATCAAGTTCAATTTATATATATATATATATATATATACTTTTCCTAAAATATAAATTTGGCAAATGGAATATTTCCAAGATGATCATGGATCCTAAGCTGACATTCGGGTTGCTCAGAATACTTTTGATAAGGGTTGAAGTATAAAAAGTGAGTTAAATTATGAATCTGTACAGATTTAAGACATCCAAATACTCTGTCTCTTCCTTCACACACATCGGTATCACAGATGTCCCTCAGCTTCTGATGTCATTAAGATCACATGACCATTGCTGCTGATATTTTATCAGAGATAGAATAAAACAACCCACCACCTCTGGATGGTGAAGATGATTCTGGAAAATATAGTGAATAAGAGAAGCAATATCAAGTGTCAAAGTGTAAGAGGTCTGAAGGAAAGGTTGGAGAGGAAATACCCAGGGTCAGGAGAGAAACATGGGTTTGTGAGTAAAACATGTCCTTCATCACTTAGGGAGCAGAGCAGTGTGAAGATTAAAGTGGATAGTGCTGGGGAAGACATGTCTAGACTTGGCTAGAAAGAGATGGGGGTTGGTTGGATAGGCAAAGAAAGTTCAAAGACAAATGTGAACATTGGAGAATTAGACTTGAATAATAGCAAAAGCAGTGAAACCTGCAGGACTGTTCCCAGGAATAAATGTCACGGTGGCTATATTAGACATTGTTGGCACCTTGCTCAAATTTTCTCAGAAACGTCATCTGTGCTCAGTCCCCAAGTTCTTTGTGTTTTGCTGCCAGCAGCTTAGATAACAACTGATTTCTGTGACTATCCAATTCTCTTGTCTAAGTGGTACAGTGTAGTCTGACATGTGCTGTAGCACTCCCCACAAAATCAGGCAGACAGAACATCAGGAACCTCTGAAATCTTCTTCTTGTTTGGCCTTTTCCCTTTCCCTAGTCAGTGGGCTTCCCAGGTGGTGCTAATGGTAAAGAAGCCACCTGCCAAGGCAGGAGACCTGAGAGACTCCAGTTCAATCCCTGGGTCTGGAAGACCCCCTGGAGGAGGAAATAGCAACCCAGTCCAGTATTCTTGCCTGGAAAATCCCACAGGCAGAGGAGCCTGGTGGATATTTCTCTCGAGGTCTGAGTCGGAGGCAGAGGACCTAAGGCAGAGAGTATTTAAATAGTTTGTTCATCATTTTCATTCATGAAAAATTACACTACTTCTCAAAATTATGCTATCTTTGATACACTAATATTAGATATTATAAAACCAACACTAATGATGCTTTCTGTTGAAGAGTCAAAACTTAGAAGATATGACTGTTAATCTTTATACTATAGATAATAGCTCTAAGTACAAATAGAGTTTCAGAAAAGATATGATATTCCTGTTTTTCTATATTGAAACTCTCAGAAAACATGATTGTGTTAATATGGAGATCCATGGTAGAATTATATTTGTGGCAGGTTTAGGCTAAAGACAAGAAAACAGCTTTTTTTGTCGATGGAGAAAGCCAATGAATCTCAAAGAAAAGCTCAACTTTTTTATTATATTCTGTCTAATCCTATTCTATTTGTGCTAATAATATAAATAAAAGGCTGTACCTTCCAGAATGACTTTGTGAGTTGATTTATAGATACTATCCCCCAACAAAACAGTTAAAACAGATAAAAATTATTTTTAAGAATCTAAAGCCTTTGGACATAGTCTTTAGGTTATACAGAATATAAAAGGGTAATAGAGACACATTTATTCATAAAATCTACTAAATCTCCATGATAGCAGAAAGAATCTGTGGCAATTGTACCATGACCCACTCCCCATCCTCAGCTCAACATGATGGAAATTCTACTCAAGGTGGATACAACCAAGAACACAAGGCTCCTTCTCTCTCCAGCTGGCAGTATAGGGTTATCATATCTCTTACAGAGGGGCTGGCTGCTGTCCTTTCTTACCTCCCCCAGGTCTGTGTTACAGAAACTGTATTACAAACAAGAAAAGCTGATAGGTCTACGGCCACTTTTCACCTCACTTATAGCACAGGGGTTCTACGTCAGGCATGGTAGGCTGAGAATACTGGGTCCTCTTGCTCTCATCCCAGCTCATAGAGTGGTGATTTCATGCTGGCAAAGGCAAGCCAAGCAGACAAGAGGCTACTGCTCCCTTGCATCACGCTTCTCATAACACAGGGATGTCACTCGGAGACAAGCAGCCAACTGTCCCTTATTACAGGTCCAGAGCAGTGGCTCAGGATTTGTGTCCAGGGAGAGAAGCAGTTGTAAAAACACAGGTCTCCCTTTGAGACTTCCCTGGTGGCTCAGATGGTAAAACATCTGCCTACAATGTTGGAGACCCGGGTTCAATCCCTGGGTGGGGAAGATCTCCTGGAGAAGGAAATGTCAACCCACTCCAGTATTCTTGCCTGGAAAATCCCATGGATGGAGGAGCCTGGCAGGCTACAGTCCATGGGATTGCAAAGTTGAACACGACTGAGCAACTTCAGTTTTAATCTCTTTGAGAAGACTTTAATTGAAACCATCATTGGGAAGCCCAAGTTTAAGGGTGTGTTGAAAACAATGGAGATTTTTATGGTAGACAATTAAGAGGAGGCTGGCAACTCAATGAGAGCAGCAAGTTAATTCATAGACAACTACTTAAAATCTTAAGAGAAAGTACAGGAAAGGGGCTAGCAAGGAAAAGTCCTCTCTGATCAGAAGACTCCAAAGAAAAGTTTCAAAGACTGTCTGTGCAAACAGGCTTGATTTAATTAGATGAGACCTGGGAACAATTTATGCATTTATAACATTGTTGAAAAAAATCAGCCAGCAATTAATGGAGTCTATTGCCTAGGTGTAAGACAAACAGAAGCAAATAGTTTAACATAGCAATTAGAGAAAGACTGTCAAAGAGCCTTGCTAAACCACTACCACATCAGGATGTCTAAGAATGTAGCCAAGACTATATCCTTTGAGGAACAACATCATAGGCTGCACAGTGTGGGGAAAAATGAACTTAACAGAAATAGTCAAGTCACTCGGCAAATAAACAAGCAGACAACAGCAAGTGCCAGAGTGGTGGAAAATGGATATACAGAGTTGCTGTAATAAATGTGGTGGCCTCTGACAAAGATCCCACAAAAAAAAGAAAACTACAGGCCAATATCACTGATGAACATAGATGCAAAAATCCTTAACAAAATTCTAGCAATCAGAATCCAACAACACATTAAAAAGATCATACACCATGACCAAGTGGGCTTTATCCCAGGGATGCAAGGATTCTTCAATATCCACAAATCAATCAATGTAATACACCACATTAACAAATTGAAAAATAAAAACCATATGATTATCTCAATAGATGCAGAGAAAGCCTTTGACAAAATTCAACATCCATTTATGATAAAAACTCTCCAGAAAGCAGGAATAGAAGGAACATACCTCAACATAATCAAAGCTATATATGACAAACCCACAGCAAACATTATCCTCAATGGTGAAAAATTGAAAGCATTTCCTCTAAAGTCAGGAACAAGACAAGGGTGCCCACTTTCACCATTACTATTCAACATAGTTTTGGAAGTTTTGGCCACAGCAATCAGAGCAGAAAAAGAAATAAAAGGAATCCAAATTGGAAAAGAAGAAGTAAAGCTCTCACTGTTTGCATATGACATGATCCTCTACATAGAAAACCCTAAAGACTCCACCAGAAAATTACTAGAACTAATCAATGATTATAGTAAAGTTGCAGGATATAAAATCAACACCCAGAAATCCCTTGCATTCCTATACACTAATAATGAGAAAACAGAAAGAGAAATTAAGGAAACAATTCCATTCACCATTGCAACAGAAAGAATAAAATACTTAGGAATATATCTACCTAAAGAAACTAAAGACCTATATATAGAAAACTATAAAACACTGGTGAAAGAAATCAAAGAGGACACTAACAGATGGAGAAATATACCATGTTCATGGATTGGAAGAATCAATATAGTGAAAAGGAGTATACTACCCAAAGCAATCTATAGATTCAGTGCAATCCCCATCAAGCTACCAACAGCATTCTTCACAGAGCTAGAACAAATAATTTCACAATTTGTATGGAAAAACAAAAAACCTCGAATAGCCAAAGCGATCTTGAGAAAGAAGAATGGAACTGGAGGAATCAACCTACCTGACTTCAGGCTCTACTACAAAGCCACAGTTATCAAGACAGTATGGTACTGGCACAAAGACAGAAATATAGATCAATGGAACAAAATAGAAAGCCCAGAGATAAATCCACGCACATATGGACACCTTATCTTTGACAAAGGAGGCAAGAATATACAATGGATTAAAGACAATCTCTTTAACAAGTGGTGCTGGGAAATCTGGTCAACCACTTTTAGAAGAATGAAACTAGAACACTTTCTAACACCATACACAAAAATAAACTCAAAATGGATTAAAGATCTCAACGTAAGACCAGAAACTATAAAACTCCTAGAGGAGAACATAGGCAAAACACTCTCCGACATACATCACAGCAGGATCCTCTATGACCCACCTCCCAGAATATTGGAAATAAAAGCAAAAATAAACAAATGGGACCTAATTAACCTTAAAAGCTTCTGCACATCAAAGGAAACTATTAGCAAGGTGAAAAGACAGCCTTCAGAATGGGAGAAGATAATAGCAAAGGAAGCAACTGACAAACAACTAATCTCGAGAATATACAAGCAACTCCTACAGCTCAACTCCAGAAAAATAAATGACCCAATCAAAAAATGGGCCAAAGAACTAAATAGACATTTTTCCAAAGAAGACATACAGATGGCTAACAAACACATGAAAAGATGCTCAACATCACTCATTATCAGAGAAATGCAAATCAAAACCACTATGAGGTACCGTTTCACACCAGTCAGAATGTCTGCGATCCAAAAGTCTACAAGTAATAAATGCTGGAGAGGGTGTGGAGAAAAGGGAACCCTCTTACACTGTTGGTGGGAATGCAAACTAGTACAGCCACTATGGAGAACAGTGTGGAGATTCCTTAAAAAACTGGAACTAGAACTGCCTTATGATCCAGCAATCCCACTGCTGGGCATACACACTGAGGAAACCAGAAGGGAAAGAGACACATGTACCCCAATGTTCATCGCAGCACTGTTCATAATAGCCAGGACATGGAAGCAACCTAGATGTCCATCAGCAGATGAATGGATAAGAAAGCTGTGGTACATATACACAATGGAGTATTACTCAGCTATTAAAAAGAATACATTTGAATCATTTCTAATGAGGTGGATGAAACTGGAGCCTATTATACAGAGTGAAGTAAGCCAGAAAGAAAAACACCAATACAGTATACTAACGCATATATATGGAATTTAGAAAGATGGTAACAATAACCTTGTGTACGAGACAGCAAAAGAGACACTGATGTATAGAACAGTCTTATGGACTCTGTGGGAGAGGGAGAGGGTGGGAAGATATGGGAGAATGGCATTGAAACATGTAAAATATCATGTATGAAACGAGTTGTCAGTCCAGGTTCGATGCACGATACTGGATGCTTGGGGCTGATGCACTGGGATGACCCAGAGGGATGGAATGGGGAGGGAGGAGGGAGGAGGGTTCAGGATGGGGAACACATGTATACCTGTGGCGGATTCATTTTGATATTTGGCAAAACTAATACAATTATGTAAAGTTTAAAAATAAAAGAAAAAAAAAAGAAAAAAAAAATAAATGTGGTGGCCTGAATAAGGACTCCCAAAGTTATTCAAGTCCAAATTCCTGGAATCTAAAAATATGACTGTAAAAGAAACAGATCAATTTCTCGGCACATACAGTCTTCCAAGACTGAATGTGAAAGATAAAAAATTTGAACAGACGAATTACTAGTATTGAAGTTGAACCAGTAATCAAAAAACTCCTGAGAAACAGAAATCCAGGGCCATATGCTTCAAAAAGAAATTCAACTCAATATTTAAATAAAAATCAGTACCCACACTTTACAAATTATTCATAAAAATCAAAGATGAGGAAATGCTCTCAATCTCATTCACTGAGGCCTACAATATCCTGATACCAAAACCAGACAAAGATTCTACAAAAAAGAAAATTCAGGCCAATATTGCTGATGAATATAGACACAAAAATTCTTAACAAAAGAGTAGCAAACAAAATTCAACAAAACATGAAAAGAATCATGCATCATGATCAAGAGAGATTTATTTCAGGTGTTCAAGGATGGTTCGCAATCCACAAATCAAGCAAGATGATATACCATGTTAACAGAATAAAGGATTAAAATTACATGACTAGGTCAATAGATGCAAACAAAGATGTTGACAAGATTTGACATTCATGATAAAAACTGTCAGAATATTTGGTATAAAGAGAGCATGACTCAAAATAATAAAGATAATTTGTTACAAATCTACAGCTGACTGAATCTTATTCTCTAAGATCAGTAACAAGACAAGGATGCAACTCTCACCATTTCTATTTAACATAGTACTGGAAGTCCTAGCCTCAGTAACCAGACAGGAAAAAGAAATAATTGGCATCCAAGTTGTAAAGAAAGGTAAACTGTCTCTAATTACAGACAGCATGCTACTCCATGCAGAAAATTGTAAAGATGCTAAAAAACTAATAGAAATAATCAACAAAGTTAATCACAAGTTACAGGATACAAGGTTAATATACAGAAATCTGTTGCATTTCTATACACTAATAGTAGCTATCAGAAAGAGAATTTAAGAATACAATCCAATTTCTAGTTGAATCAAAAAGAATCAAAAGTATCTAGGAATGAGATCAGATCACTCACTCAGTTGTGTCCGACTCTTTGCAACCCAATGAATCACAGCACCCCAGGCATCCCTGTCCATCACCAACTCCCGGAGTTCACTCAGACTCACGTCCATTGAGTCAGCGATGCCGTCCAGCCGTCTCATCCTCTGTCATCCCCTTCTCCTCCTGTCCCCAATCCCTCCAAGCATCAGTCTTTTCCAATGAGTCAACTCTTCGCATGAGGTGGCCAAAGTATTGGAGTTTCAGCTTTAGCATCATTCCTTCCAAAGAAATCCCAGGGCTGATCTCCCTCAGAATGGACTGGGTGGATCTCCTTGCAGTCCAAGGGACTCTCAAGAGTCTTCTCCAACACCACAGTTCAAAAGCATCAATTCTTCGGTGCTCAGCCTTCTTCACAGTCCAACTCTCACATCCATATATGACCACAGGAAAAACCATAGCCTTGACTAGATGGACCTTTGTTGGCAAAGTAATGTCTCTGCTTTTGAATATGCTATCTAGGTTGGTCATAACTTTCCTTCCAAGGAGCAAGCGTCTTTTAATTTCATGGCTGCAGTTACCATCTGTAGTGATTTTGGAGCCCAGAAAAATAAAGTCTGACACTGTTTCCATTGTTTCCCCATCTATTTCCCATGAAGTGGTGGGATCAGGTGCTATGATCTTCGTTTTCTGAATGTTGAGCTTTAAGCCAACTTTTTCACTCTCCACTTTCACTTTCATCAAGAGGCTTTTGAGTAAATTTAACCAATGAGGTGAAAGACCTGCACTCTGAAAACTGTAAAACATTGATGAAAAGAATTTAAGATAATATAAATTGAAAAAGGAATCTGGGAGGGCTATAGTAAACAAGAGTCCACGGCTTTTCATTGGCTGAGTCCTTGCCAGGAAATAAGAGGCATCTTTCATCTTCTCTTTGCCCTCCACTATGTCCACAGGTCATGAGAGCTTCCCCTGCCACCAACACTTCCCTGGTGGCTCAGATGGTAAAGCATCTGCCTACAATGAGGGAGACCCAGGTTCTATCCCTGGGTCAGAAGGATCCCCTGGTGAAGGAAATGGCAACCCACTCCAGTATTCTTGCTTGGAAAATCCCATGGATGGAGGAGCCTGGTAGGCTACAGTCCATGGCATCACAAAGAGTCAAACATGACTGAGCAATTTCACTTTCACTTTCTGTTTAATAATTTTTTATACTTTATAGGACAGAGACGTAAAGATATTTGACTCCAAAAGAGGAAGGAGCTATGGGGATGGAAGCGAGAAGTTCTAGTGATTGAAGAAGGAGTCACAAATCAAAGAATTATTTGGCCTCCCAAAGGTAAAAAAGGCAAGGAAATGGATTATCCCTTAGATCTCAAGAAGGAATGAACTCTGTCAAGACCTTGACTATGGACAGTGAAATGGATTTAAGATTTCTTGCATCCAGAATAATTTTCTTCTAAGTTACCAAGCTCATATTGAAATTTGAGTAAGGTTTATTGTTGATGTCCAGTTTGCTGCACTTGTAGGATGGGATGATGCAAGTGTCTGTTGGAACACATTCTGGTGAGGCAAATCTGAGCAGTCTTGAGTCATCTAACTAATCAGGATAACAGCTTTATTGGAGTTATTTTTTTTCTTTGAATTCTTTTCACTTTTTAACATTTTTCAGTTCAGTATATGATGGTTAAATATTTATTTTATTTTTGTCCTCTTATGAGCTATTCTGCTAGTTCCAAGTTAGAAGTCTCTAGTACAGAAGGAAATATAGATTGAGAAAAGAAGATAAAGACCAAAGTTCATAATCTGTAGGGTCAAAACGTGTCTGTGATTAAAACTGTACCAGTGTAGGTAAGAAATAATCTGCACTGTAAATGCCCTGTGGTGGCCTCACGGTGTGACTGTGGCTGGAGGAGGGGCTGAGCCCGCGGAGGGTTTGTGTAGAGGCTGCAGGTGCCTGGGGAGCACTGTGTTGCACAGCACAGAAGTAAGTGCCTGAGTCTGTGGTCTGCGAAGAGGAAATGTGCAGTGAGCTGCGGCGTTCTGTAGGGATTGTTGTGGCTTTTAATCTTCCATTCTGCTTTGTTCCTGAAGGAATGTAAAATAGGTGGATAAGGCGGCCCTTGGGGTTCTGAAGATACCACTGTACATTGCTCACAGAAGCAGAAAAATTACAAATCAGCACGTGGCTGGCTCCCTCCTGGAGACTCAGGGCTGGGGGACTCTGCTCCACATCCAGCCCTTGCACACCTAATGAGAAACAGAAACAGTCACAGTAGAAGGTCATTGTAACTCTGACAAAACCTTGAAAGTGACCCCCCACACACACAACTCCCATAGATGATGAGAAAGATAGAAAGTCTGCAGGACTTGTCAGCTCCTCTCCCTCCCTTAACAATACAGCAGCTGCTCAATCCTTCAGATGCCCCTCTGGGGCAGCCCCAACTCACAGCAAACCTGGGCAAACAAAAGCCCCAGCACAGTGCCTGCTAGCCTCTTCATGATGCTTCCTTCTCTTACTGACACATTTTCAGTGTGAGAAACTTCACTAAACCCGAAGGCGGGAGTGTCATAAGCTGTTGTGGAAATGTTCCTCCTCCTGCAGCCAGTCAGCTCACCCAACAAATCCTGCTCAAGCCCTCACTTTGTGACAGGACGCCCCACCCTCCCACCTCAACCAATTCAGAATGAGCTGGCGAGGAGTGGAGGAGAGTGGGAAATAGAAAGGTAATTATTTTAGGACTTGAGGGGCATTTTCTATGAACATTGCAAAGAAGGCAGACTCTGATTTGGAATTTGTGGAGGATTTTAGGGAAGCTGCCGCTGCTGCTAAGTCACTTCAGTCATGTCCAACTCTGTGTGACCCCATAGACAGCAGCCCACCAGGATCCACCATCCCTGGGATTCTCCAGGCAAGAACACTGGAGTAGGTTGCCATAATTTTAGTCTCAGATGGCATGGATGCAGAAGATTCTTGCATAATGAATTATTATTTCTCAGGAGTTCTCAGGATCCTTTTTTTTTTTTTTAGCATCTCCTGTGTACTCCCCTGTGATTCTGAAGGGTGCTCACGAATCAGCACAGTATTCATAGCAGTCTTGGCTGGAACACTTTGCAATATTAAGCAGTTTTATTTTAAAATTATATTTATTTATTCTAGACTGAACCTTCTTAAAGAGTTATATTGTTTTTAGTCTCTAGATGGGCATTGAAATTAGAATTGCAAATCGTTTTATTTTTATTAAAACATATAATTTAAAAATAAGTTTCAAATAAAATTTCAGGTTTAAATACATCATTTTATTTATTTTGTTATTTTTTTAATTAGAAGATATTGCTTTACATTGTTGTGTTAACTTCTGCCATACAACAATGCAAATTAGTCATGGTTTTATATATATATATATATATATATATATATATATATCATCCCTCTTGAGACTTCCTCCCCTTTCCCATTCCAACCCTCTAGTTCCTCACAGAGCACCAGTATGGGCTCCATCTGTTATACCGCACCTTCCCACTAGTTATTTGTTTTACACTAAATACATCTTAATTGTTGATTATTGTTTTTTGTATTCTGCTTTTTACCTCTAGTAGGTTATTTTAAAAGAACTAAGTATTTTTTAAAACATATGAAAATCAAGTCTGTGTTTTTCTCAGAGTCTACGAATAATAATGGTTCCCTAATATGGATTTAGAGATAAAAGGGATAGAAAATGAGTACTTGTATATTTTCACTGAGGTAAAACTGAAGTGATCTGCACACACTGGGATCAGATGAACAGTTTGAGGCTGTTGCAAATGTTAACTAAAGGAACTGTGAGAAATAGTGTAGAAAAATAATTATTATTATCAGGCACACAGTAGATATTAGAGATGGAGAAGGCAATGGCACCCCACTCCAGTACTCTTGCCTGGAAAATCTCATGGATGGAGGAGCCTGGTAGGCTGCAGTCTGTGGGGTTGCGAAGAGTTGGACACAACTGAGCAACTTGACTTTCAATTTTCACTTTCATGAATTGGCGAAGGAAATGGCAACACACTCCAGTGTTCTTGCCTGGAGAATCCCAGGGACGGGGTAGCCTGGTGGGCTGCCGTCTATGGGTCGCACAGAGTCAGACACAACTGAAGCGACTTAGCAGCAGCAGCAGCAGATATTAGAGAAGTAGAATTAGAAGAAGGAAAAGAGGAGAGGGGCAATCAGAGTGGGTCACTTGGAACTTTGCCACAAAAATGTGTTTAACCTAGAATGCCTGTTATAGGGGACCACTGGATAAACAAAGCCTTTTTTTCTTTCATATTCTATTGTATGGACATACAAGAAGAGATAAGGAAGTCCACTAGAGGTAGGAATAGTTGCACATCCACTTCAGGAAGTCCCTTTAGAGCCAGTGATGTGGCTGTCAGCCGGGTCACTGATTGGCCTGCAGTTCTTCCTGCAACATTAATGCTAAATCAATGAGACCAGGACAGACCTATCTATAATGAGACAGTGTCTCTATTCAGATTTCAACCAGAATTGTGTTGGTTCTATAGAGGCAGGTGCATGGAATATAATGTTAGTGATTCCCTGTGAAGAGCATTCCCAACAGGAGAAGGTGGTGAAGAACATGAGACTATGCAGAAAGGAAGCTGAGAGCCTATTGTGGAAAATCTCCCCTGAGGAGCAGGAAGGAATGTGCCAGAGTGTGCTAAGTCCTATTACAGAGAAATCTGAGATTCAAAGATCCCTATTTAAGCAAATTATAGTGACTATCAGGATGAAATGCTTCCTTGACAATGACTGCTCCTGGTGTTGAGCCTGTTCAAATGTGCAACTCACCTAGCTGAGAGATACAGAAGCTCATAGGAGTGAAATGGAACTTTTGTTGGAAGTGACATTTCCAGTTTATGCAACCTCACCCCCTGGAGGACAGTTGGAACAAATCCCATCTTGAGGCTTTTATGCCGTATTTCCTCCCCATTCATACAAGGGTTGAATCTCTTCCCATTCTAATTTGATGAGTGTTTTCAGGGGTTTGCATATTAAGTTGTTGTTGTTCAGTCACTAAGTTGTGTCAGACTCTTTGAGGCCCCATGGACTGCAGCATGCCAGGCTTCCCTGTCCTTCACTATCTCCCAGAGTTTGTGCAAATTCATGTTCACTGAGTCAGTGAAACCATCCAACTATCTCATCCTCTGTCACCATCTTCTCCTGCCCTCGATCTATCCCAGCATTAGGATCTTTTCCTATGAGTTGGCTGTTCTCTTCACATGGCCAAAATTTATTGGAGCTTCAGCAGTAGTCTTCCAAAGAATATTGAGTTGATTTCCTTTAGAATTGATGGTTTTGATCTCCATGCTGTCCAAGGACTCTCAAGAGTCTTCTCCAGCATCACAACTCAAAAGCATCAATTTTTCAGTGCTCAGAATTTATGGTTAAACTCTCACATCTATACATGACTACTGGGAAAACCAAAGCTTTGACTATACAGATATTTGTCAGCAAAGTGATGTCCCTGCTTTTTAAGAGGCTGTTTAAGTTTGTAATAGCTTTTTTTCCAAGGAGCAAGCATCCTTTAATTTCATGGCTGCAGTCATCATGCAGTGATTTTGTGGACCTAGAATATAAAGTCTTCTGCTGTTTCCACTTTTCCCCCACATTTGCCATGAAGTTATGGGACCGGATGTCATGATGTTAGTTCTTTGAAGTTTCAGTTTTAATCCAGCTTTTTCACTGTCCTCTTTCACCCTCATCAGGAGGTTCTTTAGTTCCTCTTGGCTTTCTACCATAAGTGTGGTGTCATCTGCATATATGAGCTTATTGATATTTCTCCCAGCAGTCTTGATTACAGCTTGTGATTCATCCAGCCCAGGGTTTTACATGAGGTACTGTGCATAGAGTTAAATAAGCAGGGTGACAATATACAGCCCTGACATACTCCTTTCCCAATTTTGAGCCAGTCTGTGCTTCCATGTCTCATTCCAACTGTTACTTCTTGACCCACATACAGGTTTCTCAGGAGACAGTGGTGAACTTCCCCTATCAGTGCTCCTTTCAGATATCAAAAGTGGGTTTTAAAAATGCAAATAGCCTCATATTAGAAGAAATGAAATACAAATACCCATTCAGTGAGAAGGTTGAACTAAACCAAAATCAAAATCTCTCCAATGAGTTAATGAGGCATAATTGACTGTTCTGGTACAAAACATGCAGTTTTCCTTGCCAGGTGTGTGAGAAGAAGATGTATGCCCATGTCTTATTCATGAACGTGAAGAAACACCACAGAAGGTCTAGCTCTTAGGATGTAGCAACAGTGGAGTTTAAATGTTGACCTAGTTGAAGCATATTATTTTGTTTGATATCTTTGAGTAATCATTTAGCGCACTTTAAATCATGGGAAAAGAGGCTAGAGAAATGACTCAATGATATGGCCAATATACTGGTGGGAGTCAAGGTTGGTGATGCAGTACAGTCTAGTTAGTTGAGGGAACTACAGTGACTGGAATGTCTGTTAATCTATGTTTCCATTTCCTCCTGATTACTGAAAACACTGTAGTTCATTGAATTTCCCTTTTCCAACCCATACATGGTTCTTCCTCAACCCTGGTCCCAGAGTAGCAGCAGGCAAGGCTTTGGGTATGGGCTGCAGGGGGCTTAGCAGCACTGTGTGGAGGCACAGAGGTATGTGGCTGAGTCTTCAGTCCTCTGATATACAGGGAGCTGTAGCCCTCCTTAGTATTCAGAGTGACTCTCACTTGTCCTTGCTCTTTTTCATCCCCATTTACACTCACTACAAACAGGTTCTTGGGGGCTTTTTGCAGGTTCCCATCTGCAGCAATGAAATTAAAAGATGCTTACTCCTTGGAAGGAAATTTATGACAAACCTAGACAGCATATTCAAAAGCAGAGACATTACTTTGCCAACAAAGGTCCATCTAGTCAAGGCTATGTTTTTTCCAGTGGTCATGTATGGATGTGAGAGTTGGACCATGAAGAAAGCTGAGTGCTGAAGAACTGATGCTCTTGAACTGTCGTGTTGGAGAAGACTCTTGAGAGTCCCTTGGACCACAAGGAGATGCAACCAGTCTATCCTAAAGGAGATCAGTCCTGGGTGTTCTTTGGAAGGACTGATGTTGAAGCTGAAACTCCAATACTTTGGCCACCTGATTCGAAGAGCTGACTCATTTGAAAAGATCCTGATGCTGGGAAAGATTGAGGGCAGGAGGAGAAGGGGATAACAGAGGATGAGATGGTTGGATGGCATCACCGGCTCGATGGACATGGGTTTGGGTGGACTCTGGGGGTTGGTGATAGACAGGGAGGCCTGGCATGCTTGGTTCATGGGGTTGCAAAGAATCGGACACAACTGAGTGACTGAACTGAACATCTGTACTAGTGTAAAGCATAGAAAGAGCTGGAAGGGGAACTGCAGGTGAAATTGGGACTTTCTCCTTCCTGAACATAGCGAAGGAGGATGCTGTTCCACAGTCAAGAGGCTGCTCACTCCTGTTCAGAAAGACAGGTCAGACATAGAAAATAATTTATCTACAGAGTATTCATCATCTTCACACCCCCAGATATTAGAACCTGGAGGTGCCTGACTGTGTCCCCCACCTTCCCCATCACCACTGCTCAGAATGTCTTCAGCAGTCCCTGGACTTATGACCGAGATGAAGCCACAGGATCAGCAATGAGGCTAGAAAAGTTCTCCTCTCCATTTATCCTGATCAAGTATCCCCAACATGGAAAGTTGTACGACCTAGATCTGTGGAACATTCTGCTTCAGGTAATAGGATTCTGCATCTGGTTGCCCAGCCAATCAGAGAGGATAACACATACATGTGCTAGAAATACACCATTTCTGCCCTAGAATCAGTTTCCTGTGGTTGAAAGAGGGAGTAAACACTGCTTTCTAGAGACCAACTTCACAAACATTAAGGATATTTCTCACGAACTCGTAATGCAAAGAGAGCCGAAACCTTTCAGAGCTGGGTTGCCTTATGATGGGCTGCTATTATTCAACTTGAGAGAGATTGGAATTGCAAATGTGGAAGAAAACACACTTTGGTTAGAAATTTTTTACATAAAATTTTGATAAAATTTATAAACTTTCAAATCCCAATTTATAAATGTGCACAAATGCTATGCATTAAATTATGTTTATGCACACCATTCTAATAGAAAAGTTATGCAACAGAGATATTATTTCCAACTTACAAACAAGAAAACTAAAGCTGAAAGAGATCAAGTAGCTAACCTGAGATCACACGTATGGTAGGTGGCATAGTAAGAATCACAGCGCATATCTATCTGGCTAAGTAGTCTATAGTGTTTGGAATCTGCCACACCACCTACATTTGCGATACTCAGTAAATGTGAAGGGTTAGTGAAGGTTTATTCTAAAAACACTGGGAACCTGCTTTGTGGTTATTCTTCCTAATAACACCAAAACGTGCAACATCTGGTGAATGGATAAACGAAATGCAATTCGTTTGCCAGTGAATTGCTATTCCTCAATAAATATGACTGAAATACTAATGTATGCTACAAGATAAATAATGTTTTAATTATGTTAAGGAATAATAGCCAGACACAAGATTACATATTGAACGATTTCATGTATGTGAAATATTCATGGAAGGAACTTATAAAGTTACAAATGTGGTCAGTGGTTGCTGTGGGGCCAAGCGTAGAAATAAAGAACAACTATAATTGGGGATGAAGGATAATTTACTAAAAATTATTAAACTGGAAATTCAAAATGGATGAATATTAGGGAATGTCACTTATACCTCAATAGAGTTGCTTAAAAATAAATAAGAATTTTGTTCTGTCTTATCTGTTACAGTCCAGGAAGAATGTTAGTTTAACTCAACATGTACATATTTATTTAAATAGTGATTTGGGGCCCACAATTTCCCTAGGACCTTTGAAAATTACAAAAGCAATGTTATCTGTGAGCTCAATATGTAGCTGGAAAAATAAAATGCATCCAGGAAAATTTATTAGTACAAGATAGAATTAATTAAGACTGTTCAGAATCTAAATCTACTTCTTGGAATCTGGTACTGCAGATTGACTGCAAAACCTTCTTTCCAGTGAACAACTGAAATAAGCAAAGGAAACAGCGTGGTTGTTGTTCAGTCGCTAAGTCGACTGTTTGTGACCCCAGGCATGCTAGTGTCCTCTGTCCTCCACTATGCCCTGGAGTTTGCTCAAATTCATGTCCATTGACTCAGTGATGCTATCTAACCACCTCATCTCTTCTCACCTAAACAGTATGGGGTAGGTGCTAAAAATCAGAGCAGTGCCTTCCACCTGTGTGCTCAGTTGCTCAGTCGTGTCTGACTCTTGACCCCATGGACTGTAGCCCGCCAGGCTTCTCTGTCCATGGGGATTCTGCAGGCAAGAATACTGGAGAAGCTTGCCATGCCCTCCTCCAGGGGATCTTCCCAACTCAGAGGTCGAACCCAGGTCTCCCACATTGCAGGTAGATTCTTCATTGTTTGAGCCACCAGGGAAGCTCATGAATACTGAAACTTAAGTCGTGTTCTGAAAAGAGAAACAGGATTGGAAGGTCTCAACAACTAACTCCTGACTTACCTTTCTAAGAAAAGAGATGCAGTTACTGTTAATAAAGGAATATCTGAAAAGTCTCATTAATGTCTCCTATTTAGAAGTATAAATGCATGTCTGGGGAGGGGCTGCAAGACTAACAGTAGTGTAATGTAGTGTTAGTTGCTCAGTTGTGTCTGACTCTTTGCAACCCATTGACTGAAGGCTCTATCGTAAATGGGATTTTCTGGGCAAGAATACCAGAGTGGGTTACCATGCCCTCCTCCATGAATCGAAGCCGTGTCTAAACCCTGAACCAAGGATTGAACCCACATCTCTTATGTCTCATGCATTGGCAGGCGAGTTCTTTACCAGCTAGCGCCACCTGTGAAGCCCTGACACACAGAAGTCACTACAAATCAATTTCCTTTTTCTTTTCTCCAGATCACAGCAATCAGCCCACTTGAGGAAGGATTGTGAGGACATGACCACACCATTCAGAAAACTCATTTGCTATGGAGCTTATTTCTGAGGAGACTACTAATTCCTTGATAAATTAACCCACATGTTGGAGGGTCTGTGTCCAAACCAGGAAGTATAGGGCTCCAATAGCAGGAAGCATTCCTTCAACTAATATGGCCGAATCCTGAAATCTAAAGCTATTGTAATTATCTGAAATAGAGGCCAAGCCAATTGACCACTAGATAAATTAAATAAATCTGCCTGAAGTGGCTTGTAAGGTAAAACTGTTAACATTTTTAGATAAACAAATCAAAATGAGTCCAACTTCATCTTTTATTTTAGAGTTTGAGTAGTGTGAGCTCTAGAAATACTTTTATCTTTTGCACTAAACATACATATATATTAGCTTCCCAGGTGGCTTACTGGTAAAGAATCCACCTGCAAAGCAGGAGACACGAGTTTGATCACTGGGTCAGGGAGATACCGTGGAGAAGGAAATGGCAACCCACTCCAGTATTCTTGCCTAGGAAATCCTGTGGATAGCAGAGCCTGGCAAGCTACGGTCCACCAGGTCACAAAAAAGTCAGACATGATTTAACGACTGAACAACAATATATATTGCTGAACCATTCCTGGGCCCACTTGCTCATGTGGGTTGCAGTGAAGCAAAATGCAGTGTTTATCACAGGACACCAAGAAAGTCGTACATGCAGCCAGGACTCAAAATCCTAGAATTCCCAGGTGGCTGTGAGGAAACTGTTTTAAAGATAAGGTGAGGGAAGGGAGTTGTGGGTTTCATAATCAGCTTGTAGACATTCTTCTGATTCATTGTTGGTGAGTTAATCAGGAGTCAACACAATCAACCTTTTGTTTCCAACCAGTCTGAGGTCTGGTGCTTCCATAGTAGCTGAGACAGTAAAGCATCCACCTGCAATTCAAGAGTCCCAGGTTTGATTCCTGGTCAGGAAGATCCCCTGGAGAAGGAAATGGCAACCCACTCCAGTATTCTTGCCTGGAGAATTCCAAGGACAGAGGAGCCTGGCAGCTACAGTTCATGAGATCGCAAAGAGTTGAACATGACTGAGCAACTAACACACACAATCTGAGGTCTAGTGCTTCTGAGCACATACAGTTAACTTCTTTCACTTGGTAGGGGTTTCAGATTCTACAAAACAGCTCGAAGAACATGGTTCAGAATGTTGCATATAGTCCTTGGGGGGGAGCTGAAGGTCCTTGACTTTGTTTAATGGCTAAACTATTGGAGAAGATTCATGAGAGTCCCTTGCACTACAAGGAGATCAAATCAGTGAATCCTAAAGGAAATCAGTCCTGAATATTCACTGGAAGCACTGATGCTGAAGCTGAAACTCCAATACTTTGGCCACCTGATGCGAAGAACTGACTCATTGGAAAAGATTCTGATGCTGGGAAAGATTGAAGGCAGGAAGAGAAGGGGATGACAGAGGATGAGATGGTTGCATGGCATTACCAACTCTATGGACATGAGTTGAGCAAGCTCTGGGAGTTGGTGATGGACGGGGAAGCCTGGCATGCTGCAGTCCATAGGGTCTCAAGGGGTTGGACACGACTGTGCGACTGAACTGAACTGAAACTATAATTGTTTTATCTTGCTTGATTGTTTTCTTTCTGCATTTTCTCAATTCTCTGATTAAATTTACACTTTGGGACTTGGGGAAAGTCTAGGAGCTAAAGTTTTTCTACACACAAGAGGCAGAGAGAGGACATTGCAGGGGCAGATGTGGTGGTCTGCCCCATAAGGTCCTGCTCAATTATTTATAGACAGATAGATAAATAGTCTCCTGTGAGTGCTATGCATTGTTCAGGAATGCAGGATGCAACACTGAAGAGAATTAAAAAAAAAAAAAAAAGGCCTAGAGTGCAGTAGGAAGAAAACAAATTAAACAGCTTCCTTTAAAAAAATTAGACAATTTTAAATAGTGATAAGCACTTTAAAGACATACAAAACTGTATTAAGATAGTTACTCTTGGGATGTGGAAAAGCATCTCCTCTAAGTAGGGTATGGAGGGAGGGCTCCACTCTGACACTTACTCTGCAATAACAGGCAAGGTATTGAAACTGTCTCATGTTCAATTTTATTTCTCTAAGTAGTCAGTATCTTTCTGCTGGGCACTGGGCTCAGCATTGGCATTCATTATTCCATTAACTTTTTGTAAGAACCCTGCATGATAAATTCTACCAATAACCATAGTGCAGAGATGAGGAAATGGAAGCATAAAAATTACTGTCACAATCCCAATGTCACACAACCAATGAATGCTGTATCTAGAAATACAACTTAAGTCTTTGGTCTTAAGCTGCCTTATGACCACTGTCTTTGCTCCACTGTCTTCCTAAAGTAGGGTGGACACGACTTTGAGTGGTTCCAGTAAGAAATGTGAACACACATGCAAATCACTTAGTGCAGCACCTTCTCTGTCACAGGCTCTCAACCAGCTGTGGAAATGCACAAAATCTTTGAGGCTAGGAAGCCACAGCATGAAATTCCAGAGGAGTCTATCTACAAGATAAAGCTTCAGTATTTTTCTGAGGTTTGTTTAACAGTTTGCACAGCAGATTTCATATATTATCATAAGTATCAGTGGTCTATCATGTTTCTTACTGTTAATGGGAAATATGTTCCCATTAACTGATGTTAACTACATTAAATATAAGGTATTTTATTGAGAGAATGGGTATCATAATATAACATAGAAAAAGTATACCAACCTGTGTTTGCTACTACTGTTTATTAGCATTTTCATAATTGACCCTTGTCCCACTTCTCTGGATATTCCTATACTACAAGAAAGAACAGAGCAGTAAATGCAATTTGACTTAATAGAGAAAAATCTATCTTGTGCAACAATTCCAAACTTTCTATCCAAGGTAGCCTATAACTCTGCAGCCATAATCATCTCATGTGTTGTATTTGTCATTTGGAATCAATCCCTTTCACATGTGGCAGGCAAAAGAAAAAACAAACAAAAAAACAAACAGCCAGTTTTCCTGAATCCTCTCCCTCTTGATTTCTGCACTGGGAAGTTTACTGACTGGTTCAGGCTTGGCAGCTGCTATTGTGAGTAGGCTTCCCCACAATTTAATCCAAGATCATTGGACGGGAGCAGGGAAGCCAGAGAAGCCTCACAAAATGTTTGAGCAGGACACCAGGTGGCAGTATATCAGCTTTCATTCTTGCTGCACGCAGTGTGCTAGAGTGATTCTCAGAACTGAAAAACAGATTTTGACAAAGGATTCACAAAGGGGTGACATTTGAGTTGAAACATGAAGGAATTCAGAGGTGCGTCATGTTCATATTTAGGGGATAGCATCACTGGCTCAGTGGTAAGGAGTCCACCTTCGAGTGGAATCAATCCCTGGTTCTGGAAGATCCCATAGAGAAGGAAATGGCTACCCACTCCAGTATTCTTGCCTGGGAAACCCCATGGACAGAGGATGAGTCACACACGACTTAGTGACTAAACAACAGCAAAGCGTCACAGGAGAGAGGGAAAAACAAGGGGCACAGATCTTGATTGGGAAGCAAGCTTGGGGTGTTTAAGGAATGAAATCTCATTGTAGCCCTTGTTTTTCCCAGAACACTATTACTTAAGAAACTTACTAAAGCATCTGGCACTGTGAACTAGTTAGTGGATGCTTTCCTCATTTACTGATCCTGGGACAGTTGAATCTATGTTTGGCATTTTCTTTCTTAGTTCCCTTTAGCTTCCATAAACCAGTAATGTCACCACCACTGAGACATCCAGCCACCCAGTTCTGGGGCCAAGTGCTTCTCTATAGTCCAGACCTTGCTCCTAAGCAGCCCTCTAAAATGCAACAAACTGGCTGATGATAAAAGGTAGAGACGCTTTTCACAATTAGGAAAGATATGGCTCATTTCCCAAAGTTGTTTTGTTTTTTAAAAGAAAACACTAAAGCCTATCTCTTAGGGTTTTGACATTTGAATTAGATAATGAATCTGAAATGCAAACCGCAGTGCCTCACATTGAGAAAAGCTCAGTAAATACCAACTTTCTTTTTTCCAGTAAATCCTACCTCTCCTTCAATGTCCAGGTCTGTGATTTGTTACTGTTTGTTCTTTTCTCCACATCGGTTCAATGATGGAAGCTTCTAGAAAATTCACTTAATCACTTAGTTTCCTGGAGACAGTCATTATTTCTCCCTATTTCCTGGAGTCATATTCTCCTAGCCACATTGATACACTCAGAGTACTGAAAGGACCCAGGTGGAACACCGAGATAAGGTATTATTTTCATTTCTCTAATTAATAATAATATTAAGGTCTTTATATATGTATTAGCTATCAGATATCTTATTTCTGAGTTGGATCTCCAAGATTTTGTCATTCTTTATTATCTGTTTTCTTAATGATTTAAAGGAACTTCTAACATATTCTGCATTTGAGTCCTATTTCAGAAATATGCATTGCAAATACAGTTTATCAGTCTGTGCATTGACTTTCAAAACTCTTAGTAGTGATTTATAACAAACACACAATTAAAAAATATACTTTTATGCTCATAAGATACTAGCTTGAATATTTTGCTTGTTTTCTTTAAACTCTTTAAAAAATATACTTCGGTGGCTTCTATTGCTTCTAATATGAAGTTAGATATCATTCTAATGATGGTTTCCCAGAATACAATGGTTTGCAAACATCTGCCAAAACCAGAGTGGTGGACCTGCAGAATTTCTTATTCAAATTTATGACTTTCCTCATAGCATTGCTCTTGAATAAGAAGATTGCTTTATAGGAAGTGAAGTATAGCAGCGAATGGAAGTGCTTGCTATGAGCAGAGAGGTTATAGGATGGGTAATGGATGAGGTGGTTATAAATACCTGCTATAACCATGTGGTCATTTACAGAAATAAGAAGAATAGCACTTATGAAAATTTGTTTTTCATTTTTATATAAATATATTTATGTATTATATTAACCAATTTTAACTCCCCTCTCCCATTTGCTGTGTGGTAACAAGATATGCTAATATAAGTCAATCTTATATATTTTTATATCTCAGTAGTGAAGATACAGGATTCTGTGGAAGAGTGTGGCTTAGCTAGAAGAGAAAGTAACATCACCCACAAATGGATAAATGAACTTGCTATAATCTTTGAAGGATATGTTTAGACTGTTTTGGGTTGAATGAGAAACAACTGCATCGTATTAGCAAGAATTGTGGTTTTGGAGAAGATTCTTGAGAGTCCCTTGGACTGCAAGGAGATCAACCCAGCCAATTCTAAAAGAAATCAACCCTGAATATTCACTGAAAGGACTGCTGAGGCTGAAACTCCAACACTTTGGCCACTTGATGAGAAGAGCTATATCATTTGAAAAGACTCTGAAGCTGGGAAAGATTGAAGGCAAAAGGAGAAGAGGGCAGCAGAGGATAAGACAGTTGGATGGTATCACCAAATCAATGGACATGAATTTGAGCAAACTCCAGGAGACAGTGGAAGATAGAGGAGGCCTTGTGCTGCAGTCCATGGGGTCACAAAAAGTCAGACACGACCTAGTTTCTGAACAGCAACAACAACATTACCAACAAACATAGTTTTGCTTTCTTCTTTATTCAAAAGCTGTTAAAAGAGTACAGATGGATGGCAAATTAACATAGAGTATATTGTAGCAGTTTTGAGCTACCTTAACTGACTGGAAATATCTTTCCCAGAATATGCTTCCTATATTGTTCTGGCTTAGGGTTGGCCACAAAAGAAATTTGTGTGACATTGGAAGGTTGTTGTGATGAAGCAGCCACAATCTTTATGTTTTGGGGGTTGGTGCAGCGCTCCAGGGGTTATGGCTACTCACACGTGTTGCTGCTGATCTGATATTTCATCTTATTGTTGACTCACAACACCTCCACTTCCCGTCATATCTCCTCCTCATCTTCTCTTTGTCTTCGGCTAAGTATGTATGTAAGTTCAGTTCAGTTCAGTACAGTTTCTCAGTCATGTCCGACTCTTTATGACCCTATGGACTGCAGCACGCCAGGCTTCCCTGTCCATCACCAATTCCCAGAGTTTACTCAAATTAATGTCCATTGAGTCAGTGATGCCATGCAACCATCTCACCCTCTGTCATCCCCTTCTCCTCCCACCTTCAATCTTTCCCAGCATCAGGGTCTTTTCAATGAGTCAGTTCTTCACATCAGGCGGCCAAAATATTGGAGTTTCAGCTTCAGCATCAGTCCTTCCAGTGAATATTCAGGTCTGATTTCCTTTAGGATGGACTGGTTTGATCATGCAGTCCAAGGGATTATCAAGAGTCTTCTATAACACCGTAGTTCAAAAGCATCCATTCTTCGGCACTCAGCTTACTTTATGTGCAACTCTCCCTCCATACATGACTACTGGAAAAACCATAGCTTTGACTAGATGGACCTTTGTTGGCAAAGTAATGTCTCTGCTTTTGAATATGCTATCTAGATTGGTCATAACTTTTCTTCCAAGGAGCAAGTGTCTTTTAATTTCATGACTACAGTCACCATCTGCAATGATTTTGGAGCCCAAAAAACAAAGTCCATCACTGTTTTCATTGTTTCCCCATCTATTTGCCATGAAGTGATGGGACCAGAGGCCATGATCTTATTTTTCTGAATGTTGAGTTTTAAGCCAATTTTAAGCATGATGTCAAATGACACTTCTCCCAAGGTCACCCACTACTGTGAGACTGAAGAAGGTGAGACGTAGACAAGTTTTAGTGTGTCTTGTGGGTTCCATTATCCTCATGGTTCTAATATGCCCTTATGAGTCACCATTTGTCCACACTTCAGTCTATTTCCAGCTTTGTTCTACAACTATTACTCTAGCTGATTAACAATGAATTTATTCTCAACACCAGATATGAAGATAACAGCTTTGTATACACTCTTCCACCAAATCTAGTAATTGCCTGAGTTCTAATCTTTATAACTAATTTCTTATTCCATACCACTGGTGGCTCTGCTTGTCTAATTGCACCTTAAGTGACATAAGTCTAAGAAGAAAGGATTCAGGAAATTATTTCCATCACGATTCCAGATAACTAGACCCAGGTGTGTGATATGAGTGTATTTTAGTGAAACTGTCGCTTTACATTAGTATGGAGCTAGTTTATAACTTTAGACAATCAGCCATTAAAAAGAATACATTTGAATCAGTTCTAATGAGGTGGGTGAAACTGGAGCCTATTATACAGAGTGAAGTAAGCCAGAAAGAAAAACACCAATGCAGTATACTAACGCATATATATGGAATTTAGAAAGAGGGTAACAATAACCCTGTGTACGAGACAGCAAAAGAGACACTGATGTATAGAACAGTCTTATGGACTCTGTGGGAGAGGGAGAGGGTGGGAAGATTTTGGAGAATGGCATTGAAACATGTAAAATATCATGTATGAAACGAGTTGCCAGTCCAGGTTCGATGCACGATACTGGATGCTTGGGGCTAGTGCACTGGGACGACCCAGAGGGATGGTATGGGGAGGGAGGAGGGTTCAGGGTGGGGCACACATGTATACCTGTGGCGGATTCATTTTGATATTTGGCAAAACTAATACAATTATGTAAAGTTTAAAAATAAAATAAAATTAAAATAAATAAATACATAAAAAAAAAATTCGAGGAGAATGTATTAGTAGGAAGTTATTCTGAACACCTGAATCCAAATGACATAGAAGAAGCTTTCATTTAGAATTAATTCCTCTGTTCCAGATCACAGATTAAGAAACCACAGGACTATCATTTCTTGTCTGAGGTCTGCAGGTATGCATTTCAGCTGGGGTCCTGCAGCAGAGGGACTCTCTCTTATTAACCTCTGGGGGTTTTGTTCAGCTTTTCCTATTACTTCAAACACTGTGTGTTCCCAGAGAGCACAGAAATACTTTGAAGAATGTTCCAGTTTTAAGAATGAAATAGTGAGGTTGATGGATTTACATTCTTTCTGGAAGTTTACAGAGTAGTGGCCGTCCCTTTCTTTCCTGTCTTCTGAATACTGACGAATGAGGTAAGTCATCTCTCCTCTGGGAAGCTGCTTGTACCAAAAAATCCAGTAGTCATGCAAATTCCTACTTATGTCATACCGACAGTTAAGGGTGGCTACCTTCCCCAGTTGACTGATTATGACTGGCTGGTCTTGAGTAACATTCTGGGCCACACAAGATCCTGTGGAAAAAAATAAGAAAACAGAGCTGAAATAGTGAACAAAATACTGTAGAAATTAGACAAATTTTGGACCCAAATATTTACAAACCAAACTGAAATCCTAAGATGCTTGCCTTTCCCCAATGCTCCTTTCCTCCCCAAGTCCCTATGAAGCTCCACGTGCCTGTGTGCACCATGTTTGGAAGCATCCCTACCAGAGAAGGTGAAGGCCAGGAACACCCAGAGCAGGCTGGAGAGTGGCATGAGGCATGGATTCCCCTGCTCAAATGTGTTTAATTCTGCCTCAAGCTGAGAGTTCAGTGTCTTTGAGTGCCTGGCAGCACATATACATAGTACCTGGGTTCCTATGTGACTCCTCCCCATACAGGAAGTAGGGTGTCATGTTCATCGACCACGTGGTCTGTGTACAGATGAAGTCTGGCTCACCACACACCTTTACTTTGTGTACTTTTCTTTCCCTATTCATTAAGTTTGGCAGATCCTGAAAAGAGGCATGAAGAAAGAATTAATATTAAAGGTTTGAACTGAGGGAAACTGAAGATTAAACAAGTTGACATACATTGATTCAGTAAAATAATTTTGCCATCCTGTTTAAGATATAATTTAGTATAGCCTACGAAACATTCTTGTAATCTACAGATTGGTCATTAATTTAGCCTATGCTTACTTTTCTCCATCCAGAATCTAGTGACTATTTTAAAGCATTCACAGATCTTAGGCTTTCTGGGTGAAAAGCAATCTTATCCAAAGTAATTAATGTATCTCTGTTTTTTTTTTTTTTTTTTTTTTTTAACTGAGTTGCAGGGCTCTACTTAGGTTTTTCAATCAATAAAATTACTTCAACATGAAATGATTCTTAACAATAAGTCCATCTGAAAGTCAGAGTCTATTCAGTGGTTTATATTTAAATGACATTATATCAGAAATAACATATTATTCTTTTGAAATCTGATATTGAGTTTTATGTATTAGACTTTGAGGGGGATCAGGATATTCACTCCTGTTGCCTCTAAATGTAGAATTGTATTTATTAGACCACGTGTCCTAGAATCATCCTCATATCACATTTTCTGTCTCATTGGTCCAGAGTGTTCAGTCTCATTTGTCAGTTGCTCATTATTATTTCTCTTTATAAAATAAAATTAAGATAAACATGCCAGATCTTTCTGTGACAAAATGCTATAACACACTCTTACAAAACTTAATATCTGCAAACTGCAGACACTTAGTACTTGTCAACACCACAGAAGACGGTGACTCAGATTCTGTACACTGTCTCATGTTCATGTGGAATGTAGCTGCCAATCTTCCATTTGGTTTCATGGTTGTAATAGACGAATTAATATAAAAGAACCAAAGGCAAAAAACAAGTAGAAAAAAAATACAGACAAGGTCTAAAAGAGTGCAAGTTCATGGATCAAAGTAACCCATGAATGAGTGAAGCAGGGAGGTGAGTTTGTATTTATCTGAGACATCTACTTTTCTGTTCCATTTCACATCTGAGTGCTGACAAACGATGAATGCCCAGGCTTGAAATTATTTGTAATTAAGGAGAGGAGATCATGAATGACTACAGCAGCTTGCAGAGCATCATATTATATAATATAGATACATATTAATATAATAATTGCATATCTATCAAGAAATTTATATTAATAAAATTTTTTTCAAAACGCAATAACCTTATAAATCAGTTCCATATACACTCTTAGGTTTTGATGCATCACTCTAAGAAATTTTATCACATGTATAGGTTCTTGTAACACCACTAAAATCATGACACAAAATCATTTCATCTCTAAAGAAATCCTCTTTGAATACCTTCCCCATCTCTACAACTCTTTATAACCCTGCTAACTACTGATCTTCTCTTTATCTTTAAACTTTGTCCCTTTGAGAATGTTGTTTAAGCAGAATCACATTATGTTTCAGTTCAGTTCAGTTCAGTCGCTCAGTTGTGGTTGACTCTTTGCAATCCCATGGACTGCAGCACATCAGGCTTCTCTGTCCATCACCAGCTCCCAGAGCTTGCTCAAACTCATGTCCACCAAGTCGGTGATGCCATCTCATCCTCTATCGTCCCATTCTCCTCCCAACTTCAATCTTTCCCAGCACCAGGGTCTTTTCCAAGAAGTCAGTTCTTCCCATCAGTGGCCAAAGTATTGGAGTTTCAGCTTCAGCATCAGTCCTTCCAATGAATATTCAGGACTGATTTCCTTTCAGATTGATTGGTTGGATCTCCTTGTAGTCCAAGGGACTCTCAAGAGTCTTCTCCAACACCGCAGTTCAAAGCATCAGTTCTTTGGCACTCACTTTTCTTTATAGTCCAGCAATCACATCCATAAAGACTACTGGAAAAACTATAGCTTTGACTAGACAAACCTTTGTTAAGAAGCATCACTACAAACAAAGCTAGTGGAGGTGATGGAATTCCACTTGAGCTATTTCAAATCATAAAAGATGATGCTGTGAAAGTGCTACACTCAATATGCCAGCAAATTTGGAAAACTCAGCAGTGGCCACAGGGCTGGAAAAGGTCAGTTTTCATTCCAATCCCAAAGATAGGCAATGCCAAAGAATTTTCAAACTACCACACAATTGCACTATTCTCATTCACTAGCAAAGCACTGCTCAAAATTCTCTAAGCCAGGCTTCAACAGTATGTGAACCGTGAACTTCCAGATATTCAAGCTGGATTCAGAAAAGGTAGATAAACTAGAGATCAAATTGCCAACATCTGTTGGCTCATAGAAAAAGCAAGAAAATTCCAGAAAAACATCTATTTCTGTTTTATTGGCTATGCCAAAGCTGTGTGGATCACAACAAACTGTGGAAAATTCTCCAAGAGATAGGAATACCAGGCCACCTGACCTGCCTCCTGAGAAATCTGTATGCAAGTCAAGAAGCAACAGTTAGAACTGGACATGGAACGATGCCGGGAGCCGGCATATTGCATATTGAGTGCATATTGCATATTGAGTGCAGCACTTTCCACAGCATCATCTTTCAGGATCTGGAATAGCTCAACTGGAATTCTATCACTGCCGGGAGCCAGCGTGAGGAACTCCGCCCATGACAAAGGTCATGAGGAAGGAGGCTCGGCATACGCAAAGGCGGGATCGAGCCTCAGGAGTCCCCCTGGAAATTCTCGAGCATCTACCCCCCAAATCAGAGTCTGCCTACTTTCTGCTTTGTGCTTTCACCTACACCTCTGACTTTACAGGGGGCTGTCCCCCACTACCTCTGTCTGAAAAAAAGAGTTAGCTTACAGCTCCAGTTAATAATTCCTGGGTGTGACAGTGTTTAACCTACAAACTCCTTTGGAAATCCTCTAGCCTGCCTGAATAGGTTTTTCCGGCCACATGTGATTGTTCAGAGCCTCCCAACTGTGAGAGGCAGGAGATGTTCTAAACTGCCTAAACACAGATTCCTTTGAGTAGTTAAAAGATTGATTAGAAATTGTATTGGTGAAGGGTTTTTCACTTGTTGGGCCAATGTTTGCTGCTAAGTCTCCATACTCCTTACCTACTGTGTCCTTGGCAGTGTATTGATTGATATAATGGGTGTATAGAAATGTAAAATGCAGCTTTGTCCAATGCTTTTTTGGAGGCTGGTGCCTGACTTTGGAATAATCACCTTTAGAGAAAAATAAGTTTCTTAAAATGTTAACAGGCCTCCGGGCCAGAAGATGATGTCAATCACCTGAACTTTTGCATATGATAAATTTGCAGGAAGAAAGCCTGGCTTGCTGCATGACTCTACCCCTTCCCCCATTATCCTCTATGCATAACTTAAGGTATAAAAACTACTTTGGAAAATAAAGTACGGGCCTTGTTCACCAAAACTTGGTCTCCCCATGTCGCTCTCTCTTTCAACTTCCGGCTGAGTCTCCATCTGGAGCGCGGAACCCGCCATGCTTGCTAATTATGCCTGGGCTTCTAAGATCCGACCAGGGAGGCCTCAGTGTCTCCTCTCCTTCGGGAGGACAGAAGGACGCCTGCGGCCTACGCAAGTGGTGCAAACTTCTTGTCTTGAAGTTTTATTGGTCTCCCGCGTAAACCAAGCTACTCAGCCTCTTTTCTCCACTGAATTTTCCTACTGAGCTATCCTTATTTCAGCCGCTTTTCTCCACTGAATTTCCTCACTGAGCTATCCTTATTCTATTACTCTTTATATCTTTGATGAATAAATAATTAAATAAGTCACCGACGCCGTCCCCGCTTCGAATACCCTGGATCAGCCAGGGCTGGACCCCGGCAGAACAACAGACTGGTTCCAAATTCAGAAAGGAGTACGTCAAGGCTGCATATTGTCACCCTGCTTACTTAACTTATATGTGGAGTACATCATGCAAAATGCCAGACTGGATGAAGCACAAGCTGGAACCAAGATTGCCAAGAGAAATATCAATAACCTCAGATATGCAGGTGATAGCACCCTTATGGCAGAAAGTGAAGAGGAACTAAAGAGCCCCTTGAAAAAAGTGTAAGAGGAGAATGAAAAAGTTGGCTTAAAACTCAACATTCAAAAAACTAAGATCATGGCATCCAGTCCCATCATTTAATGGCAAATAGATGTGGAAACAATGGAAACAGTGACAGACTTTACTTTCTTGGGCTCCAAAATCACTGTGAATGGTGACTGCAGCCATGAAATTAAAAGATGCTTGCTTCTTGAAAGCAAAGCTATGACCAACCTAGACAACATATTAAAAAGCAGGGATATTGCTTTGCTGACAAAGATCCATATAGTCGAAGCTATGGTTTTTCCAGTAGTCATGTATGGATGTGAGAATTGGACTATCAAGAAAGCTGAGTGCCAAAGAATTGATGTTTTTGAACTGTGGTGTTGGAGAAGACTCTTGAGAGTCCCTTGGATTGCAAGGAGATCCAACCAGTCCATCCTAAAGGAAATCAGTCCTGAATATTCATTGGAAGGACTCATCCCGAAGCTGAAGCTCCAATACTTTGGCCACCTGATGTGAAGAACTAACTCAGTGGAATAGACCCTGTTGCTGGGAAAGATTGAAGGCAGGATGAGAAGGAGACTACAGAAGATGAGATGGTTGCATGGCATCACCAACTTGATGGACATGAATTTGAGGAAGCTCTGGGAGCTGGTGATGGACAGAGAAGCCTCCTGTGCTGCAGTCCTTGGGGTCACGAAGACTGAACTGACTGATTTCATGGTTATCTCCATAGTTTTCTTTGTATTTCACCATTTGGACATTTTATTATTTGCTTCTTTCAGTTTATGTTGGGTTTAATTTGCTTTTCTCTCATCTTTTACTTAAAGCCTTGATAGTAGTTTATCAACCTTTCTTCTTCATTAATGTAAGTATTTAAAAAGATAAATTTCCTTCTATGTGTTATTTTAGCTGCACCTCATACATATTTATATAGTGTGCACTCCCAACATTTACTTTAAAAATATCTTCTAGCATCCATTGTAATGTTTTTTTTTTTTTTTAAACTTAGGCTTGTTTTAAAGTTATAAGATTTAAATATGTATCAAATATTTGGGAGTTTCTAGAGACATTTCTTTGTACTTGATCCATATCATTTCCATTTTGGTCAAAAAATAAATTCTGTATAATATCAGTTTTCTTCAACATATTAAGACATTTTATGCACAAACAAATTGTATGTGTCTGCGTGTGTATTTCATCTACATAGGAGGGTGTGTCTGGAGCCTCGGCTGCAGGTTTGGGTACAGGTGCAGGTGCCTGGGCAGCACTGTGCACTTGCTGCACAGAAGTAGGCGGCTGAGTCTGCAGGCTGGGGAGTTGCGATGTGCAATGAGAGCTGTTTGGCACTCTCATTTAGGAAAACTTCCCTGTGAATCTTCCCTCTTCCATTTCATTCACAACTGAACGTATGGCTATCAAGAATGCGGGACCTTTACAAGGGTATTGCCAGTACCATAGGAAGTAGTCAAAAAAAAAAAAAAAAAAAAAACTATAGTTCATTCTGAACTATACAGTTCAGAATGGAAATCTCTCCTTCTTGGACTGTCAAAGATTAAGGGTGCTGTTTCACCTGCTCTTGGTCACTTTTTTCCTTCTGTTGGCCACTCACCCCCACTTAAAGAGATAAAAAGCCATCAGTTCTGCAGACATATGTTTATTTCTTACAGTTTCTATCTGCATGAACTTGTTTGTAACCCAATTTTCCCAGTCCCCCTAATTAATGAGATATCCTAGATTTTCTACTCCACAACTCGCAGCCTAGTTGAAGCCACAGAAGCGAAAATGATGCTCCCAGTATCTTGTCCATTGTTTCTGGCCCCAGTGCTCAGTGGCAACTCAAGTTCCTCTTCTGCTCTTCGCAGCCAGCTAGAACTCTGACTTTAAGTTCACACCTGCTTTTATTCTTTCAGTAGGCCCCACCCTCTCACAAGTGCTTTCTCTTAAACCTCTCTCTCAAAAGTAGTATTTCTCATTCTGTGCTAATTTAGAATCACTGAAAATTAAATTCATTGGAAATCTGAAATGCTCCCCTTACAAGGATAAAGTGCAGGATAGAATTTCTCTCACACTATCCCCTTCTTCCTTTTCCTCATACCTCCTAGAAGTTTAAAAATCATGCATCAGGACAGTTTGATGTTTTAATAGGACTAGCGTTATTTTACAATGGGGAAGAGAGGGACTCCAATGAAGTCACAAGATTAGTATGTAGGAGGCATTTCCTTTTTATTACAAATACTAATTAAAGTCTATTGAGGATACACAAGGGGCATAATACATCATTACAAGCAAAGCTTATGGAGCAGAACATAAAGATACATAGTCCTTTTGCCCTAATGGAATTTACATTTTAACACCATCGTTCAGGGTTTCCACACTTTACATGATCCTAAGAATTAATAAAATATAATTAGATCAATTTCAATTTATACTTCTCATAAAATATAAATCAGGCAAATAAATGTTTCCAAGAATAAGCATGGAGAAAATAAATTGAGACGCCCTGGAATAACTTGTTCTAGAGAATCTTTCATCTCCAAATTGATAAGATTAGCTGGGAAAATTCTGCAGAATTCAGAAGATATGGGGCCATGATCATTCAGTAATGAAACATTTTTGGTAGTTCTCATACTGAGTTACACCTTATTCTCACAGGTAAAATACAAAGATGTGAAGAACCAATTTGGCTTTAGAGGTCAACGCATCAGGGTATAGAAACAGAAATTAAGGGGCTCATTTTTTTTTTAAAGACTTTGTGGTTTCTGTGTTTGAGGTTATCTCAGATACTATCAAAGAAAAACATCATCACAGTTCAACAGGAGACAATAGTAACCATTCCCACTCCTCAATCTCATCCCATCTACTGCAGCTCTCTAAGGGAATTTTTTTTATTGTTTGTTGAATTTTTGGTGTGTTTTATTTTTTATTTATTCATTCATCCATCTATGTCTTCAATATGTATTTATTAGTGCCTAAAATGGTGATATTTGGGTCTCATTCAAGACAGAAACAGAAGTAGCAATCTTCAGTCAACCCACTCCCAATACAAGTACATTCAGATAAAAGCTACTAAAGAGAAATGTGTTTCTATATGATGGACCCAGGAAAATGATAATGGACTCCCTTCTGGACTCAGTCAGAGAGTAGTTCTGATGGAGGAGCTGCTTGAACTGGAACTTATCTCAACAGTATATTTCTTAGTAAAGAATGGGGTAAGGGAATTCTGGCACTGATTAACTCAGTATGATTGGAGTTTGGGATGTATCTGGGTGAAAACATTATAAATTTATATTAGAGAAACTGCTGCTAAGTCACTTCAGTCGTGTCCAACTCTGTGCGACCCCATAGACGGCAGCCCACCAGGCTCCCCCGTCCCTGGGATTCTCCAGGCAAGAACACTGGAGTGGGTTGCCATTTCCTTCTCCAATGCATGAAAGGGAAAAGTGAAAGGGAAGTCGCTCAGTCATGTCCAACTCTTTGCGACCCCATGGTCTGCAGCCTACCAGGCTCCTCCGTCCATGGGATTTTCCAGGCAAGAGTACTGGAGTGGGGTGCCATTGCCTTCTCCAGTTAGAGAAACTAATATGGCCTTAATCAAAGGATAAAACATGTTGTTTAAAGAAATATTCATTTTCAAAGCCAAATTTTTCAAACTGTTAGACTAAAATATACACAGACACTATTTAGGTAGATGGATGGATACCTATGTACATACAAGATTCAGAGATGTAAATTGAAGCGAAGTTAGAGATAAAAATTTAATAGATATTTAAAGGATCATTTCTGACTAGTTGAAGAATCTGTGTATGTGGGACAAAAGTTGATTGTCTCTGAAGCAGTGTTGCCCTTCTGTGGCCATGTAGAGATATTACTCTGAATGATTCTATATAGCTTATTGAAATGGGGAAAAGACAATTTCTTCAGTAAATGGTGTTGACCATACTGAACACCTAAAAGGAAAAGACTAAAACTAGAACATTTTCTCACAACATATACAAATATAAGCTCAAAATGGATTAAAGACCGAAATGTAAGACCTGAAACTTTTAAAACTTGAAAAAGAAAATATAGGCAGTATGCTCATTGACATTTCTCTTTGCCATATTTTTTTCTGTCTCAAAGGCAAGGGCAACAAAAGGAAAAATAAATAAACGGGGCCTAATCAAACTAACATAAATCAACATTCGGAAAACTAAGATCATGGCATCTGGTCCCATCACTTCATGGGAAATAGATGGGGAAACAGTGGAAACAGTGTCAGACTTTATTTTTCTGGGCTCCAAAATCACTGCAGATGGTGATTGCAGCCATGAAATTAAAAGACGCTTACTCCTTGGAAGGAAAGTTATGACCAACCTATATAGCATATTAAAAAGCAGAGATATTACTTTGCCAACAAAGGTCCATCTAGTCAAGGCTATGGTTTTTCCAGTGGTCATATATGGATGTGAGAGTTGGACTGTGAAGAAGGCTGAGCACAGAAGAATTGATGCTTTTGAACTGTGGTGTTGGAGAAGACTCTTGAGAGCCCCTTGGACTGCAAGGAGATCCAACCAGTCCATTCTGCAGGAGATCAGCCCTGGGATTTCTTTGGAAGGAATGATGCTAAAGCTGAAACTCCAGTACTTTGGCCACCTCATGCGAAGATTTGACTCATTGGAAAAGACCCTGATGCTGGGAGGGATTAGGGGCAGGAGGAGAATGGGGATGGCTGTATGGCATCACCGACTCGATGGACATGAGTTTAGGTGAACTCCAGGAGTTGGTGATGGACAGGGAGGCTGGCGTGCTGCAGTTCATGGGGTCACAAAGAGTTGGACACAACTGAGCGACTGAACTGAACTGAACTGAATTAAACTAAAACCTAATGCACAGCAAAGAAACCATCAACAAAAATAAAAGGCAAACTATTGATGGGGAGTAGGTATTGCAATAAGGGATTAATATCCAAAATAAACAAAGACATTATATACCTCAATAACGAAAACAAATAGCTGTAAAAAGAAGAGAAGCAAAAAGCAAAGGAGAAAAGGAAAGATATCAGCATCTGAATGCAGAGCTCCAAAGAATAGCAAGGAGAGATAAGAAAGCCTTCCTCAGACATCAATGCAAATAAATAGAGGAAAACAAAAGAATAGGAAAGACTAGAGATCTCTTCAAGAAAATTAGAGATACAAAAGGAACATTTCATGCAAAGATGAGCTCGGTAAAGGACAGATAAGATATGGACCTAACAGAAGCAGAAGATATCAAGAAGAGGTGGCAAGAATACACAGAAGAACTGTACAAAAAAGATCTTCATGACCCAGATAATCACGGTGGTGTGATCACTGACCTAGAGCCAGACATCCTGGAATGTGAAGTCAAGTGAGCCTTAGAAAGCATCACTACGAACAAAGCTAGTGGAGGTGATGGAATTCCAGTTGAGCTATTTCAAATCCTGAAAGAGGATGCTGTGGAAGTGCTGCACTCTATATGCCAGCAAATTTGGAAAACTCAGCAGTGGCCACAGGCATGGAAAACGTCAGTTTTCATTCCAATCCCAAAGAAAGGCAGTGCCAAAGAATGCTCAAACTACTGCACAATTGCACTCATCTCACATGCTAGTAAAGTACTGCTCAAAATTCTCCAAGCCAGACTTCAGCAATATGTGAACTGTGAACTTCTTGATGTTCAAGCTGGTTTTAGAAAAGGCAGAGGAACCAGAGATCAAATTGCCAACACCCGCTGGATCATGGAAAAAGCAAGAGAGTTCCAGAAAAACATCTATTTCTGTTTTTTTGACTATGCCAAAGCCTTTGACTGTGTGGATCACAATAAACTGTGGAAAATTCTTCAAGAGATGGGAATACCAGACCACCTGACCTGCCTTTTGAGAAATCTGTATTCAGGTCAGGAAGCAACAGTGAGAACTGGACATGGAACAACAGACTGGTTCCAAATAGGAAAAGGAGTACGCCAAGTCTGTATATTGTCACCCTGCTTATTTAACTTACATGCAGAGTACATCATGAGAAACCCTTGACTGGAAGAAACACAAGCTGGAATCAAGATTTCTGGGAGAAATATCAATAACCTCAGATATGCAGATGACACCACCCTTATGGCAGAAAGAGAAGAGGAACTCAAAAGCCTCTTGATGAAAGTGAAAGTGAAAAAGTTGGCTTAGAGCTCAACATTCAGAAAATGAAGATCATGGCATCTGGTCCCATCACTTCATGGGAAATAGATGGGGAAACAGTGGAAACGGTGTCAGACTTTATTTTTGGGGGCTCCAAAATCACTGCAGATGGTGACTGCAGCCATGAAATTAAAAGACGCTTACTCCTTGGAAGGAAAGTTATGTCCAACCTAGATAGCATATTCAAAAGCAGAGACATTACTTTGCCAACAAAGGTTCATCTAGTCAAGGCTATGGTTTTTCCTGTGGTCATGTACAGATGTGAGAGTTGGACTGTGAAGAAGGCAGAGTGCCGAAGAATTGATGCTTTTGAACTGTGGTGTTGGAGAAGACTCTTGAGAGTCCCTTGGACTGCAAGGAGATCCAACCAGTCCATTCTGAAGGAGATCAGCCCTGGGATATCTTTGTAAAGTATGATGCTAAAGCTCAAACTCCAGTACTTTGCCTACCTCATGCGAAGAGTTGACTCATTGGAAAAGGCTCTGATGCTGGGAGGGATTGGGGGCAGGAGGAGAAGAGGACAACAGAGGATGAGATGGCTGGATGGCATCACTGAGTCAATGGTCGTGAGTTTGAGTGAACTCTGGGAGTTGGTGATCGACAGGGAGGCCTGGCGTGCTGCGATTTATGGGGTCACAAAGAGTCGGACACAACTGAGCGATAGAACTGAACTGAACTGAACAAAAACACAGTCTGATTAAAAACTGCACATAGGACCTGAATAGCCATTTTTTCAAAGAGATAGCCAATAGGTACATGAAAAGATGTCCAAAGTCTCAAATATTCAGAAAAAGAGCAAATCTATGCAAAATGAGGTGTCACCTCACATCTATCAGAATTACTATTATCAAATGAAAAGAAATAACAAGTGTGGTGAGGATGCAGAAGAAAGGAAACCCTAGGGCACTGCTGCTGGGTTGGAAATTGGAGGAGCTACTATGGAAAGCATTATGGAGATTCTTCTCAGAACACTAAAAATACAACTACCATATGACCCAGCAATTTCACTCCTAGGTATTTGTCCAAAGAAAACAAAACTCTTCCAAATTGTATCTGCACTCCAATGTTTATAGCAGCATTTGTTATAGTAACCAAGATCTGGAACCAAGCTAAGTGCTCATTCATAGATGAATGGATAGAGAAAGTATCAATCTTTCATCTAACTATCTATATACACTCACACACACACACACCACACAATAGAACATTAATCAAATATAAAAAGGAATGCAATCCTGCCAAATAGAACAACATAGATAGATATGGAGTGTATTATACTTAGTGAAATAAGTTAGACAGAGAAAGACAAATACTGTTTTTTACTTACATATGATATATAAAAATGAATCAAAACAAAGGAACAAATACAACAGAACAAAAACAAAATCACAAGGTATAGGGAACAAATGACAGACTGCCAAATTTCTCCAGAAAAGATGATTTATTTTATGTCACCAAAGGACTGAAGTTCCAGATCTGCAACCATGAGGAGCCACATGCAAGTCCCCACTGAACAAGGAAAGGAAATGCTTTTATAGAGAAGACAAGGAAATTAAGAGGGTTATAGTAAACAGAGTGCCCTTGACTTTCCATTGACTGTGTCCTGACCAGGGAAGTAAAGGCTTCTATCGTCTTTTTTTGCCCTCTGTGGTGTCCACAGGTCGGGAGAACACCCATTCTTCTGCCAGCTCTATTTAATTGAGATTTCTGTGCTTTAAATCTTTATACCTTAGAGGACAGAGTCAGAAAGATATTTGACTCCAGGAGAGGAGAGAGCCATGGTGGTGGAAGTAAGATTTGGAGTCATTCAAGAAGGAGTCTTGAGCCATGGATCCAAGTGGCCTCCAGAAGCTACAAAAGGAAAGGAAACAGATTCTTCCCCAGAGAATCTGGAAGGAATCAACCCTGCCAAGACCTTTGCTGTAGACAGCTAAACGGATTTTAGATTTCTTGCATCCAGAACTATAAGAAATATTTTGTAAGTGGCCAAATTCATATTAAACACTGAGCAAATATTTTCTCTTCACTTTGCTGCACTCCTAGGATGGGATACCAGTGCTTGCAGTTGCCTCTTGGGATACATCGCAGTGAGACAGATTGAACATTCTTGAGACACCCAACCAAGCTGGATAGTATCTTTACTGGAGAGACTTCTCTCTTCTTTTAGTTGCTTTCAATGTTTACTGTTTTGGAGTCTGGCATACTGTGGGAAATATTATTTTAATTCTGTCCTCTTATCAGCTACTTTTTTTAGTTACAAGTTAGAGGTTCTGGTGCAGAAGGAGATAGACTGAGAAGGGACAAGACCAACACAAATCTGTAGGGCTAAAAAGCGTTTGTGCTTATACCTATACTAATGTTTGTAAGAAATACTAAGCACTGCAAATGCCCTGTGGTGGCCTCACGGTGTGACTGTGGCTGGAGGAGGGGCTGAGCCCGCAGAGGGTTTGTGTAGAGGCTTCAGGTGCCTGGGGAGCACTGTGCTGCACGGCACAGAAGTAAGTGCCTGAGTCTGTGATCTGCGAAGAGGAAATGTGCAGTGATCTTCGGCGTTCTGTAAGGACTGTGGTGGCCTTTAATCTTCCAAACTGCTTTGTCCTTGAAGGAACATAAACCAGGTGGATGAGGTGGCCCCCAGGGTTCTTAAGATACCAATTCACACTCTGTGGGGAAGTGGAAAAATTACACTGAAGCGTGGAGTTGGCTCCCTCCTGGAGACTCAGGGCTGGGGGACTCTGCTCCATATCCACCCCTCGCACAGCTGATGAGGAAAGAGAAACAGTCACTGGTGAGGGTCACTGCAACTCCTACAAAACCCTGAAAGTGCCTCCACCACCGCCCCCACCTGCTCCTCCGCTGATCCCATAGATGATGAGGATAGAAAGTCTGCAGGACTTGTCAGTTCCTCTCCCTCCCTTAACAATACAGCAGCTGCTCAATCCTTCAGATGCCCCTCTGGGGCAACCCCAACTCACAGCAAACCTGGGCAAACAAAAGCCCCAGCACAGTGCCTGCTAGCCTCTTCATGATGTTTCCTCTTCTTACTGAGACATTTCCACTGTAAGACACTTCACTAAACCCTGAGGGGGTGAGTGTCGTAAGTCCTTGTGGAAATGTTCCTGCTCCTGCAGCCAATCAGCTCACCCGACAAATCCTGCTCATGCCCTCACTTTCTGACAGAAAGCCCCACCCTACCACCTCAACCAATTCAGAATGGACTGCAGAGGAGTTAGGAGAATGAGAAATAGAAAGGTCATTATTTTAGGACTTGAGGGTCATTTTCTAAGAACATTGCAAAGAAGGCAGACTCTGATTTGAATTTGTGGAGGATTTTAGGGAAGAGAAAACAAACTAATTATCCAGCTGGCATGGATGCAGGAGATTCTTGCAAAATGAAATTTTATTTCCCAGTAGTTCTCAGGGTCCTTTTTTTTTTTTTCCCTTTGGCATCTCTTATGCACTCACCTGTGATTCTGAAGGGTGCTCATAAATCAGCACAGTATTCATAGCAGTCTTGGTTGGAACATTTTGCAGTATTAAACATGTTTACTTTTAAATATATATATATATATTTATTTATTTAGACTGAACCTACATAAAGTGCGATATTATTTTTTGTCACTTGATGAGCATTGAAAATAGAATTGTAAATAGCTTTATTTTTATTAAAACTAATATTTTTATTTTTGTCAAAACTCATTCATGTTGAAGTACAGCAAAAACCTCCACAATACTGTAAAATAATTACCCTCCAATTAAGATTAATTAATTAATTAAAAACATAATTTTAAAATAAATTTTAAATAAAATTTCAGGCTTAAATAAAGTTTATTTTATTATTTTTTTAAATTAGAGAATAATTGCTTTACATTGTTGGGTCAGTTTCTGCTGTACAACAAAGTGAATCAGTTAGTATTATATATATAGCCCCTCCCTGTTGAGCCTCCCTCCAATGCTCTAGTTCCTCACAGAGCACCAGTATGGGCTCCCTGTTTATACTGCAACTTCCCATTAGTTATCTATTTTACACAAAATACATTTTAACTGTTAACTATTGTTATTTGTATTCTGCTTTTTGCCTCTAGTAGGTTATTTCAAAAGAAAAATAAGGGTTTTTAAAACATATGAAAGGCAATCTTTGCTTTTTCTCAGACTCTATGAATAATAATGGTTCTGTGTATATGGATTTTGAGGTAAAAAGGATGGAAAATGAGGACCTGTATATTTTCACTGAGGTAAAATTGAAGTGACCTGCAGACACGAGGATCAGATGAACAGTTTGAGATATGGCAAATGTTTACTAAAGGAACTGTGAGAAATAGTGCAGAAAAATAAAGTTGATTAGAATCAATTATTATTGGGCACACAGTGGGTATTAGAGGAGTTGAATTAGAAGAAAAGAGGAGATGGGCAACGAGAGTGGGTCACTTGGAACTTTGCATGAAAATGTGTTTACCCTAGAATGCCTGTTACAGGCAGCCTCCAGATAAAGCAAAACTTTTTCCTCCTACTCTATTGTCTGGGCATACAAGAAGAGATAGGGACGTTAACTAGAGGGAGGAGTAGTTGCATCTCCACTTCAGGGATCCCCTTTGAGCCAGTGATGTGGCTGTCAGGCAGGTCACTGACTGGGCTCCAGCTCTTCCTGCAACAGCAGTGCTGAATCAGTGAGACTAAGACAGACCTGCTTATAATGAGAGTGTCTCTATTCAGATTTCAACCAGAACTCTGTTTAGTCTATAGAGGCAGGAGCATGGAATATAATGTTACTGATTCCCTATGAAGAAAATTCCCAACAGAAGGGTGGTAAAGAGCATGGCTATACAGGAAGGAAGCGAAGAGCCCTATTGCAGAAGATCTCCCCTGAGGAGCAGGAAGGAATGTGCCAGAGTGTGCTGAGTCATATTACAGGGAAATCAGAGATTCAAAGGATCCCAATGCAAGCATGTTCTAGTGACTATCAATAAGAGATCCTTCCTTGATAATCACTGCTCCTGGTGTTGAGCCTGTTCAAATGTGCAACTCAGTGAGCTGTGAGGCACAGAAGCTCAAAGAAGTGAAATGGAGCTTTTATTAGAAGTGACATTCCAGTTAATGCAACATCACCCCCTGGAGGTCAACAATTAGAGCAAATTTCCTATTGAGTCTTTTGTGCCCCATTTCCTCCCTGTTCTTTCCTAGGCTTGAATTTCTTCCCATTCTAAGCTGATAAGAGTGTTTTCTGGGGTTTGCATATTAAATTGCAGTTGTTGTTCAGTCACTAAGTTGTGTCTGACTCTTTGCAACATCGTGAACAACAGCATGCCAGGCTTCCCTGTCCTTCGTTATCTCCCAATATGCTCAAACTCATGTTCCCTGGTTGCTCAACTGGTAAAGAATCCACCCACAATGCAGAAGACCCCGTATGGATTCCTGGGTGGGGAAGATCCGCTAGAAAAGGGATAGGCTACCCGCTCCAGTATTCTTAGACTTCCCTGGTGGCTCAGCTGGTAAAGAATCTGCCCGCAATGCGGGAGACCTGGGTTCAATCCCTGAGTTGGGAAGATCCCCTGGAGAAGGGAAAGACTACTCACTCCAGTATTCTGGCCTGGAGAATTCCATGGACTGTATAGTCTGTGGGGTTCACAAAGAGTAGGACATGAGCAACTTGCACTCACGTGTTCATTGAGTCAGTGATGCCATCCAACTATCTCATCCTTTGTCGCCATCTTCTCCTCCTGCCCTCGATTTTTCCCAGCATCAGGGTCTTTTCCAATAAATTAGCTCTTCGCATCAGGTGCCCAAAGTATCAGAGAATCAGCTTCAGCATCAGTCCTTTCAAAGAATATTTACAGTTGATTTCCAGTAGGATTGACCGCTTTGATCTCTACACTGTCCCAGGACTCTCAAGAGTCTTCTCAAGTACCACAATTCAAAATGATCAGTTCTGTGCTCAGCCTTCTTTAGGATTCAACTCTCACATCCATTTATGACTACTGGGAAAACCATAGCCTTGACTATATGGATCTTTGTTGGCAAAGTGATGCCTCTGTTTTTTAATACACTATGTAGGTTTGTCATAGCTTATCTTCCAAGGAGAAAGTGGCTTTTAATTTCATGGGTGCAGTCACCATCCTCAGTGATTTTGCAGCCTAAAAATATAATATTTGCCACGGCTACCACTTTTCCCCCACCTATTTGCCATGAAGTGATGGGACAAGATGCCTTGATTTTAATTTTTTGAATGTTGACTTTCAAGCCAGCTTTTTATCTCTGCTCTTTCAAACCTCATCAAGAGGCTCTTTAGTTCCTCTTTACTTTCTGCCATTAGGGTGGTGTTATCTGCATATTTGAGGTTATTTATATTTCTCCCAGCAGTTTTCATTCCAGCTTGTGATTCATCCAGCCTAGGGTCCTGTATAATGTACTCTGCATAGAGTTTAAAAAGCACAGTGACAATAACAGCTCCCACATACTCCAATCCCAATTTTGAACCAGTCTGCTGTTCTATGTCTGATTCTAACTGTAGCTGTACAGCTTTCTCAGGAGACAGTGGTGAACTTCCCCTACCATTGCTCCTTTCAGATAGCGAGTGGTTTTTACAAATGCAGAAGGTTGAACTAAACCAAAATCAAAACCTCCAATAAGTTAATGAGACATAATTGACTGTTGTGGTATAAAACATGCAGATTTCCATGCCAGGTGTGTGAGAAGGCATATCTCCATGTTGCATTCATGCATGTGAAATCTAGAAGGTCTAGTCTCAGGATGTAGCAACAGTGAAGTTTAAATGTTGCCCTAGCTGAGCCACATTATTTTGTTTGACATCTTTTAATAATCATCTAGTGTGCTTTTTTTTTTTTTTTTTTTCTAGTGCACTTTAAATCATGGTAAAAGAGGAGGCTAGAGATCTCACTCAATGATATGGCCAATAGGAGTCAAGGTTCCTGGTGTTCACTAACAGTCCATTTAGCTGAGGGAGCTACAGTGACTGGAATGCCTGTTTATCTATGTTTACATTTCCCCCTGATTACCAAAAACACTGTCATTCATTGAATTTCCCTTTTCCTCCCTACAATGGCTCTTCCTCAATGCTGGTCCCAGAGCAGCAGCAGGCACGGCTTTGGGTATGGGCTGCAGGGGGCTGAGGGGCACTGTGTGGAGGCACATAGGTAGGTGGCTGAGTCTTCAGGCTGGGATCCTCTGATGTACATGGAGCTGTAGCCCAGAGTGATTCTCTCTCATCCTTGCTTCTTTTCATCCCCATTTACACTCATCACAAACAGGTTCTTGGGGCTTTTTGTAGATTCCCATCTGTACCAATGGAAAGCATAGAAAGAGCTGGAAGGGAAACTGCAGGTGAAATTGGGGCTCTCTCCTTCCTGAAACCAGAGCAAGGCAGGATGCTTTTCCACAGTCAAAAGGCTGCTCACTCCTGTTCAGAAAGACAGTGTCAGTCATATAAACTTCTCTACAGAGTGTTCATTCTTCACATTCTCAAATATTAGAATCTGGAGGTGCCTGACTACAAAATCTTCTTTCCAATGAACAACTGAAATAAGCAAAGGAAACAGCATGGTTGTTCAGTCACTAAGTCATGTTCAACTCTTTGTGACCCAGGGACTGAGACACTCTAGTCTTCTCTGTCCTCCACTATATCCTGGAGTTTGCTCAAATTCATGTCCACTGAGCCAGGCATGCTATCTAATAACCTCATTTCATCTCACTTAAACAGTATAGGGGAGGTGCTAAAAGTCAGAGCAGTGCCTTCCATTTCCTCAAACTTAAATTGTGGTATGAAAAGTGAAACAGGATTGGAATGCATCTCAGTGGCCAAATTCTGACTAAATTCCCAAGAAAATAGATGCAGCTGCAGTTAGTAAAGAAATATCTAAAAAGCCTCATTAACGTCTCCTATTTAGAAGTATGAACATGTGGTTGGGGAGGGAATGCTAGATAAACAGTAGTGTAGTGTAGTGAAAGTCTCTTAGTTGTGTCCAACTCTTTGCAACCCCAGGGACTGTAACCAACCAGGCTCTACTGTCCATGGGATTCTCGGGGCAAGAATACTGCAGTGGGTTGCCATGCCCTCCTCCAGGAGATCTTCCAGACCCAGGGATTGAACCCCCATTTCATGTTTCCAGCATTGACAGGTGAGTTCTTTACCACTAGCGCCACCTGGGAAGCCCTGACACACAGAAGTCACCACAAATCAATTTACTTTTTTTTTTCCCTCCAGATCACACAATCAGTCAACTTGCAGCAATCAGACCGCTTGAGGATAAGATTGTGAGGACAAGACCACACCATTCAAAAAGCTCATTTGCTATGGAGCTTATTTCTAATAAGACTACTAATTCCTTGGTAAATTTACCCACATATTGGAGGGGCTTTGTCCAAACCAGGAAGTATATGTCTCCAACAGCAGGGAGCATTCTTTCAACTAATAAGGCAGAATCCTGAAATCTAAAGCCATCATAATTATTTGAAATAGAGGCCAAGCCAATTGACCACTAGGTAAATTAAATAAATATTGCCTGAAGAGGCTCGCAAGGTAGAAATGTTGACATCTAGATAAAAAAATCAAAATGAGTCCAACTTAGTCTTTTATTTTAGAGTTTGAATAGTGTGAACTCTAGAAATACTTTTATCTTTTGCACTACACACACACACACACACATATATAAATATATATATATATATATATATATATATATATATATATAATGGGTTTCCCAGGTGGCTCAGTGATAAACAATCCACCCGGAATGGAGAAGATGCGGGTTCGATTACTGGGTCAGGAAGATCCCCTAGAGAAGGAGATGGCAACCCACTCCAGTATTCTTGGACAGAAGAGCCTGGTATGCTATACTCCATAGGGTCGCAAAGAGTTGGACACAACTGAAGCAACTTAGTGTATATATATATAGTTGTTTAGTCACTAAGTCATGTCCGACATTTTGGGGACCCCATGGACTGTAGCCTTTCAGGTTCCTCTATCCACGGGATATTGTAGGCAAGAATCCTGGAGTGGGTTGCATTTCCTCCTCCAGGGGATCTTCCTGACTCAGGGATTGAACCCGAGTCTCCTGTGTCCCCTGCATTGCAGGTGGATTCTTTATTGGTTGTGGACCTTCCACTTGCCCATGCGGATTGCAGTGAAGCAAAATTCAGTGTTTATCACAGGACACCAAGCAAGTAGTCCAGACAGCCAGGACTCAAAAGGCTGGAATTCACTGATGGCTGAGTGTGTAAGTGACTATCACTGAGGATGAGTCAGACAGAGCTTTGTGACTAAACAACCAAGCATCACAGTAGAGAAGCAAAGACAAGGGGCACAGGGCTTGATAGTAAAACAAGCTTAGAGTGTTAAAGGAATAAAACCTCTTTGCAGCCCTTGTTTTTCCCAGCACACTATGACACAAGAAACTTACTAAGGCATCCAGCACTGTTAACTGGTTAGTGGATGATTTCCTCATCTACTGATCCTGGGGCAATTGAATCTATGGTTTGGCATTTTTGTTCCTAGCTCCCTTTAGCTTCCAGTTTAAACCAGTAATGTCACCACCACTAAGACATCTAGCCACTATGTTCTGGGGTCAAGTGCTTCTCTATAGTCCAAATCTTACTCCTAAGGAGCCCCCTAAAATGATACACTCTGGCTGGCAATAAAAGCTGGAGATGCTTTTCACAGTTAGGAGAGTTTTGGCTCATTTCACATAGATTAAAAAAATGGGAATAATGAAACCTACCACACAGGATTTTTATATTTAAATTAGATAATGAATCCGAAATGCAAACCTGTGCCTGACAAAGAGAAAGCTCAATAAATACCAACTTTCTTTGTTCTAGTAAAACCTACATCTCCTTCAATGTCCAGGTCTGTGACCTATTACTGTTTGTTCTTTACTCCACATCGGTTCAATGAAGGAAACTTCTAGGAAATTCACTTAATCAATTATTTTTCTGGATACAGTCATTATTTTTCCCTGTTCCCTGGGGTCATATTCTCCTAGCCACATTGACACACTCAGAATACTGAAAGGACCCAGATGGAACCCTCAGATAAGGTTTTATTTTCATTAAAGTTTTTATATATTTATTACCTGTTGGATATCACATTTCTCAGTTGGCTTTCCAAGATTTTGTCATTCTCATTATCTGTTTTCGAATTAATTTGAGGAACTCTTAACATATTCTATTTAACATAATCTTTATCTGAGTCCTTTTTCAGAAATACATATTGCAAATATAGTTTATCAGTCTGTGCACTGACTTTCAAAAGTCTTAGTAGTGATTTATAACAAACACATTTAAAAATACATTTTCATGTTCATAAGATACTACCTTGAAAGTTTTGTTTGTTTTTTTCTCTTTAAGCATTTAAAAAATATTTTACCTTGGTGGCTTCTATTGCTTCTGATGTGAAGTTAGGTATCATTCTTAATGATGTTTCCCAGAATACAATATGGAAAGTGTCCATGGGTATTGGCAAGATTGTTTCCACTTAAATAGATTTTTGAATTTGACTTCAATCATTGTAGTGAAAGTCACAATCTCCTGCCAAAACCAGAGTGGTGGACTTGCAGAATTCCTTATTCAAATTTATGGCTTTCTTCATAGCATTGCTCCTGAATAAGGAGGTTGTTTTATAGGAAGTCAAGTGTGGCAGTGAGTGGAAATGCTTGCTATGAGCAAAGAGATTATGGGATGGGTAATAGAAGAGGTAGTTATAAATACCAGCTATAATCATGTGGTCGTTTTCAGGAATGAGAACAATAATACTTAAGTGAATTTGTTTTTCATTTTGATATAAATATATTTATGTATTACATTAACCAATTTTAACTCCCCTCTCCCATTTGCCTGCATGTAGTAACATAAGATATGCTAATATAAGTCAATCTTATATCTTATTATAGCTTAGTAGTGAAGATAAAGGATTCAATGGGAGAATGTGGCTTAGCTAGAAAAGAAAATCACTTCACTCCCAAATGGATAAATGAACTTGCTATAATCTTTACAGGATGAGGTTAGAATCTTTTGGGTTGAATGAGGAATTACTGCATTATATTAGCAAGAACTGTGGTGTTGGAAAAGACTCTTGAGAGTCCCTTGGACTGCAAGGAGATCAAGCCAGTCAATCCTAAAGGAAATCAATCCTGAATATTCATTGGAAGGACTGATGCTGAAGCTGAAACTCCAGTAATTTGGCCACTTGATGAGAAGAGCCACTCATTGGGAAAGACCCTGGTGCTTGGAAAGATTGAACACAAAAGGAGAAGCGGGCAGCAGAGGATGAGATGGTTAGATAGCATTACCAAATCAAGGGACGTGAATTTGAGCAAACTCTGGAAGATGGTGGAGGATAGAGGAGCTTGGCATGCTGCAGTCCATGGGGTCACAAAAAGTCAGACACGGCTTAGTGACTGAACAGCAGCAACAACATTAGCAAGAAGCATAGTTTTACTTTCTTTATTCAAAAGTTGTTAAGAGAGTACAGATGGATGCCAGGCTAACAAAGAGGGTCCTGTAGCAGCTTTGTACTATCTAAACTAACTGGAAATATCTTTCCCAGAAAGTGCTTCCCGTATTGTTCTTGGTTAGGGTTGGCCACAAAAGAAATTTGTGTAACATTTGCAAGGTGATTATGATGAAGTAGCCATAGGTGTTATGTTTTGGGGGTTGGTACAGGCTCCAGGGACTATGGTTGTTCACTCATATTGCTGCTGATCTGATAGCTCAACTTACTGTTGACTCACAACTCCTTCACTTCCCACCAAACCTCCTCCTTGTCTTCTCTGTTTTGGGCCAAGTATGCAGGCAGCATGATGCCAAATGACACCCACTTCTCCTAAGGTCACCCACTACTGTGAGACTGAAGGAGGTGAAACAGACAAATTTTAGTGTGTCTTTGTGGTTTCCATTTACCTCGTGGCTCTAGTTTGTCCTTATGAGTCATAGTTTGTCCATGCTTTGGTCTATATCCAACTTTCTTCTTCAAATATTACTCTAGCTGACAAACAATTAGTTCACTCTCAACATCAGATACTAAGATAACAGTTTTGCATACACTCTTCCACCAGATATAGCAATTACCTGAGTCCTAATCTTTATAACTAATTTCTTATTCCATACCACTGGTGGTTCTGCTTCTCTGCTTGTACCTTCAGTGACACAAGACTAAGAATAAAGGACTAAGGAAATTATTTTTATGACGATTCCAAGTAACTATACCCAGATTTGTGATGCGAGTGTATTTTAGTGAAACTTTCACTTTAAATTATTTATGGAGCAAGTTTAGACAACTTTACACATGTTCTGTATGATTGATTTAAAGTCAAAAATTCAAGAGGATAATGTTAACAGTAGAAAATTACTCTGGATGTCAAATAACAAGGAAGAAGCTTTTATTTAGAATTAAATTCTATGATCCAGACCACAGATGAAGCAACCACACGATTACCATTTCTTGCTGGGATCTGCAGGTGTGCATTTCAGCTGGAGTCCTGCAGTAGGGAGGCTCTCTCTTATTAAGCTCTGGGGTTTTTGTTCAGCTTTTCCCATTACTTCAACCACTGTGAGTTCACGGAGAGCACATAAGTACTTTCCAGTATCTTCCAACTGTAAGGCTGAAGTGGTGAGGCTGATGGAGTTATCTGCTTTCTGGAAGTTTACAGAGTAACGGCCGTCCCTTGCATTCCCATCTTCTGAATACTGACGAATGAGGTAAGTCATCTGTCCACTGGGAAGCTGCTTGTACCAAAAAATGTAGTAGGAGTTTATGTACCAACTGACTTCATACTGACAGTTTAGAGTGACTGACTGCTCCACTTGAGACGGGTTATGTCTGGCTGGTCTTGAGTAACTTTCTGGGCCACACCAGATCCTGTGGAAAAAATCAGAAAACAGAGATGAAGCAGTGAATAAAATAGTGTAGGAATTAGACTCATTTAGGTCTCCAAAAAGAAAAACTAAACTGAAATCTTAAGATGCTTGCTTTTCTCCAGCCCTCCTTTCCTCCCCAAGTCCCGATGAAGCACCATGTGTCTGTGTGCAGGCCTTTCACCCTGAACACACGCACCCATGCTTGAGAGCATCCCTACCAGAGAAGGTGACGGCCAGGAGCACCCAGAGCAGGCTGGAGAGCGGCATGAGGCATGGATTCCCCTGCACAAATCTGTTTAATTCTGCCTCAAGCTGAGATTTCAGTGTCTTTAAGTGCCTGAGAGCACATATACATAGTACCTGGGTTCCTTGTGACTCTCCCCCAAGACAGGAAGTGGGGTTTGTCATGGAGATCAACCACATGGTCTGTGCACAGATGGAAAAAGTCTCAGTTCAGTTCAGTTGCTCAGTCCTGTCCGACTCTTTGTGACCCCATGGACTGCAGCATGCTAGGCTTCCCTGTCCATCGCCAATTCCCAGAGTTTACTCAAAGTCATGTCCATTGAGTCGATGATGCCATCCAACCATCTCATCCTCTGTCATCCTGTTCTCCTGCCTTCAATCTTCCCCAGCACCACGGTCTTTTCAAATGAGTCAGTTTTTCACATCAGGTGGTCAAAGTATTGTAGTTTAAGCTTCAGTATCAGTCCTTTCAATGAATATTCAGAACTGATTTCCTTTAGGAGGGACTGGTTTGATCTCCTTGCAGCCCAAGGGACTCTCCAGAGTTTTCTCCAATGCTACAGTTCAAAAGCATCAATTCTTTGGTACTCAGCTTTCTTTATGGTCCAACTCTCACATCCATACATGACTACTGGAAAAACCATAGCTTTAAGTATATGATTACTATCTGGCTCACCACAAATCTTTACTTTGTCTACCTATCTTTCCCTGGTCATTACGTTTGGCAGATCCTGAAAAGGGGCATGAAGAAAGCAATTAATATTAAAGGTTTGAACTGAGGGAAACTGAAGATTAAACAAGTTGACATACATCGGTAATTTTCAGTAAAATGATTTTTCCATCCTGTTTAAGATATAATTTTGTATAGCCTATGAAACATTCTTGTAATCTACTGATTAGTAATTCATTAGCCTTTACTTACTTGTCTCCATCCAGAATCTAGTGACTGTTTTAAAATATTTACAGATCTTAGGCCTTCTGGGTGAAAAGCAATCTTATCCAAAATAATTAATGTATATCTCTCTATATATATTTTTTTTTTACTGAGTTCCAGGGCTCTACTCAGATTTTTCAGTAAATAAAATTACTTCAACATGAAACGATTTTTTTAAAAAATCAGTCCATCTGAATTTCAGAGCCTATTCAGTGGTTTGTATTTAAATGAAATTTAACAGGAATAAAATATTCTTTTGAAAACTGATATTGCTTCTTATGTATTAGATTTTGAGGGGGATCAGGGCATTCAATCCTGTTACCTCTAAATGTAGAATTGTACTTATTAGATCATGTGTCCTAGAATTATCATGTCACATTTTCTGTCTCATCGGTCCAGAGTATTCAGTCTCACTTGTTAGTCACTCATTATTATTTCTTTTTGTAAAATAAAGTTAAGATAGACATGCTCGAGTTTTCTCTGATGTAATGCTATAATGCACTCCTATGAAACTCAATATCTACAGACTGCAAACACTTAGTACCTGTCAACCCCACAGAAGCTGGTGACTGAAGTTTTGTAAACTGTTTCATATTCATGTGGAATGCAGCTGTCAACCTTCCATTTGGTTTCATTGCTGTAATACATGAATTAATATAAAAGAACCAAAAGCAAATAGACAAGTAGAAAAGAAAATACAGACAAGTTCTAAAACAGTGCTAGTTCTCGTAATTTAAGATCAAAGTAACTCATGAATGAGTGAAGCAGAAAGGAAAGGTTGTATTTATCTGAGGCATCTACTCTTCTGTCCCATTTCACTTCTGAGTGCTGGCAGGCAATGAATGCCTGGGCTTGAAATTATTTGTAACTAAGCAGAGGAGATCATGAATGACCACAGCAGCCTGTGCAGCAGCATGATATTATAAAATATAGATGTATATTAATACAATAATTACATGTATATTAGGAAACTGATACTGATAAAATTTTTTATCAAAATACAGACCATAATATTACACATCAGTTTTTATATGTACTCTTTGGTTTTGATATGAAGTTCTATGAAGTTTTATCTCATATATAGGTTCTTGTACCACCACTAAAATCATGACACAGAATTGTTCCATTTCTCTAAAGAAACCTCTTTGCATACCCTCCCTAACCCTGCAATTCTTTATAACCCCAGTAATTACTGATCCCCTTTTCATCTCTGTATTTTGTCCTTTTGAGAATGTTGTATAAGTAGAATCATACTAGGTATATAATCATAATAATCCAATAAGTGTAATCATACACCATGTCGCCTCTGAGATTGACTTTTTTTTCATTCACCATAGCATCCTGAGATCCATCTAGGCTATATTTGTTTAGTAGCTAAGTCCTGTCTGACTCTTTTATGACCCCATATACTGTAGCCTGTCAGGCTCCTTTGTCTATGGAAATTCCCAGGCAAAAATACTGGACTGAGTTGCCATTTCCTTCTCCAGGGAATCTTCCCAACCCGAGGAAAAAAACCCAGGTCTTCTGCATTTCAGGCAGATTCTTTACCACTGATCCACCTAGGAAGGCCCATCTAGGCTACTAAATGTATCAGTAGTCTGTTTCTTTTAATCGCTACAAACTGTCACCAACTTATGGTATTGATTTCAGTTTTTTGACTTTCCAGTGGTAAGAAAGCGATACACATTCAGTGGAAACCATACTTGGAATTTTTAAATTTGATCTTTTCCCATCCTAGCAACATGTGGCATATTTTCCAGAATGACTGGACCATTCTGGGTGACTCTGGGCAGCAGCAGTGAGCTGAGCTCCTGGCAGCAGTGAGCTGAGCTCCAGGCCAGCCCTGAAATCATGAGCGTAAACAACCGACACACTTACATTCATTCTGTACTCATACAACCATTCTGGTTTTCACTTTCAGTGTGTGTGTGCTAAGTTGCTGCTGTCGTGTCCGACTCTTTGTGACACTCTGGACTGTAGCCCAGCAGGCTCCTCTATCCATGGGATTCTCTAGGCAAGAATACTGCAGTGGGCTGTCATGTCCTCCTCCAGGGGATCTTCCCCATCCAGGGATTGAACCTGTGTCTTTTATGTCTCCTTCATTGGCAGGCAGGTTCTTTACCACTAGCATCACCTGGGAAGCCCCACTTTAAATATAGTACTCAATAAATTACATGAGATTTTCAACACTTTTGTATAAAATAGCTTTGTGTTAGATGATTTCTCCCATCTGTAGGCTAATGTAAATGTTGAGCACCTTCATGAAAGGCTGGGTTACATATATTAAATGCATTTTCCATCTATGATACTTTCAACTGAAAATGGTTTATTGAGACACAACTCTATTGAAAGTTGAGAAAAATCTGTAAATAAGATGTTATTGTACAGATGTATTACAGTTGCATTTACCCAGTGACAGATACTTGGCTGATTTCCAGTTTTTGGTGACCACAAATATAGCTGCCATGAATATTCAGGTACAGATTTTTGTGTGAATGTTTTTCATTTTTCAAGCATAAATACTCAGGAGTGTGCTTTGCTGAGTTGTAAGGTAAGTGAGTATTTAAGCTTATGCAAAACTCTTGGAATGTTTTCCAGAATGACTGGACCATTCACCCACCAGCAATATATGAGTGATCCAATTTCTCTGAATCTTTGCCAGAATTGGGTATTGTCAGTATTTTTAATTTTAGCCTTTATGATAGATGTGAAGTGGTATTGCTTTGTGGTTCTGCTTTATTGACTATGCCAAAGCCTTTGACTATGTGGATCACAATAAACTGTGGAAAATTCTGAAAGAAATTGGAATACCAGACCACCTGACCTGCCTGTTGAGAAACCTGTATGCAGGCCAGGAAGCAACAGTTAGAACTGAACATGGAACAACAGACTGGTTCCAATAGGAAAAGGAGTATATCAAGGCTGTATAATTAACTTCTATGCAGAGTACATCATGAGAAATGCTGGGCTGGAAGAAGCACAAGCTGGAATCAAGATTGCCATGAGAAATATCAATAACCCCAGATATGCAGATGACACCACCCTTATGGCAGAAAGTGAAGAGGAACTCAAAAGCCTCCTGATGAAAGTGAAAGAGGAGAGTGAAAAGGTTGGCTTAAAACTCAACATTCAGAAAACCAAGATCATGGCATCCAGTCCCATCACTTCATGGGAAATAGACCGGCAAACAGTGGAAACAGAGTCAGACTTTATTTTTTGGGGCTCCAAAATCAGTGCAGATGGTGACTGCAGCCATGAAACTAAAAGACACTTACTCCTTGGAAGGAAAGTTATGACCAACCTAGATAGCATATTGAAAAGCAGAGACATTACTTTGCCAACAAAGGTTCGTCTAGTCAAGGCTATGGTTTTTCCAGTAGTCATGTATGGATGTGAGAGTTGGACTGTGAAGAAGGCTGAGTGCCAAAGAATTGATGCTTTTGAACTGTGGTGTTGGAGAAGACTCTTGAGAGTTCCTTGGACTGCAAGGGGATCCAACCAGTCCATTCTAAAGGAGATCAGTCCTGGGTGTTCATTGGAAGGACTGATGCTGAAGCTCAAACTCTAGTACTTTGGCCACATTATGCAAAGTGTTGACTCATTGGAAAAGACTCTGATGCTGGGAGGGATTGGGGGCAGGAGGAGAAGCGGACAACAGAGGATGAGATGGCTGGATGGCATCACTGACTCGATTGACATGAGTTCAAGTAAACTCCAGGAGTTAGTGATGGACAGGGAGGCCTGGCGTGCTGCGATTCATGGGGTCGCAAAGAGTCGGACACGACTCACGACTGAGCGACTGAACTGAACTGAACTACTAATGACACTGACCATCTCTCTATAGGCTTATTTCCTTACCACATAGCTCTTTGGTAAAATGTCTGAATCTTTTGTCCAGGTTTCAGTTGGATTGTTTGTTTCCTCCTGCAGAGTTTTGAACAGTTCATTGTATTCTAAATACAGTTTTTTTATGAAAATGTATTTTGCAAATATTTCTGGCCATTTTGTGGTTTATCTTTTTTCTTCTCTTAACTATGTCTTTCACAGAGCAAACATTTTTAATTTTGATGAAATCTAAGTTATTTATGTTGTATGGATTGTGTTTTGATGTCATGTCAAAAATCTTTTTGTCTTACCCTAGGTCATGAAGATATTCTCTTATGTGTTTCCTAAAAGATTTAATATTACATTTTATAGTTGGATGTATAGTTCATTTTGAGACTGTACACCATTTTTTGTATAAGACGTAATATTTAGGTCAATTTTCAATTCTTTTCCAAGAATATACAATCATCCCAACCTCATTTGCTCATAAGACTATGTTGTTACCTCTATTGAACTGTCTTTGCATTTGTCAAAAAATAAGTTTTCCTGTGTGGATCTACTTCTACACATTTACTCAGTGACATAAACTTGTTAATGATATACTTTCATTACATTTATAACATTATAGAGCTTGTAGAATGGTTCTCTTTTATATTACTTATGTTAATAATTTGTCTTTTTTCTTTTTTCCCTTGATAATTATACCTAGGAATATATCGATTTTATTAATCATTTTAACAAAATTAAATTTGTGTTTCATGGTTATCACTATCGTTTTATTTATATTTCACCAATTGAACATTTTATTATTGCATCTTTCATTTTATGTTGGGTTTACTTTGCTTTTCTATCATTTTTTGCAGAGTCTTCATAACATTGTTTCAACATCTTTGTTTAGTAATATAAGTACTTAAAAAGATAAATTTGCTTTTATGTATTATTTTAGCTCCATCTCATACATATTTATATAATGTGCTCTCACAATATTTACTTTCAAAATATTTTCTAATAGCCATTGTAATTGTTTCTTTAACCTAGAGTTATTTTAAAGTTAGTGCATATAATCCAAATATTTTGGAGTTTCTAGAGACATCTCTTTGCACTTGATTTTCTATATCATTTCCTTCTTGGTCAAAGAATAAATTCTGTATAATTTCAGTTTTATTAAATATATTAAAATTTGTTATGCACACACTAATGTGTGTGTGTGTTTGTATGTGTTTCATCTACACAGCAAAGTGTGGCTGGAGCCTCGGCTGCAGGTTTGAGTACAGGCTGCAGGTGCCTGGGGAGCACTGTGCTGCACAGCACAGAAGTAAGTGCCTGAGTCTGTGGTCTGCGAAGAGGAAATGTGCAGTGAGCTGAGGCGTTCTTTAGGGACTGTGGTGGCCGTTAATCTTCCATCCTGCTTTGTCCCTGAAGGAATGTAAAACAGCTGTATGAGGTGGCCCCCAGAGTTCTGAAGATACCAAATCACACTCTGTGGGGAAGTGGAAAAATTACACAGAATTGTGTAGCTGGCTCCCTCCTGGAGACTCAGGGCTGGGGGACTCTGCTCCACATCCACCCCTCGCACATCTGATGAGGAAAGAGAAACAGTCACTGGTGAGGTCACTGTAACTCCTACTAAACCCTGAAAGTGCCCTCCCCATCCCCATAGATGATGAGAAGGATAAAAAGTCTGCAGGACTTGTCATCTCCTCTCCCTCTCCCAACAATAGAGCAGCGCCTCATTCCTTCAGATCCCCTGTGGGGCAGCCCCAACTCACAGCAAACCTGGGCAAACAGAAGCCCCAGCACAGTGCCTGCTAGCCTCTTCATGATGCTTCCTCTTCTTGGGACATTTTCACTGCAAGACAATTAACAGAACCCCGAGGGAGTGAGTGTCATAAGTGGTTCCTGCTCCTGCAGCCAATCAGCTCACCCAGCAAATCCTGCTCAGGTGACACTGACAGGACACCCCGCCCTCCCACCGCAGCCAACTCAGCATGTGCTGCCAGGGGTAGACGAGAGAAGGAAACAGAAAGAGCATGATTTTATGACTTAAGGGATACTTTCTGAGAACATACTGGAGAACGCAGACTCTGATTTGGAATTTGGGGGAATTTTAGGGAAAAGAAAGCAAAAATTAACTGTATAGCCCCGTCTTCCTCTCACATGGAATGGATGCAGTAGATTCTTCCATAATGAAATGCTTTTTCCCAGAAGTGCTGAGGATCCAGCTTTTGCTTCTCTTATGCTCTCACTTGTGGTTCTAAAGGGTGTTCATGAATCAGCACAGTATCAGAAGTTGTTCCTATTGGTTGGAATACTTTGCTGTATTAAACAGTATTTTTAAATTTATTTTTTAATTAATTTATTTTTAATTGGAGGGTAATTACTTTACAATGTTGTGTTGGCTTCTGCCATACAATGATGTGAATCAGCCAGAAGTATATATATGTCCCCTCCCTTTGAACCTTCCCCCTATTCCTCTAGGTTGTCACAGAGCACAGTGTTGAGCTCCCTGCATCATATAGCAACTTCCCACTAGCTGTCTCTTTTGCATATGGTAATGTATTTGTTTCAATGCTATTCTCAATTCATCCCATCCTCTCCTTCCCCTACTGTGTCCAAAGTCTGTTCTCTATGTCTGCATCTCTATGTTTGTCCTGCAAATAGGGTCCATCAACAGATGAACGGATAAAGGAGTTGTGGTACCTATATACCTGTGGTACCTATATACAATGGAATATTACTCAGCCATAAAAACACACATTTGAGACAGTTCTAGTGAGGTGGATGAAACTAGAGCCTGTTAAACAAAGTGAAGTAAGTCAGAAAGAAAAAAACAAATATCGCATATTAATGCATATATATGGATTCTGTAAAAATGGTACTGATTACTTTAAAAGTTATATATATTTATTTTAGACTAGGGCTGCATAAAGAGCAATATTAATTATCTTAACCAGTAGCTGGACATTTAAAATTGAATTGTAATAGTTTTATTTTTATTAAAGCATCTATAATTTTAATTTTAAAATAAATTATTTTAAATAAAATTTTTTAAAATTTTAAAATATATTTAAAATGTATTTTAAAAAATACATTTTTTAAACTGTTGATTACTAGTTTTGTATTCTGCTTGTTAATTTTAGTAAGCTATTTTAGAGAAAAATAAGTATTTTTGAAACCATATGAAGATAATTTTAGTTTGTGCTCTTATCTCAGACTCTGTAAATAATATCGATTCTCTGTCAGTAGATTTGGGGTAAAAGGGATGGAAGATCAGGACCTGTATATTTTCATTGCAGGGAAGGTGAGGTGATCTGCAGGCACTAACATTTAGATGGACAGTTCAAGGATGCTTCAGCAGTAGCAACACGTAAGCCTGGTTGCTCCAAGGCATGTGGGATCTTAGTTCTCCAACCAGGGGTTGAACCTGTGTCCCCTGCATTGGCAGGCAGATTCTTGACCACTGAGCCACCAGGGTAAGCCCCACATGCTGCTTGCATGCCTGCATGCTAAGTCGCTTCAGTCATGTCCCACTCTTTGCAACTCTAAGGTCTGTAATCCTCCAGGCTCTTGTGTCCATGGGATGCCCCAGGCAAGAATATTGGAGTGGGTTGCTGTGTCCTCCTCCAGGGGATCTTCCCAAACCAGGGATCGAACCCTTGTCTCTGTCCTGCAGCTTCTGCAGCAGGCATATTCTTTACTGCTGAGCCAAAGGGGAAGTCCCATGTGCTGCTTAAGGAATATCAAAAATGATGAAAACTCTTTATAGAAGCAGGGTTTCCAGACTTGCCTAGAAAGTGAAAAATTATTATTCACTTAATTTTTGTTTCTTCAAAAAACTTCTTCATGGGAAATATGAATGTTCTAGACTATCAACAATAACATTTCAGATTTTTCTCAGAGAAAGAGTAGTTTGTTTCTGACAAGTGGAACAACTATAACACATCAGAGTCTGGACTTGGCCCTGGATCCAAATGAAAGAAGCCTTTGGTACAAGGAGAATTATTTGTATGTTTCCCACTTCTTATGTTGGGACTAGCACACTGAAACCAACATTTTATTGACATGAGGAGGAGCCATAACAAATTATTAACACCTCTTTACTTTATTGCTATGCTAAAATTATGATTCTGACATTCCTCAAAATTCTTTTCAGCTACATCAATAAACTAGGTGCTTATTCCTTGTCCTTTTCTTTTCTTTTTCCAACTTCTTCCCTTCTCCTTACCTTCATTTTCCTCATCTCTTACTGCTCTCTGGCTCTCCTTCTATATGACTCTAGATTTGCTCTCGTGACTGCCCTCCCCACTGTGCCCCCCCTTCTTCCCACCAGAGATACTGCACAGTTGCAGCCCCGTCTGTCCCAGTGTGCCTCTCTCAGGACACAGTAGTACACAGCGGCGTCTCTCAGGGTGACCTGGGGCAGGACCAAGGTGCTGGACTTTCTGTCTGAAGCTATGGTCAGAGAGGCCATGCTGCTGTTCACTGTGCCTCTTAAGCCATGAATGGCATACTGTGGACTCTGATTGGGATTTTGCTGATACCAATGTATATATTCATCTCCACAAATTGTAGAGTGGTTACAAGGGAGGTTTATGTTTTCTCCTTCAGCACAATCCATGGAGTTGGGCTGGGTGGTCTTAGCATCAACCACAGTCCCTAAAGGGTCAAGAAAATAAAATTAGCCCCTGACCACAAATCAGTGCAATTCTGTGGATCAAGCGTATAACATTCCCATAACTGTCTGAACCTCCCCCCTATTCCAGTGTTTTTATCTATGTCTTGCAAAATATCATTGGTGTTTATTATATTGAGACCAAAGACACATGGCAAGAATCTGAGACTCTGTAGCCTTTATTTCATGGGTCCTTTCCTCAGTAAATCCAGGGATTTCTTACAAGCTGGTTACTGCTAAGTGCTCTTCCGGGACCATGGCTATGATTTAACCTGTCATGTAGAAGTTTGTGCTCCCTAGCAAATGCATAGATCAGTTCTCAATTTCATTGTTATAATGCTAAATAGAGCACAGGGAGAGTAGAGAGCAAATAACACTTCATGGCCCTTTGACCTCAAGTCATCCCTTGTAGACATAGAACACTTACCCAAGGTCAGAAACACAGTTACTACAGTCACCAGCCTCATACTTCAAGGACAAACCAGGATCATGGGCTCAGAGCTCAGACTTGTGTCTGCTACTAGGCTTGTTTCCACAAAACAGAAAGAACTACAACTGGTAGAGACTTAGAACCAGAGCAGGTATCAGTGTGTTGTTGCCAGGATCTGTTAGCGAATGATGAAGCAGTTCCTTGTCTAGCTCTTCCTCCCCTGTTTTAGTCATGTCCTCCAAAGAAGGAGAGACATCCCCAACTCACACAGTGTCTGCTGCCATCCTCTGTGAAGTTTAAAGTCTGGCTCTGTAAAAGGAACAATGACTTTTACCAATCACAATGATATGTCTATCCAGAGCCATTGTTCTATCATTTGGTTCCTTAAAGAAACTGGTGTTCTATGAAGCTTATGGAAAACATTAATTAATACCAGAAAACTGTACTAAGCTCTATGTTGTAAGGAGATGAAAATTTCCATCCACATTCCAGAAAATATATGTGAAACTCCAGAGCATGCAGTGATGTTCTCTGGAGGACAGAAAATATTAATAACATTGAGAAGAAAGCTATACAACCTGGAGTTCTGGGCTGCTGTCAAGGTCCTTGGAATCACATGTCTACCACCATCTAGGTAAACATTTCTCAATGCATCTGTTCTTGATATAGTAACTGATGACTCAGATGGTGTTCACCTCATTCTTCTTGAAGAGTGATCTTTAATCCTCATGTTCTCTATGCCCTTGCTTGTAGGTGCTGTGCACCAAGGATGCTGAAGCAGAGAGAAAAGACAGGAAGGAATGCAAACAAAGTCGGAGTGGAGTGTAGGGTGGATGTAAGTGGTAGAAAAAGTCAGAGGAAGGGATAAAAGCATAAGAAGAGGGAAGGGAAAAGATAATCAGAGGAGGCAAACAGAGAAAGTAGTGTTCTGGAAGGTACATGGAAAGGGCTTAGGCTGTTGGGCTAAGATGCCCAGAATCTTTGACCACAGACACTCAGCCAGGGATTATAAAGTACAAGTTGCCAAAAGAGAATAACATCTTCCCAATGTTGGGATGTTGGGACCACAGTAAAGTCTCTGTCAGGGAAGATCACTCATTCCAACTCCACTGACCACAGAGGGTGGTTCCATCTGAATCCTTCCTTCATCACCTAGCTACTCTCATCAACTCAAAAACAGCCTCAGTTCTCCATTCTAGTCTCTGCAAATGGCAAGATAGGTGGTCTATAAACCCAACAACCATCTCCTCCCTCAAAATTGTACTATGTGTAATATATTGCTTGTCACCCATTATGTAAAGGAACAATATGGGTGGTGGGAAAGTTATGCTCAAACATGGATAGCAGATATTTTTTGTATGAAATATAGGCAATATACTAAAACACTGAAAGGTGTGTTGGAATAAATACCTTTTCAAATAAAAGGATGCAAAGCTGTAGCTTTTAAATATAGAGACAGCCTGCTCAGAAATATCTAAATTGATGGTGGGGAAACATCAGAACCTGATATCGTGAAATGCACTGAGTAAGAGATACAGCCTTTAGAGGGAATGGCTTCTGTTGGAACTGTGGATGGAATCTACCAGAACATTTCGATCTTATTCTTCCTTACTTTTGGATTTCTATTTCCTTTTTTCTTTCTTTCCTTTTTTTTTTATCTGGAACTATTTCAGAAATAAAAGTGACTTTGTAGTTCAGCAGAAAGGTATTCTAACCACAGGGTAACTCGTTCTTTTTAACAGGAAATGAATATTTAAACATTCAAAAAAGAGAGAGAATGGAAGTATATCATTTTCCTTTTTTTTTTGGTCACATCAATGGAAAACACTTTTCCCTTTCATTCTCCCAGAAAGGACAGCTGTTTTCAGTTGAAGCAGCCCCCTCCAGTGACTGAGTAATTGATCTGCGGAATTAAACCCAGGCCAAAAGTCCACAAGTATGGCTCAGTGGTAAAGAGTCTGCCTGCCAATGGAGAAGAAGCAGGAGATGCAGGTTTAGCCTCTGAGTTGGGAAGATCCCCTGGAGAAGGAAACGGCAATGCACTCCAGTATCCTTGCCTGAAGAATGCCATGGACAAAGGAGCCTGGCAGTCTACAACAGTTCATGGGGTCTCAAAAAGTTGGACATGACTGAGCACTATAGTACTACTATATGATCTCTTAAAAGGGGGCTTCCCAGATGGCTTAGCAATAAGAATCTGCCTGCCAGTGTAGGAGATGCAGGAGACATGGGTTCGATCCCTGGACCAGGAAGATACCCTGTAGAAGGAAATGACAACCCACTCCAGTATCCTTATGGACTGTAGACCACCAGGCTCCTCTGCCCATGGGATTTCCCAAACTCAAACACTTCTGAGCATGCAACCTTTTGGAAAGCTCAAATTTGAAGGTAAAAGAAGTATCCTAATTGTTCATTAACAGAGGAGTGTATAAAAATTGTGGTGTATATCTACAATGAAATATTGTCCAGTCATTTAAAAGAATGAAATAATGCCATCTGTAGCAACACGGATGGACCTAGAGAGTTTCATACTGAGTGAAGTAAGTCAGATAGAGAAGGAAAAATATCATATGGCATCCCTTGTATGTGAGATCTAAAAAGAAATGATACAAATGAACTTACTTACAAAACAGAACAAGACTCACAGACTTAGAAAACAGACTTATGGTTATCATAAGGGGAAAAGGATACTTAGGGAATTTGGGATGGTCATGTATACACTGCTATATTTCAAATGGAGTACCAACAAGGACCAATTGTATAGTACATGGAACTCTGCTCAACATTACGTGGATGGGAGGGGAATTGGGGGAGAATGGATACTTGTACATGCATGCCCGAGCCCCTCACTGTTCACATGAAACTATCACAACATTGTTAATCAGCTCTACTTCAATACAAAACCAAAAGTTCAAAAGAAAAAAAAAAATCTCAGTTGTAAAACCTTTGTACTCACCTGTGTTTGCTTAGCCATAAATTATTTTTGACTGTTTTATTTCAGTAAAACCCCTATTATGATTCTCCACTGTTGACATCTCTTTCATTTTTCCATTTGTCTTTAACCTTCCCATATTTAAGGGTTACTTCAAAACTCCACATAATTCAAGCATTTATAAGAGAGGTTGTTACAGTCTGGAAACTCAAGAATGTTTCCTGAGTGAATAGTTGAATCTTTATTCATGAATTTAGTGAAAGAAAGAAATTGTGCTGAGCCACTATTCTGAAAACAATCTTCTAATTTTATGGAAAGCATGTTAAAAAGACTCTAACAAGATAATAAAGGGTTATAATTATGGGCAAGTTCAACAATAGGGAAAAAACATTCAAAATCTAAGATGGAGGAAAATTATATTTAAGACTTGGGAGTAAATGTCATGGTAATCATGCTTCATTCATTTAACAAATATTCATAAGTATTCACCAGGAGCCTGTTCTGTGGCAAATCACACACACACACACACACACACACGTAACCCAACAAGCACTACTAATGAAAATATAAGAACAAATAAAAATGAATTATGTAAAGTAAGTATTAATGTATTAATTTAGCGTCTGCCTGGAATGCAGGAGACCTGGGTTTGATCCCTGGGTTGGGAAGATTCCCCTGGAGAAGGAAAATGGCAACCCACTCCAGTACTCTTGCCTGGAGAATCCCAGGGAGGGAGGAGCCTGGTAGGCTACAGTCCATGGGGTTGCAAAGAGTCAGACACAACTGAGTGACTTCACTTTCACTTTCATTATATTAGCAAAAAGCAGAACAAAAGCAATTACTAGCACATTTTTTGTTTGTTGGGTTCTTTGCCTTTGTTTTTAGAAGATGGTAAAAAGCACTACCAAGTGTCCTTTTAAACAATACTGAAAAACAAAAAATACTCTGTATGACCATGAGGAACCTAAAAATGTTTTCTTGCCTATTGGCTTTTTTCAGAGTTCTTAATTTTATAGGATTATATCTCTAAGACCATATGAGGTGAAGTTATCTTCCTTTGCTTGATGAAAACCAAAATAATGCCCATAATTTACTTTCAGAAAATCCAGATGACTTGACAAAAGGCTAATACCTCTGCATGATGAATACTTTCAACAGTCCAGAAATGGAAGAGAAATTCCTGAATCTAATAAAGATTATCAATGAAAATATAAAAAATCAATATTAGTCTCTAAAGGATCACAAACAAGACAGGTAGACTATCACTGCTTCTATTCACTGTCTTCCTGAAGGACCTGGCATCAAACCAGGAAAGGCAATAAGATGTATTAAGTCTGAAAAGGGAGAAATAAACCATTTTTATTCATAGGTGCATGTAGAAGATGCAAAGGAGTCTATAAGCAAACTATAGAGCTAGAACTAATAGGGGAATTAATACAGTCACTGCTGCTGCTGCTGCTGCTGCTGCTGCTAAGTCACTTCAGTCGTGTCCGACTCTGTGCGACCCCATAGATGGCAGCCCACCAGGCTCCCCTGTCCCTGGGATTCTCCAGGCAAGAGTACTGGAGTGGGTTGCCATTGCCTTCTCCGATACAGTCACTAAACACAAATATAAATTTTATTTCTAGATACTAGTGAAATCATTAGAAAGTGAAATTTAAATTTCATTTATTAAATACATGGGAATTAATTTAACACAAGGTATACAGTCCTCTACCAAAAAAAAAAAAAAAATAGTCAGGATATACATAAAAGGGAATAACATAAGACTCCATATATCAAGATGTAAATTGTCCCAAATGAATCCATAAATTCAACACAAGCTCAATCTAACTACTAGCAATGTTTTTTGGTAGACATTGAGAAGCTAATTCTATAAGTTTGATGGAAATTCAAAGACCTAAAATAAACCTTGAAAAAGAAGAAAGTTTGAATTGCATTTCCAGATATCAAAATGTATACGAAGCCCCAGTAATTAGGACAGAAAGTTCTGTTGGAAAGAGGATAAAATAAAGATGAGTAAACAGGATCAAATCCAAAAATAGGTCCATATGTATACATCATCAGTTGATTTTCTCCAAAACTGTCTATGCAACTCTATGGGGAAAAAGATGGTCTTTCTGGGATAACAGCTAGTGTCAGTTGCTCAGTCATGTCTGATTCTTTGTGTTGCTGTAAACTGTAACTAGTCAGCCTCTGTCCATGTGATTCTCCAGGCAAGAATACTGGAGTGAGTTGCCATGCCCTTCTCCAAGGGGTCTTCCTGACCCAGGGATTGAACCCAGGTCTCCTACATTGCAGGCAGACTCTTTACCGTCTCAGCCCCCACTTGTGCTGCTACCACACAAACACTAGAATATGCTCTCAGGGATATCTTATTGTGGTTTTAATTGCATTTCTGGCAACTGGCTATTTGCATCTTTTGAAAGTACCTTGACTCCTTCCTCATAACATAAAAAAATTAACTCTAGATGGATACAAGATCTAAATGTGATCAATGAAACTATAAAACTTCTTAAAAATACAAGAGAATTTCTTTATAAGTTTGACAGCTTAGATTCCTTCAAAAGCACACATACAAACCCAATCAGAAAATGAAAAATATTAAATTTCACTCTTTCAAAATTAAATATATCTGTCCCCCAAACACACCACCTAGAGAATGAAAACACAAGTTATAGACTGGGTTAAAATATTTGTGCAATGTATATCTGATAAGGGCTTCCCAGGTGGCTCAGTGGGTAAAGAATCTGCCTGAAATGCAGGAAATATAGGAGATGTGGGTTCAATCCCAGGCTTGGGAAGATCCCCTGGAGGAGAGCATAACAACCCACTCCAGTATTCTTGCCTGGAGAATCCCCATGGACACAGAAGCCTAGCTGGCTACAGTCCATAGGGTGGCAAAGAGTAGGATATGACTGAAGTGGACTGAGCGTGTATGCATGCACGTATCTGATAAACAATTTGAATACAGAATAACAAACATGCCTATACATTTTAAAATGGTAAAAATAAATAATCTACAACCTAAAAATACATAAGCAAAAGATGCAAAGTGATACTTCTCAAAAGAAATCACCCAAATGGCCAATAAGCTTAGGAAAATGTGTTCAACACCATTCAGTTCAGTTCAGTCGCTCATTCGTGTCTGACTCATTGCGACCCCATGAATTGTAGCACACCAGGCCTCCCTGTCCATCACCAACTCCCAGAGTTCACTCAAACTCATGTCCATCAAGTTGGTGATCCCATCCAGCCATCTCATCCTCTGGCGTCCCCTTCTCCTCCTGCCCCCAATCCCTCCCAGCATCAGGGTCTTTTCCAATGAGTCAATTCTTCGCATGACGTGGCCAAAATATTGGAGTTTCAGCTTTAGCATCAAGCCTTCCAATGAATACCCAGGACTGATCTCCTTTAGGATGGACTGGTTGGATCTCCTTGCAGTCCAAGGGACTCTCAAGAGTCTTCTCCAACACCACAGTTCAAAAGCATCAATTCTTCTGCATTCAGCTTTCTTCACAGTCCAACTCTCACATTCATACATGACTACTGGAAAAACCATAGCCTGGACTAGACAGACCTTTGTTGGCAAAGTAATGTCTCTGCTTTTTAATATGCTATCTAGGTTGGTCATAACTTTTCTTTCAAGGAGTAAGTGTCTTTTAATTTCATGGCTGCAATCACCATCTGCAGTGATTTTGGAGCCCAAAAAAATAAAGTCTGACACTGTTTCTACTGTTTCCCCATCTATTTCCCATGAAGTGATGGGACCAGATGCCATGATCTTCTTTTTCTGAATGTTGAGCTTTAAGCCAACTTTTTCACTCTCCTCTTTCACTTTCATCAAGAGGCTTTTTAGTTCTTCTTCACTTTCTGCCATAAGGGTAGTGTCATCTGCATATCTGAAATTATTGATATTTCTACCGGCAATCTTGATTCCAGCCCAGCATTTCTCATGATGTACTCTGCATATAAGTTAAATAAACAGAGTGACAATATACAGCCTTGACATACTCCTTTTCCTATTTGGAACCAGTCTGCTGTTCCATGTCCAGTTCTAACAGTTGCTTTCTGACCTGCATATAGGTTTCTCAAGAGGCAGGTCAAGTAGTCTGGTATTCCCATGTCTTTCAGAATTTTCCACAGTTTATTGTGATTCACACAGTCAAAGGCTTTGGCATAGTCAATAAAGCAGAAATAGATGTTTTTCTGGAACTCTCTTGCTTTTTTGATGATCCAGTGGATGTCAACACCATTGTTCATCAATAAATGTAAATTAAATCCACCATGCGCTTCTTCTCTCCTCCTTGAGTCACTCAGGTTGGTCCAACTCTTTGCAACCCCATGGACTGTAGTTTGCCAGGCCCCTCTGTTCATGGAATTCTCCAGGTAAGAATACTGGAGTGGGTTGTCATTCCCTTCTCCAGAGGATCTTCCAGACCCAGGATCTAACTCAAGTCTCCCACACTGCAGGCAGAACCTTCTCAGCTGCCTGGGAAGCCCCCACCTTGTGCTGCTACCACACACACACTAGACTGTGCTCTTAGTGATATCTTATTGTGGTTTTTTTATTGTATTTCTCCAATGATTTATGATGTTGAATAAATTTTTATATGCTTATTTGCTATCTGTATACTTCTGTAGTGAAATAGCTCTTTGCCCATGGTCTAAGTGAAATGTTTGCCTTATTTAAATACTGTTTAGCTTTGAGAGTTATTTATATATTCTAGATATTATTTCCTTGTGGAATATATGGTTTCCAAATAATAGTTTTTCACAGTTGGTAGCTTGTCTTTTCATGCTCTTACAGCTGTTTTGCAGGGCAAAAGATCTTAATTTTGAAGTCTAGTTTGTCATTTTAAAAAAATTTTATAGACTGTTGTTTTGTTGTCAAGTTCAAAGGCTCTTGACCCATACACATAAAAAACTTTTGTCCTGTATTTTTATCTAAAATTTTTTATAATTAACATTTTACATTTAAGTCTGTGATCCATTTTAAAGAATGTATGTATGAAGTGTGAGACCTGAATCAATGTTAATTTTTCCTGCCAATGGATTTCAATTTTCTCCAACACTATCTGTTCAAAGGGTTATCCTTCTTCTATCAAATTTATTTGGCGCTTTGCCAGAAAAGGTCAGTTGGGTATATTTGTGTGGATCTATTTATGGGTTCTCTGTTCATTTCCACTGAACTGTGTGTTTATCCCTGCACCAGTACCAAATAACCTCGATGACTCTAGCCTGAAATCAAATTGACCGATTGTTCTGACTTCTTATTTCTCCAAGATTTTAAAAATTATTCCAGTATCTCTCCCTGTTCATATAAATTTTAGAATAATCTTGCCTGTATTTGTTTTTTTAAATCCAGATGGATTTTAACAGGAGTTTCATAACATGTGTATATAAATTAATTTGGAGAGACTTGTCATGTTTACTGCTTTGAAACTTCCAGTTTGCAAACTCATGATGTCTCTTCATCTGTCTTAATTTCTTTCATCAGTGTTTTGTAGTTTTCAGCTTAAAAATTCCGCACATGTTTTCTGTACAAAAAAGACCACTCAGGGTCTTTTTTCAAGTCATTACAAATGGTATTATACTTTTAATTTTGAGGTCCACATGTCCATCGCTAATATGTAGAAATAAAATTGATTAGATACATTTATCTTATTTCCTATGGTGTTGCTGAACTCAATAGGTCTAGAGTTTTGGGGGGTATGTTCTTTGAGATTTTCTATATAGATAATCATATTGCCTGGCATTTTCACTTCCTTTCTGGTCCAAGACTGTCTTTACATCTGCTTTCTTTATTGCACTGGCTCTGGCCTTTAGCTCTGTGCTGAAGGTGAGGGATGAGTGGATGTGCTTGCCTTGTTCCCAGTCTTAGGGAAACATACACAGTCTTTTGTTAGTAAGCCTACTGCTAGCTATGGAGGAACTTCCTCACTATGCCTGTGTTTCTCAAAGTCTTCACTATAGTTGACTGTTGAATTTTGGCAAAAGTTTATTCTACATAGATTAATATGATGTAATTTTTCTTCTTTTATCCTGTTAATAGGGTGAATTTCATCAACTGATTTTCAATTTGAAGTAATTTGCATCCTTGAAAAAAATTCATTTGTGCTTGCTATATTACTCTGTTAATATAGATGAATTTTACTTGCTAGTATTTTTAAGAAACTTTATGTCTATATTCATTAAATATGTTTCTCTGCAGTTTTCTGTTATGATCTTTGTCTGATTTTAATTTCAGGGTAACACTAACTTCATAAAATGAGTGATAAATTCTTTTCTCCTTTTTTTTTTCTGGAAGAAATAGTGCATAATTCATGCTAATACTTCAAAAGATTGGTAGAATTATCTAGTAATACTGAGTCCAGGAATTTTTTTTTTTATTATTAAAAATTCAATTTCTTCATAGATATCGTGACTTCAGCTTTCTCTGGCCCCTGCCCTGAGGAGAGATGAGGAGCGACCCCTGGAGCCCACAGTGAGGTTTGGGGGCAGACAGCAGGTGCTTCCAGAGCGCTGTGCCCCGCACAGAAGTAGGTTCCTACATCTGAGAGCTGGGCAGCCGCGAGGTGCAGGGAGCCGTGCTTTCTGGTCTCTCCAAGCCGACCTGTCAGTCTCTGCTCCGTCTTCACTTCTCCATCCTTAGCTAATATCATCAAGAGGACAGGGCTTCCCCCAGGGCTCTGCTTATACCACTGTAACCTGTAAAAAGTGCTTGAGAAATTGCAGTACGTGGTGAAGTTCTCTCCTTCTTGTAGAGGCAAGAATTGAGGAATTTGACTTATCTGTTGTCCGTTCACTTCTGTTGAGAAAACAGTGAGAAGTATCAGAGAAAGTCTAATCAGATGTCTGTTCTCTCAGCTTCAACGGTCTCTCTTATTCTTCTTGATTATTTTTCTCCTTTCCATGTCTCCATGCCCAACTCCCTCCATCTTTCTACTTTTTAGTTTCTGAGTTTTTCTCAACATTCTGCTCTCTATCAGAAAATCTCATTCCTATAGTTTCCTGCAGATAATATTCCACTGTGCAGAATTTCCTGGAAGCAATCAGGAAAACCCCAAACTCACATGGTATTACCATCCATAAAATCAACACTGGTGCTATGAGCAGCATTTCCCTCTTCTCCCTCGTCAGGAAGAGTTGCTAAATCTGCCTGCTCCTAAAGGGTTTCCCTTGTACAAGCTTTTCCAGCCCCACACACGTTTCTGTGATCTACTCTACCTTTTGCAAAGAAGAAAAGAAAGGAGTGACTGCCATTTGAGACAGCCAGTCAGACTTACCCCTATTTTACGCACACATCTTAAAAAGCAGGGCGGGTTTGCGGATGCTGCCCCCCTGGGGCTAGATCTAAAATTGCTGACTTTATAACCAATTCTTCACAGAATGCTTTCTAGTTTAAGTGGTATGTATGTTTGTCAAAGCTTGAAAAGAAAGAGTTTACTCAAGCTGATATTGTTTGGGGAGGAACAATTTGCCTTTTAAAATGGGATTTTTTAAATTTAAAACTGGGGCATCAGAGGAAACAATGGAAACAGTGAGAGACTATTTTAGGGGGCTCCAAAATCACTGCAGATGGTGACTGCAGCCATGAAATTAAAAGACCTTTGCTCCTTGGAAGCAAAGCTATGACCAACCTAGACAGCATATTAAAAAGCAGAGACACTACTTAGCCAACAAAGGTCCATCTAGTCAAAGCTATGGTTTTTCCAGTAGTCATGTATGGATATGAGAGTTGAACTGTAAAGAAAGCTGAGTGCCAAAGAATTGATGCTTTTGAACTGTGGTGTTGGAGAAGACTCTTGAGCATCCCTTGGACTGCAAGGAGATCCAACCAGTCCATCCTAAAGGAAATCAGTCCTGAATAGTCATTGGAAGGCCTGATGCTGAAGCTGAAACTCCAATACTTTGGCCACCTGATGGGAAGAGCTAACTCATTGGAAAAGACCTTGATGCTGGGAAAGATTGAAGGTGGGAAGAGAAGGGGATGACAGAGGATGAGATGGTTGGATGGCATCACCAACTCGATGGACATGAGTTTGAGTAAGGTGTTGGTGATGGACAGGGAAGACTGGCGTGCTGCAGTCCATGGGGTCACAAAGAGTCGGACATGACTGAGCAACTGAACTGAACTGAACTGAACTGAGGGCATTAGGAGGAAATAAAATGTATCATTTCGCATTTCCAGTTTCATCAGAATCATACATGTGTTTCTCTGCATGTATTAATAGAATGTATTAGATCATAGACAGTTGAAGAGGTATACAAAAAACTCATAATTTATTGTTAGACAACCTAAGATCATTAAAGGGAAGATAATAAGTACCTATTTTTCTGTTGTCATACAGATTATTCTGGTTGTGAATTATACAACTTGGAGCTCATATTTATTGTCCCACTGTGTTATTGTACCACATACCAGTGATTTTTAAAAATCAGTATAATTTGACAGGAAGCCTTATCTATCAGATATGACTTTCTCTAAGACTTCCTTAAGCAAAACTCTCAGATAGAATACATTTGTATGGCTCCACAGAATTTGTCACTTATCACAGCACTTCCCAGCCCATAGTATCATCTGTTAAATGAGGGGACTGGCCTCATGATCTAGAGGGTGTGTACTGGATCACCTGCAAGAACTGAGCTGTCCTATACAGCAGCTACTAGCCACATGAGGCTACTTAAATTTAAATTAATTGAACTTAAATAATATTAAAATTGTAGTTCCTCAATCATACTGCCATATAACAAGGGCTAAGTACCCACACCTGACCAGAGGCTATCGAATAGTGCAGATATAGGGCGTTTCCACCATCTCATAAAGTTCCATTGAATGGTGATTCTCTACAATGTAGGGTCTATGAAAACAAGGAACTTTGCCTGTTTGGTGTCACATTTAAAGGCCTAGATATTTGGTATGCACTTAATAAGTGTTTGTATATTAACATCACCATGTTCCCAGAAACTACTTGAATACCTGATAAATAGTAGATATTCAAGTATTGTAGTATAACAAATAAATGGATGTGTCTGCATGTGTGAGAGCTTGAACTCAAAATATTCCAAAGATCAGTTTAAAAACACCCTTCCATGACTGTAATCTGGAGTTGCTTGTAGCTATTTAGAAATGTTGCTTTTGGAAAATTGTGGTAAAACTCCAGTCTGTCATAACAAGTTATCACAGATTTGATGGCTCTTAAAAAAAAAAAAAAAAAAAAAAGGGGGTTCCCTTACAATCTGGAAGGGCTTCGTTGGTAGCTCAGTTGGTAAAGAATCTGCCTGCAGTGCAGGAGGCCTGGGTTCAGTCTCTGGGTTGGGAAGATTCCCTGGATAAGGAAATGGCAACCCACTCAGTATTCTTGCCTGGAAAATCCCATGGACAGAGGAACCTGGTGGGCTACAGTCCATGGGGCTGCAAGAGTTTTAGCGACTAAACCAATCTGGAGGCCAGAAGTCTGAGACAAGGTGTCAACAGAAACATACTCCTTCCGAATGTTCTAGAAGGGAGTTCTTCATTGCCTCTTCTAGCTTTAGATGACTCCAAGTGTTCCTTCACTTGTGACTGTATACCTCCAACCTCCTCCTCCATCAAGAAGACCCTTGTGAGGGCTTTCTCACCAGTGTGTTTCTTAAAAGAAAAATTGTCACTGGATTTAGGCCCTACCTGAATAGTCCAGGATGACCTTATCTTTCTATCCTTAACTTTGTTTACTTTAACAAAGTCTCTTTGTCCAAATAAGTCACATTCACAGTTTCTGGGATTAGCATGTGGGCATATCATTTGGGAGCCCTCTCTCCATCCCACTATAGGGTTTTTAATGTCTCTGAAGAACTGTCATGAAAATATATGAATGACAGAAATCTCAACATTTCTTTCAGAGTCAAAAGTGAATCTGAATCTGAATTACTGTATAATATGGAAAGAGAGAGAGAAGCAAGTTTAGGATGGCTGGAAAATGAAAATACCATGAGATAACAAAGTTTTTTGAAATGCACACTGTTGGGACAACTTTTTCTTCTCAGGCATGTGGGATTTGGACACCAAAATGAAGACAAATCTAGCAATGCTATGTTAATGAAGGCTTCTGCCCCATCCTAAAAGAGCAAGGGGTCTGGAGAGCACTTGGGGTTGCTTTTAAAGTTCCCTGACCTTCATGCAGATCAGGAGCCCTGCTGCAGTTCACACAGAAGGATGCAAACCAAGACAGAATGGTCACCCACTGGAGAAGGTTGCCCTTTCCCAACTCACACCATTGTATTTACTGTATGTTATCTCTGGATCTTGGGGTGAGAAATAGAAATTTGCTAAATGAAGAGAAAGAGACCTAGCTTTGCTTTGGTCTACGGGCAAAAAGGGATCTCAACATGCTTAGTAGGAAATGACTCTGCAGAATACATGTATAAGATAGCCCTTATTCTCTAATATTCTTGTCAAAGCAATTTTAAAAGAGGACCAGATGGAAGAATATTTATAATAAACTGTTACAATTATTATCCTATGAGATTTTAGATAAGATACAAATAATGCTGCTGCCTGAACTGACCATGAATAATGAATACACATGTTCATTTTCACAATTACATGAAAAATTCATTCTAGCCAAAGAGGACAGAATCTGCAAAGGCTTTGATTTAGGAAAGAGTTTAATATGTCTATAAATGGTTAGAATTTTAAAGTGGTTGATGTACGTTAGGGAGTATGTGGTGGAAAAGGGGGAATGACAAAACTAGAAGTAATTTAGGGGAAACCTGTACATTGACTTTATTTCTTAATATAGAATTTTATCTTTATATCTTCTAATGGTTCCTCATTACACAAAGATGAACAGGAAGTGATAAGATTATATATAGATTTTATAATAACTCATGGTCATGTACAGTTCAGTTCAGTTTAGTCGCTCAGTCATGTCCAACTCTTTGCGACCCCATGAACCGCAGAAAGCCAGGCCTCTCTGTCCATCACCAACTCCCGGAATCCACCCAAACCCAAGTCCATCGAGTCGGTGATGCCATCCAACCATCTCATCCTCTGTCATCCCCTTCTCCTCCTGCCCGCAATCTTTCCCAGCATCAGGGTCTTTTCAAATGAGTCAGCTCTTCCCATCAGGTGGCCAAAGTATTGGAGCTTCAGATTCAGCATCAGTCCTTCCAATGAACACCCAGGTTTGATCTCCTTTAGGATGGACGGGTTGGATCTCCTTGCAGTCCAAGGGACTCTCAAGAGTCTTCTCCAACACCACAGTTCAAAAGCATCAATTCTTTGGTATCAGCTTTCTTCACAGTCCAACTCTCACATCCATACATGACCACTGGAAAAACCATGACCTTGACTAGACGAACCTTTGTTGGCAAATTAATGTCTCTGCTTTTTAATATGCTGTCTAGGTTGGTCATAACTTTCCTTCCAAGGAGTAAGCATCTTTTAATTTCATGGCTGCAATCACCATCTGCAGTGATTTTGGAGCCCCAAAAATTAAAGTCTGACACTGTTTCCACTGTTTCCCTATCTATTTCCCATGAAGTGATGGGACCGGATGCCATGATCTTAGTTTTCTGAACATTGAACTTTAAGCCAACTTTTTCACTCTCTACTTTCACTTTCATCAAGAGGCTCTTTAGTTCTTCTTCACTTTCTGCCATAAGCGTGGTGTCATCTGCATATCTGAGGTTATTGATATTTCTCCCAACAATCTTGATTCCAGCTTGTGCTTCTTCCAGCCCAGCATTTCTCATGATGTACTCTGCACAGAAGTTAAATAAGCAAGGTGACAATATACAGCCTTGATATACTCCTTTTCCTATTTGGAACCAGTCTGTTGTTCTATGTCCAGTTCTAACTGTTGCTTACTGAGCTGCATACAGGTTTCTCAAGAGGAAGATCAGGTGGTCTTGTATTCCCATCTCTTTCAGAATTCCCCACAGATTATTGTGATCCACACAGTCAAAGGCTTTGGCATAGTCAAAAAAGCAGAAATGGATGTTTTTCTGGAAATCTCTTGCTTTTTGATGATCCAGCAGATGTTGGCAATTTGATCTCTGGTTCCTCTGCCTTTTCTAAAACCAGCTTGAATATCTGGAAGTTCGTGGTTCATGTATTGCTGAAACCTGGCTTGGAGAATTTTAAGCATTACTTTACTAGCATGTGAGATGAGTGCAATTGTGCAGTAGTTTAAGCATTCTTTGGCATTGCCTTTCTTTGGGATTGGAATGAAAACTGACCTTTTCCATTCCTGTGGCCACTGCTGAGTTTTCCAAATTTGCTGACATATTGAGTGCAGCACTTTCCCAGCATCATCTTTCAGGATTTGAAATAGCTCAACTGGAATTCCATCACCTCCACTAGCTTTGTTCATAGTGATGCTTTCTAAGACCCACTTGACTTCATGTTCTGATGTCTGGCTCTAGATGAGTAATCACACCATCAGGGTGGTGAAGATCTTTTTTGTACAGTTCTTATGTGTATTCTTACCACTTCTTAATATCTTCTGCTTCTATTAGGTCCTTACCATTTCTGTCCTTTATTGTGCCCATCTTTGCATGAAATGTTCCCTTGGTATCTCTAGTTTTCTTGAAGAGATCTCTAGTCTTTCCCATTCTATTGTTTTCCTCTATTTCTTTGCATTGATTGCTGAGGAAGGCTTTCTTATCTCTCCTTGTTATTCTTTGGAACTCTGCATTCAAATGGGTATATCTTTCCTTTTCTCCTCTGCTTTTTGCTTCTCTTCTTTTCACAGCTATTTGTAATGCCTCCTCAGACAGCCATTTTGCTTTTTTGCATTTCTTTTTCTTGGGGATGGTCTTGATTCCTGTCTCCTGTACAATGTCACGAACCTATATCCATAGTTCATCAGGCACTCTGTCTATCAGATCTAGTCCCTTAAATCTATTTCTTACTTCCACTGTATAGTCATAAGGGGTTCGATTTAGGTCGTACCTGAATGGTCTAGTAGTTTTCTCTACTTTCTTCAATTTCAGTCTGAATTTGGCAATAAGGAGTTCATGATCCGAGCTAATCAGCTCCTGATCTTGTTTTTGCTGTCTGTATAGAGCTTCTCCATCTTTGGCTGCAAATAATAAAGTCAATCGGATTTTGGTGTCGACCAGCTGGTGATATCCGTGTGTAGAGTCTTCTCTTGTGTTGTTGCAAGTGGGTTTTTGCTATGACCAGTATGTTCTCTTGGCAAAACTCTATTAGCCTTTGCCCTGCTTAATTCTGTACTCCAAGGCCAAATTTGCCTGTTACTCCAGGTCATGTATAAGTTAGATTCAAGGAGTTGAGAGTAAAGCCAGGAAGAAACCTAAGAGGTCCCTGCAGTTATACAAGAAAGATGTACCAAATGGCTGAATTAGAAGAGTAGCAAAGAGTTTAGAAATGAGAAAATGGATGTGGGTGCTATACAATAGATAAGCTGACATGACCATGGTGTTTATTGAGGGTGTATGTGCTTCATTACATTTTGGTACCCATCTGCCATAGACAGTATGTTTATTCTAACAGGGCTATTTAAAAGGGCATGACTGTATCTCTATTAATTATCAAAATTAAACAGACTGTTTAAATTTCAGATCCATTTGAGGATCTACATGCAGAACAAACTAGGTATATTTCCAACAGCCATGGCATTACTTCAGCTAATAAAATAGAATTCTGAAGCATAAAAATTATTAAGTCACTTTCCCAAGATCACTCAACTGATGAGTGGCAGATCTGGAAATACAGCCTAAGTTGTTGTGTTCTGCTAACACAGCACATAAGTATCTAATCTATCATGTTCTTATTGTTAACGGGAAGTTTGTTCATTAGAGTGCTATGTTAAGAGATTGGGTTTATTACTAATATTATAATATTAAATAAATATGCAAAGTCATGTTTGCTATGATTGTTTGTTTTTTTCCCATTATTGAGTCCTGCTCCCACTTCTCATCATATTTCTATTCTACAAGAAAGACAGAGCAGTACACAAAATTCACTTTCCAGAGGAAAAACCTCCCACCTTGTGCAACAATTACAAACTTTCTGTCCAAGGTAGCTTATTACTCTCCAGGTTCAATGTATAAAGTCTATCAAGTTCACATCTGGCAGGCAAAAAATTAAAAAGCAGCCAGTTCTCCTGAATCCCCTCACTCCTGATTTCTGCATTGCGAAGTTTACTAACTGCTTCAGCAATGGCAGCTCCTATGGTGACTGGGCTTCCGCACAGTTTGACCCACTATCATTGCGGGGAGCAAGGAGGCTGGTGTAGGCCCCACAAAATGTTTGAGTGGGACACCAGGTGGCAGTGCTTCAGCTTTCATGCTTGCTGCATCCACTGTGCTGGAACCAGATTCTCTAGGAGGGAAAATAGAAACATTTAGATAAAGCTTTCACCAAGGGGTGACATTCTGGTAAAGATGTAAGGGAAGTTCAGAGATAGACCATGTAGGTGTTTTGGGTAATAGCATTGCAGTAGAGAGGGCAAAGTCAAGGGACACAGGTCTTGATATAGAAACATGTTTAGAGTGTTTAAGTAATAATATCTCTTCTTTCTCTGAGCCACTTATTCTTCCTAGGACACTATTGCATAAGAAACTTGCTAAAGCATTCAGCTGAATATTCATTGGAAGGACTGATTCTGAAGCTGAAGCTCCAGTACTTTGGCCACCTGATGCAAAGAGACAACTCATTGAAAAAGACTCTGATGCTGGGAAAGATTGAAGGCAGGAGGAGAAGAGGACAACAGAAGACGAGATGGTTGGATGGCATCACCGACTCAATGGACATGAGTTTGAGTAAGCTCTGGGAAACAGTGCAAGACAGTGAAGCCTGGCATTCTGCAGTCCATGGGGTCGCAGTGTCGGGCACGACTGAGCGACTGGACAAGAACAAAGCATTCAGCACTGTTAACTGGTTAGTGGATGATTTGCTCATATACTGATCCTGGGCCACTTGTATCTATGGTTTGGCTTCTTCTTTCCTGGTTCCCTTTAACTTCCAGTTTTAACCAGTAATGTCACCACCATTAAGACATCCAGCCACCCTGGGGTCAAGTGATTCTCCATAGTCCAAGTCTTTCTCTTTAGGAGCCCTCTAAGATGTTACATGCTGCCTGGCAATAAAAATTAGAGATGCTTATCACATTTAGAAAAGTTACGTTCCATTTCTCACATATTAAAAACTTGGGAACAATAAAATCAGAGTTTTGATATTTAAATTAGATAATGAACCTGAAATGCATCCTACATTGCCTGAAATAGAGTAAGCACAATAAATATCAACTTTCTTTTTTCTACTAAAACCTACCTTTCCTTCAATGTCCAGCTCTGTAACCTTCTACTACTATTTTTCTCCTCCATATCAGGTCAGTGATGGGAGTTTCTAGAAAGATACTTAATCACTTATTTTCCTGGAGACTCATTACTCTTCTCGATACTTTTAGGGTTATATCTACTAGCTACACTGATGCACTGATACTCTCAGGGTGCAGAAAAGACATGAAAGGAACACCCAGAGGAGGTAGGTATTATTTTTATTTCCATAATGAATAATAAAATCAAGGTCATTTTTGTATGTTTACTGGCTATTGGATATCAGATCAGAGCAGTCGCTCAGTCGTGTCCGACTCTTTGCGACCCCATGAATCGCAGCACGCCAGGCCTCCCTGTCCATCACCAACTCCCAGAGTTCACTCAGACTCACATCCATCGAGTCAGCGATGCCATCCAGCCATCTCATCCTCTGTTGTCCCCTTCTCCTCCTGCCCCCAATCCCTCCCAGCATCAGAGTCTTTTCCAATGAGTCAACTCTTCGCATGAGGTGGCCAAAGTACTGGAGTTTCAGCTTTAGCATCATTCCTTCCAAAGAAATCCCAAGGCTGATCTCCTTCAGAATGGACTGGTTGGATCTCCTTGCAGTCCAAGGGACTCTCAAGAGTCTTCTCCAACACCACAGTTCAAAAGAATCAATTCTTCGGCACTCAGCCTTCTTCACAGTCCAACTCTCACATCCATACATGACTACTGGAAAAACCATAGCCTTGACTAGATAAACCTTTGTTGGCAAAGTAATGTCTCTGCTTTTGAATATGCTATCTAGGTTGGTCATAATTTTCCTTCCAAGGAGTAAGCGTCTTTTAATTTCATGGCTGCAGTCACCATCTGTAGTGATTTTGGAGCCCAGAAAAATAAAGTCTGAAACTGTTTCCACTGTTTCCCCATCTATTTCCCGTGAAGTGATGGGACCGGATGCCATGATCTTCGTTTTCTGAATGTTGAGCTTTAAGCCAACTTTTTCACTCTCCTCTTTCACTCTCATCAAGAGGCTTTTGAGTTCCTCTTCACTTTCTGCCACAAGGGTGGTGTCATCTGCATATCTGAGGTTATTGATATTTCTCCCAGCAATCTTGATTCCAGCTTGTGCTTCTTCCAGTCCAGCGTTTCTCATGATATACTCTGCATATAAGTTAAATAAACAGGGTGACAATATACAGCCTTGAAGTACTCCTTTTCCTATTTGGAACCAGTCTGTTGTTCCATGTCCAGTTCTAACTGTTGCTTCCTGACGGCCAGGAGGAGATATCCCATGCCCCAAGCCCGAGGCCAGGGGCGGCAGGCCAGAGGAGATACCCCATGCCCCTATGCCCGAGGCCACGGGTGATGGGTGGGAGGCTATTGGATATAATATTTCTAAATTGGATCTCTAAGATTTTTCCATTCTGTTTAACTATTTTCTTTTCTTTTTGATTTATAAGCTTTTCAAATATCCTGCACTTGAGTTCTTTTTTAGAAATATCCATTGCAAATATGATCTACCAGTCTGGAATTGACTTTCTACCCTCTTGGCAGTTTTTTTTTTTTTTTTTTTTAATAAAGACTGTTTAAAAATACACTTTCATGTTCATAAGAAGCTAGCTTGAAACTTTTGTTTGTTTTCTTTAAGAACTGAAGAACTGCTTTCTTTTGGTGACTGCGATTGCTTCTGATAAGAAAACAGGTATCATTGAAATGATGTTTACCAAAATACAATATATCAATCTTCCTTGAGTATTGGCAAGATTATTTCCACCTAAATAGACCCTGAGATTTTTCTTCGATGTCTTGCAAACTTCTGCCAAAACCATGATGGCCCTCTTGCAGAATTCCTTATTCATCTTTATGGCATTTCACATAACATTGCTCCTGAATAAGGTGCTTGTTGTAGAGCAATTCAATACAGCAGTGAGTGGAGGTGCTTCCTATATATAAGGAAATAGGTTATGGAATGGTTAACGGAAGTAGTTATAAATACCAGCTACAATTATGTGGTCATTTGCAGTAACAAAAAAATGTTATTAATGTTTTTCATTTTGATATGAATATATTCATGTATACATTCAGTTCAGTTCAGTTCAGTCGCTCAGTCGTGTCTGACTCCTTGCAACCCCATGAATCGCAGCACACCAGGCCTCCCTGTCCATCACCAACTCCCGGAGTTCACTCAGACTCATGTCCATCAAGTCAGTGATGCCATCCAGCCATCTCATCCTCTGTCATCCCCTTCTCCTCCTGCCCCCAATCCCTCCCATCATCAGAGTGTTTTTCCAATGAGTCAACTCTTCGCATGAGATGGCCAAAGTACTGGAGTTTCAGCTTTAGCATCATTCCTTCCAAAGAAATTCCAGGGCTGATCTCCTTCAGAATGGACTGGTTGGATCTCCTTGCAGTCCAAGGGACTCTCAAGAGTCTTCTGCAACATCACAGTTCAAAAGCATCAATTCTTCGGCGCTCAGCTTTCTTCACAGTCCAACTCTCACATCCATACATGACTACTGGAAAAACTATAGCCTTGACTAGATGAACCTTTGTTGGCAAAGTAATGTCTCTGCTTTTGAATATGCTATCTAAGTTGGTCATAACTTTCCTTCCAAGGAGTAAGTATCTTTTAATTTCATGGCTGCAGTCACTATCTGCAGTGATTTTGTATCCCCCAAAAATAAAGTCTGACACTGTTTCCACTGTTTCCCCATCTATTTCTCATGAAGTGATGGGACCGGATGCCATGATCTTCGTTTTCTGAATGTTAAGCTTTAAGCCAACTTTTTCACTCTCCTCTTTCACCTTCATCAAGAGGCTTTTTAGTTGCTCTTCACTTTCTGCCATAAGAGTGGTGTCATCTGCATATCTGAGGTTATTGATATGTATACATTAATTATTTTTAAATCCCCTGTCTCATTTGCTTGCCTGTAGTAACATAAAATGTGCTGCTGCTGCTGCTGCTAAATCACTTCAGTCGTGTCTGACTCTGTGCGACCCCATAGATGGCAGCCCACCAGGCTCCCCTGTCCCTGGGATTCCCCAGGCAAGAACACTGAGTGGGTTGCCATGTCCTTCTCCAATGCATGAAAATGAAAAGTGAAAGTGAAGTCGCTCAGTTGAAAGTCGATCAGTCTTATTGATGACCCCATGGACTGCAGACTGCTAGGTACCTCATTCCATGGGATTTTCCAGGCAAGAGTACTGGAGTAGGGTGCCATTGCCTTCTCCAATAAAATGTGCTAATTTAAGTTAATCTTATATCTCATTGTATCTCAGTTATTAATATTCAGGATTCAATGCAAGAGTGTGATTCAGCTAGAAGAGGAAAGAACATCACTCAAAAAATGGATAAATGAACTTGGTATAATCTTTGCAGGAGGGAGTTAACTTATATTGGTTGAATGAGGAATTATTGCATCATATCAGCAGGAAGAATAGTTTTCCTGTTGACTTTATGACAAAGTTGTGTTGTTAAAAGAGGTACTGATGGATGCCTAGTTAACAAATCAATTAAATAGTTAAGCTATTGCTGTAACTTTGTACTGCCCCAACCTAACTATCTAGAAATCAATTTGGAAGGTACTTGTCATGAGGTAGCCATATTTTTATATTCTGCTGGTTGGTGCAGGGCTCCAGGCACTGTGGCAACTCACACATGTTGCTGCTGATCAACTACATCATCTTATTGATGACACACAACTCTTCCACTTCCCACCAGATCTCCAGATCTTCTGTTTGTCCTGGGCCAAGTATGCATGTAACAGCAGGTGACACTCTTCTCAAGGTCACTCGTTCTTGTGAGATACTAAAGGAGGTAAGATAAAAGTTTTAGTGTGTTATGCAGGTTCTATTATCTTCATGGTTCTAGTATGTCCTTATGAGTCACAGTTCGTCCATGCTTTTGTCTGCACCCAACTTTCCTCAAATGTTACTCTTGCTGGCTACCAGAGAATTCAGTCTCAACACCAGATACAAAGATAACAGCTTTGTATAGACTCCTCCAGCTCTAGCAATTGCCTGAATTCTAATCTCAATAACTGATCTCCTATACAACACCATTAGTGGTTCTGCTTTTCTGATTGTAACTTCAGTGACACAAAGTCTAAGAGGAAAGGACTAAGGAAATGATTTTCATGATGATTCCAGATAACTATAACTAGACGCATGTTTGTCATGTGAGGGTCTTTAGGTGAAGCTGCCAGTTTGATGTATTATGGGGCAAGTATTCAACTTTAGACAACGCATGTTCCATATGATTGTTTGAAAGTCAAAAATTCAAGACCGAGAATGTATTAGTAGAAAGTTACTCTGGACACCTGTTTCCAAATGGCATGGAAGGAGTTTTTGTTTATAATTAAATCCTCTGATCCAGACCACAGATGAAGCAACCACAGGACTACCATTTCTTGTCTGAGGTCTGCAGGTGTGCATTTCAGCTGGGGTCTTGTAGCAGGGGGGCTCTCTCTTATTACACTCTGGGGTTTTTGTACAGCTTTTCCTATTACTTCAAGCACTGTGAGTTCCCAGACTGCACAAAAGTACTTTGCAGAGTCTTCCACCTGTAAGGCTGAAATGGTGAGGCTGATGGAGTTCTGTGCTTTCTGAAGGTTTACAGAGTAGCGGCCATTCCTTGCATTCCGGCCAAAAGATTCCTGACGAATAAGGAAAGTCATCTCTCCACTGGGAAGCTGCTTGTACCAAAAAAAGTAGTGCGTGTACCCACTCTGACTTAATTCATACCGACATTTTAGAATGACAGATTGCCCTATTTGACTGGTTATGTATGGCTGGTCTTGAATAACTTTCTGGGCCACACCAGATCCTGTGGAAAAAAACAGAAAACCGAGCTGAAGTAGTGAACAAAATAATGTAGGAATTAGGCTAATTTGGCACCCAAAGAAAACCCAAATTGAAATCATAATAAATATGCTTTTCCCCAACCCTCCTTTCCTCCCCAAGTCCCTGTGAAGCTCCACGTGTCTGTGTGCAGGCCTTTCACCCCAACACTCGCACCCAGGCTTGGAAGCATCCCTACCAAAGAAGGTGATGGCCAGGAACACCCAGAGCAGACTGGAGAGCGGCATGAGGCATGGACTCCTCTGCACAAATGTGCTCAGTTCTGCCTCAAGCTGAGAGTTCAATGTCTTTGAATGCCTGACAGCACATATACATAGTACCCAGTACCTGTGTGACTCCCCCCAACAGGAAGTAGGAGTTGTCATGTTTATAAACCACATGGTCTGTGCACAGATGAGAAAAAGTCTGACTCACCACAAAGCTTTATTTTGTCTACTTGTCTTTCTCTGGTCATGAATTACATGGTCACTAATGACCTATGCATATCTGAAAGGGACCTGAAAAAAGCAATCCTCATGAAAGGTTTGAGTTGAGGAGAACTGAAGAATAAACAAGTTGACATACATTGGTAATTATTCAGCAGAATAATTTTACCAGCCCATTTAAAACATAATTTAGTATATGCCATGAACCCTTATAATCTATTTACAGTCATCATTTAGCCTATGCCTCCTTTCCTCCATCCAGAGTCTAATGACTCTTTTAAGAAGCTCATATACCTTCAGCTTTCTTAATGAAAGGCAGTCTTATCCAAATAGTTAATATATCTCTTGTTTACTGGCGTCTAGGACTCTAGTTAGGTTTTCCTGTACATACATTACTTTAAGATCAACAATAACATATCAGTCCCTCTGACTTTCAGAATCTATTCCATTATCTATGTTTTTATGAAATTATAACAGGAATAAAATATTTTTTGTACAGCTTTTCCCATTATTTCAAGTACTGTGAGTTCCCAGACTGCACAAAAGTACTTTGCAGAGTCTTCCAGCTGTAAGGCTGACATTGAGTCTTACTTATTAGACTCTGAGAAGGATCAGGGTATTCAGACCTGCTGCCTCCCAAACTAGAATCATACTTCTTAGATCATGTGTCCTAGAGTTGTCTTCACGTCACGTTTTCCATGTCATTGGCCCAAAGAGTTCAGTCTCACTTGTTAGTGGCTCATTATTTTTCTCTTTGTGAAATAAAGTCAGTAGAAGCAGGCCAGATCTTTCTGTGACACAATGCTATAATGCACTCATGCCAAACTTGGTATCTACAGGCTGCAGACACTTAGTACCTGTCAATACCACAGAAGCTGGTGACTGAAGTTCTGTATACTGTTACAAGATCATGTAGAATGTAACTGTCAATCTTCCATCTGGTTTCTTTGTTTTAATGGAAGAATTAACATAAAATAGTCAAAAGCAAATAGACAAGTAGAAAGGAAAGTACAGACAAGTTCTCTAAAACAGTGCCAGTCCTTTAATTTTAGGACAAGATAACTAGTGATACAGGAACAAAAGTGTATATTTAGTTGAGATGTCTACTCCTCTGTCTCATTTCACCTTGGAGTGCTGACAGGCAGCTGATGCCCTGGTTAGCAATTATTTATAAGAGACCATGGATGCCCACAGCAGCCTAGGCAGTAGCATAATAAAGTGAAATATATATATTAACAGCATATTACAGATATAAATATAAAGAAATTGATATTGATAAATTTTTATCAAAACACAGAACTTGCTCTGATTTTACAGGTGCTTTTTTTGATGCATAACTCTATGAAATTTTATCACATGTGTGGGTTCTTGTAACTGTCACAGAAATCACAATACAGAACTTCCATCACTCTAAAAATTGTCTCTTTGCACACGTTCTCACCCCTGCAATACCTGATCACCCCTGGCAACTACTGATCTCCTTTTCATTTCTATATTTTTCCTTTTAAGAATGTCATGTAAGCAGAATTATACCTTATGTATGGAATCATTATGGATCATAACCATAGTATCCAATGTGTTATACATCAAGCAGCCTTCTGAGATAGACTTTTTTCCACTCAGCATAACACTCTTGAGATCAGTCTAGCTTATTGCATGTCTCAGTAGTCTGTTCCTTTTAATTACTACAGACTTTTCTCAAATAAGGATGGTTTGACTTGTGCTTATTGACTTTATGGTGGTGAGAAAGCCATATGCATTTGGTTGAGAGCATACTTTGAATTTTGATATTTTCCTGGGCTAGCACCATGCAGCATGATATTCTCAGGTGATGCTGGGAGTGAGCTGAGCTTCTAGTCAGCCCCAGAATCAGGAGATAAACAACCTTTCTGTACCCATACAACCTTTCTGTTTTTCACTCTCAGCTCAGCAGTCAACAAATTACTTGAGATTTTTCTATACTTTACTATAAAATAAACTTTGTGTTAGATGATTTTTCCCAACGGTAAATTACTGTAACTGTTGAGCATAATAAAGCTAAAATAAAATGTTCGGAGGGTTAGATGTAGTAAATGCTTTTTTTTCCTTAATACAATATTTTCAACTTGCAAAGGTTTATTAGAATGTAACTCCATCATAAGTTGAGGAAGATCTATAAATAATATGTCTGTTTATTCATCAGTTTACCCATTGAAGATGTTTCCAGTTTGGGGCCATCACCAATAGAGCTACCATGAACATTCATCTACAGATTTTTGTATGAACATAAGTTTCTTATTTCTCAAGCATTAATACCACAAGTGTGATTGCTGAGTTGTAAGGAAAGTGGATATTTAAGTTTATATGAAACTGATGTCCCGTCTTCTAGAATGACTGTACCATTTACCCACCAGCAATGCATGAGTGATCCAATTTCTCTGCATCATTGCCAGAACTTGGTATTGTCAGTACTTTTAGTTTTAGCCTTTATGACAGTTGTGGAGTGCTATCTCATTGTGTCTCTAATTTACATTTCCCTAACTGCTATTGATGTTGTTCTGAATACCACTCTTTTGATGGAAATATAGTCTGCAAACATTTCCTGCCATTCAGTGGTTTGTCTTTTTCATTCTCTTAATAGTAACTTTCACAGAGCAATCGTTTTTCATTTTAATGAAATCTAAGTTTTTTTATGGATTGTGCTTTTGGTGTCCTGTCAAAAATTTTTTTGCCTAAACCTACTTTATAAAGATTTTCTCTTATGGTTTCTTCTAAAATATTTATAGTTTTACATTTGAATGTATGATCCGTTTTGAGACTGAATTCAATGTTTTATATAAGGTGAGAGATTTAGGTCAGGTTCCAATTATTTTCGTATAAATATCCAATTGTTTCAGTATCATTTCCTGATAAAACTGTCCTCTGTTCAATGTCTTTTCACCTTTGTCAAAAAAAATCAATTTTCCCCACTTGTATGGGTTGACTTCTATATTCTTAGTGACATGAACTTGCCAATGGTTTTCTAATTATCCTTTTAGCATCTGTAGCATGGTTTACTTTTTCATTCCTTATATTCATAATTTATGCTTTTGCTTTTTTATCCCTTGATACTTCTACCTAGAAACAGATCAATTTTATTAATCAGCTTTCTCCCTGTGTGAATCTACTTCTATAGTGTTACCCAGTGGCATAAATTTATTAATAATATTGCTTTATTACCATTTTCACACTGCAGAATCTGCATATGATTTTCTCATGTGTATAATTCGTGTTTTCTTTTATTATATTGATTATTCCCTTGATGATTTGAGCTAGGAATAGATCAATGTTATTAATCATATTAAGAAAATTAACTATATTTAATGATTATTTCTATTGTTTGCTTTAGAGTTCACCAATCTGAATTTTTAATTTTATCCTTTTAGGTTATATTGGGTTTTATTTGTTCTTTTTCTATCTTCTTTTGTTGAAAGGTTAGATAATTTTTTTTTCAACCTTTTTTCTTTGGTAATCAGTCCAGTTCAGTTCAATACAGTCACTCAGTCGTGTCCAACTCCTTGTGAACCCATGAACCGCAGCACACCAGGCCTCCCTGTCCATCACCAACTCCCAGAGTCCACCCAAATCCATGTCCATCGAGTCGGTGATGCCATCCAACCGTCTCATCCTCTGTTATCCCTTTCTCCTCCCGCCCTCAATCCTTCCCAGCATCAGGGTCTTCCCAAATGGGTTAGCTCTTCGCATCAGGTGGCCAAAGTATTGGAGCTACAGCTTCAACATCAGTCCTTCCAATGAACACCCACGACTGATCTCCTTTAAGATAGACTGGTTGGACCTCCTTGCAGTCCAAGGGACTCTCAAGAGTCTTCTCCAACACCACAGTTCAAAAGCATCAATTCTTCAGTGCTTAGCTTTCTTTGTAGTCCAACTCTCACATCCATACTTGATCACTGGAAAAACCATAGCCTTGACTAGACAGATCTTTGTTGACAAAGTAATGTTTCTGTTTTTGAATATGTCATCTAGGTTGGTCATAACTTTCCTTCCAAGGAATAAGCATCTTTTAATTTCATAGCTACAATCACCATCTGCAGTGATTTTTGGAGCTCAGAAAAATAAAGTCAGCACTGTTTCCACTGTTTCCCCATCTATTTGCTATGAAATGATGGGACCGGATGCCATGATCTTAGTTTTCTGAATATTGAGCATTAAGCCAACTTTTTCACTCTCCTCTTTCACTTTCATCAAGAGGCTCTTTAGTTCTTCTTCACTTTTTGCCATAAGGGTGGTGTCATCTGCATATCTGAGGTTATTGATATTTCTCCTGGCAATCTTGATTCCAGCTTGTGCTTCTTCCAGCCCAGCATTTCTCATGATGTTCTCTGCATATAAGTTAAATAAGCAGGGTGACAATATACAGCCTTGAAGTACTCCTTTTCCTATTTGGAACCAGTCTGTTGTTCCATGTCCAGTTCTAACTGTTGCTTCCTGACCTGCATATAGGTTTCTCAAGAGGCAGGTCAGGTGGTCTGGTATTCCCATCTCTTTCAGAATTTTCCACAGTTTATTATGATCCACACAGTCAAAAGCTATGGCATAGTCAATAAAGCAGAAATAGATGTTTTTCTGGAACTCTCTTGCTTTTTCGATGATCCAGCGGATGTTGGCAATTTGATTTCTGGTTCCTCTGTCTTTTCTAAAACCAGGTTGAACATCCAGAAGTTCACATTTCATGTATTTGCTAAAGCCTGGCTTGGAGAATTTTAAGCTTTACTTTACTAGTATGCAATTGTGTGGTAGTTTGAGCATTCTTTGGAATTGCCTTTCTTTAGGATTGGAATAAAAACTGACCTTTTCCAGTTCTGTGGCCACTGCTGAGTTTTCCAGATTTGCTGACATATTGAGTGCAGCACTTTACAAAGTACTTAAAAAAGATAAATTTCCTCCTATGTATTATTTTAGCTGTGCCTCATACATATGTATATATTTGTGTTCTCTTTATATTTTCTTTCAAATACTTTTTAATAGTCATTGTAATTGCTTCTTAAGCATACATATGAGTTGTTTTAAATTTAGTGCCAAAATTCCAAATGTTTGGGAGTTTTTAGAGATATCTTTTCACAATTGATTTTCTTTATCAACTCCATTTTGGTGAAAGAATAAATTATGTATAATTTCAATTTTCTTATATTAAGACTTTTTATGCACAAACAAACTGGGTGTGTCTGTGTGTATATTTCATCTGCACTTCAGAATGTGTCTGGAGCCTCGGCTGCAGGTTTGGGTACAGGCTGCAGGTGTCTGGGGAGCACTGTGCACTTGCTGCACAGAAGTAGGTGGCTGAGTCTCCAGGCTGGGAAGCTGTGATGTGCAATGAGAGCTGTTTGCCACTCTTACTGAGGAAAACTGTGAGTCTCCCGTCTTTCATTTCACTCACAACTGAACGTATGGCTATCAAGAATACAGGGCCTTTACCAGGATATTGCCGGTACCATGGGAAGTAGTCAAATGCACTCTTCTCATAACTACAGTTCAGAATGGAAATCTCTCCTTCCTGGACTGTCAAAGGTTGAGGGCTCTGTTTCACCTGCTCTTGGTCACTTTTTTCCTTCTGTTGTCCACTCACCCCTGCTTAAAGAGATAAAAAGGCATTAGGTCCACAAACTGGTATTTCCTTTTTAAAGTTTTTATCTGCATGAATTTGTCCATACTCCAATTTTCTCATTCCCCCAAATTATGAGATATCCTAGGGTTTCTCCATCATAACTCACAGTCTACTTGAAGACACAGAATTAAGAATGATGCTTCCAATATCTTGTCCATTGTTCCTGGCACCAAAGTTCAATGACAGCTCAGGTTCTTCTTCTGGTCTCCTCAGCCAGCTAGAACTCTGACTTAAGATTCACATGAACTTTAATTCCTTCAAGAGGCCCCACCTTCTCACAAGTGCTTTCAACTAAAGCTATTTTTTTCAAGGCAAGCACTTCTCAATTTTCTCTATCTTAGACTTGCTCAAAATTACTTTCATTGAAAAGCAGAAATCCCCTCCTTACACACAGAATATGATTAGTTTAGAATTTCTCTCCTCTATTCCTCATCTTCTTTTCCTTCACATTTCCAAGAAGGGTAAAAATCATGTAGCAGGACAACTTGATATCTTAACAGGGATTGCATTATTTTAAAATGGAGAAGAGAGGGACTCCCATGAAATCAGAAGATGAGCATTTCTCTTTTTTTTAATTACAAATACAAATTAAAGTCTATTGAAGATATCAGTTCAGTCACTCAGTCATGTCCAACTCATTGCGACCCCATGGACTGCAGCACACCAGGCCTCCCTGTCCATCACCAGCTTCTGGAATTCACTCAAACTCATGTCCATTGAGTCGGTGATACCATCCAACCACCTCATCCTCTGTTGTCTCCTCCTTCTGCCTTCGATCTTTCCCAGCATCAGGGTCTTTTCAAATGAGTCAGTTCTTTGCATCAGGTGGCCAAAGTATTGGAGTTTCAGCTTCAACATCAGTCCTTCCAGCGAATATTCAGGACTGATTTCCTTTAGAATGGACTGGTTGGATCTCCTTGAAGTCCAAGGGACTCTCAAGAGTCTTCACCAACACCACAGTTCAAAAGCATCAATTCTCGGGCGCTCAGCTTTCTTTATGGTCCAACTCTCACATCCATACATAACTACTGGGAAAACCATAGCCTTGACAAGACGGACCTTTGGTGGCAAAGTAATGTCTCTGATTTTTAAAATTCTGTCTAGGTTGGTCATAACTTTTCTTCCAAGGAGTGAGCATCTTTTAATTTCATGGCTGCAGTCACCATCTGCAGTGATTTTGGAGCCCCCAAAAATAAAGTCTGCCACTGTTTCCACTGTTTCCCCATCTATTTGGAAAGTTAAAATAAATAAGGAGTACATGTTTTTGAAGCCCAGAATTTTGTCTCTGTATTTGATGTCATCTCAAATTCAATCAAAGAAAGCATCATTACTGTCCAACAGGAGAAATAATAAAAGTTCTCATTCCTCAGTCTAATCTCATCTACCCCATCATTCTAAGGGGAACTTTTATTGTTTGTTGGACTTCTGATATGTTTTCTTTTTCATTTATTCATTCATGAATTCATCTCAATATATATTTAATGAGTGCTGCTAAGTGACTCGGAGAAGGCAATGGCACCCCACTCCAGTACCCTTGCCAGGAAAATCCCATGGGTGGAGGAACCTGGAGGCTGCTGTCCATGGGGTCGCGAAGAGTTGGACAACTGAGCGACTTCACTTTCCCTTTTCACTTTCATGCATTGGAGAAGGAAATGACAACCCACTCCACTGGTCTTGCCTGGAGAATCCCAGGGATGAGGGAGCCTGGTGGGCTGCCGTCTATGGGGTTGCACAGAGTCGGACATGACTGAAGTGACTTAGCAGCAGCAGCATCTAAGTGACTACTTAATATTCAATACTTGGATCTCAAGAAGGAAAGAGACAGTTCCCATCTTCAGTCAACTGAGGCCCAATACTCAAGTACAATCAGATAAAAGCTACTAAGGAGAAATGTGTATCTCTAAGATATGACAAAGAAAAAAAATAATAAACTCTGCTTCTCAACTCACTCAGATAACAGTTTTAATGGAGGCGATACTTGAACTGGAACTTAGACCACTACTACATTTCCCATAAAGATGGAGGACATGAACTCTAGGCACAGATTAACTAAGTGTGGTATATACTTATATTAGAGAAGCTAAATGTGGCCATATCCTTGAGGACAACATGTATCATTAAGAGAAGTGTTGATTTTCAAACCCATATTTTCAAAGTATTAGACTACAATATACATAGATACTACCTAGGTAGAGGGATGAATAGATAGAAACATACATACATTCATACATGATTGATAGATGTAAACGGAACCATAATAGGAGATAATAATTTAGTAGATTTTTAAGGGATCCTTTATGGCTACTTGAAGAATATGTGTTTGTGAGACAAGCATTACAGTAATCTCCCAAGCAGCATTGCCCCTTTGTGGCCATAGAAAGAAGTTACCCAGAAAAAATGTATATAGCTTCTTAGAAATTCATGTTCATCACCTATGAACATCAATCAGAGCACTGAAATAAGTAACCAAGTCTTCATCTTGAACCAGTGATTTCTTGAGACAGAAGGAGATTTTGCCTTGCTGAAATATTGACCCTCAGACTGAGTCAGTGTAAGGAGCTGTCTTTCTTCCCGTAATAGCAATATCAAATCAAGAAGAGCCCTTTATACTGAAGAGATCATGTCTTTAAATAGATTCTAAATTAATACTGCTTAATGCTGCTTGCTGCTACTGCCAAGTCACTTCAGTCATGTCCGACTCTGTGCGACCCCAGAGACGGCAGCCCACCAGGCTCCACTGTCCCTTGGATTCTCCAGGAAAGAACACTGGAGTGGGTTGCCATTTCCTTCTCCAATGCAGGAAAGTGAAAAGGGAAAGTGAAGTCGCTCAGTCCTGCCCAACTCTTAGCAACCCCATGGACTGCAGCCTACCAGGCTCCTCTGTCCATGGGATTTTCCAGGCAGGGGTACTGGAGTGGGTTGCCATTGCCTTCTCCTAATGCTGCTTAATACACACTTAATACTGCTGTCTTTTAATTTTTTATTTGCACACTGATGACATGAGTTTAGCTTGTTTTTGTTTTTGTATTATTTATTGACTCTATTATTGAGACAGCAACTGTACAGAAATATTTGACCCCAACAGAATGAAACAATAAGCAAGTGAAACTAGAACTATTCTAAAAAGACCCTTTGTAATCATACATCATGATCATCTAGGATTTATTCCAGGCATGCAAAGATGATTCAGTATCCTCAGATCAATTGATGTGATACACCACCACAACAGAATGAAAGATAAAAACCACATAATTACTTCAGGAGATGCAGAAAAAGCATTTGACAAAATTCAATATTGATTCATGATAAAAGCTCTCAGTAAACTTGATATGGGGAAAATGTACTTCAAAATAATGAAGGTTATTTATGACAAACCAACAGCTAACATCACAATCAATTGTTTTAAAAAATGAAAGCTTTTTCTCTAAGACCTTAAACAAGACAAGTCTGCAAATCTCACCACTTCTATTTAAATAGTACTGGAAGTCCTAGCCATAGCAATCAGATATGAAAAAGAAAGAAAAGGCATCCAAAGTTGAAGAAAGAAACTGCCACTATTTGCAAATGACATGATGTTGTGTATAGAAAATTGTAAGGTACCATCAAAAAGCTATTAGGATAAATAAATGAAAGTAAAGCTCAGTAAAGTTGCAGAGTATGAAATTAATATATAGAAATCTTTTGCATTTCTATATACTAATAATGAATTATAAGAAAAAGAATTTAAGAAAACATCCAATTTACAATTGAATCTAAGAAAATAAAATAAACAGTGCTGCGATGAACATTGGGGTACTCGTGTCTCTTTCCCTTCTGGTTTTTTCAGTGTGTATGCCCAGCAGTGGGATTGCTGGATCATAAGGCATGTCTATTTCCAGTTTTTTAAGGAATCTCCACACTGTTCTCCATAGTGGCTGTACTAGTTTGCATTCCCACCAACAGTGCAAGAGGGTTCCCTTTTCTCCACACCCTCTCCAGCAAAAGAGACACTGATGTATAGAACAGTCTTATGGACTCTGTGGGAGAGGGAGAGGGTGGGAAGATTTGGGAGAATGGCATTGATACATGTAAAATATCATGTATGAAATGAGTTGCCAGTCCAGGTTCGACGCACGATACTGGATGCTTGGGGCTGGTGCACTGGGACGACCCAGAGGGATGGAATGGGGAGGGAGGATGGAGGAGGGTTCAGGATGGGGAACACGTGTATACCTGTGGCGGATTCATTTTGATATTTGGCAAAACTAATACAGTTATGTAAAGTTTAAAAATAAAATTAAATTAAAAAAAAAGAAAATAAAATAATTAGCAACAATTTCAACAAAGAAATTGAAAGACCTGTACTTTGAGAACTGTAAGAATTGATAAAAATGATTTAAGACAATACAAATAAATAGAAAGATATCTCTTGTTGATGGACTGGAAGAGAGTTAATATTGCCAAAATATCCATACACCCAAAGCAATCTACAGATTCAATTCAATCCTCTTCAGATTACCCATGGCATTTTTCATAGAACTAGAAAAAATAATCCTAAAATTTGTATGGAACCACAGAAGACCTCAACAGCCAAAGCAATTTTGAGAAAAAAGAGAAAAGTTGAAAATACTACACTCTCTGATATGAAGATATGCTACACAGTCATAGTAATCCAAAATTGTATGGTACTGGTACAAAAACAGACATAGATAAATGGGACAAAATAAAACCAAAATAAACCCATGCACCTATGATCGATCAATCTATGACAAAAGAGGCAATAATATACAATGGGGGCAAAGACAGATTCTTCAATAAGTAAGTTTTGAGCAAACTGAACAGCTACATGTAAAAGAATGAAACTAAAATTTTTTCTCACAACATGAATAAAAATAACTCAAAATGTTTTAAAAACTAAAATGTAAGAGCTGAAATCATAAAATTCCTAAAAGAAAATATAGACAGTATGCTTTGTGACATTCATCTTTATAATATTTTTTCTAATCAAACTAAACTCTTGCACAGAGAAGAAAACCATTAACACAAAGAAAAGGAAATCTGAAAGGGAAAAGATATTTGCAAACAACATGTTAACAAGGATTTAATATCCAAAATATATAAAGAACTTGTACATTTAATATCAAATACATAATCTTATTTTAAATTAGGCAGAAGACCTGTATAGGCATTTTACCAAAAAAGGTATACAGATGGCCAACAAGCACATGAAAAGATGCTCAATATCTTTAGTCATCAGTAAAGTGCAAATCAGAACAACAAATGAGCAAATCACCTTACTAGCTGCTGCTGCTACTGCTGCTAAGTCGCTTCAGTCGTGTCCGACTCTGTGCGACCCCATAGACAGCAGCCCACCAGGCTTCCCCGTCCCTGGGATTCTCCAGGCAAGAACACTAGGGCTGTCATCAAAAAGGCAAGAAATAACAAGGGTTGGTGAGGATGTGGAGAACAGGGAATCTTTGTGCACTGCTGGTAGTAATATAAGTTGGTGAAGCCTCTGTGGAAAGCAGTATGGAGATTCTCCCTCTCTGCCCTCCCCAGATTAAAATGGAATGATGCCTGCGACCTGGAGTCTTATCCTTCCTCAGGTGCTCAGAAAGGAGGCAGCACCTCTGGGGGGAGAGATAGCCACTGGGATCCTATGTGGTTTTGGTGGCTGTGGTGGGAAAGATAACAGCAAACTGACTGACAACTTTTTTACAAAAATTAAAACTAGAACTACTACATGATCCAGAACTTCCACTCCTGGGCATTTATCCAAAGAGAACAGAAGAGCTAGTTCAAAAATAGACAGGAACCCCCATGCTCACAGAAACATTATTTACAATAGTCAAGATCTTGAAGACATCTCAGTGTTCATTTGTATCACAGATGAACGGATAAAGAAGATCTAGATGATAGATAGATCAATATAGATATAAATAGTGAAATATCACCATAAAAAAGTAAAATCTTGCCATTTGGAACAACATGGATAGACCCAGGGGGTATTATACTTATTGAAATAAGTCAGAGTGAGACAAATAAACTGTATGTTTTAATACATATATGTGGAATCTGAAACAAACAAACAAATATAACAAAACAGAAACAGACTCACAGACATAATGAAACAACTAGTGGTCACTGGATGGGAAAGGAGTGTAGGTGTGAACCAGGTGAAAGGAATCAAGAGGCATACACTCTCAGTTATAAAATAAGCAAATTGTAAGTTTGTACTGTACACCAAAGGAAATATGATCAAATTTTATAATAATTTTGTATGGTATGTCATTTATCAAAAATATCAAATGACTATGCTGTACATCTGAAACTAATATAGTATTGTAAGTCAACTATGTTTCAATTTTAAAAGTTTTAATTAGATTAAAATGTGGCAAAGTAGACTTTGGGTGTGGGATTAGTTGAAGGATCTTGATATGAATTATTCTGGATTATCTGGGTAGGTCCTATACATAACCATGCATCCTTTGCTGACATGGAAAAAATAAAAGACTATCAGATATTTCTCTAGAAAGATGAGTTTATTTGGGATCAGCAAAGAATTGTAATTTGGGGTTAGCAACCATGGCAAGCCTCATGCAAGTCCCCACAGGACAAGAGAAAAGAAAAGGAAGTTGGGAGGGCTACTGTAAACAGACGTTTACATTTATTTACACTGGGGTGTCCCTGGTGGTCCAGGGCTTAAGAATCTGCCTTCCAATGCAGGGGATGTGGTTCAATCCCTGGTAGGGACCTAAGATCCCACAGGCCACCAGGCAACTAAGCCCATGTGCCATAACTAGAGAGCCCATGCATTCTAGAGACAATGCTCCACAACAAGAGAAGCCCCTGTGCATACACACACACACACACACACACACACACACATAAAGTGAACAGAGTCCATGGTTTTTCACTGGCCCAGTGTTTGCCTGGAAAAGAAGAGGCGTCTTTCTTCTGCCCTTTAATCCTGTTATCTTCACAGAGTATGAGAGCTCCCCCTGTCCCCCAATTCTATTTAAATGAGTTTCTGTTTATTTACTAATTTCCTACACCTTGGAAGCAGAAGAGTATTTGACTCCAGAAAAGAAAGGAGCTGAGGTGGTAGAAGTAAGAGGTTGCAGTGATTCAAGGAAGGGCTATGACCCAAGGAATCCAAGTGACCCCAGAAGCTAGAAAAACGCAAGGAAATGGATTCTTCCTTAAAGCCTCTAGAAGGAACCCACCAGCCAAGATCATGACTGTAACCAGAAAAATTGATTTCATACTTCTTCAACCCAGAGTTATAAGAGAATTCATTTGTTTTAACTTATCAAGTTCATATTAAACATTGAGAAAACATTTTTTGTTTGCTTTCCACAGTAGTAGGATGGCATGCAAATATCTGCAGTTGTCTGTTGGAACACTTGATGGTGAGGCAGACTTGAACACTCTGGAGAAGGCAACTAAGCTGGATAATATCTTTATTGGAGTGATTTCATTTAATTCCTTTCACTTTTTAACATTTCTGAGTTCAGCAAGCATGCTCTGTCACTCAGTCATGTCCAACTCTTTGAGACCCCATGGACTGTTAGCCTGCCAGGCTCTTCTGTCCATGAGATTTCCCAGTATTTCCCAAGAATACTGGAATGGGTTAACATTTCCTCCTCCAGAGGATCTTCCTCACCCAGGGATCAAACCCATGTCTCCTGCATCTCCTGCATCGATAAGCAGATTCTTTACCACTGAGCCACCTGGGAAGCTGTGGTTAAATATTTATTTTAATTCTATCCTCTTATCAACTACTCTGCTGGTTCCCAGTTAGAAGTTTCTAGTGCAGAAGGAGACACAGATTGAGAAGGGAAGATAAAGACCAAAGTCCATAATCTGTAGGGCCAAAAAGCATCTGTGGTTAAAACTGTACTGATGTAGGTGAGTAACATTAAGCACTGCAGATGCCCTGTGGTGGCCTCACGGTGTGACTGTGGCTGGAGGAGGGGCTGAGCCCGCGGAAGGTTTGTGTAGAGGCTGCAGGTGCCTGGGGAGCACTGTGCTGCACAGCACAGAAGTAAGTGCCTGAGTCTGTGGTCTGCAAAGAGGAAATGTGCAGTGAGCTGCGGCGTTCTGCAGGGACTGTCGTGGCATTTAATATTCCATCTCGCTTTGTCCCTGAAGTAACGCAAAACAGGTGGATGAGGTGGCCCCCGGGGTTCTGAAGATACCACTGCACATTGTCTGTGAAGTTGGAGAAATTACACTGCAGAGTAGAGCTGGCTCCCTCCTGGAGACTCAGGGCTGGGGGACTTTGTGCCACATCCATCCCTCTCACACCTGATGAGGAGAGAAACAGCCACAGGTGAGGGTCACAGAGCTCCTGCAAAACCCAGAATGTACACCCACAACCCCATAAATGATAAGATAGAAAGTCTGCAGGACTTGTCAGCTCCTCTCCCTCCTTCAACAAAAGAAAAGCTGCTCATTCCTTCAGTTTCCCCTGTGGGGCAGCCCCAACTCACAGCAAACCTGGGCAAAGAAAAGCCCCAGTACAGTGTCCACTAGCCTTTTCATGACTCTTTGCCTTGTTGCTGGAAAATATTCACAAGATACATAGCAAACCCTGGGTGGTGAGTGTCATGACTTGTCTGGATGTTTCAGCTCCTGCAACCAATCAGCTCAGCCAACAAAACCTGCTCAGCTCACACTCTGCAACAAGAAGCCCCAGCCTTTGGTCTCAACTGAACTAAAAACATGTTAAAGAGGGGTGAGAGTGGAGGAAAAAGGTAACATTCAATGTTTTATACATAATTTTGAACTTGTAAAATGGACGTTCATATTTTCTCCTGATATATATTAATAAATAAATATTAGGCAATAAAAGTGGAAAAAGTCAGAAAAAGCTGGTATCTATACTTCAAAATTTTCCATCTAACCTTTTGTTTATGACTCCCTGTTTGATCCAGGGGACTTTCCTGAGAGCTATGGATGAAGATAAAGACATAGATAAAGATAATAACAATTAATACAAATATAGATATTTTGCATTGTGGTCATAAATGTCTAGTGCTTGAATCAGGAATAAGGCAGAGAACAGTATGAAAAGGCAAAATGATAGGATACTGAAAGAGGAACTCCCCAGGTCAGTAGGTGCCCAATATGCTACTGGAGATCAGTGGAGAAATAACTCCAGAAAGAATGAAGGGATGGAGCCAAAGCAAAAACAATACCCAGCTGTGGATGTGACTGATAATAGAAGCAAGGTCCAATGCCGTAAAGAGCAATATTGCATAGGAACCTAGAATGTCAGGTCTATGAATCAAGGCAAATTGGAAGTGGTCAAACAAGAGATGGCTAGAGTGAATGTCGACATTCTAGGAATCAGCGAACTAAAATGGACTGGAATGGGTGAATTTAACTCAGATAACCATTATATCTACTACTGCAGGCAGGAATCCCTCAGAAGAAATGGAGTAGCCATCATGGTCAACAAAAGAGTCCAAAATGCAGTACTTGGATGCAATCTCAAAAACGACAGAATGATCTGTTTGTTTCCAAGGCAAACCATTTAGTATCACAGTAATCCAAGTCTATGCCCCAACCAGTAATGCTGAAGAAGTGGAAGTTGAATGGTTCTATGAAGACATACAAGATCTTTTAGAACTAAATCCCAAAAAAGATGTCCTTTTCATTATAGGGGACTGGAATGCAAAAGTAGGAAGTCAAAAAATACCTGGAGTAACAGGCAAATTTGGCCTTGGATACGGAATAAAGCAGGGCAAAGACTAATAGAGTTTTGCCAAGAAAATGCACTGGTCATAGCAAACACCCTCTTCCAACAACACAAGACTCTACACATGGACATCACCAGATGGTCAACACTGAAATCAGATTGATTATGCTTTTGCAGCCAAAGATGGAGAAGCTCTATACAGTCAACAAAAACAAGACCAGGAGCTGACTGTGGCTCAGACCATGAACTCCTTATTTCCAAATTCAGACTTAAATTGAAGAAAGTAGGGAAAACCACTAGACCATTCAGGTATGACCTAAATCAAATCCCTTATGATTATACAGTGGAAGTGAGAAATAGATTTAAGGGCCTAGATCTGACAGACAGAGTGCCTGATGAACTATGGAATGAGCTTCATGACACTGTACAGGAGACAGGGATCAAGACCATCCCCATGGAAAAGAAATGCAAAAAAGCAAAATGGCTGTCTGGGGAGGCCTTACAAATAGCTGTGAAAAGAAGAGAAGCAAAAAGCAAAGGAGAAAAGGTAAGATATAAGCATCTGAATGCAGAGCTCCAAAGAATAGCAAGAAGAGATAAGAAAGCCTTCTTCAGTGATCAATGCAAAGAAATAGAGGAGAACAACAGAATGGGAAAGACTAAAGATCTCTTCAAGAAAATTAGAGATACCAAGGGAACATTTCATGCAAAGATGGGCTCAATAAAGGACAGAAATGGTATGGACCTAACAGAAGCACAAGATATTATGAAGAGGTGGTAAGAATACACAGAAGAACTGTACAAAAAAGATCTTCACGACCCAGATAATCACGATGGTGTGATCACTGACTTAGAGCCAGACATCCCGGAATGTGAAGTCAAGTGGGCCTTAGGAAGCATCACTATGAACAAAGCTAGTGGAGGTGATGGAATTCCAGTTGAGCTATTTCAAATCCTGAAAGATGATGCTGTGAAAGTGCTGCACTCAATATGCCAGCACATTTGGAAAACTCAGCAGTGGCCACAGGACTGGAAAACGTCAGTTTTCATTCCAATCCCAAAGGAAAGCAATGCCAAAGCATGCTCAAACTACCACACAATTTCACTCATCTCACATGCTAGTAAAGTAATACTCAAAATTCTCCAAGCCAGGCTTCAGCAATACATGAACTGTGAACTTCCTGATGTTCAAGCTGGTTTTAGAAAAGGCAGAGGAACCAGAGATCAAATTGCCAACGTCCACTGGATCATGGAAAAAACAAGAGAGTTCCAGAAAAACATCCATTTCTGCTTTATTGACTATGCCAAAGCCTTTGACTGTGTGGATCACAATAAACTGTGGAAAATTCTGAAAGAGATGGGAATACCAGACCACTTGATTTGCCTCTTGAGAACTCTGTATGCAGGACAGGAAGCAACAGTTAGAACTGGACATGGAACAACAGACTGGTTCCAAATAGGAAAAGGAGTACATCAAGGTTATATATTGTCACCCTGCTTATTTAACTTATATGCAGAGAACATCATGAGAAACGCAAGAAACACAAGCTGGAATCAAGATTGCCGGGAGAAATATCAATAACCTCAGATATGCAGATGACATCACCCTCATGGCAGAAAGTGAAGAGGAACTAAAAAGCCTCTTGCTGAAACTGAAAGTGGAGAGTGAAAAAGTTGGCTTAAAGCTCAACATTCAGAAAATGAAGATCATGGCATCTGGTCCCATCACTTCATGGGAAATAGATGGGGAAACAGTGGAAACAGTGTCAGACTTTATTTTTGGGGGCTCCAAAATCACTGCAGATGGTGACTGAAGCCATAAAATTAAAAGACGCTTACTCCTTGGAAGGAAAATTATGACCAACCTAGATAGCATATTGAAAAGCAGAGACATTACTTTGCCAACAATGGTCCGTCTAGTCAAGGCTATGGTTTCTCCAGTGGTCATGTATGGATGTGAGAGTTGGACTCTGAAGAAGGCAGAGTGCTGAAGAATTGATGCTTTTGAACTGTGGTGTTGGAGGAGACTCTTGAGAGTCCCTTGGACTGCAAGGAGATCCAACCAGTCCATTCTGAAGGAGATCAGCACTGGGACTTCTTTGGAGGGAATGATGCTAAAGCTGAAACTCCAGTACTCTGGCCACCTCATGCTAAGTGTTGACTCATTGGAAAAGACTCTGATGCTGGGAGGGATTGGGGGCAGGAGGAGAAGGGGACGACAGAGGATGAGATGGCTGGATGGCATCACTGACTCGATGGATGTGAGTCTGAGTGAACTCCGGGAGTTGGTGATGGACAGGGAGGCCTGGCGTGCTGTGATTCATGGAGTCGCAAAGAGTCGGACACGATTAAACTGAACTGAACTGATTAACTGAAAAGAATATTCATCAAAAAGCATGCTTCTTATATACCGATAATAATTTAGTTTTCTTTACATAAAATTATTCTCCTCTATTATTACTAGTCCCCATTTGAAAGAGCTTTTCAGGGGATGGAGTGGTAAAGAAGATACTTGCCAATGCAGGGGACGAAAGAGATGGGGGTTTGATCCCTGGGTCGGGAAGATCCCCTGGAGAAGGAAATGGCAACCAGCTCCAGTATTCTTGCTTGGAAAATCCCATGGCCAGGGGAACCTGGTGGGCTACAGTCCACAGGATGGCAAAGAGTAAGACCCGACTGAGCACTCAAAAACTCAAGATGAGTTTTGGAGGCAGGAGGTAGATGGGCCCCTGCGCTAGACAGCTGGTTTGTGTCAAGCAGAGTAAAATTCAAGCTTTGTTTTCCCTACCACTCCAAGCACTAAGGGAAGAACCAATTCTACCTGTTGGAACTGTTCCTTTGACTTGCTTTTCATTGCTTTTGTTATTATAATCATGCATAATAGGCTGCCTCAGAGAATCAGCCCCTTGGCCTGACTTCCAAGTGCTTTTTGTTCATGACCTGTCTACCTGTGGATGGTAGGAAAGAAGAAATTGATACATCCCCTGCTTGAGGCTTGCCATTCTAGGAGATGTTTACAAGATTAATTTTGTCTTTTTAATTTGTTTCCTTGCCTTCCCCTTCTCTGTTCTGTAAAAGAACCTGGCATCCAGACCCAGACAAGATGATTATTTTGAGACATTAGTCTGCCATCTTCTTGGTCAGCCAGCTTTCCGAATAAAGTCCTTGCCCCAACACCTTGTCTCTCAGATTCGTTAACCTGTCATGCTAATTAGCCTGTCAAAGGGAGCTCAGCCTCAGTAACTAAGACAATTAACAGCAGGAGCTGAGCTGTGCTAGAGTAAAAAAGTGACCACTTCTGAGGTCAAGAAGTCAAGGAAAACTGCACAGGCACAGAAAGACTCCTTGGAGCTCAAAAAGGAGGTGGAACCACCTCATAACAGATGATGCCAAGCACCCCACAAAGCTCTGTGCTAGAATCCATCTTGGTAAAAAGATGCACATGCGTCATTCAGGAGTATCCTAAAACAGGTCTCATGTGGGAAAAGGAGAGAGATATCTGGCCAAAGATAAACACAGACCCAGAAGAACTGCCCCATAAAGATGATTTAACCACCTCTTCACTGCACTCCTCATCTTCCTCCTCATTAAGGAGGATGCCCTTGTGTCTCCTGCATTGGCAGGCAGATTCTTTACCACTGCACCATCTGGGAAGCCTATTACTGGGGACTAATGAATAAAGGAAGCCTTTTTTTTGTTTCACACTACATTGTCTTTGGAAAGGTCACCCATATACATCCTTAAGTGCCAGCAGTAATTAGCTGCACCAGTCCCAAATGCTTTAGTCAAAGAGTTGAAGTCCTTTAAGGAAAGAAGCCTCTTAGGATACTAGCAAAATAGTCTGGAGATAATGCAGTTAGAAATAAGCCATTGTCCTGGGTTTTGTTTGTTTGTTTGTTTGTTTGCTTGAGAGATGAGACTAATATTGTAAAGCAAATTCTCTGACTTGTGTTATATCAAGTCACATGGCCAACCTCAAGCTATTATATCTCAGCCCATCACTATTCCAAATGACACTGGAGTAAGTAACTTTCTCCAGCTTGCTGAAAATTCTACTGCCTCATTTTCCCTAGAATTCTGATTTTAGAGGACAAAAATGCCAAATTTCAGAAAACAGGAGTCTTTCCTTTGCAAAATGATAAAGCAAAAAGAACAGAAAAGACAAGAAAAAAATGAAGAAAAGAAAAATCTAAGATGCCCATGGGAACCAAACACATCCAAGATTCTGTATTGTCTGTACTATTTGCCTTCACAGAACATGCCAACTTCCTAAATATAGCAAAGACTGAGCTACAGAGTCCCAGGAGGTTTGTGTTCAGCCCCTCCTGCAGTCCCAGGCACTGTGTCACTCAGAGCACAGAAGTACTTGGCTGAGTCTTTCCAATGAGCTGGTATTTTCCTCAGGTGGAAGGACTTCTCACTCCTCCTAAATTCAGCCTCAAAACCTTTGATGCCTGAAACAAGATTGTCTCCAGACACGTACTTCAGGAGAAGCTGGAATCCTTGGTTGGGGTACTGCACGTACCAGAAGAGGGATGGTGAAACAGAAAATGAGTAGTTGCACTTCAGCTCCAGACGTGCTCCTTCAGAGACAGTGATGTGGTCATCAGGCTGGGTCACTGACTGGGCTCCAGCTCCTGCTGAAACATCAATGCTGAATCAGTGAACTCAGCTAAACAAAAAGTCACTATTCAACAGGGAGCAATATTCCATGTGTGGACAAAGGAGTAAAATGGAGTAGTACTCACTCAGAAACAGGAGCATCTCAAGCATCAAAGTGAACACCAAGGTCATGGTGGAGCAGTGAAGAGGCAGTGAGCTCCTTTCTAACAGGTTCCCCACAAATAAGCCTGAAGACTGGCTGACTTGAACCCAGGTTTCTCTGAATAAGAATGACAAAGGATTTATATTTCTTCTGATGGAGGTTGTAGGGAGGTTGTTAGGAAGAGAAGCTGTCTTAACAAAATGCCTACCTCTGGTGTCTGAGATGCTTTACATCTCACTGTGTAAAAAATGGTCAGAATCTGTCTTTAAACCATAGGGGTTTTGTGAGGTTCTTCTGATCTTTTACCGAAAAGCAATTTCCAGTTTAAGCAGCAGTGCCCTCCAGAGGCCAAATAGAGAACTATGGAGAAGTTCACTGTTTTCATTAACATGCCCCACCTTTTTACTGCCCTTCTGTGGTTGAATTACAAAGCATTATGATTATGTACAAAAGAGGATTTATATGTTGTCAGCCTTGAACTGTATTAAATTTGGCTTTTTTAAAAAACACAGAATTGTGATTTTAAAATTCCCTGTGTTACTGAATAGCACAGGGAACTATATTCAATATCCAGGGGTAAACCATAATGGAAAAGAAAATAAAAAAGAAAATCTATATATGTATAACTGAGTCACTTTGCTCTAAAGAAGAAATTAGCATAACATTGTCAATCAGCTATCCTTCAACTTTCAAGTGTTGGATACAAAATAGTTTTTAGAATGAAACATAAAATCACAATGTTACAATTTTTTTTGTTTCCAGATTTAACTATGAGCCAAAAGGAAATAATCCAATATATTTCAACTGCAGAAAGAGAAGAGCCATTAATCCAGAAGCCTTCACTAATAAAGACAAAATTGAGACATTCTCAAATGAAGGAAAACTAAGAAAGTGGTCACCAGAAGATCTATCCTAATAATGTCTAAAGGAAGCTCTATAAATAGAAATAAAATTATAAAGGAAGGAGTCTTGAAACAACAAGAAGGAATAAAGAATAAAATAAGCAAAAATATGGATAAATATAATAGACTTCAGTTATATTTGGTGAAAATATATTATAGCATACTATACATGTTATATAATAATATAATATAATTATACATCTGGAAATAATTATAACACTGTCTAATGAGGCTCTAAACACACATGGAGGAAATACTAAAGAAAATTATTTTATGAATGGGGAGAATAAATAGGTGTAAAGAGAGGCAATATTTATACACTTCATTCCAATAGGTAAAATAATATTACCAATAGACTGTGTTATATATAATGCAATAACTGGAACAACCATATAAAAACAGCTATACAATAAGACACTTCTGAACACTATAGGAGCTTCCCTTGTGACTCAGACCATAAAAGAATCTTCCTACAATGCAGGAGACCGGGTTCAGTCCCTGGGTTGACAAGATGCCCTGGAGAAGGGAATGGCTGCCCACTCCAGTATTCTTGCTTGGAGAATTCTATAGTAGGCTACAATCCATGAGGTCGCAAAGTATAAATTGAAGTATAATCCTAGAAAATGTTGAATAACTCACAGAAGGTTAGAGGGAAAAACAGCAGACAAAAAAAAAAAAAAAAAGCACAAATAAAAAATCAAATAAAATGGAAGGCTAAGCCCTAAAATATCAAGACATTAAAGGCAAGTGATCTACATACAAAAACTAAGACACAGAAGTTGATCTGAACACACCAGTGTCAAAACAGTTCAGACAAAAAGTGGATTAAGAAACATGACCCAACTATAACTGTCTGAAAGAAATTCATTTCAAATAACACATAGTCATCTTGAAAGTGAAAGGATGGAAAAAGATGTATTATGCAAACATTAATCAAAGGAAATATAATGGCTATACTAATATCAGGTAAAGTAGACAGACTCCTGAACAAAGAATATTACCAGAGACAGAGAAATATTATCTACTGATGAAGAGGATAATGTACCGAGAAGACATAGCAATCCTAAATGTATCAGTTCAGTTCAGTTCAGTCGCTCAGTCGTGTCTGACTCTTTGCAACCCCATGAATCGCAGCACGCCAGGCCTCCCTGTCCATCACCAGCTCCAGGAGTTCACTCAGACTCACAGCCATCGAGTCAGTGATGCCATCCAGCCATCTCATCTTCTGTCGTCCCCTTCTCCTCCTGCCCCCAATCCCTCCCAGCATCAGAGTCTTTTCCAATGAGTCAGCTCTTTGCATGAGGTGGCCAAAGTACTGGAGTTTCAGCTTTAGCATCATTCCTTCCAAAGAAATCCCAGGGCTGATCTTCAGAATGGACTGGTTGGATATCCTTGCAATCCAAGGGACTCTCAAGAGTCTTCTCCAACACCACAGTTCAAAAGAATCAATTCTTCGGCACTCAGCCTTCTTCACAGTCCAACTCTCACATCTATACATGACCATTGGAAAAACCATAGCCTTGACTAGATGGACCATTGTTGGCAAAGTAATGTCTCTGCTTTTCAATATGCTATCTAGGTTGGTCATAACTTTCCTTCCAAGGAGCAAGTATCTTTTTATTTCATGGCTGCAGTCACCATCTGCAGTGATTTTGGAGCCCAAAAAATAAAGTCTGACACTGTTTCCACTGTTCCCCCATCTATTTCACATGAAGTGATGGGCCTGGATGCCATGATCTTCGTTTCCTGAATGTTGAGCTTTAAGCCAACTTTTTCACTCTCTACTTTCACTTTCATCAAGAGGTTTTTGAGTTCCTCTTCACTTTCTGCCATAAGGGTGATGCCATCTGCATATCTGAGGTTATTGATATTTCTTCCAGCAATCTTGATTCCAGCTTGTGTTTCTTCCAGCCCAGCCTTTCTCATGATGTACTCTGCATAGAAGTTAAATAAGAAGGGTGACAATATACAGCCTTGACATACTCCTTTTCCTATTTGGAACCAGTCTGTTGTTCCAAGTCTAGTTCTAACTGTTGCTTCCTGATCTGCATATAGGTTTCTCAAGAGGCAGGTCAGGTGGTCTGGTATTCCCATCTCTTTCAGAATTTTCCACAGTTTATTGTGATCTACACAGTCAAAGGCTTTGGCATAGTCAATAAAGCAGAAATGGATGTTTTTCTGGAACTCTCTTGTTTTTTCCATGATCCAGTGGATGTTGGCAATTTGATCTCTGGTTCCTCTGCCTTTTCTAAAACCAGCTTGAACGTCAGGAAGTTCACGGTTCACGTATTGCTGAAGCCTGGCTTGGAGAATTTTGAGCATTACTTTACTAGCATGTGAGATGAGTGCAATTGTGCAGTAGTTTGAGCATTCTTTGGCATTGCCTTTCTTTGGGATTGGAATGAAAACTGACCTTTTCCAGTCCTGTGGCCACTGCTGAGTTTTCCAAATTTGCTGGCATATTGAATGCAGCACTTTCACAGCATCATCTTTCAGGATTTGAAATAGCTCAACTGGAATTCCATCACCTCCACTAGCTTTGTTTGTAGTGATGCTTTCTAAGGCCCACTTGACTTCACATTCTAGGATGTCTGGCTCTAGGTCAGTGATTACACCATTGTGATTATCTGGGTCGTGAAGATCTTTTTTGTACAGTTCTTCTGTGTATTCTTGACACCTCTTCATAATATCTTATGCTTCTGTTAGGTCCATATACCAACTAACAGAGCTGAAAAATAAGTGGAACAAAAATCAGAACTAAAAAGAAAAGAGACAAATCTAGAAACATAGTTAAATACGTCAATATTCCTCTCTCAATAACTGGTAGAATAACTTGCCAGAAAATCAGCAGATGTATAGAAGAACTCAATAACACCATTAACCAGTAGGATTTAATAGTCAGCTATACAACACTCCACCCAAGTGTTGGAGTGTTTCAAGTGTCCATGGAATATATACCAGGTAAGTCCAAATCTTGGGATCTAAAAAAACTCAACAAATCTAATGTAAAAAGCTGAAATATAAAGCATATGTTCTCCAACCACAGTGAAATAATAGTATAAATAAATAACAGAAAGTACAGGAAAATTCCCAAACATTTGGCAACCGAACAACACGCTTCTTAATAATCTATGGGTCATAGAGAATGTCTCAAGGGAAATCATTGAATTTCTCATGAATTGAGTAAAAATGAAAATACAACATACCAAAATTGGGGGGACACAGCCAAAGAAGTATTGAGAGTGAAATTTTAGCACTACATGCAAATATTAAAACAGAATAAAATCTCAGATAGATTATCTAAGCTTCTACTTGAAGAACCTAAACAAGGAAAAGATAAATTAATCCAAAACAAGCATAAGAAAATAATAAAGATAAAAGGAGAAATCAATGAAATTTAAAAGAGATAAACAATAGAGAAAATCAATGAAACAAAGAGTTAGTTCTCTAAGAGAATCAGTAAAACTGACAAACTTCTAGCAAAACAGACGGGTGGAGGGGGGTGGGAAGAACAGGGACAATGTCAACAGGCTAATAGCAGTATGGCATCCTATGTGTCTGGTTAAGGATGAACATTTGCCTTTCTCCAATTGGCCCTGGGCTTCCCTCATAGCTCAGTTGGTAAAGAATCCACCTGCAATGCAGGAGACCCCGGTTCAATTCCTGGGTAGGGAAGATCCACTGGAGAAGGAATAGGCTACCCAGTATTCTTGGGCTTCCCTTGTGGCTCAGCTGGTAAAGAATCTCCCTGCAATGCGGGAGACCTGGGTTTGATCCCTGGGTTGGAAAGATCCCCTGAAGAATTGAAAGGCTACCTACTCCAGTATTCTAGCCTGGAGAATTCCATGGACTGTATAGTCCATGGAGTCACAAAGAGTTGGACACGACTGAGAGACTTTCAGTAACTAACTAACACTAACAGTTGGTCCTGAGTTGAATGAACTTCCGAAGTATTATGCTAAGTAAAATAAACAATGCAAAAATGTCATGGATTGTATGATTCCATTTGCATGAAATACATAAAATAAGTAAATCCACGGTCAGGAAGCAGGTTGGTGGCTTCCAGGGACATATGCATGAGGAGCATGGGGAGTGACTGTTTCACGGGTGTGTGGTTTCCTTTTGGGGTGATGACAAGGTTTCAAATCTAGATAGAGGTAGTGATTGTGCCATGTTGTGAATATACTAGATGCACACTTAGTTGTTCATTTAAAAGAGTGAACTGTGTGAATGTTACTTAATCTCAACAAAACTACAGTTTTTTAACTTTTCATTTTACATTAGAGAAAAGCTGATTAACAATGCTGTATTAGTTTCAGGTGTACATCAAAGTGATTCCACTACACACATACATATGTCTATTCTTTTTCAAATTCTTTCCCATTTAGATTGTAAAACTATTATTTAAATTGAAGCTGATGAAAATCTAATGATCAAAGAATTCACAATATAATTTTAGATCATTTTATCAGATTTTTAAAAAATTAATTTATTTTAATTGGTGGATAGTTACTTTACAATATTGTGACGGTTTTTGCCATACATCAACATGAACCGGCCACAGGTATACCTGTGTCCCCACCATCCTGAACACCCCTCCCACCTCCCCTGCCACCCTATCCCTCCAGGTTGTCCCAGAGGATGGGCTTTGGGTGCCCTGCTTCATGCATGGAACTTGCACTGGTCATCTATTTTACCTATGGTAATGCACATGTTTCACTGCTATTCTCTCAAATCATCCTACCCTTGTTAATTGCCTCTATCTGGAAGGAAAGTCAATGTAGAAAACCCCTTAATGGAAAAAGTTTCCTCAGCGCCAAGACAGGACGTGGTTGGAACCCCATCTGCAGTTTGAGTACTGGGAACAGGTTCCCTCTGTGCACTGTGCCTCACAGCACAAAGGTAGGTGGTCGAGTCACTGTGCTGAGAAGCTGCAATGTATAAAGCACTGTGTCTTGATGATTTATCCAACGAGACTGTAATTCTTCCACTGGCTTGCTCTTTCTGATTCGCCTGAACTGACAGTAGAGATGTGAGCCCTTTCCCGGGATCCTGCCGGAACCACTGAAGGAAGAACAGAGCGCTGTCAGTGTAACTGCAGTTGAGAACCACGCTGTCTGCCTCTCTCACGTTCAGAGCTTCAGGACTCTGACTCACGTCCTGTTTACTGCTCACCCCTGTTCAGAAAGAGAAAACAGAGACAGGCTGGTTAGTGGCGGATTATTCTTTGGAAACTAATTTTAAGTTTACTTTTTCGCTCTCCACAGGAACTCCCAGAAACCATGCAGGTACAACTCCCAGACTTTCTCTCTTCCCTGGGGAGGAATATCCGGGAGTTGCCCATTTCCAAATCCCTCTAACTCACAGTCTAGTTGTAACCAAAGGATGAGCAGGCGCAGGGATTTGTCCATTCCTTCTGTTATGAGAACTGAATTCTTGTGTCTGTAAAATGTTCAAGGACTCACAGGATAAAAGATCTACTTTGCTGCCTCTTGTGTTCAAAACTTTCTACAGGAAACACAGCGTCAGCCCAGCCAATCAGAGCAAGTCACACAGGCATGGAGGAGGCCGGCGCCAGAAGCCCATCTGCCAAGAGTGGGAGGTTGCAATGGAAACACCATCATCTCAGGACCAAGCCCAGCCTTGCCAGAGAAATGCTTATCTCTTTCCCTCCTCCTAAGGAAAACAATTCTTAACATATCATATTTGTAGAATGTGGCTAAGTATGTACCTAGAGGGGCTTCTCTGATGGCTCAAACAGTAAAGAATCTGCCTGCAATGCAGGAGACGGAAGTTCGATCCCTGGGTGGGGAAGATCCCCTGGAGATAGGAATGACAACCCACTCCAGTATTCTTGCCTGGAAAATTCCATGGACAAAGGAGCCTGGTGGGCTACAGTGCATGGGGTTGCAAAGACTCAGACACTAATGGGTAACCAATACACACAGGTACCTAGAGAGAAATGTAAGAGTAGGTACGGGGAGGGAGGAGGGAGGAGGGAGGAGGGAAGAGGGAGGAGGGAGGAGGGAGGAGGGAGGAGGGAGGAGGGAGGAGGGAGAGGGGTTCGGGATGGGGAACAAGTGTATACCTGTGGCGGATTCATGTTGATGTATGGCAAAACCAACACAATATTGTAAAGTAATTAACCTCCAATTAAAATAAATAAATTTATATTTTAAAAAAGAAAAAAAATTACACAGTAAAAAAAAATTGCAATTTGAAGTAGAAAAAAAAAGAAAAGAAGAAATCGTAGGTTTTACTGAACAGCTGCAGCTGAACTCTTCAGATTCCTGTAACTGCTCCCTCCTCTTGCCACTTCAGTTCTTAAGAATTGTTTTCTTTAATTCACACTTTCTTGAAAATCCCTTTCTATCCTTTCTCAGCCATCAAGTTGCAAACAGAGTTAAGAATCATAATATTCACATCCAATGCATGTGATAAATCAGGAAATGGGCACTTTCACATCCTATAACTGAAGCACAATAAACTGTGGAAAATTCTGAAAGAGATGGAATACCAGACCACCTGACCTGCCTCTTGAGAAACCTGTATGCAGGTCAGGAAGCAACAGTTAGAACTGGACATGGAACAACAGACTGGTTCCAAATAGGAAAAGGAGTACATCAAGGCTGCATATTGTCACCCTGCTTATTTAACTTATGTACAGAGTATATCATGAGAAACACTGGGCTAGATGAAGCACAAGCTGGAATCAAGATTGCAGGGAGAAATCTCAATAACCTCAGATATGCAGATGACACCATCCTTATGGCAGAAAGTGGAGAAGAGCTAAAGAGTCTCTTGATGAAAGTGAAGGAAGAGAGTGAAAAAGTTGGCTTAAAGCTCAACATTCAGAAAACTAAGATCATGGCATCTGGTCCCATCATTTCATGCGAAATAGATGGGGGAACAGTGGAAGCAGTGTCAGACTTTATTTTGGGGGGCTCCAAAATCACTGCAGATGGTGACTGCAGCCATGAAATTAAAAGACGCTTACTCCTTGGAAGGAAAGTTATGACCAACCTAGACAGCATATTAAAAAGCAGAGACATTACTTTGCCAACAAAGGTCCATCTAGTCAAGGCTATGGTTTTTCATTTAGTCATGTATGGATGTGAGTGTTGGACTATAAAGAAAGCTGAATGCAGAAGAATTGATGCTTTTGAACTGTGGTGTTGGTGAAGACCCTTGAGAGTCCCTTGGACTGTGAGGAGATCCAACCAGTCCATTCTAAGGGAGATCAGTCCTGGGTGTTCATTGGAGGGACTGGTGTTGAAACTGAAATTCCAATACTTTGGCCACCTGATGCAAAGTGCTGACTCATTTGAAAAGACCCTGATGCTGGGAAAGATCGAGGGCAGGAAGAGAAGGGGACAACAGAGGATGAGATGGTTGGATGGCATCAGCAACACAATGGACATGCGTTTGGGTGGACTCCAGGAATTGGTAATGGACAGGGAGCCCTGGCATACTGCGGTTCATGGGGTTACAAAGAGTTGGACATGACTGAGCAACTGAACTGAACTGAACTGAAGTATAAGCTAAATAAGATTCATAGGTGCTATTTACATATCATTGGCCAGAAATTTCACTTGTCTGAGAATTTTTTAAGAAATAGCCTAATAAATACATTATGAAATTGCATATTGTATGCAACAAGGATATTTAAATATCCTTCAATACAAATATTCAATATGTTATGATAGATCTGTCTTATACTGTACAGTTGTCAAAAGAGTAAGTAGACTTATTTCTGACTTGCCAAGATTTTCTGGACTTTTTCAAACTGGTTATTTACATTTTAAATTAATTCTTGTTGGAGCATAGCTGATTTACAATGTTATGTTACTTTCTGCTGTATAGCAGAAATACTTTCAAACTGTTTAACTCTGGAGTTTTTATTTTTTTTAATTCTCATTTTATGTTGCCTGCAGCATTTATCTCAGAAATCCCTTTATCTTTAAACATGTTTAAGGCTCAGTTTCCTTACCTGAGGATAGATTAATATTACTTTGTGGGTTTTAGATTACAGAAGGAGTATCTAAAGTGCTGAGCAATGGACTTGGCATATGGTAGTGGTTCAATAAATGATAATAAGACTCTGATGTTGAAGATGAGAATGACAAAAAGACAGGTAGAAATAAGAATCTCATGATAATTTTCTGATCTATTCCACTGAAGACATTGGGCAGACTATAAAGTTATAAACCCAAAACATTAAAACTGAACAAAACCAGATGGTATGGATGAGAATACCTGTGTCTCTCTCCTTGAATCAGGAAGCTTCCACTTCTTATTCCCTTCTTTGTAAACCTCCCCTCTTCTACCCACAAAGGAGGAGTGAGGAGGGCTGATTCTGTCATTCAGAGTCCATTTATGAGTAGGAGATTGAAAAAAAAGTGAAAATGCTAATCGCTCATTCATGTCAACTCTTTGCAACCCCATGGCCAGCATCCTGCCAGGTTCCTCTGTCCACGGAATTCTCCAAACAAGCATACTAGAGTGAGTAGCCAATCCCTTCTCCAGGGGATCTTCTTGACCCAGGGATTGAACCCGTGTCTCCTGTACTGCAGGATTCTTTACCATCTGAGCCACCAGAGAAGCCCAGGAGATCAGTTCTCAGTCTAACTTAAAACATAGGACTCCAGAGTCCACTTATTCTGCTTATAGCTCCTGCATTTTGAAGTCATTGCCTACCTGTGATAATGCATTTCTATACAGGGCTAATTTAGTGCCCTGGGAATGGCTGCCTCTTCTTTCTATTTCAGCCCAGATGCCTGAAAAGTAAATCAACTCTTGGCCAATTTGAGGTGTGTCCTATCTTTCCACCTCATCCTTATAGGAATTCTGAGCTTGCTATTCTGGATTCAGAAAAAAGTTAGAAACTCTACTTAGGCATGAACATCAAACCCACCTTTCCTAGATGTAATCAGAGGAGCAGTGATGTTAGGTCCTGGAGGAAATTAGGTCCAGGGGTCAGCTAAAAGTCCTTCTTCACTTTCTGTTTGTATTAAGCCTATATATACAGCATCTTCAGGAATCTTCCCAGTGGTGAGCAGGGCAGGATTTGGCCATTCTTAGGTCCCTGACAATATCCCCATAGGATACTAAATCCCCATTTCAAATGGAAATATTTTAGTTGAATAATAATGAATATATGACATATCAAAACATGTAAGATGCAGCAAAAGCAGTACAGAAAACCCCTGACTTATGGTTTTCCAACTTTACAATGGTACAAAAATAATATGGATTCAGTAGAAACTGCACTTCTAATTTTGAACTTTGATCTTTTCATGGGCTAGTATGATGCTGTCTTTTAATGCTGAACATCAGCAGCAACTTGCAGCTCCCAGTCAGTGACTCGATCGCAAAGGTAAACAACCAATACACAACCATTCTGAACCTAGACAGCCACTCAGCTTTTCATCTTCAGCACAGTGCCAAATAAATTATACATGGTAGTCAGCATCAAATTATAAGATAGGCTTTCTATTAGATAATTTTGCCCAACTGTTGGCTAATATAAGTGTTCTGAACATGGGCTGAGTTATGATGTTCAGAGTTCAGGTGTATTAAATGAACTTTTGACTAAAGATATTATCAGCTTATGATCAGTTTTTAGCACATAACACCATTGTAAGTCAAGAAATACTTGTAATTAGAGACAAATTTATGAATTTAAATTATATTTGTCAGGAAAGAAGAAATGTTGAGAATTAATAGGCAAAGTTGCAACTCAAAGAACTAGAAAAAGTAGCAAGTTAAAATAAAAGAAAGTAAAGGTAGCAAATAATAAAACATAAGCAGAAAATAACACAGTTTATCAACCATCATAAGAGAAAAATAAATATATAAAGAACCCTTTATCTGTTAAACTAACTGAATCCATAATTTAAGGATTATTAAGTTTCTCCCATAAGGCTATGCTTACATGGCCTCACTATAGTGAACTTTCTGAAAATTATTTCTAAATAAATTCTAAATTAAAAACCCTGCACACATTTGTCTATAGGTAGAAAAGAAGCCATAAATTGCAAGTTACCTAATGACTCATTACAATCTTGACACCAAAATCTGACATTAACATGGAAAAGAAAAAGTTGAATACTAGTATCATTCAGGAAAATGGGGGGAAAGTGCTCAATAAAATAATAGCAAATCAATGTTTCATTTTGTAAAAAGGACAAAACAACATTCCAAAGAGCACTTAACTCTAGAAATGAAAGTTGGTTTCACATTTAAAAATCAATGTAAATAAATAAAGAATATTTATCAAAAACTCTATAATTAATAGTCACAGTGAAATAGTGAATGCTTTACCTCTGAGTTTGAGAATAAGAATTCCAGTCAACATTTTATAGGTGATCTTAGCCAGTTAAGTAGGACTTGCTACATCATTTGTGGGGTGCAGTTAAAATGAAAATGCAGAAAGCCAAGTGGGCTGGGGAGTCATCTCGTAGGACCACTGCCCAGACCCCAGACCTACTGAAGAGCTTTCAGTCAGTGAACACACAGAGGTGCTGGGTGAGTGGTCCCTGGAGAGGACACGGGAGCTCTACAGTTCCGCTCACAAACCTGACCCTACACGCCTCTGCCATCTGGATACTCACCTGTATCCTTTATCATAGCCTTTGATAATAAACAGGTGAAAATAAGTGGAATATTTCTCCTCGTTCTGTGAGTCACTCTAGTGAATTAATTGAGCCCAGGGTTTTGTTTTGTTTTGTCTTATCTTGTTTTGGGAATCTTCTATCTACAGTCTTTTGTTCAGAAGCACAGTTGATCCCTTGGGCTTGTGACTGTCATGCTTTTTTCAAGTAGAAAGTGTCAGAACTGACTAGAATGACAGGATACTCGGGTGGGATTGCAGAGAATTGCTTGGTGTGGGAAAAGCACATTTGTTGACCAGAAATGTTTTGTGTGAGTAGTAAAGGACTCATAGGAAAGAAGGACATAATAGGGCAGAACTGGGTTTTTCCCTACACAAGAAGGAAAAAAATCTGTTTGTTTTTTTTCCCTCACACACAGCTTTTTTCACAATAGCACAAAATTGTTATCAATCCAAACAACCCAAATATCTACTTCTGGGAGGATGGATAATTAAATTGTTAGATATTCATATAGAGGAACTCTACACATCAATTAAAAAAAAAAACAAATAAGACATAAGCAAAGTGACACCAATGAATTATTTTGAATGAAAAAAACCAGATATAATATATACTATGCATGTAGATATTAACAAGTGTAAAATTTCATTGAGTTCTAAGCTTCAGTTTTGTACACTCTATTATATGTGTTGTACCTCAGTTACAGAGAGAGAGAAGAGAAAGCCAAGGACCATTTTGAATGTTGAGATAAATGTCAGTGTCATCACCTGAGAATAAAAAGTGGTTCCTCTGGGGAGGCAAAAATAGACTATGTGGAAGAGTGAGAAAAAAAGACAGTGCTATTTGATTTTGTAAATAATTGAGAGTGTTATTTTGATTAAAAAAAGAAATTTTATTTTTAAAAAGGATGAGAAAGTGAGAATCTCAGATGAGACGAGGTTGAAAAATAATCATTGGCTTTATCACCACCAAAGCCACTGGTTTAAGTGACAGCTTCTCTCGGAGTAATGCTTACAGAAGTCAGGGTCAAGGAGGGGAGGACTGGACTTGAAGAAATGGAGACAGTAAGTCTATACAGTCAACTAATTTGATTGTTAAGGAGACTAGAAATGTAGTAATAGGGCTGGTGGAGATATGACCTTCGAGAATGTATTAAAATGGGAAAGATTCTCTTACAGACATGTGGCCAGATTATTATAAGAGAATGCCAAAACATTTATTTCAGGGAAGAAGGTACATTCCTGTGGCATCTTTTCAAGGGGCCCAAGACTGGAAACCAAGACTCCATACCACTACTATCCCTTTCGAATCTACACGAGGGAAGCTCTGGGCTGTTTAAAAGAGCAGACTGATCCATGGACACACAGGGGGGACTGTCTAGGATCCTGGACAGAATGCCCAGTAATCTCTGCTATCTGGCTGCGTCACAAGAGTTCGTTCTCCACAGGACCATTTGGGAAGAGGCTCTGGGTGCTCAGGAGGAAGGAAAACAGCAAAGACACCCTTATTCTAGAGCTCCAGCTTCAGGGTTTGGGTACAGTCTGCAGGTGCCTGGGGAGCATTGTGTTTCCACAGTGCAGAGGTAAGTGGCTGAGTCTTTGGGTTTGGGGGCTTCGATGTGTAGAGAACTTCCCTTCTTTAACAAGATGGCTCTCAGTCTTTCTTTCTGCTTCTCATCCCCAACTGAGTGAAGAAGGAAGAGGAGTTCCGGGCCCTTCCCAGGATCTTGTCTGTACCACTGTAGCCCTTTAAAACTGCTGGCAGTGTAGCTGCAGTTGAGAATGAGACCATTCCCCTCCTGGATTCTCAGGGTCTGAGGACTCTGCTCCACTTAGTCTTCACCACTCAACCCTGTTCAGGAAAACAAAATCAGAAACAATACAAAGCTTTCAGTTCAGCAGTACTTAAAAATTCCAACACAAGCCTGGGATGAGCAGTGTCTAAACTCCTCTCTCTCTCCTCCCCATCTTTGGGAAAATGTGCCCGTAGGGTCTCATCTCTTAACCTGCAACTTATATCCAAGCTGAGGCCACAAGACTATGAATGCACATTCCAGCATGTTCTCCATCCTGCCATCTCACTCTTGATGCAATCTTAATGATTCCAAATCTTCTCCCCTAAGGAGCTGCTCCTGTGTCTTAGTTCTCTAATGCACAGGAGAGCCTTTCTGTTCCGGGCTCAGCCAATCACGAGCAAATCCTCTAGTAGCTGTCATGCTTTTGACTTTTAAGGCACTGGAAAAATGAAAGGAATGGAATCACTGCCACCTGGTGGTCACAAACACAAACATCTCACAGGACCAACTATGCCACCCACAAAGACAAATATTGAGGGAAGGACATCTTTTATGTTGGTGGCCACAGTACATAAGAGGTCTAATGCAGTAATCAGAAAAGCCTTCTCTGCCTGCAATTTTAATCATGTCATTGTTCCTTGAATGTACTTTAAAGCTAAACTGCTACCAAGGGTTATAGGAGTTGAGCCCAAGCATCAGTGTAATGGGGCTTACCAGGTGGCACTACTGGTAAAGAACCCATCTGCCAGTGCAAGAGATGCAAGAGACATGGGTTCAGTCCCTGGGTCGGGAAGGTCCCCTGGAGGAGGGCATGGCAGTCCACTTCCATATTCTTGCCTGGAGAATCCCATGGACAGAGGAGCTTGGCAGGCTACAGTCAATGGGGTTACACAGAGTCGGACAAGACTGAAGGGACTCAGTAGCAGTGGCATTGGTGTAATGGATTGTGTTTCCCTCTACGGTACACAAGAATCTCAGCAGGTGAGACCTTAAAAAGACTAGAGTGCTGAGAGAAGCAGAGGGATAGAATAGTTGTGCATCTGACTGGAAACCTCTTTGACAGATAATTGGGAATATAAGTTAAGAAATCCATTTCTTCAAATAATTTTATGCCTGGCTTCAGGGACCAAGCATAACTAAAACTCAGGGTCAAGAACTCGATAGATCTTAGGAGGACAGAACAGGCGACCATGGCAGAGGGAAAGAAGAGGTCCCCAATGTAAACATCAGACAGGTCAGAAAGTCACAGGGCAGAGTGGGTAGCAGAAGATAAGTACAGCAAAACTAGCATTGCTTAATGTGCCTGGTTCTATGACACCCCGTTAGATTTTGTCACTGAACATGTGTCTATGCTGTGGAGTTGACCACCATTTATAGGAGCTTCTTAAGACTTGTCTGAATGGCACGCTCTGCCCCAACCCCATTAGCTTCAATGCGGAAAAAGAGCATCAGCTCTCAGCTGCACTGTTTTGATGTCACCTTATCCTTTACCCACTCAGTGACAAGAAAGAATAAGCAGCACAGAAGTTCTTACACTAACAGTGTTTGGAGTTTGTTGTTCTTGGACTTTTTATTTGAAAATTTGGTAATTTCTCAGTAATTTAAAAGTCACTGAACTAACATATCCATTTTAGCATCCTTTGATTTAATTCATTTTAACCACACTTAGCAAGCTCTCTTACAATCATATTTAGAAGGCAGCTTTTCTTTGTTTCTGAATGTGTATCTCAGAAAGAAGATGAGAAGGATAACTGCAAGATAAATGCAGGAGCTCTTTGTAGAATAGACACTAAATGAATCCAGGAGCTGGATGAGGGATGTGTAATGAAGCTCAAGAGATGATTTACAGTTGCAAACTTTATGAAAATTGCATGTCATTTTTAAAATACTTTTAATTTGAAATCACTATAGATTCATGGAAGTTTCCAAAAATGTACAAGGAGACTCTGTGTACTCTTTACCCGGTCTCCTCCATGGTATCTACACCAAGACGTTAACATTAGTAAAATCCACAGGTTTCAATTTTTAGATTTCCCCAGTTTTGCATGTAGTCGTGTGTGTGTGTGTGTGTGTGTGTAGCTCTATTCAATTTTACACATGTACAGATTCATGTATTCATGTATATCACATGTATAGGTTCATCACCACAATCAAGATGCACAACTGTTTCATCATAACAAGGTTTCCCTAGGCCATGCACACCTTTGTAGCCACACTGACCCCCTTCCCTAATCATTCACCCCAGACAATCACTAATCTGTTCTTCATCCATACAATTTTGTTGTTTAGTAATGTGGTAGAGTGGCCTCCCTGGTGGCTCAATGGTAAAAGAATCTGCCTGCCAAGGCGGGAAATGCAGGCTTACTCCTTGGGTCAGGAAGAGCCTCTGGAGAAGGAAATGGCAACCCACTCCAGTGTTCTTGCCTAGGAAATCTCTTGGAGAGAGGAGCCTGGCGGGAGTCCATGGGATTGCAAAGAGTCAGGCATGACTTATCGACTAACCACCACCAGTGCCCTAGAAATGGAACTATATAGAAGTAACCAATGAGATTTTTTTTCACTTAGTATAAGTAGTAAAATCATGAGATCTATCCAAGTTACTGTATGTGTCCAACTTGTTGGTCTTCTTATTTCTGAATAGTATTCCATGGTATAGATGCGCCACAGTTTGCTTAGCCGGTAACCCCTGAGGGACACTGGGTTTTTTCCACATTTCAGCTGCTGTGAATAAAGCTGTTATGAATATTCAGGCGCAAGTTTTTATGTGAATAAAATCTTTTATTTATTTAGAATAAGTGTTCAAATGTGTGATTGCATGTTTAGTTTCATGAGAAACTGCCAAGCTATTTTCCAGAATGCCCGTATCATTTTATATCTTCATCAGCAATTTGTGAATGATTGAGTTTTTCCCACATGTTTGCCAGAATTTAGTGTTATCACTATTTTTCATTTTAGCCCCACTGAGATTTGTGTAGTGATATTTCACTGTGGCTTTAATATGCATTTCTCTGATGGCTAATATTGTTGGACATCTTTCAGGTGCTGATTTGCAATCTGCATATCCCCTCTTTGGTGATACACCTGTTCGAATCCGTTGCCTGTTTTCTTCCCTCATAGCTCGGTTGGTAAAGAATACACCTGCAATGCGGGAGACCTAGGTTCGATCCCTGGGTTGGGAAGATCTACTGGAGAAGGGAAAGGCTACCCACTCCAGTATTCTGGCCTGGAGAATTCCATGGACTGTGTAGTCCAAGGGGTCGCAAAGAGTCAGACACGACTGAGCGACTTTCACTTTCACCCCCAGTTCTGTAACTTATCTTTTCATATTTTAACAGGGTCTTTTACGGAGGAAAGGTTTTTAATTTTGATTCAGTTTGGTGTGTGCATGTGTGTGTGAGTGTATCATGCTTTCAGTGTCAAATCTAAGATTTACTTAGCTGCAAGCCTGAAGTTTTTATCTTATGTTATTTTTTAAGAGTTGCACAGCTTTATATGTTAAATTTAAGCCCATGATCCATTTTGAGTTAACTTTTATAATGTATATATTGTTTAATATTTTTAAAGGGGCTGTGTCATCATCTTTGTTTCAGCCTTTACCTATTTGCTGTTATCAAGTAACTAGTTCAAAGCAACATAACCAAAATGTGGACTGAAGACTTCTCATAGGAGAGTGGAAAAAAATTTGTTCTTTGAGCCTGTGACTTTCCCTTTTTATACTTACTGTGATTTCTCTACCTAAAGAGTAAAGTTAAAACTGTAGTAAAAAGCCAAGCACTTCTGGATTCATAGCCTCTGAAATCCTCTCTCATGTATTATAGGGCAATGCTTTCTAGTATAGATTCAGAAAATGGTTACATCTATCTTATGATTGAAGATAACTGTAATCTCTTCTAAGATTCACATTTCTTTAACTTTAAAGTTCTCTGAGAAAAATGCCTCTCAGTCTTTAAGTCATCAAACTGAGCTAAAGTCAGAATCTCCTTTATTGTCTATAACTTCTTTCCTATAATTGAGCATGTGTTTCTTGAAGAAGATCTTTAATCTTTAAAAATTGTTCAAAGAATGAAAATTCCCTCTTTCTGTTATTACTTTTTGAGAAAATTACAGGCTTCCATGGACCTTGTTTTCACAGACAGCATTCCAAGGTCAAACAGCTCATTCTCCAAGGATGTAGTGATTCTTCTTTCTACTGTACCAGGGGCAGAGTCTTTTAAATACCATTTTTTAATACAAATATTGCAATTGAGGATAACACTTTCTAAAAATTTTCTTACGGGTCATGAATCCAGGAGTTTAAAATTGTTCTTGATCAAAATAAGTCAGCCCTTGAAAACAGAAACTAGAAAAACAGACAAGGCATTTTTCTTGTCTTAGGCTAGGACTCCCAGTTGTAGGAGTATTTATCCCTAAACTAGGTCTTTAGATTTGAAAGAAAAAATATACAAAGTGGCAGCAAAAGTCATGGCAATGGTAAAGGTAAATAGAAACAGATAGTTTGACACCATCCAGTTGTACTCATGGGCAATATCTAGTGTATGGAGAACACCTGTAATACAAGGTCATTTCCTTTGAACCCTAGAAACTAGGATGGAAAGGGAAAGTATTGGGACTCAAAGGGAACTAAGGTAGCTATGACTTTCTTTCAGTCTGGACCACTGCTCCCTCCTTGCCCACTATCATCCTTAGCTTAATAGGATTCATATCTTTAGCCACAGTAATATTTGAGGCTAAAATTCACAGATTAAAAAGTCTAGAGATGAAAGCAGAAAAGAGATAATACAGGGGTACATTAACATTGGCTGAAACCTAGGAGAATCACTGATAAGAGGGACTTCCAAGTTTACAAGAGAACAAGTCTATATACCTTACTATAGACTCACTCAGGTGATTAAGATGGCTCTGTCTATGCCAACAGGAGGGAGACCATTTAATTCAATTGCAAGCCTGAAAATAGTACCATATGAAGAAAATCTGTTCAAACAGAAAGGGAACTTATGACACATATAAACAGAATTATTCTTAAGGTGATGAGAAATGAACTACAAGAAATAATAGATCTGCAATTACCTAACAGCATCCAAAGGGTAGAAGCTCTACATCTGTTGATTTTATGAATTAATTATTCTTCAGTCAACCAATATTTAATGTGTAACCACTATGTGCTATGTACTGTGTAATGGACAATGCATTCATGTTTCCTGACCCTATGGAGCTCACGGTTATAGTCATAACAGAGACATTACTTTGCCAACAAAGGTCCATATAGTCAAAGCTATGATTTATCCAGTAGTCATGTATGGATGTGAGAGTTGGACCATAAAGAAGGCTGAGTGCCGAAGGACTGATGCTTTTGAAGTGTGGTGTTAGAGAAGACTCTTGAGAGTACCTTGGACTGCAAGGAGATCAAACCAGTCCATCCTGAAGGAAATCAGTCCTGAATATTCATTGGAAGGATTGATGCTGAAGCTGAAGCTCCAATACTTTGGCCACCTGATGTGAAGAACTAACTCATTGGAAAAGACCCTGATGCTGGGAAAGATTGAAGGAGAAGGGGATGACAGAGGATGATGGTTGGATGGCATCACTGAGTCAATGGACATGAGTTTGAGCAAGCTCTGGGAGATAGTGAAGGACAGGGAAGCCTGGTGTTCTGCAATCCATTGGGTTGCAAAGAGTTGGACATGACTGAGCTACTGAAAAATACAATACATAGTTATAGATATAGATGTAGATACATAAAAGCATATTAATTGCAACATCCCTTTTGTTTTGGGCTTTGAAGACAGCCTGCAATCCATGAGAACACATGGAGAGAGACCACAATACAAGCTTGAAGACACTTGCAAAACATTTATAAGCCCACTTTTTAACTTTCCTTAGCCTATTCTGCACAATAATGATATATGAGAAAACTGATAATTCACTAAAGAGTTAGAATAAATAGGGACTTCACAGGTGGTGCAGTGGCTAAGAGGCTGAACTCCCAATGCTAGGGACCTGGGTTTGACCCCAAACAGAGAATTAGATCCCATGTGCTGCAACTAAGAGCTGGCACAGCCAAATAAATTTTTAAAATATTAAAAATAAAAGAGAAAAAAGTGAAGCTGTGGTGGTACGTGTTTTTTCAATCTTCCTCAAGTTCGAGGAGATTCAAAGGATTGACTCAGAGAGTTTGAAATATTCCCCTGGAGTGTGGAGGATTTTGAAGCTCACGTTAGGTTGCAATGATAACTTCTCTCACTTTACTGTGGTAAAGAATCTGACTGCCAATGCAGGCGATGCGAGTTCAATCCCTGGGTTGGGAAAATTCCCTGGAGAAAGAAATTGCGACCCACTCCAGTATTCTTGCCTGGGAAATCCCATGGACAGAGGAGCCTGGAGGGCTACAGTCCATGGGATTGCAGAGTCAATTCTAGGATACATTTTTCTTCTTTCATGTGTTTGATTTATTCCTTGAAACTGCTTACATCTATTTTCTTCATTAAAAGTTGATCTCTAGATAACTTTACTTCCTTCTTTTCAACACGTTTTACAAAATTCAACACTTAACTAGTTAATTACTTGATGACTTGGCTATGTAAGTCTATTGTCTCTCTCTCTCATCTCTCTCCTTCACACACATGCACGTCACACACACACACACACACACACACACACACTCTTATACTTTCTTTTCTGGAAAGTTGCTCTTTATTGGGATCATTGTTATTTGTACAATAGGGATAGAAAATCCTTACACAAGGAAGAGTGTCTTCCTTTTTGGAATTCCAGATGAAAGCAAACCCACTAGGTTAATTCCCACCTAATATCACCCAATAGTGCAGAGACAGAACTCTTTAGGATGTTATGTGACAGCTACTCTGCACATCCGTGGTGCGGACATCCAAAACTGAAGTTAATTGGAGTTAATTGGGACTAAAGTATAAAGCAAAGCCTTCGTATAAAAGAATTTTGTGAAACAAGGAAAATATGACTGTTTAGTAATTGCAGAGTGAAAATGCTCTATTCTCCAGGGTCACAGAAATGAGCAGGGAGCCACATCAGAAAGATTTAATGGTAAACTCCTATTAAACTCCTGGGAGTCACCAAGAAAACCACCAAATACCTTTGTGTTTATTCCAGTATTGTTTACTACAATGAGTAAAACAATCTAAAAAGCTAGTAAAATGGAATTAGCCCAAAAGTATGATAAAATCACACATTGGAATATCACCATTAGAATGTGTGATGTTGACCTCTAAATAATGTTGTGAAATAATTATTTCACAATATACTGTCAGGTAAAAATTCAGACTAGAAATATCCTAGAAGGTATGAATCTCTAATAGAGTTTTTTTGACTAGTAAAATTGGTGAGTTATTTTGTTTTTAGCATTCCTTCTTTGCATATTCTATTTTCTACATTAAACATACATAACTTTGTAATCACACACAGGGAATGTGACCAGGTGATGAGGTTAGTTCTGAGCAAACTGTAGGGTTTCATTTCTCCTTGGGGTGAAGATCTGTGGTAACAGTTACTCTGTGTACATCATTCCAAGTCATTCATGGCACAGGTGAGGCAGGGCACAGGGAGGGTCCAAGAAGTGTCCTTTCAGAGATATTTCAGATCCACAATGATGGCCAGACTTAGCAATGCATAAGTATTTGTGCAGTGAACCTAAGACTCTGACAACTCAGATGCAGATTTAATCAAATACTATTGAATTTTTAAAGCCAGATTTCATACTTTAATAAAATCACTATTTAAAAGTTTAAAAAAAAATTTGGCAAACGATCTTCTACAATATAAAGAATTGAAGATAAAAGTATTTTTGATGAATGACACTTTGAAATATGCACTCTGAGCTAAAGATAGCATTTTCCTTACAGTGAGGTTTTCACTTTTAACCCCCCTACCTTTTCCTGACCTTACTGAGAATCTCACTAAGGTGTTCATAGCTGGGGACTCCACATGTTGATATCTGAGGTTTCTGTGGGGCTCCCTCAGGCAGCGGCATCACTGTGGTCTCTCAGAGCACAGAAATACACGGCTGAGTCCTCGAGCTGTGAGTCTGAGATGGTGAGGCTGATGGAACTCGTTGCTCTCTGGAAGGTCAAGAAATACCGATCTTTTGTTGTATTCAGCTCATTGTAAGAGTCCTGATGAATAAGGAAAATAATTTCCCCACTTGGTGGTTGCTTGTACCAGAATAAATAATAAGTATAGCTATTAGCTTCATATGCACAGTTCAAGGTTACATCCTCCTTCTCCAGCACAGAAATTTCTGACTGATTTTGAGTTACTTTCTGGGCCATGATGGATCCTAGAGAGAAGAAAAAAAAATTATATATATATATATATATATAGGCTGATTCTCCTGGTGGAACTCAGAGGGCTTCAAGGAACAAACAGAGGATTAACAGTTCTTTCTAATTCCTCTGCCAGTTAACCAACTCTCCTAAACCCCAACAGACAATAATAACCTGCGCTACCTCTACACATGGGAGCTGAGCAGAGCTGAGGCTGTTTGTGGTCATCCTTACCAGCCTTACCAAGGCAGACAGAGGCTATGACAGCTCTGAGCAGGCCAGGGAGCCCCATGCTGGACGTTCTTCCTCTGAGTGAAAGGCTCTGTGTTCTCTCTCAAATTCGGGTCAAGATGCCTGACCTGTGCCTGCCAGGGCACATGCACAGTGACTGAGCTGTGAGATGCTTCTGCATCAGAACAGGAAATGTAACTGGCTGAGATCAGTTTGCCTGTGTCATGCCATGGCTTGTGGATGTGGTTGGTGATTGTAACCTGCCTATTTAGACTTGAAAGTCACTTGGTCATATCTGACTCTTTGTGACTCCATGGACTATAGCCCACCAGGCTCTTCTGTCCATGGGATTCTCCAGGCAAGAATATTGGAGTGGGTTGCCATGCTGTAATTAAATTAACAGTTACATCAGGGCTGCATGCACATTCAGTCAATGCATCTAGGATAGACATACGTTTTGTGACAAAAACAATTTATTATGATTACGGTGAGCTCTGAGAACAAAGAGTCATCCATTTTTGTATAGCTCCTTTTTGGAGGGAGGGATCTGCAGCCCAAATCTACAGTGAAATAAGCTCGAAAGCTTTTCTTTCATACAGGAAGATAAAACTTTTTACTCTCAATCACCATAGCTTTTCTTCCTACAATCCAAGGCATGGGTTTCTGGGGAAATTTACACTGGATAAAGGTCCTGGTCTGTTTAATGCAATCATAGCAAGTTTTTGGGTGGGCAAAATTTGTCCAACTTTATGTGTCTAACAGTAATCAATAATGTGTGCTAAAATAATCTTGCTTTTAAATATCCACCCTATAGTCAAAATGAGGACAAGCTCACCAGACCATGCATTCTTATTTCCTTATATCAGAAATGTAGCCCTAGAGGCTGCGTGCACGACTCCTGAGCCCATGCGCTGCCACTACTGAAGCCCGTGTGCCTGGAGCCTGTGCTCTGCAACGAGTAGCCACCACACTGAGAAGCCCATGCACTGCAGTGAAGAGTGACCTCCACTCACTGAAACTGGAGAGAGCCTAAGTTCAGGAACAAAGACCCAGCTGAAGCAAAATTAAAATAAACAAATAAATAATAAAAGAAACATAGCCACTCAAAAGTCACAAACGCTTTTTCATCCCACGGCTGCAGAAGCTCCAGTTCAAAGGCTTTCACTGAAAACAGCCCCTCAATAGTGTTACGTCTCAGCCACATGCAGACTGGTATGTGATTTGCTTGGTACCTCTGTATTGGTTCATGATTATGATTCAGGTGATGCAGCTTTTAATCATCTATTTCTTTTCTCTAAATGAATTATTAATTCTGTGGCATCTAATATCCATCTTACATTATGAGAAAAATAGATTTTTTTTTTAAAAGTCAGTCTAGAGAAGAGAGCCATCTTTCTGGCTGAACAGGGGTGCTTCTGGGGATTGAAGCTTGGGTCTTCTTTAAGACTGACATCCACTGTATTATCCCTGCAGAGCAATTCCCAACCTCCTGGGTTTCTAGGATTAGACCTGAGCTTGATTGGTTTTCCTGAAAAACTCTAAATGTAAACTAAACTCTGATCAAGGAGAGAATATACCTCTTCCTGACTTCAGCCTCCTGCTCCCCTTGGGTTTGTGCTCAGCTCCCCCGCAGCCCTCTCTCACTGTGTCACTCAGAGCACAGTAGTACACGGCCGAGTCTGATGCTTGCACTGCCCGTTTCTGCAGGTGGAAGGAGCTGTCACTCCTAACAAGAGTGGCCTGAAAACCTTCATGCTCTACCTTCTTGTCTGCTGTTAAGCCCTTCAGGAGGAGTTGAGGAGCTTTGTTGAGACGCTGGACATACCAGAAAAGATAGAAATCTGAATACTTGGTCTGGTAAGTGCAGTTCAGGGTCATAAAAGCCCCCTCTGAGACAATCACTGGGCCTTCTGTCTGGTTCACTGAGTCACCATTGGTCCCTCCTACAAGAGAATCACTTTGTTATAGTAGAAATGTATAGGAGGAGTTTTCAGCCAGAGAAGAAAAATAAAACTTACCTGTTATCATAGGAAAATGAAAAATCATTTTAGGATAAAATGCTACTTACCAAGTATTAAGCAGATGACGAGAACTGAGTGAGTGGCAGAAAACATTCTGGCAACAGTCCTCTTTTCCTAGAAACATCAAATCTAACAAAGTTAGTCTCTGGCTGGATGTTACAGAAGCTCCTCACTCAGAAACTGGGAACCCCTTTCTGCACAGCAGCAGTCATCTGTCTTGTGGCTACAGAGTAGGCAAGTCAAACCAGCTCCTGAATACAATGAGGAACCGCATCTGAAGGAAGCCCCGCCCTCTGGTGGTGATCTTAAAGATTACACCACAGTCATATCTGACCTCAGTTCAGTTCAGTCGCTCAGTCGTGTCCAATTCTCTGCGACCCCATGGACAGCAGCAGGCCAGGCTTCCTTGTCCAACACCAGCTCCCGGAGCTTGCTCAAAGCCATGTCCATTGAATCGTGATGCCATCCAACCATCTCATCTTCTGTCGTCCCCTTCTCCTCCTGCCTTCAATCTTTCCCAGCATCAGGGTCTTTTCCAATAAGTCGGCTTTTCGCATCAGGTGTCCAAAGTATTGCAGCTTCAACTTCAGCATCAGTCCTTCCAGTGAATATTCAGAACTGATTTCTTTTAGGACTGACTGGTTTGATCTCCTTGCAGTCCAAGGGGCTCTCAAGAGCCAAGGGGCTCTCTTTTGAAGACCACAGTTCAAAAGCATCAATTTTTCGGCGTTTGGCTTTCTTTTTGGTCCAACTCTCACGTCCATACATGACTACAGGAAAAACCATAGGTTTGACTATATGGACCTTTGTCAGCAAAGTAATGTCTCTGCTTTTTAATATTCTGTCTAGGTTGGTCATAGTTTTTCTTCCAAGGAGCAAGTGTCTTTTAATTTCAGGTCTGCAGTCACCATTCGCAGTGATTTTGAAGCCCCAGAAAATAAAGTCTGTCACTGTTTCCATTGTTTCCCCATCTATTTGCCATGAAGTGATGGGACGGGATGCCATGATCTTAGTTTTTGAATACTTAGTTTAAAGCCAGCTTTTTCACTGTCCTCATCCTGACCTGCTCCTGACCTAGTCCTCCTGCTGATAGTTTGTGGGGTACACACAGGAGACTTGGGCAGGACTCTAAGAGGAGAGCCCTAAACACAAACATGCTTTGGGAAACGTTCCATTATTACATCCATTATTTTCTGTGTGGTATGGTATCCCTAGATTTGCAAATAATGCCAGTTAACACTTTTTAGGAGGAATAGTCAGAGGGTTTCTTCTTTACATATGTCTCCATGATTCCCGTGGGTAAGGAAAGGCCCCCTCTGCATGGAAAGCACTCCCTCCTCTCCCTAGACCTTCACCTGAATTCGCTCTATTCATCCCCAAGACACAGCCCACATGCTTCTGGAATGTTGGAATGTTGCATAATGTTGGAAACATTATCTCAGTCAGGTCTCAAATAACGTGCAGCTGAGTGAGCAGTAACTACCCCTGTGCCATGTGCTCTGCTCAGCTGCTCAGTCGTGTCTGACTCTTGTGGCCCTAGAGACTATAGCCTGCCAGGCTCCTCTGTCCATGGGCTTTCCAGGCAAGAATACTAGAGTGGCTTGCCATGCCCTCCTCCAGGGGATCTTCCCAACACGGGGATTGAGCCAGAATCTCCTGCATGTCCCACATTGCAGGTGGACTTTTACACATCTGAGCCACCAGATCATTTAAGGCAGATCTCATCTAATGTGTGGTTGAATGAGCAGGTTATTACCCCTACCCATCATAAAATGTCATATTTGTAAAATGAAAAAATAAATTGCTGTTACTTCTTTTTACTGATAAAGATAGAGTTGACCTTCCAACTAGAAAACTGGAAAAAATATATGAAACAAGTTGTGGATCTTGGACATCAGGTGGCACAGAGATAAGGAAAACAGGTGAGATGAACCAGGACATGGCCCAGCTCTCTTCATGGAGGGAGCTTCTAGGCACCAGTGCATGAGGGATTTAGCAAAAGTGGCCCAACTGTCTCACTGTGAGATGGAATAATATTTGAGGGATCCTGAGGAACCTAGAAATTTGTGGACCAGTGGACCAGAGAGGAGGGATGTGGGCAAAAGAGAGAGAGGGAGAGAGATGAGGGCAAAGAGGTGGGGGAAGGAGTCACTGTGAATCTTGGACTGAGTACTGTTCTCTAAAAAAAGAACACTCCATGAGTTTGGTAAACCTCCCTGAAGGGGCCTCCTTTGGGGCCCTGGACCCTACTTGGATGACAAGCCACCTTCCACCTCTAGCCTCATGAGACCTTACTTAGGTAACCTGGTTCTTGAAACGTCTTTTTACCTCTTGTTACATTCTTGCTTTAATTCAACTAAGTATCTTTTTTAGAATGTCAGGTTTAGATGGTTAGTATGTTAGCCTGGCACTCTCCATTCCTAAGGCATGTGTGTGGTATTGATCTGTCTTCTCTTTGTTTCTTTGTTTCCTTAGGGATTCAGGAATCTCTATGGAAAGAACTGTTGGCTCAGTGTCCGTCAGCCTGTTTGCATAGTTTCTTGTGCAATTATTTGTGCCAGTGAAGTGAACCCAGCAGAAGATTTAATGGGGTCATTTCATAGCTTGTTCTTTTCTCCAGTATAGGGTTTATTTTATGCAAAGTCTGACTATATTATGGTGAGAATTGCTGCCATTGTTCTTTGCTGACATAAACCATTTTAAGGCATGGGAACGTGTGGCTGCAGACAGCTGTGAGGTTGCCTTACATGGGCTCTCAGGGCAGCGTTGTCAATCCAGTAACAAAATCCAGTAACAATGGCTGTGACTAAGTCAGTTAAACTCAAGAAAAGTCTTCTTCAAATGTGACTTTTTCACCTACAGAGATTTTTTTACCAGTTAAAATGAATTTTTTTAGTTCTTACCAAAGCTGGGATCATTTTTAATGCACATTTATTTGTTGAGCTGTTCTTTTTGTTTGTTTTTTTGTCTGTGCCGGGTCTTAGTTTAGGCTTGTGGGATCTAGTTCCCTGACCAGGGATCGAACCTGGGCCTCCTGCAATGTGAGTGCAGAGTCCTACTCACTGAACCAACCTTCCACCTAAAATTAGAATCTTGGGTTGAAGTTATCATGCTGGCAGGACTCTCTGGCTCAGCAGATCACCTAGATTCTCTTAAAGTCTTGTGCATTTTCAGGAATCCCTAGCTTCCAGCATTCATTCTGGAAATTTACAGGGTTGTCGCAATGTGGAAACCAAAATCAGATACAATTCCTATCTCAAATTCCTTTCAGTTGATTGAGAAGCAGGTAAACAAAAGAAAAAAAAAAATCCTATGCCCTGTCTGTATTCCCACTAGCCTGGACCCCAATACGTGAAATGAGGAATCAGACTGGAAGTAGAGAGCTGATGCAGTTACCACCATGGGAATAAAACCTGCTAGAATACTTTTTTTTTTTTCCCACCATTAAGATTTATTTTTGTTCTTTCATCTGCCTTTCCATTTCTGTGGCCTCTTTATTAAGATGTGAACCCCCAGTGCTCAGGTGGCCAGCACCCAGTGTGCAGGACTCTAGGATGTCAGGGAGGAAGGCAGTGCTTACCTTCAGGTGGGTGTCCAGATTCACCCTAAGTGATGATGGTGACTACATCTGTCAAGACCATAAAACTACTATAACTATTAAACTCTGCATTTAAGTAGTTGTGTCTATAAATTGGGTTTCCCCAGTAGCTCAGCAGTAAAGAATCTGCCTGCCAATTGAGGAGATGAGGGTTCAATCCCTGGGTCAGGAAGATCCCCTGGAGGAGAAAACAGCAACCCACTCCAGTATTCTGCCTGGAAAATTCCATGGACAGAGGAGCCTGGCAGGCTACAGTCCACAGGATTGCAAAGAGTCAGATGCCACTCAGCTACTGAGCACCAGACACAATACACATATGCCTATAAATTATGAAATGGCAATGATTAGTATCCTGGCCACATCTCACAGACTGCCCAGCAGTAAACATACATATCTTCCCACCTGCTGTGCCCACCACTGTCCTTCCAGAAAGTCTGCTCTCAGAAGTTGCAGACAGGAGTTCAACCTGAAAAGATGCGGGGACTCTCTGTGCAACGGGCGCGATTGTAGCAGAGATGCAGAGAGTGACCAAAGTGGCTCCACATTCCTGCTCATGAGCAGAGGAGAGTGGAGATGTTCCTGCTTGGTGAGTGGGTGGTAATTTCTCCTAGTCTCTTGAGCAGGTGAAAAGCCCACTCCACTGCCAAGATAGCTTATTGTAAGAGTACATAAATACTTCTCCCACGTGTCTGAAATACGATGAATTAATTTTCCCTGCTTTTGCTGTTGTTCAGTCCCTAGATCATGTCTGAATCTTTACGACACCAGGAACTGCAGCACATCAGGCTTCCCTGTCCTTCACTATCTCCCAGAGTTTGCTCAAACTCATATCCATTGAGTCAGTGATGCCATCCAACCATCTTATCCTCTGTCACCTTCTTCTGCCCTTGCCCTCAATCTTTCCCATCATCAGTGTCTTCTGCAGTGAATCGGTTCTTTGCAATCAGGTGGCCAAAGAATTGGAGCTTCAGTTTCAGTAGTCTAGCAGGTTTTATTCCACTGGTGGTGACTGCATCAGAATTCCAGATTCAAGATTGCCGCTTAGCCTTCTTTATGGTCCAACTCTCACATCCAACTCTCACATACATGATTACTGGGCAAACCATAGCTCTGACTACAGGGACCTTTGTCGGTAAAGTAATGTCTCTGCTTTTTAATACACTGTCTAGGTTTGTCAAGTCTTTTCTTCCAAGGATCAAGCATCTTTTAATTTCATGGCTGCAATCACCATCTGCAGTGACTTTGGAACCCAAGAAAATAAAATCTATCATTGTTTCCACTTTTTCCCCATCTATTTGCCATAAAGTGATGGGACCAGATGCCACAATCTGTTTTTTGAATGTTGAGTTTTAATCCAGCTTTTTCATTCTCCCCTTTCACCCTCATCAAAAGGCTCTTCAGTTTCTCTTCGCTTTCTGCCATTAGAGTGGTACCATCTGCATATCTGAGATTGTTAATATTTCTCCTGGCAAACTTGATTCCAGCTTGTGAATCATCCAGCCCAGTATTTCACATGGTGCAGGGAGATCCAACCAGTCCATTCTGAAGGAGATCAGCCCTGGGATTTCTTTGGAAGGAATGGTGCTAAAGCTGAAATTCCAGTACTTTGGCCACCTCATGTGAAGAGTAGACTCATTGGAAAAGACTCTGATGCTGGGAGGGATTGGGGGCAGGAGGAGAAGGGGACAACAGAAGATGAGATGGCTGATGGCATCACTGATTCGATGGACGTGAGTCTGAGTGAACTCCGGGAGTTGGTGATGGACAGGGAGGCCTGGCATGCTGCGATTCATGGGGTCACAAAGAGTTGGACACGACTGAGCGACTGAACTGAACTGAACTCTGTATATAAGTTATATAAGCAGGGTGACAATATACAGCCTTGAAGTACTCTTTTTCCAAATTTGAACCAGTCCATTGTTCCATGTCCAGTACTAACTCTTGCTTCTTGTCCTGCATACAGGTTTCTTTGGTATTCCCATCTCTTTAAGAATTCTCCACTGTTTGTTGTGATCCATGCAGTCAAAGGCTCTAGCATAGTCAATGAAACAAAAGTAGATTTTTTTTTTAATTCCCTTGCTTTTTTCTGTGATCCAGCCGGTGTTGGTAATTTGATCTCTGGTTCCTCTGCCTTTTCTAAACTCGGCTTGTACATCTGAAGTTCTTGGTTCACATACTGCTGAAGCATAGCTTGAAGGATTTTGAGCATAATCTTGCTAGCATGTGAAATGAGTGCAATTGTATGGTAATTTGAACATTCTTTGGCATTCATTTCTCTGAGATGAGGTTACTAGCAAAGAAAATATCCTGTACCCAGTTTGAATACAAACAATCCACACAACACCTGCGATATTTACAGAGTGGGCTGCTCTGATCCACAGGGCCCTTGACAGAGGAATATCTTCTCAGAAGGTCTCCTCCTGGAACTTACTTAAGCAGCAGCATTTCTGGAGCAACCAGAATGGATGGAAAAGTCAAGGAAAGAGAGAATAAAGCTCCAGTCCCTGAAGATGGAGTGTCTGCAGGTGAAACTCAGAAGGATACACAATCTTGGCCTGAATTTTAAAAACCAGAGACTAGCTTCTAGGTCACACAGTCATTCATCAACAATGTGCCCTGGAATTTTCATTAACACATTGTGAAATATTTCAGCATATATAATCTGAATTGTCATTGAAGAGTTAATGTCACTTTAAGGGATTCTATCTGGGGGGATGTTGATGGGCTGAAAACAGGCATTTCTGGAGAAAAGCTCTTAGGTTCCTTTTTGCACTGTCCTGCTCCAGATTCTTCTCTGTAGGGCAACCCAAGAATTCCTTGGTCCTTGGCTCTGAGGAACAGACCTGGAAGTGCTTTGACAATACCTCTAGCATAGCCCACTGGAGAGAGAAACAACACCCCTTGCAGGGCTGCCCACAGCCAGAGCCCCATCTGCACTCTGGGTTTGTGCTCAGCTCCCCCGCAGCCCTGTGTCACTGTGTCATTCAGAGCACAGAAGTACACAGCCGAGTCTGATGCTTGCACTGCCCGTTTCTGCAGGTGGAAGGAGCTGTTAGTCCTAACAAGAGTGGCCTGAAAACCTTCACTCTTTGGCTTCTGGTCTGTCATTGAGCCCTTCAGGAGGAGTTGAGGAGCTTTGTTGAGATGCTGGACGTACCAGAAAAGATAGGGATCTGAATATGTGATCTGGTAAGCGCAGTTCAGGGTCATGGGAGCCCCCTCTGAGACAGTCACTGGGCCTTCTGTCTGGTTCACTGAGTCACCATTGGTCCCTCCTGGAAGAGAATCACTTTATTATGGTAGAAATGTACAGGAGGAGAGCTTTCAGTCAGAGAAGAAAAATAACACTTACCTATAGTTATAAGAAAGTGAAAAATAATTAACATTTAGAATAAAATATTACTTACTGAATATTAAGATGATCAGAAGAACTGAGTGAGTGGCAGAATGCATGTTCTCAAAAGAAAACGATCCTTGTTCCCTGGAATACACCAGTCAAACAAATCTAGATGTTTGTCAAACATCTAGATGTTACAGAAGCTCCTCGCTCTAGTCTCCATCTGGATGTTAGAGAAGCTCCTCACTCAGAAACTGAGAGCCCCTTTCTGTACTGCAGCAATATTCTGTCTTGTGGCTACAAAGCAGGCAAGCGAAACCAGCTCCTGAGTACAATGAGGAACCGCATCTGAAGGAAGCCCCGCCCTCTGGTGGTGATCGTGAAAATTGCACCACAGTGCGATCTGACCTATTCCTCCTGATAATAGCTTGGGGGGTACCTACAGGAGAATGGGACAGGACCCTAAGAAGAGAGTCCTAAACATAAGCGTGCTTAGGGAAATATTCGATTATTCCTTCCATAATTTTTTGCATGGTACAGGTATCTCTAGCTTCGCAAGAAACACCAGTTACAATTTCTAGATGGAATAGTCAGAGGTTTCTTCCTTGCATATGCCTCCAAGATTCCCATGGGACAGAGAAGGATCCCTCTGTATGGAAAGTGTTTCCTCCTCTCCTCAAGTCACTACTCTGAAGTAGTTATATTCATGTTGACTCTGTCAACATGCCATGGAGAAAAATTTTTGTAAGGCAGGTGTCAAATAATTTGTAGTTAAATTATAAGGTTATTATCCTGATTTATCTTGGAATGACATATTTGTAAAACACAATAAAAGTAAAATATGTGACTTCTTTTTCACTGATAACGGTAGAGTTGATCTCCAATTTGAAAACTATTTTTGGACCTTGAACATCAGGTAGCACAGAGATAAGGAAAACAGATGAGATGAGCACTAACATTGCCCAGCTTACTTCATGGAGGCAGCTTCCAGGCACCAGTGCATGAGGGATTTACCAAAAATAGTGCAGCTGTCTCACTGTGGGATTGAGACAGGATAGGAGAATGGAGATCCTGAAATACCTAAAAATTGTGGACCTCTGGACCAGAGAGGATGAATGTTGACAAAGAGAGAGAGAGAGGGAGAGAGAGAGAGAGAGAGAGAGAGAAGTACAAGGCAGGCAGGGGTTGGCGGGGGGGAGTAGGGGGGGGAGTGGGGGATGAGTTAGACCATCCTTGGATGACAGCAACCTTACGCCTTTAGCCTCATGAGGGACAGGTGACCTTACTTAGGTAACCTGGTTTTTGAAACATCTTTTTACCTCTTGTCACATAGTTGTTTTAACTCGACTAAGTATTTTTTAGAATGTCAAGTTTAGATGCTTAATATGTTAGCCGGGCACTCTTCATTCCAGAGGCATGTGTACATGGTGTTCATCTCTCTTCTGTTTGTTTGTTTTATTAGGGATTCAGGAATCTCTATGGAAAGAACTGTTTGCTCAGTGTCTGCCAGCCCACTGGTCTGGTTTCCTGTGCAAAATATTTGCACTAGTGAAGTGAACCCAGAAGAAGATTTAAGCGGTCACTTCATAGATGTTTTCTCTAGGGTTGGGTTTACCTTATGCAAAGTAAGACTGTATTAAGGTAAGAAGTCAAAACATTGTTCTTTGCTGACATAAACCATTCTAAGGCATGGCAACACTGCGGCTACAAACAGCTTGGAGGTTGCCTGACACAGGCTCTCAGGGCAGTGCTGTCAACCCAGGAGCAATGCTGTGACTTTTAGTTGAATTAAGTCCACTTTGCTTATTTTTGTTTTTATTTCCAATACTCTAGGAGGTGGGTCAAAGAGGATCATGCTGTGATGTATGTCAAAGAGTGTACGCCTATGTTTCCTCTAAGAGTTCTATGGATTCTGGCCTTCATTTAAGTCGTTAATCCATTTTGAGTTTATTTTGTGTTCGGTGTTGGGAAGGGTTCTAGTGTCATCTTTTTACCTGTAGCTTTCCAGTTATCTTCCAATTAAAAAATAAATGTTTCTAAATGGCAATGACCAAGTTAGTTGAACACAAGAGCAATCTTCTTCAAATGACACCTATTAATGGACATAAAATTTCTCAACAGTCAAACTGACCTGTTTTTCTAAAATTAGGGTATTTTTTTAATGCATGACTGTTTGCTGAGCTGTTCTGTTTTGTTTTTGTTTTTGGCTGTGCGGGTCTTAATTTTGGCTTGTGAGATTTAGTTCCCTGATCAAGGATCAAACTCAGGCCCCCAACATTGTGAGCACAGAGTCCTATCCCCTGGACCAAAGTTCCCCCTAAAATTAAGGTCTTGAGTCAAGTGATCATGCTGGCAGGAACTCCAGCTCAGCAGATCACCAAGGTTCTCTTAAACTTTTGTGCATGTTCAGGAATCCCTAGGATCCAGCATTAATTCTGGAAACTTACAGAGTTGCCTACAATGTGGAAACCAAAACCAGACATGATTCCTATCGCAAACTACTTTCAGTTGACTGAGGAGCAGGTTAAAAAGAAAAAAAATCCTCTGCCCTGTCTGTAGTCCTACTAGCCTAGACCTAGAGATGTGGAATGTGGGATCAGACCAGAAGCTGACACAGTTACATCCAGGGGAATCAAACCTGCTTGGATACTTTCCTTTCACTGTTCAGATTTCATTTTGTTTTTTCATCTCCCTCTCCCTTCCTATGCCCTGTTTATCGAAGTCCCAGTGCTCAGATGTCCAACATCCAGTGTGCCAGACTCTAGTTTGTTTGGAGGAAATCTGTGTTTACCTTCAGGTGGGTGTTCAGACATGCCTCCTGTTAAATAAGGATGGGGACTACATCCTCCAGGAATATTTAAACCATTATAAGTATTAAATTCTGCATTTTTATAGTTATGCCTATAAATTTTAAAATGACAATGATTCAGTGTTTATGCCACATCTCCTAGACTACCCAGAAATAAAACATATGTCTCTTTTCTCCTTCTGTGTTCCCCATTGTCCTTACAGAAAATCTGGTCCTGAATTTGTAGACAAGAGTTCAGCCTGCAGAGATGCAGAGGGTAAACTCTGTGCAATGGGTCCAATTGTAGCGGAGATGCAGAGCACTTACCCAAGTGGCTCCATATTCCTGCTCACGAGCAGAGGAGTGGGGAGATGTTCCTGCTTTGGGAGGGGTTTATACTTTTTCCTAGTTTCTTGGAGCACGTGAAAAACTCACTCCACTCCAATGGCAGTCTGCCTTCAAACTGGGTACAGGATGAGAATATCTGCTTTGCCAGTGATCTCATCATCTCAGGGAAAATTAATTAATCAATCATTTCAGACATATTGAAAAAGTGTTTATATACTCTTAAAACAATAACAGGAAAAAAATCTCTCCTTAACTTACACAGAGATTTTGTATCTCAAAAGTTATCCAATAGCAGTATATTTTTTCAGGTGAAAAATGCCATTTCTTCATTATCTTTTATCTTGACATGTGGAACTTTGCTGAAAGTTCATTAACTGTGTGCAAGGCTGAAACCAAATCAGTTTGAAGGAGGCAGTGAATATTGATCATGTCTTAGAGCATTTTCCCATTGATCTGTCAACAAATATGGGAAAATACATGTTCAGTTATATAGTCAGGGGAACTAAGGTGGCCCTGCCTGGCGCTGAGAAGGGCACTTTATGTTGAGCATAAGTCACCTGCTCTTCTCTGTCAGGACTGGGAGCTTGTCTGGACAGGCTGCTGAGAATGGGAACACTGACCACAGGGCTACCAAACCCTGTAGGCAGCATTTCTAGCAGTGCCAACATGGCCCTGGCTTTTCACTGAGCTTTGGTTCCTGAAAAATAAGGACAGGGAGAAGCTAAGATGTCAGAGGAATAGGACGGGGAGATCACTTTCTCCCCCACAAATTCATCAAAAGAACATTTAAATGCCGAGTAAATTCTACAAAACAACTTCTGAATGCCAGCAGAGGACATCAGGAACCCAGAAAAGCAGCCCATTGTGTTCGAAAGGAGGTAGGAAAAATATAAAAGACAAAAAAAGAGACAAAAGAAGGAGGGATGGAGCTCCGTCCCAGGAAGGGAGTCTTAAAAAGAGAGAAGTTTCCAAACACCAGGAAACACTCTCACTGCCGAGTCTGTGCTAAGCCTTGGAAGCACAGAGAGCAACATAACAGGGAGGAAAAATAAATAAACAATTAAAACCCACAGAATACAAGCCCAATGGTAACTCCCCCAGTGGAGAAGCAGCGCAGATGCCTGCACCCACCACTAGCAAGCAGGGGCTGGGCAGGAAGGCACGGGCTGCATCGCTTAGAGTAAGGACCTGGCCTGAATGCCCCGAGCGCTATCTGAGCAAACTAACTTGGGCTAGCAAACCAGACTGTGGGTTAACTACCATGCGAAAAGCCAGCCCTAACCTAAGACACCACCAGGCCCATGCACAGAACAAAGGACTGAACAGAGATAGCCGGCTGCAGACCATCCCCCTCCAGTGACAGGCAGCCAGAGCCAGAAGAGGGCAATCTCAGCCCCAGAGAGACATTATCTAAAAAACTGTAAGCAGGCTTCTTTGCTAACTAAGACTTCTTGGGGTTCTGGACAGTCAACATCCTCCTGAGAAGGTGCTCCGGTTGTACAACCAGAAAACTGAGCAGCGTGGAGGCGATAAGTCACAGCGACCACACTCACCAAACACCTCATCACCTGAACTGCTCAGACCTGGGAAGGGCACAAAACGCAGGCCCAACGGAGTCTGCGCCTCTGAGGACTACCCGAGTGCCTGAACCTGAGTTGCTTAGACCTGGGAGGTGCATGCAGCCCAGGGCTGGCCTTGGACGGTTCCTGGTGGAGCAACCTAGAACCTGAGCAGTGTGGGTGGGGAGGGTACACGCGCTGTGAGCAGGGGCAGGCCAAGGGTGGCTGAGGCACTGCAAGCACACACCAGTGTTATTTGTTTGCAGCGTCCCTCCCTCCCCACAGTGCGACTGAACAAGTGAGCCTAAAAAAAAAAGTGTCCACCACCGCCCGCTTTGTGTCAGGGCGGAAATCAGACACTGAAGAGACCAGCAAACAGAGGAAGCTAAAACAGAGGGAACCGCCTTGGAAGCAACAGGTGCAATAGATTAAAACCCTGTCATTAATACCGACTGCATAGGAAGGGGCCTATAGATCTTGAGAAATATAAGCCGGACCAAGGAACTAGCCGAAAATGAACTGACCCCACAATACCCACAACAACACCGGAGAAAGTCCTAGATATATTTTTACTATTTTTACGATCATTCTTTCTTTCTTTCTTTCTTTTAATTTTTAAGTCCTCTATTACTCCTTTAATTTTCACTTTTATAACCTACTATTACTTTGCAAAAAAAAAGACCCTAACTTTTTTTAAAAGCAAACCATATATATATTTTATAATTTTTGTTACTTTGTTTTTTTTCCTCTTTCTTTTATTTTATTATTTTTTCTTTTCTTTAACATTGTATTTTTGAAATTCCAAACTCTACTCTAGATTTTTAATTTTTGCTTTTCGGTGTATGTTATCAATTTTTTACCTACATTTTAAAAATAATTTTTGTGACTTTTTTTCTCTTTCTTCTTCTTTTCTTTAACATTATATTTCTGAAATTCAACTCTACTCTAGATTTTTAATTTTTGCTTTTTGGTATTTGTTATCAATTTTGTACCTACATTTTTTTATATAATTTTTCTGACATTTTTTTTCCTCTTTATTTTTCTTCTTCTTTTCTTTAACATTGTATTTTTGAAATCCCAAACTCTACTCTAGATTTTTAATTTTTGCTTTTTGGTATTTGTTATCAATTTTGTACCTTTAAGAACCCAATCTTCAGTACCCATTTTTACTTGGGAGCGAGATTACTGGCTTGATTGCTCTCTCCCCCTTTGGACTCTCTTTTTTCTCCACCAGGTCGCCTGTGTCTCCTCCCTAACACCTCTCTGCTCTACCCAACTCTGTGAATTTCTGTGTGTGCCAGACACTGGAGAACACTTAGGGAACTGATTACTGGCTGGATCTGTCTCTCTCCTTTTCATTCCCCCCTTTTACCCTCCTGGCCACCTCTGTCTCCTTCCTCCCTCTTCTCTTCTCTGTATAACTCCGTGAACATATCTGAGCGGTCCAGTTGTGGAGTAAACATAAGGAAGTGATTACTGGCTAGCCTGCTCTCTCCTCTATTGACTCCACCTCACCTCATTCGGGTCACCTCTAACTCCCTCCTCCCTCTTCTCTTTTCCATGTAACTCTGTGAACCTCTCTGGGTGTCCCTCACTGTGGAGAAACTTTTCATCTTTAACCTAGATGTTTTATAAATGGTGCTGTATAGAAGGAGAAGTTTTGAGACTACAGTAAAAATAAGACTGAAAACTGGAAGAAGGAGGCTTAAGTCCAAACCCTGACTTCAGGGAACTCCTGACTCCAGGGAATGTTAATTGACAGGAGCTCATCAAACGCCTCCATACCTACACTGAAACTAAGCACCACACATGGGCCAACAAGTTCCAGAGCAATACATACCAAGCAAATTCTCCAGCAACAAAGGAACACAGCCTTGAGCTCCAATATACAGGCTGCCCAAAGTTACTACAAAACCATAGACATCTCATAGCTCATAACTGGACACTTCATTGCACTCCAGAGAGAAGAAATCCAGCTCCACCCACCAGAACACTGACATAAGCTTCCCTAACCAAGAAACCTTGACAAGCCACCTGTACAAACCCACACACAGTGAGGAAACTCCACAATAAAGAGAACTCCACAAACTGCCAGAATACAGAAAGGACACCCCAAACTCAGCAATATAAAAAAGATGAAGAGACAGAGGAATACCCAGCAGGTAAAGGAACAGGATAAATGCCCACCAAACCAAACAAAAGAGGAAGAGATAGGGAATCTACCTGATAAAGAATTCTGAATAATGATAGTGAAAATGATCCAAAATCTTGAAATCAAAATGGAATCACAGATAAATAGCCTGGAGACAAGGATTGAGAATATGCAAGAAAGGTTTAACAAGGACCTAGAAGAAATAAAAGAGAGTCAATATATAATGAATAATGCAATAAATGAGATCAAAAACACTCTGGAGGCAACAAATAGTAGAATAACAGAGGCAGAAGATAGGATTAGTGAATTAGAAGATAGAATGGTAGAAATAAATGAATCAGAGAGGAAAAAAGAAAAATAAATTAGAAGAAATGAGGACAATCTCAGAGACCTCTAGGACAATATTAAATGCTCCAACATTCGAATCATAGGAGTCCCAGAAAAAGACAAAAAGAAAGATCATGAGAAAATATTTGAGGAGATAATAGTTGAAAACTTCCCTAAAATGGGGAAGGAAATAATCACCCAAGTCCAAGAAACCCAGAGAGTCCCAAACAGGATAAATCCAAGGCGAAACACCCCAAGACATATATTAATCAAATTAACAAAGATCAAACACAAAGAACAAATATTAAAAGCAGCAAGGGAAAAACAACAAGTGTCACACAAGGGAATACCCATAAGGATAACAGCTGATCTTTCAATAGAAACTCTTCAAGCCAGGAGGGAATGACAAGACATACTTAAAATGATGAAGGAAAATAACCTACAGCCCAGATTACTGTACCCAGCAAGGATCTCATTCAAATATGAAGGAGAAATCAAAAGCTTTACAGACAAGCAAAAGCTGAGAGAATTCAGCACCACCAAACCAGCTCTCCAACAAATACTAAAGGATATTCTCTAGACAGGAAACACAAAAAGGGTGTATAAACTCGAACCCCAAACAATAAAGTAAATGGCAACGGGATCATACATATCAATAATTACCTTAAACGTAAATGGGTTGAATGTCCCAACCAAAAGACAAAGACTGCCTGAATTGACACAAAAACAAGACCCCTATATATGTTGTCTACAAGAGACCCACCTCAAAACAGGGGACACATACAGACTGAAAGTGAAGGGCTGGAAAAAGATTTTCCATGCAAATAGAGACCAAAAGAAAGCAGGAGTAGCAATATTCATATCAGATAAAATAGACTTTAAAACAAAGGTTGTTAAAAGAGACAGAGAAGGTCACTACATAATGATCAAAGGATCAATCCAAGAAGAAGATATAACAATTAGAAATATATATGCTCCCATCATAGGAGCACTGCAATATGTAAGACAAATGCCAACAAGTATGAAAGGGGAAATTAACAATAACACAATAATAGTGGGAGACTTTAATACCCCACTCACACCTATGCATAGATCAACTAAACAGAAAATTAACAAGGAAACACAAACTTTAAATGATACAATAGACCGGTTAGACCTAATTGATATCTATAGGACATTTCACCCCAAAACAATGAATTTCACCTTTTTCTCAAGCACACATGGAACCTTCTCCAGGATAGATCACATCCTGGGCCATAAAGCTAGCCTTGGTAAATTAAAAAAAAAAAAATGAAATCATTCCAAGCATCTTTATCTTGGACCACAATGCAGTAAGATTAAATCCAATTACAGGAGAAAAACTATCAAAAATTCCAATATATGGAGGCTGAACAACACGCTGCTGAATAACCAACAAATCACAGAAGAAATCAAAAAAGAAATCAAAATTTGCATAGAAACGAATGAAAATGAAAACACAACAACCCAAAACCTGTGGGATACTGTAAAAGCAGTCCTAAGGGGAAAGTTCATAGCAATACAGGCATATCTCAAGCAACAATAAAAAAAGTCAAATAAATAACCTAACTCTACACCTAAAGCAACTAGAAGAGGAAGAAATGAAGAACCCCAGGATTAGTAGAAGGAAAGAAATCTTAAAAATTGGGGCAGAAATAAATGCAAAAGAAACAAAAGAGACCATAGCAAAAATCAACAAAGCCAAAAGCTGGTTCTTTGAAAGGATAAATAAAATTGACAAACCATTAGCCAGACTCATCAAGAAACAAAGGGAGGAAAATCAAATCAATAAAATTAGAAATGAAAATGGAGAGATCACAACAGACAACACAGAAATACAAAAGATCATAAGAGACTACTACCAGCAATTATATGCTAATAAAATGGACAACATGGAAGAAATGGACAAATTCTTAGAAAAGTAGAACTTTCCAAAACTGGACCAGGAAGAAGTAGAAAATCTTAACAGATCCATCACAAGCACAGAAACTGAATCTGTGATTCAGATTCTGAAATTATAATCAGAAATCTTCCAGCAAACAAAAGCCCAGGTCCAGACAGCTTCACAGCTGAATTCTGCCAAAAATTTAGAGAAGAGCTAACACCTATCCTGCTCAAACTCTTCCAGAAAATTGCAGAGGAAGGTAAACTTCCAAACTCATTCTATGAGGCCACCATCACCCTAATACCAAAACTTGACAAAGATCCCACAAAAAAAGAAAACTACAGGACAATATCACTGATGAACATAGATGCAAAAATCCTTAACAAAATTCTAGCAATCAGAATCCAAAAACACATTAAAAAGATCATACACCATGACCAAGTGGGCTTTATCCCAGGGATGCAAGGATTCTTCAATATCCGCAAATCAATCAATGTAATACACCACATTAACAAATTGAAAAATAAAAGCCATATGATTATCTCAATAGATGCAGAGAAAGCCTTTGACAAAATTCAACATCCATTTATGATAAAAAACTTTCCAGAAAACAGGAATAGAAGGAACATACCTCAACATAATAAAAGCTATATATGACAAACCCACAGCAAACATTATCCTCAATGGTGAAAAATTGAAAGCATTTCCTCTAAAGTCAGGAACAAGACAAGGGTGCTCACTTTCACCATTACTATTCAACATAGATTTGAAAGTTTTGGCCACAGCAATCAGAGCAGAAAAAGAAATAAAAGGAATCCAAATTGGAAAAGAAGAAGTAAAACTCTCACTGTTTGCAGATAACATGGTCCTCTACATAGAAAACCCTAGAGACTCCACCAGAAAACTACTAGAACTAATCAATGACTATAGTAAAGTTGCAGGATATAAAAATCAACACACAGAAATCACTTGCATTCCTATACACTAGTAATGAGAAAACAGAAAGAGAAATTAAGGAAACAATTCCATTCACCATTACAATGAAAAGAATGAAATACTTAGGAATATATCTACCTAAAGAAACAGAAGACCTATATATAGAAAACTATAAAACACTGATGAAAGAAATCAAAGAGGACACTAAAAGATGGAGAAATATACCATGTTCATGGATCGAAAGAATCAATATAGTGAAAATGAGTATACTACCCAAAGCAATCTATAGATTCAATGCAATCCCTATCAAGCTACCAACGATATTCTTCACAGAGCTAGAACAAATAATTTCACAATTTGTATGGAAATACAAAAAAAACCCTCAAATAGCCAAAGCAATCTTGAGAAAGAAGAATGGAACTGGAGGAATCAATCTGCCTGACTTCAGGCTCTACTACAAAGCCACAGTCATCAAGACAGTGTGGTACTGGCACAAAGACAGAAATATAGATCAATGGAACAAAATAGAAAGCCCAGAGATAAATCCAGGCACATATGGAAACCTTATCTTTGACAAAGGAGGCAAGAATATGCAATGGAGAAAAGACAATTTCTTTAACAAGTGGTGCTGGGAAAACTGGTCAACCACTTGTAAAAGAATGAAACTAGAACAATTTCTAACACCATACACAAAAATAAACTCAAAATGGATTAAAGATCTAAATGTAAGACCAGAAATTATAAAACTCCTAGAGGAGAACATAGGCAAAACACTCTCTGACATACATCACAGCTGGATCCTCTATGACCCACCTCCCAAAATACTGGAAATAAAAGCAAAAATAAACAAATGGGATCTAATTAAAATTAAAAGCTTCTGCACAAGAAAGGAAACTATAAGCAAGGTGAAAAGACAGACTTCAGAATTGGAGAAAATAATAACAAATGAAGCAACTGACTAAGAATTCATTTCCAAAATATACAAGCAACTCATGCATCTCAATTCCAGAAAAATAAATGACCCAATCAAAAAATGGGCCAAAGAAGTAAATAGACATTTCTCTAAAGAAGACATACAGATGGCTAACAAACATATGAAAAGATGCTCAACATCAATCATTATCAGATCAGATCAGTGGTTCAGTCGTGTCCGACTCTTTGTGACCACATGAATCACAGCATGCCAGGCCTCCCTGTCCATGACTAACTCCTGGAGTTCACGCAGACTCACGTCCATCCAGTGAGTGATGCCTCCAGCCATCTCATCCTCTGTCGTCCCCTTCTCCTCCTGCCCCCAATCCCTCCCAGCAGCAGAGTCGTTTCCAATAAGTCAACTCTTCGCATGAGGTGGCCAAAGTACTGGAGTTTCAGCTTTAGCATCATTCCTTCCAAAGAAATCCCAGGGCTGATCTCATTCAGAATGATTGGCTAGATCTCCTTGAAGTCCAAGGGACTCTCAAGAGTCTTCTCCAACACCACAGTTCAAAAGCATCAATTCTTTGGGGTTCAGCCTTCTTCACAGTCCAACTCTCACATCCATTCATGACCACAGGGAAAACCATAGCTTTGACTAGACCAACCTTTGTTGGCAAAGTAATGTCTCTGCTTTTGCTATCTAGGTTGGTCATAACTTTCCTTCCAAGGAGTAAGTGTCTTTTAATTTTATGGCTGCAGTTACCATCTGTAGTGATTTTGAAGCCCAGAAAAATAAACTCTGACACTGTTTCCACTGTTTCCCCATCTATTTCCCATGAAGTGGTGGGACTGGATGCCATGAACTTCATTTTCTGAATGTTGAGCTTTAAGCCAACTTTTTCACTTTCACTTTCATCAAGAGGCTTTTTAGTTCCTCTTCACTTTCTGCCATAAAGGTGGTGTCATCTGCATATCTGAGGTTATTGATATTTCTCCCGGCAATCTTGATTCCAGTTTGTGTTTCTTCCAGTCCAGCATTTCTCATGATGTACTCTTCATATAAGTTAAATAAGCAGGGTGACAATATACAGTCTTGACGAACTCCTTTTCCTATTTGGAACCAGTCTGTTTTCCATGTCCACTTCTAACTGTTGCTTCCTGACCTGCATACAAATTTCTCAAGAGGCAGGTCAGGTGGTCTGGTAGTCCCATCTCTTTCAGAATTTTCCACATTTTATTGTGATCCACACAGTTAAAGGCTTTGGCATAGTCAATAAAGCAGAAATAGATGTTTTTCTGGAACTCTCTTGCTTTTTCGATGATCCAGAGGATGTTGGCAATTTGATCTCTGGTTCCTCTGCCTTTTCTAAAACCAGCTTGAACATCAGGAAGTTCATGGTTCACATGTTGCTGAAGCCTGGCTTGGAGAATTTTGAGCATTACTTTACTAGCTTGTGAGATGAGTGCAATTGTGTGGTAGTTTGAGCATTCTTTGGCATTGCCTTTCTTTGGGATTGGAATGAAAACTGACCTTTTCCAGTCCTGTGGCCACTGCTGAGTTTTCCAAATGTGCTGGCATATTGAGTGCAGCACTTTCACAACATCATATTTCAGGATTTGGAATAGTTCAACTGGAATTCCATCACCTCCACTAGCTTTGTTTTAGTGATATTTTCTAAGGCCCACTTGACTTCACATTCCAGGCTGTCTGGCTCTAGGTCAGCTTATGACCCAGCAATCCCACTGCTGGGCATACACACTGAGGAATCCAGAATCGAAAGATACATGTGTACCCCAATGTTCATTGCAGCACTGTTTATAATAGCCAGGACATGGAATCAACCTAGATGTCCATCAGCAGATGAATGGATAAGAAAGCAGTGGTACATATACACAATGGAATATTACTCAGCCATTAAAAGAATACATCTGAATCAGTTCTAATGAGGTGGATGAAGCTGGAGCCTATTATACAGAGTGAAGTAAGCCAGAAAGAATAACACCAATACAGTATACTAACGCATATATGTGGAATTTAGAAAGATGGTGACAATAACCCTGTATACGAGACAGCAAAAGAGATACTGATGTATAGAACAGTCTTTTGGACTTTGTGGGAGAGGGAGAGGGTGGGATGATTTGGGAGAATGACATTGAAACATGTATAATATCATATATGAAATGAGTCGCCAGTCCAGGTTCGATGCACTGATACCAGATGCTTGGGGCTGGTGCAGTGGGATGACCCAGAGGGATGGTATGGGTAGGGAGGAGGGAGGAGGGTTCAGAATGGGGAACACGTGTATACCTGTGGTGGATTCATGTTGATATATGGCAACACCAATACAATATTGTAAACTTAAAAAATTAAAATGAAATAAAAATAAGGAGAAATTGTGTTATAAAAAAAATTACATGAATGAAAATCTGATGTAGGTACTGGTACAAACCCTGCCTTTTATATTAATAATGGTCATCAGTGAGTGATCCCTGCTGTATCAAGATGCCATAATATGTGCCTGTGCTTAAAATTTTATTCTATAAAACACACAGGCAGATGTGTTTCTATAGAATTTAATTTTATAATGATTTTAAACAGATAGAGATATATAGGTGGTTTTGATTCTTAAGTCCATGAAGTAGGTTCTATTATTGCCATTTTACATATGAAGAAACTGATGCACAGAAAGGCTAAGGAGTACCTCAAAAGTCATGCTGTGATGCAGATGACAGGGTTTGAATCCAGCTAATATCAATTCATCATTTTATTAAGGATGATATCAAATGTCCTTTATGCCTACGTTCCTGTACTGGACACCACTACAGCCCCCTGGAACATGAGATCCATCAAAGCAGACATCACATCTGTCTTGCCAGCTACTGTTTCCACAATGCTTACCAGAAAACTAAGAATTAATGAATAAACTATACTGAAATTTCTCACACTGGGATCCATGCTGTGATGATAAAAATCACAGGGAAAAAAAACAGATATATTTCCATGAGATGTTAATTCAAATTTGTTTGCTTTGTGGATCAGCTTCTATATTATGAATAATAATTTAAAATTTTATTTTTGGCCTATTCATGTTGTGAATGGTAAATCTGCATAGATTTGAGACATAAAATGAGTCTATGTCAAAGGCATTTTGAAATCAAACATGACTTTTGATCTCTACCCCAGAGGATGTTGTGCTCTTAGATACTTTTATAGAGAAGCTAGAAATACAGTTTTCAATGTGATGTCTGATTTTTAATTAATAACCATAACTACTAGCTTCATATACATAGTCCAAGGATGCAGCCTCCTTTTCCATCACAGAAATGGAAGACTGGTCTTGAGTTACATTCTGGGTCATGCTGGATCCTGCAGGAAAGAGCCTTTGCTTACAACCATGGTGGTATAGGGGATGAAGTGGCTTAGGACCTAATGCCCCGATTCCATTGCCCATTACCCCACCCTTTCAAGATGCATCAGGTAACAATGCTTTGCCCTCCCCACAGCCTTGGTACTGAGAGAGGGGCATGAGTCCCATGTGTGGCCACACTCACTAGACAGACAGAGGCTCTGCCTGCCCTCAGCGCACTGTCAACCAGCAAATGGGCAGCTCCTCCCTACAGTGACGCAGCCTCTGCTCCATTTCAGATCCATATCTGAATTCTGCAACCTGTGCTCAAGAGGTCCAGGCAGAGCTCCTGGGCTGTGTGATGCTTCTGCCCCACGCAGGAAACCAAGTCAGCAGCTGGAGGGCCGTTTGTCTGTGTCATGTCACATGCTTCCTTTACAGGAGGGAACTGCTAGACTTCTGCACATCAGTCAAATTAGAACACTATCAGACTAGAAATAAACAGTGGTAAAACTGAATCATGTTCGGTTCATTCTCCTTTGCATCAGAGAATCAAAAGTAACAATGGGGTTTCGACTCTAACAGAAAGGCAGAAATTTTCGCTTCATCTTTGTTCCTGCCTCCTATGGAATCTGGTAAAAGTTACCTGCGAAATATTTTGTTGTCTATGAACGATTTCATATCTTGTCTCTGCGTCACAAAATCTGTCTAGTGTGTGCCATGTGAAATAGCAGTAGGGGGAAAATACATGTATATGTGATCACAATTTACATGTGTGTATCTGTATAAACAAAAGTAAATTCAGAAAATTTTAGTCAGTGCCTAAATATAAGAACTCCTATTGAAACTCAATACATGTATTTCTGAATCACCCCCAGCTCTTCCAAACCACACCCATTAATTGTGGTGGAAATTGGGATAGGGAAAACCCTAAAAATACACAAATCCAGAGCCAAAGCATTATCAAAAGCAATAGAAATCCTGTTAGAAATGCCAGCTCAGTTCAATCTCCATTGACATCTGTTCCCTGCATCATAGTCTTAAAACTCTTTGCCATCTTAAATATTGGGAGTTGTGTCTCACTGCTGTAGACATAGGTCCATGAGAACATGTAAGACCAAGATCATCAAGATTTTAAATATTGTTCTACATAAGGGCTTTCCCTGGTGGCTCAGCTCGTGAAGAATCCACCTGCAATGTGGAAGACCTGGGTTTGATCCCTGGGTTGAGAAGGTCCCCTGGAGAAGGGAATGACTACCCACTCCAGTATTCTGACCTAGAGAATTCTTGATAAATCAATCTGCTTAATGCTAGAGAGGAAGATGGACCAGCATTCACTTTACCCTCCCTCTCAGCTTCATCAGGTAGCTTTCACTTGAAAACCCTAGAAATTCTTGAAGCCACTAAAGCAAACACTAGATTTTAGGCTTTTTTATTGGGAGAAAATTGCCTTTGAAAGTTTCTGCTTTGATATGAATTACTAATGTGCTTAGAAAAATCAATGAAACTTACTCATCATACCCATATTTGTTGCTGTTTAGTCATTAAGTTGAGCCCGACTCTTTGCAACCCCATGAACTGTAAACCACCAGGATCCTCTGTCCATGGGATTTCCAAGGTAAGAATACTGGGGTGGGTTGCTATATCCTTCTCCAGGGGATCTGCTCGACCCAGGGATTGAACTCATCCTGAAGATCTTCTGCATTGGCAAGCAGATTCTTTACCACTGAGCCCCTGGGGAAGCCCAGACCCATATTTACTAATTGTCTAAAAAAAGGATTTGCTTTAATAAGATATACAGTGTAGAAGAACAGAAAATTCTGTCTTACAGTCCCAATGAGGAGACATATTTGCCACACAATGGGTTTTTTTAATTTGAAAAATATAATCCTCATTGCCATGGCAAAGACCTGTAATGTATATCCTCTTTAATATGGCTGCTGAGGCTCAGCTATAAGCCCTGAATAAGCAGGTTATTCAATCACAGAGAATCTGAGCAACGTTATGTTCAAAGACATAAAAGATGATGACTGCAATTTTTTGGCTTCAGTGTTCAGGAACATATACAGACTCCTGTGATTGCCCACTGAACAAGGTACAGTTTTTATTACTGCATTAACTTATTTTTCATCAAATGAAAATTTCAAAAAGTATAAAATTCTAAGAAAGCAATGGTATTTAACAAGAAAGAAACAGATTTCATGGTGGTTCTATCAATTAGCTTTTATGAATATTAGTTATGCATCAGAATGATTGACGTCCTACCCAAGCTCTGCTCCTAACTGGTTATGTAACCTTGGTTAAGTTACTAAACAGCTCTACACTTCAATTTTGTCATTTGTAAATTGAAAGTTTCCTAGTATCTACCTGAAGAGGTGGAGAGGGATTTAAAAGCTTAGCCCATTGCCCATAAACCTGTCAATGTTACATATTAGGGACAAACAGAGCTCAGTGAGTGAATAAAATGATTTGTGAAAGAAACATTATTTTAAGACACATATGGTGTCTTAAAGCAATACAATCCTAAAGCAGGTGACTTGGTCAGGTATACTATATTCTCAAAACTTATTCATGTGGCTGAAATATATGAGTAGGTGCTCAAAAAGTGTTCCTGAATGAATGCAGGTATAGCTTGGAATGATTACATCCCATGTAAGCATTAAATCATAATTTTAAAGAGCATTTTCTCTTGTACTTACTCATTTTACATCCATAAGGAAATGTTGGTACCAAATAAAGCAAAATGAAATGAAACAAATATGAAAACACAAAAATTAAACCTCTAGCTGAAAGTGCATTCATTTAGAGCAAGAGCTCCTGCACATGAGTGCTCATACCAGCATTATTTATAAGAGCTAAAAAGTAGAAATAACCAAAATGTTTCCAAAACAATCATTCTTCAAGTGAATAATGGATAAGGAGAATTAAGTGACCATAAGGAGTAGTGAAGAGCTGATATGGAGACACGCCATAGAGAGAGTCCGCTAGGTGAAAGAAGACAGGTACAAACAGTCATATGTGATCTGATTCTATCTCTAGGAAACGTCCAGAACAGTCAAATCCATAGAGACAGAGAACAAAGGAATGGATGCCAGTGTTTGGGGGAAACGGGGAATGAGAGTGACTGCTAATGCGTACAAAGTTTCTTCCTGGGGTGGTGTTCTGGAATCAGATAGTGCTGTTGACTGCACAACTCTGTGAATATGCTAAAAACCACTCAATTGTATAGTTAAAAGTGTGAAGTTGATGATACATGAATTATCTTTATAAAGCTGTCATTTAAAAAGTGATAGAGCTGAAAATACTCATATTTGCCGGGAGCCAGCGAGAGACATTCCACTCGTGACAAAGGTCATGAGGAAGGAGGCTCGGCATACGCAAAGGCGGGATCAAGCCTCGGGAGTGCCCCCGGATATTCTCGAGCATCTACCCCCAAAAAACCAGAGTCTGCCTACTTTATTGCCTTGTGCTCTCACCTCTGACTTTACTGGGGACTGTCCCCCACCACCATCTCGCTCTCTCTGTCAAAGAGTTAACTTACAGCTCCAACTAATAAAGTTCCTGGGCAATTAGGAGTGTTTAAATCCAAACCCCTCAGATGGCTCTCTAACTCCCCTGACAAGTTTACCTGGACACCTACAGCTATGCATACGATTGTTTACAGTCTCCCAGCCTCGAGAGGCATGGGAAGCTTAAGATATTCAAATAGCTTAGAGCCTCTCAGAGAGCTAGAAACTGTCAGAATAAAACTAGTAAAAGATTTCATTGATGAGCCAATGTTTGTTGCCAAGTTTTCACATTCCCTGAATTGTATCCTTGAATGTGTATTAATTAATATAGTTGGTATGTAGAAAAAATAAGTAGTGGCCTTGGTGTTAGTAACTTTAGACCCTTAAGGTAATAAATTCTTTCCTTTGTAAACCCATTACACATCTGCCCTATAGGAATGTAATCTTATCTTCAGAAGATGGCGCCAAACCTTAAAATAATTACTCTTAGAGAAAATAAGTCTTTGTTGATAAGTCCTTGTCAAGAGTCATAAAATGCTAATAGGCCTTCTGGCCAGAAGATGATGTAAATCACCTAAACCATTTGTATATGATAAATTTGCAGGAAAGAAACCCTGGTTTTTGATAAGCATCAAAGACTGCTGACTTTGCATCCCCTATTATCCTCTATGTGTAACTTAGGGTATAAAAGCCCCTGTTGAAAATAAAGCTATGGGCCTTGCTCACCAAGGCTTGGTCTCCCCATGTCATTCTTCCCCTCAACCTCCAGCTTAGTATCCATCTGGAGCGCGGATATCCTCTGCGACCATTTATTTGCCTGGGCTTCTAAGACCCACTCGAGAAGGTGTCTAAGGTGGGGCACCTTCCGATATTCGAGAGGGTGCCTGCGGCCTCCGTGGTCAGAGCTAACCTGGTGTCACGGGTTATACTGATTTTCCGCATAAACCAAGCTACTCAGCTTCTTTTCTCCACTGAATTTTCCTACTGAGCTATCCTCATTCTATTATTCTTTATATCTCTGAATAAATAAATAAATAAATAAATAGGTCGCCTACTCCGTCTCCCCTTCAAATACCCTGGATCAGCCGGGGCTGGACCTAGGCACATATTAATAACAGATCAAGTGCTGGGACAGAAAGAGTCCTGGGGGCTGCTAATCTGCCAATATGAGGACAAAATAAGATGGTTATAATGCTTTGATCTTAAAGAGGAGGGTAAAATTTATGAAGAGGGTTTCAGTTCAGTTCAGTTCAGTAACTCAGTCGTGTCCGATTCCCTGTGACCCCATGAACTGCAGCACACCAGGCCTCCCTGTCCATCACCAACTCCCGGAGTTCACTCAGACTCACGTGATTCGAGTCAGTGATGCCATCCAGCCATCTTATCCTCAGTCGTCCCCTTCTCTTCCTGCTCCCAATCCCTCCCAGCTTCAGAATCTTTTCCAATGAGTCAACTCTTCGCATGAGGTGGCCAAAGTACTGGAGTTTCAGCTTCAGCATCATTCCTTCCAAAGAAATCCCAGGGATGATCTCCTTCAGAATGGACTGGTTGGATCTCCTTGCAGTCCAAGGGACTCTCAAGAGTCTTCTCCAACACCACAGTTCAAAAGCATCAATTCCTCAGTGCTCAGCCTTCTTCACAGTCCAACTCTCACATCCATGCATGACCACAGGAAAAACCATAGCCCTGACTAGACGAACCTTTGTTGGCAAAGTAATGTCTCTGCTTTTTAATATGCTATCTAGGTTGGTCATAACTTTTCTTCCAAGGAGTAAGCGTCTTTTAATTTTATGGCTGCAGTCACCATCTGTAGTGATTTTGGAGCCCCCAAAAATAAAGTCTGACACTGTTTCCACTGTTTCCCCATCTATTTCCCATGAAGTGATGGGACCGGATGCCATGATCTTTGTTTTCTGAATGTTGAGTTTTAAGCCAACTTTTTCACTCTCCTCTTTCACCTTCATCAAGAGGCTCTTTAGTTCCTCTTCACTTTCTGCCATAAGGGTGGTGTCATCTGCATATCTGACGTTATTGATATTTCTCATGGCAATCTTGATTCCAGCTTGTGCTTCTTCCAGCCCAGCATTTCTCGTGATGTACTCTGCATATAAGTTAAATAAGCAGGGTGACAATGTACAGCCTTGACGAACTCCTTTTCCTATTTGGAACCAGTCTGTTTTCCATGTCCAGTTCTAACTGTTGTTTCCTGATGTGCATACAAATTTCTCAAGAGGTTGTTCAGGTAGTCTGGTATTCCCATCTCTTTCAGAGGGTTTTACCATTAAGCAAATTCAGCCTGTATTTCAGGATCCCTTAGTGTCCTGGGCCCAAGAAACTTGATTCTGCAATTTCATTTTCTTTTTCTAAAGAAGAGCCTCTGAAAGGCTCAGAAGGCTCAGGCTCTGCAAAACCTTCATCCGTACCTGTCAGTCCCACAGAATCATACAAGAGAGATAAAGCATGGTGAGGTTCAGAGACCTCCAGAATGCAGGACGAATTTCTCTCAGTGAGTTTCATTCATTGCAAGTTACAGTGATAGCCACACATTTCTTTGTTTTTTGCTCCTCTGCTGTGAGAACATTGTGAATATGTCAGGAATTTAGAATCCCAGTCAACAAAAGTCCATGTGCCCTCTTTCAATAAAGGACTGTTTGCTTGGTCACTGAATTTGACACATTTCAAAAGGATCAGAGGCCTCAATATAGCGATAAAGATAATATGTCAGGTTACATGATCATGTTTATGTCCAGAATTTCTCACAGCACGGATCCTCAAGACCAGAATCGGAATCATGACCTAGCATTCTGTAAAGAGCTGCCATGATGACAAGATGAGGGTGGAGCTCTGTCACCAACATAGAATCAAGACACCTCATGCGCAAAAGGTTCACTGACTAGACTGCTCTGGCCCACAGGACCCTTGACAGAAGGAATATCTTCTCAGGAATCCATCTTCATGGAACTCACAGCAGCAGCATTTCTTGAGCAACCATAAGAGTTGGAAAAGTCAAGGGAAGAGAGTGTAAAGGTCCCAGTCACTAAAGATGGAGTGTCTGCAGGTGAAACTCAGCAAGACACAAAATTGTGGTCTGAATTATAAAAATCAGACAATAGCTTCAGGGTCATACATTCATTCATGAATGAGGTGCCCTGGGAGTTTTCATCAACAGGTTGTGACATATTTCAGCATATATCAACTGGACTGTCATTGAACAGAGTTAATGTCACTTCCAGGAATTCTGTGCCATCTGGAGAAATGTGACTGAGCTAAAAACAGGCATTTCTGGAGAAGACCTTTTAGATTCCTCTTTTCACTGTCCTTCACAGATTCCTCTCTGTAGACCAATCCAAGAATTGCAGGGTTCTTGGCACTGAACTTCAGAGCTGGAAATACTTTGAAAATGCCTCTGGCATAACACAGCGGCTTCCCAGGTGGCTCAGTGGTAAAGAATCTGCCTGCCAAACAGGAGACATTGGTACCATTCCTGGGTGGGGATAATTCCCAGGAGAAGGAAATGGCAACCCACTCCAGTCTTCTTGCCTGGGAAATCCCATGGACAGAAGAGCCCACTACAGTCATAGGGTCGCAAAAGAGTCGGAGATGACTTAGTACATAAACAACAACACAGCTAGCATAAAACACCTAAGACAGAAACAGCAACCCCCCTGCAGGGCTGCCCACAGCCAGAGCCCCATCTGCAATCGGGGTTTGTGCTCAGCTCCCCCGCAGCCCTGTGTCACTGTGTCACTCAGAGCACAGTAGTACACAGCCGAGTCTGATGCTTGCACTGCCTGTTTCTGCAGGTGGAAGGAGCTGTCGCTCCTATCAAGAGTGGCCTGAAAACCTTTACTCTTTGGGTTCTGGTCTGATATCGAGCCCTTCAGTAGGAGTTGAGGAGCTTTGTTGAGATGCTGGATATACCAGAAAAGATAGAGATCAAAATCAGCAGTCTGGTATGTGCAGTTCAGGGTCAGGAGAGCCCCCTCTGAGACAGTCACTGGGCCCTCTTTCTGGTTCACTGAGTCACCATTGGTGCCTCCTGGAAGAGAATCACTTTGTTATAGTAGAAATGTACAGGAGGAGAGTTTTCAGCCAGAGAAGAAAAATAAAACTTACCTATAATCATAGGAAAATGAAAAATCATTAACATTTAGGATAAAATGATACTTACTGAATGTTAAGATGATCAAAAGAACTGAGTAAGTGGCAGAATGCATGTTCACAAAAGAAAACAATCCTTGTTCTCTGGAATACACAAATCTAATAAATCTAGTCTCCATCTGAATGTTACAGAAGCTCCTCGCTCAGAAACTGAGAGCCCCTTTCTGTACTGCAGCAATATTCTGTCTTGTGGCTACAAAGTAGGCAAGTGAAACCAGCTCCTGAATACAGTGAGGAACCGCATCTGAAGGAAGCCCCTCCCTCTGGTGGTGATCGTGAAAATTGCACCACAGTGCGGTCTGACCGATTCCTCCTGATAATAGCTTGTGGGGTACATACAGGAGAATGGGACAGGACCCCAAGAACAGAGTCCTAAACAAAAGCGTGCTTAGGGAAATATTCTATTATTGCTTCCATAATTTTTTGCATGGTACAGGTTTCTCTAGCTTCGCAAGAAACCCCAGTTACAATTTCTAGATGGAATAGTCAGATTTCTTCCTTCCATGTGTCTCCAAGATTCCCATGAGTCAGAGAAGGATCCCCCTGAATGGAAAGTGCTCCCTCCTCTCCTCAAGTTCTTTACCTGAACTAGCTCTGTTCATCCCCAAGACACAGTCAACATGCCATGGAGGAAACCTTATCTACGGCAGGTCTCAAATAATGTGTGGTTGAATGATAAGGTTATTATTACATACCCTACCATCATAAAATGACATATTTGTGAAAATACCCTCAAAAAATAAAAAAATAAATTACTGCTACTTATTTTTCACAGTTAAAGGTAGAGTTCATCTTACAACTAGAAAACTGGACAAAATATATAAAACAAATTTTGGACTTTGTACATCAGGTAGCACAGAGATAAGGAAAACAGATGAGATGAGCACTGACATTGCCCAGCTTACTTCATGGGGGCAGCTTCCAGGCACCAGTGCATGAGGGATTTACCAAAACTGTCCCAGTGTGGGATTGAGATGGAACCTAGAAATCTGTGGACCACTGTACAAGAAAGGAGGGATGTGGACAAAAAGAGAGAAAGGGAGAGACAAGGGCAAGGCGATACCATGAGGAGGGAGGAGATCCACGGTGAATCCTGGGCTGAGTGATAATCTGCAATAAAAGAGAGAAACCTCAGTGAGTTTGGTAAACCTCCCTGGAAAGATCTCCTCTGGGGCCCCTGGACCATACTTGGATGATAGCACTTGTGACATTCTTGTTGTAATTCAACTAAGTATTTTTTTTAGAAAGTCAGGTTCAGATGCTTAATATATTAACCAGGCTTGCTTCATTTCAAAGGCATGTGTGTGGTGTTTATCAGGCTCCTGTTTATTTATTTTATTAGAGATTCAGGAATCGCATTGGAAACAGCTGTCTGCTCAGCGTCTATCAGCCTGTTTGTCTAGGTTCCTGTGCAATTATTTTTGCAAGTGAAGTGAACCCAGCAGAAGATATAACAAAGTCATTTCATAGCTGCTTCTTTTTCTAGGATTTACTTTATGGAAAGTATGGTTGTATTATGGTAAGAAGTCAAAACATTGTTCTTTACTGACATAAACCATTTTAAGGCATGAAGACTCTGTGGCTGCAGTCAGGTGTGAGGTTACCTTACACGGTTTTTCAGGGCAGTGCTATCAATCCAGTAACAATGGCTATGACTTAGTCAGTTGAGTTGACTAAGAACAATTTCAAGAACAATCTTCAGATGTACCTTTCCACCTACAGAGATTTTCTCACCAGTTAAAATGAACTCCTACTAAAATTAGAGCTATTTTTTTAATGCACAGCTGTTTGCTGAGTTGTCATTTGTTTTGTTTATGGCTGCCCTGGGTCTTAGCTTCAGCTTGTGAGATTTAGTTCTCTAACCAGGGACTGAACTTGGGACCCCTGCACTGGGAGTGCAGAGTCCTATCCCCTGGACCAAAATTCCCCCTAAAATTAGGGTCTTGAGTCAAGTTATTGTGCTGGTAGGACTCTCTGGCTCAGCAGATCACCTAGGTACTCTTAAACTTTTGTGCATGTTCAGGAATCCCTAGGCTCCAGCATTCATGCTGGAGATTTAAAGAGTTCTCTGCTGCTGCTACTGCTAAGTCACTTCAGTCGTGTCTGACTCTGTGCGACCCCATAGACAGCAGCCCACCAGGCTCCGCCATCCCTGGGATTCTCCAGGCAAGAACACTGGAGTGGCTTGCCATTTCCTTCTCCTACAACATATAAACTGAAAACCAGACATACTTCCTATCTGAAATTGCTTTCAGTTGACTGAGTAGCAGATAAGCAAAAAAAAAAAAAAAAAAAAAAAATCCTCTGCCCTGACTGTAGGTCCCACTAGCCTGGACCCAGAGATGTGGAATGAGAGATCAGACCAGAAGTAGAGGGCTGATACAGTTACCACCAGGGAAATAAACCCTGCTTGAATACTTTTTTTCCACTGTAAGATTAATTTTTGTTTTTTTTCATCTCCCTCTCCCTTTCTCTGGTGTGTTTATCAAGATTTTGAACCCCCAGTGTTCAGATGGTCAACACCCAGGGTGCAGGACTCTAGGATGTTAGGGAGGAAGTCTGCACTGACCTTCAGGTAGGTGTCCTGACATCCACCCTGTTAAATGAGGATGGGACTACATCCTCCAGGACCATTACACATGTATACCTGTGGTGGATTCATTTTGGTATTTGGCAAAACTAATACAATTATGTAAAGTTTAAAAATAAAATAAAATTTAAAAAAAAGAAAAAAAAGAAAACTATTCTACTATTAAACTCTGTATTTTGATTGCTGTGTTTATAAATTATGAGATGACAAATAATCAGTGTCTAGGCCACATCTCCCTGACTGTCTGGCAGTAAAACATATCTCTTTTCACACCTTCTGTGTCCCCCACTGTCTGTCCAGAAAGTCTGGTCCCCAAAGGTGCGGACAGGAGTTCAACCTGCAGAGATGCAGAGGGGATGCTCTGTGCAATGGGCATGATTGTTGCAGAGATGCAGAGCCCAAGTGGTTCCACATCCCCTGCTCATGAGCAGAGGAGTGGGGAGATGTTCCTGCCTTGGGAGTGGGTGATAATTTCTCCTAGTTTCTTGGAGCAAGTGAAAAGCTCACTCCACTCCAAAGATAGCTTATTGTAAGAGTACATAAACACTTTTTCCATGTATCAGAAATATGACTGACTGATTAATAAATTTCCCCTGAGGTGACATTATTATTGGCAAAGAGAATAGCCTGTGCCCTGTTTGAATACAAACAATACACATCATGCCTGCAATATTTACCAACTGGACTGCTCTGACCCACAGGGCCATTGACAGAAGGATTATCTTGTCAGAAAACCCTCCTCCTGGAACTTACCTAGGTAGCAGCATTGCTGCAGCAGCCATAGGGATGGAAAAGTCAAGGAAGAGAGAATAAAGCTCCTAGTCACTGAAGATGGAGTGTCTGCAGGTGTATCTCAGCAAGACATACAATACTAGTCTGAATTATTAAAACCAGAGACTACCTTCCAGATCACACAGTCATCCATTAACAATGTTCCTGGGAGTTTTCATTAACAGGTTGTGAAATATTTCAGCATATATCAACTGAATTGTCACCGAAAAGTTAATGACACTTCAAGGGATTCTATGTCTTTAGGGGGAATGTGAATGGGCTGAAAACAGGCATTTGTGGAGAAAAGCGCTTAGGTTCCTCTTTACACTGTCCCGCCCCAGATTCCTCCCTGTAGGGCAATCTAAGAATTCCAAAGTTCTTAGCTCTGAGCTTCAGAGCTGAAAGTACTTTGACAATGCCTCTAGCACAGAACTCTGGAGAGCTGCCCACAGCCTGACCCCATCTGTGCCCTCGGGTTTGTGTTCAGCTCCCCCTGCGGCCTCTCTCACTGTGTCGCTCAGAGCACAGTAGTACACAGCTGAGTCTGATGTTTGCATGGAGGATTTCTGCAGGTGGAAGGAGCTGTCACTCGAGATATGAGTGGCTTCAAAACCTCTGCTGGCCACCTTCTGGTTTAATGAGCTTTTCAGGAGCAGCTCAAGCTCTCTGTTTTGGTACTGGACATACCAGAGAAGAAAATCTGAATAGCTGGACTGGTAAGTACACTTCAGAGTCAGAGATGCCTTCTCGGGGAGGGTAACAACACCTTCTGTCTGGGTCACCGAGTCTCCACTGGTGCCTCCTTAAACACACACACATACACACACACACACATACACACAGAGTAAGACTTTGTTAAGTTGGCTAAGGAAGAGGGACCATCTCCCGCTTGATAGAGGTTACATGGCATCCTAAAACCAAGGAATAGAACATCTTAGAAATTTTAAATAAATGTTACTCACGCATTATCAACAAGATCACAAGTCCTAAGCACAAAGCAGACAGCATAGCTGGCTCAGAAGCAGTGGGAGGATGAGTTTGGGGATACATGAAAGTTGAAAAAACTATTCCTCTAGTTTATTGATCTTTTGTTGAAATCTTCAAGAAAATCTTGGTTCATGTGTTATGCAAGACGAACTCCCCTACAAGATCATGCTGTAGGCTGAGCAAGAGAAAGGTTCTCAGAAATGAAAGATGAATTTATATCAAACCACCAACGAAAGGGAGCAGCGCCCTCTGTCGTTCTCCTTCTGTTCCTGCAGTCTGCTGTACATCTTTTGGTATTTACCCTGAAAATGAGCTCAAGCTGTAGGCATAGAAGGGAAATAGGTACCTCGGGTGAGCGCAGGGCTCAAGGAAGGAAGCATCAAATAATTTCTGCAGACTTCGAAATGGTGCCCGAAGCTGAGACAGTCGGTGATTCCTCTGTCTTTAAGATGCAGAGAAATACAGTTCCCTTAAGGCTTTCCAGGCCCAGCATCTATTGTCTGATCACATTGAGCAATAAGCTCATTTAGGCAACTTAAGTTATAGTGTGAGTGTGAAAAAAGATTGAACTGAGATCTCTTCTTGTCATCTCCTTAACTGGTCCCCTAGAACCAGGGGATGAGCTGTCTCTGCTTAGAATGTTCTTCCTTTCTGCCCAGAATCTTTGCCTGCTGCTGAGTCACTTCAGTCGTATCCGACTCTGTGCAACCCCATAGACAGCAGCCCACCAGGCTGCCCCATCCCTGGGATTCTCCAGGCAAGAACACTGGAGTGGGTTGCCATTTCCTTCTCCAATGCATGAAAGTGAAAAGCGAAAGTGAAGTCACTGAGGTCCAACCCTCAGCGACCCCATGGACTGCAGCCTTCCAGGCTCCTCCATTCATGGTTTTTCCAGGCAAGAGTACTGGAGTAGGGTGCCATGCCTAGGCAACTTTTTATTCCTTCTTTAAGAAACAATTTACATGCCAACTCCTTATGAAAGTGCTGATCCAGTCCTTCAGGCTGAGTTAGGACCCACCTCTCTTCTCACCGTACCTTGTATGCACATATATCACTGTCATTTCTACACCATTTTGGAATCATTTGTGTGTTGTTTTTCAAACTAGGTTTGATGCACCTGAGATCAGGAACTTCATCTTATTAATCTCAGTGGCCAACTTCTCAAAATACACAGAACACTAGTTCAGAGCAAATGGTTTAAAAATATTTGAAAAATGAATGAATAAGTGAATGAGTGGACATGTCTGGATGTACAATGATCTGTTTATGAAGTATGATCTCTACGAGAAATAGTTCTCAGGCCCACGGTATGATGAGCTTCTTCCAGAGGCAAGCCTAGGGTCTGAACACAGAAGCATTAGGTATTTCTCAAAACTAAGGCACAGTTCTTCATATAAGAGACCACTCTCATACTGACTGTTTTAAAAATATTATAGCACCTTTATTCATACAAAACTTAGGTTAAGTGTAAACGTCTTCGGTTCACAGTTCTTAATCACCAAAGTGAAAGTCGCTTAGTCGTGTCTGACTCTTTGCGACTCCATGAACTATGTCGGGCTCTCCAGGCCAGAATACTGGAGTGGGTAGCTTTTCCCTTCTCCACGGATTTTCCCAACCCAGGGGTCAAACCCAGATCTCCCGCATTACAGACGGATTCTTTATCAGTTGAGCCACAAGCAAAGCTCTAGAATATGGAGTGGTAACCTATCCCTTCTCCAGAAGATCTTCCCGATCTAGAAATAGAACCAGAGTCTCCTGCATTGCAGGTGGATTCTTTACCAACTGAGCTATCAAGGAAGCTCATGCATATAAAATACAAAATTAATAAAATTCATATTAAAACATTAATGTGAGAAGTGATATTTTACTGAAACTAAAGAGGTGGTGAAATCTCATTAGAAGAAAGCTATAGAGTGTGTCATTCAATAATTCACCTGATTAAGATGATTTGGAGCTTAATGCACTATTGTCTGCTGCTGCTGCTTCTGCTTAAGTCGCTTCAGTCGTGTCTGACTCTGTGAGACCCCATAGACGGCAGCCTACCAGGCTCCCCCCCTTCCCCCCCACCTCGATCCCTGGGATTCTCCAGGCAAGAACACTGGAGTGATTTGCCATTTCCTTCTCCAATGCATGAAAGTGAAAAGTGAAAGTGAAGACGCTCAGTTGTGTCCGACTCTTAGCAACTCCATGGGCCGCAGCCTACCAGTCTCCTCCATCCATGGGATTAGCCAGGCAAGAGTACTGGAGTGGGTTGTCATTGCCTTCTCCGCACTATTGTCTGAATTACTGTAATTAGTGATTTCCAGTATTTTTACTTCTATTCAAAAATATCTATTTAAGTCAGCATTATATAACTCTATTATTGAACACAGCATCAAAAATTCAGCACTGAAAAAAATATTGTGGATTTACTGCTACTCTTTTTTCTATTGAATTGCATGTTGATACATTCAAACTTTTTAAATGTTTAAAAAATATTCTTAAAACTTTTATCCATTTAAAGACCTATGATGCTTTTATTTGTAAAGTGTCATTATTCCATTTGTCTTTAATTAGAAGATGGGGAGTATCCTAAATTGGCCCAACATATGATTAGAAATATTAGAAATATGATAGAATTTATTTAATTTGTTGTCATCAAACAAAAAATCCAAATCGAAAAATTCTAATGTAATTCCTACGCCCTGTAGGTTGGCAGACTTTTTTGTCTATAAAGGGTCAAATAGTAAATAGTTTAGGTTTTGAAGTCATACAGTCTCTGCTACAACTATGCTGGTATAGCACAAAGCATCCATGGTCAATGCATAAATAAATGAGCATGGCTGTCTTCCAATAAAACTTTATTTATAAACATAAGTATCAAGCTACTTTGCCCTGTGGCTATCCTTTGCCAATCCCCACTATACTCCAAGAATTTATCCATAAACTTCTGAAGATTACTTCTTTCACTAAATATTAGCATAGCTTTTTGAGGAGGCTTAAAATAAAGAACACATTAATGGATAGAAAAGAAGAAGGAAATTGAATGATGCTAATGCCAAAGATACTTCCTGGGTGGCTCAGTGGTAAAGAATCCACCTGCCAATGTAGGAGATGTGGATCCGATCCCTGGGTCAGGAAGATCCCCTGGAGGAGGAAACGACAACCCACTCCAGTATTCTCACCTGGAAATCCAATGGGGAGAGGAGGCTTGCAGGCTACAGTCCACGAGGTCACGAAGAGCTGGACACGACTTAGCAACTAAACAACAACAGCAAATGCCTAAGACACATTGATGCTGAGTTTTCAAGAATGAAAAACCACAGGTATGTACACTATCATCAAGGAGATCACAGAGTAGGATTAAAAATAGACCTTAAACAAATAATGAAAGAAATAAAAATAAATTATAAACCTGAAAATGCAGAGGTCTATAATTCTAAAAATACCCACTAAGCTTTCCTTAGCTACTGACTCTTGGACAAGTATACAAGAATGAGTAGGCATTTACTATTTTTTTTAACTCTTTTGAAGCGAGGAAAAGAATTTTAGGAAAAGAAAAAAATAAGAAAATCACCTAAAATTTCTATGAATGGGTTGTATAAGAGGAAAATAGTGCCTTTGACAAAATTAGTATTGTTGAAGAGAGAGGGAGAGATAGAGACAGAGAGATTAGGAACACATAATGAAATGAAGTTGGAGAGGCAGCTCTTCTTTGTCCTAAGAGCAAATGGGGATCCAGGCGACTGACATGCTAACATCTACACTCTGGCAAAATCGCTCTCACTATGGAAAAAGGACTACATGGAAGAGTGGCGGGGTGTGTCAAGTGTTGAGCAAGAGACTGAGATGGATTTTTAATGAGGATTGTGGAGGTGAATTGGGTTGTGGGAATTGCAACATCTTCTAGAGGACTTTTAGGAAGCAAAGTCAACAAAACTGGGAAGTAGACCGAATACAGTATCTCAAAAATGAATATCACTAAACAAACAAACAAACAAAAAAACTACATGAGTCTTGCTGCTGTTGCTGCTGCTGCTGCTAAGTCACTTCAGTCGTGTCCGACTCTGTGCAACCTCATACACAGCAGCCCACCAACCTCCCCAGTCCCTGGGATTCTCAAGGCAAGAACACTGGAGTGGGTTGCCATTTCCTTCTCCAATGCATGAAAGTGAAGAGTGAAAGTGAAGTTACTCAATCGTGTCCGACTCTTAGCAACCCCATGGACTGCAGCCTACCAGGCTCCTGCGTCCATGGGATTTTCCAGGCGAGAGTACTGGAGTTGGGTGCCATTGCCTTCTCCAATATAGCCTAAATTGAGAGTACAGAAGAAACTGCTATTTGCCTATAGAATGCTCATTTTCTACTACTTCTAATAGAACTACAATTTTTTTAATTTTTATTTTATTGGAGTGTAGTTGCTTGCCAATGTTATGTTAGTTTGAAGTGTACAGCAAAGTGATTCAGTTATACATAAACATGTATCTATTCTTTTTCAAATCTTTTCCCACTTAGGTTATTACAGAATACTGAGCAGATTTCCCTGTGCGCTACAGTGGGTCCTTGTTGAATATATACTTTATTTTTTTATTTTTAATTGGAGGATAATTACTTTATACTCTAGCGATGGTTTCTGCCATACATCAACATGAATCAGCCACAGGCATATACATGTCCCCTCCTTCTTAAACCTCACTTCCACCCCCTTCCCCATTCCACCCCCTTCCCCATTCCACCCCTCTAGGGTGTTACAGAGCACCGGCTTTGAGTTCCCTGTATCATACAGCAAATTCCCACTGGCTATCTATTTTACATATAGTAATGTATATATTTCAGTACTACTCTCTCAAGTCTTCCCACCCTCTCCCTTCCTCACTGTGACCAAAAGTCTCTTCTTTATGTATGTGTCTTGTTTGCTGCCCTGCAAATAGGTTCATCATCACCATCTTTCTAGATTCCATATGGATGCATTAATACATGATATTTGTCTTTTTCATTCTGGCTTTCTTCACCCTGTGCAATAGGTTTTAAGTTCATCCACCTCATTAGAACTGACTCAAATGTGCTCCTTTTTATAAAGGAGCTACCCCACGTCTGAGGTCAGGCACGTCGGCCCAGAGTGCCAGGCTGCGATGGTGCAGGAACGGCCAAGAGGAGCTACCCCACGTCCGAGGTCAGGGGCGTGACGGTCAAGAGTGCCAGGCTGCGATGGCACAGGAACGGCTGAGAGAAGCTACCCCACAACCAAGGAGCGGTGGCTGTGCAGGTGCAGGAAAGCCGAGAGGAGCTACTCCAAATTCAACATCAGGAGGGATGGCAGTGAGGAAATACCACTCATCCAAGGTAAGGAGCAGTGGATGAGCTTAGCTGCAGCAGCCATGAAGAAATTCCCCACATCCAAGGTAAGAGAAACCCAAGTAAGATGGTAGGTGTTGTGAGAAGGCATCAGAGGGCAGACACACTGAAACCATAATCACAGAAAACTAGTCAATCTAATCACACAGACCACATCCTTGTCTAACTCAATGAAACTAAGCCATGCCGTGTAGGGCCACCCAAGACAGGTGGGTCATGGTGGAGAGGTTTGACAGAATGTGGTCCACTGGAGAAGGGAATGGCAAACAACTTCAGTATTCTTTCCTTGGGAACCCCATGAACAGTATGAAAAGGCAAAATGGTAGGATACTGAAAGAGGAACTCCCCAGGTCGGTAGGTGCCCAATATGGTACTGGATCAGTGGAGAAATAACTCCAGAAAGAATGAAGGGATGGAGCCAAAACAAAAACAATACCCAGTCGTGGATGTGACTGGTGATAGAAGCAAGGTCTGATGCTGTAAAGAGCAATATTGCATAGGACCCTGGAATGTTAAGTCCACGAATCAAGGCACATTGGAAGTGGTCAAACGGGAGATGGCAAAGGTGAACGTCAACATTCTAGGAATCAGCGAACTAAAATGGACTGTAATGGGTGAATTTAACTCAGATGACCATTATATCTACTACTGTGGGCAGGAATACCTTAGAAGAAATGGAGTAGCCATCATGGTCAACAAGAGTCTGAAATGCAATACTTGGATGCAATCTAAAAAACTACAGAATGACCTCTGTTTGTTTCCAAGGCAAACCATTCAATATCACAGTAATCCAAGTCTATGCCCCAACCAGTAATGTTGAAGAAGCTGAAGTTAAATGGTTCTATGAAGACCTACAAGACCTTTTAGAACTAGCAGCCAAAAAAGATGTTCTTTTCATTATAGGGGACTGGAATGCAAAAGTAGGAAGTCAAGAAACACCTGGAGTAACAGGCAAACTTGGCCTTGGAATATGGAATGAAGCAGGGCAAAGGCTAATAAAGTTTTGCCAAGAAAATGCACTGGTCATAGCAAACAATCTCTTCCAACAACACAAGAGAAGACTCTATACATGGACATCACCAGATGGTCAACACCAAAATCAGATTGATTATATTCTTTGCAGCCAAAGATGGAGAAGCTCTATACAGTCAGCAAAAACAAGACCAGGTGCTGACTGTGGCTCAGATCATGAACTCCTTATTGCCAAATTCAGACTTAAATTGAAGAAAGTAGGGAAAACCACTAGACCATTCAGGTATGACCTAAATCAAATCCCTTATGAATATAAAGTGAAATGAGAAATAGATTTAAGGGTCTAGATCTGATAGATAGAGTGCCTGATGAACTATGGACGGGGGTTTGTGACATTGTACAGGAGACAGAAATCAAGACCATCCCCATGGAAAACAAAAAAGCAAAATGGTTGTCTGAGGAGGCCTTACAAATCGCTGTGAAAAGAAGAGAAGCAAAAAGCAAAGGAGAAAAGGAAAGATATAAACATCTGAATGCAGAGTTCCAAAGAATAGCAAGAAGAGATAAGAAAGCCTTCCTCAGCGATCAATTCAAAGAAATAGAGGAAAACAACAGAATGGGAAAGACTAGAGAACTCTTCAAGAAAATTAGAGATACCAAGGGAATATTTCATGCAAAGATGGGCTCGATAAAGGATAGAAATGGTATGGACCTAATAGAAGCAGAAGATCTTAAGAAGAGGTGGCAAGAATACACAGAAGAACTGTACAAAAAATATCTTCATGACCCAGATAATCATGATGGTGTGATCACTGACCTAGAGCCAGACATCCTGGAATGTGAAGTCAAGTGGGCCTTAGAAAACATCACTACGAACAAAGCTAGTGGAGGTGATAGAATTCCAGTTGAGCTATTCAAAATCCTGAAAGATGATGCTGTGAAAGTGCTGCACTCAATATGCCAGCAAACTTGGAAAACTCAGCAGTGGCCACAGGACTGGAAAAGGTCAGTTTTCTTTCCAATCCCAAAGAAAGGCAATGCCAAAGAATGCTCAAACTATCACACAATTGCACTCATCTCACATGCTTATAAAGTAATGCTCAAAATTCTCCAAGCCAGACTTCAACAATACATGAACCATGAACATCCAGATGTTCAAGCTGGTTTTAGAAAAGGCAGAGGAACCAGAGATCAAATTGCCAACATCCTCTGGATCATCGAAAAAGCAAGAGAGTTCCAGAAAAACATCTATTTCTGCTTTATTGACTATGCCAAAGCCTTTAACTGTGCGGATCACAATAAACCATTGAAAATTCTGACAGATATGGGAATACCAGACCACCTGACCTGCCTCTTGAGAAACCTATATGCAGACCAGGAAGCAACAGTTAGAAGTGGACATGGAAAACAGACTGGTTCCAAATAGGAAAAGGAGTTCGTCAAGGCTGTATATTGTCACCCTGCTTATTTAACTTCTATGCAGAGTACATCATGAGAAACGCTGGACTGGAAGAAACACAAGCTGGAATCAAGATTGCCGGGAGAAATATCAATAACCTCATATATGCAGATGACACTACCCTTATGGCAGAAAGTGAAGAGGAACTAAAAAGCCTCTTGATGAAAGTGAAAGTGGAGAGTGAAAAAGTTGGCTTAAAGCTCAATATTCAGAAAACTAAGATCATAGCATCTGGTCCTATCACTTCATGGGAAATAACAGATGGGGAAACAGTGGATACAGTGTCAGACTTTATTTTTGGGGGCTCCAAAATCACTGCAGATGGTGATTGCAGCCATGAAATTAAAAGACGCTTACTCCTTGGAAGCAAAGTTATGACCAACCTAGATAGCATATTCAAAAGCAGAGACATTAGTTTGCCAACAAAGGTCTGTCTAGTCAAGGCTATGGTTTTTCCTGAGGTGATGTATGGATGTGAGAGTTGGACTGTGAAGAAAGCTGAGTGCTGAAGAATCGATGCTTTTGAACTGTGGTGTTGGAGAAGACTCTTGAGAGTCCCTTGGACTGCAAGGAGATCCAACCAGTCCATTCTAAAGGAGATCGGTCTTGGGTGTTCTTTGGAAGTAATGATGCTAAGGCTGAAACTCCAGTACCTTGGCCACCTCATGCGAAGTGTTGACTCATTGGAAAAGACTCTGATGCTGGGAAGGAGGGATTTGGAGCAGGAGTAGAAGGGGACGACAGAGAATGAGATGGCTGGATGACATCGCCCACTCAATGGACGTGACTTTGTGTGAACTCCAGGAGTTGGTGATGGACAGGGAGGCCTGACGCGCTGCAGTTCATGGGTCACAAAGAGTCGGACATGACTGAGCAACTGAAATGACTGAATACTCCATTGTGCATATGTACCAAAATTTCTTTATCCATTCATCTGTCAATGGATGTCTAGGTTGCTTCCTTGTCCTAGCTATTGTAAATAGTGCTTCAATAAACTGGGGTACATGTGTCTTTTTCAATTATGATAGAACCACATTTTTGTTGTGAGTGACAACATGCTGGATTGAAAAGATCCTGATATCCCAAACTAGAAAGCATATTGAAAAAAAGAGACATTACTTTGCCAACAAGGTCTGTATAGTCAAACCTATGATATTTCCAGTAGCCATGTATGGATGTGAGAGTTGAACCATGAAGAAAGCTGAGTGCTGAAGAATCGATGCTTTTGAACTGTGGTGTTGGAGAAGACTCTTGAGAGTCCTTTGGACTGCAAGGAGATCCAACCATTCCATTCTAAAGGAGATTGGTCTTGGGTGTTCTTTGGAAGGAATGATGCTAAGGCTGAAACTCCAGTACTTTGGCCACCTCATGCGAAGTGTTGACTCATTGGAAAAGACTCTGATGCTGGGAGGGATTGGGGGCAGGAGGAGAAGGGGGCAACAGAGCATGAGATGGCTGGAGGGCATCACTGACTCGATGAACTTGAGTCTGAGTGAACTCCGGGAGTTGGTAATGAACAGGGAGGCCTGGCGTGCTGTGATTCATGGGGTCGCAAAGAGTCGGACACTACTGAGCAACTGAACTGAACTGAGAGTGCCCCCTAGTGGTCCAAATTTGTTGGGTCAACTAGCTCATTGGCAGCCACTAGCCCTCCATTCTCTCCTGAGGACCATCTACAAATTATTAGGAACAAAAGACCTGTCGGCTTGGATGGGGATTTTTAAGTATACTTATTCCTTCTTCAAAATGTCATTTAATGGAAACACCTATCTTAAACTATTTTGTCAAATTGCATCTTCAAAGTTGAACGTAATTTTTCCAATCTATTTCAAAATAAGTCCACAACAAATTATCAAAGGTTTTCTATGAGTGAGATCTTTTTCTAAGTCTTTAAACCTTAAAAACTGAATTCAGCTCTGTATACTTACAAGACGTTGCAGTATAATAGGAAAGACAAGGACATGTGTGTATGTGTGTGTGTTCATATGCAAAGTGGCACATGAAATAGTACAACATGAATCCAGAAATAAGGAGACATTTCTTATAACAGAGAACAGTCAGACAAAAAATTAATGAGAACAAAATCGCTTTGTCTTTTTCCTAGAAATGATAGAAAGGAATGTTATCAGAGGTAATGTAGAGATATTGGGTTGGGAGCAGACTAAAGACTAGAGACACTTTCTAGACGAAAATAAGAGTAGGAGATGACAGACAGGTGGAAGTAATTTGGGAGATATGAGGTAAAGTGTTCTATTATACTATGCATTTCAAAATTTTAAAGGACATATGAATATATTATTAACCTATCTCTCCTCTCTATATGTAATAGTATACAGTTTGCAACTTGAGTTATGGAACCCAGTTGTACATCCTGATGACCTATTGATGCTAACACCATGCTTCATAATAATTAAGTCCCCTGTATACGAACCTTCAAGTTTCAAACTTTCAAAGATGCAATATACATTCTCATGTCCAGTCACTTAAGTCAGTTCACATATCTGGTATAATTTTCAAAGTACTGTAACTTTATTTTGTTTTCTTAATTTTTGTACTTGTCCTTTATGTATTATTTGTGTGAAAAGTATTTTTATTAAATAAACATTATTAATTAATTAATTAATATTAAATAAATATAATAAATAAATATAAATATAACAAATAAACATTAAGTAAATATAGTAATTAAATTAATATATTAAATATAATAAATAAATATTAATAAATAAATATTAAACAGCATTTAATAAAATATAATATAATTATTATATAAATATTTGTGTGAAAAGTATTTGTGTAAAAACCTATTACAGTACAGTACTATATAATCGATTGCTTAGTTGGACAAAGCTAGCTTTGTTGGACTTAAAAACAAATTGGAGTTGTGTACACGCTCTTAGAATGGAACTCATTTGTATGTAGGGAGCTTAATGTAGAATAGATTTTCAATACAGCTTTTGAATTCATTTTCTGAGTAACACTTTGTATTTCTTTTTTCCAACTATTACCACCCTCAAGTGCCGCAATAATATTTCAAGCTTGTCTCCTGAGCAGAGGCCAGAATGAAGTGAAAGAATAAGCTAGGTGGCTACCTGGAGGAAAAGCACTCAAGGTACAGAAAGAAGAGCTGCAGAGACCCCCGGGCAGGAAAGCAATCGCCATGTCAGAGCACCATCAAATATGGTGAAGGTGGAGAGAGTAAGGAGGAGACAGTGACTGATGTCAGAGAGGGGGCAGGGAACCAGATGGAGTAGTCTTACAGGTTGTAGTAAGAATCTGCTTTTCATCTCAGTGAGATGAAAAACCACTGGAGAGTTGTGAGCACAGAAGCCACATGATCTGAATTATGTTCTCAAAAACTCACTCCACTGGGTGGAGACCAGACTGAAGAGGGGCAAGAAGGAAAGAAGAGAGATCAGGTAGGATTATTATTGCCACCCCAGGCAAGACATGAGAGTGGCTTTGATCAGGTAAGAGCAGAGTTGGAAGTGAAAAGTGGTCAATTCTGGGCCTGCTTTGAAGAAAGAGCTAATTGACTTTCCTATCAGATTAAATGACGATATGAGAAAAATTGAGGAGATAAGGGCAACTTCAAGGTTTCTGACCAAGGTGATTAGAGACTTTCATAGACAGAGCTGCCTTTTTCCTAAACAAGGAAGAATTCACAAAAAGCAGCTGGAAGGTATGGAGGGTGAAGTAGCTGGAGTGGTGGAAATCAGGAGATCACCTAGAGATATACCAAGAAGATACCCCAATGGGGATGTCAGATAGATCATTTAATATACAAGTTCAGAAATCAGAGGAGTCAGGTGGGTTTCAGATATAAATGCTGATATTTAAATAGTTTTTAAAGCCAAGAGACAGGATACAATTGGCTGGAAATAAATTGTTGGTAGAAAGTAAAGAGTTCTAAGAATAAATTCTTGAGGCATTCCAATGTTTAGAGATCAAGGGGATGAAGGAAAACCCCTCAAAGGAGACTAAGAAGGAGCAACTGATAACAGGAAGAGAACCAAGAAAGTGCTCAGACTCCAAATCTAAATAAAGAATTTCAAGAAGGGAGCATTCTATAATCTCAAATGTCATCGTTATTTGCTATGAAATTCATATGTTGAAACTCTAATCCCCCAATGTCATTGCATTTGAAGGTGCGGTCTTTGAGAGGCAATTAGGGTGGAGCCCTCGCTGTGGGATTTGTGCCTTTATAAGAGATGCAAGACAGGCTGATTCTCTCTCTACTCTCCATGTGAAGCTACAAAGAGAAGTGAGCAGTCTGTAAACCAGAGAAGGGATCTCACCAGAAACTCACCATGCTGGCACCCTGACCTCAGACTTCCAGCCTCCAGAATGGTGAGAAGCAAATAAATCCATGTTGTTTATAATCCACCTGGTCTATTGTACTTTGGTCCAAACAAAGACACTGCTTCAAGTAGTTAAAAATACTAGCTGGAACAATAAGTGCATGTAAACACAAATATAAATAGGCAAATTTTCCTATTAAGATACAGAGACAATCTGAATAATATTCAAATCTTCTGTAGGAGACATAAAAATAATGCAATGAAGTGACAGAAATGTCAAAAGTCTGTGATTGGGCTCCCTGCTGGACTCAGGTGATTCAGTGAGCATCACATTCAAAAAAGGAAGGATGGATATGAGTGTCATCACAGATATGGGATGGGGAGAGATTATTCCTTTGTTTGGTGCTAAATGGGAAAGAGTAAATTAGATCAGGGACTTTTACTTAACATCAGAATGGAACATGTAATGTTAATTATTTAATCAATGCAAATTAATAAAAAACAACAATTTTCTTTGTCAGTCAGAAAGTCTAAATATGACTCCATCCAGGTGAACAACTTTGATATTTGTTAAAGCCATAAAAAAAAAATGACTTGGGCACCACATGTTTATATGCACAAAGGGAAAATCCCATTCCAGTTGTCAATGGTCAGAACAGACAGGTATATGGTGCCAAATTAAGGGGACCTCACACTAAGGAGAATGTCAACAGAGGAGTATCTGCAGAGAAACCTGAGCTACATTCTAACAGTAAGAAAATATAGCACACGTACAAATGATTCTGGAAAGAATTGTGAGAAAAAGAAGAGCACACTTACATAAACTCAATAAAGAGGGAAGGAGTGAAGCCAGGAGAGCAGGAATGAGAATAACTTCTGTAGGTACAGAGGACACAGTGGTAAATTGACACAGACACTCAACACAGCAAAGCAATAAGCATCCCATGCAGGTAGGAGAGAGCGTCGGTCATTCAAGGAGCACTCCTTCTGTGGTCTAATAATAAGATACAACTGTAAAGGGGAAAGACTTCCCTACCCAACTTATTTTAGCATAGAGAACACTGAAACCTAATGCTGAAAAAATTAAGCAGAGAAATTCTCCACTGAAATGAAAGTCTGGTCAGCTGGGGTCCTTTTGACAAGGTCAAAACAACTTCCTTCTTTCTGAGCACGCCGTTGACTTGTACCAGTTTGAAATCAGTTCTCCATTGTGCTTCTATTTACTTCTTGATCCTGTTGATAGATTTTCTTTCACATGTAAGACCAAATCATATGGTCAGTTTGAAAGTTGATATGAAACTAAAAAATAAAAAAAAGGGACCTAATTAAAATTAAAAGCTTTTGCACAACAAAGGAAACTATAAGCAAGGTGGAAAGACAGCCTTCAGAATGGGAGAAAATAATAGCAAATGAAGCAACTGACAAACAACTAATCTCAAAAATATACAAGCAACTCCTGCAGCTCAATTCCAGAAAAATAAACGACCCAATCAAAATATGGGCCAAAGAACTAAATAGACATTTCTCGAAAGAAGACATACAGATGGCAAAAAAACACATGAAAAGATGCTCAACACCACTGATTATCAGAGAAATGCAAATGAAAACCACCATGAGGTATGATTTCACGCCAGTCAGAATGGCTGCTATTCAAAAGTCTACAAGAAATAAATTCTGGAGGTGTGGAGAAAGGGGAACCCTCTTACACTGTTGGTGGGAATGCAAAGTAGTACAGCCACTATGGAGAACACTGCAGAGATTCCTTAAAAAACTGGAAATAGAACTGCCATATGACCCAGCAATCCCACTGCTGGGCATACACACCGAGGAAACCAGAATTGAAAAAGACACATGTACCCCAGTGTTCACTGCAGCACTGTGTATAATAGCCAGGACATGGAAGCAACCTAGATGTCCATCAGCAGACGAATGGGTAAGAAAGTTCAGTTCAGTCACTCAGTTGTGTCCGAGTCTTTGTGACCCCATGAATCACAGCACGCCAGGCCTCGCTGTCCATCACCAACTCCTGGAGTTCACTCAGACTTATGTCCATCGAGTCAGTGATGCCATCCAGCCATCTCATCCTCAGTCGTCCCCTTTTCCTCCTGCCCTCAATCCCTCCGAGCATCAGGGTCTTTTCCAATGAGTCAACTCTTCGCATGAGGTGGCCAAAGTACTGGAGTTTCAGCTTTAGCATCATTCCTTCCAAAGAAATCCCAGGGCTGATCTCCTTCAGAATGGACTGGTTGGATCTCCTTGCAGTCCAAGGGACTCTCAAGAGTCTTCTCCAACACCACAGTTCAAAAGCATCAATTCTTCGGTGCTCAGCCTTCTTCACAGTCCAACTCTCACATCCATACATGACCACAGGAAAAACCATAGCCTTGACTAGACGAACCTTTGTTGGCAAAGTAATGTCTCTGCTTTTCAATATGCTATCTAGGTTGGTCATAACTTTGCTTCCAAGGAGTAAGCGTCTTTTAATTTCATGGCTGCAATCACCATCTGCAGTGATTTTGGAGCCGCAAAAAATAAAGTCTGACACTGTTTCCACTGTTTCCCCATCTATTTCCCATGAAGTGATGGGACCGGATGCCATGATCTTTGTTTTCTGAAGGTTGAGTTTTAAGCCAACTTTTTCACTCTCCTCTTTCACCTTCATCAAGAGGCTCTTTAGTTCCTCTTCACTTTCTGCCATAAGGGTGGTGTTATCTGCATATCTGAGGTTATTGTGATTTCTCTTGGCAATCTTGACTCCAGCTTTTGCTTCTTCCAGTCCAGAATTTCTCATGATGTACTCTGCATAGAAGTTAAATAAACAGGGTGACAATATACAGCCTTGACGTACTCCTTTTCCTATTTGGAACCAGTCTGTTTTTCCATGTTCAGTTCTAACTGTTGCTTCCTGACCTGCATACAGATTTCTGAAGAGGCAGGTCAGGTGGTCTGGTGTATAATAGCCAGGCCATCTCTTTCAGAATTTTCCACAGTTTATTGTGATCCACACAGTTAAAGGCTTTGGCATAGTCAATAAAGTACAAATAGATGTTTTTCTGGAACTCTCTTGCTGTTTCCATGATCCAGCGGATGCTGGCAATTTGATCTATGGGTCCTCTGATTTTTCTAAAACCAGCTTGAACATCAGGAAATTCACGGTTCACATATTGCTGAAGCCCGGCTTGGAGAATTTTGAGCATTACTTTACTAGCATGTGAGATGAGTGCAATTGTGTGATAGTTTGAGCATTCTTTGGCATTGCCTTTCTTTGGAATCAGAATGAAAACTGACGTTTTCCAGTCGTGTGGCCACTGCTGAGTTTTCCAAATTTGCTGGCATATTGAGTGCAACACTTCCACAGCATCATCTTTCAGGATTTGAAATAGCTCAACTGGAACTCCATCACCTCCACTAGCTTTGTTCATAGTGATGTTTTCTAAGGCCCACTTGACTTCACATTCCAGGATGTCTGGCTCTAGGTCAGTGATCACACCATCGTGATTATCTTGGTCTTGAAGATCTTTTTTGTTCAATTCTTCCGTGTATTCTTGCCACCTCTTTTTGATATCTTCTGCTTCTGTTAGGTCCATACCATTTCTGTCCTTTATCGAGCCCGTCTTTGCATGAAATATTCCCTTGGTATCTCTAATTTCTTGAAGAGTTCTCTAGTCTTTCCCATTCTGTTGTTTTCCTCTATTTCTTTGCATTGATCGCTGAGGAAGGCTTTCTTATCTCTTCTTGCTATTCTTTGGAACTCTGCATTCAGATGCTTATGTCTTTCCTTTTATCTGTGGTACATATACACAATGGAATATTACTCAGCCATTAAATAAAATACATCTGAATCAGTGCTAATGAGTTGGATGAAACTGGAGCCTATTATACAGAGTGAAGTAAGCCAGAAAGACAAACACCAATACAGTATACTAATGCATATATATGGAATTTAGAAAGATGATAACAGTAACCCTGTATGTGAGACAGCAAAAGAGACACAGATGAACAGTTTTTTGGGCTCTGTGGGAGAGGGCGAGGGTGGGATGATTTGGGAGAATGGCACTGAAACATGTATATTATCATATGTGAAATGAATCTCCAGTCCAGGTTCGATGCAAGATACAGGGTGCTTGGGGCTGGTGCACTGGGATGACCCAGAGGGATGGGATGGGGAGGGAGGTGGGAGGGGGCATCAGGATGGGGAATACGTGTACACCTGTGGCAGATTCATGTCAATGTATGACAAAAGCAATACAATATTGTAATTAGCCTCCAATTAAAATAAATAAATTTATATTAAAAAAGAAATTTTATAGGATTCAAGATATCTGATCAAACATATGTACTCTCCTCCTTTCCAACCAAACTTCCTACTGGGATAAAATTTACAAGTATAAGCAGGATGATACTAAATCCATAATGTGGAAAAAATAAAAAGTTGAAAGATATCAACAGTTCCCATAAGACAAAAAGTAGATGCGAGCATTCTGATGGGTGAGACAGAGAGGGAGAAAGCACAGCCCAGAATGAACTATGAGAAGATTTTACTGGACATGCAAGTGAAGGAAACTTACTCCTTAGGAACCTTTAGAGATTCTGACTGAGAAAGAAAAAGTGTGATGGAGGGCAGGAGGGACAGCACATGGGGACAAACTGAAGGTCACTGTGTGGAATATTTATACTAGTCCCCCTGCTGCTGGACTTACATGTGAGACACATAGCAGGCTGGCCTGTATGTGGGCACCTGATGTTCACTAAGGTTGAAATAAAATACCTGGAGTGCTGATTTTTCCTGTGAATACTTAACAGTACTAAGTGAAGTGCAGTCGCTCGGTCGTGTCCAACTCTTTGCGACCCCATGGACTGTAGCCTACCAGGCTCCTCTGTCCATGGGATTTTCCAGGCAATAGTGCTGGAGTGGATTGTTATTTCCTTCTCCAGGGGATCTTCCTGACCCAGGGGTCGAACCCAGGTCTCACGCATTGTAGACAGACGCTTTACCGTCTGAGCTACCAGGGAAGTAACAGAGCTGAGCCACCTTCAAACTGATATTAGGTGGAAAGGAGAGGAAGAAACAAGCTAATAATCAGTTCCTGCTCTTTCATCCTAAAAAGAAGCCTGCCAAGTAACATGGTAAGTCCACATGGCCAGACTACTGGCCAAGAATCCCATTCAGGAAGAAACTTTGTGGAGAACAGGGACACAATGATGTAAGAAGTCCATCCCACTACCCAGTTCTTCATTCTTAAGTATAAACCAAGAACAAAGTAACACTAGACATTAATAAGTACAGATGGTATCTCTTTCCATACCTTGAAGCATCAAGTCATCAACTGTGAATATGAGAGTCATTATAACTGGAACCAAAGTTGTGGCAGAATGTCATGCTTTATGGTCTCGTATGGAAATGCATATTTGGAGAATGACCAAAGGATCTAAGAAAATAATATAATGGTTCCTTGGTCACTACTCTCAAAAAATCTGGAGTCTTAGCTTTGAATAATAATTATTCATATTTTAAAAATTTTTCTCTCTTAAGTTCTTTACCATACATTATTTTAATTTTTCCAGATTGGTAAGAAATAGAAAGGGCTTCCTGGTGGCTCAGATGGTAAAGAATCCACCTGCAATTTGGGAGACTTGTGTTCAATCCCTTCAATCTAAGAGACCTTGGGAAGATCCCCTGGAGAATGGGAATGGTTACCCACTCCAGTACTCTGACCTAGAGAATTCCATGGACAGAGGAGCCTGGCAGGCTATAGTTCATGGAGTAGCAAAGAGTCGGGCACAACTGAGCAGCTAACACTTTGACTTTTCACTTTTCCCATAAGATTCTCGCCTGGAGAAGCTCACATCGCAAAGAGTTGGACATGACTGAGTGACTCACTTTCACTTTCAAGAAATAGAGAAAGAAATTAACTTTTTAAAAACAATAATTTTCAAGTCTACCATTTGTTGAATGCACTAACATGACAATTGAGTTCCATGCTAGTAGTAGACACTGCTGGTGCTCAACCTAGACCCCCTTTTCCAGGCCAGTGGACCCAATTCCCAGCTGCTGCAAATGTTGGCTATGCTTGGCTCATAGCTGCCCTCTTTCCCAGAAAACTGATAAACATCACCATTCTCCAGTAATGTATACCCATGCTCCAATGAATGCCTTATTCTAAGGTCAGCTGTATGGCCCCCTTGACTTAAGGTGGGAGGGACCAATTCTGTGGGGGCATTTCATGCTCCAGAAACCCCCATGAAGTCAGGCTGGATCAAGAGTTCAGCTCAGCCACATTCATTTTTACCCTCTTCCCCTCCCCACTTAACTTGCTTTTCTCAAAATAAGATGGGTGTCAGAAATCCCAACTTTGGCTTTGTTAAGGAAGTCAACCTAAGACAATGTGCTACCTCACTTAATCCTAAACCTATCCTGAAATATATATGAATATAGCCTGAAATCAAGTTACTCATTAGCAACAAAAGATAATCAGACCAGCACCACAAACCAGGTTCTTTCCAGTGGCACCAGAAGACACACAAGTGCAAAGAGAATTCGAGTATCTTGAGCTCAATACATTTCATGCTCTTTCTTATTGCCTTTCAAGTGCTTTTCCCATGATTTGGAAATATTTCTGAGTCATAAGTTTCCAGACTGAGAACTTGAAGCAAATTCCGATTAGATTACATCCTTCTTTGCATACTAAGTTGTTTCAGTTGTGTCTGATTCTGTGCGACCCCATGGGCTGTGGCCTTTTATACTTTTAGATCCTCTTGAGAAATTTGTATGCAGGTCAGGAAGTACCAGTTAGAACTGGACATGGAACAACAGACTGGTTCCAAATAGGAAAAAGAGTTCATCAAGGCTGTATATTGTCACTCTGTTTATTTAACTTATATGCAGAGTACATCATGAGAAACGCTGGACTGGAAGAAACACAAGCTGGAATCAAGATTGCTGAGAGAAATATCAGTAACCTCAGATATGCAGATGACACCACCCTTATGGCAGAAAGTGAAGAGGAACTAAAAATCCTCTTGATGAAAGTGAAAGAGGAGAGTGAAAAAGTTGGCTTAAAGCTCAACATTCAGAAAATGAAGATCATGGCATCCGGTCCCATCACTTCATGGGCAATAGATGGGGAAACAGTGGAAACAGTGTCAGACTTTATTTTTTGCGGCTCCAAAATCACTACAGATGGTGACTGCAGCCATGAAATTAAAAGACACTTACTCCTTGGAAGGAAAGTTATGACCAGCCTATATAGCATATTGAAAAGCAGAGACATTACTTTGCCAAAAAAGGTACGTCTAGTCAAGGCTATGATTTTTCCTGTGGTGATGTATGGATGTGAGAGTTGGACTGTGAAGACGTCTGAGTGCCGAAGAATTGATGCTTTTGAACTGTGGTGTTGGAGAAGACTCTTGAGAGTCCCTTGGACTGCAAGGAGATCCAACCAGTCCATTCTGAAGGAGATCAGCCCTGGGATTTCTTTGGAAGGAATGATGCTAAAGCTGAAACTCCAGTACTTTGGCCACCTCATGCAAAGAGTTGACTTATTGGAAAAGACCCTGATGCTGGGAGGGATTGGGGGCAGGAGGAGAAGGGGACGACAGAGGATGAGATGGCTGGATGGCATCACTGACTTGATGGACATGAGTCTGAGTGAACTCCGGGAGTTGGTGATGGACAGGGACGCCTGGCGTGCTGTGATTCATGGGGTCGCAAAGAGTCGGACACGATTGAGCGACTGATCTGATCTGAGTCAGTGACTATGTGCACAAAACTGAGTAAAAATCTTAATTAGTCATTTCCAGCTTTTCCCGCTCTTTGGACTAAATAAGCAATGTCATGTCTAACAGACCACTACTTCAGCTTTATGATGACTGTGACTTCTAATTTTTTTCCCTGGATCTATTTATTGTTGTTCAGTCACTCATTCATATCTGACCCTTTGCAACCCCATGGACTGTAGCATACCAGGCTTCCCTGTGCTTCACCATCTCCTGCACAAACTCATGTCTATTGAGTCTTGATGCCACCCAACCGTCTCGTCTTCTGTCATCCCTTTCTCCCCTGCCTTCAATCTTTCCCAGCATCAGGGTCTTCCAATGAGTCAACTCTTTGCATCAGGTGACCAAAGTGTTGAAGCTTCAGCGTCAGTCCTTCCAGTGAATATTCAGGGTTAATTTCCTTTAGGATTGACTGGTTTAATCTCCTTGCAGTCCAAGGGACTCTCAAGAGTCTTCAACACCACAGTTCAAAAGCATAAATTGATTTCCATCAGATCACAAACATTTTCCCTGGACTTTGGCATAAGTTATAGGACAATTCCACAGTGCCAGTGTCAGGAGAGGGCGGATATTCATAACCTTGTTGGTATTCCCAGCTCTCTCACCAACATTTTCTAAAACATCCTCAATACCATATGGTCTTTGATAACTGATCCATGTAGGTCTTTCATCACCATAACATTGGGTACTCAGAGATCCTTCTCAGGAAATCTGTACCCCTACACCCTGCTGTGGGTGTGGGATATTCTATGGCTGTAGCTAATTCTCTCTACCATCCCCAGCCACATTCAAGTACACAGGAATCAATGCACTCTCCCACAAGGCTCGCACCTGGAACTTTGAGTTCTACTCAGCCTTTACTCAAAATGTTAACATAGACCTCTGATCTAAATTCCTGCAACTGTCTAGGCTTTTTGTTTCAACAAGTTCTCACCTTCTGATGGTAGTCCTTCCATCCACCCATCGCATGCTTTCTTATTTAATCCACCAATGGAGTTGCAGTTGAAGATGGGTGAAGATGAGGTGGCAGATCTATAACTAAAATAATTCATGACTTACAACTTTTTCAAAATAGTTGTTTGAGACTCCTTTCTGGGACTTCCCTGGAGGTCCAGTGGTTAACACTTGGCCTTCCAATGCAGGGGGACTTCCCAATTCTCTTTCCACTTGTGTGCCTTTCATTCCCTGGTTGGGGACTAAGATCCCACATGCTTCACAGCCAAAAAGCAAAAAACATAAAATAGAAATAATATTGTAACAAATTCAGTAAAGGCTTTAAAAATGGTCCACATAAAAAAAAAAAAAAAAAAAAAAAAAAACCTTAATAAAAAACTTCTGCATTTATGTTTTTCCATTATTTTCTAAAGCAATGAATATCAAACACCTTGAATAACTACATGGGGAAAGAGAAAAATGTACCAGGAACTATGAGGGAGTATCTCAGTTATCATATTAAAATATTGTCATATATAAAAGCATCATAATACCAATTCCAGTGAGTAAAGTTATGGTATAAGACTAGAGTACAATAAGAAGATAGAAAAATATTTCAGTCACTCAAATCAAACTGTGTCTTTAATTTCCCTTCAGAATCAACTGTTTTCAGAATTATGAAAATACTTCCCTAATCAATCAAACCTTCTACACTGTTACTCTTAATCCTCATCTACAGCTAGAGAGGTAACAGAATGTCTGTGCCCTGAAGCCTAAGCTCTCCAAGAGGCACTGCCAGGGCCCCAGCAGGTTTGGGCACAGGCTGCAGGTGCCTGGGGAGCACTGTGTGCTCAACTGCACAGAGGTAGGTGGCTGAGTCGCTGGGTTCGGAGTCTCTGATACGCAGGAAGACATGCTTGTTGGTTTTATTGGACTGTGCTGTAAATTTTCCTTCCTCTTTGTTGTTGTTGGCATACACGTACAGCAGAAACTCAGGGCCTTTCCCAGGGTACTGTCTGTACCATGTGAAGTACTGAGAAGCGCTGTCAGAATAAGTGCAGCCAAGAGAGGCGGTGTCTCCCTCTGGGATGGGTAGAGATGCAGGACTCTGCTCCACTGTGTTCTGCTGGCTGCGCACCGCTGTGCAAAGAGGCATGAACACTCACTCAGAGAAGGTGAATTAGGTGGTGATGCTTCCTCTCCAGAAATCAATTTATCTTTTCACAAGCCTCCCACCTCTACCATCCCTTATTTAAGGGAAATAATGTTCATGTTTCTCCATGAGCCTAGGAGGGACAATGACTCCAAATAGTGTATTTTATGGTCCCATAGAAATGCCCCCAAACTTACAGATCAACTGAAGCCACAGGATCACTAATAAAACTCCTGAGGATTTCATCATTCTTTCCTCCTCTGGTTCACTGAAGATTCAAATTTTAAGCCCTAAAATAAAAAAAAAAAAAAAAGAGTTGAGCTCAGATATTTCAATTCTTCTCCTTTAGAAATCATAAAAAGAGCCTGTTCTATCAAAGACAAAAGAGACTTTTTTCATTACCCATGCAACACACACCACCGAGCTCCTCCTCTCTCCTCCCACTTTCCCCCACCCTCTCTCTCTCTCTCTCTCTCTCACACACACACACACACACGAAGAAATACATGAGCAGAGTTCCTAAGAAGACACTGCCATCTTGTGGACTCAAGACCCTGATCAAAGAAATATTTGAAGCATAGATCCTTACTATGGAAACTGATGAAAATAAAAATTTGCCACTTTAGTTAAATTAAAAATTTGAGAAGCATATGGTCCAAGTCAATGTGTGTGGGGATAGAGTGATGTCTACATGTGTGTTTTACATCAAATGGCAATACTTGTCTGCTTAGAAGCAGTTTTATCAAATGGCCACTCTCTCGCACTGAAAAACCAGTCCTAAGATATTCTAGTGATAGAAATCTGGGCGAGGCTCTCATGATTCAGGGGATCTGTGTAGCTTTTCTTCATATCAGGCCAACACTTCCTATCTTATTTTCCCACTCCTATTTTTAAAGAAATCTAATCTAACTCAAGTTGACTCATTGGAAAAGACTGATATTGGGAGGGATGGGGGCAGGAGGAGAAGGGGACAACAGAGGATGAGATGGCTGGATGGCATCACTCACTCAATGGACATGAGTCTGAGTGAACTCCGGGAGTTGGTGATGGACAGGGAGGCCTGGCGTGCTGCGATTCATGGGGTCACAAAGAGTCGGACACGACTGAATGACTGAACTGAACTGAACTGAATCTAACTCAAAAGAATCCTCTTAAGACACAATGACCTAAAATCTAACTGAACAAACATGTTTCCAGCTCACAACTTGGGCAGATTTTTAACAAAGTCAAGGACTTAATTCTTAATTCCATTTTGTGCCAGTGGCATATCTGTGAGGAATCATCGCTTACTTGGGCTGATGGTAGTAGTAGATGGACCAGCCTTCAGTACCTAGAGTGTAAATAAAACCCAAAGGATGTGTTCATGAGTCTAACCCCTCTTCTTATACACAGCCCTGGCATCTCAGGATTAATCTCCAAAGTTATGGATCTGGTATCAGTCTCTCTAACAAGCTTCCCTGGTGGCTCAGTGGTAAAGTATCCGCCTGGCAATGCAAAAGATGTGGGTTCAATCCCTGGGTCGAGAAGATTCCCCAGGAGAAGGAAATGGCAAGCCACTCCAGTATTCTTGCCTGGAAAACCCCATGGACAGAGGAGCCTGGCAAGGCTATAGTCCATGGGGTTGCAAAAGAGTCAGACATGACTTAGCAACTAGACAAGGACAGCAACAATCACTCTCTGCCTTTCTATTGTACCCTAACCAGCAAACCAGGTTTATCAGAGTGTTACCTATGCAAGAAGTTTAACTGAGTCTAATGGAAAAAGAAGCACAGACAAGTACTGTTCCTTCTCACTTTGCCTCCTGCCTCATGCCCTTGAAGAAGCTAGTGGCTAGAGACCAGCAGGTCCATTTCTGCTCAAGAACTAGGTAAACAGTATCCATCAAAGATGGACTGGTCAGGTCCTCCCTATTCCCACCGACAACTATGTAGGAAGTAGGATGAGGGAGATGCTAACAGTGGGATCCTTTTCTTTAAGAGAATACTGCTTCTGACAAAACTCACACAGCTATTTCTCACTCTCCTGCTCTTCTGGGAATCCTATTAAACTTATGTCAGAAAATTTGACAATATCCCACAGGTCCTTTAGTCTAAGTTCATTTTTCTTCCTTCTATTTTCTTTCTGCTCTCTGACTGGACAACTTCAATTAACCTATCTTCAAGTTCTTTCTCCTGCCTATTCAAATAAACTGTTGAATTTTTCTTATAAAATGTTCTCTGTGTAACAATTTCTCTGCCCTGAGAGAGTGCTGAGTTATGTGACACATAGACAAGCCCTTTGCGTTAGTCCTTGAGGGAGCCACGAGACAGGTTAAAGCAGTGAAGCTCTGCTCTTTCATGACAAAGAGCTCTTCCCCCTCCACCACAGGAACCCACCCTGGGGATGCAGGCAGCTATCTAAAAGCTGTCATGGATTCAGTGATGGAAAGACGGAACAAGGGTGAGTGAAAACACCCAGGGCTTTCCTGCCAGGCATCCGTTTCCTTCTACTTTGTGTTTGCTCGGCTGCTGCACAGCTCTCTGTGGTGTTTGCCTCTATGTACAGGTAAATGTCCTAAAGTTTCCTGTCTTTCTAAGCTGTCCTCTTCCTGGACCTTTGGCTGCAGAGAGAAGACTTTTCATGGCCTTTTTTGTCCACGTCTGTTGGCACTTCCAGGTTCCTGGCTTCTCCAGGACTCACTTGGGTTACATGAGGCAAAAGGAAGCTCAGGGAGCTCACTGCTCTATCATTCCTCAAGCCCCAAGTTCCTAAGCTAGTCTGGCTTCTTCTCTCCAAATTCTTATGTTTTTCTTTTACATGTGGGCCAGGGTTTCTAACTTTCCTTAACAGGTTGAGTAGAAAAAAAAAAAAAAAATACACCTACTACAGCTTGTCAGAAGTGGAAAGAAAGCATGATGCTTCCTTCTTTGCCTGAAGAGTGAACCTCTGACCAGCTTGGCTAGTCCACCTCCTTGGCAGTAGGCCAGTCAAAATGGTACTAAAATTATTTAATTCTTGTTCAGCCGCCTAGATTCTCCTGTTGAATAAATACGGCCCTAGATTATGAAGATAACTATGGTTTACTTGAATACACTGCTCTAAGAATTCCCTTAAATGGCCCACTAGGCCCAAGGTGGTGAATATAAATGATCTCTGTAAATGGCATGAAAATGCTCTTATTCCTCTTGCTCCTTATCATTCTATACAAAAGTTTTGAGTGTGATTAGGAAATGACTAGGAAAAATGGAAAAGTTATAGCTACTAGAATGATCACACCAATTTTGTGGTAGTGGAAAAGGAGCAACAACCCTGGTACTAGAGAAGGGAACACCTTAGACCCTGGTAAGTTTGTATTTGTTGGAAGGGAAGGTTGTTCATGCTCTCTTTGTATGCTAGACAAAGCACTGCAGCCTAAGCAGAACAACCATATGGTCTGTGAAAACAGAAAAACTGGTATGAATACGGCTTGTCCTGGACTGTTATTCTGTGCCTGAAGTCATCAACGGAAGCTGTTCAACATGGATTCCCAACCCCCTATGTGTACAAACCTATAAATCAGCACAAGTTTGTTTGAGTATGGTGGGTTCAAATGCATATGCTTTTGGTGTCTGCCCATCTTGAATTATGCCTCATGAATGACACTGCTTATATAACTTAATAAGTGATGTAATGATGATTCTAATCAAGTTTAACAATAAATTTAAAACTGGACCAATCTGTCTCCCTTGGAGTTTGTGTTTGGGAAGAAAGAACATCTCTCCATTGGGAAGGATGGTTGATTTTTGGTCCCTTTTTAGAAATTAAACCAAAGACCAGTGTGTCCAATTCCCTTGCATGGGTCATAATGAATATCATACGACATCCAAGCTGTTTATATCCTGGAACTTACTCACAGTTGACTGAATCTGGGATCCTAGAAGACATGACTGAGCTTAATCATGCAGATTGGTCTCATCCTGCTATATAAATTTCTGCTCACAGTTTCTGTTTATTCGCTAAGCTGTGTTCAGCTCTTTTATGACCCCATGGACTGTAGCCTGCCAGGCTCCTCTGTCCATGAGATTTTCCAGGTGAAAATACTGGAATGGGTCACCATTTTCTGCTCCAGGGTATCTTCCCAACCCAAGGATCAAACCAGTGTTTCCTGTGTCTTCTGGATTGCAGGCAGATTCTTTACCACTGAGCCACAAGGGAAGCCCTGCTAATAGTGGATTGAATTAACTGTTGTTAGAGAAAAATCAAATAGATTTAATCTCAGTCTTTGTCATTCAGAGAAATAAGAACAGTGGATGGAGTGGCAAACTCTCAAGAAAAATTTCTAGAAATGAATACAATTTAGAACCATGAAGTGAATGTTGTTGAAAGGCAGTTCGCTGTGAGTCTCTTATACTTCTACATGATGTTCTGGGTTTACCAACAACGTAAGGTCATTACCACTCAACCTGAACCATTTCTCAGAGTTGTGCTTGCAGCATGTAACCTTGATGGATGGGGTAATATCTTCTCTGAGACAAAGAGTGAGCTTGCTTACTGCTTGGCAATAGCAATACCAAATAGCAATGAATTCCTCAAGCTCACTATTCTTCAGCTGTGACACAATCCCATCACATGCATCCATTTTACACCCCTGAACTGTGGTGTTGGAGAAGACTCTTGAGAGTCCCTTGGACTGCAAGGAGATCCAACCAGTCCATTCTGAAGGAGATCAGCCCTAGGATTTCTTTGGAGGGAATGATGCTGAAGCTGAAACTCCAGCACTTTGGCCACCTCATGTGAAGAGTTGACTCCTTGGAAAAGACTCTGATGTTGGGAGGGATTGGGGGCAGGAGGAGAAGGGGACGACAGAGGGTGAGATGGCTGGATGGCATCACTGACTCGATGGACGTGGGTCTGAGTGAACTCCGGGAGTTTGTTATGGACAGGGAGGCCTGGTGTGCTGTGATTCATGGGGTCGCAAAGAGTCGGACATGACTGAGCGACTGAACTGAACTGAACTGAAATCACCATGAGAGACTTATGGACAAAGGCAACTGAAGGAAATATGCTAGTATCCATGCTGCTTGCTGTGTCCTAAGTAAAAGCATCCTTCATCTCTGACACAGGATTTCTGACTTTACTGGTAACACCAAAGAAAAAACAAGCTATTCGCCTGTAAGAGAGTAAGATCTGCTGCTGCTGCTGCTGCTGCTAAGTCGCTTCAGTCTTGCCCGTCTCTGTGCGACCCCATAGACAGCAGCCCACCAAGCTCTGCCGTCCCTGGAATTCTCCAGGCAAGAACACTGGAGTGGGTTGCCATTTCCTTCTTCAATGCATGAAAGTGAAAAGTGAAAGTGAAATAGCTCAGTCGTGTCCAACTCTTAGCGACCCCATGGACTGCAGCCTACCAGGCTCCTCCATCCATGGGATTTTCCAGGCAAGAGTACTGGACTGAGGTGCCATTGCCTTTTTTGAAGTAAGACCAAGACCTGACAAAACCCTCTCTGCCACCTTTAGAGATACTATAATAAATACTTGAATTACTTTTGAGAAAAATGTTTCCCCAAACTGGTCTAAAATGGATCTTTTCTGAAGGATATTCTTTATAGTCTCACATGGGACTTAACTATTATTTCTAATGAAATGCTTTAGCAATTCTCTTACATACTGTAATGGAATAAAGACTCCCGGGAAATTAGTGTTACGCCCTCAAATGACTATTAATCATGTGAGGAACTTAATACCAGTACACAATCAAAAGTAGAATAAAAATGAACCAGCCCTCTGACCATAATTATGATCTCTAATCAAAGCTTTAAAAAAAAAAAAAAAACTTATCTCCTATAAAATGTTTCTACCAAGGCTAATTATTTGAATATGTTTCCTGAGACTTTCTCTTGCAGTAATTTGAAATCAAATTTTGACACGTGCTCATAATTATTTGACTTGAAATTCCTTTTATATTTTCCAAAGTCTTTGGGACATGTCTTTTTTTTTTCTCTTTTACATATTGCACTGCAGGGTTTCTAGCTTTCAAGTCGACCAGATTCATTGAGATTACACCTGATAAAGTGAAGTCAGTTGACTGAGGACAGACTGAGACCCTGCGTGGATCTAATTATTTAACAGAGCCTACTGAGCAAAGGAAGGCTGGAACCTGAGTCTTCAAGTAAAGGCCAGAGATAACTGAACTATACCACATAAAAAGCAATGAGAACATATGTGTAGTTAAGAGTTTCAAGGGTGGAAAAGACAAGAAGAGAAAAGGAAAGCAAAGAGGGAGAAGGCCCATGCAACATTTATTTAGTAGATATTTATCACCTGACTACTATGGGCCAGTCACTGTTCTAGACACTAAGAGTAGAGCCCATGAGCAGAACACACAACAGTACTGACCTCACAGAACTTATAGTCTAACTGGAGTTACTAGCAATGAATATATTGACATGTCAATCAAAAATATGTCTGATCATTATGGTTATTACCATTGGGAAATGACCAGGGTGTTTGATACAGAGTTAAGAAAAGGTTTGTGGATGGCTACACTAGTCAGGAAGTTCAGCAAAAGTCAGAAGGTTTTCTCTACAGTAATGATATTTGGAGAAGAAAATAGAAACCCAAGGACACTAATAGATGGAGAAATATACCATGTTCATGGATTGGAAGAATCAATATAGTGAAAATGAGTATACTACCCAAAGCAATTTATAGATTCAATGCAATCCCTATCAAGCTACCAACGGTATTCTTCACAGAGCTAGAACAAATAATTTCACAATTTGTATGGAAATACAAAAAACCTCGAATAGCCAAAGCTATCTTGAGAAAGAAGAATGGAACTGGAGGAATCAACCTACCTGACTTCAGGCTCTACTACAAAGCCACAGTTATCAAGACAGTATGGTACTGGCACAAAGACAGAAATATAGATCAATGGAACAAAATAGAAAGCCCAGAGATAAATCCACGCACATATGGACACCTTATCTTTGACAAAGGAGGCAAGAATATACAATGGATTAAAGACAATCTCTTTAACAAGTGGTGCTGGGAAATCTGGTCAACCACTTGTAAAAGAATGAAACTAGAGCACTTTCTAACATCATACACAAAAATAAACTCAAAATGGATTGAAGATCTAAATGTAAGACCAGAAACTATAAAACTCCTAGAGGAGAACATAGGCAAAACACTCTCCGACATACATCACAGCAGGATCCTCTATGACCCACCTCCAAGAATATTGGAAATAAAAGCAAAAATAAACAGATGGGACCTAATTAAACTTAAAAGCTTCTGCACAACAAAGGAAACTATAAGCAAGGTGAAAAGACAGCCTTCAGAATGGGAGAAGATAATAGTAAATGAAGCAACTGACAAACGACTAATCTCGAGAATATACAAGCAACTCCTACAGCTCAACTCCAGAAAAATAAATGACCCAATCAAAAAATGGGCCAAAGAACTAAATAGACATTTCTCCAAAGAAGACATACAGATGGCTAACAAACACATGAAAAGATGCTCAACATCACTCATTATCAGAGAAATGCAAATCAAAACCACTATGAGGTACCATTACATGCCAGTCAGAATGGCTGCCATCCAAAAGTCTACAAGCAATAAATGCTGGAGAGGGTGTGGAGAAAAGGGAATCCTCTTACACTGTTGGTGAGAATTCAAACTAGTACAGCCACTATGACAGCCACTATGGAGAACAGTGTGGATATTCCTTAAAAAACTGGAAACAGAACTGCCTTATGATCCAGCAATCCCACTGCTGGGCATACACACTGAGGAAACCAGAAGGGAAAGAGACACGTGTACCCCAATGTTCATCGCAGCACTGTTTATAATAGCCAGGACATGGAAGCAACCTAGATGTCCATCAGCAGATGAATGGATAAGAAAGCTGTGGTACATATACACAGCCATTAAAAAGAATACATTTGAATCATTTCTAATGAGGTGGATGAAACTGGAGCCTATTATACAGAGTGAAGTAAGCCAGAAAGAAATACACCAATACAGTATACTAATGCATATATATGGAATTTAGAAAGATGGTAACAATAACCCTGTATATGAGACAGCAAAAAAGACACTGATGTATAGAACAGTCTTTTGGACTCTTTGGGAGGGGGAGAGGGTGGGATGATTTGGGAGAATGGCATTGAAATACATATAATATCATATATGGAACGAGTCGCCAGTCCAGGTTCGATGCACGATACTGGATGCTTGGGGCTGGTGCAGTGGGACGACCCAGAGGGATGGTATGGGGAGGGAGGATGGAGGAGGGTTCAGGATGGGGAACACATGTATACCTGTGGCGGATTCATTTCGATATTTGGCAAAACCAATACAATATTGTAAAGTTTAAAAATAAAATAAAATTTTAAAAAAAGAATAATCATGCAGAGAAAACAGAAAACCAAAAAAAAAGAAAAAAGAAAAAAAGAAAATAGAAACCCACTCTAGTATTCTTGCCTGGAAAATCCCATGGACAGAGAAGCCTGGTGAACTACAGTCCCTGGGGTAACAAAAGAGCTGGACACAATTTAATGACCAAACATAAACAAGTGATATTTGACCAGAGACCTGAAGGATGAAAATAAGTCAGTCTCATCAAGATCTGGGGGAGGAAAATTGCAGATAAATGAAAGAATAAGACCCAACATGGGACAAGACTTGGTAAGTTTAGAAAACTGAAAGATCAGCATCGTGACTGCACAGAGAGTCAGGCAAGAGAGTTATGAACTAAGATTGAAGGGTCAGGTGGGATTCACGTTGTGCAGAATCATGTATAGCATAGCCAAGAGTTTGTATTTTATTCTAGAGACAATAGAAATCCATTGAAGCATTTAGGCAGGTGGCAACAACTTTGATTTATAATTAAAAAAACACTTTTGTGACCAGTTAGCTTAGTTTCTCAAATTTCAAAGTGGTAGAATCACCTGGGGATTTGTTAAAATGAAGATTCAAATTCAGTAGGTTTGGAGTTGATCCTGGGATTCTGCGCAAGTTCTAATATTGCTGGTCTATATTTTGAATATCAAAACTCTGGGTAATACACTTTGAGAGAAAAGAGACAAGTTAGAAGGTAACCTGGATCAGAACAGTGTTTTCCAAATTTTGTTTAATACATCTTATTTTATGAAAGTGAAAGGTAAAGTGAAAATGAGGTCACTCAGTCGTGTCCGACTCTTCGCGACCCCATGGACTGCAGCCCACCAGGCTCCTCCATCTATGGGATTTTCCAGGCAAGAGTACAGGAGTGGGGTGACATCACCTTCTCCTTATTTTATGAAAAGATCAGTTCAATTCAGTCACTCGGTTGTGTCCAACTCTTTGCAACCCCGTGGACTGCAGCATGCCAGTCTTCTCTGTCCATCACCAACTTCCAAAACTTGCTCAAACTCATGTCTATAGAGTCAGTGATGCCATCCAATCATCTCATCCTCTGTCATCATCCCCCTTCTCCTCCTGTCTTCAATTTTTTTCAGCATCAGGATCTTTTCCAATGAGTCAGTTCTTCACATCAGGTGGCCAAAGTATTGGAGCTTCAATTTCAACATCAACCTTCCAATTAATATTCAGGACTGATTTCCTTCAGGATTGACTGGTTTGATCTCCTTGTTGTCCAAGGGACTCTCAAGAGTCTTCTCCAACACCACACTTCAAAAGCATCAATTCTTTGGCACTTAGCTTTCTTCATAGTTCAACTCTCACATCCATCCATGACTACTGGAAGAACCATAATTTTGACTAGATGGAACTTTGTCAGTAATGTCTCTGCTTTTAAATACGCTGTCTAGGTTTGTGATAGCTTTGAAACATCTTTTAATTTCATGGCTGCAGTCACCATCTGCAGTGCTTTTGGAGCCCAAGAACATAAAATCTATCACTGTTTCCCCATCTATTTTCCATCTGCCATGAAGACCAGATGCCATGATCTTAATTTTTTGAATGTTGGGTTTTAAGCCAGCTTTTTCACTTTTATGAAAATATATTAGTTCTTATTCTTTGTGAGGTACTCTGATGTTTTCTAATCTTATTTTTTATTACAAAATATGTAATGACAAAAACCTTACTGATTAAAATAAAAGGATATTAAAACTGAAATTTTTCACTTAGTAAAATGAAAACTAATTTAAGGTAGTAATATCCTGACTTGGTATAGTATTGGAAAGTCAGCAGCCTCATGGGTTGCTGTTGAAGCCATAGCTTGGTGAAAAATTTCTTCATGGAAACCAAACATTTAATGTCATGTTTTTTCCCTTATCCAAGCAATTTCACTTCCATTGAAACTACAACTTAAATGATGTTTGTTCATAAAAATTTTGTCTATAATACTGTATAATTGGAAAAATACCAAAGAGTGATTAGTTTTTTAAATACATCTAAATAATGGAAATTAGCCAATCATTTAAAATTATGCCTTTAATATATGTTTTCTGACATGGAAATATCTACAATGTTGAGAAAAACAAATATGTTTATAAATTCTGGGTATATTATAGTCCCTCTAACAGAAAAATATAGCTGTATAATACATGCACCCAAAATTCTGAAAACTGGTGATAGTCATAACCTTCATGCCATGAAATTATGGGAGTGTTCTCTTTTTAAATGTGTTTATATCTTCTAATTTATTTAAAATTAATATACATAATTAAGTAATAAAATTTTAGCTTAATTTAAATTTAAAATACTAGACTCCTTCCTTCAAACTCTGGATCCATTTTTTATCTTTAGTGGAAGAAGCAACTGACAAAAGGTTAGTGTCTGAGTTCTGTTTCCAGCTTCCATTTTGTTATAAGTCATGCTTTAAGTGGCCATTCAAATCCTGTAAATCCTAATTCTTTCACCTATGAAATGAACGGCATGGACTGAATCAGTATTTCTTAATGTATGATTGATGCAAGAGGTCATGGTAGGCAGTACATAAAAGAAAATTGTAATTGTTGTAGATAAGGTATTATTTTAATTTGTAATATGTTACATATAAGGTGTTATTTTAATTTGTAATAGAAAAAATATAACCTGCACATTAAATATATGGTTTTATATATAACATCTATTAAAACAAGGATAACTTTTTACACAGTCATTAAGTAAATTTAATATTAAATTAGTAAATAATTGTATAAATGGTACACAGATATAAAAAAATATCATGAAGACCATGAACCAATGAGTATGAGGCTACTGGTGAGGGTACAGCATGGTGAAAACTTGTTTTCTGAACTGGAGCCTGAGCACAAAAGGGCCTGCCCTCTCACCTGAAGGGTAGACAGTGAAAAGAAATCTTGGCAAACAGGCCCAGGAGGAGTACAATTTGCACTGAGGAATGAACTTTCAATAGTAACAAAAGGAAATGTAATTCAACATAAATTCAGATTCATCACATAAGGGAGGGATAGATTATCCTTGATTTCTGTTTGGAGACAGAGATTTTAAGAAAACTCCCTCTGTGGATAAAGGAAACACCTTTATTCCCACCCCAAGGCTAGACCCCTGTCAAGAGGCCCAGCTGGCAGTTGTGGGACAGGCTGCAGGTGCTTGGAGAGCACTGCGATGCAAAGCCCAAAAGTAGGTAGCTGAGTCTCCAGGGTGGGAGACTGAGAATCACAAAACACTGTAAACCTTCTCTTTTCCCAGGAGTTCTTTAAAATTTTTGTCTGCCTCCTCTTTCTGGCTTGATTGAATTAAAGACAAAGATACAAGTTCTTTCCCAGGCTCCTGCTTGAACCAAACAAAGTTGTAAAATGTTTTCTTTTGATAAGTACAATTAAGATCGGCATATGTTCTCTCCTGGATACTCAGGAATGAAGGACTCTGGTCCAATGTATATTGACTGCTCACCCCTGTTTGAACAGAGAACCACAGACAAAGGAGATATATTAATGGCTGATTATTTTTTGAAAGAATATATTTCATTTTCACAATCCCCCTCCAGGTGACCCCAATAACACTAGCCCTTTCTATAACTTTCAGATTTATAGAGATTACTAGGATCTGCTCTTTTTATTCATAGCTTTAAAACCAGCCAATTCACAGCACAGCTGCCTAAAAAGAACCAGGAATGAAACTCCCAAAGACTTCTCCATTTTTTCCATTCACCAGACTCATGAGAACTCAGGTTGGAATCTGTGAGCTCTCAGACACTAACAGGTCAAGCAACTTGTTTATCTGAGTGCATATTCATAAATCTGCTGTCACAAGAAGCTGAGAGACTCCTCAGCAAATCAGAAATCAGATCCATGCCTCTGTGCACACACTCACCCAGCGTCTTCTGATCTCTGAAGAGGTAACATGGAGAGAGGACCACATCAAGATCAAGTGCAGAGTAGTTGCAGAGTAGTTGGAGAGATACACCTACTTTTTATCTCCTAGATTTTTCTCTTCTCTTTCTACTTACATAAAATTTTTGAGCATCTACCATGTACAAGTTATAAAAATTGAATAACTAAAATCAACCCTCTCCAGGAAAAATCTTGTAAGATTGTTTTCTCTCCGATCAGTGCAAAACCTTCTCAATGAGCTGATATATATGAATTTAGTTATTGACACTGTAGCTCAGGATAATTATCTTATATCCAGACCCTGCTTCATAAGTCTTGTATGGATTCTTCTTCCAATCTACATTAAATTATACAAGAAGGAAGGTATTGTAATTTTCTGCGCATAATGCCTGTGAGATAAAGAAAGCAAATGCAAAAGACATTAGCGGTCTTACCAAATATTGTCATCAGCTTTGTCAACATTTCGCTTTTATACTCAATCGACATTCTACTAGTTGCTGGACCCCACACAGAGCTGACCTCTCCCTTTTAATCAAAATCATCATCTACTTCAGTGTAGTAATGCAATGTGATGGTCTTACCCTTGGGAATAACCAGGTGAGCAGTTAACTTTCTGTGTTGAGCGAGGATACCTCTATGTTAGTAGATACAAATTCAGCCATATCTGAAAGAGAAGCACTAGCTCACTTTGAAATTGCATACAACATTTCAAAAAATGCTCCTTGACAACCTCCAGGTGCAGGTTTGGGTACAGAGTGCGAGTGCCTGGGGAGCATTGTGCACCCACCACACAGATGTAGAAGGCTGGATCACAAAGCTGGGCAGCTGTGAGGTGCAGGGAGCTGTGCTTGGCAGTTGCGTCCACAGTTGCTGTGTACCGTCCATTTGACTTTCTGTTGTCACTGTAAGTCATGGTTATCAGGGAAACAAGACCTCTCCCAGTGTCCTGTGTGTACCACCTTAGGTTGTTAAAGGGGCTCACTATATAATTGCACTGAAATGTGCAATTCTCTCCCTCCAGGACCACCAGGGATGGAGGACTCTGTTCCACTTGGTTTTTGCCACTCACGCCTGTTTAAAAAGCAAAGAGAGATCTGAGAGATAACTCACCCATTTTTATTGCTTTCTAATTTGCGTCTCTTACTCCTTTCCAGAATCCCAGCTGAACCATAACATGGCCCCAAATTCTTCTCTCCTTCTACCCCAAAGCAATACATGCAATACACCTTTTTGCAAACCTTTAAAAATATTCCCTGGACTTACTGTGTCAACCTGGCTAAAACTCTTCATTAACTTACAACAAAAATGAAGCCACAAAACCACCAGAGAGGGTCTCACATGCATCTCCATTTTCTGCACGGGGCTGTCCCCCAAAACTGACTTGTCTATTCAACACCTTTTATTTTTTTACATTAACAAAAGATTCTCAGGGATTACGCTTAGCCAATCAGAGACTACAACCCTATTGAGCCAAAGACCAGATTTTGCTGCTTCATACTCAATCATACCCACAGGCAAGGCCAATGCAAATACTGCCATCTGGGGTCAGAGCTATGGTTGCTCAGAACCTTGGGTTAGGCTTCTTGCTAGGTTTCCTTCTCACTATTTTTTACATAACACTGTATATAAGCCCCTATAAGTCTCTGTAAACAGAGTAGGTTAGTATATAAAACATATGTTTAAAAACCCCGGTATGAATTCTGACTTATTGAATAGGAGAGTTAAGCCTCAGTTTTCTCACCTGAAAATATATATGGTAACACTTTCCTGACATTTTTGAAAGATTTAAAAGACATGATGTGGACTATCAGCATAATGGCAAAGGAGGAAGCCCTATCTCTCTTTCCTCCACAGACATGGACTTAACAATGATATTAGCAACAACATACCTTGAAGGACAATGCCGAACCCAGCTAAAAGTAAACGCACTCGTGGAAGAACAAGCTGAGGGCAGTCACATTTACAGGGAAGAGAAGAGCAACTTCACTTCACCCACATCAGTCCCTCAGCCAGATGGCCTCAGCCTAGTACCAAGGAGATAGCCTGTGCCCCAGTGATTCTGGAGCTTGCACCCGACCTTCAGTCCTCTCAGGGCGCCCTCTGTGGTGTGGTTTTCTATCTTACCTCATGCCCAGTATGACAGGCAGACAGCAATCCCTCAGGACAGTGAGAAACAAAGGAAAATGTAGGACGTCTCTTTTGCTGCCAGTCCTGCTCTGTGAACTTGGAAGAGCAGAACTGAGGTTCTTCCTCCACAGGGGAAAAGAGCTTATGGGGGAGAAGAAGGAGCTGGCCTTACTGCTAGCATTTCAGAGTAGGAAAGGTCTCTATCTCTCTCTATTCAGGACGGAGCAGAGCCTGGTCCCTTGGCATAGTGATGAACAAGGAAAGGGAGAGTGTGGTTCCACAATTAGCACTGCCCTGCAAGACTGGGAATCAGCGCAGAACTGGTTTTAACCCCACACAGATGGGAATAAAGTGAAGGGGGCCTTATGCCAGATAATTCAAAGCACCCTCCATGGAGCCAGTTTCTACTTGCTTCGGGTCATACTTAGCACTGAACGACTGGAAAGGCTTGGTCACTGGAACAGCTAGCAGCAAAGGAAAAAAGAATGGTGTGGTATTACCACTAGTACTGATCTGCAAGGTGGAGAAAGGATGGAACTGAGGTGTTTCCTCCAAATGAAAAGACAGGAAACCAATGGGTCCTTGTCCAAATTTCCTCAGGAGTACACTCTCAAAGGGACTGGTCTCTATCTTGCCTCATATTTAACACTGCTGACTGAGGAAGGTCTCCTCTAGTCAAGACCAGACCATAAATACTGGGAGAGGTACCTGGTGCTTCAAAAGCTCACACAACAAAGCAAACCTACAAGATGCATAAAGAATTGAGAAAACATGATACAATCAAAGGCAGGAAATAAATTTGCAGTAACCAACTGAAAGAAATGGAAATCTGTGAATTACCTTAAAAAGTTCTAAGTGTAGAAGCTTGTGAAATTTTTCTTATTGCTTCTATTTTCCCAGTGAAATAGGAGGCCAACGAACACTTGACAGTGTGGATATCTGAGGATTTATTCCAAACTTGAAATATAATGTGCAAAGATTTTGAAAGCAAAAGAATGGCAAGAGATATATCACATAAACACTTACCTTTAAAAAGCTAACATATTATCCCCTCGTATAACAAACTAGGCCTTCAGAATAGGATTATTAGAGGTGAAGACACATGCACATTAAATTAATGCTATTGGTTCTGTTTCTCTGGGGAACCCTAATACAGAGAACTTTTAAAATTCATAAAGAAAGTTCATAAGCAAAAAACCACAGTCTCAAATTTGTATGTACCTAAATAATACATATTGTGAGTTTTACATACTTTTGTGAACATTTGTTATATTTCACAATAAAATTATTTTTAAACATCAATGGCTCAAAGAAATGGTTGATTAGAAATGCTTACTTTGGAGAAGGATGAAAACAGAATCAGTCCAGGAAAATCAAGAGCAGAAGAGCTGAGAGAAGACAAGAGAGGAAAGAGGCAAAGGGAGCAGGAGAGGAAGAGGAGAGAGAAGGGAAGAGCCTTAGACCACAGAGCTGTCCATACCTGTTCTGCTTAAATTATGGGCAAGAAGTTTGAAATACAGTAATCTATTCTCAACAACACCCTCAACAGAAGCAAGGATAGTTACTAAAGTAGATTTTTATAAACTTCATCAAAAATTAATGTGGCAACAGAAAAAAAATTCAAAAATGTCCTACAAAGCAGTGACAGAGTTCAAAACACTGAGGCAGCTGCAGATTTCAAGGCATTTCAAGTAGGTGTGATTCTTTCAAACTCCAAATCCCAGTCCTCGTTATCTAAATCCTCTTCTTCAAGAAGACAGATGACACAAAATCATTCTTGTTCTCCAGTGTTGATTGTCCACCTCCTATCCTTGTGTGGACTAATTGTGAATATGTTTTTAGTGACTTTGCCTGGGTCCCCAGCTGACAGAGTTGGGAACACAGGCAGATAGTTTCCATTGCTTGAGATGATGCTTCATACACATCTTGTGATGCGATGGGGTGGATTCATCTCTCCCTCCTTCTCCAATGGCATCTCTCCCAGCCACATTGTTTTCTCTATATTTCTAGCACAGGCTTGAAGTTGACTGGACATGTATTCCTTATGTATCCAGTAAGAAACTGGCAAAAAGCACTGCTAATGTTGAAATATAAATATTGAACAGAAAAGAATGCCGAGGTTGAAAATCTTAATAAGGAAAAATGAAAGAGATAGGAAAAAAGACAAATAAAACATTTAAAAATCAGAAGAAAAATGAGCCATTCAAGATGTTGAGCCTGGATAGCTGCCTCAAAATAAACAAAAACTGAGAAAAGATAGCCTTAACCTCAATCTCAACTCTTACACACACACACACACACACACATGCAAATTTAAAGACAAAAGTAATCTGAGAGAAATTAAAGAAAATATGAGATAAAATGTTATCATTTAAGGTGCTACAGATTGTGGAGAATGAAATGTATAACTCACAATCCATAAAAGAAAATTTTCATGAATTTACTACATACTATTTTTAAAATTCTGCATAGAAACATGAACAAAGTAAAAAAGATTGTATTAAACTTTTTTGAAGAGATATATATGACAGTTTTATGGCAACTTTCTTAACAGAGAATGCTCTTTCAAATCTATATTTAAATGACTCTACCACAGGTATATCTCTTCACGGCTGCTCCAGAAAAGCGCAGCAGCTTCTCCTTACCTTGGGCGAGTGGTATCTCCTCTCAACCGCCCCCACCCCTGACCTTGAACATGGAATAGCTCCTCTAGGCCCTCCTGCACCCATACAGTCCAAGGTAAGGGGCAGTGGCTGCACTTTGCTGGAGCAGCCGTGAAGAGATACCCCACGTCCAAGCTAAGAGAAACCCAAGTAATATGGTAGGTGTTGCAATAGGGCATCAGAGGGCAGACACACTAAGACCATAATCACAGAAAACTAGTCAATCTAATCGCACTAGGACTACAGCCTTGTCTAACTCAATGAAACTAAGCCATGCCCGTGGGGCCACCCAAGACAGGTGGGTCATGGTGGAGAGGTCTGACAGAATGTGGCCCACTGGAGAAGGGAATGGCAAACCACTTCAGCATTCTTGCCTTGAGAACCCCATGAACAGTATGAAAAGGCAAAATGATAGAATACTTAAAGAGGAACTCCCCAGGTCAGTAGGTGCCCAATATGCTACTGGAGATCAGTGGAGAAATAACTCCAGAAAGAATGAAGGGATGGAGCCAAAGCAAAAACAATACCCAGTTGTGGATGTGACTGGTGATAGAAGCAAGGTCTGATGCTGTAAAGAGCAAGATTGCATAGGAACCTGAAATGTCAGGTCTATCAATCAAGACAAACTGGAAGTGGTCAAACAAAAGATGGCAAAAGTAAACGTTGACATTCTAGGAACCAGCTAACTAAAATGGACTGGAATCGGTGAACTTAACTCAGATGATCATTATGTCTACTACTGTGGGCAGGAATCCCTCAGAAGAAATGGAGTAGCCATCATGATCAACAAAAGAGTCCAAAATGCAGTACTTGGATGCAATCTCTAAAACAACAGAATGATCTCTATTCATTTCCAAGGCAAACCATTCAATATCACAGTAATCCAAGTCTATGCCCCAACCAGTAATGCTGAAGAAGCTGAAGTGGAACAGTTCTATGAAGACCTACAAGACCTTTTAGAACTAAATCCCCCAAAAGATGTCCTTTTCTTTACAGGGGACTGGAATGCAAAAGTAGGAAGTCAAGAAACACCTGGAGTAACAGGCAAATTTGGCCTTGGAATACGGAATGAAGCAGGGCAAAGACTAATAGAGTTTTGCCAATAGAACACACTGATCATAGCAAACACCCTCTTCCAACAACACAAGAGAAGACTCTACACATGGACATCACCAGATAGTCAACACTGAAATCAGACTGATTATATTCTTTGCAGCCAAAGATAGAGAAGCTCTATACAGTCAACAAAAACAAGACCAGTAGCTGACTGTGGCTCAGATCATGAACTCCTTATTTGGAGACAAATTCAGAATTAAATTGAAGAAAGTAGGGAAAATCACTAGACCATTCAGGTATGACCTAAATCAAATCCCTTATGATTATACAGTGGAAGAGAGAAATAGATTTAAGGGTCTAGATCTGATAGATAGAGTGCCTGATGAACTATGGACTGAGGTTTGTGACATTGTACAGGAGACAGAGATCAAGACCATCCCCATGGAAAAGAAATGCAAAAAAGCAAAATGGCGGTCTAGGGAGGCCTTACGAATAGTTGTGTGCCAGGAGCCAGCGTGAGGACCTCTGCCTGTGGCAAAGGTCATGAGGAAGGAGGCTCGACATACACAAAGGCGGGATCGAGCCTCAGGAGTCCCCCTGGAAATTCTCGAGCATCTACCCCCAAAACCAGAGTCTGCCTACTTTACTACTTTGTGCTCTCACCTACACCTCTGACTTTACGGGGGGCTGTCCCCTACCACCTTTCTCTGAAAAGGAGTTAACTTAGAGCTCCAGTTAATAATAATTCCTAGGCATGACAGGACTGTTTTAACCTACAAACTCCTCTGAAGTTTCTCTAGCCTGCCTGACAGTCTTGTCTGGCCACATGTGATTGCTCACAGCCTCCCAATCGTAAGAGGCACGAGATGCTTTAAACCTTCTAAAAACAGGTCCCTTAGAAAAGTTAGAAAACTATTAGTATAAGTATAGTGGGCTGATTAGAAATTGTATTGGTGAAGGGTTTTTCATTTGTTGAGCCAATGTTTACTGCTAAGTCTCCACATCCCCTGCCCTTATACACATTAATGAATATATAGAAGAAATAAGTATTAACCTTTGATATTAATCAAGTTGGACCTTAGGCTAAGCAAATTCTTTCCTTAATTAAAACCCACTACACCCCCACCCTATAGGAATGTAACCTTACCTGGTACCTTTGAAAGGTGGCATCTGTTTTAAGAATAATCACCCCTGGAGAAATAAGTGTTCTGGTTGACTGACCGCTGTCACAAGGAGAGGGTCATAAATTGTCAGCAGGCCCCCTGGCCAGAAGATGATATAACACCCCTAAGACCTTGGTATACATTTTTATGAAGCACCTGACTTTAATAAAAGTCAGGACTGCTGACCCTGAGTGACTTTTGTATAACATCTCAGTGTATAAAAACAGACCCTGGAAAAATAAAAAAATGGGATCAGTTCCTCGAAAGACTGTTCGCCCCATGTTGTTCTCTCACCTTCTGGCTGAATTATCTGGAACGTGGAAGCTCATTAAGCCTACTAATTATGCCTGGGCTCCTAAGATCTGACTGGGGAGGCCTTAGTGTTTCCCCTCCTTCAGGAGAACGGGAGGACGCCTGCGGCCTACGTAGGTGACGTAAATTCCTTGCCTTGGAATTTTACTAGCTTTCCATGTAAACCAAGTTATTCAGCCTCTTTTCTCCTCTGAATTTTCCTACTGAGCTATCCTCATTCTATTACTTGTTTTATCTCTAATTAATATTTAATTAAAGCTATTGTATCCTGATCGCCGAAGCCGTCTCCCTTTTGAATTTCCCTGGATCCACGGCGGCTGGACCCCAGAAGTTGTGAAAAGAAGAGAAGCAAAAAGCAAAGGAGAAAGGGAAAGATATAAATGTATGAATGCAGAGTTCCAAAGAATAGCAAGAAGAGCTAAGAAAGCCTTCCTCAGCGATCAATGCAAAGAAATAGAGGAAAACAACAGAATGGGAAAGACTAGAGGTCTTTTCAAGAAAATTAGAGATACCAAGGGAACATTTCATGCAAAAATGGGCTCAATAAAGGACAGAAATAGTATGGACCTAACAAAAGCAGAAGATATTAAGAAGAGATGGCAAGAATACACAGAAGAACTGTACAAAAAATATCTTCAAAACCCAGATAATCACAATGGTATGATCACTCACCTAGAGCCAGACATCCTGGAATGTGAAGTCAAGTGGGCCTTAGAAAGCATCACTACAAACAAAGCTAGTGGAGGTGATAGAATTACAGTTGAGATTTCCAAATCCTGAAAGATGATGCTGTGAAAGTGATGCACTCAATATGCCAGCAAATTTGGAAAACTCAGCAGTGGCCACACGACTGGAAAAGGTCAGTTTTCATTCCAATCCCAAAGAAAGGCAATGCCAAAGAATGCTCAAACTACCGCACAATTGCACTCATTTCACACACTAGTAAAGTAATGCTCAAAATTCTCCAACCCAGGCTTCAGCAATACGTGAAATGTGAACTTCCTGATGTTCAAGCTGGTTTTAGAAAAGGCAGAGGAACCAGAGATCAAATTGCCAACATCTGCTGGATCATGGAAAAAGAAAGAGAGTTCCAGAAAAACATCTATCTCTGCTTTATTGACTATGCCAAAGCCTTTGACTGTGTGGATCACAATAAACTGTGGAAAATTCTGAAAGAGATGGGAATACCAGACCATTTGACCTGCCTTTTGAGGAAGAGGTCAGGAATCAACAGTTAGAACTGGACATGGAACAACAGACTGGTTCCAAATAGGACAAGGAGTACGTCAAGGCTCTCTATTGTCTCCCTGCTTATTTAACTTCTATGCAGAGTACATCATGAGAAGCTCTGGGCTGGAAGAAGCACAAGCTGGAATCAAGAGTGCTGGGAGAAATATCAATAACCTCAGATATGCAGATGACACCACCCTTATGGCAGAAAGTGAAGAGGAACTAAAAAGCCTCTTAATGAAAGTGAAAGAGGAGAGTGAAAAAGTTGGCTTAAAGCTCAACATTCAGAAAATGAAGATCATGGCATCCGGTCTCATCACTTCATGGGAAATAGATGAGGAAACAGTGGAAACAGTGTCAGACTTTATTTTTTTGAGGTCCAAAATCACTGCAGATGGTGACTGCAGCCATGAAATTAAAATACACTTACTCCTTGGAAGGAAAGTTATGTCCAACCTAGATAGCATATTCAAAAGCAGAGACATTATTTTGCCAACAAAGGTCCATCTAGTCAAGGCTATGGTTTTCCAGTAGTCATGTGTGGATGTGAGAGTTGGACTGTGAAGAAAGCTGAGCACCAAAGAATTGATGCTTTTGAGCTGCAGTGTTGGAGAAGAGTCTTGAGAGTCCCTTGGACTGCAAGGAGGTCCAACCAGTCCATTCTGAAGGAGATCAGCCCTGGGATTTCTTTGGAAGGAATGATGCTAAAGCTGAAACTAAAGATACTTTAGCCACCTCATGCGAAGAGTTGACTCATTGGAAAAGCCTCTGATGCTGGGAGGGATTGGGGGCAGGAGGAGAAGGGGACGACAGAGGATGAGATGGCTGGATCGCATCACTGACTCGATGGACGTGGGTCTGAGTGAACTCCGGGAGTTGGTGATGGACAGAGAGGCCTGGTGTGCTGCGATTCATGGGGTCGCAAAGGGTCTGACATGACTGAGTGACTGAACTGAACTGAACTGAACTGAACTGAACACAGGTATTGTTTTAATTGCTAAGTCATATCCAACTCTCATGTACCCCTTGGACTACAGCCCACCAGGATCCTCTATCCAGGGGATTTCCCAGGCAAGAATATTGGAGTGGGTTGCCATTTCCTTCTGCAGTGGCTCTTCTGGACTCAGAGATTGAACCCTCATTTCCTTCCCAATGAACCATCTGGGAAGCCCCATAACAGCGTAGGGTTACGTAAGATACGTGAATAGAAATTTTACACAAAACATATAAATGACTTTTAAATGAAATGAAGTTCCATCTCATTCATAAACTTTAATAATTTTTCTAAAATTTAAAGCTTAACTGATAAGCAAAAGTGCAAAACCTCAGTAATACACAAAGTTTAAGGAAAAATTGGTGGTAAAACTTATCTAGAAGAAAATTTAGTTGAATCATAAAGACTATAGTTATGTTACTTTCTTAAATAATATTTTATTTCCCTGAAGTGAATACTTAAATTATTATATTTTAAATTTTTAATTATTTTGTCTTTCTTACTTACATGTGCCATTGCTCAATTCATCAATGGCTAACTTCCAATTTTCTGCTGGGTTTGGTAAGTGATCACTGCTTATTATACAGGCACTGGTAGAGAACATAGGTAGTCTCTGCTTATATATTTTAGTCCTCCTATTTTCAACCTTCACTCCCTGAATGACCATGGAACACACAAACACACACAACACGTCATCCACCCTAATTATTCAAATGTAATTGATGATTCTGGTCTCTAAATTTTTCCATAAAGGTACAGCAACATCCCAATGCTTCTTGTTTCTTTTTATATGGCCCCAAGTCTCACTATTTACATGATTTTACCCTGAAATTATTTTAATCCTGGACAAGGAACTATTAGTGTCATCAGTTCAGTTCAGTCGCTCAGTCATATCCGACTCTGCGACCCCATGAATTGCAGCACGCCAGGCCTCCCTGTCCATCACCAACTCCCAGAGTTCACTCAGACTCATGTCCATCGAGTCAGTGATGCCATCCAGCCATCTCATCCTCTGTCATCCCCTTCTCTTCCTGCCCCCAATCCCTCCCAGCATCAGAGGCTTTTCCAATGAGTCAACTCTTCTCATGAGGTGGCCAAAGTACTGAAGTTTCAGCTTTAGCATCATTCCTTCCAAAGAAATCCCAGGGCTGATCTCCTTCAGAATGGACTGGTTGGACCTCCTTGCAGTCCAAGGGACTCTCAAGATTCTTCTCCAACACTACAGTTTAAAAGCATCAATTCTTCGGCGCTCAGCCTTCTTCACAGTCCAACTCTCACATCCATACATGACCACAGGAAAAACCATAGCCTTGACTAGACAGACCTTTTTTGGCAAAGTAATGTCTCTGCTTTTGAATATGTTATCTAGGTTGGACATAACTTTCCTTCCAAGGAGTAAGCGTCTTTTAATTTCATGGCTGCAGTCACCATCTGCAGTCATTTTGGAGCTCAAAAAAATAAAGTCTGACACTGTTTCCCCATCTATTTCCCATGAAGTGATGAGACCGGATGCCATGATCTTCGTTTTCTGAATGTTGAGCTTTAAGCCAAATTTTTCACTCTCCACTTTCACTTTCATCAAGAGTTTTTTTAGTTCTTCTTCACTTTATGCTATAAGGGTGGTGTCATCTGCATATCTGAGGTTATTGATATTTCTCCCGGCAATCTCGTTTCCAGCTTGTGTTTCTTCCAGTCCAGCGTTTCTCATGATGTACTCTGCATAGAAGTTAAATAAGCAGGGTGACAATATACAGCCTTGTACTCCTTTTCCTATCTTTTGCTAAACTCACTAATGAGAGATGGGTATGGGGAATATTCACTTCTGGTTCTCATGCCCTAGGCATTTGTATGAGTTTTGTATCAACCAGAGACTCTGGGACAAAACACCATAGACTATGCCACAGAGTGGATCAGCACCCAGGCCCCCGTTGCTGCTCAGAGTGTGCTCAGCTCCCCCTGCAGTTCCCTTCTGTGTCACTCAGAGCACAGTAGTACACAGCCGAGTCTGACTCTTGGACTGAGGCTTTCTTCAAGTGGAAGGATTTTGATTTTCTGTGTTATGTGGCTTCAAACTGTCTGTTGATTCCCTTCTCCTTGACCTTCGTGGCTTTCAGGAGAAGCTGTGGACCTTCTCTTGAACGCTGAACATACCAAAAAACAGTGAGGTACCCGGTGGCTGAAAAAGTGCAATTGATGGTCACAGCAGCCTTTTCTGGAAGAGTCGCTTGGCCACCTAACTGGGTCACTGAGTCTCCACGGGTTTGTCCTGGGGAAAAATAAAAGAGTTCTGTGTGATCTTAGGCATAAAGCTCTGGGATAAAATTATGATTAAAGGTTTTATTGATAGAACAGAAGAAAGAATCCAAATTTTTAGAGGCATTTTGCTTACCCAGCAGAAAGAGTATTACGGTCACTAAGCCTGAAGAAGAGCTCATCTGTTGAGTATCTCCTGAATAACGTTCTTGACTCTTAACATGAAGAAATGTTGAAGTCACAGTGAAATTTAGTTTCACACAGAAAATGTGTCTGTGTTACGAATCTGCACCCTGTGGTGTTACAGGACAGAAAAGTGATGCATGTATCCTGGTCTCCTCTGCAAATCAGAAAAAAAAAAAATGTTATCCTTGACTTTATCCATGAGGCACATGTCAGTCTTCAGGTGGGGCTTGGAAATCTGATCAACAGCTGTCAACAGCTCTCAGGTCTGTTTTTTTTTGGGGATACTACCTGACTTGAAAATTCTTTAACAAAGCATCCCAGGTATTTCTGTAGCTAAGAAGATATCAGTTTTCTCAATCACTTTAAGATAATGCTTTATAGTCTCATGCATCCATGTGGGCCAACCTATAATCCACTGACTGTCAGAAAAGGGTTTTGTGGCTGATTACAGAGGAAGTAATAAGAAGTCAAGTCAGTATTGAATACATCTCTATTTCTCAGCATTGTACCCCAATTTATAGAACAGTGACTTACATTTATTACCTGCTCACTAAGTATTTGCTATACCCAACAAAAATAATGAATAAAGGGTCTTTGATTGAGGAATCACTACTACTTGAAATATAGTATTTTATCATTCCTAAAATAATATTATTTGTAAGAAATACTAGCTTTTAAATAAAATATTTCAGGGGGAAAAATTCACACTATCCTATCAATAGTCAAATAACCTTGAATTTCAAAACCATTAAAATATGAAAACAAAAGAACTATCATAACTGAATTTATCAAATCCTTAATAGAATGATCTGACATCAATATATTATTCTACTATTTCCCTGATTTCAAGATAAGATGGCTAATCTATCTGAATCAGCCAAGACTAACCCCATACTCTTAACGAAAATCTAGCTTCAGGATTGATTCTCTTAGCACCCATCTGCCACATTTTGTTGCCAAACTTTAATCAAATAATTTTCCTCCACCAGGTTGGGAACCCAAAAAATGCGGATTTCTGTCAAAAGCCTGGAGCACGAGTTAAGACTCTCTTCTTTCCCAGCTTTTCAAATTATTAAAGACATAGCTGATATTCATACAACAGCTGATAATAGAATCAATGTGTGACTGATTTAAAATAACAGACTCAGGAATCCCAACTATGACTTCATGAATTGTACTTTTCAGGATTGAGACCAAAAATGTGTAATTTTTTTCCTTGACCCCACTGCACAGCTTGTAGGATCTAGTTCCCCACCCAGGGATGGAACCATGGCCCTCAGCAGTGAAAGAACAAACTCCTAACCACTGGACCACCAGCGAATTCCCAGAAGTTCATAAATTTTAAAGCTCCCAGATGGTTTTGTTGCAGCCAGTTCAATACTGATTTATAAGATTTCTTTTGTAATCAGTGTCCTAGAGCAAGATGGTCATCAATGATCAGGGAGAAATACAATTTTTTAAACTGGTCTTTTGTTGTGAAGTAGCAGCAGCAAAAACAAGCACTTCTTTAGCTTTTTATGAATATTCATTTTTGCAAAAATAAACAAAAAATCCTCGAGGCTATCAGAATGAAGTTCTGGAGTGGAACACATCTTCTGTAAAACCCTGTAACCACGCATCCCTAGACACACGTGCATGGGTGCTCAGTCACTTCAGTCATGTCCAATTCTTCGCAATCCTATGGACTGTAGCCTGCCAGGCTCCTCTGTCCATGGGATTCTCCAGGCAAGTATACTGGAATGGGTTGTTATGCCTTCTTCCAAGGGATCTTCCTGACCCAGCAATCGAACCCACAACTCCTGCATCTCATGCATTGCAGGAAGATTCTTTACTGCTAAGCCACAGGGGAAGCCCCACACTAGACACAAAGATGGAAGCTTAGCTCAGCCTGATTCCTGGAGTTCACTCTCCACAGATTTGTATCAAGCATCTTCATCAGTCCAAAGTTAACATACAAATAATTTCCCTGATCCAGATTTAAGTAATAAATCAGGCTCAGATTCTCTTTTGGGTTCACATATTCCTTCCTTTCTCCTTTATTTTCCAACTCTGTTGTCAAAAATGTCCTCAAAGCTATGCTAGGAAGGAATTCTGAAAAAATTAGACACATTAAACAGAAAGCAAAAAATAAGTTTGGATGATGCTGGGTTGAAAATAAATGTATAACAAAAGGACACAGAAAGTTGCTATCCACACATTTAAAAAAAAAACATAGGCCAATGAGAACATACAGGAGAAATATTTGGAACCGGGGTCACATTAGAAGACTCATGCAACACTAAGGAAAGACATTTGCCAAACTTGGATTTTTAATTGTTTTATAAATACACAACATTCACAAAACTATATTGCACTTATTTTAAATAAACACATTAATAAAATTTGACATGTATACACGTTTGTGAAGCTATTATTCCAATTAAGATAATGAACAATGCATCACCCAAAAAAGTTTCCTCACATCTCTTTGTAATCTCCCCTCAATCCTCGCCCCACCTCCTACTCCAATTTTCATGCAGCACTTCCATCATGAATTAGTTTACATATTTTATATTAAATAAATATAATCATGTGTACTGTTTTGTCTAGCTTCTTTCTCTCAGCATAATCAAGATTCTTTCATGGTTGTAAGTACCAATGGTTCATTCCTTTGTATTGATGAAAAGTTCCATTACATAGATATAAAACAATTTGTTAATCTATTCACCTGTTAACAAACATTTCTATTAGTTCTAGCTGGAGGCTCTACAAACAAAGTTGCTTTCAGCTTTTGTGTGTCACATTTTTAATAGACATGTGCTTTCATTTTTCTCTTGGATGAATATCTGGAAGTGGAATTCCTGGAGCATATGGTAGGTGTTTATTTGACTTTATCTTTCTTACTTTTTCTAGTGTTTTTTTTTTTTTTTTTTTGTAGATTCCTTTGGATTTTATACTCAGATAATTATGCTGTCTGTGACTAAAGATAGGTTCGTGTCTTCCTTTTCAAATTGTGTTTTTTTGTTTCTTTCTCTTGCCTTTTCACACTGGCTAGTATCCCTAGTAAAACACTAAATACAAACAGTGAGAGCTGAAATTCTTCCCCTAGTGCTGAAATTAGGGAGGAAGCATTCATTCTTTCACCATCAAGTATGATGTTTGATGTAGTTGTTGTAGAGGTTTTTTATTAAGTTGAGGAAATTCTTTAGGTCCTAATTTGCTAGAAGTTCTTAAACAGGAATGGATGCTGAATTTTCTCAAATGCTTTTTCTGCATCTATTGAGGTTATTCTTGTTTATTAATCAACTGCTACTTGTCAGCCCCTGTGACTACACTGTTGATAACTTGCCACAATAAAATGTCAAAGAATATATCACTCTCCATTTTATATAATAAAACAAGGCTCACAAGTGTCTAGAAAGTTCATGGCAGAGCTAACAATTTTGGATAGAAATCTCTCGGATAACAAAATCTGATTCCCTGTTTTTTATACTACAGATAATTTTCAGGGGCTTCCCTGGTGCCTCAGTGGTAAAGAAATCACCTGCAATGAAGAAGCTACAGGTTGGTCTCTGAGCTGGGAAGATCCCCCGGAGGAGGAAATGGCAACCCACTCCAGGAGTTTTGCCAGGATAATCCCATGGACAGAGGAGCCTGGCAGGCTACAGTCTATGGGATCACAAAGAGCTGGACATGACTGAAGCAACAAAGCACACACGCACACAATACAGTCTGTTAACAACTTTCTTCTTTATTTCTGCACATTGAACTAATAAAAAGTGAGTAAATAATCACAGATTTGACCCTTTCACAAAAAGAGGACTGCAACACATCAGGAAGAATATCCAAGCTGCAGTTCAGGAGCTAACCACCAGGTAATGCCTTGGCCATTCCTTTCAGATCAATTGCTAGGAACCTGAGGAGCAATGCACTATAGCAAAGATGACAGATTTTTCTGGGTTTAGGTGAACCACCAGAGTCCCAAAACTTCACTCACAGCTCCTGATCACTTGCTTTCTCTAGTCCTTGAAACTGGCTTGTGACAAAGTAGTCTAGAGGATAGCTGTTCAAATTAACTAGGATAAATATTTCTCAAAAATTTAAAAACAGTTGTGTCATATGATTCAGGAATTCCACTTCTAATTATGTAAAAAAATTGATATTTTGGTATATACCCAAAATACTGAAATATTTATATATCTATGTTTCCATCAAAAGGTGGAAGCAACCCAAATATCAACAAATGAATGGATAGATGAAATGTGGTCTATACTTACACTAGAATATTATTCAACCTTAAAAAGGAAAGAAATTATAAAACATGCTACAACATAGATGAAACTTGAGTACATCATGATAAATGAAATGAGACACAAAATGACCTGTGTTGCATGATTCCACTTATACAGGATGTCTAAAGTAGTCAGACTCAGAGAGAGCAGAACAGTAGTGGTCAGGAGCTGGAGGAACAGGGGAATGGGGAGTTACTCTGTAATGAGTACAGATTTTCAGTTTTTCAACCAAGGGGTCTAGAGATGAATAATTTTGCTGTTTAATAATAATGTAAATGTATTTAATATCACTGTATTATATACTTAAAATTATTAATGTAAAAAATGTCTGTTAGGATGGTAAGATTTTTTGAGTTAAACAAATTTAAGACTTTTTAAAATTAATTTTTAATGGAGTATAATTGATTTACAACGTCAGTTTCTGATGTACAGCAAAGTGAATCAGTTGTACATATACAGCATATCCACTCTTTTTAGAATTATATTCCCATGTAGGCCATTACAAAGTATTGAGTAGAATTCCCTGTGCTCTATAGTAGGTTTCTTATTAGTTATCTATCTATATTATATATATAGTAGAGTGTATATGACAATCCCAGCCTCCTAATTTATCCCTCCCCTACTTACCCCCTTGGTAACCATAAATTTGTTTCCTATTTCTGTGACTCTACTTCTGTTTTGGAAATAGGTTCATTTGTACCATTTTTTAAGATTCCACATATAAATATTATAAATATTATATGATATTTGTCTTTGTTTGACCTCAGTCAGTATGACAATCTCTAGGTCCATCCATGTTGCTGCAAATGGCATTATTTCATTGTTTTTTATGCCTGAGTAATGTTGCATTGTATATATGTACCAATCTTCTTTATCCATTCTTTCCATGGACATATAGGTTGCTTCCATATCCTTGGTATTGTAAATACTGCTGCAGTGAACATTAGGGTACAGGGTTTTTTTTGTTTTTTTTTTTTTTTTCAAATTATGGTTTTCTCCAGATTTATGCCCAGGAGTGGAATTGCTGGGTCATATGGTAGCACTCTTTGTAGTTTTTTAAGGAACTTCCATACTGTTCTCCATAGTGACTATACCAATTTACATTTCCACCAACAATGTAGGAAGGTTCCCTTTTCTTCTTTTCTCCCTAACTTCTCTAGAATTTATTGCTTGTAGATTCTTTGATGATGGCCATTCTGATCATTGTGAGTGAAAGTGAAAGTCTCTCAGTCCTGTCCGACTCTTTGTGACCCCGTGGACCACACAGTCCACGGAATTCTCCAGGCCAGAATACTGGAGTGGGTAGCCTTTCCCTTCTCCAGGGGATCTTCCCAACCCAGGGATCAAACCCTGGTTTCCAACATTGCAAGCAGATTTTTTACCAGCTGAGCCACCAGGGAAGCCCAAGATTTTTTACCAACTGAGCCACCAGGGAAGCCCAAAGATCAGTGTGAAGTGATATCTCATTGTAGTTTTGATTTGCATTTCTCTAGATGGGGAAACAGTGGAAACAGTGTCAGACTTTATTTTTTGGGGCTCCAAAATCACGGCAGATGGTGACTGCAGCCATGAAATTAAAAGACGCTTACTCCTTGGAAGGAAAGTTATGACCAACCTAGACAGCATATTAAAAAGCAAAGACATTACTTTGCCAACAAAGGTCCGTCTAGTCAAGGCTATGGTTTTTCCAGTGGTCATGTATGGATGTGAGAGTTGCACTGTGAAGAAAGCTGAGCTCTGAAGAATTGATGCTTTTGAACTGTAGTGTTGGAGAAGACTCTTGAGAGTCCCTTGAACTGCAAGGAGATCCAACCAGTCCATCCTAAAGGAGATCAGTCCTGGGTGTTCATTGGAAGTACTGATGCTAAAGCTGAAACTCCAATACTTTGGCCACCTCATGCGAAGATTTGACTCATTGGAAAAGACACTGATGCTGGGAGGGATTGAGGGCAGGTGGAGAAGGGGATGACAGAGGATGAGATGGCTGGATGGCATCACCGACTCGATGGGCATGAGTTTGTGTGAACTCCGGGAGTTGGTGATGGACAGGGAGGCCTGGCGTGCTGTGATTCATGGGGTCGCAGAGTCAGACACGACTGAGCGACTGAACTGAATTGAAGTGAACTGAATAATTAGTGGTGTTGAGCATCTTTTCATGTGCCTTTTGCTCACGTGTACATGTTCTTTGGAGAAATGTCTATTGGATCATCCCCTCATTTTTAATTTGAGTTGTTTGGGTTTTTTTTTTATATGGATCTGCATGAGCTGTTTGTGTATTTTGGAGACTAATACCTTGTCAATTCGGTTGCAAATATATTCTCTCATTCTGTGGATTTTCTTTCTGTTTTGTTTATGATTTCCTTTGCTATGCAAAAGCTTTTAAGTGTAGTTAGGTTCCATTTGTTTATTTTTGTTTTTATTTTCATTACTCTTGGAGGTAGACCAAGAAAAGATTCTATTGTGATTTATGTCAAAGAGTGTTCTGCCTATGTTACCCTCTAAGAGTTTTATAGTATCCAGTCTTACATTTAGGCCTTTAATCCAGTTTGAGTTTATTTTTGTGTATGATGTTAGAGAATGTTCTGATTTCATTCTTTAACATTTAGCTGTCCAGTTTTTCCAGCCTCACTTATTGTAAAGAATGTAAGACATTCCTTTTACGATTTCTACTCTACACAATTGCTTTCAAATACAAATATAAGAGGCAGCTACTATACAAGATCACTTAGCAACCACCCATTACCATTCAATTTTTAAAACACTGAGAAAAATGGGATTCAAATTAGAAGGAGGAAATTGGAGAGAAGGAATATTTGGGATTGTGTAACAATGATTGAAAGAGAGGGCCTATCATTGAATTTCCAAAAAAAAAGAAAGAGAGGGCCTAGAGGGGTGCAAAATCATGTGGCTACATGATGGCAAAAATGCTTTTGTAGGCATGTGCAGTGAAAGGCAAGACCAGAGACAGAACATAATTCATACAGTACTTCACAAAATGTCCTTCTAAGAGCCACTAATTATTGATTTTTTTGTGGATAGGACTGAAGAGAGGCAGGAAAAAGTTACATTATGAAAATTGAGCCATTCAGTGATAGAGGTGTTAATAAGAAGCAATGAGTATTAGCACAAAATGGCACCCCACTCCAGTACTCTTGCCTGGAAAATTCATGGGCAGAGGAGCCTGGTGGGCTGCAGTCCATGGGGTTGCAAAGAGTCGGACACGACTGAGCGACTTCACTTTCACTTTTCACTTTCATGCATTGGAGAAGGAAATGGCAACCCACTCCAGTGTTCTTGCCTAGAGAATCCCAGGGACGGAGGAGCCTAATGGGCTGCTGTCTATGGGATCACACAGAGTTGGACACGACTGAAGCGACATAGCAGCAGCAGCAGCAGCAGCAGGCACCTTAGAATGTAAATAAGGATACTATTAACTCAGCTAACAAAACTAAAATGAATGAATTTATTAAATTGTGTGAAACAACATGATATTCAAAAGAAGGAAAATCACACAGAGATTTCATGACAAAACACTGCCTGTAATATAACATATAGTCAATTAATATTTAATGAATTGCTAGGAAAATTAAATAGTCTTGTTTGGGCTTCAGAGACAAAGCAGAACAGGCCTCTGACCTTGCTTCTAAACTGCCTGGACACTGCCCTGACTGTGAGTTGACTGTGAGTAACTGCCTGCTGTGAGTGCAAGACTTCCAGCACCATGGATAAGATGGAGAATGAATCTGGAGATTATTGAGCTCCTAGAGGGACCCCCCAGCCTTAGCAACACTCTAAGTTTTATATGACTAAACAAACAGCATTAACATGAAACCAGAGATGCAATTTGGTCACAGATTGGTGATGATATCAGTCTGCAACTGCCCTGAGATTGTAAATGGGAGCCCTGAACTGCAATCTTTGGAGTCTCACCCACGGAAAGGACTCTTTTCCATAATTGGGACTCCAGATGTGCTATGACCTAGGACTTCCCAGTGCTGAAAACTCTCAAGTCTGGGTGTTGACCTCCATCCAAGTCTGGACGTTGGTCAAACCCAATTTGGTGATGTATCACCTGCTCTATTTCTATTTTCTTTTAATGTTAGTGTGTTTAATGCTAATATGTTAAAAGTAAGGTAGATAATTCTCCAATAAGCATCTATATTGTTTATTTGTATATAACAAGTGGCTTATTTTGTTAACAGATCCTTTGAACCTGAGACAAAAATGAAAACTTTTGGTAAAACATGAATAAATTGAAATGAAAATCCACAATTTGCACATATTTTTACTGATTTGTAATTCAGACATTTCTGAATTCCCTTAGTCAATTCTTCTAGCTCATATTAATTACTACATGGCAAGGATTTTATGTGGCTAATTTTTGTCCACAATACATAATTTTACATTTTTAATAAATAAATAATTTAAACCTAAACTTTAGGGATAAGAATTTTTTTTTATGAATGATAGCTCTGAATATGGCCTCTGAACCTAGAGAACTATTTTCTTAGAATGAGTATCTTCTCTCTAACCCCATGCCTGTGCAACCCTAATCGTTTCCTGTCTGTGCTGACAACTCCCTGCCCTGGTCCCTACAGCAGGTGGAGCAGGGCCCTGGGTTTTGGTGCAGGTCCCTCCTACACACGTCTCACTGTGGGCTCTCTCAGTGCACAGAAATACACTGCAGAGTCCTCCAGCTGTGAGGCTGAGATGACAAGTGTGATAGATTTTCTTGCTTTCTGAAAGTTCAATGAGTAGCGACCTTCTATGGCATTTTGCTGGTTAGAAGAATCCTGACGAATAAGGAGAATCATCCCCCCACTGCTGGGCTGCTTGTACCAGAATAAACTATAACGTGAATCACTGGTGTCATACTTGCAGCCCAGGGTCACAGCTTCCTTCTCCTGCCCTAATACTTGTGGTTGGTCTTGAGTTACCTTCTGGGCAATAATGGATCCTAAAGGAAAAAAAAATAGAATCAGAACTTTAGAAATAAGTGGTGTGGAATAAAGAAATCCTATTTTAGACCCTACTACCTCTTCTTCCCAGGGTTCCCATAAGTCTGTCTATTCCCCCAGTCCTTAGGTCACAGAGGAGGCACAGTTCCACTGGGACCATCCTTACCTAAACACAGTGAAGCCACGACAACCTTCAGAAGGCTAGAGAGAAGCATGTTTCAGCTCTTCCACTAGATGGAAAATATCTTCTTCTTCAATGTCAAGGCCTTGCAAGGTGAGCCTGACAGGGTGAGGGAAGAATTGCTGGGCATGTGCTGCTGCTGCCCCACAACAGGAAACAGGGGTTTCCTGGAGTAGCAAGTTGATGTGGCTCATGTCAACTTCCCTATGGACCAGGTGAGTGTCTCACTCACCCCAAACTTCCTTTTGCATTAACCAGCTCTTCAGCTGATACCAATTACATCTGAAAATAAACACAAGTCATATTTGATATTGAAAGGAAGAGTGATCATTTGACTAACTACTGTGTTCAGCTGTTGTGTCTATAATGGAATTTGTTTTAAGATACTGCATGTAATGGATTATGGAAACAAGATGTAATAGTCATTTATCCTCATACCTACATATGCTTTCTATCACTTACGATAGAAATAAATTGCTTTATGAAAAGAAGACGAATCTGTTTGTGTTAATTACTGCAACTTTCTCAACCTACATATCAATATAGCAATCACTGTAATTCTTCACCACAACATCTGTTCATTTACCTAACTTGGGACCTAATAGTAGGAGAAAAGATCATCTCCCTTTGCAGAAGGCTAGAATGAATCTTGCAGACATGGAGTCCTGTCAAAGTGGTCCCTTTCTCTTCTCTCTTTGTTCTGACAGCCCAGGTCTGTTCAGAGAAGGCAAATAGATGCTAGATTTTGGTCATCGGGTTATCAAACCTTCGAATTTATATTGTTCCCATTAATTCAATTAGAACCCTCTCAGTCAGGTCTGACTCTTTGCGACCCCAGACCTGCCAGGCTCCTCTGTCCATGGCATTCTCCAAGCAAGAATACTGGAGTGTGTAGCCATTCCCTTCTCCAGTGGATCTTTCCAACCCCAGGATTGAACCCAGGTCTCCAGCAATGTAGGCAGATTTTTGACCATCTGAGCCACCAGGGAAGCCCAAAAGAGCCACAAAAGCCTCTATATTCTGTACACCTAGTGCTAAGGGAATATATCACAAGAGACCTCCATAAGACAGTTGATCATAAGACCACTACTGATCATAATATTTGTGTAAGAATGTAAAAGGAAAGCTGCCAGGAGCCAGCATGAGGACCTCCACCTATGGCAAATGACATGAGGAAGGAGGCTCGGCATATGCAAAGGCAGGATCGAGGCTCAGGAGTCCCCCTGGAAATTCTCAAGCATCTACCCCCAAAATAGAGTCTGCCTACTTTCTGCTTTGTGCTCTCACCTACACCTCTGACTTTACAGGGGGCTGTCCCCTACCACCATCTCTCTCCTGAATAGGTTCTTCCGGCCACATGTGATTGTTCAGAGCCTCCCAACCGTGAGAGGCATGAGATGTTCTAAACTGTCTGAATACAGATTCCTTTGAGCAGTTAAAAGATTGATTAGAAATTGTATTGGTGAAGGGTTTTTCACTTGTTGTGCCAATGTTTGCTGCTAAGTCTCCATATCCCTTACCTACTGTGTCCCTGGCAGTGTATTGATTAATATAATTGGTGTAAGTAGTAGCTTTAATGTTTGTAACCTTGGACCCTTGAGTTAATTCTTTTTCTTGTTATAGCCCACCACACTTTTGCCCTATAGGAATGCAACTTTTATCTAATGCTTTTGGAGGGTGGCGCCTGACTAATCACCTTTAGAGAAAAATAAGTTTTCTGAAGAAAGGGTTTTAAAATGTTAACAGGCCTCCTGGCCAGAAGATGATGCAAATCACCTAAACTTTTGTATATGATAAGTTTGCAGGAAGAAAGCCTGGCTTACTGCATGACTTTACCCCTTCCCCCATTATCCTCTATGCATAACTTAAGGTATAAAAACTACTTTGGAAAATAAAGCGTGGGCCTTGTTCACCGAAGCTTGGTCTCCCCATGTTGTTCTTTCTCTCACCTTCTGGCTGAATTATTCAAGCTCTTTTCTCCATTAAATTTTCTCACTGAGCTATCCTTATTCTATCACTCTTTATATCCTTAATTAACGTTTAATTAAGCAATTGTTTCCTGATTCTCGCTGACGCCGTCCCCGCTTCGAATTCCCTGGATCCACCGGGGCTGGACCCCAGCAGAAAGCCATGCCTAAGGATATTACTAAACAACATGGTGTCAACTACAAACTGGCTCTTGCCAAGAGTATTTTCCAGCCACTGAACAATAGCGAGGGCATCTGTCTTCTGCCTCTGCAGAGACTGAACCCTGTGCTGCTGCAGCTGCTGACCTTCAACACCCGCTGAGGGGAGTTCAGGGTGGAGAGTGAGGCACTCTGCGCTCCAGGGAAACCGGTGAAACAGGTCTTTACATAGTTAGATGTTTTCAGGAACTGATTTCATGATCCCAATCCTTGCATTTCTTCATATCTAGAAAAGCACTAAATGCCTTCATGGTGACATCAGCTCCTTGTGACACAGAAAATCTTTTGCAAAGTAAGCACTTGATTGCATTGAATTCCCCCTTCACCAAAATCTTAAATATTGACTTTCCCCTGCTACCTCTTTGGAGCAGTTTCTCAGAGCTATCTGAGCTTCGGTATCCCCGGCTGCAGTCCTTATTTTGCCTCAAGTAAAACTTAGCTCTCAACTCTCACGTTGTGCATCTTTTTAGTCAACAATGGCAAACAGCAGAGAGCTGTTACCTACAGTGGCCTACCCCTTAAAGCTGAACCGAACTTACCTTCTTATCTCAAAGTAATCACAGCCTCAGCTAAACTGGTTGAAGTTTTTTCAGATCCTGCCCTGGAATCTCCATTAAATCTGATAGTACCACACATAGCACAAATTGTTCTCCAACCTAAAACACCCAACCTTTTTCTACCAATCAGTTGACTAATATAAAATATTAATTTCCCCTCAGGTTATTCAACTATGTTACCCTTCTCAGTGAAAGGTTCTCCTGATAGCACCTCTGCTATTCAAAATGCCTTCATGTTCTGAACAAATTTTTTTAACACTCTCCTACCAAATGTGAATTAACGTGTTTTAAAATAATCTTATCTTAAATATTGAAAAGAAACAATACCAGGCTGTCTATGCAATAACTAAACTCCTTTTTAAACCAATCATTAGCAAAAATGAAATTAACGAAGTAGCTGAACTTGTGGATCTATCTTGGATACATTAAATTCAAAAAAGTATACTTACAGTGGTAGTTATAGGTTTTTAACACAGTTCACATATCATGTATGCCTGTTAAAGTAAAAGTGAAAGTCACTCATCATGTCTGACTCTTTGTGACCCCATGGACTATACAGCCCATGGAATTCTCCAGGCCACAATACTGGAGTGGGTAGCTTTTCCCTTCTTCAGGGGATCTTCTCAACCTAGGGATTGAACCCAGCTCTCCCACATTGCAGGTGGATTCTTCACCAGCTGAGCCACAAGCAAAGCCCAAGAATACTGCAGTGGGTAGCCTAACCTTTCTCCAGCAGATCTTCCCAACCCAGGAATTGAACAAGGGTCTCCTGCATTGCAAGAGTCACCCTTTCTTATTTCTTTAACAAACAACTACTGATAATCAACTATGTGAATGGTGAATGCTCAATTCAACATATAATAGTAAGTGAAAAACATTATAAGCCTATTGTAATAATAATTCATTAAAGAGGTAAGCTGAATATTCACAATATTATGTGACTGCAGAATTATCAATATCATATTTATTGGATATCACACATTTCCCTATAATTGGCATGCAATATATAATCAGAAAAATAATAAATGCTGTTTCAAAACACAGTATTTTAAAAAACCCATTGATAATAAGGATTGTGAACTGATACCAAGAGGTTATTTATAGAAAAGGAGTGTGGGTGGCAAATGTAAAGGCAATCTTACAATTTCGAAAGAAAACAATGCTAACTCCCTTCAAGAATTCAGTAAGCAGCAATTATCCATAAAATGTGTCATACTTTCTGGGTCATCTTGAACCTAACCTTCTTATTCTATGCTTGTCTAACACATCAGTTTCCACTTCCAGACACACAATACAACAAATGCTACTTTGAAGGTTGCACCAAAGGAAGGGGGCTGCCCCAGTCACAAGTATGAGTACAGGTAGTGGGCACCTGGGAAGCGCTGTGTCCTTGCTGCACAGAAGTAGACAGCTGAGTCTCCAGGTTGGATTGTTCCGATGTGCAGGGAGGGATGTTTGGCGGTCTTATTCAATAAAACAGTCAGTCTCTGTTTTTTTTTTTTTTTTTTTCCACCCATATTTGAATGAGTAGCTATAAGGAGCTGGGGAACTTTCCCAAGTTCTTGCTTATACCCAGGGAAGTAGTCTGAAGCTCTGTCTGTATAAGTGCAGGTGATAACAGAGCTGTTTCCCTCCTGGACACTCAGGGTAGAAGGACTCTGCTCCACCTCGTTTCCAAGGCTGACACCTATGGAGAAAGTAGAAGTCAGAGAAAGGAGAAGGGTTGTCAGATTATTAAGTTCCACAATTTACTTTCCCTTTTCTACAATAACTAGAAGAAACCTGAATAAAATCAGTCTCGGTGTCTAATGAATATCTACTAATACACTCTGTTTCCCTTAAACCCTCAACTCACAGTCCGGCTGTAGCCATAAGAACGTGATTAAACTCCAATGGGTATCTTCATTGTTTTTTCCTATTTAGGATCAATTGTGGACCTGCAGTCTCCGGCCAGGAGAGCTGCTTCTGTTACCAAGTGATCCCTTCTTTTCTCTAGTGGCTTCTTTCATTGTCTATCCAGCCAATAAGAAAAAGGCTCTGCTTCTGCCCTAAGCCTATCCATTCAGAACCCACTCAATGAACCCTCCACATGTTCTGATCAGCAGAGGTGCACCACCATCTGGTGGTCACATCTCTACCTACTGAACTCTGGTTAAATGTCCTTTCATGGCTGTGCCTACGAGGGACATGCATAAAATCAGCAAAGGTCAAACAAATTATGTCTCAGATTGAAGTAATCTCAATTCAGTTCAGTTCAGTCACTCAGTAATGTCCAACTCTTTGTGACCCCATGAACCGCAGCATGCCAGGCCTCCCTGCCCATCACCAACTGCCGGAGTACACAAAAACCCATGTCCATTGAGTCAGTGATGCCATCCAACCATCTCATTCTCTGTTGTCCCCTTCTCCTCCTGCCTTCAATCTTTCCCAGTGTCAAGGTCTTTTCAAATGTCTCAGCTCTTCTTATCAGGTGGCCAAAGTATTGGAGTTTCAGCTTCAACATCACTCCTTCAAATGAACATCCAGGACTGATCTCCTTTAAGATGGACTGGTTGGATCTCCTTGCAGTCCAAGGTCCTCTCAAGAGTCTTCTCCAACACCATAGTTCAAAACCATCAATGCTTCAGTGCTCATGCACAGTAAGAATGTAGAGATAGAGAATTTGTTTATAAGCTGAAAAGAAGTAGATGCTGTTGCTCTTTACTCAATGATGGGCCTGATATATAGTTTTTTTTTTTTTTAATTTTATTTTATTTTTAAACTTTACATAATTGTATTAGTTTTGCCAAATATCAAAATGAATCTGCCACAGGTATACATGTGTTCCCCATCCTGAACCCTCCTCCATCCTCCCTCCCCATTCCATCCCTCTGGGTCGTCCCACTGCACCAGCCCCAAGCATCCAGTATCGTGCATCGAACCTGGACTGGCAACTCGTTTCATACATGATATTTTACATGTTTCAATGTCATTATCCCAAATCTTCCCACCCTCTCCCTCTCTCATAGAGTCCATAAGACTGTTCTAAACATCAGTGTCTCTTTTGCTGTCTCGTACACAGGGTTATTGTTACCATCTTTCTAAATTCCATATATATGCGTTAGTATACTGTATTGGTGTTTTTCTTTCTGGCTTACTTCACTCTGTATAATAGGCTCCAGTTTCATCCACCTCATTAGAACTGATTCAAATGTATTCTTTTTAATGGCTGAATAATACTCCATTGTGTATATGTACCACAGCTTTCTTATCCATTCATCTGCTGATGGACATCTAGGTTGCTTCCATGTCCTGGCTATTATAAACAGTGCTGCGATGACCATTGGGGTACACGTGTCTCTTTCCTTTCTGGTTTCCTCAGTGTGTATGCCCAGCAGTGGGATTGCTGGATCATAAGGCAGTTCTATTTCCAGTTTTTTAAGGAATCTCCACACTGTTCTCCATAGTGGCTGTACTAGTTTGCATTCCCACCAACAGTGTAAGAGGGTTCCCTTTTCTCCACACCCTCTCCAGCATTTATTGCTTGTAGACTTTTGAATCGCAGCCATTCTGACTGGTGTGAAATCGTACCTCATAGTGGTTTTGATTTGCATTTCTCTGATAATGAGTGATGTTGAGCATCTTTTCATGTGTTTGTTAGCCATCTGTATGTCTTCTTTGGAGAAATGTCTATTTAGTTCTTTGGCCCATTTTTTGATTGGGTCATTTATTTTTCTGGAGTTGAGCTGTAGGAGTTGCTTGTATATTCTCGAGATTAGTTGTTTGTCAGTTGCTTCATTTGCTATTATTTTCTCCCATTCTGAAGGCTGTCTTTTCACCTTGCTAATAGTTTCCTTTGATGTGCAGAAGCTTTTAAGGTTAATTAGGTCCCATTTGTTTATTTTTGCTTTTATTTCCAATATTCTTGGAGGTGGGTCATAGAGGATCCTGCTGTGATGTATGTCAGAGAGTGTTTTGCCTATGCTCTCCTCTAGGAGTTTTATAGTCTCTAGTCTTATGTTTAGATCTTTAATCCATTTTGAGTTTATTTTTGTGTATGGTGTTAGAAAGTACTCTAGTTTCATTCTTTTACAAGTGGTTGACCAGATTTCCCAGCACCACTTGTTAAAGAGATTGTCTTTAATCCATTGTATATTCTTGCCTCCTTTGTCAAAGATAAGGTGTCCATATGTGCATGGATTTATCTCTGGGCTTTCTATTTTGTTCCATTGATCTATATTTCTGTCTTTGTGCCAGTACCATACTGTCTTGATAACTGTGGCTTTGAAGTAGAGCCTGAAGTCAGGTAGGTTGATTCCTCCAGTTCCATTCTTCCTTCTCAAGATCACTTTGGCTATTCGAGGTTTTTTGTATTTCCATACAAATTGTGAAATTATTTGTTCTAGCTCTGTGAAGAATGCTGTTGGTAGCTTGATAGGGATTGCATTGAATCTATAGATTGCTTTGGGTAGTATACTCATTTTCACTATATTGATTCTTCCAATCCATGAACATGGTATATTTCTCCATCTGTTAGTGTCCTCTTTGATTTCTTTCACCAGTGTTTTATAGTTTTCTATATATAGGTCTTTAGTTTCTTTAGGTAGATACATTCCTAAGTATTTTATTCTTTCCATTGCAATGGTGAATGGAATTGTTTCCTTAATTTCTCTTTCTGTTTTCTCATTATTAGTGTATAGGAATGCAAGTGATTTCTGTGTGTTGATTTTATATCCTGCAACTTTACTATATTCATTGATTAGTTCTAGCAATTTTCTGGTGGAGTCTTTAGGGTTTTATATGTAGAGGATCATGTCATCTGCAAACAGTGAGAGCTTTACTTCTTCTTTTCCAATTTGGATTCCTTTTATTTCTTTTTCTGCTCTGATTGCTGTGGCCAAAACTTCCAAAACTATGTTGAATAGTAACAGTGAAAGTGGGTACCCTTGTGTTGTTCCTGACTTTAGAGGAAATGCTTTCAGTTTTTCACCATTGAGGATAATGTTTGCTGTGGGTTTGTCATATATAGCTTTTATTATGTTGAGGTATGTTCCTTCTATTCCTGATTTCTGGAGAGTTTTTATCATAAATGGATGTTGAATTTTGTCAAAGGCTTTCTCTGCTTCTATTGAGATAATCATATGGTTTTTATTTGTCAATTTGTTAATGTGGTGTATTACATTGATTGATTTGCGGATATTGAAGAATCCTTGCATCCCTGGGATAAAGCCCACTTGGTCATGGTGTATGATCTTTTTAATGTGTTGTTGGATTCTGATTGCTAGAATTTTGTTAAGGATTTTTGCATCTATGTTCATCAGTGATATTGGCCTGTAGATTTCTTTTTTTGTGGGATCATTGTCAGGTTTTGGTATTAGGGTGATGGTGGCCTCATAGAATGAGTTTGGAAGTTTACCTTCCTCTGCAATTTTCTGGAAGAGTTTGAGTAGAATAGGTGTTAACTCGTCTCTACGTTTTTGGTAGAATTCAGCTGTGAAGCCGTCTGGACCTGGGCTTTTGTTTGCTGGAAGATTTCTGATTACAGTTTCAGTTTCCGTGCTTGTGATGGGTCTGTTAAGATTTTCTATTTCTTCCTGGTCCAGTTTTGGAAAGTTGTACTTTTCTAAGAGTTTGTCCATTTCTTCCACGTTGTCCATTTTATTGGCATATAATTGTTGATAGTACTCTCTTATGATCCTTTGTATTTCTGTGTTGTCTGTTGTGATCTCTCCATTTTCATTTCTAATTTTATGGATTTGATTTTTCTCCCTTTGTTTCTTGATGAGTCTGGCTAATGGTTTGTCAATTTTATTTATCCTTTCAAAGAACCAGCTTTTGGCTTTGTTGATTTTTGCTATGGTCTCTTTTGTTTCTTTTTCATTTATTTCTGCCCTAATTTTTAAGATTTCTTTCCTTCTACTAACCCTGGGGTTCTTCATTTCTTCCTCTTCTAGTTGCTTTAGGTGTAGAGTTAGGTTATTTATTTGACATTTTTCTTGTTTCTTGAGGTGTGCCTGTATTGCTATGAACTTTCCCCTTAGGACTGCTTTTACCATGTCTCACAGGTTTTGGGTTGTTGTGTTTTAATTTTCATTCGTTTCTATGCAAATTTTGATTTCTTTTTTGATTTCTTCTGTGATTTGTTGGTTATTCAGCAGCGTGTTGTTCAGCCTCCATATGTTGGAATTTTTAATAGTTTTTCTCTTGTAATTGAGATCTAATCTTACTGCATTGTGGTCAGAAAAGATGCTTGGAATGATTTCTATTTTTTTTAATTTACCAAGGCTAGCTTTATGGCCCAGGATGTGATCTATCCTGGAGAAGGTTCCATGGTGCGCTTGAGAAAAAGGTGAAATTCATTGTTTTGGGATGAAATGTCCTATAGATATCAATTAGGTCTAACTGGTCTATTGTATTGTTTCAAGTTTGTGTTTCCTTGTTAATTTTCTGTTTAGTTGATCTATTCATAGGTGTGAGTGGGGTATTAAAGTCTCCCACTATTAATGTGTTATTGTTAATTTCTCCTTTCATACTTGTTAGCATTTGTCTTACATACTGCGGTGCTCCCGTGTTGGGTGCATATATATTTATAATTGTTATATCTTCTTCTTGGATTGATCCTTTGATCATTATGTAGTGACCATCTTTGTCTCTTTTCACAGTCTTTGTTTTAAAGTCTATTTTATCTGATATGAGTGTTGCTACTCCTGCTTTCTTTTGGTCCCTATTTGCATGGAAAATCTTTTTCCAGCCCTTCACTTTCAGTCTGTATGTGTCCCCTGTTTTGAGGTGGGTCTCTTGTAGATAACATATGTAGGGGTCTTGTTTTTGTATCCATTCGGCCAGTCTTTGTCTTTTGGTTGGGGCATTCAACCCATTTACGTTTAAGGTAATGACTGATAAGTATGATCCCATTGCCATTTACTTTATTGTTGTGGATTCAAATTTATACACCGTTTTTGTGTTTCCTGTCTAGAGAATATCCTTTAGTATTTGTTGGAGAGCTGGTTTGGTGGTGCAGAATTCTCTCAGCTTTTGCTTGTCTGAAAAGCTTTTGATTTCTCCTTCATATTTGAATGAGATCATTTGTGAGTACAATAATCTGGGCTGTAGGTTATTTTCCTTCATCATTTTAAGTATGTCTTGCCATTCCCTCCTGGCTTGAAGAGTTCTATTGAAAGATCAGCTGTTATCCTTATGGGAATTCCCTTGTGTGTTATTTGTTGTTTTTCCCTTGCTGCTTTTAATATTTGTTCTTTGTGTTTGATCTTTGTTAATTTGATTAATATGTGTCTTGGGGTGTTTCACCTTGGGTTTATCCTGTTTGGGACTCTCTGGGTTTCTTGGACTTGGGTGATTATTTCCTTCCCCATTTTAGGGAAGTTTTCAACTATTATCTCCTCAAATATTTTCTCATGGTCTTTCTTTTTGTCTTCTTCTTCTGGGACCCCTATGATTCGAATGTTGTAGCGTTTAATATTGTCCTGGAGGTCTCTGAGATTGGCCTCATTTCTTTTAATTCGTTTTTCTTTTATCCTCTCTGATTCATTTATTTCTACCATTCTATCTTCTAATTCACTAATCCTATCTTCTGCCTCTGTTATTCTACTATTTGTTGCCTCCAGAGTGTTTTTAATTTCACTTATTGCATTATTCATTATATATTGACTCTTTTTTATTTCTTCTAAGTCCTTGTTAAACCTTTCTTGCATCTTCTCAATCCTTGCCTCCAGGCTATTTATCTGTGTTTCCACTTTAATTTCAAGATTTTGGATCAATTTCACTATCATTATTCAGAATTCTTTATCAGGTAGATTCCCTATCTCTTCCTCTTTTGTTTGGTTTGGTGGGCATTTATCCTGTTCCTTTATCTGCTGGGTATTCCTCTGTCTCTTCATCTTGTTTAAATTGCTGAGTTTGGGGTGTACTTTCTGTATTCTGGCAGTTTGTGGAGTTCTCTTTATTGTGGCGTTTCCTCGCTGTGTGTGGGTTTGTACAGGTGGCTTGTCAAGGTTTCCTGGTTAGGGAAGCTTGTGTCGATGTTCTGGTGAATGGAGCTGTATTTCTTCTCTCTGGAGTGTAATGAAATGTCCAGTAATGAGTTATGAGATGTCTATGGTTTGGGGGTGACTTTGGGCAGCCTGTATCTTGAAGCTCAGGGCTGTGTTCCTTTGTTGCTGGAGAATTTGCTTGGTATGTCTTGCCCTGGGACTTGTTGGCCCTTGTGTGGTGCTTGGTTTCAGTGTCGGTATGGAGGCATTTGATGAGCTCCTGTCAATTAATGTTCCTTGGAGTCAGGAGTTCCCTGGAGTCAGGGTTTGGACTTAAGCCTCCTGCTTCCAGTGATCGGTCTTATTTTTACAGTAGTTTCAAAACTTCTCCTTCTATACAGCACCATTGATAAAACATCTACGTTAAAGATGAAACGTTTCTCTACTGTGAGGGTCACTCAGAGAGGTTCACAGCGTTACATGGAGAAGAGAAGAGGGAGGAGGGAGTTAGAGGTGACCCAAATGAGATGAGGTGGAATCAATAGTGGAGAGAGTGGGCTAGCCAGTAGTCACTTCCTTATGTGCACTCCACAACTGGACTGCTCAGAGATGTTCACGGAGTTATACAGAGAAGAGAAGAAGGAGGCAGGAGACAGAGGTGGCCAGAAGGATAAAAGGGGGAAATGAAAAGGAGGGAGACAGATCCAGCCAGTAATCAGTTCCCTAAGTGTTCTCCACCGTCTGGAACACACAGAAATTCACAGAGTTGGGTAGAGTAGAGAGGGGTTAGGGAGGAGATACAGGCGACCTCGTGGAGAAAATGGAGAGTCCAAAGGGAGAGAGAGCAGTCAAGCCAGTAATCTATTTCCCTAGTGAAAAATGGGTCCTGAAGATTGGGTTCTTAAAGGTACAAAATTGGTAACAAATACATAAAAGCAAAAATTAAAAATCTAGAGTAGAGTTTGGAATTTCAAAAATGCAATGTTAATGAAAAGAAGAAGGAAAAGAAAGAGAAAAAACGAACAAAGAAAAACAAACAAGGTCGCGAAAATTATAAAGAAACTACAGGTACAAAATTGATAACTAATACCAAAAAGCAAAAATTAAAAATCTAGAGTAGAGTTTGGCATTTCAAAAATACAATGTTAAAAAAAAGAAGAAGAAAAATAAAGAGACAAAACAAACAAACCAACAAAAACAATGTCACAAAAATTATAAAGAAAATACAGGTACAAAATAGATATCAAATGCCAAAAAGCATAAATTAAAAATCTTGAGTAGAGTTTGGAATTGCAGATATACGATGTTATATAAAAGAAGAAGAGAAAGGAACAGAGGAAAAAAAAAAGTCACAGAAATTATGAAAAAAACTATAGGTACAAAATTGATAACGTATACCAAAAGGCTAAAATTAAAAATCTAGAGTAGAGTTTGGAATTTCATGTTAAAGAAAAGAAGAAAAAGAAAAAAAAAAAACACGGTCAAAAAATTATAAAATATATATATATGAAGTTTGCTGAAGAAAAAAAAAATACGGTCTTTTTTTTTTTTTGCAAAGTAATAGTTATAAAAGTGAAAATTAAAGGACAATAGAGGACTTAAATTTTTTAAAAAAATTAAAAAAAAAAGAAAAAAAGATTGATCGTAAAAATAGTAAAAATATATCTAGGTCTTTCTCTGGTTTTGTTGTGAGTATTGTGGGTTCAGTTCATTTTTGGCTAGTTCCTTGGTCCGACATATTTCTCAAGATCTATAGGCCCCTTCCTATGTAGTCCGTAGTAACCTCAGGGTTTTAATCTATGGCCTGTAGCTTCCAAGGCGTTTCCCTCTGTTATAGCTTCTTCTGTTTGCTGGTCTCTTCAGTGTCTGGTTTCCACCCTGACACAAAGGGGACGGTGGAGGACACTTTTTTTTTTTTTTTTTTAGGCTCACTGTTCAGCCGCGCTGTGGGGAGGGAGGGAGAGAGGGATGCTGCAAACAGATAACACTGGCGTGCGCTCGCAGTGCCTCAGCCACACTGGGTCTGCCCCCGCTCACGGTGCGTTTAGCCTCCCTGCCCACACTGCTCGGGCTCTAGGTTGTTCCGCCAGGAACAATCAGAGGCCAGCCCTGGGCTGAGCTCCCAGGTCCAAGCCACTCAGGTTCAGGCACTTGGGTAGTCCTCAGAGATGCAGACTCGGTTGGGCCTGCGTTTTGTGCTCTTCCCAGGTCCGAGCAGCTTAGGTGATGAGCTGCTTGGTGCGCGCCAATGCTGCGACTTATCGCCTCCCCACCACTCGGTTATCTGAGTGTAAAACCGGCACACCTTCTCGGGCAGATGTTGACCGTCCAGACCCCCAAGAAGTTTTAGTTAGCAAAGAAGCCTGCTTACAGTTTTATAGATAGTGTCTCTCTGGGGCTGCGATTGCCCCCTTCCGGCTCTGGCTGCCTGTCACCAGAGGGGGAAGGTCTGCAGCCGGCTATCTCTGTTCAGTCCTTTGTTCCGTGCGCAGGCCTGGCGGTGTCTTAGGTTAGGGCTGGCTTTTCGCGTGGTAGATATCCCACAGTCTGGTTTGCTAGCCCAAATTATTTCGCTCAGATAGCGCTCAGGACATTCGGGCCCGATTCTTACTGTAAGGGACACAGCCGGCGCTGCGCTTCCCTGCCCAGCCCCCGCTTGCTAATGCCGTGTGCAGGCGTCTGCGCTGCTTCTCCGCTGGGGGAGTTACCTTAGGGCTCGCAATCTGTGATTTTTAATTCCTTATTTATTTTTTCTCTCCCTGTTATGTTGCCCTCTGTGCTTCCAAAGCTCGGCACAAATTCGGCAGTGAGAAGGTTTCCTGGTGTTTGGAAACTTCTCTCTTTTTAAGACCCCCTTCCCGGGACGGAACTCCGTCCCTCCCTCTTTTGTCTCTTTTTTTGTCTTTTATATTTTTTCCTACCTGCTTTCGAAGAGTTGGGTTGCTTTTCTGGGTGCCTGATGTCCTCTGCCGGCATTCAGAAGTTGTTTTGTGGAATTTACTCGACATTTAAATGCTCTTTTGATGAATTTGTGGGGGAGAAAGTGTTCTCCCCATCCTACTCCTCCGCCATCTTGGCTCCTCTCCTGATATATAGTTTTTAAATTATAAAAGCACCATGATTCACTCTCTTAAACAAACAAACAAACCAAATATATATATATATATATATATATATATATATGCCAATATACCATTTTCATTTGCCTGTTATGGAGGAAAACTCTCTCTAAAAGGAACTTGTAAGCCGAAGATCAGAGTAACAGAGAGAAGATCATTTGACATTTCAACTGCCTGTTATCTGAGACTGTCTCCTAAGCTGGGTTTCAGTGGCCCCTTGCTTTCTCAGAGAATTGACAGTAGAAACAGTTGAAATGTATCCTAAAATGCAATTACTAAACGGCAGAGAGCTAAGTGTTGCAGTTTGCATTAGACAGCTTTTTTTTTTGCTCAGCAACAAGGGTCTAGAAGAAGGAGATAGGAAAAGAACATTAAGGGGGAGGTGAGGATATCCAGTTTATCTTCTACTTTCTACTGCTAGCTCATTTGATCTATTTTTTAATTATATAATTTTTCATTCTGTCATCTTGGATCTAGTTTCTGTTTTGTAAAATGACATTGAACTAAACCCTGTCTACAGGCTCAGCTCTAAATTCTTTTATACTATTTAGCAGAACAAACCTTTATTGAGGTCTACTTATATACAATGTAAAGTGATGAGAGAGAGTGGGGAGAAACCCCTTGCACTCTGGAACCCCAACACTATTTTCGCATCCCTTGCAGTCTTCAGGGGCTGCAGTTGCCACTAACTAAGCCTAGGGCCTTCCTTGGAATGAATCCCTGTCTGTGATTTCATTTCTCCTATAAGATCAAGGAGAATATAAATCTATAGTAAAATGGCATAAAATGGGACGTGGCTCACTGAATGTAAGCATCATCACAGACAGTGAGGTCAAAGGGGCTTTGTGACTGAATTGGTAAGATATTCTTTTGGTGATTCATTCTATAAGACTTATTTCATCTTGTAGGAATAAAAGAAAAAACATCTGCATGACTGGAGCACCTGGAGGAAGTAGATGAGTTGCCAACAGGTAAAGCAAGAGGCTCTTTCTAAAGCAACAAAATTGCTTTCTGGCTTCTGTCTTTCTCCTTGCAAGTTTAGGTGGGCATCACCTACAATGGAATATTATTCCGATGGAATATTATTCAGTATTAAAAAGAAATGGTTTGTCATGCCATAAAAATACAGAGGAAACTTAAATGCATGATACTAAGTGAAAGAAGTCAATCTAAAAGGCTGCCTACTCTACGATTCTGCCTACTATAGTTTACCAGGATTCACTCTTGGTGTTGTACATTCTATGGGTTTACACAAATGTATAGTGGTATGTGTTCATCATTATAGTATCACGGAGAGTAGTTTCACTCCTAAACATCCTTTGTGCTCTGCCCATTCATCTTTCCACTCCCCTCAATCCTTGCAATCACTGGTTTTCACTCTGTTTGTAATTTTGCCTTTCCCAGAATGTCATTTAGTTGGAATCATATAGTAGGCAGCCTTTTAGATTGACTTCTTTCACTTAGTATCATGCATTTAAGTTTCCTCTGTATTTTTATGGCTTGACAAACCCTTTCTTTTTAACACTGAATAACATTCCATTGTTTGGATGTACCACAATTTACTTATGCATCCTCTTGTTGAAGGACATCTTGGTTAGTCCCAAATTTTGGTAATTATGAATAAAGCTGCTATAAACTCCCATGCTTTCTCTTATCTTGTGGCAACTGCCATCAGTGTTTGGTGCTCCTTGGCTTTCAGATACATCACTCCAGTCTCTGCCTTGTCTTCACATAAAAAATTATTTTTCTCATATTTGTTACTACCAGGCCTCAAAAATCTGAATACAAACTTTAAAAACATTACATTTAATTCCCTTTTCACTTTTGAAGGAACACACACGTGCAGTTAACCAAAAAATTGAGTCATCTTTTTCTGTTTGTTGATCATCATATATTTTTCCAGAGAAATTTATACGTAGCTTACATTTTATCTATCAGGAGCACTAGACTGTTTCAACAGGACATTGAACATTGGCTTCTACATCAGTTATGACAATGGCTCCATATTAGAGCTTTGTATCCATGAGAGATTTCTGGGAAGAAGAAGGGAAAAAAAAAAAAAAAAAAAAAGTGAAATGACAGTCCTAAAGGATCTGATCTTCAGAGGAAAAAATGCTGAATTATGAATCTGGAAACCCAAAGAAGTAACAAGAAACTTGGATGGTGTAGTACTGTGGAGGGCTGGGGCTGAGGCAGCTGCAGTTTGGGTACAGGCTGCAGATCACCTGGGAGCACTGTGCCTGCACCGCACAGAGGTAGGTGGCTGCGTCTTCCAGCTGGGAGGCTGTGATGTGTAGGGTACTATACCGCTCCTTAGAATTCACTGTGGAACTCAGCCTTTCATTCTGCTTCATCCCTGAAGCTATGAAAAAGAGCCTGGTGAGGCTGCCTCCGGGATTCTGCTGGAACCACTGCACACTGCTCACCGTGGCAGAAAAATTGCACCTCAGAGTAGAGTTGGCTCCCTCCTGGAGGCTCAAGACTGAAGGACTCTGCTCCACCTTCACTCCCCTCACCCCTGCTTGGAAAGAGAGAGAAGCAAACACGAATGATGTCACTGAGGAGTCATGGATGGGATTTCCAGACCAGGAAACTATCTCAGGAAACACCTGAGGATGTAGGACCATCTAGGAGCTCCAGGTCAGCTTTCCTCCCCTCCCTCCCACTGACAGCTGTGGACACTCCTCAGTTCCCTATCTGGGATGACCCCGACTCACAGCAAATCTGGACCCACAGAAACCCCAGCAGGGCTCCCCATTTTCTCTTCATGATCCCTTGCCCAGTTACTGAGGTGCCTTCACCCCTAATCTGAAGAATATAGAGTCTTGGGGCCAGAGAAATTCTGTTCTTACTGTGAGTATGTTCCGCCAGAATCACTGAGTACCAATCACATCTGAGGTGAGTCAACTCACTTAACAGGAAACTCCACCCACGGTGGCCTAGTGAGACTGCAGTAAGGTCAGCAATTTCTCCAAAATTGAGGTTTGGGGGGACAGTGCAGAGAGGTAAAAGCAGTATTTCCGATATGTGAAGTTGTAAAGAATATTTTTTCTTAAATGACTCTATGTAAGAGAAGATTGTGGGATAGTGTGTGAGGAAAGGTAGATGATATTTCTAGAAGAATTGTGTCAGGATGGATTATGTAGAACCTTGAGGAATTATAGGGAAGGATGACCCATTTTTCAAATTGCATAGTTTGGCAGAGATTTTGATAATTCAGTTATGTGAAAATTCTATCAAGGAAAACTATCTGATACATGCATTTTTTATTGCAGAAGTAAATACAATTTCTTGAAGTCATTTAGAAACCAAGATATATAGTCAGCCTCTGCACAGAAATGATTCCAATAAGAATTTTGTTGTTGAAAAACAGGACATGTGTATAATGTTCCTTCTGCCTTAATTTCCACCTCTCCCTTCCTACTGTCCAACTCTTGGACACCCTGTTGACCTACATTTGTTTCTGATCTGGCCACACTTTTTGGCTCAAATTCAATATTGTATTTCTCCTTTCCTTCTATTTTTGTTCCTTATTTTTTCCTCTTTTTATTCTTGTTCTCTCTACTCTCGAGAAATATATGAAAAGGTAGGAGGTCTGGGGTATTGGAATAATTTCTGGATCAGTGGGTTTGGGGAATTCAGTCATAAAATTTTTTTAAATGAATCCAGGTAACACAGATGTTTTCTGTTGAGCTTCCATGCTCTCAGAGCTCAGTAGTATCCCTATTTCTCTACCTCTGCTCAGAGAATCATCCTCACCATGGATTTATAGAGGTAAGGGCTACGGCTTTCCAAACCTTATATAGAATGATAAAGCTGAAATCTGAGATGAACTTTACACAAACACTGCTACCCTCTCCCCACCTTTGCTGTCTATAATTTGACTGTTCCCCATGCTCTCTGGGCTCCTCTCTTAACTGTTCCATCTTTGGAATCATCAGAAAAGGTCTTCATGTCTTGTAAAGCCTACAGTGCCCCCTAGTGGACTGAAACCATCAACAAAGACCCCTTCAGACCAACAACTGCGGCATCACAAATCCCCAGTCCCATTCACTGCATGCTTCCTGACGAAGAAAGTAGTCAGAAAAAAACAGTCACTGCCTAGATTGAATGGAGACTAAAAGTAAACTCTTACTCTTAAAATGTCATTTCATGAAATTTATGCCTTAAAAATTTTGATAAATTTCATCTTGTGCTTTTTTTTCATTTCTTTAGTTCAAAATAAATCCTTATTTATAGAAATTGTGGTGTAAATATGCTAATTTATTAAAAAGAACAAAAATTTGCTATTTGCAGCAACAGGGATGGACTTGGAGGGCATTATGTTAAGTGAAATATGTCAGAGAAAGACAAATACTGTATGATATCATTTGTGTATAGAATCTAACAAAAACAATAAACTAGTGAATATAACAATAAAAGCAGACTCATAGAGAACAAACTGGTGGTTATTAGTGGGGTCAGAGCCAGTAGAGGGGTGTGGGTGTGGGATTTACAAACAATTGGGTAAAGATAGGCTTAAGGATGTATTGTTATAACATGGAGAATATAGCCAATATTTTGTAATAACTGAAAATGGAAACTAACCTTTAAAATTGTTACCTAGCCATTGTTATGGCTACAGTCCACAGGATCGCAAAGAGTCGGACAGGACTGAAGCGACTGAGCACACACATACACAAGTGAAAGAAACCAATCTGAAAAGCTACATACCATATGATTCCAACTATATGATATTCTGTATGAAGCAAAACTATGGACACAGTAAAAAGATCAGTGTTTGCAGGGGTTATAGGGAAGAAGGGAAACAATCTTACAGAACACTTTTAAGAAAAGAAAGCCTAACCAATGAATAAGAGTCAAAAAGTTTAATAGTAAAGTTTAACAAACTTGGGTAGCTCAACTGGTAAAGAATTTGCCTGCAATGCAGGAGACCCCAGTTCAATTCCCCAGTCAGGAAGTTCCCCTCAAGAAGGGACAGGCTACCCACTCCAGTATTATTGGTCTTCCCTGGTGGCTTATACAGTAAAGAATCTACCTGACCTGAGTTTGATTCCTGGGTTGGGAAGGTCCCCTGGAGAAGGAAATGGCAACCCACTCCAGTATTCTTGCCTGGAGAATCCCATAGACAGAGGAGTCTGAGACAGAGGAGCCATGGACAGAGGAGTCCATGGGGTTGCAAAGAGTCGGACACAGCTGAAGTGACTAAACACAGCACAGCACACACAAAGTTTGGGGGAATTCTTTGTGTTGTTCTAAATTCATTAAAGACTAACTTCCACTTCTATGCTGAGTTTAGAAAGTCATCATTGCTTGTCATAAAGAATTGTGGAGAGCACGGCTATTCTTTGCTTACAAGAGACCTCACTCAGGACTCCTGTTTTAGTGCTTCCCCAAACCCTCAACACTCATACATGTGCACTTATGAGGGCAACACCATCTTTCTCAATTATTCAAAGATGATCGGTGCCTTGTTTTCTTAACCTTTGCACAGGTGTTCAGCACGCATTGTGATGCATCTCACATGAGATCTAGGTTCCTTCTTCAACTATTCTACAAGTCTTCATTCTTCCTTATACTTCTCATCCTCTGAAATTTGTTCATAGCACTCTGTGCTGCTAACTCCTTTTCTGTTCTCTGTATTTTCAGGTGTATACCCATTCTAATTTATTTACTATCTTTTAAATAAAGTCATGGGGGAATAAAGAGATGAGTGTGAATAAAATCCTTTCCTCTCTTTCCACTGTTTCATTATGTATGAGATTATGTTCCTCCTCTATTCATCCTTTCTTTCTCTATTAAGAATGATAATTTTTGGAGGCTGTGGCTCTCCTATCACATGTCATGCTCTGTCAGGAAGACATTGTGCAGACCACACCTCATCTGGCACACTTTGGTTCTATGAAAGTATAGTAAGGCATAGTAATACCCACCTGGGTGACTTGGAACAACTTGTGGAAGCAGCAGAATATGCAAAACACCACTTCATTGTTTATGAGGTTTACCTTGAAATTACTTTGACCCTGGAAAAAGAACTATTGGTGTCAGAGAGTTTTCAATTTTACTAATAAAGAGTTTAGTATGGGGGATATTCACTTCTTATTCTTATACTTTAGCCATATGTATGTTTTTTGTATGAACCAGAGACTAAGAGACAAACAACCATAGGCTCTGTTGGAACCACAGTGGATCCAGGCCCCATTGCTGCTCCGAGTTTGTGCTCAGCTCCCCCTGCAGTTTCTGTCACTACTGTGTCACTCAGAGCACAGTAGTACACAGCCGAGTCTGACTCTTGGACTGAGGCTTTCTCCAAGTGGAAGGAGGTGGTTTTTGCATTGTATGTGGCTTCAAAACCTTTGTTGGTTCCCTTGCCGTTGGCCTTCGTGGCTTTCAGGAGGAGCTCCGGACCTTCTCCAGGATACTGGACATACCAGAAAAGAGTGGGGTACCTGGTGGCTGAATAAGTACAGTTCACAGTCAAGGTAGCCCCTTTCAAAAGGGTCACTTGGCCGTCCATCTGGCTCACTGAGTCTCCACGGGTTTCTCCTGGGGAAAATAAGAGAGTTCTCTGTGATCTTGGGCATAAAACTCTGGGATAAAACTACGCTTAAAGGTTTTGTTGACATAACAGAAGAAAGGATCCAAATTTTTAGAGGCGTTTTTCTAACCCAGCAGGAAGAGTATCACAGTCACTAAGCCTGGAGAAGAGCTCATCTCTAGAGTGTCTCCTGAATAACGTTCTTGACTCTTAACATGAAGAAATGTTGAAGTCACAGTGAGGTTTAGTTTCTGTGAAGTTTAGACACACAGGAAATGCGTCTGTGTTAGGAAACTGCACCCTCTGGTGGACAGGGATAGAAATGCGATGCATGTATAGTGGAAAGAAAGTGAAGTCGCTCAGTCGGGTCCGACTCATTGAGACCCCATGGACTGTAGCTTGCCAGGTTCCTCCATCCATGGGATTTTTCAGGCAAGAATACTGGAGTGTGTTACCATTTCCTTCTCCAGGGGATCTTCCTGACCCAGGGATCGAACTTGGGTCTCTCACACTGCAGGCAGACTCTTTACCAACAGGGAAGCCACCAGGGAAGACCACGTATCCTGGTCTCCTCCCTAAATTAGAAAAATGTTATCCTTGACTTTATCCATGAGGCACATATCAGTCTTCAGGTGGAGCTCAGGTCTGTTTTGTTCCTAGGATACTACCTGACATGGAAGTTCTTTAACACAGCATTCCAGGTATTTTTATAGCTGAGAAGATATCAATTTTCTTAAGAACTTTAATATAGTATTATATATTCTCATGTATCCATTGTGGCCAAACTATAATCCACTGACTGTCAGAAGAGTTTGTGGCTGATTACAGAGGAAGTAATAAGAAGCTAGGTCACTATTGAGTGAATCTCTGCTTTTCAGCATTGTACCCCTATTTACAGAAGAGTGATTGACAATTATTTGTTGTTTAGTCACTGAATCAGTCTGGTCTGATTCTTTTGCAACCCTCAAGACTGTAGCCCGCTTAGGCTCCTTTGTCCATGGGATTTCCCATTCAAGAATACTGGAGTTGCCATTTTCTTCACCAGGGGATCTTCCCAATCCAGGGATTGAACTTGAGTCTCCTGCACTGGCAGGCAGATTCTTTATCACTGAATCACCAGGGAAGCCCTGACTGATGTTTATTACATGCTCACTAAATGTTTGCTATACCAAAAAAGTAATGAATAAAGGGTCTTTGATTGTGGAATCACTACTACTTGAAATAAAATATTTTCTCAGTCCTAAATAATATCATTTGTAAGAAATGTTATCTCTCTAATAAAATTTTTAAGGGAAAAAGTCACACTGTCTTATCAATAGTCAAATAATCCTGAATTTCAGAATCATTAAAATGTTAAAATAAAAGAAATATCATAATTGAAATTATCAAATCCTTGTAGAATTATCTAAAATCAATATCTTATTCTCCTTCTTCCTTGACTCTAAGATAAGAGGGTTGGCCTATGTAAATCAGACAAGTACTAATCCTATTATATATTCTTAGTTGATATCTAGCCTCAAAGATACTTTCTATTCCATCTGCCACATTTTGTTGCCAAACTTTAACCAAATACTTTTCCCTCAGTGTTTGAAACCCTGAAGATGTAGATTTGTGTCAAAAGCTCAGAGCATGAGTTAGGATGCTCTTCTTTCCCAGCTTTTCAAATTGTTAAAGACCTCTGAGCCAATATTCACATGACAGCTGAAAGTAGAATTAATGAGTGAATGACTTAAAATTACACATTCTGGGCTGGCCCACCAATAACTTCATGAATCACACTATCCAGAGTTGAGACCCATGAATCTGTAATTTTTGAGAGCTCCCCAAGAAGTTGGGTTGCAGCCAGTCCGATATTGGTTTACAAGTTTTCATTTGGGACAGATGTCCTAGATAAAGGTAGTTGTCAAATATCAGGGAGCAACAGGATGTTCCCAGGATTACAAACATACTCAAAACCTCTCTTTTTGAGTACCAGCAGCAAAAACAAGCACTTCTTTAGCTCTCTTTTATGACCATTCATTTTATAAAACAAAACCTCTGAGGAGTATCAAGATGAAGTTCTAAGCGGCATTCATCTTCTATAAAGCCCTGTAACCATAGGCCCCTAAACACACAGATGGAAGCTTAGCTCATTCTGTTTCTGGGAGTTCACTCTTCTCAGATTCACATCAAGGAATTTCATGAGTCCAGAGTCAGCACATGAATCACTTCCCAAATTCAGATTTAAATTTAGAAAACCAGGCTTGATACTTCTTGGATCCACATATCCCTTCCTTTCTTCTCTACCTTCCAAATCACAAATATGCCTCAAAAATATGCTAGAAAGAAATTCTGGAAAATCAGTTACAAACTTCTGTTCTGGTAGGTTAGTTTCCCTGGTGGCTCAGATGGTAAAGAATCTTCTGACAATTCTGGTATATAGAAAGAATGCAAACTAGGTTGTAATGATGTAGGACTGAAAATAAATGTATAGCACATGGATGCAGATAGTATTTATCTCTACTTTAAAAAAAACATAGTTTAAGGCCAATGAGTACATATAGGAGAAGTATTTTTGCATTTCGGGGTCATAAAAGAAGACTTCTACAACACTGAGGAAAAATATTTGCTATATTGGATGTTAATGGCTTTATTAATGCATAGTTCTCTTTAAAATAAATTGTACCTCCTTAACTTAATAAGATTTACACATGTATATACTTGTGAAACCATCACCACAATCAAGATAATGAACAATGCATCACCCCAAAAGTCTCCTCTTGTCTCTTGTTAGTCCTCTCAGCCCTCTCTTCACTTCGTACTCCCATTTTCCCATTTTCAAGCAACATTTCTCTTATAAAATATTTTGCATATTCAGAAATTTCAAATAAATGGTATGATATGTGCCTTTGATAGCTTCTTTCATTCAGCATAATTATTTTAAGATTCTTCCATGGTTATTATAATCATGTTTCATTCCTTTGTATTGCTGAGTAGTATTCCATTATATGGATATGATTTATCTATAGATACATTTATCTATTCACCTATTGAGGGACATTTAGGTTAGTCCTAGTTTGGGGCAGTTCCTGGAGAAGGCGATGGCTCCCCACTCCAGTACTCTTGCCTGGAAAATCCCATGGACGGAGGAGCCTAGTGGGCTGCAGTCCATGGGGTCTCGAAAAGTCGGACACGACTGAGCGACTTCACTTTTGCTTTTCACTTTCATGCATTGGAGAAGGAAATGGCAACCACTCCAGTGTTCTTGCCTGGAGAATCCCAGGGATTGGGGAGCCTGGTGGGCTGCCGTCTATGGGGTCGCACAGAGTTGGACACGACCGAAGCGACTTAGCAGCAGCAATAGCAGAAGTTTGCGGCTGTTACAAATAAAACTGCTATGAACGTGTGTGAATAAGATTTTTTATAGTCAAACTTTCATTTCTCTTGGGTCAATATTTGGGAGTGGAATGACTGGAGTCTATTATGTTATGTATATATTTGACTTTGTTTAACTTTCATTTTTTTCTAGTAACGTTTTTGCAAATTCCCTTGGATTTGATGCTCAGATACTTACGCTGACTGTGACTAAAGGTAGATTCACTTCTTCTTTTCCAAACTGTATGACTTTTGTTTCTTTCTCTTGCCTCATTGCACTGGCTAGGACCCTTAGGACAATATTCAGTACAAATGGTGAGAGTCAAAATTCTTCCCTTATTCCTGAAATTTGAAGGAAAGCATTCAGTCTTTCGCCATCAAGTGTATTTGATGTAGATTTTTTGTAGAGGACCTTTATTAAGTTAATGAATTCCCTTAAGTCCTAATTTGCTGGGAGGTTTTAATCAAGAATAGATACTGAGTTTGTCCAATGGTTTTTCTGTACCTATAGAGGTTACTGTCATTAATCATCTGTGACTTGTTAATCTCTGTGGATACATTACTGATAAACTGTCATAACAATATATTAAAGAAGATGTCACTCCATCATCTTACAAATAGTAAAACAAAGCTATCTAGAAACTTAATTTTAGAGTTAATCGTTTTGAACACAGACCTGTCTAATAGCAAAAATTTGTTCCCTTTTTCCACTATAGAGTCTTTTCAGAGAAATTTTGAGAGAGAGAGAGCAGCAAAATTACTTCTCGAATCTTTGAAATATTTTAAGACAGTCTTTTAATAGGTTCTTTACTTAATGCAAATTGAACTATTAAATAATTATAGATTTGGCCCTTTCACTGAAAGAGGAAAGAAACAAAAAGAATACTCATGAACTTGTTTACAAAACAGAAACAAACTCACAGGCATAGAGAATGAACTTATGGTTGCCAAAGGGGAAGGATGGGGGGAGAAATAGGGAGTTTGGGGTGGACATGTACACACTGCTATATTTAAAATGGATAACCAACAAGGGCCTAATATATAGCACAGGAAATTCTGCCTAACGTTACGTGGCAGCTTGGATGGGATGGGAGCTTGGGGGAGAATGGATACATGTATCTGTATGGCTGAATTTCTTTGCTGTCCACTTGAAACTATCAAAACATTGTTAATCAGTTATACTCCAAAATAATATAAAGTTTAAAAAATATATATATTCAAGCTGCAATTCAGAAGATAACCACGAGGTAGTGCCTTGACCATTCCTCTCAGACTACTAATTACTTGGCACCTGAGGAGCAATACACCATACCCAGGGTGACAAACTCTTCTAGGTTTCTGTAAACCACTACAATTCTGAAACCTCATTCATGACTACTGATCACTCTATGTCTCTTTCCCTTGAAACTGACATGTGATAAAGAGGTCTAGAGCATAGTTTTTCAGACTAACCAAGATAAACATTTCTCAAAAATTTAAAAATTGTATTGCCATGTGATCCAGCAATTCTACTTCTGATTATATTATATTCAAAACACTTGAAAGAATTTGGATATATAACCCAAACACTGAGATATTCATATATCCATGTTTCTACCAAAAGATGGAAGGAATCCAAATGTTCATCAACAGATGAATGAGTAGACAAAAAGTAGTGTATATGTACAATGGAATATTATTCAACCTTAGAAAGGTATTAAAAAAAATCTACAACATGGATAAAATTTGAGGACTTTATAGTAAAGACAAGGCTGTGGTCCTAGTGTGACTAGATTGACTAGTTTTCTGTGAGTATGGTTTCAGTGTGTCTGCCCTCTGATGCCCTCTTTCAATACCTACCATCTTACTTGGGTTTCTCTTACCTTGGGCGTGGGGTATCTCTTCACGGCTGCTCCAGCAAAGTGCAGCCAATGCTCCTTATCTTGGACAAGGGGTTGCCCGTGGGGCAACCCAAGATGGGCGGGTCATGATGGAGAGATCTGACAGAATGTGGTCCACTGGAGAAGGGAATGGCAAACCACTTCAGTATTCTTGCCTTGAGAACCCCATGAACAGTATGAAAAGGCCAAATGATAGGATACTGAAAGAGAAACTCCCCAGGTCAGTAGGTGCCCAATATGCTACTGGAGATCAGTGGAGAAATAACTCCAGAAAGAATGAAGGGATGGAGCCAAAGCAAAAAGAATATCCAGCTGTGGATGTGACTGCTGATAGGAGCAAGGTCCGATGCTGTAAAGAGCAATACTGCATAGGAACCTGGAATGTCAGGTCCATGAATCAAGGCAAATTGGAAGTGGTCAAGCAAGAGATGGCAAGAGTGAATGTCGACATTCTAGGAATGAGTGAACTGAAATGGACTGGAATGGGTGAATTTAACTCAGATGACCATTATATCTACTACTGCAGGCAGGAATCCCTCAGAAGAAATGGAGTAAACATCATGATCAACAAAAGAGTCCGAAATGCAGTACTTGGATGCAATCTCAAAAACGACAGAATGATCTCTGTTCGTTTCCAAGGAAAACCATTCAATATCACAGTAATCCAAGTCTATGCCCCAACCAGTAATGCTGAAGAAGCTGAAGTTGAATGGTTCTATGAAGACCTACAATACCTTTTAGAACTAACACCCAAAAAAGATGTCCTTTTCATTATAGGGGACTGGAATGCAAAAGTAGGAAGTCAAGAAACACCTGGAGTAACAGGCAAATTTGGCCTTGGAATACAGAATGAAGCAGGGCAAAGACTAATAGAATTTTGCCAAGAAAATGCACTGGTCATAACAAACACCCTCTTCCAAAAACACAAGAGAAGACTCTACACGTGGACATCACCAGATGGTCAAAACCGAAATCGATTGATTATATTCCTTGCAGCCAAAGATGGAGAAGCTCTATACAGCCAGCAAAAACAAGACCAGGAGCTGACTGTGGCTCAGACCATGAACTCCTTATTGCCAAATTCAGACTTAAATTGAAGAAAGTAGGGAAAACCACTAGCCCATTCAGGTATGACCTAAATCAAATCCCTTATGATTATACAGTGGAAGTGAGAAATAGATTTAAGGGCCTAGATCTGATAGATAGAGTGCCTGATGAACTATGGACTGAGGTTCTTGACATTGTACAGGAGAAAGGGATCAGAACCATCCCCATGGAAAAGAAATGCAAAAAAAAAAAAATGGCTGCCTGGGGAGACCTTACAAATAGCTGTGAAAAGAAGAGAAGTGAAAAGCAAAGGAGAAAAGGGAAGATATCAGCATCTGAATGCAGAGTTCAAAAGAATAGCAAGAAGAGATAAGAAAGCCTTCCTCAGTGATCAATGCAAACAAATAGAGGAAAACAACAGAATGGGAAAGACTAGAGATCCCGTCAAGAAAATCAGAGATACCAAAGGAACTTTTCAGGCAAAGTTGGGCTCAATAAAGGACAGAAATGGTATGGATCTAACAGAAGCAGAAGATATTAAGAAGAGATGACAAGAATACACAGAACTATACAAAAAAGATCTTCACAACCCAGATAATCACAATGGTGTGATCACTGATCTAGAGCCAGACATCCTGGAATGTGAAGTCAAGTGGGCCTTAGAAAGCATCACTATGATCGAAGCTAGTGGAGGTGATAGAATTCCAGTTGAGCTATTCCAAATCCTGAAAGATGATGCTGTGAAAGTGATGCACTTAATATGCCAGCAAATGTGGAAAACTCAGCAGTGGCCACACGACTGGAAAAGGTCAGTTTTCATTCCAATCCCAAAGAAAGGCAATGCCAAAGAATGCTCAAACTACCACACAATTGCACTCATCTCACACGCTAGTAAAGTAATGCTCAAAATTCTCCAAGCCAGGCTTCAGCAATATGTGAACCCTGAACTTCCTGATGTTCAAGCTGGTTTTAGAAAAGGCAGAGGAACCAGAGATCAAATTGCCAACATCCACTGGGCTATGGAAAAAGCAAGAGAGTTCCAGAAAAACATCTATTTCTGCTTTACTGACTGTGCCAAAGCCTTTGACTGTGTGGATCACAATAAACTGTGGAAAATTCTGAAAGACATGGGAATACCAGACCACCTGATCTGCCTCTTGAGAAATCTGTATTCAGGTCAGGAAGCAACAGTTAGGACTGGACATAGAACAACAGACTGGTTCCAAATAGGAAAAGGAGTACGTCAAGGCTGTATATTGTCACCCTGTTTATTTAACTTCTATGCAGAGTACATCATGAAAAACGCTGGACTGGAAGAAACACAAGCTGGAATCAAGATTGCCGGGAGAAATATCAATAACCTCAGATATGCAGATGACACCACCCTTATGGCAGAAAGTGAAGAGGAACTCAAAAGCCTCTTGATGAAAGTGAAAGTGGAGAGTGAAAAATTTGGCTTAAAGCTCAACATTCAGAAAACGAAGATCATGGCATCTGGTCCCATCACTTCATGGGAAATAGATGGGGAAACAGTGGAAACAGCGTCAGACTTTATTTTTCTGGGCTCCAAAATCCCTGCAGATGGCGACTGCAGCCATGAAATTAAAAGACGCTTACTCCTTGGAAGGAAAGTTATGACTAACTTAGATAGCATATTAAAAAGCAGAGACATTACTTTGCCAACAAAGGTTCGTCTAGTCAAGGCTATGGTTTTTCCTGTGGTCATGTATGGATGTGAGAGTTGGACTGTGAAGAAGGCTGAGCACCGGAGAATTGATGCTTTTGAACTGTGGTGTTGGAGAAGACTCTTGAGAGTCCCTTGGACTGCAAGGAGAGCCAACCAGTCCATTCTGAAGGAGATTAGCCCTGAGATTTCTTTGCACGGAATGATGCTAAAGCTGAAACTCCAGTTCTTTGGCTACCTCATGCGAAGAGTTGACTCATTGGAAGAGCCTCTGATGCTGGGAGGGATTGGGGGCAAGAGGAGAAGGGGACAACAGAGGATGAGATGGCTGGGTGGCATCACTGACTCGATGGACATGAGTCTTAGTGAACTCCGTGAGTTGTTGATGGACAGGGAGGCCTGGCGTGCTGCGATTCATGGGATTGCAAAGAGTCGGACACGACTGATCTGATATGATCTGATAGTAAAAGAAATGTCACAAAATGACCAGTATTTTATAATTTGACTTATATGAGCTATCTAAACACTCATAGAAAGAGAAAGTAGAACAGTAGTGGCCATGTGTTGGAGGGACAAGGGAATGAGGAGTTAGTCTTTTTTTTTTTTAATGTACATTTTTGACTGCACATCAAGGCTGGGGAATATCAGTTCCCTGATCAGGGATCAAATCTGTGCCCCCTGCATTGTCAGCATGGAATCTTAATCACTGGACTACCAGGGAAGTCCTGAGGAGTTAGTCTTTAATGAGCATAAATTTTCCATTTTCAAGATGCAAAGAGTACTAGAGATGGATGGTGCTTGCTGAACAACAATGTAAATGTACTTAGTATCACTGGATTGAACACTTAAAATAGTTAAAGTAGTAAAACTGAATGTCAAAATGATAAAAACTTAATTTAAAAAAAATTAAGGGAGTATTTTAAGAATTCTACTTTACACATCTGCTACCAAATGCAAATATAAGAGGGAGTTATAATACAAGACCACTTTTCAGTCATCCATTACCATTCAGATTTTAAGGTGCTGAGAAAATGAGGTTAGAGGTAGGAGGAAATTGGAGACAAGGGTATTTTGGACTATGTTAAACTGATTGAAAAAGAGGACCTAGGAGGCGGTCCTAAGATGGTGAAGGAATAGGATGGGGAGACCACTTTCTCCCCCACAAATTCATCAGAAGAATATTTAAACGCTGAGTAAATTCCACAAAACAACTTCTGAATGCCGGCAGAGGACATCAGGCACCCAGAAAAGCAGCTATTGTCTTCAAAAAGAGGTAGGAAAAAACACAAAAGACAAAAAAAGAGATAAAAGAGGGAGGGATGGAGCTCTGTCCCAGAAAGGGAGTCTTAAAAAGAGAGAAGTTTCCAAACACCAGGAAACACTCTCACTGCTGAGTCTGTGGCGAGCCTTGGCAGCACAGAGAGCAACATAACAGGGAGGAAAAATAAATAAATTAAACCCCACAGATTACGAGCCCAACGGTAACTCCACCAGTGGAGAAGCAGCGCAGATGCCTGCATCTGCCACTAGCAGGCAGGGGCTGGGCAGGGAGGCGCGGGCTGCATTGCTTAGAGTAAGGATTGGGTCTGAATGTCCCAAGGGTAATCAGAGCGAACTAACTTGGGCTAGCAAACCAGACTGTGGGATAGATACGAAGCAAAAAGCTTTAACCTAAAACACCACCAGGACTGTGCACAGAACAAAGGACTGACAGAATTAGCCAGCTGCAGACCATCCCCCTCTGGCGACAGGCAGCCAGAGCTGGAAGGGGGCAATTGCAGCCCCAGAGAGACATTATCTACCAAACTGCAAGCAGGCTTCTTTGCTAACTAAGACTTCTTGGGGTTCAGGACAGTCATCATCCACCTGAGAAGGTGCGCTGGTTGTACACCCAGAAAACCAAGCAGTAGGGACAGGAGAGGTGATAAGTTTCAGTGACTGTACTCGCCAAACACCTCATCACCTAAGCTGCTCGGACCTGGCAAGGGCACAAAACTCAGGCCCAAAGGAGTCTGCACCTCTGAGGACTACCCGAGTGCCTGAACCTGAGTGGCTTAGACCTAGGAGGTGCATGCAGCCCAGGGCCGGCCTCGGACGGTTCCCGATGGAGCAACCTAGAGCCTGAGCTGTGTGGGCAGGGAGGGTACATGCGCTGTGAGCGGGGGCAGGCCCAGCGTGGCTGAGATACTGCGAGCACACGCTAGTGTTATTTGTTTGCAGTGTCCCTCCCTCCCCACAGCGCGACTGAACAAGTGAGCCTAAAAAAAAAAAATGTGTCCATCACCGCCCCCCTTGTGTCAGGGCGGAAATCAGACACTGAAGAGACCAGCAAACAGAAGAAGCTAAAACAGAGGGAACCGCCTTGGAAGTGACAGGTGCAATAGATTAAAACCCTGTAGTTAGTACCAACTACATAGGAAGGGGACTATAGATCTTGCGAAATATAAGCCGGACCAAGGAACTATCTGAAAATGAACTGACCCCACACTGCCCACAACACCAGAGAAAGTCCTAGATATATTTTTACTATTTTTAAGATGATTCACTTTTTTAACTTCTTTAAATTTTTAAGTACTCTATTACTCCTTTAATTTTCATTTTTATAACCTACTATTACTTTTCAAAAAAAAGACCCTATGTTTTAAAGCCAACTTCATATATATATATATATATATATATATATATATATATATATATATATATATATTTAATAATTTTTGTGACTTTTTTTTACTTTTTCTTTTCTTTAATATTGTATTTTTGAAAATCCAATTTCTCTAGATTTTTAATCTTTGCTTTTTAGTATTTGTTATCAATTTTCTACCTTTAAGAACCCAATTTTCAGTACCCATTTTTACTTGGGAGCGAGATTACTGGCTTGACTGCTCTCTCCTCCTTGGGACTCTCCTTTTTCTCCACCAGGTCACCTCTGTCTCCTCCCTCCCCCTTCTCTTCTCTACCCAACTCTGTGAATCTCTTTGTGTGTTCCAGATGGTGGAGAACACTTAGGGAACTGATTACTGGCTAGATCTGTCTCTCTCCTTTTCATTCCCCCCTTTTATCCTCCTGGACACCTCTGTCTCCTTCCTGCCTCTTCTCTTCTGTGTATAACTCCATGAACATCTCTGAGTGGTCCAGACTGTGGAGCACACATAAGGAAGTGATTACTGGCTAGCTTGCTCTCTCCTCTTTTGATTCCACCTCATCTCATTCAGGTCACCTCTAACTCCCTCCTCCCTTTTCTCTTCTCCATGTAACTCTGTGAACCTCTCTGGGTGTCCCTCACTGTGGAGAAACTTTTCATCTTTAACCTAGTTGTTTTATCAATGGTGCTGTACAGAAGGAGAAGTCTTGAGACTACTGTAAAAATAAGACTGAAAACCAGAAGCAGGAGGCTTAAGTCCAAATCCTTAGAACACCAGAGAACTCCTGACTCCAGGGAACATTAATCAATAGGAGCTCATCAAATGCCTCCATACCTACACTGAAACCAAGCACCACCCAAGGGCCAACAAGTTCCAGAGCAAGACATACCACACAAATTCTCTGGCAACAGAGGAACACAGCCCTGAGCTTCTATAAACAGGCTGCCCAAAGTTACTCCATAACCATTGACATCTCATAACTCATTACTGGACAATTCATGGCACTCCAGAGAGAAGAAATCCAGCTCCACCCACCAGAACACCGACACAAGCTTCCCTAACCAAGAAACCTTGAAAAGCCACTGATACAACCCCACCCACAGCGAGGAAACTCCACAATAAAGAGAACTCCACAAACTGCCAGAATATAGAAAGGCCACCTCAAACGCAGCAGTATAAACAAGATGAAGAGACAGAGGAATACCCAGCAGGTAAAGGAACAGGATAAATGCCCACCAAACCAAACCAAAGAGGAAGAGATAGGGAATCTACCTGATAAAGAATTCCGAATAATGATAGTGAAAATGATCCAAAATCTTGAAATTAAAATGGAAACACAGATAAATAGCCTGGAGACAAGGATTGATAAGATGCAAGAAAGTTTTAACAAGGACCTAGAAGAAATAAAAAAGAGTCAATATATAGTGAATAATGCAATATATGAGATCAAAAACACTCTGGAGGCAACAAATTCTAGAATAAGGGAGGCAGAAGATAGGATTAATGAAGTAGAATATAGAATGGTAAAAATAAATGAATCAGAGAGGAAAAAAGAAAAACGAATTAAAAGAAATGAGGACAATCTCAGAGACCTCCAGGACAATATTAAATGCTCCAACATTCCAATCATAGGAGTCCCAGAAGAAGAAGACAAAAATAAAGACCATGAGAAAATACTTGAGGAGATAATAGTTGAAAACTTCCCTAAAATGGGGAAGGAAATAATCACCCAAGTCCAAGAAACCCAGAGAGTCCCAAACAGGATAAACCCAAGGTGAAACGCCCCAAGACACATATTAATCAAATTAGCAAAGGTCGAACACAAAGAACAATATTAAAAACAGCAAGGGAAAAACAACAAATAGCACACGAGGGAGTTCCCATAAGGATAACAGCTGATCTTTCAATAGAAACTCTTCAGGCCAGAAGGGAATGGCAAGACAAACTCAAAATGATGAAAGAAAATAACCTACAGCCCAGATTACTGTACCCAGCAAGGATCTCATTCCAATATGAAGGAGAAATCAAAAGCTTTACAGACAAGCAAAAGCTGAGAGAATTCAGCACCACCAAACCAGCTCTCCAACAAATGCTAAAGTAATATTCCCTAGACAGGAGACACAAAAATGGTGTACAAACTCGAACCCAAAACAATCAAGTAAATGGCAATGGGATCATACTTATAAATAATTACCTTAAAAGTAAATGGGTTGAATGCCCCAACCAAAAGACAAAGACTGGCTGAATGGATACAAAAACAAGACCCCTATATATGTTGTCTACAAGAGACCCACCTCAAAACAAGGGACACATACAGACTGAAAATGAAGGGCTGGAAAAAGATATTCCACGCAAATAGAGACCAAAAGAAAGCAGGAGTAGCAATACTCATATCAGATAAAATAGACTTTAACATAAAAGCTGTGAAAAGAGACAAAGAAGGACACTACATAATGATCAAAGGATCAATCCAAGAAGAAGATATAACAATTATAAATATATATACACCTGACATAGGAGCACAGCAATATATAAGACAAATGCTAACAAGTATGAAAGGGGAAATTAACAATAACACAATAATAGTGGGAGACTTTAATACCCTACTCACACCTATGGATAGATCAATGAAACAGAAAATTAACAAATAAACACAAACTTTAAATGATACAATAGACCAGTTAGACCTAATTGATGTCTATAGGACATTTCACCCCAAAACAATGAATTTCACCTTTTTCTCAAGCACACATGGAATCTTCTCCAGGATAGATCACATCCTGGGCCATAAATCTAGCTTTGGTAAATTAAAAAAAAAAAAATCATTCCAAGCATCTTTTCTGACCACAATGCAGTAAGATTAGATCTAAATTACAGGAGAAAAACTATTAAAAATTCCAACAAATGGAGGCTGAACAACATGCTTCTGAATAACCAACAAATCACAGAAGAAATCAAAAAAGAAATCAAAATATACATAGAAATGAATGAAAATGAAAACACAACAACCCAAAACCTGTGGAACACTGTAAAAGCAGCGCTAAGGGGAAAGTTCATAGCAATACAGGCATACCTCAAGAAACAAGGAAAAAGTCAAATAAATAACCTAACTCTACACCTAAAGCAACTAGAAAAGGAAGAAATGAAGAATGCCAGGGTTAGTAGAAGGAAAGAAATCTTAAAACTTAGAGCAGAAATAAATGCAAAAGAAACAAAAGAGACCATAGCAAAAATCAACAAAGCCAAAAGCTGGTTCTTTGGGAGGATATATAAAATTGACAAACCATTAGCCAGACTCATCAAGAAACAAAGGGAGAAAAGTTAAATCCATAAAATTAGAAATGAAAATGGAGAGATCACAACAGACAACACAGAAATACAAAGGATCATAAGAGACTACTACCAGCAATTATATGCCAATAAAATGGACAACATGGAAGAAATGGACAAATTCTTAGAAAAGTACAACTTTCCAAAACTGGACCAGGAAGAAATAGAAAATCTTAACAGACCCATTACAAGCACGGAAATTGAAAGTGTAATCAGAAATCTTCCAGCAAACAAAAGTCCAGGTCCAGACGGCTTCACAGCTGAGTTCTACCAAAAATTTAGAGAAGAGCTAACACCTATCCTACTCAAACTCTTCCAGAAAATTGCAGAGGAAGGTAAACTTCCACCTCATTCTATGAAGCCACCATCACCCTAATACCAAAACCTGACAAAGATGCCACAAAAAAAGAAAACTACAGGCAAATATCACTGATGAACATAGATACAAAAATCCTTAACAAAATTCTAGCAATCAGAATCCAACAACACATTAAAAAGATCATACACCATGACCAAGTGGGCTTTATCCCAGGGATGCAAGGATTCTTCAATATCTGCAAATCAATCAATGTAATATGCCACATTAACAAATTGAAAAATAAAAGCCATATGATTATCTCAATAGATGCAGAGAAAGCCTTTGACAAAATTCAACATCCATTTATGATTAAAAAAAAAAACTCTCTAGAAAGCAGGAATAGAAGGAACATACCTCAACATAATAAAAGCTATATATGACAAACCCACAGCAAACATTATCCTCAATGGTGAAAAATTGAGAGCATTTTCCCTAAAGTCAGGAACAAGACAAGGGTGCCCATATTCAGCACTACTATTCAACATGGTTTTGGAAGTTTTGGCCAGAGCAATCAGAGCCGAAAAAGAAATAAAATGAACTCCAAATTGGAAAAGAAGAAGTAAAGCTCTCACTGTTTTCAGATGACATGATCCTCTACATAGAAAACCCTAAAGACTCCACCAGAAAATTACTAAAGCTAATCAATGAATATAGTAAAGTTGCAGGATATAAAATCAACACACAGAAATCCCTTGCATTCCTATACACGAATAATGAGAAATTAAGGAAACAATCCCATTCACCATTGCAATGAAAAGAATAAAATACTTAGGAATATATCTACCTAAAGGGACTAAAGGCCAATATATAGAAAACTATAAAACACTGGTGAAAGAAATCAAAGAGGACACTAATAGATGGAGAAATATACCATGTTCATGGATTGGAAGAATCAATATAGTGAAAATGAATATACTACCCAAAGCAATCTATAGATTCAATACAATCCCTATCAAACTACCAACGGTATTTTTCACAGAGCTAGAACAAATAATTTCACAATTTGTATGGAAATACAAAAAACCTCGAATAGCCAAAGCAATCTTGAGAAAGAAGAATGGAACTGGAGGAATCAACCTGCCTGACTTCAGTCTCTACTACAAAGCCACGGTCATCAAGACAGTATGGAACTGGCACAAAGACAGAAATAGAGATCAATGGAACAAAACAGAAAGACCAGAGATAAATCCACACACCTATGGACACCTTATCTTTGACAAAGGAGGCAAGAATATACAATGGAAAAAAGACAATCTCTTTAACACGTGGTGCTGGGAAAACTGGTCAACGACTTGTAAAAGAATGAATCTAGAACACTTTCTAACACCATACACAAAAATAAACTCAAAATGGATTAAAGATCTAAACATAAGACCAGAAAATATAAAACTCTTAAAGGAGAACATAGGCAAAATACTCTCTGACATAAATTACAGCAGGATCCTCTACGACACATCTCCCAGAATATAGGAAATAAAAGCAAAAATAAACAAATGGGATCTAATTAAAATTAAAAGCTTCTGCACAACAAAATAAAGTATAAGCAAGGTGAAAAGACAGCCTTCAGAATGGAAGAAAATAATAGCAAATGAAACAACTGACAAACAACTAATCTCAAAAATATACAAGCAACTCCTGCAGCTCAATTTCAGAAAAATAAACGACCCAATCAAAAAATGAGCCAAAGAACTAGACATTTCTCCAAAGAAGACATACAGATGGCTAAGAAACACATGAAGAGATGCTCAACATCACTCATTATCAGAGAAATGCAAATCAAAACCACAATGAGGTACCATTTCATGCCAGTCAGAATGGCTGCTATCAAAAAGTCTACAAGCAGTAAATGCTGGAGAGGGTGTGGAGAAAAGGGAACCCTCTTACACTGTTGGTGGGAATGCAAACTAGTACAGCCACTATGGAGAACAGTGTAGAGATTCCTTAAAAAACTGGAAATAGAACTGCCTTATGACCCAACAATCTCACTGCTGGGCATACACACTGAGGAAACCAGAATTGAAAGAGACACGTGTACCCCAATGTTCATCGCAGCACTGTTTATAATAGCCAGGACATGGAAGCAAACTAGATGTCCATCAGCAGATGAATGGATAAGAAAGCTTGGTACATATACACAATGGAGTATTACTCAGCCATTAAAATAATACATTTGAGTCAGTTCAAATGAGGTGGATGAACCTGGAGCCGATTATATAGAGTGAAGTAAGCCAGAGAGAAAAACACCAATAGAGTGTACTAATGCATATATATGGAATTTAGAAAGATGGTAACGATAACACTGTATGCGAGACAGCCAAAGAGACTGTGGGAGAGGGCGAGGGTGGGATGATTTGGGAGAATGGCATCAAAACATGTATAATATCATATAAGAAACAAATCACCAGTCCAGGTTTGATGCAGGATACAGAATGCTTGGGGCTGGTGCACTGGGATGACACAGAGGGATGATATGGGGAGGAAAGTGGGAGTGGGGTTCAGGATTGGGAACACATGTACACCCATGGCGGGTTAATGTTGATGTATGGCAAAACCAATGCAATATTGTAAAGTTAAAAAAAAAAAAAAAAAAAAGAAGGTGGGATGTGGAGGGAGGTGGGAGGGATGTTCAAGTGGGAGGGGACATGGGTAAATCTATGACTGATTCATTTTGATGTTTGGTAGAAACCAACACAATACTGTAAAGCAATTATCCTTCAATTAAAAATAAATAAATTAAAAAAGAAAAGAAAAAAGCAGAGACATTACTCTGCCAACATAGGTCCATTTAGTCAAGGCTATGGTTTTTTCAGTGGTCATTACGGATGTGAGAGTTATACTATAAAGAGAGCTGAGTGCTGAAGAATTGATGCTTTTGAACTGTGGTGTTGGAGAAGACTCTTGAGAGTGCCTTGGACTGCAAGGAGATCCAACCAGTCCATCTTAAAGGAAATCAGTCCTGAATATTCATTGGAAGGACTGATGCTGAGGCTGAAAGTCCAATACTTTGGCCACCTGATGTGAAGAACTAACTCATTGGAAAAAACCTTGATTCTGGGAAAGCCTGAAGGTGGGAGAAGAAGAGGGCAACAGAGGATGAGATGGTTGGATGGCATCACTGACTCAATGGACATGAGTTTGAGTAGACTCTAGGAGTTGGTGATAGGCAGGGAGTCCTGGTGTGCTGCAGTCCATGGGGTCGCAAAGAGTCAGACACAGGTGAGCAACTGAACTGAACTGAACTGATCTGAAAGACCAATAATTCACACATACTTTTAACTGATTTTTAATTCAGGCATTTCTGAATTTCCTTAGTCAATTCTTCTAGCTTAATCTAATCACCAAATGATAAAGATTTTGTTGGTTATATTTGTCTTCGATAAGAAATTTAAATCCAGATTTTCAGGGATAAGAATGTTTTTGATGAGCAATAGCTCTAGACATGGTCTATGAACCTAGAGAAATACTTTCTTGGAATGAGTGTTTCCCCTATAAACCTACACCTCTGCTGCCACAGTACTAACCCCTTCCTGTCTGTGAAGGCAATTCCCTACCCTGGTCCCTACAGCAGGTGGATGTATCAATTAGAACTCTGGGTTTTGGTACAGGTCCCTCCTACATGCCTCTCACTGTGGGCTCACTCAGTGCACAGAAATACACTGCAGAGTCCTCCAGTTGTGAAGCTGAGATGGTAAGTGATGAATTTGCTTGCCTTCTGGAAATTTAATGAGTAGCGACCTTCTGCGGCATTTGGCTTGTTATAAGAGTCCTGGGGAATGAGGAAGGTCATCACCCCCAATGCTGTGTTGCTTGTACCAGAATAGACCATAAGTTGTATCACCAGTGTCATATGTGCAATCCAGGGTCACAGTTTCTTTCTCCTGCACTGACTTTGGTGGTTGGTCTTGAGTTACTTTCTGGGCAATACTGGATCCTAGAGGAAAAAAATAGAAGTAGACTGTAGCCATGAAATTAAAAAACACTTGCTTCTTGGAAGGAAAGCTATGGAAAAGCTAGACAGTGTATTAAAATGCAGAGACATTACTTTGCCAAAAAAGATCTGTATAGTCAAATCTATGGGTTTTCCAGTAGTCATGTATGGATGTCAGAGTTGGACCAGAAAGAAGGCTGAGTGCTGAAGAATTGATGCTTTCAAATTGTGGTGCTGGAGAAGACTCTTGAGAGTCCCTTGGACTGCAAGGAGCTCAAACTAGTTAATCCTAAAGGAAATCAACCCCGAATATTCATTGAAAGGACTGATGCTGAAGCTGAAGCTCCAATACCTTGGCCACCTGAGGCAAAGAGCAGACACATTGGAAAAGACCCTGATTCTGGGAAAGATTGAAGACAAAATAAGGGTGCAGCAGAAGATGAGATGATTATATAGTACCACGGACTCAATGGACGTGAATTTGAGCAAACTCCAGGAGATAGCAAAGAACAGGGGAGCCTGGTGTTTTGCAGTCCATAAGGTTATAAAGAGTCAGACACAGCTTAGCTACTGAACAAAACAATAGAGATTTAGGAATAAGTGATGTAGAATAAAGAAATTCTACTTTACACTCAGCTATGCTTCCTTCCCAGGATACCCTTAAGACTGCCTGTTTCTTTGGTCCTTAGGTCACAGAGGAAGCACAATCCCATCAAGACCATCCTTACCTAAACACAGTGAAGCCACAACCACCTTCAGAAGGCTGGAGAGAAGCATGTTTCAGCTCTTCCACTAGATGGAAAATATCTTCAATGTCAAGGCTTTGCAAGGTGAGGTGAGCCTGGCAGGGTGAGGGAAGAATTGCTGGGTATGTGCTGCTGCTGCCCCACAACAGGAAACAGGGGTGAGTTGATGTTGCAGGTTGAGTAGCAAGTTGATGTGGGTTACATCAAGTTCTCTATGAACCAGGTGAGAGTCCTACTCACCCCAAACTTCCTTTTATATTAACCAGTTCTTCAACCGATAGCAATTACATCTTAAAATAAACACGAGTTAAATTTGATATTGCAAAGAAGCCTCCCCCCCCCACACATACACACACAATGCTGTGTTAGGTCATTGCTTCTGTGAAAGAAATGAGTGAGTAGCTCCTATCTAAAAATATTATCTGTAATGTATTATGGAAATAATATAAGACATACTAACCATGCATCCTCACTTCTGTGTTCAGTTCTTCCACCTAAGGTAGAAATAAATCACTTTATGGTAAGAAGGCAAAGCACTTTAGCTCTTTTATTCTGCCTATTGTTACAATAATACTTCTCCTCACTATCAATATTTTCAGTTGCCCATCTTGGGGCCAAAGCAGGAAAATCTAATCATCCTTTTCTAAAGAGTTTAGGCTGAGGTTGCAGAGATTGACTCCTGTCACAGAAATCCCCTTTTATTCTCTACTAATTTTGACAGTCCAGCTCTGTAGATATCTTAGTTTTGTCATTAGGTTATCAAGCCTTTGAATTTATATTCATCCCATTAACTCAACTGGGACCATAAACGAGCCATACCAAACTGTTATATATCCTGTATGCCCAGCTCTAAAAGAAGTACATAGCAGGTGATCTCATACACCTCCATAAGACAGCTAACCCTAAGATCACCATTGATTCCACCCCCACCCTACACCTGTGCCACCACATCCCCAACCACTTCCTGTCTGTAATAAATCTTTGTGTATGAATATAACAGGAAAGCCATGCCTAGGGATATAACTCTACATCATGGCAAACAACAAAGACCCACTGCCTATCACAGCCTATTTCTTGATAAATTAGCCAAAACTTATCTTCCCCCGATAGCTCAGCTGGTAAAGAATCCACCTGCAATGCAGGAGACCCCGGTTCAATTTCTGGGTCAGGAAGTTCCACTGGAGAAGGGATAGGCTACCCACTCTAGTATTCTTGGGCTTCCCCTGTGGCTCAGATGGTAAAGAATCTGCCTGCAATGCGGGAGACCTGGGTTCGATCTCTGGGTTGGGAAGATCTCCTGGAGAAGGGAAAGGTTATCCATTCCAGTATTCTGGTCTGGAAAATCCATGGACAGTATAGTCCATGGGGTCACAAAGAGTCAGACATGACTGAGTGACTTTCACTTCACTGTTCACTTCACATCTTCCTGTCTCAGTAATGACAGCCTCAGTGAAATTGTTTGAAGCATCTTTAGATTTTGAAGTGGAATCTCTATTAAGTTTAATGGAACAACATACAGTAGGAATTGTTCTCTAATTTAAAAACACCCAACTTTTTCTAACAACTGGTTGACTAAATATGAAATATCATTCATTTCTCTTCATATTATTTAAGTCTTTTAAACTTCTCAATAAAAGGATCTCATGACTGTATTCTGTTACTCAAAATACATCCATACCCAGAACAATTCTTTGGAAAGTCTCATATCAAACTCTGAATTTATATTTTTTTAATTTTTGAAATGAGTTCGGTATGGGGGGTAGTGCTTCCCTGGTAGCTCAGCTGCTAAAGAATCTGCCTGCAATGCAGGAGACCCCAGTTCATTTCCTGGGTTGGGAAGGTGCCCTGGAGAAGGGATAGGCTACCCACTCCAATATTCATGGGCTTCCCTGGTAGTTCAGTCAATAATCTGCCTGCAATGCAGGAAATCTGAGTTTGATCCCTAGGTGGAAAGATCCCCTTTAGGAGGGCGTGACAACCCACTCCAATATTCTTGCCTGGAGAATCCCTGTGGACAGAGGAGACTAGGAGGGCTACAGGCCATGGGGTTGAGAAGAGTCGGACACAACTGAGTGACTAAGCACAGCACAGCACAGGAATGGGGAGTTTTTCATTACAAAAGGAGAGCACAGGGAAGTTTTGGGGAGCAGTGAAACTGTTCCGTGTCATTATCCTGTGATGGCTTCATGATCTCTACAATGGATTAAAATTCAAAATAGAAATATAAATAAAAAATAGTCAAATTTTCTATGTAATTACTTAGGAATTAAGATTTAAAATACTGAACTCAAAATAGCAAAATAGGAACCTTCTACCATCTTTTCACCCTGCCAAAAACATCAATTTTCACAGTCATACTCCAAGGGAGCTTTGAGAAGTCCAGAAATCCAGCAGAGAATTTCCAGCACACCGTCTGACGTCAGACACACTGAAGAGGATTAGGGGAACAATTTCACATTACCTTCATCACTCCTCCCCTCAAAGCACACAGCTGGGCTCCAGGGGAAACATTCTTGACCTGCGATTTCTCCACAGAGGAAAGTGAGGGCCTTTGAGTGAGCATCTGCTCTCCAGCTTTAGGAGAACCTACAGAAAAGCCTTGCCCCTTTCTCACCTCACCTAGAATACTTAGGTGTGCTACTCAGCTGGGGAGTGGGGAGCACCTGGGAACAGCAGCCAGGTCTCCGGGAGGGCATTAAAATGGACACGTTTCCTACGACCAGGGCACTGGCTCCATCAGGACTGCCCACCAGTCACTGGGGATGCCTTGCCTGCCAATCATCAAAAGTGGCCCAGGGGTACCAGCCATCACACAATGTCTGACTCAAACACCACCTCACCCTGTCACTGCTCCCAGGTCGCAAAGAACAGCCAGAGTGAGGCTTTGCAGATGCCTAGTGAGCATGTGCAGAAGGCGGCCCCACTCTGCTGGCCTGGAAGAAACAAGACAGGTGTAAGCAACCAGCGTCCCCCTAAGGAAAGGAAGAAAAATGGAGGCTATCAACACCCAGACTGGCCTCCTAGGATCAAGAGAAGGCCATGAAGTTTGCAGCAAATTGTACAGAGACAGGAGAAAGCAAATACCCCGTTTGATTTGCAATCATTTGAATGTGACATTGTCAAATCGCTTTCTATCTTACTTTTCCTCAAATACACAAAAAATATATACTATTACTGGGCACTAAAGGAAAAGACATGTCACATTTTCTCAATAGAAAGTGGTCAATGTGCATAAAAGGGATGTCAAACAATGTAAAATTGTAATTTATTAATATTTCTCATAGAGCTATTTCAAAGCTGATGTTTGGGAACAAGACAATGAAATGGGGAATGCTCAATTCAATATTTAATATTTAGTGGAAAAAGATACTAATTAAGATAGGGATTTATAAAAAGAGTAAACTGAATATTAGCAACATTGTGTGATCATAGAATCGTCAATATCATGTTAATTATATAAAGCATTTTCTTATATTTGGCATGTAATTTGTATAATCAGAAAAATATGCTGTTTTCAAAGCACAATATTTTTAAAACCCATTCATAATAAGGATTGTGATATGGATAACAGGGGGAGTATTTATAGAAGAGGAGTCTGAATGGCAAAATTTAAAGTTGGTCTTACAACTTAAAAATAAATCAGTAAATTACTAACTCTCTTCAAGAATTCAGTAAGCAACAGGTATCCAACAACATGTTCTAATCCTTTCTAGCTACCCTTGAGCCTAATATTCTTATCCAATGCTTTTTATGGCTTCCCTGATAACTCAGTTGGTAAAGAATCGCTTGCAATGCTGGAGACCCCGGTTCGATTCCTGGGTCTGGAAGATCCCCTGGAGAAGGGATAGGCTACACACTACAGTATTCTTGGGCTTCCCCTGTGGCTCAGCTGGTAAAGGATCTGCCTGCAATGTGGGAGACCTGGGTTTGATCCCTGTGTTGGGAAGATCCCCTGGAGAAGGAAAAGGCTACCCATTCCAGTATTCTGGCCTGGAGAATTCCATGGATTGTATAGTCCATGTGTAGCAAAGAGTTGGACACGACTGAGTGAGTTTCACTTTCTTTCACATGTTTTTTATAACTAGCACATCAGTTTCCACCTGCAGACAAACAATATAACATTTGTCATATTTGAAGGTTGCACCAAAGGAAGGGGGCTGCCCCAGTCACAGGTTTGAGTACAGACAGAAGATGCCTGGGAAGCACTGTGTACTTGCTGCACAGAAGTAGACAGCTGAGTCTCCAGCTTCAGTGGTTGCGATGTGCAGGGAGAGATGTTTGGCTGTCTTATTCAATAAAACAGTCAGTCTCTGGTCTTCCTCTTTGACCTTATTTGAACGAATAGCTATAAGGAACTTAGGACCTTTCCCAGGTTCTTGCTTATACCAAGGGAAGTAGTCTGAAGCTGTGTCTGTATATGTGCAGGTGATAACAGAGCTGTTTCCCTCCTGGACACTCAGGGTAGGACTCTGCTCCACCTTGTTTCCAAGGCTGACACCTATGGAGAAAGTAGAAGTCAGAGAAAGGTTGTTAGATTATTTAGCTCTAGAGTTTACTTTCCCTTTTCTACAATAACTAGAAGAAACCTGAATAAAGCCAGTCTTGGTATCTAAAAAATATCTACTGATATACTCTATTTCCCTTAAACCCTCAACTCACAGTCCAGCTGCAGCCACAAGAATGTGATTAAAGCTCCAATGGGTATCTTCATTGTTTTTCCTATTTAGAATCAATCGTGGACCGCAGTCTCCAGCCAGGAGAGTTGTTTCTGTTACCAAGTGATCCCTTCTTTTCTCTAGTGGTTTCTTTCATTGTCTACCCAGCCAATAAGAAAAAGGCTCTGCTTCTGCCCCAAGCCTACCTATCCATTCAAAACCCACTCAATGAACCCTCCACATGTCCTGATCAGCAGAGGGCACTGCCATCTGGTGGTCACATCTCTACCTACTGAACTCTCTGGTTAAATGTCTTTCTCATACCTGTGCTTATGAGGGACTCTGATGCATAAAAACAGCAAAGACCAAACAAATTTTGTCTTAGATTGAAAATTTAAATGTACAGTAAGAATGTAGAGATTAAGATTTACACCTCTGCACACAACTGAGTCATTTTTAGTAAGTTAGAAGGAGGTAGATGCTGTTGCTCTTTATCCAATGATGGGCCTGATATTAGTTTTGAAATTAGAAAAGCACCATGATTCACTCTTAAACATAAAAATACAAAACTTTCCTTTTCAGCCTGTATACCATGCTCTTTTGTCTACTATGGGTAGAAAATCTTTCTAAAAGGAACATGTAAGCCAAAGAAGAGTATAAGAGAAAAAAGATCATTTGATATTACGAATGCCTATTATCTTAGATTGTGTTCCTCTAAGCCGGTCTTGCCTGTTAACTGTGACTGTAGTTAACAATACTGTACTTTTCATTTGAAAGTTACTCGGAGTGCAGACCTTAAATAACTCACCATAATAACAACAAGACAAAAACCCTGGTAAGTATGTGCAGTGAAAGATGTGTTCACTAATCTTATCAGTGTTATCACTTCAAAATATATACATATATCAAATCATTATATTAGACACCTCAAACTCACACATATCTTAAAAGCAGTGAGTGACTCAGCCTTAGTGGAATTTCCTCCAGAGTATGAGTATGAGTCAGTTCTACTGGCATGCTTCTGCTGCCTTGGCCATCGCTGGCTCAGAGTCTATATTCTATAAATTTTCTTCCAGTTTCCACTACAATGTTGTTTCCCCAAGACACTGACATTGACATTTCCCCAATAAAATGTTCTTTCCCCAAGACATTTCCCCTTAACTTCTGTGAGCTTCCAGAATTATCTTCCTCTGCCAAAACCACTTTGATTACTTAGAATTTTCTGGTTACCTCTGTGAGAATAAATCCAAGAAAGCCTCAATGTTGCCTGTGTCTTCTAGAGAAATAGTGCAAATAGAAGATTGGCCCTAAAGAACCTGTCGTAAGAAACGGTCCCTGGGCAACCAAGACTACCTCATTTCCAGAGGTAGAAGCCCCTCTCCTGTGATTTGGATTCTCTGGCCCTGTGGATTACAAAGAATAAATTAACCTCTGTTCCATATCTCATATCTTTAAAAATTTACGCAGCTATGGTGAAGAATATCTACTCAATATATGAATATGTATATTTATTAAAATGTGCAGGTTTTATGTGTGTTAAACTTCTTGCATTGCAGGCAGATTATTTACTATCTGAGCCACCAGGGAAGCCCAGGTAATACACAAAGTTTGAAACAATTTTTTATGTGACATTCTTAATTCATCAAAGACTAACTTCCACTTCTCTTCTGGATTTAGAAAGCAATTATTCCTTGTTATAAATTCCCTGGAGGCTCAAACAGTATAGAATCCGCCTGCAATGCGGGAGACCCAGGTTTGATCCCCAGGTCAGGAAGATCCCCTGGAGAAGAGAATGGCAACCCACTCCAGTATTCTTGCCTGGAAAAATCCCATAAACAGAGGAACCTGGCAGGCTACAGTCCATGGGGCCGCAAAGAGTCAGACATGACTGAGCGACTAACACTACTATAAAGAATTGTGGAGAGCATTGGTGTTCTTTACTTATAAGTAATCTCACTCAGGCCTCCTATTTTAGTGCCCGCCACAAATCTTCAACCCATACATACACAGGCACTCGCAAGAGCAACACCATCTTTCTCAACTATTCAAAGATAACTGGCCCTTCTTTTTTAAACTCTTCCATAGCACACATTGTGACACCTCTCGCACTAAACCTAGGTTTCTTCTTCGTCTAGTCTGTAACACAAGCTTTAATTCTTCCTTACACTTCTTACCTTCTGAAATTTTTTTGACATCACTATGTGCTGTGATCTCCTTATCTATTCTTTTCGTGATTGCAGGTTTATACCCTTTCTGATTCCTTTACTATCTTAGAGATAAATGTGTGTTATTAATCTACTATGTTTATACAAATTTCAGAGAAAACATTTTATTGCACACCATTTTGTATTGTTTAAAGTGTACTTTGACATGCATTTTGTTTATAAAACTTCAAAAATAAAATTTGCATTTAAACCAATCTAATAAAAAATTAGCTAGATTTAAACCAACAATGCATAACTAATATATACTAGATTTAAACCAACAGTGCATAACAAAAATATATTAATGTTATGACTATAGCTCATTCATAAAGCCTACAAATACAGACTTTGAAAAAAGTAGAAGAAAATTTTCATGAAGGTGGAAGGATGAAGCAAAGAAAAATATTTTAGAAGAAGCAGGCATTTCAAGATCAATAACATTTTTAATCATTCTTACCATAATAGCCACTGCAGAACCAGAAAACATATGTTGTTCACTTCTGTGCTTAAAACTTTCTCGCAAGCAACAAAAGTACTCCTAGTGTGCCAATAAACAGATGTTAATTAAATAGGATTGCACCAATATTTGCAAAGACCAGCAGTATATTTGCAGTGCAATACAGAGATTGATTGCTCTTTTATTCTTTTCAATACACCATCTTCTCTTACTTCCTTATTTCTCACAATTTCAAGATTGTTACAAAATACTCAATATTTTGCAAAAATCTATAAGGGAAAATATGAAAAAGAATACATATACTATGTGTATACATATTATACTCATGTACATAACAATTACTTTGCTGTACACCTGACACTAACACAACATTGTATATCAACTATACTTCAATTTAAAATTAAAAGTTTTTAAAAGGTCATGGTTTTTGGAGGCTGCAGCTCTCCTATTTGGAGAAGGCAATGGCAACCCACTCCAGGACTCTTGCCTGGAAAATCCCATGGACAGAGGAGCCTGGTAAGCTGCAGTCCATAGCGTCGCTAAGAGTCGGACATGACTGAGCGGCTTCACTTTCATTTTTCACTTTCAGGCATTGGAGAAGGCAATGGCAACCCACTCCAGTATTCTTGCCTGGAGAATCCCAGGGACGGGGGAGCCTGGTGGGCTGCCGTCTATGGGGTCACACAGAGTTGGACACGACTGAAGTGACCTGGCAGCAGCAGCAGCAGCAGCAGCAGCTCTCCTATTACTTCTCCTGCATGCTCTGTCAGGAAGACACTATGCAAATGACACCTCTGGTGCACTCTGGCTCAGTATATTGTATACAGTATAAAGTATATTGTATACTGAAAGTATAATAAAACTCAGTAAAGCAAAACCCATCAAGTTGGCCTGGAACAACCTGCGGGGCATGGATTTTGACTGCAAGGATGAGCAAGGGACTATTGCATTGTTTATGTGGTTTAACCTTGAAATTACTTTGGTCTTTGATAAGGAACCATTGGTGTCAGACAGTATTTAGCTTCACTAATAAGACGTTGGGTAAAGGGAAAATTTCCCAGTGATGCAGTGGTAAAGAATCCGCCTGCAATGCAGCAGACCCAGGCTAGATCTCTGGGTCAGGAAGATCCCCTGGAGGAGGGCATGGCAACCCACTCGAGTATTCTTGCCTGAAGAATTCCATGGACAGAGGAGCCTGGAGGGCTACAGTCCATGGGGTCCCAAAGAGTCGGACACGACTGAAGTGACTGAGTACTCACACAAGGGAAATGTTTACTTCTTGTTCTTATGCTCTAGACATTGGTATGATTTTTGTATCAATCAGAAACTGAGAGACAAACCACCATAAACTCTGCTGGGATCAGAGGGGATCAGAGACACGCAGCAGCCAGGGCCCTTTGCTGCTCAGAGTTTGTGCTCAGCTCCCCCTGCAGTTTCCGTCACTGTGTCTCTCAGAGCACAGTAGTACACAGCTGAGTCTGACTCTTGGACTGAGTCTTTCTCCAAGTGGAAGGAGGTAGTTCCTGTATTATATGTGGCTTCAAAGCCTTTATTGGTTCCCTTGTCGTTGGCCTTCGTGGCTTTAAGGAGGAGCTCTGGACCTTCTCCAGGATACTGGACATACCAGAAAAGATTAGGGTACCCAGAGATTGAATAAGTGCAGTTTATAGTCACAGAAGTCCCTTCTGAACGACTCACTTGGCCATCCATCTGGGTCACTGAGTTTCCATGGGTTTGTCCTGGGCAAATTATAAAAAAAAAATTCTGTGTCACCTTGGGCGTATTTTTCTAGGATAAAATTATGGTTAAAGATTTTGCTGACATAATAGAAGGAAGAATCCATGTTTTAAGAGGCATTTTACTTACCAAGCATTAAGAGTATCACCGTCACTAAGCCTGGATAAGAGCTCATCTCTGGAGTGTCACCTGAGTAAAATCACAGTGAAGTGACAAATTGAAGCCTGCATTTCACACAGGAAATGTGTTGGTGTCAGGAAGCTGCACCCTCTCGTGGATAGAGAGAGGAATGGGACGTGTGTAACCTAGTCTCCCAAACATGTTCTCATCCCCAGCTTTATTTTTGAGACATATACGAGTCTTTGGGGCTTCCCTTGTAGCTCAGTCGGTAAAAATCCGCTTGCAGTGCAGGAGACCCGGGTTCAATCCATGGGTTGGGAAGATCCCAACCCATTTCCTTGGAGAAGGAAATGGCAACCCATTCCAGAATCTTTGCCTGGAAAATCTCACGGACAGAGGAGCCTGGTGGGCTGCAGTTCCTGGGGTCGCAAAGAGTCGGGCATGACTGAGCGACTAACACTACACCAGTCTTCAGATGGCACTTGGAAATCTGAACAAGTTGCTCTAACCTCTTAGGTCTATTTTGTTGTTAGGCGTCTACCTGACAGAAGTCCTTTAACAGAACATCCCTAGGGTATGTCTGTAACTGAAAAGATACCAATTTCCTTGAGCATGTTAAAACAGTCCTTTACATCGTCATGTATTCCGTGTGAGCTGGTCATAATTCATCGAAAACCAGAAAAGCGTTTGGGGTTGAACTTAGAAGAAGTAATAAAAAACCAAGTCATTACTGAGTGATTCTTTACTTTTTGACACTGTACCCTAATATGTAGAGCAGTCAACTGAGATTTATTACATCACAAAATATCTGTCCAATTAAACAAAAATGATGAATAAACAATCTTTGAGGAATCACTACTTTTTGAAATGCACTGTTTCCTTGGTTGGTTGGTTTAGTCACTAAGTCTTGTCCAACTCTTGCAACCACATGGACTGTAGCCTGCAAGGCTCCTCTGCCCATGGGTCTCTCTGGGCAAGAATACTGGAGTGGGTTGCCATTTCCTTCTCCAATGCATGAAAATGAAAAGTGAAAGTGAAGTCGCTTAGTTGTGTCCGACTCGGAGCTACCCCATGGACTGTAGCCTACCAGGCTCCTCTGTCCATGGGAGTTTCCAGGCAAGAGTACTGGAGTGGGTTGCCATTTCCTTCTCTAGGTGACCCCATATACCTACAAAGGACTATAATTGCAATATTATTGACAGTAATGAAACTTTTTCTCTGCATATGTATGTTAAAAGTAAGGCCATGCTCTAGGAATATTTTTCAACATCATGGCAAATAACAAAGACCCCTGGCTTATCATTCTACCTCTTGATAACAGTATCCAAAGTTTATCAGCCTTGTCTCAAAATAACAGGAGCCTCAGATAAATTGGTTGAAGTGCTATCAAGTCTTGCTCTAGTATCTCCATTAAATCTGATGGTACCACTTGCAGTACAAACCGCTCTGCTCTCTGAGTTATATACTATAACTCTCTGAAAACACCCAACACTTTCATGTCAGTTGGCTGAATAAATATGAAATATTATTAATTTCTCCTCCCATTATTCAACTGTAATATATTTCTAAATAAAAGGACACTCATGATTGCACTTCTGTCATTCAAGAAGTGTCTGTGTCCAGAACAGATCTTTCAGACATTCTCGTACAAAAGTCTTCATTAATAAGTATTTAACCTTAAAAATTGAAAGGGAGAATACCAGGCTGTTTATGCATTATTACTCCAGACCCCTTTATGAAACTCAATCCTTAGGGGAAGTATAATTAATTCAAGTAGCTGAACTTGTGCATCGCTCTTGGGCAAGTCGATTTACCAAAAAAAATTATGTTCAGTGTTAGTCAGTAGGTTTTGAATGACATTCATAGCTTCCAAATACAATGGAAACAACAAGATTTCCTAACTCTCTGACGTTTCTTAGTCTTGGCATATGTCTTATGTACTCCAATTAAAATGAACACTAAATACATGAATTATTTGATGTCATCATGCTACTCAAAGAAATTTTGTCATAAAGACAAAGTCTTTCAGCATGAAAGACTCTGCAGAGTATGGGGTAAAAATGATCTAGCAGATTATCACATTAAACATAATTTTCTGAGTAAAGTCCTTATGCAAGAACCTCTTCTAGAACATAAAGGCAAATCCATGGAAAGGCTCAAAAATTCCATCTTATGTTCAGAATGCCAGACCCTGATTTTTGTAAAGAATGACTAGGAATGATTGATTTGTTTGATCCATGACGACAAAATATATCAAAGCCAAGACAGCAATCTGGTGAAGTTAAATGATCTCCATTGAACTCTTACTAAATCCTTGAGATATGGCATTAGGGAAATATTGGCTGCAACATTTAAAAAAATATTGTAGGACATTTTCTAGATTGGTAGATATTAGGGTCAGCTCATGCATTTCTTGGAACCCACAAAATCCCATAAAATTTGTAAAAGCCAAATATGAACTAGAATACTATACCAAGAAAATAACTGAGTATTTCCAAAAGAAATTTAAACAATTTCACATCTCCATGGGTTATGAGAATGTACTAGTAACAGTATTTTTATTCTTCACATGGGCTGAAGCAATCATTTGATAAACCACAGCACTCACCATAATTAAAAATGAACTTGATACGGTGTTTACTACCTGTGTCATTTCAAGTTGTATCTATATAAGGAAGCAGTTCCTCTGAGACAGTTATATAAACTTTTGCCCTCACTCAGAAATTTTACTTCTCTTACTGTCCCTCTGTCTTCTGAAGAAGTGGAAATAACAAATGGAATATTAGAACTGAAATGAATTACAGTATCAGACACCCTTGAACTACTGTGGCCTAATACATTATTAATTAGTCTTGGCCCCCATGGCCCTGCTTTCTTCCCTCACAAAGTCACAGGTTGTCTCACTACCAGCTGGTCCCTGATATGCCCAGGTAACTCACAAGGGCCCAAACCACACGTATTCCAATCCTTCACCAACTGAACTAAATAAATAAACCCATTATAGTCAGTCCTTTCATCACAGGCACAGGTTGATTTCCTAGCCTTTCATTTAATCAGCTTTTTCATGACAACCTGGGTGACTGGGTGCTGCCAAAATATCCAGAGAAAAACTGCCATTGAACTTGTGGAAATGACTTTAACATGTTCTATTTGCTATCAGTTCAGCAGGTGAAGTACAAGAAATTGATCCTTCCTCACATGTGTACCAACTACTATAACATCAGTTCAGTTTAGTTCAGTTCAGTCTCTCAGTCATGTCCGACTCTTTGCCACCCCATGAACCGCAGCACACCAGGCCTCCCTGTCCATCACCAACTCCTGGAGTTCACCCAAACCCATGTCCATCGAGTCGGTGATGCCATCCAACCATCTCATCCTCTGTCGTCCCCTTCTCATCCTGCCCTCAATCTTTCCCAGCATCACGGTCTTTTCAAATGAGTCAGCTCTTTGCATCAGGTGGCCAAAGTATTGGAGTTTCAGCTTCAGCATGAGTCCTTCCAAAGAACACCCAGGACTGATCTCCTTTAGGATGGACTGGTTGGATCTCCTTGCAGTCCAAGGGACTCTCAAGAGTCTTCTCCAACACCACAGTTCAAAAGCATCAATTCTTCAGTGCTCAGCTTTCTTCACAGTCCAACTCTCACATTCATGCCTGACCACTGGAAAAACCATAGCCTTGACTAGATGGACCTCTGTTGGCAAAGTAATGTCTCTGCTTTTTAAAATGCTATCTAGTGCACTGGGACGACCCAGAGGGATGGTACGGGGAGGGAGGAAGGAGGAGGGATCAGGATGGGGAACACGTGTATACCTGTGGTGGATTCATGTTGATATATGGCAAAACCAATAGAATATTGTAAAGTTAAAAAAAAAAGGTAAAAAAATAAAATAAAAATAAAATAAAATTCAAAAAGAATAAAAAAATGCTATCTAGGTTGCTCATAACTTTCCTTCCAAGGAGTAAGCGTCTTTTAATTTCATTGCAGCAATCACCATCTGCAGTGATTTTGGAGCCCAGAAAAGTAAAGTCAGCCACTGTTTCCACTGTTTTCCCATCTATTTGCCATGAAGTGATGGGACCAGATGCCATGATCTTAATTTTCTGAATGTTGAGCTTTAAGCCAAATTTTGCACTCTCCTCTTTTACTTTCTTTTCTTTTCTTTCTTTTTTTTTTTTTTAAGGGAGGAAACTAAAGTTTAATTAGGATCTCACTCAGTCAGGTTACCACTCAAATGCTACATTATAATACAAGTATAAAACAGTAAAATGAGGGAAAATGAAAAGAGAAGGACATTTGTGTAGGTATATAAACGTGTGTATAAACACAGCAAGAAGAAAATATGCAAGTGCCATGAGCCATGGTTGATGTTGCCTCAGCAAGTACCTAGGATTGTTGGGTTTCTTACTGAAACCTGAGGGGTCTGAGTTCTTGATGTCCAATCTGTCTTGTAAGACTCTTCCATTAATCTTTATTCTTGACTTAATATAGGCACCTTAGGATCAGCTGCATTCTAGCCACACTCCTTCATGCCCCCATTTTGTAGCAGGATAAAACATCTTTTTTTTTTTTCACTGTTTTACTAGTGTCTCCAATAGGACTAAATGAATATGTGATAGTTGCCACTTATTTTTTTAATTTAAATTTATTTATTTTAATTGGATGTGAATTACTTTACAATATTGTATTGGTTCTGCCACACATCAACATGAATCCGCCACGGGCATACCCATGTTCCCCATATTGAACCCCCCCTCCCACCTCCCTCCCCATACCATCCCTCTGGGACATCCCAGTGCACCAGCCCCAAGCATCCTGTATTGAACCTGGACTGGCAATTCATTTCTTATATGATATTATACATGTTTCAGTGCCATTCCCCCAAATCACCCCACCCTCTCCCTCTCCCACAGAGTCCAAAAGACTGTTCTATACATCTGTGTCTCTTTGGCTGTCTTGCATACAGGGTTATCGTTACCATCTTTCTAAATTCCATATATATGCTTTAGTATACTGTATTGGTGTTTTTCTTTCTGCCTTACTTCACTCTGTATAATAGGCTTCAGTTTCATCCACCTCATTAGAACTGATTCAAATGTATTTCTTTTTAATGGCTGAGTAATACTCCATTGTGTATATGTACCACCACTTTCTTATCCATTCATCTGCTGATGGACATCTAGGTTGCTTCCATGTCCTGGCTATTATAAACAGTGCTGGGATGAACATTGGGGTACACGTGTCTGTTTCAATTCTGGTTTCCTCAGTGTGTTTGCCCAGCAGTGAGATTGCTGGGCCAAAGGCAGTTCTATTTCCAGGTTTTTAAGGAATCTCCACACTGTTCTCCATAGTGGCTGTACTAGTTTGTATTCCAACCAACAGTGTAAGAAGGTTCCCTTTTCTCCACAGCCTCTCCAGCATTTATTGCTTGTAGACTTTTGGATAGCAGCCATTCTGACTGGCGTGAAATGGTACCTCATTGTGGTTTTGATTTGCATTTCTCTGATAATGAGTGATGTTGAGCATCTTTTCATGTGTTTGTTATGCAGATGACACCACCCTTATGGCAGAAAGTGAAGAAGAACTAAAGAGCCTCTTGATGAAAATAAAAGAGGAGGCTCTTTAGTTCTTCTTCAATTTCTGCCATAAGGGTGGTGTCATCTGCATATCTGAGGTTATTGATATTTCTCCCGGCAATCTTGATTCCAGCTTGCGCTTCATCCTTCCCAGCGTTTCTCATGATGTACTCTGCATAGAAGTTAAATAAGCAAGGTGACATTATACGGCCTTGACGTACTCCTTTCCTGATTTGGAACCAGTCTGTTGTTCCATGTCCAGTTCTAACTGTTGCTTCCTGACCTGCATACAGGTTTCTCAAGAGGCAGGTGAGGTGGTCTGGTATTCCCATCTCTTTCAGAATTTTCCACAGTTTATGGTGATCCACACAGTCAAAGGCTTTGGCATAGTCAGAAAAGCAGAAATAGATGTTTTTCTGGAACTCTCTTCCTTTTTCTATGATTCAGCAGATGTTGGCAATGTGATCTCTGGTTCCTCTGCCTTTTCTAATACCAACTTGAACATCTGGAAGTTCACAGTTCATGTATTTCTGAAGCCTGGCTTGGATAGCATCATGCATCCCTAATTGACAAGAATTGTAAAGTTACTTACATTAGAGATATTAAACCGAGTTTCTCCAGAGAATGATTGGAAGCAGATAGTCCACAGAAGATGGGGTTGGCCCAAGATCCTTGAAACAAATATACAACTGCCTAAAGTGGATATCTCCATCCAAAACCACTAGAGAATTCTCTAAGGTATCTGGAACCACTGTTTTTCACACTACCTTTTTCGTTCTTCTATTTTTCATCTTTTTAGTGGTACTTGCCCACTTTAACACTAGTGTGTTATATATGTATGATTTCCCCTACTTTATGATTTTCTCCTACCAATAAAATAACTTACTAACGTATTTGCTTCACTCGAAGCAGTAACCATCCTAATGCTATATTTTGGTTCAACAAGCCCATTGATTGTGCAACAATGTTAAAGAATTGTTGGAGATGTTATTTAGTGTCAACTTCTGTAAACACCAAATAATAAACATACCCCAATTAGTACTGCTAAAGTGAAATTTGACCAATAAAATTTGTCTTAAAAATATTAGAAAAATTCATAATGGAGTTGGTACAGTTAGCTTTGCATGAAGAATATGTCTTAACTTGATTATGAGTTGGTAGAACACTCCAATGAATCTGCTCATTATCAGTTGCCATAATGCTTGTTTTGTAGAAATACAAATAAAGTTTTAAAAGAATTCAAACACTTGAAATGATGAGTTATTTATGTAAAAATAACTTAAAAGTTCAAAACATCTGGGTTAAAAAATAGTGAGAGTAGTGGCAGGGAAAGCGATCATACATGCCTAGTACCATATGCTCCACCTCACAAACATGCAGACTTCTCAAAAGGTTTTTATATTGTATGACTTTATTCATATGGGGCTTCCCTCATAGCTCAGTTGGTAAAGAATCCTCCTGCAATGCAGGAGACCTCGGTTCGATTCCTGGGTCAAGAAGATCCACTGGAGAAGGGAAAGTCTACCCACTCCAGTATTCTTGGGCTTCCCTTGTGGCTCAGCTAGTAAAGAATCTGCCTGCAATGTGGAAGACTTGGGTTCAATCCCTGGGTTGGGAAGATTCCCCTGGAGAAGGGAAAGTCTACCCACTCCAGTATTCTGGCCTGGAGAGTTGGACACAACTGAACAACTTTCACTTATTCATATAAAATTGCTGAAAAGATAAAAATATAAAATTAAGGTTTGCATGGAGTTAATATATGTCAGGTGTGATTAGAAAATTATACCTCAAGGGAATTTGATTAAAAGACACAACTCTCCCTTCTAACTTACATGAGAGTAAACATGAATATGCATAACATTTTGAAAAGAAGAATAGATTTGTGAGCCTAATCCTCAAATTATATTCTTGAATAAATCACTTTCTATTTTGATTTCCCTCAAACATACAAACATATATATGCTCCATCACTGGGCTCTAAAGAAAACCCACATCACATTTTCAACATGAAAGTAGTCAGAATATATATAAAGGACAGCCCAATTTTGCCAGAAATATAGAAAGAAAATTTTAAATATAATTGTGAGAAAAATCTCTTATGAAGCTATTAAAAAGTAGGTGTTGGAGATGAAGATAATGAAACTTAAAATGCTCATTTCAAGATATAATATTAAGTAAAAAAAATCAGAATTCTAATCATGCTAGAACTTAAAAAGAGAGTAAATCAAATATTAGCAATAAATTATCTGGATACAGAATTATAAAATTTACATTTTTGTATCAGACACATTTTCTCCATTGAGGATATAAATTTTACAATAAGTGAAAAATAACATACATAATTTTCAAAACACAAGCATTAAGAACCCATCCATAATAGGAATGTAGTATTGTTCCCAAGCATTCATTTATAGAAGAGGAGTCTGACAGCAAATATAAAGTTATTTTTAAAGCCTGACTTTTAAAATAAAACCTAACTCCCTTCAAGAATTCAGTAAGCAATAGTCATCCAACAGAATATGTTTTAACACTCTGCGTCATATCAAACCTAATCTTATTCTACGTTTTTCATGTCTAATACATTAGTTTCCACTTGTAGACAAACACTATGACAAATGCTATAACTTGAAGGTTGTGCCAAAGGAAGGGGGCTGCCCCAGTTACAGGTTTGAGTACAAATAGTGGATGCCTGGGAAGCACTGTATACTTGCTGCACAGAAGTAGACAGCTGAGTCTCCAGGTTCAGTGGTTGTAATGTTCAGGGAGAGATGTTTGGCGGTCTTATTCAATATAACAGTCAGTCTTTGGCCCTCACATTTGCCCATATTTGAACGAATGTCTATAAGGAGCTGGGGACCTTTTCCAGGTTCTTGCTTATACCAAGGGAAGTAGCTTGAGGTAACATCTGTATAAGTACAGGTGATAAAACAGCTGTTTCCCTCCTGGACACTCAGGGTAGAAGGACTCTGTTCCACCTTGTTCTCAAGGCTGACACCTATGGAGAAAGTAGAAGTCAGAGAAAGGAGAAGGGTTGTCAGATTATTTAGCTCTAGAGTTTACTTTTCCTTTTCTACAATAACTAGAAGAAACCTGAATAAAGCCAGTCTTGTCATCTAAAGAATATCTACTAATACACTCTATTTCCCTTAAACCCTCAACTCACAGTTCAGCTGAAGCCACAAGAATGTGATTGAAGCTCCAATGGGTATCTTCACTGTTTTTCCCATTTAGGATCATTTGTGGATCTGCAGTCTCCAGCCAGAAAAGCTGCTTCTATTACCAAGTTTCCCCTTCTTTCCTAGCAGTCATAGTGGTTTCTCACACTGTCTACCCAGCCAATAATAAAAAGGCACTGCTTCTGCCCTAAGCCTACCCATTCAGAATCCACTCAAATGAACCCTCCGCATATTCTGATCAGCAGAGGTGCACCACCATGTGGTGGTCACATCTCTAGCTACTGAACTCTTTGGTTAAATGTTCTTCTCATACCGTGGGCTTATGAGGGATTTGGATGCATTAAAACAGCAAGAGATTAAACAAATTAGGTGTATATCAGAGAGTAAATGCACAGTAAGAATGTAGAGATTAACATTTAAATCTCTGCACAGGATGGAGTCACTGTTAGTAAGTTGGAAGAAGGTAAATGCTGTTGCCATTTATTCAGGTTTGAAATCAGGAAAACACCATCATTTACTCTCTCAAACAAAGAAAATGTAAAATCTTCCTTTTCAGCCAAATTTAACATCCCCATTTTTCTATAATGGAGAAAAAAATCTTTGTGAAAGGAATATGAAAATCAAAGAGCAGAGAAGATCATTTGATATTTCAAAAATCTACTAACTCAACCTCTGTTCCTCTAAGCTGGTCTTGCCCATGACCTTGCTATTTCTAGAGAATTGACAGTACCATCAGTCAAAATGTGGAAACTTCCTTCAACAAAGATTGTGATGAGAAACTCCAATACTTTGGCCACATGATGCAAAGAGCTGAGTCATTTGAAAAGACCCTGATGCTCAGAAAGATTGAGGGCAGGAGGAGAAGGGGACGACAGAGGATGAGATGGCTGGATGGCATCACCGACTCAATGGACATGGGTTTGGGTGGACTCCAGGAGTTGGTGATGGACAGGGAGGCGTGGCGTGCTGTGGTCCATAGGATGGCAAAGAGTTGGACACGACTGAGCGACTGAACTGAACTGACTGAAAGGACCAAATCTCAATGATAAAGGAGTAGAAGGAAGTTCTATGAGTTAGGAAACAGTTCAACCTGTAGATTGTGTTGATTTACAATGAGAAATCGGACATTCTTTAAGAAATCTATTCCTATTGCTTATGTGGATTATATTCTGCAAAGTATTGAGAGAAAGTAAAAATCTTCATAAAACATCAGGCTGCAGATTCAGAAAATAACTGTATGTAAACAGATGCATTTACTCTCTGATAAGTGAAAGTTGCTCAGTCGTGTCCAACTCTTGCAACCCTATAGTCCGTGGAATTCTCCAGGCCAGAATACTGGAGTGGGTAGCCATTCCCTTCCCCAGGGGATCTTCCCAACCCGGGGATCAAACCCAGGTCTCCCACATTGCTGGGAGATTCTTTACCAGCTGAACTACCAGGGAAGCCCATCAAAAGGCATGGCCTAGCCTAAATGCAATGATTAACTCACATCTTAATTAAATTTCCTCTAAAATATATACCAACTCTCAGAGCATGAATCTCTGCTGTCTTGGCTATTGCTGGCTCAGTTTCCAGACTCTATCATTTTTCTCCCAAACTCCACTACAGTTTTATTTCCCCAAGACCTTAATAAAGTTCTTCAGTTCTGTAAACTTCCAGGATTATCTCCCTCTCCTTTGTCATCTACTTTAGTAACTTGGCATTTTCCAATTACTTCTGTCAGAAAAAAAAAAAAAAAAAAAAAAAAAAAAAACTGAGGAACCCTAAATATTGCCTGTGTTTACTATGGGAGTAGTACAAATTGGTAACTGATCCAAATAGGTTAGGTAAAAATAACTGACCATGAAAAGTGAAACCAAGATTAACTCATTTATAGAAGTGAAGGCCCTTTTTTGTGATCTGTACTCACTGATCTTCTGGAGGTATGAAGAATAAATATAATCCCTCATTCACATGCACCCTTAAAGATTTAAGGACAGCTAAGATAAAGAATCAGAAATCAACACATAAATTTGTATGTAAAAGTAAAATGTATATTTTTACATATATAAACTGTTTCCATTCCAAAGTGAAAGTAGCTCAGTCATGTCTGAGTCTTTGTGACCCCCATGGACTGTAGCCCACCAGGCTTCTCTGTCCATGGGATTTTTCCAGGCAAGAATACTGGAGTGGGTAGCTGTTCCCTTCTCCAGGGGATCTTCCCCACCCAGGTTTTGAACCCTGGTCTCCTGCACTGTAGGCAGATTCTTTACCACCTGAGCCACCAGACATCCTCTATTCTTTCAATCATCCTCCATAGTATATAATTCCCAAATGATTTATAGGAAGATTTGTCCTCTTCTAAGAGACAGAGAATGGAGAAGGCAATGGCAACCCCCTCCAATACTCTTGTCTGGAAAATCCCAGGAACAGCAGAGCCTGGTGGGCTGCCATCTATGGGGTCGTACAGAGTCAAACACAACTGAAGCAACTTAGCAGCAGCAGCAGCAGCAAGAGACAGAGAGACTTTAGGTAAGTGTATTCCCTTTCAAGTTATGGTATACAGGACAGAATAGTATACTTTGAATATGCTCTGCTCAGCACAGTGTTCCACATGATAAAATTTAGTACAGGCACAGCCATCCCCTGGGCAAAATTTACTGCCCCCAAAATATTTCATTGAACATTGCCTGACTTACCATAAAAAGATGTGATCTGAGAAGGCTTTTTCTAGAATCTTCATGGACTGTCAAGCAGAATGAGGACAATATTCATTCCCCCATGGTCTTCAGATCCAATAATCATTTTTATAACAATGTATTAGTGATGCTCTATAGTTATATCTTGCCTTCAAGAAATCCCCCTGAAATAATGAATATAGCTGCTATTTCTAGGAAAGTCCTTAAAATATATCTGAGTGTTGAGATGGCACATTTACTTATGGCTTTATTACTACAGAAGCCTGTGAAGGATGGACTGGTCTGCTGGTAACAACAAAGGCTCAACTTGAGGCTCCTTTCCTGCCCTAAGTGTCAAATATTTATGTAAATTTGGATTCTTCATTCAGGTTGTCAAATCAATTGGACCATAACTTTCCCATATCCAAACCTACAGTGACTTAAATGGCTGGTCTTACATTAGTTTCTCTATGCTCAGGAAGAAAACAGGGAGAAAGATGCTAAAGAAGAAGGGTGAAAAATCCAATTTCTTTCTTTTCCCAATCAGTTAGTATCTAATTCTTTTCTACTGTCATCTTGGATTAGCTTCTGTTTTGTAAAATGAAGTTGGATTAAAGAATTTCCAAAAGCTCTTCTTTTATACTATTTAATACAGCAAATATTTATTGAGGACTGGTTATGTGCCATGTGCAACTATACAGTGGAAGTGAGAAATAGATTTAAGGGCCTAGATCTGATAGATAGAGTGCCTGATGAACTATGGAATGAGGTTGGTGACATTGTACAGGAGACAGGGATCAAGACCGTCCCCAAGGAAAAGAAATGCAAAAAAGCAAAATGGCTGTCTGGGGAGGCCTTACAAATAGCTGTGAAAAGAAGAGAAGTGAAAAGCAAAGGAGAAAAGGAAAGATATAAGCATTGGAATGCAGTGTTCCAAAGAATAGCAAGAAGAGATAAGAAAGCCTTCTTCAGTGATCAATGCAAAGAAATAGAGGAAAACAACAGATTGGGAAAGACTGGAGATCTCTTCAAGAAAATCAGAGATTCCAAAGGAACATTTCATGCAAAGATGGGCTCGATAAAAGACAGAAATGGTATGGACCTAACAGAAGCAGAAGATATTAAGAAGAGATGGCAAGAATACACAGAAGAACTGTACAAAAAAGATCTTCACGACCCAGATAATCACGATGGTGTGATCACTGACCTAGAGCCAGACATCCTGGAATGTGAAGTCAAGTGGGCCTTAGAAAGCATCACTACGAACAAAGCTAGTGGAGGTGATGGAATTCCAGTTGAGCTATTCCAAATCCTGAAAGATGATGCTGTGAAAGTGCTACACTCAATATGCCAGCAAATTTGGAAAACTCAGCAGTGGCCACAGGACTGGAAAAGGTCAGTTTTCATTCCAATTCCAAAGAAATGCAATGCCAAAGAATGCTCAAACTACCACATGATTTCACTCATCTCACACGCTAGTAAAGTAATGCTCAAAATTCTCCAAGCCAGGCTTCAGCAATATGTGAACCGTGAACTTCCTGATGTTCAAGCTAGTTTTAGAAAAGGCAGAGGAACCAGAGATCAAATTGCCAACATCCGCTGGATCATGGAAAAAGCAAGAGAGTTCCAGAAAGGCATCTATTTCTGCTTTATTGACATGCCAAAGCCTTTGACTGTGTGGATCACAATAAACTGTGGAAAATTCTGAAAGACATGGGAATACCAGACCACCTGATCTGCCTCTTAAGAAATTTGTATGCAGGTCAGGAAGCAACAGTTAGAACTGGACATGGAACAACAGACTATTTCCAAATAGGAAAAGGAGTATGTCAAGGCTGTATATTGTTACCCTGTTTATTTAACCTATATGCAGAGTACATCATGAGAAACGCTGGGCTGGAAGAAACACAAGCTGGAATCAAGGTTGCCAGGAGAAATATCAGTAACCTCAGATATGCAGATGACACCACCCTTATGGCAGAAAGTGAAGAGGAACTCAAAAGCCTCTTGATGAAAGGGAAAGAGGAGAATGAAAAAGTTGGCTTAAAGCTCAACATTCAGAAAATGAAGATCATGGCATCCAGTCCCATCACTTCATGGGAAATAGATGGGGAAACAGTGGAAACAGTGTCAGACTTTATTTTTCTGGGCTCCAAAATCACTGCAGATGGTGACTGCAGCCATGAAATTAAAAGACGCTTACTCCTTGGAAGGAAAGTTATGACCAACCTCTATAGATAGCATATTCAAAAGCAGAGACATTACTTTGCCAACAAAGGTTCATCTAGTCAAGGCTATGGTTTTTCCTGTGGTCATGTATGGATGTGAGAGTTGGACTGTAAAGAAGGCTGAGCACTGAAGAATTGATGCTTTTGAACTGTGGTGTTGGAGAAGACTCTTGAGAGTCCCTTGGACTGCAAGGAGATCCAACCAGTCCATTCTGAAAGAGATCAGCCCTGGGATTTCTTTGGAAGGAATGATGCTAAAGCTGAAACTCCAGTACTTTGGCCACCTCATGCAAAGAGTTGACTCATTGGAAAAGACTCTGATGCTGGGAGGGATTGGGGACAGGAGGAGAAGGGGATGACAGAGGATGAGATGGCTGGATGGCATCACTGACTCGATGGACGTGAGTCTGAGTGAACTCCGGGATTTGGTGATGGACAGGGAGGCCTGGCATGCTGCGATTCATGGGGTCACAGAGAGTCAGACACAACTGAGCGACTGATCTGATCTGATCTATGTGCAATGTAGAGTGACAAGTGAGTGGGGAAAAATCGCCTGCATCATGGAGCCTGAAGACCATTTTCATATCCCCATGCAGTCTTGGGAGACTGAGGTTGTCAAAAAGCAACACAGGGGTCTCTTCAGAAGCAGAGGCAGGGTACTTGGGACCAAGTCAGATCTGGGTTTTCTTATGAGATCAATGACTGATCAAGGTGAACCTAAATCCGAAGTAAAATGGAATAAAATGGGACTTCACTCACTGAGTTATCAAGATCATCTCATGGATGAGCCATAGGTAAGCAGGGAACTTGTTTCCAGAGACATATTTTTTATCTATAACATATAATATACTTATTAAAATAAATAAATAAAGAAAGAAACTCAGTGACTTATGGAACCTGAAGGAGGTGGATGAACTCACTCACAGGTAAAGCAAAAAATAATTTCTCAATCAGCCTAACTGCATTCTGGCTTATAGCTCCCTCCTCCAAAGTCTGAGTTGGGTACTCAAGATTCCTCTGCAGGGATGGCTGTAGAATTTGTGGGACTCCATGCAAAATGAAAATCTGAGGCCCCTTGTTTTGAAAAACAGAAAAAAAGTGACACTAAAAAAATATAAAGATCTTCAAAAATATTTTCTTACTTAAAAAAGGCAATAGAGTTTATGCGTGCATGAGTGCTAAGTTACTTTAGTCATGTCTGACTCTTTGTGGCCCTATGGAATGTAACCCACCAGGCTCTTTTGTCAATGGGATTCTCCAGGGAAGAATACTGGACTAGGTTACCATGCCCTCCTCCAAGGGATCTTTCTCACCCAGGGACTGAACCCATGTGTCCTACATCTCCTGCATTGGTAGGCAGGTATTTTATCCCTAACACCATCTGGGAAGCCCAGTAGAGTTTATAATGATATATTAAATAACAACATAAATTTATAACTTGAAAAAATATTTTGGATCTTCAGTTCAGTTCAGTTCCGTTGCTCAGTCATGTCCAACTCTTTGTGACCCCATGAATCACAGCACGCCAGGCCTCCCTGTCCATCACCACCTCCCAGAGTCTACTCAAACTCATGTCCATCGAGTCGGTGGTGCCATCCAGCCATCTCGTCCTCTGTCTTCCCCTTCTCCTCCTGCCCCCAAACTCTCCCAGCATCAAGGTCTTTTCCAATGAGTCAACTCTTCGCATGAGGTGGCCAAAGTATTGGAGTTTCAGCTTTAGCATCAATCCTTCCAATGAACACCCAGGACTGATCGCCTTTAGAATGGGCTGGTTAGATCTCCTTGCAGTCCAAGGGACTCTCAAGAGTCTTCTCCAACACCACAGTTCAAAAGCATCAATTCTTCGGTGCTCAGCCTTCTTCACAGTCCAACACTCACATCCATACATGACCACAGGAAAAACCATAGCCTTGACTAGACGAACCTTTGTTGGCAAAGTAATGTCTCTGCTTTTTAATATGCTATCTAGTTTGGTCATAACTTTCCTTCCAAGGAATAAGCATCTTTTAATTTCATGGCTGCAATCACCATCTGCAGTGAATTGATAACAAATACTTTATTAATATCATATCTTGATAATAAGATTTGCCTGGCTTGCTTTTCTGCAAATTAATTTATTAGGATATAAAAATTATAACTTTAACAATTTAATTTCAATTAATATAATTGAAAGCAATGTCAGTTGCTATTGGTAAATGCAAGATTGTAAACAAAACTTTTGATAACTTTTAATTTAGAGAATATTTCTGGTGATGTAACTGATACTAGAGCTCTTGAGTGTTTTGTATGCTGTTATAACATAATATAAATGTCTGATAAATTAATTTGAAATATAAATTCTAGTAAATCCAGAGTTGATGTCTCCAGTGGAACAATTTTTGTAGAAACGACTTAAGTCTTCAAACCAACTTGATGTAATTCTGAATTTAATGCCAAATATAAATTTATACAGTGACATTTTAATGTTTTCACTGACATTCTCTGTAACTGTTGAGGGCATATAAGACTAAAAGTGGCTTCATGACTTATTTATAATTAAGTGCTTATTTATACATCATCAGTTCAGTTCAGTCCAGTCACTCAGTCGTATCTGACTCTTTGCGACCCCATGAATTGCAGCACGCCAAGCCTCCCTGTCCATCACCACCTCCCAGAGTTCACCCAAACTCATGTCCATACAGTTGGTGAGGCCATCCAGCCATCTTATCCTCTGTCATCCCCTTCTCCTCCTGCCCCCAATCCCTCCCAGCATCAGAATCTTTTCCAATGAGTCAACTCTTCACATGAGGTGGCCAAAGTATTGGAGTTTCAGCTTTAGCATAAATCCTTCCAATGAACACCCAGGACTGATCTCCTTTAAAATGGACTGGTTGGATGTCCTTGCAGTCCAAGGGACTCTCAAGAGTCTTCTCCAACACCACAGTTCAAAAACATCAATTCTTCAGCGCTCAGCTTTCTTCACAGTCCAACTCTCACATCCATACTTGACCACTGGAAAAACCATAGCCTTGACTAGACGGACCTTTGTTGGCAAAGTAATGTCTCTGCTTTTGAATATGCTATCTAGGTTGGTCATAACCTTCCTTCCAAGGAGTAAGCGTCTTTTAATTTCATGGCTGCAATCACCATCTGCAGTGATTTTGGAGCTCAGAATAATAAAGTTTGACACTGTTTCCACTGTTTCTCCATCTATTTCCCATGAGGTGATGGGACCAGATGCCATGATCTTAATTTTCTGAGTGTTGAGGTTTAAGCCAACTTTTTCACTCTCCTCTTTTACTTTCAAGAGGCTTTTTAGTTCCTCTTCACTTCCTGCCCTAAGGGTGGTGTCATCTGCATATCTGAGGTTATTGATATTTCTCCCTGCAATCTTGATTCCAGCTTGTGTTTCTTCCAGACCAGCGTTTCTCATGATGTACTCTGCATAGAAGTTAAATAAGCAGAGTGACAATATACAGCTTTGATGTACTCCTTTTCCTATTTGGAACCAGTCTGTTGTTCCATGTCCAGTTCTAACTGTTGCTTCCTGACCTGCATACAGGTTTCTCAAGAGGCAGGTCAGGTGGTCTGGTATTCCCATCTCTTTCAGAATTTTCCACAGTTTATTGTGATCCACACAGTCAAAGGCTTTGGGATAATCAATAAAGCAGAAATAAATTAATGCATCATATCACTGTTTAATTATAGGGGAAGTGAGTATAAATTATTTTTCTATGTTAGTAATTGTTCCATTGGGTTAATTCAAACATGAAAATATTATTCATTTTCATTAAAGCTATTATCACATGCAATTTCAATTTCTACACTTATGAAAATTTGCTTTACAATGTAGCAGCAATATTCAAAACCACAGTTTCTCATTTTCAGAGAATTCTAATATGTCTCCCATAAGCGTTATTGTGATGTTGACATATAAACTTTTATTTTGTAATAATGGATCAACAAAGTTTACTGCTACCCACTTTAGGATCCTGCAGAGTCAGAGACTGACTCAACCTTGCTATCAAAGTCTACTGTGGGGACACATGCCAGCCCATGGAGGGGTGGGGCTGAGGCAGCTGTAGTTTGGATACAGGCTGCAGATCACCTGGGAGCACTGTGCCTCCACCGCACAGAGGTAGGTGGCTGAGTCTTCCAGCTGGGAGGCTGTGATGTGTAGGATACTATACTGCTCCTTAGACTTCACTGTGGAACTCAGCCTTTCATTCTGCTTTGTCCCTGACACTATGAAAAACAGCCTGATGAGGCTGCCTCCGGGATTCTGCTGGAACCACTGCAGAGTCTTCACTGTGGCAGGAAAATTGCACCTCAGAGTACAGTTGGCTCCCTCCTGGAGATTCAGGACTGAAGGGCTCTGCTCCACCTTCACCGCTCTCACACCTGCTTGGAAAGAGAAAAGCAAACACATACAATGTCTCTGGGGAGTCATGGATGCAGTTTCCAGACCTGTAAACTATCTCAGGAAACACCCATGAGGATGTAGAACCATCTAGGAGCTCTGGGTCAGCTCACCTTCCCTCCTTCCCCAGCTGCACTCTAGGACAACCCAGACTCACAGCAAACCTGGACCCACAGAAGCCCCAGCAAGGCTTCCCACCACCTCTTCATGACTCCTTGCTCAGTTACTGGGGTACCTTTGCCCCCACTCTGGAGGGTGTAGAGTCTTGGGTCCAGAGAAGTTTTCATACTGTCAAAATGTTCCCGTTTTACTGGAACTCACCAGTATTACTGAGAACCAGTCACATCTGAGCTCTGTCATCCACTTAACAGGAAGCTCCACCCACAGCCAACTAGGGAGATTGTGCAGTAATCTCTCCAGAATTGTAGTTGCAAACAGTGCAGGAGGGTAGGAACAATATTTGTAGTATATGAAGATATAAGGCATTTTAAAACACTTTATGTAAGAAAAGTTTGTGCAAGAGTGTGTGAGAAAGGGTGGATGTTACTTCTAAGAAGATCAGTGTCTCAGTTGTGTTAAATGGAGCCTTGAAGAATCATAGGAAGGGTGAGTTCACTCCCAAATTACTTAGAATGACAGAGCATTTAAGAATTCAGTTGTATGACAACTCAGCCTTTAAAAAGAATAAAACATTGTCATTTGCTACAATATGGATGGACCTTGAGGGCATTATGTTAAGTGAGTAGGTCAGACAAAGACAAATGCCATATAAATACTCCACTCCATGTGGAGTATTTTTTTTTTTTTTAAATCAAGCTCATAGATAGAACAAATTAGTGGTTGCCAAAGGCAGGGATGAGGGGTGGAAATGAAATAGATGAATGCGGTCAAAAGGTACAAACTCTAAGATATAAAATAAATGTTGTGGGGATGTAATGTATGGCAAGATGACTATGGTTAATAATACTATATTGCATATTTGAAAGGTGCTAAGAGAGTAGATCTTGAAAGCTCTCATCATAAGAAAAAAAATTGCAACTCTGTATGGCACATGTTACTAGACTTGTTGTAATGATCATTCCACAGTATATTTAAATATCAAATCATTGTGTCATATACCTGAAACTAAGACCATGCTGTATTTAGTTATACCTCATTTTAAAAAAATAATTCAGTTATATGTAAATTCTAATAAAGGAAAACTGATACAAGCAGTATGTATGAAGACAGTGATACATTTTCTTGAAATTGAGAGCTCTAGAAACCCAGTAGATACAGCTGACATCTGCACAGAATATTATTCTAGTAAGATTTCAGTGGATTAAAAGAAACACAGGATATATGTATAATGTCCATTCTGACTTAACTTCCACCTCCCTCCTTCTCCTGCCCAATTGGCGGACAGATGCGCTACAGAGCTGATTCTGAAAAGGATACACATTGCTGGTCAAATTAAATATTGTCCTTTTCTTTCCTCTTTCTATCTGTGTTTCTTACTTTTTAATCCTTTCTTCTTTGCTCCTGAGTATTCTTGCTTCCTCTAGTCTCAGGGGAGATATATGAAAACTTCCTAGGTCCATTGAATTGGGAGAATTTAATCACACAATTTAAATATTGAAAACAGGTAATGGAGATGTTTCCTGTTGAGCTTCCATGCTCACAGAGATCAGTAATATTGATATCCCCATTCCTCTACCTCTGCTCAGAGAATCATCCTCATAATTGATTTAGAGAGGTAAGGACTTCAGCTTTTCTAAGTTTATAGAGAAAGATAAAGCTGAAACTTTAGATAAACTTTACACAAATACTGTTCCCCTCTCCCCACCTTTGCTATGTATAATTTGACTGTTCTATGCTCTCTGGTTGTTGTTCAGTCACTCAGTCTTGTCGGACTCGTTGTGGCCCCGTGGACTTCCAGACAAGAGGCTTCCCTGTCCTTTACCATCTCCCAGAGCAGCAGCAGTTGCAGCAGAGCTTGCTCAAACATGTCCATTGAATCAATGATGACATCCAACCATTTCATCCTCTGTCATCCCCTTCTCCTCCTGCCTTCAATCTTTCCCAGCATCAGGGTCTTTTCTAATGAGTCAGCTCTTCACATCAGGCGGCCAAAGTATTGGAGCTTCAGCCTCAGCATCAATCCTTCCAATGAATATTCAGGACTGATTTCCTTCAAGATTGACTGGTTTGATCTCCTTTCAGTCCGAGGTACTCTCAAGAGTCCTCTCCAATGCCACAGTTCAAAGGCATCGATTCTTTGATGCTCAGCCTTCATTATGGTCCACCTCTCACATCCATATGTGAATACTGGAAAGAACCATAGCTTTGACTAGACAGACCTTTGCTGGCAAAGTAATGTCTCTGCTTCCCCCACCCCCCTCCCAGATAAAGGTTGACTTTATCAGTATCAATTTTCTTTTATGGTACACTCCCAAGTTTTGACAACTTGCTTAGCACAATTTAGCTGCAAGCACTTAAAATAGTCTTTTCTTTTCCTTTCATTTTTTTATTAAAGGATAATTGCTTTACAGAATTTTGTTGTTTTCTGTCAAACCTCAACATGAATCAGCCATAGGTATGCATATATCCTCTCCCTTTTGAACCTCCCTCCCATCTCCCTCCCCATCCCACCCCTCTAGATTGATACAGAGCCCCTGTTTGAGTTTCTTGAGCCATACAGCAAATTCCCATTGGCTATCTATTTTAAATATGGTTATATAAGTTTTCATGTTATGCTCCTTCCATACATCTCACCCTCTCCTCCCCTCTCCCCATGTCCAAAAGTCTATTCTCCATGTATGTTTCTCTGTTGCTGCCCTGAAAATAAATTCTTCAGTACCATATTTCTAGATTCTATATACATACATTAGAATACGATACTTATATTTCTCTTTCTGACTCACTTCACTCTGTATAATAGGTTCTAGGTTCATCCACCTCAACAGAACTGACTTAAATGTGTTCTGCTTTATGGTTGAGTAATATTCCATCGTGTGTATGTACCACAACTTCTTTATCCATTCATCTGTTGATGGACATCTAAGTTGCTTCCATGTTCTAGCTATTGTAAATAGTGCTGCAATGAACAATGGGATACATGTGTCTTTTTCCATTTTGGTTTCCTCAGGGTATATGCCTATGAGTGGGATTGCTGAGTCATATGGTGGTTTTATTCCTAGTTTTTAAAGAAATTTCCATATCGTCTTCCATGGTGGTTGAATCAATTTACATTCCCACCAACAGTGCAAGAGCATTCCCTTTTGTCCACACCCTCTCCAGAATTTATTGTTTGTAAACTTGTTGATGATGGCCATTCTGACTAGTGTGAGGTGATATTTGTAGCTTTGATTTGCATTTCTGTCTCTGCTTTTTAATATGCTGTCCATGGGGTCACTAAGAATTGGACACAACTGAGCGATTTCACTTTCATTTTTCACTTTCATGCATTGGAGAAGGAACTGGCAACCCACTCCAGTGTTCTTGCCTGGAGAATCCCAGGGATGGAGAAGCCTGGTTGGCTGCTGTCTATGAGGTCACACAGTTAGACATGACTGAATTGACTTAGCAGCAGCAGCAGGTCTGTCATAGCTTTTCTTCCAAGGAGCAAGTGTATTTTAATTTCATGGTTGCAGTCACCATCTTCAGTGATTTGGGAGCCCAAGAAAATAAAATCTGTCACTATTTCCCCATCTATTTGCCATGAAGTGATGGGACCAAATGCCATAATCTTAGCTTTTTGAATGCTGGGTTTTAAGCCAGTTTTTTTCACTCTCCTCTTTCACCTTCATCAAGAAGCCCTTTAGTTCCTCTTCACTTTCTGCCATAAGGGTGATGTCATCTACATACCTGAGGTTATTGATATGTCTCCTGGCAATCTTGATTCCAGTTTGTGCTTCATCCAGGCTGCCATTTCGCATGATGTACTCTGCATATAAATTAAATAAGCAGGGTGACAATATACAGCCGTGACATACTCCTTTCCCAATTTGGAACCAGTCTATTGTTCCATGTCTGATTCTGACTGTTGCTTCTTGATCTGCATACAGGTTTCTCAGGAGATAGGTAAGGTGGTCTGGTATTCCCATCTCTTTAAGAATGTTCCACAGTTTGTTGTGATCCACACATTTAAAGGCTTTAGCATAATCAATAAAGCAGAAGAAGATGTTTTTCTGGAATTCTCTTGCTTTTTCTATGATGCAACAGATGTTGGCAATTTGATCTCTGGTTCCTCTGCCTTTTCTAAATCCACCTTAAACATCTCGAAATTCTCAGTTCACATACTGTTGAAGCCTCGCTTGGAGAACTTTGAGAATTACCTTGCTAGCGTGTGAAAAGAGTGCAATTGTGTAGTAGTTCGAACATTTGCTCTCTGGGCTCCTCTCTTTGGAACATCTGGAACCATCAGAGTCTTTACTTCTTGTACAGCATACTGCGCCCCCTAGTGTGCAGAAACAAAACTCACTTTAGACCAACTAATTGGTGATGGACAGGGAGGCCTGGCATGCTGAAGTCCACGGGGTCGCAAAGAGTCAGACATGATTGAGCAACTGAACTCACTCACTCAACTCAATATTACACAACCCCAACTCTATTCACTTCCTGTTTCTTGGTCAAAGAAATGCTGAAGGTCAGAAAACAATATAACCGCCTGGATTAAATAGGGATTAAAAATGAACCAATCCTACTTTTAAGATGGAATTTCATGAAAATTAATACTGTAAAATAATTTGACAGTTCTCATCTACTGCTATTTGATTTTTTTTTACTTAGTTCAAAATAAGTGCATAAATGTTTACTAAAATTTTACTGTAAAGGAGGTAAATTATGAAATCTTAAGAATATACACAATGGAGTATTACTCAGCCATTAAAAAGAATATATTTGAATCAGTTCTAATGAGGTGGATGAAACTGGAGCCTATTATACAGAATGAAGTAAGCCAGAAAGAAAAACACCAATACAGTATACTAACGCATATATATGGAATTTAGAAAATGGTAACAATAACCATGTGTACGAGATAGCAAAAGAGACACTGATGTAAAGATCAGTCTTATGGACTCTGTGGGAGAGGGAGAGGGTGGGAAGATTTGGGAGAATGGCATTGAAACATGTATAATATCATGTATGAAACGAGTCACCAGTCCAGGTTCAATGCACGATACTGGATGCTTGGGGCTGGTGCACTGGGACAACCCAGAGGGATGGTATGGGGAAGGAGAAGGGAGGAGGGTTCAGGATTGGGAACACATGTATACCTGTGGCAGATTCATTTCGATATCTGGCAAAACTAATACAATACTGTAAAGTTTAAAAATAAAATTTAAAAAAAAAGAATATAGAAAAGGGATGAGACAGCAATTTATAGTCCACTTATAAAACAAAAGTAAACATAACTATAAAAGAATCAAAGAGTAGGACCATAAGAGGAAAGTACAGAAAGCTATATGATCCCAGGGGACAGAGAAATATTTCACTTGATACAGGTGAACAAAATCTTATTAAAAAGTGATTGTTTTCTCTTTCCCCCATTTTTATGAGAATATAGCAGAATATGGATAAAATTTTAGGAAAGCTTTTATAATTTTATTAACATTAAGAGGAATTCCTGAATCTATGGAGGATTAAAATAATAAAACATTATATATAAATTAAAATTCTCTTTGACTCTTCACTTCCAAATTTGACCATTTTGATCGTTCATAGATTTGGAATTGATGCCAGCAGGTTTACTTTGGATATATATACAGTAAGTCTCCTACATATGAACCTACAAGTCGAGAGCTTTCAAAGAAGCAAACATGGAGCTTACTAATGAAGATCTGAACTGAAGGCCCAGGTAAGGATGAAGAGAGACAAGAGGAAGAAGCAACTAAAGAGCCAACGAGATTCACAAAGCAGGAAATGGCAAGGGGATTTTCTTTGTTGGAGGAAGCACTGTTAGTTTCTGAGGCAGAGGACCAGAGCGTAGAACAGTACACAAAGGCTGCAGCAGCTGTTCAGAATGCAGTCCAGTGCTACTGAGTCTTTTATGATGAGAAAAAGAGTTACCACCCAGACAAGACCTGGATCATTCTTTTCAAGAGAGTAGATAGAATTGAATCCAGCAAGGAAGCAGAACGTATGCCATCAACATCAGGTGTGAATGAAATCACAGTCTGCCCTCTATCTCCTATTGCTGATAACCCTTCAGCTGTACCATCTCCCACCTCCTCTCCCTTCTCCCTCAGTAACTCTTCCTGCCTGTTCACTCGATGCTAGTCCCTGGACGCCAGCTATTGTACTGTACTACTGTACTTTTCAAGGTACAGTACTGTAAGATGAAAAGTTTTGTGTTTGTTTGTTATATATTATTGTGTGATAAAGTATTATAAACCTATTACAGTACTATATAGTCGATTGTGTCAGTTTGGTACCTAGGCTAAGTTTGTTGGACTTGCGAACATACTGGGCTTAACAAACACACTCTCAGAACAGAACTGATTCCTATGTAGGGGACTTACTGTAGGTATACTAAATATACAAACCAATAGAAAATATATAGTATTTTTAGTATTTTATTTAGTTTTTATTTAATATGAAATCATGCATATTGTGATACATTTCTGTAACTTGCTTTATGGACTCAATAATAAATCTTGTAGGTCTTCTTATATTAACATAGGTTTATATATATATATATATATATATATATATATATATATATATACACTAACATAGGTTCTTCTGCTCTATTGTATTCCATACTATGCATATACTACCATTTATACAGCCCTTCCCCTATTGATGGTTGTTCCTACTGCCCTGTGTGTAAGGATTGAAGCCCCCTCCCTTACCCAGTGAACACACCAGGCCCATCAAAGAGACATTCCAAAGGAGTGTCAATTCTGCTTAAGGGGCAGTGAAGGAGTCCAAGAGGACACCAAGTTAGTGAACAAAATTAACTTCTGCAAGGTAAGATGTAATTTTTTAAAAAGACATAAGTTCAAAAAAATTAATTTTCAAACAGAAGAAAAATAGTGGAGGAAAGTTAGCAGAGATGAAACAAAGAAATTAATATTTACTTACAGAAAAGGATGAAACTAAAAATGAGGACATTTCATAATCCAACACAGCAAAAGGTCAGAGACAGCTATGAATAACAGTTTTAAGGAAGCATTTTTAAATGTATCATTTAAAAAGAACCAGTTTTCAAGTTTCTCTAAAAACACATCAAGAGAAAGTGGGAAACCTCATCCTCAAAATTATACATAATCATTCTGTGTACCAGAAATTAGTGAAAATTTTAATCAAGGAAGGCCTCAGCTGTCTTATTTATGAACTTCACATTTATTTACTAGAGGGTTGTTACTGACTGAATAATATCCTTCATCGAAATTCATATGTTGAAGCTTAATTCCCAGTACTCAGAATCTGATTGTATCTGGCCTTAAGTCTTAAGATAAAATGAAATCATATAGGTAGGTACTAATCCATGTAAGTAGTGTCCTTATAAGAAGAGGAAATTTGGACACAGACATGCAAGAAACAGAAGCAAGACTTGGCAAAAGCAGTGAGAAAGAAGTCATCTTTCTCAAACAAAGGCAAGAGGCCTCAAAGAAACTAACCCTGACAGTACCTAAATCTTAGATTTATAGCATTTAGAACTATGAGAAAACAAATGTTTGCTATTTAAGCCACCTGGGCTAAGGTATTTTATTATGGCAGCCTTAGGAAACTATCACAAGGGTCAATTTTAATATCCTATCATATGAAATTTCACAAAAAAACACAACTTGAAGTCATCACTTTCCAGGTCTTGGTTCTTTGCATGTTTGAGTGACCCAAACCTTTATTCCAGAAAGATCTGAGTTTTCAATGGTCCTGTTTTAGTTTTGATTGCTGATGTTTTCCATTAAGTTTAACCACTGGACATGAAAGTAGTAAGTGGCTCCAAACACAGTATTCTTTGCTTTCATTGTATGAAAGCAATCCAATATCCTCTTGTTATTCAAGATCAATCACTCCAGCTAATAGGTTCTTTATTCTTCTATGTTGATTTGATGGCTAGAGAGCCCAAAATATCCAGTCTCATTGTCCATTGACTGGAGTATTATTTTGCCCTCTGGTGAAAGAATTCTTCCCATAGGGACTAAGATCTCCAGATCTACATGCATAAAGTTGCCAGCTTGGAAATCTATTAAGGTTTGTTAATGTATTATTAGGTGTAACAGTGAGAGGAGCCACTCCCTTCTCTTGATTCCAGGTCCCATGTATTCTGGCTACATGGAAACAGTAACATACGATGGTCCCTGATTCAAAGCACATGCTGAACCCTGTTACACACAGAGCCATCCTATCATGTTGCCTTCCAACTGGTACTATCTAGAAAGTGAAAGTCACTCAGCCATGTCTAGCTGTTTGCAACCCTATGGCCTATACAGTCCATGGAATTCTCCTGGCCAGAATACTGGAGTGGGTGGCCTTTCCCTTCTCCAGGGGATCTTCCCAACCCAGGGATCGAATCCAAGTCTCCCACATTGCAGGCAGATTCTTTACCAGTTGAGCCACCAGGGAAGCCCAAGAATACTGGAGTGGGTATCCTATCCCTTCTCCAGCAGATCTTCCTGACCCAGGAATTGAACTGGGGTCTCCTGCATTGCAGGTGGATTCTTTACCAGCTGAGCTCCAGGGAAGCCCTAGTTAATTACTGGAAAAGTCCAAATTGTTAATTTCATAGATAAAGTAACTCAAGATTTTCATTTTATTCCTAATATAATTTATTATTGTAGAAAACTTCTAAAAATCGTATAAATAATAATGAATTATTAATAAAAAGAAAGAAGGGAGGGACCCAAGGAGGGAGGAAGACCACTTTGATTTCAGAGGCAGAGTTAGGGTTGTGAGGTTGGATTATGATCTCCCAGCTGCTTGGGGTCCTTGGTGTAGGACTTAATTTTCTTCAAACTCAGCTTGAGTTCAAAATCAAAAGAAAAACTTCAAATCAAAAACTTCTCCTAGATAAAGTGCCCCCTGTAGTCCTACAGGACGTGTGGCTTAACAAATGACAGTGAGTCACCTGAAAACAGAGGTAGAAGAAAGTGTGATCCAAAAACAGAAAGGAAGGGTGAGAGGGAAAGAGACATTAAACGAGCATACATTTCTTGTTCTTAATTGTGTTTCTTCAATACCCCATTTACTTTCCTTATGTTTATCCAGCAATCACTTAAACACATTTATTACAAACCATATCAGTAGGTCCTAAAATTATTGTTATTTTCAGACTCCCCATTTAACTAAGATAAACCATGGTCACAATCTACTCGTTCTCTTTATATTTTGAGAGCTCCTATGAGCGTATCTCCTTATACATTATGCTGCTGCTGCTGTTTAGTCATTAAGTCGTGTACAACTCTTTGCGACCCCATGGACTGTAGCCCACCAGGCTCCTCTGTCCATGGGATTTTCCAGGCAAGAATACTGGAGTGGGTTGCCATTTCCTTCTCCAGGGGATTTTCCCAACCCAGGGACTGAACCCGCATCTCCTGAGTTGGCAGGTGGATTCTTTACCACTGAGCCACCTGGGAAAAACCCCTCATACATTATAGTGTAGGCCAAATAGGCAACCAGAAAACTCCCTCCTCCTCCTTCTCCTCTTTCTCTAGAGTATTCATTATGTTCCAAGTCCTTAAGAACACAAGGACTATAAAAACTTCTTATACAATTCTTCCCATCCTAGACAAAATGTTTATATGGATCACAAATTTATACTTGTTCCAGTATCATCCTAGTATTCATTAAAATTCTTATCAATATTCTAGCAGAGTGTGAATTGCTAAACTTACTACCTGATTAATTATGACAATTTTAACATATAAGAATCAAACTCTAACCTTCTAACTGTGAAATCATTCAAGAATAGGGTGAAAGCAAGGCAGGGGAGAAAATGTCCATAGCTGGAAGAAAGTAGCAAAGGAGTTATATTCACAAATTTCTGATGTAGAGTTACAGAATTTAAGAGAATACCAAAAGAATGAGAAGCTACCCTTATAACTGAGAAAAAGTCTTTAGATATGATGAATTGAAATCTCCATTCTCCTTAGGTACTATTCTTAAAGAGTTGCCAGAACTAATATGACTATAATTACTATAAGCCCTGTAAGATTCTAATCAATCTCTTAGTGTTAACCAACTTCAGAAGTCCTCCTGAGTGAAATAAATATTCAGAGAAAATATTCTAACATTTTGTGACCAACACAGTGAGACCCAGGGGGAAAAAAATTCAAGAAAGTTGTCTGTGACTGACCAAGTTAAGGAGGCAAATTTTCAGGGAGAGAACATGAGCAGTTCATCTTTAGTTTTCAGTCTTGAGTGAGACACAAAGTGGCAAATGAAAACCCATACAGTCAATCCCTTAAAACAGTCAACCTCAAGGCAAGTCCTTAAGCATCTGATTAGTACATGATAAGAACATCATTCTAGGATCTTAACTATTTATTGTTATGTGGTTTCTAAAGCAAGTAAAAAGTTCCCAAAATAAAATTTACCAGACATGGAACTGTAGGTTCATATAAAAGTACCTCTGTCTGCTCAGCTCTCTTTGCCTCATTGGCAATCATATAGCAAAAGATTGTTTAAAATAAAACAAGAAGCAATTTTGAGGGTCTGAAAACTTCACTACCATGAGTGGTTTGTGTTCAAGTCCTCCTGCAGTCCCAGGCACTGTGGCACTCAGTGCACAGAAGTACTCAGCTGAATCACTCTAGTGGGCTGAGAATTTCCTCAGGTTGAAGGAAAGATCACTGCTTTTAAATTCAGCCACGAAGCCTCTAATGCCTTGAACAACGGTGTTCCCTGAAAAGTACTTGAGGAGCAGCTGGGGTCTTTGCCTGGGGTACTGGACGTACCAGAAGAGATAGGGAGTTGCACCGTAGGAATAGTTACACTTCAGCTCCAATAAGGTTCCTTCAGAAACCAAAACAGGGTCATCAGGCTGCGTCACTGACTGGCCTCTGGAATCTCCTGCAAAATCAATGTCATGTCAGTAAAAGCAATGCAGACATCACTATGAAAAGAATTATATTTGTAGTAAGAGTCTGTAGAACCACAGACCACTAAGAAATTTTATTCACTCAGGGCAAATAGCATCCCCAGTATTGAGATGAGCAGCAGCAGCATGGCTGAGCAGTGGAAACGCTGTGAAGTCTTTTCTGGATGATCTCCCTTGAGCAGACAGGAAAGTGGCAGGAAAAAGAAGTTTAAGGCCTGACAAGTTCCTTGCTAAGATAAAAACGCAAAAGCTGCTGAGATGAGCCTGCAGCTTTCTGATGTTTGATGTCTGATTCCTCTCTCTTGCCTCTGCAAAGAAGTCAGCAAGCTGCAGGGAGGAAGGACTGAACAGAGGAAGCTGAACAAGATCTTTAGTTTGTGCACATCGCCCTCTGAAGGCCAAATGTAGAACAAAGATCCCAAGGCCCCATGGAGAGCTAATCAGTGTCTTCCTTTTATTTTCTGAGCTATATCAAAGACTTCTGTCTTCCCAATATGTTTTTACCATCCCAAATCTATGATGGTGTGTTAGTCTTAGAGTCTACAGAAAATGAAGAAAAAGAAAAGAAAGTGAAGTCACTCAGTCATGTCCGACTCTTTGCAACCTCATGGACTGTAGCCTACCAGGCTCCTCTGTCCATGGAATTTTCCAGGCAAGAGTACTAGAGTGTGTTGCCATTTCCTTCCAATATGCTTTTACCATCCCAAATCTATGATGGTGTGTTAGTCCTAGAGTTTACAGAAAATGAAGAAAAAGAAAAGAAAGTGAAATCACTCAGTCGTGTCCGACTCTTTGCAATCTCATGGACTGTAGCCTACCAGGCTCCTCTACCCATGGAATTTTCCAGGCAAGAGTACTAGAGTGGGTTGCCATTTCCTTCTCCAGGTGATCTTCCCCACCCAGGGATCGAACCTGGGTCTCCCGCATTGCAGGCAGGCACTTTACCACTGAGCCATCAGGGAAGCCTATAGAAATTAGATGTCATATAAAAGTAGAGTAACAAGTTACTTCACTGAGAAATAAGTTTATAAAAGGTATCTCAGAGTTGAAATTTGAGTCTATGAGAATCTTTGGAATTAGGCTAAATGCCTCAGACATTTCTGTCATGGCAGTGATTGAAGATGGCAGAGATGTTTTCTTTGACTAATGCTTATGAGTCCACATGATGCTTGTGAAATCTTTTAGATGTAAAGACAGGCAGGGCCCAAAACTATAAGACATTGATGAAGAAAATTGAAGGAGACACAAATAAATGGAAAGATACATTATTCTCGTGTATTGGAAGAATTAATATTGTTAAAATATTCATACTACCCAAAGTAATCTATAGGTTCAATGCATGCGGGAGTGCTCAGTGGTGTCCGAATCTTTGCAACCTCACAGATTGTAGCCTGCCAGGCTCTTCTGTCCATGGAATTTTCCAGGCAAGAATACTGGAGCAGGTTGTCATTCCCTGCTCCAGGGAATCTTGCCGACACAGGGATCAAACCCACATCTCCCGAATTTGCAGGCAGATTCTTTACCACTGAGTCACCTGGGAAGCCCATAGTTTCAATGTAATCCAAATCAAAATGCCAATGGCACTCTTCACAGAAATAGAAAAAATAATCTCAAAATTTTTATAGAACTAAAAGTGATCCTGAATATCCAAAGCAATCTTGAGAAAGAATAGCAAAGTAGGACGCATCACACTTCCTGACTTCAAGCTATATTACAAGCTATAGCAATAAAATTGTTTGCTGCTGCTGCTGCTAAGTCACTTCAATCATGTCTGACTCTGTGTGACCCCATAGACCGCAGCCCATCAGGCTCCTCTGTCCATGGGATTTCCCAGGCAAGAGTGCTGGAGTGGGCTGCCATTTCCCTCTCCAAACACTGTTTGACATTGACATAAAAACAATCACACTGATCAATGGAAAGGAATAGAGAGCCCAGAAAAAATTCACATATATATGACCAGTTAATTTACAATAAAAGAATATACAATGGATCAAAGACAATGTTTTCAATAAATGGTGATGAGAAAACTGCACAGTCACATGCAGAGGAATGAAAGAGCACCCCTATTATACTCCACAAAAAAATCAACTCAAAATGGTTTAAAGACTTGATCATAAGACCCCAAAACATAAAACTCATAGAAGAAAACATTAAGCTATTTTCAATAACATATAAGCATCATGAAAGCATTAAGGTAATGAAATAAGTCAGATGATATTACTTATATATGGAATCTTAAAAAAGAAAAAAAAAAAAAAAGCACCTTATGGAGAACAGATTGGATATTGCCAGAGGTAGTGGTCAGTACTTTGGTGCAATCTCAAAATCTGTGGAATGATCTCTGTTCATTTCCAAGACAAACCATTCAATATCACAGTAATGCAAGTCTATGCCCCAACTACTAATGCTGAAGAAGCGCAAGTTGAAAGGTTCTAAGAAGACCTACAAAACCTTTTAGAACTAAGGCAAAAAATAGATGTCCTTTTCATCATAGGGAACTGGAGTACAAAAGTAGGAAGCCAAGAGATACCTGGAGTAACAGGCAAGTTTGGCCTTGGCCTTGGAGTACAAAATGAGGCAGGGCAAAGGCTAACAAGAGTTTTGCTAAGAGAACACTCTGGTCATAGCAAATATGCTCTTTCAACAACACAAGAGAGACTCTACACATGAATATCACCAGATGATCAATAGCGAAATCAGATTGCTTATATTCTTTGCAGCCAAAGATGGAGAAGCTCCATACAGTCTGCAAAAACAAGACCAAATCTTCTGCTTTGGGTTTAGAATTTTGGTTTTGTCCTCTCCCCACTCTACCTTCTAGAGGATTCTGTCACCTAATAAGGTAAAAAAGTTGGTTCTGCCATGAAAATATTATTGTGTTTCCCTCAAATGAACCTAAGTTAATTAAGGTACACTGTCATAACCAAGATCTCCCTCCTTCCACCCCAAAAGGCACTGGCTTACAGAATGTGACTGCTCTCTCAAATAACCACTTCTATTTAGGTGAGAAATCGGGGTGACAAAGCAAATCTGCTCCATGCAGTGATTCAGGGGTGCAGGCTCCTTCCTTCTTGGTGCTTTTTCATCCCCTAGGGTATTGCCTTGACTCTACACATGGACGTCAGCAGATGGTCAATACCAAAATCAGATTGATTCTATTTTTTGCAGCCAAGATGGAGAAGCTGTATATACAGTCAGCAAAAACAAAACCAAGAGCTGACTGTGGCTCAGATCATGAACTCCTTATTGCCAAATTCAGACTTAAACTGAAGAAAGTAGCGAAAACCACTAGGCCATTCAGGTATGACCTAAATCAAATCCCTTACAATTATACAGTGGAAGTGACAGATAGATTTGAGGCCTTAGATCTGATATACAGAGTGCCTGAAGAATTATGCACAGAGGTTCGTGACATTGTAGAGCAGGCAGTGATTAAACATCCCCAAGAAAAAGAAATGCAAAAGGCAAAATGGTTATCAAGAAAGCTTTACAAATAATTGAGAAAAGAAGAGAAGCTAAAGGCAAAGGAGAAAAGGAAAGATATAGCCATCTGAATGCAGAGTTCCAAAGAATGGCAAGGAGAGATAAGAAAGCCTTCTTAAGTGAACAACACAAAGAAATAGAGGAAAACAATAGAATGGGAAGGACTAGAGGTCTCTTAGAGAAAATTAGAGATGCCAAGGGAATATTTCATGCAAAGATTGGCACAATAAAGGATAGAAATGGTATGGACCTAACAGAAGCAGAAGATCTTAAAAAGTGGCAAAAATACACAGAAAAACTATAGAAAAAAGATCTTAATGACATAAATGACCAGGATGGTGTAATCACTCACCTAAAGCCAGACATCTTGGAATGTGAAGTCAAGTGGGCTTTAGGAAGCATCACTATGAACAAAGCTTGTGGAGGTGATGAAATTCCAGCTGAGATATTTTGAATCCTACAAGATGATGTTGTGAAAGTGCTGCACTCAATATGCCAGCAAATTTGGAAAACTCAGAAGTGGCCACAGGACTGGAAAAGGTCAGTTTTCACTCCAATCACAAAGAACAATGCCAAAGAATGTTCAAACTACCACACAACTGCACTCATTTCACTTGCTAGCAAAGAATGCTCAAAATTCTCCAAGTGAGGCTTCAACAGTATGTGACCCGAGAACTTCCAGATGTTCAATTTCAATTTAGAAATGGCAGAGGATCCAGAGATCAAATTGCCAATATCCATTGGATCATAGAAAAAACAAGAGAATTCCAGAAAAATATCTACTTCTGCTGCACTGACTATGCTAAAGCATTTAACTGTGTGGATGACAACAAACAGTGGAAAATTCTTAGAAATGGGAATACCAGACCACCTTGCCTGCCTCCTGCAAAACCTATATACAGGTCAAGAAGCAACAGTTAGAACCGAACATGGAACAGCAGACCTGGTTTCAAATTGCGAAAGGAGTACGACAAGGCTGTATATTATCAACCTCCTTATTTAACTTCTATGCAGAGTACACCATCAGAAACACCGGGCTAGACGAAGCACAAGCTGGAATCAAGATTGCAGGGAGAAATATCGATACCCTCAGATATGCAGATGACACCACCCTTATGGCAGAAAGCGAAGAGGAACTGAAGAGCCTCTTGATGAAAGTGAAAGAGGAGAATGAAAAAGCTGCCTTAAAACTCAACATTCAAAAAACTAAGATCATGGCATCTGGTCCCATCACTTTATGGCAAATAGATGGGGAAACAATGGAAACAGTGGCAGACTTTATTTTCTTGGGCTCCAAAAGCACTGCAGATGGTGACTACAGCAATGAAATTAAAGACTCTTGCTCCTTGGAAGAAAAACAGCATATTAAAAAGCAGAGTTATTACTTTGCCAACAAAGGTCTGTCTAGTCAAAGCTATGGTTTTTCCAGTATTCATGTATGGATGACAGAGTGGGACCAGAAAGAAGGCTGAGCACTGAGGAATTGATGCTTTTGAACTGTGGTGTTGGAGAAGACTCTTGAGAGTCCCTTGGACTGCAAGCACATCAAACCAGTCTATCCTAAAGGAAATCAGTCCTAAATATTCATGAGAAGGACTGACGCTGAAGCTCCAATACTTTGGCCACCTGATGTGAAGAGCTGACTCTTTAAAACATACCCTGATTCTTGGAAAGATTGTAGGGAGTAGGAGAAGGGGACAACAGAGCTCGAGATGGTTGAATGGCATCACCAACTCAATGGACGTGAGTTTGAGCAAGCTCCAGAAGATGGTAAAGGACAGGGAAGCCCGGCATGCTGCAGTTCACATGGTCGCAAAGAGCCAGACATAACTGAACAACAAAACACAGTGGTCAGAGATGTTGGGAGAAATGAATGAAAGTGGCAAAAAGTAAGACAGTCCATACTGATGAGAGTAGCGCTGCCACGTGGAAAGAAGTAACTCTGGTTAGGAAGGCTTTGCCTTAAGGGCCAAAGGAAATACAATTACAGAAATCTCTGTGGCTAGAGGAAATACAGCCATACCAAAAGACCAATCTCTGGGACTTCCCTAGTGGTCCAGTGGTTGACTCCACACTACCAGTGCAGGGGACACAGGTTTGATCCTTGGTCAGGGAAGATCCTGCATGTCACAAGGCCAAAAAAAAAAAAAAGAAAGAAAGAAAGAATGATCTCTGAATATCTGGGAATGGAGAAATTCTCTGTTTTCTATATGACTAATGAGGCCCTCTGACAAAAGTCAGAAAACTTCTTTTTTTTTTTAATTTAATTTAATTTTTAACTTTACAATATTGTATTGGTTTTGCCATATATCAAAATGAATCCACCACAGGTATACATGTGTTCCCCATCCTGAGCTTTTCTTTGATTCCAAGAGAATGAGCCCAGTCCTCTCCTGGGGTTTTTCATTCATGGGTTCCTTCCTGTCAAGGCTGACTTTCATGTAATGATTTAGTAATCTGTCAGTTTGTAAATGTGTAGTCTGTAATTGTGGACTTCTGATTCCTAGTCCTGTCTAGTTACCTCTCATCTCATCCAAATTTCCTCTTAACTAAAAGAGTAGAAATAGAGAATAAACCAAAATCCTTAAGAGTAAAAATATTAAGGATCATGTAGAAATGAGAAATTTACACATATTTCCAGAATACAGAAAGTAAATGGGATCATATTGAAGATGAAAGTTAGGATAGGGAAAAGAAAAAAAAAAAACATAGTAAAAAATAAGCTATGAGGAGGAATTCTTGCTGGCTCTTAGCAGTCACTCTATCTCCTCTCAGTGTTGCTGGGTATTGGCAAAACCCGGCATACTTAAATTCAATGTCCATGGGACTGTTTGAAGCCTTGGAAAAGTGCTATTTCCTCTGCACTGGAAGAATGCAAGGAAATTCTGCAATTGTCTATGGTGGCAGAAGAAACACCTCATAGTTGAACAAAAGAGGAGAAATAGAATATTCTCCTTTAAAGATGATGACAGGACTCTAAGACATATATTGATTGCCAGAAAGACTAATGAGTCTTCACAGACAGCTCAGAACACCAAAAACCATGGTTCATTAAAAACAAGCAAAAATGAAGACATTGAAAACTTAGGAAAGAGAAACTTGAAAACAAAACAGCTCTGTTTTAGGTACTGAAAAGACCTAGCCTTTCAGTTGCCATATGCTTTATCACGCTCTTGTGAACTGATGGAAAATTCTTAGTTTTTAAATTTTAGAAAAAAAAATTAAGTTGAAGCACAACTGAAAAATATAGTTGTCGCCACACATAGCCTAGAGGAAATGCTTTAAAAGTTTTTCAAGATTGAAGGGAAATACATCATGTCAGACACAGTATCAGAGGAAAACTCCTTGACATCAGAGGAAACTGCATCTTCAGGAATGAAGGAAGAATACTAGAAAAGGTAAACAGCTGATAAATATAAGACCCCTTACTTATTCTTCCATTTAGCCTTAAAACTCATATAACTATTTAAAGCAAAAGTTATAACATTCTGCTGTAAGATTTTCAGTGTCTGTAAATGTAATATACATGGACAATTATAAAAAAAAAATCAGTACTGGTGGATAAAGAGACATATTGTACAAGATTTCAACATTTTCCATGAAACAGAGCAATGTTAACTCTAACTGGGCTTCCCAGGTGGCTCAGTAGTGAAGCATCCATCTGCAGTGCAGGAGAAGCAGGTTCCATCCCTGAGTCAGGAAGATTCCCTGGAGAAGGAAACAGCAACCCACTCAAGTATTCCTGCCTGGAAAATCTCATGGACAGAGAAGCTTGGCAGGCTACAGTCCACAGGATCGCAAGAGTTGAACACGACTTAGTGACTAAACAGCAACAACAGTAAGTTTAACTAGACTCTGAGTAATAGGCATGTATATTGTAATCACTAGGAAAAGTGTTAAAAAGTATTAAAGTAACCAAAAAATCAAGAAAAAAGGGGCGAGAAAAACAACAAAAAAGATGGATCAAAGAGAAAATCAATGATAAAGCAGTATATCTAAGTCCCTGCAAAGTAATCTGTAACAACAAGCAGCTGAATTTCTGGGGTCCATGGTGAAAGGAGGGACGGATAGCATAGGGCAGGAGAACCTTTGGGGGATGATGGAAAGATTCATCACCTTGAGTGTGATGATAGTGTCACAAGTATATACATATGTTAAGACTGATCAAATCATAGGCTTTAAATATGTGCAGTTTATTGTACCTCAAATCACAAATTAATAAAAGGAAATGTCATACCTAATACATCCAGTTCTTGTGCTGATCAATTTGTATTCCTTCTACAGTTCCCAGCATATATCCAAGATGACCGAAAAGATAACTCTTCTTCCTATTCCAATATCAAACTCCTAAGGACAACATATCTTGAAATTTTTTATATTATTGTCCTTGAGACTCTCCACTATCTCAAGGTGGGGGTGCAGGAAGAAAAGCCAACAAGATCATCTTAGAATCAGATATATCACTGCTCAAAACTTCTGTTTAAATTAATGTCCAGTCCCCTCTTTGCTAGTGGCAATGTGATATATATATACATCTACACAAGTACCTACATCATTAATCTACATTAATACCTAAGATAGGTGTCTGAAGAAACTGCATTTGAGTCCTGGTTCTGCTACTAACTTGGCTTCCCTGGTGGCTCAGAACATAAAAAAAACTGCCTGGAATGTGGGATGCCCAGGTTTGATCCCTGGGTAGGGAAGATCCCCTGGAGAAGCAAATGGCAACCCACTCCAGTATTCTTGCCTGGAGAATTCCATGGACAAAGGAGCCTGGCGGGCTACAGTCCGTGGGGTTGCAAAGAGTTGGACAGGACTGAGGGACACACTTCTGCTACTATATGTGATCATGAATAAGCAACTTATTCTCTTTGTGCCTCAGTATCCTCATTTATAAGACTGGCATGGAAATATATATACCAGCGTTTGAGAGAATTAAATTATTTGATGAACATTAAAGACTTAGAAACAGCATGTGTAGCAAGGAGTAAGACCTCTATCAGCATATAAACTCTAATAGGGCAGCAAATTTTGTATGCTCTCTGTACTGTCTCTTAGATTATGATCTGATATTGAGTAGGCACAAATAAGTCTTTATTGAATACATTTTCTTAATGAAAAAAAAATGGTAGCCTTTTTGTGGTAGCAGTAATGGGTTTTCCAACCCATTCATTAATTTAACAAATATGTGAAGAGATTTTACTATGATGCAGTCACTATTCTAATTACAGTGAATGTAACAATTGTGCATTAATATGTATGGAGAACATCAGTCTATGTCTAACATGCAACTCCCCCAAAATAAACTGTAAGAAATATTCTGTCTTTATTTGCCTTGTGTGTAGTCATACATAGGACTCCCTCCTCCCCCTTTCTTTCATAAATTTCTTCCTTCCTTTAAGAGGTTAATGTCTCTTGGGATGAAATTTCTCTAGAAATCACCCCTTCTTGCCCTAGATACCAGAGAGCCATGGAGTATTTGCAGTCTCCTCTATTGCAGGTGTATCTTTAAATACAATGTTTCCCTAGATGATCTGGGGCACAGTCAGGGGGCTAGAACTTTATGCAAGGATAACATATAGACCATTTCATTCATTGCAGATCTTATGCTTGTAAAATTACAAATTGCATCCCTGATTAAGGAAGCATGGTGACAGACTCTCATCATTAAGGCATCTTGTATGAGGCATGTTTACTTATTTTTCTGCTGTCTTCTTAGAGTTGATTTGGGGGACTTTCACACCAGCAAGAGTTCCCAGGTAGGTATTGGGTGGCAACACAGTAGCCTGCCTCCTGGTTCCTAAACCAAAGTGGATCATAAGGTCAGACACGCAGCATCCAGGGCCCCCGTTGCTGCTCAGAGTTTGTGCTCAGCTCCCCCTGCAGTTTCTGTCACTGTGTCATTCAGAGCACAGTAGTACACAGCCGAGTCTGACTCTTGGACTAAGGCTTTCTCCAAGTGGAAGGAGATTGTTTCTGTATTGTATGTGGCTTCAAAATGTTTGTTGCTTCCCTTCTCGTTGCCCCTCTGGGCTCTCAGAAGGAGCTGTGGACCTTCTCCAAGATACTGGACATACCAGAAAAGGGCAGGGTACTGTTTGGTTTCATAGGAGCAGTTCACAGTGAGAGACTCCCCCCTAAGAGGGTCACTTGGCCTTTTGGCTGAGTCACCGAGTCTCCATTGCTTCCTCCTGGGGGGAAAAAAAAAATAGTTCTGGTTACCTTGGCACAATACAGGGTTCTACCCCTTAGTGAAAACTGTGGTTAAAGATTCAGTTCAGTTCAGTTCAGTTGCTCAGTCGTGTCTGAGTCTTTGCGACCCCATGAATCGCAGCACGCCAGGCCTCCCTGTCCAGAAATGAAACAAAAGACTCTAAGCTCTAGGTACCATTTTACTTACCAAACATTAAGGATAGCACAATCACTGATCCTGGAGGAGAATTCATTTTTAGAGTCTCTGTTGTCTTTTAGTCTTGATTGCTTAGTGTGAGAAAAAGTTAAGGTCACAGTGATGATGGTGAGGTCAGAATTTCAGCAGGAAACGTGTATGTTTTAGGAAGATGCACCCCGTTGTGGGCAAAATGCTATACTCAGAGGAATGCTAACCTGTTCTGTCAAAAGTCAGTCATACAGCTTCATTTCTGGCTTTATTTTTATGACAGCTGTTAGCTTTCGCGATGTTGTTTTTGTCGTTTAGATGCTAAGTCATGTACAACTCTTTTGTGACCCCATGGACTACAGCCCTTCAGGCTCCTCTGTCTATGGGATTTCCCAAGCAAGAATACTGGAGTGGGTTGCCATTGCCTTTTCCAGGGGATCTTCACAACCCAGGGATCAAATCTGCATCTCTTGCATTTGCAGGCAGATTCTTTATCACTGAGCCACTAGGGAAGCCCAGCTTTCAAAATAGTCCTTTGTAAATCTAAAGAGTATTTGGTATTTTTCACATGCCTATTTTTTTCCCCAGCACACAGCCTAACATGGAAGCTCAAACCACATTTCTGCAAACTGTTCAATTTTTTTTTTTCTTTTCTAAATTTTGGCTGAATTGGGTCTTCATTGTGGTATGAGGGCTTTCTCTACTTGTGGCTCACTGGCTTCTCTTCTTACAGAGCGTGGGCTCTAGATTGCGAGGGCTCTGTAGTTGCAATGCAGGGGTTTCTCTAGGCATGAGACACAGGTTCTCTAGTTGCCCCAAGGCATGTGGGATCTTAGTTCTCAGACTAGGGACCAAACCCATGAGCCCAGCACTGGAAAGCAGACTCTCAACCACTGGACCACCAGGGAAGCCCCACTTTTTTGGCCTCTTTGTGATCCACTGAAATGTCATACCAGCACGTTTTTACAGAAAAATCAGAGGATCATCAATAAGACAAATCTAGTCATTAGCAGACACAACCATTCTACCTCAATGAAACTATGAGATATGCCATGTAGGGCTACCCAAGATGGATGGGTCATGGTGGAAAGTTCTGACAAAACATGGTCCCCTGGAGAAGGGAATGACAAACCACTTCAGTATGCTTGCCTTGAGAACCCCATTGAACAGTATGAAGAGGCAAAAAGATATGACGCCAAAAGATGAACTTCCCAGGTCAGTAGGTGCCCAATACATTTACTGGAGAAAAGTGGATAAATGGTTACAGAAAGAATGAAGTGGCTAAGCCAAAGGAGAAACAACACTCAGTTGCTAATGTGTCTGGTGGTAAAAGTAAGTTCGATGCTGTAAAGAATAATATTGCACAGGAACCTGGAGTCTTAGGCCCATGAATCAAGGTAAATTGGAAGTGGTCAAACAGGATATGGCAAGAGTGAACATCAACATTTTAGGAATCAACAAAATAAAATGGACAGGAATGAGAGAACTTAATTCAGATGACCATTATATCTACTACTGTGGGCAAGGATTCCTTAGAAGAAGTGGAGTAGCCTTCATAGTCAACAAAAGAGTCCAAAATGCAGAACTTGGGCACAATCTCAAAAATGACAGGATGAACTTGATTTGTTTCCAAGGCAAACCATTCAATATCACAGTAATGCAAGTCTATGCCCCAACCACTAATGCCAAAGAAGCTGAAGCTGAACAGTTCTATGAAGCTCTACAAGGCCTTCCAGAACTAACACCAAGAAAAACAGATGTTCTTTTTATCATAGGGTACTGGAATGCAAAAGTAGGAAGTCAAGAGCTACCTAAAGTAACAGACAAGTTTGGCCTTGGAGTACAAAATGAAGCAGGGCAAAGACTAACAGTTTTGCTGATAGAACACACTGGTCATAGCAAACACCCCCTTCCAACAATGCAAGAGACAACTCTACACATGGACATCACCAGATGGTCAATGCCGCAATCTGATTGATTATATTCTTTGCACCTGAAGATGGAGAAGCTCTGCTGCTGCTGCTGCTGCTGCTGCTGGTAAGTTGCTTCAGTCGTGTCTGACTCTGTGCAATCCCATAGACAGCAGCCCACCAGGCTCCCCCATCCCTGGGATTTTCCAGACAAGAACACTGGAGTGGGTTGCCGTTTCATTTTCCCACGCATGAAAGTGAAAAGTGAAAGTTAAGTCGCTCAGTCATGTCCGACTCTTCACAACCCCATGGACTGCAGCCTACCAGATTCCTCTGCCTATGGGATATTCCAGGCAAGAGTACTGGAGTGCCATTGCCTTCTCCTTGGAGAAGCTCTGCTGCTGCTGCTGCTGCCTATCAGTCTGCAAAAATAAGATGGGAGCTGACTGTGGATCAGATCATGAACTGCTTATTGTGAAATGGAGACTTAAATCGAAGACAGTAGGGAGAACCACTAGGTCATCCAGTCAGTCAGTCATTTCAGTTGCTCTGTCATGTCTGACTCTTTGTGACCCCATGGATTGCAGTATGCTGGGCTTCCCTGTCCATCACCAACTCCCAGAGCTTGCTTAAACTCATGTCCATTCAGTTGGTGATGCCATTGAGTCGGTGATACCACCAACTTCTGTCACCCCTTCTCTTCCTGCCCTCAATCTTTCCCAGCAACAGGGTCTTTTCTAATGAGGTAGCTCTTCCCATCAGGTGGCCAAAGTATTCGAGCTCCAGTTTCAGCATCAACCTTCCATGAATATTCAGGACTGATTTCCTTTAGGATTGACTGTTTGGATCTCCTTGCAGGCCAAGGGACTCTCGAGAATTTTCTCCAGCACCATAGTTCAAAAGCATCAATTCTTCGATGTTCAGCTTTCTTTGTGGTCTAACTCTCACATCCATACATGACTACTTGAAAAACCATAGCTTTGACAAGACAGACTTTTGTCAACAAAGTTATGTTTCTGCTTAATATGCTGTCTAGATTGGTCATAGCTCTTCTTCCAAGGAGCAAGTGTCTTTTAATTTCATGGCTGCAGTCACCATCTGCAGTGCTTTTGGAGCCCAAGAAAATAAAGTCTGTACTGTTTCCATTGTTCCCCCATCTATTTGTCATGAAGTGATGGGACTAGATGCCGTGATCTCAGTTTTATGAATGCTGAGTTTTAAGCCAACTTTTGCACTCTCCTGTTTCACCTTCATCAAGAGGCTTTTTGGTTCCTCTTTGCTTTATGCCATAAGGGTGGTGTCATCTGCATATCTGAGGTTATTGATATTTCTCCCAGTAATCTTGATTCCAGCTTGTTCTTCCTCCAGCCTAGCATTTCTCATGATGTGCTCTGCATACAAGTTAAATAAGCAGGTAGCCTTGACATACTCCTTTCCCAATTTGGAACCAGTCCATTGTTCCACATCTGGTTCCAACTGGTCTTTTTGACCTGCATGGAACAACAGACTAGTTCTAAATCAGGAAAGGAGTACCAAGTTTGTATATTGCAACCCTGCTTATTTAACTTGTATGCAGACCCTGATGCTGGGAAAGATTGAGGGCAGGGGGAGAAGGGGACAACAGAGGATGAGATGGTTGTATGGCATCACCGACTTAATGGACATGGGTTTGGGTGGACTCCTGGAGTTGGTGATGGAGAGGGAGGCCTGGCATGCTGCGGTTCATGGGGTCACAAAGAGTTGGACACGACTGAGCGACTGAACTGAACTGAATAATACTGCAATATATAAGTATGTCAAATCAAAACGTTGTACACTTTAAACTTACACAATGTTATATGTCAATTATATCTCAGGTTAAAAAAAAAAAACTGTTGGAAGAGATAAATGCATCTTGAATGCATTCACAAAACAATATTCACTCCTTGCTCACTACATTGCAGCAAGGATGACAATATTAAAATAGAAATTATATCTTGTCAATGTGGAGTTTTCATTCAGCCAACAGCTTTGTCTTTATACTTTGAATAAAATCCATACTCTTCACAAATATTTGAATGCTGTGGCCCCAGATTACTTCTCCTATCTTTTCTTATATACCTGATCCTCACCTCCATTAATTAGCCAGGTTTGGTAAAACCTTTCTTATCCTTCAAGTCTCAGATTAAAAAATCACATTTCAACTGATAAATGGACAAACAAAAATGTTGCATATCTCTACAATGGAATATTATTCTGCCTTTAAAAAGAATGAAATTCTGAGACATGCTACAAAATGGGTGAACATGGAAGACATTATGCTAAAGTGAAATAAGCCAGGCACAAAAGGACAAATACTATATGATTTATTCCATTTACATGAGACCTAGAATAGGCAAATTACTAAATTATATGACACAATCTGTATATCTTAAACTTTGATTCTCCTCTTCTTACTATATACTGAAGTACTGAGGACCATAGAACATGCCCAAGCTAGTTTTGTGAAGTTTCATGTCCTAATGCTGGGTGAGTGGACATAGTAGTGTGAAGGAATATTTCTGGAAGCAATTCCTACAGTAGGATTGACTAGCAAAAACTTAACTATACACAGAAGTCACTGTGAATCACATTAATATATATCATTTGATGCAAACTAAATGTGTCCTCAACTCAATCTCACCCCTATAACCGGATTTCCAAAAATGTCTGAAGCTATTCCAATACTACTTGAAACAAAGGAAAGCATGACATAGGAGTAGTGAGCATGCGAAAAGATTGTTTTAACCAATTGTCACTAAAATTGCTTGCTTTTAAAGTTTTTCACATATAAGAAAGTGATCACATTACAGGACCCCTCCCAGAACTTGGTCTTCATCAGGTCTTTGTCAGGTCTCATTGAGTCTCTTACAAGGTCTTCCTAATTGTCTTTAAGGATTAATCTTGTCCCAGCCTTCCTTAATGAGTTATTCCTCAGGGCACAGACCGTGATCCTTCTAAAATTATAAATTAGATTAGATCACCCCAAAACCCTTCAAATACTTCCTGTTACACGTAGAATAAAATATAAATCTAACCATAATGTTATAAGTCCACATAAGACTGAGCTCCTGATTACCTCTTTGCTATTATCACCCACCTCTCTTTTTTCACTACTTTATGGGAATATCATAATATATATCATAATATCCCAGCCATCTTTCTTTCACAAATAAATCAAATTTCCTCCTGCCTTAGGACCCTTACTGCATTTGAAAACTCTTCCTTACCCCAGATCTTAACACTGCTTTTCACTTTTTTTTTTTTTTTGAAATTCAAGACTCAGTTCGAGTTTTTAGAACATTGAGCAACTAAGCACAAAACCACTGTGATTCTTTTTGATTTTATGCTGTTTTATTTTATTAATGTCACTTAAGTTTTGAAGTCATTTGTTTGTTCTCTTGTCCTATCTCCCCATAGTAGAATAAAAAATCCATATGTGCAGCAAACTTGTCTGTATTGCGGAATAAGTATCTTTAACCATGAGACCAATGCCTACCATCAGTTCAGTTCAGTTTAGTTCAGTCGCTCAGTCGTGTCTGACTCCTTTTGTGGCCCCATGAATCGTAGCACGCCAGGCCTCCCTGTCCATCACCAACTCCCGGAGTTCACTCAAACTCAACGTCCATCAAGTCGGTGATGCCATCCAGCCATCTCATCCTCTGTCGTCCCCTTCTCTTTCTGCCCCCAAACCCTCCCAGCATCAGGGTCTTTTCCAATGAGTCAACTCTTCGCATGAGGTGGCCAAAGTACTGGAGTTTCAGCTTTAGCATCAGTCCTTCCAATAAACACCCAGGACTGATCTCCTTTACGATGGACTGCTTGGACCTCCTTGCAGTCCAAGGGACTCTCAAGAGTCTTCTCCAACACCACAGTTCAGTACACAGCGGCGTCTCTCAGGGAAGCCCGGGGCAGGTTCAGGGTTCTGAACTTCCTGTCAGGAGGAATTAACAGAGATGCCACTTCATTTTCCACGTTTGTCTTATATCCTTGAATGATAAATTGTGGTCCCTGGTTGGGGAACTGTCGATACCAGAAGATATATTCACTTGTAGCTATTGTGGTGTGGTTACAGGATATGTTCACTTCTTGTCCTTCATATGAGTCAATGAAGATGGGCTGGGAAGTCTTAGCAAAACTCAAAGTACCTGTGGAAGTAAAAAAAAACAACACTAGCTCCTATCTTGAAATCAAATTGAAGGTCCAACTCTGCACCCTCAAGGTTCTTTCTCAAGTAAACCCCCTATTTCCCCACCATATACAGACACACACAATTTACTTCTCACTTGTGTTTTGGGACACATTTTTTAAAATAATTATTCTGAGGAATGCCAGGAACACATGAACCGACAAGTTGCTTCTCACTCATTTTTGGGACATACTGTTTTATATATATATTTATTCTGAAGAATCCCAGGAACACATGGACAGAAGTGGCAGGTCTAATTTCTTCCTCCCTTGAATAGACCAGAGCTCAGCAAACCTGGATGTCTTTATTTCTCTCACTCCTCACATAAATGTCAAGGAACAGCCTGGAGAAAAATAGGACCCCAAAGCCATCCCTCAGCATCTTGAATAAAGAGCAATGGTAGCAGGCAGGGTTGTAGATCCTTGTCTGGACCCAGATCCCAGTTTCTTTTAATGCCATAATAACTCACCCAAGGTCAGGAGCACGGTCACTCTTGTCATCTGCCTCATATTCTAATGCAAACCAGGACCCAATGTCTAAGTTCTGTTGCTGAGTCTGAGCCTGGACCAGGCTATGAACCAGGGAAGAGATGCAGCAGCAACTTCCAGAGCCCACACTAGCAGCTGTCACACGGGGCTGTCCCCAGAAGCAAGCCAATAGTAGGGCGACAGCTCCTCAGAATGGGCTTCCCCTCAAGGTTCAACTGAGCACTCAGGAAGAAGAACAGTGGTAAAAACTTCTAGCACAACAGCACAGCAGCCTGAATTTCCTTTTAGATCTTTGCTATGTTCTAACCCTCTGAAGATTTGGTCTGAATGAAACAAATATTTCAAAGGGTAGATTCCATTAGGCTCCTTATTCCTCATCGATTTTCCACAGTTCCAGAAGGTGCTCATCCACTGTAGTCAGTCTCGTATTCATGGAGCTCTGAGAATAATCCATCTGAGGTGGTCGTTCATGCCCAGAAATACCCCATTGGTTCCAATGTAAGATGAAATGAAATCTTAATCTTATTCCACAAAAGAGCAAATGAGGCCATCTGAACTGGACCTTTCATCTCCTGACACCCCGGTGTCCTTTTGTAATCACACTAAGTCCACACCTTACATCTGCTACTCAAACTCACTTAACAGATATTAAACGGAGAAGCGGACCCCTCAGTATTCCCTATTGTCCAGCTAGGAAGAGATATTTGACGTGGAATCAGTCACCAAAACAGGAAGTGGAGGAGAAGAAGAAAAGGCACAAGTTCAGAGTCAAGACAGACCTAAATCCAAATCCCAGCTCTTCCACCTTGACCTAGGGCAACTCTCTCCTTGGAGCCTCAGTTTCTTCGTCTATAAAACTGAGACAATAACACCTACTTCAGAGTCAGGCTGTTGTAAACAGTCAGCTGCTGCTGCTGCTGCTGCTGCTAAGTTGCTTCAATCGTGTCCAACTCTGTGCAACCCCATAGATGGCAGCCCCCCAGGCTCCCCCGTCTCTGGGATTCTCCAGGCAAAAACAGTGGAATGGGTTGCCATTTCCTTCTCCAATGCATGAAAGTGAAAAGTGAAAGTGAAGTCACTCAGTCGTGTCTGACTCTTCCCTATCCCATGGACTGCAGCCTACCAGGCTCCTCCGCCCATGGGATTTTTCCAGGCAAGAGTACTGGAGTGGGGTGCCATTGCCTTCTCCGAAACAGTCAGCAGTAAACTGCAATTCCTTCTCATTCCTTTCCTTCTTTTCTAAACCACATTAAAGAACCGTGACCAGTAGAAAGCAGTTGTGTAGGCATTATAGGATATGTGACTATTTTTAATGTATATATGGATCATTCACTCTTCCTTCAAGAAATACCCAGTAGAGAATCCCCTGGCAGTCCAGTGGTTAGGACTCCAAGTTTCCATTGCAGAGTGTATGTGGGGAACTAAGATCCCACAGCCAAAAAAAAAAAAAAAAAAAAAAAAAATACCCAATACAAACCCAGTAACCATAAAAAAAAAAAAAAAAAAAAAATTAACTCCGAAAAAGAGCTAAATCCAAAAGAGATCTTAATGTTAGTTGAATCAGCCAATTGCAATAATCCAAACACGTTAGATACTCACATTAATGTGGAAAAAAATAATGGTATGTTGAGTTCTTTGCTCATATACCATGGGAAAGGAAAATCACTAGAAAATATTTGGGGAGCATTTCCAGGTCTAAAGTTGTTGAAAGTATTCTAAATAATCAGCTTTTTCATTTTCCCATGGAAAAGATCAATGAGTGCCATTGACTTCTAGTAACATTTTGACACAGTATATATGAAATAGCAAGTATGGAATAACCAGCTTCCTTCAGTACCAGGTGGAGAAGAAAGAAGAATTTACGAGGGAGTTAAATATGCTAGAACACCTTGTACAGAAGTAACATAAAAGGGTCAGATTTTAGAATCAGCTCCTTACAACAGCGTCCCCATGTGGTCCATGTGTGGATTTAATTTGCAGCTTGTACAGCTGGTGAGAGGTTTTTGGATCTTCTTCCTTAGTCACACTGCCCTTGGGTTTCAATTGTGGTTTTGTTTCCACCTCTGCATATGGGTCATCCACTGGGGTTTGCCCCTGAGGCTGCCCTGAAGGACTTGTGTTTGCCCCTGTGAGGGACAGATGTGGAGGTGGTGCAGCTGCTTGGGTTGCAGGGGTTCTGGCAGCACCAGTTACTCAGGACAGTTGGCGGCTAGGGCAGCAGGAAATACAGCGCTCCAGAAGGGTATGGCAGCCAGTATTGGCCAATACGCTCTAGTATTTTTGCCTGGAGAACCCCCACCCCTCCCCCTCACCCCCGACAGAGAAACCTGGTAGGCCAGTCTGCTGTTGCTACTGCTGCTGCTGCTGTAAGTCGCTTCAGTCGTGTCTGTGTGATCCCATAGACAGCAGCCCACTAGGCTCCTCTGTCCCTGGGATTCTCCAGGCAAGAATACTGGAGTGGGTTGCCATTTCCTTCTCCAGGTAGGCCAGTCTACAGGGTCGCAAAGAGTTGGACACTACTGTAGCTACCCTGTGTGCATAGGCGCAAGACTTTTTTTTGCCTGTGGCAGCTCTGCCCCAGTGAGAGGTGAGCATGAGGGTGGCACAGCTGCCTGGCTTGTGAGGACCCTGGCGGCGTCAAATGTGCAGGGACACGGACTGCCTCCACCGCAGGTCTTATGGCCCTATCAGAGTCTTTTTGAGCCTCTTGTAGCTGGTCATCAGAATGCCTCTTTGGCTAGTCTTTCTCCAAGGCTCTGCCCCTTCAGGCACTTAGAGGGCTTCCTTGCCTGGGGTCCTTCTCTGTTGCTCAGGTGCATCAGGCACATAGAAGAGCCCCTCAAGCTGGGGTCCTACTCTATAGAGGGGCACGTCAGGCACTTAATGGGGCACCCTGGGTGGGGTCCTACTCTGTAGTTCAGTGCTCAGGTGTTTGATGAGCCAGCCTCCCTATTGTTCAGTTGCCGAGGCTGGCGTGTAGGGGGAGAGAGGCTATAGTGATGGCTCCGCCCCCTACGTGTGACTCAGCAGGATCGCCTTGCTTCCATGGCTGCCCGGCTTTTCTGCACAGGCATTGCACACCACAAACTTCTCCCTCACGTCCCCTCCATCTGTCTCTGTGCAGTCAACAGCAGCCTTTGCCCCGGGATTGCTCCACAATCCCTAAACTCCAGGTCCCAGCCACTGTGCCATCTGGGGTCTGTATGGCTGTGGCATGGACCCTCTGATTTTCATTCCATGTAGGCTGCCACAGATCAGCTGTTTCACTCTCAGCCTTAAATGTTTCTTCTCTGACTCAGACAATTGCTCCAGTGTGGGGATTGGACCCCTGCTTCAGTTCCCCCACCTGCTGAGAGCAGGTCCTGTCCTACTAACACTCCTATTTTCCCCCCTAGTTCCTTCTCCTACCGAGTTTTGTGTGGGTCTATATATTCTTTTCTGCTGATCAGATACTCCTGTCCACTCTCAGTTGGTGTTCTGTATGTACTTCTGTGTCTGAAGGTGTATTCCTGATGTTATCCATGGAGAGAGAAGTACCTCATGTCCACCTACTCCTCTGCCATCTTGTTCTCTCTCCTAATTTTATTTCTTTTTTATGTCTTTACCTGACTGGTCATATTTTCTGTAAAGGAAATGCCTTATTTTTGTGTTAAGATATTTCACTAAAGGTTATTATCATTAAGAAAGAGAACTAAATAAGTTAGAATAATATCTACTGACCTGTAGGACTGCACATGACTGTACTGTGTGAAAAATAAAACATTTATTATATATATATGCTCAGTCGTGTCCAACTCTTTGCAACCCTATGGACTACACTCCACCAGGTTTCTCTGTCCGTGGGATTTTCCAGGCAAGAATACTGGAGTGGGCTGTGATTTACTACTCTGATATATATATATATATACATATATATATATATATATACATACATACATACATAAACACACACACACACACACACACACACACATCAATATTCAGTTCAGTCACTCAGTCGTGGCCGACTCTTTGCGACCCCATGAACCACAGCATGCCAGGCCTCCCTGTCCATCATCAACTCCCGGAGTTCACTCAAATTCTTGTCCATCAAGTCGGTAATGCCATCCAGCCATCTCATCCTCTGTCATCCCCTTCTCCTCCTGCCCCCAATCTTTCCCAGCATCAGGGACTTTTCCAATGAGTCAACTCATCACATGAGGTGGCCAAAGTATTGGAGTTTCAGCTTCAGCATCAGTCCTTCCAATGAACACCCAGGACTGATCCTTTAGAATGGACTGGTTGGATCTTCTTGCAGTCCAAGGGACTCTCAAGAGTCTTCTCCAACACCACAGTTCAAAAGCATTAATTGTTCGGTGCTCAGCTTTCTTCACAGTCCAACTCTCACATCCATACATGACCACTGGAAAAACCATAACCTTGACTAGACGGACCTTTGTTGGCAAGGTAATATCTCTGCTTTTCAGTATGCTATCTAGGTTGGTCATAACTTTCCTTCCAAGGAATAAGCGTCTTTTAATTTCATGGCTGCAATCACCATCTGCAGTGATTTTGAAGCCCCCCAAAAATAAAGTCTGACACTGTTTCCACTGTTTCCCCATCTATCTCCCATGAAGTGATGGGACCAGATGCCAAGGTCTTCGTTTTCTGAATGTTGAGCTTTAAGCCAACTGTTTCACTCTCCTCTTTCACTTTCATCAAGAGGCTCTTTAGTTCCTCTTCACTTTCTTCCGTAAGGGTGGTGTCATCTGCATATCTGAGGTTATTGATTTTTCTTCTGGCAATCTTGATTTCAGCTTGTGCTTCTTCCAGCCCAGCTTTTCTCATTACTTACTCTGCATATAAGTTAAATAAGCAGGGTGACAATATACAGCCTCCATGTACTCCTTTTCCTATTTGGAACCAGTCTGTTGTTCCATGTCCAGTTCTAACTGTTGCTTCCTGACCTTGACTAGACTTTCTCACAATTTAGTGCTTCCCAGGTGGTGCTAGTGGTAAAGGAGTATATGAGTGTCAGTGTAGGAGATCTAAGAGGTGTGGGCTTGATCCCTGGGTCCGGAAGATCCCCTGGAGGAGGGCATGGCAACCCCACTCTAGTATTCTTGCCTGGAGAATCCCACGTACAGAGGAGCCTGGTGGGCTACAGTCCATGGGGTTGTAGTCAGACACGACTGAAGAGACTCAGCACAGAGGGCAGCAAGGAAGCCAGTGTAAGTATCACAAAACCTCTGAGTAGGACCCCAGGTGGCAGTGCTTCAGCTTTCATGCCTGCTACATGCAGTGTGCCGGAGTCTGATTCTCAAGGAAGGCAAATAGAAAGATTTAAATAAAGAATTCACCAGGTAAAGATGAGTAAAGATGTAAAGGAACCTCAGAGATAACACCATGTAGATATTTGGGAACATAGCATCACAGGAGTGTTTAAAGAATAATACCCCATCGTAGCCCTCAATTTTCCCAGCATACTATTATATAAAAAACTTGCTAAAGCATTCAGCACTGTTAACTGGTTAGTGATGATTTCCTCATCCACTCATCCTGGGACTTTGTGCCTAGGTTTGGAATCTTCTATTCTAGCTCACTTTTGGTTTCAGTTTAAACCAGTAATGTCACCATCACTCAGATGCCCAGCCACCCTATTTTGAGTCCAGGTGCTTCTCCATAGTCCAGACCTTGCTCCTCAGGAGCCCCCTAAAATGCTACACCCTTGCTGATAATAAAAGAAGGTAGAGAAGCATTTTACAGTTAGGAAAGTTATGGCTCATTTCCCAAAGATTAAAAAAAAAAAAAGAAACAATAAAACCTATCTCATAGGGTTTTGATATTTAAATTAGATGATGAGTCTGAAATGCATACCACAGTGCCTGACATAGAATAAGCTCAAAAAATACCATCTTTCTTTTTTTCTAGTGAAACCTGCCTTTTCTTCAATATCCAGAATCTGTGACTTGTTACTACTTTTTTTTTTTTTCACCATATTGGTTTGATGAGGGAAACTATAGGAAATTTATTTAATCACTTATTTTCTTTGAGACAGTCATTGTTTTTCCCTGTCGTCTTGGGTGGTATTCTCCTAACTACATTAGTACATTCAGGGACCTGAAAGGACACAGATGGAGCACTCAGAGAAAGCTTTATTTTCACTTACCTGATGAATAATAATGTTATTTTTAGTATATTTATTAGATATTGAATATCAAATTTCTGAATTGGATCTCCAAGATTATCCCATTCTTCTTGACTGTTTTCTTTACTGATTAATTTGTATGTGCTTTATATATTTTTTCATTTGAGTCCTTTTTCAGAAATATGCACTGCAAATATAGTTTAAAAGTCTGCACATTGACTTTCCACCCTCTTAGCATTGATATTCAACACAGACATTTTAATATATATCTTCATTTTCATAAGAAGCTAGCTTGAAAGTTTTATTTGTTTATTTTCTTAAACACTTTAAAAATACTTTTCCTTTGTAACTTCTATTGGTCTGGATGAGAAGTCAGGTATCACTGTTTTTTTGAAGTTCTGAAAACTCTTATTTTTTCCAGTAGATTTATTATCTCTACTTTTAAAACTAATTTTTATTGGAGTATAGTTGCTTTACAATGTTAGTTTCTGTTGTACAGCAAAGTGAATCAGTTATATGTATACATATATCCACTCTTTTTTAGATTGTGCTCCTGTATAGGTCATTATAGAATATTAAGTAGAGTTTCCTGTGTTATACAGAAGGTTCTCATTAGTTATCTATTTTATATATAGCAGTGTGTATATGTGAATCTCAGTCTGCCAGTTTGTTCCTCATATCCCTTTCCTTCTTTGGTAACTATAATTCGTTTTCTACATCCTGGACTCCATTTCAGTTTTGTAAACACCTTCATTTGTAGATACCACTTTTTAAAATTCCATCTGATAAAAGAGATATCAGATGACACTTGTCTTTCTCTGTCTGACTTACTTCACTCAGCATGGCAATCTTTGGGTCCATCCATGCCACTGCAAATGGCACTGTTTTGTTCTTTCTCATGGCTGAATAATATTCAATTGTATATATATGCCATATCTTTTTGATCTATTATTCCATCATTGGACAGTTAGGTTGCTTCCATGTCCACCTACTGTAATTAGTGCTGCAATGAACATTAAAGTTCTTATATCTTTTCTGCTTGTATAGACTACTCCATCAACTCTAGCAACTGCCTGAGTTCTAATCTTTATATGTAACTAATCTCTTCTTCGACATCACTGATGGTCTGCTTCCCTGATTGTACCTTAAGTGACACAAAGTCTAAGAAGAAAGGACTAAGGAAATGATTTTCATAACGATTCCAGATAACTATACCCAGATTTGTGATGTGAGTGTATTTTAGTGAAGCAGTCACTTTGAATTATTATGGAGCAAGTTTATAGCTTTAAACAAGTTTACACATGTTGTGTATGATTGATTTAAAGTTGAAAGTTCAAGAGAAGAATGTATTAGTAGAAAGTTACTGTGGACACCTGCTTCCAAATATAGAAAGATCTTTGATTTACTTGAAGATTTAACTACAAAGTTTAATGAAGGAAATATTTATAGATTTGCAGGCAGGGTTAAGGAAAACAAAGAAGAGATGGGAAGCATCAAGATACTAGTAAGAGCTGAAAGCCTGTATCAACCTGGGCAATCAGAGGAAACTCTTAGTGAAAGGGGAGGCAAGAGCTGTGAAGTGGATCCACCAGAAAGGAGTTGCAGGAGGTAAGATGTGCTTTCCCAGTTCTAGCGTCTACCAGCCTCCTGCTCAAATGGGGGACCCAAAGCAGTGGTGGGAAACTGGGGGACCAAAGAGAGGGAGAAACCACAGTGATTCCCTGTCTTCTTCCAGCTCCAGTTCCTGTGAGGCAGGCCCACCTGGTTCCAGCTGTAGCCTGGTGATCCACCTAGAAGGAGCTTTTATTTAGAATTAAATCTTCTGATCCAGACCACAGATGAAGCAACCACAGAACTGCCATCTCTTCCGGGATATGCAGGTGTGCACTTCAACTGAGGTCCTGAAGCAGTGGGGCTCTCTCTTATTAAGCTCTGGGGTTTTTGTTCAGCTTCTCCCATTACTTCAAGCACTGTGAGCTCCCAGAGAGCACAGAAGTACTTTGCAGAGTCTTCCAGCTGTAAGGCTGAAATGATGAGGCTGATGGATTTATCTGCTTTCTGGAAGTTTACAGAGTAGCGGCCATTCCTTGCATTACCATGTTCTGAATACTGATGAATAAGGTAAGTCATCTCTCCCCTGGGAAGCTGTTTATACCAAAAAATGTTGTAGTATTCCGTGGTCCAACTTACTTCATATCGACAATTCAGGGTGACTGTCTGCCCCACTTGACTGGGTACAGCTGTCTGGACTTGAGTTACTTGCTGGGCCACACTGGATCCTATGGGGAAAAAAAAACAGAAAACAGAGATGAAGTAGTAAATAAAATAGTGCAGGATTTAGATTAATTTAGGACCCAGAGACAATCCAAATTGAAATTATAAAATGCTTCTTTTTCTCCAACCCTCCTTTCCTCCCCAAGTCCCTGTGAAGCTCCACGTGTCTGTGTTCAGGCCTTTCACCCTGAGCTCTCACACCCAGGCTTGGAAGCATCCCTACCAGAGAAGGTGAAGGCCAGGAACACCCAGAGCAGGCTGGAGAGCGGCATGAGGCCTGGATTTCCCTGCACAAATGTGCTCAGTTCTGCCTCAAGCTGAGAGTTCAGTGTCTCTGTGTGCCTGGCAGTGCATATACATAGTACCTGTTCCTGTGTGACTCCTTCAAACAGGAAGTGGGGTTTGTCATGTTCATAGATCACATGGTCTTTTTCACAGATGGGAAAAACTTTTGGCTCACAGATGTTTAATCTTCTACTTTTCTTTCCCTGATTATTATGTTAAGTAGATCCTGAAAGCGTCATGGAGAAAGCAGTTAGTATTATGTGTGTGAGGGCTTCCCTGATGGCTCAGCTGGTAAAGAATATACCTGCAATTCAAGAGACCCTGGTTTGATCCCTGAGTTAAGAAGATCCCCTGGAGAAGGGAATGGCAACCCACTCCAGCGTTCTTGCTTGGAGAATTCCATGGATAGAGGAGTCTGGTGGCTACAGTCTATGGGGTCCCAAAGAGTTGGACACGACTGGGTGACTAACACACATACATGTTAAGGGTTTGAGCTGAGAGAAACAGAAGACTAAATAAGTTGACATACACTGATAATAATTTTGCCAGCCCATTCAAAATATATTAGTATACACTATGAATCCTTCCTGTAATCTACTTACTGGTCATTCTGGTCATTCATTTAGCCTATGCTTATATTTCTTTATCCAGAATTTAATGACTCTTAAAAGGTAAGCACATTAAAACAAACTCACAGATCTTTAGCTTTCTTATGTGTGTGCTGTGCTGTTGCTTCAGTCATGTGCAACTCTTTCCAACCCCATGGACTGTAACCTGCCAAGATCCTCTGTCCTTGCGGATTCTGCAGGGAAGAATACTGGAGTGGGTTCCCAACACAGGGATCAAACCTTCATCTCTTGCACTGGCAGATGGGTTCTTTAACACTAGCACCACCTGGGAAGGGCCAAGAATACTGGAGTGGGTTTCCATGGCTTCCTCCAGGGAATCTTCCTGACCCAGGGATTGAACCAGCATCTCATGTCTCCTGAATTGCCAGCTGGGTTCTTTACCACTAGCTCAACCTGGGAAGCCCTTTAGCTTTCTTGACAAAAGGCAGTCTTTTCCAAAATAGTTAATGTGTCTTTTTCTTTTCTCACCTGGTTCTAGGTCTTTGTTTATATTTTTCAATAAATAAAGTGACTTCAATATCAAATGATAAAAAATCACTCCTGACTTTCAGAATCTATTCAGTTGTATGTGTTTTTTTAATGAAATGCTTAACAGGAAAAAATATTAATCTTTGAAATCTGACATTAACTTTTACTTAGTAGACTTTGAAGAGCATCAGTATATTCAATCCTGCTGCCTTTACAAGTAGAATTGTATTTATTAGATCAGGTGTTCTTAGATTGTCCTCATGTCATATTTTTTACCCCAAAGTGTTTAGTTTCTCTTCTTAGTGGTTTGTTATTTTTCTCTGTAAAATCAAGTTAAGCATGCTGACTTTTTCTGTGCCACAATGCTACAGTGCGCTCTTATAAAATATGGCATCTGTAACACTTAGCAAATGTTGACACCACGCTCTTTGGTGACTGAAGTTTTGTATACTGTACATGATCATGTAGAATGTCATTGTCAATCTTCCATTTGATTTCATTGTTTTGATAGATGAATTAATATAAAAGAATCAAAGGCAAATAGACAAGTAGAAAAGAAATTACAGAAAGATCTAAAACAGTGCCAGTTCTTAGATTTTAAAGTCGAAGTAACACATTAACGAGTGATGCAGGGAGGAGAGTTTATATTTAGTTGAGACATCTACTCCTCTGTTCCATTTCACCTCTGGGTGCTGGCAGGCAGCAGATGTCCTGGTTTCCAATTATTTGTAACTAAGTAGAGGACACCACAAATGCCCACAACAATGCAGGGAGAGCACGAAGGCGGTTTTTCCCCTTTGTTGATATGGCCTTGCTCTGAGTTCCTGACAGTAAAGGTGCATGTTCCCTCAGCTGCATTATGGACTCTGACTCTGAAAAATGCAGCTTCTGGCTGGATCAAGTCTGAATGTGCTGACACTCAGGTTGGAAGATTTAGACTGTCCTAAACATTGTTCTGCCTTCCCTTGTGATTTACTAAAAAAAATGATAAAACCTGGTAAAGGAAAAGCCAGAGTTTAATATTGAAGGATGAAATTGAAAGAGATTTTTCACTTAAAACTTCCAAATTTAGTAGTAAATTAATCTCTTCTAAAATCTGGGATGTTATCTGAAACAAATTCATTATGAATCATTCTGGGACTGCAAATATTCATTCAGGTTCTGATTGTTCTCTTGCCTTTCTGATTTTGATTCTAAGATGAATTATACTAACTGCTCCCTATTTTCCCTAGAAAAGACCAACAATAAGCCATGAACTCCCTTTTCTTCCCACTTACCCACCAAATCATATGAACTGGTAACTTTAGCACATACATAACTTCAGAATAGCAGATATCACACAGACAAATGGACACAGAAGAGGCTTCTGACTTCTGTAATCTCTCCAGTTGTGTATTGGAATACCAAATGGTAATGGCTGTAAAGTCATATTCATTTGTGATGTAACTCTGTGAATAGCTCATTAAAGGTTTAGGAAGCAAGAACCAATCGGTCTTCTAAATTCAAATATTTGACCATGTTGCTGTCATGAATGCAGTTATACTCTTTAGTACAATCTTATAATTCTCATTATAGTTGTCATGAGGACAAAACTTCTCCTAAAATGTTGCTTAATCAGTAAAAATATTAAAAGCTATTAATAATATATATGTTTTCTAAAATAAAAATATTTCCCTTTCTTGATAATGAAGGAATGAAAATTCTATTTCATTTTATTATGTAATTTCATCTAATGAAGTCATTTACATCAAATTAATCAAATTTCAAACATTTTATTTTTGTTTCAACACCTCATAAAGAAACCCAAATAAGAATAACTTATTCTTTTTATAATTTTATTTATTTATTAATTTAGAGTGTTTGGGTCTTCATTGCTACACAGGCTGTTCTCTAGTAGCAGAGAGAGGGGGTTCCTCTGTCATTGCACTTCTCATTGCGGTGGCTTCTCTTACTGTGGAGCACAGGCTCTAGAGCACAGACTCAATAGTTGTGGTGCACAGGATCAGCTGCTCCATGACATGTGGGATCATCCTGTATCAGGGGTTGAACCAATGTCTCCTGATTTGGCGGGCAGATTCTTTACCACTGAGCCTCCAGGGAAGACCTAACTGAATTATTTTATAATAGATTGTCCTTGGATTCTCCGTGGTTCCTTCATAGGAATCCCCAAACTCACATAGCATATGAGGGCACAGAATTACTACTAAGGTTCCCAGATCTTCCCTAGTTCTCCCTCTTGCATCTCTGGTGACTGTCTTCTGCAGCTCACCTTGCATTCCAATCTGGGTACTACATCCTATTTTGAGTTTTGCATGTTTCAGTCCAGTGAAAGATACTCCAGTCCAGTAGTTATACATTCTATTCCAAACTTGTTATTCAACAGTTCGAACTACCTGAAAAAAAAGCAAAACAAACTTCGAGAGGATTTCCCTGGTGGTACAGTGGATGGGAGTTCACCTGCCAATGCAGGGGATATGGGTTCAATCCCTGGTCTGGGAAGGTTCCACATGCCCTGGAGCCACTGAGCCCGGGCACCACAACTATGGAGGTTTGCTCTAGAGCCCAAGAGACGCAACTACTGAGCCCGTGTGCCACAACTACTGAAGCCCACATGCCCTGGAGCCTGCATGCTGCAACTACTGAAGCCTGTGCTCCTAGAGCCTGTGCTTCACAACAAGAGAAGGCAGGACAGTAAGCCTGTGCACTGCAACCAAAAGCAGCCCCGCTTAGTGCACCTAGAGAAAGACCGTGTACAGCAGCAAAGACCCAGAGCAGCCAATTTTTTTTTAATTTTATTTTATTTTTAAACTTTACATAATTGTATTAGTTTTGCCAAATATCAAAATGAATCCGCCACAGGTATACATGTGTTCCCCATCCTGAACCCTCCTCCCTCCTCCCTCCCCATACCATCCCTCTGGGTCATCCCAGTGCACCAGCCCAAAGCATCCAGTATCGTGCATCGAACCTGGACTGGCAACTCGTTTCATACATGATATTTTACATGTTTCAATGCCATTCTCCCAAATCTTCCCACCCTCTCCCTCTCCCACAGAGTCCATAAGACTGTTCTATACATCAGTGTCTCTTTTGCAATTTTTTATAATCAAAAAAAAATATTTGAGAGCCAAGAGAGTTTACACACTGACACCATTAAATTTTTTTTTATAGTCATCATGCTATATATTGCATCCCCAGGACTTATTTCTCTTATAACTAGATGTTTCTGTCTTTTGATCATAGTCACCTAGTCCACGCCCTACACCCCCAATCTATTCTCTGTATCTATGAGGTCTGAGTGTGTGTGTGTCTGTGTGTCTATATGTCTCTCTGTGTGTGTTCCTGCACCTGTGTCTTAAAGAGTCCACGTATAAATGATTTCATACAGTATTTGACTTTGTCTGCCTGATTTATTTCACTTAGTATTATGCCCTCAAGATTCATTCATGTTGTTGTAAATCTATGAAAATTTTTCTTTTTTTATCACGTTTTCTTTATCCATTCATCTGTCAAAGGACACTTGGGTTGTTTCCATGTCTCAGCTGTTGTAGATAAACTGCAATAAATGAGGGGTACAGATATCTTTTTGAGATACTGACTTCATTTTCTTCAGATGAATACTCAGAGTTGGAAATGCTGAATATCATAGTAGAGCTAGTTTTAATTTTTTGAGGAACCTCCACACTGTTTGCCATAGAGGCTGCACCAACTTATATTTCCAATAACAGTGGGCAGGGTTCCCTTTCTTCTACGTTCTTGTCAAAATTTTTTATTCCCTGTCTTTTTGATAGTAACCATTCTGGCAGATGTAAAGGGATAGCTCTTTTTGGTTTTGATTTTCATTTCCCTGATGATTAGAGATGTTGAACATCTTCTGATTTACCTTCTTGTCATCAGTATGTCTTCTTTGGGAGAATGTTTATTCAGATCATCAGCTTATTTTTAAGACAGACTTTTGTTCTAATGATTATACAAGGTATTTATACATTTTGGGTATTAGCCCCTTATCAGGTATATGTTTGGGCAATATTTGCTCTCATTCTGTAGGTTGCCTTTTCATTTTGTTGATGGCTTATTTTGCCATTCATAAACTTATTAGTTTGATGTAGTCACACTTGCTTTTTGCTTTTTTTTTTTCTCTCTCTCTTGTTGTCCTCGCTTTTAGTGTCAAATACAAAAAAAAAATAAAATCTGTGGCCAATACTGAGGTCAAGGAAATTAGCCCCTATGTTTCTTCTGAGCTTTACTGTTGTGGTTCTTATATTCAATTCTATAATCCATTTTGATGAGTTCAATTTCATTCTTTTGCATGTAGTTTTCCATTTCTCATAATTCCATTTATTGAAGAGATGTTCCTTTCTTGAGGGTATATTCTTGGCTTCTTTGCCGTGAATTGACCATGTATACAAGGGTTTATTTCTGGGTTCTCTATTTTGCTCCATTGATCTATGTGTCTTTGTTTAATGCCAAAAAAAAAAAAAACCCACACACTGTTTTTATTACTATAATTTTGTAATATAGTTTGAAATAAGGTCATGTGATGCCTTCTTTTTTGATCTTTCTCTACTTCACTTTGGCTATTAGTAGTCTATTGTCTCTCATACAAATCTTAGGGTTTGTTTATTCTATCTCTGTGAAAAATGTCATTGAATTTTGATAGAGGTTTCATTAAATCTGTAAAATGCTTTGGGTAGTATGGATATTTTAACAATTGAATTTTTTCGGTCTGTAAGAACAAAATATCTTCCCATTAATTTTTGTCTTCAATTTCTATAATCAATGTCTTACAGATTTCAATATGCAAATCTATACTTCTTTGCTTAAAGTTATTCTTAGGTATTTTCTTTCTGATGTGATGGAATAAGAATTGTTTTCTTAATATCTCTTCCAGATAGTTCATTATTGGAATGTAGATTAATTTTGTATCCTGCAACTTTGCTGAAGACTAACATCTTGGGGGCATGTCTTCCACTGCTAAGCCAGATGATCTGATTTTCTTTTCACTTTTTCTTTTTGTGTACTCAAAAAGTGTATATTTTAACTGTGGTAGGATGTCTCTGTGCTGTTTATTTTTGGATGAATAATTTCTAGTGCTTAAACAAGTTAAAAGTTTTTTCTCTGGCATTTTATTGGCATTTTATGGCCTATTAAAAGTACATCTGTCAAAGTTATAGGTAACAGGAGTTATCTTATTCCTTCTATGAATTGATTGGACTAGTAAAAGCTGTGGTTGCCACCATCCAACTTTTAAACTTTTTTAAAAAAAATACTAAATAATTCTTACATGGAACAGTACACAAAATTATGTGCAGACACATTTTTTCCTGGCAATGATGGTAAACAGATATTTAATTTTGCTATATTTTCAATAGCTCTCTCCAAATGTTACAGAAAAAAACTAAAGAGTAACTCCTAGTACTATTCCTATTTTTAAAGTAATAACTACTATTGGGAAGATTCCATGTATGTCTTTTCAATTTTACTGTTATAGCTATGTATCACAAAACAATATATTATATTGTGATTATATTCTGAAATTTCTCATAAGTAGTGTCATGCAGCATATATCATTCTGATGCTTTTTATACTCAGCATTTTATTTTTGTAAGATTTATCTAAGAAAATAATATAGAGAACTGTTTCTTTGCTTGTAATAGTTCATGTATTTCGACTTCATATGTAATTCATTATTCGTTCATTCTGTACTTGAATGGTTATACTTCTGCTTACAGGGTTGGTGTGACTATCCTTGTAAATGCCTCCTTGTTCAAATGTTGGAATTACTTGAATGTAGATAACAGGAATTGGAATTGCTTGACTTTTAAATATATACATCTTCTTCTTTATTAAATAGTTCAGGCAATTTTTCTTTGAAGTTGTTAAATAAATGTTCTTTATGTGGTTGCTTTTCTCCATCTGGAGAAATTTAATAGTCTTCTCCCTGTATTTGGGTCAAAACTTAATGCTATCAGATTTTCACATTTCTGGTTATCTGACAGAAATGAGATAGTAATTTGCTTTAATTTAATTTTCTCTGTTACTGCAGAAGTTGATGTTTTATATGTTCACATGTCTATTTCCTCTTCTTTAAATTGCCTTTATGTAAATTATCTTTATTATTGCTTTTCATTTTGAATGTTTTTCTTATTTATTTGTAGAAGCCCTCTACATAAACTTAATTTCTAATGTTTTCTGGTTACATGGTTTACTATACATCCTACTATGCATTTGATTTTTAATTATGTAGTGGGGCATGTCTGCAGGTTAAACACTTCCCATCTATTAGGAATTCTCTATAAATTTATATTTCTAATTGTCAAATTACTTTAATGATTATATACTTACTTAGCTTTTCTATTTCTTCTTTAACTATTTTTGATAATATATATATTTTAGAGCATCTATCAGAACACTGAAATATGTGGCCAAGTCTTTTTTCTTGTGTCAAGGATTTCTTCAGATAGTAAATCTCTGCCCTTGTTGAGGTCCCCTGTGAAACCTTCTCTGTTCCATATGGAGGCATGTCTCATGAGGGTCTGGAAGCTTTGGTCTAGGTGCTGGACACAACAGGAGGAAGCAGGGCTCTCGAAATACTCATGATAGGGCCTCACCTGTCCTGGGATCCCTTCAAAGGCAGAAACTAGCCCTCAAGCCGAGTCACTGCATGGGGCTGTCTCTCCTCCCATAAGATCAACATTAGATCAAGGAGATTGCTGCACACTGAAGAGAATATGTCTCTAAATAGATTCTAAACCTGACAATTATTCTGTATCATTAACAATACTTGATATAGTTGTCTTTTTATTTTTAGCGAAAATAATGGGTGTATGCTGCTGCTGCTAAGTTCCTTCAGTCATGTCCAACTCTGTGCGACCCCATAGACGGCAGCCCACCAGGCTCCCCTGTCCCTGGGATTCTCCAGGCAAGAATACTTGAGTGGGTTGCCATTTCCTTCTCCAATGCCATGCACGCTAGTCGCTTCAATTGTGTTCGACTCTGCAACCCCATGGACAGCAGCCTACTAGGCTTCTCTGTCCACGGGATTCTCTAAGCAAGAATACTAGAGTGGGTTGCCATTAATGGGTATATAAAGACCTCATAGTGGCATTAACTTGCATTTCCATGATGACTAATGATGTAGAAGAGGGGATTGCAAACTTCTTCAATAAAGGGTAGAATAGTAAATATTTTTTGTCTTTGTAGGCCATTCATTCTGTTGCAGCTACTGAACTCTGCCATTGTTTCATGAAATTAGTTATTGATAATACATAAATAAATAAGCTTTCTTATGTTTCAACAAAATTTATTTACAAAGTAAATGGCTGAATGGACTGGTTCATGGGCCATATTTTGTTGATTCCTGATGTAGAGGACTCCATACCTTCACAGGGTAATTCTCCAAACATTTAAAGAATAGTTAGGTCCCATCCTTCTCAAATTTTCTGTAAAATTGAAGGTGAGGAAATATTGCCAAACTCATTCAATGAAGCCTTCATTACCCTGATGCCAAAACCAGACAATAAAACTACCAAAAAAAGTCAATTTCTTGAATGAACATAGATAAAAAAATCCTCAACAAAATATTAGCAAACTTCAATTCAGTCAGTTCAGCTGCTCAGTCATGCCCAGCTCTTTGTGACCCCATGGATTGAAGCACGCCAGGCTTCCCTGTCCATCACCAGCTTCTGGAGCTTGCTCAAATTCATGTCCATAAAATCAGTGATGCCATCCAATGATCTCATCCTCTGTTGTCCCCTTCTTTTCCTGCCCTCAATCTTTCCCAGCATCAGGGTCTTTATCAATGAATCAGTTCTTTGCATCAGGTGGCCCAAGTATTGGAGTTTCAGCTTCAGCATTAGTCCTTCCAATGAATAGTCAAGACTAACTTCCTTTAGAACTGAATTAAGTTAGGAAACTTAATTCAACAATTTATTAAAGAATCATATATCATGGCCAAGTGGGATATAGTCTAGGTGTACAAGGATGGTTCAGTATTTTCAAATCAATCAACATGATATACATTAATAGCATGAAGGATAAAAACTTATGTAATTATCTCAACAGACAAAGAAAAAGTATTTGACAAAATTCAGCATCCATTCATGTTTAAAACTCTTAATAAACTTGGTATAATGGGAACACATCTCAAAATAATACAGGCCATTTACAACAAACACGCAATTAATATCATGCTATGCTATGCTAAGTCGCTTCAGTCGTGTCTGACTCTGTGCGACCCCATGGACTGCAGCCTACCAGGCTTCTCCGTCCATGGGATTCTCCAGGCAAGAACACTGGAGTGGGTTGCCATTTCCTTCTCCAATGCATGAAAGTGGAAAGTGAAAGTGAAGTCACTCAGTCGTGTCTGACTCTTAGCGACCCCATGGACTGCAGCCTAAACTGAAAGCTTTTCTCCAAGATGAGGAACAAGACAAGGATGCCTACTCTCACCATTTCCATTTAACATAGTACTTGAAGTCCTTGTCACAGCAGTCACATAGGAAAAAGAAATAGAAGGCATCCAAATTGGAATAAAACTATTAAAATGCAAAAAGACAGCCTACAAACAGAAGAAGATACTTGCAAGTAATTAGTCAATAAGGGGTTAATGTCCAAAATATATAAAGAAATTTATATGCAATATGTGAACTATAAATAATCTGATTTTTTAAAAGGCAGAGGACCTAAATAAACATTTCTCCAAAGAAACATACAGATGGGCAACAGACACATGAAAAGACATTCAACATCTCTAATCATCAGGTAAATGCAAATCAAAACCCAATGAGATCTTACCTCACCTCAATCAGAAAACTATCATCAAAAAGCCAAGAAGTAATGAGTGTTGCTGAGGATATGAAGAAAAGGGACCTTTTGGGCACCCTTGCTGGGAAAGTAAACTGGTGCAGCCACTATTTAAAACAGCATAAAGGTTCTTCAAAAATTAAAAATATAAATACTATATCATTCAGCAATTCCATTCCTGGATATCTATCAGAAGAAAACAAAAACACTAATATATATGCACCCTAATATTCACAGAAGCATTATTTCTAATCACCAAGATATGGAAGCAATCAGTATTCATCCATATGAATAGATAGAGAATATGTGTACACACACACACACACACACACATACATATATATATATATATATACACAATGAAATACTACTTAATCATAAAAAGGATAAAATCTCATCATATGAGACAACATGGAAAACCTGGAGGGTATTATACTTAGCAAAATAAGTCAGACAGAGAAAGACAAATACTGTATGTTTTCACTTATATATGGATTCTAAAATGCTAAACTAACAGAACAGAAACAGACTCATAGCTATAGGGAATAAACTACTGGTTACTAGAGGGGAAAGGGTTGGGTGTAGGAGTGAAATAGGTGAAGCAGGTACAAAATTTGAAAAGGTACAAAAATTATGTGTATTTTTCCATACTTATAAAATAAATAAAATTATGTAATGCACAGTAAGGAAAGGAATAGACCTTGCCAATACCTTAACTGTAGCCAGTGAAACTGATTTCAGACTTCTTGCATCCAGAATTGAAAGAGGATAAGTTTGTTTTAATTAAACGACCAAGTTCATATTAACCATTGAGCATATGTGTGTTTTTTGTTTGCGCTGCTGCAGGAGTAGGATGAGATGTATCTGCAGTTGTCTGTTGGGACGCATCATGGTGAGGCAGGTTTGGATGGACATTCTTGGGACAGCCAACTTAGCTGAATAATATCTTCTTGGAGTCACTTTTCTCTTCTTTTAGTTCCTTTCACTTCTTCCCATTTTGAAGTAGAGCATATTGTAGCTAAATATTTATTTTGATAGGGTTTCCCTCATAGGTCAGTTGGTAAAGAATCCTCCTGTAATGCAGGAGACCCCGGTTCCATTCGTGGGTCGGGAAGATCCGCTGGAGAAGGGATAGGCTACCCACTCCAGTATTCTTGGGCTTCCCTTGTGGTTCAGCTGGTTAAAAAGATCCCCTGGAGAAGGGAAAGGCTACCCACTTCAGTATTCTGGCCTGGAGAACTCCATGGGCTGTATAATCTATGGGGTCGCAAAGAGTCGGACCGACTGAGCGCCTTTCACTTTCTTGTCCATTAATAGACCTCTCCTAGCTACAAGTTTGAGACTCTAGCGCAGAAGAAGATACAGATTGAGAGGAAGATAAAGACCAAAGTCTCAAATCTGTAAGGCCAATAAGAAGCACTGCAAATGCCCTGTGGTGGCCTCACGGTGTGACTGTGGCTGGAGGAGGGACTGAGCCCCGCGGCGGGTTTGAGTACAGGCTGCAGGTGCCCGGGGAGCACAGTGCTGCACAGCACAGAAGTAAGTGCCTGAGTCTGTGGTCCGCAAAAAGGAAACGTGCAGTGAGCTGCGGAGTTCTTTAAGGACTGTCGTGGCATTTAATCTTCCTCCTTGCCTTGTTCCTGAAGGAATGTAAATGAGGAGGATGAGGCGGCCCCGGGGGGCTTCTGAAGATACCACAGCATACTGTCTGCCGAGGTGGAGAAATTACACCACAGTGCAGAGCTGGCTCCCTCCTGAGGAGTCAGGGCTGGGGGACTCTGCTCCACATCCACCCCTCTCACACCTGATGAGAAAGAGACAGTCACAGGTGAGGCTCACTGTAACTCTGAGAAAACCCTGAACGTGTCCCTCCAGCTCTCATAGATGTTGAGGTGGATGGGAAGTGTGCAGGACTTGTCAACTCTTTCTACTCCCTCCCTCAACAGTACAGCAGCTGCTCATTTCTTCAGATTCCCCTGCAGGGCAGCCCCAACTCACAGCAAACCCGGGCAAACAAAAGCCCCAGCACAGTGCCCACTAGCCTCTTCATGATGCCTTGACTTGCTGCTGAGAAATTTTCACCTTAAAATACACAGCTAAACCTATAAGTGGTGTGTCACTTCTTGTCTAGAAATGTTCTTGCTCCTGCAACCAATCAGCTCCCCCAACAAACCCTGCCCAGGTGACACTCTGTGACAGGAAGCCCCACCTAACAGTCAACTCCACTGAGAACACTGAACTTGAGAAAACAAATCCTGTCTTTGCAAATTTAAAAAGAAAAGAAAAACTCTAATATGCCCATAGGAATGAAACATTTGCAATACTCTATATTCTCTGTACTATTTGCCTTCCCAGAACATACCAACTTCCTGAAAATAACACAGGCTAAAACTGTAAGTCCTTTAAGCTACCAGATCTCAGGGGTTTGCAGATAGCTCCCCCTACAGTCCTAGGCACCATGTCACTCAGAGCATAGGAGTACTTGGTCAAATTACTTCAGTGGGCTTTTTCCTCAGGTGAAAGGAAATTTCACTCTTCCTAAATTCAGATGCAAAACCTTTGATGCCTGAAACAAGATTGTTTCCAGACATGTACTTCAGGAGAAGCTGGAGTCCTTGGTTGGGGTACTGCACATACCAGTAGAGATTAGGTTGAAGAGAAAATGAGTAGCTGCACCTCAGCCCCAGAGGGGCTCCTTCAGAGACAGTGATGTGGCCATTGGGCTGGGTCACTGACTGGGCTCCTGAACCATTAATACTGAATCAGTGAACTCAGCTAAACAAAAGTCTCTATTCAAAGTCAAACCAGAACAATGTTCCGTGTGTGGACAAGAGAGTAAAATGGAACAGTACTCACTCAGCAGCAGGAGTGCCGCAAGCATCAAGGTGAACACCAAGGTCATGGTGGAGCAGTGAAGAGGCAGTGAGTTGCTTTCCGGGTGATTCCCCACAGACAGAAGTCTCATGACTGGGGGACCTGAATCCAAGTTGCTCTGAGGTTGAGGAATGACAGGTGATATCGATTTCTTCTTCTGATGGAGACTGTAGAGGGAGCTAGGAAGAGAGGCTGTCTTAAAACTTCTGTCTCTAGTGTCTGAGATGCTTTATATGTCATTGTGTAAAAAATGGTGTCAGGATATCTCTTTAAATTGTAAGGAAGGAAGGTTTTTTTGAGCTGATTCTGATCTTTCCCAATTTTCACAACAGTGCCCTCCAGGGGTCAGATAGAGAAATAAAGAGAAATTCACAATTTTTGTTCACCCCCTTGCTGGCTTTGTATGGTTGAATTCTAAAGCATTATAATTATGTACAGAGCAGACTTTATGTTTTGTAGGCACTGAAACTTACAAAATTGCACTTTCTATAGCAGCACAAAATTATGGATAAAAATTAAATAGAAAATAATGTTTAGAATGAAAAATAAAATCATAGCAAATTATAAATTTTAGAAAGCAAATTCCACAGACAGCATAAATCTAGAAAATTGAGTCATATTTTAGTACTTATTTCCATGACACACTGCTATAATACTTTTTGTTTCTATGCTTTTTGTCTTCATACTTTTTACACTTTTCTTCATATGACAATACATTTGTAAAAACTTTAATACAGAGACAAGAAAGATGATCATTAGTTGAAATTCACTTTCTTAAAAAATTCAAAGTGCATTTTGAAAATGGATGAAAATTTATAGGATTATGGTCAAAATTTGGAAACTGTCTATCACAATACTATGTGCTACAAGATTTCATTACATTCCAAGTTTTCTTATGTCATAAGAAATCCTAAATACTATCAACTGATCACACCAATTAACGAGTCTATTTTCTATGTTAGTTTCCTATTGATGAGTGACAAATTATCAAGAACTTTTGTGATGGAACAACATCTGTTTATATCACAGGTTCTGTAAGTCAGAAATCAGCACACAGTTAAGCTGAACTCACAAGGTTGCAGTCAAGGAGGCAACTAAGACTGGGGCATGGGGTCCTCTTCCAGACTCAGTGGTTGCTGGTAGAATTCATTTCCTTGTAGCTGTAGCAGTCATGGCAACTTGTTTCCTCAAGACAAGGAGGATGTCTCTGATCCCAGGAAAAGTTTAAGCTCTTTTTTAAAGAGCTCATTTGATTAGATTAGGCCCACCTAGGACAATCTCCTTTTGATTCATTCAAGGTCATACTGATTAGAGACTTTAATTACACCTGCAAATTTATTGTGTGTGTGTGTGTGTGTGTGTGTGTGTGTGCTTAGCCCCTCAGACTCTTTGCAACCTCATGGACTATAGCCCACCAAGCTTCTCTGTCCATGGAATTTTCCAGGCAAGAATACTGGAGTGGGTTGCCATTTCCTCCTCCAAAGGATCTTCCCAATCCTGGGATCAAACCCACATCTCTTGCATCAGCAGACAGATTCTTCACCACCGCACTACCTGGGGAACCTTGGTATCATCTACCTACCATGGTTGTTAATGCCCTCATTGGACTGGCATGCTATGAGTTTCACTTTATTCTCATAAATGTAAAGCATTGTGACCAGTCAATAAGAAGTTAATATGAACAATAATAAATATGATCAGACGAGGTCATTTTCATACCAAAGGAAGAACATAAGCAAACTCGTCTTCCAATGTATAGGGTGGAATGCACAGATATTCCACAGAGTGGAATGCAACAGCGTGCAAAGAAACTATAAAAACATACTGGAACCAGTTAGGGAGGTGTTACATGCTTTTAAAACACTAAAGGTTCTGGCAATAGACTCTCATGCCTTTTGGAAACAAAGACTTGTTAATGAATCATTACCAAAGGAACAGCAGTACAGTGTAATGTAAGGTAATTAGCATTAGCGTCAAACAGATTTTAGTTTGAAATCTGTCTCTGATGCTTAGCCTGTGAGATTTGATGACAAGCACTTGTATACTGAAGTGACTGTGAGCTGCATAAATAAATTCCACTAGGTCAAAATTATATGCATTCTTAATTCAAATTCACTCTTGCAGATGCTAAATAAGCCTGCAGCTCACTCCATCACCTCCTGACAGACTAGAATTATAGTAGAGGGGAAGTTGGGGTTTAACTGGCAAGGATCTTAACTTATTAAGATATTTATTTTTTGAAACAATTATAAAATATGGCTAGGGCCCTATGCATCTTGGAAATGACATATTTGAGTAAGGGGCACTGAAGTTTAAGCTTTATTTTAAAATGAAATACTAAAAGTGTTAGTTGCTCAGTGGTGTTTGACTCTTTGTGACCCCATGACCTGTAGCCTGCCAGGCTTCTCTGTCCATGGAATTCTCCAAGCAAGAATACTGGAGTGGGTTACCATTCCCTTCTCCAAGGTATGTTCCTGACCCAGGGATTGAACCCAGGTCTCCCGCATTGTAGGCAGATTCTTTACTGTCTGAGCTTTATAAGAAATATCTCATTTAATACAACAATGTCTTGGGTTACTCATTTTTACCCTCCCTTTTACAGATGGTGAACCTAGCTTCAAAGAATTTAAATTATACAGGATTGCAGTATTTTTAAGTGACAGGGTGGCGATTAGAATCTAGATCTAACTCCAGAGACCAGTCTTATGTGCACTCCACTAAGACTGTTTGCATGATAATTGAAGCAATATGAGCAGATGAAATTTTCAAAGAATAGTATACAGATTGAGAGGAAAAGAGGGCCTAAGCAGCAGGAATGCTCTTGATGTGGGATGGGTAAAGAAGAATAGGAGATCTTGCAAAGGATCTCCCAGAAGTTAAAGTTTAAGGTTGGGGTACTGTGTGCCAGGAACATAAAGGTCCCCAGGAAGAGTGGCAAGCACTGCAGAGAGTGGCTACTCGAATGTGGTCTGTAGGTAGGTAGCATTCGCGTCACCAGGGAGCTACTCTGACTTCAGAATCTCAGGCCTAACCCAAAATTCTTAAGTCAGAATCTGCATTTTAATAATATTCTTGTGCACATTAAAATTTGAGAAATACTTGTCTAAATGAAGGACGTTAAAAACGTCTTTTAGATTTAACAATAAAGAGATCATTGGTGATTTTTAAGAAAACAGATTTTAGAAAATATTGGGAGAAAAAACAGAAGTGTACAGAGTGAAAAAAGGTGACACAGTGTAAGCAGTTATATGATCAGGGCTTTTAAACAATAGCCAGGGAGTAAAAGATAGATTGGTTGCAGGAGGGGCATGTATGGGGTTTGGAGGAATATGAAATATTTTTTCTAAGATGAGAAAGCTTGAATATTTTAAATGAGTCCTAAAAAATCAGACTGTAGAATTTGGATGATCAGTGGCCTAAGGTGCCATAGAAACCAGAAAGAATGGTGTCGGTGAAGTGTTTAGGCAAAGAGGTACAATTTCAAAGTAAAAGAGATACCTGTTTTATTATTATGGGAGGGAAGGTGAATTACAAGTGTAAAAACAGAATGTTTTATGAGATGCAGAAAGTTGAAGATTCATTTAAATATACTGAAATGGAGCTGGGCTCTATGGTCCTTGCCTCCCATGTCCTCAGCCTGCCCTTGTCTGTGAAAAAACTTAAGCCAAAGAAGAAGCTTGATCAGACATCCCCTGTTAAGTTACATGAAGAACTGACCCCATCTTTCAGCAAAGAGAAACTGAAAGTTTCTGAGAACTTTCAGAAATCAGTTTCCTTGTTGTGGACTGCCTGCTATTCAACTTGAGAGAGATTGGGATGGCAACCCATGGGAGGAAAAGCACTTTGGTTAGAAATTTTTTTTTTTTTTTTTATTTTTAAACTTTACATAACTGTATTAGTTTTGCCAAATATCAAAATGAATCCGCCACAGGTATACATGTGTTCCCCATCTTGAACCCTCCTCCCTCCTCCCTCCCCATTCCATCCCTCTGGGTCGTCCCAGTGCACCAGCCCCAAGCATCCAGTATCGTGCATCGAACCTGGACTGGCAACTCATTTCAATTTCAATTAAAAATTTTAAAACTTTCAGGATGGGGAACACATGTATATCTGTGGTGGATTCATTTTGATATTTGGCAAACTAATACAATTATGTAAAGTTTAAAAATAAAATAAAGTTTTAAAAAAAAAAATTTCAAATGGAAAGAAACAAAAAGTCCATCTTAGCTTTGCTTAATGGCGGAACTATTATTATTTTGTCTTGCTTAACTGTTTTCCTCTCCTTCTGCATTTTTTTCTGATTAAGTTTATTCTTTGGAATTCAGGGAAAGCCCAAGAAGCTAATGCTTTTCTATGCACAAGAAGCAACAGAGGGTGGGTATTGGGAGTCTGTTTCAGAAAGACCCTATAGAATCCTTCTGGGTTTCATATTGTGTGTGTGTGTGTGGCCTCTTGTGTGCCAAGCAGAGTTCAGGTCTGGAGGATGCTGTAGTAAAGAGATATTAAATGCCTATAGTTCAGTAGGAAGAGAGAAAAATTAAATTAATGGTTTTTTTTTTAGAAAAAATAATTTTAAAGAGTAATAAGTACTATAAACACAATACAATACTGTATTGAGACAGAGTTACTCTTGGGGTGACAAAGGGCATCTGCTCTAATGGAGAGGAGGCTCCACTCTGATACTTACTATGCAACACCAGGAAAAATATTGAACCCCCTTCAAGTTCAATTTCCTTTCCTGTAAGTACTCAGTATCTTTCTGCTGGGCACTGGACTCAGCACTGGCACTTATTAACTCATTCACTTCTCATGAGAACTCTGCATGGTAGATTCTATCAATATTGATATTCTATCAATATCTAACATTGTAGATACGCAAACACTAAAGCAAACAATCATTAAGTCATTTTGCCAAGATACTCAACTAATGAGTGGTAGATCTAGAAATACAAACCAAGTCTTCGGTCTCAAGCACTTTGTAACATTGCCTGCCTAAATGTGAATTGATCCAACCTTGAAGTGTTCCAATAAGAATTAAGTAGGAACAAACATTCAAATCACCCAACATAATACCTTCCCTAACTTAAATATTCAATCAACTGCAGCAATGTGCAAAATCTTGGGGATGGGGTTGGGAGACAGAATCTGAAATTGCAGAATAATCTATCTACAAGATAAAGGTCAATATTTTTCTGGGATATGTATGAGTGCATATGTGCTCATTCATGACCGACTGCAACCTATGGACTATGGTCTGCCAGGCTCTTCTGTTCATGGGATTTTCCAGCAAGAATACTGCAGCAGGTTGCTATTTCCTACTCCAGGGCATATTGTCACCTTGCTTATTTAACTTGTATGCAGAGTACATCATGAGAAACGCTGGGCTGGAGGAAGCACAAGCTGGAATCAAGATTGCTGGGAGAAATATCAATAACCTCAGATATGCAGATGACATCACCCTTATGGCAGAAAGTGAAGAAAAACTAAAGATTGTGAAAAAGTTGGCTTAAAGCTCAACATTCAGAAAATGAAGATCATGGCATCCAGTCCCTTCACTTCATAGCAAATAGATGGGGAAACAGTGGAAACAGTGGCTGACTTTATTTTTCAGGGCTCCAAAATCACTGCAGATGGTGATTGCAGCCATGAAATTAAAAGATGCTTACTCCTTGGAAGGAAAGTTATGACCAACCTTGACAGCATATTAAAAAGCAGAGACATCACTTTGCCAACAAAGGTCCGTCTAGTCAAGGCTATGGTTTTTCCAGTAGTCATGTATGGATATGAAAGTTGGACTATGAAGAAAGCTGAGTGCTGAAGAATTGATGCTTTTGAACTGTGGTGTTGGAGAAGACTCTTGAGAGTCCCTTGGACTGCAAGGAGATCCAACCAGTCCATCCTAAAGGAGGTCAGTCCTGGGTGTTCATTGGAAAGACTGATGTTGAAGCTGAAACTCCAGTACTTTGGCTACCTCTTGCAAAGAGCTGACTCATTTGAAAAGACCCTGATGCTGGGAAAGATTGAGGGCAGGAGGAGAAGGGGCCGACAGAGGATAGATAGTTGGATGGCATCACCGACTCGATGGACATGGATTTGGGTGAAGTCCGGGAGTTGGTGATAGTCAGGGAGGCCTGGCATGCTGCAGTTCATGGGGTCACAAAGAATCGGACATGATTGAGTGACTGAACTGAACTGAACTGAACTCCAGGGGATCTTCCATAACCAAGGATCAAACCGGCATCTTTTGTGGCTCCTGCGTTTCCAGGCAGGTTCTTTACCAGCTCAGCCACCAGGGGAGCACTTTCTGATGTATATGTAGTAGTTTACCTGGCAGATTTCATGTGTTATCATAAGTGTCCATGTCTATCATGTTCTTATTACTATTAATGAGAAATTAATTCATTAGGGTGTTATTTTGAGAGATTGGGTGCCATAATATAATCTGGGATGAGTATACCAAGCAGTGTTTTCTGCAATTGTTTATTTTTTCCCATTACTGACTCTTGCTCCCACTTAGCTAGCTATTTCTATGCTACAAGAAAAGACAGAGCAGTACATACAATTTTACTTGCCAGAGAAGAAAGACATCCATCTTGTGCAACAATTCCAAGCTTTCTTTTCAAGGTAGCCTCTTACTCTGCAGCCATAATCAGGCCATGTGCTGTATTTGTCATTTGAAGTCAATCACTTTCACATCTGGCAGGAAAAGAAGAAGAAAAAAAAAGAAAACAGCCAGTTTTGTTGAATCCTCTTTCTCCCCATTTCTGCATAGGGAAGTTTACTGAATGGTTCAGCAGTGAGAGCTCCTATTGTGATTACGCTTTTGCTGGCCAAATTTTTGGTTTTCTCTGCCCACCAAAGCCAAATAAAAAGGACAGAGACAGAATTTGGAGGAAGTAGAAAGGTGGCTTTAAGAATACTGAAGTAGGTTGCCATTCCCTTCTCCAGGGGATCTTCCTGACCTAAGGATCAAACCTGTGGATTCTTTACCATCTGAACCACAAGGCAAGGGCTCACAGTCAGGAGTCAAGGTGATAATAAGATCTTGATTTCTTCCTCTTGCATTGTTTCAAAGAGTCATAGCCTGGCATCTGTAACTCAGCAATTGACTCTGGCAGTTAGGTGGCTCTGCAGCCTTCTTTCTGATATGTAACGACAAAGAGAAGGGTGTTGTAAGGGAAAACACTAGATAGGAGATGTATTGAGCATAGAGACAAAGGAGACAGTGTGAATTGCAGCTCCTGCAGAGTTAGGGAGCAGTAAAACAAACTTGGAGAAGGAAATGGCAACCCACTCCAGTATTCTTGCCTGGAAAATCCCATGGATGGAGCCTGGTAGGCTACAGTCCATGGGGTCGCAAAGAGTCAAATACGACCGAGGGACTTCACAAAGCAAACTTACAGATACGCAGAGTTAGGAGCAGTTAAGGCAAAACAAAACAAAACAAAAACAACTAGGAATGTTCACACCTTTCCCTATTAGACTTCAGGGAATCTCTATCAGGGCTTCCCTGGTAGCTCAGTTGGTAAAGAATCCACCTGCCATGCAGGAGACCCTGGTTCACCTCCTGGGTTGGGAAGATCTGCTGGAGAAGGGATAGGCTACCCACTCCAGTATTCTGCCCTGGAGAATTCCATGGACTATAGTCCATGGGGTTGCAAAGAGTTGGACATGACTGAGCAACTTTCACTTCACTTCAGGAATGTTCAGGCCTGCTCACTGTTCTTTTTATCTTCTTTGGTCCCAGGAAAGGGAAAGAAAAAAACCTCATTTCTCTTTTTACCTTTTCACTGCAACAGGCTTCCTCGCAGTTTAACCCGTGATCACTGGAGGGGAGCAGAGAGGCCAGTGTAAGCATCATAAGATATGTGAGCAGGACACCAGCTGGCAGAGCTTTAGCTTTCATTCTTTATTCATGCAGTGTGTTACAGCCTGATTCTCAGAGAAAAAAATAGAAAGATTTAGATAAAGGATTCATTTTCATGTTCATAAGAAGCTAGTTTGAAAATATTACTTGTTTGCTTCCTTTTAACACTTTAAAAATGCTTTCCCTTGGTGACTTCTATTGCATCTGATATGAAATCAAGCATCATTCTTAATGATATTTCCCAGAATACAGTATATCAATTTTCCCTATTTATTGGCAAGATTATTTCCACTTAAATAGACCCTAGGATTTGCCTTCAATACCCTTTGAACTTCTGTCAAAACCACAGTGGTGGGCTTGCAGAATGTCTTATTCATCTTGATGACTTTCCACATAGCATTGCTCCTATGTAAGGAGCTTGTTTTATAGGAAGTCAAGGTGGCAGTGAGTGAAGGTGCTTGTTATGAGCAAAAATGTTATGGAATGGGTAATGGAAAGGTAGTTATAAATACTACCAACAATCATGCGGTCATTTGCAGTAACAAAAACTGTAATAATGAGAAATGGAGTATTTCCTGCCATATCAGTAAACAAGGACGTCACAGTCTTCAGCACCTGCAGCCCAGTGTGAGCTCCTGAGCCTAAGCGCACTCAGGAAGGAGAAGAATATCTGTGATCTAACAACCATCAGAACTGCAGTCACTCCCTACCATGAGACTAAAGGAGCTCAGGATGTAAGAAACACAGATACTGGCCCCAAGATAGCTGAGGTGAATAGTAAAAGAATGACTTCAGTGAGCCCGGACTCTTGCATCTCCCCATGCATAGAAGTGTGCTAGACTCTTTAACTTGTGCTTAGTCGCTCAGTCATGTCCGACTCTTTGCAACCCCATGGACTGTAGACTGCCAGGCTCCTCTGTCCATGGGGATTCTCCAGGCAAGAACACTAGAGTGGGTTGCCATGCCCTCCTCCAGGGGATCTTCCCAACCCAGGGATCAAACCCAGGTCTCCTGCATTGTAAGCAGATTCTTGACTGTCTGAACCACCAGGGAAGTCCATCCTTAACTTGAGATATCCTTTTTTCTTTAATTAACAATAATCTTTTGATGTTCCGACTACCTGCACTTTGTTGCCAAACTTTTATACAACCTGGCTCCTCTGCTCACCTCCTTGGAGCAGTTCTTTCAGGTTTACTTGAAATGCTATCTCCCAGGCTTGAAGTCCTAAAAATTCCCACCAGATAAAATGTAACTCTCAACTTCTGGTTGTGAATACTTTTAAAGTTGACAGTAGTTATGACAATCTCTTTTTCAGTTTGATATGAAAATATTTATGCATAGAGTAACCATTTTTAAATCTCTCCCCCACTTGCCTGCCTATGAAAACATATGAAGTGCAAAATACAAGTTAATCTTGTATCTGATTGTATCTCAATAGTTAAGGCGCAGGATCCTATGGGACAATGTGGGTGAGGTATAAAAGGAAAAAACAACACTCAAAAATGGATAAGTGAACTTGATATCCCTTGAAGAGGGTGTGGCAATGCACTCCAGTATTATTGCCTGGAGAATCCCATGGACAGAGGAGCCTGGTGGGCTACAGTACATAGGGTCATGAAGAGTCGGATGTGGCTGAAGCAACTTAGTACTCATGCACAAACCTGGTATACTCTTTTCAGGAGAAGGTTATGTTGATTATGGTTGAATGGGGAATAATTGCATCATATTAACAAGAAGGAGATCCAACCAGTCCATTCTAAAGGAGATCAGCCCTGGGATTTCTTTGGAAGGAATGATGCTAAAGCTGAAACTCCAGTACTTTGGCCACCTCATGAGAAGAGTCAACTCATTGGAAAAGACTCTGATGCTGGGAGGGATTGGGGGCAGGAGGAGAAGGGGACGACAGAGGATGAGATGGCATCACCAATTCGATGGACATGAGTTTGAGTGAACTCTGGGAGTTGGTGATGGACAGGGAGGCCTGGCATGCTGCTATTCATGGGGTTGCAAGGAGTCGGACATGACTGAGTGACTGAACTAAACTGAACTGAACAAGCAGCATAGTTTTGCTGTTTTCTTTATTTGAAAGTGTGTTGTTAAAAGAGGTATAGATGGATGACCAGTTGACATAGAAGGTACTGGAATAGCTTTGTAGTGTCTCTACTAGCTGGAAATCTATGACTCAGAATTTGTTTCTCTGTATTGTTCTGGGCTAGGGTTGGCCATAAAAAGGATTGTGCAAGGTTTAGAAAGTAGTTGTCATCAAGTAGCCACATTTTTTTTTTTTTTGCCCTGCTGGTTGGTGCAGGGCTCCAATCACCGTGCAACTCATATGTGTTGCTGCTGATCTGCTAGCTCATCTTATTGTTGACTTACAGCTCCTTAACCTCCAACCAGATCTCTTCCTCATCATCTCTCTGTCTTGGGCCAAATGTGCATGTAGCATGATGATAAATATCTACTTCTCCTGAAGGTCACCCACTACTGTGAGATTGAAGGAGGTGAGAGACAGACAAGTTTTTAGTGTGTTTTTGTGGGTTCCAGTCATCCTTATGGGTTCTAGTATGTCCTTAAATGCATTTTTCCATGCTTTTATCCATATCCAATTTTCCTTTCCAAATGACACTCTAGTTGATTTAAAGTAAATTCAGGCTCAGCACAAGATGCAAAGATAACCGCTTTGTATAAACTCCTCCGCCAACTCTAGCAATTGCCTGAAAGTTCTGTTCCTTAAAATGAGTCTCTTATTCTGTATCACTGTGGTTCTACTTTTCTGATTGTAGCCTAATGGACACAAAAGCTAAGAAGAAAAAAAAGATTAAAGAAATTATATTCATGACAATTTCTGAAAATTAAACCCAGATTTATGATGTGAGATTTTTTTAGGTGCAGTTGCCACATTAAATTATTACAGGGCAAGTTTTCAAATTTAGACAACTTTGCACATGTTCTGTATGATTGATATAAACTTTAAAAAATTAAGACTGGGAACATATTACTAGAAAGTTAGTTTGGACATCTGTTCCTAAGTGACTTAAAAGGAACTTCCAGACCACAGATTAAGCAACCACACAACTACCATTTCTGGTCTGGGATCTGCAGGTGCATATTTCAGCTGGAGTTCTGCAGCAGGGAAGCTCTCTTTTATTAAACTCTGGGGTTTTTGTTTAGCTTTTCCCATTACTTCAAGCACTGTGAGCTCCCAGAGAGCACAGAAATACTCGGCAGAATCTTCCAGCTGTAAGTCTGAAATGGTGAGGCTGATGGATTTACGAGCTTTCTGAAAATTTACAGAGTAGCGGCCATTCCTTGCATTCTGGACAGAAGAAGCCTGACTAATAAGGTAAATCATCTCTCCATTGGGAAGCAGCTTGTACCAAAACATGTAGTAATAGCTCCAGGTTGTTCCATACCGACAGTTCAGGGTGACTGACTGTCCCAGTTGACCGGATGTGTTTGGCTGGTCTTGAATAACATTCTGCGCCACACCAGATCCTGTGGGGAAAAAATCAGCAGACAGAGCTGAAGTAATGAACAAAATAATGTAAGAATTAGACTAATTTGGGACCCAAAGAAAACCCAAATTGAAATCATAATAAGTATGCTTTTCCCCAACCCTCCTTTCTTCCCAAGTCCCTGTGAGGCACCACGCGCCTGTGTGCAGTCCTTTCACCCTGAACATGCGCACCCATGTTTGGAAGCCTCCCTACCAGAGAAGGTGAAGGCCAGGAGCACCCAGAGCAGGCTGCAGAGCGGCATGAGGCATGGATTTCCCTGCACAAATATGCTTAGTTTCTGCCTCAAGCTGAGAGTTCAGTGTCTTTGAGTGCCTGGCAGCACATATACATACTACCCAGTATCTGTGTGACTCCCCGCAACAGGATGTGGGGTTTTTCATGTTCATAGACCACGTGGTCTGTGCACATATGGGGAAAAAGTCTGGCTCACCACAAACTTTATTTTGTCTACTTGTCTCTTCCTGGTAATTGAGTTAGGCAGATCCTGAAAAGGAGTATGGAAAAAAAATTAGTATTAAAGGTATGAGCTGAGGGGAACTGAATTTTAAACAAGTTGACAAAAATTGATAATCATTCAGTAAAATAATTTTACCAGCTCATTGTAGATAGAATTTAGTATAGGCTATGAACTCTTTTTTGTAATTTACTGGTCATTCATTTAACCTATACTTACCTTTCCTCCATTCAGAAACAATGACTCTTTTAAAATCCACATATTTTCAGCTCTCTTAGTGAAAAGCTATCTTACCCAAAATAATTAACTTATCTTTTTTTTCCCTTAACTGGGTTTTAGGGCTCTATTTAGATTTTTTAGTAAATAAAATTACTTTAACATGAAATGAAGAAACATCAGTTCTTCTGACTTTCAGAATCTATTCATTTTTATGTGTTTTTATGAAACTGAAACAGGAATAAAATATTGTTCTTTTGAAATTCGATGTTGAATCTTATTAGACTTTGAGGAGGATCAGGATATTCAATCTTGTTGCCTCTACAAGGAGAATTGTACTTATTAGATTATGTGCCTTAGAATTATATTGATGTCACTCTGAAAGCTATAAGATATTGATGAAGAAAATTGAAGATAATGCAAGTAAATATAAAAAGAGTTCATGTTCATAGGTTTTAAGAATAAACAATGTTAAAATGTCCTCTGATCCAGAGCAATCTATAGATTTAATGCAACCCATCTCAAAATAGTTATGGCATTTTTCACACAACTACAGCAAATAATCCTAAAATTTGTATAGAACCACAAAAGGCCACAAATAGTCAAAGCAATTTTGAAAAAAAAAGAACAAAGTTGAAGGTATCACAGTCCCTGACATCAAAATATGCTTCAAAGTTGTTATAAAATAATCAGTAAAATCATATAATACATTTTAATTTGCATAAAAAATAAAATACACATTGTTGGCCAAAAAAACAGAGATTCAGTCAATGCAACAGAATAGGGAGTCCAGATTTTAACCCTTTTATACATGGTGAATCAATCTATAACAAAGGAGGCAAGAATAAGCAATTGAGGGAAAGACTGCTTCTTCTATAAGTGGTGTTAGACAACTATTCAGCTACATGTTAAAGAATTAGAATATTTTCTCACAGCATATACTAAAATAAACTCAAAATGGATTAGAGACTTAAATATAAGACCTGAACTCATAAATCCTTAAAGAAAGTATAGGCAATATGCTTTATGAGATACATCTTTGCTATATTTTTGTCTGTATTTCCTCAGGCAAGGACAAAAAAGAAACAACACAGAAAATAGGGCCTAATTAAATTAAAATATTTTGCACAGTGAAAAAAACCATTAACACACAAAAAAGGTAACCTATCAAATGGGAGAAGATATTTGGAAGTTATTGGTCAACAAGGGGTTAATGTCCAGAATATATAAAAAAATGTTTGCACACAATATCAAAACCATAGGCAGAAGACATGATTAGGCATTTTTCCAAAGAACATACAGATGGCAAACAGACACATGAAAAGATGTTCAATATCTCTAACCATCAGGCAAATGCAAATCAAAACCACAGTGAGATATCACCCCACTCCTATTAGAATACTATCATGACAAAAATGAAAAATAATTGAGTATTGTCAAGGATGTGGAGAAAAGGGAAAACTTGTGTATTCTTGCTGGGAAAGTAAGCTGGTGTAGCCTCTATTCAAAAGATTCCCCAAACCAATAAAAATATAGCCAGTAGTTATATATATATAATAGTAGTAGTTTATATATAATAAATATAACTACTATATGATTCAGGGCTTCCCAGGTGGCTCAGAAATAAATAATCCACCTTCAATGCAGCAGACACAATTTTGATCCCTGGGTCAGGAAGATTCCCTGGAGTAGGAAATGGCAGCCCACTCCAGTATTCTTGCTGGGAAAATTTCCAGAGACAGAGGAGCCTGGCGATCTATGTTTCCATGAGGTTGCAAAGAGTCGAACATGACTGCAATGACTTAGCATGCACATGCATTATACGATTCAGTAATTCCATTCCTGGGTATCTATCAGAAGAAAACAAAAACACTAATTCAAAAATATGTATGCACCCAAATGTTCACTGCAACATTATTTCCAATAGTGAAGATATATAGAAACAACCTCAGTTTTCACTCATACTAATGGATCTAGAAGATATATATGTGTCAGTGTGTGTGTGTGTGTGTGTGTGTACAATAGAATATTACTAGCCATAAAAAAGAATAAAATTTTGCCAGCTGGGAGAGCATGATAGACCTGGAGGATATCGCACTTAGAGAAATGTCAGATAGAGAAAGACAAATACTGTGTGCTTTCACTTTTATATGAAATCTAAAAGCAAAACAAATTAACAAATATAACAAAACAGAAACAGACTCAGACATATAGGGAACAAATTACTGGTTACTAAGGGGAAAGGGGAGGGTGTAGGGGTGAAATAGGTGAAGGGGATTAAGAGGTAGAAACTTCCACTTACAAAATAAATAAATTAAAACTAGGTAATGTGCAGTGAAGGGAAAGAATCAACCCTGCCAAGAACTTGACTGTAGCCAGTGAAACTGATTTTACACTTCTTGCATCCAGAACTGAAAGAGGATAAATTTGTTTCAAGTGATCAATTCATATATGAACACTGAACAGATATTTTCTGTTTGCTTTGCCCCAGTCATAGGATGAGATGTGAGTATTTGCAATTTGCAAATGTGAGTAATTGCAATTGTGAGTTATTTGTATTTGCAATTATGGTAAGGCAGATTTGAATATTCTTGAGACACCCAACTAAACTGGATAACATCTTTATTGGAGTCATTTTCTCTCCTTTTAGATCCTTTCACTTTTTATCATTTGGGTGTCCAGCATATTGTGTTTAAATATTTATTTTAAATCTGTAGTCTTATCTAGATACTCTCCTAGCTACAAGTCAGAGGTTCTAGTGCAGATGGAAATATAGGAGATATTCAGAAGGGAAAAGACCAAATCCCAAATTCATTAGGCCCAAAAGTGTTTGTGGTTAAAGCTGTACTAGTGTAGGTGAGAAATACTAAACAGGGCAAATACCTGGTAACGGCGTCACGGTGTGACTGTGGCTGGAGGAGGGGCTGAGCTGAGAAACAGTTATTTCCAATTTTATTGGAATGAGGAAGGAAAGAATTGGTTTGGATTTCAGTATTATTTCAGGTTATGAAGGCAGAAAGTTGACACATCTATTAATTTTAATGAATTTTTTACTTCTTGTAGATAGAAATTAAGTACCTTTCAAGAAAATTAATAGAAGAGATCCTGGGTTAAGAAATGTGATGAGTGTGAGAAGTTTTGAAAAAGGTCACTGTAGGAATTGACAATTAGAAATGATTACAGAGAAAAAGAATACTTTCTTGGATGCGCTGTGGGTCTAGTTAGTGTTGGAGGTGATAACAATTTCAATGACACCAGTCTGCCCATCTGTGTGATTTTCTTGAACTCTGTTTTATCAAAGTATACAAGAAAGTAGATTTTTTTTGTAATTTGATCTTTATGATGACTGAACAGTATTCCATGGTATGTGTGTAATATAGTGTTTTGAATCGTTACCCCAGTGAGGTACATAAGAAGGCAGATATTAATTCATGATTAGGAATTAATAAGATCATTGATATGACATAGAATTAACTCAAAACAATGAAGTTAGTGACTCAAGACTGATTGAAGGAGGGCTGTGAAGTTTAGATATGGTAGAAAGAGAAATAAAAGATTGGAAACTTCTGAGAAATAAGATAACAATAGAGAGATCTGGGGACTAAATGATCATAAAGAGTCAAAGAACGAATGCAGCAGAAGTATATGAGTGTAAGAATCTGAGGATGCAAGATTTAGACAGGATATAAGATTTCAGAGGTGGAGTGGCATCTAACTGGAGAAATATCATCACATTTTTTTGGAGTGTGGCCAAGGGAGTTTGTGACTGAGAAGGATCCTAACTGATAGACTTCAGAGTTGTTGAGTTCAGGCTTCTCTCTGAATTGTCCTCTCTGAATTTAAGTCAAGGAGTATTTTAAGTTACAGTAGAATCTTATGTGTTTACATCTTCAATATATAAGAAGAGTGTGGCAGTGTCACACTGAATAATTCTCACAAACACACAGGATTGTAAGAGACAGTGCAGGGAGAGTTCGTGGAAGAGCAACTCTCTGAGAAAACGCTGAGCGCATGTTTATTGGTAACTTGTCATGTAATCTTTAACTAAGAGCAGTAAAGCAAGACAGAGACCAGCACTCTGGGGTTAAGGAAGCTACCTTCTGGAGGTCTGCAGGAAATCACATGAGAGTCCTAAAGAAAGGTCTTTGAAGAAAGGTGGGTTTTTTATCATGCAGAACAGCATCGTGAAATGCTGACCTGTCTGTCAACCAGAACATCTAACTTAAAGGCAGGGGAGAGCAAGCAAGGAAGAGGGAATGAGTAAGATTCAATTCCAGGAGACATTTCTGAGAAAACAGTAAAACATGGTTCCCACAGAAGAGTGTCTGATGTTTATAAAGATGAGAGTGATAAAAGGAATAGGGAAAAGTAGGGGTAAAAGGCAAAGCCCCAAAGGGTCAAAGACAAGAGTCTGTTTTTCTGGGGGGTGTGGTAGTGACAAGAATGCTGTTCTCATCTCTAAATTTGAAGTGTTTTATATGAGGGAGGACCAGAAGTAACCACAAGTGAAAGAGCTCTATTACAAACAGTCAGGTTTCAGTTAGGATATGCAGAAGAAATTTTTACAGGGACTACTGAATGTTTATTTTCAATAGAGTGAGGATTTAGAGGGCAAAGTAGAAAGCAGTGTGGGATGGTAAGAGGTAGTTAAGTCAATGTAGAAAATTAAACAGGTCAGACTCCTTGGTGAATCATTCCTCTCTGCAAGGAGTCAATCAGAAGTAGACGCAAATATGCCTTCAAAGGTCCTAATACAGAGGAATGTGGCCAGAACCAGATCAACTGGTGCTCAGGTCTCTAAGAAGATGTCATAAATCAGTAAATTTTGGCTATCCCAATGGATTATTTTCAGCAGTTTTCTTTTCTTTGTGTTCAGGAAATTGTCTTTTCTATGTGCCATATGTGTATACACTTGTTACTTGTTTCTTATAACCCTCTTACATCTTATCTACTTTGGGGCCAAGTCAATTTGAAATCACTTAGTATGCTGCACATTTCATGCAATTCTGATAAAATGGATTAGATATTCTTCTAATAGAATCAGTATCTCAGATGTGCCTAACAGATGGAGTTTGTGAAACATTAGAATCCTCAATGTGGCATCATTCACATCGTATTCTTGGATATTCAAAAAGACAGAAATTTGTCCTGGTGTGATGGATGTGTAAATGGCTATGTTTATCATACTTTGGAAATGGTTTTGATTCTGTGAGTGAAATCTGAGGTAACGGATACTTGTACTGAAGTCTCGGAAAGTACAATGAGAGGTGCTCTAGCACGTTCCAAAGATCAGCATATCCCTTCAGGACACTTTCAGTCACCTTTCCTCTCATTTCCTCCTCTTCCCAGCTTTAGAGCTCACTTGCTTATTTCCTCACTTTGCTTTTCCTAAAACATATCTTTCTGTCTGTTTTATTTATTGAAGTGTTCTCAGTAATTAACATAGTACCTGATGAATAGTAGCTGCTTAATAAACATTTATTGAATAAAGAAATATTCTTGGCTGAACATTTTACTGACAATTGCTAGGGATGCAATAAAATACAGAGGGCATGAGTTAGATCTTCTATAAAAATAGAAGAAAGAGTCAAAGGACATCACATGGGATCTCATAATGAAGATAAGAATGTATTCCAAAATCCTTATTCATTCATGGACTCATCAAATTTTTCCTTCCTATTTACCTGTTTTCTTTCCTTCTTCCCACCCTCTCTCTTTTCCTTCCTTCCTTTTTTTATTCCCCATTCCTATCATTATTAAATGTGAAATTGGTCCCCAACTATTTTGTTAGGCTCTTCCTGTGAACTTCAGCTCATTCCAATACACACTTCTCTTTATCTCTGACATTCTTCATAGATTGTGATAAATGGCATAAATTTATGCTTGTTTTAATTTTTCTTTGAAAGTTTATTTATTTTTAATTTTATTATTATTTATGTTACAATATTGTATTGGTTTTGCCATACATCGAATATTTTTAATTATTGTGTTTGTCATAAGGTGGTGGACACCAGATAGTTTGAAAGATTATGATTGCATGTAGCTAGATAGAGTCCCCTGGAAAGACGCAAGGAATTCTCCTAACTTTGCAAAAAAGAATAACAAAAAAATGTTCATTTAGACATCAGTTGATACTCATAGTCAGTGTGTTATCACAACTCTAAGTCAATGTAAATATAAACAATGCATATGATGATTCAGCAATGTGCCCAAGGAAGCACAGTGCTTGTCAATCCTAAAGTAGTGAACCAATGTTATTAATAAAAAGCCTCTTCTTATATTGTGGCTTCGCAGGTGGCACTAGTTGTAAAGAACCTGCCTGACAGTGCAAGAGATATAAAAGACACGGGTTCAGTCCCAGGATTGGGAAGATCCCCTGGAGTAGGGCAAGGCAACCCACTCCAGTATTCTTGCCTAGAATCCATGGACAGAGGAGACAGTCAGGATACAGTCCAGAGGGTCACAAAGAGTCAGACATGACTGAAACGACTTAGCATACATGCACATTGTGTATAGATAAAGTATATTTGGATAGTTAAAAAAAAAATACAGGTAATTTCCTGTTTGTGGAGGATGCAAGATACGTCTTCTCACTCTGTTGAAGTATGACCACTCCACTTTGTTTCAACTGCAGAAAAAGCTCCAGGACATTATTAAATGAAAATCAAAGGGCACAGTGTAAAAAATCCAAATAAATTCAATTTAATGGCAAATCATTTGATCTGTCTGTGTGTACATATGTATGTATGTGTATAAATGTGTATGCAGTTGCATAAAGTGATGGGCAAAGATATGTGTGTGTGTGTTCAATTGTGTCCAACTCTTTGCGACCCACTAGACTGTAGCCACTCAGGCTCTTCTGTCCATGGAATGTCTCAGGCAAGGATACTATAGTGGGTTGCCATTTCCTACTACAGGGAATCTTCCTGACCCAGGAATTGAACCTGCCTCTGTTGTGTCTCCTGCATTGGCAGGCAGATTCTTTACCACTGCACCACCTGGGGTTCAATTCAGTTCAGTGGCTCAGTCATGTCTGACTCTTTGCAACCCCATGGACTGCAGCAGGCCAGGTTTCTCTGTCCGTCACCAACTTCTGGAGCTTGCTCAAACTCATGTCCATTGAGTCAGTGATACCATCCAACCATCTTATCCTCTTTCATTTCCTTCTCCTCCTACCTTCAATCTTTCCCAGCATCAGGGTCTTTTCAAATGAGTCAGTTCTTCACATCAGGTGGCCAAAGTACTGGAGCTTCAGCTTCAGCATCAATCCTTCCAATGAATATTCAGGACTGATTTCCTTTAGGATGGACTGGTTTGATTTCCTTGCAGTCCAAGGGATTCTCAAAAGTCTTCTCCAACACCACAGTTCAAAAGCATCAATTCTTTGGTGCTCAGCTTTCTTTATAGTCCAACTCTCACACCAATACATGACTATTGGAAAAACCATAGCTTTGACTAGATGGACCTTTGTCACCAAAGTAATGTCACTGCTTTTTAATATGCTATCTAGGTTGGTCATAGCTTTTCTTTCAAGGAGCAAGCATCTTTTAATTTCATGACTGCAGTCACCATCTGCAGTGATTTTTGAGCCCCCCAAAATAAAGTCTCTCACTGTTTCATTGTTTCCCCATTAATTTGCCATGAAGTGATGGGACTGGATGCCATGATCTTAGTTTTTTGAATGATGAATTTTAAGCCAACCTTTTCACTCTCCTCTTTCATTTTCATCAAGGGGAAGCCTTTCGTCAGGGAAACCTTTCACCTGGGGAACTGTGAAAAAAAATATATGTGATTGTAATAAACAGGCTGATATGATATACATTAAACTGTTAGAAAAGGACAGTGGGAGAAATCTCCTTCATTTGGTGGAATGAAGGAGATACAGCTATGAGCCTTCACTTTTGCTCTGCCTGAGACTTTTATGATGAGATGGATCTATGTGCTGCTTAGAGAATATAGAAAATGGTGAAAACTCTTTATAGAGGCAGAACTTCTAGACAGATTAAAAATAAATATTAACTTAGTTTTTGTTTCCTTAAAAATGTTTTATCACAAACATGTGTTCTAGAGTAATAACAAAATAACATTTCAGATTTTCCTCTGAGTAAGATCAATATGCAAGTGAAACAACTGTAATAATATGCGTTTCTGAGTATGGATTTGTCCTGGGTCCAAATGAAAGAAGCCTTTGGAACAGAAGAATTATTTGTATTTTCCTTATATTTTCATCTTTAACACACTGAAACCACCATTTTATTGACACGAGGAGGAGCCATGACAAACTATTAATACCTCTTCACTTTATTCCTGTGTTAAAATTATGATTCTTAGTTTCCTTATCATTCATAGCCACATCAACCAATGAAGCACTTCTTCCTTGTCCTCTTTCTCTTCTTTTCCTTATCCATCTTCTTCCATTTCTCTTCCCTTCATTTCCCTCATGTCTTACTGCTCTTCTGATTCTCCTTCCAAATGATTCTAGATTTGCTCTCGTGACGGCTCCCCCAACTCTGCCCCCCCATCTTCCCACCAGAGATACTGCACAGGTGCAGCCCCGTCTGTCCCAGTGTGCCTCTCTCAGGACGCAGTAGTACACAGCAGCGTCTCTCAGGGTGAGCTGGGGCAGGACCAAGGTGCTGGACTTTCTGTCTGAAGCTATGGTCAGAGAGGCCATGCTGCTGTTCACTGTGCCTCTTAAGCCATGAATGACATACTGTGGACTCTGATTGGGATTTTGCCGATACCAATGGATATAGTCATTTCCACCAATGGTAGAGTGGTTACAAGGCAGGTTTACATCCTCTCCTTCGGCACAATCCATGGAGCTGGGCTGGGTGGTCTTAGCATTAATCACAGTCCCTAAAGGGTCAAGAATATAAAATTATCCCCTGACAACAAATCAGTGTAATTCTGTGGATCAAGGGCACAACTACCCCCTACTCCAGTGTTTTTATCTATGTCCTGAGAAATATTATTGATGCCTATTATATAAGGACCAAAGACACATGGCAAGAATCTAAGAACTCTACAAGCTTTATCCCAGGGTCCTTGGCTCAATAACCCCAGAGATTTCTTCCAACCTACTTACTGCTAAGGTCTCTTCCGGATCATGGCTATGGAATAACATGTCATGTTGAAATTTGCGCTCACTAGCAAATGCATAGATCTGTTCTCAATTCCATTGCAATAATGCTGAATAAAACACAGGAAGAAGAGTAGAGAGCAAGTGACGCTTTATGGTCCCTTGGCCTCAAAGTCAACCTTTGTAGACATAGAACACTTACCCAAGGTCAGAAAAACAGTTATTCCAATCACCAGCCTCATACTTCAAGGACAAACCAGGATTGTGGGCTCAGAGCTCACACTTGTGTCTGCTCCTAGGCTTGTTTCCAGAGAACAGAAACAACTGTTGCTGTTAGAGACTTACAACCAGTGCAGGTATCTGTTGCAGTGTGTTGTTGCCAGGATCGCTCAGCCAATGATCAAGCAGTTCCTTGTCTAGGTCTTCCTGCCCTGTTTTAGTCACATCCCACAAAGAAGGCGAGACATCCCCAACTCACAGGGTACTGACTAATATTCTCGTGAAGTTTAAAGTCTGGCTCTGGAAAAGGAACATCAATCACAATAATGTGTCTATCCAGAACCTGTGTTCTATCATTTCTTCTTCAAAGAAATTTTCTGATGCTCTGTGAAGCATGTGGAAAACATTGTTTAATCTCAGAAAACTTTACTGAGCTCTATATTGTAAAGAGATGAAAATTCCCATCCACGTTCTAGCAAATGTACGTGAGATTTCAAAGTAGGCTTGGTTTTTCTGAGTGACAGGACATATTAGTAACATTGACACAAAAAGCTAAACGTCTTGAGCTCAGACTTTGAAGCTCAGCATCCTGAAAAGGTCCTTGGAATCATGCATCTGTCTCCATCTAGGCAGACATTTCTCAATGCATCGGTTCTTGATATAGTAACTGATGACAAGGATGGTATTCTCCTCATCCTCCTTGAACAATGGTCCTTAATCCTTATGCCCTCTGTGCCCAAGTTTGTAGGTGCTCTGCACCAAAGATGCAGACACTGAGAGAAAAGACAGAAGGGAAAGCAAACTATCTGGGGTGGTGAAGGGTGAAGGTGGGTGATCCTGGCAGAAAAAGAGGAGTGAAGAGAAAAGAGTGTAAGGAATAGGGAAGGAAGAGTTAACCAGGGGTGGAAAATGGGAAAGCAGGGTTTAGGGAGGTACATGGAAAAGGTTTAGGCTATAAGGCTATGATTCCCTGAATCCTTCACCCCATGCACTCAACAAAGGATTATAAAATCAGTTTATCAAAAGACAATGAAAATCTGTCATTTTTCTTCACTTTTCTGTGGAACATCGATGGAAAACATGTTTCCTTTCTTTTATAGCCAGAAAGGACCACTGTTTCCAAATAAAGCAGCCCCCTCTTGTGACTGAATAAACAAACTGCAGAGCTAAACTCCCACCAGAAGTCAACCTTTTGAAAAGTTCCTCATCTTGAAAGGTAAATATCCCTGGTGGCTCAGCTGGTAAAGAATCCGTCTGTAATGTAGGCAATGGGGGTTCAATCCCTGGATGAGGAATATCCTCTGGTAAAGGAAATGGCTGCCCACTCCAGTGTTCTTGCCTGGGTAAATCCATGGACAGAGGAGCCTGTGGGCTACAGTCCATGGTGTCCCAAGAGCTGGACACGACTGAGAACACACACACATCGTAGTTGTACCACCTCTGTACTCAGCTGTGTTTTCTTAGTTCTATACCGAGCCACAAAAGATTTTAATTATTTTTGGCTTCTTTGTTTTGTCATACCCCCATTATGAACCTCAGTTGTCAGCTTCTTTGTAGTTTTCCTTTTGTCTTTAACCTTCCCATATTTTAAGGTTATTCAATGTTTATAAAGAGAAGTTGCTACATATAAAGCACTCAAGAGTTATCTGTTTTCTGAATGAGTAGATGAGCTCTGGGGTCAAGTGCTTTTCCATAGTCCAAATCTTGCTCCAAAGGAGCCCCCTAAAATGATACACTCTGGCTGGCAATAAAAGCTGGAGATGATTTTCACAGTTAGGAGAGTTTTGGCTCATTTCACATAGATTAAAAAAATGGGAATAATGAAACCTACCTCTCAGGATTTTTATATTTAAATTAGATAATGAATCTGAAATGGAAACCAGTGCCTGACAAAGAGAAAGCTCAATAAATACCAACTTTCTTTATTCTAGTAAAACCTACCTCTCCTTCAATGTCCAGGTCTGTGACCTATTACTGTTTGTTCTTTACTCCGCATCGGTTCAATGATGGAAGCTTCTAGGAAATTCACTTAATCAATTATTTTTCTGGAGACAGTCATTATTTTTCCCTATTCCCTGGGGTCATATTCTCCTAGCCACATTGACACACTCAGAAAACTGAAAGGACCCAGATGGAATCCTCAGATAAGGTTTTATTTTCATTAAAGTTTTTATATATTTATTACCTATTGGATATCACATTTCTCAGTTGGCTTTCCAAGATTTTGTCATTCTCATTATCTGTTTTCTTATTGATTTGAGGAACTTTTAACATATTCTGTTTAACATAATCTTCATCTGAGTCCTTTTTCAGAAATACATATTGCAAATATAGTTTATCAGTCTGTGCACTGACTTTCAAAACTCTTAGTAGTGATTTATAACAAACAGAATTTAAAAATACATTTTCATATTCATAAGATACTACCTTGAAAGTTTTGTTTTTTTCTCTTTAAGCATTTAAAAAATATTTTAAGGTAATTATTGATAAGTATGATCCCATTGCCATTTACTTTATTGTTTGGGGTTCAAATTTATACACCGTTTTTGTGTTTCCTGTCTAGAGAATATCCTTTAGTATTTGTTGGAGAGCTGGTTTGGTGGTGCTGAATTCTCTCAGCTTTTGCTTGTCTGTAAAGCTTTTGATTTCTCCTTCATATTTGAATGAGATCCTTGCTGGGTAGAATAATCTGGGCTGTAGGCTATTTTCTTTCATCACTTTAAGTATGTCTTGCCATTCCCTCCTGGCTTGAAGAGTTTCTATTGAAAGATCAGCTGTTATCCCTTTGGGAATTCCCTTGTGTGTTATTTGTTGTTTTTCCCTTTCTGCTTTTAATATTTGTTCTTTGTGTTTGATCTTTGTTAATTTGATTAATATGTGTCTTGGGGTGTTTTGCCTTGGGTTTATCCTGTTTGGGACTCTCTGGGTTTCTTGGACTTGAGTGATTATTCCCTTCCCCATTTTAGGGAAGTTTTCAACTATTATCTCCTCAAGTATTTTCTCATGGTCTTTCTTTTTGTCTTCTTCTTCTGGGACTCCTATGATTCGAATGTTGTAGCATTTAATATTGTCCTGGAGGTCTCTGAGATTGTCCTCATTTATTTTAATTAGCTTTTCTTTTATCCTCTCTGATTCATTTATTTCTACCATTCTATCTTCTAATTCACTAATCCTATCTTCTGCCTCTGTTATTCTACTATTTGTTGCCTCCAGAGTATTTTTGATATCATTTATTGCATTATTCATTATATATTGACTCTTTTATGTTTCTTCTAGGTCCTTGTTAAACCTTTCCCAACCAAAAGACAAAGACTGGCTGAATGGATACAAAAACAAGACCCCTACATATGTTGTCTACAAGGGACTCACCTCAAAATGGGAGACACATACAGACTGAAAGTGAAGGGCTGGAAAAAGATATTCCATGCAAATAGAGACCAAAAGAAAGCAGGAGTAGCAATACTCATATCAGATAAAATAGACTTTAAAACAAAAGCTGTGAAAAGAGACAAAGAAGGTCACTACATAATGATCAAAGGATCAATCCAGAAGAAGATATAACAATTATAAATATATATGCACCCAACATAGGAGCACCACAATATGTAAGACAAATGCTAACAAGTATGAAAGGAAAAATTAACAATAACACAATAATAGTGGGAGACTTTAATACCCCACTCACACCTATGGATAGATCAACTAAACAGAAAATTTACAAGGAAACACAAACTTTAAATGATACAATAGACAAGTTAGACTTAATGAATATATATAGGACATTTCATCCCAAAACAATGAATTTCACCTTTTTCTCAAGTGCACACTGAACCTTCTCCAGGACAGATCACATCCTGGGCCATAAATCTAGCTTTGGTAAATTCAAAAAAAAAATGAAATCATTCCAAGCATCTTTTCTGACCACAATGCAGTAAGATTAGATCTCAATTACAGGAGAAAAACTATTAAAAATTCCAACATATGGAGGCTGAACAACATGCTGCTGAATAACCAACAAATCACAGAAGAAATCAAAAAAGAAATCAAAATTTGCATAGAAACTAATGAAAATGAAAACACAACAACCCAAAACCTGTGGGACACTGTAAAAGCAGTGCTAAGGGGAAAGTTCATAGCAATACAGGCATACCTCAAGAAACAAGAAAAAACTCAAATAAATAACCTAACTCTACACCTAAAGCAACTAGAAGAGGAAGAAATGAAGAACCCCAGGGTTAGTAGAAGGAAAGAAATCTTAAAAATTAGGGCAGAAATAAATGCAAAAGAAACAAAAGAGACCATAGCAAAAATCAACAAATCCAAAAGCTGGTTCTTTGAGAGGATAAATAAAATTGACAAACCATTAGCCAGACTCATCAAGAAACAAAAGGGAGAAAAATCAAATCCATAAAATTAGAAATGAAAATGGAGAGATCACAACAGACAACACAGAAATACAAAGGCTCATAAGAGACTACTATCAGCAATTATATGCCAATAAAATGGACAATGTGGAAGAAATGGACAAATTCTTAGAAAAGTACAACTTTCCAAAACTCGACCAAGAAGAAATAGAAAATCTTAACAGACTCATCACAAGCACGGAAATTGAAACTGTAATCAGAAATCTTCCAGCAAACAAAAGCCCAGGTCCAGACGGCTTCACAGCTGAATTCTACCAAAAATTTAGAGAAGAGCTAACACCTATCCTACTCAAACTCTTCCAGAAAATTGCAGAGGAAGGTAAACTTCCAAACTCATTCTATGAAGCCACCATCACCCTAGTACCAAAACCTGACAAAGATGCCACAAAAAAAGAAAACTACAGGCCAATATCACTGATGAACATAGATGCAAAAATCCTTAACAAAATTCTAGCAATCAGAATCCAACAACAGAAAGAAAAACACCAATACAGTATACTAATGCATATATATGGAATTTAGAAAGATGGTAACAATAACCCTGTGTACGAGACAGCAAAAGAGACACTGATGTATAGAACAGTCTTATGGACTCTGTGGGAGAGGGAGAGGGTGGGAAGATTTGGGAGAATGGCATTGAAACATGTAAAATATCATGTATGAAACGAGTTGCCAGTCCAGGTTCGATGCACGATACTGGATGCTTGGGGCTGGTGCACTGGGACGACCCAGAGGGATGGAATGGGGAGGGAGGAGGGAGGAGGGTTCAGGGTGGGGAATACATGTATACCTGTGGCGGATTCATTTTGATATTTGGCAAAACTAATACAGTTATGTAAAGTTTAAAAATAAAATAAAATTAAAAAAAAAAAAAAGAATCCAACAACATATTAAAAAAATCATACACCATGACCAAGTGGGCTTTATCCCAGGGATGCAAGGATTCTTCAATATCCATGAATCAATCAATGTAATACACCAGATTTACAAATTGAAAAATAAAAACCATATGATTATCTCAATAGATACAGAGAAAGCCTTTGACAAACTCAACATCCATTTATGATAACTCTCCAGAAAGCAGGAATAGAAGGAACGTACCTCAACATAATAAAAGCTATATATGACAAACCCGCAGCAAACATTATCCTCAATGGTGAAAAATTGAAAGCATTTCCTCTAAAGTCAGGAACAAGACAAGGGTGCTCACTTTCACCATTACTATTCAACATAGTTTTGGAAATTTTGGCCACAGCAATCAGAGCAGAAAAAGAAAAAAAGCAGTCCAAATTGGAAAAGAAGAAGTAAAGCTCTCACTGTTTGCAGATGACATGATCCTCTATATAGAAAACCCTAAAGACTCCATCAGAAAATTGCTAGAACTAATCAATGAATATAGTAAAGTTGCAGGATATAAAATCAACACAGAGAAATCCCTTGCATTCCTATACACTAATAATGAGAAAATAGAAAGAGAAATTAAGGAAAAATTCCATTCACCATTGCAACGAAAAGAATAAAATACTTAGGAATATATCTACCTAAAGAAACTAAAGACCTATATATAGAAAACTATAAAACACTGGTGAAAGAAATCAAAGAGGACACTAATAGATGGAGACATATACCATGTTCATGGATTGGAAGAATCAATATAGTGAAAATGAGCAATCCCTATCAAGCTATCAATGGTATTCTTCACAGAGCTAGAACAAATAGTTTCACAGTTTGTATGGAAATACAGAAAACCTCGAATAGCCAAAGCAATCTTGAGAAAGAAGAATGGAACTGGAGGAATCAAGCTGCCTGACTTCAGGCTCTACTACAAAGCCACAGTCATCAAGACAGTATGGTACTGGCACAAAGACAGAAATATAGATCAATGGAACAAAATAGAAAGCCCAGAGATAAATCCATGCACATATGGACACCTTATCTTTGACAAAGGAGGCAGGAATATAAAATGGATTAAAGACAATCTCTTTAACAAGTGGTGCTGGGAAAACTGGTCAACCACTTGTAAAAGAATGAAACTAGAACACTTTCTAACACAATACACAAAAATAAACTCAAAATGGATTAAAGATCTAAATGTAAGACCAGAAACTATTAAACTCCTAGAGGAGAACATAGGCAAAATGCTCTCCGACATACATCACAGCAGGATCCTCTATGACCCACCTCCCAGAATATTGGAAATAAAAGCAAAAATAAACAAATGGGACCTAATTAACCTTAAAAGCTTCTGCACAACAAAGGAAACTATAAGCAAGGTGAAAAGACAGCCTTCAGAATGGGAGAAAATAATAGCAAATGAAGCAACTGACAAACAACTAATCTCGAGAATATACAAGCAACTCCTACAGCTCAACTCCAGAAAAATAAATGACCTGATCAAAAAATGGGCCAAAGAACTAAATAGACATTTCTCCAAAGAAGACATACAGATGGCTAACAAACACATGAAAAGATGCTCAACATCACTCATTATCAGAGAAATGCAAATCAAAACCACTATGAGGTACCATTTCACACCAGTCAGAATGGCTGCGATCCAAAAGTCTACAAGCAATAAATGCTGGAGAGGGTGTGGAGAAAAGGGAACCCTCTTACACTGTTGGTAGGAATGCAAACTAGTACAGCCACTATGGAGAACAGTGTGGAGATTCCTTAAAAAACTGGAAATAGACCTGCCTTATGATCCAGCAATCCCACTGCTGGGCATACACACTGAGGAAACCAGAAGGGAAAGAGACACATGTACCCCAATGTTCATCGCAGCACTGTTTATAATAGCCAGGACATGGAAGCAACCTAGATGTCCATCAGCAGATGAATGGATAAGAAACCTGTGGTACATATACACAATGGAGTATTACTCAGCCATTAAAAAGAATGCATTTGAGTCAGTTCTAATGAGGTGGATGAATCTGGAGCCTATTATACAGAGTGAAGTAAGCCAGAAAGAAAAACACCAATACAGTATACTAATGCATATATATGGAATTTAGAAAAATGGTAACAATAAGCCTGTATACGAGACAGCAAAAGAGACACTGATGTATAGAACAGTCTTTTGGACTCTGTGGGAGAGGGAGAGGGTGGGATGATTTGGGAGAATGGCATTGAAACATGTATAATATCATATATGAAAAAAGTCGTCAGTCCAGGTCCGATGCATGATACTGGATGCTTGGGGCTGGTGTACTGGAACAACCCAGAGGGACGGTATGGGGAGGGAGGCGGGAGGAGGGCTCAGGATGGGGAACACGTGTATACCTGTGGCGGATTCATTTTTATATATGGTAAAACCAATACAATATTGTAAAGTTAAAAAAATAAACTTAAATTAAATTTAAAAGAAAATTAAAAAATAAAAAATATTTTACCTTGGTGGCTTCTATTGCTTCTGATGTGAAGTTAGGTATCATTCTTAATGATGTTTCCCAGAATACAATATGGAAAGTGTCCATGGATATTGGCAAGATTGTTTCCACTTAGATAGATTTTTGAATTTGCCTTCAATCATTGCAGTGAAAGTCGCAATCTTCTGCCAAAACCAGAGTGGTGGACTTGCAGAATTCCTTATTCAAATTTATGGCTTTCCTCATAGCATTGCTCCTGAATAAGGAGATTGTTTTGTAGGAAGTCAAGTATGGCAGTGAGTGGAAATGCTTGCTATGAACAAAGAGGTTATGGGATGGGTAATAGAAGAGGTAGTTATAAATACCAGCTATAATCATGTGGTCATTTTCAGGAATGAGAACAATAATACTTAAGTGAATTTGTTTTTCATTTTGATATAAATATATTTATGTATCACATTAACCAATTTTAATTCCCCTCTCCCGTTTGCCTGCATGTAGTAACGTAAGATATGCTAATATAAGTCGATCTTATATCTTATCATAGCTTAGTAGTGCCTGGAAAATCCCATGGATGGAGAAGCCTGGTAGGCTGCAGTCCATGGGGTCGCTAAGAGTCGGACATGACTGAGCGACTTCACTTTCACTTTCATGTATTGGAGAAGGAAAATGGCAACCCACTCCAGTGTTCTTGCCTGGAGAATCCCAGGGACGGGGGAGCCTGGTGGGCTGCCGTCTCTGGGGTCGCACAGAGTCGGACACGACTGAAGCGACTTAGCAGCAGAAGCAGCAGTGAAGATAAAGGATTCAATGGGAGAATGTGGCTTAGCTAGAAAAGAAAATAACTTCACTCCCAAATGGATAAATGAACTAGCTATAATCTTCGCAGGATGAGGTTAGAATCTTTTGGGTTGAATGAGGAATTACTGCATTATATTAGCAAGAACTGTGGTGTTGGAAAAGACTCTTGAGAGTCCCTTGGACTGCAAGGAGATCAAGCCAATCAATCCTAAAGGAAATCAATCCTGAATATTCATTTGAAGAACTGATGCTGAAGCTGAAACTCCAGTAATTTGGCCACTTGATGAGAAGAGCCACTCATTGGGAAAGACCCTGGTGCTTGGAAAGATTGAACACAAAAGGAGAAGGGGGCAGCAGAGGATGAGATTGTTAGATAGCATTACCAAATCAAGGGACGTGAATTTGAGCAAACTCTGGAAGATGGTGGAGGATAGAGGAGCTTGGCATGCTGCAGTCCATGGGGTCACAAAAAGTCAGACATGACTTAGTGACTGAACAGCAACAACAACATTAGCAAGAAGCATAGATTTACTTTCTTTATTCAAAAGTTGTTAAGAGAGTACAGATGGATGCCAGGTTAACAAACAGGGTACTGTAGCAGCTTTGTACTATCTAAACTAACTGGAAATAGAAAGTGTTTCCCACATTGTTCTTGGTTAGGATTGGCCACAAAAGAAATTTGTGTAACATTTGCAAGGTGATTGTGATGAAGTAGCCATAGGTTTTATGTTTCGGAGGTTGGTACAGGGCTCCAGAGACTATGGTTATTCAATCATATTGCTGCTGCTGATCTGATAGCTCAACTTATTGTTGACTCACAACTCCTTCACTTCCCACCAAACCTCCTCCTTGTCTTCTCTGCTTTGGGCCGAGTATGCAGGTAGCATGACGCCAAATGACACCCACTTCTCCTAAGGTCACCCGCTACTGTTGAGACTGAAGGAGGTGAAACAGGCAAATTTTAGTGTGTCTTTGTGGTTTCCATTTACCTCATGGCTCTAGTTTGTCCTTATGAGTCTTAGTTTGTCCATGCTCTGGTCTATATCCAACTTTCTTCTTCAAATATTAGTCTAGCTGACAAACAATGAGTTCAGTCTCAACATCAGATACCAAGATAACAGATTTGTATACACTCTTCCACCAGATCTAGCAATTACCTGAGCCCTAATCTTTATAACTAATTTCTTATTCCACACCACTGGTGGTTCTGCTTCTTTGATTGTACCTTCAGTGACACAATACTAAGAATAAAGGACTAAGGAAATTATTTTTATGATGATTCCAAGTAACTATACCCAGATTTGTGATGCGAGTGTATTTTAGTGAAACCGTCACTTTTAATTATTTATGGAGCAAGTTTAGACAACTTTACACATGTTCTGTATGATTGATTTAAAGTCAAAAATTCAACAAGAGAATGTTAACAGTAGAAAATTACTCTGGACACCAAATAACAAGGAAGAAGCTTTTACTTAGAATTAAATTCTATGATCCAGACCACAGATGAAGCAACCACACGATTACCATTTCTTGCTGGGATCTGCAGGTGTGCATCTCAGCTGGAGTCCTGAAGCATGGAGGCTCTCTCTTATTAAGCTCTGGGGTTTTTGTTCAGCTTTTCCCATTACTTCAACCACTGTGAGTTCACGAAGAGCACAGAAGTACTTTGCAGTATCTTCCAGCTGTAAGGCTGAAATGGTGAGGCTGATGGAGTTATCTGCTTTCTGGAAGTTTACAGAGTAACGGCCGTCCCTTGCATTCCCATCGTCTGAATACTGACGAATGAGGTAAGTCATCTGTCCACTGGGAAGCTGCTTGTACCAAAAAATGGAGTAGAAGATCATGTACCAACTGACTTCATACTGACAGTTCAGAGTGACTGACTGCTCCACTTGACGGGTTATGTCTGGCTGGTCTTGAGTAACTTTCTGGGCCACACCAGATCCTGTGGAAAAAATCAGAAAACAGAGATGAAGCAGTGAATAAAATAGTGTAGGAATTAGACTCATTTAGGTCGCCAAAAAGAAAAACTAAACTGAAATCCTAAGATGCTTGCTTTTCTCCAGTCCTCCTTTCCTCCCCAAGTCCCGGTGAAGCACCGTGCGCCTGTGTGCAGGCCTTTCACCCTGAACACTCACACCCATGCTTGAAAGCATCCCTACCAGAGAAGGTGACGGCCAGGAGCACCCAGAGCAGGCTGGAGAGCGGCATGAGGCATGGATTCCCCTGCACAAATCTGTTTAATTCTACCTCAAGCTGAGATTTCAGTGTCTTTAAGTGCCTGAGAGCACATATACATAAGTACCTGGGTTCCTTGTGACTCTCCCCCAAGACAGGAAGTGGGGTTTGTCATGTAGATCAACCACATGGTCTGTGCACAGATGGAAAAAGTCTCAGTTCAGTTCAGTCGCTCAGTCCTGTCCGACTCTTTGTGACCCCATGGACTGCAGCAGGCCAGGCTTCCCTGTCCATCACCAATTCCCAGAGTTTACTCAAAGTCATGTCCATTGAGTCGGTGATGCCATCCAACCATCTCATCCTCTGTTATCCTGTTCTTCTCCTGCTTCAATCTATCCCAGCATCAAGGTCTTTACAAATGAGTCAGTTTTTCGCATCAGGTGGTCAAAGTATTGGGGTTTCAGCTTCAGTATCAATTCTTTCAATGAATATTCCGGACTGATTTCCTTTAGGAGGGACTGGTTTGATCTCCTTGCAGCCCAAGGGGCTCTCAAGAGTTTTCTCCAACGCTACAGTTCAAAAGCATCAATTCTTTGGTACTCAACTTTCTTTATGGTCCAATTCTCACATCCATACATGATTACTGGAAAAACCATAGCTTTAAGTATATGACTACTGTCTGGCTCATCACAAATCTTTACTTTGTCTACCTATTTTTCCCTGGTCATTATGTTTGGCAGATTCTGAAAAGGGGCATGAAGAAAGCAATTAATATTAAAGGTTTGAACTGAGGGAAACTGAAGATTAAACAAGTTGACATACATTGGTAATTATTCAGTAAAATGATTTTTCCATCCTGTTTAAGATATAATTTTGTGTAGCCTATGAAACATTCTTGTAATCTACTGATTAGTCATTCATTAACCTTTACTTACTTGTCTCCATCCAGTATCTAGTGACTGTTTTAAAATATTCACAGATTTTAGGCCTTTTGGGTAAAAAGCAATCTTATCCAAAATAATTAATGTATCTCTCTCTCTCTCTTTTTTTTTATTTCTATTTTTTTTACTGAGTTCCAGGGCTCTACTCAGATTTTTCAATAAATAAAATTACTTCCACATGAAATGATTTTTTAAAAATCAGTCCATCTGATTTTCAGAGCTTATTCAGTGGTTTGCATTTAAATGAAATTATAACAGGAATAAAATATTCTTTTGAAATCTGATATTGCTTCTTATGCATTAGACTTTGAGGGGGATCAGGGTATTCAATCCTCTTACCTCTAAATGTAGAATTGTACTTATTAGATCATGTGTCCTAGAATTATCATGTCACATTTCCTGTCTCATTGGTCCAGAGTATTCCATCTCACTTGTTAGTCACTCTTTATTATTTTTCTTTGTAAAATAAAGTTAAGATAGACATGCTGGAGTTTTCCTTGATGTAATGCTATAATGCACTCCTAGGAAACTTAATATCTACAGACTGCAAACACTTAGTACCTGTCAACCCCACAGAAGCTGGTGACTGAAGTTCTCTGCACTGTTTCATGTCCATGTGGAATGCAGCTGTCAATCTTCCATTTGGTTTCATTGCTGTAATAGATGAATTAATATAAAAGAACAAAAGCAAAGAGGCAAGTAGAATAGAAAATACAGACAAGTTCTAAAACAGTGCCAGTTCACATAATTTAAGATCAAGATAACTCATGAATGAGTGAAGCAGAAAGGAAAGGTTGTATTTATCTGAGACATCTACTCTTCTGTCCCATTTCACTTCTGAGTGCTGGCAGGCAATGAATGCCTGGGCTTGAAATTATTTGTAACTAAGCAGAGGAGATCATGAATGACCACAGCAGCCTGTGCAGCAGCATGATATTATAAAATATAGATATATATTAATACAATAATTGCATATATATTAGGAAACTGATACTGATAAAATTTTTTATCAAAATACAGACTGTAATATTACCCATCAGTTTTTATATGTGCTCTTTGGTTTTGATATGAAGCTCTATGAAGTTTTATCACATATATAGGTTCTTGTACCACCACTAAAATCATGACACAGAAATGTTCCGTTTCTCTAAAGAAACCCTCTTTGCATACCTTCCCCGTCCCTGCAATTCTTTATAACCCCAGTAACTACTGATCCCCTTTTCATTTCTGTATTTTGTCCTTTTGAGAATATTGTATAAGTAGAATCATACTAGGTATATAATCATAATAATCCAATTAGTGTAATCATACACCATGTTGCCTCTGAGACTGACTTTTTTTTCATTCACCATAGCATCCTGAGATCCATCTAGACTATATTTGTTTAGTCACTAAGTCCTGTCTGACTCCTTTATGACCCCATATATTGTAGCCCGCCAGGCTCCTTTGTCTATGGAATTTCCCAGGCAAAAATACTAGACTGAGTTGCCATTTCCTTCTCCAGGGAATCTTCCCAACCCAAGGATAAAACCCAGGTCTTCTGCATTTCAGGCAGATTCTTTACCACTGATTCACCTAGGAAGGCCCATCTATGCTGCTAAATGTATCAGTAGTCTGTTTCTTTTAATCACTACAAACTGTCACCAACTTATGGTATTGATTTCGGTTTTTTTTTTTTTTTACTTTCCAGTGGTAAGAAAGCAATACACATTCAGTAGAAACCATACTTGGAATTTTTAAATTTGATCTTTTCCCATCCTAGCAACATGTGGCATATATTCCAGAATGACTGGACCATTCTGGATGACTCTGGGCAGCAGCAGTGAGCTGAGCTCCTGGCCAGCCCTGAAATCATGAGTGTAAACAACCGACACACTTACATTCATTCTGTACTCATACAACCATTCTGGTTTTCACTTTCAGTGTGTGTGTGCTAAGTCGCTGCTGTTGTGTCTGACTCTTTGTGACACTCTGGACTGTAGCCCAGCGGACTCCTCTGTCCATGGGATTCTCTAGGCAAGAATACTGGAGTGGGCTGCCATGTCCTCCTCCAGGGGACCTTCCCCATCCAGGGATTGAACCTGTGTCTTTTATGTTCCTTCATTGGCAGGCAGGTTCTTTACCACTAGCATCACCTGGGAAGCACCACTTTCAGTACAGTACTCAATAAATTACATGAGATTTTCAACACATTTGTATAAAATAGACTTTGTGTTAGATGAGTTCTCCCATCTGTAGGCTAATGTAAATGTTGAGCACCTTCAAGGGAGGCTGGGCTAGGTATATCAAATGTATTTTCCACCTATGATATTCTCAACTGAAAATGGTTTATTGAGACACAACTCTATTGAAAGTTGAGAAAAATCTGTAAATAAGATGTCATTGTACAAAAGATATATTACAGTTGCATTTACCCAGTGAAAGATACTTAGCTGATTTCCAGTTTTTGGTGACCACAAATATAGCTGCCATGAATATTCAGGTACAGATTTTTGTGTGAATGTTTTTCATTCTTCAAGCATAAATACCCAGGAGTGTGCTTTGCTGAGTTGTAAGGTAAGTGAGTATTTAAACTTATGCAAAAGTCTTGGACTGTTTTCCAGAATAACTGGACCATTCACCCACCAGCAATGTATGAGTGATCCAATTTCTCTGCATCTTTGCAAGAATTTGGCATTGTAAGTATTTTTAATTTTAGCCTTTATGATAGATGTGAAGTGGTATTGCTTTGTGGTTCTGCTTTATTGACTATGCCAAAGCCTTTGACTGTGTGGATCACAATAAACTGTGGAAAATTCTGAAAGAGATGGGAATACCAGACCACCTGACCTGCCTCTTGAGAAACCTGTATGCAGGTCAGGAAGCAACAGTTAGAAATGGACATGCAACAACAGACTGGTTCCAATAGGAAAAGGAGTATGTCAAGGCTGTATAATTAACTTCTATGCAGAGTACATCATGAGAAAGGCTGGGCTGGAAGAAGCACAAGCTGGAATCAAGATTGCTGGGAGAAATATCAATAACCTCAGATATGCAGATGACACCACCCTTATGGCAGAAAGTGAAGAGGAACTAAAAAGCCTCTTGATGAAAATGAAAGAGGAGAATGAAAAAGTTGGCTTAAAGCTCAACATTCAGAAAACGAAGATCATGGCATCCGGTCCCATCACTTCATGGGAAATAGATGGGGAAACAGTGGAAACAGTGTCAGACTTTATTTTGGGGGGCTCCAAAATCACTGCAGATTGTGACTGCAGCCATGAAATTAAAAGACGCTTACTCCTTGGAAGGAAAGTTATGACCAACCTAGATAGCATATTCAAAAGCAGAGACATTACTTTGCCAACAAAGGTCCATCTAGTCAAGGCTATGGTTTTTCCTGTGGTCATGTATGGACGTGAGAGTTGGACTGTGAAGAAAGCTGAGCACCAAAGAATTGATGCTTTTGAACTGTGGTGTTGGAGAAGACTCTTGAGAGTTCCTTGGACTGCAAGGAGATCCATCCAGTCCATTCTAAAGGAGATCAGTCCTGGGTGTTCATTGGAAGGACTGATGCTGAAGCTCAAACTCTAGTACTTTGGCTACGTCATGCAAAGAGTTGACTCACTGGAAAAGACTCTGATGCTGGGAGGGATTGGGGACAGGAGGAAAAGGGGACAACAGAGGATGAGATGGCTGGATGGCATCACTGACTTGATGGACATGAGTTCAAGTAAACTCCAGGAGTTGGTGAAGGACAGGGAAGCCTGGCGCACTGCGATTCATGGGGTCGCAAAGAGTCGGACACGACTGAGCAACTGAACTGAACTGAACTACTAACAACACTGACCATCTCTCTATATACTTATTTCCTTATCACATAGCTCTTTGGTAAAGTGTCTGAATCTTTTGTCCAGGTTTCAGCTGCATTGTTTGTTTCCTCATGCTGAGTTTTGAACAGTTCATTGTATTCTAAGTACAGATTTTTTATGAAAATGTATTTTGAAAATATTTCCTGCCATTTTGTGGTTTATCTTTTTCCTTTTCTTAACTGTGTCTTTCACAGAGAAAACATTTTTAATTTTGATGAAATCTAAGTTATTTATGTTGTATGGATTGTGTTTTGGTGTCATGTCAAAAATCTTTTTGTCTTACCCTAGATCATGAAGATATTCTCTTATATGTTTCCTAAAAGATTTAATATTACATTTTATAGTTGTATGTATAGTTCATTTTGAGACTGTACACCATTTTTTGTATAAGATGTAATATTTAGGTCAATTTTCAATTATTTTCCAAGAATATACAATCATCCCAACCTCATTTGCTCATAAGACTATGTTGTTACCTCTATTGAACTGTCTTTGCATTTGTCAAAAAATAAGTTTTCCTGTGTGGATCTACTTCTACACATTTACTCAGTGACATAAACTTGTTAATGATATTCTTTCATTACATTTATAACATTATAGAGCTTGTAGAATGGTTCTCTTTTTTATTACTTATATTAATAACTTGTCTTTTTTCTTTTTTCCCTTGATAATTATACCTAGGAATATATCGATTTTATTAATCATTTTAACAAAATTAAATTTGTGTTTCATGGTTATCACTATCGTTTTATTTATATTTCACCAATTGAACATTTTATTATTGCATCTTTCATTTTATGTTGGGTTTACTTTGCTTTTCTATCATTTTTTGCTGAGTCTTCCTAACAGTGTTTCAACATCTTTCTTTAGTAATATAAGTACTTAAAAAGATAAATTTCCTTTTATGTATTATTTTAGCTCCATCTCATACATATTTATATAAGTGCTCTCACAATATTTACTTTCAAAATATTTTCTAATAACCATTGTAATTGTTTCTTTAACCTAGAGTTATTTTAAAGTTAGTGCATATAATCCAAATATTTTGGAGTTTCTAGAGACATCTCTTTGCACTTGATTTTCTATATCATTTCCTTCTTGGTCAAAGAATAAATTCTGTATAATTTCAGTTTTATTAACTATATTAAGACTTGTTATGCACACACTGATGTGTGTGTGTTTGTTTGTACGTGTTTCATCTACACAGAGAAGTGTGGCTGGAGCCTCAGCTGCAGGTTTGAGTACAGGCTGCAGGTGCCTGGGGAGCACTGTGCTGCACAGCACAGAAGTAAGTGCCTGAGTCTGTGGTCTGCGAAGAGGAAATGTGCAGTGAGCTGCGGCGTTCTTTAGGGACTGTGGTGGCCGTTAATCTTCCATCCTGCTTTGTCCCTGAAGGAATGTAAAACAGCTGTATGAGGTGGCCCCCAGAGTTCTGAAGATACCAATTCACATTCTGTTGGGAAGTGGAAAAATTACACAGAAGTGTGTAGCTGGCTCCTTCCTGGAGACTGAGGGCTGGGGGACTCTGCTCCACATCCACCCCTCGCACACCTGATGAGGAAAGAGAAACAGTCACTGGTGAGGTCACTGTAACTCCTACTAAACCCTGAAAGTGCCCTCCCCATCCCCATAGATGATGAGAAGGATTAAAAGTCTGCAGGACTTGTCAGCTCCTCTCCCTCCCCCAACAATAGAGCAGCACCTCATTCCTTCAGATCCCCTGTGGGTCAGCCCCAACTCACAGCAAACCTGGGCAAACAAAAGCCCCAGCACAGTGCCTGCTAGCCTCTTCATGATGCTTCCTCTTCTTGTTGGGACATATTCACTGCAAGATACTTAACTAAACCCTGAGGGAGTGAGTGTCATAAGTTGTTCCTGCTCCTGCAGCCGATCAGCTCACCCAACAAATCCTGCTCAGGTGACACTGACAGGACGCCCCGCCCTCCCACCGCAGCCAACTCAGCATGTGCTGCCAGGGGTAGACGAGAGAAGGAAATAGAAAGAGCATGATTTTATGACTTAAGGGATACTTTCTGAGAACATTTAGGAGAAGGCAGACTCTGGTTTGGAATTTGGGTGAATTTTAGGGAAAAGAAAGCAAAAATTAACTGTATAGCCCCGTCCTCCTCTCACATGGCATGAATGCAGTAGATTCTTCCATAATGAAATGCTTTTTCCCAGAAGTGCTAGGATCCAGCTTTTGCTTCTCTTATGCTCTCACTTCTGGTTCTAAAGCGTGCTCATGAATCAGCACAGTATCAGAAGTTGCTCCTATTGGCTGGAATACTTTGCTGTATTAAACGGTATTTTTAAATTTATTTAATTAATTTATTTTTAATTGGAGGATAATTACTTTGCAATGTTGTGTTGGCTTCTGCCATAAAATGATGTGAATCAGCCAGAAGTATACTTACGTCCCCTCCCTTTGAACCTTCTCCCTATTCCTCTAGGTTGTCACAGAGCACATGTTGAGCTCCCTGCATCATACAGCAACTTCCCACTAGCTATCTCTTTTGCATATGGTAATGTATATGTTTCAATGCTATTCTCAATTCATCCGACTCTCTCCTACCCCTATCTCTATGTTTGTCCTGCAAATAGGGTCCAGCAACAGATGAATGGATAAAGAAGTTGTGGTACCTATATACATGCGGTACCTATATACATGTGGTACCTATATACAATGGAATATTACTCAGCCATAAAAAAACACATTTGAGACAGTTCTAGTGAGGTGGATGAAACGAGCCTGTTAAACAAAGTGAAGTAAGTCAGAAACAGAAAAACAAATATCGCATATTAATGCATATATATGGATTCTGTAAAAATGGTACTGATTACTTTAAAAGTTATATCTATTTATTTTAGATTAGGGCTGCATAAAGAGCAATATTAGTTATCTTAACCACTAGCTGTACATTGAAAATTGAATTGTAATAGTTTTATTTTTATTAAAGCATCTATAATTTTTAAATAAATTATTTTAAATAAAATTTCTATTGTAAATACATTTTTTAAACTGTTGATTACTAGTTTTGTAGTCTGCTTGTTAATTTTAGTAAGCTATTTTAGAGAAAAAGTATTTTTGAAACCATATGAAGATAATTTTAGTTTGTGCTCTTATCTCAGACTCTGTAAATAATATCAATTCTCTGTCAGTAGATTTGGGGGTAAAAGGGATGGAAGATGAGGGCCTGTATATTTTCACTGCAGTGAAAGTGAAGTGATCTACAGGCACTAACATTCAGATGGACAGTTCAAGGATGCTTCAATTGTAGCAACACGTAAGCCTAGTTGCTCCAAGGCATGTGGGATCTTAGTTCTCCAACCAGGAGTTGAATCTGTGTCCCCTGCATTGGCAGGCGGATTCTTTACCACTGAGCCACCAGGGAAAGCCCCACATGCTGTTTGCATGCCTGCATGCTAAGTTGCTTCAGTCATGTCCAACTCTTTGCAACTCTAGGGTCTGTAGTCCGTCAGGCTCTTGTGTCCATGGGATGCCCCAGGCAAAAATATTGGAGTGGGTTGCTGTGTCCTCCTCCAGGGGATCTTCCCAAACCTGGGATCGAACCCTTGTCTCTCTCCTGCAGCTTCTGCAGCAGGCAGATTCTTTACTGCTGAGCCAAAGGGGAAGTCCCATGTGCTGCTTAAGGAATATCAAAAATGATGAAAACTCTTTATAAAAGCAGGGTTTCCAGACTTGCCTAGAAAGTGAAGAATTATTATTCACTTAATTTTTGTTTCTTTCAAAAAATTTCATGGGAAATATGAATGTTATAGACTAGCAACAATAACATTTCAGATTTTTCTCAGAGAAAGAGTAGTTTGTTTCTGATAAGTGGAACAACTATAACACATCAGAGTCCAGACTTGACCCTGGATCCAAATAAAAGAAGCCTTTGGTACAAGGAGAATTATTTGTATGTTTCCCAATTCTTATGTTGGGACTAGCACACTGAAACCAACATTTTATTGACATGAGGAGGAGCCATAACAAATTATTAACACCTCTTTACTTTACTGTTATGCTAAAATTATGATTCTGACATTCCTCAAAATTCTTCTCAGCTACCTCAATAAACTAGGTGCTTATTCCTTGTCCTTTTCTTCTTTTCTTTATCCATCTTCTTCCCTTCTCCTTCCCTTTATTTTCCTCATCTCTTACTGCTCTCTGACTCTCCTTCTAGATCACTCTAGATTTGCTCTCATGACTGCTCCCCGACTGTGTCCCCCCATCTTCCCACCAGACATACTGCACAGGTGCAGCCCCATCTGTCCCAGTATGCCTCTCTCAGGACGCAGTAGTACACAGCGGCGTCTCTCAGGGTGACCTGGGGCAGGACCAAGGTGCTGGACTTTCTGTCTGAAGCTATGGTCAGAGAGGCCATGCTGCTGTTCACTGTGCCTCTTAAGCCATGAATGACATACTGTGGACTCTGATTGGGATTTTGCCGATACCAATGGATATAGTCATTTCCACCAATGGTAGAGTGGTTACAAGGCAGGTTTACATCCTCTCCTTCAGCACAATCCATGGAGTTGGGCTGGGTGGTCTTAGCATCAACCACAGTCCCTAAAGGGTCAAGAAAATAAAATTAGCCCCTGACCAAAAATCAGTGTAATTCTGTGGATCAAGCCTATAACATTCCCATAACTGTCTGAACCTACCCCCTATTCCAGTGTTTTTATCTATGTCTTGCAAAATATCATTGGTGTTTATTATATTGAGACCAGAGACACATGGCAAGAATCTGAGACTCTATTCTATAGCCTTTATCTCATGGGCCCTTTGCTCAGTAAACCCAGGGATTTCTTACAAACTGGTTACTGCTAAGTGCTCTTCTGGGACCATGGCTATGATTTAACCTATCATGTAGAGGTTTGTGCTCCCTAGCAAATGCATAGATCAGTTCTCAATTCTATTGTTATAATGCTAAATAGAGCACAGGGAGAGTAGAGAACAAATAACACTTCATGGCCCTTTGACCTCAAGTCATCCCTTATAGACATATAACACTTACCCAAGGTCAGAAACACGGTTACTACAGTCACCAGCCTCATACTTCAAGGACAAACCAGGACCATGGGCTCAGAGCTCAGACTTGTGTCTGCTCCTAGGCTTGTTTTACAAAACAGAAAGAACTACAACTGGTAGAGACTTAGAACCAGAGCAGGTATCAGTGTGTTGTTGCCAGGATCTGTTAGCCAATGATCAAGCAGTTCCTTGTCTAGCTCTTCCTCCCCTGTTTTAGTCATGTCCTCCAAAGAAGGAGAGACATCCCCAACTCACATGGTGTCTGCTGCCATCCTCTGTGAAGCTTAAAGTCTGGCTCTGTAAAAGGAACAATGACTTTTACAATGACTTTTACCAATCACAATGATGTATCTATCCAGAGCCATTGTTCTATCATTTGGTTCCTTAAAGAAATTGGTGTTCTATGAAGCTTATGGAAAACATTAATTAATACCAGAAAACTGTACTGAGCTCTGTGTTGTAAGGAGATGAAAATTCCCATCCACATTCCAGAAAATGTATGTGAAACTCCAGAGCAGGCAGTGATGTCCTCTGGAGGACAGAAAATATTAACAACTTTGAGAAGAAAGCTATACAACCTGGAGTTCTGAGCTGCTGTAAAGGTCCTTGGAATCACATGTCTACCACCATCTAGGTAAACATTTCTCAATGCATCTGTTCTTGATATAGTAACTGATGACTCAGATGGTGTTCACCTCATTCTTCTTGAAGAGTGATCTTTAATCCTCATGTTCTCTATGCCCTTGCTTGTAGGTGCTGTGCACCAAGGATGCTGAAGCAGAGAGAAAAGACAGGAAGGAATGCAAACAAAGTTGGGGTGGAGTGTAGGGTGGATGTAAGTGGTATAAAAAGTCAGAGGAAGGGATAAAAGCATAAGTAAAAGGGAAGGGAAAAGATAATCAGAGGAGGGAAACAGAGAAAGTAGTGTTCAGGAAGGTACATGGAAAGGGCTCAGGCTGTTGGGCTAAGATACCCAGAATCCTTGACCACAGACACTTAACCAGGAATTAAAAGTACAAGTTGTCAAAAGAGAATAACATCTTCCCAATGTTGGGATGTTGGGACCACAGTAAAGTCTCTGTCAGGGAAGATCACTCATTCCAACTCCACTGACCACAGAGGGTGGTTCCATCTGAATCCTTCCTTCATCACCTAGCTACTCTTATCAACTCAAAAACAGTTCAGTTCTCCATTCTAGTCTCTGCAAATGGCAAGATAGGTGGTCTATAAACCCAACAACCATCTCCTCCCTCAAAACTGTACTACGTGTAATATATCGTGTGTCACCTGTTATGTAAAGGAACAGTATGGGTGGTGGGAAAGTTATGCTCAAACATGGATAGCAGATATTTTTTGTATGCAATATAGGCAATATACTAAAACACTGAAAGGTGTGTTGGAATAAATACCTTTTCAAATAAAAGCATGCACAGCTGTAGCTTTTAAATGTAGAGACAGCCTGCTCAGAAATATCTAAATTGATGGTGGGGAAACATCGGAACCTGACATCGCAAAATGCACTGAATTAGAGATGCAGCCTTTAGAGGTAATGGCTTCTGTTGGGACTGTGGATGGAATCTACCAGAACATTTTGATCTTATTCTTCCTTACTTTTGGATTTCTATTTCCTTTTTTGTTTGTTTCTTTTTTTTTTTTTTTTCTGGAACTATTTCAGAAATAAAAGTGACTTTGTAGTTCAGCATAAAAGTATTCTAACCACAGGGTAACTCGTTCTTTTTAACAGGAAATGAATATTTAAACATTCAAAAGAGAGAGAGAGAGAATGGAAGTATGTAATTTTTCCTTTTTCTTTGGCACATCAGTGGAAAACACTTTTCCCTTTCCTTCTCCCAGAAAGGACAGCTGTTTTCAGTTGAAGCAGCCCCCTCCAGTGACTGAGTAATTGAACTGTGGAACTAAACCCAGGCCAAAAGTCCACAAGTATGGCTCAGTGGTAAATAGTCTGCCTGACAATGGAGAAGATGCAGGAGATGCAGGTTTAGCCTCTGAGTTGGGAAGATCCCCTGGAGGAGGAAATGGCAATGCACTCCAGTATTCTTGCCTGAAGAATGCCATGGACAGAGGAGCCTGGGAGTCTACAACAGTTCATGGGGTCTCCAAAAGTTGGACATGACTGAGCACTATAGTACTACTATATAATCTCTTAAATGGGGGATTCCCAGATGGCTTAGCAGTAAGAATCTGCCTGCCAGTGTAGGAGATGCAGGAGACATGGGTTCGATCCCTGGACCAGGAAGATACCCTGTAGAAGGAAATGACAACCCACTCCAGTATCCTTATGGACTGTAGACCACCAGGCTCCTCTGCCCATGGGATTTCCCAAACTCAAACACTTCTGAGCATGCAACCTTTTGGAAAGCTCAAATTTGAAGGTAAAAGAAGTAACCTAATTGTTCATTAACAGAGGAGTGTATAAAGAAGATGTGGTGTATATCTACAATGAAATATTGCCCAGCCATTAAAAAGAATGAAATAATGCCATCTGTAGCAATATGGATGGACCTACAGAGTTTCATACTGAGTGAAGTAAGTTAGACAGAGAAGGAGAAATATCATTTGGCATCCCTTATATGTGAGATCTAAAAAGAAATTATACAAATGAACTTACTTACAAAACAGAAGGAGACTCACAGACTTAGAAAACAAACTTATGGTTGTCATAAGGAGAAAAGGATAGTTAGGGAATTTGGGATGGTCATGTATACACTGCTATATTTCAAATGGATAACCAACAAGGACCTATTGTATAGTACATGGAACTCTGCTCAACATTACTTGGATGGGAGGGGAACTGGGGGAGAATGGATACATGCACATGTATGCCTGAGCCCCTCACTGTTCACCTGAAACTATCACAACATTGTTAATCAGCTCTACCTCAGTACAAAACCAAAAGTTCAAAATAAAAAAAAAAATCTCAGTTGTAAAACCTTTGTACTCACCTGTGTTTGCTTAGCCATAAATTATTTTTGACTGTTTTATTTCAGTAAAACCCCTATTATGATTCTCCATTGTTGACATCTCTTTCATTTTTCCATTTGTCTTTAACCTTCCCATATTTAAAGGTTACTTCAAAAGTCCACATAATTCAAGCATTTATAAGAGAGGTTGTTACAGTTTGGAAACTCAAGAATGTTTCCTGAGTGAATAGTTGAATCTTTATTCATAAATTTAGTGAAAGAAAGAAATTGTGCTGAGCCACTATTCTGAAAACAATCTTCCAATTTTATGGAAAGTGTGTTAAAAAGACTCTAACAGGATAATAAAGGGTTATAATTATGGGCAAGTTCAACAATAGGGAAAAAACATTCAAAATCTAAGATGGAGGAAAATGATATTTAAGACATGGGAGTAAACATCATGGTAATCATGCTTCATTCATTTAACAAATATTCATAAGTATTCACCGGGAGCCTGTTCTGTGGCAAATCACACACACACACACACACACACACACACACACACACACACACACACACGTAAGCCAACAAGCACTACTAATGAAAATATAAGAACAAATAAAAATGAATTATTTAAAGTAAGTATGAATGTATTAATTTAGCATCTGCCTGGAATGCAGGAGACCTGGGTTTGACCCCTGGGTCGAGAAGATTCCCCTGGAGAAGGAAAATGGCAACCCACTCCAGTACTCTTGCCTGGAGAATCCCATGGAGGGAGGAGCAGACCAAAGCAATTACTAGCAAACTTCTTTTTGTTGGGTTCTTTGCCTTTGTTTTTAGAAGATGGTAAAAACCTCTACCAAGCGTCCTTTTAAACAATACTGAAAAACAAAAAATACTCTGTATGACTATGAGGAATCTAAAAATTTTTTCTTGCCTATTGGCTCTTTTCAGAGTTCTTAATTTTATAGGATTATATCTCTAAGACCATATGAGGTGAAGTTATCTTCCTTTGCTTGATGAAAACCAAAATAATGCCCATAATTTACTTTCAGAAAATCCAGATGACTTGACAAAAGGCTAATACCTCTGCATGATGAATACTTTCAACAGTCCAGAAATGGAAGAGAAATTCCTGAATCTAATAAAGATTATCAACGAAAATATTAAAAATCAATATTAGTCTCTAAAGGATCACAAACAAGACAGGTAGACTATCACTGCTTCTATTCCCTGTCTTCCTGAAGGGCCTGGCATCAAACCAGGAAAGGCAATAAGATGTATTAAGTCTGAAAAGGGAGAAATAAACCATTTTTATTCATAGGTGCATGTAGAAGATGCAAAGGAGTCTATAAGCAAACTACAGACCTAGAACTAATAGGGGAATTAATACAGTCACTGCTGCTGCTGCTGCTGCTAAGTCGCTTCAGTCATGTCCGACTCTGCGCGACCCCATAGACAGCAGCCCACCAGGCTCCCCCATCCCTGGGATTCTCCAGGCAAGAACACTGGAATGGGTTGCCATTTCCTTCTCCAATGCATGAAACTGAAAAGTGACAGTAAAGTCCCTTCAGTCGTGTCTGACTCTTCACTACCCCATGGACTGCAGCCCACCAGGCTCCTCCATCCATGGGATTTTCCGGCAAGAGTACTGGAGTGGGTTGCCATTGCCTTCTCTGATACAGTCACTAAACACAAATATAAATTTTATTTCTAGATACTAGTGAAATAATTAGAAAATGAAATTTAAATTTCATTTATTAAATACAGGGGAATTAATTTAACACAAGGTATACAGTCCTCTACCAAAAAAAAAAAATTGTCAGGATCTACATAAATGGGAATAACATAAGACTTCATATATCAAGATGTAAATTGTCCCAAATGAATCCATAAATTCAACACAAGCCCAATCTAACTACTAGCAATGTTTTTTGGTAGATGTTGAGAAGCTAATTCTATAAGTTTGGTGGAAATTCAAAGACCTAAAATAAACCTTGAAAAAGAAGAAAGTTTGAATTGCATTTCCAGATATCAAAATGTATATGAAGCCCCAGTAATTAGGACAGAAAGTTCTGTTGGAAAGAGGATAAAATAAAGATGAGTAAGCAGGATCAAATCCAAAAATAGGTCCATATGTATACATCATCAATTGATTTTCTCCAAAACTGTCTGTGCAATTCTATGGGGAAAAAGATGGTCTTTCTGGGATAACAGCTAGTGTCCGTTGGTTAGTCGTGTCTGATTCTTTGTGATGCTATGAACTGTCACTAGTTAGCCTCCTCTGTCCATGTGATTCTCCAGGCAAGAATACTGGAGTGGGTTGCCATGCACTTCTCCAAGGGATCTTCCTCACCCAGGGATTGAACCCAGATCTCCCACATTGCAGGCAGACTCTTTACTGTCTCAGCCACCTGGGAAGCCCCCACTTGTGCTGCTACCACACAAACACTAGAATGTGCTCTCCGTGATATCTTATTGTGGTTTTAATTTCATTTCTGGCAACTGGCTATTTGCATCTTTTGAAAGTACCTTGACTCTTTCCTCATAACATAAAAAAATTAACTCTAGATGGATACAAGATCTAAATTTGATCAATGAAACTATAAAACTTCTTAAAAATACAGGAGAATTTCTTTATAAGTTTGACAGCTTAGATTCCTTCAAAAGCACACATATAAACACAATCAGAAAAGGAAAAATATTAAATTTCACCCTTTCAAAATTAAATATATCTGTCCCCCAAACACACCACCTAGAGAATGAAAACAAAAGTTATAGACTGGGTTAAAATATTTGTGCAATGTATATCTGATAAGGGCTTCCCAGGTGGCTCAGTGGGTAAAGAATCTGCCTGAAATGCAGGAGATATAGAAAACGTGGGTTCAGTCCCGGGCTTGGGAAGATCACCTGGAGGAGGGCATAACAACCCACTCCAGTGTTCCTGCCTGGAGAATCCCCATGGACACAGAAGCCTGGCAGGTTACAGTCCATAGGGTGGCAAAGAGTAGGATATGACTGAAGTGGACTGAGCGCGTATGCATGCACTTATCTGATAAACAACTTGAATACAGAATAACAAACATGCCTATACATTTTAAATGGTAAAAATAAATAATCTACAACCTAAAAATACATAAGCAAATGATGCAAAGTGATACTTCTCAAAAGAAATCATCCAAATGGCCAATAAGCTTAGGAAAATGTGTTCAACACCATTCAGTTCAGCTCAGTCGCTCAGTCGTGTCCGACTCTTTGCAACCCCATGAATTGCAGCACACCAGGCCTCCCTGTCCATCACCAAATCCCAGAGTTCACTCAAACTCATGTCCATCAAGTTGGTGATCCCATCCAGCCATCTCACCCTCTGTAGTCCCCTTCTCCTCCTGCCCCCAATCCCTCCCAGCATCAGGGTCTTTTCCAATGAGTCAACTCTTTGCATGAGGTGGCCAAAATATTGGAGTTTCAGCTTTAGCATCAGGCCTTCCAATGAACACCCAGGACTGATGTCCTTTAGGATGGACTGGTTGGATCTCCTTGCATTCCAAGGGACTCTCAAGAATCTTCTCCAACACCACAGTTCAAAAGCATCAATTCTTCTGCATTCAGCTTTCTTCACAGTCCAACTATCACATCCATACATGACTACTGGAAAAACCATAGCCTTGACTAGACAGACCTTTGTTGGCAAAGTAATGTCTCTGCTTTTTAATATGCTGTCTAGGTTGGTCATAACTTTCCTTCCAAGGAGTAAGCATCTTCTAATTTCATGGCTGCAGTCACAATCTGCAGTGATTTTGGAGCCCCCAAAAATAAAGTCTGACACTGTTTCCACTGTTTCCCCATCTATTTCCCGTGAAGTGATGGGACTGGATGCCATGATCTTCGTTTTCTGAATGTTGAGCTTTAAGCCAACTTTTTCACTCTCCTCTTTCACTTTCATCAAGAGGCTTTTTAGTTCCTCTTCACTTTCTGCCATAATGGTGGTGTCATCTGCATATCTGAGGTTATTGATATTTCTACCGGCAATCTTGATTCCAGCCCAGCATTTCTCATGATGTACTCTGCATATAAGTTAAATAAACAGGGTGACAATATACAGCCTTGACATACTCCTTTTCCCATTTGGAACCAGTCTGTTGTTCCATGTCCAGTTCTAACTGTTGCTTCCTGACCTGCATATAGGTTTCTCAAGAGGCAGGTCAGGTGGTCTGGTATTCCCATCTCTTTCAGAATTTTCCACAGTTTATTGTGATCCACACAGTCAAAAGCTTTGGCATAGTCAATAAAGCAGAAATAGATGTTTTTCTGGAACTCTCTTGCTTTTTCGATGATCCAGCGGATGTCAACACCATTACTCATCAACAAATGTAAATTAAATCCACCTTGTGCTCCTTCTCTCCTCCCTGAGTCACTCAGTTTTGTCCAACTCTTTGCAAACCCATGGACTGTAGTTTGTCAGACTCCTCTGTTCATGGAGTTCTCCAGGTAAGAATACGGAGTGGGTTGTCATTCCCTTCTCCAGAAGATCTTCCAGACCCAGGATCTAACTCAAGTCTCCCACACTGCAGGCAGAACCATCTTAGCCACCTGGGAAGCCCCCACCTTGTGCTGCTACCACACACACACTAGACTGTGCTCTTAGTGATATCTTATTGTGGTTTTAATTGTATTTCTCCAATGATTTATGATGTTGAATATATTTTTATATGCTTATTTGCTATCTGTATACTTCTGTAATGAAATAGCTCTTTGCCCATGGTCTAAGTGAAATGTTTGCCTTATTCAAATACTGTTTAGCTTTGAGAGTTATTTATATATTCTAGATATTACTTCCTTGTGGAATATATGGTTTCCAAATAATAGTTTTTCACAGTTGGTAGCTTGTCTTTTCATGCTCTTACAGTTGTTTTGCAGGGCAAAAGATATTAATTTTGAAGTCTAGTTTGTCATTTTTAAAAAATTTTATAGACTGTTGTTTTGTTGTCAAGTCCAAAGGCTCTTGACCCATACACATATCAAACTTTTGTCCTGTATTTTTTCCTAAATTTTTTTTATAATTTAACATTTTACATTTGAGTCTGTAATCCATTTTAAAGAATGTATGTATGAAGTGTGAGACCTGAATCAAGGTTAATTTTTCCTGCCAGTGGATTTCAACTTTCTCCAACACTATCTGTTGAAAGGGTTATCCTTCTATCGAATTTATTAGGCACTTTGCCAGAAAAGATCAGTTGGGTATATTTGTGTGGATCTATTTATGGGTTCTCTGTTCGTTTCCACCGAACTGTGTGTTTATCCCTGCACCAGTACCAAATAATCTCGATGACTCTAGCCTGAAATCAGATTGACCGATTGTTCTGACTTCTTATTTCTTCAAGATTTTAAAAATTGTTCCAGTATCTCTCCCTGTACATATAAATTTTAGAATAATCTTGCCTGTATTTGTTTTTTTAAATCCTGATGGATTTTAACAGGAGTTTTATAACATGTGTATATAAATTTGGAGAGACTTGTCATGTTTACTGCTTTGAAACTTCCAGTTTGCAAAGTCATGATGTCTCTTCATCTGTCTTCTTTAATTTCTTTCATCAGCATTTTGTAGTTTTCAGCTTAAAATTCCTGTACATGTTTTCTGTACAGAAAAGACCACTCAGGGTCTTTTTTCAAGTCATTATAAATGGTATTATACTTTTAATTTTGAGGTCCACATGTCCATCGCTAATATGTAGAAATAAAATTGATTACATACATTTATCTTATTTCCTATGGTGTTGCTGAACTCAATAGGTCTGAGAGTTTTGGGGGGTATGTTCTTCGAGATTTTCTATGTAGATAATCATGTTGCCTGGCATTTTCACTTCTTTTCTGGTCCAAGACTGTCTTTACATCGGCTTTCTTTATTGCACTGGCTCTGGCCTTTAGCTCTGTGCTGAAGGAGAGGGATGAGTGGATGTGCTTGCCTTGTTCCCAGTCTTAGGGAAACATATAAGGAAACATAAGTCTTTTGTTAGTAAGCATACTGCTAGCTATGGAGGAACTTCCCCACTCTGCCTGTGTTTCTCAAAGTCTTCACCATAGTTGACTGTTGAATTTTGGCAAAAGTTTATTCTACATAGATCAATGTGATGTAATTTTTCTTCTTTTATCCTGTTAATATGGTGAATTTCATAAACTGATTTTCAATTTGAAGTAATGTGCATCCTTGAAAAAAATCCATTTGTGCTTGCTATATTACTCTTTTAATATAGATGAATTTTACTTGCTAATATTTTTAAGAAATTTTATGTCTGTATTCACAAAATATGTTTCTCTGCAGTTATGATCTTTGTCTGATTTTAATTTCAGGGTAACACTAGCTTCATAAAATGAGTGATGAATTCTTTTCTCCTTTTTTTTTTTTCTGGAAGAAATAGTGTATAATTCATACTGCTGCTGCTGCTAAGTCGCTTCAGTCGTGTCCGACTCTGTGCAACCCCATAGACAGCAGCCCACCAGGCTCCCCTGTCCCTGGGATTCTCCAGGCAAGAACACTGGAGTGGGTTGCCATTTCCTTCTCCAATGCATGAAAGTGAAGTCATTCAGTCATGTCCGACTCTTAGCGACCTCATTGACTACAGCCTACTAGGCTCCTCCGTCCATGGGATTTTCCAGGCAAGAGTACTGGAGTGGGTTGCCATTGCCTTCTCCATAACTCATGCTAATACTTCAAAAGATTGGTAGAATTATCTAGTAATGCTGTCTGAGTCCAGGGATTTTTTTTTTAATTAAAAATTCAATTTCTTCATAGATATATCGTGACTTCAGCTTTCTCTGGCCCCGCCCTGAGGAGAAATGAAGAGCAGTGACCCCTGGAGACCACAGTGAGGTTTGGGGACAGACAGCAGATGCTTCCAGAGCACTGTGCCCCGCACAGAAGTAGGTTCCTACATCTGAGAGCTGGGCAGCCGTGAGGTGTAGGGAGCCCTGCTTTCTGGTCTCTCCAAGCTGACCTGTCAGTCTCTGCTCCGTCTTCACTTCTCCACCCTTAGCTAATATCATCAAGAGGACAGGACTCCCCCCAGGGCTCTGCTTATACCACTGTAAGCTGCTTAAAGTGCTTGAGGAATTGCAGTACGTGGTGAAGTTCTCTCCTTTTGTAGAGGCAAGAATTGAGGAATTTGACTTATCTGTTGTCCGTTCACTTCTGTTGAGAAAACAGTGAGAAGTATTAGAGAAAGTCGAATCAGATGTCTATTCTCGCAGCTCCAACGGTTTCTCTCATTCTTGTGTATTTTTATCCTTTCCATGCCTCCCTGCCCAACTCCCTCCATCTTTCCACTTTTTAGTTTCTGAGTTTTTCTCAACATCCTGCTCTCTATCAGAAAATCTCATTCCTATAGCTTCCTGCAGATAATATTTCACCATGTAGAATTCCCTGGAAGCAATCAGGGAAACCCCAAACTCACGTGGTATTTGCATCCATAAGATCAACACTGGTGCCAGGAGCAGCATTTCCCTCTTCTCCCTCATCAGGAAGAGTTGCTGAATCTGCCTGATGCTAAAGGGTTTCCCTTGTACAAGCTTTTCCAGCCCCACACATGTTTCTGTGGTCTACACTGCCTTTTGGAAAGAAAAAAGAAAGGAGTGACTGCCATTTGAGACAGCCAATCAGACTTTCCCCTATTTTACTCACACATCTTAAAAAGCAGGGCGTGTTTGCGGATGCTGTCCCCCTGTGGCTGGATCTAAAATTGCTGACTTTATAACCAATTCTTCACAGAATGCTTTCTAGTTTAAGTGGTATATATGTTTGTCAAAGCTTGAAAAGAAAGAGTTTACTCAAGCTGATGTTGTTTGGGGAGGAACAATTTGCCTTTTAAAATGGGATTTTTTAAATTTAAAACTAGGGCATCAGGGGAAACAATGGAAACAGTGAGAGACTTTATTTTAGGGGGCTCCAAAATCACTGCAGATGGTGATTGTAGCCATGAAATTAAAAGACCTTTGCTCCTTGGAACAAAGCTATGACCAAGCTAGACAGCATATTAAAAAGCAGAGACATTACTTTGCCAACAAAGGTTTGTCTAGTCACAGCTATGGTTTTTCCAGAAGTCATGTATGGATGTGAGAGTTGAACTATAAAGAAAGCTGAGTGCCAAAGAATTGATGCTTTTGAACTGTGGTGTTGGAGAAGACTCTTGAGAGTCCCTTGGACTGCAAGGAGATCCAACCAGTCCATCCTAAAGGAAATCAGTCCTGAATAGTCATTGGAAGGACTGATGCTGAAGCTGAAACTCCAATACTTTGACCACCTGATGGGAAGAGCTAACTCATTGGAAAAGACCTTGATGCTGGGAAAGATTGAAGGTGGAAAGAGAAGGGGATGACAGAGGATGAGACGGTTGGATGGCATCACCAACTCGATGGACATGAGTTTGAGTAAGCTCCAGGTGTTGGTCATGGACAGGGAAGACTGTTGTGTTGCAGTCCATGGGGTCACAAAGAGTTGAACATGACTGAGCAACTGAACTGAACTGAACTGAAGGCATCAGGAGGAAACAAAATGTTTCATTTCACATTTCCAGTTTCATCAGAATCATACATGTGTCTCTGCATGTACTAATAGAATGTATTAGATTATAGACAGTTGAAGAGGTATAGAAAAGACTCCTAATTTATTGTTAATAACCTAAGATCATGAAATGGAAGATAATAAGTACCTATTTTTCTCTTGTCATACAGATTATTCTGGTTGTGAACTATACAATTTGGAGCTCATATTTATTGTCCCACTGTGTTATTGTACCACATACCAGTGATTTTTAAAAATCAGTATAATTTGACAGGAAGCCTTATCTATCAGATATGACTTTCTCTAAGACTGCCTTAAGCAAAACTCTCAGATAGAATACATTTGTATGGCTCCACAGAATGTGTGACTTATCACAGCACTTACCAGCCCATAGTGTGATCTGTTAAATGAGGGGGCTGGCCTCATGATCTAGAGGGTGTGTACTGGATCACCTGCAAGAACTGAGCTGTCCTATTCAGCAGCTACTAGCCACATGAGGCTACTTAAATTTAAATTAATTGAACTTAAATAATATTAAAATTGTAGTTCCTCAATCATACTAGCCATATAACAAGAGCTAAGTACCCACACCTGACCAGAGGCTATCAAATAGTGCAGATATAGGGCGTTTCCACCATCTCATAAAGTTCCACTGAATGGTGATTCTCTACAATGTAGGGTCTATGAAAACAAGGAACTTTGCCTGTCTGGTGTCACAATTAAAGGCCTAGATATGTGGTATGCACTTAATAAGTGTTTGTATATTAACATCACCATGTTCCCAGAAACTACTTGAATACCTGATAAATAGTAGATATTCAAGTATTTGTAGTATAACAAATAAATAGATGTGTCTGCATGTGTGAGTGGATAAGGCGATGGCATCCCACTCCAGTACTCTTGCCTGGAAAATCCCATGGACAGAGGAGCCTGGTAGGCTGTAGTCCATGGGGTCGCTAAGAGTCGGACACAACTGAGCAACTTCACTTTCATTTTTCACTTTCATGCACTGGAAAAGGAAATGGCAACCCACTCCAGTGTTCTTGCCTGGAGAATCCCAGGGATGGCGGAGCCTGGTGGGCTGCCATCTATGGGATCGCACAGAGTCAGACACGACTGAAGAGACTTAGCAGCAGCAGCAGCATGTGTGAGAGCTTGAGCTCAAAATATTTCAAAGATCAGTTTAAAAACACCCTTCCATGACTGTAATCTGGAGTTGCTTGTAGCTATTTAGAAATGTTGCTTTTGGAAAATTGTGGTAAAACTCCAGTTCTGTCATAACAATTTATCACAGATTTGATGGCTCTTAAAAGAAAGAGTGGTTCCCTTACAATCTGGAAGGGCTTCCTTGGTAGCTCAGTTGGTAAAGAATCTGCCTGCAGTGCAGGAGGCCTGAGTTCAACCTCTGGGTTGGGAAGATTCCTTGGATAAGGAAATGGCAACCCACTCAAGTCAGTATTCTTGCCTGGAAAATCCCATGGACAGAGGAGCCCGGTGTGCTACAGTCTATGGGGCTGCAAGAGTCTTAGCGACTAAACCAATCTGGAGGTCAGAAGTCTGAGACAAGGTGTCAACAGAAACATACTCCTTCCGAATGTTCTACAAGGGAGTTCTTCAGTGCCTCTTCTAGCTTTAGGTGACTCCAAGTGTTCCTTCACTTGTGACTGTATACCTCCAACCTCCTCCTCCATCGAGAAGACCTCACAAGGCTTTCTCACCTGTGTGTTTCTTAAAAGAAAAAGTGTCACTGGATTTCGGCCCTACCTGAATAGTCCAGGATGACCTTATCTTTCTATCCTTAACTTTGTTTACTTTTACAAACTCTCTTTGTCCAAATAAGTCACATTCACAGTTTCTGTGATTAGGATGTGGGCTTATCATTTGGGAGCCAGCTGTCCATCCCACTATAGGGTTTTTAATGTCTTTGCAGAATTGTCATGAAAATATATGAATGACAGAAATCTCAACATTTCTTTCAGAATCAAAAGTGAATCTGAATCTGGATTACTGCATAATATGGAAAGAGAGAGAGAAGCAAGTTTAGGATGGCTGGAAAATGAAAATACCATGAGATAACAAAGTTTTTTGAAATGCACACTGTTAGGACAACTTTTTCTTCTCAGGCATGTGGGATTTGGACACCAAAATGAAGACAAATCTAGCAATGCTATGTTACTGAAGGCTTCTGCCCCATCCTAAAAGAGCAAGGGGTCTGGAGAGCACTTGGGGTTGCTTTTAAAGTTCCCTGACCTTCATGCAGATCAGGAGCCCTGCTGCAGTTCACACAGAGTTATGCAAACCAAGACAGAATGGTCACCCACTGGAGAAGGTTGCCCTTTCCCAACTCACACCATTGTATTTACTGTATGTTATCTCTGGATCTTAGGGTGAGAAGGAGAAATTTGCTAAATGAAGAGAAAGAGACCTAGCTTTGCTTTGGTCTATGGACAAAAAGGGATCTCAACATGCTTAGTAGGAAATGACTCTGCAGAATACATGTATAAGATAGACCTTATTCGCTAATAGTCTTGTCAAAGCAATTTTAAAAGAGGAACAGATAGAAGAATATTTATAATAAACTGTTACAATCATTATCCTATGAGATTTTAGATAAGAAACAATGAGCCTGGAACTGATCATGAATAAGTAATACACATATTCATTTCCATAATTACATGAAAAATTCATTCTAGCCAAAGAGGACAGCATCTGTAAAGTCTCTGAATTAGGAAACAGCTTAATATGTCTATAAATGGTTAGAATTTTAAAGTGGTTGATGTACATTAGGGAGTATGTGGTGGAAAAGAGGGAATGAGAAAAATAGAAGTAATTTAGGGGAAAACAGTACGTTGTATTTATATCTTAATATAAATTTTATCTTTATATCTTCTAATGGTTCCTCATTACCCAAAGATGAACAGGAAGTGATACAATTATATATACATTTTATAATAACTCTATGGTCATGTTTAGTTCAGTTCAGTTCAGTCACTCAGTCGTGTCGACTCTTTGCTACCCCATGAACCGCAGCACGCCAGGCCTCCCTGTCCATCACCAACTCATGGATTCCAACCAAACCCATGTACATTGAGTCAGTGATGGCATCCAACCATCTCATCCTCTGTTGTCCCCTTCTCCTCCTGCCCTCAATCTTACCCAGCATCAGGGTCTTTTCAAATCAGTCTGCTCTTCCCATCAGGTGGCCAAAGTACTGGAGTTTCAGATTCAACATCAGTTCTTCCAATGAACACTCAGGACTGATCTCCTTTAGGATGGACTGGTTGGATCTCCTCCAGTCTAAGGGACTCTAAAGAGTCTTCTCCAACACCACAGTTCAACAGCATCAATTCTTTGGCACTCAGCTTTCTTCATAGTCCAAATGTCACATTCATACATGACCACTGGAAAAACCATAACCTTGACTAGATAGACCTTTGTTGGCAAAGTAATGTCTCTGCTTTTGAATATGCTGTCTAGGTTGGTCATAACTTTCCTTCCAAGGAGTAACTGTCTCTTAATTTCATGGCTGCAATCACCATCTGCAGTGATTTTGGATCCCCAAAAATAAAGTCTGACACTGTTTCCCCATCTATTTGCCATGAAGTGATGGGTCCAGATGCCATGATCTTCGTTTTCTGAATGTTGAGCTTTAGGCCAACTTTTTCACTCTCCTCTTTCACTTTCAAGAGGCTTTTTAGTTCTTCTTCACTTTCTGCCATAAGGGTGGTGTCATCTGCATATCTGAGGTTATTGATATTTCTCCCACAATCTTGATTCCAGCTTGTGCTTCCTCCAACCCAGAATTTCTCATAATGTACTCTGCATATAAGTTAAATAAGCAGGGTGACAATATACAGCCTTGACGTACTCCTTTTCCTATTTGGAACAAGTCTGTTGTTCCACGTCCAGTTCTAACTGCTGCTTCCTGACCTGCATGCAGGTGTCTCAAGAGGCAGGTCAGGTGGTCTGGTATTCCCATCTCTTTCAGAATTTTCCAGTTTATTGTGATCCACACAGTCAAAGGCTTTGGCGTAGTCAATAAAGCAGAAATAGATGTTTTTCTGGAACTCTCTTGCTTTTTCCATGATCCAGCGGATGTTGGCAATTTGATCTCTGGTTCCTCTGCCTTTTCTAAAACCAACTTGGACATCTGGAAGTTTACGGTTCACATATTGCTGAAGCGTGGTTGGAGAATTTTGAGCATTACTTTACTAGCGTGTGAGATGAGTGCAATTGTGCGGTAGGTTGAGCATTCTTTGGCATTGCCTTTCTTTGGGATTGGAATGAAAACTGACCTCTTCCAGTCCTGTGGCCACTGCTGGGTTTTCCAAATTTGCTGGCATATTGAGTGCAGCACTTTCACAGCACCATCTCTCAGAATTTGAAATAGCTCAACTGGTATTCCATCACCTCTACTAGCTTTGTTCATAGTAATGCTTCCTAAGGCCCACTTGACTTCACATTCCAAGATGACTGGCTCTAGGTGAGTGATCACACCATCATGATTATCCGGGTCATGAAGAGCTTTTTTGTACAGTTCTTCTGTGTATTCTTACCACCTCTTCTTAATATCTTCTGCTTCTGTTAAGTCCCTACTATTTCTGTCCTTTATGGAGCCCATCTTTGCATGAAATGTTCCCTTGGTATCTCTAGTTATCTTGAAAAGATCTCTAGTCTTTCCCATTCTGTTGTTTTCCTCTATTTCTTTGCACTGATCACTGAGGAAGGCTTTCTTATCTCTTCTTGCTATTCTTTGGAACTCTGCATTCAAATGGGTATATCTTTCCTTTTCTCCTCTGCTTTTCGCTTCTCTTCTTTTCACAGCTATTTGTAATGCCTCCTCAGACAGCCGTTTTGCTTTTTTGCATTTCTTTTTCTTGGGGATGGTCTTTATTCCTGTCTCCTGTACAATGTCACGAACCTCCGTCCATAGTTCATCAGGCATTCTGTCTATCAGATCTAGTCCCTTAAATCTATTTCTCACTTCCACTGTAGAGTCATAAGGGGTTTGATTTAGGTCGTACCTGAATGGTCTAGTAGTTTTCTCCACTTTCTTCAATTGCAGTCTGAATTTGGCATAAGGAGTTTATGATCCGAGCCAATCAGCTCCTGATCTTGTTTTTGCTGTCTGCATAGAGCTTCTCCATCTTTGGCTGCAAATAATAAAGTCAATCGTATTTTGGTGTCGACCAGCTGGTGATATCCGTGTGTAGAGTCTTCTCTTGTGTTGTTAGAAGAGGGTTTTTGCTATGACCAGTACGTTCTCTTGGCAAAACTCTATTAGCCTTTGCCCTGCTTCATTCTGTACTCCAAGGCCAAATTTGCCTGTTACTCCAGGTCATGTATAAGTTAGATTCAAGGAGTTGAGAGTAAAGCCAGGAAGAAACCTAAGAGGTCCCTGCAGTTATACAAGAAAGATGTACCAAATGGCTGAATTAGAAGAGCAGCAAAGAGTTTAGAAATGAGAAAATGGATGTGGGTGCTCTACAAGAGATAAGCTGACATGACCTTGATGTTTATTGAAGGTGTATGTGCTTCATTACACTCTGGTACCCATCTGCCATAGACAGTATGTTTATTCTAACAGGGCTATTTAAAAGGGCATGACTGTATCTCTATTAATTATCAAAATTAAACAGACTGTTTCAATTTCACATCTACTTGAGGATCTATATGCAGAACAAAAATAATTCCAACAGCCATGGCATTCCTGCAGCTAGTAAAATAGAATTCTGAAGCATAAAAATTATTAAGTCACCTTCCCAAGATCACTCAACTAACTAGTGGCAGATCTGGAAATATAACCTAAGTTGTTGTGTCCTGCTAACACAGCACATAAGTATCTAATCTATCATGTTCTTACTGTTAACGGGAACTTTGTTCATTAGAGTGCTATGTTTAGAGATTGGGTGTATTACTAATATTATAATATTAAATAAATACACAGAGTCATGTTTGCTATGATTGTTTCATTTTTTCCCATTATTGAGTCCTGCTCCCATTTCTCATCATATTTATATTCTACAAGAAAGACAGAGCAGTACACAAAATTCACTTTCCAGAGGAAAAACTTCCCACCTTGTGCAACAATTCCAAACTTTCTGTCCAAGGTAGCTTATTACTCTCCATGTTCAATGTATCATTTGAAGTCAATCAAGTTCACATCTGGCAGGCAAAAGATTAAAAAGCAGCCAGTTCTCCTGAATCCTCTCACTCCTGATTTCTGCATTGTGAAGTTTACTAACTGATTCAGCAATGGCAGCTCCTATGGTGACTGGGCTTCTGCACAATTTGACCCACGATCCCTGAGGGGAGCAAGGAGGCTGGTGTAGGCCCCACAAAGTGTTTGAGTGGGACACCAGGTGGCAGTGCTTCAGCTTTCATGCTTGCTGCATCCACTGTGCTGGAACCTGATTCTCTAGGAGGGAAAATATAAACATTTAGATAAAGCTTTCACCAAGGGGTGACATTCCGGTAAAGATGTAAGGGAAGTTCAGAGATACACTATGTAGGTGTTTTGGGTAATAGCATTGCAGTAGAGAGGGCAAAGTCAAGGGACACAGGTCTTGATATAGAAACATGTTTAGAGTGTTTAAGTAATAATATCTCTTCTTTCTCTGAGCCACTTATTCTTCCTAGGACACTATTGCATAAGCAACTTGCTAAAGCATTCAGCTGAATATTCATTGGAAGGACTGATTCTGAAGCTGAAGCTCCAGTACTTTGGCCACCTGATGCAAAGAGACAACTCACTGAAAAAGACTCTGATGCTGGGAAAGATTGAAGGCAGGAGGAGAAGAGGACAACAGAAGACGAGATGGTTGGATGGCATCACCGACTCAATGGACATGAGTTTGAGTAAGCTCTGGGAAAGAGTGCAAGACAGTGAAGCCTGGCGTTCTGCAGTCCATGGGGTCGCAGAGTCGGGCACGACTGAGCAACTGAACAAGAACAAAGCATTCAGCACTGTTAACTGGTTAGTGGATGATTTCCTCATATACTGATCTTGGGCCAATTGTATCTATAGTTTGGCATCTTCTTTCCTGGTTCCCTTTAACTTCCAGTTTTAACCAGTAATGTCACCACCATTAAGACATCCAGCCACCCTGGGGTCAAGTGCCTCTCCATAGTCCAAGTCTTTCTCTTTAGGAGCCCTCTAAGATGTTACATGCTACCTGGCAATAAAAATTAGAGATGCTTATCACAGTTAGAAAAGTTATGTCACATTTCTCACAGATTAAAAACTTGGGAACAATAAAATCAGAGTTTTGATATTTAAATTAGATAATGAATCTGAAATGCATCCTACACTGCCTGAAATATAGTAAGCACAATAAATATCAACTTTCTTTTTTCTACTAAAACCTACCTTTCCTTCAATGTCCAGCTCTGTAACCTTCTACTCCTTTTTTTCCCCTCCATATCAGGTCAGTGATGTGAGTTTCTAGAAAGATACTTAATCACTTATTTTCCTGGAGACTCATTATTCTTCTCGATACTTTTAGGGTTATATCTACTAGCTACACTGATGCATTGATACTCTCAGGGTGCAAAAAAGACACGAAAGGAACACCCAGAGGAGGTAGGTATTATTTTGATTTCTCTAATGAATAATAAAATCAAGGTCATTTTTGTATGTTTACTGGCTATTGGATATAATATTTCTAAATTGAATCTCCAAGAGTTTTCCATTCTGTTTAAATATTTTCTTTTCTTTTTGATTTATGAGCTTTTCATATATCCTACACTTGAGTTCTTTTTTAGAAATATCCATTGCAAATATGGTCTACCAGTCTGGAATTGACTTTCTAACCTCTTGGCAGCTATTTTTTTAATAAAGACTATTTAAAAATACACTTTCATGTTCATAAGAAGCTAGCTTGAAAGTTTTGTTTGTTTTCTTTAAGAACTGTAGAACTGTTTTCTTTTGGTGACTGCTATTGCTTCTGATAAGAAAACAGGTATCATTCAATTGATGTTTCCCAGAATACAATATATCAATCTTCCATGAGTATTGGCAAGATTATTTCCACTTAAATAGACCCTGGGATTCTTCTTCAATGTCTTGCAAACTTCTGCCAAAACCATGATGGCCCTCTTGCAGAATTCCTTATTCATCTTTATGGCATTTTACATAACATTGCTCCTGAATAAGGTGCTTGTTGTAGAGGAATTCAATACAGCAGTGAGTGGAGGTGTTTCCTATATATAAGCAAATAGGTTATGGAATGGATAACAGAAGTAGTTATAAATACCAGCTACAATTATGTGGTCATTTGCAGTAACAAAAAAAGTAAATGTTTTTTTCATTTTGATATGAATATATTCACGTATACATTCAGTTCAGTTCAGTTCAGTTGCTCAGTCGTGTCTGACTCTTTGTGACCCCATGAATCGCAGCATGCCAGGCCTCCCTGTCCATCACCAGCTCCCGGAGTTCACCCAGACTCACATCCTCTGTAGTACCCTTCTCCTCCTGCCCCCAATCCCTCCCAGCATCAGAGTCTTTTCCAATGAGTCAACTCTTCGCATGAGGTGGCCAAAGTACTGAAGTTTCAGCTTCAGCATCATTCCTTCCAAAGAAATCCCAGGGCTGATCTCCTTCAGACTGGACTGGTTGGATCTCCTTGCAGTCCAAGGGACTCTCAAGAGTCTTCTCCAACACCACAGTTCAAAAGCATCAATTCTTTGGTGCTCAGCTTTCTTCACAGTCCAACTCTCACATCCATACATGATCACAGGAAAAACCATAGCCTTGACTAGACAGACCTTTGTTGGCAAAGTAATGTCTCTGCTTTTGAATATGCTATCTAGGTTGGTCATAACTTTTCTTCCAAGGAGTAAGCGTCTTTTAATTTCATGGCTGCAGTCACAATCTGCAGTGATTTTGGAGCCCCCCAAAATAAAGTCTGACACTGTTTCCACTGTTTCCCCAGCTATTTCCCAGGAAGTGATGGGACCAGATGCCATGATCTTCATTTTCTTAATGTTGAGCTTTAAGGCAGCTTTTTCACTCTCCTCTTTCACCTTCATCAAGAGGCTTTTTAGTTCTTCTTCACTTTCTGCCATAATGGTGGTGTCATCTGCATATCTGAGGTTATTGATACGTATACATTAATTATTTTTAAATCCCCTGTGTCATTTGATTGCCTGTACTAACATAAAATGTGCTGCTGCTGCTGCTAAATCACTTCAGTCGTGTCCGACTCTATGTGACCCCATAGACGGCAGCCCACCAGGCTCCCCCGTCCCTGGGATTCCCCAGGCAAGAACACTGAGTGGGTTGCCATGTCCTTCTCCAATGCATGAAAGTGAAAAGTGAAAGTGAAGTCGCTCGGTCGTGTCCTTAGGGACCCCATGGACTGCAGACTACTAGGTACCTCCGTCCATGGGATTTTCCAGGCAAGAGTACTGGAGTAGGGTGCCATTGCCTTCTCCAATAAAATGTGCTAATATCTCATTGTATCTCAGTTATTAAGATACAGGATTCAATGCAAGAATGTGATTCAGCTAGAAGAGGAAAGAACATCACCCAAAAAATGGATAAATGAACTTGGTATAATCTTTGCAGGAGGGAATTAACTTGTATTGGTTGAATTATTGCATCATATCAGCAGGAAGAATAGTTTTCCTGTTGACTTTATGACAAAGTTGTGTTGTTAAAAGAGGAACTGATGGATGCCTAGTTAACAAATCAATTAAATAGTTAAGCTGTTGCAGTAACTTTGTACTGCCCCAACCTATCTAAAAATCTATTTGGAAGGTACTTGTCATGAAGTAGCCATATTTTTATATTCTGCTGGTTGGTGCAGGGCTCCAGGCACTGTGGCAACTCACACATGTTGCTGCTGATCAACTTCATCATCTTATTGATGACACACAACTCTTCCACTTCCCACCAGATCTCCAAATCTTCTGTTCGTCCTGGGCCAAGTATGCGTGTAGAATAACAGCAGGTGACACTCTTCTCCTCAAGGTCACTCGTTCTTGTGAGACACTAAAGGAGGTGAGAGACAAGTTTTAGTGTGTTATGCAGGTTCTGTTATCCTCATGGTTCTAGTATGTCCTTATGAATCACAGTTCGTCCATGCTTTTGTCTACACCCAACTTTCCCTCAAATGTTACTCTTGCTGGATAAAAGTGAATTCAGTCTCAACACCAGATACAAAGATAACAGCTTTGTATAGACTCCTCCAGCTCTAGCAATTGTCTGAGTTCTAATCTCGATAACTAATCTCCTATTCGACACCATTAGTGGTTCTGCTTTTCTGATTGTAACTTCAATGACACAAAGTCTAAGAGGAAAGGACTAAGGAAATGATTTTCTTGATGATTCCAGATAACTATAACTAGACCCATGTTTGTCATGTGAGGGTCTTTAGGCGAAGCTGCCAGTTTGATGTATTATGGGGCAAATATTCAACTTTAGACAACGCGTGTTCCATATGATTGTTTGAAAGTCAAAAATTCAAGACTCAGAATGTATTAGTAGAAAGATACTCTGGACACCTGTTTCCAAATGACATGGAAGGAGTTTTTGTTTAAAATTAAATCCTCTAATCTAGACCACAGACGAAGCAACCACAGGACTACCATTTCTTGTTTGAGGTCTGCAGGTGGGCATTTCAGCTGGGGTTCTGCAGCAGGGGGGGCTCTCTCTTATTACACTCTGGGGTTTTTGTACAGCTTTTCTCATTACTTCAAGCACTGTGAGTTCCCAGACTGCACAAAAGTACTTTGCAGAGTCTTCCAGCTGTAAGGCTGAAATGGTGAGGCTGATGGAGTTCTGTGCTTTCTGAAAGTTTACAGAGTAGCGGCCATTCCTTGCATTTGGGCCAGAAGATTCCTGACGAATAAGGAAAGTCATCTCTCCACTGGAAAGCTGCTTGTACCAATAAAGGTAGTGCGTGTACCTACTCCAACTTACTTCATACCGACAGTTCAGAATGACAGATTGCCCTATTTGACTGGTTACGTATGGCTGGTCTTGAGTAACTTTCTGGGCCACACAAGATCCTGTGGAAAAAAATCAGAAAACTGAGCTGAAGTAGTGAACGAAATAATGTAGCCATTAGACTAATTTGAGACCCAAAGAAAACCCAAATTGAAATCATAATAAATATGCTTTTCCCCAACCCTCCTTTCCTCCCCAAGTCCCTGTGAAGCTCCACATGTCTGCTTGCAGGCCTTTCACCCCAGACACTCGCACCCAGGCTTAGAAGCATCCCTACCAGAGAAGGTGATGGCCAGGAACACCCAGAGCAGACTGGAGAGCGGCATGAGGCATGGATTCCACTGCACAAATGTGCTCAGTTCTGCCTCAAGCTGAGAGTTCAATGTCTTTGAATGCCTGACAGCCCAAATACATAGTACCCAGTACCTGTGTGTCTTCCCCCAACAGGAAGTAGGAGTTGTCATGTTTATAGACCACGTGATCTGTGCACAGATGAGAAAAAGTCTGACTCACCACATACCTTTGTTTTGTCTACTTATCTTTCTCTGGTCATGAATTACCTGGTCAATAATGACCTATGCATATCTGAAAGGGACCTGAAAAAAGCAATCCTCATGAAAGGTTTGAGTTGAGGAGAACTGAAGAATAAACAAGTTGACATACACTGGTAATTATTCAGCAGAATAACTTTACCAGCCCATTTAAAATATAATTTAGTATATGCGATGAACCCTTATAATCTATTTACAGTCATCATTTAGCCTATGCCTCCTTTCCTCCATCCAGAGTCTAATGACTCTTTTAGGAAGCTCATATACCTTCAGCTTTCTTAATGAAAGGCAGTCTTATCCAAATAGTTAATGTATCTCTTGTTTACTGGGTTCTAGGGCTCTAGTTAGGTTTTCCTGTACATGCATTACTTTAAGATCAAACAATAACAAATCAGTCCTTCTGACTTTCAGAATCTATTCCATTATCTATGTTTTTATGAAATTATAACAGGAATACAATATTTTTTGTACAGCTTTTCCCATTAGTTCAAGCACTGTGAGTTGCCAGACTGCACAAAAATATTTTACGGAGTCTTCCAGCTGTAAGGCTGATATTGAGTCTTACTTATTAGACTTTGAGAAGGATCAGGGTATTCAGACCTGCTGCCTCCCAAACTAGAATCATACTTCTTAGATCATGTGTCCTAGAGTTGTCCTCACGTCATGTTTTCCATGTCATTGGCCCAAAGAGTTCAGTCTCACTTGTTAGTGGCTCATTATTTTTCTCTTTGTGAAATAAAGTCAATAGAAGCATGCCAGATCTTTCTGTGACACAATGCTATAACACACTCCTGCCAAACTTGGTATCTACAGGCTGCAGACACTTAGTACCTGTCAATACCACAGAAGCTGGTGACTGAAGTTCTGTATACTGTTACAAGATCATGTAGAATGTAACTGTGACTCTTCCATCTAGTTTCTTTGTTTTAATGGAAGAATTAACATAAAATACTCAAAGGCAAATAGACAAGTACAAAGGAAAGTACAGACAAGTTCTCTAAAACAGTGCCAGTCCTTTAATTTTAGGACAAGATAACTAGTGATGCAGGAATAAAAGTGTATATTTAATTGAAATGTCTACTCTTCTGTCTCATTTCACCTCGGAGTGCTGACAGGCAGCTGATGCCCTGGTTTGCAATTATTTATATCTAAGTAGAAGAGACCATGGATGCCCACAGCAGCCTAGGCAGTAGCATGATAAAATGAAATATATATATATATATATATATATATTAACAGAATAATTACAGATATAAAGAAATTGATATTGATAAATGTTTATCACAACACAGAACTTACTCTGATTTTACAGGCACTTCTTTTGATGCATAACTCTATGAAATTTTATCTCATGTGTGGGTTCTTGTAACTGTCACAGAAATCACAATACAGAACTTCCATCACTCTAAAAAATGTCCCTTTGCACACGTTCTCACCCCTGCAATCCTTGATCACCCCTGGCAACTACTGATCTCCTTTTCATTTCTATATTTTTCCTTTTAAGAATGTCATGTAAGCAGAATCGTACCTTATATATGGAATCATTATGGATCATAACCATACTATCCAATGTGTTATACATCAAGCAGCCTTCTGAGATAGACTTTTTTCCACTCAGCATAACACTCTTGAGATCAGTCTAGCTTATTGCATGTCTCAGTAGTCTGTTCCTTTTAATCACTACAGACTTTTCTCAACTAAGGATGGTTTGACTTGCACTTATTGACTTTATGGTGGTGAGAAAGCCATATGCATTTGGTTGAGAGCATACTATGAATTTTGATATTTTCCTGGGCTAGCACCATGCAGCATGATATTCTCAGGTGATGCTGGGAGTGAGCTGAGCTTCTAGTCAGCCCCAGAATCAGGAGCATGAACAACCTTTCTGTACCCATACAGCCTTTCTGTTTTTCACTCTCGGCTCAGCAGTCAATAAATTACATGAGAATTTTCTATACTTTACTATAAAATAAACTTTGTGTTAGATGATTTTTCCCAACTGCAAATTAATGTAACTGTTGAGCATAATAAAGCTAAAATAAGATGTTTGAAGGGTTAGCTGTAATAAGTGCTTTTTTCTCCTTAATACAATATTTTCAACTTACAAAGGTTTATTAGAACATAACTCCATCGTAAGTTGAGGAAGATCTATAAATAATATGTCTGTTTATTCCTCAGTTTACCCAATGAAGATGTTTCCGGTTTGGGGACATCACCAATAGAGCTACCATGAATATTCATCTACAGATTTTTGTATGAACATAAGTTTTTTTATTTCTCAAGCATTAATATCACAAGTGTGATTGCTGAGTTGTAAGGAAAGTGGATATTTAAGTTTATGTGAACCTGATGTACCATCTTCTAGAATGACTGTACCATTCACCCACCAGCAATGCATGAGTGATCCAATTTCTCTGCCTCGTTGCCAGAACTTGGTATTGTCAGTACTTTTAGTTTTAGCCTTTATGACAGTTGTGGAGTGCTATCTCATTGTGTCTCTAATTTACATTCCCTAACTGCTATTGATGTTGAACATTTGTTCAAATACTTATTTATATGCTTTTATCCCTACTACATATCCTCTTTGGTAAAGTGCCTGTGTTAGTCTTTTGTTCATTTTTCAACTGGATTGTTTTCTTCCTGCTCAGTTTAGGAGTCCATTGTATTCTGAATACCACTCTTTTGATGGAAATATAGTCTGCAAACATTTCCTGCCATTCAGTGGTTTGTCTTTTTCATTCTCTTAATAATAACTTTCACAGAACAATAATTTTTAATTTTAATGAAATCTAAGTTTTTTTTTTTATCAGTTGTGCTTTTGATGTCATGTCAAAAATCTTTTTGCCTAACCCTACTTTATAAAGATTTTCTCTTATGGTTTCTTCTAAAATATTTATAGTTTTACATTTGAATGTATGATCCATTTTGAGACTAAATTCAATGTTTTATATAAGGTGTAAGATTTAGGCCAAGTTCCAATTATTTGCGTATAAATATCCAATTGTCCCAGTATCATTTCCTGATAAAACTGTCCTCTGTTCAATTGTCTTTGCACCTTTGTCAAAAAATCATTTTTCCCCACTTGTATGGGTTGACTTCTATACTCTTACTCAGTGACAATAGCTTGCCAATGATTTTTTAATTATCCTTTTAGCATCTGTATCATGGTTTACTTTTTCATTCCTTATATTCATAATTTATGCTTTTGCTTTTTTTTCCCTGGATAATTCTACCTAGAAACAGATCAATTTTATTAGCTTTCTCGCTTTGTGAGTCGACTTCTATAGTGTTACCAGCAGCATAAATTTATTAATAATATTGCTTTATTACCATTTTCACCCTGCAGAATCTACATATGATTTTCTCATGTGTATAACTCATGTTTTCTTTTATTATATTGATTATTCCCTTGATGATTTGAACTAGGAATAGATCAATGTTGTTAATCATATTAAGAAAATTAACTATATTTAACGGTTATTTCTATTGTTTGCTTTAGAGTTCACCAATCTGAATTTTTAATTTTATCCTTCTTTTAGATTATATTGGGTTTTATTTGTTCTTTTCCTATCTTCTATTGCTGAAAGCTTAGACCATTTTTTTTCAGCCTTTTTTCTTTGCTAATCAGTTCAGTTCAGTACAGTCACTCAGTCGTGTCCGACTCCTTGCCACCCCATGAACCACAGCACGCCAGGGCCCCCTGTCCATCACCAACTCCCGGAGTCCTAACAAATCCATGTCCATCGAGTCGGTGATGCCATCCAACCATCTCATCCTCTGTTGTCCTCTTCTCCTCCTGCCCTCAATCCTTCCCAGCATCAGAGTCTTCCCAAATGGGTTAGCTCTTCGCATCAAGTGGCCAAAGTATTGGAACTTCAGCTTCAACATCAGTCCTTCCAATGAACACCCAGGACTGATCTCCTTTAGGATAGACTGGTTGGACCTCCTTGCAGCCCAAGGGACTCTCAAGAGTCTTTTCCAACACCACAGTTCAAAAGCATCAATTCTTCAGTGCTCAACTTTCTTTGTAGTCCAACTCTCACATCCATACATGACCACTGGAAAAACCATAACCTTGACTAGACGGACCTTTGTTGGCAAATTAATGTCTCTGCTTTTCAACATGCTGTCTAGGTTGGTCATAACTTTCCTTCCAAGGAGAAAGCGTCTTTTAATGTCATAGCTACAATCACCATCTGCAGTGATTTTGGAGCCCAGAAAAATAAAGTCAGCACTGTTTCCACTGTTTCCCCATCTATTTGCTATGAAATGATGGGAACAGATGCCATGATCTTCGTTTTCTGAATGTTGAGCTTTAAGCCAATTTTGTCACTCTCCTCTTTCACTTTCATCAAGAGGCTCTTTAGTTCTTCTTCACTTTCTGCTATAAGGGTGGTGTCATCTGCATATCTGAGGTTATTGATATTTCTCCCGGCAATCTTGATTCCAGCTTGTGCTTCCTCCAGCCCAGCATTCCTCATGATGTACTCTGCATAGAAGTTAAATAAGCAGGGTGACCATATACAGCCTTGATGTACTCCTTTTCCTATTTGGAACCAGTCTGTTGTTCCATGTCCAGTTCTAACTGTTGCTTCCTGACCTGCATACAGATTTCTCAAGAGGCAGGTCAGGTGGTCTGGTATTCCCATCTCTTTCAGAATTTTCCACAGTTTATTGTGATCCACACAGTCAAAGGCTTTGGCATAGTCAATAAGGCAGAAATACATGTTTTTCTGGAACTCTCTTGCTTTTTTGATGATCCAGCAGATGTTGGCAATTTGATCTCTGGTTCCTCTGCCTTTTCTAAAACCAGCTTGAACATCTGGAAGTTCACATTTCATGTATTGCTAAAGCCTGGCTTGGAGAATTTTAAGCATTACTTTACTAGCATGTGAGACGAGTGCAATTGTGTGGTAGTCAAGCATTCTTTGGCATTGCCTTTCTTTGGGATTGGAATGAAAACCGACCTTTTCCAGTCCTGTGGCCACTGTTGAGTTTTCCAATTTGCTGGCATATTGAGTGTAGCACTTTACAAAGTACTTAAAAAATATAAACTTCCTTCTATGTATTATTTTAGCTGTGCCTCACACATATGTATATGTTTGTGTTCTCTCTATATTTTCTTTCAAAGACTTTTTAATAGTCATTGTAATTGCTTCTTAAACATACATATGAGTTGTTTTAAATTTAGTGCCAAAATTCCAAATGTTTGGGGGTTTTTAGAGATATGTTTTCACAATTGATTTTCTATATCAACTCCATTTTGGTGAAAGAATAAATTCTGTGTAACTTCAATTTTCTTATATTAAGACTTTTTATGCACTAACAAACTGTGTGTGTCTATGTGTATATTTCATCTGCACTTCAGGATGTGTCTGGAGCCTCGGCTGCAGGTTTGGGTACAGGCTGCAGGTGTCTGGGGAGCACTGTGCACTTGCTGCACAGAAGTAGGTGGCTGAGTCTCCAGGCTAGGAAGTTGTGATGTGCAATGAGAGCTGTTTGGCACTCTTACTGAGGAAAACTGTGAGTCTTCCATCCTTCATTTCATTCACAACTGAACGTATGGCTATCAAGAATGCAGGGCCTTTACCAGGATATTGCTGGTACCATGGGAAGTAGTCAAATGTACTCTTCTCATAACTACAGTTCAGAATGGAAATCTCTCCTTCCTGGACTGTCAAAGGTTGAGGGCTTTGGCTCTGTTTCACCTGCTCTTGGTCACTTTTTTCCTTCTGTTGTCCACTCACCCCTGCTTAAAGAGATAAAAAGTCATTAGGTCCACAAATTGACATTTCCTTCTTAAAGTTTCTATCTCATGAATTTGTCTATACTCCAATTTTCTCATTCCCCCAAATTATGAGATATCCTAGGGTTTCTCCATCATAACTCACAGTCTACTTGAAGACACAGAATTAAGAATGATGTTTCCAATATCTTGTCCATTGTTCCTGGCACCAAAGTTCAGTGACAGCTCAGGTTCTTCTTCTGGTCTCCTCAGCCAGCTAGAACTCTGACTTAAGATTCACATGAACTTTAATTCCTTCAAGAGGCCCCACCTTCTCACAAGTGCTTTCAACCAAAGCTATTTTTTTCAAGGCAAGCACTTCTCAATTTTCTCTATCTTAGACTTGCTCAAAATTACTTTCATTGAAAAGCAGAAATCCCCTCCTTACACATGGAATATGATTAGTTTAGAATTTCTCTCCTCTATTCCTCATCTTCTTTTCCTTCACATTTCCAAGAAGGTTAAAAATCATGTAGCAGGACAACTTGATATTTTAACAGGGTTTACATTATTTCACAATGGAGAAGAGAAGAACTCCCATGAAATCACAAGATGAGCATTTATCTTTTTTTTAATTACAAACACCAATTAAAGTCTGTTGAAGATATCAGTTCAGTCACTCAGTCATGTCCACCTTAATGCGACCCCATGGACTACAGCACACCAGGCTTCCCTGTCCATCACCAGCTTCTGGAGTTCACTCAAACTCATGTCCATTGAGTCGGTGATACCATCCAACAACCTCATCCTCTGTTGTCTCCTCCTTCTGCCTTCAATCTTTCCCAGCATCAGGGTCTTTTCAAATGAGTCAGGTCTTTGCATCAGGTGGCCAAAGTATTGGAGTTTCAGCTTCAACATCTGTCCTTCCAATGAATATTCAGGACTGATTTCCTTTAGAATGGACTGGTTGGATCTCCTTGCAGTCCAAGGGACTCTCAAGAGTCTTCTCCAACACCACAGTTCAAAAGCATCAATTCTTGGGTGCTCAGCTTTCTTTATGGTCCAACTCTCACATCCATACATAACTACTGAGAAAACCATAGCCTTGGCTAGACGGACCTTTGTTGGCAAAGTAATGTCTCTGATTTTTAAAATTCTGTCTAGGTTCCAAGGAGTAAGCATCTTTTAATTTAATGGCTGCAGTCACCATCTGCTGTGATTTTGAAGCCCCCCAAAATAAAGTGCCACTGTTTCCACTGTTTCCCCATCTATTTGTAAAGTTAAAATAAATAAGGAGCACATGTTTTTGAAGCCCAGAATTTTGTCTCTGTATTTTATGTCATCTCAAATTCAATCAAAGAAAACATCATTACAGTCCAACAGGAGAAATAATAAAAGTTCTTATTCCTCAGTCTAATCCCATCTACCCCATCATTCTAAGGGGAACTTGTATTGTTTGTTAGACTTCTGATATGTTTTCTTTTTCATTTATTCATTCATGAATGCATCTCAATATATATTTAATGAGTGCTGCTAAGTGACTCGGAGAAGGCAATGGCGCCCCACTCCAGTACTCTTGCCTGGAAAATCCCATGGGGGGAGGAGCCTGGAGGCTGCTGTCCATGGGGTCACGAAGAGTCGAAGGACTGAGCGACTTCACTTTCACTTTTCACTTTCATGCATTGGAGAAGGAAATGGCAACCCACTCCAGTGTTCTTGCCTAGAGAATCCCAGGGACGGGGGAGCTTGGTGGGCTGCCATCTATGGGGTCGCACAGAGTCGGACATGACTGAAGCGACTTAGCAGCAGCAGCAGCAGCAGCTAAGCGACTACTTATTATTCAATACTTGGATCTCAAGAAGGAAAGAGACAGTTCCCATCTTCTGTCAACTGAGGCCCAATACTCAAGTACAGTCAGATAAAAGCTACTAAGGAGAAATGTGTATCTCTAAGATATGACAAAAAAAAAAGTAATAAACTCTGCTTCTCAACTCAGCCAGATAACAGTTATAATGGAGGCGATACTTGAACTGGAAGTTACACCACTACTACTTTTCCCATAAAGATGGAGGACATGAACTCTAGGCACAGATTAACTAAGTGTGGTATATATTTATATTAGAGAAGCTAAATGTGGCCATATCCTTGAGGACAACATGTATCATTAAGAGAAGTGTTGATTTTCAAACCCATATTTTCAAACTATTAGACTACAATATACATAGATACTACCTAGGTAGAGGGATTGATAGATAGAAACATACATACATTCATATGCGATTGATAGATGTAAATGGAACCATAATAGGAGATAATAATTTAGTAGATTTTTAAGGGATGCTTTATGGCTACTTGAGGAATATGTGTTTGTGGGACAAGCATTACAGTAATCTCTGAAGCAGTATTGCCCCTTTGTGGCCATAGAAAGAAGTTACCCAGAAAAAATATATATAGCTTCTTAAAAATTCATGTTCATCACCTATGAACATCAATCAGAGCACTGAAATAAGTAAGCAAGTCTTCATCTTGAACCAGTGATTTCTTGAGACTGAAGGAGATTTTGCCTTGTTGAAATATTGACCCTCAGACTGAGTCAGTGTAAGGAGCTGTCTTTCTTCCTGTAATGGCAACATCAAATCAGGAAGAGTCCTTTATACTGAAAAGATCATGTCTTTAAATAGATTCTAAATTAATACTGCTTAATACACACGTAATACTGCTATCTTTTTATTTTTTGTTTGCACACTGATGACATGAGTTTAGCTTGTTTTTGTTTTTGCATTATTTATTGAATCTATTATTGAGACAGCAACTGTACAGAAATATTTAAGACCCCAACAGAATGAAACAATAAGCAAGTAAACTAGAATTATTCTAAAAAGACCCTTTGTAATCATACATCATGATCATCTAGGATTTATTTCAGGTATGCAAGAATGATTCAGTATCCTTAGATCAATCAATGTGATACACCGCAACAACAGAATGAAAGATAAAAACCACATAGTTACTTCAGTAGATGCAGAAAAATCATCTGAAAAAATTCAATATCCACTCATGATAAAAGCTCTCAATAAACTTGATATGGGGAAAATGTACTCCAAAATAATGAAGGTTATTTATGACAAACCAACAGCTAACATCACAATCAATTGTTTTAAAAAATGAAAGCTTTTTCTCTAAGACCTTAAACAAGACAAGTCTGCAAATCTCACCACTTCTATTTAACATAGTACTGGAAGTCCTAGCCATAGCAATCAGATATGAAAAAGAAAGAAAAGGCATCCAAATTTGAAGAAAGAAACTGCCACTATTTGCAAATGACATGATGTTGTGTATAGAAAATTGTAAGGTACCATCAAAAAGCTATTAGGATACATAAATGAAAGTAAAGCTCAGTAAAGTTGCAGCTGCTAAGTCACTTCAGTCATGGCCAACTCTGTGCGACCCCATAGATGACAGCCCACCAGGCTCCCTCGTCCCTGGGATTCTCCAGGCAAGAGTACTGGAGTGGGTTGCCATTTCCTTCTCCAAAAGTTGTAGAGTATGAAATTAATATATAGAAATCTTTTGCATTTCTGTATACTAATCATGAATTATAAGAAAAAGAATTTAAGCAAGCATCCAATTTACAATTGAATCTAAGAGAATAAAATAATTAGCAATAATTTCAACAAAGGAATTGAAAGACCTGTACTTTGAGAACTTTAAGAATTGATAAAAATGATTTAAGACAATACAAATAAATAGAAAGATATCTTGTGTTCATGGACTGGAAGAGTTAATATTGCTAAAATATCCATACACCCAAAACAATCTACAGGTTCAATGCAATCCTTATCAAAGTACCCATGGCATTTTTCATAGAACTAGAAAAAATAATCTTAAATTTGTATGGAATCATAGAAGACCTCAACAGCTGAAGCAATTTTGATAAAAAAGAGCAAAGTTGAAAATACTACACTCTCTGACATGAAAATATGCTACACATCCATAGTAATCCAAAATTGTATGGTACTGGCACAAAAACAGACATAGATAAATGGGGCAAAATAGAACCAAAATAAACCCATGCACCTATGATCAATCAATCTATGACAAAAGAGGCAAGAATATACAGTGGGGGCAAAGACAGAGTCTTCAATAAGTAGGTTTTGAGCAAACTGAACAGCTACATGTAAAAGAATGAAACAGAAATTTTTCTCACAACATGAATAAAAATAACTCAAAATGTTTTAAAGACTAAAATGTAAGAGCTGAAATCATAAAACTCCTAAAAGAAAATATAGACAGTATGCTCTGTGACATTCATCTTTATAATATTTTTTTCTAATCAAACTAAACTCTTGCACAGAGAAGAAAACCATTAACACGAAGAAAAGGAAATCTGAAAGGGAAAAGATATTTGCAAACAACATGTCAACAAGGATTTAATATCCAAAATATATAAAGAACTTGTTCATTTAATATCAAATACATAATCTTATTTTAAATTAGGCAGAGGACCTGTATAGGCATTTTACCAAAAAAGGTATACAGATGGCCAACAGGCACATGAAAGGATGCTCAATATCTTTACTCATCAGTAAAGTGCAAATCAGAACAACAAATGAGCAAGTCACCTTACTAGGGCTGTCATCAAAAGGCAAGAAATAACAAGGGTTGGTGAGGATGTGGAGAACAGGGAATCTTTGTGCACTGCTGGTAGTAATATAAATTGGTGCAGCCTCTGTGGAAAGCAGTATGGAGATTCTCCCGCTCTGCCCTCCCCAGATTAAAAGTGGAATGATGCCTGTGACCTGGAGTCTTATCTTTCCTCAGGTGCTCAGAAAGGAGGCAGCACCTCTGGGGGGAGAGATAGCCACTGGGATCCTATCTGGTTTTGGTGGCTGTGGTGGGAAGGATAACAGCAATTAAAACTAGAACTACTACATGACCCAGAACTTCCACTCCTGGGTATTTATCCAAAGAGAACAGAAGAGCTGGTTCAAAAATAGATAGGCACCCCAATGCTCACAGAAACATTATTTACAATAGTCAAGATCTTGAAGACATCTCGGTGTTCGTTCGTATCATAGATGAATGGATAAAGATCTAGATGATAGATAGATCAATATAGATATAAATAATGAAATATTACCATAAAAAGCAAAATCTTGCCATTTGGGACAATGTGAATAGACCCAGAGTGTATTATACTTATTGAAATAAGTCAGAGTGAGACAAATAAACTGTATGTTTTAATACATATATGTGGAATCTGAAACAAACAAAACAAACAAATAAAACAGAAACAGACTCACAGACATAATGAAACAACTAGTGGTCACTGGATGGGAAAGGAGTGTAGGCGTGAACTAGGTGAAAGGAATCAAGAGGCACACACTCTCAGTTATAAAATAAACAAATTGTAAGTTTGTAATGTACACCAAGGAAATATGATCAATATTTTAAAGTAATTTTGTATGGTATGTAATTTATCAAAAATATCAAATGACTATGCTGTACATCTGAAACTAATATAGTATTGTAAGTCAAATATGTTTCAATTTTAAAAGTTTTAATTATATTAAAATGTGGCAAAGTAGACTTTGGGTGTGGGATTAGTTGAAGGATCTTGATATGAATTATTCTGGATTATCTGGGTAGGTCCTATACATAACCACGCATCCTTTGCTGACATGAAAAAAAATAAAAGACTATAAGATATTTCTCTAGAAAGATGAGTTTATTTGGGACCAGCAAAGGATTGCAATTTGGGGTCTGCAACCATGACAAGCCTCATGCAAGTCCCCACAGGACAAGAGAAAAGAAAAGGAAGTTGGGAGGGCTACTGTAAACAGACGTTTACATCTGTTTACATTGGGGTGTCCCTGGTGGTCCAGTGTTTAAGAATCTGCCTTCCAATGCAGAGGACATGGTTCAATCCCTGGTAGGGACCTAAGATCCCACAGGCCACTGGGCAACTAAGCCCATGTGCCATAACTAGAGAGCCCATGTGCTGCAACTACTGAGCCCACACACTCTAGAGACAGTGCTCCACAACAAGAGAAGCCCCTGCACACACACACACACACACACACACACAGTGAACAGAGCCCATGGTTTTTCACTGGCCCAGTGTTTGCCTGGAAAAGAAGAGGCATCTTTCTTCTGTCCTTTAATCCTGTTATCTTCACAGAGTATGAGAGCTCCCCCTGTCCCCCAACTCTATTTAAATGAGTTTCTGTTTATTTACTAATTTCCTACACCTTGGAAGCAGAAGAGTATTTGACTCCAGAAAAGAAAGGAGCTGAGGTGGTAGAAGTAAGAGGTTGCAGTGATTCAAGGAAGGGCTATGACCCAAGGAATCCAAGTGACCCCAGAAGCTAGAAAAACGCAAGGAAATGGATTCTTCCTTAAAGCCTCTAGAAGGAACCCACCAGCCAAGATCATGACTGTAACCAGCAAAATTGATTTCATACTTCTTCAACCCAGAGTTATAAGAGAATTCATTTGTTTTAACTTATCAAGTTCATATTAAACAAGGAGCAAACATTTTTTGTTCGCTTTCCACAGTAGTAGGATGACATGTGAATATTTGCAGTTGTCCGTTGGAACACTTGATGGTGAGGCAGACTTGAACATTCTGGAGAAGGCAACTAAGCTGGATAATATCTTTATTGGAGTGATTTCATTTAATTCCTTTCACTTTTTAACATTTTTGAGTTCAGCAAGCATGCTCTGTCACTCAGTCATGTCCAGCTCTTTGAGACCCCATGTACTGTTAGCCTGCCAGGCTCTTCTGTCCATGAGATTTCCCAGTATTTCCCAAGAATACTGGAATGGGTTACCATTTCCTCCTCCAGAGGATCTTCCCCACCCAGGGATCAAACCCATGTCTCCTGCATCTCCTGCATCGATAAGCAGATTCTTAACCACTGAGCCACCTGGGAAGCTGTGGTTAAATATTTTAATTCTATCCTCTTATCAACTACTCTGCTGGTTCCCAGTTAGAAGCTTCTAGTGCAGAAGGAGACACAGATCGAGAAGGGAAGATAAAGACTAAAGTCCATAATCTGTAGGGCCAAAATGTATCTGTGGTTAAAACTGTACTGATGTAGGTGAGTAACATTAAGCACTGCAGATGCCCTGTGGTGGCCTCACGGTGTGACTGTGGCTGGAGGAGGGGCTGAGCCCATGGAGGGTTTGTGTAGAGGCTGCAGGTGCCTGGGGAGCACTGTGCAACACAGCACAGAAGTAAGTGCCTGAGTCTGTAGTCTGCGAAGAGGAAATGTGCAGTGAACTGTGGCGTTCTGCAGGGACTGTCGTGGCATTTAATCTTCCATCTCTCTTTGTCCCTGAAGTAATGTAAAACAGGTGGATGAGGTGGCCCCCGGGGTTCTGAAGATACCACTGCACACTGTCTGCGAAGGTGGAGAAGGTACACTGCAGAACAGAGCTGGCTCCCTCCTGGAGACTCAGGGCTGGGGGACTTTGTGCCACATCCATCCCTCTCACACCTGATGAGGAGAGAAACAGCCACAGGTGAGGGTCACAGAGCTCCTGCAAAACCCGGAAAGTACACCCACAACCCCATAAATGATAAGATAGAAAGTCTGCAGGACTTGTCAGCTCCTCTCCCTCCTTCAACAAAAGAAAAGCTGCTCATTCCTTCAGATTCCCCTGTGGGGCAGCCCCAACTCACAGCAAACCTGGGCAAACAAAAGCCCCAGTACAGTGTCCACTAGCTTTTTCACGACTCTTTGCCTTGTTGCTGGAAAATATTCACAAGATACATAGCAAACCCTGGGTGGTGAGTGTCATGACTTGTCTGGATGTTTCAGCTCCTGCAACCAATCAGCTCAGCCAACAAAACCTGCTCAGCTCACACTCTGTGACAGGAAGCCCCGTCCTTTGGTCTCAACTGAACTAAAAACAGGTTAAAGAGGGGTGAGAGTGGAGGAAAAAGGTAACATTCAATGTTTTATACATAATTTTGAACTTGTAAAATGGACGTTCATATTTTCTCCTGATATATATTAATAAATAAATCTTAGGCAATAAAAGTGGAAAAAGTCAGAAAAAGCTGGTATCTATACTTCAAAATTTTCCATCTAACCTTTTGTTTATGACTCCCTGTTTGATCCAGGGGACTTTCCTGAGAGCTATGGATAAAGATAAAGACATAGATAAAGATAATAATCAATACAAATATAGATATTTTGCATAGTGGTCAAAAATGTCTAGTGCTTGAATCAGGAATAAGACAGAGAACAGTATGAAATGACAAAATGATAGGATACTGAAAGAGGAACTCCCCAGGTCAGTAGGTGCCCAATATGCTACTGGAGATCAGTGGAGAAATAACTCCAGAAAGGATGAAGGGATGGAGCCAAAGCAAAAACAATACCCAGCTGTGGATGTGACTGGTGATAGAAGCAAGGTCCAATGCTGTAAAGAGCAATATTGCATAGGAACCTAGAATGTCAGGTCTATGAATCAAGGCAAATTGGAAGTGGTCAAACAAGAGATGGCAAGAGTGAATGTCGACATTCTAGGAATCAGCGAACTAAAATGGACTGGAATGGGTGAATTTAACTCAGATGACCATTATATCTACTACTGTGGGCAGGAATCCCTCAGAAGAAATGGAGTAGCCATCATGGTCAACAAAAGAGTCCAAAATGCAGTACTTGGATGCAATCTCAAAAACGACAGAATGATCTCTGTTCATTTCCAAGGCAAACCATTCAGTATCACAGTAATCCAAGTCTATGCCCCAACCAGTAATGCTGAAGAAGTGGAAGTTGAATGGTTCTATGAAGACCTACAAGACCTTTTAGAACTAAATCCCCCAAAAGATGTCCTTTTCTTTACAGGGGACTGGAATGCAAAAGTAGGAAGTCAAGAAACACCTGGAGTAACAGGCAAATTTGGCCTTGGAATACGGAATGAAGCAGGGCAAAGACTAATAGAGTTTTGCCAAGAAAATGCACTGGTCGTAGCAAACACTCTCTTCCAACAACACAAGACTCTACACATGGACATCACCAGATGGTCAACACCGAAATCAGATTGATTATGTTTTTGCAGCCAAAGATGGAGAAGCTCTATACAGTCAACAAAAACAAGACCAGGAGCTGACTGTGGCTCAGATCATGAACTCCTTATTACCAAATTCAGACTTAAATTGAAGAAAGTAGGGAAAATCACTAGACCATTCAGGTATAACCTAAATCAAATCCCTTATGATTATACAGTGAAAGTGAGAAATAGATTTAAGGGCCTAGATCTGACAGAGTGCCTGATGAACTATGGAATGAGGTTCATGACACTGTACAGGAGACAGGTATCAAGACCATCCCCATGGAAAAGAAGTGCAAAGAAGCAAAATGGCTGTCTGGGGAGGCCTTACAAATAGCTGTGAAAAGAAGAGAAGCGAAACGCAAAGGACAAAGGGAAAGATATAAGCATCTGAATGCAGAGTTCCAAAGAATAGCAAGAAGATATAAGAAAGCCTTCTTCAGTGATCAATGCAAAGAAATAGAGGAAAACAACAGAATGGGAAAGACTAAAGATCTCTTCAAGAAAATCAGAGATACCAAAGGAACATTTCATGCAAATATGGGCTCAATAAAAGACAGAAATGGTATGGACCTAACAGAAGCAGAAGATATTAAGAAGAGGTGACAAGAATACACAAAAGAACTGTACAAAAAAGAGCTTCATGACCCAGATAATCACGATGGGGTGATCACTGACCTAGAGCCAGACATCCTGGAATGTGAAGTCAAGTGGGCCTTAGAAAGCATCACTATGAACAAAGCTAGTAGAGGTGATGAAATTCCAGTTGAGCTAATTCAAATCCTGAAAGATGATGCGGTGAAAGTGCTGCACTCAATATGCCAGCACATTTGGAACACTCAGCAGTGGCCACAGGACTGGAAGAGGTCAGTTTTCATTCCAATCCCAAAGAAAGGCAATGCCAAATAATGCTCAAACTACCGCACAATTGCACTCATCTCACATGCTAGTAAAGTAATACTCAAAATTCTCCAAGCCAGGCTTCAGCAATACATGAACCATGAACTTCCTGATGTTCAAGCTGGTTTTAGAAAAGGCAGAGGAACCAGAGACCAAATTGCCAACATCCACTGGGTCATGGAAAAAGCAAGAGAGTTCCAGAAAAACATCCATTTCTGCTTTATTGACTATGACAAAGCCTTTGACTCTGTGGATCACAATAAACGGTGGAAAATCCTTCAAGAGATGGGAATACCAGACCACTTGATTTGCCTCTTGAGAAATGTGTATGTAGGTCAGGAAGCAACAGTTAGAACTGGACATGGAACAACAGACTGGTTCCAAATAGGAAAAGGAGTACATCAAGGTTGTATATTGTCACCCTGCTTATTTAACTTATATGCAGAGAACATCATGAGAAATGCAAGAAACACAAGCTGGAATCAAGATTGCCGGGAGAAATATCAATAACCTCAGATATGCAGATGACATCACCCTTATGGCAGAAAGTGAAGAGGAACTCAAAAGCCTCTTGATGAAAGGGAAAGAGGAGAATGAAAAAGTTGGCTTAAAGCTCAACATTCAGAAAATGAAGATCATGGCATCCGGTCCCATCACTTCATGGGAAATAGATGGGGAAACAGTGGAAACAGTGTCAGACTTTATTTTGGGGGGCTCCAAAATCACTGCAGATGGTGACTGCAGCCATGAAATTAAAAGACGCTTACTCCTTGGAAGGAAAGTTATGACCAACCTAGATAGCATATTCAAAAGCAGAGACATTACTTTGCCAACAAAGGTCCATCTAGTCAAGGCTATGGTTTTTCCTGTGGTCATGTATGGATGTGAGAGTTGGACTGTGAAGAAGGCAGAGAGCCGAATAATTGATGCTTTTGAACTGTGGTGTTGGAGAAGACTCTTGAGAGTCCCTTGGACTGCAAGGAGAGCCAACCAGTCCATTCTGAAGGAGATCAGCCCTGGGACTTCTTTGGAGGGAATGATGCTAAAGCTGAAACTCCAGTACTTTGGCCGCCTCATGCTAAGTGTTGACTCATTGGAAAAGACTCTGATTCTGGCAGGGATTGGGGGCAGGAGGAGAAGGGGACAACAGAGGATGAGATGGCTGGATGGCATCACTGACTCGATGGACGTGAGTCTGAGTGAACTCTGGGATTTGGTGATGGACAGGGAGGCCTGGCATGCTGCGATTCATGGGGTCACAAAGAGTCGGACACGACTGAACTGATTAACTTAAAAGAATATTCATCAAAAAGCTTGCTTCTTATATGCCGATAATAATTTAGCTTTTCTTTACATAAAATTATTCTCCTCTATTATTACTAATCCCCATTTGAAAGAGCCTTTCAGGGGATGGAGCAGTAAAGAATATACTTGCCAATGCAGGGGACAAAAGAGATGGGGGTTTGATCCCTGGGTCGGGAAGATCCCCTGGAGAAGGAAATTGCAACCAGCTCCAGTATTCTTGCTTGGAAAATCCCATGGCCAGGGGAACCTGGTGGGCTACAGTCCACAGGATGGCAAAGAGTAAGACCCGACTGAGCACTCAAAAACTCAAGATGAGTTTCGGAGGCAGGAGGTAGATGGGCCCCTGGGCTAGACAGCTGGTTTGTGTCAAGCAGTGTAAAATTCAAGCTTTGATTTCCCTACCACTCCAAGCACTGAGGGAAGAACCAATTCTACCTGTTGGAACTGTTTCTTTGACTTGCTTTTCATTGCTTTTGTAATTATAATCATGCATAATAGGCTGCCTCAGAGAATCAGCCCCTTGGCCTGACTGCCAAGTGCTTTTTGTTTATGGCCTGTCTTCCTGTGGATGGTAGGAAAGGTAGAAAGAAGAAACATCCCCTGCTTGAGGCTTGCCATTCTAGGAGATGTTTACAAGATTAATTTTGCCTTTTTAATTTGTTTCCTTGCCTTCCCCTTCCCTGTTCTGTAAAAGAACCTGGCATCCAGACCCAGACAAGATGATTATTTTGAGATATTAGTCTGCCATCTTCTTGGTCAGCCAGCTTTCCGAATAAAGTCCTTGCCCCAACACCTCGTCTCTCAGATTCATTAACCTGTCATGCTAATTAGCCTGTCAAAGGGAGCTCAGCCTCAGTAACTAAGACAATTAACAGCAGGAGCTGAGCTGTGCTAGAGTAAAAAAGTGACCACTTCTGAGGTCAAGAGGTCAAGGAAAACTGCACAGGCACAGAAAGACTCCTTGGAGCTCAAAAAGGAGGTGGCACCACCTCATAACAGATGATGCCAAGCACCCCACAAAGCTCTGTGCTAGAATCCATCTTGGTAAAAAGATGCACATGCGTCATTCAGGAGTGTCCTAAAACAGGTCTCATGTGGGAAAAGGAGAGAGATATCTGGCCAAAGATAAACACAGACCCAGAAGAACTGCCCCATAAAGATGATTTAACCACCTCTTCACTCCACTCCTCATCTTCCTCCTCATTAAGGAGGATGCCCTTGTGTCTCCTGCATTGGCAGGCAGATTCTTTACCACTGCACCACCTGGGAAGTGTATTATTGGGGACTGATGAATAAAGGAAGCCTTTTTTTGTTTCACACTATATTGTCTTTGGAAAGGTCACCCATATACATCCTTAAGTGCCAGCAGTAATTAGCTGCACCAGTCCCAAATGCTTTAGTCAAAGAGTTGAAGTCCTTTAAGGAAAGAAGCCTCTTAGGATACTAGCAAAATAGTCTGGAGATAATGCAGCTAGAAATAAGCCATTGTCCTGGGTTTTTTCATTTGCTTGAGAGATGAAATTAATATTGTAAAGCAAATTCTCTCATTTGTGTTATATCAAGTCACATGGCCAACCTCAAGCTATTATATCTCAGCCCATCACTATTCCAAATGACAGGGGGGTAAGTAACTTTCTCCAGCTTGTTGAAAATTCTACGGCCTCATTTTCCCTAGAATTCTGATTCTGGAGGACAAAAATGCCAAATTTCAGAAAACAGGAGTCTTTCCTTTGCAAAATGATAAAGAAAAAAGAAAAGACAAGAAAAAAATGAAGAAAAGAAAAATCTAAGATGCCCATGGGAAACAAACATGTCCAGGATTCTGTATTGTCTGTACTGTTTGCCTTCACAAAACATGCCAACTTCCTAAATATAACAAAGACTGAGCTACAGTGTCCCAGGAGGTTTGTGTTCAGACCCTTCTGCAGTCCCAGGCACTGTGTCACTCAGAGCACAGAAGTACTTGGCTGAGTCTTTCCAATGAGCTGGTATTTTCCTCAGGTGGAAGGACTTCTCACTACTCCTAAATTCAGCCTCAAAACCTTTGATGCCTGAAACAAGATTGTCTCCAGACACGTACTTCAGGAGAAGCTGGAGTCCTTGGTTGGGGTACTGCACGTACCAGAAGAGGTATGGTGAGAAAGGAGATGAGTAGTTGCACTTCAGCTCCAGACGGGCTCCTTCAGAGACAGCGATGTGGTCATCAGGCTGGGTCACTGACTGGGCTCCAGCTCCTGCTGAAACATCAATGCTGAATCAGTGAACTCAGCTAAAACAAAAAGTCCTATTCAACACGGAGCAATATTCCATGTGTGGACAAAGGAGTAAAATGGAGTAGCACTCACTCAGAAACAGGAGCATCTCAAGCATCAAGGTGAACACCAAGGTCATGGTGGAGCAGTGAGGCGGCAGTGAGCTCCTTTCTAACAGGTTCCCCACAAATGAGCCTGAAGACTGGCTGACTTGAACCCAGGTTTTTCTGAATAAGAATGACAAAGGATTTATATTTCTTCTGATGGAGGTTGTAGGGATGTTGTTAGGAAGAGGAGCTGTCTTAACAAAATGTCTACCTCTGGTGTCTGAGATGCTTTACATCTCACTGTGTAAAAAATGGTCAGAATATCTGTTTAAACCATAGGGGTTTTGTGAGGTTCTTCTGATCTTTTACAGAAAAGCAATTTCCAATTTAAGCAGCAGTGCCCTCCAGAGGCCAAATAGAGAACTACGGAGAAGTTCACTGTTGTCATTAACATGCCCCACCTTTTTACTGCCCTTCTGTGGTTGAATTTCAAAGCATTATGATTATGTACAAAAGAGGATTATGTTGTCAGCCTTGAACTGTATTAAATTTGGCTGTTTTAAAAAACACATAATTGTGATTTTAAAATTCCCTGTGTTACTGAATAGCACAGGGAACTATATTCAATATCCAGGGGTAAACCATAATGGAAAAGAAAATAAAAAAGAAAGTCTATATATGTATAACTGAGTCACTTTGCTCTACAGAAGAAATTAGCATAACATTGTCAATCAGCTATCCTTCAACTTTTAAGTGTTGAATACAAAGTAATTTTTAGAATGAAACATAAAATCACAATGTTACAATTTTTTATGTTTCCAGATTTAACTATGAGCCAGAAGGAAATAATCCAATATATTTCAACTGCAGAAAGAGAAGAGCCATTAATCCACATGCCTTCACTAATAAAGGCAAAATTGCTGCTGCTGCTGCTAAGTCGTTTCAGTAGTGTCTGACTCTGTGCGACCCCACAGACGGCAGCCCACCAGGCTCCCCCGTCCCTGGGATTCTCCAGGCAAGAACACTGGAGTGGGTTGCCATTTCCTTCTCCAATGCATGAAAGTGAAAAGTGAAAGTGAAGTAGCTCAGTCGTGTCCAACTCTTATCGACCCCATGGACTGCAGCTTACCAAGCTCCTCCATCCATGGGATTTTCTTGGCAAGAGTACTGGAGTGGGGTGCCATTGCCTTCTCCAAAAAGGCAAAATTGAGACATTCTCAAATGAAGGAAAACTGAGAAAGTGGTCACCAGAAGACCTATCCTAATAATGTCTAAAGGAAGCTCTGTAAAGAGAAATAAAATTATAAAGGAAGGAGTCTTGAAACAACAAGAAGGAATAAAGAATACAATAAGCAAAAATACGGACAAATACAATAGACTTCAGTTATATTTGGTGAAAATATATTATAGCATATTATATATGTTATATAATAATGTAATATAATTATATACCTGGAAATAATTACAACACTGTCTAATGAGGCTCTAAACACACATGGAGGAAATACTAAAAAAAATTATTTTATGAATAGGGGAGAATAAATTGGTGTAAAGAGAGGCAATATTTATACACTTAATCCAAATAGGTAAAATAATATTACCAATAGACTGTGTTATGTATAATGCAATAACTGGAGCAACCATATAAAAACAGCTATACAATAAGACACATCTAAACACTATAGGAGCTTCCCTTGTGACTCAGACCGTAAAAGAATCTTCCTACAATGCGGGAGACCGATTCAGTCCCTGGGTTGACAAGATGCCCTGGAGAAGGGAATGGCTGCCCACTCCAGTATTCTTGCTTGGAGAATTCCATGGTAGGCTACATCCATGAGGTGGCAAATAGTCAGACACAACTGAACAACTAACACACACACACACACACACACACACAAAGCACTACAGATAAATTGAAGTATAATCCTAGAAAATGTTGAATAACTCACAGAAGGTTAGAGGGAAAAGCATAGGGGACCAAAAAGAAGCACAAATGAAAAATCAAGTAAAAAGGAAGGCTAAGCCCTAAAATATCAAGACATTAAAAGCAAGTGGTCTACACACAAAAACTAAGACACAAAAGTTGATCTGAACACACCAGTGACAAAACAGTTCAGACAAAAAGTGGATTAAGAAACATGACCCAGATATAACTGTCTGAAAGAAATTCATTTCAAATAAGACATAGTCATCTTGAAAGTAAAGGATGGAAAAAGATGTATTATGCAAACATTAATCAAAGTATAATGGCTATATTAATATCAGATAAATTAGACAGGCTCCTGAACAAAGAAAATTACCAGAGACAGAGAAATATTATCTACTGATGAAGAGGATAATTTACCGAGAAGACATAGCAATCCTAAATGTATATGTACCAACTAACAGAGCTGAAAAATGAGTGGAACAAAAATCAGAACTAAAAAGAAAAGAGACAAATCTAGAAATATAGTTAAATACGTCAATATCCCTCTCTCAACAACTGGTAGAATAACTTGCCAGAAAATCAGCAGATGTATAGAAGAACTCAATAACACCATTAACCAGTAGGATTTAATAGTCAGCTATACAACACTCCACCCAACCAGAGCAGAATATACTTCTTTTCAAGTGTCCATGGAATATATACCAGGTAAGTCCAAATCTTGGGATCTAAAAAAATTCAACAAATCTAATGTAAAAAGCTGAAATATAAAGCGTATGTTCTCCAACCACAATGAAATAATAGTATGAATAAATAACAGAAAGATACAGGAAAATTCCCAAATATTTGGCAACTGAACAACACACTTCTTAATAATCTATAGGTCATAGAGAATGTCTCAAGGGAAATCATTGAATTTCTCATGAATTGAGTAAAAATGAAAATACAACATACCAAAATTGGGGGGACACAGCCAAAGAAGTATTGAGAGTGAAATTTTAGCACTACATGCAAATATTAAAACAGAATAAAATCTCAGATAGATTATCTAAACTTCTACTTGAAGAACCTAAACAAGGAAAAGATAAATTAATCCAAAACAAGCATAAGAAAATAATAAAGATAAAAGGAGAAATCAATGAAATTTAAAAGAGATAAACAATAGAGAAAGTCGATGAAACAAAGAGTTAGTTCTCTAAGAGAATCAGTAAAACTGACAAACTTCTAGCAAAACAGATGGGTGGAGGAGGGTGGGAAGAACAGGGACAATGTCAGCAGGCTAATAGCAATGTGGCATCCTATGTGACTGGTTAAGGATGAACATTTGCCTTTCTCCAGTTGGCCCTGGGCTTCCCTCATAGCTTAGTTGGTAAAGAATCCACCTGCAATGCAGGAGACCCCGGTTCAATTCCTGGGTAGGGAAGATCCACTGGAGAAGGAATAGGCTACCCAGTATTCTTGGGCTTCCCTTGTGGCTAAGCTGGTAAAGAATCCCCCTGCAATGCGGGAGACCTGGGTTTGATCCCTGTGTTGGAAAGATCCCCTGGAGAATTGAAAGGCTACCCACTCCAGTATTCTGGCCTGGAGAATTCCATGGACCGTATAGTCCATGGGGTCACAAAGAGTTGGACACGACTGAGAGACTTTCACTAACTAACTTACACTAACAGTTGGTCCTGAGTTGAATGAACTTCCGAAGTATTATGCTAAGTAAAATAAACAATGCAAAAATGCCATGGATTGTATGATTCCATTTGCATGAAATACATAAAATAAGTAAATCCACGGTCAGAAAGCAGGTTGGTGGCTTCCAGGAACATGTGCATGGGGAGCATGGGGAGCATGGGGATTGACTGTTTCACGGGTGTGTGGTTTCCTTTTGGGGTGATGACAAGGTTTCAAATCTAGATAGAGGTAGTGATTGTGCCATGTTGTGAATATACTAGATGCACACTTAGTTGTTCATTTAAAAGAGTGAACTGTGTGAATGTTACTTAATCTCAACAAAACTACAGTTTTTTAACTTTTCATTTTACATTAGAGAAAAGCTGATTAACAATGTTGTGTTAGTTTCAGGTGAACATCAAAGTGATTCCGCTACACACATACATGTGTCTATTCTTTTTCAAATTCTTTCCCATTTAGATTGTAAAACTATTATTTAAATTGAAGCTGATGAAAATCTAATGATCAAAGAATTCACAATATAATTTTATATCATTTTATCAGATTTTTAAAAAATTAATTAATTTATTTTAATTGGAGGATAGTTACTTTACAATATTGTGATGGTTTTTGCCATACATCAACACGAATCGGCCACAGGTATACCTGTGTCCCCACCATCCTGAACACACCTCCCACCTCCCCTGCCACCCTATCCCTCCAGGTTGTCCCAGACCATGGGCTTTGGCTGCCCTGCTTCATGCATGGAACTTGCACTGGTCATCTATGTTACCTACGGTAATGCACATGTTTCAATGCTATTCTCTCAAATCATCCTACCCTTGCTAATTGCCTCTATCTGGAAGGAAAGTCAATGTAGAAAACCCCTTAATGGAAAAAGTTTCCTCAGCGCCAAGACAGGACGTGGTTAGAGCCCCATCTGCAGTTTGAGTCCTGGGAACAGGTTCCCTCTGTGCACTGTGCCTCACAGCACAGAGGTAGGTGGTCGAGTCACTGTGCTGAGAAGCTGCAATGTATAAAGCACTGTGTCTTGATGATTTATCCAACGAGACTGTAATTCTTCCACTGGCTTGCTCTTTCTGATTCGCCTGAGCTGACAGTAGAGATGTGAGCCCTTTCCCGGGATCCTGCCGGAACCACTGAAGGAAGAACAGAGCGCTGTCAGTGTAACTGCAGTTGAGAACCACGCTGTCTGCCTCTCTCACGTTCAGAACTTCAGGACTCTGACTCACGTCCCGTTTACTGCTCACCCCTGTTCAGAAAGAGAAAACAGAGACAGGCTGGTTAGTAGCGGATTATTCTTTGGAAACTAATTTTAAATTTACTTTTTTGCTCTCCACAGGAACTCCCAGAAACCATGCAGGTACAACTCCCAGACTTTCTGTCTTCCCTGGGGAGGAATATCCGGGAGTTGCCCATTTCCAAATCCCTCTAACTCACAGTCTAGTTGTAACCAAAGGATGAGCAGGCTCAGGGATTTGTCCATTCCTTCTGTTATGAGAACTGAATTCTTGTGTCTGTAAAATGTTCAAGGACTCACAGGATAAAAGATCTACTTTGCTGCCTCTTGTGTTCAAAACTTTCTACAGGAAACACAGCGTCAGCCCAGCCAATCAGAGCAAGTCACACAGGCATGGAGGAGGCCGGCGCCAGAAGCCCATCTGCCAAGAGTGGGAGGTTGCAATGGAAACACCATCATCTCAGGACCAAGCCCAGCCTTGCCAGAGAAATGCTTATCTCTTTCCCTCCTCCTAGGGAAAACAATTCTTAACATAGCAGATTTGTAGAATGTGGCTAAGTATGTACCTAGAGGGGCTTCTCTGATGGCTCAAACAGTAAAGAATCTGCCTGCAATGCAGGAGACGGAAGTTCGATCCCTGGGTGGGGAATATCCCCTGGAGATAGGAATGACAACCCACTCCAGTATTCTTGCCTGGAAAATTCCATGGACAAAGGAGCCTGGTGGGCTACAGTGCATGGGGTTGCAAAGACTCAGACACTAATGGGTAACCAATACACACAGGTACCTAGAGAGAAATGTAAACGTAGGTACGGGGAGGGAGGAGGGAGGAGGGAGGAGGGAGGAGGGGGGGGGAGGGAGGAGGGGGGGGAGGGAGGAGGGGGGGAGGGAGAGGGGGGGAGGGGGGAGGGGGGAGGGGGGAGGGGGGGGAGGGGGGAGGGAGGGGGGAGGGGGGGGAGGGAGGGGGGTTCGGGATGGGGAACAAGTGTATACCTGTGGCGGATTCATGTTGATGTATGGCAAAACCAATACAATATTGTAAAGTAATTAACCTCCAATTAAAATAAATAAATTTATATTTTAAAAAAGAAAAAAATTACACAGTAAAAAAAAAAATTTGCAATTTGAAGTAGAAAAAAAAGAAAAGAAGAAATCGTAGGTTTTACTGCACAGTTGCAGCTGAACTCTTCAGATTCCTGTAACTGCTCCCTCCTCTTGCCACTTCAGTTCTTAAGAATTGTTTTCTTTAATTCACACTTTCTTGAAAATCCCTTTCTATCATTTCTCAGCCATTAAGTTGCAAAAAGAGTTAAGAATCATAATATTCACATTCAATGTGTGTGATAAATCAGGAAATGGGCACTTTCACATCCTATAACTGAAGCACAATAAACTGTGGAAAATTCTGAAAGAGATGGAATACCAGACCACCTGACCTGCCTCTTGAGAAACCTGTATGCAGGTCAGGAAGCAACAGTTAGAACTGGACATGGAACAACAGACTGGTTCCAAATAGGAAAAGGAGTACATCAAGGCTGCATATTGTCACCCTGCTTATTTAACTTATGTACAGAGTATATCATGAGAAACACTGGGCTAGAGGAAGCACAAGCTGGAATCAAGATTGCAGGGAGAAATCTCAATAACCTCAGATATGCAGATGACACCATCCTTATGGCAGAAAGTGGAGAAGAGCTAAAGAGTCTCTTGATGAAAGTGAAAGAATAGAGTGAAAAAGTTGGCTTAAAGCTCAACATTCAGAAAATGAAGATCATGGCATCTGGTCCCATCATTTCATGCAAAATAGATGGGGGAACAGTGGAAGCAGTGTCAGACTTTATTTTGGGGGTCTGCAAAATCACTGCAGATGGTGACTGCAGCCATGAAATTAAAAGACGCTTACTCCTTGGAAGGAAAGTTATGACCAACCTAGACAGCATATTAAAAAGCAGAGACATTGCCAACAAAGGTCCATCTAGTCAAGGCTATGGTTTTTCCTTTAGTCATGTATGGATGTGAGTGTTGGACTATAAAGAAAGCTGAATGCAGAAGAATTGATGCTTTTGAACTGTGGTGTTGGTGAAGACCCTTGAGAGTCCCTTGGACTGTGAGGAGATCCAACCAGTCCATCCTAAGGGAGATCAGTCCTGGGTGTTCATTGGAGGGACTGGTGTTGAAACTGAAACTCCAATACTTTGGCCACCTGATGCAAAGAGCTGACTCATTTGAAAAGACCCTGATGCTGGGAAAGATCGAGGGCAGGAAGAGAAGGGGACAACAGAGGATGAGATGGTTGGATGGCATCACCAACACAATGGACATGCGTTTGGGTGGACTCTGGTAATGGACAGGGAGCCCTGGCATACTGCGGTTCATGGGGTTGCAAAGAGTTGGACGTGACTGAGCAACTGAACTGAACTGAACTGAAGTATAAGCTAAATAAGATTCATAGGTGCTATTTACATATCATTGGCCAGAAATTTCACTTGTCTGAGAATTTTTTAACAAATAGCCTAATAAATACATTATGAAATTGCATATTGTATGCAGCAAGGATATTTAAATATCCTTCAATACAAATATTCAATATGTTATGATAGATCTGTATTATCCTGTACAGTTGTCAAAAGAGTAAGTAGACTTATTTCTGACTTGACAAGATTTTCTGGACTTTTTCAAGCTGGTTATTTACATTTTAAATTAATTCGTGTTGGAGTATAGCTGATTTACAATGTTATGTTACTTTCTGCTGTATAGCAGAAATACTTTCAAACTGTTTAACTCTGGAGTTTTTTGTTTGTTTTTTTTTTTTTTAAATTGTCATTTTATGTTGCCTGCAGCATTTATCTCAGAAATCCCTTCATCTTTAAACATGTTTAAGGCTCAGTTTCCTTACCTGAGGATAGATTAATATTACTTTGTGGGTTTTAGATTACAGAAGGAGTATCTAAAGTGCTGAGCAATGGACTTGGCATATGGTAGTGGTTCAATAAATGATAATAAAGACTCTGATGTTGAAGATGAGAATGACAAAAAGACAGGTAGAAATAAGAATCTCATGATAATTTTCTGATCTATTCCACTGAAGACATTGGGCAGACTATAAAGCTATAAACCCAAAACATTAAAACTGAACAAAACCAGATGGTATGGATGAGAATACCTGTGTCTCTCTCCTTGAATCAGGAAGCTTCCACTTCTTATTCCCTTTTTTGTAAACCTCCCCTCTTCTTCTACCCACAAAGGAGGAGTGAGGAGGGCTGATTCTGTCATTCAGAGTCCATTTATGAGTAGGAGATTAAAAAAAAAGTGAAAATGCTAGTCGCTCATTCATGTCAACTCTTTGCAACCCCATGGCCAACATCCTGCCAGGTTCCTCTGTCCATGGAATTCTCCAAACAAGCATACTAGAGTGAGTAGCCAATCCCTTCTCCAGGGGATCTTCTTGACCCAGGGATTGAACCCGTGTCTCCTGCACTGCAGGAGGATTCTTTACCATCTGAGCCACCAGAGAAGCCCAGGAGATCAGTTCTCAGTCTAACTTAAAATATAGGACTCCAGAGTCCACTTATTCTGCTTATAGCTCCTGCATTTTGAAGTCATTGCCTACCTGTGATAATGCATTTCTATAGAGGGCTAATTTAGTGCCCTGGGAATGGCTGCCTCTTCTTTCTATTTCAGCCCAGATGCCTGAGAAGTAACTCAAGAGAAGTAACTCTTGGCCAATTTGAGGTATGTCCTATCTTTCCACCTCATCCTTATAGGAATTCTGAGCTTGCTATTCTGAATTTGGAAGAAAGTAAGAAACTCTACTTAGGCATGAACCTCAGACCCACCTTTCCTAGATGTAATCAGAGGAGCAGTGATGTTAGGTCCTGGAGGAAATTAGGTCCAGGGGTCAGCTAAAAGTCCTTCTTCACTTTCTGTTTGTATTAAGCCTATATATACAGCATCTTCAGGAATCTTCCCAGTGGTGAGCAGGGCAGGATTTGGCCATTCTTAGGTCCCTGACAATATCCCCATAGGATACTAAATCCCCACTTCAAATGGAAATATTTTAGTTGAATAATAATGAATATATGACATATCAAAACATGTAAGATGCAGCAAAAGCAGTACAGAAAGTCCCTGACTTATGGTTTTCCAACTTTACAATGGTACAAAAATAATATGGATTCAGTAGAAACTGCACTTCTAATTTTGAACTTTGATCTTTTCATGGGCTAGTATGATGCTGTCTTTTAATGCTGAACATCAGCAGCAACTTGCAGCTCCCAGTCAGTGACTCGATCGCAAAGGTAAACAACCAATACACAACCATTCTGAACCTAGACAGCCACTCAGCTTTTCATCTTCAGCACAGTGCCAAATAAATTATACATGGTAGTCAGCATCAAATTATAAGATAGGCTTTCTATTAGATAATTTTGCCCAACTGTTGGCTAATATAAGTGTTCTGAACATGGGCTGAGTTATGATGTTCAGAGTTCAGGTGTATTAAATGAACTTTTGACTAAAGATATTATCAGCTTATGATCAGTTTTTAGCACATAACACCATTGTAAGTCAAGGAATACTTGTAATTAGAGACAAATTTATGAATTTAAATTATATTTGTCAGGAAAGAAGAAATGTTGAGAATTAATAGGCAAAGTTGCAACTCAAAGAACTAGAAAAAGTAGCAAGTTAAAATAAAAGAAAGTAAAGGTAGCAAATAATAAAACATAAGCAGAAAATAACACAGTTTATCAACCATCATAAGAGAAAAATAAATATATAAAGAACCCTTTATCTGTTAAACTAACTGAATCCATAATTTAAGGATTATTAAGTTTCTCCCATAAGGCTATGCTTACATGGCCTCACTATAGTGAACTTTCTGAAAATTATTTCTAAATTAATTATAAATTAAAAACCCTATACACATTCATCTATAGGTAGAAAAGAAGCCATAAATTGCAAGTTACCTAATGACTCATTACAATCTTGATACCAAAATCTGACATTAACATGGAAAAGAAAAAGTTGAATACTAGTATCATTCAGGAAAATGGGGGGAAAGTGCTCAATAAAATAATAGCAAATCAATGTTTCATTTTGTAAAAAGGACAAAACAACATTCCAAAGAGCACTTAACTCTAGAAATGAAAGTTGGTTTCACATTTAAAAATCAATGTAGATAAATAAAGAATATTTATCAAAAACTCTATAATTAATAGTCACAGTGAAATGGTGAATGCTTTACCTCTGAGTTTGAGAATAAGAATTCTAGTCAACATTTTATAGGTGATCTTAGCCAGTTAAGTAGGACTTGCTACATCATTTGTGGGGTGCAGTTAAAATGAAAATGCAGAAAGCCAAGTGGGCTGGGGAGTCATCTCGTAGGACCGCTGCCCAGACCCCAGACCTACTGAAGAGCTTTCAGTCAGTGAACACACAGAGGTGCTGGGTGAGTGGTCCCTGGAGAGGACACGGAAGCTCTACAGTTCCGCTCACAAACCTGACCCTACACGCCTCTGCCATCTGGATACTCACCTGTATCCTTTATCATAGCCTTTGATAATAAACAGGTGAAAATAAGTGGAATATTTCTCCTCGTTCTGTGAGTCACTCTAGTGAATTAATTGAGCCCAGGGTTTTGTTTTGTTTTGTCTTATCTTGTTTTGGGAATCTTCTATCTACAGTCTTTTGTTCAGAAGCACAGTTGATCCCTTGGGCTTGTGACTGTCATGCTTTTTTCAAGTAGAAAGTGTCAGAACTGACTAGAATGACAGGATACTTGGGTGGGATTGCAGAGAATTGCTTGGTGTGGGAAAAGCACATTTGTTGACCAGAAATGTTTTGTGCCGAGTAGTAAAGGACTCATAGGAAAGAAGGACATAATATGGCAGAACTGGGTTTTTCCCTACACAAGAAGGAAAAAAATCTGTTTGTTTGTTTGTTTTCCTCACACACAGCTTTTTTCACAATAGCACAAAACTGTAATTAATCCAAACAACCCAAATATCTACTTCTGGGAGGATGGATAATTAAATTGTTAGATATTCATATAGAGGAACTCTACACATCAATTAAAAAAAGAACAAATAAGACATAAACAAAGTGACACTAATGAATTGCAAAGATATTATTTTGAGTGAAGAAAACCAGATATAATATATACTATGCATGTAGATATTAACAAGTGTAAAATTTCATTGAGTTCTAAGCTTCAGTTTTGTACACTCTATTATATGTGTTGTACCTCAGTTACAGAGAGAGAGAAGAGAAAGCCAAGGACCATTTTGAATGTTGAGATAAATGTCAGTGTCATCACCTGAGAATAAAAAGTGGCTCCTCTGGGGAGGCAAAAATAGACTATGTGGAAGAGTGAGAAAAACAGACAGTGCTATTTGGTTTTGTAAATAATTGAGAGTGTTATTTTGATTTAAAAAAGAAATTTTATTTTTAAAAAGGATGAGAAAGTGAGAATCTCAGATGAGACGAGGTTGAAAAATAATCATTGGCTTTATCACCACCAAAGCCACTGGTTTAAGTGAGAGCTTCTCTCAGAGTAATGCTCACGGAAGTCAGGGTCAAGGAGGGGAGGACTGGACTTGAAGAAATAGAGACAGTAAGTCTATACAGTCAACTAATTTGATTGTTAAGGAGACTAGAAATGTAGTAATAGGGCTGGTGGAGATATGACCTTCGAGAATGTATTAAAATGGGAAAGATTCTCTTACAGACACATGGCCAGATTATTATAAGAGAATGCCAAAACATTTATTTCAGGGAAGAAGGTACATTTCTCTGGCATCTTTTCAAGGGGCCCAAGACTGGAAACCAAGACTCCATACCACTACTATCCCTTTCGAATCTACACGAGGGAAGCTCTGGGCTGTTTAAAAGAGCAGACTGATCCATGGACACACAGGGGGGACTGTCTAGGATCCTGGACAGAATGCCCAGTAATCTCTGCTGTCTGGCTGCGTCACAAGAGTTCGTTCTCCACAGGACCACTTGGGAAGAGGCTCTGGGTGCTCAGGAGGAAGGAAAACAGCAAAGACGCCCTTATTCTATGGCCCCAGATTCAGGGTTTGGGTACAGTCTGCAGGTGCCTGGGGAGCATTGTGTCTCCACAGCGCAGAGGTAAGTGGCTGAGTCTTCAGGTTTATGGTTTCGATGTGCAGAGAACTTCCCTTCTTTAACAAGGTGGCTCTCAGTCTTTCTTTCTGCTTTTCATCCCCAACTGAGTGAAGAAGGAAGAGGAGTTCAGGGCCCTTCCCAGGATCTTGTCTGTACCACTGTAGCCCTTTAAAACTGCTGGCAGTGTAGCTGCAGTTGAGAATGAGACCATTCCCCTCCTGGGTTCTCAGGGTCTGAGGACTCTGCTCCACTTGGTCTTCACCACTCAGCCCTGTTCAGGAAAACAAAATCAGAAACAACACAAAGCTTTCAGTTTAGCAGTACTTAAAAATTCCAACACAAAGCCTGGGATGAGCAGTGTCTAAACTCCTCCCCGTCTTTGGGAAAATGTGCCCATAGGGTCTCATCTCTTAACCTGAAACTTACATCCAAGCTGAAGCCACAAGACTATGAATACACATTCCAGCATATTCTCCATCCTGCCATCTCACTCTTGATGCAATCGTAATGATTCCCAATCTTCTCCCCTGAGGAGCTGCTCCTGTGTCTTAGTTCTTCTCTAATGCCCAGGAGAGCCTTTCTGTTCCGGGCTCAGCCAATCAGGAGCAAATCCTCTAGCAGCTGTCATGCTTTTGACTTTTAAGGCACTGGAAAAATGAAAGGAATGGAATCACTGCCACCTGGCGGCCACAAACACAAACATCTCACAGGACCAACTATGCCACCCACAAAGACAAATAATGAGGGAAGGACATCTTTTATGTTGGTGGCCACAGTACATAGGAGGTCTAACGCAGTAATCAGAAAAGCCTTCTCTGCCTGCAATTTTCATCATGTCATTGTTCCTTGAATGTACTTTAAAGCTAAACTGCTACCAAGGGTTATAGGAGTTGAGCCCAAGCATCAGTGTAATGGGGCTTACCAGGTGGCACTACTGGTAAAGAGCCCATCTGCCAGTGCAAGAGATGCAAGAGACATGGGTCCAATCCCTGGGTCGGGAAGGTCCCCTGGAGGAGGGCATGGCAGTCCACTCCCATATTCTTGCCTGGAGAATCCCATGGACAGAGGAGCTTGGCAGGCTACAGTCCATGGGGTCGCACAGAGTCGGACACGACTGAAGGGACTCAGTAGCAGTGGCATTGGTGTAATGGATTGTGTTTCCCTCTACAGTACACAAGAATCTCAGCAGGTGAGACCTTAAAAAGACTAGAGTGCTGAGAGAAGCAGAGGGATAGAATAATTGTGCATCTGACTGGAAACCTCTTTGACAGAGAATTGGGAATATAAGTTAAGAAATACATTTCTTCAAATAATTTTATGCCAAATAATTTTAGGCTTCAGGGACCAAGCATAACTAAAACTCAGGGTCAAGAACTCAATAGATCTTAGGAGGACAGAACAGACGACCATGTCAGAGGGAAAGAAAAGCTCTCCAATATAGGCATCAGACAGGTCAGAAAGTCACAGGGCAGAGTGGGCAGCAGAAGATAAGTACAGCAAAACTAGCGTTGCCTAATATGCCTGGTTCTATGACACCCCGTTGGATTCTGTTGCTGAACGTGTGTCTATGCTGTGGAGTTGACCACCATTTATAGGAGCTTCTTAAGACTTGTCTGAACAGCACACTCTGCCCCAACCCCATTAGCTTCAATGTGGAAAAAGAGCATCAGCTCTCAGCTGCACTGTTTTGATGTCACCTTATCCTTTACCCACTCAGTGACAGAAAGAATAAGCAGCACAGAAGTTCTTACACTAACAGTGTTTGGAGTTTGTTGTTCTTGGACTTTTTATTTGAAAATTTGGTAATTTCTCAGTGATTTAAAAGTCACTGAACTGACTTATATCCATTTTAGCATCATTTGATTTAATTCATTTTAACCACACTTAGCAAGCTCTCTTACAACCATATTTAGAAGGCAGCTTTTCTTTGCTTCTGAATGTGTATCTCAGAAAGAAGATGAGAAAGATAACTGCAAGATAAATGCAGGAGCTCTTTGTAGATTAGACACTAAATGAATCCAGGAGCTGGATGAGGGATGTGTAAGGAAGCTCAAGAGATGATTTACAGCTGCAAACTTTATGAAAATTGCATGTCATTTTTAAAATACTTTTAATTTGAAATCACTATAGATTCGTGGAAGTTTCCAAAAATGTACAAGGAGGCTCTGTGTACTCTTTACCCGGTCTCCTCCATGGTGTCTACACCAGGACATTAACATTAGTAAAATCCATAGGTTTCAATTTTTAGACTTCCCCAGTTTTGCATGCAGTCGTGTGTGTGTGTGTGTGTGTGTGTGTGTGTGTGTGTGTCACTCTATTCAAGTTTACACACGTACAGATTCATGTATTCATGTATATCACATGTATAAGTTCATCACCACAATCAAGATGCACAACTGTTTCATCATAACAAGGTTTCCCTAGGCCATGCACACCTTTGTAGCCACATTGACCCCCTTCCATAATCATTAACCCCAGACAATCACTAATCTGTTCTTCATCCATACAATTTTGTCGTTTTGTAATGTCATAGAGTGGCTTCCCTGGTGGCTCAATGGTAAAAGAATCTGCCTGCCAGTGCGGGAAATGCAGGCTTACTCCTTGGGTCAGGAAGAGCCTCTGGAGAAGGAAATGACAACCCATTCCAGTATTCTTGCCTGGGTAATCTCCTGGAGAGAGGAGCCCGGCTAGAGTCCATGGGATTACAAAGAGTCAGGCATGACTTATTGACTAAACAACAATGCCCTAGAAATGGAATTATATAGAAGTAACCAATGAGATTTTTTTCACTTAGCATAAGTAGTAAGATCATGAGATCTATACAAGTTACTGTATGTGTCCAACTTGTTGGTCTTTTTTATTTCTGAATAGTATTCCATGGTATAGATGAGCCACAGTTTGCTTAGCCGGTATCCCCTGAGGGACACTGGGTTGTTTCCACATTTCGGCTGCTGTGAATAAAGCTGTTATGAATATTCAGGCGTGAGTTTTTATGTGAATAAAATCTTTTATTTATTTAGAATAAGTGTCCAAATGTGTGATTACATGTTTAGTTTCATGAGAAACTGCCAAGCTATTTTCCAGAATGCCCGTATCATTTTATATCTTCATCAGAAATTTGTGAATGATTGAGTTTTTCCCACGTTTGCCAGAATTTAGTGTTATCACGGAGAACGCAATGGCACCCCACTCCAGTACTCTTGCCTGGAAAATCCCATGGATGGAGGAGCCTTGTGGGCTGCAGTCCATGGGATCGCGAAGAGTCGGACACGGCTGAGCGACTTCACTTTGACTTTTCACTTTCATGCATTGGAGAAGGAAATGGCAACCCACTCCAGTGTTCTTGCCTGGAGAATCCCAGGGACGGCAGAGCCTGGGGGCTGCCGTCTATGAGGTCACACAGAGTCGGACACGACTGAAGTGACTTAGTAGTAGTGTTATCACTACTTTTTATTTTAGCCCCACTGAGATTTGTGTAGTGATATTTCCTTCTGGCTTTAAGTTGCATTTCTCTGATGGCTAATATTGTTGAAAATCTTTCAGGTGCTGATTTGCAATCTGTATATCCCCTCTTTGGTGAAACACCTGTTCGAATGCGTTGCCTGTTTTCTTCCCTTATAGCTCAGCTGGTTAAGAATCCACCTGCAATGCGGGAGACCTAGGTTCGATCCCTGGGTTGGGAAGATCTACTGGACAAGGGAAAGGCAACCCACACCAGTATTCTGGCCTGGAGAATTCCACTGGGTCGCAAAGAGTCGGAGAGGACTGAGCGACTTTCACTTTCACCCCCAGTTCTGTAACTTATCTTTTCATATTTTAACAGGGTCTTTTACAGAGGAAAGGTTTTTAATTTTGATTCAGTTTGGTGTGTGCATGTGTGTGTGAGTGTATCATGCTTTCAGTGTCAAATCTAAGATTTACTTAGCTGCAAGCCTGAAGTTTTTATCTTATGTTTTTTCTAAGAGTTGCACAGTTTTGTATTTTACATTTAAGCCCGTGATCCATTTTGAGTTAACTTTTATAATGTATATATATTTTTAATATTTTTTAAAAGGACTGTGTCATCATTTTTGTTTCAGCCTTTACCTATTTGCTGTTATCAAGTAACAAATTCAAAGCAACATAACCAAAATGTGGACTGAAGACTTCTCATAGGGGAGTGAAAAAAAATTTGTTCTTTGAGCCTGTGACTTTCTCTTTTTATACTTACTGTGATTTCTTTACCTAAAGAGTAAAGTTAAAACTGTAGTAAAAAGCCAAGCCCTTCTCGATTCATTGCCTCTGAATCTATCATGTATTATAGGGCAATGCTTTCTAGTATAGATTCAGAAAATGGTTACATCTGTCTTATGACTGAAGATAACTGTAATCTCTTCTAGCATTCACATTTCTTTAACTTTAAAGTTCTCTGAGAAAAATACCTATCAATCTTTAAGTCATCAAACTAAGCTAAAAGTCAGAATCTCCTTTATTATCTATAACTTCTTTCCTATAATTGAGCATGTGTTTCTTGAAGAAGAGAATACTCTTTACAAATTGTCTCAAGAATGAAAATTCCCTCTTTCTGTTATTACTTTTTGAGAAAATTACAGGCTTCCATGGACCTTGTTTTCACAGACAGCATTCCAAGGTCAAACAGCTCATTTCTCCAAAGATGTAGTGATTCTTCTTTCTACTGTCGCAGGGGCAGAGTCTTTTAAATACCAATCTTTTTTAATACAAATATCACAATTGAGGATAACACTTTCTAAAAATTTTCTTAAGGGTCATGAATCCAGGAGCTTAAAATTGTTCTTGATCAAAATAAGTCAGCCCTTGAAAACAGAAACTAGAAAAACAGACAAGGCATTTTTCCTGTCTTAGGCTAGGACTCCCAGTGGTAGGAGTATTTATCTCTAAACTAGGTCTTTAGATTTGAAAGAAAAAATATACAAAGAAGCAGCAAAAGTCATGGCAATGGTAAAGGTAAATAGAAACAGATAGTTTGACACCATCCAGTCGTACTCAAGGGCAATATCTAGTGTATGGAGAACACCTGTTATACAAGGGTCATTTCCTTTGAACCCTAGAAACTAGGATGGAAAGGGAAAGTGTTGGGACTCAAAGGGAACTAAGGTAGCTATGACTTTCTTTCAGTCTGGACCACTGCTCCCTCCTTGCCCACTACCATCCTTAGCTTAATAGGATTCATATCTTTAGCCACAACAAGTAAATATTTGAGGCTAAAATTCACAGATTAAAGAGTCTAGAGATGAAAGCAGAAAAGAGATAATATAGGGGTACATTAACATTGGCTGAAACCTAGGAGAATCACTGATAAGAGGGACTTCCAAGTTTACAAGAGAACAAGTCTATATACCTTACTATAGACTCACTCAGGTGATTAAGATGGCTCTGTCTATGCCAACAGGAGGGAGACCATTTAATTTAATTGCAAGCCTGAAAATAGTGCCATATGATGAAAATCTGTTCAAACAGAAAGGGAATTTATGACACATATGAACAGAAGTATTCTTAAGGTGTTGACAAATGAACTACAAGAAATAATAGATCCGCAATTACCTAACAGCATCCAAAGGGTAGAAGCTCTATATCTATTGATTTTATGAATAATTATTCTTCTTCAGTCAACCAATATTTAATGTGTAACCACTATGTGCTCTGTACTGTGTAATGTATGATGCATTCATGTTTCCTGACCCTGTGGAGCTCACAGTTATAGTCATAACAGAGACATTACTTTGCCAACAAAGGTCCATATAGTCAAAGCTATGATTTTTCCAGTAGTCATGTATGGATGTGAGAGTTGGACCATAAAGAAGGCTGAGTGCCGAAGGATTGATGCTTCTGAAGTGTGGTGTTGGAGAAGACTCTTGAGAGTACCTTAGACTGCAAAGAGATCAAACCAGTCCATCCTGAAGGAAATAAGTCCTGAATATTCATTGGAAGGATTGATGCTGAAGCTGAAGCTCCAATACTTTGGACACCTGATGCGAAGAACTAACTCATTGGAAAAGACCCTGATGCTGGGAAAGATTGAAGGAGAAGGGGATGACAGAGGATGAGGGTTGGATGGCATCACTGAGTCAATGGACATGAATTTGAGCAAGCTCTGGGAGATAGTGTAGGACAGGGAAGCCTGGTGTTCTGCAATCCATTGGGTCACAAAGAGTCAGACATAACTGAGCTACTGAAAACTACAATACATAATTATTGAAATAGATATAGATACATAAAAGCATATTAATTGCAACATCCCTTTTGTCTTGGGCTTTGAAGACAGCCTGCAATACATGAGAACAACACATAGAGAGAGACCACAATACAACCTTGAAGACACTTGCAAAACATTTATAAGCCCACTTTTTAACTTTCCTTAGCCTATTCTGCACAATAATGATATATGAGAAAACTGATAATTCACTAAAGAGTTAGAAAAATAGGGACTTCACAGGTGGTGCAGTGGCTAAGAAGCTGAACTCCCAATGCTAGGGACCTGGGTTTGACCCCAGACAGAGAATTAGATCCCATGTGCTGCAACTAAGAGCTGGCACAGCCAAATAAATTTTAAAAATATTAAAAACAAAAGAGAAAAAAAGTGAGGCTGTGGTGGTGTGTGTTTTTTTAATCTTCCTCAAGTTAGAGGAGATTCAAAGGATTGACTCAGAGAGTTTGAAATATTCCTCTGGAGTCGGGAGGATTTTGAAGCTCACGTTAGGTTGCAATGATAACTTCTCTCACTTTACTGTGGTAAAGAATCTGACTGCCAATGCAGGAGATGCAAGTCCAATTCCTGGGTCGGGAAGATTCCCTGGAGAAAGAAATGGCAACCCACTCCAGTATTTTTGCCTGGGAAATCCCATGGACAGAGGAGCCTGGCGGGCTACAGTCCATGGGATTGCAAAGAGTCAATTCTAGGATACATTTTTCTTCTTTCACATGTTTGATTTATTCCTTGAAACTGCTTACATCTATTTTCTTCATTAAAAGTTGATCTCTAGATAACTTTACTTTCTTCTTTCCAATACATTTTACAAAATTCAACTCTTTTAACTAGTTAATTACTTGATAACTTGGCTATGTAACCCTATTGTCTCTCTCTCTCTCATCTCTCTCCTCTCCTTCACACACATGTGCATCACACACACACACACACACACACACACACACACACACACACACTTATACTTTCTTTTCTGGAAAGTTGCTCTTTATTGGGATCATTGTTATTTGTACAATAGGGATAGAAAATCCTTACACAAGGAAGAGCATCTTCCTTTTTGGAATTCCAGATGAAAGCAAGCCCACTAGGTTAATGCCCACCTAATATCACAGCAATAGTGCAGAGACTGAACTCTTTAGGATGTTATATGATAGCTACTCTGCACATCCGTGGTGCGGACATCCAAAATTGAAGCCATCTGGAGTTAATTGGGACTAAAGTATAAAGCAAAGCCTTCGTATAAAAGAATTTTGTGAAACAAGGAAAATATGACTGTTTAGTAATTGCAGAGTGAAAATGCTCTATGCTCCAGGGTCACAGAAATGAGCAGGGAGCCACATCAGAAAGATTTAATGATAAACTCCTATTAAACTCCTGGGAGTCGTCAAGAAAACCACCAAATACTTTTGTGTTTATTCCAGTATTGTTTACTACAGTGAGTAACACAATCTAAAAAGCTAGTAAAATAGAATTAGCCCAAAAGTATGATAAAATCACACATTGGAATATCACCATTAGAATGTGTGATGTTGACCTGTAAATAATGTTGTGAAATAATTATTTCACAATATACTTTCAGGTAAAAATTCAGACTAAAAATATCCTATAAGGTATGAATGAATCTCTAAAAGAGTTTTTTTTTTCCTAGTAAAATTTGTGAATTATTTTGTTTTTAGCATTCCTTCTTTGCATATTCTATTTTCTACATTAAACATACGTAACTTTGTAATCACATATAGGGAATGTGACCAGGTGATGAGGTTAGATCTGAGCAAACTGTAGGGTTTCATTTCTCCTTGGGGTGAAGATCTGTGGTAACAGTTACTCTATGCACATCATTCCAAGTCATTCACGGCACAGGAAGGGTCCAAGAAGTGTCCTTTTAGAGATATTTCAGATCCACAATGATGGCCAGACTTAGCAATGCATAAATATTTGTGCAGTGAACCTAGAACTCTGACAACTCAGGTGCAGAGTTAGTCAAATACTATTGAATTTTTTAAAGCCAAATTTCATACTTTAATAAAATCACTATTTTAAAGTTTTTTAAAAAAATTTTGGCAAACGATCTTCCGCAAGATAGAAAATTGAAGATAAAGGTATTTTTGATGAATGACACTTTAAGATATGCGCTCTGAGCTAAAGATAGCATTTTCCTTACAGTGAGGTTTTCACTTCTAACCCCCCCTACCTTTTCCTGACCTTACCGAGAATCTCACTAAGGTGTTCATAGCTGGGGGACTCCACATGTTGACATCTGAGGTTTCTGTGGGGCTCCCTCAGGCAGCGGCATCACTGTGGTCTCTCAGAGCACAGAAATACACGGCTGAGTCCTCGAGCTGTGAGTCTGAGATGGTGAGGCTGATGGAACTCGTTGCTTTCTGGAAGTTCAAAAAATACTGATCTTTTGTTGTATTCAGCTCATTATAAGAGTCCTGATGAATAAGGAAAATAATTTCCCCACTTGGTGGTTGCTTGTAGCAGAATAAATAATAAGTATAGCTATTAGCTTCATATGCACAGTTCAAGGTTACATCCTCCTTCTCCAGCACAGAAATTTCTGACTGATTTTGAGTTACTTTCTGGGCCATGATGGATCCTAGAGAGAAGAAAAAAAAATTATATATATATATATATATATATATATAGGCTGATTCTCCTGGTGGAACTCAGAGGGCTTCAAGGAACAAACAGAGGATTAACAGTTCTTTCTAATTCCTCTGCCAGTTAACCAACTCTCCTAAACCCCAACAGACAATAATAACCTGCGCTACCTCTACACATGGGAGCTGAGCAGAGCTGAGTCTGTTTGCGGTCATCCTTACCAGCCTTACCAAGGCAGACAGAGGCTATCACAGCTCTGAGCAGGCCAGGGAGCCCCATGCTGGACGTTCTTCCTCTGAGTGAAAGGCTCTGTGTTCTCTCTCAAATTCGGGTCGAGATGCCTGACCTGTGCCTGCCAGGGCACATGCATGGTGACTGAGCTGTGAGATGCTTCTGCATCAGAACAGGAAATGTAACTGGCTGAGATCAGTTTGCCTGTGTCATGCCATGGCTTGTTCATGTGGTCGGTGATTGTAACCTGCCTATTTAGACTTGAAAGTCACCTGGTCATATCTGACTCTTTGTGACTCCATGGACTGTAGCTCACCAGGCTCTTCTGTCCATGGATTCTCCAGGCAAGAATATTGGAGTGGGCTGCCATGCTGTAATTAAGTTAACAGCAGTTACATCAGGGCTGCATGCACATTCAGTCAATGCATCTAGGATAGACATACGTTTTGTGACAAAAACAATTTATTATGATTACAGTGACCTCTGAGAACAAATAGTCATCCATTTTTGTATAGCTCCTTTTTGGGGGGAGGGATCTGCAGCCCAAATCTACAGTGAAATAAGCTCGCAAGCTTTTCTTTCATACAGGAAGATAAAACTGTTTACTCTCAACCACTATAGCTTTTCTTTCTACACTCCAAGACATGGGTTTCTGGGGGAATTTACGCTGGATAAAGGTCCTAGTCTGTTTAATGCAATCATAGCAAGTTTTCAGGTGGGCAAAATTTGTCCAGCTTTATGGTCTAACAGTAATCAATAATGTGTGCTAAAATAATCTTGCTTTTAAACATCCACCCTATAGTCAAAATGAGGACAAGCTCACCAGACCATGCATTCTTATTTCCTTATATCAGAAATGTTGCCCTAGAGGCTGCGTGCCACGACTCCTGAGCCCGTGCGCTGCCACTACTGAAGCCCGTGCACCTGGAGCCTGTGCTCTGCAACGAGAAGCCACCTCACTGAGAAGCCCATACACTGCAGTGAAGAGTGACCTCCATTCACTGCAACTGGAGAGAGCCCAAATTCAGGAACAGAGACCCAGCTGAAACAAAAATAAAATAAACAAATAATGAAACATAGCCACTCAAAAGTCACAAACGCTTTTTCATCCCATGGCTGCAGCAGCTCCAGTTCAAAGGCTTTCACTGAAAACAGCCCCTCAATAGTGTTACGTCTCAGCCACATGCAGGCTGGTATGTGATTTGCTTGGTACCTCTGTGTTGGTTCATGATTATGATTCAGGTGATGCAGCTTTTAATCATCTATTTCTTTTCTCTAAATGAATTATTAATTCTGTGGCATCTAATATCCATCTTACATTATGAGAAAAACATTTTTTTTAAAAAGTCAGTCTAGAGAAGAGAGGAATCTTTCTGGCTGAACAGGGGTGCTTCTGGGGATTGGAGCTTGGGTCTTCTTTAAGACTGACATCCACCCTATTATCCCCGTAGAACAATTTCCAACCTCCTGAGTTTCTAGGATAAGACCTGAGCTTGATTGGTTTTCCTGAAAAACTCTAAATGTAAACTAAACTCTGATCAAGGAGAGAATATACCTCTTTCTGACTTCAGCCTCCTGCTCTCCTTGGGTTTGTGCTCAGCTCCCCCGCAGCCCTCTCTCACTGTGTCACTCAGAGCACAGTAGTACACGGCCGAGTCTGATGCTTGCACTGCCCGTTTCTGCAGGTGGAAGGAGCTATCACTCCTAACAAGAGTGGCCTGAAAACCTTCATGCTCTACCTTCTTGTCTGCTGTTAAGCCCTTCAGAAGGAATTGAGGAATTTTGTTGAGATGCTGGATGTACCAGAAAAGAGAGGGAGCCAAACTAGCAGTCTGGTAAGTGCAGTTCAGGGTCACGAGAGCCCCCTCTGAGACAATCACTGGGCCTTCTGTCTGGCTCACTGAGTCACCATTGGTCCCTCCTACAAGAGAATCACTTTGTTATAGTAGAAATGTACAGGAGGCGTTTTCAGCCAGAGAAGAAAAATAAAACTTACCTGTTATCATAGGAAAATGAAAAATCATTTTAGGATAAAATGCTACTTACCAAGTATTAAGCAGATGACAAGAACTGAGTGAGTGGCAGAAAACATTCTGGCAACAGTTCTTGTTCCCTAGAAACATCAAATCTAACAAAGTTAGTCTCTGGCTGGATGTTACAGAAGCTCCTCACTCAGAAACTGGGAACCCCTTTCTGCACAGAAGCAGTCATCTGTCTTGTGGCTACAGAGTAGGCAAGTCAAACCAGCTCCTGAATACAATGAGGAACCGCATCTGAAGGAAGCCCCGCCCTCTGGTGGTGATCTTAAAGATTACACCACAGTCATATCTGACGTCAGTTCAGTTCAGTCGCTCAGTCGTGTCCAACTCTTTGCAACCCCATGGACAGCAGCAGGCCAGGCTTCCCTGTCCAACACCAGCTCCCGGAGCTTGCTCAAAGCCATGTCCATTGAGTCGGTGATGCCATCCAACCATCTCATCTTCTGTCGGCCTCTTCTCCTCCTGCCTTCAATCTTTCCCAGCACCAGGGTCTTTTCCAATGAGTCGGCTCTTCACATCAGGTGTCCAAAGTATTGGAGCTTCAACTTCAGCATTAGTCCTTCCAGTGAATATTCAGAACTGATTTCTTTTAGGACTGACTGGTTTGATCTCCTTGCAGTCTAAGGGGCTCTCAAGAGCCAAGGGGCTTTCTTTTGAAGACCACAGTTCAAAAGCATCAATTTTTCAGCGCTCAGCTTTCTTTTAGGTCCAACTATCACATCTATACATGACTACAGGAAAAACCATAGGTTTGACTATACGGACCTTTATCAGCAAAGTAATGTCTCTGCTTTTTAATATTCTGTCTATGTTGGTCATAGCTTTTCTTCCAAGTAGTGTCTTTTAATTTCATGTCTGCAGTCACCATTTGCAGTAATTTTGGAGCCCTAGAAAATAAAGTCTGTCACTGTTTCCATTGTTTCCCCATCTATTTGCCATGAAGTGATGGGACGGGATGCCATGCTCTTAGTTTTTGAATGCTTAGTTTAAAGCCAGCTTTTTCACTGTCCTCATCCTGACCTGCTCCTGACCTAGTCCTCCTGATGATAGTTTGTGGGGTACACACAGGAGACTGGGGCAGGACTCTAAGAGGAGAGCCCTAAACACAAACATGCTTTGGGAAACGTTCCATTATTACATCCATTATTTTCTGTGTGGTATGGTATCTCTAGCTTTGCAAATAATGCCAGTTAACAATTTTTAGGAGGAATGGTCAGAGGATTTCTTCTTTCCATATGTCTCCATGATTCCCATGGGTCAGGAAAGGTGCCCTCTGCATGGAAAGCACTCCCTCCTCTCCCTAGACCTTCACCTGAATTCCCTCTATTCATCCCCAAGACACAGCCCACATGCTGCTGGAATGTTGGAATGTTGCATAATGTTGGAAACATTATCTCAGTCAGGTCTCAAATAATGTGCAGCTGAATGAGCAGTAACTACCCCTGTGCCGTGTGCTCTGCTCAGCTGCTGTGTCTGACTCTTTGTGGCCCTAGAGACTATAGCCTGCCAGGCTCCTCTGTCCATAGGATTTCCAGGCAAGAATACTAGAGTGGCTTGCCATGCCCTCCTTCAGGGGATCTTCCCAACACGGGGATTGAGCCAGAGACTCCTGCATCTCCCACATTGCAGGTGGACTCTTTACACATCTGAGCCACCAGATAATTTAAGGCAGATCTCATCTAATGTGTGGTTGAATGGGCAGGTTATTACCCCTATCCATCATAAAATGACATATTTGTAAAATTAAAAAATAAATTGCTGTTACTTCTTTTTACTGATAAAGGTAGAGTTGACCTTCCAACTAGAAAACTGGGCAAGATATATGAAACAAGTTGTGGATCTTGGACATCAGGTGGCACAGAGATAAGGAAAACAGGTGAGATGAGCCAGGACATGGCCCAACTCTCTTCACGGAGGCAGCTTCTAGACACCAGTGCATGAGGGAGTTAACAAAAATGGCCCAACTGTCTTACTGTGAGATGGAATAATATTTTGGGGATCCTGAGGAACCTAGAAATTTGTGGACCAGTGTACCAGAGAGGAGGGATATGGGCAAAAGAGAGAGAGGGAGAGAGATGAGGGCAAAGAGGTGGGGGGAGGCGTCACTGTGAATCTTGGACTGAGTACTGATCTGTAACTAAAGAGAGAAGACTCCATGAGTTTGGTAAACCTCCCTGAAGGGGCCTCCTCTGGGGCCCTGGACCCTACTTGGATGACAAGCCACCTTACACCTCTAGCCTCATGAGACCTTACTTAGGTAACCTGGTTCTTGAAACGTCTTTTTACCTCTTGTCACATTCTTGCTTTAATTCAACTAAGTAGCTTTTTTAGAATGTCAAGTTTAGATGGTTAGTATGTTAGCCGGGCACTCTTCATTCCTGAGGCATGTGTGGCATCGATCTGTCTTCTGTTTGTTTGTTTGTTTTCTTAGGGATTCAGGGATCTCAGTGGAAAGAACTGTTGGCTCAGTGTCTGTCAGCCTGTTTGCATAGTTTCTTGTGCAATTATTTGTGCCAGTGAAGCGAACCCAGCAGAAGATTTAATGGGGTCATCTCATAGCTTGTTATTTTCTCCAGGATAGGGTTTATTTTATGCAAAGTCTGACTATAGTATGGTGAGAATTGCTGCCATTGTTCTTTGCTGGCATAAGCCATTTTAAAGCATGGGAACGTGTGGCTGAAGACAGCTGTGAGGTTGCCTTACATGGGCGCTCAGGGCAGCGTTGTCGATCCAGTAACAATGGCTGTGACTAAGTCAGTTGAACTCAAGAATAGTCTTCTTCAAATGTGCCTTTTTCACCTATAGAGATTATCTCACCAGTTAAAATGAATTTTGTTATTTCTTGCCAAAACTGGGACCATTTAAATGCACATCCGTTTGCTGAGCTGTTCTTTTTGTTTGTTTTTTTTGTCTGCACCAGGTCTTAATTTAGGCTTGTGGGATCTAGTTCCCTGACCAGGGATCGAACCTGGGCCTCCTGCAATGTGAGTGCAGAGTCCTACTCACTGAACCAACCCTCCACCTAAAATTAGAATCTTGAGTTGAAGTTATCATGTTGGCAGGACTCTCTGGCTCAGCAGATCACCTAGGTTCTCTTAAACTCTTGTGCATTTTCAGGAATCCCTAGCTTCCAGCATTCATTCTGGAAATTTACAGGGTTGTCTGCAATGTGGAAACCAAAATCAGATGCAATTCCTATCTCAAATTGCTTTCAGTTGATTGAGAAGCAGGTAAGCAAAAAAAAAAAAAAAATCCTATGCCTCCTCTGTACTCCCACTAGTCTGGACACCAATACATGAAGTGAGAAATCAGACTGAAAGTAGAGAGCTGATACAGTTACCACCAGGGGAATAAAACCTGCTGCTGCTGCTAAGTCACTTCAGTCGTGTCCGACTCTGTGCGACCCCATAGACGGCAGCCCACCAGGCTCCCCCGTCCCTGGGATTCTCCAGGCAAGAACACTGGAGTGGGTTTCCATTTCCTTCTCCAATGCATGAAAGTGAAAAGTGAAAGTGAAGTCGCTCAGTCGTGTCCAACTCCTAGTGACCCCATGGACTACAACCTACCAGGTTCCTCCATCCACGGGATTTTCCAGGCAAGAGTACTGGAGTGGGGTGCCATTGCCTTCTCCTAAAACCTGCTAGAATACTTTTCCCCCCCACCATTAAGATTTATTTTTGTTCCTTCATCTCCCTCGCCATTTCTGTGGCCTCTTTATTAAGCTGTTTAGCCCCCAGTGCGCAGGTGGCCAGCACCCAGTGTGCAGGACTCTAGGATGTCAGGGAGGAAGGCAGTGCTTACCTTCAGGCGGGTGTCCAGATTCACCCTAAGTGATGATGGTGAGTACATCTGCCAAGACCATAAAACTACTATAACTATTAAACTCTGCATTAAGTGGTTGTGTCTATAAATTGGGTTTCCCCAGTGGCTCAGCAGTAGCTCAGAATCTGCCTGCCAATTGAGGAGATGAGGGTTCAATCCCTGGGTCAGGAAGATCCCCTGGAGGAGAAAATAGCAACCCACTCCAGTATTCTGCCTGGAAAATTCATGGACAGAGGAGCCTGGCAGGCTATATTCCACAGGATTGCAAAGAGTTGGACGCCACTTAGCAACTGAGCACCAGACACAATACACACCTGCTTATAAATTATGAAATGATGCAGGGAGCCAGCATATTGCATATTGAGTGCAGCACTTTCCACAGCATCATCTTTCAGGATCTGGAATAGCTCAACTGGAAGTCTATCACTGCCGGGAGCCAGCGTGAGGAGCTCCACCCATGACAAAGGTCATGAGGAAGGAGGCTCGGCATACGAAAAGGTGGGATCGAGCCTCAGGAGTCCCCCTGGAAATTCTCGAGCATCTACCCCCCAAAACCAGAGTCTGCCTACTTTCTGCTTTGTGCTTTCACCTACACCTCTGACTTTATGGGGGGCTGTCCCCCACTACCTCTCTCTGAAAAAAGAGTTAACTTACAGCTCCAGTTAATAAAGTTCCTGGGTGTGATAGTGTTTCAACCTACAAATTCCTTTGGAAGTCCTCTAGCCTGCTTGAATAGGTTTTTCTGGCCACATGTGATTGCTCAGAGCCTCCCAACTGTGAGAGGCATGAGATGTTCTAAACTGTCTAAATACAGATTCCTTTGAGCAGTTAAAAGATTGATTAGAAATTGTATTGGTGAAGGGATTTTCACTTGTTGGGCCAATGTTTGCTGCTAAGTCTCCATATCCCTTACCTGCTGTGTCCCTGGCAGTGTATTGATTAATATAATTGGTGTAAGTAGTAGCTTTAATGTTTGTAACCTGGGACACTTGAGTTAACTCTTTTTCTTGTTATAGCCCACCACACCTTTGCTCTGTAGGAATGCAACTTTATCTAATGCTTTTGGAGGGTGGCCCCTGACCAATCACCTTTAGAGAAAAGTAAGTTTTCTGAAGAAAGGGTCTTAAAATGTTAACAGGCCTCCTGGCCAGAAGATGATGCAAATCACCTAAGCTTTTGCATATGATAAGTTTGCAGGAAGAAAGCCTGGCTTGCTGCATGACTCTACCCCTTCCCCCATTATCCTCTATGCATAACTTAAGGTATAAAAACTACTTTGGAAAATAAAGTGTGGGCCTTGTTCACCGAAACTTGGTCTCCCCATGTTGTTCTTTCTCTCACCTTCTGGCTGAATTATTCAGCCTCTCTTCTCCACTGAATTTCCTCACTGAGCTATCCTTATTCTATTACTCTTTATATCCTTAATTAACGTTTAATTAAGCAGTTGTTTCCTGATCCTCGCCAACGCCGTCCCTGCTTCGAATTCCCTGGATCCACCAGGGCTGGACCCCGGCAAAATGACAATGATTCCGTATCCTGGCCACATCCCACAGACTGCCCAGCAGTAAAACAGATATCTCTTCCTACCTGCTGTGCCCACCACTGTCCTTCCAGAAAGCCTGCTCCCGGAAGTTGCAGATGGGACGTCAGCCTGAAAAGATGAGGGGGCGCTCTGTGCAATGCGCACGATTGTAGCAGAGACACAGAGAGTGACCAAAGTGTCTCCGCATTCCCGCTCATGAGTAGAGGAGTGTGGAGATGTTCCTGCTTGGTGAGTGGGTGGTAATTTCTCCTAGTCTCTTGAGCAGGTGAAAAGCCCACTCCACTGCCAAGATAGCTTATTGTAAGGGTACATAAATACTTCTTCCATGTGTCTGAAACATGACTGACTGATGAATTAATTTTCCCTGCTTTTGCTGTTGTTCAGTCCCTAGATCATGTCTGACTCTTTACGACCCCAGGAACTACAGCACGTCCAGCTTCCCTGACCTTCACTATCTCCCAGAGTTTGCTCAAACTCATATCCATTGAGTCAGTGATGCCATCCTACCATCTTATCCTCTGTCACCTTCTTCTCCTCTTGCCCTCAATCTTTCCCATTATCAGTTTCTTCTCCAGTGAATCGGTTCTTCGCAATCAGGTGGCCAAAGAATTGGAGCTTCAGTTTCAGTATTCTAGCAGGTTTTATTCCACTGGTGGTAACTGCATCAGAATTCCAGATTCAAGATTACTGCTTAGCCTTCTTTATGGTCCAACTCTCACATCCATACATGATTACTGGGTAAACCATAGCTCTGACTATAGGGACCTTTGTCGGTAAAGTAATGTCTCTGCTTTTTAATACACTGTCTTGGTTAGTCACGTCTTTTCTTCCAAGGATCAAGCGTCTTTTAAGTTCATGGCTGCACTCACCATCTGCAGTGACTTTGGAACTGAAGAAAAGAAAATCTGTCATTGTTTCCACTTTTCCCCCATCTATTTGCCATAAAGTGATGGGACCAGATGTCATAATCTCAGTTTTCTGAATGTTGAGTTTTAATCCAGCTTTTTCATTCTCCTCTTTCACCCTCATCAAAAGGCTCTTCAGTTTCTCTTTGCTTTCTGCCATTAGAGTGGTACCATCTGCATATCTGAGATTGTTAATATTTCTCCTGGGAAACTTGATTCCAGATTGTGAATCATCCAGCCCAGCATTTCGCATGGTGTACTCTGCATATAAGTTAAATAAGCAGGGTGACAATATATAGCCTTGAAGTACTCTTTTTCCAAATTTGAAGCAGTCCATTGTTCCATGTGCAGTACTAACTCTTGCTTCTTGTCCTGCATACAGGTTTCTTGGGTATTCCCTTTTCTTTAAGAATTTTCCACAGTTTGTTGTGATCCACACAATTAAAGCCTTTAGAATAGTCAATGAAGCAGAAGTAGATTTTTTAAATTCCCTTGCTTTTTTCTGTGATCCATCTGGTGTTGGTAATTTGATCTCTGGTTCCTCTGCCTTTTCTAAACCCAACTTGTACATCTGAAGTTCTCGGTTCACGTACTACTGAAGCATAGCTTGAAGGATTTTGAGCATAATCTTGCTAACATGTGAAATGAGTGCAATTGTATGGTAATTTGAACATTCTTTGGCATTCATTTCCATGAGATGAGGTTATTAGAAAAGAGAATATCCTGTGCCCAGTTTGAATACAAACAATACACACAACACCTGCGATATTTACAGAGTGGGCTGCTCTGATCCACAGGGCCCTTGACAGAAGGCATATCTTCTCAGAAACTCTCCTCCTGGAACTTACTTAGGCAGCAGCATTTCTGGAGCAACCAGAAGGGATGGAAAAGTCAAGGAAAGAGAGAATAAAGCTCCAGTCACTGAAGATGGAGTGTCTGCTGGTGAAACTCAGCAGGATACACAATCTTGGCCTGAATTTTAAAAACCAGAGACTAGCTTCCAGGTCACACAGTCATCCATCAACAATGTGCCCTGGAATTTTCCTTAACACATTGTAAAATACTTCAGCATATATAATCTGAATTGTCATTGAAGAGTTAATGTCACTTTAAGGGATTCTATCTAGGGGGATGTCGATGGGCTGAAAACAGGCATTTCTGGAGAAAAGTTCTTAGGTTCCTTTTTGCACTGTCCCACTCCAGATTCCTCTCTGTAGGGCAACTGAAGAATTCCTAGGTCCTTGGCTCTGAGAAGCAGACCTGGAAGTGCTTTGACAAGACCTCTAGCATAGCACACTGGAGTGAGAAACAACAACCCCTTGCAGGGCTGCCCACATCCAGAGCCCCATCTGCACTCTGGGTTTGTGCTCAGCTCCCCTGCAGCCCTCTCTCACTGTGTCACTCAGAGCACAATAGTACACAGCCGAGTCTGATGCTTGCACTGACCGTTTCTGCAGGTGGAAGGAGCTGTCACGCTTAACAAGAGTGGCCTGAAAACCTTCATGCTCTACCTTCTTGTCTGCTGTTGAGCCCTTCAGGAGGAGTTGAGGAGCTTTGTTGAGATGCTGGATATACCAGAAAAGATAGGAAGTTGAATATGTGGCCTGGTAAGTGCAGTTCAGGGTCAGGAGAGCCCCCTCTGAGACAGTCACTGGGCCCTCTGTCTGGTTCACTGAGTCACCATTGGTCCTTCCTAGAAGAGAATCACTTTGTTATGGTAGAAATGTACAGGAGAGGAGTTTTCAGTCAGAGAATAAAAACACAACTTATCTATAGTTATAAGAAAGTGATAAATCATTAACATTTGGAATAAAATCTTACTTACTTAATATTAAGATGATCAGAAGAACTGAGTGAGTGACAGAATGCATGTTCACAAAAGAAAATGATCCTTGTTCCCTGGAACACACCAGTATAACAAATTTAGTCTCCATCTGGATGTTACAGAAGCTCCTCGCTCAGAAACTGAGAGCCCCTTTCTGTACTGCAGCAGTATTCTGTCTTGTGGCTACAAAGCAGGCAAGTGAAACCAGCTCCTGAATACAATGAGGAACCGCATCTAAAGGAAGCCCCGCCCTCTGGTGGTGATCGTGAAAATTGCACCACAGTGCGGTCTGACCTATTTCTCCTGATAATAGCTTGTGGGGTACATGCAGGAGAAGGGGACAGGACCCTAAGAAGAGAGTCCTAAACATAAGCGTACTTAGGGAAATGTTCTATTATTACTTCCATAATTTTTTGCATGGTACAGGTATCTCTAGCTTTGCAAGAAAACCCAGTTACAATTTCTAGATGGAATAGTCAGAGGTTTCTTCCTTGCATATGCCTCCAAGATTCCCATGGGACAGAGAAGGATCCCTCTGTATGGAAAGTGTTTCCTCCTCTCCTCAAGTTATTTCGTTATTTCCGTGAAGTAGTTATATTCATGTTGACTCTGTCAACATGCTGTGGAGAAAATTTTATCTAAGGCAGGTGAAAAAACAATTTGTAGTTACATCATAAGGTTATTATCCTGATTTATTATGGAATGACATATTTGTAAAATACAATAAAAGTAAAACATGTGACTTCTTTTTCACGGATAATGGTAGAGTTGATCTTCCAATTGGAAAACTATTTTTGGACCTTGAACATCAGGTAGAACAGAGATAAGGAAAACAGGTGAGATGAGCCAGGACATGGCCCAACTCTCTTCACGGAGGCAGCTTCTAGACACCAGTGCATGAGGGATTTAACAAAAATGGCCCAACTGTCTCACTGTGAGATGGAATAATATTTTGGGGATCCTGAGGAACCTAGAAATTTGTGGACCAGTGTACCAGAGAGGAGGGATGTGGGCAAAAGAGAGAGGGAGAGAGATGAGGGCAAAGAGGTGGGGGGAGGCGTCACTGTGAATCTTGGACTGAGTACCGATCTGTAACTAAAGAGAGAAGACTCCATGAGTTTGGTAAACCTCCCTGAAGGGGTCTCCTTTGGGGCCTGGACCCTACTTGGATAACAAGCCACCTTACACCTCTAGCCTCATGAGACCTTACTTAGGTAACCTGGTTCTTGAAATGTCTTTTTACCTCTTGTCACATTCTTGCTTTAATTCAACTAAGTATCTTTTTTAGAATGTCAGGTTTAGATGGTTAGTATGTTAGCTGGGCACTCTTCATTCCTGAGGCATGTGTGGCATCGATCTGTCTTCTGTTTGTTTGTTTTCTTAGGGATTCAGGGATCTCAGTGGAAAGAACTGTTGGCTCATGTCTGTCAGCCTGTTTGCATAGTTTCTTGTGCAATTATTTGCGCTAGCGAAGCGAACCCAGCAGAAGATTTACTTGGGTCATCTCATAGCTTGTTCTTTTCTCTGCTGCTGCTGCTACTAAATCGCTTCAGTCGTGTCCGACTCTGTGCGACCCCATGGACTGCAGCCTACCAGGCTTCTCCGTCCATGGGATTCTCCAGGCAAGAACACTGTAGTGGGTTGCCATTTCCTTCTCCAGTTCTTTTCTCTAGGATTTGGGTTTACTTTATGCAAAGTCTAACTATAATATGGTAAGAAGTCAAAACATTGTTCTTTGGTGACATAAGCCATTTTAAGGCTTGGCGACTTTGTGGCTGCAGACAGCTGTGAGGTTGCCTTACACAGGTGCTAAGTGTTGTCAATCCAGTAACAATGGCTGTGACTAAGTCAGTTGAAAAGAACAGTCTTCTTCAAATGTGCCTTTTCACCTACTGAGATTTTCTCACCAGTTAAAATGAACTTTGTTATTTCTTACCAAAACTGGGATCATTTAAATGCACATCTGTTTGCTGAGCTGTTCTATTTGTTTGTTTTTTGTCTGCACCAGGTCTTAGTTTAGGCTTGTGGGATCTAGTTCCCTGACCGGGGATTGAACCTAGGCCTCCTGCAATGTGAGTGCAGAGCCCCAGTCACTGAACCAATGCTCCCCCTAAAATTAGAATCTTGAGTTGAAGTTATCATGCTGGCAGGACTCTCTGGCTCAGCAGATCACCTAGATTCTCTTAAACTCTTGTGCATTTTCAGGAATCCTTCGTCTCCAGCATTCATTCTGGAAATTTACAGGGTTGTCTACAATGTGGAAACACAAATCAGATGCAATTCCTACCTTAAATTGCTTTCAGTTGATTGAGGAGCAGGTGAGCAAAAAAAAAAAAAAAAAAAAAAATATATATATATATATATATATGTATATCTCTCTCCTATGCCCTGTCTGTACTCCCACTAGCCTGGACCCCAATATGTGAAATGAGGGAATCAGACTGGAAGTAGAGAGCTGATGCAGTTATCACCAGGGGAATAAAAACCTGCTAGAATACTTTATTTCCCCACCGTTAAGATTTATTTTTGTTCCTTCATCTCCCTCTCCATTTCTGTGGCCTCTTTATTAAGCTGTTGAGCCCCCAGTGCTCAGGTGGCCAGTACCTAGTGTGCAGGACTCCAGGATGTCAGGGAGGAAGGCAGTGCTTACCTTCAGGTGGGTGTCCAGATTCACCCTAAGTGATGATGGTGAGTACATCTGCCAAGACCATAAAACTACTATAACTATTAAATTCTGCATTTAAGCAGTTGCACCAATAAATTGGGCTTCCCAGGTGCTAAGTGATAAAGAATCTGCCTGCCAATTGAGGAGATGAGGGTTCAATCCCTGGGTCAGAAAGATCCCCTGGAGAAGGGAATAGCAACCCACTCCAGTATTCTTGCCTGGAAAATTCCATGGACAAGGAGCCTGGTGGGCTACAGTCCACAGGGTTGCAAAGAGTCAGACACCACTGAGCAACTCATGAACATCTAAAAATTATGAAATGACAATGATTCAGTATCCTGGCCACGTCTCACAGACTGCCCAGCAGTAAAACAGACATCTCTTCCCACCTGCTGGGCCCACCACTGTCCTTCCAGAGAGTCTGCTCCTCGAAGCTGCAGACAGGAATTCAGCCTGCAGAGATGCAGAGGGGACTCTCTGTGCAATGGGCATGATTGTATCAGGGACGCAGAGCACTGACCCAAGTGGCTCCACATTCCTGCTCATGAGCAGAGGAGTGTGGAGATGTCCTTGCTTTTGGAAGGGGTGATACTTTCTCCTAGTTTCTTGAGCAGGTGAAAAAGCTCACTTTGCTGCCAAGATAACTTATTGTAAGAGTACATAAACACTTGTTCCCTGTGTCTGAAATATGACTGATTGATGAATTAATTTTCCCTGTTTTTGTTGCTGTTCAGTCCCTAGGTCATGTCTGAATCTTTACGACCCCATGAACTGATGCATGCCAGGAGCTTTATTCTCTCTTTCCTTGACTTTTCCATGCCTTCTGGTTGCTCCAGAAATGCTCTGCCTAAGTGAGTTCCAAGAGGAGAGTTTCCTGACAAGATATTCCTTCTGAAGGGCCCTGTGGATCGGAGCAGCTCACTTTGTAAATATTGCAGGAGTTGTATGTCCTTCCCTGTCCTTTACTATCTCCCAGAGTTTGCTAAACTCATGTCCATTGAGTCAGTGATGCCATCAAACCATCATCCTCTGTCACCTCCTTATCCTCTCGCCCTCGATCTTTCCCAGCATCAGGGTCTTCTCCAGTGACTCGGTTCTTCACATCAGGTGGCCAAAATATTGGAACTTCAACTTCAGCATCAGTCCTTCCAATGAATATTCAGGATTGATCTCCTTTAGGACCGAATGGTTTGATCTCCTTGCAGTAAGGGACTCTCAAGAGTCTTCTCCAACACCACAGCCAGAAAGCATCAATTCTTTGGCACTCAGCCTTCTTTATGGTCCAGCTCTCACATCCATACATGATTCCTGGGAAAACCATAGGTCTGACTATATGGACCTTTGTGGGTAAAGTAATGTCTCTGCTTTTTAATATGCTGTCTAGGTTGATCATAGCTTTTCTTCCAAGGAGCAAGCATCTTTTAATTTCATGGCTGTGGTCACCATTTGCATGATTTTGAAGCCCAAGAAAATGAAATTTGTCACTGTTTCCACATTTTCCCCATCTATTTGCCATAAAGTGATGGGACCAGATGCCATAATCTTAGATTTTTTAATGTTGAGCTTTAATCCAGCTTTTTCACTCTCCTCTTTCACCTGCATCAAGAGGTTCTTTAGCTTCTTTTCATTTTCTGCCATCAGAGTGGTATCATCCGCATCCCTGAGGTTGTTGATATTTCTCCTGGCAATCTCGATTCCAGCTTATGAGTCATCCAGCCCTGCATTTCACATGATGTACTCCACATATAAGTTAAATAAGCAGGGAAACAATATATAGCCTTGACGTACTCCTTTCCCAATTTTGAACCAGTCATTGTTCCATGCCCAGTACTAACTGTTGCTTCTTGTCCTGCATAGAGGTTTCTTGGGTATCCCCATCTCTTTAAGAATTTTCCACAGTTGGTTGTGATCCACACAGTCAAAGGCTTTAGCGTAGTCAATGAAGCAGAAATAGATTATTTTTTAAATCGCCTTGCTTTTCTCTGTTTCCAGCAGATATTGGATCTGCTGTGGTTCCTCTGCCTTTTCTAAACCTAGCTTCTACATCTGAAATTCTTGGTTCACGTACTGCTGAAGCATAGCTTGAAGGATTTTGAGCATAATCTTGCTAACATGTGAAATGAGTGCAATTGTATGGTAATTTGAACATTCTTTGGCATTCATTCCCTGAGATGAGGTTATTAGCAAAGAGAATATCCTGTACCCAGTTTGAATACAAACAATACACACAACACCTGCGATATTTACAGAGTGGGCTGCTCTGATCCACAGGGCCCTTGACAGAAGGAATATCTTCTCAGAAACTCTCCTCCTGGAACTTACTTAGGCAGCAGCATTTCTGGAGCAACCAGAAGGGATGGAAAAGTCAAGGAAAGAGAGAATAAAGCTCCAGTCCCCGAAGATGGAGTGTCTGCAGGTGAAACTCAGCAGGATACACAATCTTGGCCTGAATTTTAAAAACCAGAGACTAGCTTCCAGGTCACACAGTCATCCATCAACAATGTGCCCTGGAATATTCCTTAACACATTGTGAAATATTTCGGCATATATAATCTGAATTGTCACTGAAGAGTTAATGTCACTTTAAGGGATTCTATGCCATCTGGGGGGTGTCGATGGGTTGAAAACAGGCATTTTTGGAGAAAAGTGCTTAGGTTCCTCTTTGCACTGTCCTGCCCCAGATTCCTCTGTAGGACAATCCAAGAATTCCAAGGTCCTTGGCTCTGAGTATCAGAGCTGGAAGTGCTTTGACAGTACCTCTGGAGAGAGAAACAACACCCCTTCCAGGGCTGCCCACAGCCAGAGCCCCATCTGCACTCTGGGTTTGTGCTCAGCTCCCCCGCAGCCCTCTCTCACTGTGTAACTCAGAGCACAGTAGTACACAGCCGAGTCTGATGCTTGCACTGCCCGTTTCTGCAGGTGGAAGGAATTGTCACGCTTAACAAGAGTGGCCTGAAAACCTTCATGCTCTACCTTCTTGTCTGCTGTAAAGCCCTTCAGGAGGAGTTGAGGAGCTTTGTTGAGATGCTGGACATACCAGTAAAGATAGGGAGCCGAACTAGCAGTCTGGTAAATGCAGTTCAGGGTCATGAGAGCCCCCTCTGAGACAGTCACTGGGCCCTCTGTCTGGTTCACTGAGTCACCATTGGTTCTTCCTGGAAGAGAATCACTTTGTTATGGTAGAAATGTACAGGAGGAGAGTTTTCAGTCAGAGAAGAAAAATAAAACTTACCCACAATTATAAGAAAGTGATAAATCATTAACATTTGGAATACAATGTTACTTACTTAATATTAAGATGATCAGAAGAACTGAGTGAGTGACAGAATGCATGTTCGCAAAAGAAAACGATCCTTGTTCCCAGGAATACACCAGTCTAACAAATCTAGTATTCATCTGGATTTTACAGAAGCTCCTCGCTCAGAAATGAGAGCCCCTTTCTGTACTGCAGCAGTATTCTGTCTTGTGGCTACAAAGCAGGCAAGTGAAACCAGCTCCTGAGTACAATGAGCAACCGCATCTGAAGGAAGCCCTGCCCTCTGGTGGTGATCGTGAAAATTGCACCACAGTGCGGTCTGATCTATTTCTCCTGATAATAGCTTGTGGGGTACATACAGGAGGTGCATGGACCTAAGGACCCTTAGGGACAGGACCCTAAGAACAGAGTCCTAAACATAAGCGTGCTGAAGGAAATATTCTATTCTTACTTCCATAATTTTTTGCATGGTACAGGTATCTCTAGCTTTGCAAGAAAACCCAGTTACAATTTCTAGATGGAATAGTCATAGCTTTCTTCCTTGCATGTGTCTCCAAGATTCCCATGGGTCAGAGAAGGATCCCCCTGAATGGAAAGTGCTTCCTCCTAAACCAAAGTCATTTCTGTGAAGTACTTATATTCATGTTGACTCTGTCAACATGCCGTGGAGAAAATTTTATCTAAGGCAGATGTCAAATAATGTGTATTTAAGTGATAAGATTATTATCCTGATTTATCATGGAATGACAGCTTTGTAAAACACAATAAAAGTAAAATACATGACTTCTTTTTCACTGATAATGGTAGAGTTGATCTTCCAATTGGAAAATTATTTTTGGACCTTGAACATCAGGTAGCACAGAGATAAGGAAAACAGATGAGATGAGCACTGACATTGCCCAGCTTACTTCATGGAGGCAGCTTCCAGGCACCAGTGCACGAGGGGTTTACCAGTAATAGTGCAGCTGTCTCACTGTGGGATTGAGACAGAATAGGAGAACAGAGATCCTGAAATACCTAAAAATTGTGGACCTCTGTACCAGAGAGGAGGAATGTTGAAAAAAGAGAGAGAGAGAGAGAGGTGCAAGGCAGGGGTTGCGGGGGAGAGTGGGGTGGATTTGGACCATTCTCGGATGATGGCAACCTTACCCCTTTAGCCTCATGAGGGACAGGTGAGCTTAATTAGGGGCCTTGGTTCTTGAAACACAATCACTATCCTTTCGCTTCTTGTCACCTAGTGGTTTTAACTCAACTAAGCATTTTTTTTAGGATGTCACATTTAGATGCCTAATACATTAGCCAGGCACTCTTCATTCCAGAGGCTCGTGTGCGTGGGGTTCCTCTGTCTTCTGTTTGTTTGTTTTATTAAGGGTTCAGGAATCTCTGTGGAAAGAACTGTTTGCTCTGTGTCTGTCAGCCCATTGGTCTGGTTTCCTGTGCAATTATATGTGCCAGTAAAGTGAACCCAGAAGAAGATTTAAGCGGTCATTTCATAGCTTGTTTTCTCTAGGGTTGGGTTTGCCTTATGCAAAGTAAGACTGCATTATGGTGAGAAGTCAAAACATTGCTCTTTGCTGACATACACCATCTAAGGTATGGCGATGCTGCGGCTGCAGGCAGCTGGGAGGTGGCCTGACACGGGCTCTCAGGCAGTGCTGTCAACCCAGGAACAATGCTGTGACTCTTAGTTGAATTAAGTCTGCTTTGTTTATTTTTGTTTTTATTTCCAATACTCTAGGAGGTGGGTCAAAGAGGATTGTGCTGCGATGTATGTCAAAGAGTGTATTGCCTATGTTTTCCTCTAAGAATTTTATGGATTCTGGCCTTAATTTAAGTCGTTAATCCATTTTGAGTTTATTTTGTGTTCGGCGTTGGGAAGGGTTCTAGTATCATCCTTTTACCTGTAGCTTTCCAATTGTCTTCCAATTAGAAATAAACGTTTGTAAATGGCAATGACCAAGTCATTTGAACACAAGAGCAATCTTCTTCAAATGATACCAGTTAATGGACATAGAATTTCTCAACAGTCAAAATGACCTGTTTTTCTAAAATTAGCGTGTTTTTTTTAATGCACAGCTGTTTGCTGGGCTGTTCTGTTTGTCTTTGCTTTTGGCTATGCCCGGTCTTAATTTCGGCTTGTGAGATCTAGTTCCCTGATCAAGGATCAAACTCAGGCCCCCGGCATTGGGAGCGCAGAGTCCTATCCCCTGGACCAAAGTTCCCCCTAAAATTAGGGTCTTGAGTCAAGTTCTCATGCTGGCAGGACTCTCTGGCTCAGCGGATCACTGAGGTTCTCTTACACTGTTGTGCATGTTCAGGAATCCCTAGGCTCCAGCATTCATTCTGGAAACTTACAGAGTTGTCTACAACGTGGAAACCAAAACCAGACATGATTCCTATCTCAAACTTCTTTCAGTTGACTGAGGAGCAGGTTAAAAAAAAAAAAAAAAAATCTTCTTCCCTGTCTGTAGTCCCACTAGCCTGGACCCAGAGATGTGGAATGAGGGATCAGACTGGAAGTAGAGAGCTGACACAGTTATATCCAGGGGAATAAAACCTGCTTGGATACTTTCCTTTCACTGTTCAGATTTAGTTTTGTTATTTCATCTCCCTCTCCCTTGCTATGCCCTGTTTATCAAGATGTTGAAGCCCCAGTGCTCAGGTGTCCAACACCCAGTGTGCAGGACTCTAGGTTGTTTGGAGGAAATCTGTGTTTACCTTCAGGCGATTGTTCAGACATACCCCTGTTAAATAAGGATGGGGACTACACCCTTCAGGAATATTAAAACCATTATAACTATTAAATTCTGCATTTTTATAGTTGTGCCTATAAATTTTAAAATGACAATGATTCGGTGTTTATGCCACATCTCCTAGACTGCCCAGAAATAAAACATATATCTCTTTTCTCCTTCTGTGTCCCCCACTGTCCTTATAGAAAGTCTGGTCCCGAAGTTGCAGACAAGAGTTCAGCCTGCAGAGATGCAGACGGTAAACTCTGTGCAATGGGCCCAATTGTAGCAGAGATGCAGAGCACTGACCCAAGTGGCTCCACATTCCTGCTCAGGGGCAGAGGAGTGGGGAGATGTTCCTGCTTTGGGAGGGGGTGATACTTTCTCCTAGTTTCTTGGAGCATGTGAAGAACTCACTCCACTCCAATGGCAGTCTGCCTTCAAACTGGGTACAGGATGAGAATATCTGCTTTGCCAGTAATCACATCATCTCAGGGAAAATTAATCCATCAATCAATCATGTGTCAGATATATTGAAAAAGTGTTTATATAGTCTTAAAATAAAAACAGAAAAAATCTCACCTTAATTTACAGAGGTATTGTGTCTCACAAGTTATCCAATAGCAGTATATTTTTTTTTAGGTGAAAAATGCCATTTCTTCATTATCCTTTATCTTGACATGTGGAACTTTGCTGAATGTTTGTTAACTGTGTGCAAGGCTGAAAGCAAATCAGTTTGAAGGCTGCAGTGAATATTGATCATGTCTTAGAGCATTCTTTCATTGATCTGTCAACAAATATGGGAAAATACACCTCAGTTATATAGTCAGGGGAATTAAAGTGGCCCTGCCTGGCGCTGAGAAGGGCACTTTTATGTTGAACATAAGTCACCTGCTCTTCTCTGTCAGGACCGGGGGCTTGTCTGGAGGGGCTGCTGAGAATGGGAACACTGACCACAGGGCTACCAAACCCTGTAGGCAGCATTTCTAGCAGTGCCAACATGGCCCTGGCTTTTCACTGAGCTTTGGTTCCTTTCTTGAAAAATAAGGAGAAACTTTGTGTTATAAAAAAAAAATGACATGAATGAAAATCTAATGTAGGTACTGGAACAAACTCTGCCTTTTATATTAATAATGGTCATCAGTGAGTGAAACTTGCTATATCAAGATGCCATAATATGTACCTGTGCTTAAAATTTTATTTATATAAAACACACAAGCAGGTGTGTTTATATATAATTTCATTTTATAATGATTTTAAACAAACAGAGATATATAAATGGTTTTGATTCTTAAGTCCATGAGGTAGGTTTTATTATTGCCATTTTACATATGAAGAAACTGATGCACAGAGAGGCTAAGGAGTACCTCAAAAGTCATGCTGTGATGCAGATGACAAGTTTGAATCCAGCTAATTTCAATTCATCTTTTTATTAAGGATGATATCAAATGTATACAAAAGTGTTTGGGATGAAAGAACAAAGTCTGGTCCTGTCCTCCCCTCCTGCCTGCATTCCTGTCCCTTTTCCTCCTCCCTCTCCCGTCCAGCGAAGCAGAACAGTGTTCCTGACTATTAAAGGCAGGTGGCTTCCCATGTCACTCTACTCTCTTCCTGCGCCCATGGCTTCTTATTGCACTGTGAGCACTGTGAGCAGCACCTTGATAACTTCTACAACATCCAATAGTCCTTTCTTAAGTAAGGGAAGGCGTTAGGAACTCAAAAAGGATAGTGAACTAAGTGGTCCTGTGAGGTGAGTAAAATTTTGGAAAGGACTTCCCTGGTGGCTCAGACGGAAAAAAAATATCTGTCTGCAATACAGGAGACCTAGGTTCAGTCCCTGGGTCAGGAAGATCCCCTGGAGGGAAAAATGGCAACCCACTCGAGGAATCCTGCCTGGGGAATGCCATGGACAGAGGGGCCTGGCAGGCTACAGTCCATAGGGTCACAAAGTGACTCACACTCACTCAACAGCAGCTTCATAACTAACCTTTACACTTTACAGACGAGGAAGCAGAAAGTCAAAGCGAACAACTTGCTTAAGGTCACAGTCTGTGCTGTGACGTCCTTTCTGCCTACTATCCTGTACTGGACACCACTACAGCCCCCTGGAACCTGAGCTCCATGAAAGCAGACATCACATCTGTCTTGCCAACTAATGTTTCCCCAATGCTTACCAGAAAACTAAGAATTAATGAATAAACTATACTGAAATTTCTCACCGTGGGATCCATGCTATGATAAAAATCACGGGAAAAAAAAGGTATATTTCCATGAGATGTTAATTCAGATTTGTTTGCTTTCTGGATCAAGCTTCTATATTATGACTAATAATTTAAAATTTTATTTTTGGGCTATTCATGTTGTGAATCGTAAATCTGCATAGATTTTAAACATAAAATGAGTCTATATCAAATCATGCAATCAAACATGACTTTGGACCTCTACCCCAGAGGATGTTGTGTTCTTAGATATTTTTATAGAGAAGCTAGAAATACAGTTTTCAATGTGATGTCTGATTTTTAAATAATAACCATAACTACTAGCTTCATATACACAGTCCAAGGTTGCAGCCTCTTTCTCCACCACAGAAATTGCTGACTGGATTTGAGTTACCTTCTGGGTCATGCTGGATCCTGCAGAAAAGAGCCTTTACTTACAACCATGTTGATATGGTGGATGAAGTGGCTTAGGACCTAATGCCCCGATTCCATTGCCCATTACCCCTCCCTTTCAAGATGCATCAGGTAACAATGCTCTGCCCTCCCCACAACCTTGGCACTGAGAGAGGCGCATGAGTCCTGTGTGTGGCCACCCTCACCAAGACAGACAGAGGCTCTGCCTTCCCTCGGCGCACTGGCAACCAGCATATGGGCAGCTCCTCCCTACAGTGACGCGGCCTCTGCTGCATTTCAGATCCAGATCTGAATTCTGCACCCTGTGCTCAAGAGGTCCAGGCAGATCTCCTGGGCTGTGTGATGCTTCTGCCGCACGCAGGAAACTGAGTCAGCAGCTGGAGGGCCGTTTGTCTGTGTCATGTCACACGCTTCCTTTATAGGAGGGAAATGCTAGACTTCTGCACATCAGTTTGTCGAATTAGAACACTATCAGACTAGCAATAAACAGTGGTAAAACTGAATCATGTTCAGTTTGTTCTCCTTTGGATCAGATAATCAAAAGTAACACTGGGGTTTCGACTCTAACAGAAAGGCAGAATTTTTCGCTTCATCTTTGTTCCTGCCTCCTGTGGAATCTGGGAGAAGGCAGTGGCACCCCACTCCAGTACTCTTGCCTGGAAAATCCCATGCACAGAGGAACCTGGTAGACTGAAGTCCATGGGGTCGGTGAGGATCAGACATGACTGAGCGACTTCCCTTCCCTTCCCTATGGAATCTGGTAAAAGTTACCTGCAAAATATTTTGTTGTCTATGAGCGATTTCATATCTTACCTCTGCGTCACAAAATCTGCCAAGTGTGTGCCATGTTAAATAGCAGCAGGGGGAGAAATACATGTATATGTGATCACAATTTACATGTGTGTAAACAAAAGTAAATTCAGAAAATTTTAGTCAGTGCCTAAATATAAGAACTCCTGTGAAAACTCATATGTGTATTTCTGAATCACCCCAGCTCTTCCAAACCACACCCATTAATTGTGCTGGAAATTGGGATGGGAAAACCCTAAAAATACACAAATCTGGAGCCAAAGCATCATCAAAAGCAATAGAAATCCTGTTAGAAATGCCAGCAGAGTTCAATCTCCACTGACGTCTGTTCCCTGCATCACAGTCTTAAAACTCTTTGCCATCTTAAATATTGGGAGTTGTGTCTCACTGCTCTAGACATAGGTCCATGAGAACATGTAAGACCAAGGTCATCAACATTTTAAATGTTATTGTTCTTCATAAGGGCTTTGCCTGGTGGCTCAGCTGGTAAAGAGTCCGCCTGCAATGTGGAAGAACTGGGTTTGATCCCTGGGTTGAGAAGGTCCCCTGGAAAAGGGAATGACTACCCACTCCGGTATTCTGACCTGGAGAATTCTTGATAAATCAATTTGCTTAATGCTAGAGAGGAAGATGGACCAGCATTCTTTTTACCCTCCCTCTCAGCTTCATCAGGTAGCTTTCACTTGAAAACCCTAGAAATTCTTGAAGCCACTAAAGCAAACACTAGATTTTAGGCTTTTGTATTGAGAGAAAATTGCCTTTGAAAGTTTCTGCTTTGGCACAAATTACTAATGTGCTCAGAAAAGTCAATGAAACTTCCTCATCATACCCGTATTTGTTGCTGTTTAGTCACTAAGTTGAGCCCGACTCTTTGCAACCCCGTGAACTGTAACCCACCAGGCTCCTCTGTCCATGGGATTTCCAAGGTAAGAATACTGGGGTGGGTTGCTATATCCTTCTTCAGGGAATCTGCTCAACTCAGGGATTGAACTCATCCCGAAGAAGGTCTTCTGGATTGGCAGGCAGATTCTTTACCACTGAACCTCCAGGGAAGCCCAGACCTGTATTTACTAATTGTCTAAAAAAAGGATTTGCTTTAAGTGTAGCAGAACAGAAAATGCTGTGTCTTACAGTCCCAATGAGGACACATATTTGCCACAGAAAGGGGTTTTTTAATTTGAAAGATATAGTCCTCATTGCCATGGCAAAGACCTGTAATATATATCCTCTTTAATATGGCTACTGAGGCTCAGCTATAAGCCCTGAATAAGTAGGTTATTCAATCACAGAGAATCTGAGCAACTTTATGTTCAAAGACATAAAAGATGATGACTGCAATTTTTTGGCTTCATTATTTAGGAACATATACAGACTCCTGTGATGGCCCATTGAGTAAAGTACACTTTTCATTATTGCATTAACTTATTGTTCATCAAATGAAAACTTCAAAAATTATAAAATTCTAAGAAGGCAATGGTATTTAACAAAAAAGAAACAGATTTCATGATGCTTCTATCAATTAGCTTTTAGGAATATTAGTCATGCATCAGAATGATTGACGTCCTACCCAAGCTCTGCTCCTAACTGGTTATGTTACCTTGATTAAGTTACTAAACATCTCTACACCTCAATTTTGTCATTTGTAAACTGGAATTTTCCTAGTATCTACCTGAGAGGTGGAGAGGGATTTAAAAGCTTAGCCCATTGCCCATAAATCTGTCAATGTCACATATTGGGGACAAACAGAGCTCAGTTAGTGAATAAAATGATTTGTGAAAGAAATATTATTTTAAGACACATGTGGTGTCTTAAAGCAATGCAATCCTAAAGCAGGAGACTCGGTCATGTATACTATATTCTCAGCACTTATTCATGTGACTGACACATATGACTACGTGCTCAAAAAGTTGTCCTGAATGAATGCAGGTATAGCTTGGAATGATTATATCTCATGTAAGCCTTAAATCACAATTTTAAAGAGCATTTTTTCTTGTACTTACTCATTTTACATCCATAAGGAAATGTTGGTGCCAAATAAAGCAAAATGAAATGAAACAAATATGAAAACACAAAAAGTCAAACCTCTAACTCAAAGTACATTCATTTAGAACAATAGAGCTCCTGCACATGAGTGTTCATACCAGCATTATTTATAAGAGCTAAAAAGTGGAAATAGCCAAAATGTTTCCAAAACAATCATTCTTCAAGTGAAGAATGGATAAGGAGAATAGGTGGTATCACAGAGCAGCCTATTAAGTGACCATAAGGAGTAGTGAAGAACTAATATGGAGACACGCCATGGAGAGATTCCACTAGGTGAAAGAAGACAGGTACAAACAGTCATATGCGATCTGATTCTATCTTTAGGAAAAGCCCAGAACCGTCAAATCCATAGAGACAGAGAACAGAGGAGTGGATGCCAGTGTCTGGGGGAAACCGGGAACTGGAGTGACTGCTAATGGGTACAAACTTTCTTCCTGGGGTGGTGTTCTGGAATCAGATAGTACTGATGACTGCTCAACTCTGTGAACATGCTAAAAACCACTCAATTGTACAGTTAAAAGCGTGAAGTTGATGATATGTGAATTATCATTTTAAAGCTGTTATTCAAAATGTGAAAGAGCTGAAAATACTCATATTGATTACAGATCAAGTGCTGGAACAGAAAGAGTCCTGGGGAGTTCTAACCTGCCAATATCAGGACAAAATAAGATGGTTATAATGCTTTGATCTTAAAGAGGAGGGTAAAATTTATGAAGAGGGTTTCAGTTCAGTTCAGTTCAGTCGCTTAGTCATGTCCGACTCTTTGTGACCCCATGAATCGCAGCACACCAGGCCTCCCTATCCATCACCAACTCCCGGAGTTCACTCAGACTCACATCCATAGAGTCAGTGATGCCATCCAGCCATCTCATCCTCTGTCGGCCCCTTCTCCTCCTGCCCCCAATCCTTCACAGCATCAGACTCTTTTCCCATGAGTCAACTCTTCGCATGAGGTGGCCAAAGTACTGGAGTTTCAGCTTTAGCATCAGTCCTTCCAAAGAAATCCCAGGGCTGATCTACTTCAGAATGCACTGGTTGGATCTCCTTACAGTCCAAGGGACTCTCAAGAGTCTTCTCCAACACCACAGTTCAAAAGCATCAATTCTTCAGCACTCAGCCTTCTTCATAGTCCAACTCTCACATCCATTCATGACCACAGGAAAAACCATAGCCTTGACTAGACAGACCTTTGTTGGCAAAGTAATATCTCTGCTTTTCAATATGCTCTCTAGGTTGGTCATAACTTTTCTTCCAAGGAGTAAGCATCTTTAAATTCATGGCTGCAGTCACCATCTGCAGTGATTTTGGAGCCCAAAAAATAAAGTCTGACACTGTTTCCACTGTTTACCCATCTATTTCCCATGAGGTGATGGGACCAGATGCTATGGTCTTCGTTTTCTGAATGTTGAGTTTTAAGCCAACTTTTTCACTCTCCTCTTTCACCTTCATAGAGAGGCTTTTTAGTTCCTCTTCACTTTCTTCCATAAGGATGGTGTCATCTACCATGAAGCAAATTCAGCTTATATTTCAGGATCCCATAGTGTCCTGAGCCCAAGAAACTTGATTCTGCAATTGCATTTTCTTTTTCTTAAGAAGAGTCTCTGAAATCACAGAAGGCTCAGGCTCTGCAAAACCTTCATCTGTACCTGTCAGTCCCACAGAATCATCCAAGAGGGATAAAGGACGGTGAGGTTCAGAAACCTTCAGAATGCCAGGATGAATTTCTCTCGGTGAGTTTCATTCATTGCAAGTTACAATGAGAGGCACACATTTCTCTGTTTTCTGCTCCTCTGATGTGGGAACATTGTGAATATGTCAAGAATTTAGAATCCCTCTTTTCACTAATGGACTGAGTGTTTGCTTGGTCACTGAATTTGACACACTTCAAAAGGATCAGAGGCCTCAGTACAGTGATAAAGATAATATGTCAGGTTACATGGTCACATTTATGTCCAGCATTTCTCACAGCACAGATCCTCAAGACCAGAATCGGGATCATGACCTAGCATTCTGTAAAGAGCTGCCATGATGACAAGATGAGGGTGGAGCTGTGTCACCAACATAGAAGCAAGACACCTCATGCGCAAAAGCTTCACTAACTAGACTGCTCTGACCCCCAGGGTCCTTGACAGAAGGAATAACTTCTCAGGAAACCATCTTCATGGGACTCTCAGCAGCAGCATTTCTTGAGCAACCATACGAGTTGGAAAAGTCAAGGGAAGAGAGTGTAAAGGTCCCAGTCACTAAAGATGGAGTGTCTGCAGGTGAAACTCAGCAAGACACAAAATTGTGGTCTGAATTATAGAAATCAGACAGGAACTTCAAGGTCATACGTTCATCCATGAACGAGGTGCCCTGGGAGTTTTCATCAACAGGTTGTAACATATTTCAGCATATATCAACTGAACTGTCATTGAACAGAGTTAATGTCACTTCCAGGAATTCTATGCCATCTGGAGAAATGTGACTGGGCTAAAAACAGGCATTTCTGGAGAAGGCCTTTTAGATTCCTCTCTTCACTGTCCCTCCCAGATTCCTCTCTGTAGACCAATCCAAGAATTGCAGGATTCTTGGCACTGAGCTTCAGAGCTGGAAGTACTTTGAAAATGTCTCTGGCATAAAACAGGGGCCTCTCCGGTGGCTCAGTGGTAAAGAATCTGCCTACCAAACATGAGACACAGGTACCATTCCTGGGTCAGGATAATTCCCAAGAGAAAGAAATGGCAACCCACTCCAGTCTTCTTGCCCAGGAAATCCCATGGACAGCAGAGCCCACTACAGTCATAGGGTCACAAAAGAGTCAGACGTGACTTAGTACATAAACAACAACACAGCTAGCATAAAACACTGAAGACAGAAACAACAACCCCCCTGCAGGGCTGCCCATAGCCAGAGCCCCATCTGCCCTCCGGGTTTGTGTTCAGCTCCCCCGCAGCCCTCTCTCACTGTGTTACGCAGAGCACAGTGGTACACAGCCGAGTCTGATGCTTGCACTGCCCGTTTCTGCAGGTGGAAGGAGCTGTCACTCCTATCAAGAGTGGCCTGAAAACCTTTACTCTTTGGGTTCTGGTCTGACATCGAGCCCTTCAGGAGGAGTTGAGGAGCTTTGTTGAGATGCTGGATATACCAGAAAAGATAAGGAGCCAAATCAGTAGTCTGGTAAGTGCAGTTCAGGGTCATGAGAGCCCCCTCTGAGGCAGTCACTGGGCCTTCTGTCTGGTTCACTGAGTCACCATTGGTTCCTCCTGGAAGAGAATCACTTTGTTATCATAGAAATGTACAAGAGGAGAGTTTTCAGCCAGAGAAGAAAAATAAAACTTACCTATAATCATCAGATCAGATCATATCAGTCGCTCAGTTGTGTCCGATTCTTCGCGACCCCATGAATCGCAGCACATAGGAAAATGAAAAATCATTAACATTTAGGATAAAATGTTACTTACTGAATATTAAGATGATCAGAAGAACTGAGTGAATGGCAGAATGCATGTTCGCAAAAGAAAACGATCCTTGTTCCCGGGAACACACCAGTCTAACAAATCTAGTCTCCATCTGGATGTTACAGAAGCTCCTCACTCAGAAACTGAGAGCCCGTTTCTGTACTCCAGCAATATCCTGTCTTGTGGCTACAAAGCAAGCAAGTGAAACCAGCTCCTGAATACAATGAGGAACCGCATCTGAAGGAAGCCCCGACCTCTGGTGGTGATAGTGAAAATTGCACCACAGTGGGGTCTGACCGATATCTCCTGCTAATAGCTTGTGGGGTACATACAGGAGAAGGGGACAGGACCCTAAGAAGAGAGTCCTAAACATAAGCGTGCTTAGGGAAATATTCTATTATTACTTACATAATTTTTTTCCACCCTGTTAAATTAGGATGGGGACTACATCCTCCAGGACCATTAAAACTATTCTACTATTAAACTCTGTATTTTGATTGCTGTGTTTATAAATTATGAGATGACAAATAATCAGTGTCTAGGCCACATCTCCCTGACTGCCTTGCAGTAAAACATATCTCTTTTCACACCTTCTGTGTCCCCCACTGTCCTTCCAGAAAGTCTGGTCCCTAAAGGCGTGGACAGGAGTTCAGCCTTCAGAGATGCAGAGGGGATGCTCTGTGCAATGGGCATGATTGTTGCAGAGATGCAGAGCCCCAGTGGCTCCACATTCCTGCTCATGAGCAGAGGAGTGGGGAGATGTTCCTGCCTTGGGAGTGGGTGATACTTTCTCCTAGTTTTTTGGAGCAGGTGAAAAACTCATTCCATTCCAAAGATAGCTTATTGTAAGAGTACATAAACGCTTTTTCCATATATCAGAAATATGACTGACTGATGAATAAATTTCCCCTGAGGTGACGTTATTATTGGCAAAGAGAATATCCTGTACCCTGTTTGAATACAAACAATACACTTCATGCCTGCAATATTTACCAGCTGGACTGCTCTGACCCACAGGGCCATTGACAGAAGGATTATCTTGTCAGAAAACTCTCCTCCTGGAACTTACCTAGGTAGCAGCATTGCTGTAGCAGCCATAGGGATGGAAAAGTCAAGGGAAGAGAGAATAAAGCTCCTAGTCACTGAAGATGGAGTGTCCGCAGGTGTATCTCAGCAAGACATACAATCCTAGTCTGAATTGTTAAAACCAGAGACTACCTTTCAGATCACACAGTCATCCATTAACAATGTTCCTGGGAGTTTTCATTAACAGGTTGTGAAATATTTCAGCATATATCAACTGAATTGTCACTGAAGAGTTAATGACACTTCAAGGGATTCTGTGTCTTTAGGGGGAATGTGAATGGGCTGAAAACAGGCATTTGTGGAGAAAAGCGCTTAGGTTCCTCTTTACACTGTCCTGCCCCAGATTCCTCTCTGTAGGGCAATCCAAGAATTCCAAGATTCTTAGCTCTGAGCTTCAGAGCTGAAAGTACTTTGACGATGCCTCTAGCACAGAACTCTGGAGAGCTGCCCACAGCCTGACCCCATCTGTGCCCTCGGGTTTGTGTTTAGCTCCCCCTGCGCCCTCTCTCACTGTGTCACTCAGAGCGCAGTAGTACACAGCTGAGTCTGATGTTTGCACGGAGGATTTCTGCAGGTGGAAGGAGCTGTCACTCGAGATATGAGTGGCTTCAAAACCTCTGCTGGTCACCTTCTGGTTTCCTAATGAGCTTTTCAGGAGCAGCTCAAGCTCTTTGTTTTGGTACTGGACATACCAGAGAAGAAAATCTGAATAGCTGGACTGGTAAGTACACTTCAGAGTCAGAGATGCCTTCTCGGGTAGGGTAACAACGCCTTCTGTCTGGGTCACCAAGTCTCCACTGGTGCCTCCTTAAAAACAAAACAAAACAAAACCACACACACACACAGTAAGGCTTTGTCAAGTTGGCTAAGGAAGAGGGACCATCTCCCGCTTGATAGAGGTTACATGACATCCTAAAACCAAGGAATAGAACATCTTAGAAATTTTAAATAAATGTTACTCACGCATTATCAACAAGATCACAAGTCCTAAGCACAAGGCAGACAGCATGGCTGGCTCAGAAGTGGGAGGCTGAGTCTGGGGATACACGAAAGTTCCTCTAGTTTTTTGATCTTTTGTTGAAATCGTCAAGAAAATCTTGGTTCGTGTGTTATGCAAGACAAACTCCCCTACAAGATCATGCTGTAGGCTGAGCAAGAGAGAAAGGTTCTCAGAAATGAAAGATGAATTTATATCAAACCACCAACGAAAGGGAGCAGCGCCCTCTGTCGTTCTCCCTCTGTTCCTGCAGTCTGCTGTACATCTTTTGGTTTTTACCCTGAAAAGGAGCTCAAGCTGTAGACATAGAAGGGAATTAGGTATCTGGGATGAGCGTAGGGCTCAAGGACGGAAGCAGCAACTAATTTCTGCAGACTTCGCAATGGTGTCCGAGGCTGAGACAGATGGTAATTCCTCTGTCTTTAAGATGCAGAGAAATACAGTTCCCTTAAGGCTTTCCAGGCCCAGCATCTATTGTCTGATCACATTGAACAATAAGCTCATTTAGGCAACTTAAGTTCTAGTGTGAGTGTGAAAAAAGACTGAACTGAGATCTCTTCTTGTCATCTCCTTCCCTGGTCCCCTAGAACCAGGGGATGAGCTGTCTCTGCTTAGAATGTTCTTCCTTTCTGCCCAGAATCTTTGCCTAGGCAATTTCTTATTCCTTTTTTAAGAACCGATTTACTCCTTATGAAAGTGCTGATTCAGTCCTTCAGGCTGAGTTAGGACCCACCTCTCTTCCCACCGTACCTTGTACGCACATCTATCACTGTCATTTCTACACCATATTGAAATCATTAGTGTGCTGTTTTTCAAACTAGGTTTGATACACCTGAGATCAGGAACTTCATCTTATTAATCTCAGTGGCCAACTTCTCAAAATACACAGAACACTAGTTCAGAGCAAATGGTTTAAAAATATTTGAAAAATGAATGAATAAGTGAATGAGGAGACATGTCCGGGTGTACAATGATCTGTTTATGAAGTATGGTCTCTACGAGAAATAGTTCTCAGGCCCGCGGGATGGTGAGCTTCTTCCAGAGGCAAGTCTAGGGTCTGAACACAGGGACATTAGGTATTTCTCAAAACTAAGGCACAGTTCTTCATATAAGAGACCACTCTCATACTGACTATTTTAAAAATATTATAGCACCTTTATTCATACAAAACTCAGGTTAAGTATAAACGTCTTCGGTTCACAGTTCTTAATCACCAAAGTGAAAGTCGCTTAGTCGTGTCCGACTCTTTGCGACCCCATGAACTATATGGGCTCTCCAGGCCAGGATACTGGAGTGGGTAGCCTTTTCCTTCTCCAGGGATTTTCCCAAACCATGGGTCAAACCCAGATCTCCCGCATCACAGACGGATTCTTTATTAGTTGAGCCACAAGCAAAGCTCTAGAATATGGAGTGGTAACCTATCCCTTCTCCAGCAGGTCTTCCCGATCTAGAAATCGAACCAGAGTCTCCTGCATTGCAGGTGGATTCTTTACCAACTGAGCTATCAGGGAAGCCCTTGCACATAAAATACAAAATTAATAAAATTCATATTAAAACATTAATGTGAGAAGTGACATTTTACTGAAACTAAAGAGGTGGTGAAATCTCATTAGAAGAAAGCTATAGATTGTGTCATTCAATAATTCACTTGATTTAAGATGATTTGGAGCTTAATGCACTATTGTCTGCTGCGGCTGCTAAGTCGCTTCAGTCGTGTCCGACTCTGTGCGACCCCATAGACGGCAGCCCACCAGGCTCCCCCCTTCCCTGGGATTCTCCAGGCAAGAACACTGGAGTGGTTTGCCATTTCCTTCTCCAATGCATGAAAGTGAAAAGTGAAAGTGAAACGTGAAAGTGAAGACGCTCAGTCGTGTCCGACTCTTAGCGACTCCACGGGCTGCATCCTACCAGGCTCCTCCATCCATGGGATTATCCAGGCAAGAGTACTGGAGTGGGTTGCCATTGCCTTCTCCACACTATTGTCTGAATTACTGTAATTAGTGATTTCCAGTATTTTTACTTCTATTCAAAAATATCTATTTAAGTCAGCATTATATAACTCTATTATTGAACAAAGCATCAAAAAATCAGCACTGAAAAAAATATCGTGCATTTACTGCTACTCTTTTTTCTGTTGAATTGCATGTTGATACATTCAAACTTTTTAAATGTTTAAAAAATATTCTTAAAACTTTTATCCATTTAAAGACCTATGATGCTTTTATTTGTAAAGTGTCATTATTCCATTTGCCTTTAATTAGAAGATGGGGAGTATTCTAAATTGGCCCAACAGATGATTAGAAATATTAGAAATATGATAGAATTTATTTAATTTGTTGTCATCAAACAAAAATATCCAAATCAAAAAATTCTAATGTAATTCCTACACTCTGTAGGTTGGCAGAGTTTTTTGTCTATAAAGGGTCAAATAGTAAATAGTTTAGGTTTTGAAGTCATACGGTCTCTGCTACAACTATGCTGGTATAGCACAAAGCATCCATGGCCAATGCATAAATAAATGAGCATGGCTGTCTTCCAATAAAACTTTATTAATAAACATAAGTATCAAGCCACTTTGCCCTGTGGCTATCCTTTGCCAATCCCCACTATACTCCAAGAATTTATCCATAAACCTCTGAAGATTACTTCTTTCACTATATATTAGCGTAGCTTTTTGAGGAGGCTTAAAATAAAGAACACATTAATGGATAGAAAAGAAGAAGGAAATTGAATGATGCTAATGCCAAAGATACTTCCTGGGTGGCTCAGTGGTAAAGAATCCACCTGCCAATGTAGGAGACGTGGATTCAATTCCTGGGTCAGGAAGATCCCCTGGAGGAGGAAATGGCAACCCACTCCAGGAGTCTCACCTGGAAATCCAGTGGGGAGAGGAGGCTTGCAGGCTACAGTCCATGAGGTCACAAAGAGCCGGACATGACTTAGCAACTAAACAACAACAGCAAATGCCTAAGACACATTGATGCTGAATTTTCAAGAATGAAAAACACAGATATGGACACTATCATCAAGGAGATCACAGAGTAGGATTGAAAATAGGCCTTAAACAAATAATGAAAGAAATAAAAATAAATTACAAACCTGAAAATGCAGAGGTCTATAATTCTAAAAGTACCCACTAAGCTTTCCTTAGCTACTGACTCTTGGACAAGTATACAAGAATGAGTAGGCATTTACTATTTTTTTTTAACTCTTTTGAAGCGAGGAAAAGAATTTTAGGAAAATAAAAAAAATAAGAAAATCACCTAAAATTTCTATGAATGGGCTATATAAGAGGAAAATAGTGCCTTTGACAAAATTAGTATTGTTGAAGAGAGAGGGAGAGATAGAGACAGAGAGATTAGGAACACATAATGAAATGAAGTTGGAGAGGCAGCTCTTCTTTGTCCTAAGAGCAAATGGGGATCCAGGTGACTGACATGCTAACATCTGCACTCTGGCAAGATCGCTCTCACTATGGAAAAGGGACTACATGGAAGAGTGGTGGGGTGTGTCAAGTGTTGAGCAAGAGACTGAGATGGATTTTTAATGAGGATTGTGGAGGTGAATTGGGTTGTGGGAATTGAGACATCTTCTAGAGGACTTTTAGGAAGCAAAGTCAACAGAACTGGGAAATAGACTGAATACAGTATCTCAAAAATGAATATCACTAAACAAACAAACAAAAAAAAACTACCTGAGTCTTGCTGCTGCTGCTGCTGCTGCTAAGTCGCTTCAGTCGTGTCCGACTCTGTGCGACTTCATAGACAGCAGCCCACCAGGCTCCCCCGTCCCTGGGATTCTCAAGGCAAGAACATTGGAGTGGGTTGCCATTTCCTTCTCCAATGCATGAAAGTGAAGAGTGAAAGTGAAGTTACTCAATCGTGTCCGAATCTTAGCAACCCCATGGACTGCAGCCTACCAGGCTCCTGCATCCGTAGGATTTTTCAGGCAAGAGTACTGGAGTTGGGTGCCATTGCCTTCTCCAATATAGCCTAAATTGAGAGTACAGCAGAAACCGCTATTTGCCTATAGAATGCTCATTTTCTACTACTTCTAATAGAACTACAATTTTTTTTAAATTTTTATTGTATATTGGAGTGTAGTTGCTTGCCAGTGTTATGTTAGTTTCAAGTGTACAGCAAAGTGATTCAGTTATACATAAACATGTATCTATTCTTTTTCAAATCTTTTCCCACTTAGGTTATTACAGAATACTGAGCAAGTTTCCCTGTGTGCTACAGTGGGTCCTTGTTTAATATATACTTTATTTTTTTTTTGTTTTTAATTGGAAGGTAATTACTTTATACTCTAGCGATGGTTTCTGCCATACATCAACATGAATCAGCCACAGGCATACACATGTCCCCTCCTTGTTAAACCTCACTTCCACCCGCTTCCCCATTCCACCCCTCTAGGGTGTTACAGAGCATCGGCTTTGAGTTCCCTGTATCATACAGCAAATTCCCACTGGCTATCTATTTTACATATAGTAATGTATATATTTCAGTACTACTCTCTCAAGTCTTCCCACCCTCTCCCTTCCTCACTGTGACCAAAAGTCTGTTCTTTATGTCTGCGTCTCGTTTGCTGCCCTGCAAATAGGTTCTTCATCACTATCTTTCTAGATTCCATATGGATGCATTAATACATGATATTTGTCTTTCTCATTCTGGCTTTCTTCACCCTGTGCAATAGGTTTTAAGTTCATCCACTTCATTAGAACTGACTCAAATGTGCTCCTTTTTATAAAGGAGCTACCCCACGTCTGAGGCCAGGGGCGGTGGCTGAGAGGAGCTACCCCACATCCGAGGTCAAGGGCGATGCTGAGAGTGCCAGGCTGTGATGGTGCAGGAACGGCCGAGAGGAGCTACCCCACGTCCAAGGAGCGGTGGCTGCACAGGTGAAGGAGGACTGAGAGGAGCTACTCCATGTTCAAGGTCAGGAGGGGTGGCGGTGAGGAGATACCACTCATCCGAGGTAAGGAGCAGCGGATGAGCTTAGCTGGAGCAGCCATGAAGAGATACCCCACATCCAAGGTAAGAGAAACCCAAGTAAGATGGTAGGTGTTGCGAGAGGGCATCAGAGGGCAGACACACTAAAACAATAATCACAGAAAACTAGTCAATCTAATCACACAGACCACATCCTTGTCTAACTCAATGAAACTAAGCCATGCCACGTGGGGCCACCCAAGATGGGTGGGTCATGGTGGAGAGGTTTGACAGAATGTGGTCCACTGGAGAAGGGAATGGCAAACCACTTCAGTATTCTTTCCTTGAGAATCCCATGAACAATATGAAAAGGCAAAATGATAGGATACTGAAAGACGAACTCCCCAGGTCAGTAGGTGCCCAATATGCTACTGGAGATCAGTGGAGAAATAACTCCAGAAAGAATGAAGGGATGGAGCCACAACAAAAACAATACCCAGTTGTGGATGTGACTGGTGATAGAAGCAAGGTCCGATGCTGTAAAGAGCAATATTGCATAGGAACCTGGAACGTTAGGTCCATGAATCAAGGCAAATTGGAAGTGGTCAAACAGGACACGGCAAGAGTGAACGTCAACATTCTAGGAATCAGCGAACTAAAATGGACTGGAATGGGTGAGTTTAACTCAGATGACCTTTATATCTACTACTGTGGGCATGAATACCTTAGAAGAAATGGAGTAGCCATCATGGTCAACAAGAGTCTGAAATGCAATACTTGGATGCAATCTAAAAAACCACAGAATGATCTCTGTTTATTTCCAAGGCAAATCATTCAATATCACAATAATCCAAGTCTATGCCCCAACCAGTAACGCTGAAGAAGCTGAAGTTAAACGGTTCTATGAAGACCTAAAAGACCTTTTAGAATTAACAGCCAAAAAAGATGTTCTTTTCATTATAGGGGACTGGAATGCAAAAGTAGAAAGTCAAGAAACACCTGGAGTAACAGGCAAATTTGGCCTTGGAATATTGAATGAAGTTGGGCAAAGGCTAATAGAGTTTTGCCAAGAAAATGCACTAGTCATAGCAAACAACCCCTTCCAACAACACAAGAGAAGACTCTACACATGGACATCACCAGATGGTCAATACTGAAATCAGATTGATTATATTCTTTGCAGCCAAAGATGGAGAAGCTCTATACTGTCAGCAAAAACAAGACCAGGAGCTGTCTGTGGCTCAGATCATGAACTCCTTATTGCCAAATTCAGACTTAAAGTGAAGAAAGGAGGGAAAACCACTAGGCCATTCAGGTATGACCTAAATCAAATCCCTTATGATTATACAGTGGAAGTGAGAAATAGATTTAAGGGTCTAGATCTGATAGATAGAGTGCCTGATGAACTATGGACGGGAGTTCGTGACATTGTACAGGAGACAGGGATCAAGACCATCCCCATGGAAAACAAAAAAGCAAAATGGCTGTCTGGGGAGGCCTTACAAATAGCTGTGAAAAGAAGAGAAGTGAAAAGCAAAGGAGAAAAGGAAAGATATAAGCATCTGAATGCAGAGTTCCAAAGAATAGCAAGAAGAGATAAGAAAGCCTTCCTCAGCGATCAATGCAAAGAAATAGAGGAAAACAACAGAATGGGAAAAACTAGAGATCTCTTCAAGAAAACTAGAGATACCAAGGGAACATTTCATGCAAAGATGGGCTCGATAAAGGACAGAAATGGTATGGACCTAACAGAAGCAGAAGATATCAAGAAGAGGCGGCAAGAATACACAGAAGAACTGTACAAAAAAGATCTTCATGACCAAGATAATCACGATGCTGTGATCACTGACCTAGAGCCAGACATCCTGGAATGTGAAGTCAAGTGGGCCTTAGAAAGCAACACTACGAACAAAGCTAGTGGAGGTGATGGAGTTCCAGTTGAGCTAGTTCAAATCCTGAAAGATGATACTGTGAAAGTGCTGAAATCAATATGCCATCAAATTTGGAAAACGCAGTGGCCACAGGACTGGAAAAGGTCAGTTTTCATTCCAATCGCAAAGAAAGGCAATGCCGAAGAATGCTCAAACTACCACACAATTGCACTCAACTCACATGCTAGTAAAGTAATGCTCAAAATTCTCCATGCCAGGCTTCAACAATACATGAACTGTGAACATCCAGATGTTCAAGCTGGTTTTAGAAAAGGCAGAGGAACCAGAGATCAAATTGCCAACATCCACTGGATCATCGAAAAAGCAAGAAAGTTCCAGAAAAACATCTATTTCTACTTTATTGACATTGCCAAAGCCTTTGACTGTGTGGATCACAATAAACTGTGGAAAATTATGAAAGAGATGGGCATACCAGACCACCTGACCTGCCTCTTGAGAAACCTATATGCAGGTCAGGAAGCAACAGTTAGAACTGGACATGGAACAACAGACTGCTTCCAAATAGGAAAAGGAGTTCATCAAAGCTGTATATTGTCACCCTGCTTATTTAACTTATATGCCGAGTACATCATGAGAAACACTGGGCTCGAATAAGCACAAGCTGGAGTCAAGATTGCCAGGAGAAATATCAATAACCTCAGATATGAAGATGACACCACCCTTATGGCAGAAAGTGAAGAGGAACTAAAAAGCCTCTTGATGAAAGTGAAAGAGGAGAGTGAAAAAGTTGGCCTAAACCTCAACATTCAGAAAACTAAGATCATAGCATCTGGTCCCATCACTTCATGGGAAATAACAGATGGGGAAACAGTGGCTACAGTGTCAGACTTTACTTTTTGGGCTCCAAAATCACTGCAGATGTTGTTTCCATCCATGAAATTAAAAGACACTTACTCCTTGGAAGGAAAGTTATGCCCAACCTAGATAGCATATTCAAAAGCAAAGACATTACTTTGCCAACAAAGGTCTGTCTAGTCAAGGCTATGGTTTTTCCTGAGGTCATGTATGGATGTGAGAGTTGGACTGTGAAGGAAGCTGAGTGCTGAGGAATCGATGCTTTTAAACTGTGGTGTTGGAGAAGACTCTTGAGAGTCGCTTGGGCTGCAAGGAGATCCAACCAGTCCATTCTGAAGGAGATCAGCCCTGGGATTTCTTTGGAGGGAATGATGCTAAAGCTGAAACTCCAGTACTTTGGCAACCTCATGTGAAGAATTGCCTCATTGGAAAAGACTCTGATGCTGGGAGGGATTTGGCGCAGGAGAAGAAGGGGACGACAGAGGATGAGATGGCTGGATGGCATCGCCGACTTGATGGACATGAGTTTGAGTGAACTCCAGGAGTTGGTGATGGACAGGGAGGCCTGGTGTGCTGCAGTTCACGGGTCGCAAACAGTCGGACATGACTGAGCAACTGAACTGAACTGAATACTCCATTGTGCATATGTACCAAAACTTCTTTATCCATTCATCTGTCAATGGATGTCTAGGTTGCTTCCTTGTCCTAGCTATTGTAAATAGTGCTTCAATATACTGGGGTACATGTGTATTTTTCAATTATGGTAGAACCACAATTTTGTTGTGAGTGACGACATGCTGAGATTGAAAAGATCCTGATATCCCAAACTAAAAAGCATATTGAAAAGAAGAGACATTACTTTGCCAACAAGGTCTGTATAGTCAAACCTATGATTTTTCCAGTAGTCATGTATGGATGTGAGAGTTGAACCATGAAGAAAGCTGAGTGCAGAAGAATAGATGCTTTTGAACTGTGGTGTTGGAGAAGACTCTTGAGAGTCCCTTGGACTGCAAGGAGATCCAACCAGTCCATTTTAAAGGAGATGGGTCCTGGGTGTTCTTTGGAAGGAATGATGCTAAGGCTGAAACTCCAGTACTTTGGCCACCTCATGAGAAGAGTTGACTCATTGGAAAAGACTCTGATGCTGGGAGGGATTGGGGGCAGGAGGAGAAGGGGATGACAGAGGATGAGATGGCTGGATGGCATCACTGACTCGATGGACTTGAGTCTGAGTGAACTCCGGGAGTTGATGATGGACAGCGAGGCCTGGCGTGCTGCGATACATGGGGTCGCAAAGAGTCGGACACTACTGAGCGACTGAACTGAACTGAACTGAGAGTGCTCCATAGTGGTCCAAAATTGTTGGGTCAACTAGCTCATAGGCAGCCACTAGCCCTCCATTCTCTCCTGAGGACCATCTACAAATTATCAGGAACAAAAGATCTGTCGGCTTGGGTGGGGATTTTTAAGTAAACTTACTCCTTCCTCAAAATGTCAGTTAATGGAAACTACTATCTTAAACTATTTTGTCAAATTGCATCTTCAAAGTTGAATGTGATTTTTCCAATCTATTTCAAAATAAGTCTACAACAAATTATCAAAGGTTTTCTATGAGTGAGATCTTTTTCTAAGTCTTTAAACCTTAAAAACTGAATTCAGCTCTGTCGACTTACAAAACGTTGCAGTATAATAGGAACGACAAGGACATGTGTGTATGTGTGTGTGTTCATATACAAAGTGGCACATGAGATAGTACAACATGAATCCAGAAATAAGGAGACATTTCTTATAACAGAGAACAGTCAGAAAAAAGATTAATGAGAACAAAATCACTTTGTCTTTTTCCTGGAAATGATAGAAAGGAATGTTATCAGAGGTTATGTAGAGATATCGGGTTGGGAGTAAACTAAAGACTAGAGACACTTTTTAGATGAAACTAAGAGTAGGAGATGACAGACAGGTGGAAGTAATTTGGGAGATATGAAGTAAAGTGTTCTATTATACTATGCATTTCAAAATTTTAAAGGACATATGAATATATTATTAACCTATCTCTCCTCTCTATATGTAATAGTATACAGTTTGCAACTTGAGTTATGGAACTCAGTGATACATCCTGATGACCTATTGATACTAACACCCTGCTTCATAATAATTAAGTCCCCTTTATACGAACCTTCAAGTTTCCAACTTTAAAAGATGCAAACATGCATTCTCATGTCCAGTCACTTAAGTCAGTTCACATATCTGGTATAATTTTCAAGGTACTGTAATTTTATTTTGTTTTCTTTATTTTTGTATTTGTCCTTTATGTATTATTTGTGTGAAAGGTATTTTTATTAAATAAATACTATTTATTAATAAATAAATATTAAATTAATAAATAAACATATTAAGTAAATTAATATATTAAATTAATATTAAATATAATAAATAAATATTGATAAATAAATATTAAATATTATTTAATAAAACATAATGTAATTATTATATAAATATTAAAAACTATTATTTGTGTGAAAAATATTTGTGTAAAAACCTATTACAGCACAGTACTATATAATTGATTGCGTTAGTTGGACAAAGCTAGCTTTGTTGGACTTAAAAACAAATTGGAGTTGTGCACACGCTCTCAGAATGGAACTCATTTGTATGTAGGGGGCTTAATGTAGAATAGATTTGCAATACAGCTTTTGAATTCATTTTCTGAGAAACACTTTGTATTTCTTTTTTCCAACTATTACCACCCTCAAGTGCCGCAATAATGTTTCAAGCGTGTCTCCTGAGCAGAGGCCAGAATGAAGTGAAAGAATAAGCTAGGTGGCTACCTGGAGGAAAAGCACTCAAGGTACAGGAAGAGCTGCAGAGACCCCAGGGCAGGAAAGCAATCGCCATGTCAGAGCAACATCAAATGTGGTGAAGGTGGAGAGAGTAAGGAGGAGACAGTGACTCATGTCAGAGAGGGGGCAGGCAACCAGATGGAGTAGTCCTACAGGTTGTAGTAAGAATCTGCTTTTCATCTCAGTGAGATGAAAAACCACTGGAGAGTTGTGAGCACGGAAGCCACATGATCTGAATTATGTTCTCAAAAGCTCATTCCACTGGGTGGAGACCAGACTGAAGAGGGGCAAGAAGGAAAGAAGAGAGATCAGGTAGGGTTATTATTGCCACCCCCAGGCAAGACATGAGAGTGGCTTGGATCAGGTAAGAGCAGAGTTGGAAGTGAAAAGTGATCAATTCTGGGCCTGCTTTGAAGAAAGAGCTAATTGACTTTCCTAACAGATCAAATGACTATATGAGAAAAATTGAGGAGATAAGGGAAACTTCAAGGTTTCTGACCAAGGTGATTAGAGAATTTCATAGACAGAGCTGCCTTTTGCCTAAATGAGGATGAATTCACAAAAAGCAGCTGGAAGGTATGGAGGGTGAAGTAGCTGGAGTGGTGGAAATCAGAAGATCACCTAGAGATATACCAAGAAGATGCCCCAATGGGGATGTCAGATAGATCATTCAATATACAAGTTCAGAAATCAGAGGAGTCAGGTGGGTTTCAGATATAAATGCTGATATTTAAATAGTTTTTAAAGCCAAGAGACTGGATACAATTAGCTGGAAATAAATTGTTGGTAGAAAGTAAAGAGTTCTAAGAATAAATTCTTGAGGCATTCCAATGTTTAGAGATCAAGGGGATGAAGGAAAACCCCTCAAAGGAGACTGAGAAGGAGCAACTGATAACAGGAAGAGAACCAAGATAGTGCTCAGTCTCTAAATCTAAATAAAGAATTTCAAGAAGGGAGCATTCTATAATCTCAAATGTCATCGTTATTTGCTATAAAATTCATATGTTGAAACTCTAATCCTCCAATGTCATTGCATTTGAAGGTGGGGTCTTTGAGAGGCAATTAGGGTGGAGCCCTCGCTGTGGGATTTGTACCTTTATAAGAGATGCAAGACAGGCTGTTTCTCTCTCTACTCTGCATGTGAAGCTACAATGAGAAGCGAGCAGTCTGTAAACCAGAGAAGGGATCTCACCAGAAACTCACCATGCTGGCACACTGACCTCAGACTTCCAGCCTCCAGAATGGTGAGAAACAAATAAATCCATATTGTTTATAATCCACTTGGTCTATTGTATTTTGGTCCAAACAAAGACACTGCTTTAAGTAGTTAAAAATACTAGCTGGAATAATAAATGCATGTAAACACAAATAAAAATAGGCAAATTTTCCTATTAAGATACAGAGACAATCTGAATACTATTCAAATCTTGTGTAGGAGACACAAAAATAATGCAATGAAGTGATAGAAATGTTAAAAGTCTGTGATTGGGCTCCCTGCTGGACTCAGGTGGTTCAGTGAGCATCACATTCAAAAAAGGAAGGATGGATATGAGTGTCATCGCAGATATGGGATGGGGAGAGATTATTCCTTTGGTGCTAAAGGGGAAAGAGTAAATTAGATCAGGGACTTTTCTTTAACATCAGAATGGAACATGTAATGTTAATTATTTAATCAATGCAAATTAATAAAAAACAAAAATTTTCTTTGTCAGTCAGAAAGTCTAAATATGACTCGGTCTCAGGTGAACAACTTTGATATTTGTTAAAGCCATACAAAAGAATGACTTGGGCACCACATGTTTATGTGCAGAAAGGGAAAGTCCCATTCCAGTTGTCAATGGTCAGAACAGACAGGTATACGGTGCCAAATTAAGGAGACCTCACACTAAGGAGAATGTCAACAGAGGAGTATCTGCAGAGAAACCTGAGCTACATTCTAACAGTAAGAAAATATAGCACACATACAAATGATTCTGGAAAGAATTGTGAGAAAAAGAAGAATACACTTACATAAACTCAATAAAGCGGGAAGGAGTGAAGCCAGGAGAGCAGGAACGAGAAGAACTTCTGTAGGTACAGAGGACACAGCAGCAAATTGACACAGACACTCAACACAGCAAAGCAATAAGCATCCCATGCAGGTAGGAGAGAGGGTCTGTCATTCAAGGAGCACTCCTTCTGTGGTCTAATAATAAGATGCAACTCTAAAGGGGAAGACTTCCCTACCCAACTTATTTTAGCGTAGAGAACACTGAAACCTAATGCTGAAAAAATTAAGCAGAGAAATCTCCGCTGAAATGAAAGTCTGGTCAGCTGGGGTCCTTTTGGCAAGGTCAAAACAATGTCCTTCTTTCTGAGCACTTGTTGACTTGTATCAGTTTGAAATCAGTTCTCCCTTGTGCTTCTATTTACTTGTTGATCCTGTTGATAGACTTTCTTTCACATGTAAGACCAAATCATATGGTCAGTTTGAAAGTTTATATGAAACTAAAAAATAAAAAAAAAAATGGGGCCTAATTAAAATCAGAAGCTTTTGCACAACAAAGGAAACTCTAAGCAAGGTGGAAAGACAGCCTTCAGAATGGGAGGAAATAATAGCAAATGAAGCAACTGACAAACAACTAATCTCAAAAATATACAAGCAACTCCTGCAACTCAATTCCAGAAAAATAAACGAGCCAATTAAAAAATGGACCAAAGAACTAAATAGACATTTCTCCAAAGAAGACATACAGATGGCTAACAAACACATGAAAAGATGCTCAACACCACTCATTATCAGAGAAATGCAAATCAAAACCACAATGAGGTATCATTTCACGCCAGTCAGAATGGCTGCGATCCAAAAGTCTACAAGCAATAAATGCTGGAGAAGGTGTGGAGAAAGGGGAACCCTCTAACACTGTTGGTGGGAATGCAAACTAGTACAGCCACTATGGAGAACAGTGTGGAGATTCCTTAAAAAACTAGAAATCAAACTGCCATATTACCCAGCAATCCCACTGCTGGGCATACACACCGAGGAAACCAGAATTGAAAGAGACACATGTACCCCAGTGTTCATTGCAGCACTGTGTATAATAGCCAGGACATGGAAGCAACCTAGATGTTCATCAGCAAATGAATGGATAAGAAAGTTCAATTCAGTCAGTCAGTCGTGTCCAACTCTTTGTGACCCCATGAATCGCAGCATGCCAGGCCTCCCTGTCCATCACCAACTCCCGGAGTTCACTCAGACTCAGGTGCATCGAGTCAGTGATGCCATCCAGCCATCTCATCCTCTGTTGTCCCCTTCTCTTCCTGCCCCCAACCCCTCCCAGCATCAGAGTCTTTTCCAATGAGTCAACTCTTTGCATGAGGTGGCCAAAGTACTGGAGTTTAAGCTTTCGCATCATTCCTTCCAAAGAAATCCCAGTGCTGATCTCCTTCAGAATGGACTGGTTGGATCTCCTTGCAGTCCAAGGGACTCTCAAGGGTCTTCTCCAACACCACAGTTCAAAAGCATCAATTCTTTCACACTCAGCTTTATTCACAGTCCAACTCTCACATCCATACATGACCACAGGAAAAACCGTAGCCTTGACTAGACAGACCTTTGTTGGCAAAGTGATGCCTCTTCTTTTGAATATGCTATCTAGGTTGGTCATAACTTTCCTTCCAAGGAGTAAGCGTCTTTTAATTTCATGGCTGCAGTCACCATCTGTAGTGATTTTGGAGCCCAAAAAAATAAAGTCTGACACTGTTTCCACTGTTTCCCCATCTATTTCCCATGAAGTGATGGGACCAGATGCCATGATCTTAGTTTTCTGAATGTTGAGTTTTAAGCCAACATTTTCACTCTCCTCCTTCACTTTCATCAAGAGGCTTTTTAGTTCCTCTTCACTTTCTGCCATAAGGGTGATGTCATCTGCATATCTGAGGTTATTGATATTTCTCTCGGCAATCTTGACTCCAGCTTGTGTTTCTTCCAGTCCAGCATTTCTCATGATGTACTCTGCTTATAAATTAAATAAGCAGGGTGACAATATACATCCTTGATGAACCTCTTTTCCTATTTGGAACCAGTCTGTTGTTCCATGTCCAGTTCTAACTGTTGCTTCCTGACCTGCATATAGGTTTCTCAAGAGGCAGATCAGGTGGTCTGGTATTCCCATCTCTTTCAGAATTTCCCACAGTTTATTGTGATCCTCACAGTCAAAGCCTTTGGCATAGTCAAGAAAGCAGAAATAGATGTTTTTCTGAAACTCTCTTGCTTTTTTGATGATCCAGCGGATGTTGGCAATTTGATCTCTGGTTCCTCTGCCTTTTCTAAAACCAGCTTGAACATCCGGACGTTCATGGTTCACATATTGCTGAAGCCTGGCTTGGAGAATTTTGAGCATTACTTTACTAGCATGTGAGATGAGTGCAATTGTACGGTAGTTTGAGCATTCTTTGGCATTGCCTTTCTTTGGGATCAGAATGAAAACTGACCTTTTCCAGTCCTGTGGTCACTGCTGAGTTTTCCAAATTTGTTGGCATATTGAGTGCAGCACTTTCACAGCATCATCTTTCAGGATTTGAACTAGCTCAACTGGAACTCCATCACCTCCACTAGCTTTGTTCGTAGTGATGCTTTCTAAGGCCCACTTGACTTCACATTCCAGGATGTCTGGCTCTAGGTCAGTGATCACACCATTGTGATTATCTTGGTCTTGAAGATCTTTTTTTTGTACAGTTCTTCTGTGTATTCTTGCCACCTCTTCTTGATATCTTCTGCTTCTGTTAGGTCCATACCATTTCTGTCCTTTATCGAGCCCATCTTTGCATGAAATGTTCCCTTGGTATCTCTAGTTTTCTTGAAGAGATCTCTAGTCTTTCCCATTCTGTTGTTTTCCTCTATTTCTTTGCACTGATTGCTGAGGAAGGCTTTCTTATCTCTTCTTGCTATTCTTTGGAACTCTGCATTCAGATGCTTATGTCTTTCCTTTTATCTGTGGTACATATACACAATGGAATATTACTCAGCCATTAAAAAGAATACATCTGAATCAGTTCTAATGAGTTGGATGAAACTGGAGCCTATTATACAGAGTGAAGTAAGCCAGAGAGAAAAACACCAATACGTATACTAATGCATATATATGGAATTTAGAAAGATGACAATGATAACCCTGTATGTGAGACAGCAAAAGAGACACAGATGAACAGTTTTTTGCACTCTGTGGGAGAGGGTGAGGGTGGGATGATATGGGAGAATGGCATTGAAACATGTATATTATCATATGTGAAATGAATCACCAGTCCAGGTTCAATGCAAGATACAGGGTCCTCGGGGCTGGTGCACTGGGATGACCCAGAGGGATGCGATGGGGAGGGAGGTGGGAGGAGGGGTCAGGATAGTGAATACATGTACACCCGTGGCAGATTCATGTCAATATATGACAAAACCAATACAATATTGTAATTAGCCTCCAATTAAAATAAATAAATTTATATTAAAAAAGAAATTTTATATGGCTCAAAATATCTGATCAAACATATGCACTCTCCTCCTTTCTCACCAAGCTTCCTACTGGGATAAAATTTACAAGTATCAACAGGATGATACTACATCTATAATGTGAAAAAAATAAAAATTGAAAGATATCAACAGTTCTCGTAAGACAAAAAGTAAATGTGAGCATTCTGATGGGTGAGACGGAGAGGGAGAAAGCACAGCCCAGAATGAACTATGAGAAGATTTTACTGGACATGCAAGTGAAGGAAACTTACTCCTTAGGAACCTCTAGAGATTCTGGACTGAGAAAGGATAAGTGTGATGGAGGGCAGGAGGGACAGCACATGGGGACGAACTGAAGGTCACTATGTGGAATAGTTATACTAGTCTCTCTGCTGCTGGACTTACATGTGAGACGCATAGTAGGCTAGCCTGTATGTGGACACCTGATGTTCACTAAGGTTGAAATAAAACACCTGGAGTGCTGATTTTTCCTGTGAGTACTTAACAGAGCTAAGTGAGGTGCAGTCGCTCAGTCGTATCCAACTCTTTGCGACCCCATGGACTGTAGCCTACCAGGCTCCTCTGTCCATGGGATTTTCCAGAGTGGATTGCTATTTCCTTCTCCAGGGGATCTTCCTGACCCAGGGATCGAACCCAGGTCTCCTGCATTGTAGACAGATGCTTTACCGTCTGAGCTACCAGGGGAGTAACAGAGCTAAGCCACCTTCAAACTGATATTAGGTGGAAAGGAGAGGAAGAAACAAGTTAATAAGCAGTTCCCTGCTCTTTCATCCTAAAAAGAAGCCTGCCAAGTAACATGGTAAGTCCACATGGCCAGACTACTGGCCAAGAATCCCATTCAGGAAGAAACTTTGTGGAGAACAGGGACACAGTGACATAAGAAGTCCATCCCACTACCCAGTTCTTCATTCTTAAATATAAACCAAGAACAAAGTAACACTAGTCATTAATAAGTGTAGATGGTATTTCTTTCCATACCTTGAAGCACCAAGTCATCAACTGTGAATATCAGAGTCATTATACCTGGAACCAAAGTTGTGGCAGAATGTCATGCTTTATGGTCTCGTAGGGAAATGCATATTTGCAGAATGACCAAAGAATCTAAGAAAATAATATAATGGTTCCTTGGTCACTACTCTCAAAAAATCTGGAGCCTTAGCTTTGAATAATAATTATTTATATTTTTAAAATTTTTCTCTCTTAAGTTCTTTACCATACATTATTTTAATTTTTCCAGATTGGTAAGAAATAGAAAGGTCTTCCTGGTGGCTCAGATGGTAAAGAATCCACCTGCAATTTGGGAGACTTGGGTTCAATCCTTGCAATTAAGGAGACCTTGAGAAGATCCCCTGGAGAAGGGAATGGTTATCCACTCCAGTAGTCTGACCTGCAGAATTCCATGGACAGAGGAGCCTGGCAGGCCACAGTTCATGGGGTCGCAAAGAGTCAGACACAACTGAGCAGCTAACACTTTGACTTTTCACTTTTCCCGATTAACAAGAAGATTCTGGCCTGGAGAATTTCATGGACTGTATAGTCCATGAGGTCGCAAAGAGTTGGACATGACTGAGTGACTCTCTTTCACTTTCAAGAAATAGAGAAAGAAATTAACTTTTTAAATACAATTATTTTTAAGTCTACCATTTATTGAATGCACTCACATGACGAGAGAGTTCCATGCTAGTAGTAGACACTGCTGGTGCTCAACCTAGACCCCCTTTTCCAGGCCAGTGGACCCAATTCCCAGCTGCTGCAAATGTTGGCTATGCTTGGCTCATAGCTGCCCTCTTTCCCAGAAAACTGATCTACACCAATAAACATCACCATTCTCCAGTAAAGTATACCCATGCTCCAATGGATGCCTTATTCTAAGATCAGCTGTATGGCCCCCTTGACTCAAGGTGGGAGGGATCAATTCTGTAGGGCATTTCATGCTCCAGAGACCTCCATGAAGTCAGGCTGGATCAACAGTTCAGCTCAGCCACATTCATTTTTACCCTCTTCCCCTCCCCACTTAACTTGCTTTTCTCAAAATAAGATGAGTGTCAGAAATCCCAACTTTGGCTTTGTTAAGGAAGTCAACCTAAGACAATATGCTACCTTAATCCTAACCCTATCCTGAAATATATAAGAGTATAGTCTGAAATCAAGTCACTCATTAGCAACAAAAGATAATCAGATCAGCACCACAAACCAGGTTCTTTCCAGTGGCACCAGAAGACACACAAGTGGAAAGAGAATTCGAGTATCTTGAGCTCAATACATTTCATGCTCTTTCTCATTGCCTTTCAAGTGCTTTTTCCATGATTTGGAGATATTTCTGAGTCATAAGTTTCCAGACTGAGAACTTGAAGCAAATTCCGATTAGATTACATCCTTCTTTGCATGCTAAGTTGCTTCAGTTGTGTCTGATTCTTTGCGCCCCCGTGGGCTGTAGCCTTTTATACTTTTACATCCTCTTAGTCAGTGACTATGTGAACAAAACTGAGTAAAAATCTTAATTAGTCATTTCCAGCTTTTCCTGCTCTTTGGACTAAATAAACAATGTCATGTCTAACAGACCACTACTTCAGCTTTACGATGACTGTGACTTCTAATTTTTTTTCCCTGGATCTATTTGTTGTTGTTCAGTCACTCAGTCATATCTGACTCTTTGCGACCCCATGGTCTGTAGCATGCCAGGCTTCCCTGTCCTTCACCATCTCCTGGATCTTGCACAAACTCATGTCTATTGAGTCGTGATGCCATCCAACAATCTCATCTTCTGTCATCCCTTTCTCCCTTGCCTTCAATCTTTCCCAGCACCAGGGTCTTCCAATGAGTCAACTCTTTGCATCAGGTGACCAAAGTGTTGAAGCTTCAGCATCAGTCCTTCCAATGAATATTCAGGGTTAATTTCCTTTAGGATCAGCTGGTTTAATCTCCTTGCAGTCCAAGGGACTCTCAAGAGTCTTCAACATCACAGTTCAAAAGCATCAATTGGTTTCCATCAGATCACAAACATTTTCCCTGGACTTTGGCATAAGTTATAGGACAATTCCACAGTGCCAGTGAGTCAGGAGAGGGCGGATATTCATATCCTTGTTGATATTCCCAGCTCTCTCACCAACATTTTCTAAAACATCCTCAATACCATATGGTCTTTGATAACTGATCCATGTAGGTCTTTAATCACCATAACATTGGTTACTCAGAGATCCTTCTCAGGAAATCTGTACCTCTACGCCCTGCTGTGGGTGTGGGATATTCTATGGCTGTAGCTAATTCTCTCTACCATCCCCAGCCACACTCAAGTACACAGGAATCAATGCACTCTCCCACAAGGCTCACACCTGGAACTTTGAGTTCTACTCAGCCTTTACTCAAAAATGGTAACGTAAACCTCTGATCTGAGTTCCTGCAACTGTCTAGGCTGTTTGTTTCAACAAGTTCTCGCCTTCTGATGCTAGTCCTTCCATCCACCCAACAAATGGATCCTTATCTAATCTACCAATGGGGTTGCAGTTGAAGATGAAGATGTGTGAAGATGAGGTGGCAGATCTATAACTAAAATAATTCATGACTTACAACTTTTTCAAAATAGTTGCTTAAGACTCCTTTCTGGGACTTCCCTGGAGGTCCAGTGGTTAACACTTGGCCTTCCAATGCAGGGGGACTTTCCAATTCTCTTTCCACTTGTGTGCCTTTCAATCCCTGGTCTGGGGACTAAGATCCCACATGCTTCACAGCCAAAAAGAAAAAAACATAAAATAGAAACAATATTGTAACAAATTCAATAAAGGCTTTAAAAATGGTTCACATAAAAAAAAACTTAAAAAAAAAAGACTTCTGCATTTATGTTTTTCCATTATTTTCTAAAGCAAAGAATATCAAACACCTTGATTAACTACATGGGGAAAGAGCAACATGTACCAGGAACTATGAGGGAGTATCTCAGTTATCATATTAAAATATTGTCATATATAAAAGCATCATAATGCCAATTCCAGTGAGTAAAGTTATGGTACAAAACTAGAGTACAATGAGAAGATTGAAAAATATTTCAGTCATTCAGACCAAACTGTGTCTTTAATTTCCCTTCAGAATCAACTGTTTTCAGAATTATGAAAATACTTCCCTAATCAATCAAACCTTCTACACTGTTACTCTTAATCCTCATCTACAGCTAGAGAGGTAACAGAATGTCTGTGCCCTGCAGCCTAAGCTCTCCAAGAGGCACTGCCAGGGCCCCAGCAGGTTTGGGCACAGGCTGCAGGTGCCTGGGGAGCACTGTGTGCTCACTGCACAGAGGTAGGTGGCTGAGTCGCTGGGCTCGGAGTCTCTGATACGCAGGGAGACATGCTTGTTGGTTTTATTGGACTGCACTGTAAATTTTCCTTCCTCTTTGTTGTTGTTGGCATACACTTGCAGCAGAAACTCAGGGCCTTTCCCAGGGTACTGTCTGTACCATGCGAAGTACTGAGAAGTGCTGTCAGAATAAGTGCAGCCGAGAGAGGCGGTGTCTCCCTCTGGGACAGGTAGAGACGCAGGACTCTGCTCCACTGTGTTCTGCTGGCTGCTCACCGCTGTGCAAAGAGACAGTGAACGCTCAGTCAGAGAAGGTGGGTTAGGTAGTGATGCTTCCTCTCCAGAATTCAAGTTGTCTTTTCACAGGCCTCCCACCTCTACCATCCCTTATTTAAGGGAAATAGTGTTCATGTTTCTCCATGAGCCTAGAAGGGACAATGACTCCAAATAGTGCATTTTATGGTCCCATAGAAATGCCCCAAACTTACAGATCAACTGAAGCCACAGGATCACTAATAAAACTCTTGAGGATTTCATCATTCTTTCCTCCTCTGGTTCACTGAGGATTCAAATTTTAAGCCCTAAAAAAAAAAGAGAGAGAGGGATAGAGTAGACCTCAGACATTTCAATTCTTCTGCTTTAGAAATCATAAAAAGAGCCTGTTCAGTCAAAGACAAAAGAGACTTTTTTCATTACCCATGCAACAACCACCAAGCTCCTCCTCTCTCCTCCTGCTTTCTCCCTCCCTCTCTCTCTCTCCCTTTCTCTCTCTCTCTCTCTCTTTCTCACATACACACACAGGAAGGAATACAAGAGCAGGGTCCCTGAGAAGACACTGCCATCTTGTGGACTGAAGACACTACCATCTTGTGGACTCAAGACCCTAATCAAAGAAATATTTGAAGCATAGATCTTTACTATGGGAACTGATGAAAATAAAAATTTGCCACTTTAGTTAAATTAAAAAATTGAGAAGCATATGGTGCAAGTCAATGTATGTGGGGATAGAGTGATGTCTACATGTGTGTTTTACATCAAATGGCAATGCTTGTCTAATTAGAAGCAGTTTTATCAAATGACCACTCTCTCACACTGAAAAACCAGTCCTAAGATATTCTAGTGATAGAAATCTGGGCAAGGCTCTCATGATTCAGGGGATCTGTGTAGCTTTTCTTCATATCAGTCCAACACTTCCTATCTTATTTCCCCACTTCTATTTTTAAAGAAATCTAATCTAACTCAAGTTGACTCATTGGAAAAGACTGTGATTCTGGGAGGGATTGGGGGTAGGAGGAGAAGGGGATGACAGAGGATGAGATGGCTGGATGGCATCACTGACTCGATGGATGTGAGTCTGAGTGAAACTCCGGGAGTTGGTGATGGACAGGGAGGCCTGGTGTGCTGCGATTCATGGGGTTGCAAAGAGTTGGACACGACTGAGCGACTGAACTGAACTGAACTGAATCTAACTCAAAAGAATCCTCTTAAGACACAATGACCTAAAATCTAACTGAACAAACATGTTTCCAGCTCACAACTTGGGCAGATTTTTAACAAAGTCAAGGACTTAATTCTTAATTCCATTTTGTACCAGTGGCATATGTGTGAAGAATCATCGCTTACTTGGGCTGATGGTAGTAGTAGATGGACCAGCCTTCAGTACCTAGAGTGTAAATAAAACCCAAAGGACGTGTTCATGAGTCTAACCCCTCTTCTTATACACAGCCCTGGCATCTCAGGATTAATCTCCAAAGTTATGGGTCTGGTATCAGTCTCTCTAACAAGCTTCCCTGGTGGCTCAGTGGTAAAGTATCTGCCTGGCAATGCAAAATATGTGGGTTCAATCCCTGGGTCGAGAAGATTCCCCAGGAGAAGGAAATGGCAAGCCACTCCAGTATTCTTGCCTGGAAAATCCCACGGACAGAGAAGCCTGGCAAGGCTATAGTCCATGGGATTGCAAAGGAGTCAGCCATGACTTAGCAACTAGACAAGAAAAGCAACAATCACTCTCTGCCTTTCTATTGTACCCTAACCAGCAAGCCATGTTTATCAGAGGGCTACCTATGCAAGAAGCTTAACTGAGTCTAACAGAAAAAGAAGCACAGACAAGTACTCTTCCTTCTCATTTCACCTCCTGCCTCATGCCCTTGTAGAAGCTAGTTGCTAGAGACCAGCAATGCAGAAGGTCCTTTCTGCTCAAGAACAGGTAAACAGTATCCATCAAAGATGGACTGGTCAGGTCCTCCCTATTCCCACCGACAACTATGTAGGAAGTAGGATGAGGGAGAAGATGCTAACAGTGGGATCCTTTTCTTTAAAAGAACACTGCTTTTGACAAAACTCACACAGCTATTTCTCACTCTCCTCCTCTTCTGGGAATCCTATTATACTTATGCCAGAAAATTTGACAATGTCCCACAGCTCCTTTAGTCTCAGTTCATTTTTCTTCATTCTTTTTTCTTTCTGCTCTCTGACTGGACAACTTCAATTAGCCTATCTTCAAGTTCTTTCTCCTGTCTATCCAAATCTACTGTTGAATTTTTCTTAGAAAATGTTCTCTGTGTAACAATTTCTCTGCGCTGAGAGGGTGCTGAGTTATGTGACATATAGACAAGCCCTTTGCGTTAGTCCTTGAGGGAGCCACGAGACAGGTTAAAGCAGTGAAGCTCTGCTGTTTCATGACAAAGAGCTCTTCCCCCTCCACCATCGGAACCCACCCTAGGGATGCAGGCAGCTATCTAAAAACTGTCATGGATCTAGTGATGGAAAGACGGAACAAGGGCGAGTGAAAACACCACAGGGCTTTCCTGCCAGGCGTCCGTTCCCTTCTACTTATGTGTTTGCTCGGCTGCTGCACAGCTCTCTGTGGTGTTTGCCTCTATGTATAGGTAAATGTGCTAACGTTTCCTTTCTTTCTAAGCTGTCCTCTTCCTGGACCTTTGGCTGCAGACAGAAGACTTTTCATGGCCTTTTTTTGTCTACATCTGTTGGCATTTCCAGGTTCCTGGCTTCTCCATGACTCATTTGGGTTACATGAAGCAAAAGGAAGCTCAGGAAGCTCACTGCTCTATCATTCCTCAAGCCCCAAGTTCCTAAGCTAGTCTGGCTTCTTCCCTCCAAATTCTTATGTTTTTCTTTTACATGTGGTCCAGGGTTTCTAACTTTCCTTAACAGGTTGAGTAGGGAAAAAAAAAAAAAAAAATACACCTACTACAGCTTGTCAGAAGTGGAAAGAAAGCATGATGCTTCCTTCTTTCCCTGAAGAGTGAACCTCTGACCAGCTTTGCTAGTCCACCTTCTTGGCAGTAGGCAAGTCAAAAATGATATTAAAATTATTTAATTCTTGTTCAGCCACCTAGATTCTCCTGTTGAATAAATACGGCCCTAGATTGTGAAGATAACTATGGTTTACTTGAATACACTGCTCTAAGAATTCCCTTAAATGGCCCAGTAGGCCCAAGGTGGTGAATATGAATAATCTCTGTAAATGGCATGAAAATGCACTTATTCCCCTTGCTCCTTATCATTCTATACAAAAGTTTTGAGTGTGATTAGGAAATGACTAGGAAAAATGGCAAAGTTATAGCTTCTAGAATGATCACTCCAATTTTGTGGTAGTGGAAAAGGAGCAACAACCCTGGTACTAGAGAAGGGAACACCTTAGACCCTGGAAAGTTTGTGTTTGTTGGAAGGGAAGATTGTTCATGCTCTCTTTAAATGCTAGACCCAGCACTGCAGCCTAAGCAGAACAACCATATGGTCTGTGAAAACAGAAAAATTGATATGAATACGGCTTGTCCTGGACTGTTCTTCTGTGCCTGATGTCATCAACGGAAGCTGTTCAACATGGATTCCCAACCCTCTATGTGTAAAAACCTACAAATCAGCACAACTTTGTTTCAGTATGGCGGGTTCAAATGCATATGCTTTTGGTGTCTGCCCATCTTGAATTATGCCTCATGAATGACACTGCTCATATAACTTAATAAGTGATGTAATGATGATTCTAATCAAGTATAACAATAAATTTAAAACTGGACCAATCTGTCTCCCTTGGAGTTACATGTTTGTGTTTGCGAAGAAAGAACATCTCTCCATTGGGAAGGATGGTTGATCTTTGATCCCTTTTTAGAAATTAAACCAAAGACCAGTGTGTCCAATCCCCTTGCATGGGTCATAATGAATATTATACGACGTCCAAGCTGTTTATATCTTGGAACTTATTCACAGTTGACTGAATTTGGAATCCTAGGAGACATGACCGAGCTTAATCATGCAGATTGGTCTCATGCTGCTATATAAATTTCTGCTCACAGTTGCTGTTTATTCGCTAAGATGTGTTCAGCTCTTTTATCACCCCATGGGCTGTAGCCTGCCAGGCTCCTCTGTCCATGAGATTTTCCAGGTGAGAATACGGGATTGGGTCGCCATTTTCTGCTCCGGTGTATCTTCCCAACCCAAGGATCAAACCAGTGTTTCCTGTGTCTTCTGGATTGCAGGCAGATTCTTTACCACTGAACCACAAGGGAAGCCCTGCTAATAGCGGATTTAATTAAATGTTGTTAGAGAAAAATCAAATAGATTTAATCTCAGGCTGTGTCATTCAGAGAAATAAGAACAGAGAAATAAGTGGATGGAGTGGCAAACTCTCAAGAAAAATTTCTAGAAACGAATACAATTTAGAATCATGAAGTGAATGTTGTTGAAAGGCAGTTCGCTGTGAGTCTCTTATACTTCTACATAATGTTCTGGGTTTACCAACAACATAAGGTCATTACCACTCAACCTGAACCATTTCTCAGAGTTGTGCTTGCAGCATGTAACCTTGATGGATGGGGTAATGTCTTCTCTGAGACAAAGAGTGAGCTTGCTTACTGCTTGGCAATAGCAATACCAAATAGCAATGAATTTCCCAAGCTCGCTATTCATCAGCTGTGACACAATCCCATCCCATGCATAGCATCCATTTACACCCCTGAACTGTGGGATTGGAGAAGACTTTTGAGAGTACCTTGGACTGCAAGGAGATCCAACCAGTCCATTCTGAAGGAGATCAGCCCTGGGATTTCTTTGGAGGGAATGATGCTGAAGCTTAAACTCCAGTACTTTGGCCACCTCATGTGAAGAGTTGACTCATTGGAAAAGACTCTGATGCTGGGAGGGACTGGGGGCAGGAGGAGAAGGGGACGACAGAGGATGAGATGGATGGATGGCATCACTGACTCGACGGACGTGAGTCTGAGTGAACCCCGGGAGTTGGTGATGGACAGGGAGGCCTGGCGTGCTGTGATTCATGGGGTCACAAAGAGTCGGACATGACTGAGTGACTGAACTGAACTGAACTGAACTGAAATCACCATAAGAGACTTTAGGACAAAGGCAACTGAAGCAAATATGCTAGTGTTAATGCTGCTTGCTGTGTCCTAAGTAATAACATCCTTCATCTCTGACACAGGATTTGTGACTTTACTGATAGCACCAAAGAAACAACAAGCTATTAGCCTGTAAGAGAGTAAGATCTGCTGCTGCTGCTGCTAAGTCGCTTCAGTCGTGTCTGTCTCTGTGCGACCCCATAGACGGCAGCCCACCAGGCTCTGCAGTCCCTGGATTCTCCAGGCAAGAACACTGGAGTGGGTTGCCATTTCCTTCTCCAATGCATGCAAGTGAAGAGTGAAAGTGAAATAGCTCAGTCATGTCTGACTCTTAGCGACCCTATGGACTGCAGCCTACCAGGCTCCTCCATCCATGGGATTTTCCAGGCAAGAGTACTGGAGTGGGGTGCCATTGCCTTCTTCGAAGTAAGACCAAGACCTGACAAAACCCTCTCTGCCACCTTTAGAGATACTATAATAAATACTTGAATTACTTTTGAGAAAAATGTTTCCCCAAACTGGTCTAAAATGGATCTTTTCTGAAGGATATTCTTTATAGCCTCACATGGGACTTAACTATTATTTCTAATGAAACGCTTTAGGAATTCTCTTACATACTGTAATGGAATAAAGACTCCTGGAAAATTAGTGTTACACTCTCAAATGACTATTAATCATGTGAGGAACCTAATACCAGTACACAATCAAAAGTAGAATAAAAATGAACCAGCCCTCTGACCATAATTATGATCTCTAATCAAAGCTTTTAAAAAAAATCTTATCTCCTATAAAATATTTCTACCAAGGCTAATTATTTGAATATGTTTCCTGAGAATTTCTCTTGCAGTAATTTGAAATCAAATTTTGACACGTGCTCATAATTATTTGACTTGAAATTCCTTTTATATTTTCCAGTCTTTGGGACATGTCTTTTTATTTTCTCTTTTACATATTTCACTGCAGGGTTTCTAGCTTTCAAGTTGACCTGATTCATTGAGATTACACCTGGTAAAGTGAAGTCAGTTGACTGAGGACAGACTGAGACCCTGTGTGGATCCAATTATTTAACAGAGCCTACTGAGCAAAGGAAGGCTGGAATCTGAGTCTTCAAGTAAGAGCCAGAGATAACTGAACTATACCTCATAAGAAGCAATGAGAACATACATATAGTTAAGAGTTTCAAGGGTGGAAATGACAAGAAGGGAAAAGGAAAGCAAAGAGGGAGAAGGCCCACACAACATTTATTTAGTAGATATTTATCACCTGACTACTATGGGCCAGTCACTGTTCTAGACACTAAGAGTAGAGCCCATGAGCAGAACACACAACAGTACTGACCTCACAGGACTTATAATCTAACTGGAGTTACTAGCAATGAATATATTGACATGTCAATCAAAAATATGCCTGCTCATTATGGATATTACCATTGGGAAATGACCAGGGTGTTTGATACAGAGTTAAGAAAAGGTTTGTGGATGGTTACACTAGTCAGGAAGTTCAGCAAAAGTCAGAAGGTTTTCTCTACAGTAGTGATATTTGGAGAAGAAAATAGAAACCCACTCTAGTATTCTTGCCCGGAAAATCCCATGGACAGAGAAGCCTGGTGAACTACAGTCCCTGGGGTCACAAAAGAGTTGGACACAATTTAGTGACCAAACATAAACAAGTGATATTTGACCTGAGACCTGAGGGATGAAAATAAGTCAGTCTCACCAAGATGTGGGGGAGGAAAATTGCAGATAAATGAAAGAATAAGACCCAACATGGGACAAGACCTGACAAGTTTAGAAAACTGAAAGATCAGCAATGTGACTGCACAAAGAGTCAGGGAAGAGAGTTATGAACTAAGATTGAAGGGTCAGGTGGGATTCACATTGTGCAGACTCTTGTATAGCATAGCCAAGAGTTTGTATTTTATTCTAGAGGCAATAGAAATCCATTGAAGCATTTAGGCAGGTGGCAAAAACTTTGATTTATAATTAAAAAACCACTTTTGCTACCAGTTAGATTAGTGCTTCTCAAATTTCAAAGTGGTAGAATCACCTAGGGATTTGTTAAAATGAAGATTCAAATTCAGTAGATTTGGAGTCAATCCTGGGATTCTGCACAAGTTCTAATATTGCTGGTCTATATTTTGAATATCAAAACTCTGGGTAATACACTTTGAGAGAAAAGAGGCAAGTTAGAAGGTAACCTGGATCAGAACAGTGTTTTCCAAATTTTTTTTAATTCATCTTATTTTATGAAAAGATCAGTTCAATTCAGTCACTCAGTCATGTCCAACTCTTTGCAACCCCATGGACTGCAGCATACCAGGCTTCCCTGTCCATCACCAACTTCCAAAACTTGCTCAAACTCATGTCTATAGAGTCAGTGATGCCATCCAATCATCTCATCCTCTGTCATCATCCCCTTCTCCTCCTGCCTTCAATTTTTTCAGCATCAGGATCTTTTCCAATGAGTCAGTTCTTCACATCAGGTGGCCAAAGTATTGGAGCTTCAATTTCAACATCAACCTTCCAATCAATATTCAGGACTGATTTCCTTAAGGATTGACTGGTTTGATGTCCTTGCTGTCCAAGGGACTCTCAAGAGTCTTCTCCAACACCACAGGTCAAAAACATCAATTCTTCAGCACTTAGCTTTCTTTATAGTTCAACTCACATCCATCCATGACTACTGGAAGAACCATAGTTTTGACTAGATGGAACTTTGTCAGTAAAGTAATGTCTCTGCTTTTAAATATGCTGTCTAGGTTTGTGATAGCTTTGAAGCATCTTTTAATTTCATGGCTGCAGTGCTTTTGGAGCCCAAGAAGATAAAATCTATCACTTTTTCCACTGTTTCCCCATCTATTTCCCATCTGCCATGAAGACCAGATGCCATGGTCTTAATTTTTTGAATGTTGGGTTTTAAGCCAGCTTTTTCACTTTTATGAAAATATATTAGTTCTTATTCTCTGTGAGGTACTCTGATGTTTTCTAATCTTATTTTTTATTACAAAATGTGTAATGACAAAAACCTTATTGATTAAAATAAAAGGAAATTAAAATTGAATTTTTTCACTTAGTAAAATGAAAACTAATTTAATGTAGTAATATCCTGACTTGGTATAGTATTGGAAAGTCAACAGCTTCATGGGTTGCTGTTGAAGCCATAGCTTGGTGAAAAATTTCTTCATGGAAACCAAACATTTAATGTCATGTTTTTTTCCCTTATCCAAGCAATTTCACTTCCATTGAAACTACAACTTAAATGATGTTTGTTCATAAAAATATTGTCTATAATACTGTATAATTGGAAAAATACCAAATAGTGATTCATTTTTTAAATATATCTAAATAATGGAAATTAGCCAATCATTTAAAATTATGCCTTTAATATATGTTTTCTGACATGGAAATATCTACAATGTTGAGAAAAACAAATATGTTTATAAATTCCAGGTATATTATAGTCCCTCTCACAGAAAAATATAGCTGTATAATACATGCACCAAAAAATCTTAAAACTGGTGATAGTCATAATCTTTATGCCATGAAATTATGGGAGTGTTCTCTTTTTAAATGTGTTTATATCTTCTAATTTATTTAAAATTAATATATATAATTAAGTAATAAAATTTTAGCTTAATTTAAATTTAAAATACTAGACTCCTTCCTTCAAACTCTGGATCCATTTTTTATCTTTAGTGGAAGAAGCAATTGACAAAAGGTCAGAGTGTCTGAGTTTTGTTCCCAGCTTCCATTTTGTTATAAGTCATGCTTTAAGTGGCCATTCAAATCCTGTAAATCCTAATTCTTTCACCTATTAAATGAAGGGCATGGACTGAATCAGTATTTCCTAAAGTATGATTGATGCAAGAGGTCATGGTAGGCAGTACATAAAAGAAAATTGTAATTGTTGCAGATAAGGTATTATTTTAATTTGTAATATGTTACATATAAGGTGTTATTTTAATTTGTAATAGAAAAAATATAACTGCACATGAAATATATGGTTTCACACATAACATCCATTAAAACAGGATAATTTTTTGCACAGTCATTAAGTAAATTTAATATTAAATTGGTAAATAATTGTATAAATGGTACACAGGTATACAAAAATATCATGAAGACATGAACCAATGAGTATGAGGCTACTGGTGAGGGTACAGCATGGTGAAAGCTTGCTTTCTGAACTGGAGCCTGAGCACAAAGGGGCCTGCCCTCTCACCTGAAGGGTAGACGGTGAAAAGAAATCTCAGCAAACAGGCCCAGGAGGAGTACAATTTGCACTGAGAGATTAACTTTCAATAGTAACAAAAGGCAATTTAATTCAATATAAATTCAGATTCATCACATAAGGGAGGGATAGATTATCCTTGATTTCTGTTTGGAGACAGAGATTTTAAGAAAACTCCCTTTGTGGATAAAGGAAACACCTTCATTCTCACCCCAAGGCTAGACCCCTGTGAAGAGGCCCAGCTGGCATTTGTGGGACAGGCTGCAGGTGCTTGGAGAGCACTGCGATGCAAAGCCCAAAAGAAGGTAGCTGAGTCTCCAGGGTGGGAGGCTGAGATACGCAAAACACTGTAAACCTTCTCTTTTCCCCGGAGTTCTTTAAAATTTTTGTCTGCCTCCTCTTTCTGGCTTGATTGAATTAAAGACAAAGATACGAGTCCTTTCCCAGGCTCCTGCTTGAACCAAACGAAGCTGTAAAATGTTTTCTTTTGATAAGTATAATTAAGATCAGCATGTGTTCTCTCCTGGATACTCAGGAATGAAGGACTCTGGTCCAGTGTATATTGGCTGCTCACCCCTGTTTGAACAAAGAACCACAGACAAAGGAGATATATTAATGGCCAATTATTTTTTGAAAGAATATATTTCCTTTTCACAATCCCCCCCAGGTGGCCCCAGTAACACTAGCCACCCTTCTATAACTTTCAGATTTATAGAGATTACTAGGATCTGCTCTTTTTATTCATACTTCAAAACCAGCCAACTCACAGCACAGCTGCCAATAAAGAACCAGGAATGAAACTCCCAAAGACTTCTCCATTTTTTCCATTCACCAGACTCATGAGAACTCAGGTTGGAATTTGAGAGCTCTCAGACACTACCAGGTCAAGCAACTTGTTTATCTGAGTGCATAGTCATGAATCTGCTGTCACAAGAAGCTGAGACACTCCTCAGCAAATTAGAAATTAGATCCATGCCCCTGTGCATACACTCACCCAGCGTCTTCTGATCTCTGAAGAGGTAACATGGAGAGAGGACCACATCAAGATCAAGTTCAGAGTAGTTGCAGAGCAGTTGGAGAGATACACCTACTATTTATCTCCTAGATTTTTCTCTTCTCTTCCTACTTATATAAAATTCTTGAGCATCTACCATGTACAAGTTATAAAAACTGAATAATTAAAATCAACCCTTTCCAGGGAAAATCTCGTAAGATTCCTTTCTCTCCGATCAGTGCAAAACCTTCTCAGTGAGCTGATATATATGAATTTAGTTATTGACACTGTAGCTCAGGATAATTATCTTATATCCAGACCCTGCTTCATAAGTCTTGTATGGATTCTTCTTCCAATCTACATTAAATTATATAAGAAGGGAGGTATTGTCATTTTCTGTGCATAATGCCTGTGAGATAAAGAAAACAAACACAGAAGACATTAGCGGTCTTACCAAATATTGTCATCAGCTTCGTCAACATTTTGCTTTTTTACTCAATCGGCATTCTACAAGTTGCTGGACCCCACACAGAGCTGACCTCTCCCTTTTAATCAAAATTATCATCTACTTCAGGGTAGTAATGCAATATGATGGTCTTACCCTTGGGAATAACCAGGTGAGCAGTTAACTTTCTGTGTTGAGCGAGGATCCCTCTATGTTAGTAGATACAAATTCAGCCATGTCTGAAAGAGAAGCACTAGCTCACTTTGAAATTGCATACAACATTTCAAAAAATGCTCCTTGACAACCTCCAGGTGCAGGTTTGGGTACAGAGTGCGAGTGCCTGGGGAGCATCGTGCACCCACCATACAGATGTAGAAGGCTGGATCGCTGAGCTGGGCAGCTGTGAGGTGCAGGGAGCTGTGCTTGGCAGTTGCATCCACAGTTGCTGTGTACCGTCCATTTGACTTTTTGTTGTCACTGTAAGTCATGGTTATCAGGGAAACAAGATCTCTCCCAGTGTCCTGTGTGTACCACCTTAGGTTGTTAAAGGGGCTCACTGTATAATTGCATTGAAATGTGCAATTCTGCCCCTCCAGGACCACCAGGGATGGAGGATTCTGTTCCACTTGGTTTTTGCTACTCACGCCTGTTCAAAAAGCAAAGAGAGATCTGAGAGATAGCTCACCCATTTTTATTGCTTTCTAATTTGCATCTCTTACTCCTCTCCAGAATGTATCCCAGCTGAACCATAACATGGCCCCAAATTCTTCTCTCCTCCTACCCCAAAGCAATACATGCAATGCACCGTTTTGAAAACCTTTAAAAATATTCCCTGGACTTACTGTGTCAACCTGGCTAAAACTCTTCATTAACTTACAACAAAAATGAAGCCACAAAACCACCGGGTAGGGTCTCACATGCATCTCCATTCTTCTGCACTGGGCTGTCCCCCAAAACTGACTTGTCCATTCAACACCTTTTATTTTTTTACATTAACAAAGGATTCTCAGGGATTATGCTTAGCCAATCAGAGACTACAACCCTATTGAGCCAAAGACCAGATTTTGCTGCTTCATACTCAATCATACCCACAGGCAAGGCCAATGCAAATACTGCCATCTTGGGGTCAGAGCCATGGTTGTTCAGAACCTTGGGTTAGGCTTCTTGCTAGGTTTCCTTCTCACTATTTTGAACATAACACTGAATATAAGCCCCTGTAAGTCTCTGTAAACAGAGTAGGTTAGTACATAAAACATATGTTTAAAAGCCCCGGTATGAATTCTGACTTATTGTATAGGAGAGTTAAGCCTCAGTTTTCTCATCTGAAAATATATATTGCAACACTTTCCTGACATTTTTGAAAGATTTAAAAGACATGATGTGGACTATCAGCATAATGGCAAAGGAGGAAGCCTTATCTCTCTTTCCTCCACAAACATGGACTTAACAATGATATTAGCAACAATACACCTTGAAGGACAATGACGAACCCAGCTAAAAGTAAACGCACTTGCGGAAGAACAAGCTGAGAGCAGTCACATTTACAGGGGAGAGAAGAGCAACTTTACTTCACCCACCTCAGTCCCTCAGCCAGATGCGCTCATCCCAGTACCAAGGAGATAGCCTGTGCCCATCGTGTCTCCCATGGGGGAGGGGAGTGATTCTGGAGCTTGCACCCGACCTTCAGTCCTCTCAGGGCGCCCTCTGTGGGGTGGTTTTCTATCTTACCTCATGCCCAGTATGACAGGCAGAGAGCAATCCCTCAGGACAGTGAGAAACAAAGGAAAATGCAGGACGTCTCTTTTGCTGCCAGTCCTGCTCTTTGAACCTGGAAGAGCAGAACTGAGGTTCTTCCTCCACAGGGGAAAAGAGAGCTAATGGGGGGAGGAGAAGGAGCTGGCCTTACTCCTAGCATTTCAGAGTAGGAACGGTCTCTATCTCCCTCTGTTCAGGACGGAGCAGAGCCTGATCCCTTGGGATAGTAAGGAACAAGGGAAGGGAGAGTGTGGTTCCACAATTAGCACTGCCCTGCAAGACTGGGAATCAGTGCAGAACTGGTTTTAACCCCACACAGAGTGAAGGGGGCCTTATGCCAGATAATTCAAAGTGCCCTCCATGGAGCCAGTTTCTACTTGCTTCAACTCATACTTAGCACTGAATGACTGGCAGGGCTTGGTCACTGGAACAGCTAGCAGCTAAGGGAAAAAGAATGGTGTGGTATTACAGCTAGTACTGATCTGCAAGGTGGAGAAAGGCTAGAACTGAGATGTTTCCTCCAAATGAAAAGACAGGAAACCAATGGGTCCTTGTCCAAATTTCCTCAGGAGTACACTCCCAAAGGGACTGGTCTCTATCTTGCCTCATATTTAGCACTGATGACTGCGGAAGGTCTCCTCTAGTCAAGACCAGACCATAAATACTGGGAGAGGTATCTGCTGCTTCAAAAGCTCACCCAAAAAAGCAAATCTATAAGATGCATAAAGAATTGAGAAAACATGATACAATCAAAGGCAGGAAATAAATTTCCAGTAACCAACTGAAAGAAATGGAAATCTGCAAATTACCTTAAAAAATGTTAACTATAGAAACTTGTGAAAATTTTCTTACTGCTTCTATTTTCTCAGTGAAATAGGAGGCCAATGAACACTTGAGAGTGTGGATATATGAGGATTTATTCCAAACGACATATAATGCCCAAAGATTTTGAAAGCAAAAGAATGGCAAAAGATATATCACATAAACACTTACCTTAAAAAAGCTAACATATTATCCCCTCGAATAACAAACTAGGCCTTCAGAATAGGATTATTAGAGGTGAAGACACACTCACGTTAAGTTAATGCTATTGGTTCTGTTTCTCTGGGGAACCCTAATACAGAGAACTTCTAAAATTCATAAAGAAAGTTCATAAGCAAAAAACCACAGTCTCAAATTTGTATGTACCTAAATAATATATATTGTGAGTTTTACATACTTTTGTGAACATTTGTTATATTTCACAATAAAATTATTTTTAAACATTGATGGCTCAAAGAAATGGTTGATTAGAAACACTTACTTCAGAGAAGGATGAAAACAGAATCAGTCTGGGAAAATCAAGAGCAGAAGAGCTGAGACAAGACAAGAGAGGAGAGAGGCAAGGGGAGCAGGAGAGGAAGAGGAGAGAGAAGGAAAGAACCTTAGACCACAGAGATGTCCATACCTGTTCTGCTTAAATTAGGGTCAAGAGGTTTGAAATACAGTAATCAATTTTCAACAACACCCTCAACAGAAGCAAGGATAGTTACTAAATTAGATTTTCACAAACTTCATCAAAAATTGAAGTGGCAACAGAAAAAAAAATTCAAAAATGTCCTACAAAGCAATGACAGAGTTCAAAACACTGAGGCAGCGGCAGATTTCAAGGCATTTTAAGTAGATGTGATTCCTCCAAACTCCAAATTCCAGTCCTCATTATTTAAATCTTCTTCAAGAAGACAGATGACACAAAATTGTTCTTGTTCTCCACTGTTGATTGTCCACCTCCCATCCTTGTATGGACTAATTGTGAACATGTTTTTAGCGACTTTGCCAGGGTCCCCAACTGACAGAGCTGGGAACACAGGCAGATAGTTTCCATTGCATGAGATGATGCTTCATACACATCTTGTAATGTGATGGGGTGGATTCATCTCTCCCTCCTTCTCCAATGGCAGCTCTCCCAGCCACATTGTTTTCCCTATATTTCTAGCACAGGCTTGAAGTTGACTGGACATGTATTCCTTATGTATCCAGTAAGAAACTGGCAAAAAGCACTGCTAATGTTGAAATATAAATATTGAACAGAAAAGAATGCCAAGGTTGAAAATCTTAATAAGGAAAAATGAAAGAGATAGGAAAAAAGACAAATAAAACATTTAAAAATCAGAAGAAAAATGAGCCATTCAAGATGTTGAGCCTGGATAGCTGCCTCAAAATAAACAAAAACAGATAGAAATACAGATAGCCTTAACCTCAATCTCAACTCACACACACACACACACACATGCAAATTTAAAGACAAAACTAATCTGAGAGAAATTAAAGAAAATATGAGATAAAATATTATCATTTAAGGTGCTACAGATTGTGGAGAATGAAATATATAACTCAGAATCCATAAAAGAAAATTTTCATAAATTTACTACATACTATTTTAAAAATTCTTCATAGCAAACATGAACAAAGTCAAAAAGGTTGTATTAAAGTTTTTTGAAGACATATGTATGACAGTTTTATGGCAACTTTCTTAAGAGAGAATGCTCTTTCAAATCTATATTTATTTATTTTTTTATTTTTTGTAGTGCTTAAGTCTTTTCCCCCCCTTTTTTTATTTTATTTTATTTTTAAACTTTACATAATTGTATTAGTTTTGCCAAATATCAAAATGAATCCGCCACAGGTATTTAAATGACTCTACCACAGGTATATCTCTTCACGGCTGCTCCAGCAGAGTGCAGCTGCTGCTCCTTACCTTGGACGAGGGGTATCTCCTCACCACTGTCCCTCCTGACCTTGAACATGAAATAGCTCCTCCAGGCCCTCCTGTGCCCACACAGTGCAAGGTAAGGAGCAGTGGCTGCACTTTGCTGAAGCAGCTGTAAAGAGATATCCCACGTCCAAAGTAAGAGAAACCCAAGTAAGATGGTAGGTATTGCAAGAGGGCATCAGAGGACAGACACCCTGAAACTATAATCACAGAAAACTAGTCAATCTAATCACACTAGGACCACAGCCTTGTCTAACTCAATGAAACTAAGCCATGCTCGTGGGGCCACCCAAGACAGGCGGGTCATGGTGGAGAAGTCTGAAAGAATGTGGTCCACTGGAGAAGGGAATGGCAAACCACTTCAGTATTCTTGCCTTGAGAACCCCATAAACAGTATGAAAAGGCAAAATGATAGGATACTGAAAAAGGAACTCCCCAGGTCAGTAGGTGCCCAGTATGCTACTGGAGATCAGTGGAGAAATAACTCCAGAAAGAAAGAAGGGATGGAACCAAAGCAAAAAAAAAAAAAAAAAAAATACCCAGTTGTGGATGTGACTGGTGATAGAAGCAAGGTCCGATGCTGTAAAGAGCAATATTGCATAGGAACCTGGAATGTCAGGTCCATGAATTAAGGCAAATTGGAAGTGGTCAAACAAGAGATGGCAAGAGTAAACGTTGACATTCTAGGAACCAGGTAACTAAAATGGACTGGAATGGGTGAATTTAACTCAGATGATCATTATATCTACTACTGTGGGCAGGAATCCCTCAGAAGAAATGGAGTAGCCATCATGGTCAACAAAAGAGTCTGAAATGCAGTACTTGGATGCAATCTCAAAAATGACAGAATGATTTCTGTTCATTTCCAAAGCAAACCATTCAATATCACAGCAATCTAAGTCTATGCCCCAACCAGTAACACTGAAGAAGCTGAAGTAGGACTGTTCTATGAAGACCTTTTAGAACTAACACCCAAAAAAGATGTCCTTTTCATTATAGGGGACTGGAATGCAAAAGTAGGAAGTCAAGAAACACCTGGAGTAACAGGCAAACTTTGCCTTGGAATACGGAATGAAGCAGGGCAAAGACTAATAGAGTTTTGCCAAGAGAACGCACTGGTCATAGCAAACACCCTCTTCCAACAACACAAGGGAAGACTCTACACATAGACATCACCAGATGGTCAACACCAAAATCAGATTGATTATATTCTTTGCAGCCAAAGATGGAGAAGCTCTATACAGTCAACAAAAACAAGACCATGAGCTGACTGTGGCTCAGATCATAAACACCTTATTTGGAGCCAAATTCAGAGTTAAATTGAAGAAAGTAGGGAAAACCACTAGACCATTCAGGTATGACATAAGTCAAATCCCTTATGATTATACAGTGGAAGTGAGAAATAGATTTAAGGGACTAGATCTGATAGATAGAGTGCATGATGAACTATGGACTGAGGTTCGTGACATTGTACAGGTTTCAGGGATCAAGACCATCCCCATGGAAAAGAAATGCAAAAAAGCAAAATGGCAGTCTGGGGAGGCCTTACAAATAGTTGTGAAAAGAAGAGAAGTGAAAAGCAAAGGAAAAAAGGAAAGAAATAAACATCTGAATGCCGAGTTCCAAAGAATAGCAAGAAGAGATAAGAAAGCCTTCCTCAGCAATCAATGCAAAGAAATAGAGGAAAACAACAGAATGGGAAAGACTAGAGATCTCTTCAAGAAAACTAGAGATACCAAGGGAACATTTCATGCAAAAATGCACTCAATAAAGGACAGAAATGGTATGGACCTAACAGAAGCAGAAGATATTAAGAAGAGGTGGCAAGAATACACAGAAGAATTGTACAAAAAAGATCTTCAAGACCAAGATGATCACGATGGTGTGACTACTCACCTAGAGCCAGACATCCTGGAATGTGAAGTCAAGTGGGCCTTAGAAAGCATCACTACGAACAAAGCTAGTGGAGGTGATGGAGTTCCAGTTGAGCTAGTTCAAATCCTGAAAGATGATGCTGTGAAAGTGCTGCACTCAATATGCCAGCAAATTTGGAAAACTCAGCAGTGGTCACAGGACTGGAGAAGGTCAGTTTTCATTCCAATCCCAAAGAAAGGCAATGCCAAAGAATGCTCAAACTACTGCACAATTGCATGCATCTCACATGCTAGTAAAGTAATGCTCAAAATTCTCCAAGCCAGGCTTCAGCAATATGTGAACCATGAACGTCCGGATGTTCAAGCTGGTTTTAGAAAAGGCAGAGGAACCAGAGATCAAATTGCCAACATCCGCTGGATCATGGAAAAAGGGAGAAAGTTCCAGAAAAACATCTATTTCTGCTTTCTTGACTATGCCAAAGGCTTTGACTGTGTGGATCACAATAAACTTTGGAAAATTCTTAAAGAGATGGGAATACCAGATCACCTGACCTGCCTCTTGAGGAAGAGGTCAGGAATCAACAATTAGAACTGGACATGGAACAACAGACTGCTTCCAAATAGGAAAAGGAGTACATCAAGGCTGGATATTGTCACCCTGCTTATTTAACTTATATGCAGAGTGCATCATGAGAAGCGCTGGGCTGGAAGAAACACAAGCTGGAATCAAGATTGCCAGGAAAAATATCAATAACCTCAGATATGCAGATGACACCACCCTTATGGCAGAAAGTGAAGAGGAACTAAAAAGCCTCTTGATGAAAGTGAAAGTGGAGAGTGAAAAAGTTGGCTTAAAGCTCAAGATTCAGAAAACGAAGATCATGGCATCTGGTCCCATCACTTCATGGGAAATAGATGGGGAAACAGTGGAAACAGTGTCAGACTTTATTTTTTTGGGCTCCAAAATCACTGCAGATTGTGACTGCAGCCATGAAATTAAAAGACACTTACTCCTTGGAAGGAAAGTTATGACCAACCTAGATAGCATATTCAAAAGAAGAGGCATCACTTTGCCAACAAATGTCCGTCTAGTCAAGGCTATGGTTTTTCCTGTGGTCATGTATGGATGTGAGAGTTGGACTGTGAAGAAGGCTGAGCACTGAAGAATTGGTGCTTTTGAACTGTGGTGTTGGAGAAGACCCTTGAGAGTCCCTTGGACTGCAAGGAGATCCAACCAGTCCATTCTGAAGGAGATCAGCCCTGGGATTTCTTTGGAAGGAATGATGCGAAAGCTTAAACTCCAGTACTTTGGCCACCTCATGCAAAGAGTTGACTCATTGGAAAAGACTCTGATGCTGGGAGGGGTTGGGGGCAGGAAGAGAAGGGGACGACAGAGGATGAGATGGCTGGATGGCATCACTGACTCGATGGACCTGAGTTTGAGTGAACTCCGGGAGTTGGTGATGGACAGGGAGGCCTGACGTGCTGAGATTCATGGGGTCACAAAAGGTTGGACACGACTGAGCGACTGAACTGAACTGAACTGAACTGAACACAGGTATTGTTTTAGTTGCTAAGTCATATCCAACTCTCATGTACCCCATGGACTACAGCCCACCAGGATCCTCTATCCAGGGGATTTCCCAGGCAAGAATATTGGAGTGGGTTGCCATTTGCTTCTGCAGCAGCTCTTCTGGACTCAGAGACTGAACCCTCATTTCCTTCCCAATGAACCCTCTGGGAAGCACCATAACACAATAGGGTTACATAAGATATGTGAATAGAAATTTTACACAGAAACATATAAATGACTTTTAAATGAAATGAAGTTCCATCTCATTCATATACTTTAATAATTTTTCTAAAATTTAAAGCTTAACTGATAAGCAAAAGTGCAAAACCTCAGTAATACACAAAGTTTAAGGAAAAATTGGTGGTAAAACTTAACTAGAAGAAAACTTAGTTGAATCATAAAGACTATGGGTATGTTACTTTCTTAAATAATATTTTATCTCCCTAAAGTGAATACTTAAATTATTATATTTAAAATTTTTAATTATTTTGGCTTTCTTACTTACATGTGCCATTGCTCAATTCATCACTGGCTAACTTCCAATTTTCTGCTGGGTTTGGGAAGTGATCACTGCTTATTATACAGGCACTGGTAGAGAACATAGGTAGCCTCTGCTTATGTATTTTTAGCCCTCCTATTTTCAACCTTCACTCCCTGAATGACCTCAGAACACACAAACACACACAACACATCATCCACCCTAGTTATTCAAATGTAATTGATGTTTCTGGTCTCTAAAGTTTTCCATAAGTGTACAGCAACATCCCAATGCTTCTTGTTTCTTTTTTCTATGGCCCCAAGTCTCATTATTTACATGACTTTACCCTGAAATTACTTTAATCCTGGACAAGGAGCTATTGGAGTCATCGGTTCAGTTCAGTGGCTCAGTCATGTCCGACTCTTTGCGACCCCATGAATGGCAGCACGCCAGGCCTCCCTGTCCATCACCAACTCCCGGAGTTCACTCAAACTCACGTCCATCGAGTCAGTGATGCCATCCAACCATCTCATCCTCTGTCGTCCCCTTCTCCTCCTGCCCCCAATCCCTCCCAGCATCAGTCTTGGTCAATGAGTCAACTCTTCAAATAAGGTGGCCAAAGTACTGGAGTTTCAGCTTTCCTATCACTCCTTCAAAAGAAATCCCAGGGCTGATCTCCTTCAGAATGGACTGGTTGGATCTCCTTGCAGTCCAAAGGACTCTCAAGAGTCTTCTCCAACACCACAGTTCAAAAGCATCAATTCTTCAGTGCTCAGCCTTCTTTACAGTCCAACTCTCACATCCATACATGACCACAGAAAAAACCATAGCCTTGACTTTGTTGGCAAAGTGATGCCTCTTCTTTTGAATATGCTATCTAGGTTGATCATAACTTTCCTTCCAAGGAGTAAGCGTCTTTTAATTTCATGGCTGCAGTCACCATCTGTAGTGATTTTGGAGCCCAAAAAAATAAAGTCTGACACTGTTTCCACTGTTTCCCCATCTATTTCCCATGAAGTGATGGGACCAGATGCCATGATCGTTTTCTCAATGTTGAGCTTTAAGCCAACTTTTTCACTCTCCACTTTGACTTTCATCAAGAGGCTTTTGAGTTCCTCTTCACTTTCTGCCATAAGAGTGGTGTCATCTGCATATCTGAGGTTACTGATACTTCTCCCAGCAATCTTGATTCCAGCTTGTGTTTCTTCCAGTCCAGCATTTCTCATGATGTACTCTGCATACAAGTTAAATAAGCAGGGTGATAATATACAGTCTTGACTTACTCCTTTTCCTATCTTTTACTAAACTTACTAATGACAGTTGGGTATGGGGAATATTCACTTCTGGTTCTCATGCCCTAGGCATTTGTAAGTGTTTTGTATCAACCAGAAACTTAGGGACAAAACACCATAGACTATGCCACAGAGTGGATCAGCTAGTCAGATGCTCAGCACCCAGGCCCCCGTTGCTGCTCAGAGTGTGCTCAGCTCCCCCTGCAGTTCCTTTCTCTGTGCCACTCAGAGCACAGCAGTACACAGCCGAGTCTGACTCTTGGACTGAGCCTTTCTTCAAGTGGAAGGATTTTGATTTTCTGTGGTATGTGGCTTCAAACTCTCTGCTGATTCCCTTTTCCTTGACCTTCGTGGTTTTCAGGAGGAGCTGTGGACCTTCTCTTGAACACTGAACATACCAAAAAACAGTGGGGTACCCGGTGGCTGAAAAAGTGCAATTGATGGTCACAGCAGCCTTTTCTGGAAGAGTCACTTGGCCGCCTAACTGGGTCACTGAGTCTCCACGGGTTTGTCCTGGGGAAAAATAAAAGAGTTCTGTGTGATCTTACATATAAAGCTCTGGGATAAAATTATGATTAAAGGTTTTGTTGACAGAACAGAAGAAAGAATCCAAATTTTTAGAGGCATTTTGCTTACCCAGCAGGAAGAATATTACGGTCACTAGCCTAAAGAAGAGCTCATCTGTTGAGTATCTCCTGAATAATGATCTTGACTCTTAATATGAAGAAATGTTGAAGACACAGTGAAATTTAGTTTCACACAGAAAATGTGTCTGTGTTAGGAAACTGCACCCTCTGGCGTGACGGGACAGAAAAGTGATGCATGTATTCTGGTCTCCTCTGCAAATCAGAAAAAAATGTTATCCTTGACTTTATCCATGAGGCACATGTCAGTCTTCAGGTGGGGCTTGGAAATCTGATCAAAAGCTGTCAACACCTCTCACGTCTGTTTTGTTTTTAGGATACTACCTGACATGGAAGTTCTTTAACAAAGCATCCCAGGTATTTCTGTAGCTAAGAAGATATCAGTTTTCTCAATCACTTTAATATAGTGCTTTATAGTCTCATGCATCCATGTGGGCCAACCTATAATCCACTGACAGAAAAGGGTTTTGTGGCTGATTACAGAGGAAGTAATAAGAAGTCAAGTCAGTATTGAATACATCTCTATTTCTCAGCATTGTACCCCAATTTATAGAACAGTGACTTACGTTTATTACATGCTCACTAAGTATTTGCTATAGCAAACAAAAATAATGAATACAGGGTCTTTGATTGAGGAATCACTACTACTTGAAATTTAGTATGTTATCATTCCTAAAATAATATTATTTGTAAGAAATGCTAGCTTTTAAATAAAATATTTCAGGGGAAAAAAATTCACACTATCCTATCAATAGTCAAATAGCCTTGAATTTAAAAAACCATTAAAATATGAAAACAAAACAACTATCATAACTGAATTTATCAAATCCTTAATAGAATGATCTGACATCAATATCTTTTTCTACTGTTTCCCTGATTTCAAGATAAGATGGTTAATCTATCTGAATCAGCCAAGACTAACCCCATACTCTTAACGAAAATCTAGCTTCAGGATTGATTCTCTTAGCACCCATCTGCCACAATTTGTTGCCAAACTTTAGTCAAATAATTTTTCTCCACAGGGTTGGGAACCCTAAAAATGTGGATTTCTGTCAAAAGCCTGGAGCAGGAGTTAGGACTCTCTTCTTTCCCAGCTTTTCAAATTATTAAAGACATAGCTGATATTCATACAACAGCTGATAATAGAATCAATGTGTGACTGATTTAAAATAACAGACTCAGGAATCCCAACTATGACTTCATGAATTGTACTTTTCAGGATTGAGACCAAAAATGTGTAATTTTTTTCCTTGACCCCTCTGCACAGCTTGTAGGATCTAGTTCCCCACCCAGGGATGGAACCATGGCCCTCGGCAGTGAAAGAACAAACTCCTAACCACTGGACCACCAGGGAATTCCCAGAAGTTCATAACTTTTAAAACTCCCAGATGGTTTTGTTGTAGCCAGTTCAATACTGGTTTATAAGATTTCTTTTGTAATCACTGTCCTAGAGCAAGATGGTCATCAATGATCAGGGAGAAATACAATTTTTTAAACTGGTCTTTTGTTATGAAGTAGCAGCAGCAAAAACAAGCACTTCTTTAGCTTTTTATGAATATTCATTTTTGCAAAAATAAACAAAAAATCCTCGAGGCTATCAGAATGAAGTTCTGGAGTGGAACACATCTTCTGTAAAACCCTGTAACCATGCATCCCTAGACACACGTGGATAGGTGCTCAGTTGCTTCAGTCATGTCCAATTCTTCACAATCCTATGGACTGTAGCCTGCCAGGCTCCTCTGTCCATGGGATTCTCCAGGCAAGAATACTGGAAAGGGTTGTCGTGCCCTCTTCCAAGGGATCTTCCTGACCCAGCAATCGAACCCACAACTCCTGCATCTCCTGCATTTCAGGAAGATTCTTTACCGCTAAGCCACAGGGGAAGCCCCATGCTAGACACAAAGATGGAAGCTTAGCTCAGCCTGATTCCTGGAGTTCACTCTCCACAGATTTGTATCAAGCAGCTTCATCAGTCCAAAGTTAACATACAAATAATTTCCCTGATCCAGGTTTAAGTAATAAATCAGGCTCAGATTCTCTTTTGGGTTCACATATTCCTTCATTTCTCCTTTATTTTCCAACTCGGTTGTCAAAAATGGCCTCAAAGCTATGCTAGGAAGGAATTCTAAAAAAAGTTGACACATTAAGCAGACGGCATAAAATAAGTTTGGGTGATGCTGGGTTGAAAATAAATGTGTAACACATGGACACAGAAAGTTGCTATCCACACCTCTAAAAAAACACAGGACAATGAGAACACAAAGGAGAAATATTTTGAACTGGGGTCACATTAGAAGACTCATGCAACATTGAAGAAAGACATTTGCCAAACCTGGATTTTTAATTGTTTTATAAATACACAACATTCACAAAACTATACTGCACTTATTTTAAATAAACAAATTAATAAGATTTGACATGTGTACATGTTTGTGAAGCTATTATTCCAATTAAGATCATGAACAATGCATCACCCAAAAAAGTTTCCTCACATCTCTTTATAATCTCCCCACAATCCTCTCCCCACCTCCTACTCCAATTTTCATGCAGCATTTCCATCATGAATTAGTTTGCATATTTTATATAATAGTTTGCATATTTTATATAAATAGAATCATGTACTGTTTTGTCTAGCTTCTTTCTCTCAGCATAATTAAGATTCTTTCATGATTGTAAGTATCAATGGTTCATTCCTTTGTATTGATGCAAAGTTCCCTTACATAGATATAAAATGATTTGCTAATCTATTCACCTATTAACAAACATTTCTGTTAGTTCTAGTTGGAGGCTCTACAAACAAAGTTGCTTTCAGCTTTTGTGTGTCACATTTTTAATAGACATGTGCTTTCATTTTTCTCTTGGGTGAATATCTGGGAGTGGAATTCCTGGAGCATGTGATAGGTGTTTATTTGACTTTAACTTTCTTATTTTTTCTAGTGTTTTTTTTTGTAGATTCCCTTGGATTTTATACTCAGATAATTATGCTGTCTGTGACTAAAGATAGGTTTGTGTCTTCCTTTTCAAATTGTGTTTTTTTGTTTCTTTCTCTTGCCTTTTTACACTGGCTAGAATCCCTGCTAAGTCACTTCAGTCGTGTCCGACTCTGTGCAACCCCATAGATGGCAGCCCACCAGGCTTCCCCGTCCCTGGGATTCTCCAGGCAAGAACACTGGAGTGGGTTGCCATTTCCTTCTCCAGCTAGAATCCCTAGTAAAACACTAAATACAAACAGTGAGAGCTGAAATTCTTCCCCTAGTGCTGAAATTAGGGGGGAAGAATTCATTCTTTCACTATCAAATATGATGTTTGATATAGTTTTGTAGAGGTTTTTTATTAAGTTGAGGAAATTCCTTAGGTCCTAATTTGCTAGAAGTTGTTAAACAGGAATGGATGCTGAATTTTCTCAAATGCTTTTTCTGCATCTATTGAGATTATTCTTGTTAATTAATCAACTGCAACTTGTCAGCCCCTTGGACCACACTATTGATAACTTGCCACAATAAAATGTCAAAGAATATATCACTCTCCTATTTTATATAATAAAACAAGGCTCACAAGTGTCTAGAAAGTTCATGGCAGAGCTAATAATTTTGGATAGAAATCTCTCTGATAACAAAATCTGATTCCTTGTTTTTTATACTACAGATAATTTTCAGGGGCTTCCCTAGTGGCTCAGTGATAAATAACCCACCTGCAATGCAGAAGCTGCAGGTTGGATCACTGAGCTGGGAAGATCCCCCGGAGGAGGAAATGGCAACCCACTCCAGTATTTTTGCCAGGATAATCCCATGGACAGAGGAGCCTGGCAGGCTACAGTCCACAGGGTCACAAAGAGCTGGACATGACTGAAGCAACAAAGCACACACACACAATACGGTCTGTTAACAACTTTCTTCTTTGTTTCTGCACATTGAACCAATAAAAAGTGACTAAATAATCACAGATTTGACCCTTTCACCAAAAGAGGACTGCAACACATTAGAAAGAATATCCAAGAATATCCAAGTTCCTTTCAGATCAATTGTTAGGCACCTGAGGAGCAATGCACTGTAGCAAAGATGACAGATTTTTCTGGGTTTAGGTGAACCACCAGAGTCCCAAAACTTCATTCACAGCTCCTGATCACTCGCTTTCTCTATTCCTTGAAACTGGCTTGTGATAAAGTAGTCTAGAGGACAGCTGTTCAAATTAACTAAGATAAATATTTCTCTAAAAATTTTAAAATAGAAGTGCCATATGATTCAGGAATTCCATTTCTAATTGTATCAAAAATTGAAATTTTGGTATATATCCAAAATACTGAGATTTTAATATATCTATGTTTCCATCAAAAGGTTGAAGCAACCCAAATATCAATAAATGAATAGATAGACGAAGTATGGTCTATACTTACACTAGAATATTATTCAACCTTAAAAAGGAAAGAAATTCTAAAACATGCTACAACATAGATGAAACTTGAGTGCATCATGATAAATGAAATAAGACACAAAATGACCTGTGTTGCATGATTCCACTTATACAGGATGTCTAAAGTAGTCAAACTCAGAGAGAGCAGAATAGTAGTGGTCAGGAGCTGGAGGGACAGGGGAATGGGGAGTAACTGTTAAATGAGTACAAATTTTCAGCTTTTCAACATGAAAAGAGTTCTAGAGATGAATAAAGTTGCTGTTTAATAATAATGTAAATGTATTTAATATCATTGTATTATACACTTAAAATTATTAATATGGTAAAAAAAATGTCTATTAGGATGGTAAGATTTTTTGAGTTAAACAAATTTAAGACTTTTTAAAATTAATTTTTACTGGAGTATAGTTGATTTACAAAGTCAGTTTCCGATGTACAGCAAATTGAATCAGTTGTACATATACAGCATATCCACTTTTTTTAGAATTATATTCCCATGTAGGTCATTACAAAGTATTGAGTAGAGTTCCCTGTGCTCTATAGTAGGTTTCTTATTAGTTATCTATCTATATTATATATATAGTAGTGTGTATATGACAATCCCAACCTCCTAATTTACTCTCCCCTACTTCCCCCTTGGTAACCATAAATTTGTTTCCTATTTCTGTGACTCTATTTCTATTTTGGAAATAGGTTCATTTGTACCATTTTTTAAGATTCCACATATAAGTATTATAAATATTATATGATATTTGTCTTTGTTTGACTTCAATCAGTATGATAATCTCTAGTTCCATCCATGTTGCTGCAAATGACATTATTTCATTGTTTTTTATGGTTGAGTAATGTCGCATTGTATATATGTACCACATCTTCTTTATCCATTCTTTATCCATAGACATACAGGCTGCTTCCACGTCCTTGGTATTGTAAATAGTGCTGCAGTGAACATTAGGGTACATGTGATTTTTTCAAATTATGTTTTTCTCCATATTTATGCCCAGGAGTGGAATTTCTGGGTCATATGGTAGCACTCTTTTTAGTTTTTTAAGGAACCTCCATACTGTTCTCCATAGTGACTATACCAATTTACATTTCCAACAACAGTGTAGGAAGGTTCCCTTTTCTTCTTTTCTCCACACCTTCTCCAGCATTTATTGCTTGTAGATTCTTTGATGATGGCTATTCTGATTGTGTGAGTAAAAGTGAAAGTCACTCAGTCGTGTCCGACTCTTTGTGACCCCGTGGACTATACAGTCCACTGAATTGTCCAGGCCAGAATACTGGAGTGGGTAGCCTTTCCCTTCTCCAGGGGATCTTCCCAACCCAGGGATCAAACTCAGGTTTCCCACTTTGCAAGCAGATTTTTTACCAACTGAGCCACGAGGGAAGCCCAAAGATCAGTGTGAAGTGATATCTCATTGTAGTTTTTATTTGCATTTCTCTAATAATTAGTGACGTTGAGCATCTTTTCATGTGCCTTTTGGTCACCTGTACATGTTCTTTGGAGAAATGTCTATTGGATCTTCCCCTCATTTTTAATTTGAGTTGCTTGGGTTTTTTTTTATATGGATCTGCATGAGCTGTTTGTATGTTTTGGAGACTAATCCCTTGTCAATTCTGTTGCAGATATTTTCTCTCATTCTGTGAATTTTCTTTCTGTTTTGTTTATGATTTCCTTTGCTATGCAAAAGCTTTTAAGTTTAGTTAGGTTCCATTTGTTTATTTTTGTTTTTATTTTCATTACTCTAGGAGGTAGACCAAGAAAAGATTCTATTGTGATTTATGTCAAAGAGTGTTCTGCCTATGTTATCCTCTAAGAGTTTTATAGTATCCAGTCTTTTATTTAGGCCTTTAATCCATTTTCAGTTTATTTTTGTGTATGATGTTAGAGAGTGTTCTGATTTCATTCTTTTACATGTAGCTGTCCAGTTTTTCCAGCCTCACTTATTGTAAAGAAGATTTCTACTCTACACAATTGCTTTCCAAATACAAATATAAGAGGCAGCTACGACACAAGATAGCTTAGCAACCACCATTACCATTCAACTTTTAAAACACTGAGAAAAATGGGATTCGAGGTAGAAGGAGGAAATTGGAGAGAAGAAATATTTGGGATTCTGTAACAGTGATTGAAAGAGAGGGCCTAGAGGGGTGCAAAATCAGCCACATGATGGCAAAAATGCTTTTGGAGGCGTGTGCAGTGAAAGGCAAGACCAGAGACAGAACATAATTCATACAGTACTTCACAAAATGTCCTTCTAAGAGCCACTAATTATTGATCATTTTGTGGATAAGACTGAAGAGAGGCAGGAAAAACTTACATTATGAAAACTGAGCTATTCAGTGATAGAGGTGTTAATAAGAAGCAATGAGTATTAGCACAAAGTAGGCACCTTAGAATGTAAATAAGGGTACTACTAACTCAGCTAACAAAACTAAAATGAATGAATTTATTAAATTGTGTGAAACAACATGACATTCAAAAGAAGGAAAATCACGCAGCGATTTCATGACAAAATGGCCTGTAATATAACATATAGTCAATGAATATTTAATGAATTGCTAGGAAAATTAAATAGTCTTGTTTGGGCTTCAGAGACAAAGCAGAACAGGCCTCTGACCTTGCTTCCAATGTGCCTGGACACTGCCCTGACTGTGAGTTGACTGTGAGAACTGCCTGCTGACCTTGCTTCCAATGTGCCTGGACACTGCCCTGACTGTGAGTTGACCGTGAGAACTGCCTGCTGTGAGTGCAAGACTTCCAGCACCATGGATAAGATGGGGAAGGAATGTTGAGATTGTTGAGCTTCTAGAGGGATCCCCCAGCCTTAGCAACACTCCAAGTTTTACATGACTAAATGAACAGCATTAACATGAAACCAGAGCTGCAATTTGGTCACAGATTGATGATGATATCAGTTTGCAACTGCCCTGGGATTGTAAATCGGAGCCCTGAACTACAATCTTTGAAGTCTCACCCACGGAGAGGACTCTTTTCATAATTGGGACTCCAGATGTGCTGTGACCTGGGACTTCCCAGTGCTGAAAACTCTCAAGTCTGAGTGTTGACCTCCATCCAAGTCTGGATGTTGGTCAAAACCCAATTTGGTGATGTATCATAGATAATTCTCCAATAAACATCTATATTGTTTATTTGTATATAACAAATGGCTTATTTTGTTAACAAATTCTTTGAACCTGAGACAAAAGTGAAAACTTTTGGTAAAACATAAATAAACTGAAATGAAAATCCAACTATTCACACATATTTTTACTGATTTGTAATTCAGACATTTCTGAATTCCCTTAGTCAATTCTTCTAGCTCATACTAATCACTACATGGCAAGGATTTTATGTGGCTAATTTTTGTCCTCAATACATAATTTTACATTTGTAATAAATAAATAATTTAAACCTAAATTTTAGAGATAAGGATTTTTTTTTAATGAATGATAGCTCTGAATATGGCCTCTGAACCTAGAGAATTATTTTCTTAGAATGAGTATCTTCTCTCTAACCCCATGCCTGTGCAACCCTAATCACTTCCTGTCTGTGCTGGCAACTCCCTGCCCTGGTCCCCACAGCAGGTGGAGAGGGCCCTGGGTTTTGGCGCAGGTCCCTCCTACACACGTCTCACTGTGGGCTCTCTCAGTGCACAGAAATACACTGCAGAGTCCTCCAGCTGTGAGGCTGAGATGACAAGTGTGATAGATTTTCTTGCTTTCTGGAAGTTCAATGAGTAGCGACCTTCTGTGGCATTTTGCTGGTTAGAAGAATCCTGATGAATAAGGAGAATCATCCCCCCACTGCCGGGCTGCTTGTACCAGAATAAACTATAACGTGAATCACTGGTGTCATACTTGCAGTCCAGGGTCACAGCTTCCTTCTCCTGCCCTAATACTTGTGGTTGGTCTTGAGTTACCTTCTGGGCAATAATGGATCCTAAAGAAAGAAAATAGAATCAGAACTTCAGGAATAAGTGGTATGGAATAAAGAAATCCTATTTTAGACCCCACTTCTTCCCAGGATTGCCATAAGACTGCCTGTTCCGCCAGTCTTTAGGTCACAGAGGAGGCACAGTGCCACCGGGACCATCCTTACCTAAACACAGTGAAGCCACAACCACTTTCAGAAGGCTGGAGAGAAGCATATTTCAGCTCTTCCACTAGATGGAAAATATCTTCTTCTTCAATGTCAAGGCCTTGCAAGGTGAGCCTGACAGGGTGAGGGAAGTACTGCTGGGCATGTGCTGCTGCTGCCCCACAACAGGAAACAGGGGTTTCCTGGAGTAGCAAGTTGATGTGGCTCATGTCAACTTCGCTATGGACCAGGTGAGTGTCTCACTCACCCCAAACTTCCTTTTGCCTTAACCAGCTCTTCAATTCAGCTCAGTGCAGTGGCTCAGTCGTGTCCGACTCTTTGCGAGTCCATGAACCGCAGCATGCCAGGCCTCCCTGTCCATCACCAACTCCTGGAGTCCACCCAAACCCATTTTCAGTTGATACCAATTACATGTGAAAATAAACACAAGTCAAATTCGATATTGAAAGGAAGAGTGATCATTTGACTAACTACTGTGTTCAGCTGTTGCATCTATGATGGAACTTGTTTTAAGATACTGCTGGGGCTGGTGCACTGGGACGACCCAGAGGGATGGTATGGGGAGGGAGGAAGGAGGAGGGAGGAGGGTTCAGGATGGGGAACACATGTATACCTGTGGCAGATTCATTTCGATATTTGGCAAAACCAATACAATATTGTAAAGTTTAAAAATAAAATAAAATTTAAAAAAAAAGAAAGGAAGAGGGATAATTTGACGAACTATTGTGTTCAGCTGTGGCATCTATGATGGAACTTGTTTTAAGATACTGCATGTAATGGATTATGGAAACAACATAAGATGTAATGATCATTTATCCTCATACGTACATATGCTTTCTTTCACTTAAGACAGAAATAAATTGCTTTATGAAAAGAAGAATCTGTTTATGTTAATTACTGCAGCTTTCTCAACCTACATATCAATATAGTGATCACTATAATTCTTCACCACAACATCTGTTCAGTTATCTAACTTGGGACCTAATAGTAGGAGAAAAGATAATCTCCCTTTGCAGAAGGCTAGGATGAATCTCACAGACATGGAGTCCTGTCACAGTGGTCCCTTTCTCTTCTTTGTTTGTTCTGTCAGCCCAGGTCTGTTCAGAGAGGGCAAATAGATGCTAGATTTTGGTCATCGGGTTATCAAACCTTTGAATTTATATTGTTCCCATTAATTCAATTGGAACCCTCTCAGTCAGATCTGACTCTTGCGACCCCAGACCTGCCAGGCTCCTCTGTCCATGGCATTCTCCAGGCAAGAATACTGGAGTGGGTAGCCATTCCCTTCTCCAGTGGATCTTTCCAACCCCACGATTGAACCCAGGTCTCCAGCAATGTAGGCAGATTCTTGACCATCTGAGCCACCAGGGAAGCCCCCAAAAGCCCCCAAAAGCCTCTATATTCTGTGCACCTACTTCTAAGGGAATGTACCACAAGAGACCTCCATAAGACAGTTGATCATAAATAAGACCACTACTGATCATAATATTTGTGTAAGAATGTGAAAGGAAAGCCATGCTAAGGATATTACTAAACAACATGGTGTCAACTACAAACTGGCACTTGCCAAGAGTATTTACCAGCCACTGACCAACGACAAGGGCATCTGTCTTCTGCCTCTGCAGAGACTGAAGCCTGTGCTGCTGCAGCTGCTGACCTTCAACATCCGCTGGGGGGAGTGCAGGGTGGAGAGTGAGGCACTCTGTGCTCCAGGGAAACTGGTGAAACAGGTCTTTGCATGGTTAGATATTTTCAGGAACTGATTTCATGATCCCAATCCTTGCATCTCTTCATATCTAGAAATGCACTAAATCCCTTCATGGTGACGTCAGCTCCTTGTGACTAGCAGAAAATCTTTTGTAAAGTAAGCACTTGATTGCATTGAATTCCCCCTTCACCAAAATCTTAAATATTGACTTTCCCCCGCTACCTCTTGGAGCAGTCGCTCAGAGCTATCTGAGCTTTGGTCTCCCCGGCTGCAGTCCTCATTTTGCCCCAAGTAAAACTTAGCTTTCAACTCTCACATTGTGCATCTTTTGGTCGACAATGGCAAACAGCAGAGAGCTGTTACCTACAGTAGCCTACCCCTTAAAGTTGAACAGAACTTACCTTCTTATCTCAAAGTAATCAGAGCCTCAGCTAAACTGGTTGAAGTTTTTTCAGATCCTGCCCTGGAATCTCCATTAAATCTGATAGTACCACACATAGCACAAATTGTTCTCCAACCTAAAACACCCAACCTTTTTCTATCAATCAGTTGACTAATATAAAATATTAATTTCCCCTCAGGTTATTCAACTTTGTTACTCTTCTCAGTGAAAGGTTCTCCTGATAGCACCTCTGCTATTCAAAATGCCTTCATGTCCTGAACAGATTTTTTTAACACTCTCATACCAAATGTGAATTAATGTGTTTTAAAATAATCTTATCTTAAATATTGAAAAGAAACAATACCAGGCTGTCTATGTAATAACTATTCTAAACTCCTTTTTAAACCAATCATTAGCAAAAACAAAATTAACGAAGTAGCTGAACTTTTGGATCTATCTTGGATACATTAAATTGCAAAAAGTATACTTGCAGTGGAGGTTATAGATTTTTAACACAGTTCATATATCATGTATGCCTGTTAAAGTAAAAGTGAAAGTTGCTCATCATGTCTGATTCTTTGTGACCCCATGGACTGTACAGCCCATGGAATTCTCCAGGCCACCATACTGGAGTGGGTAGCCTTTCCCTTCTCCAGGGGATCTTCTCAACCCAGCAATTGAACCCAGCTCTCCCACATTGCAGGTGGATTCTTCACCAGCTGAGCCACAAGCAAAGCCCAAGAATACTGCAGTGGGTAGCCTACCCTTTCTCCAGCAGATCTTCGCAACCCAGGAATTGAACCAGGGTCTCCTGCATTGCAGGAGTCACCCTTTCTTATTTCTTTAACAAACATCTACTGATAATCAACTATGTGAATGGTGAATGCCCAATTCAACATATAATAGTAAGTGAAAAACACGATAAGCCCACTGTAACAATAATTCTTTAAAAAGGTAAGCTGAATATTCACAATATTATGTGATTGCAGAATTATCAATATCATATTTATTGGATATCACACATTTCCCTATAATTGGCATGCAATATATAATCAGAAAAATAATAAATGCTGTTTTCAAAACAGTATTAAAAAAAACCATTCATAATAAGGATTGTGAATTGATACCAAGAGGTTATTTATAGAAAAGGAGTGTGAGTGGCAAATGTAAAGGCAATCTTACATTTCAAAACAAAACAATGCTAACTCCCTTCAAGAATTCAGTAAGCAGCAATTATCCATAAAATGTGTCATACTTTCTGGGTCATCTTGAACCTAACCTTCTTACTCTATGCTTGTCTAACACATCAGTTTCCACTTGCAGACACATAATATGACAAATGCTACTTTGAAGGCTGCACCAAAGGAAGGGGGCTGCTCCAGTCACAAGTATGAGTACAGGTAGTGAGCGCCTGGGAAGCACTGTGTCCTTGCTGCACAGAAGTAGACAGCTGAGTCTCCAGGTTGGATGGTTGCGATGTGCAGGGGGAGATGTTTGGTGGTCTTATTCAATAAAACAGTCAGTCTCTGGTCTTTTTTTTTCACCCATATTTGAATGAATAGCTATAAGGAGTTGGGGACCTTTTCCAGGTTCTTGCTTATACCAAGGGAAGTAGTCTGAAGCTGTGTCTGTATAAGTGCAGGTGATAACAGAGCTGTTTCCCTCCTGGACACTCAGGGTAGAAGGACGCTGCTCCACCTCGTTTCCAAGGCTGACACCTATGGAGAAAGTAGAAGTCAGAAGAAGGAGAAGGGTTGTCAGATTATTAAGTTCCACAATTTACTTTCCCTTTTCTACAATAACTAAAGAAACCTGAATAAAGTCAGTCTCAGTGTCTAACGAATATCTACTAATACACTCTGTTTCCCTTAAATCCTCAACTCACAGTCCAGCTGCAGCCGTAAGAACGTGATCAAAACTCCAATGGGTGTCTTCATTGTTTTTCCCATTTAGGATCAATTGTGGACCTCCAGTCTCCAACCAGGAGACCTGCTTCTGTTACCAAGTGATCCCTTCTTTTCTCTAGTGGTTTCTTTCATTGTCTACCCAGCCAATAAGAAAAAGGCTCTGCTTCTGCCAAAAGCCTATGCATTCAGAACCCACTCACATGAACCCTCCACATGTTCTGATCAGCAGAGGTGCACCACCATCTGGTGGTCACATCTCTAACTACTTAACTCTGGTTAAATGTCCTTTCATGGCTGTGCCTACGAGGGACATGCATAAAAACAGCAAAGGTCAAAGAAATTTGGTCTCAGATTGAAGTAATCTCAATTCAGTTCAGTTCAGTCACTCAGCCATGTCCGACTCTTTGTGACCCCATGAACCGCAGCATGCCAGGCCTCCCTGTAAATCATCAACTGCCGGAGTCCACCCAAACCCATGTCCATCAAGTCGGTGATGCCATCCAACCATCTCATCCTCTGTCGTCCCCTTCTCCTCCTGCCCTCAATCTTTCCCAGCATCAGGGTCTTTTCAAATGAGTCAGCTCTTCGCATCAGGTGGCCAAAGTATTGGAGTTTCAGCTTCAACCTCAGTCTTTCCAATGAACACCCAGGACTGATCTCCTTTAGGATGGACTGGCTGGATCTCCTTGCAGTCCAAGGGACTCTCAAGAGTCTTCTCCAACACCACAGTTCAAAAGGATACCAGGACTAAAAAATCTGAATACAGACTTTAAAAACATTACATTTAATTCCCTTTTCACTTTGAAGGAACACACACTTGCAGTTAACCAAAAAATTGAGTCATCTCTTTCTATTTGTTGATCACCATATATTTTTCCAAGCATGTTCCATCACAAAAATTTATATGTAGCTTACATTTTATCTGTCAGGAGCACTAGACTGTTTCAACAGGACATTGAATATTGGCATCTACATCAGTTATGACAATGGCTCCATATTAGAGCTTTGTATCCATGAGAGATTTCTGGGAAGAAGGGCAAAAAAAAAAAAAAAAGTGAAATGACAGTCCTGAAGGATCTGATCTTCAGAGGAAAAAATGCTGAATTATGAATCTGGAAACCCAAAGAGGTAACAAGGGTACTTGGATGGTGTAGTACTGTGGAGGGCTGGGGCTGAGGCAGCTGCAGTTTGGGTACAGGCTGCAGGCTGCCTGGGAGCACTGTGCCTCCACCACACAGAGGTAGGTGGCTGCGTCCTTCAGCTGGGAGGCTGTGATGTGTAGGGTACTATACTGCTCCTTAGAATTCACTGTGGAACTCAGCCTTTCATTCTTCTTCGTCCCTGAAGCTATGAAAAACAGCCTGGTGAGGCTCCCTCCGGGATTCTGCTGGACCCACTGCACACTGGTCACCATCTCAGAAAAATTGCACCACAGAGTAGAGTTGGCTCCATCCTGGAGGCTCAAGACAGAAGGACTCTGCTCCACCTTCATTCCCCTCACCCCTGCTTGGAAAGAGAGAGAAGCAAACACATATCATGTCACGGATGGGGTTTCCAGACCAGGAAAGTATCTCAGGAAACACCTGAGGATGTAGGACCATCTAGGAGCTCCAGGTCAGCTTTCCTCCCCTCCCTCCCACTGACAGCTGTGGACACCCCCCCAGTTCCCTATCTGGGATGACCCCGACTCACAGCAAATCTGGACCCACAGAAACCCCAGAAGGGCTCCCCATTTGCTCTTCATGATCCCTTGCCCAGTTACTGAGGTGCCTTCACCCCTAATCTGAAGAATATAGAGTCTTGGGGCAGAGAAATTCTGTTCTTACTGTGAGTATGTTCCGCCAGAATCACTGAGTACCAATCACATCTGAGGTGAGTCAACTCACTTAACAGGAAACTCCACCCACGGTGGCCTAGTGAGACTGCAGTAAGGTCAGCAATTTCTCCAAAATTGAGGTTTGGGGGGACAGTGCAGAGAGGTAAAAGCAGTATTTCCGATATGTGAAGTTGTAAAGAATATTTTTTCTTAAATGACTCTATGTAAGAGAAGATTGTGGGATAGTGTGTGAGGAAAGGTAGATGATATTTCTAGAAGAATTGTGTCAGGATGGATTATGTAGAACCTTGAGGAATTATAGGGAAGGATGACCCATTTTTCAAATTGCATAGTTTGGCAGAGATTTTGATAATTCAGTTATGTGAAAATTCTATCAAGGAAAACTATCTGATACATGCATTTTTTATTGCAGAAGTAAATACGATTTCTTGAAGTCAGTTAGAAACCAAGATATATAGTCAGCCTCTGCACAGAAATGATTCCAATAGAATTTGGTTGTTGAAAAACAGGACATGTGTATAATGTTCCTTCTGCCTTAATTTCCACCTCTCCCTTCCTACTGTCCAACTCTTGGACACCCTGTTGACCTACATTTGTTTCTGATCTGGCCACACTTTTTGGCTCAAATTCAGTATTGTATTTCTCCTTTCCTTCTATTTTTGTTCCCTATTTTTTCCTCTTTTTATTCTTGTTCTCTCTACTCTTGAGAAATATATGAAAAGGTAGGAGGTCTGGGGTACTGGAATAATTTCTGGATCAGTGGGTTTGGGGAATTCAGTCATAAAATTTTTTTAAATGAATCCAGGTAACACAGATGTTTTCTGTTGAGCTTCCATGCTCTCAGAGCTCAGTAGCATCCCTATTTCTCTACCTCTGCTCAGAGAATCATCCTCACCATGGATTTATAGAGGTAAGGGCTACAGCTTTCCAAACCTTATATAGAATGACAAAGCTGAAATCTGAGATGAACTTTACACAAACACTGTTACCCTCTCCCCACCTTTGCTGTCTATAATTTGACTGTTCCCCATGCTCTCTGGGCTCCTCTCTTAACTGTTCCATCTTTGGAATCATCAGAAAAGGTCGTCATGTCTTGTAAAGCCTACAGTGCCCCCTAGTGGACTGAAACCATCAACAAAGACCCCTTCAGACCAACAACTGCAGCATCACAAATCCCCAGTCCTGTTCACTGCATGCTTCCTGTTGAAGAAAGTAGTCAGAAAAAAACAGTCACTGCCTAGATTGAATGGAGACTAAAAGTAAACTCTTACTCTTAAAATGTCATTTCATGGAAATTTATGCCTTAAAAAACTGATAAATTTCATCTTGTGCTTTTTTTTTCATTTCTTTAGTTCAAAATAAATCCTTATTTATAGAAGTTGTGGTGTAAATATGCTAATTTATTAAAAAGAACAAAAATTTGCTATTTGCAGCAACAGGGATGGACTTGGAGGGCATTATGTTAAGTGAAATATGTCAGAGAAAGACAAATACTGTATGATATCATTTGTGTATAGAATTTAACAAACACAATAAACTAGTGAATATAACAATAAAAGCAGACTCATAGAGAACAAACTGGTGGTTATTAGTGGGGGCAGGGCCAGTAGAGGGGTGTGAGTGTGGGATTTACAAACAATTGGGTATAAGATAGGCTTAAGGATGTATTGTTATAACATGGAGAATATAGCCAATATTTTGTAATAACTGAAAATGGAAACTAACCTTTAAAATTGTTACCTAGCCATTGTTATGGCTACAGTCCACAGGATCTCAAAGAGTCAGGCAGGACTGAAGCGACTGAGCACACACATACACAAGTGAAAGAAACCAATCTGAAAAGCTACATACCATATGATTCCAACTATATGATATTCTGTATGAAGCAAAACTATGGACACAGTAAAAAGATCAGTGTTTGCAGGGGTTATAGGGAAGAAGGGAAACAATTTTATAGAACACTTTTAAGAAAAGAAAGCCTAACCAATGAATAAGAGTCAAAAAGTTTAATAGTAAAGTTTAACAAACTTGGGCAGCTCAGCTGGTAAAGAATTTGCCTGCAATGCAGGAGACCCCAGTTCGATTCCTCAGTCGGGAAGTTCCCCTCAAGAAGGGACAGGCTACCCACTCCAGTATTATTGGTCTTCCCTGGTGGCTTATACAGTAAAGAATCTACCTGACCTGGGTTTGATTCCTGGGTTGGGAAGGTCCCCTGGAGAAGGAAATGGCAACCCACTCCAGTATTCTTGCCTGGAGAATCCCATAGACAGAGGAGTCTGAGACAGAGGAGCCATGGACAGAGGAGTCCATGGGGTTGCAAAGAGTCGGACACAGCTGAAGTGACTAAACACAGCACAGCACACACAAAGTTTGGGGGAATTCTTTGTGTTGTTCTCAATTCATTAAAGACTAACTTCCACTTCTATGCTGAGTTTAGAAAGTCATCATTGCTTGTCATAAAGAATTGTGGAGAGCATGGCTATTCTTTGCTTACAAGAGACCTCACTCAGGACTCCTGTTTTAGTGCTTCCCAAAACCCTCAACACTCATACATGTGCACTTATGAGGGCAACACCATCTTTCTCAATTATTCAAAGATGATCGGTGCCTTGTTTTCTTAACCTTTGCACAGTTGTTCAGCACGTATTGTGATGCATCTCACACGAGGTCTAGGTTCCTTCTTCAACTATTCTACAAGTCTTCATTCTTCCTTATACTTCTCATCCTCTGAAATTTGTTCATAGCACTCTGTGCTGCTACTCCTTTTCTGTTCTCTGTATTTTCAGGTGTATACCCATTCTAATGTATTTACTATCTTTTAAATAAAGTCTCAGGGGGATAAAGAGATGAGTGTGAAAAAAATCCTTTCCTCTCTTTCCACTGTTTCATTATGTATGAGATTATGTTCCTCCTCCATTCATCCTTTCTTTCTCTATTAAGAATGATAATTTTTGGAGGCTGTGGCTCTCCTATCACATGTCATGCTCTGTCAGGAAGACATTTTGCAGACCACACCTCATCTGGCACACTTTGGTTCTATGAAAGTATAGTAAGGCATAGTAATACCCACCTGGGTGACTTGGAACAACTTGTGGAAGCAGCAGAATATGCAAAACACCACTTCATTGCTTATGAGGTTCACCTTGAAATTACTTTGACCCTGGAAAAAGAACTATTGGTGTCAGAGAGTTTTCAATTTCACTAATAAAGAGTTGAGTATGGGGAATATTCACTTCTTATCCTTATGCTTTAGCCATTTGTATGTTTTTTGTATCAACCAGGGACTAAGAGACAAACAACCATAGGCTCTGTTGGAACCACAGTGGATCCAGGCCCCGTTGCTGCTCCGAGTTTGTGCTCAGCTCCCCCTGCAGTTTCTGTCACTACTGTGTCACTCAGAGCACAGTAGTACACAGTCGAGTCTGACTCTTGGACTGGGGCTTTCTCCAAGTGGAAGGAAGTGGTTTCTGTATTGTATGTGGCTTCAAAACCTTTGTTGGTTCCCTTGCCGTTGGCCTTCGTGGCTTTCAGGAACAGCTCCGGACCTTCTCCAGGATACTGGACATACCAGAAAAGAATGAGGTACCCGGTGGCTGAATAAGTACAGTTCACAGTCAAGGTAGCCCCTTCCAAAAGGGTCACTTGGCCGTCCATCTGGCTCACTGAGTCTCCACGGGTTTGTCCTAGGGGAAAATAAGAGAGTTCTCTGTGATCTTGGGCATAAAACTCTGGGATAAAACTACGCTTAAAGGTTTTGTTGACATAACAGAAGAAAGGATCCAAATTTTTAGAGGCGTTTTTCTTACCCAGCAGGAAGAGTATCACAGTCACTAAGCCTGGAGAAGAGCTCATCTCTAGAGTGTCTCCTGAATAACGTTTTTGACTCTTAACATGAAGAAATGTTGAAGTCACAGTGAGGTTTAGTTTCAGTGAAATTTAGACACACAGGAAATGTGTCTGTGTTAGGAAACTGCACCCCCTGGTGGACAGGGACAGAAATGCGATGCATGTATACCAGAAAGAAAGTGAAGTCGCTCAGTCGGGTCCGACTCTTTGAGACCCCAAGGACTGCAGCCTGCCAGGCTCCTCCATCCATGGGATTTTCCAGGCAAGAATACTGGAGTGTGTTGCCATTTCCTTCTCCAGGGGATCTTCCCGACCCAGGGATCGAACTTGGGTCTCTCACACTGCAGGCAGACTGTTTACCAACTGAGCCACCAGGGAAGCACAGGTATCCTGGTCTCCTCCCTAAATTAGAAAAACGCATCCTTGACTTTATCCATGAGGCACATATCAGTCTTCAGGTGGAGCTTGGAAATCTGATCAACAGCTGTCAACACTTCTCAGGTCTGTTTTGTTCCTAGGACACTACCTGACATGGAAGTTCTTTAACAAAGCATTCCAGGTATTTTTGTAGCTGAGAAGATATCAATTTTCTTAAGAACTTTAATATAGTGTTTTATTTATTTATTTTTTTAATTTTATTTTATCTTTAAACTTTACATAACTGCACCAGTTTTGCCAAATATCAAAATGAATCCGCCACAGGCACACATGTGTTCCCCATCCTGAACCCTCCTCCTTCCTCCCTCCCCATTCCATCCCTCCTGGGACGACCCGGAGGGATAATATAGTGTTTTATATTCTCATGTATCTATTGTGGGCCAACCTATAATCTACTTACTGTCGGAAGAGTTTGTGGCTGATTACAGAGGAAGTAATAAGAAGTTAGGTCATTATTGAGTGAATCTCTGTTTCTCAGCATTGTACCCCAATTTATAGAAGAGTAACTGACAATTATTTGTTGTTTAGTTGCTGAATCAGTCAGGTCTGATTCTTTTGCAACCCTAAGGAGCCCGCTAGGCTCCTTTGTCTGTGGGATTTCCCATTCAAGAATACTGGAGTTGCCATTTTATTCCCCAGGGGATCTTCCCAACCCAGGGATCGAACTTGAGTCTCCGGCACTGGCAGGCAGATTCTTTATCACTGAGTCACCAGGGAAGCCCTGACTGATGTTTATTACATCCTCACTAAATATTTGCTATACCAAAAAAGTAATGAATAAAGGGTCTTTGATTGTGGAATCACGACTACTTGAAATAAAATATTTTCTCAGTCCTAAAATAATATCATTTGTAAGAAATGTTATCTCTCTAATAAAATTTTTAAGGGAAAAAGTCACACTGTCTTATCAATAGTCAAATAATCCTGAATTTCAGAATCATTAAAATGTTAAAATAAAAGAAATATCATAATTGAAATTATCAAATCCTTGTAGAATTATCTAAGATCAATATCTTATTCTCCTTCTTCCTTGACTCTAAGATAAGAGGGTTGGCCTATGTAAATCAGACAAGTACTAACCCTATTATATATTCTTAGTTGATATCTAGCCTCAAAGATACTTTCTATTCCATCTGCCACATTTTGTTGCCAAACTTTAACCAAATACTTTTCCCCCAGTGTTTGAAACCCTGAAGATGTAGATTTGTGTCAAAAGCTCAGAGCATGAGTTAGGATGCTCTTCTTTCCCAGCTTTTCAAATTGTTAAAGACCTCTGAGCCAATATTCACATGACAGCTGAAAGTAGAATTAATGAGTGAATGACTTAAAATTACACATTCTGGGCCCACCAATAACTTTATGAATCACATTATCCAGAGTTGAGACCCATGAATCTGTAATTTTTGAGAGCTCCCCAAGAAGTTGGGTTGCAGTCAGTCTGATGTTGGTTTACAAGTTTTCATTTGGGACAGATGTCCTAGATCAAGGTAGTTGTCAAAGATCAGGGAGCAACAGGATGTTCCCAGGATTACAAACATACTCAAAACCTCTCTTTTTTGAGTACCAGCAGCAAAAACAAGCACTTCTTTACCTCTCTTTTTATGACCATTCATTTTATAAAACAAAACCTCTGAGGAGTATCAAGATGAAGTTCTAAGAGGCATTCATGTTCTGTAAAGCCCTGTAACCATAAATCCCTAAACACACAGATGGAAGCTTAGCTCATTCTGTTCCTGGGAGTTCACTCTTCTCAGATTCACATCAAGGAATTTCATGAGTCCAGAGTCAGCACATGAATCATTTCCCAAATTCAGATTTAAATTTAAAAAACCAGGCTCGATACTGCTTGGATTCACACATCCCTTCCTTTCTTCTCTACCTTCCAAATCACATAGTGAGAAACTGCCTCAAAAATATGCCCAAAGGAAATTCTGGAAAATTAGTAACAAACTTCTGTTCTGGTAGGTGAGTTTCCCTGGCAGCTCAGATGGTAAAGAATTTGCTGGCAATTCTGCTATATAGAAAGAAGGCAAACTAGGTTGTAATGATGTAGGACTTAAATGTATAGCACACGGATGCAGATAGTTGTTATCTCTACTTTAAAAAAACATAGTTTAAAGCCAATGAGTACATATAGGAGAAGTATTTTTGCATTTCGGGGTCATAAAAGAAGACTTGTACAACACTGAAGAAAAATATTTGCTATATTTTTGAATGTTAATGGCTTTATTAGTACATAGTTTTCTTTAAAACAAATTGTACCTCCTTAACTTAATAAGATTGACACATGTATATACTTGTGAAGCCATCACCACAATCAAGATAATGAACAATGCATCACCCCAAAAGTCTCCTCTTGTCTCTTTTTAGTCCTCTCAGTCCTCTCTTCACTTCCTACTCCCATTTTCAAGCAACATTTCTCTCATAAAATAGTTTGCATATTCAGTAATTTCAAATAAATGGTATGATAAGTGCCTTTGATAACTTCTTTCATTCAGGGTAATTATTTTAAGATTCTTCCATGGTTATTATAATCATGTTTCATTCCTTTGTATTGCTGAGTAGTATTCCATTATATGGATATGATTTATCTATACATACATTTATCTATTCACCTATTGATAGACATTTAGGTTAGTCCTAGTTTGCGGCTGTTCCTGGAGAAGGCGATGGCACCCCACTCCAGTACTGTTGCCTGGAAAATCCCATGGACGGAGGAGCCTAGTGGGCGGTAGTCCATGGGGTCCCTAAGAGTCCGACACGATTGAGCGACTTCACTTTCACTTTTCACTTTCATGCACTGGAGAAGGAAATGGCAACTCACTCCAGTGTTCTTGCCTGGAGAATCCCAGGGACGGGGGAGCCTGGTGGGCTGCCGTCTATCGGGTCGCACAGAGTCGGACACAACGGAAGCGACTTAGCAGCAGCAATAGCAGTAGTTTGCGGCTGTTACAAATAAAACGGCTATGAATATGTGTGAATAAGATTTTTTATAGTCATACTTTCATTTCTTTTGGGTCAATATTTGGGAGTGGAATGACTGGAGCCTATGTTAGGTGTATATTTGGCTTTTTTTAACTTTCTTTTTTTTTTCTAGTAACGTTTTGCAAATTCCCTTGGATTTGATACAGAGATAATTATGCTGTCTCTGACTAAAGGTTTATTCACTTCTTCTTTTCCAAACTGTAAGACTTTTGTTCCTTTCTCTTGCCTTATTGCACTGGCTAGGACCCTTAGTACAATATTTAGTACAAATGGTGAGAGTCAAAATTCTTCCCTTATTCCTGAAATCTGAAGGAAAGCATTCAGTCTTTCACCATCAAGTGTATTTGATGTAGATTTTTTGTAGAGGACCTTTATTAAGTTAATGAATTCCCTTAAGTCCTAATTTGCTGGGAGTTTTTAATCAAGAATAGATACTGAGTTTTGTCCATTGGTTTTTCTGTACCTACAGAGGTTACTGTCATTAATCATCTGTGACTTGTTAATCTCTGTGGATACATTACTGATAAACAGTCACAACAAAATATTAAAGAAGATGTCACTCTATCATCTTACAAATAGTAAAACAAAGCTATCTAGAAACTTAGAGTTAATAGTTTTGAACACAGACCTGTCTAATAGCAAAAATCTGTTCCCTTTTTCTGCTATAGATTCTTTTCAGAGAAATTTTGAGAGAGAGAGGGCAGCAAAATTACTTCTCGAATCTTTGAAATATTTTAAGACAGTCTTTTAATAGGTTCTTTTCTTATGCAAATTGAGCTAATTAAATAATTATAGATTTGGCCCTTTCACTGAAAGAGGAAAGAAACATAAAAAATACTCATGAACTTGTTTACAAAACAGAAACAGACTCACAGACGTAGAGAATGAACTTATGGTTTCCAAAGGAGAAGGATGGGGGAGAGATAGTTAGGGAGTTTGGAATGGACATATACACACTGCTATATTTAAAATGGATAACCAACAAGGACCTAATGTATAGCACAGGAAACTCTGCCTAACATTACGTGGCAGCTTGGATGGGATGGGAGCTTAGGAGAGAATGGATACATGTATCTGTATGGTTGAATTGCTTTGCTGTCCACCCTGAAACTATCACAACATTGTTAATCAGTTATACTCCAATATAATATAAAGTTTTAAAAAAATATATTCATGCTGAAATTCAGAAGAGGACCATGAGGTAGTGCCTTGACCATTCCTTTCAGACTACTAATTACTTGGCACCTGAGGAGCAATACACCATACCCAGGGCAACAAACTCTTCTAGGTTTCTGTAAACCACTACAATTCTGAAACCTCATTCATGACTACTGATCACTCTATTTCTCTTTCCCTTGAAACTGACATGTGATAAAGAAGTCTAGAGCATAGTTTTTCAGACTAACCAGGATAAACGTTTCTCAATAATTTAAAAATTGTACTGCCATGTGATCCAGCAATTATACTTCTGATTATATTATATTCAAAACACTTGAAAGAATTTGGATATATAACCCAAACACTGAGATATCCATATATCCATGTTTCTACCAAAAGATGGAAGGAATCCAAATGTTCATCAACAGATGAATGAGTAGAAAAAAGTAGTGTATATGTACAATGGAATATTATTCAATCTTAGAAAGGTATTAAAAAAACTACAACATGGATGAAATTTGAGAACATTATAGTAAAAGACAAGGCTGTGGTCCTAGTGTGACTAGATTGACTAGTTTTCTGTGAGTATGGTTTCAGTGTGTCTGCCCTCTGATGCCCTCTTGCAACACCTACCATCTTACTTGGGTTTCTCTTACCTTGAGTGTGGGGTATCTCTTCACGGCTGCTCCAGCAAAGTGCAGCCAATGCTCCTTACCTTGGACAAGGGGTATGCCTGTGGGGCAACCCAAGATGGGTAGGTCATGGTGGAGAAATCTGACAGGATGTGGTCCACTGGAGAAGGGAATGGCAAACCACTTCAGTATTCTTGCCTTGAGAACCCCATGAACAGTATGAAAAGTCCAAATGATAGGATACTGAAAGAGAAACTCCCCAGGTCAGTAGGTGCCCAATATGCTACTGGAGATCAGTGGAGAAATAACTCCAGAAAGAATGAAGGGATGGAGCCAAAGCAAAAAGAATATCCAACTGTGGATGTGACTGGTGATAGGAGCAAGGTCCGATGCTGTAAAGAGCAATACTGCATAGGAACCTGGAATGTCAGGTCCATGAATCAAGGCAAATTGGAAGTGGTCAAACAAGAGATGGCAAGAGTGAATGTTGACATTCTAGGAATCAGCCAACTGAAATGGACTGGAATGGGTGAATTTAGCTCAGATAACTTTATATCTACTACTGTGGGCAGGAATCCCTCAGAAGAAATGGAGTAGCCATCATGATGAACAAAAGAGTCCAAAATGCAGTACTTGGATGCAATCTCAAAGACGACAGAATGATCTCTGTTCATTTCCAAGGCAAATCATTCAATATCACAGTAATCCAAGTCTATGCCCCAAACAGTAATGCTGAAGAAGCTAAAGTTGAACGGTTCTATGAAGACCTACAAGACCTTTTAGAACTAACACCCAAAAAAGATGTCCTTTTCATTATAGGGTACTGGAATGCAAAAGTAGCAAGTCAAGAAACATCTGGAGTAACAGGCAAATTTGGCCTTGGAATACAGAATGAAGCAGGGCAAAGACTAATAGAGTTTTGCCAAGAAAATGCACTAGTCATAACAAACACCCTCTTCCAACAACACAAGAGAAGACTCTACACATAGACATCACCAGATGGTCAACACCAAAATCAGATTGATTATGTTCTTTGCAGCCAAAGATGGAGAAGCTCTATACAGTCAGCAAAAACAAGACCAGGAGCTGACTGTGGCTCAGACCATGAACTCCTTATTGCCAAATTCAGACTGAAATTGAAGAAAGTAGGGAAAACCACTAGACATTCAGGTATGACCTAAAACAAATCCCTTATGATTATACAGTGGAAATGAGAAATAGATTTAAGGGACTACATCTGATAGATAGAGTGCCTGATGAACTATGGACTGAGGTTCGTGACATTGTACAGGAGACAGGGATCAAGACCATCACCATGGAAAAGAAATGCAAAAAAGCAAAATGACTGTCTGGGGAGGCCTTACAAATAGCTGTGAAAAGAAGAGAAGTGAAAAGCAAAGGAGAAAATGAAAGATATCAGCATCTGAATGCAGAGTTTCAAGAATAGCAAGAAGAGATAAGAAAGCCTTCTTCAGTGATCAATGCAAAGAAATAGAGGAAAACAAGAGAATGGGAAAGACTAGAGATCCCTTCAGGAAAATCAGAGATACCAAAGGAACATTTCATGCAAAGATGGGCTCGATGAAGGACAGAAATGGTATGGACCTATCAGAAGCAGGAGATATTAAGAAGAGATGGCAAGAATACATAGAACTATACAAAAAAGATCTTCACAACACAGATAATCACGATGGTGTGATCACTGACCTAGAGCCAGACATCCTGGAATGTGACGTCAAGTGGGCCTTAGAAAGCATCACTATGAGCAAAGCTAGTGGAGGTGATGGAATTCCAGTTGAGCTATTCCAAATCCTGAAAGATGATGCTGTGAAAATGCTGCACTCACTATGCCAGCAAATTTGGAAAACTCAGCAGTGGCCACAGGAAAAGGTCAGTTTTCATTCCAATCCCAAAGAAAGGCAATGCCAAAGAATGCTCAAACTACCACACAATTGCACTCATCTCACACACTAGTAAAGTAATGCTCGAAATTCTCCAAGCCAGGCTTCAGCAATATGTGAACCGTGAACTTCCTGATGTTCAAGCTGGTTTTAGAAAAGGCAGAGGAACCACAGATCAAATTGCCAACATCCGCTGGACCATGGAAAAAGCAAGAGAGTTCCAGAAAAACATCTATTTCTGCTTTATTGACTATGCCAAAGCCTTTGACTGTGTGGATCACAATAAACTGTGGAAAATTCTTAAAGAGATGGGAGTACCAGACCACCGGATCTGCCTCTTGAGAAATCTGTGTGCAAGTCAAGACGCAACAGTTAGAACTGGACATGGAACAACAGACTGGTTCCAAATAGGAAAAGGAGTTCGTCAAGGCTATATATTGTCACCCTGTTTATTTAACTTCTATGCAGAGTACATCATGAGAAATGCTGGACTGGAAGAAACACAAGCTGGAATCAAGATTGCTGGGAGAAATACCAATAACCTCAGATATGCAGACGACACCACCCTTATGGCAGAAAGTGAAGAGGAACTAAAAAGCCTCTTGATGAAAGTGAAAGTGAAAGTGGAGAGTGTAAAAGTTGGCTTAAAACTCAACATTCAGAAAACTAAGATCATGGCACCCGGTCCCACCACTTCATGGGAAATAGATGGGGAAACAGTGGAAACAGTGTCAGACTTTATTTTTCTGGGCTCCAAATCACTGAAGATGGTGACTGCAGCCATGAGATTAAAAGAGGCTTACTCCTTGAAAAGAAAGTTATGACCAACCTGGATAGCATATTCAAAAGCAGAGACGTTACTTTGCCAACAAAGTTTCATCTAGTCAAGGCTATGGTTTTTCCTGTGGTCATGTATGGATGTGAGAGTTGGACTGTGAAGAAGCCTGAGCAGCGAAGAATTGATGCTTTTGAACTGTGGTGTTGGAGAAGACTCTTGAGAGTTCCTTGGACTGCAAGTAGATCCAAGCAGTCCATTCTGAAGGAGATCAGCCCTGGGATTTCTTTGGAAGGAATGATGCTAAAGCTGAAACTCCAGTACTTTGGCTACCTCATGCGAAGAATTGCCTCATTGGAAAAGCCTCTGATGCTGGGAGGGATTGGGGGCAGGAGGAGAAGGTGACGAGAGAGGATGAGATGGCTGGATGGCATCGCTGACTTGATGGACATGAGTCTGAGTGAACTCCGGGAGTTGGTGATGGACAGGGAGGCCTGGCATGCTACGATTCATAGGATTGCAAAGAGTCGGACACGACTGATCTGATCTGATCTGATCTGATAGTAAAAGAAATGTCACAAAATGACCAATATTTTATAATTTGACTTATATGAGTTATCTAAAGTAGTCAAACTCATAGAAAGAGAAAGTAGAACAGTATTGGCCATGGGTTGGAGGGACAAGGGAATGAGGAGTTAGCCTTTTTTTTTTTTTTTTAATTTACATTTTTGGCTCCACATCGAGGCATGGGGAATATCAGTTCCCTGACCAGGGATCAAATCTGTGCTCCCTGCATTGTAAGCATGGAATCTTAATCACTGGACTACCAGGGAAATCCTGAGGAGTCAGTCTTTAATGATTATAAATTTTCCATTTTCAAGATGCAAATAGTGCTAGAGATGGATGGTGCTTGCTGAACAACAATGAAAATGTACTTAGTATCACAGGATTGAACACTTAAAATAGTTAAAGTAGTAAAACTTAATGTCAAAATGATAAAAACTTAATTTAAAAAAATTTAAGGGAGTATTTTAAGAATTCTACTTTACACATCTGCTACCAAATGCAAATATAAGAGGGAGTTATAATACAAGACCACTTATCAATCATCCATTACCATTCAGATTTTAAGGTGCTGAGAAAATGAGATTAGAGGTAGGAGAAAATTGGAGACAAGGGTATTTTGGACTATGTTAAACTGATTGAAAAAGAGGACCTAGGAGGCGGTCCTAAGATGGTGGAGGAATAGGATGGGGAGACCACTTTCTCCCCCACAAATTCATCAGAAGAACATTTAAACGCTGAGTAAATTCCACAAAACAACTTCTGAATGCCCGGCAGAGGACATCAGGCACCCAGAAAAGCAGCTCATTGTCTTCAAAAAGAGGTAGGAAAAAATATAAAAGACAAAAAAGAGACAAAAGAGGGAGAGACGGAGCTCCATCCCAAGAAGGGAGTCTTAAAAAGAGGGAAGTTTCCAAACACCAGGAAACACTCTCACTGCTGAGTCTGTGGCGAACCTTGGAAGCACAGAGGGCAACATAACAGGGAGGAAAAATAAATACATTAAACCCCACAGATTATGAGCCCAACGGTAACTCCACCAGTGGAGAAGCAGCGCAGATGCCTGCATCTGCCACTAACAGGCGCGGGGGCTGGGCAGGGAGGCACGGGCTGCATTGCTTAGAGTAAGGATTGGGCCCGAATGCCCCAAGGGTAATCAGAGAGAACTTACTTGGGCTAGCAAACCAGACTGTGGGATAGATACCACGCAAAAAGCTCTAACCTAAAACACCACCAGGACCACGCACAGAACAAAGGACTGAACAGAATTAGCTGGCTGCAGACCATCCCCCTCCTGTGACAGGCAGCCAGAGCTTGAAGGGGGCAATTGCAGCCCCAGAGAGACATTATCTACCAAACTGCAAGCAGGCTTCTTTGCTAACTAAGACTTCTTGGGGTTCAGAACAGTCATCATCCACCTGAGAAAGTGCGCTGATTGTACACCCAGAAAACCGAGCAGCAGGGACAGGAGAAGGGATAAGTTGCAGTGACCGCGCTCCAAACACCTCATCACCTAAGCTGCTCAGACCTGGCAAGGGCACAAAACGCAGGCCCAACAGAGTCTGCGCCTCTGAGGACTACCCAAATGCCTGAACCTAAGTGGCTTAGACCTAGGAGGTGCATGCAGCCCAGGGCCGGCCTTGGACGGTTCCCGGTGGAGCAACCTAGAGCCTGAGCTGTGTGGGCAGGGAGGGTACACGCGCCGTGAGTGGGGCAGGCCCAGCGTGGCTGAGACACTGCGAGCACACGCTCGTGTTATTTGTTTGCAGCATCCCTCCCTCCTCACAGCACAACTGAACAAGTGAGCCTAAAAAAAAAAAAAAGTGTCCACCACCACCCCCCTTGTGTCAGGGCAGAAATCAGACACTGAAGAGACCAGCAAACAGAAGAAGCTAAAACAGAGGGAACCGCCTTGGAAGTGACAGCTGCAATAGATTAAAACCCTGTAGTTGGTACTGACTACATAGGAAGGGGCCTATAGATGTTGGGAAATATAAGCTGGACCAAGGAACTATCTGACGATGAACTGACCCCACACTACCCACAACACCAGAGAAAGTCCTAAATATATTTTTACTATTTTTAAGATGATTCATTTTTTTTAACTTCTTTAAATTTTTAAGTACTCTATTACTCCTTTAATTTTCATTTTTATAACCTACTATTACTTTTCAAAAAAAAAAGACCCTATGTTTTAAAGCAAACTTCATATGTGTGTATATATATATATATATATATTTAATAATTTTTGTGACTTTGTTTTTTTATTTTACTTTTTATTTTCTTTAATATTGTATTTTTGAAAATCCAACTTCTCTAGATTTTTAATCTTTGCTTTTTGGTATTTGTTATCAAATTTCTACCTTTAAGAACCCAATTTTCAGTACCCATTTTTACTTGGAAGCGAGATTACTGGCTTGACTGCTCTCTCCTCCTTTGGACTCTTCTTTTTCTCCACCAGGTCGCCTCTGTCTCCTCCCTTCCCCTTCTCTTCTCTACCCAACTCTGTTAATCTCTCTGTGTTCCAGATGGTGGAGAACACTTAGGGAACTGATTACTAGCTGGATCTGTCTCTCTCCTTTTCATTTCCCCCTTTTATCCTCCTGGCCACCTCTGTCTCCTTCCTGCCTCTTCTCTTCTCTGTATAACTCCATGAACATCTCTGAGCGGTCCAGACTGTGGAGCACACATAAGGAAGTGATTACTGGCTAGCTTGCTCTCTCCTCTTTTGATTCCACCTCATCTCATTCAGGTCGCCTCTAACTCCCTCCTCCCTCTTCTCTTCTCCATGTAACTCTGTGAAACTCTCTGGGTGTCCCTCACTGTGGAGAAACTTTTCGTCTTTAACCTAGATGTTTTATCAACGATGCTGTATAGGAGAAGTCTTTAGACTACTGTAAAAATTAGACTGAAAACCAGAAGCAGGAGGCTTAAGTCCAAATCTTGAGAACACCAGAAAACTCCTGACTCCAGGGAACATTAATCAATAGGACCTCATCAAATGCCTCCATACCTACATTGAAACCAAGCACCACCCAAGGGCCAACAAGTTCCAGAGCAAGACATACCACACAAATTCTCCGGCAACACAGGAACACAGCCCTGAGCCTCAATAAACAGGCTGCCCAAAGCTACTCCATAACTATTGACATCTCATAACTCATTACTGGACACTTCATTGCACTCCAGAGAGAAGAAATCCAGCTCCACCCACCAGAACACCGACACAAGCTTCCCTAACCAAGAAACCTTGAAAAGCCACTGATATTACCCAACCCACAGCGAGGAAACTCCACAATAAAGAGAACTCCACAAACTGCCAGAATATAGAAAGGCCACCCCAAACGCAGCAATATAAACAAGATGAAGAGACAGAGGAATACCCAGCAGGTAAAGGAACAGGATAAATGCCCACCAAACCAAACAAAAGAGGAAGAGATAGGGAATCTACCTGATAAAGAATTCCGAATAATGATAGTGAAAATGATCCAAAATCTTGAAATTAAAATGGAATCACAGATAAATAGCCTGGAGGCAGGATTGATAAGATGCAAGAAAGGTTTAACAAGGATCTAGAAGAAATAAAAAGGAGTCAATATATAGTAAATAATGCAATAAATGAGATCAAAAACACTCTGGAGGCAACAAATTCTATAATAAGGGAGGCAGAAATAGGATTAGTGAACTAGAATATAGAATGGTAGAAATAAATGAATCAGAGAGGAAAAAAGAAAAACGAATTAAAAGAAATGATGACAATCTCAGAGAACTCCAGGACAATATTAAACGCTACAACATTCGAATCATAGGAGTCCCAGAAGAAGAAGACAAAAAGAAAGACCATGAGAAAATACTTGAGGAGATAATAGTTGAAAAGTTCCCTAAAATGGGGAAGGAAATAATCACCAAAGTCCAAGAAACCCAGAGAGTCCCAAACAGGATAGACCCAAGGTGAAACACCCCAAGACACATATTAATCAAATTAGCAAAGGTCAAACACAAAGAACAATATTAAAAACAGCAAGGGAAAAACAACAAATAACACACAAGGGGATTCCCATAAGGATAACAGCTGATCTTTCAATAGAAACTCTTCAGGCCAGAAGGGAATGGCAAAACAAACTTAAAATGATGAAAGAAAATAACCTACAGCCCAGATTACTGTACCCAACAACGATCTCATTCCAATATGAAGGAGAAATCAAAAGCTTTACAGACAAGCAAAAGCTGAGAGAATTCAGCACCACCAAACCAGCTCTCCAACAAATGCTAAAGTAATATTCCCTAGACAGGAGACACAAAAATGGTGTATAAACTCGAACCCAAAACAATCAAGTAAATGGCAATGGGATCATACTTATCAATAATTACCTTAAATGTAAATGGGTTGAATGCCCCAAACAAAATACAAAGACTGGCTGAATGGATACAAAAACAAGACCCCTACATATGTTGTCTACAAGAGACCCACCTCAAAACAAGGGACACATACAGACTGAAAATGAAGGGCTGGAAAAAAGATATTCCACGCAAATAGAGACCAAAAGAAAGCAGGAGTAGCAATACTCATATCAGATAAAATAGACTTTAACATGAAGGCTGTGAAAAGAGACAAAGAAGGACACTACATAATGATCAAAGGATCAATCCAAGAAGAAGATATAACAATTATAAATATATATGCACCCAACATAGAAGCACCGCAATATATAAGACAAATGCTAACAAGCATGAAAGGGGAAATTAACAATAACACAATAATAGTGGGAGACTTTAATACCCTACTCACACCTATGGATAGATCAATGAAACAGAAAATTAACAAAGAAACACAAACTTTAAATGATACAATAGATGAGTTAGACCTAATTGATATCTATAGGACATTTCACCCCAAAACAATGAATTTCACCTTTTTCTCAAGCGTACACGGAACCTTCTCCAGGATAGATCACATCCTGGGCGATAAATCTAGCTTTGGTAAATAAAATAAAATAAAATAATTCCAAGCATCTTTTCTGACCACAATGCAGTAAGATTAGATCTCAATTACAGGAGAAAAACTATTAAAAATTCCAACATATGGAGGCTGAACAACACGCTGCTGAATAACCAATAAATCACAGAGGAAATCAAAAAAGAAATCAAAATATACATAGAAATGAATGAAAATGAAAACACAACAACCCAAAACCTGTGGAACACTGTAAAAGCAGTGCTAAGGGGAAAGTTCATAGCAATATAGGCATACCTCAAGAAACAAGAAAAAAGTCAAATAAATAACCTAACTCTACACTTAAAGCAACTAGGAAAGGAAGAAATGAAGAATCCAAGGGTTAGTAGAAGGAAAGAAATCTTAAAAATTAGGGCAGAAATAAATGCAAAAGAAACAAAAGAGACCATAGCAAAAATCAACAAAGCCAAAAGCTGATTCTTTGGGAGGATATATAAAATTGACAAACCATTAGCCAGACTCATCAAGAAACAAAGGGAGAAAAATCAAATCAATAAAATTAGAAATGAAAATGGAGAGATCACAACAGACAACACAGAAATACAAAGGACCATAAGAGACTACTATCAGCAATTATATGCCAATAAAATGGACAACATGGACGAAATGGACAAATTCTTAGAAAAGTACCACTTTCCAAAACTGGACCAGGAAGAAATAGAAAATCTTAAAAGACCCATCACAAACACGGATATTGAAACTGTAATCAGAAATCTTCCAGCAAACAAAAGCCCAGGTCCAGACAGCTTCACAGCTTTGAATTCTACAAAAATTTAGAGAAGAGCTAACATCTATCCTACTCAAATTCTTCCAGAAAATTGCAAAGGAAGGTAAACTTCCACCTCATTCTATGAAGCCACCATCACCCTAATACCAAACCTGACAAAGATGCCACAAAAAAAAAAAAAAAAAAAAAAAAAAAACTACAGGCAAATATCACTGATGAACATAGATACAAAAATCCTTAACAAAATTCTAGCAATCAGAATCCAACAACACATTAAAAAGATCATACACCATGACCAAGTGGGCTTTATCCCAGGGATGCAAGGATTCTTTAATATCCGCAAATCAATCAATGTAATACGCCACATTAACAAATTGAAAAATAAAAGCCATATGATTATCTCAATAGATGCAGAGAAAGCCTTTGACAAAATTCAACATCCATTTATGATTAAAAAAAAAAAAAAACTCTCTAGAAAGCAGGAATAGAAGAAACATACCTCAACATAATAAAAGCTATATGTGACAAACCCACAGAAAACATTATCCTCAATGGTGAAAAATTGAGAGCATTTTCCCTAAAGTCAGGAACAAGACAAGGGTGCCCACATTCACCACTACTATTCAACATAGTTTTGGAAGTTTTTGCCACAGCAATCAGAGCAGAAAAAGAAATAAAAGGAAATCCAAATTGGAAAAGAAAAAGTAAAGCTTTCACTGTTTTCAGATGACATGATCCTCTACATAGAAAACTCTAAAGACTCCACCAGAAAATTACTAGAGCTAATCAATGAATATAGTAAAGTTGAAGGATATAAAATCAACACACAGAAATCCCTTGCATTCCTTGGCCACCTGATGTGAAGAACTAACTCATTGGAAAAAACCTTGATTCTGGGAAAGACTGAAGGTGGGAGAAGAAGAGGGCAACAGAGGATGAGATGGTTGGATGGCATCACCGATTCAATGGACATGAGTTTGAGTAGACTCCAGGAGTTGGTGATAGGCAGGGAGTCCTGGTGTGCTGCAGTGCATGGGGTTGCAAAGAGTCAGACACAGGTGAGCGACTGAACTGGACTGAACTGATCTGAAAGACCAATAATTCACACATATTTTTAACTGATTTTTAATTCAGACATTTCTGAATTTCCTTAGTCCATTCCTCTAGTTTAATCTAATCACCAAATGATAAAGATTTTGGTGGTTATATTTGTCTTCGATAAGAAATTTAAATCCAAATTTTCAGGGATAAGAATGTTTTTGATGAGCAATAGCTCTAGACATGGTCTATGAACCTAAAGAAATACTTTCTTGGAATGAGTGTTTCCCCTCTAAACCTACACCTGTGCTGCCACAATACTAACCCCTTCCTGTCTGTGAAGGCAGTTCCCTACCCTGGTCCCTACAGCAGGTGGATGTATCAATTAGAACTCTGGGTTTTGGTACAGGTCCCTCCTACATGCCTCTCACTGTGGGCTCACTCAGTGCACAGAAATACCCTGCAGAGTCCTCCAGCTGTGAAGCTGAGATGGTAAGTGATGAATTTGCTTGCCTTCTGGAAATTCAATGAGTAGCGACCTTCTGCGGCATTTGGCTTGTTATAAGAGTCCTGGGGAATGAAGAAGGTCATCACCCCACTGCTGTGTTGCTTGTACCAGAATAGACCATAAGTTGTATCACCAGTGTCATATGTGCAATCCAGGGTCGCAGTTTCTTTCTCCTGCACTGACTTTGGTGGTTGGTCTTGAGTTACTTTCTGGGCAATACTGCATCCTAGAGGAAAAAATAGATAGAAGTAGACTGTAGCCATGAAATTAAAAAAACACTTGCTTCTTGGAAGGAAAGCTATGGAAAAGCTAGACAGTGTATTAAAAAGCAGAGACATTAATTTGCCAACAAAGATCTGTATAGTCAAATCTTTGGGTTTTCCAGTAGTCATGCATGGATGTCAGAGTTGGACCAGAAAGAAGGCTGAGTGCTGAAGAATTGATGCGTTCAAATTGTGGTGCTGGAGAAGACTCTTGAAAGTCCCTTGGACTGCAAGGAGCTCAAACTAGTTAATCCTAAAGGAAATCAACCCTGAATATTCATTGAAAGGACTGATGCTGAAGCTGAAGCTCCAATACTTTGGCCACCTGAGGCAAAGAGTAGACGTATTGGAAAATACCCTGATACTGGGAAAGATTGAAGACAAAATAAGGGTGCAGCAGAAGATGAGATGATTAGATAGTACCACGGACTCAATGGACCTGAATTTGAGCAAACTCCAGGAGATAGCAAAGAAGAGGGGAGCCTGGCGTTCTTCAGTCCATAAGGTTATAAAGAGTAAGACACAGCTTAGCTACTGAACAAAAACAATAGAGATTTATGAATAAGTGATGTTGATAAAGAAATTCTACTTTACACTCAGCTAGGCTTCCTTCCCAGGGTACCCTTAAGACTGCCTGTTCCTTTGGTCCTTAGGTCACAGAGGAAGCACAATCCCATCAAGACCATCCTTACCTAAACACAGTGAAGCCACGACCACCTTCAGAAGGCTGGAGAGAAGCATGTTTCAGCTCTTCCACTAGATGGAAAATATCTTCAATGTCAAGGCTTTGCAAGGTGAGGTGAGCTTGGCAGGGTGAGGGAAGAATTGCTGGGTATGTGCTGCTGCTGCCCCACAACAGGAAACAGGGGTGAGTTGATGTTGCAGGTTGAGTAGCAATTTGATGTAGTTAGTTCAGTAGCAAGTTGATGTGGGTTACATCAACTTCTGTATGAACCAGGTGAGAGTCCTACTCACCCCAAACTTCCTTTTGTTTTAACCAGTTCTTCAATAGATAGCAATTACATCTTAAAATAAACACGAGTTAAATTTGATATTGCAAAGAAGGACCCCCCCCCCACACACACACACACACAATGCTGTATTGGGTCATTGCTTCTGTGAAAGAAATGAGTGAGTAGCTCCTATTTGAAAATATTATCTGTAATGTATTATGGAAATAATATAAGACAGACTAACTATGCATCCTCACCTCTGTGTTCAGTTCTTCCACCTAAGGTAGAAACAAATCACTTTATGGTAAGAAGGCAAAGCACTTTAGCTCTTTTATTCTGCCTATTGTTACAATAATGCTTCTCCTCACTATCAATATTTTCAGTTGCCCATCTTGGGGCCAAAGCAGGAAAATCGAATCATCCTTTTCTAAAGAGTTTAGGCTGAGGTTGCAGAGATTGACTCCTGTCACAGAAATCCCCTTTTATTCTCTACTAATTTTGACAGTCCAGCTCTGTAGATATCTTAGTTTTGTCATTAGGTTCTCAAGCCTTTGAATTTATATTCATCCCATTAACTCAACTGGGACCGTAAACAAGCCATACCAAAGTGTTATATATCCTGTATGCCCAGCTCTAAAAGAAGTACATAGCAGGTGATCTCATACACCTCCATAAGACAGCTAACCCTAAGATCACCATTGATTCCACCCCCAACCCTACACCTGTGCCACCACATCCCTAACCACTTCCTGTCTGTAATAAATCTTTGTGTATGAATATAACAGGAAAGCCATGCCTAGAGATATGACTCTACATCATGGCAAACAACAAAGACCCACTGCCTATCACAGCCTATTTCTTGATAAATTAGCCAAAATTTATCTTCCCCCGATAGCTCAGCTGGTAAAGAATCCACCTGCAATGCAGGAGACCCTGGTTCATTTTCTGGGTCAGGAAGTTCCACTGGAGAAGGGATAGGCTACCCACTCTAGTATTCTTGGGCTTCCCCTGTGGCTCAGATGGTAAAGAATCTGCCTGCAATCCGGGAAACCTGGGTTCAATCTCCGGGTTGGGAAGATCCCCTAGAGAAGAGAAAGGTTATCCACTCCAGTATTCTGGCCTGGAGAAATCCATGGACAGTATAGTCCATGGGGTCACAAAGAGTCAGACATGACTGAGTGACTTTCATTTCACTGTTCACTTCACATCTTCCTGTCTCAGTAATGACAGCCTCAGCAAAATTGTTTGAAGAACCTTTAGATTTTGAAGTGGAATCTCTACTAAGTTTATTGGAACCACATACAATAGGAATTGTTCTCTAATTTAAAAACACCCAACTTTTTCTAACAACTGGTTGACTAAATATGAAATATCATTCATTTCTCTTCATATTATTTAAGTCTTTTAAACTTCTCAATTAAAGGATCTCATGGCTGTATTCTGTTACCCAAAATACATCCATACCCAGAACAATTCTTTGGACAGTCTCATATCAAACTCTGCATTTGTATTTTTTTAATTTTTGGAATGAATTAGGTATGGGCGGGGGGTGCTTCCCTGGTAGCTCAGCTGCTAAAGAATCTGCCTGCAATGCAGGAGACCACAGTTCAATTCCTGGGTTGGGAAGGTGCCCTGGAGAAGGGATAGGCTACCCACTCCAATATTCATGGGCTTCCCTGGTAGTTCAGTCAATAATCTGCCTGCAATGTGGGAAATCTGAGTTTGATCCCTAGGTGGAAAGATCCCCTTTAGAAGGGTGTGACAACCCACTCCAATATTCTTGCCTGGAAAATCCCAGTGGACAGAGGAGACTTGGTGGGCTACAGTCCATGGGGTCGAGAAGAGTCGGACACAACTGAGTGACTAAGCACAGCACAGCACAGGAATGGGGAGTTTGTCGTTACAAAAGGAGAGCACAAGGGAGTTTTGGGGAGCTGTGAAACTGTTCCGTGTCATCCTGTGATGATTTCATGATCTCTACAATGGATTAAAATTCAAAATAAACAGAAATATAAATAAAAAATAGTCAAATTTTCTATGTAATTACTTAGGAATTAAGATTTAAAGTACTGAACTCAAAATAGCAAAATAGGAACCTTCTACCATCTTTTCACCCCACCAAAAACACCAATTTTCATAGTCATACTCCAAGGGAGCTTTGAGAAGTTCAGAAATCCAGCAGAGAAGTTCCAGCACACTGTCTGACGTCAGACACACTGAAGAGGGTTAGGGGAACAATTTCACATTACCTTCATCACTCCTCCCCTCAAAGCACACAGCTGGGCTCCAGGGGAAACATTCTTGACCTGCGATTTCTCCACAGAGGAAAGTGAGGGCCTGTGAGTGAGCATCTGCTCTCCAGCTTTGGGAGAACCTGCAGAAAAGACTCACCCCTTTCTCACCTCACCCAGAATACTTTGGTGTGCTTCTCAGCTGGGTAGTGGGGAGCACCTGGGAACAGCAGCCGTATCTCCAGGAGGGCATTAAAATGGACACGTTTCCTACAACCAAGGCGCTGGCTCCATCAGGACTGCCCACCAGTCCCTGGATGCCTTGCCTGCCAATCATCAAAAGTGGCCCAGGGATACCAGCCATCACACAACATCTGACTCAAACACCACCTCACCCTGTCACTGCTCCCAGGTCGCAAAGAACAGCCAGAGTGAGGCTTTGCAGATGCCTAGTGAGCATGTGCAGAAGGCGGCCCCACTCTGCTGGCCTGGAAGAAACAAGACAGGTGTAAGCAGCCAGCATCCCCCGAAGGAAAGGAAGAAAAAGGGAGGCTATCAACACCCAGACTGGCCTCCTAGGATCAAGAGAAGGCCATGAAGTTTGCAGTAAATTGTCCAGACAGGAGAAAGCAAATACACCATTTGATTTGCAATCATTTGAACATGACATTTTCAAATCACTTTCTATCTTACTTTTCCTCAAATATACAAAAAATATATACTATTACTGGGCACTAAAGGAAAACACATGTCACATTTTCTCAATAAGAAAGTGGTCAATGCACATAAAGGGGATGTCAAACAATGTAAATTGTAATTTATTAATATTTCTCATAGAGCTATTTCAAAGCTGATGCTTGGAAACAGGACAATGAAATGGGAATGCTCAGTTCAATATTTAATATTAAGTGGAAAAAGATACTAATCAAGATAGGAATTTATAAAAAGAGTAAACTGAATATTAGCAACATTGTGCGATCATAGAATTGTCAATATCATATTAATTATATAAAGCATTTTCTTATATTTGGCATGCAATTTGTATAATCAGAAAAATATGCTGTCTTCAAAGCACAATATTTTTAAAATCCATACATAATAAGGATTGTGATATGGATAACAGGGGGAGTATTTATAGAAGAGGAGTCTGAATGGCAAAATTTAAAGTTGGTCTTACAATTTAAAAATAAATCAGTAAATTACTAACTCTCTTCAAGAATTCAGTAAGCAACAGGTATCCAACAACATGTTCTAACCCTTTCTAGCTACCCTTAAGCCTAATATTCTTATCCAATGCTTTTTATGGCTTCCCTGATAACTCAGTTGGTAAAGAATTGCCTGAAATGCTGGAGACCCCGGTTCGATTCCTGCGTCTGGAAGATTCCCTGGAGAAGGGATAGGCTACCCATTCCAGTATTCTTGGGCTTCCCCTGTGGCTCAGCTGGTAAAGAATCTGCCTGCCATGTGGGAGACCTGGGTTTGATCCCTGTGTTGGGAAGATCCCCTGGAGAAGGGAAAGGCTACCCATTCCAGTATTCTGGCCTGGAGAATTCCATGGACTGTATAGTCCACAGTGTAGCAAAGAGTTGGACACGACTGAGTGACTTTCACCTTCTTTCACATGTTTTTTATGACTAGCACATCAGTTTCCACCTGCAGACAAACAATATAACATTTGTCATATTTGAAGGTTGCACCAAAGGAAGGTGGCTGCCCCAGTCACAGGTTTCAGTACAGACAGAAGATGCTTGGGAAGCACTGTGTACTTGCTGCACAGAAGTAGACAGCTGAGTCTCCAGCTTCAGTGGTTGCGATGTGCAGGGAGAGATGTTTGGCTGTCTTATTCAATAAAACAGTCAGTCTCTGGTCTTCCTCTTTGGCCTTATTTGAACGAATAGCTATAAGGAGCTGGGGACCTTTTCCAGGTTCTTGCTTATACCAAGGGAAATACTCTGAGTTACCATCTGTATAAGTGCAGGTGATAACAGAGCTGTTTCCCTCCTGGACACTCAAGGTAGGACTCTGCTCCACCTTGTTTCCAAGGCTGACACCTATGGAGAAAGTAGAAGTCAGAGAAAGGTTGTTAGATTACTTAGCTCTAGAGTTTACTTTCCCTTTTCTACAATAACTAGAAGAAACCTGAATAAAGCCAGTCTTGGCATGTAAAGAATATCTACTAATACACTCTATTTCCCTTAAACCCTCAACTCACAGTCCAGCTGCAGCCACAAAAATGTGATTAAAGCTCCAATGGGTATCTTCATTATTTTTCCTATTTAGAATCAAGTGTGGACCTGCAGTCTCTGGCCAGGAGAGCTGCTTCTGTTAACAAGTGATCCCTTCTTTTCTCTAGTGGTTTCTTTCATTGTCTACCCAGCCAATAAGAAAAAGGCTCTGCTTCTGCCCCAAGCCTACCTATCCATTCAGAACCCACTCAATGAACCCTCCACATGTTCTGATCAGCAGAGGTGCACCACCATCTGGTGGTCACATCTCTACCTACTGAACTCTCTGGTTAAATGTCTGTCTCATACCTGTGCCTATGAGGGACTCTGATGCATAAAAACAGCAAAGGTCACAAATTATGTCTTAGATTGAAAATTTAAATGCACAGTAAGAATGTAGAGATTAAGATTTACACCTCTGCACACAACAGAGTCATTTTTAGTAAGTTAGAAGGAGGTAGATGCTGTTGCTCTTTATCCAATGATGGGCCTGATATTAGTTTTGAAATTAGAAAAGCACCATGATTCATTCTTAAACATAAAAATATAAAACTTTCCTTTTCAGCCTGTATACCATGCTCTTTTGTCTACTATGGGTAGAAAATCTTTCTAAAAGGAACATGTAAGCCAAAGAAGAGTATAAGAGAAAAAAGATCATTTGATATTCCGAATGCCTATTATCTTAGATTGTGTTCCTCTAAGCCGGTCTTGCCTGTTAACTGTGACTGTAGTTAACAATACTGTACTTTTCATTTGAAAGTTACTCGGAGTGCAGACCTTAAATAACTCACCATAATAACAACAAGACAAAAACCCTGGTAATTATGTGCAGTGAAAGATGTGTTCACTAACCTTATCAGTGTTATCACTTCAAAATATATACATGTATCAAATCATTATATTAGACACCTCAAACTCACACATATCTTTTTTTTTTAATTTTATTTTATTTTTAAACCTGAAACACTGTATTAGTTTTGCCAAACATCAAAACGAATCAGCCACAGGTATACATGTGCTCCCCATCCTGAACCCTCCTCCCTCCTCCCTCCCCACACCATCCCTCTGGGTCATCCCAGTGCACCAGCCCCAAGCATCCAGTATCATGCATCGAACCTGGACTGGCAACTCGTTTCAAACTCACACATATCTTAAAAGCAGTGAATGACTCAGCCTTAGTGGAATTTCTTCCAGAGTATGAGTATGAGTCAATTCTACTGGCATGCTTCTGCTGCCTTGGCCATCGCTGGCTCAGAGTCTATATTCTATTATTTTTCTTCCAAACTCCACTACAATGTTGTTTCCCCAAGTCACTGACAGTGACATTTCCCCAATAAAATGTTCTTTCCCCAAGACATTTCCCCTTAACTTCTGTGAGCTTCCAGAATTATCTTCCTCTGCCAAAACCACTTTGATTACTTAGAATTTTCTGGTTACCTCTATGAGAATAAATCCAAGAAAGTCTCAATATTGCCTGTGTCTTCTAGAGAAATAATGCAAATATAAGATTGACCCTAAAGAACCTGTCATAAGAAATGGTCCCTGGGCAACCAAGACTACCTCATTTCCAGAGGTAGAAGCCCCTCTCCTGTGATTTGGATTCTCTGGTCCTGTGGATTACAAAGAATAAATTAACCTCTGTTCCATATCTCATACCTTTAAAAACTTACACAGCTATGGTGAAGAATATCTACTCTCTATATAAATATGTATATTTATTAAAATGTGCAGGTTTTATGTGTGTTAAACTTCTTGCATTGCAAGCAGATTATTTACCATCTGAACCACCAGGGAAGCCCAGGTAATACACAAAGTTTGGAACAACTTTTTATGTGATGTTCTTAATTCATCAAAGACTAACTTCCACTTTTCTTCTGGATTTAGAAAGCAATTATTGCTTGTTATAAATTCCCTGGTGGCTCAAACAGTAAAGAATCCGCCTGCAATGCGGGAGACCGGAGTTTGATCCCTGGGTCAGGAAGATCCCCTGGAGAAGGGAATGGCAAGCCACTCTAGTATTCTTGCCTGGAAAAATCCCATGAACAGAGGAACCTGGCAGGCTACAGTCCATGGGGTCGCAGAGTCAGACATGACTGAGTGACTAACACTACTATAAAGAATTGTGGAGAGCACTGGTGTTCTTTACTTATAAGTAATCCCACTCAGGCCTCCTATTTCAATGCCCGCCACAAACCTTTAACCCACACATACACAGGCACTCGCAAGAGCAACACCATCTTTCTCAACTATTCAAAGATAACTTGTCCTTCTTTTTTAAACTCTTCCACAGCACACATTGTGACACCTCTCACACTAAACCTAGGTTTCTTCTTCGTCTAGTCTGTAACACAAGCTTTAATTCTTCCTTACACTTCTCACCTTCTGAAATTTTATTGACATCACTATGTGCTGTGATCTCCTTATCTATTCTTTTTGTGATTGCAGGTTTATACCCTTTCTGATTTCTTTACTATCTTAGAGATAAGTGTGTATTATTAATCTACTATGTTTATACAAATTTCAGAGAAAACATTTTATTGCACAACATTTTGTATTGTTTTAAGTATACTTTGACCAAACCTAGGTCTCCCGCATTGCAGGCAGATGCTTTATCCTCTGAGCCACCAGGGAAGGGTTATGTTTATACAAATTTCAGAGAAAACATTTTATTGCACAACATTTTGTATTGTTTAAAGTATACTTTGACATGCATTTTATTTATAAAATTTTTAAAATAAAATTCACATTTAAACCAATCTAATAAAAAATTAACTAGATATAAGCCAACAATGCATAACTAATATATACTAGATTTAAATCAACAGTGCATAACAAAAATATATTAATGTTATGACTATAGCTCATTCATAAAGCCTACAAATACAGCCTTTGAAAAAAGTAGAAGAAAATTTCCATGAAGGTTGAAGAATGAAGTAAACAAAAATATTTTAGAAGCAGCAGGCATTTCAAGGTCAATAACATTTTTAATCATTCTTACCATAATAGCCACTGCAGAACCAGAAAACATATGTTGTTTACTTCTGTGCTTAAAACTTTCTTCCAGGCAACAAAAGTACTCTAGTGTGCCAATAAACAGATGTTAGTAAATAGGATTGCACCAATATTTGAAAAGACCAGCACTATATTTTCAGTGCAATACAGAGATTGATTGCTCTATTATTCTTTTTAATATACTATCTTCTCTTACTTCCTTATCTTTCACAATTTCAAGATTATTACAAAATACTCAATATTTTGCAAAGCTCTATAAGGGAAAATCTGAAAAAGAATACATATACTATGTATATAACATATTATACTCATGTCCATAACAATTACTTTGCTGTACACCTGACACTAACACAACACTGTATATCAACTATACTTCAATTTAAAATTAAAAGTTTTTTAAAAGTCATGGTTTTTGGAGACTGTAGCTCTGCTAACACTCCTCCTGCATGCTTCGTCAGGAAGACACTATGCAAATGACACCTTCTCTGGTGCACTCTGGCTCAGTATATTGTATACAGTATAAAGTATATTGTATACTAAAAATATAATAAAACTCGGTAAAGCAAAACCCATCAAGTTTGCCTGAAACAACCTGCGGGGCATGGATTTTGACTGCAAGGATGAGCAAGGGACTATTGCATTGTTTATGTGGTTTAACCTTGAAATTACTTTGGTCTTTGTTAAGGAACCATTGGTGTCAGACAGTATTTAGCTTCACTAATAAGAGGTTGGGTAAAGGGAAAGTTCCCCAGTGATGCAGTGGTAAAGAATCCACCTGCAATGCAGCAGACCCAGGTTAGATCTCTGGGTCAGGAAGATACCCTGGAGGAAGGCATGGCAACCCACTCCAGTATTCTTGCCTGAAGAATTCCATGAACAGAGGAGCCTGGAGGGCTACAGTCCATGGGGTCCCAAAGAGTCGGACATGACTGAAGTGACTGAGTACTCACACAAGGGAAATGTTTACTTCCTGTTCTTATGCTCTAGACATTGGTATGATTTTTGTATCAACCAGAAACTGAGCGACAAACCACCATAAACTCTGCTGGGACCAGAGGGGATCAGAGACACTCAGCATCCAGGCCCCATTGCTGCTCAGAGTTTGTGCTCAGCTCCCCCTGCAGTTTCTGTCATTGTGTCTCTCAGAGCACAGTAGTACACAGCTGAGTCTGACTCTTGGACTGAGTCTTTCTCCAAGTGGAAGGAGGTAGTTTCTGTATTATATGTGGCTTCAAAACCTTTATTGGTTCCTTTGTCATTGGCCTTCATGGCTTTAAGGAGGAGCTCTGGACCTTCTCCAGGATACTGGACATACCAGAAAAGATTAGGGTACCCAGAGATTGAATAAGTGCAGTTTATAGTCACAGAAGTCCCTTCTGAACGACTCACTTGGCCATCCATCTGGGTCACTGAGTTTCCATGGGTTTGTCCTGGGCAAATTATAAAAAAAAAATTCTGTGTCACCTTGGGCATATTTTTCTAGGATAAAATTATGGCTAAAGATTTTGCTGACATATTAGAAGGAAGAATCCATGTTTTAAGAGGCATTTTACTTACCCAGCATTAGCAGTATCACAGTCACTAAGCCTGGAGAAGAGCTCATCTCTGGAGTGTCACCTGAATGAAGTTCTTGACTTTTAAGAGGAAGAAAGGTTGAAATCACAGTGAAGTGACAAATCGAAGCCTGCATTTCACACAGGAAATGTGTTGGTGTCAAGAAGCTGCACCCTGTCGTGGACAGAGAGAGGAATGGGATGTGTGTAACCTAGTCTCCCAAACATGTTCTCATCCCCAGCTTTATTTTTGAGACATATACCAGTCTTCGGGGCTTCCCTTGTAGCTCAGTCTGTAAAAATCCTCCTGTAGTGCAGGAGACCCGGGTTTGAACCCTGGGTTGGGAAGATCCCAACCCATTTTTTTGGAGAAGGAAATGGCACCCCATTCCAGTATCCTTGCCTGGAAAATGTCACGGACAGAGGAGCCTGGTGGGCAGCAGTCCATGGGGTCGCAAAGAGTTGGGCACAACTGAGCGACTAACACTAACACTATACCAGTCTTCAGATGGCACTTGGAAATCTGAACAAGTTGCTCTAACCTCTTAGGCCTATTTTGTTGTTAGGCCTCTACCTGACAGAAGTCCTTTAACAGAACATCCCTAGGGTATGTCTGTAACTGAAAAGATACCAATTTCCTTGAGCATGTTAAAACAGTCCTTTACATCGTCATGTATTCCATGTGAGCTAGTCGTAATTCATCAAATACCAGAAAAGCATTTGGGGTTGAACTTAGAAGAGGTAATAAAAAACCAAGTCATTACCGAGTGATTCTTTACTTTTTGACACTGTACCCTAATATGTAGAGCAGTCAACTGAGATTTATTACATCACAAAATATCTGTCCAATTAAACAAAAATGATGAATAAACAATCTTTGAGGAATCACTACTTTTTGAAATGCACTGTTTCCTTGGTTAGTTGGTTTAGTCACTAAGTCTTGTCCAACTCTTGCAACCACATGGACAGTAGCCTGCAAGGCTCCTCTGCCCATGGGACTCTCAGGCAAGAATACTGGAGTGGTTTGCCATTTCCTTCTCCAGGGGCTCTTCCTGACCCAGGAATCAAACCCGGATCTCCTGCTTTATAGGCAGATTCTTTACCAACTGAGCTATGAGGGACTAATCCTAAATTATACCAATTGTAAGGAATTCTATCTTTTAATAAAATCTTTTAAGGAGGAAAAGTCACATATCTTACTAATAGTCATGTATTCCTGAATATAAAAATCATTTGAAAATGAAAATATGAATCCTAGTCAGAAAGAAACACCATAAATTGAATTTATGAAATTCTACTTGATGTTCTGATATGAATATCTTATTGTCTCACAGTTTCAAGCTGGCTAAGTATTAGTCATTTAGTCCTGTCTGATTCTTTGTGACCCTATTGACTGTAGCCTGTCAGGCTCCTCTGTCCATGGAATTCTCCAGGTGAGAATACCAGAGTGGGTTGCCATTCCCTTCTGCAGGGGATCTTTCCAACCCAGGGATCGAACCTGTGTCTCCCTCATTGCAGGCAGATTCTTTACTGTCTGAGCAACAAATACTAATCTTACTAAATCCTACTAATAATACACTCAGTAGATATCTAATCTCAAGTACACTTTTGATTACTTAATGTAATAAGTAATAAGCAAAATGTAATACCAACATTTTGATGCCAAACTTTAACCAAACAAATTTCCTCCACCATGTCTGGAACCCTAAAGATGTGAATTTCTGTCAAAAGCCTGGAACTTGGGTTAGGACTGTTCTTTCTCAGCTTTTCAAATTGTTTAAGACCTATAAATTGATATTTATACAACAGCTGATGATAGAATCAATATGTGCATGATTTAAAATTACAGATTCCGGATGCACCACTAATTTCATGAATCATTTTTTCCAGAATTGAGACTTGTGAATTTGTAATTTTGAAAGCTCCCTAGGAGGTTTAGTTGAAAACAGTCCAACAAAATTTCATTTGTGATCAATGTCTAGACAAAGATAGTTGCCAAGGTTCAGGGAGAAAGCTGTGGGCTCAGAATGGGAAAATGTTTCCATGACTACACTATGCTAAGTCACTTCAGTTGGGTCGGACTCTTTGTGACCGTATAGACTGTAGCCCACCAGGCTCCTCTGTCTATGGGATCCTCCAGGCAAGAATACTGGAGTGCATTGCCATATCCTCCTCCAGAGGATCTTTCTGACCCAGGGACTGACTCTCAGGTTGGTTCTTTACCACTAGCGCCACCTGGGAAGCCTATGACTATACAAGTTGTGTTAAATGATTCTTCTCTGTGAAGTACCAGCAGCAAAAAGAAGTCTTCTTTAGCTCACTTTTTTTTTAGCTGGCTTTTTATGAATGTTCATTTTATTAAAAAAAAAAAAAGAAAGAAAGAAACCAAAAAACCCTGAGGGCTATCATGATAAAGTTCTGGAGAAGGAAACAGTCCCTAAAGCCCCTGTAATCATTAGTCCCTAGACACATAGATGGAAGCCTAGCTCAGTTTCTTTCAGGGAATTGACTCTCCACAGTTTCAGATCAGGGCGTTCCATGAATCCAAAGTCAACATGTGACTGGTTTCCCATATTCCAATTAAGTAGGAAAAGCAGACTCAGATAGTTGTTGGCCTCACATATTTCTTCCATTCTGCTTCACCTTCCAAATCACATTGTCAGAACCTGCTTCAAAATTATGCTAGAAAGGAATTCAGGAAAAGCAGCTAAAAACTTTTATTCTGACATAAAGGGGGAAAGCAATACGGATTTGATGATGTTGAGTTGAAAAACTAAGTATAGAATGCACGGATGCAGAAAGTTGTTATCCACGCTTAAAAAGAAAACATATTTTAAGGCCAGTAAGAATGTAGAGGACAAATATTTGCATTTGAGTCACACCAGAAGCCTTGTACAACAATGAAGAAAGATATTTGTTAAATTTGGATTTTAATGCCATTATTAAAGCATAATTTTCATAAAAATATACTGCACTTATTCAAAGTAAGCTTTCATAAGATTAGAGAAATATGTGTGTATTTCTCTAATCTTAAAATTAATCATAAAAATATATGCATAATTGTGGAACCCTCATCACAATCAAGACAATGAACTGTGCATCACCACCAAAAGTTTCCTCACATCTCTTTGTGGTCCTCTCGACCCTCTCCCCACCTCCTTGTTATTAATTAGTTTACATATTTTATAACATGATATAAATGGGATAATGTATACTTTTTGTCTAGCTTCCTTCATTCAGCATAATTATTTTAAGATTCTTTCATGGTTATAAATATCAATGGCTTATTCTTTTGTGTTGCTGAGTAGTATTCCATTATATGGATACAAAACAATTTTCTTATCTATTCACCTGTTGATGTACATTTAGGTTAGTCCCAGTTTAGGGCTGTTACAAATAAAGTTGTTATGAATATGTGTGAATAAGGTTTTTTTTTATAGACATGCTTTCATTTCTCTTGGGTAAATGTCTGGGGTGAAATGGCTGAATCATATGGGAGGTGTATATTTGACTTTAACTTTCTTATTTTTTCTGGTAGATTTCTTTCATAGATCCATTGGATTTTATACTCAGACAATTATACTATCTGTGACTAAAGATAGGTTCACTTTTCCTTTCAAAACTCTTTGCCCTTTGTTTCTTCCTCTTGCCTTATTGCACTGACTAGAACCCTTGGTACAATATTAAATACAAGTGCTAAAAGCCAAAATTATTCCCTTTCTCTTGTCTTTATTCATGAAGCCTGGTTCTTTCTATACTGCTACTTTATTTAAACCATGTTTGACCTGTACAGAATCATCATAGTTGTGAGACTTCCACAAGATTATGAGAGGTCCATGGACAGAAAGGAGAATAATTTTCGGATGCACTCCAGAAATCTGAAGCATCTATACATCTCATAAATTTGAACCACAGTTACTGAGAGGGTAACAGGCAGGAAGGCCAGGGGTCTCCAAATGGAGGACATAGCCTGCAAGTGTCAGACATTTTTCTCTCTCTTAAGCGGCAGGAGGAAACAAACTAACAATATTTTTTTCCTTCTCTATACAAATTTAAAGAGAGGTTTCTCTTAAAATACTGTGTTGCCATAATGACACTAGAGATAACCAATGCCTTTTTCTTATGGAAATGTTTGTCTTAAGCTATGCTAATGTACTACGCCTTTACCCCAAACTCTGTCTCCAAGTCGGTTCCGCCTCTTGGCCCAAAACCTACTTGACAAACCAGTATGTTATACTCAGATATTGTTCCCCTAATCTATGTAAATGAAACTATTTGTATGGTGGTCTGTCCTTCTTTAAGATTCAAGTTAATTATTTTATGGCCCAAGATAAACCATTTGGTGCCATTCTAAATTTTAAGACATTCCTTTCTTTCATTAACAGACTGCTAGTGACTATATAACATCCAGCTGAAGACTAGCAAGGGGGTACTCTTTCTGCCCCCTTCTGATGCCTATGTCAGAAGCTTTCTCTATCTCCTTTATACTTTAATAAAACTTTATTACACAAAAGCTCTGAGCAATCAAGCCTTGTCTCTGGCCCCGGATTGAATTCTTCTCCTCCGGGAGCCAAGAATCCTGGTGTATTCGCGTGATTCAACAACAACCTTTCATCTTGGGGGCTCGTCCGGGATCCTTCAGGACAAGGTAAGGATGCTTGGAGCTTTAGTTCTTTGTTCTCTTAGCGAACACGTTTTCTGCTGTGCTTTACTAACTCTACTGTGTGCTTGTGTGAATGAATGGCAGGCCCTGCGTGAAGCAAGTAAGGGGCCCTGCTCTGCGGTTCCACAGTGATCTCGTACGGCTTATGGCAGAAACCTGTCGGGGCGTTATACCGACCTGCCAATGCCAAGAGGCACTCAATGTCTCCTTCGAGAACCGACCAGAAATGGGCAAAGCGTGTGGACCGAACTCTCCTTTCTCGGTCAAACTTTTCGGTCTCTTTGACCATTTCATAACTCCTTGAGAATTAGAAGTACTAACCTAATCTATCGGATCATAGACTTTCAAGAGACTTGTGATCTATATTGTTACTGTATACTGTGGCTTAGGTCCCAAACTTGGATTGGTATTCAAGAAAGCGCCTAGCCTCGCTAGGAATCGAAAGTTCGGAAGCTAGATGGAGTTCTAGCTCCCAGAACATCTCTGAGGTTAAAGGTTACGCAGATTGGGACTGCGATGGGTAACGCCGGCTCTTAGTGGATCAGAGGAGGCTGTTATACTGGTGTGGTGATGCTTGGAAAGAACATCTCAGTTTTATGTTCGCGTCGGTCTTATTGTAGTCAGGAAATGCTCAGGGTCGTGCACAGGCACTCAGGTGACGAATGTTTCCCACAGCGGTTTTAGCTTGGGAGGCATTCCGGAAGGTTACTCTGATTCACCCCAGGTGACATCAGAGGCAAACAAGGTTAAGGGTGAAGAGCTGGACGTCAAGTAGGGATGCTATCAAGTCTACCCCTGGTACATCCCCACCCCATCTCGGTGGTAGAACCGGGAGGGACGAGTACGGCGCCTGCGTCGGTAAGGGACAGACTAAGTCCGACCAGGAAGGAAAAGCTTTTGGTGTAACGTCTGTCTACACCCCCATCTAGAGCAGGGAGGGACGCCTCCGGTAGAAAAAATGGCGCTGGTCGCTTTTTTCTCTCTTACAGATGGGAGCTAACAATTCCAGCCTCACTCCTTTGAACTGTATCCTGAAAAACTGGGATAGATTTGATCCCCAGGGCTTAAAGAAGACACACCTGGTCTTCCTATGTGATACTGCATGGCCACGGTATCCATTGGAGGACAGCGAACGGTGGCCAGTTAGAGGGTCTCTTAAGTATAATACTGTTCTACAATTAGACCGGTTCTGTAAGGAACAAGGGAAATGGGTAGAAGTAACATATGTGTTGCCCTTTTTCTCTCTGCGAAATATGCCAGACTTATGTCCTAAGGGTATAGATTTGGGCGTGAAACCTTCAGCTCCCTCCTGTCCTCTTACTTTGCCCCCGTGCTGGGGACTCCAAACTGGGATTCAAACTGCCCACATAGAGGTCCAAACAACTCCTGTCTCAGTACGACCTCAGACTACTCTGGTTTCAGTAGAAACTCAGACCATCGAAGTAAGAGATGAGATGGAGGACAGGAGACAAAGAGAAGAGGAAAAACAGGTTTCTCCAATCTATCCCTGGGATCATATGCGCAGAGCAGCCAGAGAGACTGAGGAACAGCCACAAAAGCTGTTGCCTCTTTATGAAACACCCACCGGGAGAAATAATCAGTCTGTGAGAGTTAATAAGCCTTTCTCTTATCAAGAAATACAAAGAATCAAGGAGGATCTGGGAGACTATTTAGATGACCTAGAAAAATATATTAGAGCTTTTAAAGGTGTCACTCTGCTTTATGACCTCACTTGGAAGGATGTGATGTATATCTTGAGACAAACGCTGACTCCCGAGTAAAAGACTCGAGTTTTGGGAAAAGCGGTTGCTTATGGAGATGAATGGCTTGGTAACGAATCAGTAGAGAAGAGGGAGAACGAGATAGCGGCCCTCCCCACTGAGAATCAGGCGGTCCCAACTATAGAACCAGACTGGGACTACAACACAGCTAAAGAAAGATGAGATCAAAATCATTTTGTTAGATGTATTCTTGAAGGACTTAGGCAGGCACGTTCTAAGCCTTTAAACTATGACAAATTGACAGACATAGAACAGGAGAAGAGAGCTCCTGGTAAATTCCTAGATAGACTGAGAGAAGGCCTTCGCAGATTCACTGAGATTGATCCCGAAAGTGAAGAGGGAAAAGTGATCTTAAAAGATAGATTTCTCACTCAGTCGGCTCCAGATATCCGCCGTAAGCTATTAAAACAGGCGTATGGACCAAATCAGTCTTTAGATACTCTGTTACAACTGGCTCAGACAGTCTATTATGGTAGGAAATATGAGGAAAAGAAAAAAAGGCAAAAAAAGACAAAGGAAAAGGCGGAAGCCTTCGCCATGGCTATGAAAAACGTTCTTAAACAGCCTGAGAAAAGTGCCCAGAGGGGCCCAGGTGAAAACAGATGGGCTTGCTACTACTGTGGAAAGGAGGGGCACCTCAAGCGGGATTGCCCTCAGACATCTAAGCCGCCCCCGGCTCCATGTCCGGTCTGCAAAGGACCACACTGGAAGAGAGACTGCCCCCAGAGGCGTAGGTCTCCCGGGTCGGACTCTCAAGACAATCAGGACTGAAGGTGCCCGGGGGTCCCCACACAAGCTCCCGTCCTAATTACACCTGAGGAACCCTGGGTATTAATAGTTGTGGGGGGCCAATCCGTCGATTTCCTTTTAGATACTGGGGCAACTTATTCTGTGCTCACTGAAGCCCCTGGCCCACTTTCTTCCCGATCCGCTTCCGTAATGGGACTGTCTGGACGAGCCAAAAGGTATTATTTCAGTTATTCTTTATCTTGCAACTGAGATTCTGTGCTGTTTTCACACGAGTTTCTGATTGTGCCAGAATCTCCCTCACCCCTCTTGGGAAGGGATATACTGAGCAAGGTCCATGCCTCTGTTTTCATGAATATGGAGCCCTCCCTTTCTCTCCCTTTAGTTGAACAAAATGTAAATCCTAGAGTATGGGCGGATGGAAAATCTGTGGGTCGAGCTCAAAATGCTATTCCTGTAGTTGTTAAGCTCAAAGACCCGCACGTATTTCCACATAAGAAGCAGTATCCACTGAAACCTGAAGTTAAGGAAGGGTTAAAACCCATCATTAAAAATTTAAAGGAACAGGGACTATTAATTTCCTGTAACAGTCCTTGCAACACTCCTATTTTGGGTATAAAAAAATCAAATGGTAAATGGAGACTAGTTCAAGATTTACGAATAATAAATGAGGCTGTAGTTCCTTTACACCTCGTAGTGCCTAATCCTTATACTCTATTGTCTGAAATTCCTGAACGGGCCAAATATTTCTCAGTAATTGATTTAAAAGATGCCTTCTATTCAGTACCTTTGGCGGAAAAAAGTCAATTCCTATTTGCCTTTGAAGACCCTATGCAGCCAGCTTCTCAATTAACCTGGACAGTTTTGCCCCAGGGATTTCGTGACAGTCCTCACTTATTCAGACAAAGTTTGTCACGAGATCTACAAAACTTTAATAGCTCTGAAACAGTGGTGTTACAATATGTAGATGATATTTTGCTCTGTGCTGAGACAGAGGAAGCTTGTTCGCGAGCCTCAGAAGATTTCTTAAACTTTCTGGCGGACTGTGGTTACAAGGCATCAAGAGAAAAGGCTCAGCTTTGTCAGCAATCGGTTAGATATCTGGGCCTAATCATATCAGAAGGGACTGTCCCCCTTTGAATGTATTTATGGAAGGCCTTTCTTACGCACAGACATTGTTATAGACCCTGAAGCCTTGGAATTAACTAATTATGTAACTCAGCTCTCAGCTTTTCAACAGACATTAACAGAACTCCGGGAGACGACTCCTGACCCAGCCTCCGAGACAAACAAGCCTCTATTTGAGCCAGGAACCGAGGTCCTCATAAAAACATTGGGATCTGGGGGCCCATCCCTCGAGCCTCTCTGGGAAGGTCCTTACCAGGTTATTCTTTCTTCTCCCACAGCTGTCAAAGTGCCAGGAATTGATTCGTGGGTACTTCATACTCGAGTTAAGAGGTGGCACCCTGACCAAAATTAAGTGACTTCATTTTATGTCTTTACTTTCTATGCTCTGACTTTGTACCTTTTAGATGTACCTGATAACCTATGCGAGCTTACTTCTGCTGACTCCAAATGTCCTGAGTCTGCCGTTGGATCCTCAAGACAATGTCTTCCTGTCCTGGGCTCACTCCTATGCTGCATTCCACAATCAGTCTAACTGCTGGGTCTGTGGAGCGCTCCCCTCTTCGTCAGTGGAAGGCTTCCCGTGGTGGACATCCCCACTTCAAAGAAAAGACTTTCTCCAAGTCTGTGAATACCTTCGACAACAATCACATGCGATGCCTCTTCTTCATCTGATGACATTTACCAACCCTAAAATGGACTGGTGCAACACTTTGTACTTTAACTATGGACATAATGTGACTTTTAATTTTGATTTTAACTTGTTTTAATGACTGTTGCCCGCATCTGTAATTGTATAACTGGATTTGTTTCTAGCCGCATGAAAGCTTTTAAGTTACAAATGGTTGCTCAAACTCCTGCTACTGCTGTAGCTTCCTCCGACTACTATTTGGGGCCCCTGGATCAGATATCCTCAATATGAGGATTAGGAGAATATGTTGCCTCATCAATTTAGGGACAACGCCCCTTGTCAGCTCGGAAGTAGTTATGAAATGAGAACGACGCCCCTTTTCCCTAGACAACATAATTCTCCTAAAAGAAAAGGGGGGAATGAGAGGGTAACAGGCAGGAAGGCCAGGGGTCTCCAAATGGAGGACATAGCCTGCAAGTGTCAGACATTTTTCTCTCTCTTAAGCGGCAGGAGGAAACAAACTAACAATATTTTTTTCCTTCTCTATACAAATTTAAAGAGAGGTTTCTCTTAAAATACTGTGTTGCCATAATGACACTAGAGATAACCAATGCCTTTTTCTTATGGAAATGTTTGTCTTAAGCTATGCTAATGTACTACGCCTTTACCCCAAACTCTGTCTCCAAGTCGGTTCCGCCTCTTGGCCCAAAACCTACTTGACAAACCAGTATGTTATACTCAGATATTGTTCCCCTAATCTATGTAAATGAAACTATTTGTATGGTGGTCTGTCCTTCTTTAAGATTCAAGTTAATTATTTTATGGCCCAAGATAAACCATTTGGTGCCATTCTAAATTTTAAGACATTCCTTTCTTTCATTAACAGACTGCTAGTGACTATATAACATCCAGCTGAAGACTAGCAAGGGGGTACTCTTTCTGCCCCCTTCTGATGCCTATGTCAGAAGCTTTCTCTATCTCCTTTATACTTTAATAAAACTTTATTACACAAAAGCTCTGAGCAATCAAGCCTTGTCTCTGGCCCCGGATTGAATTCTTCTCCTCCGGGAGCCAAGAATCCTGGTGTATTCGCGTGATTCAACAACAACCTTTCATTACTACCCCAGCACCTTCTAGAGTAAAACCTGGAGATCCTCACAATAAAAGACAAATACACAAGCAGTAAGTGGAAGCCAAGGTTTTAATATAAATACGGTTGAGAAAAACTCATCATTTTTTTTCTTATACACCACAGAAATAGCCTAAATGCAACATGGAGATTAAAGAAAAGGAATAAATGCTATATCTATAATTTCAGTCAAATTAGAGAGGAATCCAAATATCAGTTAAGAGCTACCAAAATCAGATAAGCTTGCACAAATACATATGTTCTGAAGAGCTATAGTGAGTGAATCATGCCAGGCCAAAAGGAAATCTTTCCAGATCAAATCCATCTGTTAATACAGTTCCAAGTATTAAAATAATCCTTTTTTAAAATATCAGGTTATGGTTTTATTATTGATTTTATTATTTTCCCCTGATCAGTCAGTTTCTGCTTTATCTTTAATTCCTTCACTTTCTTTCATTTTGTTTTATTGTTCACACTAATTTCTTGAGTTATATACTATAGATATTTAATCTAAATAACATTTTTGTACTTGGAAGGAAATTAAAAATAAATATTAAAAAAGGAAGTTAAATTAATTATGTATAGAGACATGAACATGTAGGAATATAGAGAGGGAAATTTGTTTGAAGATAAGGTAAAAACTAAAATACAAAGAAAAAATATTAAAAGTCCTTTACAACTGAGAAAAATTGCATAGTAATCACCTTAGAAAGTAAATATGAGTACCATGGACTCACACCAAACAGACCTAAATCAAACTAATTCAGAAATAGTATAAAACAGCGTGGTCTATAAAAAGAGACATCATTCTGAGAGGACCTTCATTATTGAAAACAATGCCTATAACATAATTGAAGGAAACCAGAATCAGTTCAGTTCTGTTCAGTTCAGTCGCTCAGTCGTGTCCGACTCTTTGCGACCCCATGAATCGCAGCACGCCAGGCCTCCCTGTCCATCACCAACTCCAGGAGTTCACTCAGATTCATGTCCATCGAGTCAGTGATGCCATCCAGCCATCTCATCCTCTGTCGTCCCCTTCTCCTCCTGCCCCCAATCCCTCCCAGCATCAGAGTCTTTTCCAGTGAGTCAACTCTTCGCATGAGGTGGCCAGAGTACTGGAGTTTCAGCTTTAGCATCATTCCTTCCAAAGAAATCCTAGGGCTGATCTCCTTCAGAATGGACTGGTTGGATATCCTTGCAGTCCAAGGGACTCTCAAGAGTCTTCTCCAACACCACAGTTCAAAAGCATCAATTCTTCAGTGCTCAGCTTTCTTCACAGTCCAACTCACATCCATACATGACCACAGGAAAAACCATAGCCTTGACTAGACGAACCTTTGTTAGCAAAGTTATGTTTCTGCTTTTGAATATGCTATCTAGGTTGGTCATAACTTTCCTTCCAAGGAGTAAGCCTCTTTTAATTTCATGGCTGCAGTCACTATCTGCCAATGCAGGAGACACGGGTTCAATCCCTGGTCTGGGAAGATCCCACATGTAATGAAGCAACTAAGCCCGTATGCCACAACTATTGAACTTGTGCTCTAGAACCTGGGAAGTGCAACTATCAAAGCCCATGTGTCCTAGAGCCCCAACTCCATAGCAAAAGAAGCCACTGCTGTGAGAAGGCCGCACAACATAACTAGAGAGTACCCCCCCCCAAAAAAAAGAAAAAAAAAAAACTAGAGAAAGCCCTCATGCAGCAATGAAGACCCTGTAGGCCTAAATAAATAAATTTAAAAAATTTAAAAACAAAACTGCTTGCATTTTAACCCAAGTTCTGTCACCCTGCAAACACCACTTTACTTAACCCTCTCAGGGCCTCAAGCTTCCTGAGTGGTTACAGGGGAAAACAAAAGTGCTTATCTCAAGTCATTAGACTTCTGAAATGAGTCAAGGCAAGCCAAGAGACTGTCAGAGGTCCTGGTGTGTAGGACAACAATTAATCACTTTAAAATTACTGTTTTTTTTTTTTTTTTTAGAACATATCATAGGTGACCCCATATACCTACAAAGGACTGTGATTGCAGTATTATTGACGGTAATGAAAATTTTCTCTGCATAAGTATGTTAAAAGTAAGGCCATGCTCTAGAAATATTATTCATCATCATGGCAAATAACAAAGACCCCTGGCCTATTATTCTACCTCTTGATACAGTAGCAAAAGTTTATCAGCCTTGTCTCAAAATAACAGCTGCTGCTGCTGTTGCTAAGTCGCTTCAGTCGTGTCCAACTCTGTGCGACCCCAGAGATGGCAGCCCCCCAGGCTCTGCCATCCCTGGGATTCTCCAGGCAAGAACACTGGAGTGGGTTGCCATTTCCTTCTCCAGTGCATGAAAGTGAAAAGTGAAAGTGAAGTTGCTCAGTCGTGTCCGACGCTTCGCAACCCCATGGACTGCAGCCTATCAGGCTCCTCCGTTCATGAGATTTTCCAGGCAAGAGTACTGGAGTGGGTTGCCATTGCCTTCTCCAAAATAACAGCAGCCTCAGCTAAATTGGTTGAAGTGTTATCAAATCTTGCTCTCAGTTCAGTTCAGGTGCTCCGTCCTGTCCAACTCCTTGCGACCCCATGAATCGCAGCACGCCAAGCCTCCCTGTCCATCACCAACTCCAGGAGTTCACTCAGACTCACGTCCATCGAGTCAGTGATGCCATCCAGCTATCTCATCCTCAAAGAAAGGCAATGCCAAAGGATGGGCAAACTACCGCACAATTGCACTCAATCACATGCTAGTAAAGTAATGCTCAAAATTCTCCAAGCCAGGCTTCAGCAATATGTGAACTGTGAACTTCCAGATGTTCAAGCTGGTTTTACAAAAGGCAGAGGAACCAGAGACCAAATTGCCAATATCCGCTGGATCATCGAAAAAGCAAGACAGTTCCAGAAAAATATCTATTTCTGCTTTATTGACTATGCCAAAGCCTTTGACTGTGTGGATCACAATAAACTGTGGAAAATTCTGAAAGAGATGGGAATACCAGACCACCTGACCTGCCTCTTGAGAAACTTGTATGCAGGTCAGGAAGTAACAGTTAGAACTGGACGTGGAACAACAGACTGGTTCCAAAGAGGAAAAGGAGTACGTCAAAGCTATGTATTGTCACCCTGCTTATTTAACTTCTATGCAGAATACATCATGAGAAACGCTGGGCTGGAAGAAGCACAAGCTGGAATCAAGATTGCTGGGAGAAATATCAATAACCTCAGATATGCAGATAATACCACCCTTATGGCAGAAAGTGAAGAGGAACTAAAAAGCCTCTTGATGAAGGTGAAAGAGGAGAGTGAAAAAGTTGGCTTAAAACTCAACATTCAGAAAACAAAGATCATGGCATCTGGTTCCATCACTTCATGGGGAATAGATAGGGAAACAGTGTTAGACTTTATTTTTGGGGGCTCCAAAATCAGTGCAGATGGTGACTGCAGCCATGAAATTAAAAGACTCTTACTCCTTGGAAGAAAAGTTATGACCAACCTGGATAGCATATTGAAAAGCAGAGACATTACTTTGCCAACAAAGGTCTGTCTAGTCAAGGCTATTGTTTTTCCTGTGATCATGTATGGATGTGAGAGTTGGACTGTGAATAAAGCTGAGTGCCAAAGAATTGATGCTTTTGAACTGTGGTGTTGGAGAAGACTCTTAAGAGTCCCTTGGACTGCAAGGAGATTCAACTAGTCCATTCTACAGGAGATCAGCCCTGGGATTTCTTTGGAAGGACTGATGCTAAAGCTGAAACTCCAGTAGTTTGGTCACCCCATGTGAAGAGTTGACTCATTGGAAAAGACTCTGATGCCGGGAGGGACTGGGGGCCGAAGGAGAAGTATCTCCATTAAATCTGATGGTACCAGGTGCAGTACAAACAGCTCTGCTCTCTGAGTTATACAGTATAACTCTCTGAACACACTCAACATTTTTGTGTCAGTTGGCTGAATAAATATGAAATATTATGAATTTATCCTCCCATTATTCAACTGTAATATATTTCTCAATCAAAGGACTCTCATGATTGCACTTCTGTCATTTAATAAGTGTCCATGTCCAGAACAGATCTTTCAGACATTCTCATACAAATATCTTCACTGATAAGTATTTAATCTTAAAAATTGAAAGGGACAATACCAGGCTGTTTATGCAATAATTACTCCAGATCCCTTTATAAAACTCAATCCTTAGGGGAAGTATAATTAATTCAAGTAGCTGAACTTGTGCATCTCTCATGGGCAAGTCAATTTACCAAAAAAAAAAAAAAAAAAAAATTATATTCAGTGTTGGTCGGTAGTTTTTGAATGCAGTTCATAACTTCCAAATACAATGAAGACAATGAGATTTCCTAACTCTCTGGCTTATCTTAGTCTTGGCATACGTCTTGTGTACTCCAATTAAAATGAACACTGCAGGGGGGTCAGGGGGTGGTTAAGCCAGCAGTCCTAAGATGGCGGACGAATAGGATGGGGAGATCACTTTCTCCCCCACAAATTCATCAAAAGAACATTTGAACGTTGAGTAAATTCCACAAAACAACTAATGAATGCTGGCAGAGGACATCAGGCACCCAGAAAAGCAGTCCATTGTCTTCAAAAGGAGGTAGGAAAAAATATAAAAGATAAAAAGAGAGACTAAAGAGGTAGGGATGGAGCTCCGTCCCAGGATGGGAGTCTTAAAAAAGACAGAAGTTTCCAAAAATCAGGAAAGACACTCACTGCCAAGTCTGTGGAGAGCCTTGGAACCATAGAGGGCAACATAACCAGAAAGAAAAGTAAACAAATAATTAAAACCCACAGATTTACGTGCCCAACAGTAACTCCCAGCAGAGAAGCAGTGCAGATGTCTGCATCCACCACTAGCAAGCGGGGGCTAGGCAGGGAGGCGCGGGCTGCATTGCTTAGAGTAAGGAGGGGCCTGAATGCCCCGAGGACAATCTGAAGGAACTATCTTGGGATAGCAAACCAGACTGTGGGATAGCTACCATGGGAAAAGCCCTGACCTAAGTTTCTCAGATGGTAAAGCGTCTGTCTGCAATGCAGGAGACCCAGGTTCGATCCCTGGATTGGGAAGATCCCCTGGAGAAGGAAATGGCAGCCCACTCCAGTATTCTTGCCTGGAAAATCCCATGGACTGTGGAGCCTGGTAGGCTACTGTTCATGGGTTTGCAAAGAGTCAGACACGACTGAGCGACTTCACTTTCACTTTCACTAAGACACCACCAGGCCCACTCACAGAACAAAAGACTGACTAGAGCTACAAAAATCCCTAACCTAAGACCCCCATCAGGCCCGCTCACACAACAAAGCAGAGCTAGCCAGCTGCAGACCGGCCCTTCCCCTCCCTCCGGTGGCAGGCAGGCGAGGGCAGGCAGAGCCAGAAGGGGGCAGTCGCGGCCCCAGAGAGGCTTCATCTACCAAACTGCAAGCAGACTTCGTTGCTAACCAAGACTTCTTGGGATTCTGGACAGTCAACATCCGCCTGAGAAGGTGCGCCAGTTGTACACCCAGAAAACCGAGCTGCAGGGATGGGGGAGGCGATAAGTCACAGCGACCGCACTTGCCAAACACCTGGTCACCTGAGCTGCTCGGACCTGGGAAGGGCACAAAACGCAGGCCCAAACGAGTCTGCGCCTCTGAGGAGTACCAGAGTACCTGAACCTGAGTGGCTTAAACCTGGGAAGTGCATACAACCCAGGGCCTGCCTCAGACTGTTCCTGGCAGAGCAACCTAGAGCCTAAGCAGTGTTGACAGGGAAAGCACATTCGCTGTGAGCTAGGGCAAACCCAGTGTGGCCAAGACACTGTGAACACATGCCAGTGTTATTTGTTGGCAGCATCCCTCCCTGCCCACAGCACAACTGAACAAGTGAGCCAAAAAATGTCCACCACCGCCCCCTTGTGTCAGGGCGGAAATTAGACACTGAAGAGACCAGCGAACAGAAGAAGCTAAACAGAAGGAACCTCCTTGGAAGTGACAGGTGCAATTGATTTAAACCCTGTAGTTAGTACTGACTACATAGGGAGGGGCCTATAGATCTTGAGAAATATAAGCTGGATCAAGGAACTATCCAAAAATGAACTGACCCCACACTACCCACAACAACACCAGAGAAAGTCCTAGATAATTTTTACTATTTTTACTATCATTCTTTTTTTTTAATTTAAAAAAAAAATTTTAAGTCCTCTATTACTCCTTTAATTTTCATTTTTGTAACATACTATTACTTTACAAAAAAGAGAGAGAGAGAGAGACCCTATTTTTTAAAAGCAAACTTCATATATATATATATATATATTATAATTTTTCTGACTTTTTTTTCTTTAATATTGTATTTTTGAGAATTCAACCTCTACTCTAGATTTTTAATCTTTGATTTTGGGTATTTGTTATAAATTCTGTACCTTTAAGAACCCAATCTTCAGTACCCATTTTTACTTCAGAGCAAGATAACTGGCTTGACTGCTCTCTCCCACTTTGGACTCTCCTTTTTCTCCACCAGGTCACCTCTATCTCCTACCTCCCCCTTCTCTTCTCTACCCAACTCTGTGAATCTCTTTGTGTGTTCCAGATGGTGGAGAACACTTAGGGAACTGATTACTGGATGGATCTGTCTCTCTCCTTTTGATTTCCCCTTTATCCTCCTGGCCACCTCTGTCTCCTTCCTCCCTCTTCTCTTCTCTGTATAACTCCGTGAACATCTCTGAGTGGTCCAGACTGTGGAGCACACCTAAGGAAGTGATTACTGGCTACCTCGCTCTCTTCTCTTTTGATTCCACCTCATCTCATTCGGGTCATGTTAGGTAGGTAAAATAGGGAGAAAGAGTCCAAAATGGTGGGGGCTAAAAGACAAGGAAGGTCAAAGGAAGGTCCGAGGACCAGAGTGAAGACTTCAGCACTCCTGGCTAAGCCCAATTCGCATACGGCAGGCCCAGGTGGAGGAAAAAACATATAAAAGGAGGAACCAAAGCGCTTTCTCACGGACTCTGTCTCCTGCGTGCGTGCGCTCTTTTCTTTCTCTCTCTCTCTCTCACTCTCCTGCTATCTTCTAAATAAAATAGAGCTGTAACACTGATTTGCCTAAGAGCTGTAGCACGGTTTGTCTAAGACCCGAGAGCTGTGACATGCCAAGGGCTTTAATGTCCGTTGCTCCAAATCTTTGTTGTGACGAGACAAAGAACCGAGGAACATACACTTGCGTGACATCTATGGTGCCATGACTCGGATATAACCTGGCTGAAACAACCTCTCCGTGGAAGAGGCCAAGCACAACAGGAGCCCAACTCAGTGAACTCCCGTGCTAGAAGCAGAAGGCGAAGAAACCCAGTGCAGGGGAAGGCCCATCGTGCTGGAAACTGGGACAGCGAAAAATGAACTCAGCAGAAAGCTCACACGGCCCAGTCTCAGATTCCAGAAGACCTCCAGTTAAGGTAAGAGGTCCTCGATCATATGGCTGGAGGGACCTTTACAATCTCTCGTTTCTTGTTTCCTCGAACCTCCCGCGAACAGGCGGGCAGCAGGGGCACAATTGAGGGACTCTGGAAAGGCTACTCCTCAGCATGTCCCAAAGGCACTATCTGCTGAGCCCCAGTAGCTGTTACCCAAGCCAGTGGGGGTTCTTCTGTCCTTTCTCTTCTCTGTGCTAATGAAACTGAGACTAATGAAACTGAGCACCGGTCAGATATTTAGCAAATTTTCCAGCGGGCTATGAAGGGGATTCCTTGGCATGTTTTTCCCACTGCTTTTTCCTCCTGTCCTTCAGCTCTCTCCCGGGACTCAAGCCCGGCCAAAATTAATGAAATTCAGGCTCTGATGTCTCGTTGCAAAAATTCATTGAGAGACTAAGCAATAAGAGGTAGATTTGTTAGGATCCAGAGAGAAGCCTCCCTTCAGGGTGTGAACCATTGCCTAGGGCAAGGGCTGCCTGGCTAGGTTTTGTGAGGGGATGGAATTCATATGCTAATGAGTGAGAGGATCATCCCAACCATTGGGGAACCACCCATTCCTCCCTCTTCTGACCTTGTGCTTGGAGCTGTCTTGCCACCTCTGGGTGTGTCTGTTGGCTTATAGATTGGGGATTAAGGTTTACTTGAATTTGACTTGTCATCTTGGACCCAACTGATTTTAATTGGTTTACATTATACCCTTGTGCTATGTAATTCTTTCAAAAGTTGTGCTCTGCCCCCTTCCCTCCTGTTTCATGCTCTTTTCCTGAGCCCCATCCAGACCCACAAGGCTTCTACAATCTTCTGGAGAGACAACCAGAAAATAGCTGGCCTTGGGAGGGAAATACTCTATAATATCCAACCCCTAATCCTACCCAATACTGGTCACACTGGAGATCTTGGGGACACCCAAACTCCAATCCGGGGGGTCCCAGGAGGTCATCACGCCTTGACCTGCCTAGGGGTCAGTCTTCAAAAGGTTGTCACGCCTCAACCTGTTCGGGGATCCTTTAGTCCCAGGGGTCCCAGGAGGTCGTCACGCCTCGACCTGCCCAGGGACCCAATCCTCGGGAGGCCGTCATGCCTCGACCTGCCCGGGGATTTGATCTCTAGGAGGCTGTCATGCCTCAGCCTGCCTGGGGATCTGCACCGTGACCCGGGGACGTCTGGGTCTCAGGTTGCAACAGTTCTGGGTAGGATAAGCTTCAGAAAGACTCACCCCTAAGGAAGTCTACCTATGGAAACAGAAAGAAGCCTATTACTTGTGGGACTGTGCCCAGTCTCTGCAATAACTCAGGAGCCCAATGAGAACCCCATTGCCTTTCTGGAGAGGCTAAAAGAGGCACTCCAAAAGTTTACCATCCTGGACTTAGACTCTTATGAGGGACGGGTGATTTTAAAGGACAAATTCCTGTCCCGATGTGCATCAGATATCAGAATTAAGTTACAGCAGCTACAACAGCAGGACCCTGCTGCCTCTTTAGATGAGATGGTCCAGACTGCCACCAATACCTTTTATAACAGAGAACAGGAGAAGGAGGCCAAGGCCCAGGGGAAGGAGAGAAAGAAAGAGACAAGGCATGCCCAGATGCTGGCTGCCCTCCAGAGAAGCCCTATGGCAAACCCCGAGTCCTTGAGGGACAAGGCACGAGACAGATGCCTGATCTGTAGACAGGCGGGGCCTTGGGCCAAAGAGTGTCCAAACCGTGACAAGTCTCCTAGAATGGCTTTCCACAAATGCCATCAACTGGGACATTGGGCGGCACTCTGCCCTGGGGACCCAAGAGCCTCAAGGTCAAGTGCCAAGCCTACCCTCATGATGGTTCAAGAGGACTGAAGCAGCCCACTCCAGCCAGCCCGCCTGTCATAGATAACCATCATGAGGCTGGAGCCAAGGGTGCAACTGGATGTGACAGGTAGGTCCGAGAATTTCTTGGTTGACACAGGGGCTACCTACTCTGTCTTGATCTCCTACTCTGGAGCCTTCTCCTCCCAAACCTGTACCATTTTGGGTGCTACAGGAAAAGCAACTACTAAAAGATTCACCCGAGCACTTCTTTGTTGCTGGGATGGGCAAATATTTTCCCACCAGTTTCTAGTGGTCCCTGAGTGTCCTACCCCCCTATTGGGAAGAGATACACTCACTAAACTGGGCACCACCCCTGTGATGGGAAGTTTTTCAGCCCCTAGAGCTCTACAGCTCCTGGTTACTACTGAAGAACCCATTACACGTTCAATAGAGAGGGACCAAAAACTATGGGAAGACAAAATTAACCCCCAGGTGTGGGACTAGGGGATTCCTGGACGAGCCCACCAAGCTGAACCAGTCATTGTCCTCCGAGATCCCACTCGGTTTCCTAACCAGAAACAATATCCTCTCAAAAGAGAGGCTCCGGAGAGACTACAGCCTTTAATAAATAAATTCCTTACTTGTGGGCTATTTGTCCCTACCAGTTCGCCATGTAACACCTCAATCCTCTCAGTAAAGAAAAAAGAATGGAACCTGGTGAATGGTTCAAGATCTCCAGATCATAAATGAAGCTGTAGTCCCCATCCATCCCACAGTACCCAATCCCTATGTAATCTTGGGAGAAATCCCACCCAGTGCCAAAAGGTTTACAGTCTTGGATCTCAAAGATGCATTTTTTTGCATACCACTGGCTAAAGAATCCCAATACCTTTTTGCCTTTGAGTGGGAGGCACCAGGAGAAAAACACCAACAGATGACTTGGACAGTATTACCTCAGGGGTTCAGAGATAGCCCCCACCTGTCTGGACAGGCCCTTAGACGGGATCTCCTAGATCTGGACCTGGGACCTAATGGGAAAATATTATAATACGTAGATGACCTACTAATCTGCTCTCCAGCTGAGAAATGTGCCCAACAACATGCAATTCAGGTTCTAAACTTGGCAGAAAGGGGATATAAAGTCTCCCGTGCTAAGGCACAGATGGTCGAGACAAAGGTCACTTACTTGGGAGTTCAGATTACACACGGGTCCAGGAGGCTGTCCTCTGATCGGGTACAAGGAATCCTCCAGTTGCCCTCCCCCACGACTTGAAAACAATTGCGAGCTTTCCTGGGGCTAACTGGTTATTGTAGAATCTGGATACCCAACTTTGGCCTAATTGCCCAGCCCTTATATGAAAGCTTAAAGGGACGAGATGATTCAATCCCACTAATGTGGGGAACTCCTCAAAAGGAGGCAGAGGCTACACTAAAACATGCCTTAACTCAGGCACCTGCCTTGAGGTTGCCAGACCCAGAAAAAGCATTCCAACTTTATGTCCATGAAAGAGAGGGAATATCCTTGGGAGTGCTAACTCAAAGGTTGGGATCTGAGCCCCAGCCTGTAGCTTACTTATCCAAGAGGCTCGATCCAACTACCCAAGGTTGGCCCCCCTGCCTTCGAAATCTTGTAGCTATTGCAATCATGATAGAAGATGCTTTAAAACTCTCCTTCGGGGGCAAACTAACTATTTTTACCAGCCACCAAGTAGAACAACTCCTAAATGGGAGAGGCCATTTATGGATGTCTGATCAAAGAATCCTCAGATATCAAGTAATGCTGATGGAAAATCCAGGCTCCACTATATCCCCTTGTGAGGTTCTTAACCCAGCCACCCTCCTCCCTACCCCCGAGGGCTCTCTCCCATTTCACTCTTGTCTAGAAACCTTGGACCACTGGACAAAACCCCGAGAGGGATTGTCAGAAGATCCTCTGACCAATCCTGAGGAAATCTGGTACACTGATGGGAGCAGCTTTGTCTTGTATGGAAAAAGAAGAGCTGGGTATGCAGTAGTCTCCAATTTTGAGACCATAGAGGCTAAGCCTCTGCCACCAGGTACTTCAGCCCAATTAGCTGAGCTCACAGCCCTGACTCGAGCTTTAGAGCTGGGAAAAGGAAAAAGAATAGCCATTTACACTGACTCCAAGTCTGCCTTTCTGGTGCTACATGCACATGCGGCTGTTTGGAAAGAAAGGGGCCACTTGACCACCCGAGGGTCACCAATCAAATATGGTGATCAGATTCTTCGACTCTTGGAGGCGGTCCTTCTGCCTACTGAGGTTTCAGTCCTCCACTGTAAAGGACACCAAAAAGGGAACACGGAAGTGGCATGAGGGAACCAAGCAGCTGATCAGACAGCTAGGAGAGCAGCATTACAGAACCATGACCTAATAGGGATTGCCACCTTAGTTCCACAGACTAATTTGCCAGAAACTCCTTCATATAATGAAGGTGAGATTCTTAAAGCTAAGAGCGAGGGCTTTCAAGAAGATCATATGGGGTGATTCCAAAAGGAGGGACTCCTTTTTCTGCCTGGAAACCTCCAATGGAAGTTGGTTAACTTCTTACATGCCACTACTCATTTAGGAGAAAAGGCCCTCCAGAGATTACTAGAAAAGTCCTTCAGAGGAACAGGCCTCCAAACAACTATAAGACAGGTGGTCTCCTCTTGTCCCACTTGCCAATTAAACAACCCCCAAGGAGCTCGAAGACCCCAGCTAGCCCAGCGCATCCAACGACGTGGGGCCTACCCAGGAGAGGACTGGCAGATGGACTTCACCCAGATGCCAGTTTCTCAAGGGTATAAATACTTATTAGTTATGATAGATACATTCACAGGATGGATTGAAGGTTTTCCCACCCGGACCGAGAAGGCTGAGGAGGTGGTAAAAAAAACTGCTCCATGAAATTATTCTAAGATTTGGTCTGCCCAGGTCATTACAAAGTGACAATGGGACATCATTTACTTCTAAGGTCACCCAAGGAGTCTCGAAAGCATTGGGCATTACTTATAATCTCCATTGTGCCTGGAGGCCTCAATCTTCAGGAAAAGTAGAAAGAGCCAATCAATTCTTAAAATCAGTGATAAAAAAGATAACCCAGGAGACCTCCCTGGGATGGAAGGAGGCTTTACCAATAGCTCTCCTCCATACCTGCATTGCCCCTAAGTAGCAGGTTGGTCTTAGTCCTTATGAGATGCTATATGGGAGACCTTTTGTTTATGTCAATGACCTCTTCCTAGATCCAGATGTTCAGACCCTCCAGTCTTATACCATAGCCATTGGGCAATTCCAACAGGATATACGCTTGTGGGGTATGAACCAGGACCCAAAAGATTCTAAAGATGTCACCACTATATGCTCCAGGGACTCAAGTCCTAATTAAAGTCTGGAAAGATGGGTCCCCAAATGCTCAACTCCAGCCTACATGGAAGGGCTCCTATCCTGTAATACTTTCTACCCCCACAGCAGTCAAGGTATCAGAACATGACTCCTGGATTCACTACTCACGAGTCAAGCCATGGAGGAAAACAGAAGAGGACACTCAGTACACCTGTGAGCCCCTGGGAGATCTCAGATACCTATTCTGGACTACCAGTGAGTACCATTCTAATGAACACCCCCACAATCTGGTTTCTGGGAATAAGATTTCTCAGGATAACTCTAAAGAGCCAAGGCAACACAGCTTGACAGGGACTGTACTCCAAAACGACAGGAGATAGATCTTCTGATCACTGAACAAGGAGGGCCTTGAGCCATCCTGGCCATGTGAATTTAAAATTGACCAATGTCCCTACTAGTCCTTGTTATGCTATATTGATGATGCCTATGATTATTCCATGTACTGTCAATTGTCTAACCTGTTTTGTCTCTGCCCAGGTCAACCAGCTACAACATGCAATGCCAGTTCAACAAAGATATAAAACTACAGCTGACCACAGAAAATATCACACACTCTTGGACACTGCTATAAGGACTCTGAGGATTGAGACTAGCAAGAGGGGAAGGCCCAATACCCCTCGCTGCCCCAGTTCAGCAGGAAGTAGCCAGAAAGACCTCGACGCCCCTATTCCCAAAGAATTGGGCCTCCCATCTCTTGAGGGGGGAATGTTAGGTAGGTAGAATAGGGAAAAGGAGTCCAAAATGGCGGTGGCTAAAAGACAAGGAAGGTCAAAGGAAGGTCCGAGGACCAGAGTGAAGACTTCAGGCAGAACAAACAGCACTCCTGGCTAAGCCCAATTCACATAGGGCAGGCCAAGGTGGAGGAAAAAACATATAAAATGAGGAGCCAAAGTGCTTTCTCATGGACTCTCTCTCCCGCGTGTGTGCACTCTTTTCTCTCTCTCTCTCTCTCTCACTCTCCTGCTATCTTCTAAATAAAATAGAGCTGTAACACTGATTTGCCTAAGAGCTATAGCACGGTTTGTCCAAGATCCGAGAGCTGTGACGTGCCGAGGGCTTTAATGTCTGTCACTCCAAATCTTTGTTGTGACGAGACAAAGAATGGAGGAACATACACTCACACGACAGGTCACCTCTATCTCCCTCCTCCCTCTGCTTTTCTCCATGTAACTCTGTGAAACTCTCTGGGTGTCCTACACTGTGGAGAAACTTTTCATCTTTAACCTAGATGTTTTATCAATGGTGCTGTATAGATGGAGAAGTCTTTAGGCTACTGTAAAAATAAGACTGAAAACCAAAAGCAGGAGGCTTAAGTCAAATCTTGAGAACGCCAGAGAACTCCTGACTCCAGGGAACATTAATCGACAGGAGCTCATCAAATGCCTCCATACCTACACTGAAACCAAACACCACCCAAGGGGGCCAACAAGTTCCAGAGCAAGACATACCACACAAATTCTCCAGAAACACAGGAACACAGCCCTGAGCTTCAATATACAGGCTGCCCAAAGTCACTCTAAACCCATTGACATCTCATAACTCATTATTGGACACTTCATTGCACTCCTGAAAGAAGAAATCCAGCTCCACCCACCAGAACACTGACACAAGCTTCCTGAACCAGGAAACCTTGACACACCACCCGTACAACCCAACCCACAGTGAGGAAATTCCACAATAAAGATAATTCCACAAGCTGCCAGAATACAGAAAGGCCACCCCAAACACAGCAATATAAACAAGATGAAGAGACAGAGGAATACCCAGAAGGCAAAGGAACAGGATAAATGCCCACCAAACCAAACAAAAGAGGAACAGATAGGGAACCTACTTGACAAAGATTCCAAATAATGATAGTGAAAATGATCCAAAATCTTGAAAACAAAATGGAATCATAGATGAATAGCCTGGAGACAAGGATTGAGAAGATGCAAGAAAGGTTTAACAAGGACCTAGAAGAAATAAAAAAGAGTCAATATATAATGAATAATGCAATAAATGAGATCAAAAACACTCTGGAGACAACAAATAGTAGAATAACTGAGGCAGAAGATAGGATTAGTGAGGTAGAAGATAGAATGGTAGAAATAAATGAATCAGAGAAGGAGGGGGGGGAAAACGAATCAAAAGAAGTGAGGATAATCTCAGAGACTTCTGGGACAATGTTAAGCACCCTAACATTCGAATCATAGGAGTCCAGAAGAAGAAGGCAAAAAGAAAGACCATGAGAAAATACTTGAGGAGATAATAGTTGAAAAGTTCCCTAAAATGGGGAAGGAAATAATCACCAAATTCCAAGAAACCCAGAGAGTCCCAAACAGGATAAACCCAAGGCAAAACACCCCAAGACACATATTAATCAACTTAACAACGATCAAACACACACACACACACACACACAAAACAAATATTAAAAGCAGCAAGGGAAAAACAACAAATAACACACAAGGGGATTCCCATAAGGATAACAGCTGATTTTTCAATAGAAACTCTTCAGGCCAGGAGGGAATGGCAGGACATACTTAAAGTGATGAAAGAAAATAACCTATAGCCCAGATTACTGTACCCAGCAAGGATCTCATTCCAATATGAAGGAGAAATCAAACGCTTTACAGACAAGCAAAAGCTGAGAGAATTCAGCACCACCAAACCAGCTCTCCAACAAATGAAAAAGGATCTTCTCTAGAGAGGAAACACAAAAAGGGTGTATAAACTCAAACCCAAAACAATAAAGTAAATGGCAACAGGATCATACTTATCAATAATTACCTTAAACATAAATGGGCTGAATGCCCTGACCAAAAGACAGACTGGCTAAATGGATACAAAAACAAGACCCCTATATATGTTGTCTACAAGAGACCCACCTCAAAACAAGGAACACACACTGACTGAAAGTGAAGGGCTGGAAAAAGATATTCCATGCAAACAGAGACAAAAGAAAGCAGGACTAGCAATACTCATATCAGATAAAACAGACTTTAAAACAAAGGCTGTGAAAAGAGACAAAGAAGGACACTACATAATGATCAAAGGATCAATCTAAGAAGGAGATATAACAATTATAAATATATACGCACCCAACATAGGAGCACCACAATATGTAAGACAAATGCTAAAAAGTATGAAAGAGGAAATTAACACAATAATAGTGGGAGACTTTAATACCTGACTCACACCTATGGGTAGATCAACTAAACAGAAAATTAATAAGGAAACACAAACTTTAAATGATACAATAAACCAGTTAGACCTAATTGATATCTGTAGGACATTTCACCCCAAAACAATGAATTTCACCTTTTTCTCAAGTGCACACGGAACCTTCTCCAGGATAGATCACATCCTTGGCCATAAATCTAGCTTTGGTAAATTAAAAAAAAAAAAAATGAAATCATTCCAAACATCTTTTTTGACCACAATGCAGTAAGATTAGATCTCAATTACAGGAGAAAAACTATTAAAAATTCCAACATATGGAGGCTGAACAACACACTTCTGAATAACCAACAAATCACAGAAGAAATCAAAAAAGAAATCAAACTATACATAGAAATGAATGAAAATGAAAACACAACAACCCAAAACCTGTGGGTTACTGTAAAAGCAGTGCTAAGGGGAAAGTTCATAGCAATACAGGCACACCTCAAGAAACAAGAAAAAAGTCAAATAAATAACCTAACTCTACACCTAAAGCAACTACAAAAGGAAGAAATGAAGAACCCCAGGGTTTGTAGAAGGAGAGAAATCTTAAAAATTAGGGCAGAAATAAATGCAAAAGAAACAAAAGAGACCATAGCAAAAATCAACAAAGCCAAAAGCTGGTTCTTTGAGAGGATAAATAAAATTGACACACCATTAGCCAGACTCATCAAGAAACAAAGGGAGAAAACTCAAATCAATAAAATTAGAAATGAAAATGGAGAGATCACAACAGACAACACAGAAATACAAAGGATCATAAGAGACTACTATCAGCAATTATATGCCAATAAAATGGACAACATGGAAGAAATGGACAAATTCTTAGAAAAGTACAACTTTCCAAAACTGGACCAGGAAGAAATAGAAAATCTTATCAGACCCATCACAAGCATGGAAATGGAAACTGTAATCAGAAATCTTTCAGCAAACAAAAGCCCAGGTCCAGACAGCTTCACAGCTGAATTCTACCAAAAATTTAGAGAAGAGCTGACACTTATCCTACTCAAACTCTTCCAGAAAATTGCAGAGGAAGGTAAACCTCCAAACTCATTCTATAAGCCCACCATAACCCTAATACCAAAACCTGACAAAGATGCTACAAAAAAAGAAAACTACAGGCCAATATCACTGATGAACATAGATGCAAAAATCCTTAACAAAATTCTAGCAATCAGAACCCAACAACACGTTAAAAAGATCATACATCGTGACCAAGTGGGCTTTATCTCAGGGATGCAAGGATTCTTCAATATCCGCAAATCAATCGATATAATATACCACATTAACAAATTGATTATCTCAATCATTATCCATAGGATTATCTCAATCATTATCCATAGGATTATCTCAATAGATGCAGAGAAAGCCTTTGACAAAATTCAACATCCATTTATGATAAAAACTCTCCAGAAAGCAGGAATAGAAGGAACATATCTCAACATAATAAAAGCTATATATGACAAACCCACAGCAAACATTATCCTCACTGGTGAAAAATTGAGAGCATTTCCCCTAAAGTCAAGAACAAGACAAGGGTGTCCACTTCTCCGTTACTATTCAACATAGTTTTGGAAGCTTTGGCCACAGCAATCAGAGCAGAAAAAAAATAAAAGGAATCCAGATTGGAAAAGAAGTAAAACTGTCACTGTTTGCAGATGGCATGATCCTCTACATAGAAAACCCTAAAGACTCCACCAGAAAATTACTAGAGCTAATAATGAATATAGTAAGGTTGCAAGATATAAAATCAACACCCAGAAATCCCTTGCATTCCTATACACTAATAATGAGAAAATGGAAAGAGAAATTAAGGAAACAATTCCATTCACCATTGCAACGAAAAGAATAAAATACTTAGGAATATATCTACCTAAATAAACTAAAGATCTATATATAGAAAACTATAAAACACTAGTGAAAGAAATCAAAGATGACATGAATAGATGGAGAAATATACCATGTTCATGGAATGGAAGAATCAATATAATGATAATGAGTGTACTACCCAAAGCAATCTATAGATTCAATGCAATCCCTATCAAGCTACCAACGGTATTTGTCACAGAGCTAGAACGAGTAATTCCACAATTTGTATGGAAATACAAAAAACCTCGAATAGCCAAAGCAATCTTGAGAAAGAAGAATGGAACTGGAGGAATCAACCTGCCTGACTTCAGTCTCTACTACAAAGCCACGGTCATCAAGAGAGTATGGTACTGGCACAAAGACAGAAATATAGATCAATGGAACAAAATAGAAAGCCCAGAGATAAATCCACGCACCTATGGACACCTTATCTTTGACAAAGGAGGCAAGAATATACAATCGAGAAAAGACAATCTCTTTAACAAGTGGTGCTGGGAAAACTGATCAGCCACTTATAAAAGAATGAAACTAGAACACTTTCTAACACCATACACAAAAATAAACTCAAAATGGATTATAGATCTAGACATAAGACCAGAAACTATAGAACTCCTAGAGGAGAACATAGGCAAAACACTCTCCGACATACATCACAGCAGGATCCTCTATGACTCACCTCCCAGAATATTGGAAATAAAAGCAAAAATAAACAAATGGGACCTAATTAAACTTAAAAGCTTCTGCACAAGAAAGGAAACTATAAGCAAGGTAAAAAGACAGCCTTCAGAATGGGAGAAAATAATAGCAAATGAAGCAACTGACAAAGAATTCATCTCAAAAATATACAAGCAACTCCTGCAGCTCAATTCCAGAAAAATAAACGACCCAATCAAAAAATGGGCCAAAGAACTAAACAGACAGTTCTCCAAAGAAGATATACAGATGGCTAACAAACACATGAAAAGATGCTCAATATCACTCATTATCAGAGAAATGCAAATCAAAACCACAATGAGGTACGATTTCACACCAGAATGGCTGCTATCCAAAAGTCTCCAAGCAATAAATGCTAGAGAGGGTGCAGAGAAAAGGGAACCCTCTTACACTGTTTGTGGGAATGCAAACTAGTACAGTCACTGTGGAGAACAGTGTAGAGATTCCCTAAAAAACTGGAAATAGAACTGCCATATGACCCAAGAATCCCACTGCTGGGCATACACTCTGAGGAAACCAGAACTGAAAGAGACACATGTACCCCAGTGTTCATCGCAACACTGTTTATAATAGCCAAGACATGGAAGCAACCTAGGTGTCCATCAGCAGACGAATGGATAAGAAAGCTGAGGTACATATACACAATGGAGTATTACTCAGCCATTAAAAAGAATACATTTGAATCAGTTCTAATGAGGTGGATGAAACTGGAGCCTATTATACAGAGTGAAGTAAGCCAAAAAGAAAAACTCCAATACAGAATACTGACACATATATCTGGAATTTAGAAAGATGGTAACAATAACCCTGATGCAAGACAGCAAAAGAGACACAGATGTATAGAACAATCTTTTGGACTCTGGGAGAGGGCGAGGGTGGGATGATTTGGGAGAATATCATTGAAACATGTAAATTATCATATATGAAACGAATCGCCAGTCCAGGTTCGATGCATGATACAGGATGCTTGGGGCTGGTACACTGGTATGATCCAGAGGGATGGGATGGGGAGGGAGTTGGGAGAGGGGTTCAGGATGCAGAACATATATACACCTGTGGCGGATGCATGTTGGTGTATGGCAAAACCAATACAAGATTGTAAAGTAATTAGCCTCCATTAAAATAAATAAATGTATATTTTAAAAAAGAAGAAAAAATGAACACAAAATACAGGAATTATTTGATGTCATCATGCTACTCAAAGAAATTTTGTCATAAAGACAAAGTCTCTCAGCATGAAAGACTCTGAAAAGTATGGGGGGGCGGGAATGATCGAGCAGATCATCACATTAAACGTTACTTTCTGAGTAAAGTCCTTATGCAAGAACTTCTTCTAGAACATAAAGGCAAATCTCCTAGAATGTAAAGGCTCAAAAATTTCATCTTAGGTTCAGAATGCCAGACCCCGATTTTGTAAGGAATGACTAGGAATGATTGATTTGTTTGATCCATAAGGACACAATATATCAAAGCCAAGACAGCTGTCTGGTGAAGTCAGATGATCTCCACTGAACTCTTACTTAAATCTTGAGATATTGCACTAGGGAAATATTGGCTGCAATATTTTAAAAAAATATTGTGGGAAATATTTTCTAGATTGGTAGATACTGGGGTCAGCTCATGCATTTCTTGGAAGCCATAAATCCCATAAAATTTGTAAAAGTCAAATATGAACTAGAATACTATGCCAAAGAAATATTTGGGTATTTCCAAAAGAAATTTAAACAATTTCACATCTCCATGGGTTATGAGTATGTACTCAGTTCAGTTTAGTTCAGTTCAGTCGCTCAATCATGTCCGACTCTTTGCCACCCCATGAATCGCAGCACGCCAGGCCTCCCTGTCCATCACCAACTCCCGGAGTTCACTCAGATTCAGGTCCATCGAGTCAGTGATGCCATCCAGCCATCTCATCCTCTGTCGTTCCCTTCTCCTCCTGCCCCCAATCCCTCCCAGCATCAGAGTCTTTTCCAATGAGTTAACTCTTCACATGAGGTGGCCAAAGAACTGGAGTTTCAGCTTTAGCATCATTCCTTCCAAAGAAATCCCAGGGCTGATCTCCTTCATAATGGACTGGTTGGATCTCCTTGCAACTGCAAATGGTGACCACAGCCATGAAATTAAAAGACGCTTACTCCTTGGAAGGAAAGTTATGACCAACCTAGACAGCATATTAAAAAGGAGATATTACCTTGTCAACAAAGGTCCGTCTAGTCAAGGCTATGGTTTTTCCAGCAGTCATGTATGGATATCAGAGTTGGACTATAAAGAAAGCTGAGCGCCGAAGAACTGATGCTTTTGGACTGTGGTGTTAGAGAAGACTCTTGAGAGTCCCTTGGACTGCAGGGAGATCCAACCAGTCCATCCTAAAGGAGGTCAGTCCTGAATATTCATTGGAAGGGCTAATGTTGAAGCTGAAAGTCCAATACTTTGGCCACCTGATGTGAAGAGCTGACTCATTTAAAACACCCCGATGGTGGGAAAGATTGACGGCAGGAGGAGAAGGCGATGACAGAGGATGAGATGGCTAGATGGCATCACCAACTTGATGGACATGGGTTTGGGTGGATTCTGGGAGTTGGTGATGGACAGGGACGCCTGGCATGCTGTGGTTCATAGGGTCGCAAAGAGTCAGACACGACTGAGCAACTGAACTGAATTCAACAGGTCTCCCATTTGCTGGGGGTTTTAGTTCTGCAGAAGAGCTCAAAGACAATGTTATGTATATCCCTTGAGGGGAAACCAGGACCCTGCCCCCAAGGCTGTCCTATTGTTTCTTGGCGGCTCCTCCCTTTTCTCTGCATCCCCGCCCTTCCCAGATTAGCAACTGTTTGAACCTATCCTGCACAGGGACCACAGCCTTGTCTAACTCAATGAAACTAAGCCATGCCCGTGGGGCCACCCAAGACAGACGGGTCATGGTGAAGAGGTCTGACAGAATGTGGTCCACTGGAGAAGGGAATGCAAACCACTTCAGTATTCTTGCTTTGAGAACTCCACGAACAGTATGAAAAGGCAAAAAGAGAGAACACTGAAAGATGAACTCCCCAGGTCAGTAGGTGCCCAATATGCTACTGGAGATCAGTGGAGAAATAACTCCAGAAAGAATGAAGGGATGGAGCCAAAGCAAAAACAACACCCAGTTGTGGATGGGACTGGTGATAGAAGCAAGGTTCGATGCTGTAAAGAGCAATATTGTATAGGGACCTGGAATGTTAAGTCCATGAATGAAGGCAAATTGGAAGTGGTCAAAGAGAGATGACAAGAGTGAACATCGACATTCTAGGAATCAGCAAACTAAGATGGACTGGAATGGGTGAATTTAACTCAGATGTCCATTATATCTACTACTGTGTACCGAAATCCCCTAGGAGAAATGGAATAGCCATCATACTCAACAAAAGAGTCCAAAATGCAGTACTTGGATGCAATCTCAAAAACGACAGAATGATCTCTGTTCGTTTCCAATGCAAACCATTTAATATCACAGTAATCCAAGTCTATGCCCCAACCAGTAATGCTGAAGAAGCTGAAGTTGAAAGTTTCTATGAAGACCTACAAGACCTTCTGGAACTAACACCCAGAAAAGATGTCCTTTTCATTATAGGGGACTGGAATGCAAAAGTAGGAAGTCAAGAAACACCTGAAGTAACAGGTAAATTTGGCCTTGGAGTACAGAATGAAGCAGGGCAAAGGCTAATAGAGTTCTGCCAAGAGAAAACACTGGTCATAGCAAACACCCTCTTCCAACAATACAAGAGAAGACTCTACACATGGACATCACCAGATGGTCAACATTGAAATCAGATTGATTATATTCTTTGCAGCCAAAGATGGAGAAGCTCTATAGAGTCAGTAAAAACAAGACCAGGAGCTGACTGTGGCTCAGATCATGAACTCGTTATTGCCAAATTCAGACTGAAATTGAAGAAAGTGGAGAAAACCACTAGACCATTCAGGTATGACCTAAATCAAATTCCTTATGACTATACAGTGGAAGTGAGAAATAGATTTAAAGTGCTAAATCTGATAGACAGACTGCCTGATGAACTATGGATGGAGTTTAATGACATTGTACAGGAGACAGGAATCAAGAACATTTCAAGAAAAAAAAATTCAAAAAAGCAAAATGGCTGCCTGAGGAGGCCTTACAAATAGCTGTGAAAAGAAGGGAAGCAAAAAGCAAAGGAGAAAAGGAAAGATATCAGCATCTGAATGCAGAGTTCCAAAGAATAGCAAGGAGAGATAAGAAAGCCTTCCTCAGCGATCAATGCAAAGAAATAGAGGAAAACAGTAGAATGAGAAAGACTATAGATCTATTCAAGAAAATTAGAGGTACAGAGGGAACATTTCATGCAAAGATGGGCTCGATAAAGGACAGAAATTGTAGGGACCTAACAGAAGCAGAAGATATTAAGAAAAGATGACAAGAATACACAGAACTGTACTAAAAAGATCTTCATGACCCAGATAATCATGATGGTGTGATCACTCACCTAGAGCCAGACATCTTGAAATGTGAAGTCAAGTGGGCCTTAGAAAGCATCACTACGAACAAAGGAGGTGGAGGTGACGGAATTCCAGTTGAGCTATTTCAAATCCTGGAAAATGATGCTGTGAAAGTGCTGCACTCAGTATGCCAATAAATTTGGTAAACACAGCAGTGACCACAGGACTGGAAAAGGTCAGTTTTCATTGAATCCTAAAGAAAGACAACGCCAAAGAATGCTCAAACTACTGCACAATTGCACTCATCTCACACGCTAGTAAAGTTATACTTAAAATTCTCCAAGCCAGGCTTCAGCAATACGTAAACTGTAAACTTCCAGATGTTCAAGTTGGATTTAGAAAAGGCAGAGGAACCAGAGAACAAATTGTCAACATCCGCTGGATCATCAAAAAAGCAAGAGAGTTCTAGAAAAACATCTATTTCTGCTTTATTGACTATGCCAAAGTCTTTGACTGTGTGGATCACAATAAACTGTGGAAAATTCAGAAAGAGATGGGCATACCAGACCACCTGACCTGCCTCTTGAGAAACCTGTGTGCAGGTCAGGAAGCAACAGTTAGAACGGGACATGGAAAAACAGACTGGTTCCAAAGAGGAAAAGTAGTATGTCAAAGCTATATATTGTCACCTTGCTTATTTAACTTCTATGCAGAGTACATCATGAGAAACACTGAGCTGAAGGAAGCACAAGCTGGAATCAAGATTGCTGGGAGAAATATCAATAACCTCAGATATGCAGATGACACCGCTTTTATGCCAGAAAGTGAAGAACTAAAGAGCCTCTTGATGAAGGTGAAAGAGGAGAGTGAAAAAGTTGGCTTAAAGCTCAACATTCAGAAAACTAAGATCATGGCATCTGGTCCCATCACTTCATGGGAAATAGATGGGGAAACAGTGCAAACAGTGGCTGACTTTGTTTTTCTGGGCTCCAAAGTCACTGCAGATGGTGACTGCAGCCATGAAATTAAAAGACACTTACTCCTTGGAAGGAAAGTTATGACCATCCTAGACAGCATATTGAAAAGCAGAGACATTACTTTGCCAACAAATGTCTGTCTAGTCAAGGCTATGTTTTTTCCATTGGTCATGTATGGATGTGAGAGTTGGACTGTGAAGAAAGCTGAGCACTGAAGAATTGATGCTTTTGAACTGTGGTGTTGCAGAAGACTCTTGCGAGTCCCTTGGACTGCAAGGATATCCAAGCAGTCCATCCTAAAGGAGATCAGTCCTGGGTGTTCATTGGAAGGACTGATGTTGAAGCTGAAAGTCCAGTAGTTGGCCACCTGATGTGGAGAGCTGACTCATTTGAAAAGACCCTGATGCTGGAAAAGTTTGAAGGTGGGAGGAGAAGGGGATGACAGACGATGAGATGGTTGGATGGCATCAGAAACTCAATGGACATATCTTTGGGTGAACTCCGGGAGTTGGTGATGGACACAGAGGCCTGGCGTGCTGCTGTTCATGGTGTCACCAAGAGTCAGACATCACTGAGCGACTGAACTGAACTGAGCCTGCCCTTTGGAACTCGGAAGGGAATTCAGAAAGTCTTTTGTGCTCAGGAGCCTCACACGGTCTTGCTTGGTTTTAGTCTGTTCACAAAATGAGTAATGACAGAATATGGCTTAATTTGTTAATATCATCATTGTTATCTCTTTGTCATCATCATCTTTTATTTTGTGTTCAGTTTAGAAGTCTCAAATTTTTGGACTATTTTTTCATCTAAAGGAATATATATTTTATATTTAGGAGAAATATTTTAAAAGAGAGAGAAATGCATTTAACCTTGTGTAGTTCTCATCCTGTTCTGCCTTAGTCACAAAAAACTGGGCAGAATCAATTTCTTGCTTAAAAACAAATGTCAACTACAAACTGGCACTTTCCAAGAGCATTGCCAATGACTGAACAACAAAGGCATTTGCCATCTACCTCTACGGAGATTGAACCCCGTGCTGCTATATATAGCTGTTGTCTTTCAACAATCCCTGAGGGATTCAGGGTGAAGTGAGGCAGTCTGTGCTCCAGGGATTCTGGTGGGACAGGTCTTTAGATAGTTGGATGTTTTCAGGAACAGATTTTATGATCTCAATCCTTGCATCTCTTCATATCTAGAGAAGCCCTAAATCCCTTCATGGTGACATCAGATCCTCGTGACTAACAAAACACCTTTTGAAAATTGAGTGCTTCATGGTATTGAACTCCTCTGTCACCAAAACCTTATATATTGACTTCCTCCCACTGCCACTTTGGAGCGGTCTCTCAGAGCTATCTGAGATGCTATCTCCTGGGCTGCAGTCCTCATTCTGCCCCAAATAAAACTTAACTCACAACTTTCAAGTTGTACTTCCTTTTTTAGTTGACTTAAGCAAAATGAAAAACTTTTCAAGTTCTCAGGTATTTTTAGGCAGATTTTGTTTGTTTTGTACTCTGAAAAATTACACTGTTTGAAATTCAGCACTAATACAAGCTTGAGAAATCATGTATTTAAGCCTATGGGGGAACAAAGCTTGCCACCCCTAAGTATGTATATCTCATTGGCTTGAGATTTACTTTGGACTAATTGCTTTTAAGAAACAGAAGTCTCAGTAAGTCTTTCTTTTAAATCTCCCTCTTATCTGCCTCAAAGAATGTAGATCGTCAGAAATAAAGAAAATTTGCTGTATCCTCCTAGGTTCTTCTGGCTGGTCTAAGAATTAAACTGACATGAGACAAATTAACAGGAGAAAATCAAACAGAAGTTTAATAAAGAAAGAATTAAATAAATAAAGGAATTTATTTAAAGAATTTTTATTTAAATAATAAAGAAATTTAAAGAATTAAATAATAAAGGAAGAGACCTAGGAGAACTGAGTAAAATGGCAGAGACTATCATCTTAGATATGGTCTTCAACTAAAGACAGAAGAGGATGTTGAGGGTGGTGATTTGGGACTTCAAAAGGGCAGATGCAATTCACATGCAGATGGAAAAACAAATTTTGATAAACAAATGTTTGTTGGGCCATGTAGAGACAATGGAACACAGAGAGGAACTTTAACAAATAGACTTTTCTTGGTTCCTGTCTACACACTATTTCATACTATAATTATGTATGGTGATGGCTTCCTTCCCGAAACAGGTCCTCTAATTACATTTTAGGCAGTTAAGGGAGAGATCAAAAATTCTTCAGGAGTCTTTTGGGCTTTCAAAATAACTAACCTAAATTAATTCTCATGCAAAGATACATTTTCAGGTGGCAAATATTGTTCCCCTATGAGATAAAAGGCCTGGAAGGGCCAGAAAGAGCACTATCACCAGAGACATCTACAAAGAATGTGGGCTAGCTGTGCTGGAGAAAACTTGGCAGGGCCTGGAGACCAAAGTCCTCCCTGTTTCCCCAACTCACACAGTCAGTATCAGCAATGCTGAGACTATAAAATTGACTCCCCCATATATGGCCAATCCAGTGCTCTATCTCACACCCTTTGGCCCTTTAAGTAACTCTCATTTTGTTTTCTAAGTCTTTGTGGGTTACGCAGGCAGCAGCTCTGTTTGCTGTGAGCAGTTGGCAGGGCTTGGGTATAGGTGGCGGATGGCAGGGCCCTGCTGAGCGTATGCTACAATACAGAGGTAGGTGGCTGAGATGCAGGCTTGGAGGCTGTGATATAAAAGGAGCTCTGCCTGAGCCTGGTGTCAGAGGTTACCCTCAGTCTTCTGTTTCTCACACTCACTTTTATGTATTAGGATCAAGACAACCAAGCCTCTTCCCAAATCTTGTCGGTAGCACTGTCAGGATACTGGAGAATAATTTGTTCAGTTACAGGTTACAATGGCCTTTTCACCCTCCTGAAAGCCCAGGAGGCTTTCTTAAGAGCCATATTTTCTTTCCACAACCCCAGGTATAACCAAAGATGAAGCAGAGTGGATCCTGATCCTCCTCACTCCATCTTGTAGGCTGTGGATCTTTCTCTTCATCACCAGGAAGCCTCCAACTCACGGTCCACTGGAAGCCACAAAATCACTAACAACTCCCAGGAATTGTAGCATTCTTCTCCCCAACTGTGGCTTGAAAGGTGGACTCAGCCTCCTCAGTCAGAGAGCTACTGTCTTTAGTTTGGCAAGTATTCCTGGGGTTCTTCTATTGGAGGAAGTCTCCACCTCCTACCCAACTAATCCATGACAAGCCTGTTCAGTCCTTTACATACACACATTGACCTAAATCAATTCTAAAGTGAACTTTCTCTCAAATCTGAGAAAGAATCTGAAAAAAATAGGAAACACTGCCATCTTGTGTTCAGCAGGTTTTTACAAAATGTAATGTGCTCTAGAGAGGGCTTCCCTGGTGGCTCAGACAGTAAAGAATCTGCCTGCAAGAAGGAGACCCAGGTTCAGTCCCTGGGTCGGGAAAATCCCCTGGAGAAAGGAATGTCCAGCCACTCCAGTATGTGTTCTAGAACAGTACTTCTCAAATTTACTATGCATACAAAGCACCTGAAGATTTTGCCAAGATGCAAATTCTGTTCCATTAGGACTGGGATAGGACTGGATAGTCTAAGTTTCTAACAAACTTACTGGGGATGTTGGTGCTACTGGTCCTCAGATCACACTTTAAGTAGAAAGTCTAGAACAATGTTTGTTGAGCCTCAGTACATGCAAACTGAATTTGTAGTATTAGGTTTGGGCTTCCCTGAGAGTTCAGCTGGTAAATAATCTATCTGCAGTGCAAGAGACCCTGGTTAGGTTCCTGGGTCAGGAGAATCCCCTGGAGAAGGGATAGGCTACCCACCCCAGTATTCTTTGGCTTCCCTGGTGGCTCAGACAGTAAAGAATCTGCCTGCAGTGCCAGAAATCTGCGTTTGATTCCTGGGTTGGAAAGATCCCATGGAGGAGGACGTAGCAACCCACTGCACTGTTATTGCTTGGAAAATCTCCATGGACAGAGGAGCCTGGTGGGCTACAGTGCATGGGGCAACAAAGAGTCAGACACAACTGAGTGGTTTTCACTTTCACATTTTTCACTTTCAAGTTTGATACAGGGCAAATGATAAGGCTTCCCAAGGTCTCCATGCCATTGCCCAGACTATTCTGCTGTTCCCATGACAGTTATCAGAGGATTTCATGAGCTCCAGATAATGTAAATGTATAAGAATGCATGACTGAATTCTAGGAAACCTCAGATCCAAGGATTGAATCTCCTTTCGTCATCCCCATTTGCCTCCCCACAGGTAGGAAAAGTACTGCTTTGACTTCAAAATTTCTTTCTTCTTAACCTTGTTGGGCTAGCATCAGATCAGATCAGATCAGTCGCTCAGTCATGTCCAACTCTTTGTGACCCCATGAATCGCAACACGCCAGGCCTCCCTGTCCATCACCAACTCCCGGAGTTCACTGAGACTCACGTACATTGAGTCAGCGATGCCATCCAGCCATCGCATTCTCTGTCGTCCCCTTCTCCTCCTGCCCCCAATCCCTCCCAGCATCAGAGTCTTTTCCAATGAGTCAACTCTTCGCATGAGGTGGCCAAAGTACTGGAGTTTCAGCTTGAGCATCATTCCTTCCAAAGAAATCCCAGGGCTGATCTCCTTCAGAATGGACTGGTTGGATCTCCTTGCAGTCCAAGGGACTCTCAAGAGTCTTCTGCAACACCACAGTTCAAAAGCATCAATTTTTCGGCGCTCAGCCTTCTTCACAGTCCAACTCTCACATCCATACATGACCACAGGAAAAACCATAGCCTTGACTAGACGAAACTTTGTTGGCAAAGTAATGTCTCTGCTTTTGAATATGCTATCTAGGTTGGTCATAACTTTCCTTCCAAGGAGTAAGTGTCTTTTAATTTCATGGCTGCAGTCACCATCTGTAGTGACTTTGGATCCCCCAAAAATAAAGTCTGACACTGTTTCTGCTGTTTCCCCATCTATTTCCCATGAAGTAGTGGGACCAGATGCCATGATCTTCATTTTCTGAATGTTGAGCTTTAAGCCAACTTTTTCACTCTCCACTTTCACTTTCATCAAGATGCTTTTGAGTTCCTCTTCACTTTCTGCCATAAGGGTGGTGTCATCTGCATATCTGAGGTTATTGGTATTTCTCCCAGCAATCTTGATTCCAGCTTGTGTTTCTTCCAGTCCAGTGTTTCTCATGATGTACTTTGCATATAAGTTAAATAAGCAGGGTGACAATACACAGCTTTTACGTACTCCTTTTCCTCTTTGGAACCAGTCTGTTGTTCCATGTCCAGTTCTAACTGTTGCTTCCTGACCTGAATACAAATTTCTCAAGAGGCAGATCAGGTGGTCTGGTATTCCCATCTCTTTCAGAATTTTCCACAGTTTATTGTGATCCACACAGTCAAAGGCTTTGGCATAGTCAATAAAGCAGAAATAGATGTTTTTCTGGAACTCTCTTGCTTTTTCGATGATCCAGCAGATGTTGGCAATTCGATCTCTGGTTCCTCTGCCTTTTCTAAAACCAGCTTGAACATCAGGAAGTTCACAGTTCACATATTGCTGAAGCCTGCCTTGGAGAATTTTGAGCATTACTTTACTAGCGTGTGAGGTGAGTGCAATTGTGCGGTAGTTTGAGCATTCTTTGGAATTGCCTTTCATTGGGATTGGAATGAAAACTGACCTTTTCCAGTCTTGTGGCCACTGCTGAGTTTTCCAAATTTGCTGGCTTATTGAGTGCAGCACTTTCACAGCATCATCTTTCAGGATTTGGAATAGCTCAACTGGAATTCCATCACCTCCACTAGCTTTGTTCGTAGTGATGCTTTCTAAGGCCCACTTGACTTCACATTCCAGGATGTCTGGCTCTAGGTCAGTGATCACACCATCGTGATTATCTGGGTCTTGAAGATCTTTTTTGTACAGTTCTTCTGTATATTCTTGCCGTCTCTTCTTAATATCTTCTGCTTCTGTTAGGTCCATACTATTCCTGTCCTTTATCGAGCTCATCGTTGCATGAAATGTTCCTTTGGTATCTCTGATTTTCTTGAAGAAATCTCTAGTCTTTCCCATTCTGTTGTTTTCCTCTATTTCTTTGCATTGATCGCTGGAGAAAGCTTTCTTATCTCTTCTTGCTATTCTTTGGAACTCTGCATTCAGATGTTTATATCTTTCCTTTTCTCCTTTGCTTTTCACTTCTCTTCTTTTCACAGCTATTTGTAAGGCCTCCCCAGACAGCCATTTTGCTTTTTTTGCATTTGTTTTCTATGGGAATGGTCTTGATCCCTGTCTCCTGTACAATGTCACGAACCTCATTCCATAGTTCATCAGGCACTCTATCTATCAGATCTAGGCCGTTAAATCTATTTCTCACGCCCACTGTATAAATCATAAGGGATTTGATTTAGGTCATACCTGAATGGTATAGTGGTTTTCCCTACTTTCTTCAATTTAAGTCTGAATTTGGCAATAAGGAGTTCATGGTCTGAGCCACAGTCAGCTCCTGGTCTTGTTTTTGCTGACTGTATAGAGCTTCTCCATCTTTGGCTGCAAAGAATATAATCAATCTGATTTCGGTGTTGACCATCTGGTGATGTCCATGTATAGAGTCTTCTCTTGTGTTGTTGGAAGAGGGTGTTTGTTATGACCAGTGTATATTCTTGCTAGCATAAGTATTGTTTAACATCCAAATGATAATTCAAATCAGTGATGTTTCTCAGTTCATACAGAATGCTCTCTGACAGGTCCTATAATTTTTTTTAATTAATTATTTTACTCTTTTTATTTTTTGGAGGCTAATTACTTTACACTATTCTATTGGTTTTGCCATATATTGACATGAATCTGCCATGGGTGTACATGTGTTCCCCATCCTGAACCCTCCTCCCACCTCCATCCCCATACCATCCCTCTGGGTCATCCCAGTGCACCACCCCGAGCACCCTGTCTCATGCATCGAACGTGGACTGGTGATTCGTTTCACATATGGTAATTTACATGTTTCAATGCCATTCTCCCATATCATCCTGCCCTCGCCTTCTCCCACAGAGTCCAAAAGACTGTTCAATACATCTGTGTCATCTAGACATCTAGGTTGCTTCCATGTCCTGGCTATTATAAACAGTGTTACAATGAACATTGGGGTACACCTGTCTCTTTCAATTCTGGTTTCCTCAATGTGTATGCCCAGCAGTGCAATTGCTGGGTCATATGGCAGTTCTATTTCCAGTTTTTTAAGGAATCTCCACACTGTTCTCCATAGTGGCTGTACTAGTTTGCATTCCCACCAACAGTGTAAGAGGGTTCCCTTTTCTGCACACACTCTCCAGCATTTATTTTTTGTAGACTTTTGGATAGCAGCCATTCTGACTGGTGTGAAATGGTACCTCATTCTGGTTTTGATTTACATTTCTCTGATAATGAGTGATGTTGAGCATCTTTTCATGTGTTTGTTAGCCATCTGTATGTCTTCTTTGGAGAAATGTCTGTTTGGTTCTTTGGCCCACTTTTTGATTGGGTCATTTATTTTTCTGCAATTGAGCTGCAGGAGTTGCTTGTATATTTTCGAGATTAATTCTTTGTCCATTGCTTCGTTTGCTATTATTTTCTCCCTTTCTGAAGGCTGTCTTTTCACCTAGCTTATAGTTTCCTTTGTTGTGCAAAAACTTTTAATTTTAATTAGGTCCTGTTTGTTTATTTTTGCTTTTGTTTCCAATATTCTGGAGGTGGGTCATAGATAACCCTGCTGTGGTGTATGTTGGAAAGTGTTTTGTCTATGTTTTCCTCTAGGAGTTTAATAGTTTCTGGTCTTACATTTAGATCTTTAATCCATTTTGAGTTTATTTTTGTGTATGGTGTTAAAGTGTTCTAATTTCATTCTTTTACAAGTGGTTGACCAGTTTTCCCAGGACCACTTGTTAAAGAGATTGTCTTTTCTCTATTTTATATTCTTGCTTCCTTTGTAAAGAATAAGGTGTCCATAGGTATGTGGTTTATCTCTGGGCTTTCTATCTTGTTCCATTGATCTATATTTCTGTCTTTGTGCCAGTACCATATTGTCTTGATGACTGTGGCTTTGTAGGAGAGACTGAAGTCAGGCAGGTTGATTCCTCCAGTTCCATTCTTCTTTCTCAGGATTGCTTTGGCTATTGGAGGATTTTTTGTATTTCCATACAATTAGTTAGAAATATAACAGTCCTTTCCTGGTGACTCAGTGGTAAAGAGTTCACCTGCCAATGTAGGAGACACAGGTTTGATCCTTAGTCTGGGAAGATCGAATATGCCACAGAGCAACTAAACCCATGCACCACAACTACTGAGCCTGTGCTTTAGAGCCCACGAGCTGCAACTACTAAGCCCATGCACCCTAGAGCCTTTGCTGTGCAACAAGAGAAGCCACCACAATGAAAAGCTTGCACAGTGCAACCAGAAAGCAGTCCCTGCTGGCAGCAACTAAGAGAAAAGCCCAAGCAGCAATGAAGACCCAGCACAGCCAAAAATAAATAAATAAAATTCTTAAAAATACACCAGTCGTCTGATTATAGATATCAGTATTTCTTTTTTTTTCCACTTTGCTATTTTCATGATGAATTACAGTTATTTCCTCAAATACATTTAAGCCATACTTGTGCCTAGATGGATGGATAGATGGACATACAGATGGACAAGTGCATGGAAGAAGGAAGAGAATCACCTAGAGTATGATGAGAAATAAACCTAGAAGGAGAGTTCAGGCTTAGAAAGCAGATTTTGAATGTCTAAATTCATTGTGCAGGTTATTTATTAGTAAATAACTACTGAGGCTTTTGAGCAAGTGAGTAATGTGAAAATTCCATACATTTAATCTGGCTGCTTGTCTACAAGAGGAATTTGGAGAAGAAAGTGGTAGGCATTATGAAGTAATCTTTAAGAGACTATGTTCCAGCCTCAAACTAATCTGGCTTTGAAACTCAGTTCTTTCATTAAATCTCTGACTGAGCTTCAGCAAGCTACTTAATGTCTTCAAGTATCATTTTCCTTGCCTATAAAATATGGATACTATCAGGACGTTATTACGAGGAATGGATAGACTAATGTACATGAACTGCTTTGTACATTCATCATACACAGTAAGAACTATTGATAGAGGAAAAAGAATACAAGGCAAACTGTATAACCAGTCAGGAGCCCATTTCTGCCTTCTCACTGTGAAGCAGAGGAGACTGAACCAGGGTCACTAAACTTCAGAGCTAGAAGGAATTTTAGAGAATTTACAGAAAGTGATGGATTAGAACTACTTTATATCAAGCAAGATTCAAATTTTGAAAATACAGAAAATAGAATTAAAAAGTAAGAATCATTACTTATCCTATCAAGAAAAGATACGTATTGTCTGTGTTTTTGTGTATTACTTTCCAGCCTCTACACTATTCATATTTTTACTATGTAGCAATCACTACAGTTAGTATTTTGATTCTTCCCAACTATCACTTTTAAATAATCATTGTAGATTTTTTTATAAATACCATTTATTTGCTATTATAAAATATTTCATTTGGTTGATTAATCCTTTCAAGATTATACGTTTTGGTTTTTAATTTTTGGATGGTATAAATAACTTTATAAATACCTTTGTAAATAATTATTTTTTTATAAATTGACATTTTCCTGAAGACAGATTCTCTATAGAAAATTATGACAAAGAAAATAAGTTTAAAAATAATAAGAAGAAAGTAAAAATAAATTGTAAAAAAGAAATTATACTTTTTAAGAGTTTCCAAAATTGCTTGCAGATGTATTCTCTCACTAGAGCATGTAGATATCACTGCATCATGTCCAAATTCTTTTTTTTAATTGCCATTAAATTATTCCTATAATTCCCTAATAGGCTTTTTAAAGTTATACATTTACATTTATATCACTTAATGGCAAATAGAAGGGGGGAAAGTAGAAACACTGACAGATTTTATTTTCTTGGGCTCCAAAATCACTGTGGACTGTGATTGAAGCCATCAAATTAAAAGACACTTGCTCCTTGGCAGTAAAGCTATGACAAAATTAGACAGTGTATTAAAAAGCAGAAGCATCACTTTGTGAACAAAGATCCATATAATCAAAGCTATGGTCTTCCAGTAGTCATGTATGGATGTGAGAGTTGGACCATAAAAACAGGTGAGCACCAAAGAATTGATACTTTCAAATTATGGTGCTGGAGAATACTCTTGAGAGTCCCTTGGATTGCAAGTAGATTAAACCAGTCAATCCTAAGGGAAATCAACCCTGAATATTCATTGGAAGGACTGATGCTGAAGCTGAAACTCCAGTACTTTGGCCACCTGAGGCGAAGAACCGACTCATTAGAAAAGACCCTGATTCTGGAAAAGATTAAGGGCAGGAGGAGAAGGGGGAAGCAGAGGATGAGATGGCTGGATGGCATCGACTCAATGGATGAGTTTGAGCAAACTCAGGGAGATAGTGAAAGACCGGAGAGTCTGGCATGCTGCAGTCCATGGGGTCACAAAGAGTCAGACATGACTTAGCCACTGAACAACAATAATTTATGTTATTACAAATACCAGTAGGTTTAAACATTTTCCATATTTCTGAACCATGTTGCTTTTTCTGTGTAAATTACGTCATTATATCTTCTGTACATTTACCTACTTGGATATTAATATTTTTCTTTTAATGCATTTAAAAATTATTTATAAAAATTACTGATCTGCTGTCAAAAGGAAATTAACAGTTAACTGTGATTGAAGTGAAGTGAAGCGAAAGTTGCTCAGTCATGTCCGACTCTTTGCAACCCCATAGACTATACAGTCCGTGGAATTCTCCAGGCCAGAATATTCGAGTGAGTAGCTGTTCCCTTCTCCAGGGGATTTTCCTAACCCAGGGATTGAACCTAGGGGTCGAACCCAGGTCTTCTGCATTGCAGATGGATTCTTTACCAGGTGAGCCACCAGGGAAGTCCTGGTGTGATTGGGGCATAATAATTTTGATTTTTTTCATAGAATATATTAGCTTTTAATATTTAAGTAATCAAATCTTCTATTTTTCCCTTTATTTCTTCCATCATTTTTAAGTTCAGACAGTCTTTCCTATCCAGTTTCTCAATTAATATGCATTTTCATTTTTAACCAATAACTTTGTGACTTAAATACTGTAATATCTCTGGAACTTAATTCCTCATGTAAGGTACTTCATTGTTTGTTAATCAATATTTATTGATTACCTGGTGATTTGGCAACACTTGTTTTCCACCAAATGTTCAACTTTGTGCTTCTCAAATTAGAGTATTGCTCTCTTCAAGACAAAACCTGATATACATACAGTGCAGCATCTGGGAGCACTATTATCACTGAAAAACGAAAGAACAGGCAAATTGATAAACCATTTAAAATTAATATGGACATCAGTTCAATTCAGTTCAGCCTCTCAGTCCTGTCCGACTCTTTGCGGCCTCATGGACTGCAGCACGCCAGGCCTCCCTGTCCATCACCAACTCCCGGAGTTCACTCAAACTCACGTCCATTGAGTCAGTGATGCTATCCAGCCATCTCATCCTCTGTCATCCCCTTCTGCTGCCTTCAGTCTTTCCCATCATCAGGGTCTTTTCAAATGAGTCAGTGCTTCGCATCAGATGACCAAAGTACTGGAGTTTCAGCTTCAGCATCAGTCTTTCCAATGAATATTCAGGACTCATTTCCTTTAGGATGGACTGGTTGGATCTCCTTGCAGTCCAAGGGACTCTCAAGTCTTCCCCAACACCACAGTTCAAAAGCATCAATTCTTCGGTGCTCAGCTACAGTAAAATAAAAATGATCACTCCAATTTTTTAAAGTAAATATGAGACTGTTTGCACTGACAGCAGACTACTTTGAACCACTGCGCCTCATTGTCCAGATTCCAGGAAGGAAATGATCATGTTTATTCTCCCTCCTTTGTAGGGATGCTTCAGGAGAAAGTCTGAGAACCTCTGATCTAAACAATTGATACAACACAATTGGGGAAATAATCCTGTTCTGCCCATTAATTTAGAACTCATCTTCTGTTTTACTCAAATTCTTATTTTCCTAGTCCATTCCTTCAATTTTCACTGTCTTTATACCAGTTATTAGCATAAATTATTTTGGTAGCCATTGCCATAAATATAGCTGCGTGTGTGTGCTCAGATGCTATTGAGTCTAACTCTTAGTGACCCCATGGACTATAGCCCACAAGGCTCCTCTGTCCCTGGAAATTTTGCAGTCAAGAAAAATGCAGTGGGTTGCCATTCCTACTCCAGGGAGTCTTTCCAACCCAGGGGTCAAACCCACATCTCCTACATCTCCTGCATTGACTGGCATATTCTTTACACTGCACCACCTGGGAAGCCCATAAATATGGCTACCTCATTTTTAAAACTATTTAAAGGGCAACATCAGAAGAAATATTGCCTTTTACCACAAATGCAAGGGGATGACGTAAGAAGAAATAAAACGGTGACGTAAAATTACCCATGAAATCATAATAAACTAGGTTTTATAAGATTTACAAATATGAAATGTTTAGATTAGGATTATAATATTAAGTGGAAATAATTCAAAATATCAGTCTATATGCCCCTAATTTTTAACAAGATTTTAATGAAGAAGGTATACTAAACATTAGCCATGAATTATCTGAATGATAGGATCACATTTTAACTTTCTATTTTTTATTTTGGGCTTTTTTTTTTTCTGTAACACATAGTTAATATTTTAAAATCAGGAAAAGTTAATAAATGATACACTCAAAAGATAAGTATCTTTCCATCAAGAAGAGTGATCTTTGACATTGACACCAAGATGTCCTTGGAAGGGGAGAACTCTGAGTGGTACTCATAAAATCAATCCTAAAGTCCAAATATCCAACTAAGTAACCACTAACTACCCTTGAGCAATCATTCAAAATATTCTAACACTTTTTGGGCCATCTTGAAACTCACTTTCTTTGAGGAATGTATAGAATGTCTATACATTTAAAATGCGGTGGTACAGCAAAATATCTGACAATCTCTGTGGCAAAGAAAAAAAAAAAAAAGATTGGGGCTTCAGTTCAGGTTTGGATACAGGCTGCAGGTGCCTGGGGACGACTGTGCTCTTGTAGCACAGAAGTAGGTGGCTGAGTTGCCAAGGTTGGTAGCTGTGATGTTCAGGGAGAGATGCTTGTTCTTCTTATTCAATAAAACAATGAGTCCTTGTCCTTCTTTCTTATCCACATTTGAAAGAGTATGTATAAGCAACTGCAGGCCTTTTTCAGGTTCCTGTTTGTACCAAAAAAAGTAAGTGGAGGCACTGTCTGTGTAAGTGCAGTTGATAACACAGTTGTCTCCCTCTTGGACACTCTGGAAGGAGGGATACTGCTCCACTTTTTCTCCTCTACTCTTATCTGTAACAAAAAAAAAGAAAAGAAAGCCAGACAAAATCGTTATCACCATTTTCCAGAGTTTGCTTTTTTCCCCTACAGTAATTTCAGGCAATCCAGAAAAGATCAGTCTTCTCCTCAGACTTCTAATAAATATTTGCTAAAACACCCTGTTCACAAAAGTTCTGCACTCACAGTCCAGCTGCAGCCACAAGAAGAGGAACCAAGGTCCTGTAGGTGTCTTCATTGTTCTCCAAATTGGGACCTGTGATCTCCAGCCAGGAGAGCTACTTCTATTACCAGGTTATCTCTTCCTTTCCTCCAAAGCACAATGGTTTCTTAACGTTTCAACACAGGCATCTGCTTTTGCTGTTAGAGTCAACCAAAAGGAAGCATTCACATATTCTTTCTTGACAAAAGTGCTCTGCCATCTTGTGGTCAGATCCCCAACTGCTAAACCAACTAGTCAAATCCTCATTTGTCCTGTATCTGTGGGAGACTCTGACTCACAAACAGCAATAGGTGAAATAAATAAAGTCCCAAAGGTGTTTCCAAACAAAAATTATGTGGATTAGCAAAAAGCAGACACAGTGAAAATGTAGAGCTCAGAATTCCATTCATCTTCTCAGCACACATTGAGTCATTTTGAATAAATTTGAAGAAGTTAGATGTTCCTAACATTTTTTTCAAAAACAAGCTTAGTCTCCTTGAAAGAAGAAAATGCCATGATTGACTCTGCTAAGCAACTGAGGAGTAAAATTTTTCCTTCTTATCTTCTCTAGCCTTTTTAATTGGCCAGAGAGTTCATCAGCCAAATCACCCATTTTAGTTCAGCTCTCACAAAGGAAAACTCTTTCTAAAGGCAACATTTAAGCACAAGGGCTGGAGAAAGAGACAAATAAATACATAAATATGTAAATAAAATATCAGATGCTTGCTATTGCAGACTCTGCTAAGCCTGGCCTTGCAGCGATCTCCTTATTCCCAGAAATGGACAGTGCCATGTGGCAAAACATGAATGTTTCTTTAGTAAAAGTTACTACTAGACTGTAGAGTAATGGATAAGAACAGGAGGAAAGACTTCCATAAGTTAGCATTAGTCCAACCATAGGGAAGAGTTTGGCTGTGGACTGTGGTAGGAAATCTGACATTCACTTTGAAATCTTTTCCTCCAGAAGAACAGATCATCTGAAATTATGAATAATCCTAGTAGAGCTATTCCCTGGGCAAATCCTCAGCTGTATAAATTTTTAAATTAAATATTGCCTTGCTTTAAAAGAAATTGATATGGAAGAGATTCTGGATCGATGTAGCAATATATGAGGCTACAGAAATTACTTTCTCCCACAGACACATCAAATCTACAACTACATACAGTTTTTTCTCAAAGAAATCCAAAAACTAGTTACATGACTCCTACACATCAGGTGAACAAGAAAAAAAAATATATCAAAATAGTTAAGAAAAGGAGGTCCTTGAAGCTCCAGGGGTTAAGAACTCACCTGCCAATTCAGGATACATGGGTTCGATCCCTAATCTGGGATGATCCCATATGTCCTGGAGCAGCTAAGCCACTGAACCACAACCACTGAGCCCATGCTCCAGAGCAGGTGAGCCTCAACTACCGAGCCCATGCTCCACAAGTACTAAAGCCCATGTGCATAGAGCCTGTGCACAGCAACAAGAGAAGCCACCTGAAAAAAAGAAAGAGAGAGAAAAGCCACTACAATGAAAAGCCTGTGCACCTCAACCAGAGAGTAGCCCTCACTCGCAGAAAGTAGAGACAGACCACAGGCAGCAATGAAGACTCAGCCCAGCCATATGCATATGTAAGAGAGGCAGAGACACAGCCTCACCATAAGACCCCTAATACGGTAACAAAAAATTGAGAGGGGACTCACAAGTCCCATCTTATCCTTGCGGTGTGCAGGGCTTAGATCCAACACCCAGCACCCTAACTTTTAGGATTTGCATATGAGACAGGTCCCCAAAGCACACACCTCTAGAAGCCAGTGGGGCTTGCATCCATGAAACCCACAAGACTATACCAAACAAAGAAACAGTTTCTAATGGGTTCACAAAGACTGACTGTGGCCATCCCTCCCAGAGCTCAGTGCAGAGGGAGCTAATGGACACACCCATTTCCCAGCTTTTCCCTGAACAAGGCTTATTTGTATAGTTTAAGACCCTGATGGTCTGGCTTCCAACCAATCCGCATCTAGGTACTGACTGAGACACCCCCTTTCAGGCATTGACAGGTCTTGGCACACTTTCAACTACTGGGAGCCACTAAGAACAAAGAAGGCTACTTGGACAATCACACAAGTTTAAGAGACAACAAAGAGCTAGGGCTAGGCTGAATGATAAGATTCATCTTCTATAGAAGACCACTCCTTCAAGACCGAGAAAAGTGGCTATTTGATCTAATGCACAGAAACCAACACAGAGAGTCAAGGAAAATGGAGAAACAGAAGATGTCCTCAATGAGCTAAAATAGCAGAACAAACTAAGCTCAAAGTTATAGAAGAAAAAAAGTAACAAACACCACGCAGAAATAAATAAAATACAGACTAAAGTGACACAGAAAAAAATCAACAAAACTCAGAGCTGATTTTTGAAAAGATAAACAATATGCACAAACTTTTAGATAGACTCACTAAGAAAAAAAAAGAGAACTCAAATAAATAAAATTAGAAATTAATGAGTAAAATTATGACTGATATACAGAAATACAAAAGATCACAACACTATTATGTATATGGCTAAAAATTTGGAGAACCTAAAAGAAATGGATAAATTTCTAAAAACTATCAACCAAGACCGAATCAGAAAGACTTATGAACAAACAAATTACTAGTAAGGAGACTGAAGGGCTTCCCTGGTAGCTCAGCTGGTAAAGAATCCACTTGCAATGCGGGAGACCTGGGTTTGATTCCTGGGTGGGGAAGATTCTCTGGAGGAGGGCATGGCAACCCACTCCAATGTTGTTGCCTGGAGAATCCCATGGACAGAGAAACCTGGGGGGCTACTGTCCATAGGGTTGCAAAGAGATGGACAAGACTGAAGCGACTTAGCAGGCACACACACACAAAGAGACTGAAGCAGTAATCAAAAATAAAGTCCAGGGCCAGGTGGCTTCACTGGTGAATTCTATCAATCATTTGAATAGGAATTAATACCAATCTTTCTCAAATATTTAAGAAGACGAAGAAAAGGGAATATTTTTAAGCTTATTTTATGAGGCCAGCATTATCCTGATCCTAAATCAGACAAGGACACTATAAGAAAGTAAAATTACAGGCCAATATCCCTGATATACCTAGAGGCAAACTCCTCAACAATATATTAGCAAATGAACTCAATAATACAGTAAAAAGATCAGGCACCAAGATCAAGTGGGAATCATCTCTTTGATGCAAACATGTTTCAATATGCACAATCCATTCAGTGTAATACATTATATTAACTAAAGAAAGTGAAAGTGAAGTCACTCTGTCATGTCTGACTCTTTACAACCCCATGGGCTGTAGCCTACCAGACTCCTCTGTCCTTTGGATTTTCCAGGCAATAGTACTGGAGTGGATTGCCATTTCCTTCTCCAGGGGATCTTCCCAACCCAGGGCTCGAACCCAGGTTTCCTGCACTGTAGACAGACGCTCTACCGTCTGAGCCACCAGGGAAGCATATTAACTAAGAGAAGGATAAAAATCATGATGATCATCTCAATAGGTTCAGAAGAAGTATTTTATAAAATACAATTTGCATTCATGATTTTTAAAAACAGTCCAAACAAAATGAATATAAAGGGAATGTACTTCAACGTAATAAAGCTATATGTGACTACCCCACAGCTAACGTCATACTTAACAGTGAAAAGCTGAAAGTTTTTCTTCTTAAGATCACAAACAAGACAAGTAGGTCCACATTCACCATTATTCAATACAGTACTAAAAGTCCTAGCAAGAGCCAATTAGGCAAGAAAAAATAAATTAAAGGCATTCAAACTGGAAAGGAAGAGCTAAAACTGTTGGCAGATGACATGACATTACATGCCACCACAAAAAAATTAAAAATAAAACTACCATATTACCCAGCATTCCACCTCTAGGTATATATCCATAGATATATATCATAGAGGTATCTGCATTTCCGAGTTTACTGTAGCATTACTCACAATAGCCAAGATATGGAAACAATGTAAGTGTCCATCAATGAGTGAATGGATAAAAAGGATGTGAGATATATATATATATATATATATATATATATATATATATAAAACATGGTTATGGATATGGAAGGAAATCCTGCCATTTGTGATAAGCTGGATAGACCTTGAGTGCATTGTGCTAAGCGACTTATCAAAAAGACCAATACTATATAATAGCACCTATATGTGGAATCTAAAAAAAGCAAAACTCATAAAAAGAGAGTACAATGATGATTACCAAGGGTTGGGAGTCAGGGAACTGGAGAGATATTGTTTAAGAATACAAACTTGTAACTAGTAGATAAGTCCTGCAGATCTAAAGTATAGCAATTATAGCCAACAATACTGTATTATAAACTTCAATGTTGCTGAGAAACTATATTTTAATTGTTCTTACCACAAAAAAAGGAATGATAATTATATGACGTGATAAAGGTGTTAGCTAATCATCAAAATTCCCCAAGCCAGACTTCAGCAATATGTGAACTGTGAACTTCCAGATGTTCAAGCTGAATTTAGAAAAGGCAGACGAACCAGAGATCAAATTGCCAACATTTGCTGGATCACCGAAAAAGCAAGAGAATTCCAGAAAAACATCTATTTTTGCTTTACTGACTATGCCAAAGCCTTTGACTGTGTGGATCATAAGAAACTGTGGAAAATTCTGAAAGAGATGGGAATACCAGACCACCTGACCTGTCTCTTGAGAAACCTGTATGCAGGTCAGGAAGCAACAGTTAGAACTGGACATGGAACAACAGACTGGTTCCAAACAGGAAAAGGAGTACGTCAAGGCTGTACATTGTCACCCTGCTTATTTAACTTCTATGCAGAGTATATCATGAGAAACACTGGGCTGGAGGAAGCACAGGCTGGAATCAAGATTGCTGGGAGAAATATCAATAAACTCAGATATGCAGATGACACCACCCTTAGGGCAGAAAGTGAAGAACTAAAGAGCCTCTTGATGAAAGTGAAAGAGGAGAGTGAAAAAGTTGGCTTAAAACTCATTCCATGGGGTGGGTCTCAGTAGAAAATGTCATCAACTGTTGCATTCCTTGTTGCCAAAAATCAGAGACAACTCCCCACTAAAACACTAATAATAATATCCTCACAGTCCTGACTAAGCTGCAGGCTCACTAGCAAGATTCCCAGGAACTTTGCCATTATTCCTGTCTCCCTTTGATTTTCAGTGCAGCAGTGAGATCTAAGCAAGATCCCTACTGTAATGATACTCCATAAATACTTCTGATCACTATGATGGAAGTCCTATAAGTCCAAATAACAACAGGGCTCACTAGCTAGATTCTCAGGAACTTTGCCATTATTCCTGTCTCCCTTTGGTCCCCAAAGGACTCAACTCTGAAAATTGATAATGACCCAGAATCCCTATGTTTCTGCTTAATATATTTCAAAAAATAGTCTATGATACCAATCAGAATCAAAAAACTTTTCGACTCCCCCACCATCATCCCCATTCTATTTGCTATGCCACCCACAACAAGGGAGTGGGACAAAAGAAGAGAGAAAGAGGGGTAACAGAGAGTAAAAGATCCAAACACAGAGAAGACTTGGAAAGAATCTTGTGGGGGCTCAAAGTGCCAAAGAAATGTTCAAAATTTTGTGACAATAATTGCCTGACACTTAGACTGAATTTTTCAAAAGCTGAGAACTTGTTGTCTAAACTGACTGCATGCAATGTGCATGTAAGGGTGTGTAGTGTGTGTGTGCATGCTTGTGCATGAACTGAGGGGCATCAGTGAGCTAAGTGACAACAGTATACATACCATAGATTGTCTCCTTTTGTATGATTGAGCAGCTCAGAGACAATAATGGGACAAAGGCATCACGCCCTTTTGTGTTTTTTGAATCTTAGACCATAGAAATGGAATACCTATTTTAAAAACAAATAAGACCAATATTTTTTTTTAAATAGTAAAGTAATACATGGATTTTCTAATACCTTCTGAAATAATACAGTAAAATAAACAGTTTAGAAGGTACTGCTTTGGGGATCCCCTGGGCTGTGACTCCCACTCCACACGGGGATACTGCACAGGTGCAGCCCCATCTGTCGCAGTGTGCCTCTCCCACGATGCAGTAGTACACAGCGGTGTCTCTCAGAGAAGCCTGGGGCAGGCTCAGGGTGCTGAACTTCCTGTCAGGAGGAATTAACAGAGATGCCACTTCATTTTCCACATTTGTCTTATATCCATGAATGATATATTGTGGTCCCTGGTTGGGGAACTGTCGATACCAGAAGATATTGTCACTTGTAGCTATTGTGGTGCGGTTACAGGATATGTTCACTTCTTGTCCTTCGTATGAGTCAATGAAGATGGGCTGGGAGGTCTTAGCAAGACTCAAAGTACCTGTGGAAGTAAAAAACACAACACTAGCTCCTATTTTGAAGTCAAATTGAAGGTCCAACTCAGCACCCTCCAGGTTCTTTCTCAAGTAAACCCCCTATTTTCCCACCATATACAGACACACACACAATTTACTTCTCACTTGTGCTTTGGGACACATTTTTAAAATAATTATTCTGAGGAATCCCAGGAACACATGAACAGACAATTTACTTCTTACTCATGTTTTGGGACACATTGTTTTATATATATTTATTCTGAAGAATCCCAGGAACACGTGAACAGAAGTGGCAGGTCTAATTTCTTCCTCCCATGGATAGACCAGAGCTCAGTAACCCCGAATGTCTTTATTTCTCTCACTCCTCACATAAATGCCAAGGAACAGCCTGGAGAAAAATAGGACCCAAAAGCCATCCCTCAGCATCTTGAATAAAGAGAAATGGTAGCAGGCAGGGTTGTAGATCCTTGTCTGGACCCAGATCCCAATTTCTCTTAATGCCATAATAACTCACCCAAGGTCAGGAGCACGGTCACTCATGCCATTGGCCTCATATTCTAATGTAAACCAGGACCCAGGGTCTAAGTTCTGTTGCTGAGTCTGAGCCTGGACCAGGCTATGAACCAGGGAAGAGACATAGCAGCAACTTCCAGAGCCCACACTAGCAGCTCTCACACGGGGCTGTCCCCAGAAGCAAGCCAATAGTAGGGCGACAGCTCCTCAGAATGGGCTTCCCCTCAAGGTTCAACTGAGCACTCAGGAAGAAGAACAGTGGTAAAAACTTCTAGCACAACAGCACAGCAGCCTGGATTTCCTTTTAGACCTTTGCTATGTTCTAACCCTCTTAAGATTTGGTCTGAATGAAACAAATATTTCAATGGGTAGATTCCATTGGGCTCCTTATTCCTCATCGATTTCCCACAGTTTCAGAAGGTGTTCATCCACTGTAGTCAGTCTCGTATTCATGGAGCTCTGAGAATAATCCATCTAAGGTGGTCGTTCATGCCCAGAAATACCCCATTGGTTCCAATGTAAGATGAAATGAAATCTTAATCTTATTCCACAAAAGAGCAAATGAGGCCATCTGAATTGGACCTTTCATCTCATGACACCCTGATGTCCTTTTGTAATCACACTAAGTCCACACCTTACATCTGCTACTCAAACTCACTTAACAGATATTAAATGGAGGAGTGGACCCCTCACTAGTCCCTACTGGCCAGCTAGGAAAAGATATTTGATGTAGAATCAGTTACCAAAACAGGAAGCGGAGGAGAAGAAGAAAAGGCACAAGTTCAGAGTCAAGACAGACTTAAATCCAAATCCCAGCTCTTCCACCTTGTGACCTAGGGCAACTCTCTCCTTGGAGCCTCAGTTTCTTTGTCTATAAAATTGAGACAATAACACCTACTTCAGAGTCAGCCTGTTGTAAACAGCTGCTGCTGCTAAGTCGCTTCAGTCGTGTCCAACTCTGTGCAACCCCATAGACGGCAGCCCCCCAGGCTCCCCCGTCCCTGGGATTCTCCAGGCAAGAACACTGGAGTGGGTTGCCATTTCCTTCTCCAATGCATGAAAGTGAAAAGTGAAAGTGAAGTCACTCAGTCGTGTCTGACTCTTCCCGATCCCATGGAGTGCAGCCTACCAGGCTCCTCCGCCCATGGGATTTTCCAGGCAAGAGTACTGGAGTGGGGTGCCATTGCCTTCTCCGAAACAGTCAGCAGTAAACTGTAATTCCTTCCCATTCCTTTCCTTCTTTTCTAAACCACATTAAAGAACCGTGACCAGTAGAAAGCAGTTGTGTAGGCATTATAGGATATGTGACTATTTTTAATGTATATATGGATCATTCACTCTTCCTTCAAGAAATACCCAGTAGAGAATCCCCTGGCAGTCCAGTTGTTAGGACTCCAAGTTTCCATTGCAGAGTGTATGTGGGGAACTAAGATACCATAGCCAAAAAAAAAAAAAAATACCCAATATAAACCCAGTAACCGTAAAAAAAAAAAAAATTAACTCTGAAAAAGAGCTAAATCCAAAAGAGATCTTAATGTTAGTTGAATCAGCCAATTGCAATAATCCAAACACGTTAGATACTCACATTAATGTGGAAAAAAATAATGGTATGTTGAGTTCTTTGTTCATATACCATGGGAAAGGAAAATCACTAGAAAATATTTGGGGAGCACTTCCAGGTCTAAAGTTGTTGAAAGTATTCTAAGTAAGCAATTTTTTCATTTTCCCATGGAAAAGATCAATGAGTGCCAATGACTTCTAGTAACATTTTGACACAGTATATATGAAGTAACAAGTATGGAATAACCAGCTTCCTTCAGTACCAGGTGGAGAAGAAAGAACTTATGAGCGAGTTAAATATGCTAGAACACCTTGTACAGAAGTAACATAAAAGGGTCACGTTTTAGAATCAGCTCGCTACAACAGCGACCCCATGTGGTCCATGTGTGGATTTAATTTGCAGCTTGTACAGCTGGTGAGAGGTTTTTGGATCTTCCTTAGTCACACTGCCCTTGGGTTTCAATTGTGGTTTTGTTTTCACCTCTGCATATGGGTCATCCACTGGGGTTTGCCCCTGAGGCTGCCCTGAAGGACTTGGGTTTGCCCCTGTGAGGGCCAGATGTGGAGGTGGTGCAGCTGCTTGGGTTGCAGGGGTTCTGGCAGCACCAGTTACTCAGGACAGTTGGCGGCTAGGGCAGCAGGAAATATAGCGCTCCAGAAGGGTATGGCAGCCAGTATTGGCCAATACGCTCTAGTATTTTTGCCTGGAGAACCCCCACCCCTCCCCCTCACCCCCGACAGAGAAACCTGGTAGGCCAGTCTGCTGTTGCTACTGCTGCTGCTGTTGCTAAGTCGCTTCAGTCGTGTCTGACTCTGTGTGATCCCATAGACAGCAGCCCACTAGGCTCTTCTGTCCCTGGGATTCTCCAGGCAAGAATACTGGAGTGGGTTACCATTTCCTTCTCCAGGTAGGCCAGTCTACAGGGTCGCAAAGAGTTGGACACTACCGAAGCTACCCTGTGTGCATAGGTGCAAGACTTTTTTTTGCCTGTGGCAGCTCTGCCCCAGTGAGAGTTGAGCATGAAGTTGGCACAGCTGCCTGGCTTGTGAGGACCCTGGCAGCACCAAATGTGCAGGGACACGGACTGCCTCCACCGCAGGTCTTATGGCCCTATCAGAGTCTTTTTGAGCCTCTTGTAGCTGGTCATCAGAAGGCCTCTTTGGCTAGTCTTTCTCCAAGGCTCTGCCCCTTCAGGCACTTAGAGGGCTTCCTTGCCTGGGGTCCTTCTCTGTTGCTCAGGTGCATCTGGCACATAGAAGAGCCCCTCAAGCTGGGGTCCTACTCTATAGAGGGGCACGTCAGGCACTTAATGGGGCACCCTGGGTGGAGTCCTACTCTGTAGTTCAGTGCTCAGGTGTTTGATGGGCCAGACTCCCTATTGTTCAGTTGCCAAGGCTGGCCTGTAGGGGGAGAGAGGCTACAGTGATGGCTCCACCCCCAACGCGTGACTCAGCAGGATCGCCTTGCTTCCATGGCTGCCCGGCTTTTCTGCACAGGCATTGCACACCACAAACTCCTCCCTCACGTCCCCTTGATCTGTCTCTGTGCAGTCAACAGCAGCCTTTGCCTGGGGATTGCTCCACAATGCCTAAACTCCAGCTCCCAGCCACTGTGCCATCTGGGGTCTGTATGGCTGTGGCAAGGACCCTCTCATTTTCATTCCATGAAGGCTGCCACAGATCAGCTGTTTCACTCTCAGCCTTAAATGTTTCTTCTCTGACTCAGACAATTGCTCCAGTGTGGGGATTGGACCCCTGCTTCAGTTCCCGCACCTGCTGAGAGCAGGTCCAGTCCTACTAACACTCCTATTTTTCCCCCTAGTTCCTTCTCCTACCAAGTTTTGTGTGGGTCTATATATTCTTTTCTGCTGATCAGATACTCCTGTCCACTCTCAGTTGGTGTTCTGCATGTACTTCTGTGTCTGAAGGTGTATTCCTGATGTTATCCATGGAGAGAGAAGTACCTCATGTCCACCTACTCCTCTGCCATCTTGTTCTCTCTCCTAATTTTACTTCTTTTTTATGTCTTTACCTGACTGGTCATATTTTCTGTAATGGAAATGCCTTATTTTTGTGTTAAGATATTTCACTAAAGGTTATTATCATTAAGAAAAAGAACTAAATAAGTTAGAATAGTATCTACTGACCTGTAGGACTGCACATGACTGTACTATGTGAAAAATAAAACATTTATTATATATATATGCTCAGTCGTGTCTAACTCTTTGCAGCCCTACGGACTACAGTCCACCAGGTTTCTCTGTCCGTGGGATTTTCCAGGCAAGAATACTGGAGTGGGTTGTGATTTACTATTCTGATATATATATATATATATATATATATATATACACACACACACACACACACACACACACACACACACACACATACACACACACACATCAGTGTTCAGTTCAGTCACTCAGTCGCGCCCGACTCTTTGCGACCCCATGAACCACAGCATGCCAGGCCTCCCTGTCCATCACCAACTCCCGGAGTTCACTCAAATTCATGTCCATCAAGTCCGTAATGCCATCCAGCCATCTCATCCTCTGTCATCCCCTTCTCCTCCTGCCCTCAATCCCTCCTAGCATCAGGGACTTTTCCAATGAGTCAACTCATCACATGACGTGGCCAAAGTATTGTAGTTTCAGCTTCAGCATCAGTCCTTCTAATGAACACCCAGGACTGATCTCCTTTAGAATGGACTGGTTGGATCTCCTTGCAGTCCAAGGGACTCTCAAGAGTCTTCTCCAACACCACAGTTCAAAAGCATTAATTCTTTGGCGCTCAGCTTTCTTCACAGTCCAACTCTCACATCCAGACATAACCACTGGAAAAATCATAACCTTGACTAGACGGACCTTTGTTGGCAAGGTAATATCTCTGCTTTTCAATATGCTATCTAGGTTGGTCATAACTTTCCTTCCAAGGAATAAGCGTCTTTTAATTTCATGGCTGCAATAACCATCTGCAGTGATTTTGAAGCCCCCCAAAAATAAAGTCGGACACTGTTTCCCCATCTATTTCCCATGAAGTGATGGGACCAGATGCCATGATCTTCCTTTTCTGAATGTTGAGCTTTAAGCCAACTGTTTCACTCTCCTCTTTCACTTTCATCAAGAGGCTCTTTAGTTCCTCTTCACTTTCTGCCATAAGGGTGGTGTCATCTGCATATCTGAGGTTATCGATACTTCTTCTGGCAATCTTGATTTCAGCTTGTGCTTCTTCCAGCCCAGCTTTTCTCATGACTTACTCTGCATATAAGTTAAATAAGCAGGGTGACAATATACAGCCTCCATGTACTCCTTTTCCTATTTGGAACCAGTCTGTTGTTCCATGTCCAGTTCTAACTGTTGCTTCCTGACCTTGACTAGACTTTCTCACAATTTAGTGCTTCCCAGGTGGCACTAGTGGTAAAGGAGTATAGGAGTGTCAGTGTAGGAGATCTAAGAGGTGTGGGTTTGATCCCTGGGTCGGGAAGATCCCCTGGAGGAGGGCATGGCAACCCCACTCTAGTATTCTTGCCTGGAGAATCCCACGTACAGAGGAGCCTGGTGGGCTACAGGCCATGGGGTTGCAGTCAGACACGACTGAAGAGACTCAGCACAGAGGGCAGCAAGGAAGCCAGTGTAAGTATCACAAAGCATCTGAGTAGGACCCCAGGTGGCAGTGCTTCAGCTTTCATGCCTGCTACATGCAGTGTGCTGGAGTCTGATTCTCAAGGAAGGAAAATAGAAAGATTTAAATAAAGAATTCACCAGGTAAAGATGAGTAAAGATGTAAAGAAACTTCAAAAATGACACCATGTAGATATTTGGGAAGATAGCATCATAGGAGTGTTTAAAGAATAATACCCCATCGTAGCCCTCAATTTTCCCAGCATACTATTATATAAAAAACTTGCTAAAGCATTCAGCACTGTTAACTGGTTAGTGATGATTTCCTCATCCACTCATCCTGGGACTTTGTGCCTAGGTTTGGAATCTTCTATTCTAGCTCACTTTGGTTTCAGTTTAAACCAGTAATGTCACCATCACTCAGATGTCCAGCCACCCTATTTTGAGTCCAGGTGCTTCTCCATAGTCCAGACCTTGCTCCTCAGGAGCCCCCTAAAATGCTACACTCTGGTGGTTAATAAAAGGTAGAGAAGCATTTCACAGTTAGGAAAGTTATGGCTCATTTCCCAAAGATTAAAAAAAAATGAAACAATAAAACCTATCTCATAGGGTTTTGATATTTAAATTAGATGATGAGTCTGAAATGCATACCACAGTGCCTGACATAGAATAAGCTCAAAAAATACCATCTTTCTTTTTTTCTAGTGAAACCTGCCTTTTCTTCAATGTCCAGAATCTGTGACTTGTTACTACTTTTTTTTTTTTTCTCCACATTGGTTCGATGAGGGAAAGTATAGGAAATTTATTTAATCACTTATTTTCTTTGAGACAGTCATTATTTTTCCCTGTCCTCTTGGGTCATATTCTCCTAGCTACATTAGTACATTCAGGGTGCTGAAAGGACATAGATGGAGCACTCAGAGGAAGCTTTATTTTCACTTACCTGATGAATAATAATATTATTTTAGTATATTTATTAGGTATTGAATATCAAATTTCTGAATTGGATCTCCAAGATTGTCCCATTCTTCCTGACTGTTTTCTTTACTGATTAATTTTATGTGATTTATATATTTTTTCATTTGAGTCATTTTTCAGAAATATGCATTGCAAATATAGTTTAAAAGTCTGCACATTGACTTTCCACCCTATTAGCATTGATTTTCAACACAGACATTTTAATATATATCTTCATTTTCATAAGAAGCTAGCTTGAAGGTTTTATTTGTTTATTTTATTAAACACTTTAAAAATACTTTTCCTTTGTAACTTCTATTGGTCTGGATGAGAAGTCAGGTATCACTGTTTTTTCAAAGTTCTGAAAACTCTTATTTTTTCCAGTAGATTTATTATCTCTACTTTTAAAATTAATTTTTATTGGAGTATAGTTGCTTTACAATGTTAGTTGCTGTTGTACAGCAAAGTGGATATGTATACATATATCCACTCTTTTTTAGATTGTGCTCCTGTATAGGTCATTATAGAATATCGAGTAGAGTTTCCTGTGTTATACAGAAGGTTCTCATTAGTTATCTATTTTATATATAGCAGTGTGTATATGTGAATCTCAGTCTGCCAGTTTATCCCTCATATCCCTTTCCCCCTTTGGTAACCATAATTAGTTTTCTACATCCTGGACTCCATTTCAGTTTTGTAAACACCTTCATTTGCACATACCACTTTTTAAAATTCCATCTGATAAAAGAGATATCAGATGACACTTGTCTTTCTCTGTCTGACTTACTTCACTCAGCATGGCAATCTTTGGGTCCATCCATGCCACTGCAAATGGCACTGTTTTGTTCTTTCTCATGGCTGAATAATATTCAATTGTGTATATATGCCATATCTTTTTTTATCTATTATTCCATCGTTGGACATTTAGGTTGCTTCCATGTCCACCTACTGTAATTAGTGCTGCAATGAACATTAGAGTGCTTATATCTTTTCTGCTTGTATAGACTACTCCATCAACTCTAGCAACTGCCTGAGTTCTAATCTTTATATGTAACTAATCTCTTCTTCGACATCACTGATGGTCTGCTTCCCTGATTGTACCTTAATTGACATAAAGTCTAAGAAGAAAGGACTAAGGAAATGATTTTCATAACGATTCCAGATAACTATACCCAGATTTGTGATGTGAGTGTATTTTAGTGAAGCAGTCACTTTAAATTATAATGGAACAAGTTTATAGCTTTAAACAAGTTTACACATGTTCTGTATGATTGATTTAAAGTCCAAAGTTCAAGAGAAGAATGTATCAGTAGAAAGTTACTGTGGACACCTGCTTCCAAATATAGAAAGATCTTTGATTAACTTGAAGATTTAACTACAAAGTTTAATGAAGGGAATATTTATACATTTGCAGGCAGGGTTAAGGAAAACAAAGAAGAGATGGGAAGCATCAAGATACTAGCAAGAGCTGAAAGCCTGTATCAACCTGGGCAATCAGAGGAAACTCTTAGTGAAAGGAGAGGCAAGAGCTGTGGAGTGGATCCACCAGAAAGGAGTTGCAGGAGATAAGATATGCTTTCCCAGTTCTAGTGTCTACTGGCCTCCTGCTCAAATGGGGGACCCAAAGCAGTGGTGGGAAACTGGGGGACCAAAGAGAGGGAGAAACCACAGTGATTCCCTATCTTCTTCCAGTTCCAGTTCCTGTGGGGCAGGCCCACCTGGTTCCAGCTGTAGCCTGGTGATCCACCTAGAAGGAGCTTTTATTTAGAATTAAATCCTCTGATCCAGACCACAGATGAAGCAACCACAGGACTATCATCTCTCTTCTGGAATGTGCAGGTGTGCACTACAACTGAGGTTCTGAAGCAGTGGGGCTCTCTCTTATTAAGCTCTGGGGTTTTTGTTCAGCTTTTCCCATTACTTCAAGCACTGTGAGCTCCCAGAGAGCACAGAAGTACTCTGCAGAGTCTTCAAGCTGTAAGGCTGAAATGATGAGGCTGATGTATTTATGTTCTTTATGGAAGTTTACAGAGTAGCGGCCGTTCTTTGCATTGCCGTATTCTGAATACTGATGAATAAGAAAAGTTATCTCTCCCCTGGGAAGCTGTTTATACCAAAAAATGTAGTAGTAGTCCATGGTCCAACTTACTTCATATAGACAATTCAAGGTGACTGTCTGCCCCACTTGACTGGATACCACTGTCTGGACTTGAGTTACTTGCTGGGCCACACTGGATCCTATGGGGAAAAAAACAGAAAACAGAGATGAAGTAGTAAATAAAATAGTGCGTGATTTAGATTAATTTAGGACCCAGAGACAAACCAAATTGAAATTATAAAATGCTTCTTTTTCCCCAGCCCTCCTTTCCTCCCCAAGTCCCTGTGAAGCTCCACGTGTCTGTGTGCAGGCCTTTCACCCTGACCTCTCACACCCAGGCTTGGAAGCATCCCTACCAGAGAAGGTGACAGCCAGGAATGCCCAGAGCAGGCTGGAGAGCGGCATGAGGCATGGATTTCCCTGCACAAATGTGCTCATTTCTGCCTCAAGCTGAGAGTTCAGTGTCTCTGTGTGCCTGGCAGCACATTTACATAGTACCTGTTCCTGTGTGACTCCTTCAAACAGGAAGTGGGGTTTGTCATGTTCATACATCACATGGTCTTTTTCACAGATGGGAAAAACTTTTGGCTCACAGATGTTTAATTTTCTACTTTTCTTTCCCTGATTATTATGTTAGGTAGACCCTGAAAGTGTCATGGAGAAAGCAGTTAGTATTATGTGTGTGAGGGCTTCCCTGATGGCTCAGAGAGTAAAGAATATATCTGCAATTCAAGAGACCCTGGTTTGATCCCTGAGTTAAGAAGATGCCCTGGAGAAGGGAATGGGACCCCACTCCAGTGTTCTTGCTTGGGGAATTCCATGGATAGAGGAGTCTGGTGGCTACAGTCTATGGGGTTCCAAAGAGTTGGACACGACTGAGTGACTAACACACATACATGTTAAGGGTTTGAGCTGAGAGAAACAGAAGACTAAATAAGTTGACATACACTGATAATAATTTTGCCAGCCCATTCAAAACATATTAGTATACACTATGAATCCTTCCTGTAATCTACTTACTTGTCATTCTGGTCATTCATTTAGCCTATGCTTATATTTCTTTATCCAGAATTTAATGACTCTTAAAAAAAATAAAAGAAACTCACAGATCTTTAACTTTCTTATGTGTGTGCTGTGCTGTTGCTTCAGTCATGTGCAACTCTTTCCAACCCCATGGAATGTAACCTGCCAGGCTCCTCTGTCCATGGGGATTCTGCAGGGAAGAATACTGGAGTCGGTTCCCAACCCAGGGATCAAACCCTCGTCTTTTACATCTCCTGCATTGGTAGATGGGTTCTTTAATACTAGCGCCACCTGGGAAGGGCCAAGAATACTGGAGTGGGTTTCCATGCCCTCCTCCAGGGAATCTTCCTGACCCAGGAATTGAATCAGCATCTCATGTCTCCTGAATTGCCAGCTGGGTTCTTTACCACTAGCTCAACCTGGGAAGCCCTTTAGCTTTCTTGACAAAAGGCAGTCTTTTCCAAAATAATTAATGTATCATTTTCTTTTCTCACTTGGTTCTAGGTCTTTGTTTATATTTTTCAATAAATAAAGTGACTTCAATATCAGATGATAAAAATATCACTCCTGACTTTCAGAATCTATTCAGTTGTGTTTTTTTTTTTATGAAATGCTTAACAGGAAAAAATATTAATCTTTGAAATCTGACATTGAGTTTTACTTAGTAGACTTTGAAGAGCATCAGTATATTCAATCTTGCTGCCTTTACAAGTAGAATTGTATTTATTAGATCAGGTGTCCTTAAATTGTCCTCATGTCATATTTTTTACCCCAAAGTGTTCAATTTCTTTTCTTAGTGGTTTGTTATTTTTCTCTGTAAAATCAAGTTAAGCATGCTGACTTTTTCTGTGCCACAAGGCTACAGTGCGCTCTTACAAAATATGGTATCTGTAACACTTAGTAAATGTTGACACCACACTATTTGGTGACTGAAGTTTTGTATACTGTACATGATCATGGAGAATGTCATTGTCAATCTTTCATTTGATTTCATTGTTTTAATGGATGAATTAACATAAAAGAACCAAAGGCAAATAGACAAGTAGAAAAGAAAGTACACAAAGATCTCAAGCAGCCAGTTCTTAGATTTTAAAGTCGAAGTAACACATTAATGAGTCATGCAGGAAGGAGAGTTTATATCTAGTTGAGACATCTACTCTTCTGTTCCATGTCACCTCTGGGTGCTGGCAGGCAGCAGATGTCCTGGTTTCCAGTTATTTGTAACTAAGTAGAGGACACCACGAATGCCCACAACAATGCAGGGAGAGCATGAAGGCGGTTTTTCCCCTTTGTTGATATGGCCTTGCTCTGAGTTCCTGACACTAAAGGTGCATGTTCCCTCAGCTGCATTATAGACTCTGACTCTGAAAAATGTAGCTTCTGGCTGGATCAAGTCTGAATGTGCTGACACTCAGGTTGAAAGATTTAGACTGTCCTAAACATTGTTCTGCCTTCCCTTGTAATTTACTAATAAATGATAATACCTGGTAAAGGACAAGCCAGAGTTTAATATTGAAGGATGAAATTGAAAGAGATTTTTTACTTAAAACTTCCAAATTTAGTAGTAAATTAATCTCTTCTAAAATCTGGGATGTTATCTGAAACAAATTCATTATGAATCATTCTGGGATTGCAAATATTCATTCAAGTTCTGATTGTTCTCTTGCCTTTCTGATTTTGATTCTAAGATGAATTATACTAACTGCTCCCTATTTTCCCTAGAAAAGACCAACAATAAGCCATGAACTCCCTTTTCTTCCCACTTACCCACCAAATCATATGAACTGGTAACTTTAGCACATACATAACTTCAGAATAGCAGATATCACACATGAATGAACACAGAAGAGGCTTCTGACTTCTGTAATCCCTCCAGTTGTGTATTGGAATACCAAATGGTAATGGCTGTAAAATCATATTCATTTGTGATGTAACTCTGTGATTATCTCATTAAAGGTTTAGGAAGCAAGAACCAATCGGTCTTCTAAATTCAAATATTTGACCATGTTGCTGTCATGAATGCAGTTATACTCTTTAGTACAATCTTATAATTCTCATTATAGTTGTCATGAGGACAAAACTTCTCCTAAAATGTTGCTTAATCAGTAAAAATATTAAAAGCTATTAATAATATATATGTTTTCTAAAATAAAAATATTTCCCTTTCTTGATACTGAAGGAATGAAAATTCTAGTTCATTTTATTATGTAATTTCATCTAATGAAGTCATTTACATCAAATTAATCAAATTTCAAACATTTTATTTTTGTTTCAACACCTCATAAAGAAACCCAAATAAGAATAACTTATTCTTTTTATAATTTTATTTATTTACTAATTTAGAGTGTTTTGGGTCTTCATTGCTACACAGGCTGTTCTCTAGCTGCAGAGAGAGGGGCTTCCTCTGTCATTGCTCTTCTCATTGCGGTGGCTTCTCTTACTGTGGAGCACAGGCTCTAGAGCACAGACTCAATAGTTGTGGTGCACAGGATCAGCTGCTCCATGACATGTGGGATCTTCCTGTATCAGGGGTTGAACCAATGTCTCCTGATTTGGCAGCAGATTCTTTACCACTGAGCCTCCAGGGAAGACCTAACTGAGTTATTTTATAATAGATTGTCCTTGGATTCTCCGTGGTTCCTTCATAGGAATCCCCAAACTCACATAGCATATGAGGGCACAGAATTACTACTAAGGTTCCCAGATCTTCCCTAGTTCTCCCTCTTGCATCTCTGGTGACTGTCTTCTGAAGCTCACCTGGCATTCCAATCTGGGTACTACATCCTATTTTGAGTTTTGCATATTTCAGTCCAATGAAAGATACTCCAGTCCAGTAGTTATACATCCTATTCCAAACTTGTTATTCAACTGTTTGAACTACCTGAAAAAAAAGCAAAGCAAACTTCGAGAGGATTTCCCTGATGGTGCAGTGGATGGGAGTTCACCTGCCAATGCAGGGGATACGGGTTCAATCCCTGGTCTGGGAAGGTTCCACATGCCCTGGAGCCACTGAGCCTGGGCACGACAACTATGGAGGTTTGCTCTAGAGCCCAAGAGCCACAACTACTGAAGCCCACGTGCCCTGGACCCTGCATGCTGCAACTACTGAAGCCTGTGCTCCTAGAGCTTGTGCTTCACAACAAGAGAAGGCAGGACAGCAAGCCTGTGCACTGTAACCAAGAGCAGCCCCGCTTAGTGCACCTAGAGAAAGCCCATGTACAGCAGCAAAGACCCAGAGCAGCCAATTTTTTTTAATTAAAAAAAAAAATATTTGAAAGCCAAGAGGGTTTACACACTGACACCATTAAATTTTTTTTTTATAGTCATCATGCTGTATATTGCATCCCCAGGACTTATTTCTCTTATAACTAGATGTTTCTGTCTTTTGAACATAGTCACCTAGTCCACGCCCTACACCCCCAATCTATTCTCTGTATCTATGAGGTCTGGGTGTGTGTGTGTGTCTGTGTGTCTATATGTCTGTGTGTGTGTGTTCCTGCACCTGTGTCTTAGAGTCCACATATAAATGATTTCATACAGTATTTGACTTTGTCTGCCTGATTTATTTCACTTAGTATTGTGCCCTCAAGATTCATTCATGTTGTTGTAAATCTATGAAAATTTTTCTTTTTTTATCATGTTTTCTTTATCCATTCATCTGTCAAAGGACACTTGGGTTGTTTCCATGTCTCAGCTGTTGTAGATGAACTGCAATAAATGAGGGGTACAGATATCTTTTTGAGATAGTGACTTCATTTTCTTCAGATGAATACTCAGAGGTGGAAATATCATAGTAGAGCTAATTTTAATTTTTTGAGGAACCTCCATACTGTTTGCCATAGAGGCTGCGCCAATTTATATTTCCAACAACAGTGGGCCGGGTTCCCTTTCTTCTACAATCTTGTCAAAATGTTTTATTCCCTGTCTTTTTGATAGTAGCCATTCTGGCAGATGTAAAGGGATAGCTCTTTTTGGTTTTGATTTTCATTTCCCTGATGATTAGAGATGTTGAACATCTTCTAATTTACCTTCTTGTCATTAGTATATCTTCTTTGGGAAAATGTTTATTCAGATCATCAGCTTATTTTTAAGATAGACTTTTGTTCTAATGATTATACAAGGTATTTATACATTTTGGGTATTAGCCCCTTAACAGGTATATGTTTGGACAATATTTGCTCTCATTCTGTAGGTTGCCTTTTCATTTTGTTGATGGCTTCTTTTGCCATACATAAACTTATTAGTTTGATGTAGTCACACTTGTTTTTTGCTTTTTTTTTTTTCACTTTTGTTGTCCTCGCTTTTAGTGTAAAATACAAAAAAAAAAAAAAAAAAAAAAAAAAAACTGGGGCCAATACTGATGTCAAGGAACTTAGCCCCTATGTTTCTTCTGAGCTTTACTGTTGTGGTTATTATATTCAATTCTATAATCCATTTTGATGAGTTCAATTTCATTCTTTTGCATGTAGCTTTCCATTTCTCACAATACCATTTATTGAAGAGATGTTCCTTTCTTGAGGGTATATTCTTGGCTTCTTTGCCGTGAATTGACCGTGTATACAAGGGTTTATTTCTGGGTTCTCTATTTTGCTCCATTGATCTATGTGTCTTTGTTTAATGCCAAAAAAAAAAAAAAAAAAACACCACACACTGTTTTTATTACTATAATTTTGTAATATAGTTTGAAATAAGGTCATGTGATGCCTTCTTTTTTGATCTTTCTCTAGTTCACTTTGGCTATTAGTAGTCTATTGTCTCTCATACAAATCTTAGGGTTTGTTTATTCTATCTCTGTGAAAAATGTCATTGAATTTTGATAGAGGTTTCATTGAATATGTAGAATGCTTTGGGTAGTATGGATATTTTAACAATTGAATTTTTTTGCTCTGTAAGAACAAAATATCTTCCCATTAATTTTTGTCTTCAATTTCTATAATCAATGTCTTACAGATTTCAATATACAAATCTATACTTCTTTGCTTAAAGTTATTCTTAGGTATTTTCTTTCTGATGTGATGGAATAAGAATTGTTTTAATATCTTTTCCAGATAGTTCATTATTGGAATGTAGATTAATTTTGTATCCTGCAACTTTGCTGAAGACTAACATCTTGGGGGCATGTCTTCCACTGCTAAGCCAGATGATCTGATTTTCTTTTCACTTTTTCTTTTTGTGTACTCAAAAAGTGTATATTTTAACTGTGGTAGGATGTCTCTGTGCTGTTTATTTTTGGACGAATAATTTCTAGTGCTTAAACAAGTTAAAAGTTTTTTCTCTGGCATTTTATTGGCATTTTATGGCCTATTAAAAGTATATCTGTCAAAGTTATAGGTAACAGGAGTTATCTTATTTCTTCTATGAATTGATTGGACTAGTAAAAGCTGTGGTTGCTACCATCCAACTTTTAAACTTTTTTAAAAAAAAAATACTAAATAATTCTTACATGGAACAGTACACAAAATTATGTGCAGACACATTTTTTCCTGGCAATGATGGTAAACAGATATTTAATTTTGCTATATTTTCAATAGCTCTCTCCAAATGTTACAGAAAAAACTAAAGAGTAACTCCTAGTACTATTCCTATTTTTAAAGTAATAACTACTATTGGGAAGATTCCATGTATGTCTTTTCAATTTTACTGTTATAGCTATGTATCACAAAACAATATATTATATTGCGATTATATTCTGAAATTTCTCATAAGTAGTGTCATGCAGCATATATCATTCTGATGCTTTTTATACTCAGCATTTTATTTTTGTAAGATTTTTCTAAGAAAATAATATAGAGAATTGTTTCTTTGCTTGTAATAGTTCATGTATTTTGACTTCATATGTAATTCATTATTCGTTCATTCTGTACTTGAATGGTTATACTTCTGCTTACAGGGTTGGTGTGACTATCCTTGTAAATGCCTCCTTGTTCAAATGTTAGAATTACTTGAATGTAGATAACAGGAATTGGAATTGCTTGACTTTTAAATATATACATTTTCTTCCTTATTAAATAGTTCAGGCAATTTTTCTCTGAAGTTGTTAACTAAATGTTCTTTATGTGGTTGCTTTTCTCCATCTGGAGAAATTTAATAGCCTTCTCCCTGTATTTGGGTCAAAACTTAATGCTATCAGATTTTCACATTTCTGGTTATCTGACAGAAATGAGATAGTAATTTGCTTTAATTTTCTCTGTTACTGCAGAAGTTGATGTTTTATATGTTCACATGTCTATTTCCTCTTCTTTAAATTGCCTTTATGTAAATTATCTTTATTATCGCTTTTTATTTTGAATGTTTTTCTTATTTATTTGTAAAAGCCCTCTACATAAACTTAATTTCTAATGTTTTCTGGTTACATGGTTTCCTATACATCCTACTATGCATTTGATTTTTAATTATGTAGTGGGGCATGTCTGCAGGTTAAACACTTCCCATCTATTAGGAATTGTCTAGAAATTTATATTTCTAATTGTCAAATTACTTTAATGATTATATACTTATTTAGCTTTTCTATTTCTTCTTTAACTATTTTTGATAATATATATATTTTAGAGCATCTATCAGAACACTGAAATATGTGGCCAAGTCTTTTTCTTGTGTCAAGGATTTCTTCAGATAGTAAATCTCTGCCCTTGTTGAGGTCCCCTATGAAACCTTCTCTGTTCCATATGGAGGCATGTCTCATGAGGGTCTGGAAGCCTTGGTCTGGGTGCTGGACACAACAGGAGGAAGCAGGGCTCTCGAAATACTCATGATAGGGCCTCACCTGTCCTGGGATCCCTTCAAAGGCAGAAACTAGCCCTCAAGCCGAGTCACTGCATGGGGCTGTCTCTCCTCCCATAAGATCAACATTAGATCAAGGAGATTGCTGCACACTGAAGAGAATATGCCTCTAAATAGATTCTAAATCTCACAATTATTCTGTATCATTAACAATACTTTATATAGTTGTCTTTTTATTTTTAGCGAAAATAATGGGTGTATGCTGCTGCTGCTAAGTTGCTTCAGTCATGTCCAACTCTGTGCGACCCCATAGATGGCAGCCCACCAGGCTCCCCTGTCCCTGGGGTTCTCCAGGCAAGAATACTGGAGTGGGTTGCCATTTCCTTCTCCAGTGCCATGCATGCTAGTCGCTTCAGTTGTGTTTGACTCTGTGCAACCCCATGGACAGCAGCCTACTAGGCTTCTCTGTCCACGGGATTCTCTAGGCAAGAATACTAGAGTGGGTTGCCATTAATGGGTATATAGAGATCTCATAGTGGCATTAACTTGCATTTCCATGATGACTAATGATGTAGAAGAGGGGATTGCAAACTTCTTCAATAAAGGGTAGAATAGTAAATATTTTTTGTCTTTGTAGGCCATTCATTCTGTTGCAACTACTGAACTCTGCCATTGTTTCATGAAATAAGTTATGGATAATACATAAATAAATAAGCTTTCTTATGTTTCAACAAAATTTATTTACAAAGTAAATGGCTGAATGGACTGGTTCATGGGCCATATTTTGTTGATTCCTGATGTAGAGGACTCCATGGCTTCACAGGGTAATTCTCCAAACATTTAAAGAATAGTTAGGTCCCATCCTTCTCAAATTTTCTGTAAAATTGAAGGTGAGGAAATATTGCCAAACTCATTCAATGAAGCCTTCATTACCCTGATGCCAAAACCAGACAATAAAACTACCAAAAAAAGTCAATTTCTTGAATGAACATCGATAAAAAAACCCTCAACAAAATATTAGCAAACTTCAATTCAGTCAGTTCAGCTGCTCAGTCATGCCCAGCTCTTTGTGACCCCATGGACTGAAGCATGCCAGGCTTCCCTGTCCATCACCAGCTTCTGGAGCTTGCTCAAATTCATGTCCATAAAGTTAGTGATGCCATCCAACGATCTCATCCTCTGTTTGTCCCCTTCTTTTCCTGCCCTCAATCTTTCCCAGCATCAGGGTCTTTATCAATGAATCAGTTCTTTGCATCAGGTGGCCCAAGTATTGGAGTTTCAGCTTCAGCATTAGTCCTTCCAATGAATATTCAAGACTAACTTCCTTTAGAACTGAATTAAGTTAGGAAACTTAATTCAACAATTTATTAAAGAATCATATATCATGGCCAAGTGGGATATAGTCTAGGTGTACAAGGATGGTTCAGTATTTTCAAATCAATCAACATGATATACATTTTTTTAAATTTTATTTTATTTTTAAACTTTACATAATTGTATTAGTTTTGCCAAATATCAAAATGAATCCGCCATGATATACATTAATAGCATGAAGGATAAGAACTTATGTAATTATCTCAACAGACAAAGAAAAAGTATTTGACAAAATTCAGCATCCATTCATGTTTAAAACTCTTAATAAACTTGGTATAATGGGAACACATCTCAAAATAATACAGGCCATTTACAACAAACACGCAATTAATATCATGCTATGCTATGCTAAGTTGCTTCAGTCGTGTCTGACTCCGTGCGACCCCATGGACTGCAGCCTACCAGGCTTCTCCAGGCAAGAACACTGGAGTGGGTTGCCATTTCCTTCTCCAATGCATGAAAGTGGAAAGTGAAAGTGAAGACGCTCAGTCGTGTCTGACTCTTAGTGACCCCATGGACTGCAGCCTAAACTGAAAGCTTTTCTCCAAGGTGAGGAACAAGACAAGGATGCCTACTCTCACCATTTCCATTTAACATAGTACTTGAAGTCCTTGTCACAGCAGTCATATAGGAAAAAGAAATAGAAGGCATCCAAATTGGAATAAAACTATTAAAATGCAAAAAGACAGCCTATCAAACAGAAGATACTTGCAAATAATTAGTCAATAAGGGGTTAATGTCCAAAATATATAAAGAAATTTATATGCAATATGTGAACTATAAATAATCTGATTTTTTAAAAGGCAGAGGACCTAAATAAACATTTTTCCAAAGAAACATGTAGATGGGCAACAGACACATGAAAAGACATTCAACATCTCTAATCATCAGGTAAATGCAAATCAAAACCCAATGAGATCTTACCTCACCCCAATCAGAAAACTATCATCAAAAAGCCAAGAAGTAATGAGTGTTGCTGAGGATATGAAGAAAAGGGACCCTTTGGGCACCCTTGCTGGGAAAGTAAACTGATGCAGCCACTATTTAAAACAGCATAAAGGTTCTTCAAAAATTAAAAATATAAATACTATATCATTCAGCAATTCCATTCCTGGATATCTATCAGAAGAAAACAAAAACACTAATTTGAAAATATATATGCACCCTAATATTCACAGAAGCATTATTTCTAATCACCAAGATATGGAAGCAATCAGTATTCATCCATATGAATAGATAGAGAATATGTGTACACACACACACACACACACATATATATATACACAATGAAATATTACTTAATCATAAAAAGGATAAAATCTCATCACATAAGACAACATGGAAAACCTGGAGGGTATTATACTTAGCAAAATAAGTCAGACAGAGAAAGACAAATACTGTATGTTTTCACTTATATATGGATTCTAAAATGCAAAACTAACAGAATAGAAACAGACTCATAGATATAGGGAATAAACTACTGGTTACTAGAGGGGAAAGGGTTGGGTGTAAGAGTGAAATAGGTGAAGCAGGTACAAAATTTGAAAAGGTACAAAAATTATGTGTATTTCTCCATACTTATAAAATAAATAAAATTATGTAATGTGCAGTAAGGAAAGGAATAGACCCTGCCAATACCTTAACTGTAGCCAGTGAAACTGATTTCAGACTTCTTGCATCCAGAATTGAAAGAGGATAAGTTTGTTTTAATTAAACGACCAAGTTCATATTAACCATTGAGCATATGTGTGTTTTTTGTTTGCGCTGCTGCAGGAGTAGGATGAGATGTATCTGCAGTTGTCTGTTGGGACGCATCATAGTGAGGCAGTTTTGGATGGACATTCTTGGGACAGCCAACTTAGCTGAATAATATCCTCTTGGAGTCACTTTTCTCTTCTTTTAGTTCCTTTCACTTCTTCCCATTTTGAAGTAGAGCATATTGTAGCTAAATATTTATTTTGATAGGGCTTCCCTCATAGGTCAGCTGGTAAAGAATCCGCCTGTAATGCAGGAGACCCCGGTTCCATTCGTGGGTCGGGAAGATCCGCTGGAGAAGGGATAGGCTACCCACTCCAGTATTCTTGGGCTTCCCTTGTGGTTCAGCTGGTTAAAAAGATCCCCTGGAGAAGGGAAAGGCTACCCACTTCAGTATTCTGGCCTGGAGAACTCCATGGGCTGTATAACCTATGGGGTCGCAAAGAGTCGCCTTTCACTTTCTTGTCCATTAATAGACCTCTCCTAGCTACAAGTTTGAGACTCTAGCGCAGAAGAAGATACAGATTGAGAGGAAGATAAAGACCAAAGTCTCAAATCTGTAAGGCCAATAAGAAGCACTGCAAATGCCCTGTGGTGGCCTCACGGTGTGACTGTGGCTGGAGGAGGGGCTGAGCCCCGCGGAGGGTTTGAGTACAGGCTGCAGGTGCCCGGGGAGCACAGTGCTGCACAGCACAGAAGTAAGTGCCTGAGTCTGTGGTTCGCAAAGAGGAAACGTGCAGTGAGCTGCGGCGTTCTTTAAGGACTGTCGTGGCATTTAATCTTCCTCCTTGCCTTATTCCTCAAGGAACGTAAATGAGGTGGCGGCCCCCGGGCTTCTGAAGATACCACAGCACACTGTCTGCCGAGGTGGAGAAATTACACCACAGTGTAGAGCTGGCTCCCTCCTGTGGAGTCAGGGCTGGGGGACTCTGCTCCACATCCACCCCTCTCACACCTGATGAGAAAGAGACAGACAGTCACAGGTGAGGCTCACTGTAACTCTGAGAAAACCCTGAACGTGTCCCTCCAGCTCCCATCGATGTTGAGATGGATGGGAAGTGTGCAGGACTTGTCAACTCTTTCTACTCCCTCCCTCAACAGTACAGCAGCTGCCCATTTCTTCAGATTCCCCTGCAGGGCAGCCCCAACTCACAGCAAACCCGGGCAAACGAAAGCCCCAGCACAGTGCCCACTAGCCTCTTCATGATGCCTTGACTTGCTGCTGAGAAATTTTCACCTTAAAATACACAGCTAAACCTATAAGTGGTGTGTCACTTCTTGTCTAGAAATGTTCCTGCTCCTGCAACCAATCAGCTCCCCCAACAAACCCTGCCCAGGTGACACTCTGTGACAGGAAGCCCCACCTAACAGTCAACTCCACTGAGAACACTGAACTTGAGAAAACAAATCCTGTCTTTGCAAATTTAAAAAGAAAAGAAAAACTCTAAGATGCCCACAGGAATGAAACATTTGCAATACTCTATATTCTCTGTACTATTTGCCTTCCCAGAACATGCCAACTTCTGAAAATAACACAGGCTAAAACTGTAAGTCCTTTAAGCTACCAGATCTCAGGGGTTTGCAGATAGCTCCCCCTACAGTCCTAGTCACCATGTCACTCAGAGCATAGAAGTACTTGGTCAAATTACTTCAGTGGGCTTTTTCCTCAGGTGAAAGGAAGTTTCACTCTTCCTAAATTCAGATGCAAAACCTTTGATGCCTGAAACAAGATTGTTTCCAGACATGTACTTCAGGAGAAGCTGGAGTCCTTGGTTGGGGTACTGCACATGCCAGTAGAGATTAGGTTGAAGAAAAAATAAGTAGTTGCACCTCAGCTTCACAGGGGCTCCTTCAGAGACAGTGATGTGGCCATCGGGCTGGGTCACTGACTGGGCTCCTGAACCATTAATACTGAATCAGTGAACTCAGCTAAACAAAATCTCTATTCAAAGTCAAACCAGAACAATGTTCCGTGTGTGGACAAGACAGTAAAATGGAACAGTACTCACTCAGCAGCAGGAGTGCCGCAAGCATCAAGGTGAACACCAAGGTCATGGTGGAGCAGTGAAGAGGCAGTGAGCTGCTTTCCGGGTGATTCCCCACAGACAGAAGTCTCATGACTGGGGGACTTGAATCCAAGTTGCTCTGAGGTTGAGGAATGACAGGTGATATCGATTTCTTCTTCTGATGGAGACTGTAGAGGGAGCTAGGAAGAGAGGCTGTCTTAAAACTTCTGTCTCTAGTGTCTGAGATGCTTTATATGTCATTGTGTAAAAAATGGTGTCAGGATATCTCTTTAAATTGTAAGGAAGGAAGGTTTTTTTGAGCTTATTCTGATCTTTCCCAATTTTCACAACAGTGCCCTCCAGGGGTCAGATAGAGAAATAAAGAGAAATTCACAATTTTTGTTCACCCCCTTCCTGGCTTTGTATGGTTGAATTCTAAAGCATTATAATTATGTACAGAGCAGAATTTATGTTTTGTAGGCACTGAAACTTACAAAATTGCACTTTATATAGCAGCACAAAATTATGGATAAAAATTAAATAGAAAATAATGTTTAGAATGAAAAATAAAATCATAGCAAATTATAAATTTTAGAAAGCAAATTCCACAGACAGCATAAATCTAGAAAATTGAGTCATATTTTAGTACTTATTTCCATGACACACTGCTATAATACTTTTTGTTTCTATGCTTTTTGTCTTCATACTTTTTACACTTTTATTCATATGACAATACATTTGTAAAAACTTTAATACAGAGACAAGAAAGATGATCATTAGTTGAAATTCACTTTCTTAAAAAAATCAAAGTGCATTTTGAAAATGGATTAAAATTTATAGGATTATGGTCAAAATTTGGAAACTGTCTATCACAATACTCTGTGCAACAAGATTTCATTACATTCCAAGTTTTCTTATGTCATAAGAAATCCTAAATACTATCAACTGATCACACCAATTAACGAGTCTATTTTCTATGTTAGTTTCCTATTGATGAGTGACAAATTATCAAGAACTTTTGTGATGGAACAACATCTGTTTATATCACGGGTTCTGTAAGTCAGAAATCAGCACACAGTTAAGCTGAACTCACAAGGTTGCAGTCAAGGAGGCAACTAAGACTGTCTGGGGCATGGGGTCCTCTTCCAGACTCAGTGGTTGCTGGTACAATTCATTTCCTTGTGGCTGTAGCAGTCATGGCAACTTGTTTCCTCAAGACAAGGAGGATGTCTCTGATCCCAGGAAAAGTTTAAGCTCTTTTTTAAAGAGCTCACTTGATTAGATTAGGCCCACCTAGGACAATCTCCTTTTGATTCATTCAAGGTCATACTGATTAGAGACTTTAATTACACCTGCAAATTTATTTTGTGTGTGTGTGTGTGTGTGTGTGTGTGTGTGCTTAGCCCCTCAGACTCTTTGCAACCTCATGGACTGTAGCCCACCAAGCTTCTCTGTCCATGGAATTTTCCAGGAAAGAATATTGGAGTGGGTTGCCATTTCCTCCTCCAAGGGATCTTCCCAATCCTGGGATCAAACCCACATCTCTTGCATCAGCAGACAGATTCTTCACCACCGCACTACCTGGGGAACCTTGGTATCATCTACCTACCATGGTTGTTAATGCCCTCATTGGACTGGCATGCTATGAGTTTCACTTTATTCTCATAAATGTAAAGCATTGTGACCAGTCAATAAGAAGTTAATATGAACAATAATAAATATGATCAGATGAGGCCATTTTCATACCAAAGGAAGAACATAAACAAACTCGTCTTCCAATGTATAGGGTGGAATGCACAGATATTCCACAGAGTGGAATGCAACAGAGTGCAAGGAAACTATAAAAACATACTGGGACCAGTTAGGGAGGTGTTACATGCTTTTAAAACACTAAAAGTTCTGGCAATAGACTCTCATGCCTTTTGGAAACAAAGACTTGTTAATGAATCATTACCAAAGGAACAGCAGTACAGTGTAATGTAAGGTAATTAGCATCAAACAGATTTTTGTTTGAAATCTGTCCCTGATGCTTAGCCTGTGAGATCTTGATGACAAGCATTTATATACTGAAGTGACTGTGAGCTGCATAAATAAATCCCAGTAGGTCAAAATTATATGCATTCTTAATTCAAATTCACTCTTGCAGATGCTAAATAAGCCTGCGGCTCACTCCGTCACCACCTGACAAACTAGCATTATAGTAGAGGGGAAGTTGGGGTTTAACTGGCAAGGATCTTAACTCGTTAAGATATCTTATTTTTTGAAACATTTATAAAATATGGCTAGGGCCCTATGCATCTTGGAAATGACATGTTTAAGTAAGGGGCACTGAAGTTTAAGCTTTATTTTAAAATGAAATACTAAAAGTGTTAGTTGCTCAGTGGTGTTTGACTCTTTGTGACCCCATGACCTGTAGCCTGCCAGGCTTCTCTGTCTGTGGGATTCTCCAAGCAAGAATACTGGAGTGGGTTACCATTCCCTTCTGCAAGGTATGTTCCTGACCCAGGGATTGAACCCAGGTCTCCCGCATTGTAGGCAGATTCTTTACTGTCTGAGCTTTATAATAAATATCTTATTTAATACAACACCACCTTGGGTTACTAATTTTTACCCTCCATTTTACAGATGGTAAACCTAGCTTCAAAGAATTTAAATTACACAGGATTGCAGTATTTTTAAGTGACAGGGTAGCGATTAGAATCTAGATCTAACTCCAGAGACCAGTCTTATGTGCACTCCACTAAGACTGCTTGCATGATAATTGAAGCAATATGAGCAGATGAAATTTTCAAAGAATAGTATACAGATTGAGAAGAAAAGAGGGCCTAAGCAGTAGGAATGCTCTTGATGTGGGATGGGTAAAGAAGAATAGGAGATCTTGCAAAGGATCTCCCAGAAGTTAAAGTTTAAGGTTGGGGTACTGTGTGCCAGGAACACAAAGGTCCCCAGAAAGAGTGGCAAGCACTGCAGAGAGTGGCTACTCGAATGTGGTCTGTAGGTGGGTAGCATTCGCGTCACCAGGGAGCTACTCTGACTTCAGAATCTCAGGCCTAACCCAAAATTCTTAAGTCAGAATCTGCATTTTAATAATATTCCTGTGCACATTAAAATTTGAGAAATACTTGTCTAGATGAAGGAGGTTAAAAACGTCTTTTAGATTTAACAATAAAGAGATCACTGGTGATTTTTAAGAAAACACATTTTAGAAAATATTGGGAGAAAAAGCAGAAGTGTATGGAGTGAAAAAAGGTGACACAGTGTAAGCAGTTATATGATCAGGGCTTTTAAACAATAGCCAGGGAGTAAAAGATAGATTGGTGGCAGGAGAGGCATGTATGGGGTTTGGAGGAATATGAAATATTTTTTCTAAGATGAGAAAGCTTGAATATTTTAAATGAGTCCTAAAAAATCAGACTGTAGAATTTGGATGATCAGTGGCCTAAGGTGCTATAGAAACCAGAAAGAATGGTGTTGGTGAAGTGTTTAGGCAAAGAGGTACAATTTCAAAGTAAAAGAGATACCTGTTTTATTATTATGGGAGGGAAGGTGAATTACAAGTGTAAAAGCAGAATGTTTTATTAGATGCAGAAAGTTGAAGATTCATTTAAATATACTGAAATGGAGCTGGGCTCTATGGTCCTTGCCTCCCATGTCCTCAGCCTGCCCTTGTCTGTGAAAAAACTTAAGCCAAAGAAGAAGCTTGATCAGACATCCCCTGTAAAGTTACATGAAGAACTGACCCCATCTTTCAGCAAAGAGAAAGTGAAAGTTTCTGAGAACTTTCAGAAATCAGTTTCCTTGTTGTGAACTGCCTGCTATTCAACTTGAGAGAGATTGGGATGGCAACCCATGGGAGGAAAAGCACTTTGGTTAGAAATTTTTTATATAAAATTTCAATTAAAAAATTTAAAACTTTCAAATGGAAAGAAACAAAAAGTCCTTCTTAGCTTTGCTTAATGGCGGAACTATTATTATTTTGTCTTGCTTGAATGTTTTCCTCTCCTTCTGCATTTTTTTCTGATTAAGTTTATTCTTTGGAATTCAGGGAAAGCCCAAGAGGCTAATGCTTTTCTATGCACAAGAAGCAACAGAGGGTGGGTATTGGGAGTCTGTTTCAGAAAGACCCTATAGAATCCTTCTGGGTTTCATATTGTGTGTGTGTGTGTGTGTGTGGCCTCTTGTGTGCCAAGCAGAGTTCAGGTCTGGAGGATGCTGTAGTAAAGAGATATTAAATGCCTATAGTTCAGTAGGAAGAGAGAAAAATTAAATTAATGTTTTTTTTTTTAGAAAAAATAATTTTCAAGAGTAATAAGTACTATAAACACAATACAATACTGTATTGAGACAGAGTTACTCTTGGGGTGACAAAGGGCATCTGCTCTAACGGAGAGGAGGCTCCACTCTGATACTTACTATGCAACACCAGGAAAAATATTGAACCCCCTTCAAGTTCAATTTCCTTTCCTGTAAGTACTCAGTATCTTTCTGCTGGGCACTGGACTCAGCACTGGCACTTATTAACTCATTCACTTCTCATGAGAACTCTGCACGGTAGATTCTATCAATATTGATATTCTATCAATATCTAACATTGTAGATACGCGAACACTAAAGCAAAAAATCATTAAGTCATTTTGCCAAGATACTCAACTAATGAGTGGTAGATCTAGAAATACAAACCAAGTCTTCGGTCTCAAGCACTTGGTAACATTGCCTGCCTAAAGGTGAATTGATCCAACCTTGAAGTGTTCCAATAAGAATTAAGTAGGAACAAACATTCAAATCACCCAACATAATACCTTCCCTAACTTAAATATTCAATCAACTGCAGCAATGTGCAAAATCTTGGGGATGGGGTTGGGAGACAGAATCTGAAATTGCAGAATAATCTATCCACAAGATAAAGGTCAATATTTTTCTGGATATGTATGAGTGCATGTGTGCTCATTCATGACCGACTGCAACCTATGGACTATGGTCTGCCAGGCTTTTCTGTTCATGGGATTTTCCAGCAAGAATACTGCAGCAGGTTGCTATTTCCTACTCCAGGGCATATTGTCACCCTGCTTATTTAACTTGTTTTCAGAGTACATCATGAGAAACGCTGGGCTGGAGGAAGCACAAGCTGGAATCAAGATTCCCGGGAGAAATATCAATAACCTCAGATATGCAGATGACATCATCCTTATGACAGAAAGTGAAGAAAAACTAAAGATAGTGAAAAAGTTGGCTTAAAGCTCAACATTCAGAAAATGAAGATCATGGCATCTGGTCCCTTCACTTCATGGCAAATAGATGGGGAAACAGTGGCTGACTTTATTTTTCGGGGCTCCAAAATCACTGCAGATGGTGATTGCAGCCATGAAATTAAAAGACGCTTACTCCTTGGAAGGAAAGTTATGACCAACCTAGATAGCATATTCAAAAGCAGAGACATTACTTTGCCAACAAAGGTCCGTCTAGTCAAGGCTATGGTTTTTCCTGTGGTCATGTATGGATATGAAAGTTGGACTATGAAGAAAGCTGAGTGCCGAAGAATTGATGCTTTTGAACTGTGGTGTTGGAGAAGACTCTTGAGAGTCCCTTGGACTGCAAGGAGATCCAACCAGTCCATCCTAAAGGAGGTCAGTCCTGGGTGTTCATTGGAAAGACTGATGTTGAAGCTGGAACTCCAGTACTTTGGCTACCTCTTGCAAAGAGTTGACTCATTTGAAAAGACCCTGATGCTGGGAAAGATTGAGGGCAGGAGGAGAAGGGGCCGACAGAGGATAGATAGTTGGATGGCATCACTGACTAGATGGACGTGGGTTTGGGTGAAGTCTGGGAATTGGTGATAGACAGGGAGGCCTGGCGTGCTGCAGTTCATGGGGTCACAAAGAATTGGACATGATTGAGTGACTGAACTGAACTGAACTGAACTGAACTCCAGAGGATCTTCCATAATCAAGGATCAAACCAGCATCTTTTGTGGCTCCTGCATTTCCAGGCAGGTTCTTTACCAGCTCAGCCACCAGGGGAACACTTTCTGATGTATATGTAGTAGTTTACCTGGCAGATTTCATGTGTTATCATAAGTGTCCATGTCTATCATGTTCTTATTACTATTAATGAGAAATTAATTCATTAAGGTGTTATTTTGAGAGATTGGGTGCCATAATATAAACTGGAATGAGTATACCAAACAGTGTTTTCTGCAATTGTTTATTTTTTCCCATTATTGACTCTTGCTCCCACTTAGCTAGCTATTTCTATACTACAAGAAAAGACAGAGCAGTACATACAATTTTACTTGCCAGAGAAGAAAGACATCCATCTTGTGCAACAATTCCAAGCTTTCTTTTCAAGGTAGCCTCTTACTGTGCAGCCATAATCAGGCCATGTGCTGTATGTGTCATTTGAAGTCAATCACTTTCACATCTGGCAGGAAAAGAAGAAGAAAAAAAAGAAAACAGCCAGTTTTGTTGAATCCTCTTTCTCCCCATTTCTGCATAGGGAAGTTTACTGAATGGTTCAGCAGTGAGAGCTCCCATTGTGATTACGATTTTGCTGGCCAAATTGTTGGTTTTCTCTGCCCAGCAAAGCCAAATAAAAAGGACAGAGACAGAATTTGGAGGAAGTAGAAAGGTGACTTTAAGAATACTGGAGTAGGTTGCCATTCCCTTCTCCAGGGGATCTTCCTGACCCAAGGATCAAACCTGTGGATTCTTTACCATCTGAGCCACAAGGCAAGGGATCACAGTCAGGAGCCAAGGTGATAATAGGATCTTGATTTCTTCCTCTTGCATTGTTTCAAAGAGCCATAGCCTGGCATCTGTAACCCAGCAATTGACTCTGGCAGTTAGGTGGCTCTGCAGCCTTCTTTCTGATATGTAACGACAAAGGGAAGGGTGTTGTAAGTGAAAACACTAGATAGGAGATGTATTTAGCATAGAAACAAAGGAGACAGTGTGAACTGCAGCTCCTGCAGAGTTAGGGAGCAGTAAATCAAACTTACAGATATGCAGAGTTAGGAGCAGTTAAGAAAAAACAAAACAAAACAGTAACAACTAGGAATGTTCACACCTTTCCCTATTGAGACTTCAGGGAATCTCTATCAGGGCTTCCCTGGGAGCTCAATTGGTGAAGAATCCACCTGCAATGCAGGAGACCCCGGTTCACCTCTTGGGTTGGGAAGATCTGCTGGAGAAGGGATAGGCTACCCACTCCAGTATTCTGCCCTGGAGAATTCCATGGACTATAGTCCATGGGGTTGCAAAGAGTTGGACATGACTGAGCAACTTTCACTTCAGGGCAGGAATGTTCAGGCCTGCTCACTGTTCTCTTTATCTTCTTTGGTCCCAGGAAAGGGAAAGAAAAAAACCTCATTTCTCTTTTTTCCTTTTCACTGCAACAGGCTTCCTCGCAGTTTAACCCATGATCACTGGAGGGGAGCAGAGAGGCCAGTGTAATCATCATAATATATTTGAGCAGGACACCAGCTGGCAGAGCTTTAGCTTTCACTCTTGATTCATGCAGTGTGTTACAGCCTGATTCTCAGCGGAAAAAAATAGAAAGATTTAGATAAAGGATTCATTTTTATGTTCATAAGAAGTTAGTTTGAAAGTATTACTTGTTTGCTTCCTTTTAATACTTTAAAAATGGTTTCCCTTGGTGACTTCTATTGCATCTGATATGAAATCAAGCATCATTTTTAACTATATTTCCCAGAATACAGTGTATCAGTTTTCCTTGTTTATTGGCAAGATTATTTCCACTTAAATAGACCCTTGGATTTGCCTTCAATACCCTTTGAACTTCTGTCAAAACCACAGTGGTGGGCTTGCAGAATGTCTTATTCACCTTGATGACTTTCCACGTAGCATTGCTCCTGTGTAAGGAGCTTGTTTTATAGGAAGTCAAGTATGGCAGTGAGTGAAGGTGCTTGTTATGAGCAAAAATGTTATGGAATGGGTAATGGAAAAGGTAGTTATAAATACTACCAACAATCATGTGGTCATTTGCAGTAACAAAAACTGTAATAGTCAGAAATGGAGTATTTCCTGCCATATCAGTAAACAAGGATGTCACAGTCATCAGCACCTGCAGCCCAATGTGAGCTCCTGAGCCTAAGGGCACTCAGGAAGGAGAAGAATATCTGTGATCTAACAGCCATCAGAACTGCAGTCACTCCCTACCACGAGACTAAAGGAGCTCAGGATGTAAGAAACACAGATACTGGCCCCAAGATAGCTGAGGTGAATAGTAAAAGAATGACTTCAGTGAGCCCGGACTCTTGCATCTCCCCATGCATAGAAGTGTGCTAGACTCCTTAACTTGTGCTTAGTCGCTCAGTCGTGTCCAACTCTTTGCAACCCCATGGACTGTAGACTGCCAGGCTCCTCTGTCCATGGGGATTCTCTGGAAAAGAATACTGGAGTGGATTGCTATGCCCTCCTCCAAGGAATCTTCCCAACCCAGGGATCAAACCCAGGTCTCCTGCATCGCAAGCAGATTCTTGACTGTCTGAGCCACCAGGGAAGTCCATCCTTAACTTGAGATGTCCGTTTTTCTTTAATTAACAATAATCTTTTGATGTTCTGACTACCTGCACTTTGTTGCAAAACTTCTATACAACCTGGCTCCTCTGCTCACCTCCTTGGAGCAGTTCTTTCAGGTTTACTTGAGATGCTATCTCCCAGGCTTGAAGTCCTAAAAATTCCCACCAGATAAACGTAACTCTCCACTTCTGGTTGTGAATATTTTTTAAGTTGACAGTAGTTATGACAATCTCTTTTTCAGTTTGATATGAATATATTTATGCATAGAGTAACCATTTTAAAATCTCTCCCCCACTTGCCTCCCTATGGAAACATGATGTGCAAAATACAAGTTAATCTTGTATCTGATTGTATCTCAATAGTTAAGATGCAGGATCCAATGGGACAGTATGGGTGAGGTATAAAAGGAAAGAACAACACCCAAAAATGGATAATTGAACTTGATATCCCTTGAAGAAGGCGTGGCAACCCACTCCAGTATTATTGCCTGGAGAATCCCATGGACAGAGGAGCCTGGTGGGCTACAGTACATAGGGTCATGAAGAGTCGGATGTGGCTGAAGCAACTTAGTACACATGCACAAACCTGGTATACTCTTTTCAGGAGAAGATTACATTGATTATGGTAGAATGGGGAATAATTGCATCATATTAACAAGGAGATCCAACCAGTCCATTCTAAAGGAGATCAGTCCTGGGTATTCTTTGGAAGGAATGATGCTAAAGCTGAAACTCCAGTACTTTGGCCACCTCATGCGAAGAGTCCACTCATTGGAAAAGACTCTGATGCTGGGAGGGATTGGGGACAGGAGGAGAAAGGGACGACAGAGGATGAGATGGCTGGATGGCATCACCAATTTGATGGATGTGAGTTTGAGTGAACTCTGGGAGTTGGTGATGGACAGGGAGGCCTGGCATGCTGCTATTCATGGGGTTACAAAGAGTTGGACATGACTGAGCGACTGAACTGAACTGAACAAGAAGCATAGTTTTGCTGTTTTCTTTATTTGAAAGTGTGTTGTTAAAAGAGGTATAGATGGATGACCAGTTGACATAGAAGGTACTGGAATAGCTTTGTAGTGTCTCTACTACCTGGAAATCTATGACTCAGAATTTGTTTCTCTGTATTGTTCTGGGCTAGGGTTGGCCATAAAAAGGATTGTACAAGGTATAGAAAGTAGTTGTCATCAAGTAGCCACATTTTTTTTTGCCCTGCTGGTTGGTGCAGGGCTCCAGTCACCGTGCAACTCATATGTGTTGCTGCTGATCTGCTAGCTCATCTTATTGTTGACTTACAGCTCCTTAACCTCCAACCAGATCTCCTCCTCATCATCCCTCTGTCTTGGGCCAAATGTGCATGTAGTATGGTGATAAATATCCACTTCTCCTGAAGGCCACCCACTACCGTGAGATTGAAGGAAGTGAGAGACAGACAAGTTTTTAGTGTGCTTTTGTGGGTTCCAGTCATCCTCATGAGTTCTAGTATGTCCTTAAATGCCAGTTTTTCCATGCTTTTATCCATATCCAACTTTCCTTTCCAAATGACACTCTAGTTGATTTAAAGTAAATTCAGGTTCAGCACAAGATGCAAAGATAACAGCTTTGTATAAATTCCTCCACCAACTCTAGCAATTGCCTGAGAGTTCTATTCCTTAAAATGAGTCTCTTATTCTGTATCACAGTGGTTCTACTTTTCTGATTGTACCCTAACTGACACAAAGCCTAAGAAGAAAAGATTAAGGAAATTATATTCATGACAATTTCTGAAAATTAAACCCAGATTTATGATGTGAGATTTTTTTAGGTGCCGTTGCCACATTAAATTATTACAGGGCATGTTTTCAAATTTAGACAACTTTGCACATGTTCTGTATGATTGATATAAAATTTAAAAAATCAAGACTGAGAACATATTACTAGAAAGTTAGTCTGGACATCTGTTCCTAAGTGACTTAAAAGGAACTTCCAGACCACAGATTAAGCAACCACACAACTACCATTTCTGGTCTGGGATCTGCAGGTGCATATTTCAGCTGGAGTTCTGCAGCAGGGAAGCTCTCTTTTATTAAACTCTGGGGTTTTTGTTTAGCTATTTCCATTACTTCAAGCACTGTGAGCTCCCAGAGAGCACAGAAATACTCTGCAGAATCTTCCAGTTGTAAGTCTGAAATGGTGAGGCTGATGGATTTACTAGCTTTCTGTAAATTTACAGAGTAGCGGCCATTCCTTGCATTCTGGCCAGAAAAAACCTGACCAATAAGGTAAATCATCTCTCCACTGGGAAGCAGCTTGTACCAACAGTAATAGTAACTGTAGTAATAGCTCCCGGTTGTTGCATACCGACAGTTCAGGGTGACTGACTGTCCTAGTTGACTGGATGTGTCTGGCTGGTCTTGAATAACTTTCTGCGCCACCCCAGATCCTGTGGGGGAAAAATCAGGAAACACAGCTGAAGTAATGAACAAAATAATTTAGGAATTAGACTAATTTGGGACCCAAAGAAAACCCATGTTGAAATCATAATAAGTATGCTTTTCTCCAACCCTCCTTTCCTCCCAAGTCCCTGTGTGCACACCACATGCCTGTGTGCAGTCCTTTCACCCTGAACACATGCACTCATGTTTTGAAGCATCCCTACCAGAGAAGGTGAAGGCCAGGAACACCCAGAGCAGGCTGGAGTGCGGCATGAGGCATGGATTTCCCTGCACAAATGTGCTTAGTTTCTGCCTCAAGCTGAGAGTTCAGTGTGTTTGAGTGCCTGGCAGCACATATACATAGTACCCGGTACCTGTGTGACTCCCCCCAATGGGAAGTGGGGTTTGTCATGTTCATAGACCACATGGTCTGTGCACATATGGGAAAAAAGTCTGGCTCACCACAAACTTTGTTTTGTCTACTTGTCTTTCCTGGTAATTGAGTTAGGCAGATCCTGAAAAGGAGTATGGGAAAAAAAAAATAGTATTAAAGGTATGAGCTGAAGGGAACTGAATTTTTAACAAGTTGACAAAAATTGATAACCATTCAGTAAAATAATTTTACCAGCTCATTTAAGATAGAATTTAGTATAGGCTATGAACTCTTTTTGTAACTTACTTACTGGCCATTCATTTAAACTATACTTACATTTCCTCCATTCAGAAACAATGACTTTTTTAAAACCCACAGATTTTCAGCTCTCTTGGTGAAAAGCTATCTTATCCAAAATAATTAGTTTATCTTTTTTTTCCTTAACTGGGTTTTAGGGCTCTATTTAGATTTTTTAGTAAATAAAATTACTTTAACATGAAATGAAGAAACATCAGTTCTTCTGACTTTCAGAATCTATTCATTTGTATGTGTTTTTATGAAACTGAAACAGGAATAGAATATTGTTCTTTTGAAATCCAACATTGAATCTTATTTATTAGACTTTGAGGAGGATCAGGATATTCAGTCTTGTTGCCTCTACGAGGAGAATTGTACTTATTAGATCATGTGCCCTAGAATTGTACTGATGTCACTCTGAAAGCTATAAGATATTGATGAAGAAAATTGAAGATAATGCAAGTAAATATAAAAATATTTCATGTTCATGGGTTTTAAGAATAAACAATGTGAAAATGTCCTCTGAACCAGAGCAATCTATAGATTTAATGCAACCCCTTTCAAAATAATCATGGCATTTTTCACACAGCTACTGCAAATAATCCTAAAATTTGTATAGAACCACAAAAGGCCACAAATAGTCAAAGCCATTTTGAAACAAAAAGAACAAAGTTGAAGGCATCACAGTCCCTGACATCAAAATATGCTTCAAAGCTGTTATAATCTAAAATATACATTGCTGGCCCCAAAACAGAGATTCAGTCAATGGAACAGAATAGGGAGTCCAGATTTTAACCCTTGTATACACGGTCAATCAATCTATAACAAAGGAGGCAAGAATAAGCAATTGGGGGATGCCAGGGTCCAGCCCCAGCTGATCCAGGGTATTCGAAGCGGCGACGGCGTCGGCGAGGATCAGGATACAATAGCTTCAATTAGATATTAATTAGAGATGTAAAGAGTAATAGAATGAGGATAGCTCAGTAGGAAAATTCAGTGGAGAAAAGAGGCTGAGTGGCTTGGTTTACACGGGAGACCAATAAAACTTCAAGACAAGAAGTTTGCACCACTTACGTAGGCCGCAGGCGTCCTTGCGTTCTCCCGAAGGAGAGGAGACGCTGAGGCCTCCCCGGTCGGATCTTAGAAGCCCAGGCATAATTAGCAAGCATGGCGGGTTCTGCGCTCCAGATGGAGACTCAGCCAAAATTTGAGAGAGAGAGCGACATGGGGAGACCAAGTTTTGGTGAATAAGGCCTGCACTTTATTTTCCAAAGTAGTTTTTATACCTTAAGTTGTGCATAGAGGATAATGGGGGAAGGGGTGGAGTCATGCAAGGACAGCAGTTCCTGGTCCTAATCGAAGCCAGGCTTTCAAACTTATCATATGCAAAAGTTCAGGAGAATTACATCATCTTCTGGCCAGGAGGCCTGTTAACATTTTAAGGAACTTATCTTTCTCTAAAGGTGATTATTCCAAAGTCAGGCACCAGCCTCCAAAAAAGCATTGGACAAAGCTGCATTCCTATAGGGCAAAGGTGAGGTGGGCTCAATCAAGAAAAGAATTAACTCAAGGGTCCAACGTTACAAACATTGAGGCTACTACTTACATTTCTATACACCCATTATATCAATCAATACACTGCCAAGGACACAGTAGGTAAGGAGTATGGAGACTTAGCAGCAAACATTGGCTCAATAAGTGAAAAACCCTTCACCAATACAATTTCTAAGCAATCTTTTAACTACTCAAAAGAATCTGTGTTTAGACAGTTTAGAACACCTCCTGCCTCTCACAGTTGGGAGGCTCTGAACAATCACATGTGGCCAGAAAAACCTATTCAAGCAGGCTAGAGGACTTCCAAAGGAGTTTGTAGGTTGAAACACTGTCACACCCAGGAATTATTAACTGGAGCTGTAAGCTAACTCTTTTTTCAGAGAGAGGTAGTGGGGGACAGCCCCCTGTAAAGTCAGAGGTGTAGGTGAAAGCACAAAGCAGAAAGTAGGCAGACTCTGGTTTGGGGAGTAGATGCTCAAGAATTTCCAGGGAGACTCCTGAGGCTTGATCCCGCCTTTGTGTATGCCAAGCCTCCTTCCTCATGACCTTTGTCACGGGCGGAGTTCCTCACGCTGGCTCCCGGCAGTGATAGAATTCCAGTTGAGCTATTCCAGATCCTGAAAGATGATGCTGTGGAAAGTGCTGCACTCAATATGCAATATGCAATATGCACTCAATATGCAATATGCCGGCTCCAGGCAGGGGGAAAGACTGCTTCTATAAGTGGAGTTAGACAACCAGACAGCTACATGTTAAAGAATGAAATTAGAATATTTTCTCACAGCATATACTAAAATAAACTCAAAATGGATTAGAGACTTAAATATAAGACCTGAACTCATAAATTATTAAAGTATAGGCAATATGCTTTATGAGATTCATCTTTGCCATATTTTTGTCTCTATTTCCTCAGGCAAGGACAAAAAAGAAACAACACAGAAAATAGGACCTAATTAAATTAAAATATTTTGCACAGTGAAAGAAACCATTAACACACACAAAAAAAGGCAACCTATCAAATGGGAGAAGATATTTGGAAGTGATTGGCCAATAAGGGGTTAATGTCCAGAATATATAAAATAACTTTTGCACACAATATCAAAACCACAGGCAGAGGACATGAATAGGCATTTTCCCAAAGAAACATACAGATGGCAAACAGACACATGAAAAGATGTTCAACATCTCTAACCATCAGGCAAATGCAAATCAAAACCACAAAGAGATATCACCTTACTCCTACCAGAATACTATCATGACAAAAATGAAAAATAATTGAGTATTGTCAAGGATGTGGAGAAAAGGGAAAACTTGTGTATTCTTGCTGGGAAAGTAAGCTGGTGTAGCCTCTATTCAAAAGATTCCCCAAACCAATAAAAATATAACTAGTAGTTTATATATATATATATATATATATATATATATATATATATATAATAGTAGTAGTTTATATATAATAAATATAACTACTATATGATTTGGGGCTTCCCAGGTGGCTCAGAAATAAAGAATCCACCTTCAATGCAGCAGACACAATTTTGATCCTGGGTCAGGAAGATTCCCTGGAGTAGGAAATGGCAGCCCACTCCAGTATTCTTGCTGGGAAAATTTCCAGAGACAGAGGAGCCTGGCGATCTATGTTTCCATGAGGTTGCAAAGAGTCGAACATGACTGCAATGACTTAGCATGCACATGCATTATAAGACTCAGCAATTCCATTCCTGGGTATCTATCAGAAGAAAACAAAAACACTAATTCAAAAATATGTATGCACCCAAATGTTCACTGCAACATTATTTCCAATAGTGAAGATATATAGAAACAACCTCAGTTTTCACTCACATGAAAGGATCTAGAAGATATATATGTGTCAGTCTGTGTGTGTGTGTGTGTGTGTACAATAGAATATTACTAGCCATAAAAAAATAAATAAAATTTTGCCAGCTGGGACAGCACGATAGACCTGGAGAATATTGCACTTAGTGAAATGTCAGATAGAGAAAGACAAATACTGTGTGCTTTCACTTTTATATGAAATCTAAAAGCAAAATAAATTAACAAATATAACAAAACAGAAACAGACTCAGACATATAGGGAACAAACGATTGGTTTCTAAGGGGGAAGGGGTGGGTGTAGGGGTGAAGTAGGTGAAGGGGATTAAGAGGTAGAAACTTCCACTTACAAAATAAATAAATTAAAACTAGGTAATGTGCAGTGAAGGGAAAGAATCAACCCTGCCAAGAACTTGACTGTAGCCAGTGAAACTGATTTTAGACTTCTTGCATCCAGAACTGAAAGAGGATAAATTTGTTTCAAGTGATCAATTCATATATGAACATTGAACAAATATTTTCTGTTTGCTTTGCCCCAGTCATAGGATGAGATGTGAGTATTTGCAATTTGCAAACATGAGTAATTGTGAGTTATTTGTATTTGCAATTATGGTAAGGCAGATTTGAATATTCTTGAGACACCCAACTAAACTGGATAACATCTTTATTGGAGTCATTTTCTCCCCTTTTAGATCCTTTCACTTTTTATCATTTTGGTGTCCAGCATATTGTGTTTAAATATTTACTTTAAATCTGTAGTCTTATCTCGATACTCTCCTAGCTACAAGTCAGAGGTTCTAGTGCAGAGGGAAATAAATATAGGAGATATTCAGAAGGGAAAAGACCAAATCCCAAATTCGTTGGGCCAAAAAGTGTTTGTGGTTAAAACTGTACTAGTGTAGGTAAGAAATACTAAACAGGGCAAATACCTGGTAATGGCGTCACGGTGTGACTGTGGCTGGAGGAGGGGCTGAGCCCCGTGGAGGGTTTGAGTACAGGCTGCAGGTGCTTGGGGAGCACTATGCTGCACATCACAGAAGTAAGTGCCCGAGTCTGTGGTCTGTGAAGAGGAAACATGCTGTGAGCTGTGGCGTTCTGTAGGTACTGTCATGGTGTTTAATCTTCCATCCTGCTTTGTCCCTGAAGGAATGTAAAACAGAAGGATGAGGCGGCCCCCGGGGTTCTGATGGAACCACTACACATTGTCTGTGAGGGTGGAGAAATTACACCACAGGGTAGAGTTGGCTCCCTCCTGTAGACTCAGGGCTGGGGGACTCTGCTCCACATCCACCCCTCTCACACCTGATGAGAAAGAGCGAAACAGTCACAGGTGAGGGTCACAGTAGTGTAGTGTAAGTCGCTCAGTCATGTCCCACTCTTTGCGACCCCATGGACTATATACAGTCCATGGAATTCTCCAGGCCAGAATACTGGAGTGGGTAGCCTTTCCCTTCTCCAGGGGATCTTCCCAACCCAGGGATCGAACCCACGTCTCTCGCATTGCAGGCGATTCTTTACCAGCTGAGCCACAGAGCTCCTACAAAACCCTGAAAGTGCCCTCAGGAATGATAAGGATAGAAAGTCTGTAGAACTTGTGCACTCCTGCTTCTCCCTCCCACAACACTACAGCTACTCAATCCTTCAGATTCCCCTGTGCCTGAAACCCTTCCTGCAGCCCCAACTCACAGCAAACCTGGGAAAACAGAAGCCCCAGCACAGTGTCCACTTGCCTCTTCGTGACACTTTGCTTTGTTGCTGGGAAAATTTCACCCTAAAATACATAGTAAACCCTGAGTGGTGAGGGTCATGACTTGACTGGAAATGTTCCTGCTCCTGCAACCCATCAGCTCAGCCAACAAACCCTGCTCAGGTGACACTGACAAGAAGTGCCACCTACCATCATCAATTTCATGGAGAACACTGAACTTAAGAAAACAATATTTTTTTCTTTTGTAAAACAAACAACAACAACAACAAAGAAAAGAAAAATAATCTAAGATGTATTTGAGAACCAAACTCTTCCAGGATTCTGTTTGTCGTCAAAGAACATGCCAACTTCCTAAAAATAACACTGTTTGAGACCCTGTGTCTTTTAAGCTACCAGATCTCAGGAGGTGTGTGTTCAGCTCCCCTTAAAGTCCCAGGCACCGTATCACTCAGAGCACAGAAGTGCTAGGCTGAGTCTTTCCAATGGGCTGATGTTTTCCACCAGTGGAAGGAGTTCTCACTCCTGTTAAATTCAGCCTCAAAACAGTTGATGTCTGAAACAAGGCTGTCTTTACATGTATACTTCAGGAGAAACTGGAGTCCTTGGTTAGGGTACTGCACGTGCCAGAAGAGATTTGTTTGAACAGAAGATGAGTAGTTGCACCTCAGCTCCAGACGGGGTCCTTCATAGACAGTGAGATGGCCATCGGGCTGGGTCACTGACTGGGATCTAGCTCCTCCTGAAGCATCAGTGCTGAATCAATGAACTCAGCTAAAACAAAAAGTCTCTATTCAAAGCCAAATTGAAACAACGTTCCATGTACAGACAAGGGAGTAAAATGGAATGCTAGTCAGGAATGGAAGCACCTCAAAGTGGACCCCACAGTCACGGCAGAGCAGTGAAGAAGTGGTGAGAACCTTTCTTGGAGATCCTGCACAAACAAAAGTCTGAAGACTGGCTGACTTGAACCCAGGTTGCTCTGAGGTTGAGGTATGAAAGAAGATTTAGATTTCTCCTCCTGAAGGAGATTGTGTGGAGTGTTAGGAAAAGAGGCTGTCTTAATAGAACTGCTTGCCTCTAGGGTCTGAGATGCTTTACATATCATTGTGTAAAAAAAAAATGTCAGAAGATCTCTTTAAACTGTAAAGAAAGAAAGTTTTTGTGAGTTTATTCTGATCTTATACAGAAAGCCATTTCCAATTTATTCAACAGCCTCCTCTATCAGCCAGATGGAGAAATAAAGAGAAGTTCATATTTTTGTGAACCTTCTTCACTCCCTTCCTGTCCTTGTATGGTTGAATTTAAAACATTAAAATTATGCAGAGAAGAGAATTTATGGTTTTTAGGCCCTGAAAGTTATAAAATTGGGGTTAAAAAAAAACACAAAATTATGAATAAAATTGAATATAAAATAATTTTTAGAATGAGAAGTAAAACTATAAGAAATTACAATCTCAAAAACAAATACCACAAGTAGTATATATCTAGAAAATGATACAATATTTCAGTAGTTATTTCCCTGACATTTTCTATAATACCTTTCCTTTCTATGTTCTTTGGCTCCATAATTTGTTTATTCATATGACAGTAAATTTGTTAATACTTCCTATCTAGAGAAAATAAAGATAATTTGGTCTTTACTCCTAGCATACTTGGTAATTTTTTTTACTATTCACAATTTATTTTTAGTAATGCATGAACATTTTTAGCATTGGAGTCAAGTTTGGGAATTTTTTAACCAGTTACTACGTGCTACAAGATTTCATTATAGTTCAAGTTTTCTTATTCTACAACCAATTCTAAGCACTATGAACTAACACTTAACACATTTATTAAGTCTGTTATTTTCCTTTTGTGTGTAATAAATTATCATGAACTTTGTGATTTAAAACAACATCCATTTATCTCATAGTTTCTGTATGTCAGAAGTCAGGGCACAGCTAAGCTGGATCTCACAAATTTGCAATCATGGAGTCAACTAACACTGTGGTCTTGTCTGAGACTTGAGGGTCCTCTTCCAAACTCATGTGATTGTGGCAGAATTCATTTCCTCATAGCCATAGCCCTCATGACAGCTTGCTCCCTCAAGCCTGGGTGAATCTCTCTAATCTGAGAAAAAGCTTAAGCCTTCTTTGAAAGAGCTTACCTGATTAAATTAAGCCCACCAAAGACAATCTCCCTAATTGATTCACTCAAGTTCAAACCAATTAGGCACTTTAATTACATCTGCAAATCTCCTTCCCTTTGCCATGTAATAAAACAATAACAAGAATGATATCTAATACAATCACCAAGTACATAGAAAAAATAAAGAATAAGCAAACACAGATGAATAACACAATTACTGAAATTAAAAACACTCTATAAGGAACCAATAGCAGAATAACTGAGGCAGAAAAATGGATAAGTGAGCTGGAGGATAGAATGGTGGAAATAACTGCTGAAGTGCTGAATAAAGGGAAAGGAATAAAAAGACTTGAGGAAATCCTCAGAGACCTTTGGGACAATATTAAATGCACCAATATTCGAGTTATAAGGGTCCCAGAGGAAGAAGAAAAAAAGAAAGGCAGTGAGAAAATTTTTGAATTAATTATAGTTGAAAACTTTCTCAACATGTGAAAGGAAATAGTCAATCAAGTCCAAGATGCACAGAAAGTCCCCTACAGGTTAAACCCAAGGAGAAACATATTGAGATACATATTAATAAAGCTAACAGAGATTAAGCACAAAGAGGTAACATTAAAAGCAGCAAGGGAGAAGCAACAAGTAACATACAAGGGAAAACCCATATGATTAACAGAGGATCTTTCAGCAGAAACTCCATAGACCAGAAGGGAATGGCAGGATATATTTAAAGTACTAAAAGAGAAAAATCTACAATCTATTATACCCAGCAAAGATCTCATTCAAAACTGACAGAGAAATCAAAAGCTTTATGAACAAGCAGAAATTAAGAGAATTCAGCACCACCAAACCAGCCTTGCAACAAATACCAAAAGGGCCTTACATAGCCAGGAAACACAAAAGAAAGGAAAGACCTACAAAAACAACCCCAAAAGAATCAGGGAAATGCCAGTAGGAACATATGTATCAATAATTACCTTAAATGTAAATGGATTAAATGCACCAACCAAAGATACAGACTGACTGAATGGATACAAAACTAAGACCCATATATATGCTGCCTACAGGAGACCCACTTCAGACCTAGAGACACATGCAGACTGAAAGTAAAGGGATGGAAAAAGATATTCCATGCGAATGGAAACCAAAAGAAAGCTGGAGTGGCAATTCTTGTTTCAGACAAAATAGACTTTAAAATAAAGAATATCATAAGAAACAAAGAAGAACACTACATGATGATCAAGGGATCGATCCAAGAAGAAGACATAACAATTGTAAATCTCTATGCACCCAATATAGGGCACCTCAATACATAAGGCAAACACTTATGGCAGAAAGTGAAGAGTAACTAAAAAGATTCTTGATGAAAATGAAAGAGGAGAGTGAAAAAGTTGGCTTAAAGCTCAACATTCAGAAAATGAAGATCATGGCATCTGGTCCCATCACTTCATAGGACGTAGATGGGGAAACAGTGGAAACAGTGTCAGACTTTATTTTGGGGGGCTCCAAAATCACTGCAGATAGAGATTGCAGTCATGAAATTAAAAGACACTTACTCCTTGGAAGGAAAGTTATGACCAACCTAGATAGCATATTAAAAACCAGAGACATTACTTTGCCAACAAAGGTCCCTCTAGTCAAGGCTATGATTTTTCCAGTGGTCATATATGGATGTGAGTTGGACTGTGAAGAAAGCTGAGCACCGAAGAATTGATGCTTTTGAACTGTGGTTTTGGAGAAGACTCTTGAGAGTTCCTTGGACTGCAAGGAGATCCAACCAGTCCATTCTAAAGGAGATCGGTCCTGGGTGTTCTTTGGAAGGAATGATGCTAAAGCTGAAACTCCAATACTTTGGCCACCTCATGTGAAGAGCTGACTCACTGGAAAAGACCCTGATGCTGGGAGGGATTGGGGGCAGGAGGAGAAGGGGACGACAGAGGATGAGATGGCGGGATGGCATCACTGACTCGATGGACGTGAATTTGGGTGAACTCTGTGAATTGGTGATAGACAGGGAGGCCTGGCATGCTGCGATTCATGAGGTCGCAAAGAGTCGGACATGACTGAGCAACTGAACTTAACTGAACAGGCATAAGAGGAGAAATCAACAGCAACACAATAATAGTAGGGGACTTTAACACCCCACTGTCATCAATGGACAAATTATCAAAACAGAATCAATAAGGAAACACAAACCTTAAATGAAACATTAGACCAAATGGACCTCATTGATACCTTCAGGACTTTCCATCCAAATGCAGAAGAATACACTTTCTTTTCAAGTGCACATGGAATATTCTCCAGGATAGACCACACCTTGGGACACAAATAAAACCTCAGTAAATTTAAGAAAATTGAAATTGTATCAAGTATCTTCTCTGACCACAATGCTATGAGACTAGACATCAACTACAGGAAAAAAAAGCAAAAATACACAAACTCATGGAGATTAAACAGTACATTGCTAAATAACAAAGAGGTTACTGAAGAAATAAAAAAAATGAAATATAAAGATTCCTAGAAACAAATGACAATGAAAATACAAATATCCAAAAGCTATGGAACTCAGCAAAAGCAGTTCTAAGAGGGAGGTTTATAGCGATACAATCATACCTCAGAAGCAAGAAAAGCATCGAATAGACAGCCTAACTCTACATCTAAAGCATCTGGAAAAAGAAGAACAAAAAACCTCTAAAGTCAGCAGAAAGAAGGTGATCATAAAAATCAGAGCAGAAATAAATGAAAAAGAAATGAAGGAAACAATAGCAAAGATAAATAAAACTAAGTTCTTTGAGATTAACAAAATTGACAAACCACTAGCCAGATTCATCAAGAAAAGGAAAGGAGAAAAATCAAATTAATAAAATTAGAAATGAAAAAGGAAAGGTTACAACAGACAATGCAGAAATACAAAGGATCATAAGAGAATATTATGAGCAACTATATGCTAATAAAATGGACAACCTAGAGGAAATGGACAGATAGTTAGAAAAGATCAGCCTCCCAAGAGTGAACCAGGAAGAAATAGAAATTATGAACAACCCAATTACAAACACTGAAAATGAAACAGTGATTAAAAAAATCTCCCCCAAAACAAAAGCCCAGGGCCAGATGGCTTCACACGGGAATTCTATCAAACATTCAGAAGAACAAGTGCCTATTTTTCTGAAACTCTTCCAAAAAATTGCAGAGGAAGGAACACTTCCAAACTCATTCTACAAGGCCACAATCACCCTGATACCAAAACCAGGAAAAGACAACAGGAAAAAAGAAAATTACAGGGCAATATTTCTGATGAACATAGATGCAAAAACCCTCAACAAAATTCTAGCAAACAGAATCCAACAACACATTAAAAAACTCATACATCATGATCACGTCAGGTATATTCCAGGGATGTGAGGATTCTTCAATATATGCAAATAAATCAACATGATATAGCATATCAACAAATTGAAAGATTAAAAACCATATGATCATCTCAACAGATGCAGAAAAAGCCTTTGACAAAATACAGCATACATTTATGATAAAAACGATTCAAAAAATGGACATAGAAGGAACCTACCTCAACATAGTAAAGGCCATATATGGAAAGCCCACAGCAAACATTATTCTCAATGAGGATAAACTAAAAGCTTTCCCTCTAAGATCAGGAACAAGACAAGGGTGTCCACTCTCATCACTATTATTCAACATAGTTTTGGAAGTCCTGCTTACAGCAATTAGAGAAGAAAAAGAAATAAAAGAAATCCAGATAGGAAAAGAAAAAGTAAAACTCTCGCTGGTGCAGATGACATGATACAATACATAGAAAACTCAAAAGAAACTATCAGAAAATTACTAGAGCTAATCAGCAAATTCAGCAAAGTTGCAGGATACAAGGTCAAAACACAGAAATCACTCGCACTCCTACATACTAACAATGCAAAATCAGAAAGAGAAATTAAGGAATCAGTATCATTCACCATTGCAACAAAAAGAATAAAATATCTAGGAATAAACCTATCTAAGAAAACAAAATACCTGTATATGGAAAACTATAAGATACTGATGAAAGAAATCAAAGATGACATAAACAGATGGAGAGATATTCCATGTTCCTTGGTGCGAATAATCAGTATTGTGAAATGACTATACTACCAAATGCAATCTAGAGATTCAATGCCCTATGAAATTACCAATGGCTTTTTTCACAGAACTAGGACAAAAAATTTCACAATTCATATGGAAACACAAAAGACCCTGAATAGCCAAGGCAGTCTTGAGAAAGAAGAATGGAGCTGGAGCAGTTAACCTTCCTGACTTCAGACTATACTACAAAGCTACAGTAATCAAGACAGTACGGTACTGGCAGAAAAACAGACCAATGGAAAAAGATAGAGAACCCAGAGAATAAACACACACACCTATGGGTACCTTAGAATATAAAATGGGGCAAAGACAGCCTCTTCAATAAGTGGCAGTGGGAAAACTTGATAGCGATGTACAAAATAATGAAATTAGCTCATTACCTAATGCCATACACAGAGATAAACTCAAAATGGATTAAAGACCTAAATGTAAGACCAGAAACTATTAAACTCTTAGAGGAGAACATAGGCAGAACACTCGATGACATAAATCAAAGCAAGATCTTCTATGACCCACCTCCTAGAGTAATGGAAATAAAAACAAAAATAAACAATTGGGATCTAATTAAACTTAAAAGCTTTTGCAAAACAAAGGAAACTACAAACAAGGTGAAAAGACAGCCCTCAGAATGGGAGAAAATAGTTGCAAGGGAAACAACTGGTAAAGAATTAATTTCCAAAATATACAAGCAGCTCATACAACTCAATACCTGAAAACAAAACAAAACAAAAAAAAAACCCTATCAAAAAAGGGGAAAGGGGCCTGAAGAGACATTTCTCCAAAGAAGACATACAGATGGCTAATAAGCACATGAAAAGATGCTCAACATCACTCATTATCAGAGAAATGCAAATCAAAACTACAATGAGATACCACCTCACACCAGTCAGAATGGCCATCATCAAAAAGTCTACAAACAATAAATGCTGGAGAGCATGTGGAGAAAAAGGAATGCTCTTGCTTTGCTGGTAGGAATGTAAATTGATACAGCCACTATGGAAAAAGGTATGGAGACTCCTTAAAAAGCTAGGAATAAAACCACCATATGACTCAGAAATCCCACTTCTAGGCATATACCCTGAGGAAACCAAAATTGAAGAAGACACATGTACCCCAATGTTCACTGCAGCTCTCTTTATAATAGCTAGAACATGGAAGCAACCTAGATGTCCATCGACAGATGAATGGATAAAGAAGCTGGTACATATATACAATGGAATACTACTCAGCCATAAAAAGGAATGTATTTGAATCTGTTCTAATAAGGTGGATGACACTAGAGCCCATTATATAGAGTGAAGTAAGTCAGAAAGAGAGATATAAATATTGTATGCTGCTGCTGCTGCTGCTAAGTCGCTTCAGTCGTGTCTGACTCTGTGCGACCCCAGAGACAGCAACTCACCAGGCTCTCCGTCCCTGGGATTCTCCAGGCAAGAACACTGGAGTGGGTTGCCATTTCCTTCTCCAATGCATGAAAGTGAAAAGTGAAAATGAAGTCGCTCAGTCGTGTCCGACTCCTAGCAACACCATGGACTGCAGCCTACCAGGCTCCTCCGTCCATGGGATTTGCCAGGCAAGAGTACTGAAGTGGGTTGCCATTGCCTTCTCTGATAAATAATGTATACTGACACACATATATGGAATATGAAGAGATGGCACTGATGAATTTATTTTCAGGGTAGCAATGGAGAAACAGACATAGAGAATAGACCTACGGACAAGGTAGGAGAAGAGGAGGGAGAAAGGGAGGTGTACGGACAGAGTAACATAGAAATTTACAACACCATGTGTAAAACAGATAGCCAATGGGAATTTGCTGTAAGACTCCGAAGAGGGGCTGAGGGAAGAAGGAACTCAAACAGGGGCTCTGCGACAGGCTGAAGGGTGGGGTGGGAAGGGAGATGGGAGGGGGTTCTGGGAGGGAGGGGACATGGATGTATCTATGGCTGATTCTTGTTGATGTATGAAAGAAAACCACAAAATTCTGTAAACTAATTATCCTTCAATTTAAAAATTTCAAAAAATAATAAAAATAATGATATCTATCATCTTGTAGATCTTGCAAGGAACAGGTGGCAAAAAAAAAAAAAAGATTTCTTGCTGGAGAGGCACATATGGGTTTGTGGGAATATTAAATATTTTTTAAGATGAGAAAGCTTGAATATTTTAAATGCTGGGAGGGAATTAGCAAGGAAATCTTGAAAAGTCAGACCAAAGTTTGTATGATCGGTGGGCTGAAGCACCAGAGAATTCAGACAGAATACTGTGGGTACAGTGTTAGAGACACCTTTTTTATTATTATGGGAGAGAATGTAAACTATATGTGTAAAACAAGAATGTTTAACCTAGGATGCAGAAAGTTGAGGAAGATTCATTTAATGATACGAATTCTTTATTGTCACCTACCATGACTCATCAAATGTGGTAGGTTGGCTATTTTAGGAGAGTACAGAGTCAAAGGAGATATAAATGATATATTATACAAACATGAAAAAAATTTCATTCACCATTTCATTTACTATTGGTGCTAAAAGCCACAAATATATGGAGACAAACTTCTGTAAGACTGTATGATTCATATGGCTGGATGGAGTCATATTGTCTTCTGGGGATTATGGTTTAAGTACATAAGAGAGGAAAACATAGACATGTGTTGGTTTGAGGGATGTAATGAAGTTAAGGTGTCCTCAAGTGTTCCCACAGTGGAAGGTTTCCAGTCCACCTGTACAATCCAGCTTCACAAACCAGCTCTCATTCATCAGTGCACATGTCAAAAGCACCCTGTGGTCAAGCTGTAGGCCCATCTGCTGAATGTTCCTTGTATGTCAGGGACAGTAATAACAGGTGAGATTAAAGAATAGTATGGAATGGCCCCTATCGTTGAGGAACTTGTACTAGTAAAGAGTTAAAAACCAAACAATATTCATAACATTGTAAATATTGCTATTGCAAAATTGTGTACAAAATGCTAAAAAAGGAAGAAGACAAATAAATATAAAGTGGAAAATCTTTTAAAAAGTAAATGTGACATTTACTGAGTCCTGAAGGTTGAGAAGACTTTTGCAAATTGAGAAAAGAATAATATATATGAGAATAAAATATTAAAGTGAGTTCATTATGTCTGATATTTAGAAATCTTGGGGTAGTGGTGGGGATGAGGATGAAAATTTCCTGGAAGTAATACTGTAGATGGCAACAGAAACCTTGATTTTCACTTATGGGTCATGGTGAGCTATAGAAGGTCTTGAAATAGAATAGCAATCTAATCCAAATGTGTGTTTTAGAATGATTACTTTAGAGAGTTTGGAGTGGTAGGAGCTCATGGGTAAAGGACATATTTAAGAAGTTATTCCAACCAACGTGGTGAGAGATTACGAGAACCTGAACCAGGATAGTAACAAGGCAACTAAAAAGAGGTGATTGAATGTGAGAGATATTTAGAAGACAGGATTGACGTGACTTCATATATCAGTCAACCTTGACTAGAATAAGACTTAGTACAAAGAACCTCACAATCTCAGTGGCTCACAGGAACAAAGCTTAATGAATGGCCCACTGTGTGTTACTTGTGGGTCAGCTGCCATTCCAACACTGGGGCTCTGCTCTTGCATACAAGTGGATTCAGGTCTGCTCCCATGAGTTGTCCCTTCATTCTGAAACTTGTGTCTGCTTCACATTATGGAATAAAACCTGAAAGGACAACTACTATTTGGTATGTGAAGGGAAGAAACAAAAAAAAAAGACATATCATGTAAATATATTTAGTTTTAACTAGGATATAACTATCCACTCACATTTTATTGGTCAAACATGTTCACATTGTCATGTCCAATGTCCACAGTTTGGTGAAGTATTATAAATACACTCTGACTAAAGGTTAGCATAGCAAGAGCGAGAGAGAACAAGCAGTCAACAAACAATATACACTGTTGCTCTTGGGCTTCCCAGGTGCACAGTGGTAAACAATCTGCTTGCCAATGCAGGAGATGCAAAAGACGCAGGTTCAATCCCCTGGGTCAGAAAGATCCCCTGGAGAAGAGAATGGCAACCCACTCCTGGAAAATTCCATGGACAGAGGAGCCTGGCTGGTTCTAGTCCATGGGGTCGCACACACGCCTGCACACTTGGAAATGAGCTACGTGAGAACGAGCTTATAGGGCAGTCACAGGTCAACCATCTCAGGGAAAAAAAGATGAATTAACTTCAAATATTTAAGAAAGGTTTTTGTGAAGACCTAGGTGAAATCAATAATAAAAATAACTTGATTTTCCCATTTTTCTCTTTCACCCTTTTTGTAAAATTTGAAGGACATGCCTTAAGTGAATTAGTTGCTCACAGTAACAACCTCTTGTATAAGATCTTGTCCCCTTTATCAGAGCAGATGGTTCTGTTCTGCTGATGAAGGCTTTATGGCTGCTAAGTTTCCAGGTTCACACTCAAATACTTGGCTCACAAAGTCATAATAGTGAGAGATTTGTGATTTTTAAAAAAAGTTGTTTTAGTTATCCTTTAATTTTCCTCAAGTGCATGTGACTACACGGTAGAGAAAACTAAAGGGCTAGAGTCCACCATATCAAAACATGTCACCTAATAATTGAAATTCAGAAGTGAGATCTTTCCCTCCACAATACTCAGCAACCAAAAACATTTTGGCTGCTGACTTACAGCTATTCAGAATGGTCCAGAATCTTGCTGAAAAGCCATACACTTTGAATCTTTATTTTCTTTCCATGGGCATCACAGCAGTCTCCAAATGAGCCAGACCAGACTCATTTTTCCATCTACTATCTTTTGAACACTGTCCTATGGCCCTTTCTTTCTTGTAACTACCCCAGTATACAAGAACAAAACTAAGATTAAAATATTTATCAACTTATTTTTGCTGTAATTCAATTGAGTTGGAATATGCATACACCTACCCTCTTAAATGCCTTTATATTGCTTTACTTATCAGGGATTATTTCTACTTTCCAGGTTATGATTACAATTGAATTACATACATACTCAGATAGTTTTGTATAATACATGCTGCAATATTTATCTTTTTTTGTCATACAAAACTAGAGAAACACCAAGAAAAAAAGTTGAAAAGGGTAGACAGGGTAGGAAATTAGAAAATGATTTGAGCTGTGCATAGTAAATATTTCTATGAGATGAAGCTCATAGGTTGAGTTTTCTTTTTGCCTTTTACTTTCTATATGAAAATTAACTTTTACAAAGTTAATCGACTACTTTTTTAAAGCTTTTTGTTTTATATTCCTCTAGAGTAGGAAATTGGAGAAGGCAATGGCACCCTACTCCAGTATTCTTGCCTAGAAAATCCCATGGACGGAGGAGCCTGGTGGGCTGCAGTCCATGGGGTCGCGAAGAGTTGGACACGACTGAGCGACTTCACTTTCACTTTTCACTCTCATGCATTGGAGAAGGATATGGCAACCCACTCCAGTGTTCTTGCCTGGAGAATCCCAGGGACAGAGGAGCCTGGAAGGCTGCCGTCTCTGGGGTCGCACAGAGTCAGCATGACTGAGTAACACATATAGCCAATCAACAATGTTTTGATAGTTTCAGGTGGACAGTAAAAGGACTCAGCCATACATATACACGTATCCATTCTCCCCCAAACTTCCCTCCCACATAACATTGAGCAGAGTTCCCTGTGCTATACAGTAGGACTTTGTTGTTAAATATCCATTTCAAATATAGCAGTGTGTACATGTTGATCCCAAACTCCCTAACTATTCTTTCTCCTCATTCCTCCCCCCTGGCAACCATATGTTCATTCTCTAAGTCTGTGGATATGTTTCTGTTTTGTAAATAAGTTTATTTGTATTATTTCTGTTTAGATTCTGTATATAAGGGATGTCACAAAATATATATCTTTTTCTGTCTGATTTGTTTTTCTCAGTATGATAATGTCTAGGTCCATCCATGTTGCTGCAAATGGCATTTATTTCATTCCCTTTAATGGCTGGGTAATACTCCATTGTATACCTGTACCGTATCTTCTTTATCCATTCCTCTGTCAATGGACAATTAGGTTGCTTCCATGTCTTGACTATTGTGAATAATGCAGTGAACACTGGAGTGCGTGTATCTTTTTGGACCATGTTTTTCCTCTGGGTATACGCCCAGGAGAGGGATTTCTGGATTATATAGGAACTCTATTTTTAGTTTTTTGAGGAATTTCCATACTGTTTTCCACAGTGGCTGCACCAATTTATATTCCCACCAACAGTGTAGAAGAGTTCCCTTTTCTTCACACCTTATCCAGTGTTTACTGTTTGTAGATATTTTGGATGATCGCCATTCTGACTAGTGTGAAGTGATACCTCCCTGTCATTTTGATTTGCATTTTTCTAGTAATTAGTGATGTTGAGCATCTTTACACGTGCCTGTTGGCTATCTGCATGTCTTCTTTGGAGAAATTTCTGTTTAGGTCATATGCCAATTTTCCCACTGGGTTGTTTGCTGTTTTGTTATTGAGTCGTATAAGCTGCTAGTATATCTTGGAAATTAAGCCCTTGTCCTTCACAACATTTGCAAATATTTTCTCCCAGTCTGTAGCTTGTGTCTTTGTATTATTTATGAATTCTTTTGCTGTACAAAAGTTTCTAAGTTTTATTAGGTCTCATTTGTTTATTTTTGCTTTTATTTCTATTGCCTTGGGAGACTTACCTGAAAAAATGTTGGTGAGATTTATGTCAGAGAATGTTTTGCCTATGTTCTCTTCTAGGAGTTTTATAGTATTGTGTCTTATATTTAAGTCTTTAAGCCACTTTGAGTTTATTTTTGTGTGTGGTGTGTGAGAGTATGTTCTAACGGCATTGATTTACATGCAGTTCTCCAACTTTCCCAATACCATTTGCTGAGGAGTGTCTATGTCATAATATTTAAACTATGTTTCAGAGTAATACATTTGAGAGATGAATGTGGTTAGATCAAAGAAGTAGCCATGAAAATGGCAGTGGTGGTTCGATTTGGCATTAATTTTTAAGATACAGCCAACTGGATTTCTGAGTTAGATGTAAGCAGTGAGAAAACAATAAGAGTCAAAAATAACTAAAGTTATAGCAAGACATATGGACAGAATGGAGGTGCTATCAACTGTAAAGCAAGAGGTGTGGGAGGAGCATGTTGGAAGACAGTTCAGAAGGTGAAAGATCAGAAGTTTAGTGTTGCTTACATTGAATTGGGGCTTCCCAGGTGGCTCAGCGGTAAAGAACCCACCTGCCAAGCAGGACATATGGGTTTGATCCCTGGGTTGGGAAAATCTCCTGGAGAAGGAAATGGTAACCCACTCCAGTATTCTTGCTTGGGAAATCTCATGGACAAAGGAGCCTGGGGGACTGCCATCCACGGAGTTGTAAAAAGTTGCACATGACTTAGTGACTAAACAACAACCACAACACATTAAATTAGAATCCTGATCCTTCAGAATGCTATGTCACCACGAAAAAGGAGACTATCCATACAAGTCTATTCCAGGTCTGCTCTTGCATAACTGTAAAACAAGGGACACATTGAAAATCTTGTTTTTCCTCAGGGACCAAGCACTCCCCAGGACTCTGCTTCTCCTTCTGTTCACTTTCATCAGATCAGAGACCTCTCTAAAACCAGGTCAGGCTGAGACCCCGAGTATTTTAAGCTACAATGTCTGAGAAGGTTTTTGTTCAGCTCCCCCTGCAGACTCAGGCACTGTGTCACAAAGAGCACAGAAGTACTTGGCAGAGTCACTCCAATGGGCTGAAGCTTTCATCAGGTGGAAGGAGTTTTCATCCTTCTTGAATTCAGCCTCGAAGCCTTTGATGCCTTTAACCCGGGTGGGCCCTGGTAGATACTTCAGTAGAAACTGGAGGCCTTGGCTGGGGTACTGGACATACCAGAAGGGATAAATAGATCCGACATAAGAATAGTTGTATCTCAGCTCCAGACGGTTTCCTTCAGAGATGTTGATGCGACCGTCAGGCTGGGTCACTAACTGGGCTCCAGTTCCTCCTGCAACATCAATGCAGAATCAGTGAATCCAGGACACACCTATCTATAATGAGACAGTGTTTCCATTCAGATACCCTCAGAACAAAATTCCTTCTATATAAGCAGAAGCATGAAATATAATGTTACTTACTTGCTATGAAGATCATTCCAAGTAGCAGAAAAGTCACTGAAAGCATGGCTATGCAGGGAGGAAGATCTCCCTTGAGGAGCAGGAAGGAATGCACCAGGGTGTGCTGAGTCCTTGTAACGGGGAAAATCTGAGAGATAAAGAGATCCCTGTTTAGGCAATTCTTTCTTAAGAATGACTGCTCCTGACGTTGAGCCTGTTCAAATATGCACTTCAATGAGCTGTAAGATAAAGAAGCTCATAGGAGTGCGATAGACACTTCCAGTTTATGCAACATCACCCTCTGCAGGTCAAAGAAAGAAACAAATTAAGTCTTCAGGCTTTTGTGCCCCATCTCCTTTCTGCTCCCATTTAGGCTTGAATTACTTAGCATCCTAAATTGATGAGAATGTTTCAGGTGTTTGCTTACTAAGAGGCTCTTTTAGTATTATGAATTAAATAGTGTTATACGACAATATGTGCTCCACTGGAGAAGGGAATGGCAAACCCCTTCAATATTGCCTTGAGAACCCCATGATCTGTATGAAAAAGCAAAATGATAGGATACTGAAAGAGAAACTCCCCAGGTCAGTAGGTGCCCAATATGCTACTGGAGATCAGTGGAGAAATAACTCCAGAAAGAATGAAGGGATGGGGCCAAAACAAAAACAATACCCAGCTGTCAATGTGACTGGTGATAGAAGCAAGGTCCGATGCTGTAAAGAGCAATATTGCATAGGAACCTGGAATGTCAGGTCCATGAATCAAGGCAAATTGGAAGTGGTCAAACAAGAGATGGCAAGAGTGAATGTTGACATTCAAGGAATCAGCGAACTGAAATGGACTGGAATGGGTGAATTTAACTCAGATGACCATTATATCTACTACTGCGGACAGGAATCCCTCAGAAGAAATGGAGTGGCCATCATGGTCAACAGAAGAGTCCGAAATTCAGTACTTGGATGCAATCTCAAAATGACAAAATGATCTCTGTTCGTTTCCAAGGCAAACCATTCAATATCACAGTAATCGAAGTCTATGCCCCAACCAGTAATGCTGAAGAAGCTGAAGCTGAACGGTTCTATGAAGACCTACAAGACCTTTGAGAACTAACACCCAAAAAAGATGTCCTTTTCATTATAGGGGAATGGAATGCAAAAGTAGGAAGTCAAGAAACACCTGGAGTAACAGGCAAATTTGGCCTTGGAATATGGAATGAAGCAGGGCAAAGACTAATAGAGTTTTGCCAAGAAAATGCACTGGTCATAACAAACACTCTCTTCCAATAACACAAGAGAAGACTCTATACATGGACATCACCAGATGGTCAACACCGAAATCAGATTGATTATATTCTTTGCAGCCAAAGATGGAGAAGCTCTATACAGTCAGCAAAAACAAGACCAGGAGCTGACTGTGGCTCAGACCATAAACTCCTTATTGCCAAATTCAGACTGAAATTGAAGAAAGTAGGGAAAACAACTACACCATTCAGGTATGACCTAAATCAAATCCCTTATGGTTATATAGTGGAAGTGAGAAAGGATTTAAGGGCCTAGATTTGATAGATAGAGTGCCTGATGAACTATGGAATGAGGTTCATGACATTGTACAGGAGACAGGGATCAAGACCATCCCCATGGGAAAGAAATGCAAAAAAGCAAAATGGCTGTCTGGGGAGGCCTTGCAAATAGCTGTGAAAAGAAGAGAAGTGAAAAGCAAAGGAGAAAAGGAAAGATATAAACATCTGAACGCAGAGTTCCAAAGAATAGCAAGAAGAGACAAGAAAGCCTTCTTCAGTGATCAATGCAAAGAAATAGAGGAAAACAACAGAATGGGAAAGACTAGGGATCTCTTCAAGAAAATCAGAGATACCAAAGGAACATTTCATGCAAAGATGGGCTCGATAAAGCACAGAAATGGTAGGGACCTAACAGAAGCAGAAGATATTAAGAAGAGATGGCAAGAATACACAGAACTGTACAAAAAAAGATCTTCATGACCCAGATAATCACGATGGTGTGATCACTCACCTAGAGTTAGACATCCTGGAATGTGAAGTCAAGTGGGCCTTAGAAAGCATCACTACAAACAAAGCTAGTGGAGGTGATGGAATTCCAGTTGAGCTATTCCAAATCCTGAAAGATGATGCTGTGAAAGTGCTGCACTCAATATGCCAGCAAATGTGGAAAACTCAGCAGTGGCCACAGGACTGGAAAAGGTCAGTTTTCATTCCAATCCCAAAGAAAGGCAATGCCAAAGAATGCTCAAACTACCGCACAATTGCACTCATCTCACACGCTAGTAAAGTAATGCTCAAAATTTTCCAAGCCAGGCTTCAGCAATATATGAACCATGAACTTCCTGATGTTCAAGCTGGTTTTAGAAAAGGCAGAGGAACCAGAGATCAAATTGCCAACATCTGCTGGATCATGGAAAAAGCAAGAGACTTCCAGAAAAACATCTATTTCTGCTTTATTGACTATGACTGTGTGGATCACGATAAACTGTGGAAAAGTCTGAAAGAGATGGGAATACCAGACCACCTGATCTGCCTCTTGAGAAATTTGTATGCAGGTCAGGTAGCAACAGTTAGAACTGGACATGGAACAACAGACTGGTTCCAAATAGGAAAAGGAGTACATCAAGGCTGTATATTGTCACCCTGCTTATTCAACTTCTATGCAGAGTACATCATGAGAAACGCTGGACTGGAAGAAACACAAGCTGGAATCAAGATTGCTGGGAGAAATATCAATAACCTCAGATATATAGATGACACCACCCTTACGGCAGAGAGTGAAGAGGAACTCAAAAGCCTCTTGATGAAAGTGAAAGTGGAGAGTGAAAAAGTTGGCTTAAAGCTCAACATTCAGAAAACAAAGATCGTGGCATCCGGTCCCATCACTTCATGGGAAATAGATGGGGAAACAGTGTCCGACTTTATTTTTCTGGGCTCCGAAATCACTACAGATGGTGACTGCAGCCATGAAATTAAAAGACACTTACTCCTTGGAAGGAAAGTTATGACCAACCTAGATAGCATATTCAAAAGCAGAGACATTACTTTGCCAACAAAGGTTCGTCTAGTCAAGGCTATGGTTTTTCCTGTGGTCATGTATGCATGTGAGAGTTGGACTGTGAAGAAGGCTGAGTGCCAAAGAACTGATGCTTTTGAACTGTGGTGTTGGAGAAGACTCTTGAGAGTCCCTTGGACTGCAAGGAGATCCAACCATTCCATTCTGAAGGAGATCAGCCCTGGGATTTCTTTGAAAGAAATGATGCTAAAGCTGAAACTCCAGTACTTTGGCCACCTCATGCGAAGTGTTGACTCATTGGAAAAGACTCTGATGCTGGGAGGGATTGGGGGCAGGAGGAGAAGGGGACGACAGAGGATGAGATGGCTGGATGGCATCACTGACTCGATGGACGTGAGTTCATGATGGACAGGGAGGCCTGGCGTGTTGGGATTCATGGGGTCACAAAGAGTCGGACACCACTGAGCGACTGATTTGATCTGATCTGATATAATCACATAAAGTAAATTAATCTTTATTTTCATAGATGAGAACATTGAATCAAGGAAGGAAGGATGTAATTTGTTCAAGATCACAGTAAGTAATCTGGAATTTGTCCCATTGGTATGATTCAAGTATCTGTATCTTTGGCCACTGACAATTTAGTACTATGGCCATTAGGCTAGATAGTATCCTCACTTATTAGAGGGGAAATCAAGTCCTTTGGAAGGTAAATGATTTGTCCAAGGACATATAAAGATTAGAACCTAATTCAATTAGACTCCACTATGTTGTCAGTCTATTGACAAATACTCACAATACTACTCTTTAGAATAAATGCAATATCACCAAAACACACACCCAGAGCAAACCTCACAAAAGAATAGAAACTAAAGAAAATCTCCAAGGAGCTCAAACACTGATGTGATGCTGCTACTAAGTTGCTTCAGTTGTGTCCGACTCTGTGCGACCCCACAGACGGCAGCCCACCAGGCTCCGCCGTCCCTGGGATTTTCCAGGCAAGAATACTGGAGTGGATTGCCATTTCCTTCTCCAGACTGATGTGATGACCAATAGAAAAAAGTATCAGAGAAACCTCAAGAGTAGTCCAGAGAGGTACATGGCAAATCAGAACTGACTGGTGTCCTGAAAGAGCAGGAAAGTGGAGTTTTGAAAAGTAAGGACTGTCCATCAGAGCAGTTGCTAAAAAATGTCTACCTAGTGAGATGATGACTGAAAAGTGTCTATTGACTTTTAACAGCACAAAGATCATGATTTGAGTCTTTCAGGAGAAACTCAACTGTAGTAGAGACAAGACAAAGGAGAAAAATTTTGGAATACAGAAAATCTCTTTCCAGAGGCTGAACTGTGAAGGGGAGAAAAGACATGGTGCTGAGTAGACAAGGAGGCTGAAGTGCAATCATTGGGGTTTTAAGGTTGAGATATATTTACTTGTTTTTGGAAATGTTCTATAAACAATGGATCAAACTTCTGAAGAGACAGCCAGGATGGAATATGGACCACAGGTAGGAGAATTAATTTGTGAGGATAAACAGTTATTTCCAATTTTATTGGAATGAAGGAGGAAACAATTGGTTTGGATTTCAGCATTATTTCAGGGTATGAAGGCAGAAAGTTGACACATCTATTAATTTTAATGAATTTTTTTCTTCTTGTAGATAGAAATTAAATACCTTCCAAGATAATTAATAGGAGAGATCCTGGGTTAAGAAATGTGATGACTGTGAGAAGTTTGAAAAAAGTCACTGTAGGAATTGATAATGAGAAATGATTACAGAGAAAAAGAATACTTTCTTGGAAGCACTGTGGGTCTAGTTAGTGTTGGAGGTGATAACAATTTCAATGACACCAGTCTGCCCATCTGTGTGATTTTCTTGAACTCTGCTTTATCAAAGTATATAAGAAAGTAGATTTTTTTTGTAATTTAATCTTTATAATGACTGAACAGTATTCCATGGTATGTGTGTAATATAGTGTTTTGAATCATTACCCCAATGAGGTACGTAAGAAGGCAGATATTAATCCATGATTAGGAGTTAATAAGATCATTGATATGACATAGAATTAACTCAAAACAATGAATTAGTGACTGAAGACTGATTGAAGGAGGACTGTAAAGTTTAGATATTGTAGAAAGAGAAATAAAATATTGGAAACTTCTGAGAAATAAGATAACAATAAAGAGATCTGGAGACTAAATGATCATAATGAGTCAAAGAATGAATGCAGCAGAACTATATGAGTGTAAGAATCTGAGGATGCAAGATTTAGACAGGATATAAGATTTCAGAGGTGGAGCGGCATCTAACTGGAGAAATATCATCACATCTTTCTAGAGTGTGGCCATGGGAGTTGGTGACTGAGAGGGATCCTAATTGATAGACTTCAGAGTTGATGAGTTCAGGTTTCTCTCTGAATTGTCCTCTCTGAATTTAAGTCAAGGAGTATTTTAGGTTACATTAGAATCTTATGTGTTTACATCTTCAATATATAAGGAAGAGTGTGGCGGTGTCTCACTGAATAATTCTCACAAACACACAGGATTGTAAGCCACAGTGCAGGGAGAGTTTGTGGAAGAGCAACTTTCTGAGAAAATGCTGAGTGCATATTTATTGGTAACTTATCGTATAATCTTTAACTAAGAGCAGTAAAGCAAGACAGAGACCAGCACTCTGGGGTTAAGGAAGCTACCTCCTGGAGGTCTGCAGGAAACCACATGAGAGTCCTAAAGAAAGGTCTTTGAAGAAAGGGGGGTTTGTTTATCATGCAGAACAGCATCTTGCAATGCTGACATGTCTACCAGAACATCTAACTTAAAGGCAGGGGAGAGCAAGCAAGGAAGAGGGAATGAGTAAGATTCAATTCCAGGAGACATTTCTGAGAAAATAGTAAAACATGGTTCCCACAGAAGAGTGTCTGATGTTTATAAAGATGAGAGTGATAAAAGGAATAGGGAAAAGTAGGGGTAAAAGGCAAAGCCCCAAAGGGTCAAAGACAAGAGTCTGTTTTTTGGGGGGTGTGGTAGTGACAAGAATGCTGTTCTCATCTCTAAATTTGAAGTGTTTTAGATGAGGGAGGACCAGAAGTAACCACAAGTGAAAGAGCTCTATTACAAACAGTCAGGTTTCAGTTAGGATATGTGGAAGGAATTTTTACAGGGTCTACTGAATGTTTATTTTCAATAGAATGAGGATTTAGAGGGCAAAGTAGAAAGTAATGTGGGATGCTAAGAGGTAGTTATGTTAGGGGAAGCACACTAATTGAAACCGCCCACCCTGGCCAGGTACCATAGTAACCATTTGCATGCGTTGTTTTATGACAGGAGATCCTGATAAGGAATACTGAACTAATAAGCCACCGCCAACAGTAAGAGTTCGGTAAAGGTCTAAAGGAGACACTGTGTGTCTGTCCACTTCCCAGAGTCCCCCTCGCTAGCATCCATCTTGGCTGAGCAATGCGTGCGCCACCAGGAAAGACTCTGAATTAGAATGATTGGTCAAAGACCACCCGGAAACTAATCCCATCACCATAAAACCCGACATTCTGGGTTTCCTTACCCTACTGCTCTCCACCCTGGTGCCCTTTCCCAATAAAATCTCTTGCTTTGTCAGCACATGTGTCTCCTCGGACAATTCATTTCCGAGTGTTAGACAGGAGCCCAGTTTCGGGCCCTGGAAGGGGTCCGCCTTCCTGCAACAGTTAGATCAGTGTAGAAAATTAAACAGGTCAGACTCCTTGGTGAATGATTGCTCTCTGCAAGGCGTCAATCAAGGATAGAATTAAATGTGCCTTCAAAGGTCCTAATACAGAGGAATGTGGCCACAACCAGATCACCTGGTGCTCAGGTCTCTAAGAAGATGTCATAAATCAGTCAATTTTGGCTATCCCAATGGATTATTTTCAGAAGTTTTCTATTCTTTGTGTTCAGGAAATTGTCTTTTCCATGTGCCATGTGTGTATACACTTGTTACTTGTTTCTTATAACCCTCTTACATCTTATTTACTTTAGGGGCAGGTTAACTTGAAAACACTTAGTATGTTGCACATTTCATGCAATTCTGATAGAATGAATTAGATATTCTTCTTAGAATCAATCTCTCAGATGTGCCTAACAGATGGAGTTTGTGAAACATTAGAATCCTCAATGTGGCATCATTCACATCGTATTCTTGGATATTCAAAAAGACTGAGAAATTTGTCCTGGTGTGTAGGATGTGTATGGAAATATAAATGGATATATTTATCATACTTTGGAAATTGTTTTGATTCTGTGAGTGAAATCTGAGGTAACAGATACTTGTACTCAAGTCTTGGAAAGTACAATGAGAGGTGCTCTAGCACCTTCCAAAGATCAGCATATCCCTTCAGGACACTTTCAGTCACCTTTTCCCTCATTTCCTCCTCTTCTCAGCGTTAGAGCTCATTTGCTTATTTCCTCACTTTGCTTTTCCTAAAACATATCTTTGTGTGTGTTTTATTTACTTAAGTGTTCTCAGTAATTAGCATCAGTTCAGTTCAGTCGCTCAGTCATTTCCGACTCTTTGCAACCCCATGAATCCCAACACGCCAGGCCTCCCTGTCCATCATGAACTCACGTCCATCGAGTCAGTGATGCCATCCAGCCATCTCATCCTCTGTCGTCCCCTTCTCCTCCTGCCCCCAATCCCTCCCAGCATCAGAGTCTTTTCCAATGAGTCAACACTTCGCATGAGGTGGCCAAAGTACTGGAGTTTCAGCTTTAGCATCATTTCTTTCAAAGAAATCCCAGGGCTGATCTCCTTCAGAATGGAATGGTTGGATCTCCTTGCAGTCCAAGGGACTCTCAAGAGTCTTCTCCAACACCACAGTTCAAAAATATCAATTCTTCAGCACTCAGCCTTCTTCACAGTCCAACTCTCACATGCATACATGACCACAGGAAAAACCATAGCCTTGACTAGACGAACCTTTGTTGGCAAAGTAATGTCTCTGCTTTTGAATATGCTATCTAGGTTGGTCATAACTTTCCTTCCAAGGAGTAAGTGTCTTTTAATTTCATGGCTGCAGTCACCATCTGTAGTGATTTCGGAGCCCAGAAAAATAAAGTCGGACACTGTTTCCCCATCTATTTCCCATGAAGTGATGGGACCGGATGCCACGATCTTTGTTTTCTGAATGTTGAGCTTTAAGCCAACTTTTTGACTCTCCACTTTCACTTTCATCAGGAGGCTTTTTAGTTCCTCTTCACTTTCTGCAATAAAGGTGTTGTCATCTGCATATCTGAGGTTATTGATATTTCTCCCAGCAATCTTGATTCCAGCTTGTGTTTCTTCCAGTCCAGCGTTTCTCATGATGTACTCTGCATAGAAGTTGAATAAGCAGGGTGACAATATACAGCCTTGATGTACTCCTTTTCCTATTTGGAACCAGTCTGTTGTTCCATGTCCAGTTCTAACTGTTGCTTCCTGACCTGCATAATTAACACAGTACCTGATGAATAGTAGCTGCTCAATAAACATTTATTGAATAAAGAAATATTCTTGGCTGAACACTTTACTGACAACTGCTAGGGATGCAATAAAATATAGACGGCATGAGTTAGATCTTCTATAAAAATAGAAGAAAGAGTCAAAGGACATCATTCAGGATCTCATAATGAAGACAAGGATGTATTCCAAAATCCTTATTCACTCATGGACTCATTAAATTTTTCTTTCCTATTTACCTGTTTTCTTTCCTTCTTCCCACCCTCTCTCTTTTCCTTCCTTCCTTTTTCTGTTCCCCATTCCTATCATTATTAAATGTGAAATTAGTCCCCAATTATTTTGTTAGGCTCGTTCTGTGAACTTTAGTTCATTCCAATACACACTTCTCTTTATCTCTGACATTCTTCATAGATTGTGATAAATGGAATAAATTTCTGCTTGTTTTATTAAAATTTTTAATTATTGTGTTTGTCATAAGGTGATGGACACCACATAGTTTGAAAGATTATGATTGCATGTAGCTAGATAGAGTCCCCTGGAAAGATGCAAGGACAGAGGAGACAGTCAGGATACAGTCCAGAGGGTCACAAAGAGTCAGACATGACTGAAATGACTTAGCATACATGCATGTTTTGCATAGATAAAGTATATTTGGATTGTTAAAATAAAAAATACAGGAAATTTCCTATTTGTGGAGGATGCAAGATATGTCTTCTCACTCTGTTGAAGTATGACTGTTTACAGCATATAGAGGGCAAGATGCCACTTCTCAAAAATTTTAAATGTGCCCTTTATTGAACATCTAATCAAATTTTATAGCTATCCACATGTTTATTGCTAGTATATAGAAATGCATTTGATTTTGTGTTTACCTTATATATCCTGAGACCTTCTGAACCCACTTACTAGTTGTAAGAGTTTTGGAGGGTATATTCTTTGGGATTTTCTACATAGAAAATAGTGGTAATTTGACTGCCTTTCTGGCTTAAAAGGTTATTTATATATTTACTTGCTTTACTGCACTGGCTACCAAGTCCAGCACTGTGCTGAAGGATAGTGATTAAAGTGGATATTTTCCCTTTGTTCCCTTTCTTAGGGAAAAATATAGAGTCTTTTACCAGTAAACATACTAAGAGCTGTTGGGGAAATTCTCCATTATTCCTGGTTTCTTAGAGTTTTCACCATGGTTGACTATTGGATTTTGGCAAATGCTTTTTCTACACATTGCTGATGATGAACTAGCTCATTTTATTGTTGACTCACAACTCCTCCACTTCCCATTAGAAGTCCTCCTCATCTTCTTTGTCTTGGGCCAAGTATGTGTATAGCATGATGGCAAATGACAGCCACCTCTGTTCAAGGTCACCCAGTATTGTGAGACTGAAGGAGGTGAGACAGACAAGTCTTTGTGGGTTCCAAGTGTCCTCATAGTTTAAGTCTGACTTTATGTGTCACAGTTTGTCCAGCTTTTGTCCTCACCAAACTTTCCTTTACAAATGTTACTCTAAGCTCACTTAAAGTGAATTCAGGCTCAACTGGTTGTAAGGGTTTTGGAGGGTATATTTTAGAAGGTATATAAAAATAACAGCTTTGTACAGACTTGTCCACCAGCTCTAGCCATTGCCTGAGATCTAGTCCTTATAACTTATCTCTTATTCTATATCACCCATGGTTCTGCTTTTCTGATTGTGCCCTGACACAAAGTCTAAGAGGAAATGACTAAGGACATGGTTTTGATGGTGACTCCACACAGCTAGATCCAGGTTTGTGATGAAGTAAAACTGCCAGTTTAAAGCCTTATGGGACAAGTTTTCAAATCTAGACAACTTTACACATGTTCTGTATGACTGACTTAAAGTCAAAAATTCAGGAGGAGAATGTATTAGTAGAAAGTTACTCTGGACACCTGTTTCCAATGACATAGAAGGAGCCTCTATCTAGAATTAAATCTTCTGATCCAGACCACAACTTAAACAACCACAGGACTATCATTTCTTGTCTGGGGTCTGTGGGTGTGCATTTCAGCTGGGGTCCTGCAGCAGAGGGGCTCTCTCTTATCAAGCTCTAGGTTTTTGTACAGCTTTTCCTATTACTTCAAGCACTGTGAGTTCCCAGAGAGCACAGAAGTACTTTGCAGAATCTTCCAGCTGTAAGGATGAAATAATGAGGCTGATGGATTTATCTGCTTTCTGGAAGTTTACAGAATAGCGGTCGTTCCTTGCATTACCGTGTTCTGAATACTGTTGAATAAGGTAAGTCATCTGTCCACTGGGAAGTTGCTTGTACCAAAAAAGGTAGTAATAGCGCCAACTTGTTTCATATCGACAATTCAGGGTGACTGACTGCCCCACTTGGGTGGATATAGCTGGCTGGTCTTGAGTAACTTTCTGGGCCACACCAGATGCTGTGGGGAAAACAATCAGAAAACAAAGATGAAGCAGTGAATAAAATAGTGTAGGAGTTATTTAGGATCCAAAGACAAAAAAAATGAGATCATAAGACGCTTGCTTTTCCCCAGTCCTCCTTTCCTCCCAAAGTCCCTGTGAAGCTCCACGTGCCTGTGTGCAGTCCTTTCACCCTGAACACCCACACCCATGTTTGGAAGCCTCCCTACCAGAGAAGGCGATGGCCAGGAACACCCAGAGCAGACTGGAGAGCGGCATGAGGCATGGATTCCCCTACACAAATGTGCTTAGTTCTGCCTCAAGCTGAGAGTTCAGTGTCTTTGAGTGCCTGGCAGCACATATACATACTACCCGGTACCTGTGTGACTCCCCGCAACAGGAAGTGGGGGTTGTCATGTTCATAGACCACGTGGTCTGTGCATGCATGGGAAAAAGTCTGGCTCACCACAAACCTTTACTTTGTCTACTTGTTTTTCCCTGGTCATTAAATTAATCAGATCCTGAAAGAAGGCATGAGAAAAGCAATCAGTATTAAAATTTGAGCTGAGGGGAACTGAATATTAAGCAAGTTGACATACATTAATAATTATTCAGCAAAATGGTTTTTCCAGCTGATTTAAAATATAATTTACTATAGCCTATGAAATGTTCTGTTATCTATTAACTGGTCATTTATTAGCCTACACTTACTTTTCTCCATCCAGAATCTAAAGACTCTTTAAGAAAACTTGCAGATCTTAGGCTTCTTGGTGAATGGAAATTTTATTCAAAATAATTATTCTATCTCTTTGTATTAAGTTCTATGACTCTATTTAGGTTTTTCAATAAATAAATTTACTTCACCATAAATGACAAAAAAATCAGTCCATTTGACTTTCAGAGTCTATTCAGTTTTAAATTTTGAATGAAATTATATAGAAATAAAATATTCTTTTGAAATTTGAAATTAAGTCTTATTTATTAGACTTTGAGGAAGATCAGGATATTCAGTCCTGTTCCCTCCACAAGTAGAATTGCATTTATTAGACCATGTGTCCTGGAATTGTCCTGATGTCATGTTTTCTATGTAACTGGTCCAAAGTGTTCAGTCTCATTTGTTAGTGGCTCATGATTTTTCTCTTTGTAAAATAAATTCAAGATAAGTATGCCAAATCTTTCTGTGACATAATGCTGTAATGCTGTCCTACAAAAGTTGGTGTCTACAGGTTTCAAACACTTTGTTGTTGTTTCAGTTGCTAAGTCATGTCCAACTCTTTGTGACTCCATGGACTGCAGCAACCCAGGCTACACTGTACTTCAGTATCTCCCAAAGTTGCTCTAATTCATGTCCATTGAGTCAATGATAGTATCTAATCATCTCATCCTCTGCCTTTCCCTTCTCCTTTTGCCTTCAATCTTTCCCATGATCAAGGTCTTTTCCAATGAGCTGGCTCTTAGCATCAGGTGGCCAAAGTATTGGAGTTTCAGCTTTAGCATCAGTCCTTCCAGTATTTATGGTTGATTCCTATTAGGATTGACTGGTTTGTCCTCCTTGCAGTCCAAGGGACTCTCAAGAGTCTTCTCCAGCCCCACAGTTCAAAAGCATCAATTCTTCAGCTTTCAGCCTTATTTATAGTCCAAGTCTTACACCACACGTGACTATTGGAAAAACCATAGCTTTGACTATACAGACCTTTGTCAGCAAAATGATGTGTCTGCTTTTTAATATGTCATCTTAAGCTTCGTAGGTGGCACTAGTGGTTAAGAATTTGCCTGCAAATGCAGGAGACATAAGAGATGTGGGTTCAATCCCTGGGTCAGGAACATCCCCTGGAGGAGGGCATGGCAACCCATTCCAGTATTCTTGCCTGGGAAATCTCATGGACAGAGGATCCTGGAGGACTACAGTTCATAGGGATGCAGAGCCAGACACGGCTGAAACGACTTAGCCCACCTGCAGGTTTGTCATATCTTTTCTTCCACAGGGCAAGCATCTTTCAATTTTATGGCTGCAGCCACTGTCCATAGGGATTTTGGAGCCCAAGGAAATAAAATCTGTCACTGCTTCTACTTTTTCCCCTTCTATTTGCCATGAAGTGATGAGACCAGATGCCATGATCTTAGATTTTTGAGTGTTGAGTTTCAAGGCAGCTTTTTCACTCTCCTCTTTCACACTAATCAAAAAGCCCTTTCAGTTCCTTTTCACTTTCTCCCATTAGAGTGGTATCCTATGTGTATCTGAGGTTTTTTATATTTCTCCCAGCAATCTTGATTTCAGCTTGTGATTCATCCAGCCTGGTATTTCACATGTTGTACTCAGCATATAAATTAAATAAGCAGGCTGACAATATACAGCCTTGAAAGACTCCTTTCCCGATTTGGAACCAGTCTGTTATTTCATGTCCCGTTCTAATTGTTGCTTCTTGACCTGCATACAGGTTTCTCAGAAGACAAGTAAGGTGGGCTGGCATTTCCATCACTTTAAAAATGTTCCACAACTTGTTGTTATCCACACAAAGATTTTAGCGTAGTCAATGAAGTAGAAGTTAGATGCTTTTCTGGAATTCCTTTGCTTTCTCCATGATCCAACGAATGTTAGCAACTTGATCTCTGATTCCTCTGCCTATTTGAAATCTGCCTGTACATCTGGAAGTTCTTGGTTCACACACTGCTGAAACCTAGCTTAAAAGATTTTAAGCATAATCTTACTTGCATGTGAAATGAGCACAACTGCATAATAGTTTGAACAATCTTTGGCATTGCCCTTCTTGGGACTGGAATGAAAACTGACCTTTTCGAGTCCCATTCAAACACTTAGTATATGTCAATACCACAGAAGTTGATGATTGAAGTTTTGTATACTGTGCATGATCATGAAGTATGTATCTCTCAATCTTCCACTTAGTTTGATCATCTTAATAGATGAATTAATTTAAAAGAACCAAAAGCAAATAAGCAAGTAGAAAAGGAAGTATGGACACAGTCTCCAAAACAGTGCCAGTTCTTAAAATTGAAGGTCAAAAGAACTCATTAATGAGTGATGCAAGGAGGAGAGTTTATATGTAGTTGAACCATCTACTCTTCTGACCCATTTCAACTCTGAGTGGCAGGCAGCTGATATCCTGGTTTCTAATTGTTTACAAGGAAGCAGGAGAGACCACAAATGCCCAGAGCAGTCTGGGGAGCAGAATAATAATACATATATTATATGTATCATTATATTATATGTATCATTTTATTATATATATATATCACATGTTTTTATATCCACCTTTTTATGCATAGCTATGAAATTTATCCCATTTGTAGGTTCTTGTTCCTACCACTAAAATTAAGATATAGAATCATTCCAGCACCCTAAAGAACTTACTATGCAGACCATCCCCACCTCCACAACCCTTGAAAATCCCTGAAATCTGCTGATGTCCTGGTTTACAATTATTTGTAACTAAGCAGAAGAGACCACAAAGGCCACAACAGCCTGAAGAGCAGCTTGATATTCTAAAATATATATGCCAATATAATAATTACATACACATACCAGTAAATTGATATTGCCAAAATTTTATTAAAATACAGATAGCAATCTGATACATCAGTTTTATATGCAATCTGGTTTTGATGCATAGCTCTGTGAAACTTTATCACATGTATAGGCTCTTGTTACCACCATTAAAATCATGATATAGAGTTGTTCCATCTCTCTAAAAAAACTCTCTTTGTACACCCTTCCAAGGCCTGCAATTCTTTACAAACCAGGTCACTACTGATACCTTTCATCTTTTTTTGTCCTGTTGAGAATGTTGTGTAAGTAGAATCACACTACGTATACAGTCATAATAATCCAATAAGTGTAATCATATACCATGTAGCTTCTGAGATTGATTTTTTTTTACTCAGCATAACATCCTGAGACCCATCTAGACTATTGCATATCTCAATAATCTTTTCCTTTTAATCACTACAGACTGTCCCCAACTTAATTTAGGATAATTCAGTTTAGGATTTTTGACTTTACAGTAGTGAGAAAGTGGTATGCATTCAGTAGAAACCATACCTGGAATATTGAAATTTTATCTTTTCCTGGGCTAGCAACATGCAGTATTATGTTTCCTGGTGATTCTGGACAGCAAGAGTGAGCTGAGCTCCTGGCCAGCCTCAAAATCATGAATGTAAACAACTAACGCCTTTACAGCCATTTCATACCCATATAACCATCCTGATTTTCACTTTCAGTACAGTATTCAATACTTTGAGTAAGATTTCTATCATTTTAGTATAAAATAGACTGTGTGAGATGATTTTTCCCCAACTGTAGGCTAATGCAAGTATTGGCCACATTTAAGGGAAGCTAGTTTAAATATATTGGATGGATTTTCTTTTTTTTTAATTTTAATTGATTTTTATTGGAGTATAGTTGCTTTACAATGTTAGTTTCTGCAGTGCAGCAAAGTGAATCAGTTTTACATGTATATATTTATCTCTATTCTTTTTTAGATTTCCTTCCCATATTAAATGAAATTTTGACTTCCTATTCTTTAAACTTAAAATGATTTATTGCAAAATAACCTCTTGAAGTTGAGAAAGATGTATAAATAATATTTCATTGTCTGAATGTACTACAGAATATTTATCTGTTCATTCAGTGAAGATCACTGGTTGATTTGCAGTATTAAGAATTCAGCAAGTGAATATTTAAGTGTATTTGAAATTCTTGGACTCTTTTCCAAAATGACTGGGCCAATCACCCACCAGCAATGCATGAGTGATCCAACTTCTTTGCATCCTTGCCAGAACTTGGTATTGTCAGTATTTTTAATTTTAGCCCTTAGGATATATGTGAAGTGGTATCTCTTTGTAGTTTTAATTTGGATTTCCCTAATATATATTTAGTTGCATATTCTTTGTATTTTCTACATAGATAACCATGTTACCAGCAAATAGTGGCAGTTTTACTTCTTCTTTCAACTCTATAAGATCATTACATCTACTTTCTTTATTTCTTGCTCCAACATCTAGCACTGTACCAAAAGAGTGACAAGAATGGATACTCTATTTTTTCTCTTTCTTAGAGAAAATTATAGTCTTTTATTAGTAAGAACACCATTAGCTATTGAGGAAATTCCCCACTATTCTTGTGATTCTCAGAGTTTTCACCATAATTGACTACTGAATTTTTGCAAATCCTTTTTTTTCTGACTAGATTAATATGATGATATGATTCTTCTTTTCTACCCTGGTAATATGGTGAATTCTATCCATTGATTTTCAATATTAAAGTGTCTTGCACCCTTGAAAGACATTATATTTGTGCTTGGTATATTACTCATTTTACATATCAATGAATTTTACTTGCTAAAATATTTTAAGAAATTTGTGTCTGTCTTCTAGATAAAAGATATTTCCCTGTATTTTTCAGTTCTTTATGGTCTTTGTCTGATTTTGGCACCAAGGTAATATTAGCCTCATAAAATGAGTGAAGAATTATTTTCTTTCTATTGTCTGCAAGAAACTGTGTATAATTCATGCTAATTCTGCTTCAACGTTTGACAGAATTCTTCAGTGACAGTCTGGGCATTTTTTTTTTTAATTAAAACTTCAATTTATTCATAGACATCATGACTTCAGCTATCTCTGGCCCCTGTTCTGAGGGGAGATGAGGAGGAGAGACTGCTGGAGCCCACAATGAGGTTTGGGGACAGACAGCAGGTGCCTCCAGAGCACTGTGCCCTGCACAGAAGTAGGTTCCTGCATCTGAGAGCTGGGCAGCAGCGAGGTGCAGGGAGCTGTGCTGTTTGGACTCTCCAAGCCAACCTGTCCGTCTCTGCTGCGTCTTCACTTCTCCACCCTTAGCTAATATCATCAAGAGGACAGGACTTCCCCCAAGGCTCTGCTTATACCACTGTAAGCTGCTTAAAATGCTTGAGGAATTGCAGTACGTGGTGAAGTTCTCTCCTTCTTGCAGAAGCAAGAATTCAGGAAAATGCTTTATCTGTTGTCCATTCATTTCTGTTCAGAAAAGTAATGAGAAGTAACAGAGAAAGTCTGATTAGATGTTTATTCTCTCAGCTATAATGGTCTCTTTCATTCTTCTTGAGTATTTTCTCCTTCTTTCCATGTCTCCCTCCCCAACTCCCTCTATTACCCACATTTTAGTTTTTATGTTTTTCTCAACATCCTGCTCTCAGTCAGAAAATCCCACTCCTACAGTTGCCTGCAAATAAGATTCCGCTGTGCTGAATTTTCTGGGAGCAATCAGGGAAACCCCAAACTCACGTGATATTTGTATCCATAAGATCAACACTGGTGCTAACAGTAGCATCTCCTTTTTCTTCCTCTTCAGAAAGAGTTGCTGAATCGGCCTGCTCCTAGAAGGGTTTCCTTTGTATCAGCTTCTTCAAGACCTATAGAAACCTGGTCTATACTGCCTTTGGGAAATAAAAAAGAAAGGAGTGATTTCAGTTTGAGACAGCCCATCACTTACCACCATGTTACCCACCCATCTTCCCCAGGGAGTGTCTATGTTTGCAGATGCTGCCCCTCTGTGACTGGATCATTTTGATATTTGGCAAAACTAATACAGTTATGTAAAGTTTAAAAATAAAATTAAATTAAAAAAATAAAAAAAAAAATTGCTGATCCAGTAATACCTGGTAAATAGTGGTTACTCAAACATTTGTTGAATGATAAATAAATGTGTATGTTTACTTATGTGAGAATTTGAATGCAAATGTCCCAAAGAGTAATTTAATTAATTACTCTTTTTTAAAGTAATTAAATAATGCCCTTCCATGAATGCAAACTATCAGGAGTTGCTTGTAGCTATTTAGAAATGTTACCTTTGGAAAACTGTGTTAGCCCCAATAGCCCTTATTCTACTGTTACAAATTATCACAAATTTGATGGCTCCAAAAAGCAAGAACTGGTTCCCTATAATCTGGAGGTCAGAAGTCTGAAAACAAGGTGTTAGCAGGAACATACTCCTTCTAAATGGTCTAGGAGAGGATCCTTCCTTGCCTCTTCTGGCTTCTGGTGGCCCCAGGTCCTCCTTTGCTAGTGAGTGTATACCTCCAACCTCCTCCTCCATCGAGAAGACCTCACAAGGCCTTCTCACCTGTGTGTCTCTTAAAAGGACACTTGTCACTGGATCGAGGCCCCACCAAGATAATCCAGTATGATTGGATTTTGATACCCTTTTCCTAATTACATTTGAAAAGTTTCTTTGTTAAATAAGTTCACATTAACAATTTCCATGGATTAGGATGTGAATGTATCTTTAGGGGCCCACCCTCCAGCTCACTATAGGATCCTTAATGTCTTTGAAGTGTTGCCATGCAGTTATATAAATGGTAGACATCTCAAAACTTCTTTAAAGTCAAAAGTAAATCTGAATCTGAATTACTTTATATATAGAAACAGAAAAAGTAGCAGGTTTGGGATGTAATGGAAAAGGAAAATCCCATGAGTTAACAAAGTTCTTTGAAATGCACATAATTGAGATAACTTTTCCTTTTCAGCCATGTTGGATTTGGACCCCCAAATGAAGACAAATCTAGCAATGCTATGTTGGTGAAGGCTCCACCTCCACCCTAAAAGAGCAAGGGGTCTGGAGCAGCACTCGGGGATGCTTTAAAAGTTCCCTCATCTTCATGCAGATCAGGAGCCCTGCTGCAGTTTACACAGAAGAATGTAAACCAAGACAAAATAGTCACCCACTGGAGAAGATTGCCCTTTCCCAACTCACACCATCATATTTGCTATAGTCTATCTCTGGGCCTTGTGCTGTGAAGGAGATATTTGCTAAATGAAAATAAGGGAAACTGACCGTGCTTTGGTTTGTGGACTAAAAGGAATCTCTTCATGCCTCATAGGAAACAGTTTAAATGAATATAAATATAAGATGGCCCTCAGTAGCAAATATTCCTGTCAAACCATCTTAAGAGGGGACCAGATTCAAGAATATTTATAATTAAAAGTTAGCAATATTATTCTCTATGATTTCACATAAGAAGTAATGTTGCTTGAACTGGGCTGTAAAGGTTGAGTACATATATGTGTTTTACACAAGTACTTGGGAAAAACCATTCTGACCACAGAGGACAGCATCCGCAAAGGTTCAGATTAAGGAAAAAGCTTAATACCAGCATAAATGGTTTTATTTTAAAGTGGCTGATGTACATCTAGAGTATGTGGCAGAAAAGGGTGAATGAGAAAACTAGAAGAAACTCAGGTAAAAATTGTACATTGCCTGTAATTCTTAATACAAAATTTGATCTTTACAATTTCTAATGGTTCCTCATTATCCAAAGATGAGCAGGAAGTGAGCTAATTTTATATGTTATTGTTGTTATTTTTGTTGTTATTGTTATTCAGTTATTGTTATTGTTGTTCAGTTGCTAAGTCATGTCCAATTTTTATTGACCCCATGAACTGCAGCATGTCAGGCTCCTCTGTCCATGGGATTTCCCAGGCAATAATACTGGAGTGGATTGCCCTTTCCTTCTTATATATATATATATATATATATATATATATATATATATATATATATATATATATATAAACTCTGTGGTTATGTAGAAGTCAGATTCAAAGAGTTGAGAATAAAAGCAGGAAGAGAGTGAAGCAGTCTTTGCAGTTATCCAAGTCAGAGGTGCTAAATGCTTGGATTAGGGGAGTTGCAAGGAGTATAGAGATGAGGAAGTGGGTGTGTGTGCTATTTGAGAAGTAAACTGACATGACCTTGATGATTATTAAGGTCTGTGTGAATTGGTGATGGACAGGGAGGCCTGGTGTGCTGCGATTCATGGGGTCGCAAAGAGTCAGATACGACTGAGCGATTGATCTGATCTGATGTGCTTCATTAGCACTCTGGTGCCAGTTTGACACAAGGAATGTATTTATTCTATCAGTTCACGTGGAAGCTAGTGGCCAAAGTTACCTCCAGTGATCCTTGCTCCCTGATATCTGGGATCTTGTGTAGCCCCTGTACACAATGAGTCCAGGTTGGCTGCATGACTTACTGTAGTAAACAGATGAGCAGAAGTTAACATCATGCCAGTTCTGAGGCGAAAGGTGGCGACTCTTTGGCCGTTGACACTTCTGTGATTTGGAAGCCCCGAGGCACAGTGTAAGCTGCCCAGCTTCCCTCAGGGCCACAGAGAGAGATCACATGTGTGGGCCATGGTCACTCCTGAGAATGTCTGAAGAAGAGATGAGCCCAGGCCTCTGAGATTTCTGTTGAGCCTCAGCTTCCAGTCAACCCCACTAATTAAGTGAGTAAATTGAGGGATTCCAGTGTAGTTGAGCCCCCTTTCACTGCATGGAGCAGAGGTATCATGAGATAATTAAACAGTAAGTTTTGAGGTGGTTTGTTGTGCAGCAAAACACAATGACACTAAAGCCCATGAAGAGAATCCTGTTGAAGACTTGTGAGATATGAGCAAGAATGAATGGAGAAGGCAACGGCAACCCACTCCAGTACTCTTGCCTGGAAGATCCCATGGACGGAGGAGCCTGGAGGGCTGCAGTCCATGGGATCGCTGAGGGTTGGACATGACTGAGCGACTTCACTTTCACTTTTCACTTTCATGCATTGGAGAAGGAAATGGCAACCCACTCCAGTGTTCTTGCCTGGAGAACCCCAAGGATGGGGGAGCCTGGTGGGCTGCTGTCTATGGGGTCGCACAGAGTTGGACACGACTGAAGTGACTTAGCAGTAGCAGCAAGAATTAAATGTGTTTTTCCTCTCTCTGATTTCTGATTGTCTCTAAGAGCTGGACCTGAAACATCTGTCTATTTCACCAAACTTCATTTCACTTGTGGTCTGAGTGCTCCTGCCTTAGCACAGAAGATTAGCTGGTGATGCTCAGGTGTGATCAGAGAAGGCAATGGCATCCCACTCCAGTACTCTTGCCTGGAGAATCCCAGGGATGGAGGACCCTGGTGGGCAGCAGTCCATGGGGTTGCTAAGAGTTGGACACGACTGAGCGACTTCACTTTCACTTTTCACTTTCATGCACTGGAGAAGGAAATGGCAACCCACTCCAGTGTTCTTGCCTGGAGAATCCCGGGGATGGGGGAGCCTGATGGGCTGTGTCTATGGTGTCACATGGAGTTGGACACGACTGAAGCAACTTAGCAGCAGCAGCAGCTCAGGTGTGATGAGAGCCTTGGGCCCCACAGAACAGGAGCAGGTGGTTGGTTGCTCATATTGGGGCCCTACAGTAGACAGGAAGATGTGAGCTTTCCTTGTTCAATTTCATTTTTATATTTCTCTCATTCTTCTCACTCCATGTGACTTTAAAAAATGAGGGACTATTTAAGAGGTCAGAGCTGTATCTCTATAACTAACACAACAGAATATTTTCAATTTCAAATCCATTTGAGAACCCAAAGAAACTGAAAAGTTTGGCACATGTTTGCTTGGTTGTATATGACTTTCATAAAGACACACGTATTTTTTAAGGAATCTCATTTCCAGGTTTGCATTTTCCCATTATTTATAAGAGTAGATTTTCTAAATTATGTGCCTATGCATCCAGGAATTGGTTACCTGTGTGGAAAGTGCTTTATCTCCTTGCCTCCTAAGGTGAAGAAGAACCCAGGGAATGTGGAATCACAGGTCGTCTCAAGCAGCATTCTATATTGAAGTGCTGTACAAATGTAATCAGTTTCTATATGTTCTTTGGTATGAAAAATACATGAAGCACTGTGTTGCAGCAACACACAGTATAGACAAATTTTGTCCTTGCTTTTTTCTGTGCTTTTTGTTTTTACCAATTCAGAGTTAGCTAAAACACAGGGTCTTCACTGATAGTATTAGAAATTTCTTCCATTGATCTTTATGCCAATAATGTTGAAGACCCAGTTTGGGAAGTTGACCAGCAGCTCTTTTTTTGCATGTTGTTTAATTCCGTCAACACTACTGTACAATGAACTACAGGTTCACCTCATTCACTTCTGTGCTCTACCTTCCAGTTCTATGCACATGCATATAGCAAAACGGATTCAACCATTTGCAATCTGATGGACAAACAGATTCATTACTGCCTTGTGAATGATCTTTGAAAAAGAAATCTTTCACACAAAATAGTTTTGGTCTGAGGGGTTTGTATACAAACCAGTATTGTTTTTATAATATATATTATCTTTCCTAAACATGACATGAACAGATTTTTTAAAATATAAATTTATGGAAGAGAGAGAGCAATAGCAATTACAATAGCAATGTAATTCAGGAGGCTGGACAGAGGCTGAATATTAATTACTGATGTGTATGGTGGGGCTGCTGCTGCTGTTGCTAAGTTGCTTCAGTCGTGTCCAACTCTGTGTGACCCGATGGACAGCAGCCCACCAGGCTCCACTGTCCCTGGGATTCTCCAGGGGAGAAACCTGAAAACACAAGCTATAAGATGAAGAGGTCCAGAAGCAAATTAATTCATGTTGACAAACCCCAGAAAGACCCCAGAATTAGCAGCCTCTGCCAGAGGAGCCTGGCGGGCTACAGTCCATAGCGTCCACAGCTCAGAGTCGGACACACCTGAAGCGACTAAGCAGCAGCAAAGCACTAATGTAGTATTAAGTGAAAGTGTTCGTCACTCAGTCGTGTCCAACTCTTTGTGACTCCGTGGACTATAGCCCACCAGGCTCCTCTGCCCATGGAATTATCCAGGCAAGCATATGGGTAGCCATTCCCTCCTCCAGGGGATCTTCCTGACCCAGAGATTGAACACAGCTCTCCTGAATTGTAGGCAGATTCTTTACCATCTGAGCCATCAGAGAAGCCCAATATGGTATTAAACTGGTGGGTTACTTGGAAATCTGCAAAATGAGCACAGGATCAGATAATTGATCAGCTTCATATACCTGGAAATTACTAAGTAAGAAACTCAGATCCTGGAGTTCAGTTATTGATTCATTATCACAATTACAATATAAACTGGGGAGAGACCAAGTTTAGTAGTGAATTTCCCTTATCAATGCTTCTTCCAGTCCATGGGGTCGCTAAGAGTCGGACACCACTGAGCAACTTCACTTTCACTTTTCACTTTCATGCATTGGAGAAGGAAATGGCAACCCACTCCAGTGTTTTTGCCTGGAGAATCCCAGGGATGGGGGAGCCTGGTGGGCTGCCGTCTATGGGGTCGCACAGAGTCGGACACGACTGAAGCGACTTAGCAGCAGCAGCAGCAGCAGCAGATATCACAGCGATTTTTCAAAATGGAAACAGCCACATAGCAAAGAAATGACATACAGATGTCCATGTAGTGGGAAGTTTGAACTAAAGCAAAACCAGAATCTTCAATGAGTTAAATGAGACAGAATTGACTTTTCTGGTATAAAACATGCAGACTTCCATGCCAGATGTGTGAGACAGCATATCCCCATATTACATTCATGCACATAAGGAAATACCATAAAGACTAGCTCTTAGGAGGTAGCAATAGTGAGGGGTAAATATTACCCAGGTACAACCACATTATTTTAGAGAGGTTTGAGTACTATCTAGTTCACTTGGGATCATGGGAAAAGAGGAGGCTCGGAACTGGAATTAATGATATGGCCAATATACTGGTGGTAGTGGAGATTAGTGATGTTTAGGAACTGTCCAGTTAGTTGAGGAAGCTACAGTGACTGGAATGCCTGTTTATCTATGTCTGCATTTCCTCCTGATTACCAAAAACACTGTCATTCATTGAATTTCCCTTTTCCTCCAGACAATGGCTCTTCGTCAATGCCAGTCCCAGACCAGCAGCAGGCATGGGTTTGGGTATGGGCTTCAGAGGGCTGAGGGGCACTGTGTGGAGGCACAGAGGTATGTGGCTGAGTCTTCAGGCTGGGATCCTCTGAGGTACATGGAGCTGTAGCCCTCCTTAGTATTCAGGGTGACTCTCACTCGTCCTTGCTTCTTTTCATCCCCATTTACACTTATTACAAACAAGTTCTTGGGGCTTTTTGCAGGTTCCAATCTGTACCAGTGTAAAGCATAGAAAGAGCTGGAAGGGAAACTGCAGGTGAAATTGGTGCTCTCTCCTTCCTGAACCCACAGCAAGGGAGGACGTTGTTCCACAGTCAAGAGGCTGCTCACTCCTGTTCAGAAAGACAAGGTCACACATAGAAACTGATTCCTCTACAGTGTTCATTGCCTTCACACATTCCCAAATAGAATCTTGAGGTGCCTGACTGCATCTCCCTCCTTCCCCATCACCATCCCAGACTGTTCAGAATGTCTTCAGCAGCCCCAGGACTTATGGCCAAGATGAAGCCACAGGATCAGCCATGAGGCTGGTAAAGTGTTCCTCTCCATTTATCCTGATCAAGTATCCTCAGCAGAGGAATGTTCTGCAGCCTAGATCTGTGAAACATGCTGCTTCAGAAAATGGGTTTCTGTACCTGGTTGCCCAACCAATCAGAGACAAGACCACATACATGTGCTAGAAACACACCAACCATTTCTGCCCTAGAATCAGTTGCCTGTGATTCAGAATGAGGGCTCAAACACTGCTTTTTTGAGACCAACTTCACAAACATTGAGATGAGCTCACTACACAAAGAGAACTGACAACATTTCAGAAGTGGGCTGCTTAATCATGGACTGCTACTATTCATGGGATGGTACTATGTAACATGAATCCCGCTTTGGTTAAGAATCTTTATATGTATTCTAAACAAAATTTTTAAAACTTTCAAATTCCCCAAATAGAAATTTTCACCCACATAATGTGCTGAATTTTCTTTTGCTTCATGTACATTATTCTAATATGAAAGTCACACAATAGAGTTACTATTATTCCTAATTTACAAATAACAAAAACTGTAGCTCAAAGAGTTTGGGTGATTAACTCAAGGTGAAATATCAGGGAAGTGGCATAGTAAGAATTAGAACACTTATCTATCTGGTATGGAGCATATCATGTTTGGAATTTGTCATGCCCCTATGTTAATAATATTCTGTAAATGTTTTAAATGTCAGAGGTTATATGTTTTAAAAATAATAGGAGTCTACTTGTTGATTTTATTTTTTTAAAAAAAGAATTTTCTTGATGTCAATCATTTTTAAAGACTTTATTGAATTTGTTACAGTATTGCTTCTGGGTTTTTTAATTTCTTTGGGGCGTGGGGACAAGGCATGTGGGATCTTAGCTCCCGGATCAAGAATCAAACCAACACAGCACCCACTGCACTGGGTAAGCACTTCAAGGACAACACAATACTATATGAAGATAGAGAGTTACTCTTGGGATGAGGAAAGGCCTGTGCTCTAAGTAAGGTATGGAGGGAGGGCTCCACTCTGACACTTACTCTGCACACCAGGCAAGGTATTGAGCCTCTCTCATGTTCAATTTCCATTTCTGTGAATAGCCAGTATCCTTCTGCTGGGCACTGGGCTCACAGTGGCATTCATCATCTCATTCACTTCTCCTAAGAACCCTGCATGGTAGATTCTATCAATATCTACCTTGCAGATATGAGGAAACTGACGCATAAAAATAATTAAGTGATACTCCCAAGATCACTCAGCTAATGAGTGGTAGATCTAGAAACATAATCCAAGTCTTCCATCTCAAGCACTGTTACACTGCCTCCCTAAAGTAGCATGGACCCAACCTTGACGGGTTAGGATAGGAGCTAAGTGAGAACACCCCTGAAAATCGCCTCGCACAGCACTTCCCCAGCCGGCGCTCTCAGTCAGCTACAGGCAACGCACAGAACGCTGAGGACTGGGAGCCAAACTCTCAAATTGCAAAGGAGTCTATCCACAAGATAGAGCTTAATATTTTTTGGCATGTAATTGACAGTTTAAATGGTAGATTTCATGTGAATAAGTTTCCATGGTCTATAATGTTCTTACTGTTCAGGGAAAATTGGTTCATTAGGGTGTTATAGTGAGAGATTGAGATGTTGTTGTTGGAATGAATATACCGAGCAGTGTTTGCTGTGATTGCTTAGTTGTTTCCCCATTTTTGAGTCTTGCTCTCCATTCTCAGAATATTTCTATCCTATACTATAAGAAAGGACAGAGCAGTAGAAACTATTTCACTTACCAGAAGAAGAAGGGAAAAAGAAAACAACCCTTTGTGTAATAATTCTGAGCTTCCTTTCCAAGGTAGCCTATTACCTGCCAGCCAAAATCATCGCATGTAAGATGTTACAAGAAAACATGAAGATACTTTTTGGCCAACCCAATATTTGTCATTTGAAGTCAATCATTTTCACATCTGGTAGGCAAAGATTAAAAACCAGCCAGTTGTCCCGAATCTTCTCTCTCCTATGATTTCTGCGTTGAGACTTTTACTGACCTTGGTTGAACAATGGCAGCCCCTATTGTGACTAGCGTGCATGCGTACATGCTTAGCCTCTCAGTCTTTGAAACCTTTGGACTGTAGCCACTCAGGTTCTTCAGTCCGTGGGATTCTCCAGGCACATAATACAAGTGACTAGGCTTCCCCGCAATTTAATCTATGATCACTAGAGGGCGGCAAGGAGCCCAGGGTAAGCGTCACAAAATATTTAGCAGGACACCATGTGGGAGTGCTTCCGCTTTCATTCTTTTTTTTTTTTTTTTTCTTTTTTAATTTTATTTTAGTTTTAAACTTTACAAATTGTATTAGTTTTGCCAAATATCAAAATGAATCCGCCACATGTGGTGGATATACATGTGGATATACATGGGGAACAGATATACATGTGTTCCCCATCCTGAACCCTCCTCTCTCCTCCCTCCCCATACCATCCCTCTGCATCGTCCCAGTGCACTAGCCCCAAGTATCAAGTATCGTGCATTGAACCTGGACTGGCAACTCGTTTCATACATGATATTATACATGTTTCAATGCCATTCTCCCAAATCTTGCTACGCAGTCGCTGGAGCCTGATTCTCTGGGAATGCAAATAGTAACATTAAGATAAATGTGGAGAAGGCAATGGCAACCCACTCCAGTACTCTTGCCTGGAAAATCCCATGGATGGAGGAGACTGGTGGACTATAGTCCGTGGGGTCGCTAAGAGTCAGACAGGACTGAGCGACTTCACTTTCACTTTTCACTGTCATGCATTGGAGAAGGAAATGGCAACCCACTCCAGTGTTCTTGCCTGGAGAATCTCAGGGATGGGGGAGCCTGGTGGGCTGCCGTCTATGGGGTCACACAGAGTCGGACACGACTGAAGCGACTTAGCAGCAACATTAAGATAAAGCACTCACAAAGGTGTGACATTTGAGTTTTCAGAGGTGCACCATGTAAATGTTTCGAGGGATAGCATCACAGCAGAGAGGGCAAAGGCAAGGGGCACAGGTCTTGATATACAACATGCTTGGAGTGTTTAAGGAGTGATATCTCTTCTTTTTTTTTTTTTTTTTTCCTGTAGCCTCTCTTTTTCCAGGCACACTACAACTAACAAACTTGCTAAAGCATTTAGCACTTAACTGGATAGTGGATGATTTCCTCATCTACTGATCCTGGGGCAATTTGTACCTAGGTTTACCATCTTCTTTCCTAGTTGCCTTTAGTTTCCAGTTTAAACTCGTATAATGTCACCATCACTGAGATATCCAGCCGCCCTGTCTTAGATCCAAGTGCTTCTCCATACCCAAACTTTCTCTTAAGGAGCCCTCTAAGATGGTACACCCTGGAAGACAATAAAAGTTTGGGACACTTTTCACAGTTAGAAAAGTTATGTCTCACTTCTCAAAGATTAAAAGAAATGGAACAATAAAACCTGTCTCATAGGGTTTTAACACTTAAATTAGATAATGGATTGTAAATTCATCCCATGCCTTACTATATTATAGTAAGCTGAATAAATATCAACTGTCTTTATTCTATTAAAGCCTACCTTTCTTTCAAAGTCCACTTCTGTGACCTATTTTCCCCCCGCCCCCCACAACCCCACAGATCAGTTCAGTAATGAAAGCTTCCAGGATATTTACTTAATCACTTCCTTTCCTGGAGACAGTCATTCTTTTTCCTTATCCTTCTGGTGTCATGTACATCTAGCTACATTGATACACTCAGGCTGAATGCACATGGATGGAACAGATGAGGTTTGATCTTGGTTTCTGTAAAAACAGTAAAATCAAGGTCATATTGCATGTTTACTACCTATTGGATATAATATTTCTGATTTGGATCTCTAAGATTTTGCTATTCTTATTAGCTATTTTCTCTTCTTATTGATTTATGCACTTTTAATATGTCCTGCATTTGAGTCCTTTTTCAGGACTGTGTATTGCATACATAGCCTTCCAGTCGGGCCTTGACTTTTTCCCTCTCTTTGCAGTGATTTTTAACAAACAAAAACAATTTTAAAATATACTTGCATGCTCATAAGAAGCTCTTGAAACTTTTACGTGTTTGTTTTCTTTAGAAATGTTTACCTTTTGTGATTGTTATTGCCTGTGATAAGTCAGGTATCATTATTAATGATGTTTCACAGAATACAGCATATCAATTTCCCCTGAGTATTAGTAAGAGTTTTACCCACTAAAATAGACACTTGGATTTGTCTTCAATGCTTTGCAAACTTTTGCCAAAACCACAGAGGTGGACTTGCAGAATTCCTTATTCATCTTTATTACTTTCCATATAGTGTTGTTCCTGAATAAGGAGCTTGTTTTATATGAAGTTAAGTACAACAGTGAGTGGAGATTCTTGCTATGAGCAGAGATTATAGAATAGGTAATGCATGAGGTAGTTATAAATACCAGTTACAACCTTGTGGCCATTTGCAGTAACAAAAAATATAATAGTTATGAAATTACTTTCATTTTATATGAATATATTTATGTGTACATTAACCATTTTTAACTTCCATCTCCAGTTTTCCTGCCTGTAGTAGCATAAAATGTGCTGCTGCAAGTTAATTTTTATCTCTTTGTATCTCAGTAGTCAAGTTAAAGAATTCAATGGATCCTCTGATTCAGCTATCAGAGGAAAGAGCATCACCCCTAAATGGATAAATGAACTTGGTATTCTCTTTGAGGGAGATAGGGTGCTTTGGTTGATTGAAGAAATAATTACATCATGTTAACAGGAAGCATAATTTTACTGTTGTCCTTATTAAAAAGTAGTGTTGTTTAAGGAGGTACTGATGAATACTTAGTTAACAAGAAGGGAAGTTAACTAGTTAAGGTATTATAGTAGCTTTGTACTGTTTCACCTTAACTATCTGGAAATCGATTTCCTTGAATTTGCTTCCCTTTTTTGTTCTGGGTTAAGCTTGGCCATGAAAGAGATTTGTGTAAGTTTTGGAAGGTACTTGTGATGAAGTAGCCATATTTTTTGGAGAAGGCAATGGCACCCCACTCCAGTACTGTTGCCCGGAAAATCCCATGGATGGAGGAGCCTTGTAGGCTGCAATCCATGGGGTCACTAAGAATCAGACATGACTGAGTGACTTCAATTTCACTTTCCACTTTCATGCATTGGAGAAGGAAATGGCAACCCTCTCCAGTGTTCTTGCCTGGAGAATCCCATGGACAGAGAAGCCTGGTAGGCTGCAGTCCATACAGTCGCACAGAGTTGGACACAACTGAAGTGACTTAGCAGAAGCAGCAGCAGCCATATTTTTATGTTCCGCGGGTTGGTGCAGAGCTCCAGGGACTGGCAATACATGATGTTGCTGATGATCTGAGAGTTCAACTTGTTATTGACTCATAACTCCTCTACCTCCCATCAGATCTCTTACCCATGTTCTCTTCCTATTAGACCAAGTATGCATGTAGCATGATGGCAAATGGCATCCACTTCTCCTGAAGGCCACCCTCCACTGTGCGATGAAGGAGGTAAGAGACGGACAAGTTTTAGTGTGTCTTGTGGGTTCCGTTGTCCTCATACACTTCCATACATGTCACAGTTTCTCCATGCTTATGTCCACATCCAACTTTCCTTCACAAATGTTACTCTAGTTGACTTACACTGAATTAAACTCAACACCAAATACAAATATAACCATTTTTATGGACTCTTCCACCAGCTCTACCTGTTGCCTGTGTTCTATTCCTTATAACTTATCTCTTACTCTACATCACCAGTGGTTCTCTTTCTCTAATTGTGCCCTGACACAAAATCTGAGAGGAGAGGACTTAAGGAAATTATTTTCGTGACGATTTCAGCTTCTAGACCCAGATTTGTGATGTGAGGATCTTTAGGTGAAACTGCCATTTTTATATTCTTATGGGGCAAGTTTTCAAATTTAGACAACTTTACACATACGCTGGATGGTTGACTTAAAGTCAAAAATTCAAGATGAGAATATAGCAGTAGAAAGTTACCCTGGACACCTGCTTCCAAATGACACGGAAGGAGCTTTCTTTTAGTGTTAAATCTTCTGATCCAGACCACAGATGAAACAAGCACAGAACTATCATCTCTTGTCTGGGGTCTGCAGGTGTGTATTTTGGCGGTAGTCCTGCAGTGGGGGTGGGAGCAGGTGGGGTTGTGGGGGAGGGGGGGTCTTCTCTCTTATCCAGCTCAGGAGTTTTTGTTCAGCTCTTCCTATCACTTCAACCACTGTGAGTTCCCAGAGAGCACAGAAGTACTTTGCAGAGTCTTCCAGCTTTAAGGCTGAGATAATGAGGCTGATGGCTTTACGTGATCTCTGAAAATTTATGGAGTAGCGGCCATCCCTTGCATTCGGGCTGTAAGAATTCTGACCAATAAGGTAAATCATCTCTCCACTGGGAAGCTGCTTATACCAAAAAATGTTATAATTGCTCCAACTTGTCTCATACTGACAGTTCATGGTGGCTGACTCCCCAACTTGACTGGATATTTCTGGCTGGTCTTGAGTAACTTTCTGGGCCACACCAGATCCTGTGGAAAAAATCAGAAAACAGAGATGAAGCAGTGAATAAAATAGTGTAGGAATTAGACTCATTTAGGTATCCAAAAAGAAAAACCAAACTGAAATCCTAAGACACTTGCTTTTCCCCAGTCCTCCTTTCCTCCCAAAGTCCCTGTGAAGCACCGCACGCCTGTGTGCCGTCCTTTCACCCTGAACATGCGCACCCATGCTTGGAAGCATCCCTACCAGAGAAGGTGAAGGCCAGGAGCACCCAGAGCAGGCTGGAGAGCCGCATGAGGCACGGAATCCCCTGCACAAATGTGCCTAGTTCTGCCTCACACTGAGAGTTCAGTGTCTTTGAGTGCCTGGCAGCACATATACATAGTAATTGCTTCCTGTGTGACACCTTCAAATAGGAAGTGGGGTTTGTCATGTTCATAGGTAACGTGGTCTGTGCACAGATGGGGAAAAAAAGTGTGATTCACCACAAACCTTTACTTTGTTTATTTTTCTTTCACCATAATTAAGTTACACTGAGTCTGAAAAAAGGGTTTCCCTGATAACTTAGTTGGTAAAGAATCTGCCTGCAATGCTGGAGACCCTGCTTCAGTTCGGGCCTGAAAGAGGACTTTGCAAAAGCAGTTATTAGTAAAAATTTGAGCTGAGGGGTATTGAAGAACAAACAAGTTGACATTCATTGATGATTATTCAACAGAAAAATTTTGCCATCCCATCTAAAGTAAGATTTGTTTTTAAAATTTTTATTGGAGTATAGTTGATTTACAATGTTGTGTTACAGCAAAATGAAATGTCCATGGACAGAGGAATGGATGAACATGTGGTACATATGTACAATGAAATTGTTGTTGCTCTTTAGTTGCCAGTCCTGTCAGACTCTGTGACCCCATGGACTCTAGCCCATTAGGCTCCTTTGTTCATGGAATTTCTCAAGCAAAAATACTGGAGTGAGGTGCCATTTCCTTCTCCCAGGGGCTATACCTGACCCAGGGATTGAACCCACGTCTCCTGCTTGGCAAGCAGATTCTTTATCACAGAGCTACCAGGAAAAACCCACAATGAAAGCACTCAGCCATGAAAAAGAACAAAATAATGCCATCTGCAGCAACATGAACAGACCTAAAATAAGATGTAGTACAAGCTATGAACCCTTCTTGTAATCTGCTTACTTACTGGTCATTCATTTCGCCTATGCTTACATTTCTCAATCCAAAATCTAAATACTCTGTTTAAAAATTCACAGACTTTGGTCTTGGAGAAAGGCAGTCTTATCCAAAATTGTTTTTTAATATAAATTTACTTATTTTAATTGGAGGTATAGAACAGTCTTTCATCCAAAATTTTTAACGAAATTTTTTCTGAGTTTTAGAGCTCTAAAATATTGTTAAAATACAAATGATAGCCCGATACCTCAGCTTTCTATGCACTCTTTTTTATGCATAGCTCTGTGAAATTTTGTCACAGGTGTAGGTTTTTATACCACCACTAAAATCATGGTACAGAATTGTTCTCTCTAAAGATAACCTTTTTCACACCCTCCCCATCTCTGCAACTGGTGATGACCCCTAGCAGATGCTGATCTTTTCATCTCCATATTTTGTCTTTATGAGAACTCTATATAAGTAAACTCATACAGTATGTATACAATCATACAAATATGTTAAGTGTAATCATCTACCATGTAGTCTTCTGAGACTGACTTTTTTTTCACTCAGCATTGAGATCCATCTAGGCTATTGAGTGTATCAATACTCTGTTTCTTTTAATCACAAGAGACTGTCTCTAACTTATGATGAATCAACTTAGGATTTTAGACTTTCTGGTTTAGAGAAAGCTATGTATGCATTCACTAGAAACCATACTTTGATTTTTGAATTTTGATCTTTCCCCATGCTAGCAACATGCTGTATTACATTCTCTGATGATTCTTGGTAGCAACAGTGAGCTGAGCTCTCAGTCAGACGCAGAAACAGGGGATAAACAACTGATCCACTCACAACCATTCTGTACCCGTCCAACCATTATGTGTTTCACTTTCAGTATAATACCTTTAAGGTAGGCCAGGCAAGGCTCTGACTCACAGTAGGGTAAGTATATTAAATGCATTTTCCACTTACTGATATTTTCAACTTAAAATGGTTTATTGAGATTTAATCCTATTGCAAGCTGAAATAGATCTATAAATTATATTTTACTGTATGAATGTTCAGTTCAGTCACTCAGTCGTGTCTGACTCTGTGACCCCATGGACTGCAGCGGGCCAGGCTTTCTTGTCCATCACCAACTCCTGGAACTTACTCAAACTCATGTCCATAGAGTCGGTGATGCCATCCAACCATCTCATCTTCTGTCATCCCCTTCTCCCACCTTCAATGTTTCCCAGCATCGGAGTCTTTCCCAGTGAATCAGTTCTTCCATCAGGTGGCCAAAGTATTGGAGCTTCAGTTTCAGCATCTGTCCTTCCAGTGAATATTCAGGACTGATTTCCTTTAGGACTGACTGGCTTGCAGTCCAAGGGACTCTTAAGAGTCTTCTCTAACACTAAAGTTCAAAAGCCTCAATTCTTTGGCGCTCAGCTTTCTTTATAGTCCAATTCTCACATCCATACATGACTACTGGAAAAAAAATAGCTTTGATTAGAAAGACCTTTGTTGGCAAAGTAATGTCTCTGCTTTTTAGTATGCTGTATAGGTTGGTCATAGCTTTTCTTCCAAGGAGCAGGTGTCATTTAATTTCATGGCTGCAGTCATCATCTACAGTGATTTGGAGCCCAAGAAAATAAAGTCTGTCACTGTTTCTACTATTTCACCATCTATTTTCCATGAAGTGATGGGACTGGGTGACATGATCTTAGTTTTCTGAATGTTGTAGTTTAAGCCAACTTTTTCACTCTCCTCTTTCACTTTCATCAAGAGGCTCTTTAGTTCTTCTTCACTTTCTGCCATAAAGGTGGTGTCATCTCCATATCTGATGTTATCGATATTTCTCCCGGCAATCTTGATCCCAGTTTGTGCTTCATCCAGCAGAGCATTTCACATCATGTACTCTGCATATAAGTTAAATAAGCAGGGTGAAAGTAGACAGCCTTGATGTACTCCTTTCCCAATTTGAACCAGTCCATGTCCAGTTCCGTGTCCAGTTCTAACTGTTGCTTCTTGACCTGCATACAGATTTCTCAGGAGGCAGGTAAGGTGGTCTGGTATGCCCATGTCTTTCAGAATTTTCCACAGTTTATTGTGATCCACACAGTCAAAGGCTTTGGCATAGTCAATAAAGCAGAATTAGATGTTTTTCTGGAACTCTCTTGCTATTTTGATGTTTCAGCTGATGTTGGCAATTTGATCTCTGGCTCCTCTGTCTTTTCTAAATCCAACTTGAACATGTGGAAGTTCATAGTTCACGTACTGTTGAAGTCTGTCTTGGAGAATTTTGAGCATTACTTTGCTAGCGTGTGAGATGAGTACAATTGTGTAGTAGTTTGAACATTCTTTGGCATTTCCTTTCTTTGGGATTGGAATGAACACTGACCTTTTCCAGTCCTGTGGCCACTGCTGAGTTTTCCAAATTTGCTGGCATATTGAATGCAGCACTTTCCCAGCATCATCTTTTAGGATTTGAAAGAGCTCAACTGGAATTCCATCACCTCCACTGGCTTTGTTAATAGCAATGCTTTCTAAGGACCACTTGACTTCACATTCCAGGATGTCTGGCTCTAGGTGAGTGATTACACCATCATGGTTGTCTGGGTCATGAAGATCTTTTTGTATAGTTCTTCTGTGTATTCTTGCCACCTCTTCTTAACATCTTCTGCTTCTGTTAGATACATACCATTTCTGTCCTTTATTGTGCCCATCTTTGCATTTAATGTCCCCTTGGTATCTCTAATTTTCTTGGAGAGATCTCTAGTCTTTCCCATTCTATTGTTTTCCTCTATTTCTTTTCATTGATCACTGAGGCGGTCTCCCTTATCTCTCCTTGCTATTCCTTGTAACTCTGTAGGAAGCCCAGGGACCAGTAAAATGACTATCAATAAAGTTTATTTAGATTGTTAAAATGAAAAATACTGATATTTCTCAATTTTTAGAGGATGCAAACTGCACCTTCTCCCTGTTAGCTGAAATATAATTGTTTATACCACGTGAATGACAAGTTGTCAGTTTTCAAAAAAATTTTAAAAGCACCTTGTTTTGTGAATAGCCGTTCTAGTTTCAGAAATACATTAGAATAGAGATGTCCCTGTAGATACAAAAATGAATTACAAAGATATATAAAGACAACACTCTTTATGATTAGCACAGCAATAGGAATAATTATTTATTAATAATTTATTAATGGAAAGGCAATTAATGACAGAATGTCCCAGAGTACTATATGGGCATTGTAAAGAATGAACTGGACCTCTTCCCAGGTGGCACAGTGGTAAATAATCTGCCTGCAGTCAAAAAAGACCACGTTTGATCCCTGGGCCAGGATGATCCCATGGAGGAAGAAATGGCAACCCACTCCAGTATTCTTGCCTGAAAAATCCCTTGGACAGAGGAGCCTGGCAGGCTACAGTTCTTGAGACTGCATGTAAAAGAAGCCTTTGGAACAGGAGAATTATTTGTATTTTTCTCACTTTCAGGTTGAGACTAACACGCTGGAACCAACATTTTATTGATGCAAGAAAGAAACATGACAATCTGTTAATGCTTCTCACTTGATTTCTGTGTTGCAATTAGGATTCATAGTAGCCATATAATTCTTCTCAGCCACATCAATCAATGAAGCACCACTACCTTGTTCTCCTTTTCATCTTTTCTTTATCCATCTTCTTCCCTTCATTTTCCTCATCTCTTACTGCCCTCTGACTCTCCTTCTAGATGACTCTAGATTTGCTCTCGTGACTGCTCCCCTGCTGTGTGCCCCCTTCTGGCCACCAGAGAAACACTGCACAGGTGCAGCCCCATCTGTCCCAGTGTGCCTCTCTAGGACACAATAGTACACAGTGGTGTCTCTCATGGTGACCTGGGGCAGGACCAAGGTGCTGTCCGAAGCTGTGTTCAGAGAGGCCCTGCTGCTGTTCACAGTGCTTCATAAGCCATGAATGACATACTGTGGATTCTGATTGGGATTTTGCTGATACCAGTGCATATAGTAATTTCCACCAATGGTATAGTTATTACAAGGCAGGTTTACATCTTCTCCTTCAGCACAATCCATGGAGCTGGGCTGGGTGCTCTTAGCATCAATCACAGTCCTTATGGGGTTAAGAAATCAAATTAGCTCCAGAGCACAAATCAGTGTAATTCTATGGATCAAAGTCATAACCCTCTCATAACCCTAACCATTACTCCACTGTTTCTATTTATGTCCTGAAAAAATATTATTGGTGTTCATTATTGGACTGCAAGGAGATCAAGCCAGTCATTCTAAAGGAAATGAACCCTAAATATTCATTGGAAGGACTGATGCTGAAACTGACTTCCAATACTTTGTTCACTTGATGACAAGACCCAACTCATTGGAAAATATCCTGATTCTGGGAAAGATTGAAGGCAAAAGGAGAAGGGGGCTGTAGAGGGTGAGATGGTTAAACAGCATTATTGTCTTAATGGACATGAATTTGAGCATACTCCAGGAGATAGTAGAGGACAGAGGAGCCTGGCTTACTGCCATCCATGTACGTAAAAAGTTGTATACAACTTAGTGACTGAACAACAACAAAATTATAGAGACTGAAGACGTGGCAAGAATCAGAGATCCATAGGCTTTGTTCCATGGGTCGTTGGCTCAATAGACTGAGAGATTTCCTACAAACTGCTTACTGCTAAGGACTCGTCCGGAATCATGGCCATGATTTAACCTCTTATGTAGAAATCTGTCCTCTTTAGCAAACCCACAGATCATTTCTCAGATCCATCACTATAATGCTGAATATAGCACAGGGAGAGGAGTAGAGAGCAAATAACTTTGTGGCCCTTTGCCCGCAAGTCATCCCTTGTAGACACAGAACACTTACCCAAGGTCAGAAACACAGTTACTCCAGTCACCAGCCTCAGACTTCAGGGACAAGCTAGGACCACAGGCTCAGAGCTCAGGCTTGTGTCTGATCTTTGGCTTGAGGAGGTTCCAGAGAACAGAGGCAGCAGCTGTTGGTAAAGACTTACAACAAGTGGAGATACCACTGTGTTGTTGCCAGGACCTTCTCAGCCAATGATCAAGCATTTCCTTATCTAGGTCTTCCTCCCCTGTTTTAGTCATGTCCCCAAAAGTTGGTAAAACATTCCCAGCTCACTGTGCAGTCATCTATGAAGTTTAATGTCTGGTTCTGGCAAAGGAACACCAATCACAGTGATGTGTCTATGCACAACCATTGGTCTATCATTTGTTTCTTAAGAAATTGGCTGATGCTCCAAGAAGTTTGTGGAATTCAGTATTTAATCCCAGAAAAACACACTGAGCTCTGTGTTGTAAGATGATGAAAATTCCTATCCACATTTCAGAAAATCTTTGGGAGGTTCAAAAGTAGAATATGATCTGGGAGATGGAAAGATTAACACTGAGACTAAAAGCTACACATCCTGGAGCTTGGAGCTCTTGTAAATGTTCTTGGAATCATGCATCTATCACCATCTAGGTAGACAATTTTCATGCATCTGTTCTTAATATACTGATTTACATAGATGATGTTCACCTCATCCTCCTTGAACAGTGGTCCATAATCCTCTTGTTCCCTATGCCAATGCGTGTGGCTGTTGTGCAGCAAGGATGCTAAGGCAGAGGAATAGACAGAAAGGCAAACCAAGTGGGCTTCGGGCAGAGATGAGTGTGAGTGGTAAAAAAAAAGCTGGAGGTGGGGGAAAAGATTTTAAGGAATACAGAAGTGAAGGGATAATCAGAGCAGGGAAATGGGGAAGCAGTGTTTAGGGAAGTACATGGAAAGGGCTTAGGCTATTGGGCTAAGATCCAGTGAATCCTTGACCACACACATTGAACAAGGAATAATAAAGCACAAGTTATTTAAAGAAGATGAAAGCATGTCATTTTTTCTTTTTTTGGCACATCAATGCCAAAATTGATGTCAAATTTCCCTTCCCTTCTCCCAGAAACAGTTTTCAGATGAAGCAGCCCCCTCTTGTGACTGAATAAAAGAACTGGAGAGCTAAACCCAGACCCAAAGTCAACAAACAACTATTTGAAAAGTTCCTCAGGTTTGAAGGTAAATAGGCTTCCCAGGTAACTCCCTGATGGTTCAGTTGGTAAAACCCACCTGCAATGTAGGAGACCCTGGTTCGATTCCTGGATTGGGAAGATACACTGGAGAAGGGATAGGCTACCCACTCCAGTATTCTGCCCTGGAGAATTCCATGGACTACCATCCATGGGTTCACAAAGAGTCAGACATGACTGAACGGCCTTCACTTTCACTTCAGGTGACTCTAGTAAAGAACTCACCTGCCAATACAGGAGACTTAAGAGACACAGTTTCAATCCCTGGATTGAGAAGATCCCCTGGAGAAGGGCATGGCAACCCACTCCAATATTTGTGCCTGGAGAATCCTTTGGACACGGGAGCCTGCTGGGGCTATAGACCATGCATTCACAGGGTCAGACATTACTGAAGTGACTTACCACACAGCACACACATCTTACATGTAATACCTCTGTACTCATCTGTATTTTCTTGGTCCTAAACACTCTATAGAAGGTTTTAACTGTCTTTGACTGATTTACTGCAGTCATATGATTCTCACTTCTTGATCTCTTCAGTTTTCATTTGTATCCAACATTCCCATATTTAAAATTTACTCAACCATATAATTCAACTGTTTATAAGAGAGGTTGGTATAGACTAGGCACTCAAGAATTATCTGTTTGCTGAATAAGCCAATGAATTTATTGAATTTAATAAAATGTTATGTTGAATACTGTTTAAATTATTTAAATTAAGGGATTTTATTTAGGTCGTACCTGAATGGCCTAGTGGTTCTCCAGCCTTTCTTCAACTTAAACCTGAATTTTAAAATAAGGAGCCCATGATCTGACCACAGTCAGCTCCAGATCTTGTTTTTGCGGACTGTAAAGGCTCATCTCATACGCTAGTAAAGTGATGCTTAAAATTCTCCAAGCCAGGCTTCAGCAATACATGAACTGTGAACTTCCAGATGTTCAAGCTGGCTTTAGAAAAGGCAGAGGAACCAGAGATCAAATTGCCAACATCCGCTGGATCATTGAAAAAGCAAAAGCGGTCCAGAAAAACATCTATTTCTGCTTTATTGACTATGCCAAAGACTTTGACTGTGTGGATCACAAGAAACTGTGGAAAATTCTGAAAAGATGGGAATACCAGACCACCTGACCTGCCTCTTGAGAAACTTATATGCAGGACAGGAAACACCAGTTAGAACTGGACATAGAACAACAGACTTGTTCCAAATAGGAAAAGGAGTACATCAAGGCTGTCTATTGTCACCCTGCTTATTTAACTTATATGCAGAGTACATCATGTGAAATGCTCGGCTGGATGAAGCACAAACTGGAATCAAGATTGCTGGGAGAAATGTCAATAACTTCAAATATTCAGATGACACCACCCTTATGGCAGAAAGTGAAGAGGAACTAAAGAGCCTATTGATGAAAGTGAAAGAGGAGAGTGAAAATGTTGGCTTAAAGCTCAACATTCAGAAAACGAAGATCATGGCATCTGGTCCCATCATTTCATTGCAAATAGATGAGGAAGACTTTATTTTTCTGGGCTCCAAAATCACTGCAGATGGTGACTGTAGCCATGAAATTAAAATACGCTTACTCCTTGGAAGGAAAGTTATGATCAACCTAGATAGCATATTCAAAAGCAGAGACATTACTTTGCCAACAAAGGTCCGTCTAGTCAAGGCTATGGTTTTTCCAGTGGTCATGTATGGATGTGAGATTTGGACTACAAAGAAAGCTGACCACCGAAGAATTGATGCTTTTCAACTGTGGTGTTTTTGGAACACTCTTGCGAGTCCCTTGTACTTCCAGGAGATCCAACCAGTCCATTCTAAAGGAGATCAGTCTGGGTGTTCATTGGAAGGACTGATGTTGAAGCTGAAACTCCAATACTTTGGCCACCTGATGCAAAGAACTGACTCATTTGAAAAGACCCTGATGCAGGGAAAGATCGAGGGCAGGAGGAAAAGGGGTTGACAGAGCATGAGATGACTGGATGGCATCATTGACTCAATGGATATGGGTTTGGGTGAACTCTGGGAGTTGGTGATGGACAGGGAGGCCTGGCATGCTGCAGTTCATGGCTTTGCAAAGAGTAGGGCGTGACTGAGCGACTGAACTGAACTGAAAGTTTCTCCATCCTCGGCTGCAAAGAATATAACCAATCTTATTTCTGTATTAACCATCTGGTGATATTCAAGTGTAGATGGTCTCTTGTGTTGTTGGAAAAGGGTATTTGCTATGACCAGTGTGTTCTTGGCAAAACTGTATTAGCCTTTGCCCTGCTTCATTTTGTACTCCAAGTTCAAACTTGCCTGAGATAAGTTTGCATTGTTTCCTGAGTTTGCATTCTAATCCCCTGTGATTAAAAGAGCATCTTTTTTTGGTGTCAATTCTAGAAGGTACTGCAGATTTTAATAGAACCGTTCTTCATAGATCTCTTTAGGTTCCATTTTAACCATAGTGCCACCATCACTGAAACATCCATTCATCCTGTTCTGGGTCAAGTGATTCCTCATACCCAAATCTTCTCCAAGGAGCCCTCTAAATGGTACTCTCTGGATGACAATAAAAGTTTGAGACATTTTTCACAGTTTGGAAAGTTATGTATGTCTCATTTCCCAAAGATTACAAGCATTGGAACAATAAAACCTGTCTCATAGGATTTTGATATTTAGATTAGATAATGAATTGGAAATGCATTCTGCAGTTCCTGATATATAGTAAGTTCAGTAAATATTAACTTTCCTTATTCTACTAAAACTTACCTTTCTTTCAGTGTCCAGATCTGTGATCTGCTTTCCCCCCACCCGACCCACCCCCCCCCCCACCCCCACAACAGCAGTTCAGGGATGGAAGCTTCTAGAACATTTACTTAATCTCTTATTTTCCTGGAGACAGTCATTATTTTTCCTTTATCCTTTTGATATCATATACAACTAGCTACACTGATACACTGATCCACTCAGGGTGCTGAGAGGACATAGATGAAAGAGTGAGGTTTGATTTTGGTTTTCCTAAAAATAGTAAAATCAAGGTCATCTTGCATGTTTACTACCTATTGGATATAATATTTTTGATTTGGATCTCTAAGATTTTGCCACTCTGGTTAACTCTTTTCTCTTCTTATTGATTTATGAGCTTTTAATATATTCTGCATTTGATTCCTTTTTCAGAAATTTCTTTTTCATATATTGCCTTCCACGCGGCTTTGACTTTCCACTCTCTTAGCAGTGATTTTCAACAATGACAAAAAAAAGCAATGCAAAAATATACTTTCATGCTCATAAGAATCTCCCTTGCAAGTTTTATTTGTTTTGTTTCTTTATAAAATTTACAAATGCTTTCCTTTGTGACTGCTGTTGCTTGTGATGATAGTCAGGTATCACTCTTAATGATATTTCCCAGAATACAATGCATCAATTTCCCATGAGTATTAGCAAGATTTTTTTCCCACTAAAATAGACCCTTGGATTTGTCTTCAGTGCCTTGCAAACTTCTGCTAAAACCGTACTGGTTGACTTGCAGAATTTCTTATTCATCTTTATGACTTTCCACATAGCAGTGCTCCTGAATAAGCAGCTTGCTTTATAGGAAGTCAAGTACAATAGTGAGTGGGTTCTTGCTATGATAAAGAGCTTATGGAACGGGTAATGGATTGAGGTAGTTATAAACCCTAGTTACAATCATGTGGTCATTTGCAGTAACAAAAGCTATAGTAGTTATAAAATTATTTTCATTTTATATGAATGTATTTATGTATACATTAACCATTTTTAACTTCCCTCTCCTGTTTGTCTGCCTGTCATAACATAAAATATACCACTACAAATTAATCTTTATCTCGTTGTATCTCAGTAGTTAAGATACAGGATTCAGTGGGAGAGTGTGATTTAGCTAGAAGAGGAAAGAATCTTAAAAGGATAAATGAATTTGGTATTCTCTTTGAAGGAGACAGCTTGTTTTGGTTGAATGAAGAATAATTGCATCATATTAACAGGAAGCATAGTTTTCCTGTGGTCTTTATTAGAAAGCTGTGGTATTCAAAGAGGTACTGATGAATGCCTAGTTAACAAGGAGGGAAGTTAACCAGTTAAGCTGTTATGGTGGGTTTCTACTGTGTCAACTTAACAATCTGAAAATCTATGTCCCAGGATTTGCTTCCCTGTATTGTTCTGGGTTAGGGTTGGCCATGAAAGAGATTTGTTTAAGTTTTGGAAGGTACTTATAGTGAAGTAGCATGTTTCTATGTTCCTCAGGTTGGTGCAGGGCTCCAGGCACTATGGCAATACATACTGTTGCTGCTGCTCTGATAGTTCAATTTATTGTTGACTTAAAACCCCTTGACCTTCCACCAGATATCTTACTCATGTTCTTTTTGTATTAGACCAAGTATGCAAGTAGCATGATTGCAAATGACATCCACTTCTCCTGAAGTTCATCCACTACTGTGAGCCCTAAGGAGGTTAGAGACAGACAAGTTTTAGAGTGTCTTGTGGGTTCATATATTTCCATACATGCCACAGTTTGTCCATGCATTTGTCCACATCCAACTTTCCTTCACAAATGTTACTCTAGTTGACTTACAGTGGATTCAACTCCACAGCAAATACAACAGTTTTTATGAACTCTTCCATCAGCTCTAGCCATTGCCTATGCTCTAATCCTTATAACTTATATCTTACTTTACATCACTGGTGGTTCTCCTCCAATTGTGCCCCAACACGAAGTCTGAGGGGAAAGGACTAAGGAGGTGATTTTCATGACAATTTCAGCTTCTAGATCCAGATTTGTGATGTGAGACTCTTTAGATGAAACTGCCATTCTATATTTTTATGGGACAAATTTTCAAATTTAGACAACTTTTGCACATGTTCTGTGTGGCTGATTTAAAGTCAAAAATTCAGGAGGAGAATATATCAGTAGAAAGTTACTCTAGGCACCTGCTTCCAAATGACATAGAAGGAGCTTTTATTTAGAATTAAATCTTCTGATCCAGACCACAGATGAAGCAACCGCAGGACTACCATTTCTTGTCTGGGGTCTGCAGGTGTGTATTTCAGCCTGGGTCCCACAGCAGAAGGGCTCTTTCTTATTACGCTCTGAGGTTTTTGTTCAGCTTTTCCTATTACTTCAACCACTGTGAGTTCCCAAAGAGCACAGAAGTACTTGGCAGAGTCTTCCAGCTCTAAGTCTGAAATCGTGAGGCTGATGGATTTACTTGATCTCTGAAAATTTACAGAGTAGCGGCCATCCCTTGCATTCTGTCTAGGAGAAACCAAACCAATAAGGTAAATCATCTCTCCACTGGGAAGTTGTTTGTACAAAAAAATGTTGTAACTGCTCTGAATTGTCTCATATCGATAGCTTAGTGTGACTATCTCCCCAACTTCACTGGAAATGTCTGGCTGGTCTTGAGTAACTCTCTGGGCTACACTGGATCCTGTGGGGAAAATCAGAAAACAGAGATGGAGCAGTGAATAAAATAGTATAGGAATTAGACTAAAAAATCCAAGCTGAAATCATAAGATGTTTGCTTCTTTTTTAGAATACCTACCAGAGAAGATGAAGGCTAGGAACACCCAGGGCAGACTGGAGAGCAGCATGAGGTATGGAATCCCCTGCACAAATGTGCTGAGTTCTGCCTCAAGCTGAGAGTTCAGTGTCTGTGTGCCTGGCAGCACATATACATAGTATCTGGTTCCTGTGTGACTCCTTCAAACAGGAAGTGGGATTTGTCGTGTTCATAGGTAACATGGTCTGTGCACAGACAGGATAAAAAGTCTAGCTCACCACAAACCTTTCTTTGTCTATTTTTTTTTTCACAAGTAATTAAATTAGGCTGAGCCTGAAAGGGCGCTTTGCAAAAGCAATTATTTTAAAGGTTTGAACTGAGTGGAACTAAAGAACAAACAAGTTGATTTTCACTTTTAATTATTCCACAGAATAATTTTGCCATCCTATTTAATATAGGATTTTTGTTTGTTTGTTTGTTTTACGTTTTTATTGGTGTTTGGTTACAGCAAAATGAAATGTGCTTTGACAGTTCAGTTCAGTCGCTCAATCGTGTCCGACTCTTTGCGACCCCATGAACCGCAGCACGTTAGGCCTCCCTGTCCATCACCAACTCCTGGAGTTCACTCAAACCCATGTCCATTGAGTTGGTGATGCCATGCAACCATCTCATCCTCCATTGTCCCCTTCTCCTGCTCTCAATCTTTCCCAGCATCAGGGTCTTTTCAAATGACAGAGGAATGAATAAAATGGGTTACTTATGTACAATTGTTGTTCTTTAGTCACTAAGTAGTGTCTGACTCTTTGAGATCCATGGACTGTATCCTGCTAGGCTCCTCTTTCCATGGGATTTCCCAGGCAAGATACTGGAGTAGGGTGCCATTTCCTTTTCCAGGGATCTTCCTGAGCCAGAAATTGAACCCATGTGTCCTGCTTGGCAGGTGGATTCTTTACAGCAGAGCCACTGGGGAAACCCCACAGTGAAATTGCTCAGCCATGAAAAAGAACAAAATAATGCTGTTTGTAAGAAAATGAGCAGACCTAAAATAAGATTTAGTATAAGCAATGAACCCTTCTTATAATCTACTTATTTACTAGCCATTCATTTAGCCTATACTTACATTTCTCCATACAAAATCTAAATACTCTGTTTAAAAACTCACATACTTTTGGCGAAAGGCAGTCTTATCCAAAAATTTTAACGTATTTTTTTATAGGTTTTAGGGCTTACTTGGTTTTTTCAATACATAAAATCATTTTGACATCAAATGATAAAATATTAGTCCTTCTAACTTTCAGAGTCTATTCTGTTTTTTTATGTTTGTATGAATTTATAACAAGAATAAAATAATTATTCTTTTGAAACTTGATATTGAATCTTATTTATCAGACTTTAAGGAGGATCAGGATATTCAGTCCCATTCCTTCCACAAGTAGAATTGTCCTTCTTAGATCATGTGTTCTAGAATTGTCCTCATGTTATTTGTTCTGTCTCACTGGCCCAAAGTGTTCAGTCTCACTAGTTAGTTGCTTGTTATTTTTTGGTTTTGTTAGGTAAAATTAAGATAAACATGTCAGTTCTTTCTGTGCCATAATACTATAATGCACTCCAACAAAACTTGGTATCTACAGACTGCAAGCACACACTATACCTCTGCAGCACAGAAGGCAATGACTGAGATTTTGTAAACTGTTACCTGTTCATTTGAATGTAGCTGTGAATTTTCCATTTGGTTTTACCATTTTAATGGATGAATTAATATAAAAGAACCAAAGGCAAAAAAACCAAAGAAAAGAAAGTACAGACAAGGTCTCTAAAACAGTGCCAACTCCTTGCTTTTAAGTTGCTTGAGTGGTGTTGTTAATGACTGATGCATGGAGGAGAGTGCACGTCTAGTTGAGACATCTCCTCTGTCCCATTTCACCTCTGAGTGCTGACGGGCAGCTGATGCCCTGGTTTGCATTACCAAACTACTTGTATTTAAGTAGAAGAGATCACGAATGTCCACAGCAACTGGGCAGCAGCATGGTATTGTATTGTAGCATATATAATTATAGATATTATACATATACCAGAAAATTGATATTGATAAAGTATTACTAAAATACAGATGATAATCTGATATTTTAGCTTTATATGCACTCTTTTTTATGCATAGCTCTGAAATTTTATCACAGGTACAGGTTTTTGTACCATCACTAAAATCATGATGCAGAATTGTTCCCTCTCCCTAGAGAAAACCACTGTGACACTGCCTCCACCCCAGCAACTCCTAACAACTGCTGATCTTTCCATCTCTATATTTTGTCCTTTTCAGAATGCTGTATAAGTAAATTCATACATTATGCATGCAATTGTAATAATATGGTGTGTAAGCATATATCATGTAGTCTCCTGAGACTTTTTTTCACTCAGCATTGAGATCCATCTAGGCTGTTGCATGAATCAATAGTAAGTTTCTTTTTTTTTTTTTTTTGTAAGTTTCTTTTAATCATTACAGACTGTCCCCAACTTCTGATGAATCAACTTAGGATTTTTCACAGTGCAGTAGTGAGAAACTTACATATGCACTCACTAGAAACCATGCTTTGCATTTTTAATTTTTATCTTTTCCCACGCTAGCAACATGCTGTATGACCTTCTCTAGTGATGCTGGGCAGCAACAGCAAGCTGAGCTCTCAGTCAACCCTGGGATCATGAGGGTAAACAACTGATCCACTTACAGCCATTCTGTACCCATACAGCCATTCTGTTTTTCACTTTCACTACAACACCTTTAAGATTAGGCCAGGCAAAACTCTGATGCACAGTAGATTAAGTATATTATATGCCTTTTCCACTTACAACATTTTCAACTTAAAATGGTTTATTTAGACTTAACCTTATCTAAGTTGAGATAGATCTATGAATAATATTGTACTGAATGGGTGTACCACAGCGTATTTATCTATTCACACAATGAAGAACGTTTGGCTGGGTTCCAGTTTTTGGCCATCACATATATGGTTTCCATGAATATTCAAGTACAAATTTTGTGTGAGCATAAGGTTTTCATCATTCCATTAGAAATGCCCATAAAGGAGTGTGATTGCTGAATTGTAAGGTGAGTGAATATATAAGTTTATGTGGAACTGCTAAGCTGTCTTCCAGAATGACTGTTCCATTTACCTACCAGCAATGTATGAGTGATCCAATTTCTCTACATTATTGCCAGAACTTGGTATCATCATTATTTTTCATTTTAGCCATTAAGAAAGATGTGGAGTGGTATTTCATTGTGGTTTTAATTTGCATTTCCCTGATGGTTAATGATGTTGAATATCTGATTACATGCTTATTTCCCTAACACATGGCTCTTCCACGAAATGTCTGGGTGAACCATTTTCCAGTTGGACTACTTGTTTTCTTCATGCTGAGTTTAGACAGTCATTGTATTCTAAATACCATCCTTTGATGAAAATACATTGTGAAAATATTTCCTGCCATTCTGTAGTTTGTCTTTTTCATTCTCTTAATAGTATCTACCACAGAGCAAGCATTTTTAGTCTTGATGAAATATTTTATTTTTTATGGATTGCGCTTTGATGTCATGGCAAAAATCATTTTTTGTGTGAAGTTTTTTTTTTTTTTTTCAAAAAGATTTATAGTTTTAGATTTTACACTTGCATGTATGGTCCATTTTGTGATTTTCCTCAAATTTTTGTGTAAGGTGTGAGATTTAGGCCAAGATTCAGTTATTTGCCTAGGAATATCCAATTGTCCCTAAATCATTTGTCCATAAGACTATCATTTCTCCATTGAATAGTCATTGCACCGTCACCAAAAAATCAGATTTCCCTGCTTTCTCATATCCCCACTTTGGATGAACAGTAGCATTATATTGTTAATGATTTTTTTATTATCTCTTTTTATTGAACTTTTTGTCTTATATTGGAGTATAGCCACTTAGCAATGTTGTGATAGTTTCAGGTGGACAGCAGAGGGACTCTATCCTTTTAACACTGTAGCATCTATTGTTTACTTTTTCATTCTTTATATTTCTAATTTGTGTTTTCTCTTTTTTCACCATGATAATTCTACCTAGGAATATAGTTTATTCATCTTTTTAGCAAAATTAACTTTGTATCTCATGGTTATTTCTATTATTTTATTTCTGTTTTACCAATTTGACATTTTTATTATTTTCTTATTTCAGTTTATATTAGTTGTAATTTGTTCTTCTTTTTCTATATTTTTTGCTGAAAGCTTAGATAATTGTTTTGCAGCCTTTTTCTTTAGTAGGAATGGCACCCCACTCCAGTACTCTTGCCTGGAAAATCCCATGGACGGAGGAGCCTGGTAGGCTGCAGTGCATGGGGTTGCGAAGAGTCGGACTCGAATGAGAGACTTCACTTTCACTTTTCACTTTCATGTATTGAAGAAGGAAATGGCAACCCATTCCAGTGTTCTTGCCTGGAAAATCCCAGGGACGGGGGAGCCTGGTGGGCTGCCGTCTATGGGGTCGCGGAGAGTGGGACATGACTGAAGCGACTTAGCAGCAGCAGCAGCAGCATAGGTATTTAAAGAGAAATTCCTCCTATGTATATTAGCTGTATCTCATATATGTTCTCACTATATTTTCTTTCACAATATTTTCTAATAGCCAAGTAATTATTTCTTTAACCTATGGGTTATTCTAAATTTTAATGCCTCAATTTCAAATATGTGGGCATTTCTAAAGATATAATTTTGCTATTGATTTTCTAAGTCAATTCCACTTTTGATCAAAGAATAAATTCTATATAATTTCAATATTCTTAAATATATTAAAACTTTTTATGCACAAACTGATGTGTGTCTGTGTGTGTGTGTGAGTAAATTTCTGCACAGAAGTAGGTGGCTGAGTCCCCAGGCTGGGAAGTTGTGATGTGCAGTGAAGGCTGTTTGACACTCTTATTGAGGGGAACTGTGAGTCTTCCTTTTTATTCACAACCAAACATATGGTTATCAAGAGTGCAGGGCCTTAACCAGGGTGCTGCTGATACCATTCCTTTAACATTCCTTGCGTGCTCAGTCGTGTCCAGCTCTTTGTGACCTCATGGAATATTGCCCATCAGGCGCCTCTGTCCATGGGATTCTCCAGGCAAGAATACTGGAGTGGATTGTCATGCCTTCCTCCAGGGGATCTTCCTGACCCAGGGATCGAACCCGAGGCTCCTGCGGTTCCTGCATTGCCGGCGGATTCTTTACCGCTGAGCCACCAGGGAAGTCCTGATACCAGAGATCAAAATCTCACATTTGTACCTCGGATAGATGAAAAAGACAAATGACACATTTCTCATCTATGATCTACTAATAGAAAGTCAATGCATACACATGGTCAGAAGTCATGCTTGTTTCACAAATGTGTTCTTACTTAAATATTTCAGTAGCAGAAAAGGAAAACTAGAATGAAAGCACCTGGAAATTTTAGTTTTAGTTTATTGTCACCTTATAACTAAGAATTAATAAGAGGTCATCATGTATCATTTTAGTTTTTATTGGAGTTTTATATTCATATAAGAAAATGTAATATAAGTGTACAGCATGGTAAATTTTCACATAAGCAACACGCTTATAACCAGCACTCAGATCAAGAAACAGAGCATTACCCTTCAGAGCTCCTTTTATGATATTGACCCATTTATAACAGTATTCTGATTTCTACCAGTGTAAATTAGCTATGTCAGCTTATGCACCTTATGGGAATGACATGTTTATTGACCATTTGAATATCTTCTATTGTCAAATGCCTACTTCAGACTTTTGTCTTTTCTATCAATTTGTTTGTTTTCTTGTTGATTTGAAGGAGATATTTTGAAATCAAAATGAGCCCTTTGATAGTATGATAATATATTTTATAGCTAATCTTTGCTAATATAATATTTTTATAATTAATAATATTAACTTTGATAACATAATAATACTATAAATATATTCACTGCTGCTGCTGCTAAGTAGCTTCAGTCGTGTCCGACTCTGTGCGACCCCATAGAGGGCAGCCCACTAGTTACTCTTTAATAGATTTTCTATTTATCCTTTTAACTCTTGAATACTTTTAACGGCAATTTTAATATGCATCAGTTTTTTAATGAAGCGTAGTTGGTTTACAATGTTGTGCCCATCTCTGCTATACAGAAAGTGACACAAAAAAAATGAATGTATATATGAATATAGGCCAGTTTTGATGCTTAGCCATGTTTGTGTCCTGTTTAAAAAATGTGTACCTAACACAAAGTAATGAACAAGTTTTGTATTTTTTCCATTAACTTCATACATTATTCTTATATTCAGATCTGCACTCTGACTGCTATTTATGTATGATCTGAAGACCATAACACTCTTCTCCATAGGAAAAATGATGGACTGTCACTTATTGAAATGAAAATGAAAATCCTTTATCCTTGGTGCATAACGGCAAATGTTTTCCAATTTTTAGTGTAATACAATTTCAGTATTAATTTTACTACAAAATTTTACTTTGTCACCTTCTCCATCTGCTTATATCATTTGCTTTTATTTCAGTTTTTCTTGCTTTTAGAATTTTTTAAACTTTTTATAGTTATCACATATTTATGACTTGGATGATGCAGTTTTCTAAATTTTTGTTCTAATTACTAAAATAAATTATTTTCAGAAGTTTTCTGCTTCTCTTTGTGCCCAGGATGCTTTCTTTTCCATGTGCTGTATTGAATGTACACTTGTTATTAGTTAATTTGAGAATCACTTAGTATGTTGCCTGTTTTATGCAATTCTGGTGTAACAAATGAATTAGATATTCTTCTTACTTTAGATTCAGTCCCTCATATGTGCAAACAGGTAGAATTTGCAAAACGTTAGATTCCTCAGTGTGCACTGCTAACAGTCTCTTCCTGATTCAATTTATTAATGTATTAGTTGTAGGGAAAACAGTTAAAAGACACAGTGAGCCAATGGAGCTCCAAGTTCCTAACTCGGTTATTTTTCTTGTGAGATCATCTGCTCACGGTGAATCTCTATTGGTAGAATTAGTGATAGAACTAATGACAGTTCTATTAAAGAGTACTCATTAATTCTGTGATTTGAACAGCACTCATTAATTCTGTGATTTCTAAAGATGCTTTTGGTAGAAGGTTTTAAAGCAGGGAACATTTGGTATAAGGATAGCACATGATTTTTTTTTTTTTTTGGTAAGGATTATTTCTGAATGAAGATGAAAAAACAGGAACAAGAAAAGGCTTTTTAAAATCTGTTCACAACGTTTGGGTTGAACTGAGTTTCCAACGTCCATGGGTTGCTGAAATACCATATGGACTTTTAACACCTTTGTTGGCTTATAGTTCTGGAAGATGGCATGAATGAAAATACCAGTTGATATCCAAATAACTATTTTTTGTATCCATTTTTCTAAAATTAGGAGAATTCCCTGCCTCACTGGGGCAATAAGTTAAGCACAATTTAAATCTTTCAAAATATCTGGTGTCAACCACTTTATGAAAAACGCAATGTATTGGGAATTGCCGGGGTCCAGCCTCAGCTGATCCAGGGAGTTTGAAGCGGGGACAGCATCGGTGAGGATCAGGATACAATAGCTTCAATTAGATATTAATTAGAGATGTAAAGAGTAATAGAATGAGGATAGCTCAGTAGGAAAATTCAGTGGAGAAAAGAGGCTGAGTAGCTTGGTTTACGCGGGAGACCAATAAAACTTCAAGACAAGAAGTTTGCACCACTTACGTAGGCCGCAGGCATCCTTCCGTTCTCCCGAAGGAGAGGAGACACTGAGGCCTCCCCGGTCGGATCTTAGAAGCCCAGGCAAAATTAGTAAGCTTGGTGGGTTCTGCGCTCCAGATGGAGACTCAGCCAGAGTGGGAGAGAGAGAGACATGGGGAGACCAGTATTTCGAGAAACTGATCCCAATTCTTTATTTTCCATGGTCTACTTTTATACACTGAGATGTTATGCAAAAGTCATGTGGGGTCAGCAGTCCTGACTTTTATCAAAGTCAGGTGCTTCATACAAATGTATACAGAGGTCTTAGGGGTGTTACATCATCTTCTGGCCAGGGGGCCTGCTGACAATTTATGACCCTCTCCTTGTGACAGTGGTCAGTCAACCAGGACACTTATTTCTCCAGGGGTGATTATTCTCAAAACAGACACCACCCAAATAAAGTTACATTCCTATAGGGTGAGGGTGTAGTAGGTTTTACTTAAGGAAAGAATTTACTTAGCCTAAGGTCTAACGTGATTTATATCAAAGGTTAATACTTATTTCTTCTATATATACATTAATGTGTACAAGGGCAAGGGATGTGGAGACTTAGCAACAAACATTGGCTCAACAAATGAAAAACCCTTCACCAATACAATTTCTAATCAGCCCACTATACTTACACTAATAGTTTTCTAACTTTTCTAAGGAACCTGTTTTTAGAAGGTTTAAAGCATCTCGTGCTTCTCACGGTTGGGAGGCTGTGAGCAATCACATGTGGCCGGACAAGCCTGTCAGGCAGGCCAGAGAACCTTCAGAGGAGTTTGTAGGTTAAAACACTTTTGTCATGCCCAGGAGTTTTTATTAACTGGAGCTCTAAGTTAACTCCTTCTCCGAAAGAGGTGGTGGGGGACAGCCCATAAAGTCAGAGGTGTAGGTGAGAGCACAAAGTAGTAAAGTAGGCAGGCTCTGGTTATGGGGGTAGATGCTCGAGGATTTCCAGAGGGACTCCTGAGGCTCGATCCCGCCTTTGCCTATGTCGAGCCTCCTTCCTCATGACCTTTGCCACGGGCGGAGTGCCTCACTCTGGCCCCCAACAGAGAATTTTAACAGAATAAAGAATTTTGTGTTGGAATAAACTAAAGTTTCACAGGAAGACCTTAACAAAGTACTTGGGGACCTATTTCACTAACAATGATAGGAAAGAGGAGTAAAGAGAGGAAAGAAGGAAAAGAGAGAGGGAGGGTGGAAGGAAAAGAAAGAGAAATAGAAGGATAGGATTAATGAGTTTATGAATGAATAAGTATTTTCAAATATACCCATCTTCATTGTGAAATCCGTGTGGTGTTGACTTTCTCTTCTATTTTTAAAGATATAACTCACCCTTTCAATACTTTATTGCATCTCTAGCAATGAGCGCCAAAGAATTGATGCTTTTGAACTGTGGTGTTGGAGAAGACTCTTGAGAGTCCCTTGGACTGCAAGGAGATCCAACCAGTCCATCCAAAAGGAGACCAGTCCTGGGTGTTCATTGGTAGGACTAGTTCTGAAGCTGAAACTCTAATACTTTGGCCACCTGATGCAAAGAGCTGACTCATTTGAAAAGACCCTTATGCTGGGAAAGATTGAGGGCAGGAGGAGAAGTGGACGACAGAGGATGAGATGGTTCAGTGGCATCACCTACAATGGACATGGGCTTGGGTGGACTCCGGGAGTTGGTGATGGACTGGGAGGCCTGGCATGCTGCGGTTCATGGGGTCACAAAGAGTCAGACATGACTGAGCAACTGAACTGAACTGAACTGAACTAGCAATTATTAGTAACATCAGTCATAAATATGTCTTTAATCAATAAATATTTGTTGAACACTTACTATTTGTTGGGTACTGTGCTGATTACTGAGAACTTCAATAAACAAAAGGAATGAAAAGATACATTTCAGGAAAAGTGAAGTAAGGGAACAGAAAGTGAGCTCAAAGGCCGTGAAGAGGAGGAAATGAGTGAAAAAGTGACTGGAGGGATAGGCTGATATTTGGAAAATGCTACAGCACCTATCATTGTACTTTCCAAGATTGAGTACAAGTATCTGTTCCTTCATCTCTGACTCACAAATCAAAGCAATTTCCAAAGCATAAACACAGCAATATACCTTTAGGTATACATCCTATGCAGCAGGATAGATTTCTCAGTCTTTTTGATGATCCAAGAACATTATGTTAGTGATGTTGCTCACATCAAGGGCCAGAATGCCTCCCTATTACTTTCTCTGTCTTGTGCTCTAATTTCCTCTATATCTTTTCTCTTGGGGAAAATGTGTGGCTAATAAGGAGCTAAGGATGTTTCAGAATCCTGCTACAATCAGAAAAAAACATTTCTACTGGTAGTTGGATATTTAGAGGGCTAGCATGTCTCTTTACAGAATTAAGGATTATTGCTTTTCTTGAGTCACAACATAGGCCTTTTGTTCTAACACTTGACATTTTGCCCTGAAACGTGTGTCACCTTCAGCTATGGGAATTGTGATTCATTCCACTGACTTTCCAGTTGACTCCCTATTTCAGGGCTTTCTTCTTACTGTTGCTTCCAGGAAGGCCAGAATGAACTACACATGCTGAGATTTTGGAGCTTGACATTGGCAGATTTAAAAATTAAATATAACAGTTGGTCTAAGACATACTAAGACAAAGATAGGCAACTTTTAAAATCTCTTTGAGGCTTAGCTTTCTGAGAGGTACCATAGATCTCAGAATAACTCCCTAAATGGTAATGAGGATTAAAAGGTACATTTAGGGCTTTCTAAAAGACACTGATTTTAAAGCTAAAAAGAAATAAATTTTTGATAGATTTGACAGTGTAAGAAAGGTAGTATGTTAGAATAAAACATATAAGTAAATATGGAAGTCAAAATATCATGTAAGATGTCAAAATAATTCTAGCAAACAAAAATAAAGCTAAGTTAATGGAAAAAATGGTCAAAAGATAGGAACAAGCATATGGACAAGGTTGATGACAGAGTGCCAATATGCAGAGAAAAAGTTACTGGAAAGCACTAGGATCAGTAAGATGTCTATAGATAAAGTACATTTGGATTGTTAAAATGAAAAAGGCTGGTAATTCTCAATTTTTAGAGGGTGCAAAGTACACCTTCTCACTCCCTGTTGGTTGAAGTATAATCGTTTATACCATTTGAATGGAAAGTTGTCACTTTATCAAAAAAATTTTAAATGCACCTTGTTTTGAAAATAGCCATTCCAGTTCAGAAATTTCATTACAATAGACATGTCCTCATATATACAAAAGTCAATCTACAAAGCTGTATAAAGACAACACTCTTTAGGATAGCACAGTAATAGAAACAAATACTTATTAAGGTAAACATAATTAACAATAGAACGTTTCAGAGTACTACACAGGCATTATAAAGAATGAATTGGACCACTTCCCAGGTGACACAGTGGTAAAGAATCCTCCTACAATGCAGGAGACAAAGGAGACCAGATTTGATCCCTGGATCAGGAAGATCTTCTGGAGAAGGAAATGGCAACCCACTCCACTATTCTTCCCTGGAAAATCCCAAGGACGGAGGAGGCTGGCAGGCTACAGTTCTTGAGGTCTCAAAGAGTCGGACATGAAAGAAAACTTTGGAACAGGAGAATTATCTGTATTTTTCTCACTTTCAGGTTGAGACTAACACACTGGAACCAACATTTTATTGACATGAGAAAGAACCATGAAAAATTGCTAATGCTTCTCACTTTATTTCTATGTTGCAATTGGGATTCTTAGTATTCCCATAATTCCCCAAATTCTTCTCAGCCACATCAACCAATGATGCACTTCTTCCTCGTCCTTTTCTCCTTTTCTTTATCCATCTTCCTCCCTTATCCTTCCCTTAATTTTCCTCATCTCTTACTGCTCTCTGACTCTCCTTCTAGATGACTCTAGATTTGCTCTCGTGACTGCTCCCCCAATGTGTCCCCCCTTCTTCCCACAAGAGAGATACTACACAGGTGCAGCCCTATCTGCCCCAGTGTGCCTCTCTCAGGACGCAGTAGTACACAGCAGCATCTCTCAGGGTGACCTGGGGCAGGACCAAGGTGCTGGACTTTCTGTCTGAAGCTATGGTCAGAGAGGCTGTGCTGCTGTTCACTGTGCCTCATAAGCCATGAATGACATACTGTGGACTCTGATTGGGATTTTGCCGATATCAATGTATATAGTCTTCTCCACCAATGGTAGAGTGGTTACAAGGCAGGGTTACATCCTCTCCTTCAGCACAGTCCATGGAGCTGGGCTGGGTGGTCTTAGCATCAATCACAGTCCCTGGGGGGTTAAGAAATCAAATTAGTTCCAGAGCACAAATAAATGTAATTCTATGGATCAAGTGCATAACCCTCTCATAACTGTCTGCCCTAACCCCTACTCCTGTGTTCCTATTTATGTCCTGGAAAATATTATTGGTGTTCAATATTGGACTGCAAGAAGATCAAACCAGTTATCCAAAAAGAAATGAACCCTAAATATTCATTGGAAGGACTGATGCTGGAACTGAAGCTCCAATAATTTGTGTACCTGATGTGAAGAGCTGACTCATTGAAAAATACCCTGATGCTGGGGAAAATTGAAGACAAAGGGAGAAGGGGGCATTAGAGGATGAGGTGGTTAAACAGTGTCACCATCTCAATGGACATTAATTTGAGCATATTCCAGGAGATAATAGAGGACAGAGGAGCCTGGCACACTGCTGTCCATTTGGTCATAAAAGTTGGATACAACTTAGTGACTGAAAAACAACAAAATTATGGAGACCAAAGATACGTGGCAAGAATCAGAGATCCATAGGCTTTGTTCCATGGGTCCTTGGCTCAATAAACCCAGAGATTTCCTACAACCTGCTTACTGCTAAGGACTCTTCTGGAATCATAGCCAAGGTTTAACATGTCATGTAGAAGTTTGTGTCCCTAGCAAATCCATAGATTGGTTCTCAATTCCATCACTATAATGCTGAATAAAGCACAGGGAGAGGAGTAGTGAGCAAATAACTCTTTGTGGTCCTTTCCCCTCAAAGCCATCCCTTGAAGATACAGATTACTTACCCAAAGCCAGAAACACTGTTACTCCAGTCACCAGCCTCATACTTCAGGGACAAACCAGGATCGTGGGCTCAGAGTTCAGGCTTGGGTCTGATCCTTGGCTTAAGGAGGTTCCAGAGAACAGAGGCAACAGCTGTTAGTAAAGACTTACAACCAGTGCAGATATCGCTGTGTTGTTGCTAGGACTTGCTCAGCCAATTATCAAGCAATCCCTTATCTAGGTCTTCCTCCCCTGTTTTAGTCATGTCCCCAAAAGATGGTGAAACATCCCCAGCTCACAGTGAAATCATCTCTGAAGTTTAATGTCTGCCTCTGGAAAAGGAATACCACTCACAATCATGTGTCTATGCACAACCATGGTCTTTCATTTGTTTCTTAAGAAATTAGCTGATGCTCCATGAAGCTTGCAGAGCATAATATTTAATCCCAGAAAAATGTACTGAGCTCTGTGTAGTAAGATAATGAAAATTTCCATCCACATTCCAGAAAATGTATGGAAGATTCAAAAGTAGGCAGTGATGTGCTCTGGGAGATGGAAAAATAAATAACATTGAGACTAAAAGCTACACATCCTGGAGCTTGGAGCTCTTGTAAGTGTTCTTGGAATCATGCATCTATCACCATCTAGGTAGATATTTTTCATGTATCTGTCCTCAATATACTAACTGATTGACATAGATAGAGTTCACCTCATCCTCCTTGAACAGTGGTCCATAATCCTCATGTTCCCTATGCCGATACTTGTGGGTGTTGTGTAGCAAGGATGCTAAGGCAGAGGAATAGACAGAAAGAAAGGCAAAGTAGGTGGGGGTGGGGTGGAGGTGGGTGTGAGTGGTATAAAAAGTCGGAGGAGGGAAAAAAAAAGCGTGTAAGGAATAAAAAAGCGAAGGGATAATCAGAGCAGGGAAATGGGAAAGCAGTGTTTAGGGAGGTACGTGGAAAGGGCTTAGGCTATTTGGCTAAGATCCCCTGAATCCTTGACCACACACATTCAACAAGGGATAAAAAGATCAAGTTGTCTAAAGAAGATGAAAGCATGTCATTTTTCCTTTTTTTGGCACATCAATGGAAAACACGTTTCCCTCCCTTTTGCCTAGAAAGAAACACTGTTTTCATATGAATCAGCCCCCTCTTGTGACTGAATAGAAGAACTGCAGAGCTAAACCCACACCAAAAGTCAGCAAGCAACTTTTTAAAAAGCTCCTCAGATTTGAAGGTAAATGGGCTTCCCAAGTGGCGCGAGTGGTAAAGAACTCACCTGCCAATGCAGGAGACTTAAGAAACCCATGTTCAATCCCTGGATCAGGAAGATCCCCTAGAGAAGGGCTCAGCAGCCCACTTCAGTATTCTTGCCTGGAGAATCCATTGGACAGAGGTGCCTGGTGGGCTACAGTCCATGACTCACAGAGTTAGACATGATTGAAGCAACTTACCACACAGTACACACATCTTACTTGTAATACCTCTGTACTCATCTGTATTTTCTTTTTTTTTTTTTTTCCCCTATGGCCACACTTTATTATTTTTTTTTAAACTTTACATAATTGTATTAGTTTTGCCAAATATCAAAATGAATCCACCACAGGTATACATGTGTTCCCCATCCTGAACCCTCCTCCCTCCTCCCTCCCCATACCATCCCTCTGGGTCGTCCCAGTGCACCAGCCCCAAGCATCCAGTATCGTGCAACGAACCTAGACTGGCAACTCGTTTCATACATGATATTTTACATGTTTCAATGCCATTCTCCCAAATCTTCCCACACTCTCCCTCTCCCACAGAGTCCATAAGACTGTTCTATACATCAGTGTCTCTTTTGCTGTCTCATACACAGGGTTATTGTTACCATCTTTCTAAATTCCATATATATGCGTTAGTATACTGTATTGGTGTTTTTCTTTCTGGCTTACTTCACTCTGTATAATAGGCTCCAGTTTCATCCACCTCATTAGAACTGATTCAAATGTATTCTTTTTAATGGCTGAGTAATACTCCATTGTGTATATGTACCACTGCTTTCTTATCCATTCATCTGCTGATGGACATCTAGGTTGCTTCCATGTCCTGGCTATTATAAACAGTGCTGCGATGAACATTGGGGTACATATGTCTCTTTCAGTTCTGGTTTCCTCAGTGTGTATGCCCAGCAGTGGGATTGCTGGGTCATAAGGCAGTTCTATTTCCAGGTTTTTAAGGAATATACACACTGTTCTCCATAGTGGCTGTAGTAGTTTGCATTCCCACCAACAGTGTAAGAGGGTTCCCTTTTCTCCACACCCTCTCCAGCATTTATTATTTGTAGACTTTTGGATCGCAGCCATTCTGACTGGTGTGAAATGGTACCTCATAGTGGTTTTGATTTGCATTTCTCTGATAATGAGTGATGTTGAGCATCTTTTCATGTGTTTGTTAGCCATCTGTATGTCTTCTTTGGAGAAATGTCTATTTAGTTCTTTGGCCCAATTTTTATTTTCTTGGTCCTAAATACCCCATAGAAGGTTTTAATTATCTTTGACTGCTTTCAGCTCAGTTCAGTTCAGTTGCTCAGTCATGTCCAACTCTTTGCGACCCCATGAACCGCAGCACACCAGGCCTCTGCAGTCATATGATTCTCATTTGTTGATCTCTTTTTCATTTGTCTCTAACCTTCCTATATTTAAAATTTACTTCAAAGCCCATGTAATTCAATATTTATAAGAGTTTGATACATAGTAGGCACTCAAGAATTACATGGTTTCTGAGTGAGCTGATGAATCATTATTCATGAATTTGATGAGAAATTACGTTAAACAACTGTTTAAATTACTCTGAAAACAATCTTCCAACTTTATGGGATGCATGCCAAATAAAAGACTCCGACAGTATAAACAGAGGGTTATTATTGTGAACAATGAACAATAGACTATAAACAATAAATCCAAGTCTAGCATGGAGGGAAATTATACTGAAGATATAGGAGTAATGTTATGCTAATCATGCTTTGTTCATTTAACAAATATTCATAAATACTCTCTGGAAGTGTTGTTGTTCAGTCTCTAAATCATGTCTGACTCTTTGCGACCCCATGAACCGCAGCACACCACAATCTCTTGCCCTTCTCTATCTCCAAGAGTGTGTTCGAGCCCATGTCCATTGTGTGAATGCTGCCATCCAATCACCCCCTTCTCCTCCTGCCCTCAATCTTTCCCAGCATCAGGGTCTTTTCCAATGAGTCAGCTCTTTACATCAGGTGGCCAAAGTATTGGAACTTCAGCTTCAGCATCAGTCTTTCTGATGAATATTCTAGGTTGGTTTCCTTAAGGTTTGGCCGGTTTGATCTCTTCACTGTCCAAGAAACTCACAAAGGTCTTCAGAAGCACCACAATTAGAAAGCCTCAGTTCTTCGGCACTCAGCCTTCTTTAGGGTCCAACTCTCACATCCATATGACTACTGGAAAACCATAGCATCAACTCTGTGGAACTTTGTTGGCAAAGTGATGTCTCTGCTTTTTAATATGCTGTCTAGGTTTGTCATAGCTTTCCTTCCAAGGAGCAAGTGTCTTTTAATATCATGGATGCAGTCATCTCCTGCAGTGATTTTTGAGCCCAAGAAAATAAAATCTACCACTGCTTCCACTTTTTCCCCATCTATTTTCATTAAGTGTTGGGACCCCAGATGCCATGATCTTAGTTTTTTGAATGTTGAGTTTGTCACTGTCCTTCACTCTCATCAAGAGGCTCTTTAGTTACTCTTCTCTTTCTGCCATTAGAGTGGTATCATCTGCATATGTGACATTGTTGGTATTTCTCCTGGAAATCGTGATTCCAGCTTGTGATTCATCCAACCCAGCATTTCACATGATGTACTCTGCATATAATTTAAATAAGCAGGGTGACAGTATACAGCCTTGATGTATTCCTTTCCCAATTTTGAATCAGTTTGTTGTTCCATGTCTGGTTCTAATTGTTGCTTCTTGACCTCCTGTTTCTCAGGAGGCAGGTAAGGTGGTCTGGTATTCCTATCTATTTATGAATTTTCTGGTTTGTTTTGATACACACAGTCAAAGGCTTTAGCATAGTCAACAAAGCAAATGTTTTTTTTTTTTCTGGAATTCCCTTGCTTTTTCCATGATCCAGTGAATGGTCTAGTGGTTTTCCCTACTTTCTTCAGTTTAAACCTGAATTTTGCAATAATGAGCTCATGATCTGAGCCACAGTCAGCTCCAGATCTTGTTTTTTCTGACTGTGTAGAGTTTCTCCATCTTTGACTGCAAAGAATATAATCAATTTGATTTCTGTATTAACTCTCTGGTGATATTCATGTGTAGGGTGGGCTCTTGTGTTGTTGGAAGAGGGTGTTTTCTATGACCAGTGTGTTTTCTTGGCAAAACTCTATTAGCCCTTCCCTGCTTCATTTTGTACTCTAAGGCCAAACTTGCCTGTTACTCCAGGTATCTCTTGACTTCCTATGTTTGCATTCCAATCCCTCATGATGAAAAGGACGTCTCTTTTTTTGGTGGTATTTCTAGAAAGTCTTGTAGATATTCATAGAACTGTTCTTCATATATTCCTTTAGGTTCCAGTTTAAACCTATCATGTCACCATCACTGAGACATCCAGTCACCCTGTTCTGGGTCAAGTGCTTCCTCATACCCAAATCTTCTCCAAGGAGCCCTCTAAATGGTACACTCAGGATGACAATAAAAGTTTAAGATGCTTTTCACAGTTAGGAAAGTTATGTCTCATTTCTCAAAGATTAAAAAAATTGAAACAGTAAAATCTATCTCAAAGGGTTTTGATATTTAAATTAGATAATGAATCGGAAATACATCCTACAGTGCCTGACATATAGTAAGCTCAATAAATACCAACTTTCTATATTCTATTAAAACCTCCTTTCCATTAATGCCCAGGCCTGTGACCTGATTTTTTTTTTTGGGGGGTGTGACCTGATTTTTCAACTCCATATCAGTTCAGTAATGGACGCTTCTAGGACATTTATTTAATCACTTTTTTTCCTGGAGATAGTCATTATCTTTCCTTATTCTTTTGGTGTGATAGCCAGCTAACTACACTGATACACTCAGGGTGCTGAAAAGACACAGATGGAACAGGTGAGGTTTGACTTTGATTTCTGTAAAAATAGTGAAATCAAGGACACCTTGCATGTTTATTAGCTATTGGATATAATATTTCTGAATTCGATCTCCAAGATTTTGCCATTCTTATTAATGACTATTAATAAGTCATTCTTATTAATGACTAAGAAGTGACTATTTTCACTTCTCTTTGATTCATGAGCCTTTAATATATTCTGTATTTGATTCCTTTTTCAGTAATATGTCTTGCATATCTGCCTTCCAGACTGACACTGGCTTTCCACTCTCTTAGCAGTGCTTTTTGATTAAAAAGACAATTTAAAAATATGCTTTCATGCTCATTAGAAGCTTCCTTGAAAGTTTTATTTGTTTGCTTTCTTTAAAAACTTTACAAATGCTTTCCTTTTTGCAATGCTATTGCTTGTGATGAGAAGACAAGTATCGTTCTTAACGATGTTTCCCAGAATACAACATATCAATTTCCCCTGCCTATTAACACGATTTTTTTACACTAAAATAGACCCTTGAATTTGTCTTCAACACCTTGCAAACTTCTGCCAAAATCACAGCGGTCAACTAACAGAATTCCTTATTCATCTTTACAACTTTCCACATAGCATTGCTCCTGAATAAGGAGCTTGTTTTATAGGAAATAAAGTAGAACAGTGAGTAGAGGTTCTTGCTATGCTACGAGGTTATGGAATGGGTAATGGATGAGGTAGTTATAAATACCAGTTACAATCTTGTGGTCCTTTGCAGTAACACAACCTAGAATATTTGTGAACTCATTTTCATTGTATATGAATATATTTATGTATACATTAGCCATTTTTAGCTTCCCTCTCCTCTTTGCCTGCCTCTGGTAACAGAAAATGTGCTGCTACAAGTTAATCTTATATCTCATTTATCTCTGTAGTAAAAATAAAGGGTCAATTGGACAGTGTGATTCAGCTAGAAGAGGAAAGAATGTCACCCTTAAATAGATAAATGAACTTGGTATTCTCTTTGAAGGAGAGAGCTTGTTTTGGCTGAATAAAGAATAATTGCATCATAAAGGATAATTGCATTATCCCATTAACAGGAAGCTTAGTTTTCCTGTGGTCCTTATTCAAAGTTGTGGTGTTTAAAGAGGTAATGATGAATGCTTAGTTAACAAGGAGGGAAGTTAACTAGTTAAGCTATTATGGTGGATTTGTACTGTCTGAACTTAAATCTATTTCCCAGAATTTGCTTCTCTGTATTGTTCTGGGTTATGGTTGGCCATGAAAGAGATTTGTGTAAGATTTGGGAGGTACTTGTGATGAAGTAGTCATGTTTCTAAGTTCTTCAGGTTGGTTCAGGGCTCCAGAGACTATGGCAACTCATAATGTTGCTGCTGGTCTGATCGTTCAACTTATTGTTGACTCGCAGCTCCTCGCCCTCCCACCAGATCTCTTACTCATGTTCTCTTTGTCTCTGACTAAGTATGCTTGTAGCATGATGGCAAACTTCTTAAGTTCGCCCATTACTGTGAGCCTGAAGGAGGTAAGAGAAAGATGAGTGTTAGTGTGTCTTGTGGGGTCCATTGTCCTCATGTACATGTCACAGCTTGTCCATGCTTTTTCCAGTTTGTCCATAGTTGGTCCACAGTTTGTCCAGTTGCCACATCCAACTTTGCTTCATAGATGGTACTTTAGTTGACTTACAGTGATCTCAAGCTCAAACCAAATACAAATATAATAGCTTTTATAGACTCTTCCACCAGCTCTAGCCCTGCCTGTGAATAATCCTTATAACTAATCTCTTACTCTGCATCACTGGTGGGTCTCCTCTGGATATGCCCTGACACGCTGTCTAAGAGGAAAGGACTGTATGATAAGTCGCTTCAGTCGTGTCTGACTCTTTGCAACACCATGGGCTGTAGCCCACCAACTTCCTCTGTCCAGGGGATTCTCCAGGCAAGAATATTAGAGTGGGTGGCCTTGCCCTCCTCCAGGGGATCTTCCCAAACCAGGGACCAAATCTGTGTCTCTAATGTCTCCTGCATTGGCAAGCGAGTTCTTTACCCCTAGTGCCCAGGAAGCCCAAAAAGGAAAGGACTAAGGAAATGATTTGCATGATGATTTCAGATTCTAGACCCAGATTTGTGATGTGAGGATCTTTAGGTGAAACTACCATTTTATATTATTGTGGAACAAGTCTTCAAATTTAGACAACTTTACACATATTTTGTATGGTTGATTTAAAGTCAAAAATTCAAGAGGAGAATGTTATCAGTAAAGAGTTACTCTGGACACCTGTTTCCATATGGAAGGAAATTTTATTTAGAATTAAATCCTCTGATGCAGACCACAGATGAAGTAACCGCAGGACTATCATTTCTTGTCTAGGATCTACAGGTATGTATCTCAGCTGTGGTCCTGCAGCAGAGGAGCTCTCTCTTATTAAGCTCTGGAGGTTTTATTCAGCTTTTCCTATTACCTTGAGCACTGTGGGTTCAAAGAGAGCACAGAAGTACTTTGCAGAATCTTCCAGTTGTAAGGTTGAAATGGTGAGACTGGAGGATTTAAGTGATCTCTGAAAATTTAGAGAGTAGCGGCCATCCCTTGTAAGGAAAATCATCTCTCCACTGGGAGGTTGCTTATACCAAAAAATGTGGTAACTGCTCCAACTTGTTTCACACTGACAGTTCATGGTGACTGCCTCTGCAATCTGAGTGAATATGTCTGGTTGATCCTGAGTAACTTTCTGGGCTACACCAGATCCTGTGGAAAAAATCAGAAAACAGAGATGAAGCAGTGAATAAAATAGTGTAGGAATTAGACTCATTTCAGATCACACCCCCAAAAAACAAACTGAAATCCTAAGACTCTTGCTTTTCCCCAATCCTCCTTTCCTCCCCATGTCCCTGTGAAGCTCCATGTGCCTGTGTGCAGTCCTTTCACCCTGAACACGCACACCCATGCTTGGAGCATCCCTACCAGAGAAGGTGGAGACCAGGAACACCCAGAGCAGATTGGAGAGCGGCATGAGGCATGGAATCCCCTACACAAATGTGCTCAGTTCTGCCTCAAGCTGAGAGTTCAGTGTTTTTGTGCACCTGGCAGCACATATACATAGTACCTGTTCCTGTGTGACTCCTTCAAACAGGAAGTGGTGTTTGTCATATTCATACGTCATGTGGTCTGTGTACAGATGAGAAAAAACGTTTGGTTCACCACAAACTTTTACTTTGTCTATTTTTCTTTCACTGGCAATTAAGTTAGGTTGATCCTGAAAGGTTGGGGGGGCAGTCAAAAAAGCAGGTAGTAATAAAGGTTTGAGCTGAGGGAATTGAGGAACAAACTAGGTGTCATTCACCGATACATATTCAGGACAATTATTTTGCCATCCCATTTAAAACACCATTTGCTTTCTGTTTTTAAACTTTTTATTAAAGTATAGTCAAAATGTTTGTCTGAGGAGGCCTTACAAATAGCTGAGAAAAGAAGAGAAGAGAAAGGCAAAGAAGAAAAAAAGCAATATACCCATTTGAATGCAGAGTTCCAAAGACTAGCAAAGAGAGATAAGAAAGCCCTCCTCAGTGATCAATGCAAAGAAATAGAGGAAAACAATAGAATGGGAAGGACTAGAGATCTCTTCAAGAAAATTAGAGATACCAAATGGGCTTTACATGCCCATTTCATGCAAAGATGAGCACAATTAAGGACAGAAATGGTATAGACCTAACAGAAGCAGAAGATATTAAGAAGCGGTAGAAAGAATACATAGAGGAACTATACAGAAAAGATCTTCATGATGCAGAAAGCCATAATGGTGTGATCACTCACCTAGAGCCAGACATTCTGGAATGCAAAGTCAAGTGGGCCTTAGGAAGCATCACTACAAACAAAGCCAGTGGAGGTGATGGAATTCCAGTTGAGCTATTTCAAATCCTAAAAGATGGTGCTTGGAAAGTGCTGCATTCAATATGCCAGCAAATTTGGAAAACTCAGCAGTGGCCACAGGACTGGAAAGGGTCAGTTTTCTTTCCAATCCCAAAGAAAGGCAATGCTGAAGAATGTTCTAACTATTGCACAATTGCACTCATCTCACATGCTAGAAAAGTGATGCTCCGAAGTCTCCAATCCAGGTTTCAACAATATGTGAACCATCAATTTTCAGATGTTCAAGTTGGATTTAGAAAAGGCAGAGGAGCCAGAGATCAAATTGCCAACATCAGCTGAAACACTGAAAAAGAAAGAGAGTTCCAGAAAAACATCTACTTCTGCTTTATTGACTATGCCAGAGCCTTTGACTGTGTGGATCACAACAAACAAATTCTTAAAGAGATGGGAATACCAGACCACCTGACCTGCCTCTTGAGAAATCTGTGTGCAGGTCAAGAAGCAACAATTAGAACATGGACATGGAACAATAGACTGGTTCCAAATTGGGAAAGGAGTATGTCAATTGTCTAGTGTCACCTTGCTTATTTAACTATGCAGAGTACATCGTGAGAAATGCTGGACTGGATGAAGCACAAGCTGGAATCAAGATTGCCTGGAGAAATATCAGTAACCTCAGATATGCAGATGACACCACCCTTATGGCAGAAAGTGAAGAAGAACTAAAGAGCCTCTTGATGAAAGTGAAAGAGGAGAGTGAAAAAGTTGGCTTAAAGCTCAACATTCAGAAAACTAAGATCATGGCATCTGGTCCCATCACTTCATGGCAAATAAATGGGGAAATAGTGGAAACAGTGGCTGACTTTATTTTCTTGGGCTCCAAAATCACTGCAGATGGTGACTTCAGCCATGAAATTAAAAGATACTTGCTTCTTGGAAGAAAATTTATGACCAACCTAGACAGCTTATTAAAAATCAGAGACATTACTTTGCCACCAGAGGTCTGTCTAGTCAAAGATATGGTTTTTCCAGTAGTCTTGTATGGATGTGAGAGTTGGACTACAAAGAAAGTTGAGCACTGAAGAATTGATGCTTTTGTTTTTTGGTGTAGGAGAAGACTCTTGAGAGTCCCTTCGACTGCAAGGAGGTCCAACCAGTCCATCCTAAAGGAAATCAGTCCTGAATATTCATTGGAAGGACTGATGCTGAAGCTGAAACTCCAAAACTTTGGCCACCTGATGCGAAGAACTGACTCATCTGAAAATACCCTTAAGCTGGGAAAGATTGAAGTTGGGAGAAGGGGATGACAGAGATGGATGGACATCTTTCATCCATCCAGAGATGGATGACAGATTGACTGGCATCACCGACTCATGAGTTGGAGTAAGCTCCAGGAGTTCGTGATGGATAGGGAGGCTTCATGTTCTGCAGTCTATGGTGTCTCAAAGAGTTGGACACAACTGAGCAACTAAAGTGAACTGAGGGAAACTGTGGGCACAAAATCACTGTTTAAATAAATATGTGCATGTTTAATAACACTATTCCTGGACTGTGACACCAGTAAGACAGAATAAAGTCTTATTTATTTTGAGCAACTCTACTGAGGTATAAATGACATTCCATAAAGTTCATCCATTTTGAAATTCCAGTTTAATAATTTTAATAAATAATCCTTCATCCTCAATTATAGTTATACTCTGTTTCCATGCCTGGCAGGATAGAGGAGATTAGTGTGCCACAGTCCATGGGATCACAAAGAATCACACATGATTTAGTGACTGAACAGCAACAACAACATTAGCAAGAAGCATAGCTTGGCTATGGTCTTTATTCAAAAGCTGTTAAAGAGCACAGATGGATGCCAAGTTAACAAAAAGGGTACTGTAGTAGCTTTGATCTATCTTAACTAACTGGAAGTATCTTTCCCAGAATGTGCTTCCCATATTGTTCTGGCTTAGGGTTGGCCACAAAAGAAATTTGTGTGACATTTGGAAGGTCATGGTGATGAAGCAGCCACAGTTTTTATGTTTGGGTTGGTGCAGGGCTCCAGGGACTGTGGTTACTCACAGGTGTTCCTCCTGATCTGATAGTTCATTGTTGACTCACAGCCCCTCCACTTCCCACCAAACCTCCTCCTCATCTTCTGTTTGTCTTGGGCCAAGTATGTATGCAGCATGATGCCAAATGACACCCACTTCTCCTAAGCTCACCCTCTACTGTGAGACTGAAGGAGGTGAGACATAGACAAGTTTTAGTGTGTCTATGTGGGTTCCATTATCCTCATGGTTCTAGTGTGTCCTTATGAGTCACAGTTTGTTTATGCCTCAGTCTCTCCCTAACTTTGCTTTAGCTGATTAACAGTGAATTCAGTCTCAACACCAGATACGAAGATAACAGCTTTGTATACACTCTTCCACCAGATCTAGCAATTGCCTGAGTCCTAATCTTCATCACTAATTTCTTATTTGATACCACTGGTGATTCTGCTTCTCTGATTGTACCTTAAGTGACACAAGTCTAAGAAGAAAGGACTAAGGAAGTTATTTTCATGACGATTCCAGATAACTATACCCAAATTTGTGATGTTAGTGTCTTTTAGTGAAACTGTCACTTTTTATTAACTTTGGAGTAAGTTTAGACAACTTTACACATGTTCTGTATGATTAATTTAGTATAAAATTCAAGAGGAGAATGTAAACAGTAGAAAGTTACTCTGGACATAGAAGAAGCTTTAATTTAGAATTAAATTCTCTGATTCAGACCACACATTAAGCAATCACATGATTACCATTTCTTGTCTGGGGTCTGCAGGTGTGCATTTCAGCTGGGGTCCTGCAGCAGCAGAACTCTCTTATTAAGCTCTGGGGTTTTTGTACAGCTTTTCCCATTACTTCAAGCACTGTGAATATCTCTTTGTTCTTTTACTTGAGAGCTCCCTAAGAGCACAGAAGTACTTTGCAGAGTCTTCCACTGTAAGGCTGAAATGGTGAGGCTGATGGATTTATATGCTTTCTGGAAGTTTACAGAGTAGCGGCCATTCCCTGCATTCCCGTGTTCTGAATTTTGATGAATAAGGAGAGTCATCTGTCCCCTGGGAAGCTGCTTGTACCAATAAATGGAGTAGTAGTATGTGAACCAACCTATTCCATACTGACTATAGTTAAAAATGACTGACTGTCCCACTTGGCTGATTATGTCTGACTGGTCTTGAGTAACTTTCTGGGCCACACAAGATCCTGTGGAAAATGTGAGAAAACAGAGCTGAAATAGTGAACGAAATAATGCAGAAATTAATTTTGGACCGACTCAAATATTTATAACCCAAACTGAAATCCTAAGACGCTTGCTTTTCCCCAATCCTCCTTTAAGTCCTAGTGAAGCTCCACGTGCCTGTGTGCAGTCCTTTCACCCTGAACACACGCACGCACGTTTGGAAGCATCCCTACCAGCGAAGGCGATGGCCAGGAACACCCAGAGCAGGCTGGAGAGCAACATGAGGATGGATTCTGTACATAAATGTGTTTAATTCTGCCTCAAGCTAAGAATTCAGCATCTTTAAGTGCCTGACAGCACATATACATGGCACCTGGTTCCTGTGTGACTCCTCCCCCAGACAGGAAGTGGGGTTTGTCATGTTCATAGACCACGTGGTCTGTGCCCAGATGGGGAAAGTCTGGCTCACTACAAACCTTTACTTTGTCTACTTGTCTTTCCCTGGTCATTAAGTTTGGCAAATCCTGAAAAGGGGCATGAAGAAAGCAATTAATATTAAAGGTTTGAACTGAGGGAAACTGAAGGTTAAACAAGTTGACATACATTTGGTATTTATTCAGTAAAATAATTTTGCCATCCTGTTTAAGATATAATTTAGCATAGCCTCTGAAACACTCTTGTAATCTACTGATCAGTCATTCATTTAGCCTATACTTACTATTCTCCATCCAGAATCTAGTGACTATTTTAAAACTTTCATAGATCTTAGGCCTTCTGAGTGAAAAGCAATCATAACCAAAGTAATTAATGTCTCAATGTCTCATCTTTTTTTTTTTTTTTTACTGAATTTCAGGACTTTACTTAGATTTTTCAATAAATAAAACTACTTCAACATGAAGTGATTTAAAAACATCAGTTCATCTGAATTTCAGAGTCTATTTGGTGGTTTATATTTAAATGAAATTATAACTGGAATAAAATATTATTCTTTTGAAATCTGATATTGAGTCTTATGTATTAGACTTTGAGGGAAATCAGGCTATTCAATCCTGTTGCCTCTAAATGTAGAATTGTACTTATTAGATCATGTGTACTAGAATCATCCAAATGTCACATTTTCTATCTCATTGGTCCAGAGTATTCAGTCTAACTTCTCAGTCACTCATTATTATTTCTCTTTGTAAAATAAAGTTAAGATAAACATGCCAGATCTTTCTCTGATGTACTGCTGTAATGCACTTCTACAAACCTCAATATCTACAGACTTCAGACACTTAGTACCTGTCGACACCACAGAAGTTGGTGACTGCAGTTCTGTGCACTGTTTCATGTTCATGTGGAATGTAGCTGTCAATCTTCCATTTGGTTTCAGTGTTGTAATGGATGAATTAATGTAAAAGAATGAAAGGCAAATAGACAAGTAGCAAAGAAAAATACAGGCAAGGTCTAAAACAGTGCCAGTTCATGGAATTTAAGATCAAAATGACTCATGAATGAGTGAAGCAGGGAGGCGAGTTTGTATTTCTCTGAGACATCTACTCTTCTGTCCCATTTCACTTCTGAGCGCTGGCAGGTAACTAATCCCTGAGCTTGAAAGTATTTGTAACTAAGCAGAGGAGATGATGAATGACTGTATCAGCCTGTGAAGCAGCACGATGTTATAAAATATAGATATATATTAATATAATAATCACATAAATATTAGTAAATTGACATTGATGACATTTTTATCAAAATACAGACCATAATCTTATACATCAGTTTTTATATGTGCTCTTTGGTTTTGATATAAAGCTCTATGAAATTTTATCACATATATAGGTTCTTGTACCACCACCAAAATCATGACACATCTCTCTAAACAAACCTTCTTTCCATAGCTTCCCTGCCCCTGCAACTCTTTATAATCCCAGTAACTACTAATATCCTTTTTATCTCTTTATTTTGTCCTTTTGAGAATGTTGTATAAGTAGAATCACACCATATATACAATCATAATATCCAAAAGTGTAAACATACATCATGTAACCTCTGAGACTGATTTTTCTTTCATTCAGCATAACATCCTGAGATCCATCCTGGCTATTGTTGTTTGGTTGCTAAGTCATGTCATACTCTTTTTAGACCCCGTGTACTGTAGACTGCCAGGCCCCTCTGTCCTCAGGGAAGAACACTGGAGGGGTTGCCATTTCCTTCTCCAGGGGATCTTCCTGACCCAGGCACCAAACCTGGGTCTTCTGCATTGCAGGCAGATTCTTTACCACTGACCCATCTGGGAATCCCCATCTAGGCTATTGCAAGTATCAACAGTCTGTTTCTTTTCATCACTACAGACTCACCAACTTATGATGTTTTGACTTCAGATTTTTAACTTTACAGTGATAAGAAAGTGATACACATTAAGTAGTAACCATACTTTGAATTTTTAAATTTGATCTTTTCCCATGCTAACAAGATGTGGTGTAATATTCTCTGGTGATTCTGGGCAGCAGCAGTGAGCTGAGCTCCTGGCCACCCTGAGATCATGACGATAAACAAGCAGCCCACTTACACTCATTCTGTACTCACACAATCACTCTGTTTTTCACTTTTAGTGTATGTGTGCCCAGTCACTGCAGTCACGTCTGACTCTTTGCAACCCTATGGACTGAAGCCCACTGGGCTCCTCTGTCCATGAAATTCTCCAGGCAAGAATACTGGAGTGGCCTGCCATGTCCTCCTCCAGGGCATCTTCCTGATCCAGGGATTGAACCCAAGTCTGTTACGTTACCTGCATTGGCAGGCCAGCTCTTTACCATGAGTGCCGCCTGGGAAGCCCCACTTTTGGTTGAGTTCAGTTCAGTTCAGTCGCTCAGTAATGTCTGACTCTTTGCGACCCCATGCAGCACGGCAATTGTAGTACAGTACTCAAGGAATTGCATGAGATTTTCAACACTTTAGTATAAAATAGACTTTGTGTTAGATGATTTCTTCCAACTGTACACTAATGTAAATGTTGAGCACCTTTAAGTTAGGCTGGGTTAGGAATACGGACCTTTGTCGATATATGGTGTAGGACAAAGGTCTGTCTAGTCAAAGCTATGGTTTTTCCACCAGTCATGTATTGATGTGAGAGTTGGACCATAAAGAAAGCTGAGTGCTGAAGAATTGATGCTTTTGAACTGTGGTGTTGGAGAAGACTCTTGAGAGCCCCTTAGACATCAAGGACATCAAAACACTCAATCCTAAAAGAAATGAACCCTGAATATTTGTTGGAAGGACTGATGATGAAGCTGAAGTTACAGTACTTTGCCACCTGATGCAAAGAACTGACTCATTGAAAAAGACCCTGATGCTGGGAAAGACTGAAGGCAGGAGGAGAAAGGGATGACAGAGGATGAGATGGTTGGATGGCATCATCAACTTGATGGACATGAGTTTGAGCAGGCTTGGGGAGTTGGTGATGGACAGGGAAAATTGGTGTGCTGCAGTCCATGGTTGCAAAGAGACAGACATGACTGAGCAACTGAACTGAAATGAACTGATGGTCCATTTTGAGACTGTGCCCAAATTTTTGTATAAGATGTGATATTTAGGCCAAGTTTCAATTATTTCCCAAGAATATTCAGTTGTCCCAACCTCATTTGCTCATGAGACTATGTCACCTCCATTGAGTTGTCTTTGCATTTTTTCAAAATATAAGTTTTCCCAACCTGTGTAGATCTACCTCTATACACTTATGAAGTGACATAAACGTAATGATATTCATTCATTACCCTTAAAACATTATAGAACCTGCAGAATAGTTGTCTTTTTATTAATATTTATAATTTGTGTTTTTTCTTTTTTCTGTGGACAATTCTACCTAGGAATATATCAATTTTATTAATCTTTTTAACAAAGTTGACTTTGTATTTCATGGTTATCTCCATAGCATTCTTTGTATTTCACCAATCCAACATTTTATTATTTACTTCTTTCAGTTGGTGATGAATTTAATTTGCTTTTCCATCATCTTTTGCTGCAAGTCTTGATAATAGTTTTTCAACTTTTTTTCTTTAGTGATATAAGTATTTTAAAAGATAAATTTCCTTCTATGTATTATTTTAGCTGCACCTCATACATGTTTATATCATGTGCTCTCACCATATTTACTTTCAAAATATTTTCTAAAGTCATTGTAATTGTTTCTTTACCCCATGGTTATTTTTAAGTTAGTACATATATTCCAAATGTTTGGAAGTTTTTAGAGACATCTTTTAACAACTGATTTTCTGTATCAATTCCATTTTGATGAAAGAATAAATTCTGTATAATTTCAGTTTTCTTAAATATATTAAGACTTTTTTTAAGTCTTCAACTTTTTTTTTAATTTTATTTTATTTTTTAACTTTACAATATTGTATTGGTTTTGCCATATATCGAAATGAATCCACCACAGGTATACATGTGTTCCCCATCCTGAACCCTCCTCCCTCCTCCCTCCCCATACCATCCCTCTGGGTCGTCCCAGTGCACCAGCCCCAAGCATCCAGTTTCGTGCATCGAACCTGGACTGGCGACTCGTTTCATATATGATATTATACATATTTCAATGCCATTCTCCCAAATCTTCCCACCCTCTCGCTCTCCCACAGAGTCCAAAAGACTGTTCTATACATCAATGTCTCTTTTGCTGTCTTGTATACAGGGTTATTGTTACCATCTTTCTAAATTCCATATATATGCATTAGTATACTGTATTGGTGTTTTTCTTTCTGGCTTACTTCACTCTGTATAATAGGCTCCAGTTTCATTCACCTCATTAGAACTGATTCAAATGTATTCTTTTTAATGGCTGAGTAATATTCCATTGTGTATATGTACCACAGCTTTCTTATCCATTCATCTGCTGATGGACATCTAGGTTGCTTCCATGTCCTGGCTATTATAAACTGTGCTGTGATGAACATTGGGGTACACGTGTCTCTTTCAATTCTGGTTTCCTCAGTGTGTATGCCCAGCAGTGGGATTGCTGGATCATAAGGCAGTTCTGTTTCCAGTTTTTTAAGGAATCTCCACACTGTTCTCCATAGTGGCTGTACTAGACTTTTTACGCACAAACAAATTGTGTGTGTGTGTTTCATCTGCACAGCAGGGTGTGTCTGGAGCCTTGACTGCAGGTTTGGGTACAGGCTGCAGGTGCCTGGGGAGCACTGTGCACTTGCTGCACAGAAGTAGGTGGCTGAGTCTCCAGGCTGGAAAGTTGAGATGTGCAATGAGAGCTGTTTGGCCCTCTTATTGAGAAAAACTGTGAGTCTTCCATCCTTCATTTCATTCTCAAATGAACGTATGGCTATCAAGAGTGCAGGGCCTTTACCAGGATATTGTCGGTACCACGGGAAGTAGTTAAATAAACTGTTCTCATAACTACAGTTCAGAATGGAAATCTCTCCTTCCTGGACTGTCAAAGATTGAGGGCTCTGTTTCACCTGCTGTTGGTCACTTGTTTCCTTCTGTTGTCCATTCACCCCTGCTTAAAGAGATAAAAGCCATTAATTCCATAAAATATATTTCTTTTTCCAAGTTTCTATCTGCATAAACTTGTTTGTAATCCAATTGTCTCAGTCCCCCTAATTAATGAAATATCCTAGGTTTTCTCCTCCACAACTTACAGACTAGCTGAACCCACAGAATCAAAAATGATGCTCCCAGTATCTTGTGCATTGTTCCTGGCACCAGTGCTCAGTGGCAACTCAAGTTCCTGTTCTGCTCTTCTCAGCCAGCTCGAACTCTGACTTGAAGTTCACATGTGCTTTTATTCTTTCAGTGGGCCTCACCCTCTCACAATTGCTTTCACTTAAACCTATCTCTCTCAAAAGTACTAGTTCTCATTCTGTGCTAATTTAGAATCACCAAAAATCAAATTAATTGGGAATCAGAAATGTGCTCCCCCAACTTAAATGGATAAAGAGCATGTTAGAATTTCTCCCACACTATCCCCATCTTTCTTTCCTTACACCTCCTAGAAGTTTAAAAATCATATATCAGGACAACTTGATGTGTTAATAGGGAATAACGTTATATTACAATGGGGAAGAGAGGGACTCCCAAGAAGTCACAAGATTAGTATGTAGGGGGCATTTCTTTCTCTCTCTCCTTTTTTTTTTTTTTTGCAAACTTGAAGTCTATTGAGAGTACACAAGGGACAAAATATATCATAACTAGCTAAGCTTCCATGGTGGCTCAGACGGTAAAGAATCTGCCTGCCAAGCAGGAGACCCAGGTTTGTTCCCTAGGTCAGGAAGATCCCCTGGAGAAAGAAATGGCAATCCACCCCAGTATTCTTGCCTGGAGAATCCCACGGACAGAGGGAGCCTGGCAGGGTCCCAATGTCAGAAACTACTGAGTAACTAACACTTTCACTTTCACAAGTTAAGCTTATGCATTAGGACAAAAAGAATATATAGACATTTCTCCAAAGAAGACATACAGATGGCTAACAAACACATGAAAAGATGCTCAACATCACTCATTATCAGAGAAATGCAAATCAAAACCACTATGAGGTACCATTTCACACCAGTCAGAATGGCTGCGATCCAAAAGTCTACAAGTAATAAATGCTGGAGAGGGTGTGGAGAAAAGGGAACCCTCTTACACTGTTGGTGGGAATGGAAACTAGTACAGCCACTATGGAGAACAGTGTGGAGATTCCTTAAAAAACTGGAAATAGACCTGCCTTATGATCCAGCAATCCCACTGCTGGGCATACACACTGAGGAAACCAGAAGGGAAAGAGACACGTGTACCCCAATGTTCATCGCAGCACTGTTTATAATAGCCAGGACATGGAAGCAACCTAGATGTCCATCAGCAGATGAATGGATAGGAAAGCAGTGGTACATATACACAATGGAGTATTACTCAGCCATTAAAAAGAATACATTTGAATCAGTTCTAATGAGGTGGATGAAACTGGAGCCTATTATACAGAGTGAAGTAAGCCAGAAAGAAAAACACCAATACAGTATACTAACGCATATATATGGAATTTAGAAAGATGGTAACAATAACCCTGTGTATGAGACAGCAAAAGAGACACTGATGTATAGAACAGTCTTATGGACTCTGTGGGAGAGGGAGAGGGTGGGAAGATTTGGGAGAATGGCATTGAAACATGTAAAATATCATGTATGAAATGAGTTGCCAGTCCAGGTTCGATGCACGATACTGGATGCTTGGGGCTGGTGCACTGGGACGACCCAGAGGGATGGAATGGGGAGGGAGGAGGGAGGAGGATTCAGGATGGGGAACACATGTATACCTGTGGCGGATTCATTTTGATATTTGGCAAAACTAATACAGTTATGTAAAGTCTAAAAATAAAATAAAATTAAAAAAAAAAAGAATATATAGTCTTTTTGTCTTGGTGGAACTTAAATTTTAACACCATCATTCAGATGTTTCCACACTATACATGACCTTAAGAAGTAGGAAAAAAAAAGATAATTAAATCAGTTTCAATTTATATTTCTTCTAAAATATAAATCAGGCAAATAAAATATTTCCAAGAATAGGTATGGAGAAAATAAATTGAGAAGCACTGGAATAATCTATTCTGGAGGGTCTTTGACCTCCAAAGGATAAAATTGACTAGAAAAATTTTGCAGAATTCAGAAGATATGGGACCGTGATCATTCAGTAATGTAACATTTTTGGTAGTTCTCATCCTGAGTTACACCTTAACCTCACAGGTAAAATACAAAACTGTGAAGAATCAGTTTGGCTTTTGAGGTCCACACATCAGGGTATAGAGACAGAAATTAAGGAGTGCCTCCTCCAGCACAGCCGGTGAGAAAGATCTGAAACTCAGGCAAGCGCCTAATGAAAAGACAGACACATTTAATTTGGCAAATGGGGAGTCAGGGGGCCCTCCCACTCTCCATGGCAGGAAGACAAAATGGCTCCTTTCAGCCCACACTTTTATTGGCAGAAGACACATGAGATCATTAGGGAATAGTTATACTGAAGAGTTTGATTAGCACACCATAAAGAGGGAGTAAAGTTAAGGCTGTGCTGTTGATCAGGAACATCTTGTTTTGTTTCCATGGGGACGGAAGCAGGTGTAGGCAGTGAAGCGGAGCAGAGAGCAAGTCCACCCAAGAATGTCCCTCCGGCATGCTTACTAGGACAATCACAAGGGCACAGTTTGCCACACCCTCCAGTCATGGGGTAGGTTCTGGTCTCTGCTCCTCCAGGCTGCAACAAAGGAGCTCATATTTTTGAAGCACAGAGAAGAGTTTCCAATCTCTGCATTAATGTGATCTCAGATACTATCAAAGAAAAACATCTTCACGGTTCAACAGAAAAGAATGATAACCATTCCCACTACTCAATCTAATCCCATCTACTCGAGCTCTCTAAGGGGATATTTTATTGTTTGCTAAATTTTGGTGTGGTTTTTTTTTATTCATTTTTTTTGTTAACAAATGTCTTCAGTATATATTTACTAGTGATACTAAGTGCCTACTAAATGGTCATACTTGGGTCTCATATAAGAAAGAGACAGAAATAACAATCTTCAGTCAACCTACTCCCAATACTCAAGTACATTCAGATAAAAGCTACTAAATAGAAATGTGTTTCTATATGATGCACCCAAGAAAATGATAATGGACTCGCTTCTGGGCTCAGTCAGAGAGTAGTTCTGATGGAGGAGCTGCTTGAACTGGAACTTACACCACCTCTAGATTTAGTAAAGAATGGGGTAAGGGAATTCTGGCACTGATTGACTCAGTATGATTGCAGTTTGGGATGTATCTGGGTGAAAACATTATAAATTTATATTAGAGAAACTAATGTGGCCTTAATCTTAAAGGACAACATATATTATTTACAGAGATATTAACTTTCAAAGTCATACTTTTCAAACTGTTGGACAAATATACACAGATACTATTTAGGAAGATAGATGGATACATACATACATACAAGAATGATAGATGTAAATTGAAGCAAAGTTGGAGATAAACATTTGATAGATATTTAAAGGATCCTTTCTGGCTCCTTGAAGAATCTGTGTATGAGACAAAAATTAATCTTCTCTGAAGCAGTGTTGCCCCTCTGTGGCCATACAGAGATATTACTCTGAATGACTTTATCCAGCTTCTTAAAAAGGGGAAAAGACAAGTTTCTTCAGTAAGTGGTGTTGACCATACTGAACACCTACAAGGAAAAGACTAAAACTAGAACATTTTCTCACAACATATATAAATATAAACTCAAAATGGATTAAAGACTGAAATGTAAGACCTGAAACCTTAAAACTCATAAAGAAAATATAGACAGTATGTTCACTGACATATCTCTTTGCAATATTTATTTGTCCAAAGGCAATGGCAACAAAAGGAAAACTAAATAAATGGGACCTAATCAAACTAAAATCTAATGCTCAAGCAAAGAAACCATCAACAAAAGTAAAAGGCAAACTACTAAATGGGAGTAGATATTTACAATGAGGGGTTAATATCCAAAATGCATAAAGACATCATATACCTCAATATCAAAAACACAATCGGATTGAAGAATAGGCATAGGACCTGAGTAACCATTTTTCCAAAGAGAGAGCCAACAGGTACATGAAAAGATACCCAAAGTGTCTAATATTCAGAAAAAGAGCAAATCTATGTCAATATGAGGTGTCACCTCACATCTATCAGTATGGTTATCATCAAAAGAAAAAAAAATAACAGGTGTGGTGAGGATGCAGAGGAGAGGAAACCCTAGTGCACTGCTGCTGGGTTGGAAATCGCTGCAGCTACTATGGAAAACATTACGGAGATTCCTCTCAAAACACTAAAAAGATAACTACCATATAATCCAGCAATTCCACTCCTGGGTATTTATCCAAAGAAAACAAAAACTCTTCAAAATTTTATCTGCACCCAAATGTGTATAACAGCATTATTTACAATAACCAAGATCCAGAACCAAGCCAAGTGTTCATTCATAGATGAATGGATAGAGAAAATACTGATCTTTCATCTAACTATCTACACACACACACACACACACACACACACACACACACACACACACACCCTACAATGGAACATTAATCAAATATAAAAAAAGAATGTAATCATGCCAAATGGAACAACATGGATAGACACGAAATGTATTATACTTAGTGAAATAAGTCAGACAGAAAAAGACAAATACTGTTACTGGTGCTGAGCCTATTCAAATGTACACCTCAGTGAGCTGTGAGGTACATAAGCTCAGAGGAGTGAAATGGAGCTTTTATTAAAGGTGACATTTAAAGTTTCTGCAACATCACCTGGAGGTCAATAACTGGAACAAATCCTTTCTTGAGTATTTCGTGCTCTATTTCCTCCCTGTTCTTACCAGGGTTGAATTTCCTCCAGTTATAACCTGGTAAGAGTGTTTTCAGGGTTTCCCATATTAAATTGTTGTTGTTGTTGTTCAGTTGCTAAGTTGTGTCCAAATCTTTGTGACCTCATGGACTGCAGCATGCCAGGCTTCCCTGCCCTGCACTATCTCCCAGAATATGCTCAAACTCACGTCTCCTGGTAGCTCAACTGGTAAAGAATCCGCCTGCAATTTTGGAAAAATTTGGAAATTTGGAAAACTCAGCAAATTTGGAAAACTCAGCAGTGGCCACAGTACTGGAAAAGGTCAGTTTTCATTCCAATCCCAAAGAAAGGCAATGCCAAAGAATGCTCAAACTACTGCACAATTGCACTCATCTCACACACTAGTAAAGTAATGATCAAAGTTCTCCAAGCCAGGCTTCAGCAATATGTGAACCGTGAACTTCCTGATGTTCAAGTTGGTTTTAGAAAAGGCAGAGGAACCAGAGATCAAATTGCCAACTTCTGCTGGATCATGGCAAAAGCAAGAGAGTTCCAGAAAAACATCTATTTCTGTTTTATTGACTAAGCCAAAGCCTTTGACTGTGTGAACCACAATAAACTGTGGAAAATTCTGAAAGAGATGGGAATACCAGACCACCTGATCTGCCTCTTGAGAAATTTGTATGCAGGTCAGGAAGCAACAGTTGGAACTGGACATGGAACAACAGACTGGTTCCAAATAGGAAAAGGAGTACATCAAGGCTGTATATTGTCACCCTGTTTAACTTCTATGCAGAGTACATCATGAGAAACGCTGGACTGGAAGAAAACTAGCTAGAATCAAGATTGCCGGGAGAAATATCAATAACCTCAGATATGCAGATGACACCGCCCTTATGGCAGAAAGTGAAGAAGAACTAAAAAACCTCTTGATGAAAGTGAAAGTGGAGAGTGAAAAAGTTGGCTTAAAGCTCAACATTCAGAAAACGAAGATCATGGCATCCGGTCCCATCACTTCATAGGAAATAGATGGGGAAACAGTGGAAACAGTGTCAGACTTTACTTTTTTGGGCTCCAAAATCACTGCAAATGGTAACTGCAGCCATGAAATTAAAAGACACTTACTCCGTGGAAGGAAAGTTATGACCAACCTAGATAGCATATTCAAAAGCAGAGACATTACTTTGCCAACAAAGGTTCGTCTAGTCAAGGCTATGGTTTTTCCTGTGGTCATGTATGGATGTGAGAGTTGGACTGTGAAGAAGGCTGAGCACCAAAGAATTGATGTCTTTGAACTGTGGTGTTGGAGAAGACTCTTGAGAGTCTCTTGGACTGCAAGGAGATCCAACCAGTCCATTCTGAAGGAGATCAGCCCTGGGATTTCTTTGGAAGGAATGATGCTAAAGCTGAAACTCCAGTAGTTTGGCCACCTCATGCGAAGAGTTGACTCATTGGAAAAGACTCTGATGCTGGGAGGGATTGGGGGCAGGAGGAGAAGGGGACGACAGAGGATGAAATGGCTGAATGGCATCACTGACTCGATGGATATGAGTCTGGTTGAGCCCTGGCGTGCTGCAATTCATGGGGTTGCAAAGAGTTGGACACGACTGAGTGACTGAACTGAACTGAATGACTTTCACTCACGTGTTCATTGAGTCGATGATGCCATCCAACTATATCATCCTCTGTCTCCATCTTCTGCCCTTGATTTTTCCCAGATCAAGATCTTGATTTTTCCCAGATCATGAGGTCATTTGCTGAAATAAGAACAATAATACTAATGAAAATTTATTTTTCAATTCGATATAATATATTTATGTATTACTTAACCAATTTTAACTCCCTTCTCCAATTTGCCTACATGTAGTAACATAAGACATGTTAATATGTCAATGTTATATGTTATTATAGCTCAGTAGTGAAGATACAGGATTCAATGAGAGGGTATGTCTTAGGTAGAAAAGAAAATAACATCACCCACAAAGGGATAAATGAACTTGCTATAATCTTTGCAGGATATGTTTACAATGTTTTGGGTTGAATGAGGAATTATTGCATCATTTTAGTAAGAAGTGTGGTGCTGGAGAATACTCTTGAGAGTCCCTTGGATTGCAAAGAGATCAAAACAGTCAATCCTAAAGGAAATCAACCCTGAATATTTACTGGAAGGACTGATACTGAAGCTGAAACTTCAATACTTTGGCCACTTGGTGAGAAAAGCCAACTCATTGGCTCAAAAGACCCTGATGCTGGGAAAGAATGAAAGCAAAAGAAGAAGACAGCAGCAGAGGTTGAGGCGATTGGATGGTATCACCAATTCAGTGGACATGAATTTGAGCAAACTCCAAAAGATAGTGGGCGATAGAGGATCCTGCAGTCCATGGGATCACAGAGTCAGACACAACTTAGTGACTGAACAGCAACAACAACACTAGCAGGAAGCATAGTTTTGCTACGGTCTTTATTCAGAAGCTGTTAAAGAGCACAGATGGATGCCAAGTTAACAAAGAGGATACTGTAGCAGCTTTGTACTCTCTTAACTAACTGGAAATATCTTTCCCAGAATGTGCTTCCCGTATTTTTCTGGGTTAGGGTTGGCCACAAAAGAAATTTGTGTGACATTTGGAAAGTCGTTTTGATGAAGCAGCCACAGTTTTTATGTTTTATGGGTTGGTGCAGGGCTCCAGAGACTATGGTTACTCACTCATGTTGCTGCTGAACTGATAGCTCATCTTATCATTGATTCACAATCCTTGCACTTCCCACCAAACCTCCTCCTCATATTCTCTTTGTCTTGGACCAAGTAGGTATGTTAGCATGATGCCAAATGACACCCACTTCTCCTAAGGTCACTCACTACTGTGGAACTGAAGGAGGTGAGACATAGACAAGTTGGTTCCATTATCCTCATGGTTCTAGTATATCCTTATGAGTCACAGTTTGACTGTGCTTTGGTCTATATCCAGCTTTGTTCTACAAATACTACTCCAGCTGATTAACAATGAGTTCAGTCTCAGCACCACATACAAAGATAGCAGCTTTGTATACACTCTTCCACCAGATCTAGCAGTTGCCTGAGTTCTAATCTTCATAACCAATTTTGTATTCGACACCACTGGTGACCTGCTTCTCTGATTGTACATTAAGTGACACAAGTCTAAGAAGAAAGGATTAAGGAAATAATTTTCATGATGATTCCAGATAACTAGACCCAGGTTTGGGATGTGAGTGTGGTTTAGTGAAACTGTCACTTTACATTATTATAGAGAAAGTTTACAACCTTACACAAGGTTACACATGCTCTGCATGATTGATTTAAAGTCAAGAATTCAAGAGGAGAATATTAGTAGAAAGTCATCCAGGACACCTGCTTCCAAATTACACAGAAGAAGCTTTTATTTAGAATTAAATCTTCTGATCCAGATCACAGATTAAGGAACCACAGGACTACTATTTCTTGTCTGGTGTCTGCAGCTGTACATTTCAACCTGGGTCCTGAAGCAGGGAGGCTCTCTCTTATTAAGCTCTGACGTTTTTGATCAGCTTTTCCTATTACTTCAAGCACTGTGGATTCCCAGAGAGCACAGAAGTATTTTCCAGAATGTTCCAGCTTTAAGGATGAAATGGTAAGGCTGATGAACTTATGTGCTTTCTGGAAGTTTACAGAGTAGTGGCTGTCCCTTTCATTTCCATCTTCTGAATACTGATGAATGAGGTAAGTCATCTCTCCACTGGGAAGTTGCTTGTACCAAAATATCCAGTAGGTGTACACGTTCCAACTTGTTTCATACCGACAGTTCAGGATGACTACGTTCTGCACTTGACTGGTTATGTCTGGCTAATATTGAGTAACTTTCTGGGCCACACTAGATCCTGGGGGGGGGAGGGGGGAAGGACAAGAAAACAGCTGAAATAATAAACAAAATAATGGATAAATTCAAGTAATTTTGGACCCAAATATTTACAAACCATACTGAAATCATAAGATGCTTGCTTTTCCCCAATCCTCCTTTCCTCCCCAAGTCCCTGTGAAGCTTCACGTGCCTGTGTGCAGGCCTTTCACCCTGAACACGTGCACCCATGTTTGAGAGCATCCCTGCCAGAGAAGGTGAAAGCCAGGAACACCCAGAGCAGACTGGAGAGAGGCATGAGGCATGGATTCCCCTACACAAATGTGCTCAGTTCTGCCTCAAGCTAAGATTTCAGTGTCTTTGAGTGCCTGGCAGCACATATACATAGTAACTGGTTCCTGTGTGACTCCTCCCAAACAGGAAGTAAGGTGTCATGTTCACTGACCACGTGGTCTGTGTACAGATAAAGACTGGCTCATCACATACCTTTACTATGTCTACTTTTACTTCCCTGGTCATTAAGTTTGGCAGATCCTGAAAAGGGGCATAAAGAAAGCAATTAACATTAAAGGTTTGAACTGACAGAAACTGAAGATTAAACAAGTTGACATACATTTTTAAAAATTTGTTTATTTTAAATGGAAGCTAATTACTTTACAATATTGTAGTGGTTTTTGCCATATATTGACATGAATCAGCCATAGGTGTACATGTGTTCCCCCTCCTGAATTCCCCTTCCACTTCCCTCCCCATAGCATCCCTCAGGGTCATCCCAGTGTACCAGCCCTGAGCACCCTGTCTCATGCATCAAACCTGGACTTGTGATCTCTTTCACATATGATAATATACATTTCAATGCTATTCTCTCGAATCATCCCATCCTCGCCTTCTCCCACAGAGTCCAAAAGATTGCTCTATACATCTGTGTTTCTTTTGCTGTCCCACATATAGGGTCATTGTTATCATTTTTCTAAATTCCATATATATGTGTTAGTATACTGTATAGGTGTTTTTCTTTCTGACTTACTTCACTCTGTATTATAGGCTCCAGTTTCATCCACCTCATTAGAATGGATTCAAATGCATTCTTTTTAATGGTTGAGAAATATTCCATCATGTATACAAACCACAGGTTTCTTATCTATTTGTCTGCCGATGGACATCTTGGTTGCTTCCATGTCCTGGCTATTGTCCACAGTTCTGCAATGAACATTGGGGTACACGTGTCGCTTTCAGTTCTGATTTCCTCAGTGTTTATGTCCAGCAGTGGGATTGCTGGGTTATATGGTAGTTCTCTTTCCAGTTTTTTAAGGAATCTCCACACTGTTCTTCATAGTGGCTGTATTAGTTTGCATTCCCACCAACAGTGTAAGAGGGTTCCCTTTTCTCCACACCCTCTCCAGCATTTATTGTTTGTAGACTTTTGGATAGCAGCCATTCTGACTGGCGTGAGATGGTACCTCATTGTGGTTTTGATTTGCATTTCTCTGATAATGAGTGATGTTGAGTATCTTTTCATGTGTTTGTTAGCCATCTGTATGTCTTCTTTGGAGAAATGTCTGTTTAGTTTTTTGGCCCATTTTTTGATTGGGTCATTTATTTTTCTGGAATTGAGCTGCAGGAGCTGCTTGTATATTTTTGAGATTAATTCTTTGTCAGTTGCTTCATTTGCTATTATTTTCTCCCATTCTGAAGGCTGTCTTTCCACCTTGCTTATAGTTTCCTTCATTTTGCTAAAGCTTTTAAGTTTAATTAGGTCCAATTTGTTTATTTCTGCCTTTATTTCCATTACTGTGGGAGATTGGTCATAGAGGATCCTGCTGTGATTTATGTCAGAGAGTGTTTTGCTTATGTTTTCCTCTAGGAGTTTTATAGTTTCTGGTCTTACATTTAGATCTTTAATCCATTTTGAGTTTATTTTTGTGTATGGTGTTAGATAGTGTTCTAATTTCTTACTTTTACAAGTGGTTGACCAGTTTTCCACGCACCACTTGTTGAAGGGATTGTCTTTTCTCCATTGTATACTTTTGCCTCCTATGTCAAAGATAAGGTGCCCATAGGTGCACAGATTTATCTCTGGGCTTTCTATTTTGTTCCATTGATCTATATTTATGTCTTTGTGCCAGTACCATACTATCTTGATGACTGTAGCTCTGTAGTAGAGCCTGAAATGAGACAGGTTGATTCCTCCAGTTCCATTCTTCTTTCTCAAGATTGCTTTGGCTATTCGAGGTTTTTTGTATTTCCATACAAATTGTGAAATTATTTATTCTAGTTCTGTGAAAAATACCATTGGTACCTTGATGGGGATTGCATTGAATCTATAGACTGCTTTGTGTAGTATACTCATTTTCACTATATTGATTCTTCTGATCCATAAACATGGTATATTTCTCCATCTATTTGGGTCATCTTTGATTTCTTTTATCAGTGTTTTATAGTTTTCTACATATAGGTCTTTTGTTTCTTTGCTGCTGCTGCTGCTAAGTCGCTTCAGTCGTGTCTGACTCTGTGCGACCCCATAGATGGCAGCCCACCAGGCTCCCCCATCCCTGGGATGCTCCAGCCAAGAACACTGGAGTGGGTTGCCATTTCATTCTCCAATGCATGAAAGTGAAAAGTGAAAGTGAAGTCGCTCAGTCATGTCCGAATTTTAGCGACCCCATGGATGGCAGCCTACCAGGCTCCTCCACCCATGGGATTTTCCAGGCAAGAGTACTGGAGTGGGTTGCCATTTCCTTCCCTCTTTGCTTTTTTGGGTAGATTTATTCCTAAGTGTTTTATTCTTTTCATTGCAATGGTGAATGGAATTGTTTCCAATATTTCTCTTTCTGTTTTCTCATTGTTAGTGTATGGGAATGCAAGAGATTTTCTGTGTGTTAATTTTATATCCTGCAGCTTTATTCATTGATTAGCTCTGGTAATTTTCTGGTGGAGTCTCTAGGGTTTTCTATGTAGAGGATCATGTCATCTGCAAACAGTGAGAGTTTTACTTCTTCTTTTCCAATCTGGATTCCTTTTATTTCTTTTTCTTCTCTGATTGCTGTGGCTAAAACTTCCAAAACTATGTTGAATAGTAGTGGTGAGAGTGGGCACCCTTGTCTTGTTCCTGACTTTAGGGGAAATGCTTTCAATTTTTCACCATTGAGGATAATGTTTGCTGTGGGTTTGTCACATATGGCTTTTATTATGTTGAGGTATGTTCCCTCTATTCCTGCTTTCTGGAGGGTTTTTATAATAAATGGATGTTGAATTTTGTCAAAGGCTTTCTCTGCATCTATTGAGATAATCATATGGTTTTTATCTTTCAATTTGTTAATGTGGTGTATCACATTGATTGATTTGTGGATATTAAAGAATCCTTGCATCCCTGGGATAAAGCCCACTTGGTCATGATGTATGATCTTTTTAATATGTTGTTGGATTCTGTCTGTTAGAATTTTGTTAAGGATTTTTGCATCTATGTTCATCAGTGATATTGGCCTGTAGTTTTCTTTTTTTGTGGCATCTTTGTCTGGTTTTGGTATTAGGGTGATGGTGGCCTTATAGAATGAGTTTGAAAGTTTACCTTCCTCTGAAAATTTCTGGAAGAGTTTGAGTAGGATAGGTGTTAAGTTAGCTCTTCTCTAAATTTTTAGTAGAATTCAGCTGTGAAGCTAAAGTTGATATACATTGATTCAGTAAAATAATTTTGTCATCCTCTTTAAGATATAATTTAGTGTATCCTAAGAAATATTCTTGTAATCTACTGATTTGTCATTCATTTAGCCTATACTTACTTTTCTCTATCCAGAATCTAGTGACTATTTTAGAACATTCACAGATCTTAGGACTTCTGGGTGAATAGCAATCTTATACAAAAATAATTAATGTACCTCTGTCTTTTTTTTTTTTTTTTACTGTGTTCCAGGGCTCCACTTAGATTTTTCAACAAATAAAATCACTTCAACATAAAATGACTTAAAAAATCAGCCCATCTGAATTTCAGAGTCTATTCAGTGGTGTATGTTTAAATGAAATTATAATTGGAATAAAATATTATTCTTTTAAAATGTTATATTGAGTCTTATGTATTAAACTTTGAGGGCAATCAGGCTATTCAGTCCTGTTACCTCTAAATGTAGAATTGTACTTATTAGATCATCTGCCCTAGAGTCATTCTCATGTCACATTTTCTGTCTCATTGGCCCAGAGTGTTCAGTCTCACTTGTCAGTTGCTCATTATTATTTCTCTTTATAAAATAAAGTTAAGATAAACATACCAGATCTTCAGCTGGTGTAATGCTATACTGCTCTCCTACAAAACTTAATATTTACAGACTGTAGACACTTAGTACCTGTCAACACCAGAGAAGTTGGTGACTGAAGTTCTCTGCACTGTTTCATGTTCATGTGGAATGTAGCTGTCAATCTTCCATTTGCTTTCATTGCTGTAATAGATGAATTAATATAAAAGGACCAAAGGCAAATAGATAAGTAGAAAAGAAAATACAGACAAGGTCTAAAATAGTGCCAGTTCATGGAATTTAAGATCAAAATAACTCATGAATGACTGAAGCAGGGAGGAGAGACTGTATTTATCTGAGACATCTACTCTTCTGTCTCATTTCACTTCTGAGTGCTGACAGGCAACGGATGGCTGGGCTTGAAATTATTTGTAACTAAGCAGAGGAGATCATGAATGACCACAGCAGCTTGCAAAGCAGCATGATATTATAAAATATAGATATATACTAATATAACAATTACATATATCAAAAAATTGATATTGATAAAATTTTATAAAAATACCATAAACTTATCATCATTTTTTATACACATTCTTTGGTTTTGATGCATTAGTCCATGAAATTTTATCACTTGTATTGGTTCTTGTACCACCACTAAAATCATGACACAGAATTGTTTTGTCTCTTAAAGAAATCCCGTCTGCACATTCTCCCCATCCCTGCAGCTCTTTCTAACACTGACTACTGATCTCTTTTTCATCCCTAATTTTGTTCTTTGAGAATGTTGTATAAGTAGAAACACAATATTTATACAATCATAATAATCCAGTAAGTGTAATCATACACCATGTAGCCTCTGAGATTGACTATTTCTTCATTCAGCATAACATCCTGAAAGCCATCTAGGCTATTGTTTTTTAGTTGCTAAGTCATGTCCCACTCTTTTGCAACCTCACTAACTGTAGACTTCCAGGTTCCTCTGTTGGAATTTTCCAGGGAAGAATACTGGAGTGGGTTGCCATTTCCTTCTCCAGGGTATCTTCCCCACCCAGGGATCAAACCCCCGTCTCCTGCATTGCAGGCAGATTCTTATCACTGAGCCACTTACCATCTAAGCTATTGCATGTATTAACAGTCTGTTTCTTTTAATCACTACAGACTGTCACCCATTTATGATGTCTTGACTTTGGATTTTTGACTTTACAGTGGTAAGAAAGTGATGCACATTCAGTAGAAACCACACTTTGAATTTTTAAATTTGATCTTTTCCCATGCTAGCAACATTTGCTATATATTCTTTGGTGATCTGGGCAGCAGCAATAAGCTGAGCTCCTGGCCAGCCCTGAGATCATGAGGGTAAAAAACTGACACACTTACCTTCATTCTGTAATCATACAACTATTCTATTTTCCACTTTAAGTACATTACTCAATAAACTACATGAGATTTTCAACATTTTAGTATAAAATAGACTTTGCATTAGATGATTTCTCCCACCTAAAGAAACAAGTAGGCTAAGGTAAAAAAAAAGTAAGTAGGCTAAAGTAAGTGTTGAGCACCTCTAATGTAGGCTGGGTTAGTATATTAAATGCATTTTTGTTATTTTCAACTGAAAATGGTTTATTGAGACACAACTCTATTACAAGTTGAAAAAATCTATAAATAATATGTCATTATACAGACATATTACAGTGGATTTATTTATCTATTCACCCAATGACGAATACTTGACTGGTTTCCAGCTTTTGGTCATCACAAATATAGCTGCTATGAATATTCATGTACAGATTTTTGTGTAAATATAAGTTTTTCATTTCTCAAGCATAAATACTCAGGAGTATGATGCAGAGTTGTAAGGTAAGTGAATATTTAAGTTTATGTGGAACTGCTGAACTTTTTTCCAGAATGACTGGACCATTCACCCACCAGCAATATATGAGTGCTCCAATTTCTCTGCATCTTTGCCAGAACTCGATATTGTCTATTTTTAATTTTAGTCTTTATGGTAGATGTGAAGTAGCATCTCTTTGTGCCTTAATTTGCATTTTCCTAATGACTAATAATGTCGACCATCTTTTTTTTCTCTTTATTTTTTAAATTATGAAAGTATATATTAGACTTAGAAAACACAGCACAAAATACAGTTCCCCTATATATTAAAATTTTTTAAGTAAATAAATTAAAATTTTTGGTTGGAGTTTCAATAGCAAACTCTCAAAAATTAATAGAATGAATATACAGAAAAGTAGGAGGGTACAGTTGACCTGAAAAGCACTATGAATCAACAAAATTAAGACTTGTGCAATTTTCACACAATCAGTTCAGTTCACTTCAGTTCAGTCACTCAGTCGTCTCCAACTCTTTGCGACCCCATGAATTGCAGCACGCCAGGCCTGTCCATCACCAACTCCTGGAGTTCACCGAGACTCACGTCCATCGAGTCAGCGATGCCATCCAGCCATCTCATCCTCTGTCATCCCCTTCTCCTCCTGCCCCCAATCCCTCCCAGCATCAGAGTCTTTTCCAATGACTCAACTCTTCACATGAGGTGGCCAAAGTACTGGTGTTTCAGCTTTAGCATCGTTCCTTCCAAAGAAATCCCAGGGCTGATCTCCTTCAGAATGGACTGGTTGGATCTCCTTGCAGTCCAAGGGACTCTCAAGAGTCTTCTCCAACACCACAGTTCAAAAGCATCAATTCTTTGGCGCTCAGCCTTCTTCACAGTCCAACTCTCACATCCATACATGACCACAGGAAAAACCATAGCCTTGACTAGACGGACCTTTGTTGGCAAAGTAATGTCTCTGCTTTTGAATATGCTATCTAAGTTGGTCATAACTTTCCTTCCAAGGAATAAGCGTCTTTTAATTTCATGGCTGCAGTCACCATCTGCAGTGATTTTGGAGCCCCAAAAAATAAAGTCTGACACTGTTTCCACTGTTTACCCATCTATTTCCCATGAAGTGATGGGACCAGATGCCATGATCTTCATTTTCTGAATGTTGACCTTTAAGCAAGATGCAAATTCTATTCAAGGTCCCATAGACTATAAACTAGGAGACACTGGTACACATCCAGGGACATAAAACAAGGTGCAAATTTTCATGGTCTAAAGATATTAAAATCCTACAGTCTGTTTTCTAATCACCTTGGAATTATGTTAGAAATCGCTATCAAAAGATATTTGAAAATAACCCACATATTTTCCAGTGCAATGTGCCATTTACTAAGAGAGATATTTGACTTAGCCTGATCATCTTTTTATATGCTTATTTCCTTACCACATAGCTCTCCGATGAAGAGTCTGTGTAAATCTATCATCCAGTTTTCAACTGGATTGTTTTCTTCCTGCTGAGTCTAGAGGGTTCATTGTATTCTGAACACAATCTTTTGGTGAAAATGTATTTTGCAAATATTTCCTGTCATTCTGTGGTTTATCTTTTTCCTTCTCTTAACAGTGTCTTTCGCACAGCAAACATTTTTAATTTTGATGAAATCTAAGTTTGTTTATGGATCGTGCTCTTGGTGTCATGTCAGAATTCTTTTTGTCTAGCCCTAGGTCATGAAGATATTCTCTTCTGTTTTTCCTAAAAGATTTGGCAATTTTACATCTTACACTTGGATGTATGGTTCATTTTGAGGCTGTACCCACATTTTTGTATAAGGTGTGGTATTTAGGCCCAGTTTCAATTATTTCCCAAGAATATCCTATTGTCCCAATATCATTTGCTCATAAGACTGTGTTGACTCCATTGAATTGTCTTTGCACTTTGTCAAAAAAATAAATCTTCCCTACTTGTGTAAATTTACTTATATACACTTACTCAGTGACATAAACTTGTTAATTATATTCTTTTATTACCCTTTTAACATTATAGAACTTGTAGAATAACTTTCTTTTTAGTTACTTATATTTATAATTTGTATTTTTTTTCTTTTCCCTTGATAATTCTACCTAGAAATATTTCAATCTTATAGATCATTTTAATAAAATTAACTTTGTATTTCATGGCTATTCCTATAGCTTTGTTTGTATTTCATCAATCCAACATTTTATTATTTACTTCTTTCAGTTTATGTTGGGTTTAATTCGCTTGTCTATCATCTTTCGCTAAAAGCCTACATGATAGTTTTTCAACCTTTTTTCTTTCGTTAAATAAGCATTTTAAAAGATAAATTTCCTTTTATGTATTATTTTAGCTGCATCTCCTACATATTTATAAAATGTGCTCTCACAATATTTACTTTCAAAATATTTTCTAAAGTCATAGTAATTGTTTCTTTAACCTATGGTTATTTTTAAGTTAGTGCATATATTCCAAATATTTGAGAGTTTCTACAGACATCTCTTTGTACTAGATATTCTGTATCATCTCCATTTTGAAGGATAAATTCTATATAATTTCAGTTTTCTTAAATATATTAAGATTTTTATGACCAAACAGATTGTGTGTGTGTGTGTGCATGTGTATTTCATCTACACAGCAGGGTGTGGCTGCAGCTCAGCTGCAGGTTTGGGTACAAGTTGCAGGGGAGCACCTGGCACTTGCTGCACAGATGTAGGTGGCTGAGTCTCCAGGCTGGGAAGTTGCGATGTGCAGTGAGAGCTGTTTGGCACTCTTATTGAAGGAAACTGTGAAACTTCCATCTTCCATTTCATTCATAACTGAATGCATGGCTATCAAGAATGCAGGTCCTTTACCAGGATATTGCCAGTGCCACAGGAGATAGTCAAATGCACCCTTCTCATAACTACAGTTCAGAACAGAAATCTCTCCTTCTTGGACTGTCAAAGATTGAGGGCTCTGTTTCACCTGCTCTTGATCACTTTTTTCCTTCTGTTGTCCACTCACCCCTACTTAAAGAGATTAAAAAGTAGTTAGTTCCACAGACATCTATTTCTTTCTTGGAGTTTCTGTCTGCATGAGCTTGTTTGTAATCCAGTTTTCTCAGTCCATCTAATTGATGAGATAGCCTAGGTTTTCTCCTCCACAACTCACAGCCTAGTTGAAGCCACAGAAGTGAAAATGATGCTCCTGGTATCTTGTCCATTGTTTCTGGAGCCAGTGTTCAGTGGCAACTCAAGTTCCTCTTCTGCCTTTCTCAGCCAGCTAGAACTCTAAGTTCATATCTGCTTTAATTCTTTCAGTAGGCCCCACCCTCTCACAAACTGGAGAATATCTTTATTGGAGTGATTTCATTTAATTCCTTTCACTTTTTAACATTTTTGAGTTCACCATGTGTACTTAGTCACTCAGTCAGTCCAACTCTTTGAGACCCCATGGACTGGAGCCCGCCAGGCTCCTCCGTCCATGAGATTTCCCAGTGTTTCCGAAGAATACTGGAGTGGGTTACCATTTCCTGCTCCAGAGGATCTTGCCAACCCCGGGATCAAACCCATGTCTTCTGCATCTCCTCCACTGGTTGGCAAATTCTTTACCACTGGGAAGCTGTGGTTAAATATGTATTTTAATTCTATCCTCTTATCAACTACTCTGCTAGTTCCCAGTTAGAAGTTTCTAGTGCAGAAGGAGATACATGTTGAGAAGGAAAGATAAAGACCAAAGTACATAATCTGTAGGGCCAAAAGGTGTCTGTGGTTAGCACTCTACTGATGTAGGTGAGTAACATTAAGCACTGCAGATGCCCTGTGGTGGCCTCACGGTATGACTGTGGCTGGAGGAGGGGCTGAGCCCCACGGAGGGTTTGTGTAGAGGCTGCAGGTGCCTGGGGAGCACTGTGCTGCACAGCACAGAAGTAAGTGCCTGAGTCTGTGGTCTGTGAAGAGGAAATGTGCAGTGAGCTGCGGCCTTCTTTAGGAACTGTCGTGGCATTTAATCTTCCATCCTGCTTTGTCCCTGAAGAAATGTAAAACAGGTGGATCATGCGGCCCCCAGGGTTCTGAAGATACCAATTCATACTCTGTGAGTAAGTGGAAAAATTACACCGAAGCGTGTAGCTGGCTCCCTCCTGGAGACTCAGGGCTGGGGGACTCTGCTCCACATCCACTCCTCGCACACCTGATGAGGAAAGAGAAACAGTCACTGGTGAGGGTCACTGTAACTCCTACTAAACCCTGAAAGTGCCCTCCCCATCCTCATAGATGATGAGAAGGATAAAAAGTCTGCAGGACTTGTCAGCTCCTCTCTCTCCCCCAACAATAGAGCAGCGCCTCATTCCTTCAGATCCCCTGTAGGGCAGCCCCAACTCACAGCAAACCTGGGCAAACAGAAGCCCCAGCACAGTGCCTGCTAGCCTCTTCATGATGCTTCCTCTTCTTGTTGGGACATTTTCACTGCAAGACACTTAACAGAACCCCGAGGGAGTGAGTGTCGTAAGTCCTTCCTGCTCCTGCAGCCAATCAGCTCACCCAGCAAATCCTGCTCAGGTGACACTGACAGGACGCCCCGCCCTCCCACCGCAGCCAACTCAGCATGTGCTGCCAGGGGTAGACGAGAGAAAGAAATAGAAAGAGCATGATTTTATGATATGAGGGACATTTTCTGAGAACATTTAGGAGAAGGCAGACCCTGATTAGGAATTTGGGAGAATTTTAGGGAAAAGAAAGTAAAAATTAATTATATAGCCCCATCTTCCTCTCACGTGGCATGGATGCAGTAGATTCTTCCATTATGAAATGCTTTTTCCCAGAAGTGCTGAGGATGCAGCTTTTACTCCTCTTAAGCACTTACTTGTGGTTCTGAAGGCTGCTCATGAATCAGCATGATCAGAAGTTGCTTCTGTTGGCTGGAACACTTTGCTGTATTAAACAGTATTATTTTTTAATTAATTTATTTCTAATTGGAGGATAATTGCTTTACAATATTGTGTTGGCTTTTGCCATACAATGATGTGAATCAGCCATAAGTATACATACATCCCCTCCTTTTGAGTCTTTCCCCCATTCCTCTAGGTTGTCACAGAGCTCCGTGTTGAGCTCCCTGCATCACACAGCAACTTCCCACTAGCTATCTATTTTACATATGGTAAAGCATATGTTTCAATGCTACTCTCTCGATTTTTCCCATTCTCTCCCTCCTTTATTGTGTCCAGTCTATTCTCTATGTCTGTGTCTCTATTTTTGCCCCACAAATAGGGTCCATCAACAGATGAACAGATAAAGAAGTTGCCATACTTATATACAATGGAATATTTCTCAGGCATAAAAAAAAAAAAAACATTTGAGATAGTTCTAGTGAGGTGGTTGAGCCTAGAGCCTGTTAAACAGAGTGACGTAAGTCAGAAAGAGGAAAAAAATTGTATATTAGTGCATATATATGGATTCTATAAAAATGGTACTGATGACTTTAAAAGCTATATATATTTATTTTAGACTCAGCCTGCATTGAGAGCAATATTAGTTATCTTCACCAGGTGGACATCAAAAATTGATTTGTAATAGTTTTATTTTTATAAAAGTGAAAGTGAATAAATTATTTTTTAAATTTCTATTTTAAATACATTTTTAACTGTTGATTGCTAGTTTTGTATTATGCTTTTTAATTTTAGTAGGCTATTTTAAAGAAAAATAAGTGCTTTTGAAACCATATGAAGATAATTTTAGTTTGTGCTCTTATCTCAGACTCTGTAAATAATATCTATTCTCTATCAGTAGATTTGGGGGTAAAAGGGATGTAAGATGAGGACCTGTATATTTTCACTGCAGTGAAAGTAAAGTGATCTGCAGACACTAACGTTCAGATGGACAGTTCAAGAATGGTTCAGTAGCAGCAGCACGTAGGCCTAGTTGCTCCAAGGCATGTGGGATCTTAGTTCTACAACCAGGGACTGAACCTGTGTCCCCTGCATTGGCAGGCAGATTCTTTACCACTGAGCCACCAGGGTAAGCCCTACACGCTGCTTGCATGCCTGCATGCTAAGTCGCTTCAATCATGTCCGATTCTTTGCAATTCTAAAGACTGTAGTCTGCCAGGGTCCCCTGTCCATGGGATTCTCCAGGGAAGAATACTGGAATGGGTTGCCATCCCCTCCCCCAGGGGATCTTCCTGAACCAAGGATTGAACCCAGGTCTCTTGCAGCTCCTGCACTGCAGGTGGATTCTTTACTGCTAAGCCATGGGGGAACCTCCATGTGCTGCTTAGGGATTATCAAATTGATGAAAACGCCTTATAAAGGCAGGGTTTCCAGGCCTGCCTAGGAAGTGAAAAATTATTATCCACTTTATTTTTGTTTCTTTCAAAAAACTTCTTCATGGGAAATATGAATGTTCTAGACTAGCAACAATAACATTTCAGATCTTTCTCAGAGAGAGTAATTTGTTTCTGGTAAGCGGAACAACTGTAACACATCAGAGTCTAGACTTGGCCTTGGATCCAAATGAAAGAAGCCTTTGGTACAAGGAGAATTATTTGTATGTTTCCCACTTCTTATGTTGGGACTAGCACACTGAAACCAACATTTTATTGACATGAGAAAGAGTCATAAAAATTATTAACACCTCTTACTTTATTGCTATGTTAAAATTATGCTTCTGACACGCCTCAAAATTATTCTCAGATTCATCAGTAAACTAGGTGCTTATTCCTTGTCCTTTTCTTCTTTTCTTTATGCATCTTCTTCCCTTTCCTTTCCCTTCATTTTCCTCATCTCTTACTGCTCTCTGACTCTCCTTCTAGATGACTCTAGATTTGCTCTCGTGACTGCTCTCCCCACTCTGTCCCCACTTCTTCCCACCAGAGATGCTGCACAGGTGCAGCCCCATCTGTCCCAGTGTGCCTCTCTCAGGACGCAGTAGTACACAGTGGTGTCTCTCAGGGTGACCTGGGGCAGGACCAAGGTGCTGGACTTTCTGTCTGAAGCTATGGTCAGAGAGGCTGTGCTGCTGTTCACTGTGCCTCGTAAGCCATGAATGACACACTGTGGACTCTGATTGGGATTTTGCAGATACCAATGTATATAGTCATCTCCACCAATGGTAGAGTGGTTACAAGGCAGGTTTACATCTTCTCCTTCAGCACAATCCATGGAGTTGGACTGGGTGGTCTTAGCATTAATCACAGTCCCTAAAGGGTCAAGAAAATAAAATTATCCCCTGACAACAAATCAGTTTAATTCTGTGGATCAAGGGCACAACACTCCCCAAACTGTCTGGACCTACCCCCTACTCCAGTGTTTTTATCTATGTACTGAGAAATATTATTGGTGCTTATTTTATAGGGACCAAAGACACACAGCAAGAATCTGAGAACTCTATAGGCTTTATCCCGGGGTCCTTGGCTCAATAACCCCAGAGAGTTCTTCCAACCTGCTTACTGCTTAAGTCTCTTCCGCATCATGGCTATGAATTAACCTGTCATGTAGAAGTTTGTACTCCCTAGCAAATGCATAGATCTGTTCTCAATTCCATTGCTATAATGCTGAATAAAACACAGGGAGAGGAGTAGAGAGCAAATGACCCTTTACAGTTCCTTGGCCTCAAAGTCATCCCTTGTAGACACAGGACACTTACCCAAGATCAGAAAAAGAGTTACTCCAATCACCAGCCTCATATTTCAAGGACAAATCAGGACTGTGGGCTCAGAGCTCACACCTGTGTCTGCTCCTAGGCTTGTTTCCAGAGAACAGACACAACTGCTGCTGTTATAGACTTACAACCAGTGCAGGTGTCTGTTGAAGTGTGTTGTTGCCAGGATCTCTCAGCCAATGATCAAGCACTTCCTTGTCTAGGTCTTCCTGCCCTATTTAAGTCATGTCCCCCAAAGAAGGAGAGACATCCCCAACTCACAGGGTGTGTGCTGCCATCCTCTGTGAAGTTTAAAGTCTGGCTCTGGAAAAGGAACACTGATCACGATGGTGTGCCTATCCAGAACCATTGCTCTTTCTTTTCTTCTTCAAAGACATTTTCTAATGTTCCATGAAGCTTGTGGAAAACATTGTTTAATCCCAGAAAACTGTACTGAGCTGTGCATTGTAAAGAGATAAAAATTCCCATCCATGTTCTAGCAAATGTATGTGAGATTTCAAAGTCAGCTGTGATTGCTCTGAGGGACAGGAAATATTAATAACATTGGGACAGAAAACTAAACGTCTTCAGCTCGGACATTGGAGCTCAGCATCCTGAAAAGGTCCTTGGAATCATGCATCTGTCTCCATCTAGGCACACATTTCTCAATACATCTGTTCTTGATATAGTAACTGATGACACAGATGGTATTCTCCTCATCCTCCTTGAACAATGGTCCTTAATCCTTATGTCCTCTATGCCCATGTTTGTAGGTGCTCTGCACCAAAGATGCTGAGACAGAGAGACACCAAGGATGCTGAGACAGAAAAGACAGAAGGGAAAGCAAACTATCTGGGGTGGAGAAGAGTGGAGGTGGATGACCCTGGCAGAAAAAGAGGAGTGAAGAGAAAAGAGCGTAAGCAATAGGGAAGGGAAGAGTTAACTGGGGTGGGAAATGGGAAAGCAATGTTTAGGGAGGTACATGGAAAAGATTTAGGCTATAAGGCTATGATTCCCTGAATCCTTGACCACATGCACTCAACAAAGGATTATCAAATCAAGTTGTCTAAAGATGATGAAAATCTTTTTTTGTTGTTGGTTTTTTGTTTGTTTTTTTTTTTTTCACTTTTCTGTGGAACCTCAATGGAAAACATAAACTTCTTTCCTTGATAGCCAGAAAAGACCGCTGTTTCCAAATGACGCAGCCCCCTCTACTGACTGAATAAATGAACTGCAGAGCTAAACTCCCACAGGATGTCAACCTTTTGAAATGTTTCTCAGATTGAAAGGTGAATATCCCAAGCAACTCCGACACCTCAATTCCAGAAAAATAAACAACCCAATCAAAAAATAGTCCAAAGAACTAAATAGACATTTCTCCAAAGAAGACATACAGATGGCTAACAAACACATGAAAAGATGCTCTACATCACTCATTATCAGAGAAATGCAAATCAAAACCACAATGAGGTATCATTTCACGCCAGTCAGAATGGATGTGATCCAAAAGTCTACAAGCAATAAATTCTGGAGAGGGTGTGGACAAAAGGGAACCCTCTTACACTGTTGGTGGGAATGCAAACTAGTACAGGCACTATGGAGAAGAGTGTGGAGATTCCTTAAAAAACTGGAAATAGAACTGCCATACGACCCAGCAATCCCACTGCTGGGCATACACACTGAGGAAATCAGAATTGAAAGAGACACATGTACCCCAGTGTTCATCGCAGCATTGTTTATAATAACCAGGACATTGTTTATAATAACCAGGACATGGAAGCAACCTAGATGTCCATCAGCAGATGAATGGATAAGAAAGCTGAGGTACATGTACACAATGAAGTATTACTCAGCCATTGAAAAGAATACATTTGAATCAGTTCTAATGAGGTGGATGAAATTGGAGCCTATTATACAGAGTGAAGTAAGCCAGAAAGAAAAACACCAATACAGTATACTAATGCATATATATGGAATTTAGAAAGATGGTAACAATAACCCTGTATATGAGACAGCAAAAGAGACACTGATGTATAGAACAGTCTTTTGGACTCTGTGGGAGAGGGAGAGTGTGGGATGATTTTGGAGAATGGCATTGAAACATGTATAATATCATATACGAAACAAGTTGCCAGTCCAGGTTTGATGCACAATACTGGATGCTTGGGGCTGGTACACTGGGACGATCCAGAGGGATGGTAAGGAGAGGGAGGAGGGAGGAGGGTTCAGGATGGGGAACACGTGTATACCTGTGGCAGATTCATGTTGATATATGGCAAAACCAATACAATATTGTAAAGTTAAAAAAAATAAAAATAATGATAAATCATTAAAATATCCTAGAAAAAAAAAAAAAAGAAAGGTAAATATCCCTGGTGTCTCAGTCGGTAAAGACTCTATCTGCAGTGTAGGCAATGGGGGTTTGATCTCTGGATCAGGCTATCTTCCTGAAAAGGAAATGGCTACCCACTCCAGTTTTTTCGACGATCCAGCGGATGTTGGCAATTGGATCTCTGGTTCCTCTGCCTTTTTTAAAACCAGCTTGGGGCTGGTGCACTGGGACGACCCAGAAAGATGGTATGGAGAGGGAGGAAAAAGGAGGGTTCAGGATGGGGAACACATGTATACCTGTGGCGGATTCATTTACAATATTGTAAAGTTTAAAAATAAAATAAAATAATTATAAAAAAAAAATAAAACCAGCTTGAACATCTGGAAGTTCGTGGTTCACGTATTGCTGAAGCCTGGCTTGGAGAATTTTGAGCATTACTTTACTAGCATGTGAGATGAGTGCAATTGTGCGGTAGTTTGAGCATTCTTTGCATTGCTTTTCTTTGCGATTGGAATGAAAACTGACCTTTTCCAGTCCTGTGGCCACTGCTGTTTTCCAAATTTGCTGGCGTATTGAGTGCAGCACTTTCACAGCTTCATCTTTCAGGATTTGAAATAGCTCAACAGGAATTCCATCACCTCCACTAGCTTTGTTTGTAGTAAGGCACTTTCTAGCGCCTACTTGACTTCACATTCCAGGATGTCTGGCTCTAGGTGAGCGTGAGTGATCACAACTTAGTGATTATCCTGGCTGTTAAGACCTTTTTTTATACAGTTCTTCTGTATATTCTTGCCTCCTCTTCTTAATATCTTCTGCTTCTGTTAGGTCCATACCATTTCTGTCCTTTATTGTGCCCATCTTTGCATGAAATGTTCCCTTGGTATCTCTAATTTTCTTGAAGAGATCTCTGCTGCTGCTACTGCTGCTAAGTCGCTTCAGTCGTGTCCGACTCTGTGTGACCCAATGACGGCAGCCCACCAGGCTCCCCCATCCCTGGGATTCTCCAGGCAAGAACACTGGAGTGGGTTGCCATTTCCTTCTCCAATGCATGAAAGGGAAAAGTGAAAGTGAAGTCGTTCAGTCATGTCCGACTCTCAGCGACCCCACGGACTGCAGCCCACCAGGCTCCTCCATCCATGGGATTTTCCAGGCAAGAATACTGGAGTGGGGTGCCATTGCCTTCTCCGGAAGAGATCTCTAGTCTTTCCCATTCTGTTGTTTTCCTCTATTTCTTTGCACTGATCACTGAGGAAGGCTTTCTTATCTCTCCTTGCTATTCTTTGGAACTCTGCATTCATTTGGGTATATCTTTCCTTTTCTCCTGTGCCTTTCACCTCTCTTCTTTTCACAGCTATTTGTAAGGCCTCCTTAGACAGCCATGTTGCTTTTTTGCATTTCTTTTTCTTGGGGATGATCTTGATCCCTGTTTCCTGTACAATGTAACAAACCTCCATCCATAGTTCATCAGGCACTCTGTCTAACAGATCTAGTCCCTTAAATCTATTTCTCACTTCCACTGTATAGTCATAAGGGATTTGATTTAGGTCATCAAAATAGCAAGAGAGATAAAGAAAAACATCTATTTCTGCTTTATTGACTATGCCAGAGCCTTTGACTGTGTGAATCACAATAAACTGTGGAAAATTCTGAAAGAGATGGGAATACCAGACCACCTGACCTGCCTCTTGAGAAACCTGTATGCAGGTCAGGAAGCAACAGTTAGAACTGAACATGGAACAACAGACTGGTTCCAAATAGGAAAAGGAGTACATCAAGGCTGCATATTGTCACCCTGCTTATTTAACTTATATGCAGAGTACATCATGAGAAACACTGGGCTGGAAGAAGCACAAGCTGGAATCAAGATTTCTGGGAGAAATATCAACAACCTCACATATGCAGATGACACCACTCTTATGGAAGAAAGTAAAGAAGAACTAAAGAGCCTCTTGATGAAAGTGAAAAAGGAGAGTGAAAAAGTTGGCTTAAAGTTCAACGTTCAGAAAACTAAGATCATGGCATCTGGTCCCATCACTTCATGGGAAATAGATGGGAAAACAGTGGAAACAGTGTCAGACTTTATTTTTCTGGGCTCCAAAATCACTGCAGATGGTGATTGCAGCCATGAAATTAAAAGACGCTTACTACTTGGAAGAAAAGTTATGACCAGTCTAGACAACATATTAAAAAGTGGAAATATTAGCTTGCCAACAAAGTTCCATCTAGTCAAGGCTATGGTTTTTCCAGTGATCATGTATGGATGTGAGAGTTGGACTATAAAGACAGCTGAGTGCTGAAGAATTGATGCTTTTGAACTGTGGTGTTGGAGAAGACTCTTGAGAGTCCCTTGGACTGCAAGGAGATCCAACTAATCCATTACAAAGGAGATCAGTCCTGGGTGTTCATTGGAATAACTGATGTTGAAGCTGAAACTCCAATACTTTGGCCACCTGATGGGAAGAGCTGACTCCTTTGAAGTGCCCCTGATGCTGGGAAAGATTGAGGGCATGAGGAGAAGGGGACAACAGAGGATGAGATGGTTGGATGTCATCACCAACTCCATGGACATAGGTTTGGGTGGACTCTGGTGGTTGGTGATGGACAGGGAGACCTGGCATGCTGAGGTTCATGGGGTTGCAAAGAGCCAGACATGACTGAGCGACCGAACTGTACTGAACTGAACCCACTCCAGTATCCTGCCTGGGTAAATCCATGCACAGAAGAGTCTGGTGGGCTACAGTCCATGGTATCCAAGAGTTGGACACGACTGAGATACACACATCTTAGTTGTATGACCTGTATTCATCTGTTCTAAACTACTCCACAAATTGTTTTCATTATTTCTGGCTCCTTTCTTTGTCACACATCCTCAGTTGTTGGCTTCTTTATAGTTTTCCTTTTGTCTTTTATCTTCCCATATTTAAAGTTTATTCAATGGTTATAAAGAGAGGTTGGTACACATAAAGCACTCAAGAGTTATCTGTTTTCTGCATGAGTACATGAGTTGTTATTCATGAACTTAGTGAAAGAAGTTATGCTGAACAACTCTTGAAATTATTCCAAAAGCAATATTTCAATACTATAGAAGTCAAGTTAAACAAAAGACTCCAACAGGATAGAGGGTTATATTCATGGACAAAATTCAAGAACAGATAGCAAACATCACAAGTCTAGGATGGAGGAAAATTAAACTGATGATATGGGAATAAATATTATTCCTATATAAATATTTAACAAGTATTCATAAATATTCTTTGGTAGTCTGTTATGTGGCGGATCACACGCACACAAGTCAACACCCACTACTACTGAAAATACAGGAACAACTAAAAATGAATTCATTTAAGCTATGTAGGAATATATTATTTTACTATATTAGCAAAAGGTAGGAAAAAAAAACAAATGTTTTTGTTTCTTGGTTTCTTTGACTTTATTTTTTTAGAAGACTGTACGAAACATTTCAAAGTGGCATTTTAAATAATAACAAAAACCAAAAAAATGGAAACCAAAATATGGAGAATTTAAAAATAAGTTTTTTAGCCTATTGGCTCTTTTCAGAATTTTTAATTTTAGAAGATTATATCTTGACCATATGAGGTGAAGTGATCTTTCTTTGCTTGATGAAAACCAAAATAGTGAACTTTATTTACTTTTAAAAAATCAAGAGAATTTGATGAAAGGCTAACGTCTCTGCATGATGAATATTCCCAACAATCCAAAAATAAAAGAGAAATTCCCAAATCTAATAAAAGGTATCAATGAAAATATCAAAGTCAATATTACTCCCTACAGGATCACAAACAAGACAGGTGCTTCTATTCACTACTTCTATTCACTGTCCTAATGGAGGGCCTCAGATCAAACCAGGGAAGGAAATAAGATATATTAAGTTTGAAAAGGAGAATCAGTGGCAGATTCATTTTGATATTTGGCAAAACTAATACAGTTATGTAAAGTTTAAAAATAAAATAAAATTAAAAAAAATAAAGAAGGGAAAATAAAAAATAAAAAATTTTTTTAAAAAAAGAAAAGGAGAATCAGAACTATTTTAATTTACAGATCATAAGTTTATACATGTAGAAAATACAAAGTACCTCTAAACAAGCTGTTTAAGAGCTAGAACCTATTAGTGCATTGATATAGTCACCAAACACAAAAATCAATTTTATTTCTAGATTATAGCAAAAGCATTAGAAAATGCAATTTAAATGTCATTTATCAAATGCTTGGGAACTAATTTAATATAAGGTATTTAAGACCTCTTCTTGATTCCTCTCCAATAACTCTAGAATAGTTTTGATTTGAAGAGATAAAAATCACATAGGAGATGAGAAATGTCCTCACTTCTGAGCTCTGGGGTAACTAACATAAATCATGGCCTGGTACTCAGTGGTGACCAGTCCTTGCCACCTACAGACACTAATGTCAGGAAAGACCATTTCCTGAGGCTGCTCAATGAAATAGTGCTTTCAAAACCCCAAACAAGAGGTTGGTACCATATGTTTGGCTGTTGAACTAAATCTGTTCTCATATTGACAGGTATCCTAGCTCTGTTCTGGCTATTTCAGGGCATAATTAATTCCCTGTATCCACATTTTTCTTAACCCAGTTAATCCTAGCTCTGGATTTGATGCTGGGCATTTAGGTCAATTAAGGTAAAAAAAGTTATACGAAATAATCGATAAAATTGTTATAAGTAGCCCTGCTTCCCAGGTGGCTCAGTGGTAGAGAGTCTGCCTGCCAACCAGGTGGACGATTTTTATTTACACATCATACGTTTGTACATGTAGAAAATACCCCTGCATTAGGAAGATCCCCTAGAGAAGGGAGGGGCAACCGACTCTGGGGCTCTTGCCTGGGAAATCCCATGGACAGAGGAGCCTGGCGGGCTACAGTCCATGGGGTCGTGAAGAGTTGGACATGACAGAGACTAAACAACAGCAACAATGCAAGTCCTCTACAAAAATCTTAACATTAACAAAAGAAATTAGAGAGGACCTAAATTAATGAAAGAAATTAGAGAGGACATAAATAAAGAGGTTATGGATCTAAAGACTCCATATGTTAAGATGTCAAATGTCCTAAATGAATTCATAAATTCAACACAATCCCAATCAAATTACCTCAATCTCTTCTGGTAGCAGCTATTCTATACCTTACGTGGAAATGCAAAGACCTAGAATAAGCCTTGAATAAGACAAAGAAAACATGACTTGCATTTCCAGATTTCAAAATGTGTATGAACCCCAGTAATTAAGATAGAATAGTCTGTTGATATGAGGATAAAATAAAGAAGTCAATAAACAGAATCGAGTCCAAAAAGAGTTCATAATACATGTGCCATCAATTTTTTTTTCTCTAAAAGTGCCTATGCAGCTCCACTGGGGGAAAGTTGGTCTTTCTAGGATAATAGCTAGAATAATTGGCTATTTTTATTTTTTGGAAATAGCAGTGTTTTGTAGCTTTCTGTGTATAAGTTCTGTACATGTTTTCTTAGATTTATGCCTAAGGATTTAGGGTCTTTCTTGAGCCATTGTAAATAGTATTATATTTTTAATTTAGGTATCCACATGTTTACTGATAGTATATAAAATGCATTTTATTTTATGTGTTTACCTTATATATCCTGAGACCTTCTGAACCCACTTAATAGTTGTAGGAGTTTTGGAGGGCATATTCTTTGGGATTTTCTACATAGATAGAAAATAGTGGTGATTTGACTGCCTTTCTGGCTTAAAAGATTGTTTATATATTTATTTGCTTTACTGCACTGGCTGCAACGTCCAGCACTTGCTGAAGGCGAGTGATTAAAGTGGATGTTCTCCCTTTGTTTCCTTCCTTAGGGAGAAGTATAGTCTTTTACCAATAAACATGCTAAGAGCTGTTGAGGAACTTCTCCATTATTCTGTGTTTCTTAGAGTTTCCACTATGGTTGACTATTGGATTTTGGCAAATGCTTTTTCTACAGATTGCTGCTGCTGAACTAGCTCATCTTATTGTTGACTCATAACTCCTCTACTTCCCATTAGATGTCCTCCTCATCTTCTTTGTCTTGGGCCAAGTATGTGTGTAGCATGATAGCAAATGACACCCACTTCTCTTCAAGGTCACCTAGTATTGTGAGACTGAAGGAGGTGAGGGACAGACAAGTCTGTGGGTTCCTGTTGTCCTCATAGTTCAAGTGTGACTTTGTCTGTCACAGTTTGTCCATGCTTTTGTCCCCATCAGACTTTCCTTTACAAATGTTACCCTCAGTTCAGTTTTGTTCAGTTCAGTTGCTCAGTTGTGTGCGACTCTTTGCGACCCCATGGACCACAGCACACCAGGTCTCCGTGTCCATCACCAACTCCCAGAGTTTACTCAAACTCACATTCATTGAGTCAGTGATACCATCCAACCATCTCATCCTCTTTCATCCCCTTCTCCTTCCACCTTCAATCTTTCCCAGTTTCAGAGTCTTTTCCAATGAGTCAGTTCTTCGCACCATGTGGCCAAAGTATTGGAATTTCAGCTTCAGCATCAGTCCTTCCAATGAATATTCAGGACTGATTTCCTTTAGGATGGACTGGTTGAATCTCCTTGCAGTCCAAGTGACTCTCAAGAGTCTTATCCAACACCACAGTTTAAAAGCATCAGTGTTACTCTAAGCTGACTTAAAGTGAATTCAGGCTCAACACCAGATATAAAGATAACAACTTTGTACAGACTCGTCCACCAGCTCTAGCCATTGCCTGAGTTCTAATCCCTAGAACTAATCTCTTATTCTACATCACCTATGGTTCTGCTTTTCTGATTGTGCCCTGACACAAAGTCTAAGAGGAAATGATTAAGGAATTAGTTTCGATGGTGATTCCACACAACTATACTCAGTTTTGTGATGAAGTAAAACTGCCAGTTTAAAATATTATGGGGCACATTTTCAAATTTAGACAACTTTATACATGTTCTGTACAGTTGATTTAAAGTCAAAAATTCAAGTGGAGAATATATTAGTAGAAAATTACTCTGGACACCTGTTTCCAAATAACGTAGAAGGTGCCTTTAACTAGAACTAAATCTTCTGATCCAGACCACAACTTAAATAACCACAGGACTATCATTTCTTGTCTGGGGTCTGCGGGTGTGCATTTCAGCTGGGGTCCTGCAACAGGGGGCTCTCTCTTACTAAGCTCCGGGGTTTTTGTACAGCTTTTCCTATTACTTCAAGCACTGTGAGTCACGGAGAGCACAGAAGTACTTTGCAGAGTCTTCCAGTTGTAAGGCTGAAATGGTGAGGCTGATGGATTTATCTGCTTTCTTAAAGTTTACAGAGTAGCGGTCTTTCCTTGCATTTGTCACTTCTGAACCCTGGTGAATAACGTAAGTCATCTGTCCACTGGGAAGTTGCTTGTACCAGTAAAGGTAGTAAGCACTCCAACTTGTTTCATACCGACAGTTCAGGGTGACTGACTGCCCCACTTGGCTGGATACATCTGACTGGTCTTGAGTAACTTTCTGGGCCACACCAGATCCTATGGGGGAAAAAATCAGAAAACAAAGATGAAGCAGTGAATAAAATAGTGTAGGAGTTATTTAGGATCCAAAGACAAAAAATTGAAATCCTAAGATGCCTGCTTTTCTCCAGTCCTCCTTTCCTCCCGAAGTCCCTGTGAAGCTCCATGTGCCTGTGTGCAGGCCTTTCACCCTGAACATTCGCACCCACGTTTGGAAGCATCCCTACCAAAGAAGGCGATGGCCATGAACACCCAGAGCAGACTGGAGAGCGGCATGAGGCATGGATTTCCCTGCACAAATGTGCTTAGTTCTGCCTCAAGCTGAGAGTTCAGTGTCTTTCAGTGCCTGGCAGCTCATATACATACTACCCGGTACCTGTGTGACTCCCCGCAACAGGAAGTGGGGGTTGTCATGTTCATAGACCACGTGGTCTGTGCATGCATGAGAAAAAGTCTGGCTCACCACAAACCTTTACTTTGTCTGCTTGTCTTTCCCTGGTCACTAAATTAGGCAGATCGTGAAAGAAGGCATGAAAAAAGCAATCAGTATTAAAATTTGAGCAGAGGAGAACTGAATATTAAACAAGTTGACGTACACTGATAATTATTCAGCAAAATAGTTTTGCCATCCTGTTTAAGATATAATTTACTATATCTTATGAAACTTTCTGTAATCTACTAACAGGTCGTTCATTTAGCCTATTCTTACTTTTCTCCATCCAGAATGTAATGACTCTTTTAAAAAACTTGCAGATCTTAGGCTTCTTGGTGAGTGGAAATTTTATTCAAAATCATTAACATATCTCTGTCTTTGTATTGAGTTTTGTGACTCTATTTAGGTTTTTCAATAAATAAAATTACTTCACCATGAAATGACAAAAAAAAAAAAAATCAGTTCATCTGACTTTCAGCATCTATTCAGTTTTAAATTTTGAATGAAATTGTACAGGAATAAAATATTCTTTTGAAATTTGAAATTGAGTCTTATTTATTAGACTTTGAGGAAGATCAGGATATTCAGTCCTGTTCCTTCCACAAGTAGAATTGCATTTATTAGACCATGTGTCCTGGAATTGTCCTGATGTCACATTTTCTATGTCATTGGTCCCAAGTGTTCAGTCTCACTTGTTAGTGGCTCATTATTTTTCTCTTTGTAAAATAAATTAAAAGATAAGTATGCCAGATCTGTGTGACATAATGCTGTAATGTTCTCCTACAAAACTTGGTATCTACAGGTTTTAAACACTTTTTTTGTTGTTGTTCAGTCACTAAGTCATGTCCAAACTTTGTGACCCCATGGACTGCAGCACCCCAGGCTACACTGTACCTCAATATCTCCCAAAGTTGCTCTAATTCATGTGCATTGTGTCAGTGATGCTATCTAACTACCTCATCCTTTGCTGTACCTTTCTCCTCCTGCCCTCAATCTTTCCCAGCATCAGAGTTTTTACAATGAGTCGGGTCTTCACATCAGGTGGCCAAAGTATTGGAGCTTCAGCTTCAGCATCAGTCCCTCCAGTGAATATTCAAGGTTGATTCTATTAGGACTGACTGGTTTGTCCTCCTTGCAGCCCAAGGGACTCTCAAGAGCTTTATCCAGCACCACAGTTCAAAGGCACCAATTCTTCACCATTCAACCTTATTTATGTTCCAATTCTCACACCACACATGACAATTGGAAAAACCATAGCTTTCATTATACAGACCTTTGTCAGCAAAGTGATGTGTCTGCTTTTTAATATGCCATCTTAAGCTTCTCGGGGGCACAAGTGTTTAAGAACATGCCTGCAAACTCAGGAGACATAAGAGATGTGGGTTTGATCCCTGGGTCAGGAAGATCCCCTGGAGGAGGGCATGGCAACCCACTCCAATATTCTTGCCTGGAAAATCTCATGAACACAGGAGACTGGAGGGCTACGGTTCATAGGGATGCAGAGCCGGACACGACTGAAGCGACTTAGCCCACCTTCTGGTTTGTCATATCTTTTCTTCCAAGGAGCAAGCATCTTTTAATTTCATGGCTTCAGTCACCATTCATAGGGATTTTGGAGCCCAAGAAAGTAAAATCTATCATTACTTCTATTTTTCCCCTTCTATTTGCCATGAAGTGATGGGATCTGATGCCATGATCTTAGATTTCTGAATGTTGAGTTTCAAGCCAGTTTTTTCACTCTCCTCTTTCACACTCATCAAGAGGCCCTTTAGTTCCTCTTCACTTTCTCCCATTAGAGTGGTATCATCTGCATATCCAAGGTTTTTGATATTTCTCCCAGCAATTTTGATTCCAGCTTGTGATTCATCCAGCCTGGCATTTCGCATGTTATACTCTGCATATAAGTTAAATAAGAGGACTGACAATACAGCTTTGACGTACTCCTTTCCCAATTTGGAACCAGTCGGTTGTTCCATGTCCAGACCTAACTGTTGCTTCTTGACCTGCATACAGGTTTCTCAGGAAACAAGTAAGGTGGGCTGGTATTTTCATCTCCTTAAGAATTTTCCAATTTGTTGTTATACACACAAAATTTTTAGTGTAGTAAATGAAACAGATGTTTTTCTGGAATTCCTTTGCTTTCTCCATGATCCCATGAATGTTGGTAATTTGATCTCTGGTTTCTCTGCCTCTTTGAAACCCAGTTTGTATATCTGGAATTTCTTGGTTCATGTACTGCTGAAGGCTAGCTGAAGGATTTTAAACATAATCTTACTAGCATGTGAAATGAGCACAATTGTGTAATAATTTGAACAATCTTTGTTATTACCCTTCTTGGGACTGAAATGAATACTGACCTTTTCCAATCCTGTTCAAACACTTAGTATATGTCAATACCACAGAACTTAATGAGTGAAGTTTTGTATACTGTACATGATCATGAAGTATGTATCTCTCAATCTTCCACTTGGTTTCATCATTTTAATAGATAAATTCATTTAAAAGAACCAAAAGCAAACAAACAAGTAGAAAAGGAAGTATAGACACAGTCTTCAAGACAGTGCCAGTTCTTAGAATTTAAGTTCAAAAGAACTCATTAATGAGTGATGCAGGGAGGAGAGTTTATATGAAGTTGAACCATCTATTCTTCTGTCCCTTATGAACTCTGAGTGACAGGCAGCTGATGTCCTGGTTTCTAATTATTTACAAGGAAGCAGGGGAGACCACAAATGCCCAGAGCAGTCTGGGGAACAGCAAGATAATACATATATCTGTCAGTATATTACATTTATCACATGTTTTATATCCACCTTTTTATGCATAGTTGTGAAATTGATCACATTTGTAAATTCTTATTACCACCACTAAAATTAAGGTACAGAACCATTACACCACCCTAAAGAACTTGCTTTGCCAACCATCCCCACCTCTGCAACCCTTGAAAACAGCTGATGCCTTGGTTTCCAGTTATTTGTAACTAGGCAGAAGAGACCACAAAGGCCCACAACAGCCTGGGGAGCAGCTTGATATTCTAAAATATATATGCTAATATAATAATTACATATACATACCAGGAAATTTATATTGCCAAAATTTTATTAAAATACAGATTGCGATCTGATACCTCAGTTTTATATGCACTCTGGTTTTGATGCATAGCTCTGCAAAACTTTATCACATGTATAGGCTCTTGTTACCACCATTAAAATCATGACATAGAATTGTTCCATCTCTCTAAAGAAACCCTCTTGGCACACCCTCCTGAGACCTGCAATTCTTTACAATCCAGGTCACTACTGATCTCCTTTCATCTCTGTATTTTATCCTGTTGAGACTGTTGAATAAGTAAATCACACTATGTATACAATCATAATAATCCAGTAAGTGTAATCATACACCATGTAGCCTCTGAGATTGATTGTTTTTTACTCAGCGTAACATCCTGAGATCCATCTGCTGCTGCTGCTAGGTCACTTCAGTCCTGTCCGACTCTGTGCGACCCCATAGACGGCAGCCCACCAGGCTCCCCTTCCCTGGGATTCTCCAGGCAAGAACACTGGAGTGGGTTGCCATTTCCTTCTCCAGTGCATGAAAGTGAAAATTGAAAGTGAAGTCGTTCAGTCGAGTCTGACATTTTGCGACCCCGTGAACTGCAGCCCACCAGGCTCCTCCATCCATGGGATTTTCCAGGCAAGAGTACTGGAGTGGGGTGCCATCGCCTTCTCCATATATGCAATCTTCTCCATTGCATATATCAATAATTTTTACCTTTTAATCACTACAGACTGTCCCCAACTTAATTTAGGATAATTCAATTTAGGATTTTTGACTTTATAGTAGTGACAAAATGGTATGAATTCAGTAGAAACCATACTTGGAATATTTAAGTTTTATCTTTTCCTGGGCTAGCAACATGCAGTATTATGTTTCCTGGTGATTCGGGGCAGCAGCAGTGAGCTGAGCTCCTGGCCAGCCTCAAAATCATGAGTGTAAACAACCAACACATTTACAGCCATTTCATACCCATATAACCATTCTGATTTTCACTTTCAGTACAGTACTCAACACATTCATAAGATTTTCAAGTGAGACAATTTCTTCCCAATTGTAAGCTAATGTAAGTATTGGCCACATTTAAGGGAAGCTACCGCTTCCCTGATAGCTGAGTTGGTAAAGAATTTGCTGCAAAGCAGGAAACCCTGGTTTGATTCTTGGGTTAGAAAGTTCCCCCAAAGAAGGGATAGGTTATCCACTCCAGTATTCTTGGGTTTCTCTTGTGGCTCAGCTGGTTAAGAATCCACCTGCAATGCAGGAGACCTGTGTTTGATCCCTGGATTGGGAAGATGCCCTGGAGAAGGGAAAAGCTACCCAGTCCATTAGTCTGTCCTGGAGAATTCCATAGACAGTCCACAGGGTCGCAAAGAGTTGGACATGCCTGAGCGACTTTCACTTTCAAGGAAAGCTAGGTTAAATATATTATTAGATGGGTTATCATTTTTAAAGTTTTAATTTATTTTTATTGAAGTATAGTTTCTGCAGTGCAGCAAAGAAAATCTGTTATACATGTATACATTTATCTCCATTCTTTTTTAGATTTCCATCCCATATTAAGTGAACTTTTGACTTCCTATTGTTTCAACTTAAAATGACATTGCAAAATAACCCTATTGAAGTTGATAAAGATGTACAAATAGTATTTCATTGTGTAAATGTACTACAGGATATTTACCTGTTTATTCAGTGAAGCTCACTGGTTAATTTCTAGTACTAATGTACATATTTTTGTGTGAACATAAAGTTTTCCTTTCTCAAGCATAAATACCCAGGAGTGTGATTGCTGGGTTGTTCAGTAAGTGAATATTTAAGTTTATGTGAAACTCTTGGATTGTTTTCTAGAATGACTGGGCCATTCACCCACCAGCAATGCATGAGTGATTCAATTCTCTGCTTCCTTGCTAGAACTCAGTATTGTCAGTAATTTTCATTTTAGCCCTTATGATAGATGTGAAGTGGTTTCTCTTTGTAATTTTAATTTGGATTTTCCTAACTTAGATAGCATATTCAAAAGCAGAGACATTACTTTGCCAACAAAGGTCTGTCTAGTCAAGGCTATGGTTTTGCCTGCGGTCGTGTATGGATGTGAAAGTTGGACTGTGAAGAAGGCTGAGCGCCGAAGAATTGATGCTTTTGAACTGTGGTGTTGGAGAAGACTCTTGAGAGTCCCTTGGACTGCAAGGAGATCCAGCCAGTCCATTCTGAAGGGGATCAGCCCTGGGATTTCTTTGGGAGGAATGATGCTAAAGCTGAAACTCCAATAGTTTGGCCACCTCATGTGAAGAGTTGAGTCATTGGAAAAGACTCTGATGCTGGGAGGGATTGGGGGCAGGAGGAGAAGGGGATGACAGAGGATGAGATGGCTGGATGGCATCACTGACTCGATGGACGTTGAGTCTCGGTGAACTCCGGGAGTTGGTGATGGACAAGGAGGCCTGGTGTGCTGCGATTCATGGGGTCACAAAGAGTCGGACACGACTGAGCAACTGAACTGAACTGAATATAATTTTAGGGGTCTATTCCTTGGATTTTATACATAGATAATCATGTTACCAGCAAATGGTGTCAGTTTTACTTTTTCTTTCCACTCTATTAGGTTGTTACATCTACTTTCTTTATTGCACTGGCTCCAACATCTAGCCCTGTACGGAAGGAGAGACGAGAATGGACACTGGTTTTGTTCTCTTTATTAAAGAAAATCATAGTCTTTTACTAGTAAGAATACCATTAGCTATTGAGGAGATTCCCCACTCTTCTTGTGTTGCTCAGAGTTTTCACCATAACTGACTACTGAATTTTTGCAAATCCTTTTTTTATGACTAGATTAATATGATGATATGACTTTTCTTTTCTACCCTGTTAACATGGTGAATTCCATCCATTGATTTTCAATATTAAAATGTCTTGCACCCTTGCACTTGCACTTTTCACTTTCATGCATTGGAGAAGGAAATGGCAACCCACTCCAGTGTTCTTGCCTAGAGAATCTCAGGGACAGAGGAGCCTAGTGGGCTGCTGTCTATGGGGTCGCACAGAGTCGGACACGACTGAAGCGACTTAGCACCAGCAGCAGCAGCAGCACCCTTGAAAGAAATTACATTTGTGCTCAGTATGTTATTCATTTTATATATCCATGAATTTTACTTGCTAAAATATTTTCAGAAATTTGTGTCTATCTTCAAGATAAAATATATTTCCCTGTAGTTTTTGGTTCTTTATGGTCTTTGTCTGATTTGGGTATCAGGGTAATATTAGCCTCATAAAATGAGTGAAGAACTATTTTCTTTATATTTTCTGCAAGAAATTGTGTATGAGTCAATGTTTGACAGAATTCTTCAGTGACACAGAGTCTGGGGATTTTTTTAAATTAAAACTTAAATTTCTTCATAGACATCATGACTTCAGCTTTCTCTGGCCCCTGCTCTGAGGAGAGATGAGGAGGAGCGACCGCTGGAGCCCACAGTGAGGTTTGGGGACAGACAACAGGTGCTTCCAGAGCACTGTGCCCGGCGCAGAAGTAGGTTCCTGCATATGAGAGCTGGGCAGCCATGAGGTGCAGGGAGCTGTGCTGTTTGGACTCTCCAAGCCGACCTGTCAGTCTCTGCTCCGTCTTCACTTCTCCACCCTTAGCTAATATCATCAAGAGGGCAGGACTGCCCCCAGGGCTCTGCTTATACCACTGTAAGTTGTAAAATGTGCTTGAGGAATTGCAGTATGTGGTGAAGTTCTCCCCTTCTTGCAGAAGCAAGAATTCAGAAAAATGCTTTATCTGTTGTCCATTCATTTCTGTTCAGAAAAGCAATGAGAAGTAACAGAGAAAGTCTAATTAGATGTATGTTCTCTCAGCTATAATGGTCTCTTTCATTCTTCTTGTGTATTTTCTCCTTCGTTCCACATCTCCTTCCCCAACTCCCTCTGTCTCCCTCCCACATTGCTGAGTGAGCAGTAACTACCCCTGCTCCGTGTGCTCTGCTCAGCTGCTCAGTCATGTCTGACTCTTGTGGCCCTAGACACTAGAGCCTGCCAGGCTCCTCTGTCCATGGGATTTCCAGGCAAGAATACTAGAGTGGCATGCCATGCCCTCCTCCAGGAGATCTTCCCAACACAGGGATTGAGCCAGAGTCTCCTGCATCTCCCACATTACAGGTGGACTCTTTACACATCTGAGCCACCAGATCATTTAAGGCAGATCTCATCTAATGTGTGTTGAATGAGCAGGTTATTACCCCATCCATCATAAAATGTCATATTTGTAAAATTAAAAAATAAATTGCTGTTACTTCTTTTTACTGATAAAGGTAGAGTTGACCTTCCAACTAGAAAACTGGACAAAATATATGAAACAAGTTGTGGATCTTGGACATCAGGTGGCACAGAGATAAGGAAAACAGGTGAGATGAGCCAGGACATGGCCCAGCTCTCTTCACGGAGGGAGCTTCTAGGCACCAGTGCATGAGGGATTTAACAAAAATGGCCCAGCTGTCTCACTGGGAGATGGAATAATATTTGGGGGATCCTGAGGAACCTAGACATTTGTGGACCAGTGTACCAGAGAGGAGGGATGTGGGCAAAAGAGAGAGAGGGAGAGAGATGAGGGCAAAGAGGTGGGGGGAGGCATCACTGTGAATCTTGGACTGAGTACTGATCTGTAAGTAAAGAGAGAAGACTCCATGAGTTTGGTAAACCTCCCTGAAGGGGCCTCCTCTAGGGCCCTGGACCCTACTTGGATGACAAGCCACCTTACACCTCTAGCCTCATGAGACCTTACTTAGGTAACCTGGTTCTTGAAACGTCTTTTTACCTCTCATCGCATTCTTGCTTTAATTCAACTAAGTATCTTTTTTAGAATGTCAGGTTTAGATGGTTAGTATGTTAGCCGGGCACTCTTCATTCCTGAGGCGTGTGTGGCATCGATCTGTCTTCTGTTTGTTTGTTTGTTTTCTTAGGGATTCAGGGATCTCAATGGAAAGAGCTGTTGGCTCAGTGTCTGTTAGCCTGTTTGCATAGTTTCTTGTGCAATTATTTGTGCCAGTGAAGTGAACCCAGCAGAAGATTTAATGGGGTCATTTCATAGCTTGTTCTTTTCTCCAGGATAGGGTTTATTTTATGCATAGTCTGAATATATTATGGTAAGAATTGTTGCCATTGTTCTTTGCTGACTTAAACCATTTTAAGGCATGGGAACGTGTGGCTGCAGACAGCTGTGAGGTTGCCTTACACGGGCACTCAGGGCAGCGTTGTCAATCCAGTAACAATGGCTGTGACTAAGTCAGTTGAACTCAGGAATAGTCTTCTTCAAATGTGCCTTTTTCACCTACAGAGATTTTCTCACCAGTTAAAATGAACTTTGTTATTTCTTACCAAAGCTGGGATCATTTTTAATGCACATCTGTTTGCTGAGCTCTTCTTTTTGTTTGTTTTTTGTCTGTGCCAGGTCTTAGTTTAGGCTTGTGGGATCTAGTTCCCTGACCAGGGATCGAACCTGGGCCTCCTGCAATGTGAGTGCAGAGTCCTACTCATTGAACCAACCCTCCACCTAAAATTAGAATCTTGAGTTGAAGTTATCATGTTGGCAGGACTCTCTGGCTTAGAGAATCACCTAGAATTACCTAGATTCTCTTAAACTCTTGTGCATTTTAGTAATCCCTAGCTTCCAGCATTCATTCTGGAAATTTACAGGGTTGTCTGCAATGTGGAAACCAAAATCAAATACAATTCCTATCTCAAATTGCTTTCAGTTGATTGAGAAGCAGGTAAGCAAAAAAAAAAAAAAAAAAAATCCTATGCCCCACTCTGTACTCCCACTAGCCTGAACCCCAATACATGAAATGAGGAATCAGACTGAAAGTAGAGAGCTGATACAGTTACCACCAGGGGAATAAAACCTGCTGCTGCTGCTAAATCGCTTCAGTCATGTCTGACTCTGTGCGACCCCATAAAGGCAGCCCACCAGGCTCCCCTGTCCCTGGGATTCTCCAGGCAAGAACACTGGAGTGAATTTCCATTTCCTTCTCCAATGCATGAAAGTGAAAAGTGAAAGTGAAAGTGAAAAGTGAAAGTGAAGCCGCTCAGTCGTGTCCAACTCCTAGTGACCCCATGGACTGCAGCCTACCAGGCTCCTCTGTCCACGGGATTTTCCAGGCAAGAGTACTGGAGTGGGGTGCCATTGCCTTCTCCTAAAACCTGCTAGAATACTTTTTTTCTCCACCGTTAAAATTTATTTTTGTTCTTTCATCTCCCTCTTCATTTCTGTGGCCTCTTTATTAAGCTATTGAGCCCCAGTGCTCAGGTGGCCAGCACCTAGTGTGAAGGACTCTAGGATGTCAGGGAGGAAGGCAGTGCTTACCTTCAGGTGGGTGTCTAGATTCACCCTAAGTGATGATGGTGAGTACATCTGCCAAGACCATAAAACTACTATAACTATTAAACTCTGCATTTAAGTAGTTGTGTCTATAAATTGGGTTTCCCCAGTAGCTCAGCAGTAGCTCAGAATCTGCCTGCCAATTGAGGAGATGAGGGTTCAATCCCTGGGTCAGGAAGATCCCCTGGAGGAGAAAACAGCAACCCACTCCAGTATTCTGCCTGGAAAATTCCATGGACAGAGGAGCCTGGTGGGCTACAGTCCACAGGATTGCAAGGAATTGGATGCCACTTAGCAACTGAGCACCAGACACAATACACACATGCCTATAAATTATGAAATGACAATGATTCCGTATCCTGGCCACATTTCACAGATTGCCCAGCAGTAAAACATACATCTCTTCCCACCTGCCGTGCCCACCACTGTCCTTCCAGAAAGTCTGCTCCCGGAAGGTGCAGGCAGGAGTTCAGCCTGAAAAGATGAGGGGACACTCTGTGCAATGAGCGCAATTGTAGCAAAGACACAGAGAGTGACCAAAGTGGCTCCGCATTCCTGCTTATGAGCAGAGGAGTGTGGAGATGTTCCTGCTTGGTGAGTGGGTGGTAATTTCTCCTAGTCTCTTGAGCAGGTGAAAAGCCCACTCCACTGCCGAGATAGCTTATTGTAAGGGTACATAAATACTTCTCCCACGTGTCTGAAATATGACTGACTGATGAATTAATTTCCCCTGCTTTTGCTGTTGTTCAGTCCCTAGATCATGTCTGACTCTTTACGACCCCAGGAACTGCAGCACGTCTGGCTTCCCTGTCCTTCACCATCTCCCAGAGTTTGCAAAAGGGATGGAAAAGTCAAGGAAAGAGAGAATAAAGCTCCAGTCACTGAAGATGGAGTGTCTGCAGGTGAAACTCAGCAGGATACACAATCATGGCCTGAATTTTAAAAACCAGAGACTAGCTTCCTGGTCACACAGTCATCCATCAACAATGTGCCCTGGAAGTTTCCTTAACACATTGTGAAATATTTCAGCATATATAATCTGAATTGTCATTGAAGAGTTAATGTCACTTTAAGGGATTCTATCTAGGGGGATGTCGATGGGCTGAAAACAGGCATTTCTGGAGAAAAGTTCTTAGGTTCCTTTTTGCACTGTCCCACTCCAGATTCCTCTCTGTAGGGCAATCCAAGAATTCCTAGGTCCTTGGCTCTGAGGAGCAGACCTGGAAGTGCTTTGACAATACCTCTAGCATAGCACACTGGAGAGAGAAACAACAACCCCTTGCAGGGCTGCCCACAGCCAGAGCCCCATCTGTACTCTGGGTTTGTGCTCAGCTCCCCCGCAGCCCTCTCTCACTGTGTCACTCAGAGCACAGTAGTACACAGCCGAGTCTGATGCTTGCACTGTCTGTTTCTGCAGGTGGAAGGAACTGTCACGCTTAACAAGAGTGGCCTGAAAACCTTCATGCTCTACCTTCTTGTCTGCTGTTAAGCCCTTCAGGAGGAGTTGAGGAGCTTTGTTGAGATGCTGGACATACCAGAAAAGATAGGGAACCAAACTAGCAGTCTGGTAAGTGCAGTTCAGGGTCATGAGAGCCCCCTCTGAGACAATCACTGGGCCTTCTGTCTGGTGCACTGAGTCACCATTGGTCCTTCCTGGAAGAGAATCACTTTGTTATGGTAGGAATGTACAGGAGGAGTTTTCAGAGAATAAAAATACAACTTACCTATAGTTATAAGAAAGTGATAAATCATTAACATTTGGAATAAAATGTTACTTACTGAATATTAAGAGGATCAGAAGAACTGAGTGAGTGACAGAATGCATGTTCGCAAATGAAAACGATCCTTGTTCCCTGGAACACACCAGTCTAACAAATCTAGTCTTCATCTGGATGCTACAGAAGCTCCTCGCTCAGAAACTGAGAGCCCCTTTCTGTACTGCAGCAATATTCTCTCTTGTGGCTACAAAGCAGGCAAGTGAAACCAGCTCCTGAATACAATGAGCAACCGCATCTAAAGGAAGCCCCACCCTCTGGTGGTGATCGTGAAAATTGCATCACATTGCGGTCTGCCCTATTCCTCCTGATAATAGCTTGTGGGGTACATACAGGAGAAGGGGACAGGACCCTAAGAAAAGAGTCCTAAACATAAGCGTGCTTAGGGAAATATTCTATTATTACTTCCATAATTTTTTGCATGGTACAGGTATCTCTAGCTTCGCAAGAAAACCCAGTTACAATTTCTAGATGGAATAGTCAGAGGTTTCTTCCTTGCATATGCCTCCAAGATTCCCATGGGACAAAGAAGGATCCCTCTGTACGGAAAGTGTTTCCTCCTCTCCTCAAGTTATTTCGTTATTTCCGTGAAGTAGTTATATTCATGTTGACTCTGTCAACATGCTGTGGAGAAAATTTTATCTAAGGCAGGTGAAAAAACAATTTGTAGTTAAATCATAAGGTTATTATCCTTATTTATCATGGAATGACAGATTTGTAAAATACAATAAAAGTAAAATATGTGGCTTCTTTTTCACTGATAATGGTAGAGTTGATCTTCCAATTGGAAAACTATTTTTGGACCTTGAACATCATGTAGCATAGAGATAAGGAAAACAGATGAGATGAGCACTAACATTGCCCAGCTTACTTCATGGAGGCAGCTTCTAGGGACCAGTGCATGAGGGATTTAACAAAAATGGCCCAACTGTCTCACTGGGAGATGGAATAATATTTGGGGGATCCTGAGGAACCTAGACATTTGTGGACCAGTGTACCAGAGAGGAGGGATGTGGGCAAAAGAGAGAGAGGGAGAGAGATGAGGGCAAAGAGGTGGGGGGAGGCATCACTGTGAATCTTGGACTGAGTACTGATCTGTAACTGAAGACAGAAGACTCCATGAGTTTGGTAAACCTCCCTGAAGGGGCCTCCTCTAGGGCCCTGGACCCTACTTGGATGACAAGCCACCTTACACCTCTAGCCTCATGAGACCTTACTTAGGTAACCTGGTTCTTGAAACATCTTTTTACCTCTTGTCGCATTCTTGCTTTAATTCAACTAAGTATCTTTTTTAGAATGTCAGGTTTAGATGGTTAGTATGTTAGCCGGGCACTCTTCATTCCTGAGGCATGTGTGGCATCGATCTGTCTTCTGTTTGTTTGTTTTCTTAGGGATTCAGGGATATCAATGGAAAGAACTGTTGGCTCAGTGTCTGTCAGCCTGTTTGTCTAGTTTCTTGTGCAATTATTTGTGCCAGTGAAGCGAACCCAGCAGAAGATTTAATGGGGTCATCTCATAGCTTGTTCTTTTCTCTGCTGCTGCTGCTGTTAAGTCGTTTCAGTCGTGTCTGACTCTGTGCGACCCCATGGACTGCAGCCTAGCAGGCTTCTCCATCCATCAGATTCTCCAGGCAAGAACACTGGAGTGGGTTGCCATTTCCTTCTCCAGTTCTTTTCTCTAGGATTGGGTTTACTTTATGCAAAGTCTAACTATAATATAGTAAGAGGTCAGAACATTGTTCTTTGGTGACATAAGCCATTTTAAGGCTTGGTGACTTTGTGGCTGCAGACAGCTGTGAGGTTGCCTTATACAGGCGCTCAGTGTTGTCAATCCAGTAACAATGGTTGTGACTAAGTCAGTTGAAAAGAACAGTCTTCTTCAAATGTGCCTTTTTCACCTACTGAGATTATCTCACCAGTTAAAATGAACTTTGTTAGTTCTTACCAAAACTGGGATCATTTAAATGCACATCTGTTTGCTGAGCTGTTCTTTTTGTTTGTTTTTTGTCTGTGCCAGGTCTTAGTTTAGGCTTGTGGGATCTAGTTCCCTGACCAGGGATCGAACCTGGGCCTCCTGCAATGTGAGTGCATAGCCCCAGTAACTGAACCAATGCTCCCCCTAAAATTAGAATCTTGAGTTGAAGTTATCATGCTGGCAGGACTCTCTGGCTCAGCAGATCACCTAGATTCTCTTAAACTCTTGTGCATTTTCAGGAATCCTTAGTCTCCAGCATTCATTCTGGAAATTTGCAGGGTTGTCTACAATGTGGAAACAAAAATCAGACATAATTCCTACCTTAAATTGCTTTCAGTTGATTGAGGAGCAGGTGAGCAAAATAAATAAATTAAAAAAAAAATATATATATATATATATCTCCTATGTCCTATCTGTACTCGCACTAGCCTGGACCCCAATATGTGAAATGAGGTATCAGACTGGAAGTAGAGAGCTGATGCAGTTACCACCAGGGGAATAAAATCTGCTAGAATACTTTATTTCCCCACCGTTAAGATTTATTTTTGTTCTTTCATCTCCCTCTCCATTTCTGTGGCCTCTTTATTAAGCTATTGAGCCCCCATTGCTCAGGTGGCCAGCACCTAGTGTGAAGGACTCCGGATGTCAGGGAGGAAGGCAGTGCTTACCTTCAGGTGGGTGTCCAGATTCACCCTAAGTGATGATGGTGACTACATCTGCCAAGACCATAAAACTACTATAACTATTAAATTCTGCATGTAAGTAGTTGTGCAAATAAATTGGGCTTCCCAGGTGCTAAGTGATAAAGAATCTGCCTGCCAATTGAGGAGATGAGGGTTCAATCCCTGGGTCAGAAAGATCCCCTGGAGAAGGGAATAGCAACCCACTCCAGTATTCTTGCTTGGAAAATTCCATGAACAGAGGAGCCTGGTGGGCTACAGTCCACGGGGTCGCAAAGAGTCAGACACCACTGAGCAACTCACGCACGCCTATAAATTGTGAAATGAAATGATTCAGTATCCTGGCCACATCTCACAGACTGCTCAGCAGTAAAACAGACATCTCTTCCCACCTGCTGTGCCCACCAGTGTCCTTCCAGAAAGTCTGCTCCTCAAAGCTGCAGACAGGAATTCAGCCTGCAGAGATGCAGAGGGGACTCTCTGTGCAATGGGCATGATTGTATCAGGGATGCAGAGCAGTGACCCAAGTGGCTCCACATCCTGCTCATGAGCAGAGGAGTGGGAAGATGTTCCTGCTTTGGGAGTGGGTGATACTTTCTCCTAGTTTCTTGAGCAGGTGAAAAAGCTCACTCTGCTGCCAAGATAGCTTATTGTAAGAGTACATAAACACTTTTTCCCTGTGTCTGAAATATGACTGATTGATGAATTAATTTTCCCTGTTTTTGTTGCTGTTCAGTCCCTAGGTCATGTCTGACTCCTTACGACCCCATGAACTGCTGCACGCCAGGAGTTTTATTCTCTCTTTCCTTGACTTTTCCATATCTTCTGGTTGCTCCAGAAATGCTCTGCCTAAGAAAGTTCCAAAAGGAGAGCTTCCTGACGAGATATTCCTTCTGAAGGGCCCTGTGGATCAGAGCAGCTCACTTTGTAAATATTGCAGGAGTTGTATGTCCTTCCCTGTCCTTTACTGTCTCCCAGAGTTTGCTAAACTCATGTCCATTGAGTCAGTGATGCCATCAAACCATCATCCTCTGTCACCTCCTTATCCTCTTGCCCTCAATCTTTCCCAGCATCAGGGTCTTCTCCAGTGAATCGGTTCTTCACATCAGGTGCCCAAAGTATTGGAACTTCAACTTCAGCATCAGTCCTTCCAATGAATATTCAGGATTGATCTCCTTTAGGATTGACTGGTTTGATCTCCTTGCATTAAGGGACTCTCAAGAGTCTTCTCCAACACCACAGCTAGAAAGCATCAATTCTTTGACACTCAGCCTTCTTTATGGTCCAGCTCTCACATCCATACATGATTACTGGGAAAACCATAGCTCTGACTATATGGACCTTTGTGGGTAAAGTAATGTCTCTGCTTTTTAATATGCTGTCTATGTTGGTCATAGCTTTTCTTCCAAGGAGCAAGAATCTTTTAATTTCATGGCTGCGGTCACCATTTGCAGTGATTTTGAAGCCCAAGATAATTAAATCTGTCACTATTTCCACATTTTCCCCATCTATTTGCCATAAAGTGATGAGACCAGATGATGTAATCTTAGTTTTTTTAATGTTGAGTTTTAATCCAGCTTTTTCACTCTCCTCTTTCACCTGCATCAAGAGGTTCTTTAGTTTCTTTTCACTTTCTGCCATCAGAGTGGAATCATCCGCATACCAATGAGGTTGTTGATATTTCTCCTGGCAATCTTGATTCCAGCTTATGAGTCATCCAGCCCTGCATTTCACATGATGTACTCCACGTATAAGTTAAATAATCAGGGTAATGATATATAACCTTGACGTACTCCTTTCCCAATTTTGAATCAGTCCATTGTTCCATATCCAGTCCTAACTGTTGCTTCTTGTCTTGCATACAGACTTCTTGGGTATCCCCATCTATTTAAGAATTTTCCACAGTTTATTGTGATCCACACAGTCAAAGGCTTTAGTGTAGTCAATGAAGCAGAAGTAGATTTTTTTAAATCGTCTTGCTTTTTCTGTGATCCAGCAGATATTGGATCTGCTCTGGTTCCTCTGCCTTTTCTAAACCCAGCTTCTACAACAGAAATTCTTGATGCAGGTACTGCTGAAGCCTAGCTTGAATGATTTTGAGCATAATCTTGCTAACATGTGAAATGAGTGCAACTGTAAGGTAATTTGAACATTCTTTGCCATTCATTTCCCTGAGATGAGGTTACTAACAAAGAGAATATCCTGTACCCAGTTTGAATAAAAACAATACACACAACACCTTTCTATATTTACAGAGTGGGCTGCTCTGATCCACAGGGCCCTTGACAGAAGGAATATCTTGTCAGAAACTCTCCTCTTGGAACTTACTTAGGCAGCAGCACTTCTGGAGCAACCAGAAGGAATGGAAAAGTCAAGGAAAGAGAAAATAAAGCTCCAGTCACTGAAGATGGAGTGTCTGAAGGTGCAACTCAGCAGGATACACAATCTTGGCCTGAATTTTAAAAACCAGAGACTAGCCTCTAGATCACATAGTCATCCATCAACAATGTGCCCTGGAATTTTCCTTAACACATTGTGAAATATTTCAGCATATATAATCTGAATTGTCATTAAAGAGTTAATGTCACTTTAAGGGATTCTATGCCATCTGGCGAAATGTGGATGGGCTGATAACAGGCATTTCTGGAGAAGAGCGCTTAGGTTCCTCTTTACACTGTCCTGCCCCAGATTCCTCTGTAGGGCAATCCAAGAATTCCAAGGTCCTTGGCTCTGAGTATCAGAGCTGGAAGTGCTTTGACAGTACCTCTGGAGAGAGAAACAACACCCCTTGCAGGGCTGCCCACAGCCAGAGCCCCATCTGCACTCTGGGTTTGTGTTCAGCTCCCCCACAGCCCTCTCTCACTGTGTCACTCAGAGCACAGTAGTACACAGCTGAGTCTGATGCTTGCACTGCCCGTTTCTGCAAGTGGAAGGAACTGTCACGCTTAACAAGAGTGGCCTGAAAACCTTCATGTTCTACCTTCTTGTCTGCTGTTAAGCCCTTCAGGAGGAGTTGAGGAGCTTTGTTGAGATGCTGGATATACCAGAAAAGATAGGCAGCAAAATCAGCAGTCTGGTAAGTGCAGTTCAGGGTCATGAGAGCCCCCTCTGAGACAGTCACTGGGCCTTCTGTCTGGTTCACTGAGTCACCATTGGTCCCTCCTGGAAGAGAATCACTTTGTTATGGTACAAATGTACAGGAGAGGAGTTTTCACTCAGAAAAGAAAAACACAACTTACCCATAATTATAAGAGACTGAAAAATCATTAACATTTGGAATAAAATTTTACTTACTGAATATTAAGATGATCAGAAGAACTGAGTGAGTGTCAGAACGCATGTTCGCAAAAGAAAACGATCCTTGTGCCCTGGAATACACCAGTCTAACAAATCTAGTCTCCAGCTGGATGTTACAGAAGCTCCTCACTCAGAAACTGAGAGCCCCTTTCTGCACTGCAGCAATATTCTGTCTTGTGGCTACAAAGCAGGCAAGCGAAATCAGCTCCTGAATACAATGAGGAACCGCATCTGAAGGAAGCCCCGCCCTCTGGTGGTGATCGTGAAAATTGCACCACAGTCCGATCTGACCTATTTCTCCTGATAATAGCTTGTGGGGTACATACAGGAGAATGGGACAGGACCCTAAGAAGAGATTCCTAAACATAAGCGTGCTTAGGGAAATATTCTATTATTACTTCCATAATTTTTTTTTTGCATGGTACAGGTATCTCTAGCTTCGCAAGAAACCCGAGTTACAATTTCTAGATGGAATAGAGGTTCCTTCCTTGTGTCTGTCTCCGATTCCCATGGGTCAGAGAAGGATCCCTCTGTATGGAAAGTGCTTCCTCCTCAACCCAAGTCATTTCTCTGAAGTAGTTATATTCATGTTGACTCTGTCAACATGCCGTGGAGAAAATTTTTTGTGAGGCAGGTGTCAAATAATGTGTAGTTAAGTGATAAGGTTATTATCCTGATTTATCATGGAATGACAGATTTGTAAAATACGATAAAAGTAAAATACGTGACTTCTTTTTCACTGATATCAGTAGAGTTGATCTTCCAACTGGAAAACTATTTTTGGACCTTGAACATCAGGTAGCACAGACATAAGGAAAACAGATGAGATGAGCACTAACATGGCCCAGCTTACTTCATGGAGGCAGCTTCCAGGCACCAGTGCATGAGGGATTTACCAAAAATAATGCAGCTGTCTCATTGTGGGATTGAGACAGAATAGGAGAACGGAGATCCTGAAATACCTAACAATTGTGGACCTCTGTACAGGAGAGGAGGAATGTTGACAAAAAGAGAGAGAGAGAGAGAGAGATAAGCGCAGGGCAGGAGTGGGAGGAGGAGTTGCGGCGGGGCGGGTGGGGAGTTGGACCATCCTTGTATGACGGCAACCTTACACCTTTAGCCTCATGAGGGACAGGTGGCCTTACTTCGGTAACCTGGTTCCTGAAACACAATCACTATCATTTCACTTCTTGTCACATAGTTCCTTTAACTCAACTAAGTATTTTTTAGAATGTCAAGTTTAGATGCTTAATATGTTAGCCTGGCACTCTTCTTTCCAGAGGCACATGTATATGGTGTTCATCTGTCTTCTGTTTGTTTTATTAGGGATTCAGGAATATCTATGGAAAGAACTGTTTGCTCAGTGTCTGTCAGCCCATTGGTCTGGTTTCCTGTGCAATTATCTGGGCTAGTGAAGTGAACCCAGAAGAAGATTTAATGCGGTCATTTTGTAGCTTGTTTTCTCAAGGGTTGGGTTTGCCTTATGCAAAGTAAGACTGTATTATGGTGAGAAGTCAAAACATTGTTCTTTGCTGACATACACCCTTCTAAGGCGTGGCAACGCTGCGGCTGCAGGCAGCTGGGAGGTGGCCTGACACGGGCTCTCAGGCAGTGCTGTCAACCCAGGAACAATGCTGTGACTTTTAGTTGAACCAAGTCGGATTTGTTTATTTTGTTATTTCCAATATTCTAGGAGGTGGGTCAAAGAGGATCGTGCTGTGATGTATGTCAAAGAGTGTACTGCCTATGTTTTCCTCTAAGAGTTTCATGGATTCTGGCCTTCATTTAAGTTGTTAATCCATTTTGAGTTTATTTTCTGTATGGAGTTGGGAAGGGTTCTAGTGTCATCCTTTTACCTGTAGCTTCCAATGACCTTCCAATTAAAAATAAATGTTTCTAAATGGCAATGACCAAGTCAGTTGAACACAAGAGCAATCTTCTTCAAAAGATACCTGCTAATGGACATAGAATTTCTCAACAGTCAAAATGACTTGTTTTTCTAAAATTAGGGTATTTTTTTAATGCATGACTGTTTGCTGAGCTGTTCTGTTTTGTTTTTGTTTTTGGCTGTGCCAGGTCTTAATTTCGGCTTGTGAGATCTAGTTCCCTGATCAAGATCAAACTCAGGCCCCCGGCATTGGGAGCGCAGAGTCCTATTCCCCTGGACCAAAGTTCCCCCTAAAATTAGGGTCTTGAGTCAAGTGATCATGCTGGCAGGACTCTTGCTCAGTGGATCACCGAGGTTCTCTTAAACTGTTGTGCAGGCTCAGGAATCCCTAGGCTCCAGCATTCATTCTGGAAACTTACAGAGTTGTCTACAACATGGAAACCTAAACCAGATATGATTCCTATCTTAAACTGCTTTCAGTTGCCTGAGGAGCAGGTTAAGGAAAAAAAAAAAAATCCTCTGACCTGTCTGTACTCCTACTAGCCTGGACCCAGAGATGTGGAATGAGGGATCAGACTGGAAGCTGACACAGTTACATCCAGGGGAATAAAACCTGCTTGGATACTTTGCTTTCACTGTTCAGGTTTAGTTTTGTTTTTTCATCTCCCTCTCCCTTCCTATGCCCTGTTTATCAAGATGTTGAAGCCCCAGTGCTCAGGTGTCCAACACCCAGTGTGCAGGACTCTAGGTTGTTTGAAGGAAAACTGTGTTTACCTTCAGGTGGGTGTTCAGACATCCCTCCTGTTAAATAAAGATGGGGATTACATCCTCCAGGAATATTAAAACCATTATAACTATTAAATTCTGCATTTTTATAGTTGTGCCTATAAATTTTTAAATGACAATGATTCAGTGTTTATGCCACATCTCCTAGACTGCCCAGAAATAAAACATATACCTCTTTTCTCCTTCTGTGTCCCCCCACTGTCCTTACAGAACATCTGGTCCTGAAGTTGCAGACAGGAGTTCAGCCTGCAGAGATGCAGAGGGTAAACTCTGTGCAATGGGCCCAATTGTAGCAGAGATGCAGAGCACTAACCCAACTGGCTCCACATTCCTGCTCAGGAGCAGAGGAGTGGGGAGACGTTCCTGCTTTGGGAGGGGTGATACTTTCTCCAAGTTTTGGAACAGGTGAAAAACTCAGTCCACTCCAATGGCAGTCTGCCTTCAAACTGGATACAGGATGAGAATATCCTCTTTCCCAGTAATCACATCATCTCAGGGAAAATTAACTCATCAATCGTTTCAGATATATTGAAAAACCCTTCAGTTCAGTTTAGTTGCTCAGTCATGTCCAACTCTTTGCGACCCCATGAATCGCAGCACACCAGGCCTCCCTGTCCATTACCATCTCCTGGAGTTCACTCAAACTCACATCCATCGAGTCAGTGATGCCATCCAGCCATCTCATCCTCCGTCGTCCCCTTCTCCTCCTGCCCCCAATCCCTCCCAGCATCAGAGTCTTTTCCAGTGAGTCAACTCTTCGCGTGAGTTGGCCAAAGAATGGAGTTTCAGCTTTAGCATCATTCCTTCCAAAGAAATCCCAGGGCTGATCTCCCTCAGAATGGACTGGTTGGATCTCTTTGCAGTCCAAGAAACTCTCAAGAGTCTTCTCCAACACCACAGTTCAAAAGCATCAATTCTTCGGTGCTCAGCTTTCTTCACAGTCCAACTCTCACATCCATACATGACCACAGGAAAAACCATAGCCTTGACTAGACGAACCTTTGTTGGCAAAGTAATGTTTCTGCTTTTGAATATGCTACCTAGGTTGGTCATAACTTTCCTTCCAAGGAGTAAGCATCTTTTAATTTCATGGCTGCAGTCACCATCAGCAGTGATTTTGGAGCCCCCCAAAAATAAAGTCTGACACTGTTTCCCCATCTATTTCCCATGAAGTGATGGGACTGGATGCCATGATCTTCGTTTTCTGAATGTTGAGCTTTAAGCCAACTTTTTCACTCTCCACTTTCACCTTCATCAAGAGGCTTTTGAGTTCCTCTTCACTTTCTGCCATAAGGGTGGTGTCATCTGCATATCTGAGGTTATTGATATTTCTCCAGGCAATCTTGATTCCAGCTTGTGCTTCTTCCAGTCCAGCGTTTCTCATGATGTACTCTGCATATAAGTTAAATAAGCAGGGTGACAATATACAGCCTTGACGTACTCCTTTTCCTATTTGAAAGCAGTCTGTTGTTCCATGTCCAGTTCTAACTGTTGCTTCCTGACCTGCATACAAATTTCTCAAGAGGCAAATCAGGTGGTCTGGTATTCCCATCTCTTTCAGAATTTCCCACAGTTTATTCTGATCCACACAGTCAAAGGCTTATATACTCTTAAAATAATAATAGGAAAAAATCTCTCCTTAACTTACACAGAGATTTTGTATCTCACAAGTTATCCAATAGCAGTGTATTTTTTTTTAGGTGAAAAATGCCATTTCTTCATTATCTTTTATCTTGACATGTGGAACTTTGCTGAATGTTTATTAACTGTGTGCAAGGCTGAAACCAAATCAGTTTGAAGGCTGCAGTGAATATTGATCATGTCTTAGAGTGGTCTTTCATTGATCTGTCAACAAATATGGGAAAATACACCTCAGTTATATAGGCAGGGGAATTAAAGTGGCCCTGCCTGGCGCTGAGAAGAGCACTTTATGTTGAGCATAAGTCACCTGCTCTTCTCTGTCAGGACCGGGGGCTTGTCCGGAGGGGCTGCTGAGAATGGGAACACTGACCACAGGGCTACCAAACCCTGTAGGTGGCATTTCTAGCAGCGCCAACATGGCCCTGGCTTTTCACTGAGCTTTGGTTCCTTTCTTGAAAAATAAGGAGAAACTGTGTTGTTATAAAAAAAAAAATGACATGAATGAAAATCTGATGTAGGTACTGGAACAAACTCTGCCTTTTATATTAATAATGGTCATCAGTGAGTGATCCTTACTGTATCAAGATGCCATAATATGTACCTGTGCTTAAAATATTATTTCTATAAAACACACAGGCAGGTGTGTTTCTATATAATTTAATTTTATAATGATTTTAAACAGATAGAGATATATAGATGATTTTGATTCTTAAGTCCATGAAGTAGATTCTATTACTGCCATTTTACATATGAAGAAACTGATGCACAGAGAGGCTAAGGAGTACCTCAAAAATCATGCTGTGATGCAGATGACAGGGTTTGAATTCAGCTAATTTCAATTTATCATTTTATTAAGGATGATATCAAATGTCTTTCTGCCTACTATCTTGTACTGGATGCCACTACAGCCCCCTGGAACAAGAGCTCCATAAAAGCAGACATCACATCTGTCTTGCCAACTAATGTTTCCCCAATGCTTGCCAGAAGACTAAGAATTAATGCATAAACTATACTAAATTTCTTACACTGGGATCCATGCTGTGATGATAAAAATCACAGGGAAAAAAACAGGTATATTTCCATGAGATGTTAATTCTGATTTGTTTGCTTTGTGGATCAGCTTCTATATTAGGATAATAATTTAAAATTTTATTTTTGGGCTATTCATGTTGTGAATGGTAAATCTGCATAGATTTTACACATAAAATGAGTCTATATCAAAGGCATTATGCAATCAAACACGACTTTTGACCTCTACCCCAGAGGATGTTGTGCTCTTAGATATTTTTATAGAGAAGCTAGAAATCCAGTTTTCAATGTGATGTCTGATTTTTAAATAATAACCATAACCACTAGCTTCATATACACAGTCCAAGGTTGCAGCCTCCTTCTCCACCACAGAAATTGCAGACTGGACTTGAGTTACCTTCTGGGTCATGCTGGATCCTGCAGGAAAGAGCCTTTACTTACAACCATGATGGTATAGGGGATGAAGTGGCTTAGGATCTAATGCCCTGATTCCATTGCCCATTACCCCTCCCTTTCAAGATGCATCAGGTAACAATGCTCTGCCCTCCCCACAACCTTGGCACTGAGAGAGGGGCATGAGTCCTGTGTGTGGCCACCCTCACCAAGACAGACAAGGCTCTGCCTCCCCTCAGCGCACTGGCAACCAGCATATGGGCAGCTCCTCCCTACAGTGACGCGGCCTCTGCTCCATTTCAGATCCAGATCTGAATTCTGCACCCTGTGCTCAAGAGGTCCAGGAAGAGCTCCTGGGCTGTGTGATGCTTCTGCTGCACGCAGGAAACTGAGTCAGCAGTTGGAGGGCCGTTTGTCTGTGTCGTGTCACACGCTTCCTTCATAGGAGGGAAATGCTAGACTTCTGCACATCAGTTTGTTGAATCAGAACACTATCAGACTAGAAATAAACAGTGGTAAACCGGAATCATGTTCAGTTCATTCTCCTTTGCATCAGAGAATCAAAAGTAACACTGGGGTTTCAACTCTAACAGAAAGGCAGAGTTTTTCGCTTCAATCTTTGTTCCCGCCTCCTATGGAATCTGGTAAAATTTACCTGCGAAATATTTTGTTGTCTATGAACGATTTCATATCTTGCCCTTGCGTCACAAAATCTGTCAAGTGTGTGCCGTGTTAAATAGCAGCAGGGGGAGAAATACATGTATATGTGATCACAATTTACATGTGTGTATCTGTGTAAACAAAAGTAAATTCAGAAAATTTTAGCCAGTGCCTAAATATAAGAACTCCTGTTAAAACTCAATACATGTATTTCTGAATCACCCCCAGCTCTTCCAAACCACACCCATTAATTGTGGTGGAAATTGGGATAGGGAAAACCCTAAAAATACACAAATCTGAAGCCAAAGCATTATCAAAAGCAATAGAAATCCTGTTAGAAATGCCAGCAGAGTTCAATCTCCATTGACGTCTGTTCCCTGCATCACACTCTTTGCCATCTTAAATATTGGGAGTTGTGTCTCACTGCTCTAGACATAGGTCCATGAGAACATGTAGGACCAAGGTCATCAAAATTTTAAGCGTTATTGTTCTTCATAAGGACTTTCCCTGGTGGCTCAGCTGGTAAAGAACCCACCTGCAATGTGGAAGACCTGGGTTTGATCCCTGGGTTGAGAAGGTCTCCTGGAGAAGGGAATGACTACCCACTCCAGTATTCTGACCTGGAGAATTCTTGATAAATCAATTTGCTTAATGCTAGAGAGGAAGATGGACCAGCATTCTTTTAACCCTCCCTCTCAGCTTCATCAGGTAGCTTTCAATTGAAAACCCTAGAAATTCTTGAAGCCACTAAAGCAAACACTAGATTTTAGGCTTTTTTTATTGAGAGAAAATTGCCTTTGAATGTTTCTGCTTTGGCACAAATTACTAATGTGCTTAGAAAAGTCAATGAAACCTCCTCATCATACCCGTATTTGATGCTGTTTAGTCACTAAGTTGTGTCCAACTCTTTGCAACCCCATGAACTGTAACCCACCAGGCTCCTCTGTCCATGGGATTTCCAAGGCAAGAATACTGGGGTGGGTTGCTATATCCTTCTCCAGGGGATCTGCTCGACCCAGGGATTGAACTCATCCTGAAGAAGGTCTTCTGCATTGGCAGGCAGATTCTTTACCCCTGAGTGCCCAGGGAAGCCCAGACCCATTTTTACTAATTGTCTAAAAAAAGGATTTGCTTTAATAAGATATACAGTGTAGCAGAACAGAAAATGCTGTGTCTTACAGTCCCAACGAGAAGACATATTTGCCACATGAAGGGGGTTTTTTAATTTGAAAAATATAGTCCTCATTGCCATGGCAAAGACCTGTAATGTATATCCTCTTTAATATGGCTTCTGAGGCTCAGCTATAAGCCCTGGAATAGGCAGGTTATTCAATCACAGAGAATCTGAGCAACTTTATGTTCCAAGTCATAAAAGATGATGACTGCAATTTTTTGGCTTCAGTGTTCAGGAACATATACAGACTCCTGCAATTGCCCATTGAGTAAAGTACAGTTTTCATTACTGCATTAACTTATTTTTCATCAAATGAAAATTTCAAAAAGTATAAAATTCTAAGAAGGAAATGGTATCTAACAAAAAAGAAACAGATTTCATGATGCTTCTATCAATTAGCTTTTAAGAATATTAGTCATGCATCAGAATGATTGACGTCCTACCCAAGCTCTGCTCCTAACTGATTATGTAACCTTGATTAAGCTACTAAACATCTCTACACCTCAATTTTGTCATTTGTAAACTGGAATTTTCCTAGTATCTACCTGAGAGGTGGAGAGGGATTTAAAAGCTTAGCCCATTGCCCATAAATCTGTCAATGTCACATATTGGGGACAAACAGAGCTCAGTTAGTGAATAAAATGATTTGTGAAAGAAATATTTATTTTAAGACACGTGTGGTGTCTTAAAGCAATGCAATCCTAAAGCAGGAGACTCGGTCATGTATACTATATTCTCAACACTTATTCATGTGACTGACACATATGACTACATGCTCAAAAAGTTGTCCTGAATGAATGCAGGTATAGCTTGGAATGATTATATCTCATGTAAGCATTAAATCATAATTTTAAAGAGCATTTTCTCTTGTACTTACTCATTTTATATCCATAAGGAAATGTTGGTGCCAAATAAAGCAAAATGAAATGAAACAAATATGAAAACACAAAAAGTCAAACCTCTAACTCAAAGTACATTCATTTAGAGCAATAGAGCTCCTGCACATGAGTGTTCATACCAGCATTATTTATAAGAGCTAAAAAGTGGAAATAGCCAAAATGTTTCCAAAACAATCATTCTTCAAGTGAAGAATGGATAAGGAGAATAGGTGGTATCACAGAGCAGCCTATTAAGTGACCATAAGGAGTAGTGAAGAACTAATATGGAGACACGCCATGGAGAGATTCCACTAGGTGAAAGAAGACAGGTACAAACAGTCATATGCGATCTGATTCTATCTCTAGGAAATGCCCAGAACCATCAAATCCATAGAGACAGAGAACAGAGGAATGGATGCCAGTGTCTGGGGGAAACCGGGAACCGGAGTGACTGCTAATGGGTACAAACTTTCTTCCTGGGGTGGTGTTCTGGAATCAGATAGTACTGATGACTGCTCAACTCTGTGAACATGCTAAAAACCACTCAATTGTACAGTTAAAAGCGTGAAGTTGATGATATGTGAATTATCTTTTTAAAGCTGTTATTCAAAAAGTGAAAGAGCTGAAAATACTCATATTGATTACAGATCAAGTGCTGGAACAGAAAGAGTCCTGGGGAGTTCTAACCTGCCAATATCAGGACAAAATAAGATGGTTATAATGCTTTGATCTTAAAGAGGAGGGTAAAATTTATGAAGAGGGTTTCAGTTCAGTTCAGTCGCTTAGTCATGTCCGACTCTTTGTGACCCCATGAATTGCAGCACACCAGGCCTCCCTATCCATCACCAATTCCCAGAGTTCACTCAGACTCACATCCATAGAGTCAGTGATGCCATCCAGCCATCTCATCCTCTGTTGGTCCCTTCTCCTCCTGCCCCCAATCCTTCCCAGCATCAGACTCTTTTCCAATGAGTCAACTCTTCGCATGAGGTGGCCAAAGTACTGGAGTTTCAGCTTTAGCATCAGTCCTTCCAAAGAAATCCCAGGGCTGATCTACTTCAGAATGGACTGGTTGGATCTCCTTGCAGTCCAAGGGACTCTCAAGAGTCTTCTCCAACACCACAGTTCAAAAGCATCAATTCTTCAGCACTCAACCTTCTTCACAGTCCAACTCTCACATCCATTCATGACCACAGGAAAAACCATAGCCTTGACTGGACAGACCTTTGTTGGCAAAGTAATATCTCTGCTTTTAAATATGCTATCTAGGTTGGTCATAACTTTTCTTCCAAGGAGTAAGCATCTTTAAATTCATGGCTGCAGTCACCATCTGCAGTGATTTTGGAGCCCAAAAAATAGAGTCTGACACTGATTCCCCATCTATTTCCCATGAGGTGATGGGACCAGATGCTATGGTCTTCGTTTTCTGAATGTTGAGTTTTAAACCAACTTTTTCACTCTCCTCTTTCACCTTCATCAAGAGGCTTTTTAGTTCCTCTTCACTTTCTGCCATAAGGATGGTGTCATCTACCATGAAGCAAATTCAGCTTATATTTCAGGATCCCATAGTGTCCTGAGCCCAAGAAACTTGATTCTGCAATTGCATTTTCTTTTTCTTAAGAAGAGCCTCTGAAATCACAGAAGGCTCAGGCTCTGCAAAACCTTCATCTGTACCTGTCAGTACCACAGAATCATCCAAGAGGGATAAAGGACGGTGAGGTTCAGAAACCTCCAGAATGCCAGGATGAATTTCTCTCGGTGAGTTTCATTCATTGCAAGTTACAGTGAGAGGCACACATTTCTCTGTTTTCTGCTCCTCTGATGTGGGAACATTGTGAATATGTCAAGAATTTAGAATCCCTCTTTTCACTAACGGACTGAGTGTTTGCTTGGTCACTGAATTTGACACACTTCAAAAGGATCAGAGGACAATCTCTTTAACAAGTGGTGCTGGGAACTCTGGTCAACCACTTGTAAAAGAATGAAACTAGAACACTTTCTAACACCATACACAAAAATAAACTCAAAATGGATTAAAGATCTAAACATAAGACCAGAAACTATAAAACTCCTAGAGGAGAACATAGGCAAAACACTCTCTGACATACATCACAGCAGGATCCTCTATGACCCACCTCCCAGAATATTGGAAATAAAAGCAAAAATAAACAAATGGGACCTAATTAACCTTAAAAGCTTCTGCACATCAAAGGAAACTATTAGCAAGGTGAAAAGACAGCCTTCAGAATGGGAGAAGATAATAGCAAATGAAGCAACTGACAAACAACTAATCTCGAGGATATACAAGCAACTCCTACAGCTCAACTCCAGAAAAATAAATGACCCAATCAAAAGATGGGCCAAAGAACTAAATAGACATTTCTCCAAAGAAGACATACAGATAGCTAACAAACACATGAAAAGATGCTCAACATCACTCATTATCAGAGAAATGCAAGTCAAAACCACTATGAGGTACCATTTCACACCAGTCAGAATGGCTGCGATCCAAAAGTCTACAAGTAATAAATGCTGGAGAGGGTGTGGAGAAAAGGGAACCCTCTTACACTGTTGGTGGGAATGAAAACTAGTACAGCCACTATGGAGAACAGTGTGGAGATTCCTTAAAAAACTGGAAATAGAACTGCCTTATGATCCAGCAATCCCACTGCTGGGCATACACACTGAGGAAACCAGAAGGGAAAGAGACACGAGTACCCCAATGTTCATCGCAGCACTGTTTATAATAGCCAGGACATGGAAGCAACCTAGATGTCCATCAGCAGATGAATGGATAAGAAAGCTGTGGTACATATACACAATGGAGTATTATTCAGCCATTAAAAAGAATACATTTGAATCAGTTGTAATGAGGTGGATGAAACTGGAGCCTATTATACAGAGTGAAGTAAGCCAGAAAGAAAAACACCAATACAGTATACTAATGCATATATATGGAATTTAGAAAGATGGTAACAATAACCCTGTGTACGAGACAGCAAAAGAGACACTGATGTATAGAACAGTCTTATGGACTCTGTGGGAGAGGGAGAGGGTGGGAAGATTTGGGAGAATGGCATTGAAACATGTAAAATATCATGTATGAAATGAGTTGCCAGTCCAGGTTCGATGCACGATACTGGATGCTTGGGGCTGGTGCACTGGGACGACCCAGAGGGATGGAATGGGGAAGGAGGAGGGAGGAGGGTTCAGGATGGGGAACACATGTATACCTGTGGCGGATTCATTTTGATATTTGGCAAATCTAATACAGTTATGTAAAGTTTAAAAATAAAATAAAATTAAAAAAAAATATAAATTTAAAAAAAAAAAAAAAAAAGGATCAGAGGCCTCAGTACAGTGATAAAGATAATATGTCAGGTTACATGGTCATGTTTATGTCCAGAATTTCTCACAGCACAGATCCTCAAGACCAGAGCCGCGATCATGACCTCGCCTTCTGTAAAGAGCTGCCATGATGACAAGACGAGGGTGGAGCTGTGTCACCAACATAGAAGCAAGACACCTCATGCGCAAAAGGTTCACTGACTAGACTGCTCTGACCCCCAGGGTCCTTGACAGAAGGAATATCTTCTCAGGAAACCATCTTCATGGGACTCACAGCAGCAGCATTTCTTGAGCAACCATAAGAATTGGAAAAGTCAAGGGAAGAGAGTGTAAAGGTCCCAGTCACTAAAGATGGACTGTCTGCAAGTGAAACTCAGCAAGACACAAAATTGTGGTATGAATTATAGAAATCAGATAGGAACTTCAAGGTCATACGTTCATCCATGAACGAGGTGCCCTGGGAGTTTTCATCAACAGGTTGTAACATATTTCAGCATATATCAACTGAACTGTCATTGAACAGAGTTAATGTCACTTCCAGGAATTCTATGCCATCTGGAGAAATGTGACTGGGCTAAAAACAGGCATTTCTGGAGAAGGCCTTTTAGATTCCTCTCTTCACTGTCCCTCCCAGATTCCTCTCTGTAGACCAATCCAAGAATTGCAGGATTCTTGGCACTGAGCTTCAGAGCTGGAAGTACTTTGAAAATGTCTCTGGCATAAAACAGGGGCCTCTCCGGTGGCTCAGTGGTAAAGAATCTGCCTACCAAACATGAGACACAGGTACCATTCCTGGGTCAGGATAATTCCAAAGGGAAAGAAATGGCAACTCACTCCAGTCTTCTTGCCCGGGAAATCCCATGGACAGCAGAGCCCACTACAGTCATAGGGTCGCAAAAGAGTCAGACATGACTTAGTACATAAACAACAACACAGCTAGCATAAAACACTGAAGACAGAAACAACAACCCCCCTGCAGGGCTGCCCACAGCCAGAGCCCCATCTGCACTCCGGGTTTGTGTTCAGCTCCCCCGCAGCCCTCTCTCACTGTGTCACGCAGAGCACAGTGGTACACAGCAGAGTCTGATGCTTGCACTGCCCGTTTCTGCAGGTGGAAGGAGCTGTCACGCTTAACAAGAGTGGCCTGAAAACCTTTACTCTTTGGGTTCTGGTCTGACATCGAGCCCTTCAGGAGGAGTTGAGGAGCTTTGTTGAGATGCTGGATATACCAGAAAAGATAAGGAGCCAAATCAGTAGTCTGGTAAGTGCAGTTCAGGGTCATGAGAGCCCCCTCTGAGACAGTCACTGGGCCTTCTGTCTGGTTCACTGAGTCACCATTGGTTCCTCCTGGAAGAGAATCACTTTGTTATCATAGAAATGTACAAGAGGAGAGTTTTCAGCCAGAGAAGAAAAATAAAACTTATCTATAATCATCAGATCAGATCATATCAGTCGCTCAGTTGTGTCCGATTCTTCCCGACCCCATGAATCGCAGCACATAGGAAAATGAAAAATCATTAACATTTAGGATAAAATGTTACTTACTGAATATTAAGATGATCAGAAGAACTGAGTGAATGGCAGAATGCATGTTCGCAAAAGAAAACGATCCTTGTTCCCGGGAATACACCAGTCTAACAAATCTAGTCTCCATCTGGATGTTACAGAAGCTCCTCACTCAGAAACTGAGAGCCCCTTTCTGTACTCCAGCAATATCCTGTCTTGTGGCTACAAAGCAGGCAAGTGAAACCAGCTCCTGAATACAATGAGGAACCACATCTGAAGGAAGCCCCGCCCTCTGGTGGTGATAGTGAAAATTGCACCACAGTGGGGTCTGACCGATTTCTCCTGCTAATAGCTTGTGGGGTACATACAGGAGAAGGGGACAGGACCCTAAGAAGAGAGTCCTAAACATAAGCGTGCTTAGGGAAATATTCTATTATTACTTACATAATTTTTTCCACCCTGTTAAATGAGGATGGGGACTACATCCTCCAGGACCATTAAAACCATTTTACTATTAAACTCTGTATTTTGATTGCTGTGTTTATAAATTATGAGATGAAAAATAATCAGTGTCTAGGCCACATCTCCCTGACTGCCTTGCAGTAAAACATATCTCTTTTCACACCTTCTGTGTCCCCCACTGTCCTTCCAGAAAGTCTGGTCCCCAAAGGCGCGGACAGGAGTTCAGCCTTCAGAGATGCAGAGGGGATGCTCTGTGCAACGGGCATGATTGTTGCAGAGATGCAGAGCCCCAGTGGCTCCACATTCCTGCTCATGAGCAGAGGAGTGGGGAGATGTTCCTGCCTTGGGAGTGGGTGATACTTTCTCCTAGTTTCTTGGAGCAGGTGAAAAACTCATTCCACTCCAAAGATAGCTTATTGTAAGAGTACATAAACGCTTTTTCCATATATCAGAAATATGACTGACTGATGAAGAAATTTCCCCTGAGGTGACGTTATTATTGGCAAAGAGAATATCCTGTACCCTGTTTGAATACAAACAATACACATCATGCCTGCAATATTTACCAGCTGGACTGCTCTGACCCACAGGGCCATTGACAGAAGGATTATCTTGTCAGAAAACTCTCCTCCTGGAACTTACCTAGGTAGCAGCATTGCTGTAGCAGCCATAGGGATAGAAAAGTCAAGGGAAGAGAGAATAAAGCTCCTAGTCACTGAAGATGGAGTGTCTGCAGGTGTATCTCAGAAAGACATACAATCCTAGTCTGAATTATTAAAACCAGAGACTACCTTTCAGATCACACAGTCATCCATTAACAATGTTCCCGGGAGTTTTCATTAACAGGTTGTGAAATATTTCGGCATATATCAACTGAATTGTCACTGAAGAGTTAATGACACTTCAAGGGATTCTGTGTCTTTAGGGGGAATGTGAATGGGCTGAAAACAGGCATTTGTGGAGAAAAGCGCTTAGGTTCCTCTTTACACTGTCCTGCCCCAGATTCCTCTCTGTAGGGCAATCCAAGAATTCCAAGATTCTTAGCTCTGAGCTTCAGAGCTGAAAGTACTTTGACGATGCCTCTAGCACAGAACTCTGGAGAGCTGCCCACAGCCTCATCCCATCTGTGCCCTCGGGTTTGTGTTCAGCTCCCCCTGCGGCCTCTCTCACTGTGTCACTCAGAGCGCAGTAGTACACAGCTGAGTCTGATGTTTGCACGGAGGATTTCTGCAGGTGGAAGGAGCTGTCACTCGAGATATGAGTGGCTCCAAAACCTCTGCTGGTCACCTTCTGGTTTCCTAATGAACTTTTCAGGAGCAGCTCAAGCTCTTTGTTTTGGTACTGGACATACCAGAGAAGAAAATCTGAATAGCTGGACTGGTAAGTACACTTCAGAGTCAGAGATGCCTTCTCGGGGAGGGTAACAACGCCTTCTGTTTGGGTCACCAAGTCTCCACTGGTGCCTCCTTAAAAACAAAACAAAACAAAACCACATACACACACACACACAGTAAGGCTTTGTCAAGTTGGCTAAGGAAGAGGGACCATCTCCCGCTTGATAGAGGTTACATGACATCCTAAAACCAAGGAATAGAACATCTTAGAAATTTTAAATAAATGTTACTCACGCATTGTCAACAAGATCACAAGTCCTAAGCACAAGGCAGACAGCATGGCTGGCTCAGAAGTGGGAGGCTGAGTCTGGGGAGACACGAAAGTTCCTCTAGTTTCTTGATCTTTTGTTGAAATCTTCAATAAAATCTTGGTTCATGTGTTATGCAAGACAAACTCCCCTACAAGATCATGCTGTAGGCTGAGCAAGAGAGAAAGATTCTCAGAAATGAAAGATGAATTTATATCAAACCACCAACGGAAGGGAGCAGCGCCCTCTGTCGTTCTCCCTCTGTTCCTGCAGTCTGCTGTACATCTTTTTGGTTTTTACCCTGAAAAGGAGCTCAAGCTGTAGACATAGAAGGGAAATAGGTATCTGGGATGAGCGTAGGGCTCAAGGACGGAAGCAGCAAATAATTTCTGCAGACTTCGCAATGGTGTCCGAGGCTGAGACAGATGGTAATTCCTCTGTCTTTAAGATGCAGAGAAATACAGTTCCCTTAAGGCTTTCCAGGCCCAGCATCTATTGTCTGATCACATTGAACAATAAGCTCATTTAGGCAACCTAAGTTCTAGTGTGAGTGTGAAAAAAGACTTAACTGAGATCTCTTCTTGTCATCTCCTTCACTGGTCCCCTAGAATCAGGGGATGAACTGTCTCTGCTTAGAATGTTCTTCCTTTCTGCCCAGAATCTTTGCCTAGGCAATTTCTTATTCCTTTTTTAAGAACCGATTTACTCCTTATGAAAGTGCTGATCCAGTCCTTCAGGCTGAGTTAGGACCCACCTCTCTTCCCACCGTACCTTGTACGCACATCTATCACTGTCATTTCTACACCATATTGAAATCATTAGTGTGCTGTTTTTCAAACTAGGTTTGATACACCTGAGATCAGGAACTTCATCTTATTAATCTCAGTGGCCAACTTCTCAAAATACACAGAACACTAGTTTAGAGCAAATGGCTTAAAAATATTTGAAAAATGAATGAATAAGTGAATGAGGAATCATGTCCAGGTGTACAATGATCTGTTTAAGAAGTATGGTCTCTACGAGAAATAGTTCTCAGGCCCGCGGGATGGTGAGCTTCTTCCAGAGGCAAGTCTAGGGTCTGAACACAGGGACATTAGGTATTTCTCAAAACTAAGGCACAGTTCTTCATATAAGAGACCACTCTCATACTGACTATTTTAAAAATATTATAGCACCTTTATTCATACAAAACTCAGGTTAAGTATAAACGTCTTCTGTTCACAGTTCTTAATCACCAAAGTGAAAGTCGCTTAGTCCTGTCCGACTCTTTGCAAGCCCATGAACTATATGGGCTCTCTAGGCCAGGATACTGGGGTGGGTAGCCTTTCCCTTCTCCAGGGATTTTCCCAACCCATGGGTCAAACCCAGATCTCCCGCATCACAGACAGATTCTTTATTAGTTGAGCCACAAGCAAAGCTCTAGAATATGGAGTGGTAACCTATCCCTTCTCCAGCAGGTCTTCCCGATCTAGAAATCGAACCAGAGTCTCCTGCATTGCAGGTGGATTCTTTACCAACTGAGCTATCAGGGAAGCCCTTGCACATAAAATACAAATTTAATAAAATTCATATTAAAACATTAATGTGAGAAGTGACATTTTACTGAAACTAAAGAGGTGGTGAAATCTCATTAGAAGAAAACTATAGATTGTGTCATTCAATAATTCACTTGATTTAAGATGATTTGGAGCTTACTGCACTATTGTCTGCTGCTGCTGCCAAGTCGCTTCAGTCGTGTCCGACTCTGTGCGACCCCATAGATGGCAGCCCACCATGCTCCCCCCTTCCCTGGGATTCTCCAGGCAAGAACACTGGAGTGGGTTGCCATTGCCTTCTCCACACTATTGTCTGAATTACTGTAATTAGTGATTTCCAGTATTTTTACTTCTATTCAAAAATATCTACTTAAATCAGCATTATATAACTCTATTATTGAACAAAGCATCAAAAAATCAGCACTGAAAAAAATATTGTGCATTTACTGCTACTCTTTTTTCTATTGAATTGCATGTTGATACATTCAAACTTTTTAAATGTTTAAAAAATATTCTTAAAACTTTTATCCATTTAAAGACCTATGATGCTTTTATTTGTAAAGTGTTATTATTCCATTTGCCTTTAATTAGAAGACGGGGAGTATTCTAAATTGGCCCAACAGATGATTAGAAATATTAGAAATATGATAGAATTTATTTAATTTGTTGTCATCAAACAAAAAAATCCAAATCAAAAAATTCTAATGTAATTCCTACACTCTGTAGGTTGGCAGAGTTTTTTGTCTATAAAGGGTCAAATAGTAAATAGTTTAGGTTTTGAAGTCATACGGTCTCTGCTACAACTATGCTGGTATAGCACAAAGCATCCATGACCAATGCATAAATAAATGAGCATGGCTGTCTTCCAATAAAACTTTATTAATAAACATAAGTATCAAGCTACTTTGCCCTGTGGCTATCCTTTGCCAATCCGCACTATACTCCAAGAATTTATCCATAAACCTCTGAAGATTACTTCTTTCACTAAATATTAGCATAGCTTTTTGAGGAGGCTTAAAATAAAGAACACATTAATGGATAGAAAAGAAGAAGGAAACTGAATGATGCTAATGCCAAAGATACTTCCTGGGTGGCTCAGTGGTAAAGAATCCACCTGCCAATGTAGGAGATGTGGATTCAATTCCTGGGTCAGGAAGATCCCCTGGAGGAGGAAATGGCAACCCACTCCAGGATTCTCACCTGGAAATCCACTGGGGAGAGGAGGCTTGCAGGCTACAGTCCATGAGGTCACAAAGAGCCGGACACGACTTAGCAACTAAACAACAACAGCAAATGCCTAAGACACATTGATGCTGAGTTTTCAAGAAGGAAAAACACAGATATGGACACTATCATCAAGGAGATCACAGAGTAGGATTGAAAATAGGCCTTAAACAAATAATGAAAGAAATAAAAATAAATTACAAACCTGAAAATGCAGAGGTCTATAATTCTAAAAGTACCCACTAAGCTTTCCTTAGCTACTGACTCTTGGACAAGTATACAAGAATGAGTAGGCATTTACTATTTTTTTTAACTCTTTTGAAGTGAGGAAAGGAATTTTAGGAAAATAAAAAAATAAGAAAATCACCTAAAATTTCTATGAATGGGTTATATAAGAGGAAAATAGTGCCTTTGACAAAATTAGTATTGTTGAAGAGAGAGGGAGAGATAGAGACAGAGAGATTAGGAACACATAATGAAATGAAGTTGGAGAGGCAGCTCTTCTTTGTCCTAAGAGCAAATGGGGATCCAGGTGACTGACATGCTAACATCTGCACTCTGGCAAGATTGCTCTCACTATGGAAAAGGGACTACATGGAAGAGTGGTGGGGTGTGTCAAGTGTTGAGCAAGAGACTGAGATGGATTTTTAATGAGGATTGTGGAGGTGAATTGGGTTGTGGGAATTGAGACATCTTCTAGAGGACTTTTAGGAAGCAAAGTCAACAGAACTGGGAAATAGACTGAATACAGTATCTCAAAAATGAATATCACTAAACAAACAAACAAAAAAAAACTACCTGAGTCTTGCTGCTGCTGCTGCTCCTAAGTCGCTTCAGTCATGTCCGACTCTGTGCGACCTCATAGACAGCAGCCCACCAGGCTCCCTGTCCCTGGGATTCTCAAGGCAAGAACACTGGAGTGGGTTGCCATTTCCTTCTCCGATGCATGAAAGTGAAGAGTGAAAGTGAAGTTACTCAATCGTGTCCGACTCTTAGCAACCCCATGGACTGCAGCCTACCAGGCTCCTGCGTCCGTAGGATTTTCCAGGCAAGAGTACTGGAGTTGGGTGCCATTGCCTTCTCCAATATAGCCTAAATTGAGAGTACAGCAGAAACCACTATTTGCCTATAGAATGCTCATTTTCTATTACTTCTAATAGAACTACAATTTTTTTTAATTTTTATTGTATATTGGAGTGTAGTTGCTTGCCAGTGTTATGTTAGTTTCAAGTGTACAGCAAAGTGATTCAGTTATACATAAACATGTATCTATTCTTTTTCAAATCTTTTCCCACTTAGGTTATTGCAGAATACTGAGCATGCGTCCCTGTGTGCTACAGTGGGTCCTTGTTGAATATATACTTTATTTTTTTTGTTTTTAATTGGAGGGTAATTACTTTATACTCTAGCGATGGTTTCTGCCATACATCAACATGAATCAGCCACAGGCATACACATGTCCCCTCCTTGTTAAACCTCACTTTCACCCCCTTCCCCATTCCACCCCTCTAGGGTGTTACAGAGCATCGGCTTTGAGTTCCCTGTATCATACAGCAAATTCCCACTGGTTATCTATTTTACATATAGTAATGTATATATTTCAGTACTACTCTCTCAAGTCTTCCCACCCTCTCCCTTCCTCACTGTGACCAAAAGTCTGTTCTTTATGTCTGCGTCTCGTTTGCTGCCCTGCAAATAGGTTCTTCATCACCATCTTTCTAGATTCCATATGGATGCATTAATACATGATATTTGTCTTTCTCATTCTGGCTTTCTTCACCCTGTGCAATAGGTTTTAAGTTCATCCACCTCATTAGAACTGACTCAAATGTGCTCCTTTTTATAAAGGAGCTACCCCACGTCTGAGGCCAGGGGTGGCGGCTGAGAGGAGCTACCCCACATCTGAGGTCAGGGGCAATGCTGAGAGTGCCAGGCTGTGATGGTGCAGGAACGGCCGAGAGGAGCTACCCCACGTCCAAGAAGCGGTGGCTGCACAGGTGAAGGAGGGCTGAGAGGAGCTACTCCATGTTCAAGGTCAGGAGGGGTGGCGGTGAGGAGATACCACTCATCCAAGGTAAGGAGCAGCAGATGAGCTTAGCTGGAGCAGCCATGAAGAGATACCCCACATCCAAGGTAAGAGAAACCCAAGTAAGATGGTAGGTGTTGCAAGAGGGCATCAGAGGGCAGACACACTAAAACAATAATCACAGAAAACTAGTCAGTCTAATCACACAGACCACATCCTTGTCTAACTCAATGAAACTAAGCCATGCCACGTGGGGCCACCCAAGATGGGTGGGTCATGGTGGAGAGGTTTGACAGAATGTGGTCCACTGGAGAAGGGAATGGCAAACCACTTCAGTATTCTTTCCTTGAGAACCCCATGAACAGTATGAAAAGGCAAAATGATAGGATACTGAAAGACGAACTCCCCAGGTCGGTAGGTGCCCAATATGCTACTGGAGATCAGTGGAGAAATAACTCCAGAAAGAATGAAGGGATGGAGCCAAAACAAAAACAATACCCAGTTGTGGATGTGACTGGTGATAGAAGCAAGGTCCGATGCTGTAAAGAGCAATATTGCATAGGAACCTGGAACGTTAGGTCCATGAATCAAGGCAAATTGAAAGTGGTCAAACGGGACATGGCAAGAGTGAACATTGACATTCTAGGAATCAGCGAACTAAAATGGACTGGAATGGGTGAGTTTAACTCAGATGACCTTTATATCTACTACAGTGGGCATGAATACCTTAGAAGAAATGGAGTAGCCATCATGGTCAACAAGAGTCTGAAATGCAATACTTGGATGCAATCTAAAAAACGACAGAATGATCTCTGTTTATTTCCAAGGCAAATCATTCAATATCACAGTAATCCAAGTCTATGCCCCAACCAGTAACGGATGGACAGGGAGGCCTGGCATGCTGCGATACATGGGGTCGCAAAGAGTCGGACACTACTGAGCGACTGAACTGAACTGAACTGAGAGTGCTCCCTAGTGGTCCAAAATTGTTGGGTCAACTAGCTCATAGGGAGCCACTAGCCCTCCATTCTCTCCTGAGGACCATCTACAAATTATCAGGAACAAAAGACCTGTCGGCTTGGGTGGGGATTTTTAAGTAAACTTATTCCTTCTTCAAAATGTCAGTTAATGGAAACTACTATCTTAAACTATTTTGTCAAATTGCATCTTCAAAGTTGAATGTGATTTTTCTAATCTATTTCAAAATAAGTCTACAACAAATTATCAAAGGTTTTCTATGAGTGAGATCTTTTTCTAAGTCTTTAAACCTTAAAAACTGAATTCAGCTCTGTCTACTTACAAGATGTTGCAGTATAATAGGAACGACAAGGACATGTGTGTATGTGTGTGTGTTCATATACAAAGTGGCATATGAGATAGTACAACATGAATCCAGAAATAAGGAGACATTTCTTATAACAGAGAACAGTCAGAAAAAAGATTAATGAGAACAAAATCGCTTTGTCTTTTTCCTGGAAATGATAGAAAGAAATGTTATCAGAGGTTATGTAGAGATATCGGGTTGGGAGTAAACTAAAGACTAGAGACACTTTTTAGACGAAACTAAGAGCAGGAGATGACAGACAGGTGGAAGTAATTTGGGAGATATGAAGTAAAGTGTTCTATTATACTATGCATTTCAAAATTTTAAAGGACATATGAATATATTATTAACCTATCTCTCCTGTCTATATGTAATAGTATACAGTTTGCAACTTGAGTTATGGAACTCAGTTATACATCCTGATGACCTATTGATACTAACACCCTGCTTCATAATAATTAAGTCCCCTTTATACGAACCTTCAAGTTTCCAACTTTCAAAGATGCAAACATCCATTCTCATGTCCAGTCACTTAAGTCAGTTCACATATCTGGTATAATTTTCAAGGTACTGTAATTTTATTTTGTTTTCTTTATTTTTGTATTTGTCCTTTATGTATTATTTGTGTGAAAGGTATTTTTATTAAATAAATATTATTTATTAATAAATAAATATTAAATAAACATAATAAATAAACATATTAAGTAAATATATTAAATAAATTAATATATTAAATTAATATTAAATAAAATAAATATTGATAAATAAATATTAAATATTATTTAATAAAACATAATATAATTATTATATAAATATTAAAAACTATTATTTGTGTGAAAAATATTTGTGTAAAAACCTATTACAGCACAGTACTATATAATCGATTGCATTAGTTGGACAAAGCTAGCTTTGTTGGACTTAAAAACAAATTGGAGGTGTGCACACGCTCTCAGAATGGAACTCATTTGTATGTAGGGGGCTTAATGTAGAATAGATTTGCAATACAGCTTTTGAATTCATTTTCTGAGAAACACTTTGTATTTCTTTTTTCCAACTATTACCACCCTCAAGTACCGCAATAATGTTTCAAGCGTGTTTCCTGAGCAGAGGCCAGAATGAAGTGAAAGAATAAGCTAGGTGGCTACCTGGAGGAAAAGCACTCAAGGTACAGGGAGAGCTGCAGAGACCCCAGGGCAGGAAAGCAATCGCCATGTCAGAGCAACATCAAATGTGGTGAAGGTGGAGAGAGTAAGGAGGAGACAGTGACTGATGTCAGAGAGGGGGCAGGGAACCAGATGGAGTAGTCTTACAGGTTGTAGTAAGAATCTGCTTTTCATCTCAGTGAGATGAAAAACCACTGGAGAGTTGTGAGCACGGAAGCCACATGATCTGAATTATGTTCTCAAAAGCTCATTCCACTGGGTGGAGACCAGACTGAAGAGGGGCAAGAAGGAAAGAAGAGAGATCATGTAGGGTTATTATTGCCACCCCCAGGCAAGACATGAGAGTGGCTTGGATCAGGTAAGAGCAGAGTTGGAAGTGAAAAGTGATCAATTCTGGGCCTGCTTTGAAGAAAGAGCTAATTGACTTTCCTAACAGATCAAATGACGATATGAGAAAAATTGAGGAGATAAGGGAAACTTCAAGGTTTCTGACCAAGGTGATTAGAGAATTTCATAGACAGAGCTGCCTTTTGCCTAAATAAGGATGAATTCACAAAAAGCAGCTGGAAGGTATGGAGGGTGAAGTAGCTGGAGTGGTGGAAATCAGAAGATCACCTAGAGATATACCAAGAAGATACCCCAATGGGGATGTCAGATAGATCATTCAATATACAAGTTCAGAAATCAGAGGAGTCAGGTGGGTTTCTGATATAAATGCTGATATTTAAATAGTTTTTAAAGCCAAGAGACTGGATACAATTGGCTGGAAATAAATTGTTGGTAGAAAGTAAAGAGTTCTAAGAATAAATTCTTGAGGCATTCCAATGTTTAGAGATCAAGGGGATGAAGGAAAACCCCTCAAAGGAGACTGAGAAGGAGCAACTGATAACAGGAAGAGAACCAAGAAAGTGCTCGGTCTCTAAATCTAAATAAAGAATTTCAAGAAGGGAGCATTCTATAATCTCAAATGTCATCATTATTTGCTATAAAATTCATATGTTGAAACTCTAATCCTCCAATGTCATTGCATTTGAAGGTGGGGTCTTTGAGAGGCAATTAGGGTGGAGCCCTCCCTATGGGATTTGTACCTTTATAAGAGATGCAAGACAGGCTGTTTCTCTCTCTACTCTGCATGTGAAGCTACAATGAGAAGTTGTACAACTTCTCACAACCAGAGTTTCTGTACAACCAGAAACTCACCATGCTGGCACCCTGACCTCAGACTTCCAGCCTCCAGAATGGTGAGAAACAAATAAATCCATATTGTTTATAATCCACCTGGTCTATTGTATTTTGGTCCAAACAAAGACACTGCTTTAAGTAGTTAAAAATACTAGCTGGAACAATAAATGCATGTAAACACAAATATAAATAGGCAAATTTTCCTATTAAGATACAGAGACAATCTGAATACTATTCAAATCTTGTGTAGGAGACACAAAAATAATGCAATGAAGTGATAGAAATGTTAAAAGTCTGTGATTGGGCTCCCTGCTGGACTCAGGTGGTTCAGTGAGCATCACATTCAAAAAAGGAAGGATGAATATGAGTGTCATCGCAGATATGGGATGGGGAGAGATTATTCCTTTGTTTGGTGCTAAAGGGGAAAGAGTAAATTAGATCAGGGACTTTTGTTTAAAATCAGAATGGAACATGTAACGTTAATTATTTAATCAATGCAAATTAATAAAAAACAACAATTTTCTTTGTCAGTCAGAAAGTCTAAATATGACTCGGTCTCAGGTGAACAACTTTGATATTTGTTAAAGCCATAAAAAAAAATGACTTGGGCACCACATGTTTATGTGCAGAAAGGGAAAGTCCCATTCCAGTTGTCAATGGTCAAAACAGACAGGTATACGGTGCCAAATTAAGGAGACCTCACACTAAGGAGAATGTCAACAGAGGAGTATCTGCAGAGAAACCTGAGCTACATTCTAACAGTAAGAAAATATAGCACACATACAAATGATTCTGGAAAGAATTGTGAGAAAAAGAAGAGTACACTTACATAAACTCAATAAAGCGGGAAGGAGTGAAGCCAGGAGAGCAGGAACGAGAAGAACTTCTGTAGGTACAGAGGACACAGCAGCAAATTGACACAGACACTCAACACAGCAAAGCAATTAGCATCCCATGCAGGTAGGAGAGAGGGTCTGTCATTCAAGGAGCACTCCTTCTGTGGTCTAATAATAAGATGCAACTCTAAAGGGGAAAGACTTCCCTACCCAACTTATTTTAGCGTAGAGAACACTGAAACCTAATGCTGAAAAAATTAAGCAGAGAAATCTCCGCTGAAATGAAAGTCTGGTCAGCTGGGGTCCTTTTGACAAGGTCAAAACAACGTCCTTCTTTCTGAGCACTTATTGACTTGTATCAGTTTGAAATCAGTTCTCCCTTGTCTTTCTATTTACTTGTTGATCCTGTTGATAGACTTTCCTTCACATGTAAGACCAAATCATATGGTCAGTTTGAAAGTTTATATGAAACTAAAAAATAAAAAAAAATGGGGCCTAATTAAAATTAGAAGCTTTTGCACAACAAAGGAAACTCTAAGCAAGCTGGAAAGACAGCCTTCAGAATGGGAGGAAATAATAGCAAATGAAGCAACTGACAAACAACTAATCTAAAAAATATACAAGCAACTCCTGCAGCTCAATTCCAGAAAAATAAACAACCCAATAAAAAAAAATGGACCAAAGAACTAAATAGACATTTCTCCAAAGAAGACATACAGATGGCTAACAAACACATGAAAAGATGCTCAACACCACTCATTATCAGAGAAATGCAAATCAAAACCACAATGAGGTACCATTTCACGCCAGTCAGAATGGCTGCGATCCAAAAGTCTACAAGCAATAAATGCTGGAGAAGGTGTGGAGAAAGGGGAACCCTCTTCCACTGTTGGTGGGAATGCAAACTAGTACAGCCACTATGGAGAACAGTGTGGAGATTCCTTAAAAAACTAGAAATCGAACTGCCATATTACCCAGCAATCCCACTGCTGGGCATACACACTGAGGAAACCAGAATTGAAAGAGACACATGTACCCCAGTGTTCATTGCAGCACTGTGTATAATAGCCAGGACATGGAAGCAACCTAGATGTTCATCAGCAAACGAATGGATAAGAAAGTTCAGTTCAGTCAGTCAGTCGTGTCCAACTCTTTGTGACCCCATGAATCGCAGCATGCCAGGCCTCCCTGTCCATCACCAACTCCCAGAGTTCACTCAGACTCACATCCATCGAGTCAGTGATGCCATCCAGCCATCTCATCCTCTGTTGTTCCCTTCTCCTCCTGCCCCCAATCCCTCCCAGCATCAGAGTCTTTTCCAATGAGTCAACTCTTCTCATGAGGTGGCCAAAGTACTGGAGTTTCAGCTTTAGCATCATTCCTTCCAAAGAAATCCCAGGGCTGATCTCCTTCAGAATGGACTGGCTGGATCTCCTTGCAGTCCAAGGGACTCTCAAGAGTCTTCTCCAACACCACAGTTCAAAAGCATCAAGTCTTTGTCACTCAGCCTTCTTCACAGTCCAACTTTCACATCCATACATGACCACAGAAAAAACCATAGCCTTGACTAGACGGACCTTTGTTGGCAAAGTAACATCTCTGCTTTTCAATATGCTATCTAGGTTGGACATAACTTTCCTTCCAAGGAGTAAGTGTCTTTTAATTTCATGGCTGCAGTCACCATCTGCAGTGATTTTAGAGCCCCAAAAAATAAAGCCTAACACTGTTTCCCAATATATTTCCCATGAAGTGATGGGACCAGATGCCGTGATCTTAGTTTTCTGAATGTTGAGTTTTAAGCCAACTTTTTCACTCTCCTCCTTCACTTTCATCAAGAGGCTTTTTAGTTCCTCTTCACTTTCTGCCATAAGGGTGGTGTCATCTGCATATCTGAGATTATTGATATTTCTCTCGGCAATCTTGACTCCAGCTTGTGTTTCTTCCAGTCCAGCGTTTCTCATGATGTACTCGGCATATAAGTCAAATAAGCAGGGTGACAATATATATCCTTGATGAACTTCTTTTCCTATTTGGAACCAGTCTGTTGTTCCACGTCCAGTTCTAACTGTTGCTTCCTGACCTGCATATAGGTTTCTCAAGAGGCAGATCAGGTGGTCTGGTATTCCCATCTCTTTCAGAATTTCCCACAGTTTATTGTGATCCACACAGTCAAAGACTTTGGCAATGTCAATAAAGCAGAAATAGATGTTTTTCTGAAACTCTCTTGCTGTTTCGATGATCCAGCAGATGTTGGCAATTTGATCTCTGGTTCCTCTGCCTTTTCTAAAACCAGCTTGAACATCTGGACATTCACGGTTCACATATTGCTGAAGCCTGGCTTGGAGAATTTTGAGCATTACTTTACTAGCATGTGAGATGAGTGCAAATGTGGTAGTTTGAGCATTCTTTGGCATTGCCTTTCTTTGGGATTGGAATGAAAACTGACCTTTTCCAGTCCTGTGGTCACTGCTGAGTTTTCCAAATTTGTTGGCATATTGAGTGCAGCACTTTCACAGCATCATCTTTCAGGGTTTGAAATAGCTCAACTGGAACTCCATCACCTCCACTAGCTTTGTTCGTAGTCGTGCTTTCTAAGGCCCACTTGGCTTCACATTCCAGGATGTCTGGCTCTAGGTCAGTGATCACACCATAGTGATTATCTTGGTCTTGAAGATCTTTTTTGTACAGTTCTTCTGTGTATTCTTGCCACCTCTTCTTGATATCTTCTGCTTCTGTTAGGTCCATACCATTTCTGTCCTTTATCGAGCCCATCTTTGCATGAAATGTTCCCTTGGTAGCTCTAATTTTCTTGAAGAGATCTCTAGTCTTTCCCATTGTGTTGTTTTCCTCTATTTCTTTGCATTGATCACTGAAGAAGGCTTTCTTATCTCTTCTTGCTATTCTTCGGAACTCTGCATTCAGATGCTTATGTCTTTCCTTTTATCTGTGGTACATATACACAATGGAATATTACTCAGCCATTAAAAAGAATACATCTGAATCAGTTCTAATGAGTTGGATGAAAGTGGAGCCTATTATACAGAGTGAAGTAAGCCAGAAAGAAAAACACCAATACAGTATACTAATGCATATATATGGAATTTAGAAAGATGATAACAATAACCCTGTATGTGAGACAGCAAAAGAGACACAGATGAACAGTTTTTTGGACTCTGTGGGAGAGGGCGAGGGTGGGATGATTTGGGAGAATGGCATTGAAACATGTATATTATCATATGTGAAATGAATCACCAGTCCAGGTTCAATGCAAGATACAGGGTCCTCGGGGCTGGTGCACTGGGATGACCCAGAGGGATGGGATGGGGAGGGAGGTGGGAGGGGGGGTCAGGATAGGGAATACATGTACACCCGTGGCAGATTCATGTCAATGTATGACAAAACCAATACAATATTGTAATTAGCCTCCAATTAAAATAAATAAATTTATATTAAAAAAGAAATTTTATATGATTCAAAATATCTGATCAAACATATGCACTCTCCTCCTTTCTCACCAAGCTTCCCACTGGGATAAAATCTACAAGTATCAACAGGATGATACTACATCCATAATGTGAAAAAAATAAAAATTGAAAGATATCAACAGTTCTCGTAAGACAAAAAGTAAATGTGAGCATTCTGATGGGTGAGACGGAGAGGGAGAAAGCACAGCCCAGAATGAACTATGAGAAGATTTTACTGGACATGCAAGTGAAGGAAACTTACTCCTTAGGAACCTCTAGAGATTCTGGACTGAGAAAGGATAAGTGTGATGGAGGGCAGGAGGGACAGCACATGGGGACGAACTGAAGGTCACTATGTGGAATAGTTATACTAGTCTCTCTGCTGCTGGACTTACATGTGAGACGCATAGTAGGCTAGCCTGTATGTGGACACCTGATGTTCACTAAGGTTGAAATAAAACACCTGGAGTGCTGATTTTTCCTGTGAGTACTTAACAGAGCTAAGTGAGGTGCAGTCGCTCAGTCGTATCCAACTCTTTGCGACCCCATGGACTGTAGCCTACCAGGCTCCTCTGTCCATGGGATTTTCCAGAGTGGATTGCTATTTCCTTCTCCAGGGGATCTTCCTGACCCAGGGATCGAACCCAGGTCTCCTGCATTGTAGACAGATGCTTTACCGTCTGAGCTACCAGGGGAGTAACAGAGCTAAGCCACCTTCAAACTGATATTAGGTGGAAAGGAGAGGAAGAAACAAGTTAATAAGCAGTTCCCTGCTCTTTCATCCTAAAAAGAAGCCTTCCAAGTAACATGGTAAGTCCACATGGCCAGACTACTGGCCAAGAATCCCATTCAGGAAGAAACTTTGTGGAGAACAGGGACACAGTGACATAAGAAGTCCATCCCACTACCCAGTTCTTCATTCTTAAATATAAACCAAGAACAAAGTAACACTAGTCATTAATAAGTGTAGATGGTATTTCTTTCCATACCTTGAAGCACCAAGTCATCAACTGTGAATATCAGAGTCATTATACCTGGAACCAAAGTTGTGGCAGAATGTCATGCTTTATGGTCTCATATGGAAATGCATATTTGCAGAATGACCAAAGAATCTAAGAAAATAATATAATGGTTCCTTGGTCACTACTCTCAAAAAATCTGGAGTCTTAGCTTTGAATAATAATTATTTATATTTTTAAAATTTTTCTCTCTTAAGTTCTTTACCATACATTATTTTAATTTTTCCAGATTGGTAAGAAATAGAAAGGTCTTCCTGGTGGCTCAGATGGTAAAGAATGCACCTGCAATTTGGAAGACTTGGGTTCAATCCCTGCAATTAAGGAGACCTTGGGAAGATCCCCTGGAGAAGGGAATGGTTACCCACTCCAGTAGTCTGACCTGCAGAATTCCATGGACAGAGGAGCCTGGCAGGCCACAGTTCATGGGGTCGCAAAGAGTCGGACACAACTGAGCAGCTGACACTTTGACTTTTCGCTTTTCCCAATTAACAAGAAGATTCTGGCCTGGAGAATTTCATGGACTGTATAGTCCATGAGGTCTCAAAGAGTTGGACATGACTGAGTGACTCACTTTCACTTTCAAGAAATAGAGAAAGAAATTAACTTTTTAAATACAATAATTTTCAAGTCTACCGTTTATTGAATGCACTCACATGACGAGAGTTCCATGCTAGTAGTAGACACTGCTGGTGCTCAACCTAGACCCCCTTTTCCAGGCCAGTGGACCCAATTCCCAGCTGCTGCAAATGTTGGCTGTGCTTGGCTCGTAGCTGCCCTCTTTCCCAGAAAACTGATCTACACCAATAAACATCACCATTCTCCAGTAAAGTATACCCATGCTCCAGTGGATGCCTTATTCTAAGATCAGCTGTATGGCCCCCTTGACTCAAGGTGGGAGGGATCAATTCTGTAGGGCATTTCATGCTCCAGAGACCCCCATGAAGTCAGGCTGGATCAACAGTTCAGCTCAGCCACATTCATTTTTACCCTCTTCCCCTCCCCACTTAACTTGCTTTTCTCAAAATAAGATGAGTGTCAGAAATCCCAACTTTGGCTTTGTTAAGGAAGTCAACCTAAGACAATATGCTACCTCACTTAATCCTAACCCTATCCTGAAATATATAGGAGTATAGTCTGAAATCAAGTCACTCATTAGCAACAACAGATAATCAGACCAGCACCACAAACCAGGTTCTTTCCAGTGGCACCAGAAGACAGACAAATGGAAAGAGAATTCGAGTATCTTGAGCTCAATACATTTCATGCTCTTTCTCATTGCCTTTCAAGTGCTTTTTCCATGATTTGGAAATATTTCTGAGTCATAAGTTTCCAGACTGAGAACTTGAAGCAAATTCCGATTAGATTACATCCTTCTTTGCATGCTAAGTTGCTTCAGTTGTGTCTGATTCTGTGCGACCCCGTGGGCTGTAGCCTTTTATACTTTTACATCCTTTGAGTCAGTGACTATGTGAACAAAACTGAGTAAAAATCTTAATTAGTCATTTCCAGCTTTTCCCGCTCTTTGGACTAAATAAACAATATCATGTCTAACAGACCACTACTTCAGCTTTACGATGGCTGTGACTTCTAATTTTTTTTCCCTGGATCTATTTGTTGTTGTTCACTCACTCAGTCATATCTGACTCTTTGCGACCCCATGGTCTGTAGCATGCCAGGCTTCCCTGTCCTTCACCATCTCCTGGATCTTGCACAAACTCATGTCTATTGAGTCGTGATGCCATCCAACCGTCTCATCTTCTGTCATCCCTTTCTCCCTTGCCTTCAATCTTTCCCAGCACCAGGGTCTTCCAATGAGTCAACTCTTTGCATCAGGTGACCAAAGTGTTGAAGCTTCAGCATCAGTCCTTCCAATGAATATTCAGGGTTAATTTCCTTTAGGATCGGCTGGTTTAATCTCCTTGCAGTCCAAGGGACTCTCAAGAGTCTTCAACATCACAGTTCAAAAGCATCAATTGGTTTCCATCAGATCACAAACATTTTCCCTGGACTTTGGCATAAGTTATAGGACAATTCCATAGTGCCAGTGAGTCAGGAGAGGGCGGATATTCATATCCTTATTGGTCTTCCCAGCTCTCTCACCAACATTTTCTAAAACATCCTCAATACCATATGGTCTTTGATAACTGATCCATGTAGGTCTTTAATCACCATAACATTGGTTACTCAGAGATCCTTCTCAGTAAATCTGTACCCCTACACCCTGCTGTGGGTGTGGGATATTCTATGGCTGTAGCTAATTCTGTCTACCATCCCCAGCCACACTCAAGTACACAGGAATCAATGCACTCTCCCACAAGGCTCACACCTGGAACTTTGAGTTCTACTCAGCCTTTACTCAAAAATGGTAACGGAAACCTCTGATCTGAATTCCTGCAACTGTCTAGGCTTTTTGTTTCAACAAGTTCTCATCTTCTGATGCTAGTCCTTCCATCCACCCATCAAATGGATCCTTATCTAATCTACCAATGGGGTTGCAGTTGAAGATGAAGATGTGTGAAGATGAGGTGGCAGATCTATAACTAAAATAATTCATGACTTACAACTTTTTCAAAATAGTTGCTTAAGACTCCTTTCTGGGACTTCCCTGGAGGTCCAGTGGTTAACACTTGGCCTTCCAATGCAGGGGGACTTTTCAATTCTCTTTCCACTTGTGTGCCTTTCAATCCTTGGTCTGGGGACTAAGATCCCACATGCTTCACAGCAAAAAAGCAAAAAACATAAAATAGAAACAATATTGTAACAAATTCAATAAAGGCTTTTAAAATGGTTCACATAAAAAAAAAACTTAAAAAAAAAGACTTCTGCATTTATGTTTTTCCATTATTTTCTAAAGCAATGAATATCAAACACCTTGATTAACTACATGGGGAAAGAGCAACATGTACCAGGAACTATGAGGGAGTATCTCAGTTATCATATTAAAATATTGTCATATATAAAAGCATCATAATGCCAATTCCAGTGAGTAAAGTTATGGTACAAAACTAGAGTACAATGAGAAGATTGAAAAATATTTCAGTCATTCAGACCAAACTGTGTCTTTAATTTCCCTTCAGAATCAACTGTTTTCAGAATTATGAAAATACTTCCCTAATCAATCAAACCTTCTACACTGTTACTCTTAATCCTCATCTACAGCTAGAGAGGTAACAGAATGTCTGTGCCTCTCCAAGAGGCACTGCCGGGGCCCCAGCAGGTTTGGGCACAGGCTGCAGGTGCCTGGGGAGCACTGTGTGCTCACTGCACAGAGGTAGGTGGCTGAGTCGCTGGGCTCGGAGTCTCTGATACGCAGGGAGACATGCTTGTTGGTTTCATTGGACTGCGCTGTAAATTTTCCTTCCTCTTTGTTGTTGTTGGCATACACGTACAGCAGAAACTCAGGACCTTTCCCAGGGTACTGTCTGTACCATGCGAAGTACTGAGAAGTGCTGTCAGAATAAGTGCAGCCGAGAGAGGCGGTGTCTCCCTCTGGGACGGGCAGAGACGCAGGACTCTGCTCCACTGTGTTCTGCTGGCTGCTCACCGCTGTGCAAAGAGACAGTGAACGCTCAGTCAGAGAAGGTGGGTTAGGTGGTGATGCTTCCTCTCCAGAATTCAAGTTATCTTTTCACAGGCCTCCCACCTCTACCATCCCTTATTTAAGGGAAATAGTGTTCATGTTTCTCCATGAGCCTAGAAGGGACAATGACTCCAAATAGTGTATTTTATGGTCCCATAGAAATGCCCCAAACTTACAGATCAACTGAAGCCACAGGATCACTAATAAAACTCTTGAGGATTTCATCATTCTTTCCTCCTCTGGTTCACTGAAGATTCAAATTTCAAGCCCTAAAAAAAAAAAAAAAAAAGAGAGAGAGAGAGAGAGTCGACCTCAGACATTTCAATTCTTCTGCTTTAGAAATCATAAAAAGAGCCTGTTCAGTCAAAGACAAAAGAGACTTTTTTCATTACCCATGCAACAACCACCGAGCTCCTCCTCTCTCCTCCTGCTTTCTCCCTCCCTCTCTTTCTCTCCCTTTCTCTCTCTCTTTCTCTCTCTCTCTCTCTCTCTCTCTTTCTCACACACACACACACACACACAGGAAGGAATACAAGAACAGGGTCCCTGAGAAGACACCGCCATCTTGTGGACTCAAGACCCTAATCAAAGAAATATTTGAAGCATAGATCTTTACTATGGGAACTGATGAAAATAAAAATTTGCCACTTTAGTTAAATTAAAAAATTGAGAAGCATATGGTCCAAGTCAATGTGTGTGGGGATAGAGTGATGTCTATATGTGTGTTTTACATCAAATGGCAATGCTTGTCTGATTAGAAACAGTTTTATCAAATGACCACTCTCTCACACTGAAAAACCAGTCCTAAGATATTCTAGTGATAGAAATCTGGGCAAGGCTCTCATGATTTAGGGGATCTGTGTAGCTTTTCTTCATATCAGGCCAACACTTCCTATCTTATTTCCCCACTTCTATTTTTAAAGAAATCTAATCTAACTCAAGTTGACTCATTGGAAAAGACTGTGATTCTGGGAGGGATTGGGGGTAGGAGGAGAAGGGGATGACAGAGGATGAGATGGCTGGATGGCATCACTGACTGGATGGACATGAGTCTGAGTGAACTCCGGGAGTTGGTGATGGACAGGGAGGCCTGGTGTGCTGCGATTCATGGGGTTGCAAAGAGTTGGACACGACTGAGCGACTGAACTGAACTGAACTGAACTGAATCTAACTCAAAAGAATCCTCTTAAGACACAATGACCTAAAATCTAACTGAACAAACATGTTTCCAGCTCACAACTTGGGCAGATTTTTAACAAAGTCAAGGACTTAATTCTTAATTCCATTTTTTACCAGTGGCATGTGTGAAGAATCATTGCTTACTTGGACTGATGGTAGTAGTAGATGGACCAGCCTTCAGTACCTAGAGTGTAAATAAAACCCAAAGGACGTGTTCATGAATCTAACCCCTCTTCTTATACACAGCCCTGGCATCTCAGGATTAATCTCCAAAGTTATGGGTCTGGTATCAGTCTCTCTAACAAGCTTCCCTGGTGGCTCAGTGGTAAAGTATCTGCCTGGCAATGCAAAATATGTGGGTTCAATCCCTGGGTCGAGAAGATTCCCCAGGAGAAGGAAATGGCAAGCCACTCCAGTATTCTTGCCTGGAAAATCCCACGGACAGAGGAGCCTGGCAAGGCTATAGTCCATGGGGTTGCAAAGGAGTCAGACATGACTTAGCAACTAGACAAGAAAAGCAACAATCACTCTCTGCCTTTCTATTGTACCCTAACCAGCAAGCCATGTTTATCAGAGGGCTACCTATGCAAGAAGCTTAACTGAGTCTAACAGAAAAAGAAGCACAGACAAGTACTGTTCCTTCTCATTTCACCTCCTGCCTCATGCCCTTGTAGAAGATAGTGGCTAGAGACCAGCAATGCAGAAGGTCCTTTCTGCTCAAGAACCAGGTAAACAGTATCCATCAAAGATGGACTGGTCAGGTCCTCCCTATTCCTAGCGACAACTATGTAGGAAGTAGATGAGGGAGAAGATGCTAACAGTGGGATCCTTTTCTTTAAGAGAACACTGCTTTTGACAAAACTCACACAGCTATTTCTCACTCTCCTCCTCTTCTGGGAATCCTATTATACTTATGTCAGAAAATTTGACAATGTCCCACAGCTCCTTTAGTCTCAGTTCATTTTTCTTCATTCTTTTTTCTTTCTGCTCTCTGACTGGACAACTTCAATTAGCCTATCTTCAAGTTCTTTCTCCTGTCTATTCAAATCTACTGTTGAATTTTTCTTAGAAAATGTTCTCTGTGTAACAATTTCTCTGCGCTGAGAGGGTGCTGAGTTATGTGACATATAGACAAGCCCTTTGTGTTAGTCCTTGAGGGAGCCACAAGACAGGTTAAAGCAGTGAAGCTCTGCTCTTTCATGACAAAGAGCTCTTCCCCCTCCACCACCGGAACCCACCCTAGGGATGCAGGCAGCTATCTAAAAACTGTCATGGATCCAGTGATGGAAAGACGGAACAAGGGCGAGTGAAAACACCACAGGGCTTTCCTGCCAGGCATCCGTTCCCTTCTACTTATGTGTTTGCTCGGCTGCTGCACAGCTCTCTGTGGTGTTTGCCTCTATGTATAGGTAAATGTGCTAAAGTTTCCTTTCTTTCTAAGCTGTCCTCTTCCTGGACCTTTGGCTGCAGACAGAAGACTTTTCATGGCCTTTTTTTGTCTACATCTGTTGGCATTTCCAGGTTCCTGGCTTCTCCAGGACTCACTTGGGTTACATGAAGCAAAAGGAAGCTCAGGGAGCTCACTGCTCTATCATTTCTCAAGCCCCAAGTTCCTAAGCTAGTCTGGCTTCTTCCCTCCAAATTCTTATGTTTTTCTTTTACATGTGGTCCAGGGTTTCTAACTTTCCTTAACAGGTTGAGTAGGAAAAAAAAAAAATACACCTACTACAGCTTGTCAGAAGTGGAAAGAAAGCATGATGCTTCCTTCTTTCCCTGAAGAGTGAACCTCTGACCAGCTTGGCTAGTCCACCTCCTTGGCAGTAGGCCAGTCAAAATGGTATTAAAATTATTTAATTTTTGTTCAGCCACCTAGATTCTCCTGTTGAATAAATATGGTTCTAGATTGTGAAGATAACTATGGTTTACTTGAATTCACTGCTCTAAGAATTCCCTTAAATGGTCCAGTAGGCCCAAGGTGGTGAATATAAATGATCTCTGTAAATGGCATGAAAATGCCCTTATTCCCCTTGCTCCTTATCATTCTATACAAAAGTTTTGAGTGTGATTAGGAAATGACTAGGAAAAATGGCAAAGTTATAGCTACTAGAATGATCACTCCAATTTTGTGGTAGTGGAAAAGGAGCAACAACCCTGGTACTAGAGAAGGGAACACTTTAGATCCTGGAAAGTTTGTGTTTGTTGGAAGGGAAGATTGTTCATGCTCTCTTTGTATGCTAGACCCAGCACTGCAGCCTAAGCAGAACAACCATATGGTCTGTGAAAACAGAAAAATTGGTATGAATACGGCTTGTCCTGGACTGTTCTTCTGTGCCTGACATCATCAACAGAAGCTGTTCAACATGGATTCCCAACCCTCTATGTGTAAAAACCTACAAATCAGCACAACTTTGTTTCAGTATGGCGGGTTCAAATGCATATGCTTTTGATGTCCGCCCATCTTGAATTATGCCTCATGAATGACTCTGCTCATATAACTTAATAAGGGATGTAATGATGATTCTAATCAAGAATAACAATAAATTTAAAACTGGACCAATCTGTCTCCCTTGGAGTTATATGTTTGTGTTTGGGAAGAAGGAACATCTCTCCATTGGGAAGGATGGTTGATCTTTGATCCCTTTTTAGAAATTAAACCAAAGACCAGTGTGTCCAATTCCCTTGCATGGGTCATAATGAATATTATATGACATCCAAGCTGTTTATATCCTGGAACTTACTCACAGTTGACTGAATCTGGGATCCTAGGAGACATGACTGAGCTTAATCATGCAGATTGGTCTCATCCTGCTATATAAATTTCTGCTCACAGTTGCTGTTTATTCGCTAAGCTGTGTTCAGCTCTTTTATGACCCCATGGACTGTAGCCTGCTAGGCTCCTCTGTCCATGAGATTTTCCAGGTGAGAATACTGGAATGGGTCGCCATTTTCTGCTGCAGGGTATCTTCCCAACCCAAGGATCAAGCCAGTGTTTCCTGTGTCTTCTGGATTGCAGGCAGATTCTTTACCACTGAGCCACAAGGGAAGCCCTGCTAATAGTGGATTTAATTAACTGTTGTTAGAGAAAAATCAAATAGATTTAATCTCAGTCTTTGTCATTCAGAGAAATAAGACCAGTGGATGAAGTGGCAAACTCTCAAGAAAAATTTATAGAAACAAATTCAATTTAGAACCATGAAGTGAATGTTGTTGAAAGGCAGTTCGCTGTGAGTCTCTTATACTTCTACATGATGTTCTGGGTTTACCAACAACGTAAGGTCATTACCACTCAACCTGAACCATTTCTCAGAGTTGTGCTTGCAGCATGTAACCTTGATGGATGGGGTAATGTCTTCTCTGAGACAAAGGGTGAGCTTGCTTACTGCTTGGCAATAGCAATACCAAATAGCAATGAATTCCTCAAGCTTGCTATTCATCAGCTGTGACACAATCCCACATGCATAGCATCCATTTACACCCCTGAACTGTGGTGTTGGAGAAGACTCTTGAGAGTCCCTTGGACTGCAAGGAGATCCAACCAGTCCATTCTGAAGGAGATCAACCCTGGGATTTCTTTGGATGGAATGATGCTGAAGCTGAAACTCCAGCACTTTGGCCACCTCATGCGAAGAGTTGACTCATTGGAAAAGACTCTGATGCTGGGAGGGATTGGGGGCAGGAGGAGAAGGGGATGACAGAGGATGAGATGGTTGGATGGCATCACTGACTTGATGGACGTGAGTCTGAGTGAACCCCAGGAGTTGGTGATGGACAGGGAGGCTTGGCGTGCTGCGATTCATGGGGTCGCAAACAGTCAGACACGACTGAGTGACTGAACTGAACTGAACTGAACTGAAATCACCATGAGAGACTTATGGACAAAGGCAACTGAAGCAAATATGCTAGTGTTCATGCTGCTTGCTGTGTCCTAAGTAGTAGTATCCTTCATCTCTGACACAGGATTTGTGACTTTACTGATAGCACCAAAGAAACAACAAGCTATTAGCCTGTAAGAGAGTAAGATCTGCTGCTGCTGCTGCAGCTAAGTCGCTTCAGTCATGTCCTTCTCTGTGCGACCCCATAGATGGCAGCCCACCAGGTTCTGCCGTCCCTGGGATTCTCCAGGCAAGAACACTGGAGTGGGTTGCCATTTCCTTCTCCAATGCATGAAAGTGAAAAGTGAAAGTGAAATAGCTCAGTTGTGTCCGACTCTTAGCGACCCCATGGACTGCAGCCTACCAGGCTCCTCCATCCATGGGATTTTCCAGGCAAGAGTACTGGAGTGGGGTGCCATTGCCTTCTTTGAAGTAAGACCAAGACCTGACAAAACCCTCTCTGCCGACTTTAGAGATACTATAATAAATACTTGAATTAATTTTGAGAAAAATATTTCCCCAAACTGGCCTAAAACGGATCTTTTCTGAAGGATATTCTTTATAGCTTCACATGGGACTTAACTATTATTTCTAATGAAATGCTTTAGCAATTCTCTTACATACTGTAATGGAATAAAGGCTCCTGGGAAATTAGTATTACACCCTCAAATGACTATTAATCATGTGAGGAACCTAATACCAGTACACAATCAAAAGTAGAATAAAAATGAACCAGCCCTCTGACCACAATTATGATCTCTAATCAAAGCATTAAAAAAAAAAATCTTATCTCCTATAAAATGTTTCTACCAAGGCTAATTATTTGAATATGTTTCCTAAGACTTTCTCTTGCAGTAATTTGAAGTCAAATTTTGACACGAGCTCATAATTATTTGACTTGAAATTCCTTTTATATTTTCCAAAGTCTTTGGGACATGTCTTTTTTTTTTTTTCTCTTTTACATATTTCACTGCAGGGTATCTAGCTTTCAAGTTGACCCGATTCATTGAGATTACACCTGATAAAGTGAAGTCAGTTGACTGAGGACAGACTGAGACCCTGCGTGGATCTAATTATTTAACAGAGTCTACTGAGCAAAGGAAGGCTGGAACCTGAGTCTTCAAGTAAGAGCCAGAGATAACCGAACTATACCACATAAGAAGCAATGAGAACATACATATAGTTAAGAGTTTCAAAGGTGGAAATGACAAGAAGGGAAAAGAAAAGCAAAGAGGGAGAAGGCCCACGCAATATGTATTTAGTGGATATTTATCACCTGACTACTATGGGCCAGTCACTGCTCTAGACACTAAGAGTAGAGCCCATGAGAAGAACACACAACAGTACTGACCTCACAGGACTTATAATCTAACTGGAGTTTCTAGCAATGAATATATTGACATGTCAATCAAAAATATGCCTGCTCATTATGGTTATTACCATTGGGAAATGATAAGGTTTAAATGATAAGAGTTAAGAAACGGTTTGTGGATGGTTACACTAGTCAGGAAGTTCGACAAAAGTCAGAAGGTTTTCTCTACAGTAGTGATATTTGGAGAAGAAAATAGAAACCCGCTCTAGTATTCTTGCCTGGAAAATCCCATGGACAGAGAAGCCTGGTGAACTACAGTCCCTGGGGTCACAAAAGAGTTGGACACAATTTAGTGACCAAACATAAACAAGTGATATTTGATCTGAGACCTGAAGGATGAAAATAAGTCAGTCTCACCAAGATCTGGGGGAGGAAAATTGCAGATAAATGAAAGAATAAGACCCAACATGGGACAAGATGTGACAAGTTTAGAAAACTGAAAGATCAGCATCGTGACTGTACAGAGAGTCAGGGAAGAGAGTTATGAACTAAGATTGAAGGGTCAGGTGGGATTCACATTGTGCAGACTCTTGTATAGCATAACCAAGAGTTTGTATTTTATTCTAGAGGCAATAGAAATCCACTGAAGCATTTAGGCAGATAGCAAAAACTTTGATTTATAATTAAAAAACCACTTTTGCTACCAGTTAGATTAGTGCTTCTCAAATTTCAAAGTGGTAGAATCACCTGGGGATTTGTTTAAATGAAGATTCAAATTCAGTAGATTTAGAGTCGATCCTGGGATTCTATACAAGTTCTAATATTGCTGATCTATATTTTGAATATCAAAACTCTGGGTAATACACTTTGAGAGAAAAGAGACAAGTTAGAAGGTAACCTGGATCAGATCAGTTCTTTCCAAATTTTGTTTAATACATCTTATTTTATGAAAAGATCAGTTCAATTCAGTTACTCAGTCATGTCCAACTCTTTGCAACCCCATGGACTGCAGCATGCCAGGCTTCCCTGTCCATCACCAACTTCCAAAACTTGCTCAAACTCATGTCTATAGAGTCAGTGATACCATCCAATCATCTTATCCTCTGTCATCATCCCCTTCTCCTCCTGCCTTCAATTTTTTCAGCATCAGGATCTTTTCCAATGAATCAGTTCTTCACATCAGGTGGCCAAAGTATTGGAGCTTCAATTTCAACATCAACCTTCCAAATGAATATTCAGGATTGATTTCCTTCAGGATTGACTGTTTTTATCTCCTTGCTGTCCAAGGGACTCTCAAGAGTCTTCTGCAACACCACAGTTCAAAAACATCAATTCTTCAGCACTTAGCTTTCTTTATAGTTCAACTCTCACATCCATCCATGACTACTGGAAGAACCATAGTTTTAACTAGATGGAACTTTGTCAGTAAAGTAATGTCTCTGCTTTTAAATATGTTGTCTAGGTTTGTGATAGCTTTGAAGCATCTTTTAATTTCATGGCTGCAGTCACCATGAGCAGTGTTTTTGGAGCCCAAGAAGATAAAATCTATCACTGTTTCCACTGTCTCCCCATCTATTTTCCATCTGCCATGAATCTTAATTTTTTGAATGTTGGGTTTTAAGCCAGCTTTTTCACTTTTGTGAAAATATATTAATTCTTATTCTCTGTGAGGTACTCTGATGTTTTCTAATCTTATTTTTATTACAAAATGTGTAATGACAAAAACCTTACTGATTAAAATAAAAGGAAATTAAAACTGAAAATTTTCACTTAGTAAAATGAAAACTAATTTAAAGTAGTAATATCCTGACTTGGTGTAGTATTGGAAAGTCAGCAGCTTCATGGGTTGCTGTTGAAGCCATAGCTTGGTGAAAAATTTCTTCATGGAAACCAAACATTTAATGTCATGTTTTTTCCCTTTTCCAAGCAATTTCACTTCCATTGAAATTACAACTTAAATGATGTTTGTTCATAAAAATATTGTCTATAATACTGTATAATTGGAAAAATACCAAATAGTGATTAGTTTTTTAAATACATCTAAATAATGGAAATTAGCCAATCATTTAAAATTATGCCTTTAATATATGTTTTCTGACATGGAAATATCTACAATGTTGAGAAAAACAAATATGTTTATAAATTCCAGGTATATTATAGTCCCTCTCATAGAAAAATATAGCTGTATAATACATGCACCAAAAATTCTGAAAACTGGTGATAGTCATAACCTTTATGTCATGAAATTATGGGAGTGTTCTCTTTTTAAATGTGTTTATATCTTCTGATTTATTTAAAATTAATGTATATAATTAAGTAATAAAGTTTTAGCTTAATTTAAATTTAAAATACTAGACTCCTTCCCTCAAACTCTGGATCCATTTTTTATCTCTAGTGGAAGAAGCAATTGACAAAAGGTCAGAGTGTCTGAGTTCTGTTACCAGCTTCCATTTTGCTATAAGTCATGCTTTAAGTGGCCATTCAAATCCTGTAGATCCTAATTCTTTCACCTATTAAATGAAGGGCATGGACTGAATCAGTATTTCCTAAAGTAAGTATGATTGATGCAAGAGGTCATGGTAGGCAGTACATAAAAGAAAATTGTTGCAGATAAGGTATTATTTTAATTTGTAATATGTTACATATAAGGTATTATTTTAATTTGTAATGTAAAAAATATAACCTGCACATGAAATATATGGTTTCATATTAACATCCATTAAAACAAGGATAACTTTTTGCATAATCATTAAGTAAATTTTGTATTAAATTAGTAAATATAAAAAATTAGTAAATAATTGTATAAATGGTACACAGATATAAAAAAATATGAAGACAGTGAATCAGTGAGTATGACGCTACTGGTGAGGGTACAGCATGGTGAAAGCTTGCTTTCTGAACTGGAGCCTGAGCACAAAGGGGCCTGCCCTCTCACCTGAAGGGTAGACGGTGAAAAGAAATCTCAGCAAACAGGCCCAGGAGGAGTACAATTTGCACTGAGGAATGAACTTTCAATAGTAACAAAAGGAAATTTAATTCAATATAAATTCAGATTCATCACATAAGGGAGGGATAGATTATCCTTGATTTCTGTTTGGAGACAGAGATTTTAAGAAAACTCCCTCTGTGGATAAGGAAACACCTTCATTCTCACCCCAAGGCTAACCTCTGTCAAAAGGCCCAGCTGGCAGTTGTGGGACAGGCTGCAGGTGCTTGGAGAGCAGTGGGATGCAAAGCACAAAAGTAGGTAGCTGAGTCTCCAGGGTGGGAGGCTGAGATACGCAAAACACTGTAAATCTTCTCTTTTCCCCGGAGTTCTTTAAAATTTTTGTCTGCCTCCTCTTTCTGGCTTGCTTGAATTAAAGACAAAGATACAAGTCCTTTCCCAGACTCCTGCTTGAACCAAACAAAGTTGTAAAATGTTTTCTTTTGATAAGTACAATTAAGATCAGCATGTGTTCTTTCCTGCATACTCAGGAATGAAGGACTCTGGTCCAATGTATATTGGCTGCTCACCCCTGTTTGAACAGAGAACCACACACAAAGGAGATAGATATATTAATGGCCGATTCTTTTTTGAAAGAATATATTTCCTTTTCACAATCCCCCCCAGGTGACCCCAGTAACACTAGCCCTTTCTATAACTTTCAGATTTATAGAGATTACTAGGATCTGCTCTTTTTATTCATAGCTTCAAAACCAGCCAACTCACAGCACAGCTGCCAATAAAGAACCAGGAATGAAACTCCCAAAGACTTCTCCATTTTTTCCATTCACCAGACTCATGAGAACTCAGGTTGGAATTTGAGAGCTCTCAGACACTACCAGGTCAAGCAACTTGTTTATCTGAGTGCATATTCATAAATCTGCTGTCACAAGAAGCTGAGAGACTCCTCAGCAAATCAGAAATCAGATCCAAGACCCTGTGTACACACTCACCCAGCGTCTTCTGATCTCTGAAGAGGTAACATGGAGAGAGGACCACATCAAGATCAAGCGCAGAGTAGTTGCAGAGCAGTTGGAGAGATACACCTACTATTTATCTCCTAGATTTTTCTCTTCTCTTTCTACTTATATAAAATTCTTGAGCATCTACCATGTACAAGTTATAAAAATTAAATAACTACAATCAACCCTCTCCAGGGAAAACCTCGTAAGATTCTTTTCTGTCCAATCAGTGCAAAACCTTCTCAATGAGCTGATATATATAAAGTTAGTTATTGACACTGTAGCTCAGGATAATTATCTTATATCTGGACCCTGCTTCATAAGTCTTGTATGGATTCTTCTTCCAATCTACACTAAATTACATAAGAAGGAAGGTATTATCATTTTCTGTGCATAATGCCTGGGAGATAAAGAAAACAAACACAAAAGACATTAGCGGTCTTACCAAATATTGTCATCAGCTTCGTCAACATTTTGCTTTTATACTCAGTCGACATTCTACTAGTTGCTGGACCCCACACAGAGCTAACCTCTCCCTTTTAATCAAAATTATCATCTACTTCAGGGTGGTAATGCAATATGATGGTCTTACTCTTGGGAATAACCAGGTGAGCAGTTAACTTTCTGTGTTGAGTGAGGACACCTCTATGTTAGTAGATACAAATTCAGCCATGTCTGAAAGAGAAGCACTAGCTCACTTTGAAATTGCATACAACATTTCAAAAAATGCTCCTTGACAACCTCCAGGTGCAGGTTTGGGTACAGAGTGCAAGTGCCTGGGGAGCATCGTGCACCCACCACACAGATGTAGAAGGCTGGATCGCTGAGCTGCGCAGCTGTGAGGTGCAGGGAGCTGTGCTTGGCAGTTGCATCCACAGTCGCTGTGTACCATCCATTTGACTTTTTGTTGTCACTGTAAGTCATGGTTATCAGGGAAACAAGACCTCTCCCAGTGTCCTGTGTGTACCACCTTAGGTTGTTAAAGGGGCTCACTGTGTAATTGCATTGAAATGTGCAGTTCTCTCCCTCCAGGACCACCAGGGATGGAGGACTCTGTTCCACTTGGTTTTTGCCACTCACGCCTGTTCAAAAAGCAAAGAGAGATCTGAGAGGTAGCTCACCCATTTTTATTGCTTTCTAATTTGCATCCCTTACTCCTCTGCAGAATGAATCCCAGCTGAACCATAACATGGCCCCTCATTCTTCTCTCCTTCTACCCCAAAGCAATACATGCAGTACACCTTTTTGAAAACCTTTAAAAATATTCCCTGGACTTACTGTGTCAACCTGGCTAAAACTCTTCATTAACTTACAACAAAAATGAAGCCACAAAACCACCAGGGAGGGTCTCACATGCATCTCCATTCTTCTGCACTGGGCTGTCCCCCAAAACTGACTTGTCTATTCAACACCTTTTATTTTTTTTACATTAACAACGGATTCTCAGGGATTATGCTTAGCCAATCAGAGACTACAACCCTACTGAGCCAAAGACCAGATTTTGCTGCTTCATACTCAATCATACCCACAGGCAAGGCCAATGCAAATACTGCCATCTTGGGGTCAGAGCTATGGTTGCTCAGAACCTTGGGTTAGGTTTCTTGCTAGGTTTCCTTCTCACTATTTTGAACATAATACTGTATATAAGCCCCTATAAGTCTCTATTTACAGAGACTAACTAACAGTAGGTTAGTACATAAAACATATTTTTAAAAGCCCCGGTATGAATTCTGACTTATTGGATAGGAGAGTTAAGCCTCAGTTTTCTCATCTGAAAATATATATGGTAACACTTTCCTGACATTTTTGAAAGATTTAAAAGATATGAACACATGTATACCTGTGGAGGATTCATTTTGATATTTGGCAAAACTAATACAATTATGTAAAGTTTAAAAATAAAATAAAATTTTAAAAAAAAGATATGATGTGGACTATCAGCATAATGGCAAAGGAGGAAGCCCTATCTCTCTTTCCTCCACAGACATGGACTTAACAATGATATTAGCAACAATATACCTTGAAGGACAATGCCAAACCCAGCTAAAAGTAAACGCACTCGCGGAAGAACAAGCTGAGAGCAGTCACATTTTCAGGGGAGAGAAGAGCAACTTCACTTCACCAACCTCAGTCCCTCAGCCAGATGGGCTCAGCCCAGTACCAAGGAGATAGCCTGTGCCCATCGTGTCCCCCATGGGGAGGGGAGTGATAGTGGAGCTTGCACCCGACCTTCAGTGCTCTCAGGGCGCCCTCTGTGGGGGTGGTTTTCTATCTTACCTCATACCCAGTATGACAGGCAGAGAGCAATCCCTCAGGACAGTGAGAAACAAAGGAAAATGCAGGACGTCTCTTTTGCTGCCAGTCCTGTTCTATGAACCTGGAAGAGCAGAACTGAGGTTCTTCCTCCACAGGGGAAAAGAGAGCAAATGGGAGGAGGAGAAGGAGCTGGCCTTACTCCTAGCATTTCAGAGTAGGAATGGTCTCTATCTCCTCCTATTCAGGACGGAGCAGAGCCTGGTCCCTTGGGATAGTAAGGAACAAGGGAAGGGAGAGCGTGGTTCCACAACTAGCACTGCCCTGCAAGACTGGGAATCAGCGCAGAACTGGTTTTAACCCCACACAGAGTGAAGGGGGCCCTATGCCAGATAATTCAAAGCATCCCCCATGGAGCCAGTTTCTACTTGCTTCAAGTCATACTTAGCGCTGAATGACTGGCAGGGCTTGGTCACTGGAACAGCTAGCAGCAAAGGAAAAAAAAGAATGGCATGGTATTACAGCTAGTACTGATCTGCAAGGTGGAGAAAGGATAGAACTGAGGTGTTTCCTCCAAATGAAAAGACAGGAAACCAAAGAGTCCTTGTCCAAATTTCCTCAGGAGTACACTCCCAAAGGGACTGGTCTCTATCTTGCCTCATATTTAGCACTGTTGACTGTGGAAGGTCTCCTCTAGTCAAGACCAGACCATAAATACTGGGAGAGGTACCTGCTGCTTCAAAAGCTCACACAACAAAGCAAATCTATAAGATGCATAAAGAATTGAGAAAACATGATGCAATCAAAGGCAGGAAATAAATTTCCAGTAACCAACTGAAATAAATGGAAATCTGTGAATTACCTTTAAAAGTGTTAAGTGTAGAAGCTTGTGAAAATTTTCTTACTGCTTCTATTTTCTCAGTGAAATAGGAGGCCAATGAACACTTGAGAGCGTGGATATCTGAGGATTTATTCCAAACTTGACATATAATGCCCAAAGATTTTGAAAGCAAAAGAATGGCAAAAGATATATCACATAAACACTTACCTTAAAAAAGCTAACATATTATCCCCTCGTATAACAAACTAGGCCTTCAGAATAGGATTATTAGAGGTGAAGACACACGCACATTAAATTAATCCTATTGGTTCTGTCTCTCTGGGGAACCCTAATACAGAGAACTTTTAAAATTTATAAAGGAAGTTCATAAGCAAAAACCATAGGCTCAAATTTGTATGTACCTAAATAATATATATTGTAAGTTTTACATACTTTTGTGAACATTTGTTATATTTCACAATAAAATTATTTTTAAACATTGATGGCTCAAAGAAATGGTTGATTAGAAACGCTTACTTCAGAGAAGGACGAAAACAGAATCAGTCCAGGAAAATCAAGAGCAGAAGAGCTGAGAGAAGACAAGAGAGGAGAGAGGCAAAGGGAGCAGGAGAGGAAGAGGAGAGAGAAGGAAAGAGCCTTAGACCACAGAGCTGTCCATACCTGTTCTGCTTAAATTAGGGGCAAGAGGTTTGAAATACAGTAATCAATTTCAACAACACCCTCAACAGAAGCAAGGATAGTTACTAAAGTAGATTTTTAGAAACTTCATCAAAAATTAATGTGGCAACAGAAAAAAAAAATTCAAATATGTCCTACAAAGCAATGACAGAGTTCAAAACACTGAGGCAGCTGCCAATTTCAAGGCATTTCAAGTAGATGTGATTCCTCCAAACTCCAAATTCCACTCCTCATTATTTAAATCTTCTTCAAGAAGACAGATGACACAAAATCGTTCTTGTTCTCCAGTGTTGATTGTCCACCTCCCATCCTTTTGTGTGGATTAATTGTGAACATGTTTTTGGTGACTTTGCCTGGGTCCCCAACTGACAGAGCTGGGAACACAGGCAGATAGTTTCCATTGCCTGAGATGATGCTTCATACACATCTTGTGATGTGATGGGGTGGATTCATCTCTCCCTCCTCCAATGGCAGCTCTCCCAGCCACATTGTTTTCTCTATATTTCTAGCACAGGCTTGAAGTTGACTGGACATGTATTCCTTATGTATCCAGTAAGGAACTGGCAAAAAGCACTGCTAATATTGAGATATAAATATTGACCAGAAAAGAATGCCTGGGTTGAAAATCTTAATAAGGAAAAATGACAGAAATAGGAAAAACAGACAAATACAACATTTAAAAATCAGAAGAAAAACGAGCCATTCAAGATGTTGAGCCTAGATAGCTGCCTCAAAATAAACAAAAACTGAGAAAAACAGATAGCCTTAACCTCAATCTCAACTCACATACACACACACACACAAACATGCAAATTTAAAGACAAAACTAATCTGAGAGAAATTAAAGAAAATATGAGATAAAATTTTATCATTTAAGGTGCTACAGATTGTGAAGAATGAAATATATAACTCAGAATCCATAACAGGAAATTTTCATAAATTTACTACATACTATTTTAAAAATTCTGCATAGCAAACATGAACAAAGTCAAAAATATTGCATTAAAATTGTAAAGACATACATATGACAGTTTTATGACAATTTTCTTAACAGAGAATGCTCTTTCAAATCTATATTTAAATGACTCTAACACAGGTAGAGTTTTTCCAAGAAAATGCACTGGTCATAGCAAACACCCTCTTCCAAAAACACAAGAGAAGACTCTATGCATGGACATCACCAGATGGTCAACACCGAAATCAGATTGATTATGTTCTTTGCAGCCAAAGATGGAGAAGCTGTATACAGTCAGCAAAAACAAGACCAGGAGCTGACTGTGGCTCAGATCATGAACTCCTTATTACCAAATTCAGACTTAAATTGAAGAAAGTAGGGAAAACCACTAGACCATTCAGGTATGACCTAAATCAAACCCCTTATGATTATACAGTGGAAGTGAGAAATAGATTTAAGGGCCTAGATCTGATAGGTAGAGTGCCTGATGAACAATGGAATGAGGTTCATGACATTGTACAGGAGACAGGGATCAAGACCATCCCCATGGAAAAGAAATGCAAAAAAGCAAAATGGCTGTCTGGGGAGGCCTCACAAATAGCTGTGAAAAGAAGAGAAGTGAAAAGCAAAGGAGAAAAGGAAAGATATAAGCATCTGAATTCAGAGTTCCAAAGAATAGCAAGAAGAGATAAGAAAACCTTCTTCAGCGATCAATGCAAAGAAATAGAGGAAAACAACACAATGGGAAAGACTAGAGATCTCTTCAAGAAAATTAGAGATACCAAAGGAACATTTCATGCAAAGATGGACTCGATAAAGGACACAAATGGTATGGACCTAACAGAAGCAGAAGATATTAAGAAGAGGTGGCAAGAATACACAGAAGAACTGTACAAAAAAGATCTTCATGACCCAGATAATCACGATGATGTGATCACTGACCTAGAGCCAGACATCCTGGAATGTGAAGTCAAGTGGGCCTTAGAAAGCATCACTATGAACAAAGCTAGTGGAGGTGATGGAATTCCAGTTGAGCTCTTTCAAATCCTGAAAGATGACACTGTGAAAGTGCTGCACTCAATATGCCAGCAAATTTGGAAAACTCAGCAGTGGTCACAGGACTGGAAAAGGTCAGTTTTCATTCCAATCCCAAAGAAAGGCAATGCTAAAGAATGCTCAAACTACCGCACAATTGCACTCATCTCAGACTCTAGTAAAGTAATGCTCAAAATTCTCCAAGCCAGGCTTCAGCAATATGTGAACTGTGAACTTCATGATGTTCAAGCTGATTGTAGAAAAGGCAGAGGAACCAGAGATCAAATTGCCAACATCCGCTGGATCATCGAAACTGCAAGAGAGTTCCAGAAAACATCTATTTCTGCTTTCTTGACTATGCCAAAGCCTTTGACTGTGTGGATCACAATAAACTGTGGAAAATTCTGAAAGAGATGGGAATACCAGACCACCTGATCTGCCTCTTGAGAAATCTGTATGCAGGTCAGGAAGCAACAGTTAGAACTGGACATGGAACAACATACTAGTTCCAAATAGGAAAAGGAGTACGTCAAGGCTATATATTGTCACCCTGCTTATTTAACTTCTATGCAGAGTACATCATGAGAAACCCTGGACTGGAAGAAGCACAAGTTGGAATCAAGATTGTCAGGAGAAATATCAATAACCTCATATATGCAGATGACACCACCCTTATGGAAGAAAGTGAAGAGGAACTCAAAAGCCTCTTGATGAAGGTGAAAGTGGAGAGTGAAAAAGTTGGCTTAAAGCTCAACATTCAGAAAACTAAGATCATGGCATCTGGTCCCATCACTTCATGGCAAATTGATGGGGAAACACTGGAAACAGTGTCGGACTTTATATTTGGGGGGCTCCAAAATCATTGCAGATGGTGATTGCCACCATGAAATTAAAAGACGCTTACTCCTTGGAAGGAAAGTTATGACCAACCTAGTTAGCATATTCAAAAGCAGAGACATTACTTTGCCAACAAAAGTCTGTCTAGTCAAGGCTATGGTTTTTCCTGTGGTCATGTATGGATGTGAGAGTTGGACTGTGAAGAAGGCTGAGCACCGAAGAATTGATATTTTTGAACTGTGGTGTTGGAGAAGACTCTTCAGCATCCCTTGGACTGCAAGGAGAACCAACCAGTCCATTCTGAAGAAGATCAGCCCTGGGATTTCTTTGGAAGGAATGATGCTAAAGCTGAAACTCCAGTACTTTGGCCACCTCACACGAAAAGTTGACACATGGGCAAAGACTCTGATGCTGGGAGGGATTGGGGGCAGGAGGAGAAGGGGCGACAGAGGATGAGATGGTTGGATGGCATCACTGACTCGATGGACGTGAGTCTGAATGAACTCTGGGAGTTGGTGATGGACAGGGAGGCCTGGCGTGCTGCGATTCATGGGGTTGCAAAGAGTCGGACACGACTGAGTGACTGAACTGAACTGAACACAGATATTGTTTTAGTTACTAAGTCACATCCGACTCTCATGCACCCCATAAAGTACAGCCCACCTGAATCCTCTGTCCAGGGGATTTCCCAGGCAAGAATATTGGAGTGGGTTGCCATTTCCTTCTGCAGGGGCACTTCTGGACTCAGATATTGAACCCTCATTTCCTTCCCAATGAAGCCCTATAACACAGTAGGGAATGGTAAGATATGTGAATAGAAAATTTACACAAAAACATATAAATGACTTTTAAATGAAATGAAGTTTTGTCTCATTCATAAACTTTAATAATTTTTTTAAAAAATTTAAAGCTTAGCTGATAAGCAAAAGTCAAAACCTCAGTAATACGCAAAGTTTAAGGAAAAATTGGTGGTAAAACTTATCTAGAAGAAAATTTAGTTGAATCATAAAGACTATGGGTATGTTACTTTCTTAAATAATATTTTATTTCCCTAAAGTGAATACTTAATTATTATATTTTAAATTTTTAATTTTGGCTTTCTTACTTACATGTGCCATTGCTCAATTCATCACTGGCTAACTTCCAATTTTCTGCTGAGTTCAGGAAATGATCACTGCTTATTATACAGGCACCAGTAGAGAACATAGGTAGTCTTTACTTATATATTTTAGTCCTCCTATTTTCAACCTTCACTCCCTGAATGACCTCAGAACACACAAACACACACAATGCGTCATCCACCATAATTATTCAAATGTAATTGATGTTTGTGAGTCTCTAAATATTTCTGCAAGGGTACAGCAGCATCCCAATGCTTCTTGTTTCTTTTTTCAATGGCCCCAAGTCTCACTATTTACATGACTTTACCCTGAAATTACTTTATATATGTAATAGTTCCTGGACAAGGAACTATTGGTGTCATAATCTTTTGCTAAACTCACTAATGAGAGTTGGGTATGGGGAATATTCACTTCTGATTCTCATGCCCTCGTCATTTTTATGAGTTTTGCATCAACCAGAGACTGAGAGACAAAACACCATAGACTGTGCCACAGAGTGGATCAGATACTCAGATGCTCAGCACCCAGGCCCCGCTGCTGCTCAGAGTGCGCTCAGCTCCCCCTGCAGTTCCCTTCTCTGTGTCCCTCAGAGCACAGTAGTACACACCCGAGTCTGACTCTTGGACTGAGGCTTTCTTCAAGTGGAAGGATTTTGATTTTCTGTGGTATGTGGCTTCAAACTCTCTGCTGATTCCCTTCTCCTTGTCCTTCGTGGCTTTCAGGAAGATCTGTGGACCTTCTCTTGAACACTGAACATACCAAAAAACAGTGGGGTACCCAGTGACCGAAAAAGTGCAATTGATGGTCATGGCAGCCTTTTCTGGAAGAGTCACTTGGCCACCTAACTGGGTCACTGAGTCTCCACGGGTTTGTCCTGGGGAAAAATAAAAGAGTTCTGTGTGATCTTAGGCATAAAGCTCTGGGATAAAATTATGATTAAAGGTTTTGTTGACATAACAGAGGAAAGAATCCAAATTTTTGGAGGCATTTTGCTTATTCAGCAGGAAGAGTATTATGGTCACTAAGCCTGAAGAAGAACTCATCTCTAGAGTATCTCTGAATAACGTTCTTGACTGTTAACATGAAGAAATGTTGAAGTCACAGTGAAATTTAGTTTCACACAGAAAATGTGTCTGTGTTAGGAAACTGCACCTTCTGGTGTTACAGGACAGAAAAGTGATGAATGTCTCCTGGTCTCCTCTGCAAATCAGGAAAATGTTATCCTTGACTTTATCCATGAGGCACATGCCAGTCTTCAGGTGGGGCTTGGAAATCGAATCAACAGCTGTCAACACCTCTCAGGTCTGTTTTGTTTTTAAGATACTACCTGACATGGAAATTCTTTAAAAAAGCATCCCAGGTATTTCTGTAGCTAAGAAGATATCAATTTTCTTAAGCACTTTAATATGGTGCTTTATAGTCTCAAGTATCCATGTGTTCCAACCTATAATCCACTGACTGTCAAAAATGGGTTTTATGGCTGATTACAGAGGAAGTAATAAGAAGTTGTCAGTATTGAATGAATCTCTATTTCTCAGCATTGTACCCCAATTTATAGAGCAGTGACTTACATTTATTACATGCTCACTAAGTATTTGCTATACCAAGCAAAAGTAATGAATAAAGGGTCTTTGATTCAGGGATCACTACTACTTGAAATACAGTATTTTATCATTTCTAAAATAATATCATTTGTAAGAAATGTTATCATTTTAATAAAATATTTTCAGGGGAAAAATTCACACTATCCTATCAATAGTCAAATAACCTTCAATTTCAAAACCATGAAAACAAAGAACTATCATAACTGAATTTATCAAATCCTTATAGAATGATCTGACATCAATATCTTATTCTGATATTGATTTCAAGATAAGATGGCTAATCTATCTGAATCAGCCAAGATTAACCCCATACTCTTAGTGAAAATCTAGCTTCAGGACTGATTCTCTTAGCATCCATGTAATGCATTTTGTTGCCAAACTTTAATCAAATAATTTTCCTCCACCAGGTTGGGAAACCTAAAAATGTGGATTTCTGTCAAAAGCCTGGAGCATGAGTTAATCTGTTTTTTCCCAGCTTTTCAAATTATTGAAGACATATCTGATATTCATACAACAGCTGATAATAGAATCAATGTATGACTGATTTTAAATGACAGATTCAGGAATCCCAACTATAACTTTATGAACTGTATTTTTCAGGATTGAGACCAAAAAGTGTAATTTTTTTTCCTTGACCCTACTGCACAGCTTGTCGGATCTTAGTTCCCTGCCCAGGGATGGAACCAGGGCCCTTGGCAGTGAAAGAACAGATTCCTAATCACTGGACCACCAGGGAATTCCCAGAAGTTAATAACTTTTAAAACTTCCAAATGGTTTTGTTGCAGCCAGTTCAATACTGGTTTATAAGAATTCTTTTGTAATCAGTGTCCTAGAGCAAGATGGCCATCAATGATCAGGGAGAAATGAAATTTTTTTTTTTTTTTTAGAAATGAAATTTTTTAAACTGGTTTTTTGCTATGAAGTAGCAGCAGCAAAAAAAAGCACTTCTTTAGCTTACTTTTTATGAATATTCACTTTTGAAAAAATAAAAAAATCCTGAAGGCTATCAGGATGAAGTTCTGGAGTGGAACACACCTTCTGCAAAACCCTATAACCATGCATCCCTAGACACACATGCATGGGTACTCAGTTGCTTCAGTCGTGTCCAACTCTTTGCAATCCTATGGACTGTAGCCTGCCGGGCTTCTCTGTCCATGGCATTCTCCAGGCAAGAAAACTGGAGTGGGTTGTCATGCCCTCCTCCAGGGGATCTTTCTGACTAAGCAATCAAACTCACAACTCCTGCATCTCCTGCATTACAGGAAGATGCTTTACCACTGAGCCACAAGGGAAGCCTCCCCCTAGACACAAAGATGGAAGTTTAGCTCAATCTGATTCCTGGAGTTTACTCTCCACAGATTTGTATCAGGCAGCTTCATCAGTCCAAAGTCCATACAAATAATTTCCCTGATGCAGATTTAAGTAATAAAATCAGGCTCAGATTCTCATTTGGATTCACATATTCCTTCCTTTCTCCCTCATTTTCCAACTCTGTTGTCAAAAATGGCCTCAAAACTATGCTAGGAAGGAATTCTGAAAAAAATTGACACATTAAACAGAAAGCAAAAAATAAGTTTAGATGATGCTGGGTTGAAAATAAATAGAAAGTTGCTTTCCACACATTTAAAAAAACATATAGGACCAGAATATACAGGAGAAATACTTGGAATTGAGGTCACATTAGAAGATTCATGCAACATTGAAGAAAGACATTTGCTAAATTTGGATTTTTAATTGCTTAATTAATACACAACATTCACAAAACTATACTGCACTTATTTTAAGTAAACTAATTAATGAGATTTGACATGTGTACACGTTTGTGAAGCTATTATTCCAATCAAGATAATGAACAATGCATCACCCAAAAAAGTTTCCTCACATCTCTTTGTAATCTCCCCTCAATCCTCTCCCCACCTCCTACTCCAATTTTCATGCAGCACTTCTGTCATGAATTAGTTTGCATATTTTATATGATATAAACGGAATCATATGCACTCTTTTGTCTAACTTCTTTCACTCAGCATAATTAAGATTCTTTCATGGTTGTAAGTATCAATGGCTCATTCCTTTGTATTGATGAAAAGTCTTCCATTACATAGATATAAAACGATTTGTTAATCTATTCACCTGTTAAGAAATATTTCTGTTAGCTCTAGTTTGAGGCTGCTACAAAGTTGCTTTGAGCTACTGTATGTCACACTTTTAATAGACATGTGCTTTCATTTTTCTCTTGGGTGAATATCTGGGAGTGGAATTCCTGGAGCATATGGTAGGTGTTTATTTGACTTTAACTTTCTTATTTTTTCTAATAGTTTTTTTATAGATTCACTTGGATTTTATACTCAGATAATTATGCTGTCTGTAACTAAAGATAGGTTCACTTCTTCATTTCCAAACTGTTTTTTTTCTTTCTCTTGCCTTTTTACACTGGCTGAAATCCCTAGTAAAACACTAAATACAAAAGGTGAGAGCCAACATTCTTTCCCTAGTGCTGAAATTAGGGGGGAATCATTCATTCTTTCATCATCAAGTATGGTGTTTGCTGTAGTTTTTGTAGAGGTTTTTTATTAAGTTGAGGAAATTCCTTAGGTCCTAATTTGCTGGAAGTTTTAAAACAGGAATAGATGCTGAATTTTCTCAAACGCTTTTTCTACATCTATTAAGGTTATTCTTATTAATTAATCAACTGCTACTTGTCAGCCCCTGTAACTACACTATTGATAACTTGCCACAATAAAATGTCAAAGAATCTATCACTCTCCCATTTTATATAATAAAACAAGGCTCACAAGTGTCTAGAAAGTTCATGACAGAACTAATAATTTTGAATAGAAGTCTCTCTGATAGCAAAACCTGATTCCCTGTTTTTTATACTATAGATTATTTTCAGGGGCTTCTCTGGTGGCTCAGTGGTAAAGAACCCACCTGCAATGCAGAAGCTGCAGGTTGGATCCTTGAGTTGGGAAGATCCCCCAGAGGAGGAAATGGCAACTCACTCTGGTACTTTTGCCAGGATAATCCCATGGACAGAGGAGCCTGGCAGGCTACAGTCCACAGGGTCACAAAGAGCTGGACATGACTGAAGCATCAAAGCACACATGCACACAATACAGTCTGTTAACAACTTTCTTCTTTATTTCTGCACATTGAACTAATAAAAAGTGACTAAATAATCACAGATTTGACCCTTTCACCAAAAGAGGACTGCAACATATTAGAAAGAATATCCAAGTTCCTTTCAGATCAATTGTTAGGCACCTGAGGAGCAATGAACTGTAGCAAAGATGACAGATTTTTCTGGGTTTAAGTGAACCACCAGAGTCCCAGAACTTCATTCACAGCTCCTGATCACTCGCTTTCTCTAGTCCTTGAAACTGGCTTGTGATAAAGTGGTATAGAGGAGAGCTGTTCAAATTAACTAGGATAGATATTTCTCAAAAATTTTAAAGTAGAAGTGCCATATGATTCAGAAATTTCATTTCTAATTATATAAAAGATTGAAATTTTGGTATATATCCAAAATACTGAGATATTTACATATCTATATTTCCATCAACAGGTGGAAGCAACCCAAATATCAACAAATGAATAGATAGACGAAGTACGGTCTATACCTACACTAGAATATTATTCAACCTTAAAAAGGAAAGAAATTCTAAAACATGCTACAACATAGATGAAACTTGAGTACATCATGATAAATGAAATAAGACACTAAATGACCTGTGTTGCATGATTCCACTTATACAGGATGTCTAAAGTAGTCAAACTCAGAGAGAGCAGAATAGTAGTGGTCAGGAGCTGAAGGGACAGGGGAATGGGGAGTTACTGTTTAATGAGTACAAATTTTCAGCTTTTCAACATGAAAAGAGTTCTAGAGAGGAATAATGTTTCTGTTTAATGATAATGTAAATGTATTTAATATCACTGTATTATACACTTAAAATGATTAATATGGTAAAAAAATATCTGTTAGGATGGTAAGATTTTTTGAGTTAAACAAATTTAAGACTTTTTAAAATTAATTTTTACTGGAGTATAGTTGATTTACAAAGTCAGTTTCTGATGTACAGCAAAGTGAATCAGTTGTACATATACAGCATATCCACTCTTTTTAGAATTATAGTCCTATGTAGGTCATTACAAAATATTGTAGAGTTCCCGGTGCTCTATAGTAGGTTTCTTATTAGTTATCTATCTATATTATATATTTAGTAGTATGTATATGACAACCCCAACCTCCTAACTTATCCCTCCCCTACTTCCCCCTTGGTAACCATAAATTTGTTTCCTATTTCTGTGACTCTACTTCTGTTTTGGAAATAGGTTCATTTGTACCATTTTTTAAGATTCCACATATAAGTATTATAAATATTATATGATATTTGTCTTTGACTTCAATCAGTATGACAATCTCCAGGTCTATCCATGTTGCTGCAAATGGCATTATTTCATTGTTTTTTATGCCTGAGTAATGTTGCATTGTATACATGTACCACATCTTCTTTATCCATTCTTTGCATAGACATATGGGTTGCTTCCACATCCTTGGTATTGTAAATAGTGCTGCAGTGAACATTAGGGTACATGTATTTTTTTCAAATTATGGTTTTCTCCAGATTTATGCCCAGGAGTGGAATTGCTGGGTCATATGGTAGCACTCTTTTTAGTTTTTTAAGGAACTTCCATACTGTTCTCCATAGTGGCTATACCAATTCACATTTCCACCAACAGTGTAGGAAGATTCCCTTTTCTTCTTTTCTCCACACCTTCTCCAGCATTTATTGTTGGTAGATTCTTTGATGATGGCCATTCTGATTGTGTGAGTGAAAGTGAAAGTGAAAGTCACTCAGTCGTGTCCGACTCTTTGTGACCCCGTGGACTATACAGTCCATGGAATTCTCCAGGCCAGAACACTGGAGTGGGTAGCCTTTCCCTTCTCCAGGGGATTTTCCCAACCCAGGGATCAAATCCAGGTTTCCCACATTGCAAGCAATTTTTTACCAACTGAGCCACCAGGGAAGCCCAAAGATCAGTGTGAAGTGATATCTCATTGTAGTTTTTATTTGTATTTCTCTAATAATTAGTGGCGTTGAGCATCTTTTCATGTGCCTTTTGTACATGTTCTTTGGAGAAATGTCTATCAGATCTTCCCTTCATTTTTAATTTGAGTTGCTTGGTTTTTTTTTTTTTTTTTTAATGGATCTGCATGAGCTGTTTATATATTTTGGAGACTAATCCTTTGTCAATTCTGTTGCAAATATTTTCTCTCATTCTGTGGATTTTCTTTCTGTTTTGTTTATGATTTCCTTTGCTATGCAAAAGCTTTTAAGTTTAGTTAGGTTCCATTTGTTTATTTTTGTTTTTATTTTCATTACTCTAGGAGGTAGACCAAGAAAAGATTCTATCGTGATTTATGTCAAAGAGTGTTGTGCCTATGTTATACTCTAAGACTTTTATAGTATCCAGTCTTTTATTTAGGCCTTTAATCCATTTTCAGTTTATTTTTGTGTATGATGTTAGAGAGTGTTCTGATTTCATTCTTTTACTTGTAGCTGTACAGTTTTTCCAGCCTCACTTATTGTAAAGAAGATTCCTACTCTACACAATTGCTTTCCAAATACAAATATAAGAGGCAGCTACGACACAAGATCGCTTAGCAACCACCCATTACCATTCAACTTTTAAAACACTGAGAAAAATGGGATTTCAGGTAGAAGGAGGAAACTGGAGAGAAGGAATATTTGGGATTGTGTAACAGTGATTGGAAGAGAGGGCCTAGAGGGGTGCAAAATCAGCCACATGATGGCAAAAATGCTTTTGGAGGCGTGTGCAATGAAAGGCAAGACCAGAGACAGAACATAATTCATACAGTACTTCACAAAATGTCCTTCTAAGAGCCACTAATTATTGATCTTTTTGTGGATAAGACTAGAGAAAGGCAGGAAAAACTTACATTATGAAAATTGAGCCATTCAGTGATAGAGGTGTTAATAAGAAGCAATGAGTATTAGCACAAAGTAGGCACCTTAGAATGTAAATAAGGGTCGTATTAACTCAGCTAACAAAACTAAAATGAATGAATTTATTAAATGGTGTGAAAAAACATGATATTCAAAAGAAGGAAAATCACACAGAGATTTCATGACAAAACAATGCCTGTAATAATATAGTCAATTAATATTTAATGAATTGCTAGGAAAATTAAATAGTCTTGTTTGGGCTTCAGAGACAAAGCAGAATAGGCCTCTGACCTTGTCTCTAACCTGCCTGTACACTGCCCTGATTGTGAGTTGACTGTGAGAACTGCCTGCTGTGAGTGCAAGACTTCCAGCACCATGGATAAGATGGGGAAGGAATCTTGAGATTGTTGAGCTCCTAAAGGGATCCCCCAGCCTTAGCAACACTCTAAGTTTTACATGACTAAATGAACAGCATTAACATGAAACCAGAGCTGCAATTTGGTCACAGATTGATGATGATATCAGTTTGCAACTGCCCTGGGATTGTAAATGGGAGCCCTGAACTGCAATCTTTGAAGTCTCACCCACGGAGAGGACTCTTTTCATAACTGGGACTCCAGATGTGCTGTGACCTGGGACTTCCCAGTGCTGAAAACTCTCAAGTCTGGATGTTGACCTCTATCCAAGTCTGGATGTTGGTCAAAACCCAATTTGGTGATGTATCATAGATAATTCTCCAATAAACATCTATATTATTTATTTGTATATAACAAATGGCTTATTTTGTTAACAAATCCTTTGAACCTGAGACAAAAGTGAAAACTTTTGGTAAAACATGAATAAATTGAAATGAAAATCCAACAATTCACATATATTTTTACTGATTTGTAATTCACACATTTCTGAATTCCCTTAGTCAATTCTTCTAGCTCATACTAACCGCTACATGGCAAGGATTTTATGTGGCTAATTTTTTCCTCAATACATAATTTTACATTTTTAATAAATAAATAATTTAAATGTAAATTTTAGGGATAAGGATTTTTTTATGAATGATAGCTCTGAATATGGCCTCTGAACCTAGAGAATTATTTTCTTAAAATGAGTATCTTCTCTCTAACCCCATGCCTGTGCAACCCTAATCGTTTCCTGTCTGTGCTGACAACTCCCTGCCCTGGTCCCTACAGCAGGTGGAGCAGGGCCCTGGGTTTTGGTGCAGGTCCCTCCTACACACGTCTCACTGTGGGCTCTCTCAGTGCACAGAAATACACTGCAGAGTCCTCCAGCTGTGAGGCTGAGATGACAAGTGTGATAGATTTTCCTGCTTTCTGGAAGTTCAATGAGTAGCGACCTTCTGTGGCATTTTGCTGGTTAGAATCCTGACGAATAAGGAGAATCATCCCCCCACTGCTGGGCTGCTTGTACCAGAATAAATTATAACGTGAATCACTGGTGTCATACTTGCAGTCCAGGGTCACAGCTTCCTTCTCCTGCCCTAATACTTGTGGTTGGTCTTGAGTTACCTTCTGGGCAATAATGGATCCTAAAGAAAGAAAATAGAATCAGAACTTCAGGAATAAGTGGTATGGAATAAAAAAATCCTATTTTAGACCACATTTCTTCCCAGGATTCCCATAAGACTGCCTGTTCCTCCAGTCCTTAGGTCACAGAGGAGGCACAGTGCCACCGGGACTATCCTTACCTAAACACAGTGAAGCCACGACCACTTTCAGAAGGCTGGAGAGAAGCATGTTTCAGCTATTCCACTAGATGGAAAATATCTTCTTCTTCAATGTCAAGACCTTGCAAGGTGAGCCTGACAGGGTGAGGGAAGAACTGCTGGGCATGTGCTGTTGCTGCCCCATAACAGGAAACAGGGGTTTCCTGGAGTAGCAAGTTGATGTGGCTCATGTCAACTTCTCTATGGACCAGGTGAGTGTCTCACTCACCCCAAACTTCCTTTTGCATTAACCAGCTCTTCAGTTCAGCTCAGTGCAGTCGCTCAGTCGTGTCCAACTCTTCGCAACTCCATGAACCGCAGCACGCCAGGCCTCCCAGTCCATCACCAACTCCTGGAGTCCACCCAAACCCATTTTCAGTTGATACCAATTACATGTGAAAATAAACACAAGTCAAATTTGATATTGAAAGGAAGAGTGATCATTTTACTAACTACTGTGTTCAGCAGTTGCATCTATGATGGAACTTGTTTTAAGATGCTGCTGGGGCTGGTGCACTGGGACGACCCAGAGGGATGGTATGGGGAGGGAGGAGGGAGGAGGGTTCAGGATGGGGAACACATGTATACCTGTGGCGGATTCATTTCAATATTTGGCAAAACCAATACAATATTGTAAAGTTTAAAAATAAAATTTAAAAAAAAGAAAAAAAAGAAAGGAAGAGTGATAATTTGACGAACTACTGTGTTCAGCTGTTGCATCTATGATGGAACTTGTTTTAAGATACTGCATGTAATGGATTATGGAAACAACATAAGATGTAATGATCATTTATCCTCATACCTACATATGCTTTCTTTCACTTAAGATAGAAATAAATTCCTTTATGAAAAGAAGAAAAATCTGTTTGTGTTAATTACTGCAGCTTTCTCAACCTACATATCAATATAGCGATCACTATAATTCTTCACCACAACATCTGTTCAGTTATCTAACTTGGGACCTAATAGTAGGAGAAAAGATAATCTCCCTTTGCAGAAGGCTAGGATGAATCTCACAGACATGGAGTCCTGTCACAGTGGTCCCTTTCTCTTCTCTGTTTGTTCTGACAGCCCAGGTCTGTTCAGAGAGGGCAAATAGATGCTAGATTTTGGTCATCGGGTTATCAAACCTTTGAATTTATATTGTTCCCATTAATTCAATTGGAACCCTCTTAGTCAGGTCTGACTCCTTGCGACCCCAGACCTGCCAGGCTCCTCTGTCCATGGAATTCTCCAGGCAAGAATACTGGAGTGGGTAGCCATTCCCTTCTCCAGTGGATCTTTTCAACCCCAGGATTGAACCCAGGTCTCTAGCAATGTAGGCAGATTCTTGACCATCTGAGCCACCAGGGAAGCCCCAAAAAGCCAGAAAAAGCCTCTATATTCTGTGCACCTAGTTCTAAGGGAATATACCACAAGAGACCTCCATAAGACAGTTGATCATAAATAAGACCACTACTGATCATAATATTTGTGTAAGAATGTAAAAGGAAAGCCATGCCTAAGGATATTACTAAACAACATGGTGTCAACTACAAACTGGCACTTGCCAAGAGTATTTGCCAGACACTGACCAATGGCAAGGGCATCTGTCTCCTGCCTCTGCAGAGACTGAAGCCTGTGCTGCTGCAGCTGCTGACCTTCAACACCCGCTGGGGGGAGTGCAGGGTGGAGAGTGAGGCACTCTGTGCTCCAGGGAAACTGGTGAAACAGGTCTTTAAATGGTTAGATATTTTCAGGAACTGATTTCATGATCCCAATCCTTGCATCTCTTCATATCTAGAAATGCACTAAATCCCTTCATGGTGACGTCAGCTCCTTGTGACTAGAAGAAAATCTTTTGTAAAGTAAGCACTTGATTGCATTGAATTCCCCCTTCACCAAAATCTTAAATATTGACTTTCCCCTGCTACTTCTTGGAGCAGTCTCTCAGAGCTATCTGAGATTCGGTCTCCCTGGCTGCAGTCCTCATTTTGCACCAAGTAAAACTGAGCTCTCTACTCTCACGTTGTGCATCTTTTTAGTTGACAATGGCAAACAGCAGAGGGCTGTTACCTACAGTGGTCTACCCCTTAAAATTGAACAGAACTTACCTTCTTATCTCAAAGTAATCACAGCCTCAGCTAAACTGGTTGAAGTTTTTTCAGATCCTGCCCTGGAATCTCCATTAAATTGGATAGTACGACACATAGCACAAATTGTTCTCCTACCTAAAACCCCCAACCTTTTTCTACTAATCAGTTGACTAATATAAAATATTAATTTCCCCTCAGGTTATTCAACTTTGTTACCCTTCTCAGTGAAAGGTTCTCCTGATAGCACCTCTGCTATTCAAAATACCTTCATATCATGAGCAGATTTTTTTAACACTCTCATACCAAATGTGAATTAATGTGCTTTAAAATAATCTTATCTTTAAATATTGAAAAGAAACAATACCAGGCTGTCTATGTAATAACTATTCTAAACTCCTTTTTAAACCAATCATTAGCAAAAACAAAATTAACGAAGTAGCTGAACTTGTGGATCTATCTTGGATACATTAAATTGCAAAAAGTATACTTGCAGTGGAGGTTATAGGTTTTTAACACAGTTTATATATCATGTATGCCTGTTAAAGTAAAAGCGAAAGTCGCTCATCATGTCTGACTCTTTGTGACCCCATGGACTATACAGCCCATGGAATTCTCCAGGCCACAGTACTGGAGTGGGTAGCCTTTCCCTTCTCCAGGGGATCTTCTCAACCCAGCAATTGAACCCAGCTCTCCCACATTGCAGGTGGATTCTTCACCAGCTGAGCCACAAGCAAAGCACAAGAATACTGCAGTGGGTAGCCTATGTTTTCTCCAGCAGATCTTCCCAACCCAGGAATTGAACCAGGGTCTCCTGCATTGCAGGAGTCACCCTTTCTTATTTCTTTAACAAACATCTACTGATAATCAATTATGTGAATGGTGAATGTTCAGTTCAACATATAATAGTAAGTGAAAAACATTATAAGCCTATTGTAACAATAATTCTTTAAAAAGGCAAGCTGAATATTCACAATATTATGTGATTGCAGAATTATCAATATCATATTTATTGGATATCACACATTTCCCTATAATTACCATGCAATATATAATCAGAAAAATAATAAATGCTGTTTTCAAAACACAGTATTAAAAAAAACCCATTCATAATAAGGATTGTGAATTGATACCAAGAGGTTATTTATAGAAAAGACTGTGAGTGGCAAATGTAAAGGCAATCTTACAATTTCAAAACAAAACAATGCTAACTCCCTTCAAGAATTCAGTAAGCAGCAATTATCCATAAAATGTGTCATACTTTCTGGGTCATCTTGAACCTAACCTTCTTATTCTTTGCTTGTCTAACACATCAGTTTCCACTTGCAGACACATAATATGACAAATGCTACTTTGAAGGCTGCACCAAGGGAAGGGGGCTGCCCCAGTCACAAGTATGAGTACAGGTAGCGGGCGCCTGGGAAGCACTGTGTCCTTGCTGCACAGAAGTAGACAGCTGAGTCTCCAGGTTGGATGGTTGCGATGTGCAGGCAGAGATGTTTGGCTGTCTTATTCAATAAAACAGTCAGTCGCTGGTCTTTTTTTTTCACCCATATTTGAACGAATAGCTATAAGGAGCTGGGGACCTTTCCCAGGTTCTTGTTTATACCAAGGGAAGTAGTCTGAAGCTGTGTCTGTATAAGTGCAGGTGATAACAGAGCTGTTGCCCTCCTGGACACTCAGGGTAGAAGGACTCTGCTCCACCTCGATTCCAAGGCTGACACCTATGGAGAAAGTAGAAGTCAGAAGAAGGAGAAGGATTGTCAGATTATTAAGTTCCACAATTTACTTTCCCTTTTCTACAATAACTAAAGAAACCTGAATAAAGTCAGTCTCAGTGTCTAACGAATATCTACTAATACACTCTGTTTCCTTTAAACCCTCAACTCACAGTCCAGCTGCAGCCATAAGAACGTGATCAAAACTCCAATGGGTGTCTTCATTGTTTTTCCCATTTAGGATCAATTGTGGACCTGCAGTCTCCAACCAGGAGACCTGCTTCTGTTACCAGGTGATCCCTTCTTTTCTCTAGTGGTTTCTTTCATTGTCTACCCAGCCAATAAGAAAAAGGCTCTGCTTCTGCCAAAAGCCTATGCATTCAGAACCCACTCACATGAACCCTCCACATGTTCTGATCAGCAGAGGTGCACCACCATCTGGTGGTCACATCTCTAACTACTGAACTCTGGTTAAATGTCCTTTCATGGCTGTGCCTACGAGGGACATGCATAAAAACTGCAAAGGTCAAACAAATTATGTCTCAGATTGAAGTAATCTCAATTCAGTTCAGTTCAGTCACTCAGTCATGTCCGACTCTTTGTGACCCCATGAACCGCAGCATGCCAGGCCTCCCTGTCCATCATCAACTGCCAGAGTCCACCCAAACCCATGTCCATCAAGTCGGTGATGCCATCCAACCATCTCATCTTCTGTCGTCCCCTTCTCCTCCTGCCCTCAATCTTTCCCAGCATCAGGGTCTTTTCAAATGAGTCAGCTCTTCACATCAGGTGGCCAAAGTATTGGAGTTTCAGCTTCAACCTCAGTCTTTCCAATGAACACCCAGGACTGATCTCCTTTAGGATGGACTGGTTGGATCTCCTTGCAGTCCACGGGACTCTCAAGAGTCTTCTCCAGCACCATAGTTCAAAAACATCAATTCTTCAGCGCTCATGCACAGTAAGAATGTTGAGATAGAGAATTTGTTTATAAGCTGAAAAGAGGTAGATGCTGTTGCTCTTTATTCAATGATGGGCCTGATATACAGTTTTTAAACTGTAAAAGCACCATGATTCACTCTCCTAAACAAACAAACCAAATATATATGTGTGTGTGTATACATATATATATATATGAAACTATCAAGTTCAGCCAATATACCATTTTCATTTGCTTGTTATGGAGGAAAACTCTCTCTAATAGGAACCTGTAAGCCAAAGATGAGAGTAACAGAGAGAAGATCATTTGACATTTCAACTGCCTATTATCTCAGACTGTGTCCTAAGCTGGGTTTTAGTGGCCCCTTGCTTTCTGAGAGAACTGACAGTAGAAACAGTTGAAATGTATCCTAAAATTCAATTACTAAATGGCAGAGAGCTAAGTGTTGCAGTTTGCATTAGACAGCTCTTCTTTGCTCAGCAACAAGGGTCTAGAAGAAGGAGATAGGAAAAGAACATTAAGGAGGAGGTGAGGATATCCAGTTTATCCTCTACTTTCTACTGCTAGCTCATTTGATCTATTTTTTTATTATATAATTTTTCATTCTGTCATCTTGGATCTAGTTTCTGTTTTGTAAAATGACGTTGAACTAAACCCTGTCTACAGGCTCAGCTCTAAATTATTTTATACTATTTAGCAGAACAAATCTTTATTGAGGCCTGCTTATATACAATGTAAAGTGATGAGAGAGAGAGTGGGGAGAAACCCCTTGCACTCTGGGACCCCAACACTATTTTCGCATCCACTGCAGTCTTCGGGGGCTGCAGTTGCCACTAATTAAACCTAGGGCCTTCCTTGGAATGAATCCCTATCTGTGATTTCATTTCTCCTATAAGATCAAGGAGAATATAAATCCATAGTCAAATGGCATAATGGGACGTGGCTCACTGAATGTAAGCCTCATCACAGACACTGAGGTCAAAGGGGCTTTGTGACTGAATTGGTAGAAGATGTTCTTTTGGTGATTCATTCTATAAGTCTTATTTCATCTTGTAGGAATAAAAGAAAAAACATCTGCACGAGTGGAGGACCTGGAGGAAGTAGATGAGTTGCCAACAGGTAAAGCAAGAGGCTCTTTCTAAAGCAACAAAATTGCTTTCTGGCTTCTGTCTTTTTCCATGCAAGTGTAGGTGGTGATCACCTATATCATTTTTAGAACCAGTGCAAAATGAAAATTTGAAATCTTCTTTACAAGAAGCAGAGTAAAGTTTCATTAGGTAATGTTTCTAGCGGGTTTCCCTGGTGGCTCAAATGGTAAAGAACTTGCCCACAATGCAGGAGACCTGAGTTCAATTCCTGGGTCCATCCCTGGGTCCAATCCCTGGGTTAGGAAGACCCCTTGGAGTAGGAAATGGCAATCCACTCCAGTATTCTTGCCTGGAGAATTCCATGGAAAGAAGAGATTGGCAGGCTACAGTCCATGGGGTCACATAGAGTAGGACAGGATGGATCGACTAACACTTTCACTTTCAATGTTTCTAGTGGCACCATTTTTCTAAAATGCTTTAACTCTTCATACAAATTAGTTTCATGTATCTGAATCTAATTTGTTGAGACTTTCGGTCATTTTAGGTTCACAGAAAAATTAAAGAGAAGATGCAGAGGTTTCCAATATACTTCCCACTCCCACACTTGCATAACCTCTCTTCTTACCAACTTCCACATGAGACGGGTCTATTTCTCACAACTGATGAGCCCATATTAACACATTATAATCGCCCAAATCTATAGTTTACCAGGATTCGCTCTTGGTGTTGTACATTCTATGGGTTTACACAAAGGTATAGTGGCATGTGTTCATCATTATAGTATCACGGAGACTAGTTTCACTCCTAAAAATCCTTTGTGCCCTGCCCATTCATCCTTCCACTCACCTCAATCCTTGAAATCACTGGTTTTCACTCTCTTTATAATTTTGCCTTTCCCAGAATGTCATATAGTTGGAATCATATAGTAGGCAGCCTTTTAGATTGACTTCTTCACTTAGTATCATGCATTTAAGATTCCTCTGTATTTTTATGGCTTGACAGCCCATTTCTTTTTAACACTGAACAGTATTCCATTGTTTGGATGTACCACAATTTACTTATGCATCCTCTTGTTGAAGGACATCTTGGTTAGTCCCAAATTTTGGTAATTATGAATAAAGCTGCTATAAAATCCCATGCTTTCTCTTAGCTTGTGGCAACTGCCATCAGTGTTTGGTGCTCCTTGGCTTTCAGACACATCACTCCAGTCTCTGCCTTGTCTTCACATAAAAAATTATTTTTCTCATATTTGTTATTCAGTTCAGTTCAATTGCTCAGTCGTGTCCAACTCTTTGCGACCCCATGAATCGCAGCACGCCAGGCCTCCCTGTCCATCAACAACTCCTGGGGTTCACTCAGACTCACATCCATCGAGTCAGTGATGCCATTCAGCCATCTAATCCTCTGTTGTCCCCTTCTCCTCCTGCCCCCAATCCCCCCCAAGCATCAGAGTCTTTTCCAATGAGTCAACTCTTCGCATGAGGTGGCCAAAGTACTGGAGTTTCAGCTTCAGCATCATTCCCTCCAAAGAAATCTCAGGGCTGATCTCCTTCAGAATGGACTGGTTGGATCTCCTTGCAGTCCAAGGGACTCTCAAGAGTCTTCTCCAACACCACAGTTCAAAAGGATACCAGGACTAAAAAATCTGAATACAGACTTTAAAAACATTACATTCAATTCCCTTTTCACTTTGAAGGAACACACACGTGCAGTTAACCAAAAAACTGAGTCATCTCTTTCTATTTGTTGATCACCATATATTTTTCCAAGCATGTTCCATCACAGAAATTTATATGTAGCTTACATTTTATCTGTCAGGTGCACTAGATTGTTTTAACAGGACATTGAGTATTGGCATCTACATCAGTTATGACAATGGCTCCATATTAGAGCTTTGTATCCACGAGAGATTTCTGGGAAGAAGAAGGGCAAAAAAAAAAAAGTGAAATGACAGTCCTGAAGGATCTGATCTTCAGAGGAAAAAATGCTGAATTATGAATCTGGAAACCCAAAGAAGTAACAAGGTACTTGGATGGTGTAGTACTGTGGAGGGCTGGGGCTGAGGCAGCTGCAGTTTGGGTACAGGCTGCAGGCTGCCTGGGAGCACTGTGCCTCCACCGCACAGAGGTAGGTGGCTGCGTCCTCCAGCTGGGAGGCTGTGATGTGTAGGGTACTATACCGCTCCTTAGAATTCACTGTGGAACTCATCCTTTCATTCTTCTTCATCCCTGAAGCTATGAAAAACAGCCTGGTGAGGCTGCCTCCGGGATTCTGCTGGAACCACTGCACACTGTTCACCGTGTTCGAAAAATTGCACCACAGAGTAGAGTTGGCTCCCTCCTGGAGGCTCAAGACTGAAGGACTCTGCTCCACCTTCACTCCCCTCACCCCTGCTTGGAAAGAGAGAGAAGCAAACACATATGATGTCACGGATGGGGTTTCCAGACCAGGAAAGTATCTCAGGAAACACCTGAGGATGTAGGACCATCTAGGAGCTCCAGGTCAGCTTTCCTCCCCTCCCTCCCACTGACAGCTGTGGACACTCCCCAGTTCCCTATCTGGGATGACCCCGACTCACAGCAAATCTGGACCCACAGAAACCCCAGAAGGGCTCCCCATTTTCTCTTCATGATCCCTTGCCCAGTTACTGAGGTGCCTTCACCCCTAATCTGAAGAATATAGAGTCTTGGGGCCAGAGAAATTTTGTTCTTACTGTCAGTATGTTCCACCAGAATCACTGAGTACCAATCACATCTGAGGTGAGTCAACTCACTTAACAGGAAACTCCACCCACAGTGGCCTAGTGAGACTTCAGTGAGGTCAGCAATTTCTCCAAAATTGAGGTTTGGGGGGACAGTGCAGAGAGGTAAAAGCAGTATTTCTGATATGTGAAGTTGAAAGGATATTTTTTCTTAAATGACTCTATGTAAGAGAAGATTGTGGGATACTGTGAGAGGAAAGGTAGATGATATTTCTAGAAGAATTGTGTCAGGATGGATTATGTAGAACCTTGAGGAATTATAGGGAAGGATGATCCATTTTTCAAATTGCATAGTTTGGCAGAGATTTTGATAATTCAGTTATGTGAAAATTCTATCAAGGAAAACTATCTGATACATGCATTTTTTTATTGCAGAAGTAAATACAATTTCTTGAAGTCATTTAGAAACCAAGATATATAGTCAGCCTCTGCACAGAAATGATTCCAATAAGAATTTGGTTGTTGAAAAACAGGACATGTGTATAATGTTCCTTCTGCCTTAATTTCCACCTCTCCCTTCCTACTGTCCAACTCTTGGACACCCTGTTGACCTACATTTGTTTCTGATCTGGCCACACTTTTTGGCTCAAATTCAATATTGTATTTCTCCTTTCCTTCTATTTTTGTTCCTTATTTTTTCCTCTTTTTATTCTTGTTCTCTCTACTCTCGAGAAATATATGAAAAGGTAGGAGGTCTGGGGTATTGGAATAATTTCTGGATCAGTGGGTTTGGGGAATTCAGTCATAAAATTTTTTTAAATGAATCCAGGTAACACAGATGTTTTCTGTTGAGCTTCCATGCTCTCAGAGCTCAGTAGTATCCCTATTTCTCTACCTCTGCTCAGAGAATCATCCTCACCATGGATTTATAGAGGTAAGGGCTACAGCTTTCCAAACCTTATATAGAATGACAAAGCTGAAATCTGAGATGAACTTTACACAAACACTGTTACCCTCTCCCCACCTTTGCTGTCTATAATTTGACTGTTCCCCATGCTCTCTGGGCTCCTCTCTTAACTGTTCCATCTTTGGAATCATCAGAAAAGGTCTTCATGTCTTGTAAAGCCTACAGTGCCCCCTAGTGGACTGAAACCATCAACAAAGACCCCTTCAGACCAACAACTGGCAGCATCACAAATCCCCAGTCCTGTTCACTGCATTCTTCCTGATGAAGAAAGTAGTCAGAAAAAAACAGTCACTGCCTAGATTGAATGGAGACTAAAAGTAAACTCTTACTCTTAAAATGTCATTTCATGGAAATTTATGCCTTAAAAAATTTGATAAATTTCATCTTGTGCTTTTTTTTCATTTCTTTAGTTCAAAATAAATCCTTATTTATAGAAGTTGTGGTGTAAATATGCTAATTTATTAAAAAGAACAAAAATTTGCTATTTGCAGCAACAGGGATGGACTTGGAGGGCATTATGTTAAGTGAAATATGTCAGAGAAAGACAAATACTGTATGATATCATTTGTGTATAGAATCTAACAAACACAATAAACTAGTGAATATAACAATAAAAGCAGACTCATAGAGAACAAACTGGTGGTTATTAGTGGGGGCAGGGCCAGTAGAGGGGTGTGAGTGTGGGATTTACAAACAATTGGGTATAAGATAGGCTTAAGGATGTATTGTTATAACATGGAGAATATAGCCAATATTTTGTAATAACTGAAAATGGAAACTAACCTTTAAAATTGTTACCTAGCCATTGTTATGGCTACAGTCCACAGGATTGCAAAAAGTCAGACAGGACTGAAGCAACTGAGCACACACATACACAAGTGAAAGAAACCAATCTGAAAAGCTACATACCATATGATTCCAACTATATGATATTCTGTATGAAGCAAAACTATGGACACAGTAAAAAGATCAGTGTTTGCAGGGGTTATAGGGAAGAAGGGAAACAATTTTACAGAACACTTTTAAGAAAAGAAAGCCTAAACAATGAATAAGAGTCAAAAAGTTTAATAGTAAAGTTTAACAAACTTGGGTAGCTCAGCTGGTAAAGAATTTGCCTGCAATGCAGGAGACCCCAGTTTGATTCCTCAGTCAGGAAGTTCCCCTCAAGAAGGGACAGGCTACCCACTCCAGTATTATTGGTCTTCCCTGGTGGCTTATACAGTAAAGAATCTACCTGACCTGGGTTTGATTCCTGGGTTGGGAAGGTCCCCTGGAGAAGGAAATGGCAACCCACTCCAGTATTCTTGCCTGGAGAATCCCATGGACAGAGGAGTCTGAGACAGAGGAGCCATGGACAGAGGAGTCCATGGGGTTGCAAAGAGTCGGACACAGCTGAAGTGACTAAACACAGCACAGCACATACAAAGTTTGGGGGAATTCTTTGTGTTGTTCTCAATTCATTAAAGACTAACTTCCACTTCTATGCTGAGTTTAGAAAGTCATCATTGCTTGTCATAAAGAATTGTGGAGAGCACGGCTATTCTTTGCTTACAAGAGACCTCACTCAGGACTCCTGTTTTAGTGCTTCCTAAAACCCTCAACACTCATACATGTGCACTTATGAGGGCAACACCATCTTTCTCAATTATTCATGGATGATCGGTGCCTTGTTTTCTTAACCTTTGCACAGGTGTTCAGCATGCATTGTGATGCATCTCACGAGGTCTAGGTTCCTTCTTCAACTATTCTACAAGTCTTCATTCTTCCTTATACTTCTCATCCTCTGAAATTTGTTCATAGCACTCTGTGCTGCTAACTCCTTTTCTGTTCTCTGTATTTTCAGGTGTATACCCATTCTAATTTATTTACTATCTTTTATATAAAGTCTCAGGGGAATAAAGAGATGAGTGTGAATAAAATCCTTTCCTCTCTTTCCACTGTTTCATTATGTATGAGATTATGTTCCTCCTCCATTCATCCTTTCTTTCTCTATTAAGAATGATAATTTTTGGAGGCTGTGGCTCTCCTATCACATGTCATGCTCTGTCAGGAAGACATTTTGCAGACCACACCTCATCTGGCACACTTTGGTTCTATGAAAGTATAGTAAGGCATAGTAATACCCACCTGGGTGACTTGGAACAACTTGTGGAAGCAGCAGAATATGCAAAACACCACTTCATTGCTTATGAGGTTTACCTTGAAATTACTTTGATCCTGGAAAAAGAACTATTGGTGTCAGAGAGTTTTCAATTTTACTAATAAAGAGTTTAGCATGGGGGATATTCACTTCTTATTCTTATACTTTAGCCATTTGTATGTTTTTTGTATGAACCAGAGACTAAGAGACAAACAACCATAGGCTCTGTTGGAACCACAGTGGATCCAGGCCCCGTTGCTGCTCCGAGTTTGTGCTCAGCTCCCCCTGCAGTTTCTGTCACTGTGTCACTCAGAGCACAGTAGTACACAGCCGAGTCTGACTCTTGGACTGGGGCTTTCTCCAAGTGGAAGGAGGTGGTTTCTGTATTGTATGTGGCTTCAAAACCTTTGTTGGTTCCCTTGCCGTTGGCCTTCGTGGCTTTCAGGAACAGCTCCGGACCTTCTTGAGGATACTGGACATTCCAGAAAAGAATGGGGTACCCGGTGGCTGAATAAGTACAGTTCACAGTCAAGGTAGCCCCTTCCAAAAGGGTCACTTGGCCGTCCGTCTGGCTCACTGAGTCTCCACGGGTTTGTCCTGGGGAAAATAAGAGAGTTCTCTGTGATCTTGGGCATAAAACTCTGGGATAAAACTATGCTTAAAGGTTTTGTTGACATAACAGAAGAAAGGATCCAAATTTTTAGAGGCGTTTTTCTAACCCAGCAGGAAGAGTATCACAGTCACTAAGCCTGGAGAAGAGCTCATCTCTAGAGTGTCTCCTGAATAACGTTCTTGACTCTTAACATGAAGAAATGTTGAAGTCACAGTGAGGTTTAGTTTCTGTGAAGTTTAGACACACAGGAAATGTGTCTGTATTAGGAAACTGCACCCTCTGGTGGACAGGGACAGAAATGCGATGCATGTATACCGGAAAGAAAGTGAAGTCGCTCAGTCGGGTCCGACTCATTGAGACCCCATGGACTGTAGCTTGCCAGGTTCCTCCATCCATGGGATTTTCCAGGCAAGAATACTGGAGTGTGTTACCATTTCCTTCTCCAGGGTATCTTCCTGACCCAGGGATCGAACTTGGGTCTCTCACACTGCAGGCAGACTCTTTACCAACTGGGAAGCCACCAGGGAAGCCCACGTATCCTGGTCTCCTCCCTAAATTAGAAAAATGTTATCTTCGACTTTATCCATGAGACACATATCAGTCTTCAGGTGGAGCTTGGAAATCTGATCAACAGCTATCAACACTTCTCATGTCTGTTTTGTTCCTAGGATACTACCTGACATGGAAGTTCTTTAACAAAGCATTCCAGGTATTTTTATAGCTGAGAAGATATCAATTTTCTTAAGAAATTTAATATAGTATTATATATTCTCATGTATCCATTGTGGGCCAACCTATAATCCACTGACTTTCAGAAGAGTTTGTGGCTGATTACAGAGGAAGTAATAAGAAGCTAGGTCACTATTGAGTGAATCTCTGCTTTTCAGCATTGTGCCCCTATTTATAGAAGAGTGATTGACAATTATTTGTTGTTTAGTCACTGAATCAGTCTGGTCTGATTCTTTTGCAAGCCTAAGGAGTATAGCCCGCTAGGCTCCTTTGTCCGTGGGATTTCCCATTCAAGAATACTGGAGTTGCCATTTTCTTCCCCAGGGGATCTTCCCAATCCAGGGATCGAACTTGAGTCTCCTGCACTGGCAGGCAGATTCTTTATCACTGAGTCACCAGGGAAGCCCTGACTGATGTTTATTACATGCTCACTAAATGTTTGCTATACCAAAAAAGTAATGAATAAAGGGTCTTTGATTGTGGAATCACTACTACTTGAAATAAAATACTTTCTCAGTCCTAAATAATATCATTTGTAAGAAATGTTATCTCTCTAATAAAATTTTTAAGGGAAAAAGTCACACTGTCTTATCAATAGTCAAATAATGCTGAATTTCAGAATCATTAAAATGTTAAAATAAAAGAAATATCATAATTGAAATTATCAAATCCTTGTAGAATTATCTAAGATCAATATCTTATTCTCCTTTTTCTTCCTTGACTCTAAGATAAGAGGGTTGGCCTATGTAAATCAGACAAGTACTAATCCTATTATATATTCTTAGTTGATATCTAGCCTCAAAGATACTTTCTATTCCATCTGCCACATTTTGTTGCCAAACTTTAACCAAATACTTTTCCCTCAGTGTTTGAAACCCTGAAGATGTAGATTTGTGTCAAAAGCTTAGAGCATGAGTTAGGATGCTCTTCTTTCCCAGCTTTTCAAATTGTTAAAGACCTCTGAGTCAATATTCACATGACAGCTGAAAGTAGAATTAATGAGTGAATGACTTAAAATTACACATTCTGGGCTGGCCCACCAATAACTTCATGAATCACACTATACAGAGTTGAGACCCATGAATCTGTAATTTTTGAGAGCTCCCCAAGAAGTTGGGTTGCAGCCAGTCTGATGTTGGTTTACAAGTTTTCATTTGGGACAGATGTCCTAGATAAAGGTAGTTGTCAAATATCAGGGAGCAACAGGATGTTCCCAAGATTACAAACATACTCAAAACCTCTCTTTTTGAGTACCAGCAACAAAAACAAGCACTTCTTTAGCTCTCTTTTTATGACCATTCATTTTATAAAACAAAACCTCTGAGGAGTATCAAGATGAAGTTCTAAGAGGCATTCATCTTCTGTAAAGCCCTGTAACCATAGATCCCTAAACACACAGATGGAAGCTTAGCTCATTCTGTTTCTGGGAGTTCACTCTTCTCAGATTCACATCAAGGAATTTCATGAGTCCAGAGTCAGCACATGAATCATTTCCCAAATTCAGATTTAAATTTAGAAAACCAGGCTTGATACTTCTTGGATTCACATATCCCTTCCTTACTTCTCTACCTTCCAAATCACATAGTGAGAAACTGCCTCAAAAATATGCTAGAAAGAAATTCTGGAAAATCAGTTACAAACTTCTGTTCTGGTAGGTGAGTTTCCCTGGTGGCTCAGATGGTAAAGAATCTTCTGGCAATTCTGCTATATAGAAAGAATCCAAAATAGGTTGTAATGATGTAGGACTGAAAATAAATGTATAGCACATGGATGCAGATAGTTGTTATCTCTACTTTAAAAAAAAAAACATAGTTTAAGGCCAATGAGTACATATAGGAGAAGTATTTTTGCATTTTGGGGTCATAAAAAAGACTTCTACAACACTAAAGAAAAATATTTGCTATATTGGATGTTAATGGCTTTATTAATGCATAGTTCTCTTTAAAATAAATTGTACCTCCTTAACTTAATAAGATTTACACATGTATATACTTGTGAAACCATCACCACAATCAAGATAATGAACAATGCATCACCCCAAAAGTCTCCTCTTGTCTCTTTTTAGTCCTCTCAGCCCTCTTTTCACTTCGTACTCCCATTTTCCCATTTTCAAGCAACATTTCTCTCATAAAATAGTTTGCATATTCAGTAATTTCAAATAAATGGTATGATATGTGCCTTTGATAGCTTCTTTCATTCAGCATAATTATTTTAAGATTCTTTCATGGTTATTATAATCATGTTTCATTCCTTTGTATTGTTGAGTAGTATTCCATTATATGGATATGATTTATCTGTAGATACATTTATCTATTCACCTATTGATGGACATTTAGGTTAGTCCTAGTTTGGGGCTGTTCCTGGAGAAGGCGATGGCTCCCCACTCCAGTACTCTTGCCTGGAAAATCCCATGGACGGAGGGGCCTAGTGGGCTGCAGTCCATGGGGTCGCGAAAAGTCGGACACGACTGAATGACTTCACTTTCGCTTTTCACTTTCATGCATTGGAGAAGGAAATGGCAACCACTCCAGTGTTCTTGCCTGGAGAATCCCAGGGATTGGGGAGCCTGGTGGGCTGCCGTCTATGGGGTCACACAGAGTCGGACACGACCGAAGCGACTTAGCAGCAGCAATAGCAGAAGTTTGCGGCTGTTACAAATAAAACTGCTATGAACGTGTGTGAATATGATTTTTTATAGTCAAACTTTCATTTCTCTTGGGTCAATATTTGGGAGTGGAATGACTGGAGTCTATTATGTTAAGTATATATTTGACTTTGTTTAACTTTCATTTTTTTCTAGTAACGTTTTTGCAAATCCCCTTGGATTTGATGCTCAGATACTTATGTTGTCTGTGACTAAAGGTGATTCACTTCTTCTTTTCCAAACTGTATGACTTTTGTTTCTTTCTCTTGCCTCATTGCACTGGCTAGGACCCTTAGGACAATATTCAGTACAAATGGTGAGAGTCAAAATTCTTCGCTTATTCCTGAAATTTGAAGGAAAGCATTCAGTCTTTCGCCATCAAGTGTATTTGATGTAGATTTTTTTGTAGAGGACCTTTATTAAGTTAATGAATTCCCTTAAGTCCTAATTTGCTGGGAGGTTTTAATCAAGAATAGATACTGAGTTTGTCCAATGGTTTTTCTGTACCTATAGAGGTTACTGTCATTAATCATCTGTGACTTGCTAATCTCTGTGGATACATTACTGATAAACTGTCATAACAAAATATTAAAGAAGATGTCACTCCATCATCTTACAAATAGTAGAACAAAGCTATCTAGAAACTTAATTTTAGAGTTAATAGTTTTGAACACAGACCTGTCTAATAGCAAAAGTCTGTTCCCTTTTTCCACTATAGAGTCTTTTCAGAGAAATTTTGAGAGAGAGAGAGCTGCAAAATTACTTCTCAAATCTTTGAAATATTTTAAGACAGTCTTTTAATAGGTTCTTTACCTAATGCAAATTGAACTATTAAATAATTATAGATTTGGCCCTTTCGCTGAAAGAGGAAAGAAACATAAAGAATACTCATGAACTTGTTTACAAAACAGAAACAAACTCACAGACGTAGAGAACGAACTTATGGTTGCCAAAGGGGAAGGATGGGGGGAGAGATAGGGAGTTTGGGGTGGACATGTACACACTGCTATATTTAAAATGGATAACCAACAAGGACCTAATATATAGCACAGGAAACTCTGCCTAACCTTACCAGCTTGGATGGGATGGGAGCTTGGGGGAGAATGGATACATGTATCTGTATGGCTGAATTTCTTTGCTGTCCACTTGAAACTATCAAAACATTGTTAATCAGTTATACTCCAATATAATATAAAGTTTAAAATTATATATATATATATATATATATATATATATATATATATATATATTCAAGCTGCAATTCAGAAGATGACCACGAGGTAGTGCCTTGACCATTCCTTTCAGACTACTAATTACCTGGCACCTGAGGAGCAATATACCATACCCAGGGTGACAAACTCTTCTAGGTTTCTGTAAACCACTACAATTCTGAAACCTCATTCATGACTACTGATCACTCTATTTCTCTTTCCCTTGAAACTGACATGTGATAAAGAAGTCTAGAGCATAGTTTTTCAGACTAAGCAGGATAAACGTTTCTCAAAAATTTAAAAATTGTACTCCCATGTGATCCAGCAATTCTACTTCTGATTATATTATATTCAAAACACTTGAAAGAATTTGGATATATAACCCAAACACTGAGATATTCATATATCCATGTTTCTACCAAAAGATGGAAGGAGTCCAAATGCTCATCAACAGATGAATGAGTAGACAAAAAGTAGGGTATATGTACAATGGAATATTACTCAACCTTAGAAAGGTATTAAAAAAAATCTACAACATGGATGGAATTTGAGGACATTATAGTAAAAGACAAGGCTGTGGTCCTAGTATGACTAGATTGACTAGTTTTCTGTGAGTATGGTTTCAGTGTGTCTGCCCTCTGATGCCTTCTTGCAATACCTACCATCTTACTTGGGTTTCTCTTACCTTGGGCGTGGGGTATCTCTTCGCGGCTGCTCCAGCAAAGTGCAGCCAATGCTCCTTATCTTGGACAAGGGGTTGCCCGTGGGGCAACCTAAGATGGGCGGGTCATGGTGGAGAGATCTGACAGAATGTGGTCCACTGGAGAAGGGAATGGCAAACCACTTCAGTATTCTTGCCTTGAGAACCCCATGAACAGTATGAAAAGGCCAAATGATAGGATACTGAAAGAGAAACTCCACAGGTCAGTAGGTACCCAATATGCTACTGGAGATCAGTGGATAAATAACTCCAGAAAGAATGAAGGGATGGAGCCAAAGCAAAAAGAATACCTAGCTGTGGGTGTGACTGGCTATAGAAGCAAGGTCCGATGCTGTAAAGAGCAATACTGCATAGGAACCTGGAATGTCAGGTCCATGAATCAAGGCAAATTGGAAGTGGTCAAACAAGAGATGGCAAGAGTGAATGTCAACATTCTAGGAATGAGTGAACTGAAATGGACTGAAATGGGTGAATTTAACTCAGATGACCATTATATCTACTACTGCAGGCAGGAATCCCTCAGAAGAAATGGAGTAGCCATCATGGTCAACAAAAGAGTCCGAAATGCAGTACTTGGATGCGATCTCAAAAATGACAGAATGATCTCTGTTCATTTCCAAGGCAAACCATTCAATATCACAGTAATCCAAGTCTATGCCCCAACCAGTAAAGCTGAAGAAGCTGAAGTTGAATGGTTCTATGAAGACCTACAAGATCTTTTAGAACTAACACCCAAAAAAGATGTCCTTTTCATTATAGGGGAATGGAATGCAAAAGTAGAAAGTCAAGAAACACCTGGAGTAACAGGCAAATTTGGCCTTGGAATACAGAATGAAGCAGGGCAAGGACTAATAGAGTTTTGCCAAGAAAATGCACTGGTCATAAGAAACACCCTCTTCCAAAACACAAGAGAAGACTCTACACATGGACATCACCAGATGGTCAACACCGAAATCAGATTGATTATATTCTTTGCAGCCAAAGATGGAGAAGCTCTATACAGTCAGCAAAAAACAAGACAAGGAGCTGACTGTGGCTCAGACCATGAACTCCTTATTGCCAAATTCAGACTGAAATTGAAGAAAGTAGGGAAAACCACTAGACCATTCAGGTATGACCTAAATCAAATCCCTTATGATTATACAGTGGAAGTGAGAAATAGATTTAAGGGCCTAGATCTGATAGATAGAGTGCCTGATGAACTATGGAGTGAGGTTCGTGACATTGTACAGGAGACAGGGATCAAGACCATCCCCATGGAAAAGAAATGCAAAAAAGCAAAATGGCTGTCTGGGGAGGCCTTACAAATAGCTGTGAAAAGAAGAGAAGTGAAAAGCAAAGGAGAAAAGGGAAGGTATCAGCATCTGAATGCAGAGTTCAAAAGAATAGCAAGAAGAGATAAGAAAGCCTTCCTCAGTGATCAGTGCAAACAAATAGAGGAAAACAACAGAATGGGAAAGAGTAGAGATCCCTTCAAGAAAATCAGAGATACCAAAGGAACTTTTCATGCAAAGTTGGGCTAGATAAAGGACAGAAATGGTATGGACCTAACAGAAACAGAAGATATTAAGAAGAGATGACAAGAATACACAGAACTATACAAAAAAGATCTTCACAACCCAGATAATCACAATGGTGTGATCACTGATCTAGAGCCAGACATCCTGGAATGTGAAGTCAAGTGGGCCTTAGAAAGCATCACTACGATCAAAGCTAGTGGAGGTGATAGAATTCCAGTTGAGCTATTCCAAATCCTGAAAGATGATGCTGTGAAAGTGCTGCACTCAATATGCCAGCAAATGTGGAAAACTCAGCAGTGGCCACAGGACTGGAAAAGGTCAGTTTTCATTCCAATCCCAAAGAAAGGCAATGCCAAAGAATGCTCAAACTACCACACAATTGCACTCATCTCACACGCTAGGAAAGTAATGCTCAAAATTCTCCAAGCCAGGCTTCAGCAATATGTGAACCGTGAACTTCCTGATGTTCAAGCTGGTTTTAGAAAAGGCAGAGGAACCAGAGATCAAATTGCCAACATCCACTGGACCATGGAAAAAGCAAGAGAGTTCCAGAAAAACATCTATTTCTGCTTTACTGACTCTGCCAAAGCCTTTGACTGTGTGGATCACAATAAACTGTGGAAAATTCTGAAAGAGATGGGAATACCAGACCACCTGATCTGCCTCTTGAGAAATCTGTATGCAGGTCAGGAAGCAACAGTTAGAACTGGACATGGAACAACAGACTGGTTCCAAATAGGAAAAGGAGTACATCAAGGCTGTATATTGTCACCCTGTTTATTTAACTTATATGCAGAGTACATCATGAGAAATGCTGGACTCGAAGAAACACAAGCTGGAATCAAGATTTCCGGGAGAAATATCAATAACCCCAGATATGCAGATGACACCACCCTTATGGCAGAAAGTGATGAGGAACGCAAAAGCCTCTTGATGAAAGTGAAAGTGGAGAGTGAAAAAGTTGGCTTAAAGCTCAACATTCAGAAAACTAAGATCATGGCATCTGGTCCCATCACTTCATGGGAAATAGATGGGGAAACAGTGGAAACAGTGTCAGACTTTATTTTTCTGGGCTCCAAAATCCCTGCAGATGGTGACTGCAGCCATGAAATTAAAAGACGCTTACTCCTTGGAAGGAAAATTATGACCAACCTAGATAGCATATTCAAAAGCAGAGACATTACTTTGCCAACAAAGGTTCATCTAGTCAAGGCTATGGTTTTTCCTGTGGTCATGTATGGATGTGAGAGTTGGACTGTGAAGAAAGCTGAGCGCCGAAGAATTGATGCTTTTGAACTGTGGTGTTGGAGAAGACTCTTGAGAGTCCCTTGGACTGCAAGGAGAGCCAACCAGTCCATTCTGAAGGAGATCAGCCCTGAGATTTCTTTGGAAGGAATGATGCTAAAGCTGATACTCCAGTATTTTGGCTACCTCATGAGAAGAGTTGACTCATTGGAAAAGCCTCTGATGCTGGGAGGGATTGAGGGCAAGAGGAGAAGGGAACAGCAGAGGATGAGATGGCTGGATGGCATCACTGACTCGATGGACATGAGTCTCAGTGAACTCCGTGAGTTGTTGATGGACAGGGAGACCTGGCGTGCTGCGATTCATGGGATTGCAAAGAGTCAGACACGACTGATCTGATATGATCTGATAGTAAAAGAAATGTCACAAAATGACCAGTAGTTTATAAGTTGACTTATATGAGTTATCTAAAGTAGTCAAACTCATAGAAAGAGAAAGTAGAACAGTAGTGGCCATGGGTTGGAGGGACAAGGGAATGAGGAGTTAGTCTTTTTTTTTTTTAATTTACATTTTTTACTGCACATCAAGGCCTGGGGAATATCAGTTCCCTGATCAGGGATCAAATCTGTGCCCCCTGCATTGTAAGCATGGAATCTTAATCACTGGACTACCAGGGAAGTCCTGAGGAGTTAGTCTTTAATGAGTATAAATTTTCCATTTTCAAGATGCAAAGAGTACTAGAGATGGATGGTGCTTGCTGAACAACAATGTAAATGTACTTAGTATCACTGGATCGAACACTTAAAATAGTTAAAGTAGTAAAACTGAATGTCAAAATGATAAAAACTTAATTTAAAAAAATTTAAGGGAGTTTTTTTAAGAATTCTACTTTATACATCTGCTACCAAATGAAAATACAAGAGGGATTTATAATACAAGACCACTTATCAATCATCCATTACCATTCAGATTTTAAGGTGCTGAGAAAATGAGGTTAGAGGTAGGAGGAAATTGGAGACAAGGGTATTTTGGACTATGTTAAACTGATTGAAAAAGAGGGCCTAGGAGGTGGTCCTAAGATGGCAGAGGAATAGGATGGGGAGACCACTTTCTCCCCCACAAATTCATCAGAAGAATATTTAAACGCTGAGTAAGTTCCACAAAACAACTTCTGAATACCGGCAGAGGACATCAGGCACCCAAAAAAGCAGCTCATTGTCTTCAAAAAGAGGTAGGAAAAAATACAAAAGACAAAAAAAGAGACAAAAGAGGGAGGGGCGGAGCTCTGTCCCAGAAAGGGAGTCTTAAAAAGAGAGAAGTTTCCAAACACCAGGAAACACTCTCACTGCTGAGTCTGTGGCGAGCCTTGGCAGCACAGAGGGCAACATAACATGGAGGAAAAATAAATAAATTATACCCCACAGTTACAAGCCCAATGGTAACTCCACCAGTGGAGAAGCAGCGCAGACGCCTGCATCTGCCACTAGCAGGCAGAGGCTGGGCAGGGAGGCGTGGGCTGCATTGCTTAGAGTAAGGATTGGGCCTGAATGCCCTAAGGGTAATCAGAGCGAACTAACTTGGGCTAGCAAACCAGACTGTGGGATAGATACCAAGCGAAAAGCTTTAACCTAAAACACCACCAGGACCGCACACAGAACAAAGGACTGACAGAATTAGCCGGCTGCAGACCATCCCCCTCTGGCGGCAGGCAGCCAGAGCTGGAAGGGGGCAATTGCAGCCCCAGAGAGACATTATCTACCAAACTGCAAGCAGGCTTCTTTGCTAACTAAGACTTCTTGGGGTTCAGGACAGTCATCATCCGCCTGAGAAGGTGCGCCGGTTGTACACCCAGAAAACCGAGCAGCAGGGACAGGAGAGGTCATAAGTTTCAGTGACCGCGCTCGCCAAACACCTCATCACCTAAGCTGCTCGGACCTGGCAAGGGCACAAAATGCAGGCCCAAAGGACTCTGCACCTCTGAGGACTACCCGAGTGCCTGAAGCTGAGTGGCTTAGACCTAGGAGGTGCATGCAGCCCAGGGCCGGCCTCGGACGGTTCCCAGTGGAGCAACCTAGAGCCTGAGCTGTGTGGACAGGGAGGGTACATGCGCTGTGAGTGGGGGCAGGCCCAGCGTGGCTGAGACACTGCGAGCACACGCTAGTGTTATTTGTTTGCAGCGTCCCTCCCTCCCCACAGCATGACTGAACAAGTGAGCCTAAAAAAAAAAAAATTATGTCCACCACCGCCCCCCCTTGTGTCAGGGTGGAAATCAGACACTGAAGAGACCAGCAAACAGAAGAAGCTAAAACAGAGGGAACCGCCTTGGAAGTGACAGGTGCAATAGATTAAAACCCTGTAGTTAGTAACAACTACATAGGAAGGGGCCTATAGATCTTGGGAAATATAAGCCGGACCAAGGAACTATCTGAAAATGAACTGACCCCACACTGCTCACAACACCAGAGAAAGTTCTAGATATATTTTTACTCTTTTTAAGATGATTCATTTTTTAACTTCTTTAAATTTTTAAGTACTCTATTACTCCTTTAATTTTCATTTTTATAACCTACTATTACTTTTCAAAAAAAAAGACCCTATGTTTTAAAGCCAACTTCATATGTGTATATATATTTTTAATAATTTTGTGACTTTTTTATTTTACTTTTTCTTTTCTTTAATATTGTATTTTTGAAAATCCAACTTCTCTAGATTTTTAATCTTTGCTTTTTAGTATTTGTTATCAATTTTCTACCTTTAAGAACCCAATTTTCAGTACCCATTTTTACTTGGGAGTGAGATTACTGGCTTGACTGCTCTGTCCTCCTTGGGACTCTCCTTTTTCTCCACCAGGTTGCCTCTGTCTCCTCCCTCCCCCTTCTCTTCTCTACCCAACTCTGTGAATCTTTGTGTGTTCCAGATGGTGGAGAACACTTAGGGAACTGATTACTGGCTGGATCTGTCTCTCTCCTTTTCATTACCCCCTTTTATCCTCCTGGACGCCTCGGTCTCCTTCCTGCCTCTTCTCTTCTCTGTATAACTCCATGAACATCTCTGAGCGGTCCAGACTGCGGAGCACACAGAAGGAAGTGATTACTGGCTAGCTTGCTCTCTCCTCTTTTGATTCCACCTCATCTCATTCGGGTCACCTCTAACTCCCTCCTCCCTCTTCTCTTCTCCATGTAACTCTGTGAACCTCTCTGGGTGTCCCTCACTGTGGAGAAACTTTTCATCTTTAACCTAGATGATTTATCAATGGTGCTGTATAGAAGGAGAAGTCTTGAGACTACTGTAAAAATAAGACTGAAAACCAAAAGCAGGAGGCTTAAGTCCAAATCCTTAGAACACCAGAGAACTCCTGACTCCAGGGAACATTAATCAATAGGAGCTCATCAAATGCCTCCATACCTACACTGAAACCAAGCACCACCCAAGGGCCAACAAGTTCCAGAGCAAGACATACCACACAAATTCTCTGGCAACACAGGAACACAGCCCTGAGCTTCAATAAACAGGCTGCCCAAAGTTACTCCATAACCACTGACATCTCATAACTCATTACTGGACACTTCATTTCACTCCAGAGAGAAGAAATCCAGCTCCAACCACCAGAACACTGACACAAGCTTCCCTAACCAAGAAACCTTGTAAAGCCACTGATACAACCCCACCCACAGCGAGGAAACTCCACAATAAAGAGAACTCCACAAACTGCCAGAATATAGAAAGGCCACCTCAAACGCAGCAATATAAACAAGATGAAGAGACAGAGGAATACCCAGCAGGTAAAGGAACAGGATAAATGTCCACCAAACCAAACCAAAGAGGAAGAGATAGGGAATCTACCTGAGAAAGAATTCCGAATAATGATAGTGAAAATGATCCAAAATCTTGAAATTAAAATGGAAACACAGATAAATAGCCTGGAGACAAGGATTGATAAGATGCAAGAAAGTTTTAACAAGGACCTAGAAGAAATAAAAAAGAGTCAATATGTAGTGAATAATGCAATATATGAGATAAAAAACACTCTGGAGGCAACAATTTCTAGAATAAGGGAGGCAGAAGATAGGATTAGTGAAGTAGAATATAGAATGGTAAAAATAAATGAATCAGAGAGGAAAAAAGAAAAACGAATTAAAAGAAATGAGGACAATCTCAGAGACCTCCAGGACAATATTAAATGCTCCAACATTCCAATCATAGGAGTCCCAGAAGAAGAAGACAAAAAGAAAGACCATGAGAAAATACTTGAGGAGATAATAGTTGAAAAGTTCCCTAAAATGGGGAAGGAAATAATCACCTAAGTCCAAGAAACCCAGAGAGTCCCAAACAGGATAAACCCAAGGTGAAACTCCCCAAGACACATATTAATCAAATTAGCAAAGGTCGAACACAAAGAACAATATTAAAAACAGCAAGGGAAAAACAACAAATAACACACGAGGGGATTCCCATAAGGATAACAGCTGATCTTTCAATAGAAACTCTTCAGGCCAGAAGGGAATGGCAAGACAAACTTAAAGTGATGAAAGAAAATAACCTACAGCCCAGATTATTGTACCCAGCAAGGATCTCATTCCAATATGAAGGAGAAATCAAAAGATTTACAGACAAGCAAAAGCTGAGAGAATTCAGTACCACCAAGCCAGCTCTCCAACAAATGCTAAAGTAATATTCCCTAGACAGGAGATACAAAAATGGTGTATAAACACGAAACCAAAACAATAAAGTAAATAGCAATGGGATCATACTTATCAATAATTACCTTAAATGTAAATGGGTTGAATACCCCAAACAAAATACAAAGACTGGCTGAATGGATAAAAAAACAAGACCCCTATATATGTTGTCTACAAGAGACCCACCTCAAAACAAGGGACACATACAGACTGAAAATGAAGGGCTGGAAAAAGATATTCCACACAAATAGAGACCAAAAGAAAGCAGGAGTAGCAATACTCATATCAGATAAAATAGACTTTAACATGAAGGCTGTGAAAAGAGACAAAGAAGGACACTACATAATGATCAAAGGATCAATCCAAGAAGAAGATATAACAATTATAAATATATATGCACCCGACATAGGAGCACTGCAATATATAAGACAAAAGCTAACAAGTATGAAAGGGGAAATTAACAATAACACAATAATAGTGGGAGACTTTAATACCATACTCACACCTATGGATAGATCAATGAAACAGAAAATTAACAAATAAACACAAACTTTAAATGATACAATAGGCCAGTTGGACCTAATTGATATCTATAGGACATTTCACCCCAAAACAATGAATTTCACCTTTTTCTCAAGCATACACGGAACCTTCTCCAGGATAGATCACATCCTGGGCCATAAATCTAGCTTTGGTAAATTAAAAAAAAAATAAAATAAAATCATTCCAAGCATCTTTTCTGACCACAATGCAGTAAGATTAGATCTCAATTACAGGAGAAAAACTATTAAAAATTCCAACAAATGGAGGCTGAACAACACGCTTCTGAATAAACAACAAATCACAGAAGAAATCAAAAAAGAAATCAAAATATACATAGAAATGAATGAAAATGAAAACACAACAACCCAAAACCTGTGGAACACTGTAAAAGCAGCGCTAAGGGGAATGTTCATAGCAATACAGGCATACCTCAAGAAACAAGAAAAAAGTCAAATAAATAACCTAACTCTACACCTAAAGCAACTAGAAAAGGAAGAAATGAAGAATGCCAGGGTTAGTAGAAGGAAAGAAATCTTAAAAATTAGGGCAGAAATAAATGCAAAAGAAACAAAAAAGACCATAGCAAAAATCAACAAAGCCAAAAGCTTGTTCTTTGGGAGGATATATAAAATTGACAAAACCATTAGCCAGATTCATCAAGAAACAAAGGGAGAAAAATCAAATCAATAAAATTAGAAATGAAAATGGAGAGATCACAATAGACAACACAGAAATACAAAGGATCATAAGAGACTACTACCAGCAATTATATGCCAATAAAATGGACAACATGGAAGAAATGGACAAATTCTTAGAAAAGTACAACTTTCCAAAACTGGACCAGGAAGAAATAGAAAATCTTAACAGACCCATTACAAGCATGGAAATTGAAAGTGTAATCAGAAATCTTCCAGCAAACAAAAGTCCAGGTCCAGACGGCTTCACAGCTGAGTTCTACCAAAAATTTAGAGAAGAGCTAACACCTATCCTACTCAAATTCTTCCAGAAAATTGCAAAGGAAGGTAAACTTCCACCTCATTCTATGAAGCCACCATCACCCTAATACCAAAACCTGACAAAGATCCCACAAAAAAAGAAAACTACAGGCAAATATCACTGATGAACATAGATGCAAAAATCCTTAACAAAATTCTAGCAATCAGAATCCAACAACACATTAAAAAGATCATACACCATGACCAAGTGGGCTTTATCCCAGGGATGCAAGGATTCTTCAATATCCGCAAATCAATCAATGTAATACGCTACATTAACAAATTGAAAAATAAAAGCCATATGATTATCTCAATAGATGCAGATATAGCCTTTGACAAAATTCAACATCCATTTATGATTTAAAAAAAAAAACTCTCTAGAAAGCAGGAATAGAAGGAACATACCTCAACATAATAAAAGCTATATATGACAAACCCACAGCAAACATTATCCTCAATGGTGAAAAATTGAGAGCATTTTCCCTAAAGTCAGGAACAAGACAAGGGTGCCCACATTCACCACTACTATTCAACATAGTTTTGGAAGTTTTGGCCAGAGCAATCAGAGCAGAAAAAGAAATAAAAGGAAATCCAAATTGGAAAAGAAGAAGTAAAGCTCTCACTGTTTTCAGATGACATGATCCTCTATGTAGAAAACCCTAAAGACTCCACCAGAAAATTACTAGAGCTAATCAATGAATATAGTAAAGTTGCAGGATATAAAATCAACACCCAGAAATCCCTTGCATTCCTATACACGAATAATGAGAAATTAAGGAAACAATCCCATTCACCATTGCAATGAAAAGAATAAAATACTTAGGAATATATCTACCTAAAGGAACTAAAGGCCAATATATAGAAAACTATAAAACACTGGTGAAAGAAATCAAAGAGGACACATAGATGGAGAAACATACCATGTTCATGGATCGGAAGAATCAATATAGTGAAAATGAATATACTACACAAAGCAATCTATAGATTCAATACAATCCCTATCAAGCTACCAACGGTATTTTTCACAGAGCTAGAACAAATAATTTCACAATTTGTATGGAAATACAAAAAACCTCAAATAGCCAAAGCGATCTTGAGAAAGAAGAATGGAACTGGAGGAATCAACCTGCCTGACTTCAGGCTCTACTACAAAGCCACAGTCATCAAGACAGTATGGAACTGGCACAAAGACAGAAATAGAGATCACTGGAACAAAATAGAAAGACCAGAGATAAATCCACGCACCTATGGACACCTTATCTTTAACAAAGGAGGCAAGAATATGCAATGGAGAAAAGACGATCTCTTTAACAAGTGGTGCTGGGAAAACTGGCCAACCACTTGTAAAAGAATGAATCTAGAACACTTTCTAACACCATACACAAAAATAAACTCAAAATGGATTTAAAGAGCTAAACGTAAGACCAGAAACTATAAAACTCTTAAAGGAGAACATAGACAAAACACTCTCTGACATAAATTACAGCAGGATCCTCTATGACACACCTCCCAGAGTATAGGAAATAAAAGCAAAAATAAACAAATGGCATCTAATTAAAATTAAAAGCTTCTGCACAACAAAATAAAGTATAAGCAAGGTGAAAAGACAGCCTTCAGAATGGGAGAAAATAATAACAAATGAAACAACTGACAAACAACTAATCTCAAAAATATACAAGCAACTCCTGCAGCTCAATTCCAGAAAAATAAACGACCCAATCAAAAAAAGAGCCAAAGAACTAGACATTTATCCAAAGAAGACATACAGATGGCTAACAAACACATGAGGAGATCCTCAACATTACTCATTATCAGAGAAATGCAAATCAAAACCACAATGAGGTACCATTTCACGCCAGTCAGAATGGCTGCAATCAAAAAGTCTACAAGCAGTAAATGCTGGAGAGGGTGTGGAGGAAAGGAACCCTCTTACACTGTTGGTGGGAATGCAAACTAGTACAGCTACTATGGAGAATAGTGTGGAGATTCCTTAAAAACCTGGAAATAGAACTGCCTTATGACCCAACAATCTCACTGCTGGGCATACACACCAAGGAAACCAGAATTGAAAGAGACACGTGTACCCCAATGTTAATTGCAGCACTGTTTATAATAGCCAGGACATGGAAGCAACCTAGATGTCCATCAGCAGATGAATGGATTAAGAAAGCTGTGGTACATATACACAATGCAGTATTACTCAGCCATTAAAATAATACATTTGAATCAGTTCTAATGAGGTGGATGAACCTGGAGCCGATTATACAGAGTGAAGTAAGCCAGAGAGAAAAACACCAATAGAGTGTACTAATGCATATATATGGAATTTAGAAAGATGGTAAAGATAACCCTGTATGCGAGACAGCCAAAGAGACTGTGGGAGAGGGTGAGGGTGGGATGATTTGGGAGAATGGCATCAAAACATGCATAATATCATATAAGAAACGAATCGCCAGTCCAGGTTCGATGCAGGATACAGGATGGTTGGGGCTGGTGCACTGGGATGACCCAGAGGGATGATATGGGGAGGAAAGTGGGAGGGGGGTTCAGGATTGGGAACACGTGTACACCAGTGGCAGATTAATGTTGATGTATGGCAAAACCAATGCAATACTGTAAAGTTAAAAAAAAAAAAAAAGGAAGGTGGGATGTGGAGGGAAGTGGGAGGGATGTTCAAGTGGGAGGGGACATGGGTAAATCTATGACTGATTCATGTTGATGTTTGGTAGAAACCAACACAATACTGTAAAGCAATTATCCTTCAATTAAAAATAAATAAATTAAAAAAGAAAAGAAAAAAGCAGAGACATTACTCTGCCAACACAGGTCCATTTAGTCAAGGCTATGGTTTTTCCAGTGGTCATTATGGATGTGAGAGTTAGACTATAAAGAGAGCTGAGTGCTCAAGAATTGATGCTTTTGAACTGTGGTGTTGGAGAAGACTCTTGAGAGTGCAAGGAGATCCAACCAGTACATCTTAAAGGAAATCAGTCCTGAATATTCATTGGAAGGACTGATGCTGAGGCTGAAAGTCCAATACTTTGGCCACCTGATGTGAAGAACTAACTCATTGGAAAAAACCTTGATTCTGGGAAAGACTGAAGGTGGGAGAAGAAGAGGGCAACAGAGGATGAGATGGTTGGATGTCATCACCGACTCAATGGACATGAGTTTGAGTAGACTCCAGGAGTTGGTGATAGGCAGGGAGTCCTGGTGTGCTGCAGTGCATGGGGTCACAAAGAGTCAGACACAGGTGAGCGACTGAACTGAACGGAACTGATCTGAAAGACCAATAATTCACACATATTTTTAACTGATTTTTAATTCAGACATTTCTGAATTTCCTTAGTCAATTCTTCTAGCTTAATCTAATCACCAAATGATAAAGATTTTGGTGGTTATATTTGTCTTTGATAAGAAATTTAAATCCAAATTTTCAGGGATAAGAATGTTTTTGATGAGCAATAGCTCTAGACATGGTCTATGAACCTAAAGAAATACTTTATTGGGATGAGTGTTTCCCCTCTAAACCTACACCTATGCTGCCACAATACTAACCCCTTCCTGTCTGTGAAGGCAGTTCCCTACCCTGGTCCCTACAGCAGGTGGATGTATCAATTAGAACTCTGGGTTTTGGTACAGGTCCCTCCTACATGCCTCTCACTGTGGGCTCACTCAGTGCACAGAAATACCCTGCAGAGTCCTCCAGCTGTGAAGCTGAGATGGTAAGTGATGAATTTGCTTGCCTTCTGGAAATTCAATGAGTAGCGACCTTCTGTGGCATTTGGCTTGTTATAAGAGTCCTGGGGAATGAGGAAGGTCATCACCCCTGCTGTGTTGCTTGTACCAGAATAGACCATAAGTTGTATCACCAGTGTCATATGTGCAATCCAGGGTCACAGTTTCTTTCTCCTGCACTGACTTTGGTGGTTGGTCTTGAGTTACTTTCTGGGCAATACTGGATCCTAGAGGAAAAAATAGATAGAAGTAGACTGTAGCCATGAAATTAAAAAACACTTGCTTCTTGAAAGGAAAGCTATGGAAAAGCTAGACAGTGTATTAAAAAGCAGAGACATTACTTTGACAACAAAGATCTATATAGTCAAATCTATGGGTTTTCCAGTAGTCATGCATGGATGTCAGAGTTGGACCAGAAAGAACGCTGAGTGCTGAAGAATTGATGCTTTCAAATTGTGCTGGAGAAGACTCTTGAGAGTCCCTTGGATTGCAAGGAGCTCAAACTAGTTAATCCTAAAGGAAATCAACCCTGAATATTCATTGAAAGGACTGATGCTGAAGCTGAAGCTCCAATACTTTGGCCACCTGAGGCAAAGAGCAGACATATTGGAAAAGACCCTGATGCTGGGAAAGATTGAAGACAAAATAAGGGTGCAGCAGAGGATGAGATGATTAGATAGCATCATGGACTCAACGGACGTGAATTTGAGCAAACTCCAGGAGATAGCAAAGAACAGGGGAGCCTGGCGTTCTGCAGTCCGTAAGGTTATAAAGAGTCAGACACAGCTTCGCTACTGAACAAAAACAATAGAGATTTAGGAATAAGTGATGTAGAATAAAGAAATTCTACTTTATACTCAGCTAGGCTTCCTTCCCAGGGTACCCTTAAGACTGCCTGTTCCTTTGGTCCTTAGGTCACAGAGGAAGCACAATCCCATCAAGACCATCCTTACCTAAACACAGTGAAGCCACAACCACCTTCAGAAGGCTGGAGAGAAGCATGTTTCAGCTCTTCCACTAGATGGAAAATATCTTCAATGTCAAGGCTTTGCAAGGTGAGGTGAGCCTAGCAGGGTGAGGGAAGAATTGCTGGGTATGTGCTGCTGCTGCCCCACAACAGGAAACAGGGATGAGTTGATGTAGCAAGTTGAGTAGCAAGTTGATGTAGTTAGTTGAGTAGCAAGTTGATGTGGGTTACATCAACTTCTCTGTGAACCAGGTGAGAGTCCTACTCACCCCAAACTTCCTTTTGTTTTAACCAGTTCTTCAATAGATAGCAATTACATCTTAAAATAAACACGAGTTAAATTTGATATTGCAAAGAAGACCCCCCCACCCTCCACACACACACACAATGCTGTATTGGGTCATTGCTTCTGTGAAAGAAATGAGTGACTAGCTCCTATTTAAAAATATTATCTGTAATGTGTTATGGAAATAATATAAGACATACTAACCATGCATCCTCACTTCTGTGTTCAGTTCTTCCACCTAAGGTAGAAATAAATCACTTTATGGTAAGAAAGCAAAGCACTTTAGCTCTTTTATTCTGCCTATTGTTACAATAATGCTTCTCCTCACTATCAATATTTTCAGTTGCCCATCTTGGGGCCAAAGCAGGAAAATCGAATCATCCTTTTCTAAAGAGTTTAGGCTGAGGTTGCAGAGATTGACTCCTGTCACAGAAATCCCCTTTTATTCTCTACTAATTTTGACAGTCCAGCTCTGTAGATATCTTAGTTTTGTCATTAGGTTATCAAGCCTTTGAATTTATATTCATCACATTAACTCAACTGGGACCATAAACAAGCCATACCAAAGTGTTATATATCCTGTATGCCCAGCTCTAAAAGAAGTACATAGCAGGTGATCTCATACACCTCCATAAGACAGATAACCCTAAGATCACCACTGATTCCACCCCCAACCCTACACCTGTGCCACCACATCCCTAACCACTTCCTGTCTGTAATAAATCTTTGTGTATGAATATAACAGGAAAGCCATGCCTAGAGATATGACTCTACATCATGGCAAACAACAAAGACCCACTGCCTATCACAGCCTATTTCTTGATAAATTAGCCAAAACTTATCTTCCCCCGATAGCTCAGCTGGTAAAGAATTCACCTGCAATGCAGGAGACCCTGGTTCGATTCTTGGGTCAGGAAGTTCCACTGGAGAAGTGATAGGCTACCCACTCTAGTACTCTTGGTCTTCCCCTGTGGCTCAGCTGGTAAAAAATCTGTCTGCAATGCGGGAGACCTGGGTTCAATCCCTGGGTTGGGAAGATCCCGTGGAGAAGGGAAAGGTTATCCACTCCAGTATTCTGGCCTGGAGAAATCCATGGACAGTATAGTCCATGGAGTCACAAAGAGTCAGACATGAGTGAGTAATTTTCACTTCACTGCTCACTTCACATCTTCCTGTCTCAGTAATGACAGCTCAGCGAAATTGTTTGAAGCATCTTTAGATCTTGCAATGGAATGTCTATTAAGTTTAATGGATCCACATACAGTAGGAATTGTTCTCTAATTTAAGAACACCCAACTTTTTTCTAACAAGTGGTTGACTAAATATGAAATATCATTAATTTCTCTTCATATTATTTAAGTCTTTTAAACTTCTCAACTAAAGGATCTCATGATTGTATTCTGTTACTCAAAATACATCCATACTCAGAAAAATTCTTTGGACAGTCTTATATCAAACTCTGAATTTATATTTTCTTAATTTTTGAAATGAGTTAGGTATGAGCAGGGGGTGCTTCCCTGGTAGCTCAGCTGGTAAAGAATCTGTCTGCAATGCAGGAGACCCCAGTTCAATTCCTGGGTTGGGAAGGTGCCCTGGAGAAGGGATAGGCTACCCACTCCAGAATTCATAGGCTTCCCTGGTAGTTCAGTCAATAAAGAATCTGCCTGCAATGAGGGAAATCTGAGTTTGAGCCCTATGTTGGAAAGATCCCCTTTAGGAGGGCATGACAACCCATTCCAATATTCTTGCCTGGAGAACACCCATGGACAGAGGAGCCTGGGCGGGCTACAGTCCATGGGGTCGAGAAGAGTTGGACACAACCAAGTGACTAAGCACAGCACAGCACGGGAATGGGGAGTTTGTCATTACAAAAGGAGAGCACAGGGGAGTTTTGGGGAGCGGTGAAACTGTTCTGTGTCATTATCTTGTGATGGCTACATGATCTCTACAATGGATTGAAATTCAAAATAAGTAGAAATATAAATCAAAAAGTCAATTTTTCTATGTAATTATTTAGGAATTAAGATTTAAAATACTAAACTAAAAATAGCAAAATAGGAATCTTCCACCATTTTTTCACCCGCCAAAAACACCAATTTTCACAGTCATACTCCAAGGGAGCTTTGAGAAGTCCAGAAATCCAGCAGAGAAATTCCAGCAAACCATCTGACATCAGACACACTGAAGACGGTTCAGTTCAGTTCAGTTCAGTTGCTCAGTCATGTCTGACTCTTTGTGACCCCATGAATTTCAGCACGCCAGGCCTCCCTGTCCATCACCAACTCCTGGAGTTCACAGAGACTCAGTCCATAGAGTCACTGATGCCATCCAGCCATCTCATCCTCTGTTGTTCCCTTTTCCTCCTGGCCCAATCCCTCCAAGCATCAGCATCTTTTGCAATGAGTCAACTCTTTGCATGAGGTAGCCAAAGTACTGGAGTTTCAGCTTTAGCATCATTCCTTCCAAAGAACACCCAGGGCTGATCTCCTTCAGAATGGACTGGTTGTATCTCCTTGCAGTCCAAGGGACTCTCAGGAGTCTTCTCCAACACCACAGTTCAAAAGCATCAGTTCTTCGGGGCTAAGCTTTCTTCACAGTCCAACTCTCACATCCATGGGTTAGGGGAACAATTTCACATTACCTTCATCACTCCTCCACTCAAAGCACACAGCTGGGCTTCAGGAGAAACAGTCTTGACCTGTGATTTATCCACAGAGGAAAGTGAGGGCCTGTGAGTGAGGATCCGCTCTCCAGCTTTGGGAGAACCTACAGAAAAGCCTCACCCCTTTCTCACCTCACCCAGAATACTTATATGTGCTGCTCAGCTAGGGAGTGGGGAGTGCCTGGGAACAGCAGCCAGGTCTCCAGGAGGGCATTAAAATGGACATGTTTCCTACTACCGGTGCACCAGCTCCATCAGGACTACCCACCAGTGGCTGGGGATGCCTTGGCTGCCAATCATCAAAAGTGGCCCAGGGATACCAGCCATCACACAACGTCTGACTCAAGCACCAGCCCACCTTGTCACTGCTCCCAGTGCACAAAGAACAGCCAGAGTGAGGCTTTGCAGATGATGGCACACCACTCCAGTACTCTTGCCTGGAAAACTCCATGGATGGAGGAGCCTCGTAGGCTGCAGTCCATGGGGTCACTAGGAGTCAGACATGACTAAGTGACTTCACTTTCACTTTGCACCTTCATGCATTGGAGAAGGAAATGGCAACCCACTCCAGTGTTCTTGCCTGGAGAATCCCAGGGACGGGGGAGCCTGGTGGGTTGCCGTCTATGGGGTTGCACAGAGTCAGACACTACTGAAGTGACTTAGCAGCAGCAGTGAGCATGTGCAGAAGGCGGCCCCATTCTGCTGGCCTGGAAGAAACAAGACAGATGTAAGCAGCCAGCATCCCCCTAAGGAAAGGAAGAAAAATGGAGGCTATCAACACCCAGACTGGCCTCCTAGGATCAAGAGAAGGCCATGAAGTTTGCAGTAAATTGTCCAGACAGGAGAAAGCAAATACACCATTTGATTTGCAATCATTTGAACATGAGATTTTCAAATCACTTTCTATCTTCAGTTCAGTTCAGTTCAGTTGTTCAGTCGTGTCCGACTCTTTGCAACCCCATGAATTGCAGAACGCCAGGCCTCCCTGTCCATCATCAACTCCCAGAGTTCACTCAGACTCACGTCCATCGAGTAGTGATGCCATCCAGCTATCTCATCCTCTGTCGTCCCCTTCTCTTCCTGCCCCCAATCCCTCCCAGCATCAGAGTCTTTTCCAATGAATCAACTCTTCACATGGGGTGGCCAAAGTACTGGAGTTTCAGCTTCAGCATTACTTTTCCTCAAATACACACAAAATATATACTATTACTGGGCACTAAAGGAAAACACATGTCACATTTTCTCAGTAAGAAAGTGGTCAGTGCACATAAAAGGGATGTCAAACAAAGTAAAATTGTAATTTATTAATATTTCTCATAAAGCTATTTCAAAGCTGATGTTTGGGAACAAGACAATGAAATGGGGAATGCTCAGCTCAATATTTAATATTAAGTGGAAAAAGATACTAATTAAGATAGGAATTTATAAAAAGAGTAAACTGAATATTAGCAACATTGTGTGATCATAGAATTGTCAATATCATATTAATTATATAAAGCATTTTCTCATATTTGGCATGTAATTTGTATGATCATAAAAATATGCTGTTTTCAAAGCACAATATTTTTAAAACCCATTCTTAATAAGGATTGTGATATGGATAACAGGGGGAGTATTTATAGAAGAGGAGTCTGAATGGCAAAATGTAAAGTTGGTCTTACAATTTCAAAATAAATCAGTAAATTACTAACTCTCTTCAGGAATTCAGTAAGCAACAGGTATCCAATAACATGTTCTAACCCTTTCTAGCTACCCTTGAGCCTAATATTCTTATCCAATGCTTTTTATGGCTTCCTTGATAGCTCAGTTGGTAAAGAATTGCCTGCAATTCTGGAGACCCAGTTCGATTCCTGGGTCTGGAAGATTCCCTGGAGAAGGGAGAGGCTACCCATTCCAGTATTCTTCGGCTTCCCCTGTTGCTCAGCTGGTAAAGAATCTGCCTTCAATGCGGGAGACCTCAGTTCGATCCCTGGGTTGGGAAGATCCCCTGGAGAAGGAAAAGGCTACCCACTCCAGTATTTTGGCCTGGAGAATTCCATGGACTGTATAGTCCATGTGTAGCAAAGAGTTGGACACGACTGAGTGACTTTCACTTTCTTTCACTTGTTTTTTATGACTAGCACATCAGTTTCCACCTGCAGACTAACAATATAACATTTGTCATATTTGAAGGTTGCACCAAAGCAAGGGGGCTGCCCCAGTCACAGGTTTGAGTACAGACAGAAGATGCCTGGGAAGCACTGTGTACTTGCTGCACAGAAGTAGACAGCTGAGTCTCCAGCTTCAGTGGTTGCGATGTGCAGGGAGAGACGTTTGGTTGTCTTATTCAATAAAACAGTTAGTCTCTGGTCTTCCTCTTTTCCCTTATTTGAACGAATAGCTATAAGGAACTGGGGACCTTTCCCAGGTTCTTGCTTATACCAAGGGAAATACGCTGAGTTACCATCTGTATAAGTGCAGGTGATAACAGAGCTGTTTCCTTCCTGGACACTCAGGGTAGGACTCTGCTCCACCTTGTTCCCAAGGCTGACACCTATGGAGAAAGTAGAAGTCAGAGAAAGGAGAAGGGTTGTCAGATTATTTAGCTCTAGAGTTTACTTTTCCTTTTCTACAATAACTAGAAGAAACCTGAATAAATTCAGTCTTGGCATCTAAAGAATATCTACTAATACACTCTATTTCCCTTAAATCCTTAACTCACAGTCCAGCTGTAGCCACAAGAATGTGATTAAAGCTCCAATGGATGTCTTCATTGTTTTTGCCATTTAGGATCAATTGTGGATCTGCAGTCTCCAGCCAGAAGAGCTGCTTCTGTTACCAAGTGATCCCTTCTTTTCTCTAGTGGTTTCTTTCACTGTCTACCCAGCCAGTAAGAAAAAGGCTCTGCTTCTGCCCCAAGCCTACCTATCCATTCAAAACCCACTCAATGAACCCTCCACATGTTCTGATCAGCAGAGGTGCACCGCCATCTGGTGGTCACATCTCTACCTACTGAACTCTCTGGTTAAATGTCTTTCTCATACCTGTGCCTATGAGGGACTCTGATGCATAAAGACAGCAAAGATCAAACAAATTATGTCTTAGATTGAAAATTTAAATGCACAGTAAGAATGTAGAGATTAAGATTTACACCTCTGCACACAACTGAGTCATTTTTAGTAAGTTAGAAGGAGGTAGATGCTGTTGCTCTTCATCCAATGATGGGCCTGATATTAGTTTTGAAATTAGAAAAGCAAGATGATTCACTCTTAAACATAAAAATATAAAACTTTCCTTTTCAGCCCGTATACCATGCTCTTTTGTCTACTTTGGGGAGAAAATCTTTCTAAAAGGAACATGTAAGCCAAAGAAGAGTATAAGAGAAAAAATCATTTGATATTCCGAATGCCTATTTTATTTTATTTTATTTTATTTAACTTTACAATATTGTATTGGTTTTGCCATTATATCAAAATGAATATGCCACAGGTATACATGTGTTCCCCATCCTGAACCCTCCCCCCTCCTCCCTCCCCATACCATCCCTCTGGGTCGTCCCAGTGCACTTGCCTGTCAACTGTGACTGTAGTTAACAACACTGTACTTTTCATTTGAAAGTTACTCGGAGTGCAGTCCTTAAATAACTCACCATAATAACAACAAGACAAAAACCCTGGTAATTATGTGCAGTGAAAAATGTGTTCACTAACCTTATCAGTGTTATCACTTCAAATATATATACATATATCAAATCATTATATTAGACACCTCAAACTCACACATAACTTAAAAGCAGTGAGTGACTCAGCCTTAGAGGAATTTCCTCCAGAGTATGAGTATGAGTCAATTCTACTGGCATGCTTCTGCTGCCTTGGCCATCGCTGGCTCAGAGTCTATATTCTATTATTGTTCTTCCAAACTCCACTACAATGTTGTTTCCCCCAGACAATGACATTGACATTTCCCCAATAAAAGGTTCTTTCCCCAAGACATTTCCCCTTAACTTCTGTGAGTTTCCAGAATTATCTTCCTCTGCCAAAACCACTTTGATTACTTGGAATTTTCTGGTTACCTCTGTGAGAATAAAGCCAAGAAAGCCTCAATATTGCCTGTGTCTTCTAGAGAAATAGTGCAAATAGAAGATTGACCCTAAGGAACCTGTCATAAGAAATGGTCCCTGGGCAACCAAGACTACCTCATTTCCAGAGGTAGAAGCCCCTCTCCTGTGATTTGGATTCTCTGGCCCTGTGGATTACAAAGAATAAATTAACCTCTGTTCTATATCTCATACCTTTAGAAATTTACACAGCTATGGTGAAGAATATCTACTCAATATATTAAAGGTATATTTATTAAAATGTGTGGGTTTTATGTGTGTTAAACTTCTTGCATTGCAGGCAGATTATTTACCATCTGAGCCACCAGGGAAGCCCAGGTAATACACAAAGTTTGGAACAATTTTTTATGTGACATTCTTAATTCATCAAAGACTAACTTCCACTTTTCTTCTGGATTTAGAAAGCAAGCATTGCTTGTTATAAATTCCCTGGTGACTCAAACAGTAAAGAATCCGCCTGCAATGAGGGAGACCTGGATTTGATCCCTGGGTCAGGAAGATCCCCTGGAAAAGGGAATGGCAACCCACTCCAGTATTCTTGCCTGGAAAAATCCCATGAACAGAGGAACCTGGCAGGCTACGGTCCATGGGGTCGCAAAGAGTCAGACATGACCGATCGACTAACACTACTATAAAGAATTGTGGAGAGCACTGGTGTTCTTTACTTATAAGTAATCTCACTCAGGCCTCCTATTTTAGTGCCCGCCACAAACCTTCAACCCATACATACACAGGCACTCGCAAGAGCAACATCATCTTTCTCAACTATTCAAAGATAACTGGTCCTTCTTTTGTAAACTCTTCCACAGCACACAATGTGACACCTCTCGCACTAAACCTAGGTTTCTTCTTCGTCTAGTCTGTAACACAAGCTTTAATTCTTCCTTACACTTCTCACCTTCTGAAATTTTTTTGACATCACTATGTGCTGTGATCTCCTTATCTATTCTTTTTGTGATTGCAGGTTTATACCCTTTCTGATTTCTTTACTATCTTAGAAATAAATGTGTATTATTAATCTACTATGTTTATACAAATTTCAGAGAAAACATTTTATTGCACAACATTTTGTATTGTTTAAAGTGTACTTTGACATGCATTTTATTTATAGAACTTCAAAAATAAAATTTGCATTTAAACCAATCTAATAAAAAATTAGCTAGATTTAAACCAACAATGCATAACTAATATATACTAGATTTAAATCAACAGTGCATAACAAAAATATATTAATGTTATGACTATAGCTCATTCATAAAGCCTACAAATACAGACTTTGAAAAAAGTAGAAGAAAATTTTCATGAAGGTGGAAGGATGAAGCAAAGAAAAATATTTTAGAAGAAGCAGGCATTTCAAGGTCAATAACATTTTTAATCATTCTTACCATAATAGCCACTGCAGAACCAGAAAACATATGTTGTTCACTTCTGTGCTTAAAACTTTCTCGCAAGCAACAAAAGTACTCCTAGTGTGCCAATAAACAGATGTTAATTAAATAGGATTGCACCAATATTTGCAAAGACCAGCAGTATATTTGCAGTGCAATACAGAGATTGATTGCTCTGTTATTCTTTTCAATACACCATCTTCTCTTACTTCCTTCTCTCTCACAATTTCAAGATTGTTACAAAATACTCAATATTTTGCAAAAATCTATAAGGGAAAATATGAAAAAGAATACATATACTATGTGTATACATATTATACTCATGTACATAACAATTACTTTGCTGTACACCTGACACTAACACAACATTGTATATCAACTATACTTCAATTTAAAATTAAAAGTTTTTAAAAGGTCATGGTTTTTGGAGGCTGTAGCTCTCCTATTTGGAGAAGGCAATGGCAACCCATTCCAGGACTCTTGCCTGGAAAATCCCATGGACCAAGGAGCCTGGTAAGCTGCAGTCCGTGAGGTCGCTAAGAGTCGGACATGACTGAGCAGCTTCACTTTCAATTTTCACTTTCATGCATTGGAGAAGGCAATGGCAACCCACTCCAGTTTCTTGCCTGGAGAATCCCAGGGATGGGGGAGCCTGGTGGGCTGCCATCTATGGGGTTGCACAGAGTTGGACACGACTGAAGTGACCTGGCAGCAGCGGCCGCAGCAGCAGCAGCAGCAGCAGCTTTCCTATTACTTCTGCATGCTCTGTCAGGAAGACACTGTGCAAATGACACCTTCTCTGGTGCACTCTGGCTCAGTATATTGTATACAGTATAAAGTGTATTGTATACTGAAAGTATAATAAAACTCAGTAAAGCAAAACCCATCAAGTTGGCCTGGAACAACCTGTGAGGCATGGAGTTTGACTGCAAGGATGAACAAGGGACTACTGCATTGTTTATGTGCTTTAACCTTGAAATTACTTTGGTCTTTGATAAGGAACCATTGGTGTCAGACAGTTTTTAGCTTCACTAATAAGACGTTGGGTAAAGGGAAAGTTTCCCAGTGATGCAGTGGTAAAGAATCCGCCTGCAATGCAGAAGACCCAGGCTAGATCCCTGGGTCAGGAAGATCCCCTGTAGGAGGGCATGGCAACCCACTCCAGTATTCTTGCCTGAAAAATTCCATGGACAGAGGAGCCTGGAGGGCTACAGTCCATGGGGTCCCAAAGAGTTAGACATGACTGAAGTGACTGAGTACTCACACAAGGGAAATGTTTACTTCTTGTTCTTATGCTCTAGACATTGGTATGATTTTTGTATCAACCAGAGACTGAGAGACAAACCACCATAAACTCTGCTGGAACCAGAAGGGATCAGAGGCACTCAGCATCCAGGGCCCATTGCTGCTCAGAGTTTGTGCTCAGCTCCCCCTGCAGTTTCTGTCACTGTGTCTCTCAGAACACAGTAGTACACAGCTGAGTCTGACTCTTGGCCTGAGGCTTTCTCCAAGTGGAAGGAGGTAGTTTCTGTATTATATGTGGCTTCAAAACCTTTGTTGGTTCCCTTGTCGTTGGCATTCATGGCTTTCAGGAGGAGCTGTGGACCTTCTCCAGGATACTGGACATACCAGAAAAGATTAGGGTACCCAGAGGTTGAATAAGTGCAGTTTATAGTCACAGAAGTCCCTTCTGAATGACTCACTTGGCCATCCATCTGGGTCACTGAGTTTCCATGGGTTTGTCCTGGGCAAATTATAAAAAAAAAATTCAGTGTCACCTTGGGCATATTTTTCTAGGATAAAATTATGGTTAAAGATTTTGCTGACATAATAGAAGGAAGAATCCATGTTTTAAGAGGCATTTTACTTACCAAGCATTAAGAGTATCACAGTCACTAAGCCTGGAGAAGAGCTCATCTCTGGAGTGTCACCTGAATAAAGTTCTTGACTTTTAAGAGGAAGAAAGGTTGAAATCAGTGAAGTGACAAATCGAAGCCTGAATTTCACACAGGAAATGTGTGGGTGTCAGGAAGCTGCACCCTCTCATGGACAGAGAGAGGAATGGGACGTGTGTAACCTAGTCTCCCAAACATGTTCTCATCCCCAGCTTTATTTTTGAGACATATACCAGTCTTCAGGGCTTCCCTTGTAGCTCAGTTGGTAAAAAGCTGCTTGCAGTGCGGGAGACCCAGGTTCAATCCAAAGGAAATGGCAACCCATTCCAGAATCCTTGCCTGGAAAATCTCACAGACAGAGGAGCCTGGTGGGCTGCAGTCCATGGGGTCGCAAAGAGTTGGGCACGACTGAGCAACTAACACTAACACTATACCAGTCTTCAGATGGCACTTGGAAATCTGAACAAGTTGCTGTAACCTCTTAGGTCTGTTTTGTTGTTAGGCCTCTACCTGACAGAAGTCCTTTAACAGAACATCCCTAGGGTATGTCTGTAACTGAAAAGATACCAATTTCCTTGAGCGTGTTAAAACAGTCCCTTACATCGTCATGTATTCCGTGTGAGCTAGTGATAATTCATTGAAAACCAGAAAAGTGTTTGGGGTTGAACTTAGAAGAAGTAATAAAAAACCAAGTCATTACTGAGTGATTCTTTACTTTTCGACACTGTACCCTAATATGTAGAGCAGTCAACTGAGATTTATTACATCACACAATATCTGTCCAATTAAACAAAAATGATGAATAAACAATCTTTGAGGAATCACTACTTTTTGAAATGCACTGTTTCCTTGGTTGGTTGGTTTAGTTGTTAAGTCTTGTCCAACTCTTGCAACCACATGGACTGTAGCCTGCAAGGCTCCTCTGCCCTTGGGACTCTCCGGGCAATAATACTGGAGTGGGTGGCCATTTCGTTCTCTAGGTGACCCCATATACCTACAAAGAACTATAATTGCAATATTATTGACAGTAATGAAATATTTTCTCTGCATATGTATGTTAAAAGTAAGGCCATGCTCTAGGAATATTATTCAACATCATGGCAAATAACAAAGACCCCTGGCCTATTATTCTACCTCTTGATACAGTATCCAAAGTTTATCAGCCTTGTCTCAAAATAACAGCAGCCTCAGATAAATTGGTTGAAGTGTTATCAAATCTTGCTCTAGTATCTCCATTAAATCTGATGATACCACTTGCAATACAAACCGCTCTGCTCTCTGAGTTATATACTATAACTCTCTGAAAACACCCAACACTTTCATGTCAGTTGGCTGAATAAATATGAAATATTATTAATTTATCCTCCCATTATTCAACTGTAATATATTTCTAAATAAAAGGACACTCAAGATTGCACTTCTGTCATTCAAAAAGTGTCCGTGTGCAGAACAGATCTTTCAGACATTCTCATACAAAATTCTTCATTAATAAGTATTTAACCTTAAAAATTGAAAGGGACAATACCAGGCTGTTTATGCATTATTACTCCAGACCCCTTTATAAAACTCAATCCTTAGGGGAAGTATAATTAGTTCAAGTAGCTGAACTTGTGCATCGCTCTTGGGCAAGTCAATTTACAAAAAAAATTATATTCAGTGTTAGTCGGTAGGTTTGGAATGCCATTCATAGCTTCCAAATACAACAGAGACAACAAGATTTCCTAACTCTCTGATGTTTCTTAGTCTTGGCATATGTCTTATGTACTCCAATTAAAATGAACACTAAATACATGAATTATTTGATGTCATCATGCTACTCAAAGAAATTTTGTCATAAAGACAAAGTCTCTCAGCATGAAAGACTCTGCAGAGTATGGGGTAAAAATGATCTAGCAGATTATCACATTAAACATAATTTTCTGAGTTAAGTCCTTATGCAAGAACTTCTTCTAAAACATAAAGGCAAATCCATGGAAAGGCTCAAAAATTCCATCTATGTTCAGAATGCCAGACCCTGATTTTGTAAAGAATGACTAGGAATGATTGATTTGTTTGATCCATGAGGACAAAATATATCAAAGCCAAGACAGCAATCTGGTGAAGCTAAATGATCTCCATTGAACTCTTACTAAATCCTTGAGATATGGCATTAGGGAAATACTGGCTGCAACATTTAAAAAAATATTGTAGGAAATTTTCTAGGTTGGTAGATATTGGGGGTCAGCTCATGCATTTCTTGGAACCCTCAAAATCCCATAAAATTTGTAAAAGTAGAATATGAACTAGAATACTATACCAAGGAAATAATTGAGTATTTCCAAAAGAAATTTAAACAATTTCACATCTCCATGGGTTATGAGTATGTACTAGTAACAGTATTTTTATTCTTCACATGGGTTGAAGCAATCATTTGATAAACCACAGCACTCACCATAATTAAAAATGAACTTGATATGGTGTTTACTACCTGTGTCATTTCAAATTGTATCTATATAAGGAAGCAGTTCCTCTGAGATAGTTATATAAACTTTTGGCCTCACTCAGAAATTTTACTACTCTTATTGTCCCTCTATCTTCTGAAGAAGTGGAAAGAACAAATGGAATATTAGAAGTGAAATGAATTAAAGTATCAGACACCCTTGAATTACTGTGGCCTAATACATTATTAATTAGTCTTGGCCTCCATGGCCCTGCTTTCTTCCCTCACAAAGTCACACGTTGTCTCACTACCAGCTGGTCCCTGATATGCCCAGGTAACTCACAAGGGCCCAAACCACACGTATTCCAATCCTTCACCAACTGAACTAAATAAATAAACCCATTATAGTCAGGCTTTTCATTACAGGCACAGGTTGATTTCCTAGCCTTTCATTTAATCAGCTTTTTCATGACAACCTGGGTGACCAGGTGCTGCCAAAATACCCAGAGAAAAACTGCCATTGAACTTGTGGAAATGACTTTAACATGTTCTATTTGTTATCAGTTCAGCAGGTGAAGTACAAGAAATTGATCCTTCCTCACATGTGTACCAACTACTATAACATCAGTTCAGTTCAGTTCAGTTCAGTTCACTCTCTCAGTCATGTCTGACTCTTTGTGACCCTATGAACTGCAGCACACCAGGCCTCCCTGTCCATCACCAACTCCCTGAGTTCGCCCACACCCATGTCCATCGAGTTGGTGATGCCATCCAACCATCTCATCCTCTGTCGTCCCCTTCTCCTCCTGGTGATTGCAGCCATGAAATTAAAAGACACTTACTCCTTGGAAGGAAAGTTATGACCATCCTAGACAGCATATTGAAAAGCAGAGACATTACTTTGCCAACGAAGGTCTGTCTAGTCAAGGCTATGGTTTTTCCAGTGGTCATGTATGGATGTGAGAGTTGGACTGTGAAGAAAGCTGAGCACCAAAGAATTGATGCTTTTGAACTGTGGTGTTGGAGAAGACTCTTGAGAGTCCCTTGGACTGCAAGGAGATCCAACCAGTCCATCCTAAAGGAGATCAGTCCTGGGTGTTCATTGGAAGGACTGATGTTGAAACTGAAAGTCCAGTACTTTGGCCACCTGATGTGAAGAGCTAACTCATTTGAAAAGACCCTGATGCTGGGAAAGATTGAAGGCGGGAGGAGAAGGGGACGATAGATGATGAGATGGTTGGATGGCATCAGCAGCTCAATGGACATGGGTTTGGATGGACTCCGGGAGTTGATGATGGACACGGAGGCCTGGTGTGCTGTTGTTCATGGGGTCGCAAAGAGTCAGACACAACTGAGTGACTGAACTGAACTGAATTGAATCTGCCCTTTGGAACTCAGGGAAGGGGATTCAGAAAGTCTTTTGTGCCCAGGAGCCTCACAGGGTCTTGATTGGTTTCAGTCTTCTGTTCACAAAATGAGTAATGACAGAATATGGCTTAATTTGTTAATATCATCATTGTTATCTCTTTGTCAACATCATCTTTTATTTTGTGTTCAGTTTAGAAGTCTCAAATTTTTGGACTATTTTTTCATCTAAAGTAATATACATTTTATATTTAGGAGAAATATTTTAAAAGAGAGAGAAATGCATTTAACCTTGTGTAGTTCTCATCCTGTTCTGCCTTAGTCACAAAAAACTGGGCAGAATCAATTTCTTGCTTAAAAACAAGTGTCAACTACAAACTTGCACTTACCAAGAGCATTGCCAATGACTGAACAACAAAGGCACTTGTCTTCTACCTCTATGGAGATTGAACCCCATGCTGCTATATTTAGCTGTTGTCTTTCAACAATCCCTGAGGGAGTTCAGGGTGAAGTGAGGCAGTCTGCTCCAGGGATTCTGGTGCGACAGGTCTTTAGATAGTTGGATGTTTTTAGGAACAGATTTTATGATCTCAATCCTTGCATCTCTTCATATCTAGAGAAGCCCTAAAACCCTTCATGGTGACATCAGATCCTCATGACTAACAAAACACCTTTTGTAAATTGAGTGCTTCATAGTATTGAACTCCTCCTTCACCAAAATTTTATATATTGACTTTCCCCCACTGCCACTTTGGAGTGGTCTCTCAGAGCTATCTGAGATGCTACCTCCTGGGCTGCAGTCCTCATTCTGCCCCAAATAAAACTTAACTCACAACTCTTAAGTTGTACATCCTTTTTTAGTCAACACAAGCAAAATGAAAAACTTTTCAAGTTCTCAGGTATTTTTAGGCATATTTTGTTTGTTTTGTACTCTGAAAAATTAGACTGTTTGAAATTCAATGCTAACACAAACTTGAGAAATCATGTATTTAAGCTTATGGTGGAACAAAGCTTGCCACCCATAAGTATATATATCTCATTGGCTTGAGATTTACTTTGGACTAATTGCTTTTAAGAAACAGAAGTCTCAGTAAGTCTTTCTTTTAAATCTCCCCCTTATCTGCCTCAAAGAAATTAGATTGTCAGAAAAAAAAGAAAATTTGCTGTATCCTCCTAGATTCTTCTGGCTGGTCTAAGAATAAAACTGACATGAGACAAATTAACAGAAGAAAATCAAACAGAAGTTTAATAACATGTATACTTGGAAGAGACCTAGGAGAACTGAGTAAAATGGCAGTAATATGGTCTTCAACTAAAGACAAAAGAGGATGTTGAGGGTGGTGATTTGGGACTTCAAAAGGGCAGATGGAAATTCACATGGAGATGGAAAAACAAATTTTGATAAACAAATGTTTGTTGGGCCATGTAGAGACAATGGGACACAGAGGAACTTTAACAAATAGACTTTTTTTGGTTCCTGTCTACACACTATTTCATACTATAATTATCTATGGTGATGGCTTCCTTCCTGAAACAGGTCCTCTATTTACATTATAGGCAGTTAAGGGAGAGATCAAAAATTCTTCAGGAGTCTTTTGGGCTTTCAAAATAACTAACCTAAATTAATCCTCATGCCAAAGATACATTTTCAGGTGGCAAATTTTGTTCCCCTATGAGATAAAAGGCCTGGAAGGGCCAGAAAGAGCACTATCACCAGAGACATCTACAAAGAATGTGGGCTAGCTGTGCTGGAGAAAACTTGGCAGGGCCTGGAGACGAAAGTCCTCCCTGTTTCCCCAACTCACACAGTCAGTATCAGCAATGCTGAGACTATAAAATGGACCCCCCCATATGTGGTCAATCCAGTGCTCTATCTCACACCCTTTGGCCCTTTAAGGAACTCTCATTTTGCTTTCTAAGCCTTTGTGGGTTACACAGGCAGCAGCTCTGTTTGCTATGTGTGGTTGGCAGGGCTTGGGTATAGGCGGCGGATGGCAGGGCCCTGCTGAGTGTCTGGTACAATACAGAGGTAGGTGGCTGAGATGCAGGCTGGGAGGCTGTGATATAAAAGGAGCTCTGTCTGAGCCTGGTGTCAAAGGTCGCCCTCAGTATTCTGTTTCTCACACTCACTTTCATGTATTAGGATCAAGACAACCAAGCCTCTTCCCAAATCTTGTCGGTACCACTGTCAGGATACTGGAGAATAATTTGTTCAGTTACAGGTCACAATGGCCTTTTAACCCTCCTGAAAGCCCAGGGGCTAGGGATTCTGTTCCATCTTTTGGCAGCTCATCCCTAGACAGAAACACTAGGCCAGATACAGGAGGTTGACACTAACACTCTTAAGAGCCATATTTTCTTCCCACAACCCCAGGTATAACCAAAGATGAAGCAGAGTGGATCCTGATCCTCCTCACTCCATCCTGTGGGCTGTGGATCTCTTTCTCTTCATCACCAGGAAGCCTCCAACTCACAGTCCACTGGAAGCCACAAAATCACTAACAGCTCCCAGGAACTGTAGCATTCTTCTCCTCAGCTGTGGCTTGAAAGGTGGACTCAGCCTCCTCAGTCAGAGAGTTACTCTCTTTAGTTTGGCAAGTATTCCTGGGGTTCTTCTATTGGAGGAAGTCTCCACCTCCTACCCAACTAATCTATGACAAGCCTGTTCAGTCCTTTACATACACACACTGACCTAAATCAATTCTAAAGTGAACTTTCTCTCAAATCTGAGAAAGAATCTGAAAAAAATAGGAAACATTGCCATCTTGTGTTCAGCAGGTTTTTACAAAATGTAATGTGCTCTAGAGAGGGCTTTCCTGGTGGCTCAGACAGTAAAGAATCTGCCTGCAAGAAGGAGACACAGGTTCGATCCCAGGGTTGGGAAGATCCCCTGGAGAAAGGAATGGCCAGCAACTCCAGTATGTGTTCTAGAACAGTGCTTCTCAAATTTACTACGCATACAAAGCACCTAAAGATTTTGCCAAGATGCAAATTCTGTTCCATTAGGACTGGGATAGGACTGGATAGTCTAAGTTTCTAACAAACTTACTGGTGATGTTGGTGCTGCTGGTCCTCAGATCACACTTTAAGTAGCAAGTCTAGAACAATGTTTCTTCAGCCTCAGTACATGCAAACTGAATTTGTAGTATTAGGTTTGGGCTTCCTTGAGAGCTCAGCTGGTAAAGACTCTGTCTGCAGTGCAAGAGACCCTGGTTAGATTCCTGGGTCAGGAGGATCCCCTGGAGAAGGGATAGGCTACCCACTCCAGTATTCTTTGGCTTCCCTGGTGGCTCAGACAGTAAAGAATCTGCCTGCAGTGCCAGATATCTGGGTTTGATCCCTGTGTTGGGAAGATCCCCTGGAGGAGGACATGGCAACCCACTCCACTGTTTTTGCTTGGAAAGTCTCCATGGACAGAGGAGCCTGCTGGGCTACAGTGCATGGGACAACAGAGAGTCAGACACAACTGAATGGTTTTCACTTTCACTTTTTTCACTTTCAAGTTTGATACAGGACAAATAATAAGGCTTCCCAAGGTCTCCATGCCATTGCCCAGACTATTCTGCTGTTCCCATGATAGTTATCAGAGGATTTTATGAGCTCCAGATAATGTAAATGTAGAAGAATGCATGACTGAATTCTAGGAAACCTCAGCTCCAAGGATTGAATCTCCTCTCTTCATCCCCATTTGCCTCCCCACAGGAAGGAAAAGTACTGCTTTGACTTCAAAATTTCTTTCTTCCTAATCTTGTTGTGCTAGCATAAGTAAATGGTTAACATCCAATGATAATTCAAATCAGTGATGTTTCTCAGTTCATACAGAATGCTCTCTGACAGGTCCTATAAATTTTTAAAAATTAATTTATTTATTTTGCTTTTTTTTATTTTTTGGAGGCTAATTACTTTACACTATTGTATTGGTTTTGCCATATATTGACATGAATCTGCCATGGGTGTACATGTGTTCCCCATTCTGAACCCTCCTCCCACCTCCCTCCCCATACCATCCCTCTGGGTCATCCCAGTGCACCACCCCGAGCACCCTGTATCATGCATTGAACCTGGACTGGTGATTCATTTCACATATGATTATTTACATGTTTCAATGCCATTCTCTAATATCATCCTGCCCTTGCCCTCTCCCACAGAGTCCAAAAGACTGTTCAATACATCTGTGTCATCTAGACATCTAGGTTGCTTCCATGTCCTGGCTATTAGAAACAGGGCTACAATGAACATTGGAGTACACCTGTCTCTTTCGATTCTGGTTTCCTCAGTGTGTATGTCTAGCAGTGAAATTGCTGGGTCATATGGCAGTTCTATTTCCAGTTTTTTAAGGAATCCCTACACTGTTCTCCATAGGGGCTGTACTAGTTTGCATTCCCACCAACAGTGTAAGAGGGTTCCCTTTTCTCCACACCCGCTCCAGCATTTATTGCTTGTAGACTTTTGGATCGCAGCCATTCTGACTGGTGTGAAATGGTACCTCATTGTGGTTTTGATTTACATTTCTCTGATAATGAGTGATGTTGAGCATTTTTTCAGGTGTTTGTTAGCCATCTGTATGTCTTCTTTGGAGAAATGTCTGTTTGGTTCTTTGGCCCACTTTTTGATTGGGTCATTTATTTTTCCGGAATTGAGCTTCAGGAGTTGCTTGTATATTTTTGAGATTAATTCTTTGTCCATTGCTTCATTTGCTATTATTTTCTCCCTTTCTGAAGGCTGTCTTTTCACCTTGCTTATAGTTTCCTTTGTTGCGCAAAAACTTTTAATTTTAATTAGGTACCGTTTGTTTATTTTTGCTTTTATTTCCAATATTCTGGGAGGTGGGTCATAGAGAACCTGCTGTGGTGTATGTTGGAGAGTGTTTTGTCTATGTTTTCCTCTAGGAGTTTAATAGTTTCTGGTCTTACGTTTAGATCTTTAATCCATTTTGAGTTTATTTTTGTGTATGGTGTTAAAGTGTTCTAATTTCATTCTTTTACAAGTGGTTGACCAGTGTTCCCAGCACCACTTGTTAAAGAGATTGTCTTTTTTCCATTTTGTATTCTTGTTTCCTTTGTAAAAAATAAGGTGTTCATAGGTATGTGGATTTATCTCTGGGCTTTCTATCTTGTTCCATTGATCTATATTTCTTTCTTTGTGCCAGTACCATACTGTCTTGATGACTGTGGCTTTGTAGGAGAGACTGAAGTCAGGCAGGTTGATTCCTCCAGTTCCATTCTTCTTTCTCAGGATTGCTTTGGCTATTGGAGGTTTTTTTTTTGTTTTTTTTTTTTTTTTTGTATTTCCATACAATTAGTTAAAAATACAACAGTCCTTTCCTGATGACTCAGTGGTAAAGAATTCACCTGCCAATGTAGGAGACACAGGTTCAATCCCTAGTCTGGGAAGATCGAATATGCCACAGAGCAACTAAACCCATGCACCACAATTACTGAGCCTGTGCTTTAGAGCCCACGAGCTGCAACTACTAAGCCCATGCACTCTAGAGCCTTTGCTGTGCAACAAGAGAAGCCACCACAATGAAAAGCTTGCACAGTGCAACCAGAAAGCAGTCCCTGCTGGCAGCAACTAGAGAAAAGCCCAAGCAGCAATGAAGACCCAGCACAGCCAAAAATAAATAAATAAAATTCTTAAAAATACACCAGTCCTCTGATTATAGATATCAGAATTTCTTTCTTTTCCACTTTGCTATTTTCAAGATGAGTTACAGTTATTTCCTCAAATACATTTAAGCCTACTTGTGCCTAGATGGATGGATAGATGGACATACAGATGGACAAGTGCATGGAAGAAGGAAGAGAATCACCTAGAGTATGATGAGAAATAAACCTAGAAGGAGAGTTCAGGCTTAGAAAGCAGATTTTGAATGTCTAAATTCATTGTGCAGGTTATTTATTAGTAAATAACTACTGAGGCTTTTGAGCAAGTGAGTAATGTGAAAATTCCATACATTTAATCTGGCTGCTTGTCCACAAGAGGAATTTGGAGAAGAAAGTGGTAGGCATTATGAGGTAATCTTTAAGAGACTATGTTCCAGCCTCAAACTAATCTGGCTTTGAAACTCAGTTCTTTTATTAAATCTCTGACTGAGCTTCAGCAAGCTACTTAATGTCTTCAAGTACCATTTTCCTTGCCTATAAAATATGGATACTATCAGGACGTTATTATGAGGAATGGATAGACTAATGTGCATGAACTGCTTGGTACATTCATCATACACAGTAAGAACTATTGATAGAGGAAAAAGAATACAAGGCAAACTGTATAACCAGTCAGAAGCCTCTTCCTGCCTTCTCACTGTGAAGCAGAGGTGACTGAACCAGGGCCACTAAACTTCTGAGCTAGAAGGAATTTTAGAGAACTTACAGAAAGTGATGGATTAGGACTACTTTATATCAAACAAGATTCAAGTTTTGAAAATACAGAAAATAGAATGAAAAAGTAAGAATCATTACTTATCCTATCAAGAAAAGATATGTATTGTCAGTGTTTTTGTGTATTACTTTCCAGCCTCTACACTATTTATGTTTTTACTATGTAGCAATCACTACAGTTAGTATTTTGATTCTTCCCAACTATCATTTTTAAATGATCATTGTAGATTTTTTTATAAATACCATTTATTTGCTATTATATAATATTCCATTTGGCTGGTTAATCCTCTCAAGATTATACATTTTGGGTTTTAATTTTTGAATGGTATAAATAACTTTATAAATACCTTTGTAAATAATTATTTTTTTATAAATTGAAGTTTTCCTGAAGACAGATTCTCTATAGAAAATTATGACAAAGAAAATAAGTTTAAAAATAAATGTTTAAAAATAATAAGAAGAAAGTAAAAATAAATTGTAAAAAAGAAATTATACTTTTTAAGAGTTTCCAAAATTGCTTGGAGATGTATTCTCTCACTAGAGCATGTTGATATCACTGTATCATGTCCAAATTCTTTTTTTTAATTGCCATTAAATTATTCCTATAATTCCCTAATAGGCTTTTTAAAGTTATCCATTTACATTTATATCACTTAATGGCAAATAGAAGGGGGGGGAGTAGAAACACTGACAGATTTCATTTTCTTGGGCTCCAAAATCACTGTGGACTGTGATTGAAGCCATCAAATTAAAAGACATTTGCTCCTTGGCAGTAAAGCTATGACAAAATTAGACAGTGTATTAAAAAGCAGAAGCGTCACTTTGTGGACAAAGATCCATATAATCAAAGCTATGGTTTTCCATTAGTCATGTATGGATGTGAGAGTTGGACCATAAAAACAGATGAGCACCAAAGAATTGATACTTTCAAATTATGGTGCTGGAGAAGACTCTTGAGAGTCCCTTGGATTGCAAGTAGATTAAACCAGTCAATCCTAAGGGAAATCAACCCTGAATATTCATTGGAAGGACTGATGCTGAAGCTGAAGCTCCAGTACTTTGACCATCTGAGGTGAAGAACCGACTCATTAGAAAAGACCCTGATTCTGGAAAAGATTAAAGGTGGGAGGAGAAGGGGGAAGCAGAGGATGAGATGGCTGGATGGCATCGACTCAATGGATGAGTTTGAGCAAACTCAGGGAGACAGTGAAAGACTGGAGAGTCTGGCATGCTGCAGTCCATGGGGTCACAAAGAGTCAGACATGACTTAGCCACTGAACAACAATAATTTATGTTATTACAAATACCAGTAGGTTTAAACATTTTCCATATTTGTGAACTATGTTGCTTTTTCTGTGTAAATTACCTCATCATATCTTCTGTACATTTACCTACTTGGATATTAATATTTTTCTTTTAATGCATTTAAAAATTATTTATAAAAATTACTGATCTGCTGTCAAAAGCAAATTAACAGTTAACTGTGATTGAAGTGAAGTGAAGCGAAAGTTGCTCAGTCATGTCTGACTCTTTGCGACCCCATAGACTATACAGTCCGTGGAATTCTCCAGGCCAGAGTATTAGAGTAGCTGTTCCCTTCTCCAGGGGATCTTCCTAACCCAGGGATTGAACCCAGGGGTCGAACCCAGGTCCTCCACATTGCAGATGGATTCTTTACCAGGTGAGCCACCAGGGAAGTCCTGGTGTGATTGGAGCATAATAATTTTGATTTTTTTCATAGACTATATTAGCTTTTAATATTTAAGTAATCAAATCTTTTATTTTCCCTTTATTTCTTCCATCATTTTGAAGTTCAGAAAGTCTTTCCTATTCAGTTTCTCAATTAATATGCATTTGCATTTTTAACCAATAACTTCGTGACTTAAATACTGTAATATCTCTGGAACTTAATTCCTAATGTAAGGTACTTCATTTGTTTGTTAATCAATATTTATTGATTACCTGGTGATTTGGCAACACTTTTTTTCCACTAAATGTTCAACTTTGTGCTTCTCAAATTAGAGTATTGCTCTCTTCAAGACAAAACCTGAGATACATACAATGCAGCATCTGGGAGCACTATTATCACTGAAAAACGAAAGAACAGGCAAATTGATAAATTATTTAAAATTAATATGGACATCAGTTCAATTCATTTCAGCCTCTCAGTCGTGTCCGACTCTTTGCGACCTCATGGACTGCAGCACGCCAGGCCTCCTTGTCCATCACCAACTCCCGGAGTTCACTCAAACTCATGTCCATTAAGTCAGTGATGCCATCCAGCCATCTCATCTTCTGTTGTCCCCTTCTGCTGCCTTCAGTCTTTCCCAGCATCAGGGTCTTTTCAAATGAGTCAGTTCTTCGCATCAGGTGACCAAAATATTGGAGTTTCAGCTTCAGCATCAGTCTTTCCAATGAATATTCAGGACTCATTTCCTTTAAGATGGACTGGCTGGATCTCCTTGCAGTCCAAGGGACTCTCAAGAGTCTTCCCCCACATCACAGTTCAAAAGCATCAATTCTTCGGTGCTCAGCTACAGTAAAATAAAAATGATCACTCCAATGTTTTAAAGTAAATATGCGACTGTTTGCACTGACAGCAGACTACTTTGAACCACTGCGCCTCATTGTCCAGATTCCAGGAAGGAAATGATCATGTTTATTTTCCCTCCTTTGTAGGGATGCTTCAGGAGAAAGTCTGAGAACCTCTGATCTAAACAATTGATACAACACAATTGGGGAAATAATCCTGTTCTGCCCATTAATTTAGAACTCATCTTCTGTTTTACTCAAATTCTTCTTTTCCTAGTCCATTCCTTCAATTTTCACTGTCTTTATACTAGTTATTAGCATAAATTATTTTGATAGCCATTGCCATAAATATAGTTGCGTGTGTGTTTTCAGATGCTATTGAGTCCAACTCTTAGTGACCCCATGGACTATAGCCCACAAGGCTCCTCTGTCCCTGGAAATTTTTCAGTCAAGAAAAATGCAGTGGGTTGCCATTCCTACTCCAGGAAGTCTTTCCAACCCAGAGGTCAAACGCACATCTCCTACATCTCCTGCATTGGCTGGCATATTCTTTACACTGCACCACCTGGGAAGCCCATAAATATGGCTACCTCATTTTTAAAACTATTTAAAGGGTAACATCAGAAAAAAATATTGCCTTTTACCACAAATGCAAGGGGATGATGTAAGAAGAAATAAAACGGTGACATAAAATTACCCATGAAATCATAATAAACTAGGTTTTATAAGATTTACAAATACGAAATGTTTAGATTAGGATTATAATATTAAGTGGAAATAATTCAAAATATCAGTCTATATGCCCCTAATTTTTAACAAGATTTTAATGAAGAAGGTATACTAAACATTAGCCATGAATTATCTGAATGATAGGATCACATTTTAACTTTCTATTTTGTATTTGGGGCTTTTTTTTTTCTGTATCACATAGTTAATATTTTAAAATCAGGAAAAGTTAATAAATGATACACTCAAAATATAAGTATTTTTCCATCAAGAAGAGTGATCTTTGACATTGACACCGAGATGTCCTTGGAAGGGGAGAACTCTGAGTGGTACTCATAAAATCAATCCTAAAGTCCAAATATCCAACTAAGAAACCACTAACTACCCTTGAGCAATCATTCAAAATATTCTAACACTTTTTGGGCCATCTTGAAACTCACTTTCTTTGAGGGATGTATAGAATGTCTATACATTTAAAATGCAGTGGTACAGCAAAATATCTGACAATCTCTGTGACAAAGAAAAAAAAAAAGATTGGGGCTTCAGCTCAGGTTTGGGTACAGGCTGCAGGTGCCTGGGGACGACTGTGCTCTTGTAGCACAGAAGTAGGTGGCTGAGTTGCCAAGGTTGGTAGCTGTGATGTTCAGGGAGAGATGCTTGTTCTTCTTATTCAATAAAACAATGAGTCCTTGTCCTTCTTTCTTATCCACATTTGAAAGAGTATGTATAAGCAACTGCAGGCCTTTTTCAGGTTCCTGTTTGTACCAAAAAAAGTAAGTGGAGGCACTGTCTGTATAAGTGCAGTTGATAACATAGTTGTCTCCCTCTTGGACACTCTGGAAGGAGGGATACTGCTCCACTTTTTCTCCTCTACTCTTATCTGTAACAAAAAAAAAGAAAAGAAAGCCATACAAAATCGTTATCACCATTTTCCAGAGTTTGCTTTTTTCCCCTACAGTAATTTCAGGCAGTCCAGAGAAGACCAGTCTTCTCCTCAGACTTCTAATAAATATTTACTAAAACACCCTGTTCACAAAAGTTCTGCACTCACAGTCCAGCTGCAGCCACAAGAAGAGGAACCAAGGTCCTGTAGGTGTCTTCATTGTTCTCCAAATTGGGACCTGCGATCTCCAGCCAGGAGAGCCACTTCTATTACTAGGTTATCTCTTCCTTTCGTCTAAAGCACAATGGTTTCTTAACGTTTCAACACAGGCATCTGCTTTTGCTGTTAGAGTCAACCAAAAGGAAGCATTCACATATTCTTCCTTGACAAAAGTGCTCTGCCATCTTGTGGTCAGATCCCCAACTGCTAAACCAACTAGTCAAATCCTCTTTTGTCCTGTATCTGTGGGAGACTCTGACTCACAAACAGCAATAGGTGAAATAAATAAAGTCCCAAAGGTGTTTCCAAACAAAAATTATGTGGATTAGCAAAAAGCAGACACAGTGAAAATGTAGAGCTCAGAATTCCATTCATCTTCTCAGCACACATTGAGTCATTTTGAATAAATTTGAAGAAGTTAGATGTTTCTAACATTTTTTTCAAAAACAAGCTTAGTCTCCTTGAAAGAAGAAAATGCCATGATTGACTCTGCTAAGCAACTGAGGAGTAAAATTTTTCCTTCTTATCTTCTCTAGCCTTTTTAATTGGCCAGAGAGTTCATCAGCCAAATCATCCATTTTAGTTCAGCTCTCACAAAGGAAAACTCTTTCTGAAAGCAACATTTAAGCACAAGGGCTGGAGAAAGAGACAAATAAATACATAAATATGTAAATAAAATATCAGATGCTTGCTATTGCAGACTCTGCTAAGCCTGGCCTTGCAGCAATCTCCTTATTCCCAGAAATGGACAGTGCCATGTGGCAAAACATGAATGTTTCTTTAGTAAAAATTACTACTAGACTGTAGAGTAATGGATAAGAAGAGGAGGAAAGACTTCCATAAGTTAGCATTAGTCCAACCATAGGGAAGAGTTTGGCTGTGGACTGTGGTAGGAAATCTGACATTCACTTTGAAACCTTTTCCTCCAGAAGAACAGAGCATCTGAAATTATGAATAATCCTTGTAGAGCTATTCCCTGGACAAATCCTGAGCTGTATAAATTTTTAAATTAAATCTTGCCTTGCTTTAAAAGAAATTGATATAGAGGAGATTCTGGATCAATGTGGCAACATATGAGACTACAGAAATTACTTTCTCCCACAGACACATCAAATCTACAACTACATACAGTTTTTTCTCAAAGAAATCCAAAAACTAGTTACATGACTCCTACACATCAGGTGAACAAGAAAAAATATATATATCAAAATAGTTAATAAAAGGAGGTCCTTGAAGCTCCAGGGGTTAAGAACTCACCTGCCAATTCAGGATACATGGGTTTGATCCCTAATCTGGGATGATCCCATATGTCCTGGAGCAGCTAAGCCACTGAACCACAACCACTGAGCCCATGCTCCAGAGCAGGTGAGCCTCAACTACCGAGCCCATGCTCCACAACTACTAAAGCCCATGTGCATAGAGCCTGTGCACAGCAACAAGAGAAGCCACCTGAAAAAAAAGAAAGAGAGAGAAAAGCCACTACAATGAAAAGCCTGTGCACCTCAACCAGAGAGTAGCCCCCACTCACAGTAAGTAGAGACAGACTACAGGCAGTAATGAAGACTCAGCCCAGCCATACGCATATGTAAGAGAGGCAGAGACACAGCCTCACCATAAGACCCTTAATATGGCAACGAAAAATTGAGGGGACTCACAAGTCCTACCTTATCCTTGCGGTGTACAGGGCTTAGATCCAACACCCAGCACCCTAACTTTTAGGATTTGCATATGAGACAGTTCCCCAAAGCACTCACCTCTAAAAGCCAGTGGGGCTTGCATCCATGAAACCCACAAGACTATACCAAACAAAGAAACAGTTTCTAATGGGTTCACAAAGACTCGCTGTGGCCATCCCTCCCAGAGCTTATTGCAGAGGGAGCTAATGGACACACCCATTTCCCAGCTTTTCCCTGAATGAGGCTTATTTGTATAGTTTAAGAGCTATTCACTGATGGTCTAGCTTCCAACCAATCTGCATCTAGGTACTGACTGAGACTCCCCACCCCCCTTTCAGGCATTGACAGGTCTTGGCACACTTTCAACTACTAGGAGCCACTAAGAACAAAGAAGGCTACTTGGGCAATCACACAAGTTTAAGAGACAACAAAGAGCTAGGGCTAGGCTGAATGATAAGATTCATCTTCTCTTATGGACTCTGTTGGAGAGGGAGAGGGTGGGAAGATTTGGGAGAATGGCATTGAAACATGTGTAATATCATGTATGAAACGAGTTGCCAGTCCAGGTTCAATGCACGATACTGGATGCTTGGGGCTGGTACACTGGGACGACCCAGAGGGATGGTGTGGGGAGGGAGGAGGGTTCAGGATGGGGAGCACATGTATACCTGTGGCGGATTCGTTTTGATGTTTGGCAAAACTAATACGGTGTTTCAGGTTTAAAAATAAAATTAAATTAAAAAAAAAAAGACTGAGAAAAGTGGCTATTTGATCTAATGCACAGAAACCAACACAGAGAGTCAAGGAAAATGGAGAAACAGAAGAAGATGTCCTCAATGAGCTAAAATAGCAGAACAAACTAAGCTCAAAGTTATAGAAGAAAGAAAGTAACAAAGATCACACAGAAATAAATAAAATACAAACTAAAGTGACATAGAAAAAAATCAACAAAACTCAGAGCTGATTTTTGAAAAGATAAGCAATATGCACAAACTTTTAGATAGACTCACTAAGAAAAAAAAAGAGAACTCAAATAAATAAAATTAGAAATTAATAAGTAAAATTATGACTGATATCACAGAAATACAAAAGATCACAACACTATTATGTATATGGCTAAAAATTTGGAGAACCTAAAAGAAATTGATAAATTTCTAAAAACAATCAACCAAGACCGAATCAGAAAGACTTACAAACAAATAAATTACTAGTAAGGAGACTGAAGGGCTTCCCTGGTAGCTCAGCTGGTAAAGAATCCACTTGCAATGCAGGAGACCTGGGTTTGATTCCTGGGTGGGGAAGATTCCCTGAAGGAGGGCATGGCAACCCATTCCAATGTTCTTGCCTGGAGAATCCCATGGACAGAGAAACCTGGTGGGCTACAGTCCATAGGGTTGCAAAGAGATGGACAAGACTGAAGCGACTTAGCAGGCACACACACACAAAGAGACTGAAGCAGTGATCAAAAATAAACTCCAGGGCCAGGTGGCTTCACTGGTGAATTCTATCAATCATTTGAATAGGAATTAATACCAATCTTTCTCAAATATTTAAAAAGACGAAGAAAAGGGAATACTTTTAAGCTTGTTTTATGAGGCCAGCATTATCCTGATCCTAAATCAGACAAGGACACTATAAGAAAGTAAAGTTACAGGCCAATATCCCTGATATCCCTAGAGGCAAACTCCTCAACAATATATTAGCAAATTGCTGGGAGCCGGAGAGAGACATTCCACTCGTGACAAAGGTCATGAGGAAGGAGGCTCGGCATACGCAAAGGCGGGATCAAGCCTCAGGAGTCCCCCCGGATATTCTCAAGCATCTACCCCCCAAAAACCAGAGTCTGCCTCCTTTATTGCTTTGTGCTCTCACCTCTGACTTTACTGGGGGCTGTCCCCCACCACCATCTCGCTCTCTCTGTCAAAGAGTTAACTTACAGCTCCAATTAATAAAGTTCCTGGGCAATTAGGAGTGTTTAAATCCAAACCCCTCAGATGGCTCTGTAACTCGCCTGACAAGTTTACCCGGACTCCTACAGTTATGCATAAGATTGTTTACAGTCTCCAGCCGGGAAGCTTAAGATATTTAAATAGCTTAGAGCCTCTCAGAGAGTTAGAAACTGTCAGAATAAAGACTAGTAAAAGATTTCATTGATGAGCCAATGATTGTTGCCAAGTTTTCACATCCCCTGTATTGTATCCTTGAATGTGTATTAATTAATATAGTTGGTATGTAGAAAAAAAAGTAGTGGCCTTGGTGTTAGTAACTTTAGACCCTTAAGGTAATAAATTATTTCCTTTGTTGTAAACCCATTACACATCCACCCTATAGGAATGTAATTTTATCTAATACCTTCGGAAGATAGTGCCAAACCTTAAAATAATTACTCTTAGAGAAAATAAGTCTTTGTTGATAAGTCTTTGTCAAGAGTCATAAAATGTTAATAGGCCTTCTGGCCAGAAGATGATGTAAATCACCTAAACCATTTGTATACGATAAATTTGCAGGAAAGAAACCCTGGTTTTTGATAAGGATCAAAGACTGCTGACTTTGCATCCCCTATTATCCTCTATGTGTAACTTAGGGTATAAAAACCCCTGTTGAAAATAAAGCTACGGGCCTTGCTCACCAAAGCTTGGTCTCCCCATGTCATTCTTCCCCTCAATTTCCAGCTGAGTCTCCATCTGGAGCGCAGATATCCTCTGTGACCATTTATTTGCCTGGGCTTCTTTTTTTTTTTTTTTTAAACTTTACATAATTGTATTAGTTTTGCCAAATATCAAAATGAATCTGCCACAGGTATACATGTGTTCCCTGGGCTTCTAAGACCCACTCAAGAAGGTGTCTAAGGTGGGGCACCTTCCACTATTCGAGAGGGTGCCTGCAGCCTCCGTGGTCAGAGCTAACCTGGTGTCACAGGTTATATTGATTTTCCGTGTAAACCAAGCTACTCAGCTTCTTTTCTCCACTGAATTTTCCTACTGAGCTATTCTCATTCTATTATTCTTTATATCTTTGATGAATAAATAAATAAATATTCCCCGACGCCGTCTCTTCTTCGAATACCCTGCATCAGCCGGGGCTGGACCCCGGCAGCAAATGAACTCAATAATGCAGTAAAAAGATCAGGCACCAAGATCAAGTGGGAATCATCTCTTGGATGCAAACATGTTTCAATATGCACAATCCATTCAGTGTAATACATTATATTAACTAAAGAAAGTGAAAGTGAAGTCATTCAGTCGTGTCCGACTCTTTACGACCCCATGGACTGTAGCCTACTAGGCTCCTCTGTCTGTTGGATTTTCCAGGCAATAGTACTGGAGTGGATTGCCATTTCCTTCTCCAGGGTATCTTCCCAACCCAGGGCTCGAACCCAGGTCTCCCGCACTGTAGACAGACGCTCTACTGTCTGAGCCACCAGGGAAGCATATTAACTAAGTGAAGGATAAAAATCATGATGATCATCCCAATAGGTTCAGAAGAAGTATTTTATAAAATACAATTTTAATTCATGATTTTTAAAAACACTCCAAACAAAATGAATATAAAGGGAATGTACTTCAACGTAATAAAGCTATATGTGACTACCCCACAGCTAACGTCATACTTGACAGTGAAAAGCTGAAAGTTTTTCTTCTTAAGATCACAAACAAGACAAGTAGGTCCACTTTCACCATTATTCAATACAGTACTAAAAGTCCTAGCAAGAGCCAATTAGGCAAGAAAAAAGAAATTAAAGGCACTCAAACTGGAAAGGAAGAGCTAAAACTGTTTGCAAATGACATGACATTACATGCCGCCACAAACTATTAGCAAGGTGAAAAGACAGCCTTCAGAATCGGAGAAGATAATAGCAAATGAAGCAACTGACAAACAGTTAATCTCGAGAATATACAAGCAACTCCTACAGCTCAACTCCAGAAAAATAAATGACCCCATCAAAAAATGGGCCAAAGAACTAAATAGACATTTCTCCAAAGAAGACATACAGATGGCTAACAAACACATGAAAAGATGCTCAACATCACTCATTATCAGAGAAATGCAAATCAAAACCACTATGAGGTACCATTTCACACCAGTCAGAATGGCTGCGATCCAAAAGTCTACAAGTAATAAATGCTGGAGAGGGTGTGGAGAAAAGGGAACCCTCTTCCACTGTTGGTGGGAATGCAAACTAGTACAGCCACTATGGAGAACAGTGTGGAGATTCCTTAAAAAACTGGAAATAGACCTGCCTTATGATCCAGCAATCCCACTGCTGGGCATACACACTGAGGAAACCAGAAGGGAAAGAGACACGTGTACCCCAATGTTCATCACGGCACTGTTTATAATAGCCAGGACATGGAAGCAACCTAGATGTCCATCAGCAGATGAATGGATAAGAAAGCTATGGTACATATACACAATGGAGTATTATTCAGCCATTAAAAAGAATACATTTGAATCAGTTCTAATGAGGTGGATGAAACTGGAGCCTATTATACAGAGTGAAGTAAGCCAGAAAGAAAAACACCAATACAGTATACTAACGCATATATATGGAATTTAGAAAGATGGTAACAATAACCCTGTGTACGAGACAGCAAAAGAGACACTGATGTATAGAACAGTCTTATGGACTCTGTGAGAGAGGGAGAGGGTGGGAAGATTTGGGGGAATGGCATTGAAACATGTAAAATATCATGTATGAAACGAGTTGCCAGTCCAGGTTCGATGCACGATACTGGATGCTTGGGGCTGGTGCACAGGGACGACCCAGAGGGATGGTATGGGGAGGGAGGAGGGAGGAGGGTTCAGGATGGGGAACACATGTATACCTGTGGAAGATTCATTTTGATATTTGGCAAAACTAATACAGTTATGTAAAGTTTAAAAATAAAATTAAATTAAAATAATAATAATAAAACTACCATATTACCCAGCAATTCTGCCTCTGGGTATATATCCAAAGGAAATGAAAACTAGGAGATCATAGAGGTGTCTGCATTTCCAAGTTTACTGCAGCATTACTCACAATAGCCAAGATATGGAAATGATGTAAGTGTCCATCAATGAGTGAATGGATAAAAAGGATGTGATATATATATAACATGGTTATGGATATGGAAGGAAATCCTGCCATTTGTGATAAGCTGGATAGACCTTGAGTGCATTGTGCTAAGTGACTTATCAAAAACACCAATACTATATAATAGCACTTATATGTGGAATCTAAAAAAAGCCAAACTCATAAAAAGAGAGTACAATGATGATTACCAAGGGTTGGGAGTCAGGGAACTGGAGAGATATTGTTTAAGAATACAAACTTGTAACTAGTAGATAAGTCCTGCAGATCTAAAATATAGCAATTATAGCCAACAATACTGTATTATAAACTTCAATGTTGCTGAGAAACTATATTTTAATTGTTCTTGCCACAAAAAAGAAATGATAATTATATGACGTGATAAAGGTGTTAGCTAATCATCAAAATTCTCCAAGCCAGACTTGAGAAATATGTGAACTGTGAACTTCCAGATGTTCAAGCTGAATTTAGAAAAGGCAGACGAACCAGAGATCAAATTGCCAACATCCGCTGGATCACTGAAAAAGCAAGAGAATTCCAGAAAAGCATCTATTTTTGCTTTACTGACTATGCCAAAGCCTTTGACTGTGTGGATCACAATAAACTGTGGAAAATTCTGAAAGAGATGGGAATACCAGACCACTTGACCTGTCTCTTGAGAAACCTGTATGCAGGTCAGGAAGCAACAGTTAGAACTGGACATGGAACAACAGACTGGTTCCAAATAGGAAAAGGAGTACGTCAAGACTATATATTGTTACCCTGCTTATTTAACTTATATGCAGAGTACATCATGAGAAACGCTGGGCTGGAGGAAGCACAGGCTGGAATCAAGATTGCCAGGAGAAATATCAATAAACTCGGATATGCAGATGACACCACCCTTAGGGCAGAAAGTGAAGAACTAAAAACCCTCTTGATGAGAGTGAAAGAGGAGAGTGAAAAAGTTGGCTTAAAGTTCAATATTCAGAAAACTAAGATCATGGCATCCGGTCCCATCACTTCATGACAAATAGATGGGGAAACAGTGGCTGACTTTATTTTGCGGGGCTCCAAAATCACTGCAGATGGTGATTGCAGCCATGAAATTAAAAGATGCTTACTCCTTGGAAGGAAAGTTATGACCAATCTGCTGCTGCTGCTGCTGCTAAGTCGCTTCAGTCGTGTCTGACTCTGTGCGACCCCATAGACGGCAGCCCCTCAGGTTCCCCTGTCCCTGGGATTCTCCAGGCAAGAACACTGGAGTGGGTTGCCATTTCCTTCTCCAATGCCAACCTACACAGCATATTAAAAAGCAGAGACATTACCTTGTCAACAAAGGTCCGTCTAGTCAAGGCTATGGTTTATCCAGTGGTCATATATGGATGTGACAGTTGGACTATAAAGACAGCTGAGTGCTGAAGAACTGATGCTTTTGAACTGTGGTGTTGGAGAAGACTCTTGAGAGTCCCTTGGACTGCAAGGAGATCCAACCAGTCCATCCTAAAGGAGATCAGTCCTGGGTGTTCACTGGAAGGACTGATGTTGAAACTGAAACTCCAATATTTTGACCACCTGATGTGAAGAGCTGACTCATTTGAAAAGACTCTGATGCTGGGGACTGAGGGCAGGAGGAGAACGGGACTACAGAGGATGAGATGGTTGGATGGCATCACCGACAGAATGGACATGGGTTTGGGTGGATTCCGAGAGTTGGTGATGGACAAGGAGGCCTGGCATGCTGCGGTTCATGGGGTTCATGGGGCAAAGAGTCCAGCACGACTTACTGACTGAACTGAACTGAATCATAGTGCAATATATAAATATGTCAAATCAAAACATTGTACACTTTAAACTTACACAATGTTATATGTCAATTATATCTCAGTTTAAAAAAAAAGCTGTCGGAAGAGATAAATACATCTTGAATGCATTCACAAAACAATACTCACTCCTTGCTCACTACATTGCAGCAAGGATGACAATATTAAAATAGAAATTATATCATGTCAATGTGGAGTTTTCATTTAGCCAACAGCTTTGTCCTTATAGTTTGAATAAAATCCATACTCTTCACAAATATTTGAATGCTGTGGCCCCAGACTACTTCTTCTATCTTTTCTTATATTCCTGATGCTCACCTCCATTAATTTAGCCAGCTTTGCTCAAATCTTTCTTATCCTTCAAGTCTCAGATTAAAAAATCACATTTCAACTGATAAATAGATAAACAAAAATGTTGCATATCTCTATGATGGAATATTATTCTGCCTTTAAAAAGAATGAAATTTTGAGACATGCTACAAAATGGGTGAACCTGGAAGACATTATGCTAAAGTGAAATAAGCCAGGCACAAAAGGACAAATACTATATGATTTATTCCATTTACATGAGACCTAGAATAGGCAAATTACTAAATTATATGACACAATCTGTATATCTTAAACCTTGATTCTCCTCTTCTAACTATATACTGAAGTACTGAGGACCATAGAACATGCCCAAGCTAGTTTTGTGAAGTTTCATGTCCTAATGCTGGGTGAGTGGATATAGTAGTGTAAAGGAATATTTCTGGAAGCAATTCCTACAGTAGAATTGACTAACAAAAACTTAACTATACACAGATGTCACTGTGAATCACATTACTATATCTCATTTGATGCAAACTAAATGTGTCCTCAACTCAATCCCACCCCTATAACTGGATTTCCAAAACTGTCTGAAGGTACTCCAATACTACCTGAAACAAGGGAAAGCATGATACAGGAGTAGTGAGCATGGGAAAGATTGTTCTAACCAATTGCCACTAAAATAGCTTGCATTTAAAATTTTTCACATAAAAAAAAAGTGACCACACTACAGGACCCCTCCCAGAACTTGGCCTCCATCAGGTCTCTGTCAGGTCTCATTGAGTCTCTTACAAGGTCTTCCTAATTGTCTTTAAGACTTAATCTTGTCCCAGTCTTCCTCAATGAGTTATTCCTCAGGGCACAGAACATGATCCTTCTAAAATTATAAATTAGATTAGATCACCCCAAAACCCTTCAAATGCTTCCTGTTACATGTAGAATAAAATATAAATCTAACCATAATGTTATAAGTCCACATAAGACTGAGCTCCTGATTACCTCTTTGCCATTATCACCCACCTCTCTTTTTTCACTACTTTATGGGAATATCATAATATATATCACAATATCCCAGCCATTTTTCTTTCACAAATAAATCAAATTTCCTCCTGCCTTAGGACCCTTACTGCATTTGAAAACTCTTCCTTACCCCAGATCTTAACACTGCTTTTCACCCCCTTTTTTTTTTTGAAATTCAAGACTCAGTTGGAGTTTTTAGAACATTGAGCAACTTACCACACAACCACTGTGATTCTTTTTAATTTTATGCTGTTTTATTTTATTAATGTCACTTAAGTTTTGAAGTCATTAGTTTGTTTTCTTGTCCTATCTCCCCACAGTAGAATAAAAAATCCGTATGTGCAGGAAACTTGTCTGTATGACAGAAAAGGTATCTTTAACCACGAGACCAATGCCTACCATCAGTTCAGTTCAGTTCAGTCGCTCAGTCTTGTCTGACTTCTATTGTGACCCTATGAATCGTAGCACACCAGGCCTCCCTGTCTGTCACCAACTCCCGGAGTTCACTCAAACTCACGTCCATCGAGTCAGTGATGCCATCCAGCCATCTCATCCTCTGTCATCCCCTTCTCTTCCTGCCCCCAATCCCTCCCAGCATCAGGGTCTTTTCCAATGAGTCACCTCTTCGCACGAGATGGCCAAAGTATTGGAGTTTCAGCTTTAGCATCAGTCCTTCCAATGAACACCCAGGACTGATCTCCTTTACGATGGACTGGTTGGATCTCCTTGCAGTCTAAGGGACTCTCAAGAGTCTTCTCCAACACCACAGTTCAAAAGCATCAATTCTTCAGTGCTCAGCTTTCTTTAGAGCCCAACTCTCACATCCATACATGACTATTGGAAAAACCATAGCTTTGACTATATGGACCTTTGTTGGCAAAGTAATGTCTCTGCTTTTTAATATGCTGTCTAGGTCGGTCATAACTTTTCTTCCAAGGAGCAAGCATCTTTTAATTTCATGGCTGCAGTCACCATTCACAGTGATTTTGGAGCCCCCCAAAATAAAGTCTGACACTGTTTCCACTGTTTCCCCATCTATTTGCCATGAAGTGATGGGACCAGATGCCATGATCTTAGAGATAGATTCAGGGATTAGATCTGATAGACAGAGTGCCTGATGAACTATGGACGGAGGTTCGTGACATTGTACAGGAGACAGGGATCAAGACCATCCCCATGGAAAAGAAATACAAAAAAGCAAAATGACTGTCTGCAGAGGTCTTACAAATAGCTGTGAAAAGAAGAGAAGTGAAAAGCAAAGGAGAAAAGGAAAGAGATAAGCATCTGAATGCAGAGTTCCAAAGAATAGCAAGGAGAGATAAGAAAGCCTTCCTCAGCGATCAATGCAAAGAAATAGAGGAAAACAACAGAATGGGAAAGACTAGAGATCACTTCAATAAAATTAGAGATACCAAGGGAACATTTCATGCAAAGATGGGCTCAATAAAGGACAGAAATTGTAAGGACCTAACAGAAGCAGAAGATATTAAGAAGAGGTGGCAAGAATACACACAACTGTACAAAAAAGATCTTCATGACCAAGATAATCATGATGGTGTGATCACTCACCTAGAGCCAGACGTCCTGGAATGTGAAGTCAAGTGGGACTTAGGAAGCATCACTATGAACAAAGCCAGTGGAGGTGATGAAATTCCAGTTGAGCTATTTCAAATCCTGAAAGATGATGCTATGAAAGTGCTGCACTCAATATGTCAGCAAATTTGGAAAACTCAGCAGTGCTCACAGGACTGGAAAAGGTCCGTTCTCATTCCAGTAACAAAGGGTAATGCCAAAGAATGTTCAAAATACCACACAATTGCACTCATCTCACATGCTAGCAAAATAATGCTCAAAATTCTCCAAGCCAGGCTTTAACAGTACATGAACCATAAAATTCCAGATGTTCATTCTGGTTTTAGAAAAGGCAGAGGAACAAGAGATCAAATTGCAAATACCCATTGGAGCATAGAAAAAGTAAGAGAATTCCAGAAAAACATCTGCTTTATTTATTATGCTAAAGCATTTGACTTTGTAGATTACAATAAACTGTGGGAAATTCTTAAAGAGATGGGAATACCAGACCACCTGACCTGCCTCTTGAGAAATCTGTATGCAGGCCAGGAGGCAAAAGGTAGAACCGGACATGGAACAACTGACTGGTTCCAAATAGGAAAAGGAGTACGTCAAGGCTGTGTATTGTCATCCTGCTTATTATACTTACATGCAGAGTACGTCATGAGCAACACTGGGCTGGATGAAGCACAAGCTGGAATTAGTTTGCCAGGAGAAATATCAATAACCTCAGATATGCAGATGACACCACCCTTATGTCAGAAAGTGAAGAAGAACTAAAGAGCCTCTTGATGAAAGTGAAAGAGGAGAGTGAAAAAGTTGGCTTAAAACCCATTCCATGGGGTGGGTCTCAGTAGAAAATATCATCAACTGTTGCAATTCTTGTTGCCAAAATCAGAGACAACTGCCCACTAAAACACTAATAATAATATCCTCACAGTCCTGACTAAGCTGCAGGCTCACTAGCAAGATTCCCAGGAACTTTGCCATTATTCCTGTCTCCCTTTGATTTTCAGTGCAGCAGTGAGATCTAAGCAAGCTCCCTACTCTAATGATACTCCATAAATACTTCTGATCACTATGATGGAAGTCCTATAAGTCCAAATAACAACAGGGCTCACTAGCAAGATTCCCAGGATCTTTGCCATTATTCCTATCTCCCTTTGGTCCTCAAAGGACTCAACTCTGAAAATTGATAATGACCCAGAGTCCCTATATTTCTGCTTAATATATTGCAAAAATAGTGTATGATACCAATCAGAATCAAAAAACTTTTCGACTCCCCCACCATCATCCCATTCTATTTGCCATGCCACCCACAACAAAGGAGTGGGACAAAAGAAGAGAGAAAGAGGGGTAACAGAGAGTAAAAGATCCAAACACAGAGAAGACTTGGAAAGAATCTTGTGGGTGCTCAAAATGCCAAAGAAATGTTCAAAATTTGTGTGACAATAATTGCCTGACACTTAGACTGAATTTTCAAAAGCTGAGAAGCTTGTTGTCTAAACTGACTGCATGCAATGTGCATGTAAGGGTGTGTAGTGTGTGTGTGCATGCATGTGCATGAACTGAGGGGCATCAGTGAGCTAAGTGACAACAGTGTACATACCATAGATTGTCTCCTTTTGTATGATTGAGCAGCTCAGAGACAATAATGGGACAAAGGCATCACGCCCTTTTGTGTTTTTTGAATCGTAGACCATAGAAATGGAACACCTATTTTAAAAACAAATAAGACCAATATTTTTTTAAAATAGTAAAGTAATACATGGATTTGCTAATATGTTCTGAAAATAATACAGTAAAATAAACACTTTAGAAGGTACTGCTTTGGGGATCCCCTGGGCTGTGACTCCCACCCCACACGGGGATACTGCACAGGTGCAGCCCCATCTGTCGCAGTGTGCCTCTCCCACGATGCAGTAGTACACAGCGGTGTCTCTCAGGGAAGCCTGGGGCAGGCTCAGGGTGCTGAACTTCCTGTCAGGAGGAATTAACAGAGATGCCACTTCATTTTCCACGTTTGTCTTATATCCATGAATGATATATTGTGGTCCCTGGTTGGGGAACTGTCGATACCAGAAGATATATTCACTTGTAGCTATTGTGGTGTGGTTACAGGATATGTTCACTTCTTGTCCTTCGTATGAATCAATGAAGATGGGCTGGGAGGTCTTAGCAAGACTCAAAGTACCTGTGGAAGTAAAAAACACAACACTAGCTCCTATTTTGAAATCAAATTGAAGGTCCAACTCAGCACCCTCCAGGTTCTTTCTCAAGTAAACCCCCTATTTCCCCACCATATACAGACACACACAATTTACTTTTCACTTGTGTTTTGGGACACATTTTTTTAAATAATTATTCTGAGGAATCCCAGGAACACATGAACCGACAATTTACTTCTTACTCATGTTTTGGGACACATTGTTTTATATATATTTATTCTGAAGAATCCCAGGAACACATGAACAGAAGTGGCAGGTCTAATTTCTTCCTCCCATGGATAGACCAGAGCTCAGTAACCCCGAATGTCTTTATTTCTCTCGCTTCTCACATAAACGCCAAGGAACAGCCTGGAGAAAAATAGGACCCCAAAGCCATCCCTCAGCATCTTGAATAAAGAGCAATGGTAGCAGGCAGGGTTGTAGATCCTTGTCTGGACCCAGATCCCAATTTGTTTTAATGCCATAATAACTCACCCAAGGTCAGGAGCACGGTCACTCTTGTCATCTGCCTCATATTCTAATGTAAACCAGGACCCAGGGTCTAAGTTCTGTTGCTGAGTCTGAGCCTCGACCAGGCTATGAACTAGGGAAGAGACGTAGCAGCAACTTCCAGAGCCCACACTAGCAGTTCTCACACGGGGCTGTCCCCAGAAGCAAGCCAATAGTAGGGCGACAGCTCCTCAGAATGGGCTTCCCCTCAAGGTTCAACTGAGCACTCAGGAAGAACAGTGGTAAAAACTTCTAGCACAACAGCACAGCAGCCTGGATTTCCTTTTAGATCTTTGCTATGTTCTAACGCTCTAAAGATTTGGTCTGAATGAAACAAATATTTCAAAGGGTAGATTCCATTGGGCTCCTTATTTCTCATCGATTTTCCACAGTTCCAGAAGGTGTTCATCCACTGTAGTCAGTCTTGTATTCATGGATCTCTGAGAATAATCCATCTGAGGTGGTCGTTCATGCCCAGAAATACCCCATTGGTTCCAATGTAAGATGAAATGAAATCTTAATCTTATTCCACAAAAGAGCAGATGAGGCCATCTGAACTGGACCTTTCATCTCCTGACACCCTGGTGTCCTTTTGTAATCACACTAAGTCCACACCTTACATCTGCTACTCAAATTCCTTTAACAGATATTAAACGGAGAAGTGGATCCCTCACTAGTCCCTACTGACCAGCTAGGAAAAGATACTTGATGTAGAATCAGTGACCAAAACAGGAAGTGGAGGAGAAGAAGAAAAGGCACAAGTTCAGAGTCAAGACAGACCTAAATCCAAATCCCAGCTCTTCCACCTTGTGACCTAAGGCAACTCTCTCCTTGGAGCCTCAATTTCTTCGTCTATAAAATTGAGACAATAACACCTACTTCAGAGTCAGCCTGTTGTAAAAGTCAGCTGCTGCTGCTGCTGCTAAGTCGCTTCAGTCGTGTCCGACTCTGTGTGACCCCATAGACAGCAGCCCACCAGGCTCCCCCGTCCCTGGGATTCTCCAGGCAAGAACACTGGAGTAGGTTGCCATTTCCTTCTCCAATGCATGAAAGTGAAAAGTGAAAGTGAAGTCTCTCAGTCGTGTCCAACTCTTCGAGACCCCACGGACTGCAGCCTACCAGGCTCCTCCGTCCATGGGATTTTCCAGGCAAGAGTACTGAAGTGGGGTGCTATTGCCTTCTCCGAAACAGTCAGCAGTAAAATGTAATTGCTTCTCATTCCTTTCCTTCTTTTCTAACCCACATTAAAGAACCGTGACCAGTAGAAAGCAGTTGCGTAGGAATTATAGTATATGTGACTATTTTTAATGTATATATGGATCATTCACTCTTCCTTCAAGAAATACCCAGTAGAGAATCCCCTGGCAGTCCAGCAGTTAGGACTCCAAGTTTCCATTGCAGGGTGTATGTGGGGAACTAAGATCCCACAGCAAAAACAAAAACAAAAACAACATAAACTCAGTAACAGTAAAAAAAAAAAAAAAAAAATTAACTCTGAAAAAGAGCTAAATCCAAAAGAGATCTTAATTTTAGTTGAATCAGCCAATTGCAATAATCCAAACACGTTAGATACTCACATCAATGTGGAAAAAAATAGTGGTATGTTGAGTTCTTTGCTCATATAACATGGGAAAGGAAAATCACTAGAAAATATTTGGGCAACACTTCCAGGTCTAAAATTGTTGAAAGTATTCTAAGTAAGCAACTTCTTCATTTTCCCATGGAAAAGATCAATGAGTACCAATGACTTCTAGTAACATTTTGACACAGTATATATGAAATAACAAGTATGGAATAACCAGCTTCCTTCAGTACCAGGTGGAGAAGAAAAAAGGATTTATGAGGGAGTCAAGGCAATGACACCCCACTCCAGTACTCTCGCCTAGAAAATCCCATGGATGGAGGAGCCTGGTAGGCTGCAGTCCATGGGGTCGCAAAGAGTCGGACACGACTGAGCGACTTCCTTTTCACTTTTCACTTTCATGCATTGGAGAGGGAAATGGCAACCCACCTCAGTGTTCTTGTCTGGAGAATCCCAGGGAAAGAGGAGCCTAGTGGGCTGCCGTCTATGGGGTCGCACAGAGTCGGACACGACTGAAGCGACTTAGCAGCAGCAGCAGCAAATATGCTAGAACACCTTGTACAGAAGTAACCTAAAAGGGTCACATTTTAGAATCAGCTCGTTGCCAACAACGACCCCATGTGGTCAATGTGTGGATTTAATTTGCAGCTTGTACAGCTGCTGCTGCTGCTGCTAAGCCGCTTCAGTCGTGTCCGACTCTGTGCGACCCCATAGACGGCAGCCCACTAGGCTCCTCTGTCCCTGGGATTCTCCAGGCAAGAATACTGGAGTGGGTTGCCATTTCTTTCTCCAGGTAGGCCAGTCTACAGGGTCGCAAAGAGTTGGACACTACCGAAGCTACCCTGTGTGCATAGGGGCAAGACTTTTTGCCTGTGGCAGCTCTGCCCCAGTGAGAGTTGAACATGAGGGTGGCACAGCTGCCTGGCTTGTGAGGACCCTGGCAACGCCAAATGTGCGGGGACACGGACTGCCTCCACCGCAGGACTTATGGCCCTATCGGAGTCTTTTTGAGCCTTTTGTAGCTGGTCATCAGAAGGCCTCTTTGGCCAGTCTTTCTCCAAGGCTCTGCCCCTTCAGGCACTTAGAAGGCTTCCTTGGCTGGGGTCCTTCTCTGTTGCTCAGGTGCATCAGGCACATAGAGGAGCCCCCTGAGCTGGGGTCCTACTCTATAGAGGGGTGCATCAGGCACTTAATGGGGCACCCTGGGTGGGGTCCTACTCTGTAGTTCAGTGCTCAGGTGTTTGATGGGCCAGCCTCCCTATTGTTCAGTTGCCGAGGCTGGCCTGTAGGGGGAGAGAGGCTATAGTGATGGCTCCAGCCCCTACGCGTGACTCAGCAGGATCGCCTTGCTTCCATGGCTGCCCGGCTTTTCTGCACAGGCATTGCACACCACAAACTCCTCCCTCACGTCCCCTCCATCTGTCTGTGCAGTCAACAGCAGCCCTCCCCCGGGGATTGCTCCACAATCCCTAAACTCCAGGTCCCAGCCACTGTGCCATCTGGGGTCTGTATGGCTGTAGCAAGGACCCTCTGATTTTCATTCCATGTAGGCTGCCACAGATCAGCTGTTTCACTCTCAGCCTTAAATGTTTCTTCTCTGACTCAGGCAATTGCTCCAGTGTGGGGATTGGACCCCTGCTTCAGTTCCCCCACCTGCTGAGAGCAGATCCAGTCCTACTAACACTCCTATTTTTCCCCCTAGTTCTTTCTCCTACCAAGTTTTGTGTGGGTCTATATATTCTTTTCTGCTGATCAGATACTCCTGTCCACTCTCAGTTGGTGTTCTGCATGTACTTCTGTGTCTGAAGGTGTATTCCTGATGTTATCCATGGAGAGAGAAGTACCTCATGTCCACCTACTCCTCTGCCATCTTGTTCTCCCTCCTAATTTTATTTCTTTTTTATGTCTTCACCTGACTGGTCATATTTTCTGTAATGGAAATGCCTTATTTATGTGTTAAGATATTTCACTAAAGGTTATTATCATTAAGAAAAAGAACTAATAAATTAGAATAATATCTACTGACCTGTAGGAATGCACATGACTGTCCTATGTGAAAAATAAAACATTTATTATATATATATGCTCAGTCGTGTACAACTCTTTGCAGCCCTATGGACTACAGTCCACCAGGTTTCTCTGTCCGTGGGATTTTCCAGGCAAGAATACTGGAGTGGGTTGTGATTTACTACTCTGATATATATATATATATACATACACACACATATATATATACACACACACACACACACACACACATCAATATTCAGTTCAGTCGCTCAGTCGTGCCCGACTCTTTGCGACCCCATGAACTACAGCACGCCAAGCCTCCAAGTCCATCACCAACTCCCGGAGTTAACTCAAATTCATGTCCATCAAGTTGGTAATGCCATCCAGCCGTCTCATCCTCTGTCGTCCCCTTCTCCTCCTGCCGCCAATCCCTCCCAGCATCAGGGTTTTTTCCAATGAGTCAACTCATCACATGAGGTGGCCAAAGTATTGGAGTTTCAACTACAGCATCAGTCCTTTCAATGAACACCCAGGACTGGTCTCCTTTAGAATGGACTGGTTGGATCTTCTTGCAATCCAGGGGACTCTCAAGAGTCTTCTCCAACACCACAGTTCAAAAGCATCAATTCTTTGGCGCTCAGCTTTCTTCACAGTCCAACTCTCACATCCATACATGACCTCAGGAAAAACCATAGCCTTGACTAGATGGACCTTTGTTGGCAAAGTAATGTCTCTGCTTTTGAATATGCTATCTAGGTTGGTCATAACTTTCCTTCCAAGGAATAAGCATCTTTTAATTTCATGGCTACAATCACCATCTGCAGTGATTTTGAAGCCCCCCAAAATAAAGTCTGACACTGTTTCCACTGTTTCCCATCTATTTCCCATGAAGTGATGGGACCAAATGCCATGATCTTACTTTTCTGAATGTTGAGCTTTAAGCCAACTGTTTCACTCACCTCTTTCATTTTCATCAAGAGGCTCTTTAGTTCCTCTTCACTTTCTGCCACAAGGGTGGTGTCATCTGCATATCTGAGGTTATTGATGTTTCTCCCAGCAATCTTGATTCCAGCTTGTGCTTCTTCCAGCCCAGCTTTTCTCATGACTTACTCTGCATATAAGTTAAATAAGCAGGGTGACAATATATAGTCTTGACGTACTCCTTTTCCTATTTGGAACCAGTCTGTTGTTCCATGTCCAGTTCTAACTGTTGCTTCCTGACCTTGACTAGACTTCCTCACAATTTAGTGCTTACCGGGTGGCGCTAGTGGTAAAGGAGTATAGGAGTGTCAGTGTAGGAGATCTAAGAGGTGGGGGGTTGATCCCTGCGTCAGGAAGATCCCCTGGAGGAGGGCATGGCAACCCCACTGTAGTATTCTTGCCTGGAGAATCCCACGTACAGAGGAGCCTGGTGGGCTACAGTCCATGGGGTTGTAGTCGGACACGACTGAAGACACTCAGCACAGAGGGCAGCAAGGAAGCCAGTGTAAGTATCACAAAGCATCTGAGTAGGACCCCAGGTGGCAGTGCTTCAGCTTTCATGCCTGCTACATGCAGTGTGCCGGAGTCTGATTCTCAAGGAAGGCAAATAGAAAGATTTAAATAAAGAATTCACCAGGTAAAGATGAGTAAAGATGTAAAGGAACTTCAGAGATAACACCATGTAGATATTTGGGAAGATAGCATTACAGGAGTGTTTAAAGAATAATACCCCATCGTAGCCCTCAATTTTCCCCACATACTGTTATATAAAAAGCTTGCTAAAGCATTCAGCACTGTTAACTGGTTAGTGGATGATTTCCTCATCTACTCATCCTGGGACTTTGTGCCTAGGTTTGGAATCTTCTATTCTAGCTCACTTTTGGTTTCAGTTTAAACCAGTAACGTCACCATCACTCAGATGTCCAGCCACCCTATTTTGAGTCCAAGTGCTTCTCCATAGTCCAGACCTTGCTCCTCAGGAGCCCCCTAAAATGCTACACTCTGGTGGTTAATAAAAGGTAGAGGAGCATTTCACAGATAGGAAAGTTATGGCTCATTTCCCAAAGATTAAAAAAAATGAAACAATAAAACCTATCTCATAGGGTTTTGATATTTAAATTAGATGATGAGTCTGAAATGCATACCACAGTGCCTGACATAGAATAAGCTCAAAAAATACCATCTTTCTTTTTTTCTAGTGAAACCTGCCTTTTCTTCAATGTCCAGAATCTGTGACTTGTTACTACTTTTTTTTTTCTCCACATTGGTTTGATGAGGAAAACTATAGGAAATTTATTTAATCACTTATTTTCTTTCAGACAGTCATTATTTTTCCCTGTCCTCTTGGATCGTATTCTCCTAGCTACATTAGGACATTCAGGGAGCTGAAAGGACACAGATGGAGCACTCAGAGGAAGCTTTATTTTCACTTACCTGATGAATAATAATATTATTTTAGTATATTTATTAGGTATTGAATATCAAATTTCTGAATTGGATCTCCAAGATTGTCCCATTCTTCCTGACTGTTTTCTTTACTGATTAATTTTATGTGATTTATATATTTTTTCATTTGAGTCATTTTTCAGAAATATGCATTGCAAATATAGTTTAAAAGTCTGCACATTGACTTTCCACCCTCTTAGCATTGATATTCAACACAGACATTTTAATATATACCTTCATTTTCATAAGAAGCTAGCTTGAAAGTTTTATTTGTTTATTTTATTAAACACTTTAAAACACTTTTCCTTTGTAACTTCTATTGGTCTGGATGAGAAGTCAGGTATCACTGTTTTTTCAAAGTTCTGAAAACTCTTATTTTTTCCAGTAGATTTATTATCTCTACTTTTAAAATTAATTTTTATTGGAGTATAGTTGCTTTACAATGTTAGTTGCTGTTGTACAGCAAAGTGGATAAGTATACATATATCCACTCTTTTTTCGATTGTGCTCCTGTATAGGTCATTATAGAATATCGAGTAGAGTTTCCTGTGTTATACAGAAGGTTCTCATTAGTTATCTATTTTATATATAGCAGTGTGTATATGTGAATCTCAGTCTGCCAGTTTATCCCTCATATCCCTTACCCCCTTTGGTAACCATAATTAGTTTTCTACATCCTGGACTCCATTTCAGTTTTGTAAACACCTTCATTTGCACATACCACTTTTTAAAATTCCATCTGATAAAAGAGGTATCAGATGACACTTGTCTTTCTCTGTCTGACTTACTTCACTCAGCATGGCAATCTTTGGGTCCATCCATGCCACTGCAAATGGCACTGTTTTGTTCTTTCTCATGGCTGAATAATATTCAATTGTGTATATATGCCATATCTTTTTTATCTATTATTCCATCGTTGGACATTTAGGTTGCTTCCATGTCCACCTACTGTAATTAGTGCTGCAATGAACATTAGAGTGCTTATATCTTTTCTGCTTGTATAGACTACTCCATCAACTCTAGCAACTGCCTGAGTTCTAATCTTTATATACAACTAATCTCTTATTCGACATCACTGATGGTCTGCTTCCCTGATTGTACCTTAAGTGACACAAAGTCTAAGAAGAAAGGACTAAGGAAATGATTTTCATAACGATTCCAGATAACTATACCCAGATTTGTGATGTGAGTGTCTTTTAGTGAAGCAGTCACTTTAAATTATAATGGAACAAGTTTATAGCTTTAAACAAGTTTACACATGTTCTGTATGATTGATTTAAAGTCCAAAGTTCAAGAGAAGAATGTATCAGTAGAAAGTTACTGTGGACACCTGCTTCCAAATATAGAAAGATCTTTGATTTACTTGAAGATTTAACTACAAAGTTTAATGAAGAAAATATTTATAGATTTGCAGGCAGGGTTAAGGAAAACAAAGAAGAGATGGGAAGCATCAAGATACTAGCAAGAGCTGAAAGCCTGTATCAACCTGGGCAATCAGAGGAAACTCTTAGTGAAAGGAGAGGCAAGAGCTGTGAAGTGGATACACCAGAAAGGAGTTGCAGGAGATAAGATATGCTTTCCCAGTTCTAGCGTCTACTGGCCTCCTGCTCAAATGGGGGACCCAAAGCAGTGGTGGGAAACTGGGGAACCAATGGGAAGGAGAAACCACAGTGATTCCCTGTCTTCTTCCAGCTCCAGTTCCTGTGGGGCAGGCCCACCTGGTTCCAGCTGTGGCCTGGTGATCCACCTAGAAGGAGCTTTTATATAGAATTAAATCCTCTGATCCAGATCACAGATGAAGCAACCACAGGACTACCATCTCTTCCGGGATGTGCAGGTGTGCACTTCAACTGAGGTCCTGAAGCAGTGGGGCTCTCTCTTATTAAGCTCTGGGGTTTTTGTTCACCTTTTCCCATTACTTCAAGCACTGTGAGCTCCCAGAGAGCACAGAAGTACTCTGCAGAGTCTTCGAGCTGTAAGGCTGAAATGAGGCTGATGTATTTATGTTCTTTCTGGAAGTTTACAGAGTAGCGGCCGTTCCTTGCATTACCGTATTCTGAATACTGATGAATAAGAAAAGTCATCTCTCCCCTGGGAAGCTGTTTATACCAAAAAATGTAGTAGTAGTCCGTCCAACTTACTTCATATCGACAATTCAGGGTGACTGTCTGCCCCACTTGACTGGATACAGCTGTCTGGACTTGAGTTACTTGCTGGGCCACACTGGATCCTATAGGGAAAAAAACAGAAAACAGAGATGAAGTAGTAAATAAAATAGTGTGGGATTTAGATTAATTTAGGATCCAGAGACAAACCAAATTGAAATTATAAAATGCTTCTTTTTCCCCAACCCTCCTTTCCTCCCCAAGTCCCTGTGAAGCTCCACGTGTCTGTGTGCAGGCCTTTCACCCTGACCTCTCACACCCAGGCTTGGAAGCATCCCTACCAGAGAAGGTGATGGCCAGGAACACCCAGAGCAGCCTGGAGAGCAGCATGAGGCATGGATTCCCTGCACAAATGTGCTCAGTTCTGCCTCAAGCTGAGAGTTCAGTGTCTCTGTGTGCCTGGCAGCACATATACGTAGTACTTGTTCCTGTGTGACTCCTTCAAACAGGAAGTGGGGTTTGTCATGGTCATAAATCACATGGTCTTTTTCACAGATGGGAAAAACTTTTGGCTCACAGATGTTTAATTTTCTACTTTTCTTTCCCTGATTATTATGTGAAGTAGATCCTGAAAGCAGTTAGTATTATGTGTGTGAGGGCTTCCCTGATGGCTCAGATGGTAAAGAATATACCTGCAATTCAAGAGACCCTGGTTTGATCCCTGAGTTAAGAAGATCCCCTGGAGAAGGGAATGGCAACCCACTCCAGTGTTCTTGTTTGGAGAATCCATGGATAGAGGAGTCTGGTGGTTACAGTCCATGGGGTCCCAAAGAGTTGGACACGACTGGGCGACTAACACACATACATGTTAAAGGTTTGAGCTGAGAGAAAAAGAAGACTAAATAAGTTGACATACACTGATAATAATTTTGCCTGCCCATTCAAAACATATTAGTATACACTATGAATCCTTCCTGTAATCTACTTACTGGTCATTCTGGTCATTCATTTAGCCTATGCTTATATTTCTTTATCCAGAATTTAATGACTCTTAAAAAAAAACACAATAAAACAAACTCACAGATCTTTAACTTTCTTATGTGTGTGCTGTGCTGTTGCTTCAGTCATGTGCAACTCTTTCCAACCCCATGGACTGTAACCTGCCAGGCTCCTCTGTCCATGGGGATTCTGCAGGCAAGAACACAGGGATCAAACTCTCATCTCTTGCACTGGCAGATGGGTTCTTTAACACTAGCGCCACCTGGGAAGAGCCAAGAATACTGGAGTGGGTTTCCATGCCCTCCTCCAGGGAATCTTCCTGACCCAGGGATTGAACCAGCATCTCATGTCTCCTGAATGTCCAGCTGGGTTCTTTACCACTAGCTCAACCTGGGAAGCCCTTTAGCTTTCTTGACAAAAGGCAGTCTTTTCCAAAATAATTAATGTATCTTTTTCTTTTCTCACTTGGCTCTAGGTGTTTGTTTATATTTTTCAATAAATACAGTGACTTCAATATCAAATGATAAAACATCACTCCTGACTTTCAGAATCAATTCAGTTGTATGTGTTTTTTTTTTTTATGAAATGCTTAACAGGAAAAAATATTAATCTTTGAAATCTGACATTGAGTTTTATTTAGTAGACTTTGAAGAGCATAAGTATATTCAATCCTGCTGCATTTACAAGTAGAATTGTATTTATTAGATCAGGTGTCCTTAAATTGTCCTCATGTCATATTTTTTACCCCAAAGTGTTCAGTTTCTCTTCTTAGTGGTTTGTTATTTTCCTCTGTAAAATCAAGTTAAGCATGCTGACTTTTTCTGTGCCACAATGCTACAGTGCGCTCTTACAAAATATGGTATCTGTAACACTTAGTAAATGTTGACACCACACTGTTTGGTGACTGAAGTTTTGTATACTGTACATAATCATGTAGAATGTCATTGTCAATCTTTCATTTGATTTCTTTGTTTTAATAGATGAATTAATATAAAAGAACCAAAGGCAAATAGACAAGTAGAAAAGAAAGTACAGAAAGATCTAAAACAGTGCCAGTTCTTAGATTTTAGTCGAAGTAACACATTAATGAGTGATGCAGGGAGGAGAGTTTATATTTAGTTGAGACATCTACTCCTCTGTTCCATTTCACCTCTGGGTGCTGGCAGGCAGCAGCTCTCCTGGTTTCCAATTATTTGTAACTAAGTAGAGGACACCACAAATGCCCACAACAATGCAGGGAGAGCATGAAGGCGGTTTTTCCCCTTTGTTGATATGGCTTTGCTCTGAGTTCCTGACAGTAACGGTGCATGTTTCCTCAGCTGAATTATAGACTCTGACTCTGAAAAATGTAGCTTCTGGCTGGATCAAGTCTGAATGTGCTGACACTCTGGTTGGAAGATTTAGACTGCCCTAAACATTGTTCTGCCTTCCCTTGTGATTTACTAATAAATGATAATCCTGGTAAAGGACAAGCCAGAGTTTAATATCTAAGGATGAAATTGAAAGAGATTTTTTGCTTAAAACTTCCAAATTTAGTAGTAAATTAATCTCTTCTAAAATCTGGGATGTTATCTGAAACAAATTCATCATGAATCATTCTGGGACTGCAAATATTCATTCATGTTCTGATTGTTCTCTTGCCTTTCTGATTTTGATTCTAAGATGAATTATAAAACTGCTCCCTAGTTTCCCTAAAAAAGACCAACAATAAGCCATGAACTCCCTTTTCTTCCCACTTACCCACCAAACCATGTGAACTGGTAACTTTAGCACATAACTTCACAACAGCAAATATCACACAGACAAATGAACACAGAATAGGCTTCTGACTTCTGTAATCTCTCCAGTTGAGTATTGGAATACCAAATGGTAATGGCTGTAAAATCATATTCATTTGTGCTGTAACTCTGTGATTAGCTTATTAAAGGTTTAAGAAGCAAGAACCAATGGGTCTTCTAAATTCAAATATTTGACCATGTTGCTGTCATGAATGCAGTTATACTCTTTAGTACAATCTTATAATTCTCATTATAGTTGTCATGAGGACAAAACTTCTCCTAAAATGTTGCTTAATCAGTAAAAATATTAAAAGCTATTAACAATATATATGTTTTCTAAAATAAAAATATTTCCCTTTCTTGACATAGAAGGAATGAAATTTCTATTTCATTTTATTCTGAAATTTCATCTAATGAAGTCATTTACATCAAATTAATCAAATTTCAAACATTTTATTTTTGTTTCAACACCTCATAAAGAAACCCCAATAAGAATAACTTATTCTTTTTATAATTTTATTTATTTATTTATTTAGAGTGTTTTGGGTCTTCATTGCTACACAGGCTGTTCTCTAGCTGCAGAGAGAGGGGGTTACTCTGTCGTTGGATGTCAAAACACCAGTCATCTCACTTTAGTTTTATTTTTAATTAAAGACACTGACTTTTAGAAACCAAGAGAAATACTAAACCTGTTTCAACTTACCTCAAAGTGCCCAAATTAATAGTTATTTCTGGCTAAGTTGACTTCACCTATGCTTTTGTGTCATTTTTTGGAAAACTTTTGAGGATAGTTGTTTTTTTTTTAAGTGCATTCAGACATACAGTTTAAAAAATAATTACTCCTGCTATGGAGCTTGATATTTTTATTCTTCATTGTGAGGTATTTCATTTGAGGCTGAGCCCTTAAAACGTTTTAAAGTTAGTTGGGATTCAGGGTCACAAAAAATGCAGACACAACTTTAGCAACTAAACAACAACTGAACGACAGAGTAATTGATTCCCTAGAAGTGAAAGGAGTCAATCTGTAAGTCAGATACACAGTGAATAATTTTAGTTCACTTAGCACACACAGGGCATAATTTACTAAAGAAAGGACTATGGCTTTATAAACAGCTGAAGTGTCGTTGCACTTCTCATTGCGGTGGCTTCCCTTACTGTGGAGCACAGGCTCTAGAGCACAGACTCAATAGTTGTGGTGCACAGGATCAGCTGCTCCATGACATTTGGGATCCTCCTGTATCAGGGGTTGAACCAAAGTCTCCTGCTTTGGCAGGCAGATTCTTTACTACTGAGCCTCCAGGGAAGACCTAACTGAGTTATTTTATAATAGATTGTCCTTGGATTCTCCGTGGTTCCTTCATAGGAATCCCCAAACTCCCATAGCATATAAGGGCACAGAATTGCTACTGAGGTTCCAGATCTTCCCTAGTTCTCCCTCTTGCATCTCTGGTGACTGTCTTCTGAAGCTCAACAGTGTCAGACTTTATTTTGGGGGGCTCCAAAATCACTGCAGATGGTGACTGCAGCCATGAAATCAAAAGACGCTTACTCCTTGGAAGGAAAGTTATGTCCAACCTAGATAGCATATTCAAAAGCAGAGACATTACTTTGCCAACAAAGGTGCGGCTAGTCAAGGCTATGGTTTTTCCTGTGGTCATGTATGGATGTGAGAGTTGGACTGTGAAGAAAGTTGAGCACCGAAGAATTGATGCTTTTGAACTGTGGTGTTGGAGAAGACTCTTGAGAGTCCCTTGGACTGCAAGGAGATCCAACCAGTCCATTCTGAAGGAGATCAGCCCTGGGATGTCTTTGGAAGGAATGATGCTGAAGCTGAAACTCCAGTACTTTGGCCACTTCATATGAAGAGTTGACTCATTGGAAAAGACTCTGATGCTGGGAGGGATTGGGGGCAGGAGGAGAAGGGGACGACAGAGGATGAAATGGCTGGATGGCATCACTGACTCTATGGACTGAGTCTCCGTGAACTCCGGGAGTTGGTGATGGACAGGGAGGCCTGGCGTGCTGCAATTCATGGGGTTGCAAAGAGTTGAACACAACTGAGCGACTGAACTTAACTGAACTGAACTGGATATCCCTTGAAGAGGGTGTGGCAACGCACTCCAGTATTCTTGCCTGGAGAATCTCATGGACAGAGGAGCCTGGTGGGCTACAGTACCTAGGGTCATGAAGAGTTGGATGTGGCTGAAGCAACTTAGTACTCATGCACAAACCTGGTATACTCTTTTCAGGAAAAGTTTATGTTGATTATGGTCAAATGGGGAATAATAATCGTATTAACAAGAAGCATAGTTTTGCCGTTTTCTTTATTTGAAAGTGTGTTGTTAAAAGAAGTATAGATGGATGACCAGTTGACATAGAAGATACTGGAATAGCTTTGTAGTGTCTCTACTGGCTGGAAATCTATGACTCGCAATTTGTTTCTCTGTATTGTTCTAGATTAGGGTTGGCCATAAAAAAGATTGTTCAAAGTTTAGAAGGTAGTTGTCATAAAGTAGCACATTTTCCTATGCCCTGCTGGTTGGTGCAGGGCTCCAGTAACTATGCAACTCACACGTGTTGCTGCTGATCTACTAGCTCATCTTATTGTTGACTTACAGCTCCTTAACCTCCAACCAGATCTCTTCCTCATCATCTCTCTGTCTTGGGCCAATGTGCATGTAGCATGGTGATAAATATCCACTTCTCCTGAAGGTCACCCACTACCATGAGATTGAAGGAAGTGAGAGACAGACAAGTTTTTAGTGTGTCTTTGTGGGTTCCAGTCGTCCTCATGGGTTCTAGTATGTCCTTAAATGTCAGTTTTCCCATGCTTTTGTTCGTATCCAATTTCCCTTTCCAAATGACACTCTAGTTCATTTAAAGTAAATTCAGGCTCAGCACAAGATGCAAAGATAACAGCTTTGTATAAACTCCTCCACCAACTCTAGCAATTGCCTGAGAGTTCTATTACTTAAAATGAGTCTCTTATTCTGTATCACAGTGGTTCTACCTTTCTGATTGTACCCTAACTGACACAAAACCTAAGAAGAAAAGATTAAGGAAATTATATTCATAACAATTTCTGAAAATTAAACCCAGATTTATGATGTGAGATTTTTTTTAGATGCAGTTGCCACATTAAATTATTACAGGGCAAGTTTTCAAATTTAGACAACTTTGCACATGTTCTGTATGATTGATATAAAATTTAAAAAAATTAAGACTGAGAACGTATTACTAGAAAGTTAGTCTGGACATCTGTTCCTAAGTGACTTAAAAGGAAGTTCCACACCACAGATTAAGCAACCACACGACTACCATTTCTGGTCTGGGATCTGCAGGTGCGTATTTCAGCTGGAGTTCTGCATCAGGGAAGCTCTCTTTTATTAAACTCTGGGGTTTTTGTTTAGCTTTTCCTATTACTTCAAACACTGTGAGCTCCCAGAGAGCACAGAAATACTCTGCAGAATCTTCCAGCTGTAAGTCTGAAATGGTGAGGCTGCTGGATTTACGAGCTTTCTGAAAATTTACAGAGTAGCGGCCATTCCTTGCATTCTGGCCCGAATGACCAATAAGGTAAATCATCTCTCCATTGGGAAGCAGCTTGTACCAAAACATGTAGTAATAGCTCCCGGTTGTTGCATACCGACAATTCAGGGTGACTGACTGTCCCAGTTGACTGGATGTGTCTGGCTGGTCTTGAATAACTCTCTGCGCCACACCAGATCCTGTGGGGAAAAAATCAGGAAACATAGCTGAAGTAATGAACAAAATAATTTAGGAATTAGACTAATTTGGGACCCAAAGAAAACCCAAATTGAAATCATTATAAGTATGCTTTTCTCCAACCCTCCTTTCCTCCCAAGTCCCTGTGAAGCACCGTGCACCTGTGTGCAGTCCTTTCACCCTGAACACTCGCACCCGTGTTTGGAAGCATCCCTACCAGAGAAGGTGAAGGCCAGGAACACCCAGAGCAGGCTGGAGAGTGACATGAGGCATGGATTCCCCTGCTCAAATGTGCTTAGTTTCTGCCTCAAGCTGAGAGTTCAGTGTCTTTGAGTGCCTGGCAGCACATATACATACTACCCGGTACCTGTGTGACTCCCCCCAGCAGGAAGTGGGGTTTGTCATGTTCATAGACCACATGGTCTGTGCACATATGGGAAAAAAGTCTGGCTTACCATAAACTTTATTTTGTCTACTTGTCTTTTCCTGGTAATTTGAGTTAGGCAGATCCTGAAAAGGAATATAGAAAAAAACAATTAGTATTAAAGATATGAGCTGAGGGGAACTGAATTTTAAACAAGTTGACAAAAATTGATAATCATTCAGTAAAATAATTTTACCAGCTCATTTAAGATAGAATTTAATGTAGGCTATGCACTCTTTTTGTAACTTACTTACTTGTCATTCATTTAGCCTATACTTACCTTTCCTCTATTCAGAAACAATGACTTTTAATTTATTTATTTATTTTAATTTACATTTATTTATTTTAATTGGAGGCTAATTACTTTACAATATGGTATTGGTTCTGCCACACATCAACATGAATCCGCCACCACAGATTTTCAGCTTTCTTGGTGAAAAGCTATCTTGTCTAAAATAATTAACTGATCTTGTTTTTTCTTAACTGGGTTTTTAGGGCTCTATTTAGATTTTTTAGTAAATAAAATTACTTTAACATGGAATGAAGAAACATCAGTTCTTCTGACTTTCAGAATCTATTTATTTGTATGTGTTTTTATGAAACTGTAACAGTAATAAAATATTGTTCTTTTGAAATCTGACATTGAATCTTATTTATTAGACTTTGAGGAGGATCAGGATATTCAATTTTGTTGCCTCTACAAGGAGAATTGTACTTATTAGATAATGCGCCCTAGAATTACACTGATGTCACTCTGAAAGCTATAAGATATCGATGAAGAAAATTGAAGATAATGCAAGTATATATAAAAATATTTAATGTTCATGGGTTTAAAGAACAAACAATGTTAAAATTTCATCTGAATCAGAGCAATTTATAGAATTAATGCAACCCCTCTCAAAATAGTCATGGCATTTTTCACGGAACTGGAACAAATAATCTTAAAATTTGTATAGAACCACAAAAGACCACAAATAGTCAAAGCAATTTTGAAAGAAAGAACAAAGTTGAAGGTATCACAGTCCCTGACATCAAAATATGCTTCAAAGGTGTTATAATCTAAAATACACATTGCTGGCCTAAAAACAGAGATTCAGTCAATGGAACAGAATAGGGAGTCCAGATTTTACCCCTTGTATACATGTTCAATCTATAACAAAGGAGGCAAGAATAAGCAATTGGGGGAAAGTCTGCTTCTTCTATAAGTGGAGTTAGACAACTAGACAGCTATATGTTAAAGAATGAAATTAGAATATTTTCTCACAGCATATACTAAAATAAACTCAAAATGGATTAGAGACTTAAATATAAGACCTGAACTCATAAATTCTTAAAGAAAGTATAGGCAATATGCTTTATGACATTCATCTTTGCCATATTTTTGTCTCTATTTCCTCAGGCAAGGACAAAAGAGAAACAATACAGAAAATAGGGCCTAATTAAATTAAAATATTTTGCACAGTGAAAGAAACCATTAACACACAAAAAAGGCAACCTATCAAATGGGAGAAGATATTTGGAAGTGATTGGTCAATAAGGGGTTAATGTCCAGAATATATTAAAAAAAACTTTTGCACACAATATCAAAACCACAGGCAGAGGACATGAATAGGCATTTTTCCAAAGAAACATACAGATGGTAAACAGACACGTGAAAAGATGTTCAACATCTCTAACCATCAGGTAAATGCAAATCAAAACCACAATGAGATATCACCTCACTCCTACCAGAATACTATCATGACAAAAATGAAAAATAATTGAGTATTGTCAAGGATGTGGAGAAAAGGGAAAACTTGTGTATTCTTGCTGGGAAAGTAAGCTGGTGTAGCCTCTATTCAAAACAGTATGAAGATTCCCCCCCAAAATAAAAATATAACTATTATATGATTCGGGTCTTCCCAAGTGGCTCAGCAATAAAGAATCCACCTTCAATGCAGGAGACACAGTTTCAATCCCCGGGTCAGGAAGATCCTCTGGAGTAGGAAATGGCAGCCCACTCCAGTATTCTTGTTGGGAAAATTTCTAGAGACAGAGGAGCCTGGTGATCTATATTTCCATGAGGTTGCAGAGTCGAACATGACTGCAATGACTTAGCATGCACATGCATTATACGCACATGAATTACATCAGCAATTCCATTCCTGGGTATCTATCAGAAGAAAACAAAAACACTAATTCAAAAATATCTATGCACCCAAATGTTCATTGCAACATTGTTTCCAATACTGAAGATATATAGAAACAACCTCAGTTTTCACTCATATGAATGGATCTAGAAGATATATATGTGTGAGTGTGTGTGTGTGTGTGTGTGTGTGTGTGTACAATAGAATATTACTAGCCATAAAAAAGAATAAAATTTTGCCAGCTGGAACTGCATGATAGACCTGGAGGATATTCCACTTAGCGAAATGTCAGATAGAGAAAGACAAATACTTTGTGCTTTCACTTTTATATGAAATCTAAAAGCAAAACAAATTAACAAATATAACAAAACAGAAACAGACTCAGACGTATAGGGCACAAACTATTGGTTACTAAGGGGAAAGGGGTGGGTGTAGGGGTGAAATAGGTGAAGGGGATTAAGAGGTAGAAACTTCCACTTACAAAATAAATAAATTAAAACTAGGTAATGCACAGTGAAGGGAAAGAATCAACCCTGCCAAAAACTTGACTGTAGCCAGTGAAACTGATTTTAGACTCTTGCATCCAGAACTGAAAGAGGATAAATTTGTTTCAAGTGATCAATTCATATATGAACACTGAACAGATATTTTCTGTTTGCTTTGCCCTAGTCATAGGATGAGATGTGAGTATTTGCAATTTGCAAACGTGAGTAATTGCAATTATGAGTTATTTGTATTTGCAATTATGGTAAGGCAGATTTGAATATTCTTGAGAGACCCAACTAAACTGGATAACATCTTTAGTGGAGTCATTTTCTCCCCTTTTAGATCCTTTCACTTTTTATCATTTTGGTGTCCAGCATATTGCATTTAAATATTTACTTTAAATCTGTAGTCTTATCTAGATACTCTCCCAGCTACAAGGCAGAGGTTCTAGTGCAGAGGGAAATATAGGAGATATTCAGAAGGGAAAAGACCAAATCCCAAATTCGTTGGGCCAAAAAGTGTTTGTGGTTAAAACTGTACTAGTGTAGGTAAGAAATACTAAACAGAGCAAATACCTGGTAACGGCGTCATGATGTGACTGTGTCTGGAGGAGGGGCTGAGCCCCGCGGAGGGTTTGAGTACAGGCTGCAGGTGCTTGGGGAGCACTACGCTGCACAGCACAGAAGTAAGTGCCTGAGTCTGTGGTCTGCGAAGAGGAAACATGCAGTGAGCTGCGGCGTTCTGTAGGTGCTGTCATGGTGTTTAATCTTCCATCCTGCTTTGTCCCTGAAGGAATGTAAAACAGACAGATGAGGCGGCCCCCAGGGTTCTGACGGAACCACTACACATTGTCTGTGAGGGTGGAGAAATTACACCACAGTGTAGAGTTGGCTCCCTCCTGTAGACTCAGGGCTGGGGGACTCTGCTCCACATCCACCCCTCTCACACCTGATGAGAAAGAGCGAAACAGTCACAGGTGAGGGTCACAGTAGTGTCAGTCGCTCAGTCACGTCCCACTCCTTGCGACCCCATGGACTATATACAGTCCATGGAATTCTCCAGGCCAGAAAACTGGAGTGGGTAGCCTTTCCCTTCTCCAGGGGATCTTCCCAACCCAGGGATCGAACCCACATCTCCCGCATTGCAGGCAATTCTTTACCAGCTGAGCCACAGAGCTCCTGCAAAACCCTGAAAGTGCCCTCAGGAATGATGAGGATAGAAAGTCTGTAGAACTTGTGAGCTCCTGCTTCTCCCTCCCACAACACTACAGCTACTCAATCCTTCAGATTCCCCTGTGGGGCAGCCCCAACTCCCAGCAAACCTGGGCAAACAGAAGCCCCAGCACAGTGTCCACTTGCCTCTTCATGACACTTTGCTTTGTTGCTGGGAAATTTTCACCCTAGGATACATAGTAAACCCTGAGTGGTGAGGGTCATGACTTGACTGGAAATGTTCCTGCTCCTGCAACCAATCAGCTCAGCCCACAAACCCTGCTCAGGTGACACTGACAGGAAGCGCTACCTACCATCATCAATTCCATAGAGAATACTGAACTTAAGAAAACAATATTTTTTCTTTTGTAAAACAAACAACAACCAAAAAAAAAAAAAAAAAAAAACAAAGAAAAATAATCTAAGATGTCTTTGAGAACCAACTCTTCCAGGATTCTATATGTCTTCAAAGAACAAGCCAACTTCCTAAAAATAACACTGTCTGAGACCCCAAGTCTTTTAAGCTACCAGATATCAGGCGGTTTGTGTTCAGCTCTCCTTGAAGTCCCAGGCACTGTATCACTCAGAGCACAGAAGTGCTAGGCTGAGTCTTTCCAATGGACTGATGTTTTCCTCCAATGGAGGGAGTTCTCACTCCTGTTAAATTCAGCCTCAAAACAGTTGATGTCTGAAACAAGGCTGTCTTTAGACGTATACTTCAGGAGAAACTGGAGTCCTTGGTTAGGGTACTGCATGTACCAGAAGAGATTTGTTTGAACAGAAGATGAGTAGTTGCACCTCAGCTCCAGACAGGGTCCTTCAGAGACAATGATGTGGCCATCAGGCTGGGTCACTGACTGGGATCTAGCTCCTCCTGAAACATCAATGCTGAATCAATGAACTCAGCTAAAACAAAAAGTCTCTATTCAAAGTCAAATTGGAACAAAGTTCCATGTGCAGACAAAGGAGTAAAATGGAATGCCAGTCAGTCAGGAATGGAAGCACCTCAAAGTGGACCCCACAGTCATGGCAGAGCAGTGAAGAAGTGGTGAAAACCTTTCTTGGAGATCCTGCACAAACAAAAGTCTGAAGACTGGCTGACTTGAACCCAGGTTGCTCTGAGGTTGAAGTATGACAGAAGACTTAGATTTCTCTTCCTGAAGGAGATTGTGTGGAGTGTTAGGAAGAGAGGCTGTCTTAACAGAAGTGCTTGCCTCTAGTGTCTGAGATGCTTCACATATCATTGTGTAAAAAATGTCAGAATATCTCTTTAAATTGTAAAGAAAGAAAGTTTTTGTGAGTTTATTCTGATCTTATACAGAAAGCCATTTCCGATTTATTCAACAGCCTCCTCTATCAGCCAGATGGAGAAATAAAGAGAAGTTCACATTTATGTGAACCTTCTTCACTCCCTTCCTGCCCTTGTATGGTTGAATTTAAAGCATTAAAATTATTCAGGGAAGAGAATTTATGGTTTGTAGGCCCTGAAAGTTATAAAATTGGGCTTTTTTAAAAAACACAAAATTATGAATAAAATTGAATATAAAATAATTTTTAGAATGAGAAGTAAAATTATAGGAAATTACAATCTCAAAAACAAATACCACAAGTAGTATATATCTAGAAAATGATACAATATTTCAGTAGTTATTTCCCTGACATTTTCTATAATACCTTTTCTTTCTATGTTCTTTGGCTCCATAATTTGTTGCTTCATATGACAGTAAATTTGTTAATACTGCCTATTTAGAGAAAATAAAGATAATTTGGCCTTTACTTCTAGCATACTTGATAATTTTTTTTAACTACTCACAGTTTATTTTCAGTAATGCATGAACATTTTTAGGATTAGAGTCAAACTTGGGGATTTTCTATCAAGTTACTATGTGTTACAAGCTTTCATTATATTTCAAGTTTTCTTATTCTATAACCAATTCTAAGCACTATGAACTAACACTTAACACATTTATTAAGTCTGTTATTTTCCTTTTGTTGTGTAATAAATTATCAGGAACTTTGTGATTTAAAACAACATCCATTTATCTCATAGTTTCTGTATGTCAGAAGTCAGGGTACAGCTAAGCTGGATCTCACAAATCTGCAATCATGGAGTCAACTAACACTGTGGTCTTGTCTGAGGCTTGAGGGTCCTCTTCCAAACTCATGTGATTGTGGCAGAATTAATTTCCTCATAGCCATAGCCCTCATGACAGCTTGCTCCCTCAAGCCTGGGTGAATCTCTCTAATCTGTGAAAAAGCTTAAACTTTTTTTGAAAGAGCTTACCTGATTAAATTAAGCCCACCAAAGACAATCTCCCTATTGATTCACTCAAGTTCAAACTGATTAGGCACTTTAATTACATCTGCAAATCTCCTTCCCTTTGCCATATAATAAAACAATAACAAGAATGATAACTAATACGATCACCAAGAAAATAGAAGAAATAAAGAATAAGCAAACAGAGATGAATAACACAATTACTGAAATTAAAAACACTCTAAAAGGAACCAATAGCAGAATAACTGAGGCAGAGAAATGAATAAGTGAGCTGAAGGATAGAATGGTGGAAATAATTGCTGAAGAGCCGAATAAAGGGAAAGGAATGAAAAGACTTGAGGAAAGCCTCAGAGACCTTTGGGACAATATTAAATGCACCAATATTCAAGTTATAAGGGTCCCAGAGGAAGAAGAAAAAAAGAAAGGCAATGAGAAAAATTTTGAATTAATTATAGTTGAAAACTTTCTCAACATGGGAAAGAAAATAGTCAATCAAGTCCAAGATGCACAGAAAGTCCCCTACAGGTTAAACCCAAGAAGAAACACATTGAGCCACATAATAATCAAGCTAACAGAGATTAAGCACAAAGAAGGAGTATTAAAAGCAGCAAGGGAAAAGCAACAAGTAACATACAAGGGAAAACCCATATGATTAACAGAGGATCTTTCAGCAGAAACTCCATAGACCAGAAGGGAATGGCAGGATATATTTAAAGTACTAAAAGAGAAAAATCTACAACCGTGATTACTATATCCAGCAAAGATCTCATTCAAAATTGACGGAGAAATAAAAAGCTTTATGAACAAGCAGAAATTAAGAGAATTCAGCACACCAAACCAGCCTTGCAACAAATACCAAAAGGGCCTTACATAGCCAGTAAACACAAAAGAAAGGAAAGACCTACAAAAACAACTCCAAAACAATCAAGAAAATGCCAATAGGAACATATGTATCAATAATTACCTTAAATGTAAATGGATTAAATGCACCAACCAAAGATACAGACTGACTGAATGGATACAAAACTAAGACCCATATATATGCTGCCTACAGGAGACCCACTTCAGACTTAGAGACACATGCAGACTAAAAGTAAAGGGTTGGAAAAAGATATTCCATGCGAATGGAAACCAAAAGAAAGCTGGAGTAGCAATCCTTGTTTCAGACAAAACAGACTTTAAAATAAAGAATATCATAAAACACAAAGAAGGACACTACATAATGATCAAGGGATCAATCCAAGAAAAAGACATAACAATTGTAAATATCTATGCACCCAAAATAGGAGTACCTCAATACATAAGGCAAACACTTATGGCAGAAAGTGAAGAGGAACTCAAAAGCCTCTTTATGAAAATGAAAGAGGAGAGTGAAAAAGTTGGCTTAAAGCTCAACATTCATAATACTAATACCATGGCATCTGGTCCCATCACTTCATGGGAAATAGATGGGGGAAACAGTGGAAACAGTGTCAGACTTTATTTTGGGGGGCTCCAAAGTCACTGCAGATGGTGATTGCAGTCATGAAATTAAAAGACACTTACTCCTTGGAAGGAAAGCTATGACCAACCTAGATAGCATACACAAAAGCAGAGACATTACTTTGCCAACAAAGGTCCATCTAGTCGAGGCTACGGTTTTTCCAGTGGTCATGTATGGATGTGAGAGTTGGACTGTGAAGAAAGCTGAACACCAAAGAATTGATGCTTTTGAACTGTGGTGTTGGAGAAGACTCTTGAGAGTCCCTTGGACTGCAAGGAGATCCAGCCAGTCCATTCTGAAGGAGATCAGCCCTGGGTGTTCTTTGGAAGGAATGATGCTAAAGCTGAAACTCCAGTACTTTTGCCACCTCATGTGAAGAGTCGACTCATTGGAAAAGACTCTGATGCTGGGAGGGATTGGGGGCAGGAGGAGAAGGGGACGACAGAGGATGAGATGGCTGGATGGCATCACTGACTCGATGGACGTGAATTTGGGTGAACTCCTTGAATTGGTGATGGACAGGGAGGCCTGGTGTGCTGCAATTCATGGGGTCACAAAGAGTCGGACACGACTGAGCAACTGAACTGAACTGAACAGGCATAAGAGGAGAAATCAACAGCAACACAATAATAGTAGGGGACTTTAATACACCACTGTCATCAATGGACAAATTATCAAAACAGAATCAATAAGGAAACACAAACCTTAAATGAAACATTAGACCAAATGGACCTAATTGATACCTTCAGGACTTTCCATCCAAATGCAGAAGAATACACTTTCTTCTCAAGTGCACATGGAATATTCCCCAGGATAGACCACACCTTGGGACACAAATCAAGCCTCAGTAAATTTAAGAAAATTGAAATTGTATCAAGTATCTTCTCTGACCACAATGCTATGAGACTAGATATCAACTACAGGAAAAAAAAAAAAAAAACAGCAAAAATACACAAACTCATGGAGATTAAACAATACATTGCTAAATAACAAAGAGGCTACTGAAGAAATAAAAAAAAGAAAGAAATCAAAAGATTCCTAGAAACAAATGACAATGAAAACACAAATATCCAAAAGGTATGGGACTCAGCAAAAGCAGTTCTAAGAGGGAGGTTTATAGTGATACAATCATACCTCAGAAGCAAGAAAAGCATCGAATAGACAGCCTAACTCTACATCTAAAGCATCTGGAAAAAGAAGAACAAAAAGCCCCTAAAATCAGCAGATGGAAGGTGATCATAAAAATCAGAGCAGAAATAAATGAAAAAGAAATGAAGGAAACAATAGCAAAGATAAATAAAACTAAGTTCTTTGAGATTAACAAAATTGACAAAACACTAGCCAGATTCATCAAGAAAAGAAAAGGAGAAAAATCAAATTAATAAAATTAGAAATGAAAAAGGAAAAGTTACAACAGACAATGCAGAAATACAAAGGATCATAAGAGAATATTATGAGCAACTATATGCTAATAAAATGGACAACCTAGAGGAAATGGACAGATAGTTAGAAACAGTCGGCCCCCCAAGAGTGAACCAGGAAGAAATAGAAATTATGAACAACCCAATTACAAACACTGAAATTGAAACAGTGATAAAAAAAAATCTCCCTCAAAACAAAAGCCCAGGGCCAGATGGCTTCACAAGGGAATTCTATCAAACATTCAGAGATGAATGAATGCCTATTTTTCTGAAACTCTTCCAAAAAATTGCAGAGGAAGGAACACTTCCAAACTCATTCTACAAGGCCACAATCACCCTGATACCAAAACCAGGAAAAGACAACAGGAAAAAAGAAAATTACAGGCCAATATTACTGATGAACATAGATGCAAAAATACTCAACAAAATTCTAGCAAACAGAATCCAACAACACACTAAAACACTCATACACCATGATTAAGTCAGGTATATTCCAGGCATGCGAGGATTCTTCAATATATGCAAATCAGTCATCATGATACAGCATATCAACAGATTGAAAGATTAAAAACCAAATGATCATCTCAATGGATGCAGAAAAAGCCTTTGACAAAATACAGCATACATTTATGATAAAAACGATTCAAAAAATGAGCATAGAAGGAACCTACCTCAACATAGCAAAGGCCATATATGGAAAGCCCACAGAAAACATTATTCTCAATGAGGATAAACTAAAAGCTTTCCCTCTAAGATCAGGAACAAGACAAGGGTATCCACTCTCATCACTATTATTCAACATAGTTTTGTAAGTCCTAATTACAGCAATTAGAGAAAAAAAAGAAATAAAAGAAATCCAGATAGGAAAAGAAGAAGTAAAACTCTCACTGGTGCAGATGACATGATACAATACATAGAAAACTCAAAAGAAACTATCAGAAGATTACTAGAGCTAATCAATAAATTCAGCAAAGTTGCAGGATACAAGGTCAAAACACAGAAATCATTTGTACTCCTATATACTAACAATGCCAAATCAGAAAGACAAATTAAGGAATCAATATCATTCACCATTGCAACAAAAAGAATAAAATATCTAGGAATAAACCTATCTAAGGAAACAAAATACCTGTATATGGAAAACTATAAGATACTGATGAAAGAAATCAAAGATGACATAAACAGATGGAGAGATATTCCATGTTCCTGGTTGGGAATAATTAATATTGTGAAATGACCATACTATCAAATACAATCTAGAGACTCAATGCCCTATGAAATTACCAATGGATTTTTTCACAAAACTAGAACAAAAAATTTCACAATTCATATGGAAACACAAAAGACCCTGAATAGCCAAAGCAGTCTTGAGAAACAAGAATGGAGCTGGAGCAGTTAACCTGTCTGACTTCAGACTATAATACAAAGCTACAATAATCAAAACAGTATGGTACTGGCAGAAAAACAGACCGATGGAAAAAGATAGAGAACCCAGAGATAAACCCACACACCTATGGGTACCTTAGAATATACAATGGGGCAGAGACAGCCTCTTCAATAAGTGGTGGTGGGAAAACTTGACAGTGATGTACAAAAGAATGAAATTATATCATTACCTAATGCCATACACAGAGATAAACTCAAAATGGGTTAAAGACCTAAATGTAAGACCAGAAACTATTAAAATCTTAGAGGAGAACATAGGCAGAACACTTGATGACATAAATCAAAGCAAGATCTTCTATGACCCACCTCCTAGAGTAATGGAAATAAAAACAAAAATAAACAATTGGGACCTAATTAAACTTAAAAACTTTTGCACAACAAAGGAAACTACAGACAAGGTGAAAGGACAACCCTCAGAATGGGAGAAAATAATAGCAAGGGAAACAACTGGTAAATAATTTATTTCCAAAATATACAAGCAGCTCATACAACTCAATACCTAAAAAAAACAAACAACCCTATCAAAAAGGGGGAAGGGGCCTGAAGAGACATTTCTCCAAAGAAGACATACAGATGGCTAATAAGCAGATGAAAAGATGCTCAACATGACTCATTATCAGAGAAATGCAAATCAAAACTACAATGAGATACCACCTCACACCAGTCAGAATGGCCATTATCAAAAAGTCTACAAACAATAAATGCTGGAGAGCATGTGGAGAAAAGGGAACGCTCTTACCTTGCTGGTGGGAATGTAAATTGATACAGCCACTATGGAAGAAGGTATGGAGACTCCTTAAAAAGCTAGGAATAAAACCACCATATGACTCAGGAATCCCACTCCTAGGCATATACCCTGAGAAAACCAAAATTGAAGAAGACACATGTATCCCAATGTTCACTGCAGCTCTCTTTATAATAACTAGAACATGGAAGCAACCTAGATATTCATCGACAGATGAATGGATAAAGAAGCTGGTACATATATACAATGGAATACTACTCAGCCATAAAAAGGAATGCATTTGAATCTGTTCTAATGAGGTAGATGAAACTAGAGCCCATTATATAGAGTGAAGTAAGTCAGAAAGAGAGATACAAATATTGTGTGCTGCTGCTGCTAAGTCGCTTCAGTCATGTCTGACTCTGCAATCCCAGAGACGGCAGCCCACCAGGCTTCCCCGTCCCTGGGACTCTCCAGGCAAGAACACTGGAGTGGGTTGCCATTTCCTTCTCCAATGCATGAAAGTGAAAAGTGAAAATGAAGTTGCTCAGTCATGTCTGATTCCTAGAGACACCATGGACTGCAGCCTACCAGGCTCCTCCGTCCATGGGATTTGCCAGGCAAGAGTACTGAAGTGGGTTGCCATTGCTTTCTCCGATAAATATTGTATACTGACACATATATATGGAATCTGAAGAGATGGCACTGATGAATTTATTTTCAGGGTAGCAATGGAGAAACAGACATAGAGAATAGACCTATGGACAAGGCAGGAGAAGAGGAGGGAGAAAGGGAGGTGTATGGACAGAGTAACAGAAATTTACAACACCATGTGTAAAACAGATAGCCAATGGGAATTTGCTGTAAGACTCCAAAGAGGGGCTGAGGGAACAGCGAACCAAACAGGGGCTCTGCAACAGGCTGAAGGGTGGGGTGGGAAGGGAGATGGGAGGGGGTTCTGGGAGGGAGGGGACATGGGTGTACCTATGGCTGATTCTTATTGATGTATGAAAGAAAACCACAAAATTCTGTAAAGCAATTATCCTTCAATTTAAAAATTTTTAAAAATAATAAAAAGAATGATATCTATCATCTTGTAAATCTTGCAAGGAACAGGTGGCAAAAAAAAAAAAAAAAGATTTGTTGCTGGAGAGGCACATATGGGTTTGTGGGATTATTAAATATTTTTTAAGATGAGAAAGCTTGAATATTTTAAATGCTGGGAGGGAATTAGCAAGAAAATCTTGAAAAGTCAGACCAAAGTTTGTATGATTGGTGGGCTGAAGCACCAGAGAATTCAGACAGAATACTGTGGGTAAAGCGTTTGGGCAGAGGGGTACCATTTCAAAGTAAGAGAGACACCTATTTTATTATTATGGGAGAGAACGTAAACTATTATGTGTAAAGCAAGAATGTTTTACCTAGGATTCAGAAAGTTGAGGAAGATTCATTTAATGATATGAATTGTCTTTATTGTCACCTACCATGACTCATCAAATGTGGTAGGTTGGCTATTTTAGGAGAGTACAGAGTCAAAGGAGATATAAATGATATATTAAAGAAAAATGAAAAAATTTTCATTCACCATTTCATTTACTATTGGTGTTAAAAGCCACAAATATATAGAGGCAAACTTCTGTAAGATTGTGTGATTCATATGGCTGGATGGAGTCATATTGTCTTCTGGAGATTAGGGTTTAAGTGCGTAAAAGAGGGAAACAGACATGCTTTGGTTTGAGGGATGTAATGAAGTTAAGGTGTCCTCAAGGGTTCCCACAGTGGAAGGTTTCCAGTCCACCTGTACAATCCAGCTTCACAAACCAGCTCTCATTCATCAGTGCACATGTCAAAAGCACCCTGTGGTCAAGCTGTAGGCCCATCTGCTGAAATTCCTTGTATGTTAGGGAAAGTAATAACAGGTGAGATTAAAGAATAGTAGGAATGGCTCCTATCCTTGAGGAACTTGTACTAGTAAAGAGTTAAAAACCAAACAATATTCATAACATTGTAAATATTGCTATTGCAAAATTGTGTACAAAATACTAAAAAAGGAAGAAGACAAATAAATATAAGGTGGAAAATATTTTAAAAAGTAAATGTGACATTTACTGAGTCCTGAAGGTTGACTAGGCTTTTGCAAAGTTGAGAAAAGAATAATATATATGAGAAGAAAATATTAAAGTGAGTGCATTATGTCTGATGTTTAGAAATCTTGGGGTAGCGGTAGGGATGAGGATGAAAATTTCCTGGAAGTAATACTGGAGATGGCCACAGAAACCTTGATTTTCACTTGTGGGTCATGGTGAGCTATAGAAGGTCTTGAAATAGGATAGCAATCTAATCCAAATGTGTGTTTTACAATGATTACTTTAGAGAGTTTGGAGTGGTAGGAGCTCATGGGTAAAGGATATATTTAAGAAGTTATTCCAACCAACTTAGTGAGAGATTATAAGAACTTGAACCAGGATAGTAACAAGGCAACTAAAAAAAGGTGGTTGAATGTGAGAGATATTTAGAAGACAGGATTGATGTGACTTCATATATCAGTCAACTTTGACTAGCACAAGACTTAGTACAAAGAACCTCACAATCTCAGTGACTCACAGGAACAAAGCTTAATGAATGGTCCACGGTGTGTTACTTGTGGGTCAGCTGCCATTCCAACACTGTGGCTCCACTCTTGCATACAAGTGGATTCAGGTCTGCTCCCATGAGTTGTCTCTTCATTCTGAAACTTGCGTCTGCTTCACATTATGGAATAAGACTTGGAAGGACAACTACTATTTGGTATGTGCAGGGAAGAAACAAAAAAAGACATATCATGTAAATATATTTAGTTTTAACTAGGGTATAACTATCCACTCACATTTTATTGGTCAAACATGGTCACATTGTCATATCCAAAGTCCACAGTTTGGTGAAGTATCGGAAATACTCTGGCTAAAGTTTAGCATAGCAAGAGCGAGAGAGAACAAGTAGTCAACAAACAATATACACTGTTGCTCTTGGGCTTCCCGGGTGCACAGTGGTAAATAATCTGCTTGCCAATGCAGGAGATGCAAAAGACACAGGTTCAGTCCCCTGGGTCAGGAAGATCCCCTGGAGAAGAGAATGGCAACCCACTCCTGGAAAATTCCATGGACAGAGGAGCCTGGCTGGTTATAGTCCATGGGGTCGCACACACGCCTGCGCACTTGGAAATGAGCTACGTGAGAGCGAGCTTATAGGGCAGTCACAGGTCAACCATCTCAGGGAAAAAAAGATGAATTAACTTCAAGTATTTAAGAAAGGTTTTGTGAAGACTTAGGTGAAACCAATAATAAAAATAACTTGATTTTTCCCATTTTTCTCTTTCGTTCTTTTTGTAAAATTTGAAGAACATGCCTTAAGTGAATTAGTTGCTCACAGTAACAACCTCTTGTATAAGATCTTGTCCCCTTTATCAAAGCAGATGGTTCAGTTCTGGTGATGAAGGCTTTATGGCTGCCAAGTTTCCAGGTTCACACTCAAATACTTGGCTCACAAAGTCATAATAGTGAGAGATTTGTGATTTTAAAAAAAAAATTGTTGTAGTTATCCTTTAATTTTCCTCAAGTGCATGTGACTTCATGATAGAGAAAACTAAAGGGCTAGACTCCACCATATCAAAACATATCACCTAATAATTGAAATTCAGAAGTGAAATCTTTCCCTCCACAATACTCAGCAACCAAAAACATTTTGGCTGCTGACTTACAGCTATTCACAATGGTCCAGAATCTTGCTGAAAAGCCATACACTTTGAATCTTTATTTTCTTTCCATGGGCATCACAACAATCTCCAAATGAGCCAGACCGGACTCATTTTTCCATCTACTATCTTTTGAACACTGTCCTATGGCTCCTTTCTTTCTTGTAACTATCCCAGTATACAAGTAACAAAACTAAGATTAAAATATTTATCAACTTCTTTTTGCTGTATTTCAATAGAGTTGGAATATGCATACACCTACCCTCTTAAATGCCTTTATATTGCTTTATCAGGGATTATTTCTACTTTCCAGGTTATGATTATAATTGAATTACATACATACTCAAATAGTTTTGCATAATACATGCTGCATAGTATATACGAAACTAAACACCAAGAAAAAAAGGTGAAGCGGATATACAGGGTAGGAAATTAGAAAATGATTTGAACTGTGCATAGTAAATATTTCTATGAGATGAAGCTCATAGATTGAGTTTTCTTTTTGCCTTTTACTTTCTATATGAAAATTAACTTTTACAAAGTTAATCGACTACTATTTTAAAGCTTTTTGTTTTATATTCCCCTAGAGTAGGAAATTGGAGAAGGCAATGGCACCCCACTCCAGTATTCTTGCCTGGAAAATCTCATGGACAGAAGAGCCTTTGGGCTGCAGTCCATGGGGTCGCGAAGAGTTGGACATGACTGAGCGACTTCACTTTCACTTTTCACTCTCATGCATTGGAGAAGGAAATGGCAACCCACTCCAGTGTTCTTGCCTGGAGAATCCCAGGGACAGGGGAGCCTGGAAGGCTGCCGCCTCTGGGGTCGCACAGAGTCAGCATGACTGAGTAACACATATAGCCAATCAACAATGTTTTGATAGTTTCAGGTGGACAGTAAAAGGACTCAGCCATACATATACACGTATCCATTCTCCCCCAAACTTCCCTCCCACATAACATTGAGCAGAGTTCCCTGTGCTATACAGTAGGACTTTGTTGTTAAATACCCATTTCAAATATAGCAGTGTGTACATGTTGATCCCAAACTCCCTAATGATTCTTTCTTCTCACTCCTCCCCCCTGGCAACCATATGTTCATTCTCTAAGTCTGTGGATATATTTCTGTTTTGTAAATAAGTTTATTTGTATCATTTCTCTTTACAGTCTGTATATAAGGGATGCCACACAATATTTCTCTTTTTCTGTCTGATTTGCTTATCTCAGTATGATAATCTCTAGGTCCATCCATGTCACTGCAAATGGCATTTATTTCATTCCCTTTAATGGCTGGGTAATACTCTATTGTATACCTGTACCATATCTTCTTTATCCATTTCTCTGTCAATGGACAATTAGGTTGCTTCCATGTCTTGACTATTGTGAATAATGCAGTGAACACTGGAGTGCATGTATTTTTTTGGACCATGTTTTTTCCTCTGGGTATATGCCCAGGAGAGGGATTGCTGGATTATATAGGAACTCTATTTCTAGTTTTCTGAGGGATTTCCATACTGTTTTCCACAGTGACTGCACCAATTTATATTCCCACCAACAGTGTAAAAAGGTTCCCTTTTCTCCACACCTTCTCCAATGTTTATTGTTTGTAGATTTTTTTGATGATGGCCATTCTGACTGGTGTGAAGTGATACCTCCCTGTCGTTTTGATTTGCATTTTTCTAGTAATTAGCAATGTTGAGCATCTTTACATGTGCCTGTTGGCTATCTGCATGTATTCTTTGGAGAAATTTCTATTTAGGTCATATGCCCATTTTCCCATTGGGTTGTTTGCTGTTTTGTTATTGAGTCATATAAGCTGCTAGTATATCTTGGAAATTAAGCCCTTGTCCATCACAACATTTGCAAATATTTTCTCCCAGTCTGTAGCTTGTGTCTTTGTATTATTTATGAATTCTTTTGCTGTACAAAAGCTTGTAAGTTTCATTAGGTCCCATTTGTTTATTTTTGCTTTTATTTCTACTGCCTTGGGAGACTGACCTGAAAAAATGTTGGTGAGATTTATATCAGAGAATGTTTTGCCTATGTTCTCTTCTAGGAGTTTTATAGTATTGTGTCTCATATTTAAGTCTTTAAGCCACTTTGAGATTATTTTTGTGTGTGGTGTGTGAGAATATGCTCTAATAGCATTAACTTACATTCAGTTCTCCAACTTTCCCAATACCATTTGCTGAAGAGTGTCTATGTCATAATATTTAAACTGGGTTTCAGAGTAATACATTTCAGAGATGAATGTGGTTTGACCAAAGAAGTAACAGTGAAAATGGCAGCGGTGGTTTGATTTCGCATTAATTTTTAAGATACAGCCAACTGGATTTCTCTCTGAGTTAGATGTAAGCAGTGAGAAAACAATAAGAGTCAAAGATAACTAAAGTTGTAGCAAGAGATATGGACAGAATGGAGGTGCTATCAACTAAAGCAAGAGGTGTGGGAGGAGCATATTGGAAGACAGTTCAGAAGGTGAAAGATCAGAAGTTTAGTGTTGCTCACATTGAACTGGGGCTTCCCAGGTGGCTCAGAGGTAAAGAACCCACCTGCCAAGCAGGAAACATGAGTTTGATCCCTGGGTTGGGAAAATCTCCTGGAGAAGAAAATGGCATCCCACTCCAGGATTCTTGCCTGGGAAATCTCATGGACAAAGGAGCCTGGGGGACTGCCATCCACGGAGTTGTAAAAAGTTGGACATGACTTAGTGACTAAACAACAACCACAACACATTGAATTAGAATCCTGATCCTTCAGAATGCTGTGTCACCATGAAAAAGGAGACTATCCATACAAATCTATTCCAGGTCTGCTCTTGCATAGCTGTAAAACAAGGGACACATTGAAAATCTTGTTTTTCCTCAGGGACCAAGCACTCCCCAGGACTCTGCTTCTCCTTCTGCTCACTTTCATCAGATCAGAGACCTCTCTAAAACCAGGTCAGACTGGGACCCTGAGTATTTTAAGCTACAATGTCTGAGAAGGTTTTTGTTCAGCTCCCCCTGCAGACTCAGGCACTGTGTCACAAAGAGCACAGAAGTACTTGGCAGAGCCACTCCAATGGGCTGAAGCTTTCATCAGGTGGAAGGAGTTTTCATCCTTCTTGAATTCAGCCTCAAAGCCTTTGATGCCTTTAACCCGGGTGGGCCCTGATAAATACTTCAGTAGAAACTGGAGGCCTTGGTTGGGGTACTGGACATACAAGAAGAGATAAATAGATCCAACATAAGAATAGTTGCATCTCAGCTCCACATGGTTTCCTTCAGAGATGTTGATGTGACCGTCAGGCTGGGTCACTAACTGGGCTCCAGTTCCTCCTGTAACATCAATGCAGAATCAGTGAATCCAGAACACACCTATCTATAATAAGACAGTGTTTCCATTCAGATACCCTCAGAACAAAATTCCTTCTATATAGGCAGAAGCATGGAATATAATGTTACTGACTTGCTGTGAAGAGCATTCCAAGTAGCAGAAAAGTCACTGAGAACATGGCTATGCAGGGAGGAAGATCTCCCTTGAGGAGCAGGAAGGAATGTGCCAGGGTGTGCTGAGTCCTTGTAACAGGGAAAACCTGAGAGTTAAAGAGAACCCTGTTTAGGCAATCCTAGCTACTATCAGTAAGAAATGGCTCCATAAGAAGGACTGCTCCTGATGTTGAGCCTGTTCAAATATGCACTTCAATGAGCTGTAAGATAAAGAAGCTCATAGGAGTGAGATAGACACTTCCAGTTTATGCAACATTACCCTCTGCAGGTCAACAAAAGAAAAAAAAAATGAGTCTTCAGGCTTTTGTGCCCCATCTCCTTTCTGCTCCTATTTAGGCTTGAATGGCACCCCACTCCAGTACTCTTGCCTGGAAAATCCCATGGACGGAGGAGCCTGGTAGGCTGCAGTGCATGGGGTCGCGAAGAGTCAGACACGACTGAGCGACTTGACTTTCACTTTTCACTTTCATGCATTGGAGAAGGAAGTGGCAACCCACTCCAGTGTTTTTGCCTGGAGAATCCCAGGGACGGGGGAGCCTGGTGGGCTGCAGTCTATGGGGTCGCACAGAGTCGGACACGACTGAAGTGACTTAGCAGCAGCACTTAGCATCCTAAACTGATGAGAATGTTTCAGGGGTTTGCTTACTAAGAGGTTCTTTTAGTATATGAATTAAATAGCATTATATAATCACATAAAGTAAGAAATCCTTATTTTTATAGATGAGAAAATTGAAGCAAGGAAGGAAGGATGTAATTTGTTCAAGATCACAGTAAGTGATCTGGAATTTGTCCTATTGATATGATTCAAGAATCTGTATCCTGAACCCTTGTGGCGGATTCATGTTGATATATGGCAAAACCAATACAATATTGTAAAGTTTAAAAAAAAAGAATAAAAAATAATAATAATTTTAAAAAATTAATAAATAAAAAAAAGAATCTGTATCATTGGCCACTGACAATTTAGCACTATGGCCATTAGGCTAGATAGTATCCTCACTTATTAGAGGGGAAATCAAGTCCTTTAGAAGTTAAATGATTTGTCCAAGGACATATAAAGATTAGAACCTAATTCAATTAGACTTTTATGTTGTCAGTCTACTGACAACTACTGACAATACTACTCTTTAGAATAAATGTAATTTCACCAAGACACACACCCAGAGCAAACTTCACCAGAGAATAGAAACTAAAGAAAATCTCCAAGGAACTCAAATACTGATGTGAAGGCCAGTAGGAAAAAGTATCAGAGAAACCTCAAAGGCAGTCCAGAGAGGTACATGGCAAATCAGAATTGACTGGTGTCCTGAAAGAGCGGGAAAGTGGAGTTTCGAAAAGGAAGGACTGTCCATCAGAGTAGTTGCTAAAAAATGTCTACCTAGTGAGATGATGACTGAAAAGTGTCTATTGACTTTTAGCAGCACAAAGATCATGATTTGAGTCTTTCAGCAGAAACTCAACTGTAGTAGAGACAAGACAAAGGAGAAAAATTTTGAAATACAGAAAATCTCTTTCCAGAGGCTGAACTGTGGAGGGGAGAAAAGACATGGTGCTGAGTAGACAAGGATGCTGAAGTGTTGAGATATATTTACATGTTTTTGGAAATGTTCTATAAACAACGGATCAAACTTCTGAAGAGACAGCCAGGATGAAATATGGACCACAGGTAGGAGAATTAATTTGTGAGGAGAAACAGTTATTACAATTTTATTGGAATGAAGGAGGAAATAATTGGTTTGGATTTCAGTATTATTTCAGGGTATGAAGGAGAAAGTTGACACATCTATTAATTTTAATGAATTTTTTTCTTCTTGTAGATAGAAATTAAGTACCTTCCAAGATAATTAATAGAAGAGATCCTGGGTTAAGAAATGTGATGAGTGTGAGAAGTTTTGAGAAAGTCACTGTAGGAATTGACAATGAGAAATGATTACGGAGAAAAAGAATACTTTCTTGGAAGCACTGTGGATCTAGTTAGTGTTGGAGGTGATAACAATTTCAATGACACCAGTCTGCCCATCTGTGTGATTTTCTTGAACTCTGCTTTATCAAAGTATATAAGAAAGTAATTTTTTTTGTAATTTGATCTTTATAATGACTGAACAGTATTCCATGGTATGTGTGTAATATAGTGTTTTGAATCATTACCCCAATGAGGTACATAAGAAGGCAGATATTAATCCATGATTATGAGTTAATAAGATCATTGATATGACATAGAATTAACTCAAAACAATGAAGTTAGTGACTGAAGACTGATTGAAGGAGGACTGTGAAGTTTAGATATTGTAGAAAGAGAAATAAAAGATTGGAAACTTCTGAGAAATAAGATAACAATAAAGAGATCTGGGGGCTAAATGATCATAAAGAGTCAAAGAACGAATGCAGCAGAAGTATATGAGTGTAAGAATCTGAGGATGCAAGATTTAGACAGGATATAAGATTTCAGAGGTGGAGAGGCATCTAACTGGAGAAATATCATCACATCTTTCTGGAGTGTGGCCATGGGAGTTTGTGACTGAGAGGGATCCTAATTGATAGACTTCAGAGTTGATGAGTTCAGGTTTCTCTCTGAATTGTCCTCTCTGAATTTAAGTCAAGGAGTATTTTAGTTGCAGTAGAATCTTCTGTGTTTACATCTTCAATATATAAGGAAGAGTGTGGCGGTGTCACACTGAATAATTCTCACAAACACACAGGATTGTAAGAGACAGTGCAGGGAAAGTTCGTGGAAGAGCAACTCTCTGAGAAAACGCTGAGCACATATTTATTGGTAACTTATCATATAATCTTTAACTAAGAGCAGTAAAGCAAGACAGAGACCAGCACTCTGGGGTTAAGGAAGCTACCTCCTGGAGGTCTGCAGGAAATCACATGAGAGTCCTAAAAAAAGGTCTTTGAAGAAAGGGGGGTTTGTTTATCATGCAGAACAGCATCTTGCAATGCTGACCTATCAACCAGAACATTTAACTTAAAGGCAGGGGAGAGCAAGCAAGGAAGAGGGAATGAGTAAGATTCAATTCCAGGAGACATTTCTGAGAAAATAGTAAAACATGGTTCCCACAGAAGAGTGTCTGATGTTTATAAAGATGAGAGTGATAAAAGGAATAGGGAAAAGTAAGGGTAAAAGGCAAAGCCCCAAAGGGTCAAAGACAAGAGTCTGTTTTTTGGGGGGTGTGGTAGTGACAAGAATGCTGTTCTCATCTCTAAATTTGAAGTGTTTTAGATGAGGGAGGACCAGAAGTAACCACAAGTGAAAGAGCTCTATTACAAACAGTCAGGTTTCAGTTAGGATATGTGGAAGGAATTTTTACAGGGGCTACTGAATGTTTATTTTCAATAGAATGAGGATTTAGAGGGCAAAGTAGAAAGTAATGTGGATGCTAAGAGGTAGTTGTGTTAGGGGAAGCACACTGATTGAAACCGCCCACCCTGGCCAGGTACCATAGTAGCCATTTGCATGAATTGTTTTATGACAGGAGATCCTGATATGGAATACGGAACTAATAAGCCACCACCAACCGGAAGAGTTCGGGAAAGGTCTAAAGGAGACACTGTGTGTCCGTCCACTTCCCAGAATCCCTCTCGCTAGCATCCATCTTGGCTGAGCGATGCCTGCACCACCAGGAAAGACTGAATTAGAATGATTGGTCGAAGAACACCCGGAAACTAATCCCATCACCATAAAACCCGACATTGCAAGCCACACGGTAGAGCAGTTCTCCTGGGTTTCCTACCCTACTCCTCTCCACCCAGGTGTCCTTTCCCAATAAAATCTCTTGCTTTGTCAGCACATGTGTCTCCTTGGACAATTCATTTCCGAGTGTTAGACAAGAGCCCAGTTTCAGGCCCTGGAAGGGGTCTGCCTTTTAGGTCAGTGTAGAATTAGGTCAGTGTAGAAAATTAAACAGGTCAGACTCCTTGACGAATCATTCCTCTCTGCAAGGAGTCAATCAGGGATAGAATTAAATGTGCCTTCAAAGGTCCTAATACAGAGGAATGCGGCCAAAACCAGATCAACTGGTGCTCAAGTCTCTAAGAAGATGTCATAAATCAGTAAATTTTGGCTATCCCAATGGATTAGTTTCAGAAGTTTTCTTTTCTTCGTGTTCGGGAAATTGTCTTTTCCATGTGCCATGTGTGTATACATTTGTTACTTGTTTCTTATAACCCTCTTACATCTTATCTACTTTAGGGGCAAGTCAATTTGAAATCACTTAGTATGTTGCACATTTCATGCAATTCTGATAGAATGAATTAGATATTCTTCTAACTTAGAATCAGTCTCTCAGATGTGCCTAACAGATGGAGTTTGTGAAACATTAGAATCCTCAATGTGGCATCGTTCACATCGTATTCTTCGATATTAAAAAAGACTGAGAAATTTGTCTTGGTGTGTAATGGAAATGTAAATGGCTAGGCTTATCATACTTTGGAAATTGTTTTGATTCTGTGAGTGAAATCTGAGGTAACAGATACTTGTACTCAAGTCTCAGAAAGTACAATGAGAGGTGCTCTAGCACTTTCACTTTTCACTTTCATGCATTGGAGAAGGAAATGGCAACCCACTCCAGTGTTCTTGCCTGGAGAATCCCAGGGACAGGGGAGCCTAGTGGGCTGCTGTCTATGGGGTCGCACAGAGTCAGACATGACTGAAGCAACTTAACAGCAGCAGCAGCAATCGAGAATTTGCTGAAAGGTTAACGTCTCTTTTGTATGATGGGAGTTATGGGAGTAAGTATGATGAATACTCCCAACAATCCAAAAATAAAAGAGAAATTCCCAAATCTAATAAAGGGTATCATTGAAAATATCAAAGTCAATATTATTCCCTATAGGATTACAAACAAGACAGGTAGACTATGTACTTCTATTCACTGTCCTAATGGAGGGCATAGGATCAAACCAGGAAAGGAAATAAGATGTATTAAGTTTGAAAAGGAGAAGCAAAACTATTTTAATTTACAGATCATAAGCTTATACATGTAGAAAATACAAAGTACCTCTAAACAAACTGTAAGAACTAGAACATATTAGTGAAGTGATACAGTCACCAAACACAAAAATCAATTTTATTTCTAGATTCTAGCAAAAGCATTAGAAAATGCCATTAAGATGTCATTTATCAAATGCTTGGAAACTAATTTAATATAAGGTATGCAAGTCCTATTTTTGATTCCTCTTTAGTAACTGTAGAATAGTTTTGATTTGGGAGGAAAAAAATCACAGATCATTTTAGAGAGATGAGAAATGTCCTCACTTCTGAGGTCTGGGGTAACTAACATAAATCATGGCCTGGTACTCAGTGGTGACCAGTCCTTGCCACCTACAGACACTGATATCAGGAAAGACCATTTCCTAAGGCTGCTCAAAGTGTTTTAAAAACCCCAAACAAGAGGTTGGTACCATCCATTTGGCTGTTGAATTGAATTTGTTCTCATATTGACAGATATCTAGCTCTGTTCTGGCCATTTCAGAGCATAATTAATTCCCTGTATTCACATTTGTCTTAACCCAGTTAACCCTAGCTCTGGATTTGATGCTGGGTATTTAGGTCAATTAAAGGTAAAAAAAGTTATATGAAATAAAAGATAAAATTATTATATCTATAGCAAGTAGCCTTGCTTCCCAGGTGGCTCTGTGGTAAAGAGTCTGCCTGCCAACCAGGTGGATTATTTTTATTTACACATCACATGTTTGTACATGTAGAAAATACCCCTCAGTTGGGAAGATCCCCTAGAGATGTGAATGGCAACCCACTCCAGTATTCTTGCCTGGAAAGTCCCATTGATAGAGAAGCCTGGCAGGCTACAGTCCATGGGGTCACATAGAGTTGGACATGATAGAGACTAAGCAACAGCAACAATGCATGTCTCTACAAAAATCTTAACATTAATGAAAGAAATTAGAGAGGACATAAATAAAGAGGCTATGGATCCAAAGACTCCATATGTTAAGATGTCAATTGTCCTAAATGAATTCATAAAGTCAACACAATCCTAAGCAAATTACCTCAATCTCTTGTGGTAGAAGCTATTGTATAACTTATGTGGAAGTGCAAAAACCTAGAATAAACCTTGAATAAGACAAAGAAAACATCTCTTGCATTTCCAGATTTCAAAACGTGTATGAAGCCCCAGTAATTAAGATAGAATGGTCTGTTGGTATGAGGATATAATAAAGTCAATAAATAGAATCAAGTCCAAAAAGAGGTCATAATGCATGTGTCATCAATTTATTTTTTTCTCTAAAAGTGCCTATGCAGTTCCATGGGACTTCCCCTGTGTCTTAGCTGGTAAAGAATCCACCTGCAATGTGGGAGACCTGGGTTCAATCCCTGGGTTGGGAAGATCTCCTGGAGAAGGAAAAGGCTACCCACTCTAGTATTCTGGCCTGGAGAATTCCATGGACTGTATAGTCCATGGAGTTGCAATGAGTTGGGCACAACTGAGTGACTTTCACTTTCACTTTTAAAGATGCTTATGCAGCTCCATGGGGGCAAAGTTGGTCTTTCTAGGATAATAGCTAGAATGATCAGCTATTTGAATTTTTTGGAAATACCAGTGTTTTGTAGCTTTCTGTGTATAAGTTCTGTACATGTTTTCTTAGATTTATGCCTAAGGATTTAGGGTCTTTCTTGAGCCATTGCAAATGGTATTATATTATTAATTTAGCTATCCACATGTTTATTGCTAGTATATAGAAATGCATTTGATTTTGTGTTTACCTTATATATCCTGAGACCTTCTGAAACCACTTACTAGTTGTAAGAGTTTTGGAGGGTATGTTCTTCAGGATTTTCTACATAGATAGAAATGGCTTAAAAGGTTGTTTATATATTTACTTGCTTTACTGCACTGGCTACAATGTCCAGCACTTGCTGAAGGAGAGTGATTAAAGTGGATATTCTCCCTTTGTTCCCTTCCTTAAGGAAAAATATAGAGTCTTTTACCAGTAAACATACTAAGAGCTGTTGGGGAAATTCTCCATTATTCCTGGTTTCTTAGAGTTTTCACCATGGTTGACTATTGGATTTTGGCAAATGCTTTTTCTACACATTGCTGGTGATGAACTAGCTCATTTTATTGTTGACTCACAACTCCTCCACTTCCCATTAGAAGTCCTCCTCATCTTCTTTGTCTTGGGCCAAGTATGCATGTAGCATGATGGCAAATGACAGCCACTTCTCTTCAAGGTCACTCAGTATTGTGAGACTGAAGGAGGTGAGACAGACAAGTCTTTGTGGGTTCCAAGTGTCCTCATAGTTTAAGTATGACTTTATGTGTCACAGTTTGTCCAGCTTTTGTCCTCACCAAACTTTCCTTGACAAATGTTACTCTAAGCTCACTTAAAGTGAATTCAGGCTCAACTAGTTGTAAGAGTTTTGGAGGGTATATTTTGAGGGTATATAAAAATAACAGCTTTGTACAGACTTGTCCACCAGCTCTAGCCTTTGCCTGAGATCTAGTCCTTATAACTTATCTCTTATTCTACATCACCCATGGTTCTGCTTTCCTGATTGTGCCCTGACACAAAGTCTAAGAGGAAATGACTAAGGACATGGTTTTGATGGTGACTCCACACAGCTAGACCCAGGTTTGTGATGAAGTAAAACTGCCAGTTTAAAGCCTTATGGGACAAGTTTTCAAATCTAGACAACTTTACACATGTTCTGTATGACTGACTTAAAGTCAAAAATTCAGGAGGAGAATGTATTAGTAGAAAGTTACTCTGGACACCTGTTTCCAATGACATAGAAGGAGCCTCTATCTAGAATTAAATCTTCTGATCCAGACCACAACTTAAACAACCACAGGACTATCATTTCTTGTCTGGGGTCTGCGGGTGTGCATTTCAGCTGGGGTCCTGCAGCAGGGGGGCTCTCTCTTATCAAGCTCTGGGTTTTTGTACAGCTTTTCCTATTACTTTAAGCACTGTGAGCTCCCGGAGAGCACAGAAGTACTTTGCAGAATCTTCCAGCTGTAAGGATGAAATGATGAGGCTGATGGATTTATCTGCTTTCTGGAAGTTTACAGAATAGCGGCTGTTCCTTGCATTACCATGTTCTGAATACTGTTGAATAAGGTAAGTCATCTGTCCACTGGGAAGTTGCTTGTACCAAAAAAGGTAGTAAACGCCCGAACTTGTTTCATACCGACAATTCAGGGTGACTGACTGCCCCACTTGGGTGGATATAGCTGGCTGGTCTTGAGTAACTTTCTGAGCCACACCAGATGCTGTGGGGAAAACAATCAGAAAACAAAGATGAAGCAGTGAATAAAATAGTGTAGGAGTTATTTAGGATCCAAAGACAAAAAAAATGAGATCATAAGACGCTTGCTTTTCCCCAGTCCTCCTTTCCTCCCCAAGTTCCTGTGAAGCTCCACGCGCCTGTGTGCGGTCCTTTCACCCTGAACACTCGCACCCATGTTTGGAAGCCTCCCTACCAGAGAAGGTGATGGCCAGGAACACCCAGAGCAGGCTGGAGAGCGGCATGAGGCATGGATTTCCCTGAACAAATGTGCTTAGTTCTGCCTTAAGCTGAGAGTTCGGTGTCTTTGAGTGCCTGGCAGCACATATACATACTACCCGGTACCTGTGTGACTCCCCAAAACAGGAAGTGGGGGTTGTCATGTTCATAGACCATGTGGTCTGTGCATGCATGGGAAAAAGTCTGGCTCACCACAAACCTTTACTTTGTCTACTTGTTTTTCCCTGGTCATTAAATTAATCAGATCCTGAAAGAAGGCATGAAAAAAGCAATCAGTATTAAAATTTGAGCTGAGGGGAACTGAATATTAAGCAAGGTGACATACATTAATAATTATTCAGCAAAATGGTTTTTCCAGCTGATTTAAACTATAATTTACTATAGCCTATGAAATGTTCTGTTATCTATTAACTGGTCATTTATTAGCCTACACTTACTTTTTCTCCATCCAGAATCTAATGACACTTTAAGAAAACTTGCAGATCTTAGGCTTCTTGGTGAATGGAAATTTTATTCAAAATAATTATTGTATCTCTTTGTATTGAGTTCTATGACTCTATTTAGGTTTTTCAATAAATAAAGTTACTTCACCATAAATGACAAAAAAATCAGTCCATTTGACTTTCAGAGTCTATTCAGTTTTAAATTTTGAATGAAATTATAATAGGAATAAAATATTCTTTTGAAATTTGAAATTAAGTCTTATTTATTAGACTTTGAGGAAGATCAGGATATTCAGTCCTGTTCCCTCCACAAGTAGAATTGCATTTATTAGACCATGTGTCCTGGAATTGTCCTGATGTCACATTTTCTATGTCATTGGTCCAAAGTGTTCAGTCTCACTTGTTAGTGGCTCATTATTTTTCTCTTTGTAAAATAAATTCAAGATAAGTATGCCAGATCTTTCTGTGACATAATGCTGTAATGCTCTCCCACAGAAGTTAGTATCTACAGGTTTCAAACACTTTGTTGTTGTTTCAGTTGCTAAGTCATGTCCAGCTCTGTGACTCCATGGACTGCAGCAACCCAGGCTACACTGTACCTCAGTATCTCCCAAAGTTGCTCTAATTCATGTCCATTGAGTCAATGATGCTATCTAATCATCTCATCCTCTGCCTCTCCCTTCTCCTTTTGCCTTCAATCTTTCCCATCATCAAGGTCTTTTCCAATGAGTTGGCTCTTCGCATCAGGTGGCCAAAGTATTGGAGTTTCAGCTTTAGCATCAGTCCTTCCAGTGAGTATTCACGGTTGATTCCTATTAGGATTGACTGGTTTGTCCTCCTTGCAGTCCAAGGGACTCTCAAGAGTCTTCTCCAGCCCCACAGTTCAAAAGCATCAATTCTTCATCTTTCAGCCTTATTTATAGTCCAAGTCTTACACCACACGTGACTATTGGAAAAACCATAGCTTTGACTATACAGACCTTTGTCAGCAAAGTGATGTGTCTGCTTTTTAATATGTCATCTTAAGCTTCGTAGGTGGCACTAGTGGTTAAGAATTTGCCTGCAAATGCAGGAGACATAAGAGATGTGGGTTCAATCCCTGGGTCAGGAACATCCCCTGGAGGAGGGCATGGCAACCCACTCCAGTATTCTTGCTTGGGAAATCTCATGGACAGAGGATCCTGGAGGGCTACGGTTCATAGGGATGCAGAGTCAGACACGACTGAAGCGACTTAGCCCACCTGCAGGTTTGTCATATCTTTTCTTCCACAGGGCAATCATCTTTCAATTTCATGGCTGCAGCCACTGTCCATAGGGATTTTGGAGCCCAAGAAAATAAAATCTGTCACTGCTTCTACTTTTTCCCCTTCTATTTGCCATGAAGTGATGGGACCAGATGCCATGACCTTAGATTTTTGAGTGCTGAGTTTCAAGGCAGTTTTTTCACTCTCCTCTTTCACACTCATCAAAAAGCCCTTTCAGTTCCTCTTCATTTTCTCCCATTAGAGTGGTATTTTCTGCATATCTGAGGTTTTTTATATTTCTCCCAGCAATCTTGATTCCAGCTTGTGATTCATCCAGCCCAGTATTTCACATGTTGTACTCAGTATATAAATTAAATAAGCAGGCTGACAATATACAGCCTTGAAAGACTCCTTTCCCGATTTGGAACCAGTCCGTTATTTCACGTCCGGTTCTAATTGTTGCTTCTTGACCTGCATACAGGTTTCTCAGAAGACAAGTAAGGTGGGCTGGTATTTCCATCACTTTAAGAATGTTCCACAATTTGTTGTTATCCACACAAAGTTTTTAGTGTAGTCAATGAAATAGAAGTAGATGCTTTTCTGGAATTCCTTTGCTTTCTCCATGATTCAATGAATGCTAGCAACTTGATCTCTGGTTCCTCTGCCTCTTTGAAATCCAGCCTGTACATCTGGAAGTTCTTGGTTCACACACTGCTGAAACCTAGCTTAAAAGATTTTAAGCATAACCATACGTGCATGTGAAATAAGCACAATTGCATAATAGTTTGAACAATCTTTGGCATTGCCCTTCTTGGGACTGGAATGAAAACTGACCTTTTCGAGTCCCATTCAAACACTTAGTATATGTCAATACCACAGAAGTTGATGATTGAAGTTTTGTATACTGTGCATGATCATGAAGTATGTATCTCTCAATCTTCCACTTAGTTTGATCATCTTAATAGATGAATTAATTTAAAAGAACCAAAAGCAAATAAGCAAGTAGAAAAGGAAGCATAGACACAGTCTCCAAAACAGTGCCAGTTCTTAAAATTGAAGGTCAAAAGAACTCATTAATGAGTGATGCAAGGAGGAGAGTTTATATGTAGTTGAACCATCTACTCTTCTGTCCCATTTCAACTCTGAGTGACAGGCAGCTGATATCCTGATTTCTAATTGTTTACAAGGAAGCAGGAAAGACCACAAATGCCCAGAGCAGTCTGGGGAGCACAATGATAATACATATGTTATATGTATCATTATATTATATGTATCATTTTATTATATATATCACATGTTTTTATGTCCCCCTTTTTATGCATAGCTGTGAAATTTATCCCATTTGTAGGTTCTTGTTCCTACCACTAAAATTAAGATACAGAGTCATTCCATCACCCTAAAGAACTTACTTTGCAGACCATCCCCACCTCCACAACCCTTGAAAATCCTTGAAATCTGCTGATGTCCTGGTTTCCAATTATTTGTAACTAATAAGAAGAGACCACAAAGGCCACAACAGCCTGAAGAGCAGCTTGATATTCTAAAATATATATGCTAATATAATAATTACATATACATACCAGGAAATTGATATTGCCAAAATTTTATTGAAATACAGATCACTATCTGATACATCAGTTTTATATGCAATCTGGTTTTGATGCATAGCTCTGTGAAACTTTATCACATGTATAGGCTCTTGTTACCACCATTAAAATCATGATATAGAGTTGTTCCATCTCTCTTAAAAAACTCTCTTTGTACATCCTCCCGAGGCCTGCAATTCTTTACAAACCAGGTCACTACTGATAGATACCTTTCATCTTTTTTTGTCCTGTTGAGAATGTTGTATAAGTAGAATCACACTACGTATACAGTCATAATAATCCAATAAGTGTAATCATATACCATGTAGCTTCTGAGATTGATTTTTTTTTACTCAGCATAACATCCTGAGATCCATCTAGACTATTGCATATATCAATAATTTTTACCTTTTAATCACTACAGACTGTCCCCAACTTAATTTAGGATAATTCAATTTAGGATTTTTGACTTTACAGTAGTGAGAAGGTGGTATGCATTCAGTAGAAACCAAACTTGGAATATTGAAATGTTATCTTTTCCTGGGCTAGCAACATGCCGTATTATGTTTACTGGTGATTCTGGGCAGCAAGAGTGAGCTGAGCTCCTGGCCAGCCTCAAAATCATGAGTGTAAACAACTAACACCTTATAGCCATTTCATACCCATATAACCACCCTGATTTTCACTTTCAGTACAGTAATCCACACCTTCATAAGATTTCTGTCATTTTAGTATAAAATAGACTGTGTGAGATGATTTTTTCCCATCTGTAGGCTAATGCAAGTATTGGCCACATTTAAGGGAATCTAGCTTAAATATATTGGATGGATTTTCTTTTTTTTATTTTAATTGATTTTTATTGGAGTATAGCTGCTTTACAATGTTAGTTTCTGCAGTGCAGCAAAGTGAATCAGTTTTACATGTATATATTTATCTCTATTCTTTTTTAGATTTCCTTCCCATATTAAATGAACTTTTGACTTCCTATTCTTTCAACTTAAAATGATTTTTTGCAAAATAACCCTCTTGAAGTTGAGAAAGATGTATAAATAATATTTCATTGTGTGAATGTACTACAGAATATTTATCTGTTCATTCAGTGAAGATCACTGGTTGATTTGCAGTATTAAGAATTCAGCAAGTGAATATTTAAGTGTATTTGAAATTCTTGGACTCTTTTCCAGAATGACTGGGCCAATCACCCACCAGCAATGCATGAGTGCTCCAACTTCTTTGCATCCTTGCCAGAACTTGGTATTGTCAGTATTTTTAATTTTAGCCCTTATGATATATGTGAAGTGGTATCTCTTTGTAGTTTTACTCTGGATTTCCCTAATATAAATTTAGGGGTATATTCTTTGTCTTTTCTACATAGATAATCATGTTACCAGCAAATAGTGGCAGTTTTACTTCTTCTTTCAACTATAAGATCATTACATCTACTTTCTTTATTTCTTGCTCCAACATCTAGCCCTATACCGAAAGAGTGACAAGAATGGACACTCTGTTTTTTCTTTCTTAGAGAAAATTATATTCTTTTATTAGTAAGAATACCACTAGCTTTTGAGGAAATTCCCCACTATTCTTGTGATTCTCAGAGTTTTCACCATAATTGACTACTGAATTTTTGCAAATCCTTTTTTTCTGACTAGATTAATATGATGATATGATTCTTCTTTTCTACCCTGATAATATGATGAATTCTATCCATTGATTTTCAATGTTAAAGTGTCTTGCACCCTTGAAAGAAATTACATGTGTGCTTGGTATAGTACTCATTTTACATATCAATGAATTTTACTTGCTAAAATATTTTAAGAAATATGTGTCTATCTTCTAGATAAAAGATATTTCCCTGTACTTTTCAGTTCTTTATGGTCTTTGTCTGGTTTTGGCATCAGGGTAATATTAGCCTCATAAAATGAGTGAAGAATTATTTTCTTTCTATTGTCTGCAAGAAACTGTGTATGTTGCTAAGTCGCTTCAGTCGTGTCCGACTCTGTGTGACCCCATAGACGGCAGCCCACCAGCCTCCCCTGTCCCTGGGATTCTCCAGGCAAGAATAATTCTGCTTCAATGTTTGACAGAATTCTTCAGTGACACTGAGTCTGGGGATTTGTTTTTTATTAAAAATTCAATTTCTTCATAGACATCATGACTTCAGCTTTCTCTGGCCCCTGCTCTGAGGAGAGATGAGGAGGAGCAACCCCTGGAGCCCACAGTGAGGTTTGGGGACAGACAGCAGGTGCTTCCAGAGCATTGTGCCCTTGCCCAGAAGTAGGTTCTTGCATCTGAAAGCTGGGCAGCCATGAGGTGCAGGGAGCTCTGCTGCCTGGACTCTCCAAGCCGACCTGCCCATCTCTGCTGCATCTTCGCTTCTCCACCCTTAGCTAATATCATCAAGAGGACAGGACTGCCCCCAGGCCTCTGCTTATACCACTGTAAGCTGCTTAAAATGCTTGAGGAATTGCAGTACGTGGTGAAGTTCTCTCCTTCTTGCAGAAGCAAGAATTCAGGAAAATTCTTTATCTGTTATTTATTCATTTCTGTTCAGGAAAACAGAGGGAAGTAACAGAGAAAGCCTGATTAGATGTTAATTCTCTCAGCTGTCATGGTCTCTCATTCTTCTTGTGTATTTTCTTCTTCTTTCCATGTCTGTCTCCCCAACTCTATCTCCTACTTTTTAGTTTTCATTTTTTTCCCTCAACATCCTGCTCTCAATCAGAAAATCCCAGTCCTACAGTTGCCTGCAGATAAGATTCCACTGTGATGAATTTTCTAGGAGCAATCAGGGAAACCCAAAACTCACGTGATATTTGTATCCATAAGATCAACACTGGTGCCAACAGTAGCATCTCCCTTTTCTTCCTCTTCAGAAAGAGTTGCTGAATCTGCCTGCTCCTAAAAGGGTTTCCCTTGTATCACCTTCTTCCAGACCTATAGAAACCTGGTCTATACTGCCTTTGGGAAATAAAAAAGAAAGGAGTGACTGCAGTTTGAGACAGCCCATCACTTACCACCATGTTACCCACCCATCTTCCCCACGGAGTGCCTATGTTTGCAGATGCTGCCCCTCTGTGAGTGGATCAAAAATTGCTGATACAGTTCAGTTCAGTTCAGTCGCTCAGTTGTGTCCGATCTTTGCAACCCCATGAATTGCAGCACACCAGGCCTCCCTGTCCATCACCAACTCCCTGAGTTCACCCAGACTTACGTCTATCGAGTCAGTGATGCCATTCGGCCATCTTATCCTCTGTCGTCCCCTTCTCCTCCTGCCCCCAATCCCTCCCAGCATCAGAGTCTTTTCCAATGAGTCCACTCTTTGCATGAGATGGCCAAAGTACTGGAGTTTCAGCTTTAGCATCATTCCTTCCAAAGAAATCCCAGGGCTGCTCTCCTTCAGAATGGACTGGTTGGATCTCCTTGCAGTCCAAGGGACTCTCAAGAGTCTTCTCCAACACCACAGCTCAAAAGCATCAATTCTTCGGTGCTCAGCTTTCTTCACAGTCCAACTCTCACATCCATACGTGACCACTGGAAAAACCACAGCCTTGACTAGATGGACCATTGTTAGCAAAGTAATGTCTCTGCTTTTGAATATGCTATCTAGGTTGGTCATAACTTTCCTTCCAAGGAGTAAGCGTCTTTTAATTTCATGGCTGCAAGTCACCATCTGCAGTGATTTTGGAGCCCCAAAAAATAAAGTCTGACACTGTTTCCAATGTTTCCCCATCTATTTCCCATGAAGTGATGGGACCAGATGCCATGATCTTCGTTTTCTGAATGTTGAGTTTTAAGCCAACTTTTTCACTCTCTTCTTTTACCTTCATCAAGAGGCTTTTTAGTTCCTCTTCACTTTCTGCCATAAGGGTGGTGTCATCTGCATATCTGAGGTTATTGATATTTCTCCCGGCAATTTTGATTCCAGCTTGTGTTTCTTCCAGCCCAGCATTTCTCATGATGTACTCTGCATATAAGTTAAGTAAGCAGGGTGACAATATACAGCCTTGACGTATTCCTGGTCCTATTTGGAACCAGTTTGTTGTTCCATGTCCAGTTCTAACTATTGCTTCCTAAGCTGCATACAGGTTTCTCAAGAGACAGGTCAGGTGGTCTGGTATTCCCATGTCTTTCAGAATTTTCCACAGTTTATTGTGATCCACATAGTCAAAGGCTTTGGCATAGTCAATAAAGCAGAAATAGAAGTTTTTCTGGAATTTTCTTGCTTTTTCGATGATCCAGTGGATGTTGGCAATTTGGTCTCTGGTTCCTCTACCTTTCCTAAAACCAGCTTGAACAACTAGAAGTTCACGGTTCATGTATTGCTGAAGCCTGATTTGGAGAATTTTGAGTATTACTTTACTAGTGTGTGAGATGAGTGCAATTGTGCAGTAGTTTGAGCATTCTTTGGCATTGCCTTTCTTTGGGATACAGTAATACCTGGTAAATAGTGGTTACTCAAACATTTGTTGAATGATAAATAAATGTGTATGTTTACTTATATGAGAATTTGAATGCAAATGTCCCAAAGAGTAATTTAATTAATTACTCTTTAAAGTAATTAAAAAATGCCCTTCCATGAATGCAAACTATCAGGCATTGCTTGTAGATATTTAGAAATGTTACCTTTGGAGAACTGTGTTAGCCTCAGTAGCCCTTGTTCTACCATTACAAATTATCACAAATTTGATGGCTCCAAAAAGCAAGAATTTGTTCCCTACAAGCTGGAGGTCAGAAGTCTGAAAATAAGGTGTCAGCAGGAACATAAACCTTCTAAATGTTCTAGGAGAGAATCCTTCCTTGCCTCTTCTGGCTTCTGGTGGCTCCAGGTCCTCCTTTGCTAGTGACTGTATACCTCCAACCTCCTCCTCCATCGAGAAGACCTCACAAGACCTTCTCACCTGTGTGTCTCTTAAAAGGACACTTGTCACTGGATTGAGGCCCCAACAAGATAATCCAGTATGATTGGATTTTGATACCCTTTTCTCAATTACATTTGAAAAGTTTCTTTGTTAAGTAAGTTCACATTCAAAGTTTCTATGGATTAGGATGTGAATGTATCTTTTGGGGCCCACCCTCCAACCCACTATAGGGTTCTTAATGTCTTTGAAGTGTTGCCATGCAGTTATATAAATGGTAGACATCTCAAGACTTCTTTAAAGTCAAAAGTAAATCTGAATCTGAATTACTTTATATATAGAAACAGAAAGAGTAGCAAGATTTCAGATGTAATGGAAAAGGAAAATCCCATGAGTTAACAAAGTTCTTTTTTTAATTTTATTTTATTTTTTAACTTTACAATATTGTATTGGTTTTGCCATATATAAAAATGAATCCACCACAGGTATACATGTGTTCCTCATTCTGAACCCGCCTCCCCCCTCCCTCCCCGTACCATCCCTCTGGGTCATCCCAGTACACCACCCCCAAGCATCCAGTATCCTGCACTGAACCTGGACTGGTGTCTCATTTCATATATGATATTATACATGTTTAAATGCCATTCTCCTAAATCATCCCACCCTCTCCCTCTCCCACAGAGTCCAAAAGACTGTTCTATACATCAGTGTCTCTTTTGCTGTCTCATATACAGGGTTATTGTTACCATCTTTCTAAATTCCATATATATGCATTAGTATACTGTATTGGTGTTTTTCTTTCTGGCTTACTTCACTCTGTATAATAGGCTCCAGTTTCATCCACCTCGTTAGAACTGATTCAAATGCATTCTTTTTAATGGCTGAGTAATACTCCATTGTGTATATGTACCACTGCTTTCTTATCCATTCATCTGCTGATGGACATCTAGGTTGCTTCCTGGCTATTATTCACAGTGCTGTGATGAACATTGGGCTACCCATGTCTCTTTCAATTCTGGTTTCCTCAGTGTGTATGCCCAGCAGTGGGATTGCTGGATCATAAGGCATGTCTATTTCCAGGTTTTTAAGGAATCTCCACACTGTTCTTCATAGTGGCTGTACTAGTTTGCATTCCCACCAACAGTGCAAGAGGGTTCCCTTTTCTCTGCACCCTCTCCAGCATTTATTGCTTGTAGACTTGAATCACAGCCATTCTGACTGGCATGAAATGCTACCTCATTGTGGTTTTGATTCGCATTTCTCTGATAATGAGTGATGTTGAGCATCTTTTCATGTGTTTGTTAGCCATCTGTATGTCTTCTTTGGAGAAATGTCTATTTAGTTCTTTGGCCCATTTTTTGATTGGGTCATTTATTTTTCTGGAGTTGAGCTGTAGGAGTTGCTTGTATATTCTTGAGATTAGTTGTTTGTCAATTGCTTCATTTGCTATTATTTTCTCCCATTCTGAAGGCTGTCTTTTCACCTTGCTTATAATTTCCTTTGTTGTGCAGAAGCTTTTAAGTTTAATTAGGTCCCATTTGTTTATTTTTGCTTTTATTTCCAATATTCTGGGAGGTGGGTCATAGAGGATCCTGCTGTGATGTATGTCAGAGAGTGTTTTGCCTATGTTCTCCTCTAGGAGTTTTATAGTTTCGGGTCTTACGTTGAGATCTTTAATCCATTTTGAGTTTATTTTTGTGTATGGTGTGAGAAAGTGTTCTAGTTTCATTCTTTTACAAGTGGTTGACCCGTTTTCCCAGCATCACTTCTTAAAGAGATTGTCTTTAATCCATTGTATATTCTTGCCTCCTTTGTCAAAGATAAGGTGTCCATATGTGCGTGGATTTATCTCTGGGCTTTCTATTTTGTTCCATTGATCTATATTTCTGTCTTTGTGCCAGTACCATACTGTCTTGATAACTGTGGCTTTGTAGTAGAGCCTGAAGTCAGGCAGGTTGATTCCTCCAGTTCCATTCTTCTTTCTCAAGATTGCTTTGGCTATTCGAGGTTTTTTTGTATTTCCATACAAATTGTGAAATTACTTGTTCTAGCTCTGTGAAGAATACCATTGGTAGCTTGATAGGGATTGCATTGAACCTATAAATTGCTTTGGGCAGTATACTCATTTTCACTATATTGATTCTTCCAATCCATGAACATGGATATTTCTCCATCTATTAGTGTCCTCTTTGATTTCTTTCACCAGTGTTTTATAGTTTTCTATATATAGGTCTTTAGTTTCTTTAGGTAGATATATTCCTAAGTATTTTATTCTTTCCGTTGCAATGGTGAATGGAATTGTTTCCTTAATTTCTCTCTCTGTTTTCTCATTATTAGTGTGTAGGAATGCAAAGGATTTCTGTGTGTTGATTATTTATTTAATTTATTTATTTTTATTTTATTTTTAAACTTTACAAAATTGTATTAGTTTTGCCAAATATCAAAATGAATCCACCACAGGTATACATGTGTTCCCTATGCTGAATCCTCCTCCCTCCTCCCTCCCCATGCCATCCCTCTGGGTCGTCCCAGTGCACTAGCCCCAAGCATCCAGTATTGTGCATCGAACCTGGACTGGCAACTCATTTCATACATGATATTTTACAGGTTTCAATGCCATTCTCCCAAATCTTCCCACTCTCTCCCTCTCCCTCAGAGTCCATAAGACTGTTCTATACATCAGTGTCTCTTTTGCTGTCTCGTACACAGAGTTATTGTTACCATCTTTCTAAATTCCATATATATGCGTTAGTATACTGTATTGTTGTTTTTCTTTCTGGCTTACTTCACTCTGTATAATAGGCTCCAGTTTCATCCACCTCATTAGAACTGATTAAAATGTATTCTTTTTCATCTGTGTGTTGATTTTATATCCTGCAACTTTACTATAGTCATTGATTAGTTCTAGTAATTTTCTGGTGGAGTCTTTAGGGTTTTCTACGTAGAGGATCATGTCATCTGCAAACAGTGAGAGTTTTACTTCTTTTCCAGTTTGGATTCCTTTTATTTCTTTTTCTGCTCTGATTACTGTGGCCAAAACTTCCAAAACTATGTTGAAAGTGGGCACCCTTGTCTTGTTCCTGACATTAGAGGAAATGCTTTCAATTTTTCACCATTGAGGATAATGTTTTCTGTAGGTTTGTCACATATGGCTTTTATTATGTTGAGGTATGTTCCTTCTGTTCCTGCTTTCTGGAGAGTTTTTAATCATAAATGGATGTTTAATTTTGTCAAAGGCTTTCTCTGCATCTATTGAGATAATCATATGGTTTTTATTTTTCAATTTGTTAATGTGGTGTATTACATTGATTGATTTGTGGATTTTGAAGAATCCTTGCATCCCTGGGATAAAGCTCACTTGGTCATGGTGTATGATCTTTTTGATGTGTTGTTGGATTCTGATTGCTAGAATTTTGTTAAGGACTTTTGCATCTATGTTCATCAGTGATATTGGCCTGTACTTTTCTTTTTTTGTGGGATCTTTGTCAGGTTTTGGTATTAGGGTGATGGTGGCCTCATAGAATGAGTTTGGAAGTTTACCTTCCTCTGCAATTTTCTGGAAGAGTTTGAGCAGGATAGGTGTTAGCTCTTCTCTAAATTTTTGGTAGAATTCAGCTGTGAAGCCGTCTGGACCTGGGCTTTTGTTTGCTGGAAGATTTCTGATTACAGTTTCAATTTCCGTGCTTGTGATGGGTCTGTTAAGATTTTCTATTTCTTCCTGGTCCAGTTTTGGAAAGTTGTACTTGTCTAAATTTGTCCATTTCTTCCACGTTGTCCATTTTATTGGCATATAATTGTTGATAGTAGTCTCATATGATCCTTTGTATTTCTGTGTTGTCTGTTGTGATCTCTCCCTTTTCATTTCTAATTTTATTGATTTGATTTTTCTCCCTTTGTTTCTTGATGAGTCTGGCTAATGGTTTGTCAATTTTATTTATCCTTTCAAAGAACCAGCTTTTGGCTTTGTTTATTTTTGCTATGGTCTCTTTTTTTATTTTTGCATTTATTTCTGCCTTAATTTTTAAGATTTCTTTCCTTCTACTAACCCTGGGGTTCTAACAAATTCTTTGAAATGCACATAATTGGGATAACTTTTCCATTTCAGCCATGTTGAATTTGAACACCCAAATGAAGACAAATCTAGCAATGCTATGTTGATGAAGGCTCCACCTCCACCCTAAAAGAGCAACGGGTCTGGAGCAGCACTTGGGGATGCTTTAAAAGTTCCCTTGTCTTCATGCAGATCAAGAGCCCTGTCACAGTTTACATAGAAGAATGTAAACCAAAACAGAATAGTCACCCACTGGAGAAGACTGCCCTTTCCCAACTCACACCATTGTATTTGCTATAGCCTATCTCTGGGTCTTGTGCTGTGAAGGAGATATTTGCTAAATGAAAAGAAGGGAAACTGACTGTGCTTTGGTTTGTGGACTAAAAGGAATCTCTTCATGCCTCGTAGGAAACAGTTTGAATGAATATAAATATAAGATGTCCCTTAGTAGCAAATATTCCTGTCAAACCATCTTAAGAGGGGACCAGATCCAAGAATATTTATAATCAAAAGTTAGCAATATTATCCTCTATGATTTCACATAAGAAATAATGTTGCTTGAACTTGGCTGTAAGGGTTGAGTACATATATGTGTTTTACACAAGTACCTGGGAAAAACCATTCTGACCACAGAGGACAACATCTGCAAAGCTTCAGATTAAGGAAAAAGCTTAATACCAGCATAAATGGTTTTATTTTAAAGTGGCTGATGTACATCTAGAGTATGAGGCAGAAAAGGGTGAATGAGAAAACTAGAAGTAACTCAGGGAAAAATTGTACATTGCCTTGTAATTCTTAATATAAAATTTGACCTTTACAATTTCTAATGGCTCCTCATTATCCAAGGATGAGCAGGAAGTGAACTAATTTTATGTTATTGTTGTTACTATTGTTGCTATTGTCATTCAGTTATTGTTATTGTTGTTCAGTCGCTAGGTCATGTCCAATTCTTATTGACCCCATGAACTGCAGCACGTTGGGCTCCTCTGTCCATGGGATTTCCCAGGCAAGAATACTGCAGTGGGTTGCCATTTCCTTCATATATATATATATATATATATATATACTCTGTGGTCATGTAGAAGTCAGATTCAAAGAGTTGAGAATAAAGGCAGGAAGAGAGTGAAGCAGCCTTTGCAGTTATCCAAGTCAGAGGTGCTAAATGCTTGGATTAGGGGAGCTGCAAGGAGTATAGAGATGAGGAAGTGGGTGTGGGTGCTATTTGAGAAGTAAACTGACATGACCTTGATGATTATTAATGTCTATGTGCTTCATTAGCACTCTGGTGCCAGTTTGCCACAAGGAATGTATTTATTCTATCAGCTCACGTGGATCTAGTGGCCAAAGTTACCTCCAGTGATCCTTGATCCCTGATATCTGGGACCTTGTGTAACCCCTGCACACACTGAGTCCAGGCTGGCTGCATGACTTACTGTAGTAAACAGATGAGCAGAAGTTAACATCATGCCAGTTCTGAGGCGAAAGATGGCGACTCTTTGGCAGTTGACACTTCTGTGATTTTGGAAGCCCCGAGGCACAGTGTAAGCTGCCCAGCTTCCCTCAGGATCACAGAGAGAGATCACATGGTCACTCCTGAGAATGTCTGAAGAAGAGATGAGCCCGGGCCTCTGAGATTTCATTGAGCCTCAGCTTCCAGTCAACCCCACTAATTAAGTGAGTAAATTGAGGGATTCCAGTGTAGTTGAGCCCCCTTTCACTGCATGGAGCAGAGGTATCATGAGATAATTAAACAGTAAGTTTTGAGGTGGTTTGTTGTGCAGCAAAATGCAATGACACTAAAGCCCATGAAGAATCCTGTTGAAGACTTGTGAGATATTAGCAAGAATAAAATGTGTTTTTCCTCTCTCTGAATTCTGATTGTCTCTAAGAGCTGGACCTGAAACATCTGTCTGTTTCACCAAACTTCATTTCACGTGTGGTCTGAGTGCTCCTGCCTTAGCACAGAAGATTAGCTGGTGATGCTCAGGTGTGATCAGAGAAGGCAATGGCAACCCACTCCAGTACTCTTGCCTGGAAAATCCCATGGACAGAGAAGCCTGGTGGGCTGCAGTCCATGGGGTTGATAAGAGTCAGACATGACTGAGAGACTTCACTTTCACTTTTCACTTTTCACTTTCATGCACTGGAGAAGGAAATGGCAACCCATCCCAGTGTTCTTGCCTGGAGAATCCCAGGTACGGGAGAGCCTGGTGGTCTGCCATCTATGGGGTAGCACAGAGTCAGACATGATTGAAGTGACTTAGCAGCAGCAGCAGCAGCAGCAGCTCAGGTGTGATGAGAGCCTTGGGCCCCATAGAACAGGAGCAGGTGGTTGGTTGCTCATGTTGGGGCCCTACAGTAAACAGGGAGATGTGAGCTTTCCTTGTTCAATTTGATTTTTATATTCCACTCATTCTTCTCACTCAATGTGACTTTAAAAAATGAGGGACTATTTAAGAGGTCAGATCTGTATCTCTATAACTAACACAACAGAATATTTTCAATTTCAAATCCATTTGAGAAACCAAAGAAACTGAAAAGTTTGGCGCATGTTTTCTTGGTTATATATGACTTTCATAAAGACACAGATATTTTTTAAGGAATCTCATTTCCAGGTTTGCATTTTCCCCAGGTTTATAAGAATAGATTTTCCAAATTATGTGCCTCTGAATCCAGGAATTGATTACCTGTGTGAAAAGTGCTTTATCTCCTTATCTCCTAAGATGAGGAAGAACCCAGGGAATGTGGAATCACAGGTCAGTTTCAAGCAGCATTCTATATTGAAGTGCTGTACAAATGTAATCAGTTTCTATATGTTCTTTGGTATGAAAAATACATGAAGCACTGTGTTGCAGCAACACACAGTACAGACACATTTTGTCCTTGCTTTTTCTCTGTGCTTTTTGTTTCTACCAATTCATAGTTAGCTAAAACACAGGGTCTTCACTGAAATTTATTCCATTGATCTTTATGCCAATAATGTTGAAGATCCAGTTTGGGAAGTTGACCAGCAGCTTTTTTTTTGCATGTTGTTTAATTCCATCAACACTATTGTACAATGAACTACAGGTTCACCTCATTCACTTCTGTGCTCTACCTTCTAGTTCTATCCACATTCATATAGCAAAATGGATTCAACCATTTGCAATCTGATGGACAAATAGATTCATTACTGCCTTGTGAATGATCTTTGACAAAGAAATCTTTCACATGAAATAGTTTTGGTCTGAGGGGTTTGTATGCAAACCAGTATTGTTTTTATAATATGTATTATCTTTCCTAAACATAATGACACTAACGGATTTTTTAAAATATAAATTTATGAAAGAGAGAGAGCACAATAGCAATGTAATTCAGGAGGCTGGACAGAGGCTGGCTATTAATTACTGATGTGTATGGTGGGGCTGCTGCTGCTGCTGCTGCTAAGTCCTTTAGTCGTGTCCGACTCTGTGTGACCCCATAGACAGCAGCCCACCAGGCTCCGCCGTCCCTGGGATTCTCCAGGGGAGAAACCTGAAAACACAAGCTATAAGATGAAGAGGCCCAGAAGCAAGTTAATTCATGTTGACAAACCCCAGAAAGACCCCAGAATTAGCAGCCTCTGCCAGAGGACCCTGGCGGGTTACCGTCCATAGTGTCCATAGCTTAGAGTCGGACACACCTGAAGCGACTAAGCAGCAGCAAAGCATCAATGCGGTATTAAGTTAAAGTGTTAGTCACTCAGTCGTATCCAACTCTTTGTGACTCCATGGACTATAGCCCACCAGGCTCCTCTGCCCATGGGTTTATCCAGGCAAGCATATGGGTAGCCATTCCCTCCTCCAGAGGATCTTCCTGACCCAGGGATCGAACATGGCTCTCCTGCATTGTAGGCAGATTCTTTACCATCTGAGCCATCAGAGAAGCCCAATATGGTATTAAACTGGTGGGATATTTGGAAATCTGAAAAATGAGCACAGGATCAGACAATTCATCAGCTTCATATGCCTGGAAATTACTAAGTAAGAAACTCAGATCCTAGAGTTCCCTTACTTATTCATTAATCACAATTACAATATAAACTGGGGGAGAGACCAAGTTTAGTAGTGAATTTCCCCTATCAATGCTTCTTCCAGATATCACAGCAATTTTTCAAAATGCAAACAGCCACATAGTAAAGAAATGACATACAGAAGTCCATGTAGTGGGAAGTTTGAACTAAAGCAAAACCAGAATCTCCAGTGAGTTAAATGAGACAGAATTGACTGTTCTGTTATAAAACATGCAGACTTCCATGACAGATGTGTGACACAGCATATTCCCATATTACATTCATGCATATAAGGAAATACCATAAAGGCTAGCTCTTAGGATGTAGCAACAGTGAAGGGTAAATATTACCCAGGTATAACCACATTATTTTAGAGAGGTTTGAAAACTATCTAGTTTACTTGGAATCACAGCGAAAGAGGAGGTTAGGAATTGGAATTAATGATATGGCCAGTATACTGGTGGCAGTGGAGATTAGTGATGTTTAGGAACAGTCCAGTTAGTCGAGGAAGCTACAGTGACTGGAATGCCTGTTTATCTATGTCTGCATTTCCCCCTGATTACCAAAAACAGTCATTCATTGAATTTCCCTTTTCCTCCAGCAATGGCTCTTCGTCCATGCTGGTCCCAGAGCAGCAGCAGGCACGGGTTTGGGTATGGGCTGCAGAGGGCTGAGGGGCACTGTGTGGAGGCACAGAGGTATGTAGCTGAGTCTTCAGGCTGGGATCCTCTGAGGTACATGGAGCTGTAGCCCTCCTTAGTATTCAGAGTGACTCTCACTCGTCCTTGCTTCTTTTCATCCCCATTTACACTTATTACAAACAAGTTCTTGGGGCTCTTTGCAGGTTCCCATCTGTACCAGTGTAAAGCATAGAAAGAGCTGGAAGGGAAACTGCAGGTGAAATTGGGGCTCTCTCCTTCCTGAACCCACAGCAAGGGAGGACGCTGTTCCACAGTCAAGAGGCTGCTCACTCCTGTTCAGAAAGACAAGGTCACACATAGAAACTGATTTCTCTACAGTGTTCATTGCCTTCACACACTCCCAAATATTAGAATTATGAGGTGCCTGACTGCATCTCCCTCCTTCCCCATCACCATCCCAGACAGTTCAGAATGTCTTCAGCAACCCCAGGACATACGGCCAAGATGAAGCTACAGGATCAGCCATGAGGCTGGTAAAGTGTTCCTCTCCATTTATCTTGATCAAGTATCCTCAGGAGTGGGACGTTCTGCAGCCTAGATTTGTGAAACATGCTGCTTCAGAAAATAGGTTTCTGTACCTGGATGCCCAACCAATCAGAGACAAGACCACATACATGTGCTAGAAACACACCAACCATTTCTGCCCTAGAATCAGTTGCCTGTGGTTCAAAATGAGGGATCAAACACCGCTTTCTTGAGACCAACTTCACAAACATTGAGATGAGCTCACTATACTAAGAGAACTGACAACCTTTCAGAAGTGGGCTGCTTAATCATGGACTGCTACTATTCTCCTTCAGAGAGTGGGATGGTAATATGTGACATGAATCCTGCTTTGATTAAGAATCTTTATATGTATTTTAAACAAAATTTTTAAAACTTTCAAATTCCCCAAATAGAAATGTTCACCCACATAATGTACTGAATTTTCTTTTGCTTCATGTACATTATTCTAATATGAAAGTCAGACAATACAGTTACTATTATTCCTAATTTACAAATAACAAATAGCTCAAAGAGTTTGGGTGATTAACTCAAGGTGAAATATCAGGGAAGTGGCATAGTAAGAATTAGAACACTTATCTATCTGGTATGGAGCATATCGTGTTTGGAATTTGTCATGCCCCTACGTTAATGATATTCTGTAAATGTTTTAAATGTCAGAGGTTATATGTTTTAAAAATAAGAGTCTACTTGTTGATTTTCTTTCTTTTTTTAAAAAGAATTTTCTTGATGTCAATCATTTTTAAAGACTTTATTGAATTTGTTATAATATTGCTTCTGGGTTTTTTTAATTTTTTTGGAGGATGGGGACAAGGCATGTGGGATCTTGGCTCCCCGATCAAGAATAAAACCAGCACAGCACCCACTGCACTGGATAAGCACTTCAAGGACAAGACAATAGTGTATTAAGATCTAGAGTTACTCTTGGGATAAGGAAAGGCCTGTGCTCTAAGTAAGGTAGGGAGGGAGGGCTCCACTCTGACCCTTACTGTGCACACCAGGCAAGGTATTGAACCTCTCTCATGTTCAATTTCCATTTCTGTGAATAGTCAGTATCCTTCTGCTGGGCACCGGGCTCACAGTGGCATTCATCATCTCATTCACTTCTCCTGAGAACCCTGCATGGTAGATTCTATCAATATCCACCTTGCAGATATGAGGAAACTGACGCATAAAAATAATTAAGTGATACTCCAAGATCACTCAACTAATGAGTGGTAGGTCTGGAAACATAAGCCAAGTCTTCCATCTCAAGCACTGTTACACTGCCTCCCTAAAGTAGTGTGGACCCAACTTGAAGGGTTAGGATAGGAGCTAAGTGAGAACACCCCTGAAAACTGCCTTGCACAGCACTGCCCCAGCGTGTGCTCTCAGTCAGCTACAGGCAACACACAGAACGCTGAGGACTGTCAGCCAGACTCTCAAATTGCAAAGGAGTCTCTCCACAAGATAGAGCTTAATATTTTTTGAGGTGTAATTGACAGTTTAAATGGTAGATTTCATGTGAATAAGTTTCCATGGTCTATCATGTCCTTACTGTTCAGGGAAAATCAGTTCATTAGGGTGTTATATTGAGAGATTGAGATGTTGTTGTTGGAATGAATATACCAAGCAGTGTTTGCTGTGATTGCTTAGTTTTCCCCCTATTTTTGAATCTTGCTCCCATTCTCAGAATATTTCTATACTATACTACAAGAAAGGACAGAGCAGTAGAAACTATTTCACTTACCAGAAGAAGAAGAGAAAAAGAAAACAACCCTTTGTGCAATAATTCTGAGCTTCCTTTCCAAGGTAGCCTATTACTTGCCAGCCAAAATCATCACATGTAAGACGTTACAAGAAAACATGAAGATACTTTTTGGCCAAACCAATATTTGTCATTTGAAGTCAATCATTTTCACATCTGGTAGGCAAAGATTAAAAACCAGCCAGTTGTTCCGAATCTTCTCTCTCCTTTGATTTCTGCATTGAGACGTTTACTGACTTTGGTTGAACATTGGTAGCCCCTATTGTGACTAGCGTGCATGCGTACATGCTTAGCCTCTCAGTCTTTGAAACCTTTGGACTGTAGCCACTCAGGCTCTTCAGTCCATGGGATTCTCCAGGCACATAATACAAGGGACTAGGTTTGCCCGCAAATTAATTCATGATCACCAGAGGGCAGCAAGGAGCCCAGGGTAAGCGGCACAAAATATTTAGCAGGACACCAGGTAGTAGTGCTTCAGCTTTCATTCTTGCTATGCAGTCGCTGGAGCCTGATTCTCTGGGAATGCAAATAGTAACACTAAGATAAAGCAGTCACAAAGGTGTGACATTTGAGTTTTCAGAGGTGCACTATGTAAATATTTCAGGGGATAGCGTCACAGCAGAGAGGTCAAAGGCAAGGGGCACAGGTCTTGATATAGGGATATACTTGGAGTGTTTAAGGAGTGATATCTCTTCTTTTCTTGTAGCCTCTTGTTTTTCCAGGCACACTACAACTAACAAACTTGCTAAAGCATTTAGCCCTTAACTGGATAGTGAATGATTTCCTCATCTACTGATCCTGGGGCAATTTTGACCTACGTTTACCATCTTCTTTCCTGGTTGCCTTTAGTTTCCAGTTTAAACTAGTATAATGTCACCATCACTGAGACATCCAGCCTCCCTGTCTTAGATTCAAGTGCTTCTCCATACCCAAACTTTCTCTTAAGGAGCCCTCTGAGGTGGTATACTCTGGAAGACAATAAAAGTTTGGGACACTTTTCACAATTAGAAAAGTTATGTCTCACTTCTCAAAGATTAAAAGAAATGGAACAATAAAACCTGTAGCATAGGGTTTTAACACTTAAATTAGATAATGGATTGTAAATTCATCCCATGCCTTACTATATTATAGTAAGTTCAATAAATATCAACTTTCTTTACTCTACTAAAGCCTACCTTTCCTTCAAAGTCCACTTTGTGACCTACTTTCCCCGCCCCCCCACCCCGCACATCAGTTCAGTAATGGAAGCTTCCAGGATATTTACTTAATCACTTCCTTTCCTGGAGATAGTCATTATTTTTCCTTATCCTTTTGGTGTCATGTACATCTAGCTACATTGATACACTCAGGCTGAAAGCACATGGATGGAAGAGATGAGGTTTGATCTTGGTTTCTGTAAAAACAGTAAAATCAAGGTAATATTGCATGTTTACTACCTATTGGATATAATATTTCTGATTTGGAGCTCTAAGATTTTGCTATTCTTATTAGCTATTTTCTCTTCTTATTGATTTATGCGCTTTTAATATATCCTGCATTTGAGTCCTTTTTCAGGACTGTGTATTGCATACATAGCCTTCCAGTTGAGCCTTGACTTTTCCCTCTCTTTGCAGTTATTTTTAACAAACAAAAACAATTTTAAAATATACTTTCGAGGGAGGAGCCATGATGGTGGAGGAGTAGGACGGGGAGAACACTTTCTCCCCCACAAATTCATCAAAAGAGCATTTAAACATCGAGTAAATTCCACAAAACAACTTCTGAATGCCGGCAGAGGACATCAGGCACCCAGAAAAGCAACCCAACTCTTCTAAAGGAGGTAGGAAAAAATATAAAAGACAAAAAAAGAGACAAAGGAGGGAGGGATGGAGTTCCGTCCCGGGAAGGGAGTCTTAAAAAGAGAGAAGTTTCTAAACACCAGGAAACCCTCTCACTGCCGAATCTGTGCCGAGCTTTGGGAGCACAGAGGGCAACATAAAAGGGAGAAAAAATAAATAAACAATTAAAACTCGCAGATTGCGAGCCCTACAGTAACTCCCCCAGCGGAGAAGCAGCGCAGAGGCCTGCACATGCCATTAGCAAGCGGGGGCTGGGCAGGGAGGCGTGGCGTGGGCTACATCACTTAGAGTTAGAATCTGGCCTAAATACCCTGAGCGCTATCTGAGCGAAATAATTTGGGCTAGCAAACCAGACTGTCGGATATCTACCACGCGAAAAGCTAGCCCTAACCTAAGACACCGCCAGGCCTGCGCAGGGAACAAAGGACTGAACAGAGATAGCCGGCTGCAGACCTTCTCCCTCCGGTGACAGGCAGCCAGAGCCGGAAGGGGGCAATCGCAGCCCCAGAGAGACATTATCTATAAAACTGTAAGCAGGCTTCTTTGCTAACTAAAACTTCTTGGGGGTCTGGACGGTCAACATCTGCCTGAGAAGGTGCTCTGGTTTTACACCCAGATAACTGAGTGGTGGGGAGGCCATAAGTCGCAGCATTGGCACTCGCCAAACACCTCATCACCTGAGCTGCTCGGATCTGGGAAGAGCACAAAACGCAGGCCCAACCGAGTCTGCGCCTCTGAGGACTACCCGAGTGCCTGAACCTGAGCGGCTTGGACCTGGGAGGTGCATGCTGCCCAGGGCGGGCCTCGGATTGTTCCCGGCAGAACAACCTAGAGCCCAAGCAGTGTGGGCAGGGAGGCTACACGTACCGTGAGCGGGGCAGACCCAGTGTGGCTGAGGCACTGCGAGTGCAGCCAGTGTTATTTGTTTGCAGCGTCCCTCCCTCCCTCCCCACAGCGCGGCTGAACAAGTGAGCCTTAAAAAAAAAAAAAAAAAAAAAGTGTCCTCCACCGTCCCCTTTGTGTCAGAGCGGAAACCAGACACTGAAGAGACCAGCAAACAGAAGAAGCTATAACAGAGGGAAAAGCCTTGAAAGCTACAGGCAATAGATTAAAACCCTGTGGTTAGAACTGAATACATAGGAAGGGGCCTATAGATCTTGAGAAATTTAAGTCGGACCAAGGAACTAGCCAAAAATGAACTGAACCCACAATACTCACAACAAAACCAGAGAAAGTCCTAGATATATTTTTACTATTTTTACAATCATTCTTTCTTTCTTTTTTTTTTAATTTTTTAAAAAAAATTTAAGTCCTCTATTGTTCCTTTAATTTTCATTTTTATCACCTATTACTTTGCAAAAAAAAAATACCCTATTTTTTTTTCTTCTTCAGCAAACTTCATATATATATATATATATATATATATATTTTATAATTTTTTCACCTTGGTTTTTTTTGTTTTTCTTCTTTTCTTTAACATTGTAGTTTTGAAATTCCAAACTCTACTCTAGATTTTTAATTTTAGCTTTTTGGTATATGTTATCAATTTTGTACCTATACTTTTTTTTTTTATAATTTCTGTGACGTTTTTTTCTCTTTCTCTTCTTCTTTTATATAACATTGTATATCTGAAATTCCAAACTCTAGATTTTTAATTTATGCTTTTTGATATTTGATACCAATTTTGTACCTGTATTTTCTTTATAATTTTTGCGACATTGCTTTTGTTTGTTTGTTTGTTTTCTCTCTTTATTTTTCTTCTTCTTTTTTTTTTAACATCGTATTTTTGAAATTCCAAACTCTACTCTAGATTTTTAATTTTGCTTTTATGTACCTTTAAGTACCAATTTTAAGGTACCAATTTTGTACCTTTAAGAACCCAATCTTCAGTACCCATTTTTCACTAGGGAGCGAGATTACTGGCTTGACTGCTCTCTCTCCCTTTGGACTCTCCTTTTTCTCCACCAGGTCGCCTGTGTCTCCTCCCTAACCCCTTTCTACTCTACCCAACTCTGTCAATTTCTGTGTGTTCCAGACGGTGGAGAACACTTAGGGAACTGATTACTGGCTGGATCTGTCTCCCTCCTTTTCATTCCCCCCTTTTATCCTTCTGGCCACCTCTGTCTCCTTCCTCCTTCTCTTCTCTGTATAATTCCATGAACATCTCTGAGCGGTCCAGTTGTGGATTGCACATAAGGAAGTGACTACTGGCTAGCCCACTCTCTCCACTATTGATTCCACCTCATCTCATTTGGGTCACCTCTAACTCCCTCCTCCCTCTTCTCTTCTCCATGTAACGCTGTGAACCTCTCTGAGTGACCCTCACAGTAGAGAAACTTTTCATCTTTAACGTAGATGTTTTATCAATGGTGCTGTATAGATGGAGAAGTTTTGAAACTACTGTAAAAATAACACCAATAACTGGAAGCAGGAGGCTTAAGTCCAAACCCTGACTCCAGGGAACTCCTGACTCCAAGGAACATTAATTGACAGGAGCTCATCAAACGCCTCCATACCAACACTGAAACCAAGCACCACCCAAGGGCCAACAAGTTCCAGAGCAAGACATACCAAGCAAATTCTCCAGCAACAAAGGAACACAGCCCTCAGCTTCAAGATACAGGCTGCCCAAAGTCACCCCCAAACCATAGACATCTCATAACTCATTACTGGACATTTCATTGCACTCCAGAGAGAAGAAATACAGCTCCACCCACCAGAACACCGACACAAGCTTCCCTAAACAGGAAACCTTGACAAGCCACCTATACAAACCCACACACAGTGAGGAAACGCCACAATAAAGAGAACTCCACAAACTGCCAGAATACAGAAAGGACATCCCAAACTCAGCAAGTTAAACAAGATGAAGAGACAGAGGAATACCCAGCAGATAAAGGAACAGGATAAATGCCCACCAAACCAAACAAAAGAGGAAGAGATAGGGAATCTACCTGATAAAGAATTCCGAATAATGATAGTGAAATTGATCCAAAATCTTGAAATTAAAATGGAATCATAGATAAATAGCCTGGAGGCAAGGATTGAGAAGATGCAAGAAAGGTTTCACAAGGATATAAATGAAATAAAAAAGAGTCAATATATAATGAATAATGCAATATATTAAATTAAAAACATGCTGGAGGCAACAAAAGGTAGAATAACAGAGGCAGAAGATAGGATTAGTGAATTAGAAGATAGAATGGTAGAAATTAATGAATCAGAGAGAATAAAAGAAAAACGAATTAAAAGAAATGAGGACAATCTCAGAGACCTCCAGGACAATATTAAACGCTACAACATTTGAATCATAGGGGTCCCAGAAGTAGAAGACAAAAAGAAAGACCATGAGAAAATACTTGAGGAGATAATAGTTGAAAACTTCCCTAAAATGGGGAAGGAAATAATCACTCAAGTCCAAGAAACCCAGAGAGTCCCAAACAGGATAAACCCAAGGCGAAACACCCCAAGACACATATTAATCAAATTAACAAAGATCAAACACAAAGAACAAATATTAAAAGCAGCAAGGGAAAAACAGCAAATAACACACAAGGGAATACCCATAAGGATAACAGCTGATCTTTCAATAGAAACTCTTCAAGCCAGGAGGGAATGGCAAGACATACTTAAAGTGATGAAAGAAAATAACCTACAGCCCAGATTATTGTACCCACAAATGATCTCATTCGAGTATGAAGGAGAAATCAAAAGCTTTTCAGACAAGCAAAAGCTGAGAGAATTCTGCACCACCAAACCAGCTCTCCAACAAATACTTAAGGATATTCTCTAGACAGGAAACACAAAAACAGTGTATAAATTTGAACCCAAAACAATAAAGTAAATGGCAACGGGATCATACTTATCAGTAATTACCTTAAACGTAAATGGGTTGAATGCCCCAACCAAAAGACAAAGACTGGCTGAATGGATACAAAAACAAGACCCCTACATATGTTGTCTACAAGGGACCCACCTCAAAACAGGGGACACATACAGACTGAAAGTGAAGGGCTGGAAAAAGATTTTCCATGCAAATAGGGACCAAAAGAAAGCAGGAGTAGCAATACTCATATCAGATAAAATAGACTTTAAAACAAAGACTGTGAAAAGAGACAAAGATGGTCACTACATAATGATCAAAGGATCAATCCAAGAAGAAGATATAACAATTATAAATATATATGCACCCAACACGGGAGCACCGCAATATGTAAGACAAATGCTAACAAGTATGAAAGGAGAAATTAACAATAACACAATAATAGTGGGAGACTTGAATACCCCACTCACACCTATGGATACATCAACTAAACAGAAAATTAACAAGGAAACACAAACTTTAAACGATACAATAGACCAGTTAGACCTAATTGATATCTATAGGACATTTCATCCCAAAACAATGAATTTCACCTTTTTCTCAAGTGCACATGGAACCTTCTCCAGGATAGATCACATCCTGGGCCATAAAGCTAGCCTTGGTAAATTCAAAAAAATAGAAATCATTCCAAGCATCTTTTCTGACCACAATGCAGTAAGATTAGATCTCAATTACAGGAGAAAAACTATTAAAAAATCCAACATATGGAGGCTGAACAACACGCTTCTGAATAACCAACAAATCACAGAAGAAATCAAAAAAGAAATTAAAATTTGCATAGAAACGAATGAAAATGAAAACACAACAACCCAAAACCTGTGGGACACGGTAAAAGCAGTCCTAAGGGGAAAGTTCATAGCAATACAGGCACACCTCAAGAAACAAGAAAAAAGTCAAATAAATAACCTAACTCTACACCTAAAGCAACTAGAAAAGGAAGAAATGAAGAACCCCAGGGTTAGTAGAAGGAAAGAAATCTTAAAACTTAGAGCAGAAATAAATGCAAAAGAAACAAAAGAGACCATAGCAAAAATCAACAAAACCAAAAGCTGGTTCTTTGAAAGGATAAATAAAATTGACAAACCATTAGCCAGACTCATCAAGAAACAAAGGGAGAAAAATCAAATCCATAAAATTAGAAATGAAAAGGGAGAGATCACGACAGACAACACAGAAATGCAAAGGATCATAAGAGACTACTATCAACAATTATATGCCAATAAAATGGACAACGTGGAAGAAATGGACAAATTCTTAGTAAAGTACAACTTTCCAAAACTGGACCAGGAAGAAATAGAAAATCTTAACAGACCCATTACAAGCACGGAAATTTGAAACTGTAATCAAAAATCTTCCAGCAAACAAAAGCCCAGGTCCAGACGGCTTCACAGCTGAATTCTACCAAAAATTTAGAGAAGAGCTAACACCTATCCTACTCAAACTCTTCCAGAAAATTGCAGAGGAAGGTAAACTTCCAAACTCATTCTATGAGGCCACCATCACCCTAATACCAAAACCTGACAAAGATCCCACAAAAAAAGAAAAGTACAGGCCAATATCACTGATGAACATAGATGCAAAAATCCTTAACAAAATTCTAGCAATCAGAATCCAACAACACATTAAAAAGATCATACACCATGACCAAGTGGGCTTTATCCCAGGGATGCAAGGATTCTTCAATATCCGCAAATCAATCAATGTAATACACCACATTAACAAATTGAAAAATAAAAACCATATGATTATCTCAATAGATGCAGAGACAGCCTTTGACAAAATTCAACATCCATTTATGATAAAAACTCTCCAGAAAGCAGGAATAGAAGGAACATACCTCAACATAATAAAGGCTATATATGACAAACCCACAGCAAACATTATCCTCAATGGTGAAAAATTGAAAGCATTTCCTCTAAGGTCAGGAACAAGACAAGGGTGCCCACTTTCACCATTACTATTCAACATAGTTTTGGAAGTTTTGGCCACAGCAATCAGAGCAGAAAAAGAAATAAAAAGAATCCAAATTGGAAAAGAAGAAGTAAAGCTCTCACTATTTGCAGATGACATGATCCTCTACATAGAAAACCCTAAAGACTCCACCAGAAAATTACTAGAACTAATCAATGACTATAGTAAAGTTGCAGGATATAAAACCAACACCCAGAAATCCCTTGCATTCCTATGCACTAATAATGAGAAAACAGAAAGAGAAATGAAGGAAACAATTCCATTCACCATTGCAATGGAAAGAATAAAATACTTAGGAATATATCTACCTAAAGAAACTAAAGACCTATATATAGAAAACTATAAAACACTGGTGAAAGAAATCAAAGAGGACACTAATAGATGGAGAAATATCCATGTTCATGGATTGGAAGAATCAATATAGTGAAAATGAGTATACTACCCAAAGCAATTTGTAGATTCAATGCAATCCCTATCAAGCTACCAACAGTATTCTTCACAGAGCTAGAACAAATAATTTCAGAATTTGTATGGAAATACAAAAAACCTCGAATAGCCAAAGCGATCTTGAGAAAGAAGAATGGAACTGGAGGAATCAACCTGCCTGACTTCAGGCTCTACTACAAAGCCACAGTTATCAAGACAGTATGGTACTGGCACAAAGACAGAAATAGAGATCAATGGAACAAAATAGAAAGCCCAGAGATAAATCCACGCACATATGGACGCCTTATCTTTGACAAAGGAGGCAAGAATATACAATGGATTAAAGACAATCTCTTTAACAAGTGGTGCTGGGAAATCTGGTCAACCACTTATAAAAGAATGAAACTAGAACACTTTCTAACACCATACACAAAAATAAACTCAAAATGGATTAAAGATCTAAACGTAAGACCAGAAACTATAAAACTCCTAGAGGAGAACATAGGCAAAACACTCTCTGACATACATCACAGCAGGATCCTCTATGACCCACCTCCCAGAATACTGGAAATAAAAGCAAAAATAAACAAATGGGACCTAATTAACCTTAAAAGCTTCTGCACATCAAAGGAAACTATTAGCAAGGTGAAAAGACAGCCTTCAGAATGGGAGAAAATAATAGCAAATGAAGCAACTGACAAACAACTAATCTCGAGAATATACAAGCAACTCCTACAGCTCAACTCCAGAAAAATAAATGACCCAATCAAAAAATGGGCCAAAGAACTAAATAGACATTTCTCCAAAGAAGACATACAGATGGCTAACAAACACATGAAAAGATGCTCAACATCACTCATTATCAGAGAAATGCAAATCAAAACCACTATGAGGTACCATTTCACACCAGTCAGAATGGCTGCGATCCAAAAGTCTACAAGTAATAAATGCTGGAGAGGGTGTGGAGAAAAGGGAACCCTCTTACACTGTTGGTGGGAATGCAAACTAGTACAGCCACTATGGAGTACAGTGTGGAGATTCCTTAAAACCTGGAAATAAAACTGCCTTATGATCCAGCAATCCCACTGCTGGGCATACACACTGAGGAAACCAGAAGGGAAAGAGACACGTGTACCCCAATGTTCATCGCGGCACTGTTTATAACAGCCAGAACATGGAAGCAACCTAGATGTCCATCAGCAGATGAATGGATAAGAAAGCTGTGGCACATAAACACAATGGAGTATTACTCAGCCATTAAAAAGAATACATTTGAATCAGTTCTAATGAGGTGGATGAAACTGGAGCCTATTATACAGAGTGAAGTAAGCCAGAAAGAAAAACACCAATATAGTATACTAATGCATATATATGGAATTTAGAAAGATGGTAACAATAACCCTGTATATGAGACAGCAAAAGAGACACTGATGTATAGAACAGTCTTATGGACTCTGTGGGAGAGGAAGAGGGTGTGAAGATGTGGGAGAATGGCATTGAAACATGTAAAATATCATGTATGAAATGAGCTGCCAGTCCAGGTTCAATGCACGATACTGGATGCTTGGGGATAGTGCACTGGGATGACCTAGAGGGATGATATGAGGAGGGAGGAGGGAGGAGGGTTCAGGATGGTGCACACAAGTATACCTGTGGCGGATTCATTTTGATATTTGGCAAAACTAATACAATTATTTAAAGTTTAAAAATAAAATAAAATTTAAAAATAATATATACTTTCATGCTCATAAGAAGCTCTTGAAACGTTTATGTGTTTGTTTTCTTTAGAAATGCTTGCCTTTTGTGTCTGTTATTGCCTGTGATAAGCCAGGTATCATTATTAATGATGTTTCCCAGAATACAGCATATCAATTTCCCCTGAGTATTAGTAAGAGTTTTACCCACTAAAATAGACATTGGATTTGTCTTCAATGCTTTGCAAACTTCTGCCAAAACCACAGAGGTGGACTTGCAGAATTCCTTATTCATCTTTATTACTTTCCATATAGCGTTGTTCCTGAATCAGGAGCTTGTTTTATATGAAGTTAAGTACAACAGTGAGTGGAGATTCTTTCTATGAGCAGAGATTATAGAATAGGTAATGCAGGAGCTAGTTATAAATACCAGTTACAACCTTGTGGCCATTTGCAGTAATGAAAAACATAATAGTTATGAAATTACTTTCATTTTATATGAATATATTTATGTATACATTATCCATTTTTAACTTCCATCTCCAGTTTTCCTGCCTGTAGTAGCATAAAATGTGCTGCTGCTGCTGCTAAGTCACTTCAGTCGTGTCCGACTCTGTGTGACCCCATAGACGGCAGCCCATCAGGCTCCCCCGTCCCTGGGATTCTCCACGCGAGAACACTGGAGTGGTTGCCATTTCCTTCTCCAATGCATGAAAGGGAAAAGTGAAAGTGAAGTCGCTCAGTAGTGTCTGACTCTTAGCGACCCCATTGACTGCAGCCTACCAGGCTCCTCCATCCATGGGATTTTCCAGGCAAGAGTACTGGAGTGGGGTGCCATTGCCTTCTCCAATAAAATGTGCTACTGCAAGTTAATTTTTATCTCTTTGTATCTCAGTAGTCAAGTTAAAGAATTCAATGGATCCTCTGATTCAGCTATCAGAGGAAAGAGCATCACCCCTAAATGGATAAATGAACTTGGTATTCTCTTTGAGGGAGATAGGTTGCTTTGGCTGATTGAAGAAATAATTACATCATGTTATCAGGAAGCATAATTTTCCTGTTGTCCTTATTAAAAAGTAGTGTTGTTCAAGGAGGTACTGATGAATACTTAGTTAACAAGGAGGGACGTTAACTAGTTAAGGTATTATGGTAGCTTTGTACTGTTTCACCTTAACTATCTGAAAATCTATTTCCTTGAATTTGCTTCCCTTTTTTGTTCTGGGTTAGGCTTGGCCATGAAAGAGATTTGTGTAAGTTTTGGAAGGTACTTGTGGTGAAGTAGCCATATTTTTATGTTCCGTGGGTTGGTGCAGAGCTCCAGGGACTGGCAATACATAATGTTGCTGATTATCTGATTGTTCAACTTATTATTGACTCATAACTCCTCTACCTGCCATCAGATCTCTTACTCATGTTCTCCTTGTGTTGGACCAAGTATGCATGTAGCATGATGGCAAATGGCATCCACTTCTCCTGAAGGCCACCCACCACTGTGCGATGAAGGAGGTAAGAGACGGACTAGTTTTAGTGTGACTTGTGGGTTCCGTTGTCCTCATACACTTCCATACATGTCACAGTTTCTCCATGCTTATGTCCACATCCAACTTTCCTTCACAAATGTTACTTTAGTTGACTTACAGTGAATTAAACTCAACTACAAATAAAACCATTTTTATTGACTCTTCCACCAGCTCTACCTGTTGCCTGTGTTCTAATCCTTATAACTTATCTCTTACTCTACATCACTGGTGGTTCTCTTTCTCTAATTGTGCCCCGACACAAAATCTGAGAGGAGAGGATTTAAGGAAATTATTTTCATGACGATTTCAGCTTCTAGACCTAGATTTGTGATGTGAGGATCTTTAGGTGAAACTGCCATTTTATATTCTTATGGGGCAAGTTTTCAAATTTAGACAACTTTACACATACTCTGGATGGTTGACTTAAAAGTCAAAAATTCAAGATGAGAATATAGCAGTAGAAAGTTACCCTGGACACCTGCTTCCAAATGACATGGAAGGAGCTTTCTTTTAGTATTAAATCTTCTGATCCAGACCACAGATGAAACAAGCACAGGACTATCATCTCTTGTCTGGGGTCTGCAGGTGTGTATTTTGGTGGTAGTCCTGCAGCGGGGGTGGGAGGGGGTCAGGTTGTGGGGGAGGGGGTCTTCTCTCTTATCCAGCTCAGGAGTTTTTGTTCAGCTTTTCCTATCACTTCAACCACTGTGAGTTCCCAGAGAGCACAGAAGTACTTTGCTGAGTCTTCCAGCTTTAAGGCTGAGATAATGAGGCTGATGGCTTTACGTGATCTCTGAAAATGTATTGAGTAGCGGCCATACCTTGCATTCGGGCTGTAAGAATTCTGACCAATAAGGTAAATCATCTCTCCACTGGGAAGTTGTTTGTACCAGAAAATGTTATAACTGTTCCAACTTGTCTCATACTGACAGTTCATGGTGGCTGACTCCCCAACTTGACTGGATATTTCTGGTTGGTCTTGAGTAACTTTCTGGGCCACACCAGATCCTGTGGAAAAAATCAGAAAACAGAGATGAAGCAGTGAATAAAACAGTGTAGGAATTGGACTCATTTAGGTCTCCAAAAAGAAAAACCAAACTGAAATCATAAGGTGCTTGCTTTTCCCCAGTCCCCCTTTCCTCCCCAAGTCCCTGTGAAGCACCGTGCTCCTGTGTGCCGTCCTTTCACCCTGAACACGCGCACCCATGCTTGGAAGCACCCCTACCAGAGAAGGTGAAGGCCAAGAGCACCCAGAGCAGACTGGAGAGTAGCATGAGGCACGGAATCCCCTGCTCAAATGTGCTCAGTTCTGCCTCAGCTGAGAGTTCAGTGTCTTTGAGTGCCCGGCAGCACATATACATAGTAACTGGTTCCTGTGTGATTCCTTCAAACAGGAAGTGGGGTTTGTCATGTTCATAGGTAACCATGGGGGAAAAAAGTGTGATTCACCACAAACCTTTACTTTGTCTATTTTTCTTTCACAATAATTAAGTTACACTGAATCTGAAAAAAGGGCTTCCCTGATAACTTAGTTGGTAAAGAATCTGCCTGCAATGCTGGAGACCCTGCTTCAGTTTGAGCCTGAAAGAGGACTTTGCAAAAGCAGTTATTAGTAAAGATTTGAGCTGAGGGGTATTGAAGAACAAACAAGTTGACATCCATTGATGATTATTCAACAGAAAAATTTTGCCATCCCATCTAAAGTAGGATTTGTTTTTAAAATTTTTATTGGAGCATACTTGATTTATAATGTAGTGTTACAGCAAAATGAAATGTCCATGGACAGAGGAATGGATAAACATGTGGCACATATGTACAATGAAATTATTGTTGTTCTTTAGTTGCCAGTCTTCTCAGACTCTGTGACCCATTAGGCTCCTTTGTTTGTGGAATTTCTCAAGCAAAAATACTGGAGTGGGGTGCCATTTCCTTCTCCCAGGGACTATACCTGACCCAGGGATCGAACCCACGTTTCCTGCTTGACAAGCAGATTCTTTACCACAGAGCTACCAGGAAAAACCCACAATGAAAGCACTCAGCCATGAAAAAGAACAAAATAATGCCATCTGCAGCAACATGAACAGACCTAAAATAAGATGTAGTATAAGCTATGAACCCTTCTTGTAATCTACTTACTTATTAGTCATTCATTTAGCCTATGCTTACATTTATCCATCCAGAATCTAAATACTCTTTTTAAAAATTCACAGACTTTGACCTTGGAGAAAGGCAGTCTTATCCAAAATTTTTAACGAAATTTTTTCTGGGTTTTAGAGCTCTAAAATATTGTTAAAATACAAATGATAGCCCGATACCTCAGCTTTCTATGCACTCTTTTTTATGCATAGCTCTGTGAAATTTTGTCACAGGTGTAGGTTTTTGTACCACCACTAAAATCATGATACAGAATTGTTCCGTCTCTCTAAAGATAACCATTTTCATGCCCTCCCCATCCCTGCAACTGGTGATGACCCCTAGCAGATGCTGATCTTTTCATCTCTATATTTTGTCTTTATAAGAACTCTATATAAGTAAACTCATACATTATGTATACAGTCATAAAAGTATGTTAAGTGTAATCATCTACCATGTAGTCTTCTGAGACTGACTTTTTTTTCACTCAGCATTGAGATCCATTTAGGCTATTGAGTGTATCAATACTCGTTTCTTTTAATCACAAGAGACTGTCTCTAAATTATGATGAATCAACTTAGGATTTTTGACTTTAAGGTTTAGAGAAAGTTATGTATGCATTTACTAGAAACCATACTTTGATTTTTGAATTTTTATCTTTCCCCATGCTAGCAACATGCTGTATTACATCCTCTGATGGTTCTTCGTAGCAACCATGAACTGAGCTCTCAGTCAGACCCAGGAACAGGAGGGTAAACAACCGATACACTTACAACCATTCTGTACCCATACAACCATTACATTTTTCACTTTCAGTATAATACCTTTAAGGTAGGCCAGGCAAAGCTCTGACTCACAGTAGGTTAAGTATATTAAATGCATTTTCCACTTACTGACATTTTCAACTTAAAATGGCTTATTGAGACTTAACCCTATTGCAAGTTGAAATAGATCTATAAATTATATTTTATTGTATGAATGTTCAGTTCAGTCACTCAGTCATGTCTGACTCTGTGACCCCATGGGCTGCAGCAGGCCAGGCTTTCCTGTCCATCACCAACCCTTGGAACTTACTCAAACTCATGTCCATAGAGTCGGTGATGCCATGCAACCATCTCATCCTCTGTCATCCCCTTCTCCTCCCGCCTTCAATCTTTCCCAGCATCAGGGTCTTTTCCAATGAATCAGCTCTTCCCATCAGGTGGCCAAAGTATTGGAGCTTCAGTTTCAACATCAATCCTTCCAATTAATATTCAGGACTGATTTCCTTTAGGACTGACTGGTTGGATCTCCTTGCAGTCCAAGGGACTCTCAAGAGTCTTCTCAAGCACCACAGTTCAAAAGCATCAATTCTTCAGCACTCAGCTTTCTGTATAGTCCAACTCTCACATCCACACATGACCACTGGAAAAACTATCACGTTGACTAGACGGACCTTTGTGGGCAAAGGAATGTCTCTACTTTTTAGTATGCTGTCTAGGTTGGTCATAGTTTTTCTTCCAAGGAGCAAGTGTCTTTTAATTTCATGGCTGCAGTCACCATCTGCAGTGATTTTGAAGCCCAATAAAATAAAGTCTGTCATTGTTTCTACTATTTCCCCATCTATTTGCCATGAAGTGATGGGACTGGATGCCATGATCTTAGTTTTCTGAATGCTGTTTTAAGCCAACTTTTCATTCTCCTCTTTCACTTTCATCAAGAGGCTTTTTAGTTCTTCTTCGCTTTCTGCCATAAGGGTGGTGTCATCTGCATATCTGAGGTTGTTGATATTTCTCCCGGCAATCTTGATTCTAGTTTGTGCTTCATTTAGTCCGTCATTTCTCATAATGTACTCTGCATATAAGTTAAATAAGCAGGGTGACAATATACAGCCTTGATGTACTCCTTTCCCGATTTGAATCAGTCCATGTCCAGTTCCATGTCTAGTTTTGTTGCTTCTTGACCCGCATACAGGTTCCTCAGGAGGGAGGTCAGGTGGTCTGATATTCCCATCTCTTTCAGAATTTCCCACAGTTTGTTGTGATCCACACAGTCAAAGGCTTTGGCATTGTCAATAAAGCAGAAGTAGATGTTTTTATAGAACTTTCTTCCTTTTTCCATGATCCAGTGGATGTTGGCAGTTTGATCTCTGGTTCTTCTGCCTTTTCTAAATCCAGCTTGAACATCTGGAAGTTCATGGTTCACATACTGTTGAAGCCTGGCTTGGAGAATTTTGAGCATTACTTTGCTAGCATGTGAGATGAGTGAAATTGTGCAGTAGTTTGAACATTCTTTGGCATTGCTTCTCTTTAGGATTGGAATGAAAACTGACCTTTTCCAGTCCTGTGGCCAATGCTGAGTTTTCAAAATTTGCTGGCATATTGAATGCAGCACTTTCCCAGTATCATCTTTTAGGATTTGAAATAGCTCAACTGGAATTCCATCACCTCCACCAAGTTTGTTCATAGTAATGCTTCCTAAGGCCCACTTGACTTCCTATTCCAGGATGTCAGGCTCTAGTTGAGTGATTATGGTTGTCTGTGTCATGAAGATCATTTCTTATATAGTTTTTCTGTGTATTCTTCCCACCTCTTTACATCTTCTCCTTCTGTTAGATCTATACCATTTATATCCTTTATTCTGTTCATCTTTGCATGAAATGTTCCCTTGGTATCTCTAATTTTCTTGAAGAGATTTCTAGTCTCTCCCATTCTATTGTTTTCCTCTATTTCTTTGCACTGATCACTGAGGAAGGCTTTTTTATCTCTCCTTGCTATTCTTTGGAACTCTGTGGGGCCAGTAAAATGACTATCAACAAAGTTTATTCAGATTTTATGAAAAATATTGGCATTTCTCAATTTTTAGAGGATGCAAACTGCACCTTTTCCCTGTTAGCTGAAATATAATTGTTTATACCACATGAATGGCAAGTTGTCACTTTCTCAAAAATATTTTAAAAGCTCCTTGTTTTGTGAATAGCCATTCTAGTTTCAGACATTACATTATAATAGAGATGTCCCCGTAGATACAAAAATGAATTACAAAGATATATAAAGACAACACTCTTTATGATACCACAGCAATGGAAACAATTGTTTATTAATGGAAAGGCAATTAATGACAGAATGTCTCAGAGTACTATATGGGCATTGTAAAGAATGAACTGGACCTCTTCCCAGGTGGCACAGTGGTAAATAATCTGCCTGCAGTGCTGGAGACAAAAAAGACCAGGTGTGATCCCTGGGTCAGGATGATCCCATGGAGGAGGAAATGGCAACCCACTCCAGTATTCTTGCCTGAAAAATCCCTTGGACAGAGGAGCCTGGCAGGCTACAGTTCTTGAGGCCTCACACAAAAGCCTTTGGAACAGGAGAATTATTTGTACTTTCCTCACTTGTAGGTTGAGACTAACACACTGGAACCAACATTTTATTGATACAAGGAAGAACCATGACAAATTGTTAGTGCTTCTCACTTTATTTCTGTATTGCAATTAGGATTCTTAGCAGCCATATAATTCTTCTCAGCCACATCAACCAATGAAGCACCACTTCCTTGTCCTCCTTTTTAACTTTTCTTTATGCATCTTCTCCCCTTTTCCTTCCCTTCATTTTCCTCATCTCTTACTGCTCTCTGACTCTCCTTCCAGATGACACTAGATTTGCTTTTGTGACTGCTCCCCCACTGTGTCCCCCCTTCTGGCCACCAGAGAAACACTGCACAGGTGCAGCCCCGTCTGTCCCAGTGTGCCTCTCTCAGGACGCAGTAGTACACAGCGGCGTCTCTCAGGGTGACCTGGGGCAGGACCAAGGTGCTGCACTTTCTGTCAGAAGCTGTGTTCAGCGAGGCCATGCTGCTGTTTCCGGTGCTTCATAAGCCATGAATGACATACTGTGGACTCTGATTGGGATTTTGCTGATATGAATGTATATAATCATTTCTACCAATGGTATAGTTATTACAAGGCAGGTTTACATCTTCTCCTTCAGCACAATCCATGGAGCTGGGCTGGGTGGTCTTAGCATCAGTCACATTCCCTATGGGGTTAAGAAATCAAATTAGCTCCAAAGCACAAATCAGTGTAATTCTATGGATCAAAGTCACAACCCTCCCATAACCCCTACTCCACTGTTCTGTTTATGTCCTGCAAAAAATATTATTGGTGTTCATTATTGGACTGCAAGGAGATCAAGCCAGTCAATCTAAAAGAAATGAACCCTAAATATTCATTGGAAGGACTGATGCTGAAACTGAAGCTCCAGTATTTTGTTTACTTGATGACAAGATCTGACTCATTGGAAAATATCCTGATTCTGAGAAAGATTGAAGGCAAAAGGAGAAGGGGGCGGTAGAGGATGAGATGGTTAAACAGCATTACCGTCTCAGTGGACATGAATTTGAGTGTACTCCAGAAGACAGTAGAGGACAGCAGAGCCTGGCATACTGCCATCCATGTACGTAAAAAGTTGTATACAAGTTAGTGACTGAACAACAACTTCGGTCTTAGAGACCGAAGATGTGGCAAGAATCAGAGATCCATTGGCTTTGTTCCATGGGTGGTTGGCTCAATAGACACAGAGATTTCCTACAATCTGCTTACTGCTAAGGACTCGTCCCGAATCATGGCCATTATTTAACCTGTCATGTAGATATCTGTCCTCTTTAGCAAATCCACAGATAATTTCTCAGTTCCATCATTATAATGCTGAATAAAGCACAGGGAGAGGAGTAGAGAGCAAATAACTTTGTGGCTCTTTGCCCTCAAGTCATCCCTTGTAGACAGAGAACACTCACCCAAGGTCAGAAACACAGTTACTCCAGTCACCAGCCTCATACTTCAAGGACAAGCTAGGACCACGGGCTCAGAGCTCAGGCTTGTGTCTGAGACTTGGCTTAAGGAGGTTCCAGAGAACAGAGGCAACAGCTGTTAGTAAAGACTTACAATGAGTGCAGATACCACTGTGTTGTTGCCAGAACCTTCTGAGCCAATGACCAAGCATTTCCTTATCTAGGTCTTCCTCCCCTGTTTTAGTCATGTCCCCAAAAGATGGTGAAACGTTCCCAGCTCACTGTGCAATCATCTGTGAAGTTTAATGTCTGGCTCTGGCAAAGGAACACCAATCACAGTGATGTGTCTATGCACAACCATTGGTCTATCATTTGTTTCCTAAGAAACTGGCTGATGCTCCAAGAAGCTTGTGGAATGCAGTATTTAATCCCAGAAAAATGCACTGAGCTCCGTGTTGTAAGATGATGAAAATTCCCATCCACGTTTCAGAAAATCTTTGGGAGATTCAAAAGTAGGATGTGGTCTGGGAGATGGAAAGATTAACACTGAGACTAAAAGCTACACATCCTGGAACTCAGAGCTCTTGTAAGTGTTCTTGGAAGCATGCATCTATCGCCATCTAGGTAGACATTTTTCATACATCTGTTCTTAATATACTAACTGATTGATATAGATGGTGTTTACCTCATCCTCCTTGAACAGTGGTCCTTAATCCTCATGTTCCCTATGCCAATGCTTGTGGCTGCTGTGCAGCAAGGATGCTAAGGCAGAGGAATAGACAGAAAGAAAGGCAAACCAAGTGGGGTTCGGGCAGAGAAGAGTATGAATGGTAAAAAAAAAAAAAAAAAAAAAAAAAAGCTGGAGTTGGGGAAAAAGATTTTAAGGAATAGAAAGGTGAAGGGATAATCAGAGCAGGGAAATGGGAAAGCAGTGTTTAGGGTGGTACATGGAAAGGGCTTAGGCTATTGGGCTAAGAGCCCCTGAATCCTTGACCACACACATTGAACAAGGGATAATAAAGCACAAGTTGTCTAAAGAAGATGAAAGCATATCATTTTTCCTTTTCTTGGCACATCAATGGAAAACAAGTTTCCCTTCCTTTCTCCCAGAAACAGTTTTCAGATGAAGCAGCCCCTTCTTGTGACTGAATAAAAGAACTGGAGAGCTAAACCCAGACTCAAAGTCAGCAAGCAAGTATTTGAAAAGTTCCTCAGGTTTGAAGGTAAATAATCTTCTCAGGTAACTCCCTGATGGTTCAGTTGGTAAAACCCACCTGCAGTGTTGGAGACCCTGGTTTGATTCCTGGATTGGGAAGATACACTAGAGAAGGGGTAGGCTACCCACTTCTGCCCTGGAGAAGTATGCTGCCCTGGAGAATTCCATGGACTACGGTCCATGGGTTCACAAAGAGTCAGACATGACTGAGTGGCTTTCACTTTCACTTCAGGTGACTCTAGTAAAGAACTCACCTGCCAATACAGGAGACTTAAGAGACACAGTTTCAATCCCTGGATTGAGAAGATCCCCTGGAGAAGGACATGGCAACCCACTCCAATATTTGTGCCTGGAGAATCCTTTCGACAAGGGAGCCTGCTGGGCTATAGACCATGCATTCACAGAGTCAGACATGACTGAAGTAACTTACCACACAGCACACACATCTTACTTGTAATACCTCTGTACTCATCTGTATTTTCTTGGTCCTAAACACTCTATAGAAGGGTTTAACTATCTTTGACTGCTTTATTGCAGTCATATGATTCTCACTTCTTCATCTCTTTAGTTTTCATTTGTATCCAACATTCCCATATTTAAAATTTACTCAAAAGCCCATATAATTCAAATGTTTATGAGAGGCTGATACAGACTAGGCACTCAAGAATTATCTGTTTGCTGAATGAGCCAATGGATTTATTGAATTTAATGAAAATGTTATGTTGAATACTGCTTAAATTATTTAAATTAAGGGATTTGATTTAGGTTGTACCTGAATGGCCTATTGGTTCTCCAGCCTTTCTTCATTTTAAACCTGAATTTTAAAATAAGGAGCCCATAATCTGACCACAGTCAGCTCCAGATCTTGTTTTTGCTGACTGTAAAGGCTCACCACATGCTAGTAAAGTGATGCTTAAAATTCTCCAAGCCAGGCTTTAGCAATACGTGAACCATGAACTTCCAAATGTTCAAGCTGGCATTAGAAAAGGCAGAGGAACCAGAGATCAAATTGCCAACATTCGCTGGATTGTCGAAAAAGCAAGAGAGTTCCAGAAAACATCTACTTCTGCTTTATTGACAATGCCAAAGCCTTTGACTGTGTGGATCACAACAAACTGTGGGAAATTCCAAAAGAGATGGGAATACCAGACCACCTGACCTGCCTTTTAAGAAATCTATATGCAGGTCAGGAAGCAACAGTTAGAACCAGACATGGAACAACAGACTGGTTCCAAATAGGAAAAGGAGTACGTCAAGGCTGTATACTGTCACCCTGCTTATTTAACTTATATGCAGAGTACATCATGTGAAATGCTGGGCTGGATGAAGCACAAACTGGAATCAAGATTGCTGGGAGAAATATCAATAACCTCAAATATGCAGATGACACTACCCTTATGGCAGAAAGTGAAGAAGAACTAAAGAGCCTCTTGATGAAAGTGAAAGAGAAGAGTGAAAATATTGGCTTAAAGCTCAACATTCAGGAAACTAAGATCATGGCATCCAGTCCCATCACTTCATGGCAAATAGATGGGGAAACAGTGGAAGCAGTGTCAGACTTTATTTTTCTGGGCTCCAAAATCACTGCAGATGGTGACTGCAGCCATGAAATTAAAAGATGCTTACTCCTTGGAAGGAAAGTTATGACCAACCTAGGTAACATATTGAAAAGCAGAGACATTACTTTGCCAACAAAGGTCCGTCTAATCAAGGCTATGGTTTTTCCTGTGGTCATGTATGGATGTGAGTTGGACTGTGAAGAAAGCTGAGTGCCAAAGAATTGATGCTTTTGAACTGTGGTGTTGAGAAGACTCTTGAGAGTCCCTTGGACTTCAAGGTGATCCAACCAGTCCATCCTAAAGGAGATCAGTCCTGGGTGTTCATTGGAAGGACTGAAGTTGAAGCTGAAACTCCAATACTTTGGCCACCTGATGCAAAGAGCTGACTCATTTGAAAAGACCCTGATGCTGGGAGGGATTGAGGGCAGGAGGAGAAGGGGCCGACAGAGCATGAGATGGCTGGATGTCATCACTGACTCAATGGATATGGGTTTAGGTGGACTCCGGGAGTTGGTGATGGACAGGGAGGCCTGGCGTGGTGCGATTCATGGGTTTGCAAAGAGTCGGACATGACTGAGCGACTGAACTGAACTGAAAGAGTTTCTCCATCCTCGACTGCAAAGAGTATAACCAGTCTTATTTCTTTATTAACCATCTGGTGATATTCAAGTGTAGATGGTCTCTTGTGTTGTTGGAAAAGGGTATTTGCTATGACCAGTGTGTTTCTTGACAAAACTGTATTAGCCTTTGCCCTGCTTCATTTTGTACTCCAAGTTCAAACTTGCTGAGATAAGTTTGCATTGCTTCCTGAGTTTGCATTCTAATCCCCTGTGATGAAAAGAGCATCTTTTTTGGGTGTCAATTCTAGAAGGTACTGCAGATTTTAATAGAACCGTTCTTCATAGATCTCTTTAGGTTCCATTTTAACCATAGTGCCACCATCACTGAAACATCCATTCATCCTGTTCTGGGTCAAGAGATTCCTCATACCCAAATCTTCTCCAAGGAGCCCTCTAAATGGTACTCCCTGGATGACAATAAAAGTTTGAGACATTTTTCACAGTTTGGAAAGTTATGTATGTCTCATTTCCCAAAGATTACAAGCATTGGAACAATAAAACCTGTCTCATAGGGTTTTGATATTTAGATTAGATAATGAATCGGAAATGCATTCTGTAGTTCCTGACATATAGCAAGTTCAGTAAATATTAACTTTCTTTATTCTACTAAAACTTGCGTTTGCTTCAGTGTCCAGATCTGTGATCTGCTTCCCCCCCACCCAACCCCCTCACAACATCAGTTCAGGGATGGAAGCTTCTAGGACATTTACTTAATCTCTTATTTTCCTGGAGACAGTCATTATTTTTCCTTTATCCTTTTGATATCATATACAACTAGCTACATTGATACATTGATCCACTCAGGGTGCTGAGAGGACATAGATGAAAGAGGTGAGGTTTGATTTTGGTTTTCCTAAAAATAGTAAAATCAAGGTCATCTTGCATGTTTACTACCTATTGGATATAATATTTTTGATTTGGATCTCTAAGGTTTTGCCACTCTGGTTAACTATTTTCTCTTCTTCTTGATTTATGAGCTTTTAATATATTCTGTATTTGATTCCTTTTTCAGAAATGTCTTTTTCATATATTCCCTTCCATGCTGGCATTGACTTTCCACTCTCTTAGCAGTGATTTTCAACAATGACAAAAAAAAAAGCAATTTAAAAATATACTTTCATGCTCATAAGAATATCCCTTGCAAGTTTTATTTGTTTGGTTTCTTTAGAAAATTTACAAATGCTTTCCGTTGTGACTGCTGTTGCTTGTGATGATAGTCAGGTATCACTCTTAATGATATTTCCCAGAATACAATGCCATCAATTTCCCATGAGTATTAGCAAGATTTTTTTCCCACTAAAATAGACCCTTGGATTTGTCTTCAGTGCCTTGCAAACTTCTGCTAAAACCATACCAGTTGACTTGCAGAATTTCTTATTCATCTTTATGACTGTCCACATAGCAATGCTCCTGAATAAGCAGCTTGCTTTATAGGAAGTCAAGTACAATAGTGAGTGGGTTCTTGCTATGATAAAGAGCTTATGGAATGGGTAATGGATTGAGGTAGTTATAAACCCTAGTTACAATCATGTGGTCATTTGCAGTAACAAAAGCTATAGTAGTTATAAAATTATTTTAATTTTATATGAATATATTTATGTATACATTAACCATTTTTAACTTCCCTCTCCTGTTTGTCTGCCTGTCATAACATAAAATATGCCACTACAAATTAATCTTTATCTCGTTGTATCTCAGTAGTTAAGAATCAGGATTCAGTGGGAGAGTGTGATTTAGCTAGAAGAGGAAAGAATCTTAAACGGATAAATGAATTTGGTATTCTCTTTGAAGGAGACAGCTTGTTTTTGGTTGAATGAAGAATAATTGCATTATATTAACAGGAAGCATAGTTTTCCTGTGGTATTTATTAGAAAGTTGTGGTATTCAAAGAGGTACTGATGAATGCCTAGTTAACAAAGAGGGAAGTTAACCAGTTAAGCTGTTATGGTAGGTTTCTACTGTGTCAACGTAACAATCTGATAATCTATTTCCCAGGATTTGCTTCCCTCTATTGTTCTGGGTTAGGTTTGGCCATGAAAGAGAGTCATGTAAGTTTTGGAAGGTACTTATGATTAAGTAGCATGTTTCTATGTTCCTCAGGTTGGTGCAGGGCTCCAGGCACTATGGCAATACATACTGTTGCTGCTGCTCTGATAGTTCAATTTACTGTTGACTTAAAACCCCTTGACCTTCCACCAGATATCTTACTCATGTTCTCTTTGTATTAGACCAAGTATGCAAGTAGCATGATGGCAAATGACATCCACTTCTCCTGAAGTTCACCCACTACTGTGAGCCCTAAGGAGGTTAGAGACAGACAAGTTTTAGAGTGTCCTGTGGGTTCCATTGTCCTCATATATTTCCATACATGCCACAGTTTCTCCATGCTTATGTCCACATCCAACTTTCCTTCACAAATGTTATTCTAGTTGACTTACAGTGAATTCAACTCAGTACCAAATGCAAATGTAACAGTTTTTATTAACTCTTCCACCAGCTCTACCTGTTGCCTGTGTTCTAATCCTTATAACTTATCTCTTACTCTACATCACTGGTGGTTCTCCTCCATTTGTGCCCCAACACGAAGTCTGAGGGGAAAGGACTAAGGAGATGATTTTCATGACAATTTCAGCTTCTAGATCCAGATTTGTGATGTGAGCCTCTTTAGGTAAAACTGCCATTCTATATTTTTATGGGACAAGTTTTCAAATTTAGACTTTTGCACATGTTCTGTGTGGCTGATTTAAAGTCAAAAATTCAGGAGGAGAATGTATCAGTAGAAAGTTACTCTAGGCACCTGCTTCCAAATGACATAGAAGGAGCTTTTATTTAGAATTAAATCTTCTGATCCAGGCCACAGATGAAGCAACCGCAGAACTACCATTTCTTGTCTGGGGTCTGCAGGTGTGTATTTCAGCCTGGGTCCCGCAGCAGCAGGGCTCTCTCTTATTAAGCTCTGGGGGTTTTGTTCAGCTTTTCCTATTACTTCAAGCACTGTGAGTTCCCAGAGAGCGCAGAAGTACTTTGCAGAGTCTTCCAGCTCTAAGTCTGAAATCGTGAGGCTGATGGATTTACGTGAGCTCTTAAAATTTACAGAGTAGCGGCCATACCTTGCATTCTGTCTAGAAGAACCCAAACCAATAAGGTGAATTATCTCTCCACTAGGAAGTTGTTTGTACCAAAAAATGTTGTAACTGCTCTGAGTTGTCTCATATTGACAGCTCAGTGTGACTATCTCCCCAACTGGACTGGAAATGTATGGCTGGTCTTGAGTAACTATCTGGGCTACACTGGATCCTGTGGGGAAAATCAGAAAACAGAGATGGAGCAGTGAATAAAATAGTATAGGAATTAGACTAAAAAAATCCAAGCTGAAATCATAAGATATTTGCTTCTCTTTTAGAATACCTACCAGAGAAGATGAAGGCCAGGAACACCCAGGGCAGACTGGAGAGCAGCATGAGGCATGGATTCCCCTGCACAAATGTGCCTAGTTCTGCCTCAAGCTGAGAGTTCAGTGTCTGAGTGCCTGGCAGCGCATATACATAGTATCTGGTTCCTGTGTGACCCCTTCAAACAGGAAGTGGGATTTGTTGTGTTCATAGGTGACATGGTCTGTGCACAGACAGGAAAAAAAGTCTAGCTCACCACAAACCTTTCTTTATCAATTTTTTCCTCCACAGGTAATTAAAGTAGGCTGTGCCTGAAAGGGGGCTTTGCAAAAGCTATTATTTTAAAGGTTTGAACTGAATGGAACTAAAGAACAAACAAGTTGATTTTCACTTATAATTATACCACAGAATAATTTTGCCATCCCATTTAATATAGGATTTTTGTTTGTTTGTTTGTTTGTTTGTTTTACGTTTTTATTGGTGTTTGGTTACAGCAAAATGAAATGTGCTTTGACAGTGCAGTTCAGTCGCTCAGTTATGTCCGACTCTTTACGACCCCATGAACCGCAGCACGCCAGGCCTCCCTGTCCATCACCAACTCCCAGAGTCCACCCAAACCCATGTCCACTGAGTTGGTGATGCCATCCAACCATCTCATCCTCTGTTGTCCACTTCTCCTCCTGCCCTCAATCTTTCCCAGCATCAGGGTCTTTTCAAATGACAGAGGAATGAATAAAATGTGTTACTTATGTACAATTTTATTATTGTTGTTCTTTAGTCACTAAGTAGTGTCTGACTCTTTGGGATCCATGGACTGTATTCTGCTAGGCTCCTCTTTCCAGGGGATTTCCGAGGCAAGATACTGGAGTGGGATGCCATTTCCTTTTCCAGGGATCTTCCTAAGCCAGGAATCGAACCCATGTGTCCTGCTTGGCAGGTGGATTCTTTACTGCAGAGCCACTGGGGAAATCCCACAGTGAAATTGCTGAGCCATGAAAAAGAACAAAATAATGCTGTTTGTAACAATATGAGCAGAACTAAAATAAGATTTAGTATAAGCAATGAACCCTTCTTATAATCTACTTATTTATTAGTCATTCATTTAGCCTATACTTACATTTCTCCATCCAAAATCTAAATACTCTATATAAAAACTCACATACTTTCAGCGAAAGGCAGTCTTGTCCAAAATTTTTAACATATTTTTTATAGGTTTTAGGGCTCTATTTGGTTTTTTTCAATACATAAAACCATTTTGACATAAAATGATAAAATATCAGTCCTTCTAACTTCCAGAATCTATTCTCTTTTTTATGTTTGTATGAATTTATAACAAGAATAAAATAATCATTCTTTTGAAACTTGATATTGAACCTTATTTATCAGACTTTAAGGAGGATCAGGATATTCAGTCCCATTCCTTTCATGAGTAGAATTGTACTTCTTAGATCATGTGTCTTAGAATTGTCCTCATGTTATTTTTTATGTCTCACTGGCCCAAAGTGTTCAGTCTCACTAGTTAGTTGCTTGTTATTTTTTGGTTTTGTTAAGTAAAATTAAGATAAGCATGCCAGTTCTTTCTGTGCCAGAATACTATAATGCACTCCAACAAAACTTGGTATCTACAGACTCCAAGCACACACTATATGTCTACAGCACAGAAGGCGATGACTGAAATTTTGTAAACTGTTATCCGTTCATTTGAATGTAGCTGTCAACTTTCCATTTGGTTTTACCATTTTAATGGATGAATTAATATAAAAGAACCAAAGGCAAAAAAAAAAAAAAAAAACAAAGAAAAGAAAGTACAGACAAGGTCTCTAAAACAGTGCCAACTCCTTGCTTTTAAGTTGCTTGAGTGGTGTTGTTAATGACTGATGCATGGAGGAGACTGCACGATTAGTTGAGACACCTCCTCTGTCCCATTTCACCTCTGAGTGCTTACAGGCAGCTAATGCTCTGGTTTGCATTACCAAACCTACTTGTATTTAAGTAGAAGAGATCACGAATGTCCACAGCAACTGGGCAGCAGCATGGTATTGTATATGTAGGCATATATAATTATAGATATTATATATATACCACAAAATTGATATTGATAAAGTATTACTAAAATACAGATGATAATCTGATATATTAGCTTTATATGCACTCTTTTTTTATACATAGCTCTGAAATTTTATCACAAGTACAGGTTTTTGTACCATCACTAAAGTCATGATGCAGAATTGTTCCATCTCTCTAGAGCAAACCACTTTCACACTGCCTCCACCTCTGCAACTCATGATAACTCCTAGCAACTATTGATCTTTTCATCTCTATATTTTGTCCACTCTCAATATATATTGAGAATGCTGTATAAGTAAATTCATACATTATGCATGCAATTGTAATAATATGGCGTGTAAGCATGTATCATGTAGTCTTCTGAGATACTTTTTTTCACTCAGCATTGAGATCCATCTAGGCTGTTGCATGAATCAATAGTAAGTTTCTTTTAATCACTACAGACTGTCCCCAACTTGTGATGAATCAACCTAGGATTTTTCAAGGTACGGTAGTGAGAAACCTACATATGCACTCACTAGAAACCATGCTTTGCATTTTTAATTTTTATCTTTTCCCATGCTAGCAACATGCTGTATGACCTTCTCTAGTGATGCTGGGCAGCAACAGCAAGCTGAGCTCTCAGTCAGCCCTGGGATCATGAGGGTAAACAACTGATCCACTTACAGCCATTCTGTACCCATACAGCCATTCTGGTTTTCACTTTCAGTACAACACCTTTAAGATTAGGCCAGGCAAAACTCTGATGCGCAGTAGGTTAAGTATATTATATGCCTTTTCCACTTACAACATTTTCAACTTAAAGTGGTTTATTTAGACTTAACCTTATAGAAGTTGAGATAGATCTATGAATAATATTGTACTGAATGGGTGTACCACAGCATATTTATCTATTCACACAATGAAGAACGTTTGGCTGGGTTCCAGTTTTTGGCCATCACATATATAGTTTCCATGAATATTCAAGTACAAATTTTGTGTGAGCATAAGTTTTTCATTATTCTATTATAAATGCCCATAAAGGAGTGTGATTGCTGAATTGTAAGGTGAGTGAATATTTAAGTTTATGTGGAACTGCTAAGCTGTCTTCCAGAATGACTGTTCCATTACCTACCAGCAATGTATGAGTGATCCAATTTCTCTACATCATTGCCAGAAGTTGGTATCATCATTATTTTTCATTTTAGCCATTAAGAAAGATGTGGAATGATATTTCATTGTGGTTTTAATTTGCATTTCCTTGATGATTAATGATGTTGAACATCTGTTTACATGCTTATTTCCCTAACACATGGCTCTTCCACGAAATGTCTGGGTGAACCATTTTCCATTTGGACTACTTGTTTTCTTCCTGCTGAGTTTAGACAGTCATTGTATTCTAAATACCATCCTTTGATGAAAATACATTGTGAAAATATTTCCTGCCATTCTGTGGTTTGTCTTTTTTATTCTCTTAATAGTATATTTCACAGAGCAAGCATTTTTACTCTTGATGACATATTTTATTTTTTATGGATTGTGCTTTGATGTCATGACAAAAATCATTTTGTCCAACACTTGGTCATGAAGACTTTTTTTTTCAAAAAGATTTATAGTTTTAGATTTTACACTTGGATGTATGGTCCACTTTGCAATTTTCCTCAAATTTTTGTATAAGGTGTGAAATTTAGGCCAAGATTCAGTTATTTGCCTAGGAATATCCAATTGTCCCTAAATCATTTGCTCATAAGACTATCATTTCTCCATTGAATAGTCATTGCACCTTCGCCAAAAAAATCAGATTTCCCCACTTTCTCATATCCCCACTTGGGATGAACAGTAGCATTATCCTGTTAATGATTTTTTTATTATCTCTTTTTATTGAACTTTTTGTCTGTATTGGAGTATAGCCACTTAGCAATGTTGTGATAGTTTCAGGTGGACAGCAGAGGGACTCTATCCTTTTAACACTTAGCAACTATTGTTTACTTTTTTATTCTTTATATTTCTAATTTGTGTTTTCTCTTTTTTCACCATGATAATTCTACCTAGGAATATAGTTTATTAATCTTTTTAGCAAAATTAACTTTGTATCTATGATTATTTCTATTATTTTATTTATGTTTTACCAATTTGACATTTTTATTATTTTCTTATTTCAGTTTATATTAGTTATAATTTGTTCTTCTTTTTCTATCTTTTTTGCTGAAAGCTTAGATAATTGTTTTGCAGCCTTTTTCTTTAGTAGTATAGGTATTTAAAGAGGAATTCTTCCTATGTATATTAGCTGTATCTCATAACATTTATATGTATATGTTCTCACTATATTTTCTCTCACAATATTTTCTAATAGCCAAGTAATTATTTCTTTAACCTATGGGTTATTCTAAATTTCAATGCCTCAATTTCAAATATTTGGGCTTTTTTTTCTTTTAAATTTTTTTTTTTTGGCATTTCTAAAGATATCATTTTGCTATTGATTTTTTAAGTCAATTCCACTTTTGATCAAAGAATAAGTTCTATATAATTTCAATTTTCTTAAATATATTAAAACTTTTTATGCACAAACTGATGTGTGCGTGTGTCTGTGAGTATATTTCTGCACAGAAGTAGGTGGCTGAGTCCCCAGGCTGGGAAGTTGTGATGTGCAGTGAAGGCTGTTTGACACTCTTATTGAGGGAAACTGTGAGTCTTCCTTTTTTATTAACAACCAAACATATGGTTATCAAGAGTGCAGGGCCTTAACCAGGGTGCTGCTGATACCATTCCTTTAATATTCCTTGCGTGCTCAGTGGTGTCCAATTCTTTGTGACCTCATGGAATATAGCCCATCAGGCACCTCTGTCCATGGGATTCTCCAGGCAAGAATACTGGAGTGGGTTGCCATTTCTTTCTCCAGGGGATGTTCCCGACCCAGGGATGGAACCTGGGTCTCCCACATTGTAGGCAGATGCTTTACTGTCTGAGCCACCAGGGAAGTCTGTAGGAAGTAGTCAAATGCACTCTTCTCATAAGTACAGTTCAGAATGGAAATCTCTCTTTACTGGACTGTTTCCTGGATTGAGGGCTGTGTTTGAGATTAAGAGCAAAGACAAGGGTCTGTTTTTGCACGGGTGTGGTTGTGAAGAGAATGCTGCTCCCATCTCTAAATTCAAAATGTTTTAGATGAGGGAGACTAAGGAGCAACCACAAGAGAGAGAAATATATTATACTGGTCAGTTTTTAGTTAAGGCCATGTGGAAGGGATTTTCACAGAGGCTATTGCTTCCTTAACTAAAATGGAGTGTAAAGATAATCATTCCAAAGCTCCTTTATAAATGTTCCTCTCTCTCTTCCATTTCAACAGACTTTGAAATTTAGACAAGATGAACTTCCTTATCTGTTATTACAGCAAACCAGAACCAAGCACCAGATTCTGGGATAATGTTAACGATAAAGATGTTGGCTAATAAATCTCACTGACTGCATAGCATGCCACAGTGTTTCAGGAGCCCTTTAATATTTAAGGATATGGCAGGTACTGTTCATTGTCTACAAGTAGATTTACTTCTTCATCCTTACCAGAATCCCAATATTCTGTTTGTTAGCAATGTTCCTAGAGAAAAATGCGTAACTTCCCCAGACTTTCATAGCTTGGGATCAGCTTGAATTCTGTTGTAATCAATAAGATGTAAGCCTCTTGAGCAATTTATCACCCTTTCCTATTCACTAGAGTTTTCTCTTTTCCTAATAATGCCAAATGTCAACGTGTTGGTACCTTGATACTACATGCGTTTCATGTGTGCGAAGTCACTTCAGTCATGTCTGACTCTTTCTGACCCTATGTACTGTAGCCCTCCAGGTTTCTCTGTCCATGGGATTCTCCAGGCAAGAATACTGGAGTGGGTTGTCATGCGCTCCTCCAGGGGATCTTCCTGACCCAGGGATTGAGCCCGAGGCTCCTGCAGTTCCTGTATTGCAGGCGGATTCTTACCGCTGAGCCACTAGGGAAGCCCTGATACTAAAGATCAAAATCACACATTTGTACCTCAGATAGATGAAAAAGACAAATGACACATTTCTCATCTATGATCTATTAATAGAAAGTCAATGCTTACACATGGTCAGAAGTCATGCTTGTTTCACAAATGTGTTCTTACTTAAATATTTCAGTAGCAGAAAAGGAAAACTAGAATGAAAGCACCTGGAAATTTTAGTTTTAGTTTATTGTCACCTTATAACTAAGAATTAATAAGAGGTCATCATGTATCATTTTAGTTTTTATTGGAGTTTTATATTCATATAAGAAAATGTAATATAAGGGTCAGTTCACACAGCATGGTAAATTTTCACATAAGCAACACCCTTATAACCAGCACTCAGATCAAGAAACAGCGCATTATCAGCCCTTCAGAGCTCCCTTTATGATACTGACCCATTTATAACAGTATTCTGATTTCTACCAGTGTAAATTAGCTATGTCAGCTTATGCACCTTATGGGAATGACATGTTTATTGACCATTTGAATATCTTCTATTGTCAAATGCCTACTTCAGACTTTTGTCTTTTCTATCAATTTGTTTGTTTTCTTGTTGATTTGAAGGAGATATTTTGAAATCAAAATGAGCCCTTTGATAGTATGATAATATATTTTATAGCTAATCTTTGCTAATAAAATACTTTTATAATTAATAATATTAACTTTGATAACAATAATGCTGTAAATATATTCACTGCTGCTAAGTCACTTCAGTTGTGTCCGACTCTGTGCAACCCCATAGACAGCAGCCCACCAGGCTCCCCCGTCCCTGGGATTCTCCAGGCAAAAACACTGGAGTGGATTGCCATTTCCTTCTCCAAAATATATTCACTAAGGCAATGACACCCCACTCCAGTACTCTTGCCTGGAAAATCCCATGGATTGAGGAGCCTGATGGGCTGCAGTCCATGGGGTCGCTGAGGGTCGGACACGACTGAGCGACTTCACTTTCACTTTTCACTTTTCACTTTTATGCATTGGAGAAGGAAATGGCAACCCACTCCAGTGTTCTTGCCTGGAGAATCCCAGGGACCGGGGAGCCTGGTGGGCTGCTGTCTATGGGGTCGCACAGAGTCGGACACGACTGAAGTGACTTAGCAGTAGCAGTAGCAGTTACCCTTTAATAGATTTTCTTGTTATCTTTTTAACTCTTGAATACTTTTAATGGCAGTTTTAATATACATCAGTTTTTTAATGAAGGGTAGTTGGTTTACAATGTTGTGCCCATCTCTGCTATACAGAAAGTGACAAGAAAAATGAATGTATATGTGAATATAGACTAGTTTTGATACTTAGCCATGTTTGTGTCCTGTTTAAGAAATGTGTACCTAACACAAGGTAATGAACAAGTTTTGTATTTTTTCCATTAACTTCATACATTATTCTTATATTCAGATCTGTACTCTGACTGCTATTTACATATGAGCTGAAGGCCATAATACACTTTTCCATAGGAAAAATGATGGAATGTCACTTATTGAAATGAAAATCCTTAATCCTTGGTGCATAAAGGCAAATGTTTTCCAATTTTTAGTGTAATACAATTTCAGTATTAATTTTACCACAAAATTTTACTTTGTCACCCTCTCCATCTGCTTATATCATTCTCCTTTATTTCAGTTTTTCTTCTGTTTTTAGAATTTTTTTAATGTTTTATAGTTACCACATATTTATTACTTGGATGATGCAGTTTTATAAACTTTCATTCTAGTTACTAAAATGAATTATTTTCAGAGGTTTTCTACTCCTCTTTGTGCCCAGAATGCTTTCTTTTCCATGTGCTGTATTGTATGTACACTTGTTATTAGTTAGTTTGAGAATCACTTAGTATGTTGCCTGTTTTATGCAATTCTGGTGTAACAAATGAATTAGATATTCTTCTTACTTTAGATTCAGTCCCTCAGATGTGCAAACAGGCAGAATTTGCAAAATGTTAGAATCCTCAGTGTGCACTGCTAACAGTCTCTTCCTGATTCAACTTATTAATGTATTCGTTGTAGGGAAAAACAGTTAAAAGACACAGTGAGCCATGGAGCTCCAAGTTCCTAACTCGGTTATTTTTCTTGTGAGATCATCTGCTCATGGTGAATCTCTATTGGTAGAATTAGTGATAGAACTAATGACAGTTCTACTAAACAGCACTCATTAATTCTGTGATTTCTAAAGATACATTTGGTAGAAGGTTTTAAAGCAGGACACATTTGGTATAAGGATAGCACATGATTTTTTTTTTTTTTTTGGTAAAGATTATTTCTGAATGAAGATGAAAAAACGGTAATGAGAAAAGACTTTCTAAATCTGTTCACCACGTTTGGGTTGGCAAGCACTGTGTTTCCAATGGCCATGGGTTGCTGAAATACCATATGGACTTTTTACACCTTTGTTGGCTTATAGTTATGGAAGATGACATAAATGAGAATACCAGTTGATATCCAAATAACTATTTTTTGTATCCATTTTTCTAAAATTAGGAGAATTCCCTGCCTCACTGGGGAAATGAGTTAAGCACAATTTAAATCTTTAAAAATATCTGGTGTTAACCACTTTATGAGAAACGCAATGTATTGGGAATTTTAATGGAAGAAAGAATTTTGTGTTGGAATAAACTAAAGTTTCACAGGAAGACCTTAACAAAGTACTTGGGGACCTATCTCACTAACAATGATAGGAAAGAGGAGTAAAGAGAGGAAAGAAGAAAAAGAAAGAGGAAGAGTGGAAGGAAAAGAAAGGGAAATAGAAGGATAGGATCAATGAGTTTATGAATGAATAAGTATTTTCAAATATACCCATCTTCATTGTGAAATCCATGTGATGTTGACTTTCTCTTCTATTTTTAAAAAAGATATAACTCACCTTTTCAATATTTTATTGCATTCCTAGCAATGAGCGCCAAAGAATTGATGCTTTTGAACTGCGGTGTTGGAGTAGACTCTCGAGAGTTCCTTGGACTGCAAGGAGATCCAACCAGTCCATCCTAAAGGAGATCAGTCCTAGGTGTTCATTGGTAGGACTAATTCTGAAGCTGAAACTTCAATACTTTGGCCACCTGATGCAAAGAGCTGACTCATTTGAAAAGACCCTGATGCTGGGAAAGATTGAGGGCAGGAGGAGAAGGGGACAATAGAGGATGAGATGGTTGGATGCCATCACTGACTCAATGGACATGGATTTGGGTGGACTCCGGGAGTTGGTGATGGACAAGGAGGCCTGGCATGCTGCGGTTCATGGGGTCGCAAAGAGTCAGACATGACTGAGTGACTGAAATGAACTGAACTGAACTAGTAATTATTAGTAACATCAGTCATAAATATTTCTTTACTCAATAAATATTTGTTGAACACTCACTATTTGTTGGGTACTGTGCTGATTACTGAGAACTTCAATAAACAAAAGGAATGAAAAGATATGTTTCAGGAAAAGTGAAGTAAGGAAACAGAAAGTGAGCTCAAAGGCCATGAAGAGGAGGAAATGAGTGAAAAAGTGACTGGAGGGATATGCTGATTTGGAAAATGCTACAGCACCTATCATTGTACCTTCCAAGATTGAGTACAAGTATCTGTTCATTCATCTCGGACTCACAAATCAAAGCAATTTCCAAAGAATAAACACAGCAATATACCTTTAGGTATACATCCTATGCAGTAGGATAGATTTCTCAGTCTTTTTGATGATCCAAGAACATTATGTTAGTGATGCCGCTCACATCAAGGGCCAGAATGCCTCCCTATTACTTTCTCTGTCTTGTGCTCTAATTTCCTCTATATCTTTTCTCTTGGGGAAAATGTGTGGCTAATAAGGAGCTAGGGATGTTTCAGAATCCCGCTACAATCAGTAAAAGATATTTCTACTGCTATTTGGATATTTAGAGGACTAGCATGTCTCTTTACAGAATTAAGGATTATTGCTTTTCTTGAGTCACAACATATGCCTTTTGTTCTAACACTTGACATTTTGCCCTAAAATGTGTGTCACCTTCAGCTATGGGAATTGTGATTCATTCCACTGACTTTCCAGTTGACTCACTGTTTCAGGGCTTTCTTCTTACTGTTGCTTCCAGGAAGGCCAGATTGAACTACACATGCTGAGATTTTGGAGCTTGACATTGGCAGATTTAAAAATAAATATAACTGTGGGTCTGAGACATATTAAGATAAAGATAGGCAACTTTTAAAATCTCTTTGAGGCTTGGCTTTCTGAGAGGTACCATAGATCTCAGAATAACTCCCTAAATGGTAACGAGGATTAAAAGGTACATTTAGGGCTTTCTAAAAGACACTGATTTTAAAGCTAAAAAGAAATAAATTTTTGATAGATTTGACAGTGTAAGAAAGGTAGTATGTTAGAATAAAACAAACAAGTAAATATGAAAGTCAAAATATCATGTAAGATGTCAAAATAATTCTAGCAAACAGAAATAAAGCTAAGTTAATGGAAAAAATGGTCAAAAGATAGGAACAAGCATATGAACAAGGTTGATGACAGAGTGCCAATATACAGAGAAAACGTTGCTCGAAAGCACTAGGATCAGTAAGATGTCTATAGATAAAGTACATTTGGATTGTTAAAATGAAAAAGGCTGGTAATTCTCAATTTTTAGAGGATGCGAAGTACACCTTCTCACTCCCTGTTGGTTGAAGTATAATTGTTTATACCATTTGAATGGAAAGTTGTCACTTTATTAAAAAAAAAAATTAAATGCACCTTGTTTTGAAAATAGCCATTCCAGTTCAGAAATTTCATTACAATAGACATGTCCTCATATATACAAAAGTCAATCTACAAAGTTGTATAAAGACAACACTCTTAAGGATAGCACAGTAATAGAAACAAATACTTATTAAGGTAAACATAATTAATAATAGAACGTTTCAGAGTACTACACAGGTGTTATAAAGAATGAATTGGAGCACTTCCCAGGTGGCACAGTGGTAAAGAATCCTCCTACAATGCAGGAGACAAAGGAGAACAGATTTGATCCCTGGATCTGGAAGATCTGGAAAAGGAAATGGCAACCCACTCCAGTATTCTTCCCTGGAAAATCCCAAGGACAGAGGAGCCTGGCAGGCTACAGTTCTTGAGGTCTCAAAGAGTCGGACATGAAAGAAAACTTTGGAACAGGAGAATTATTTGTATTCTTCTCACTTTTAGGTTGAGACTAACACACTGGAACCAACATTTTATTGACATGAGAAAGAACCATGAAAAATTGCTAATGCTTCTCACTTTATTTCTATGTTGCAATTGGGATTCTTAGTATTCCCATAATTCCCAAAATTCTTCTCAGCCACATCAACAAATGATGCACTTCTTCCTTGTCCTTTTCTTCTTTTCTTTACCCTTCTTCTTACCTTCTCCTTCCCTTCATTTTCCTCATCTCTTACTGCTCTCTGACTCTCCTTCTAGATAACTCTAGATTTGCTCTAGTGACTGCTCCCCCACTGTGTCCCCCCTTCTTCCCACAAGAGAGATACTGCACAGGTGCAGCCCCATCTGTCCCAGTGTGCCTCTCTCAGGATGCAGTAGTACACAGCGGCGTCTCTCAGGGTGACCTGGGGCAGGACCAAGGTGCTGGACTTTCTGTCTGAAGCTATGGTCAGAGAGACCGTGCTGCTGTTCACTGTGCCTCGTAAGCCATGAATGACATACTGTGGACTCTGATTGGGATTTTGTCGATACCAATGTATATACTCATTTCTACCAATGGTAGAGTGGTTACAAGGCAGGGTTACATCCTCTCCTTCAGTATAATCCATGGAGCTGGGCTGGGTGGTCTTAGCATCAATCACAGTTCCTGGGGGGTTAAGAAATCAAATTAGTTCCAGAGCACAAATAAGCATAATTCTATGGATCAAGTGCATAACCCTCTCATAACTGCCTGGTCCTAACCCCTACTCCTGTGTTTCTATTTATGTCCTGGAAAAATATTATTGGTGTTCAATATTGGACTGCAAGAAGATCAAACCAGTTATCCGAAAGGAAATGAACCCTAAATATTCATTGGAAGGACTGATGCTGAAACTGGAGCTCCAATAATTTGTACACCTGATGAGAAGAGCTGACTCATTGAAAAATACCCTGATGCTGGGAAAATTGAAGACAAAAGGAGAAGAGGGCGTTAGAGGATGAGGTGGTTAAACAGTGTCACAATCTCAATGGACATTAATTTGAGCATATTCCAGGAGATAATAGAGGACTGAGGAGTCTGGCACACTGCTGTCCATTTGGTAATAAAAGTTGGATACAACTTAGCGACTGAAAAACAACAAAATTATTGAGACCAAAGATATGTGGCAAGAATCAGAGGTCCACAGGCTTTGTTCCATGGGTCCCTGGCTCAATAAACCCATATATTTCTTACAACCTGCTTACTGCTAAGGACTCTTCTGGAATCATAGCCAAGGTTTAATATGTCATGTAGAAGTTTGTGTCCCTAGCAAATCCATAGATCAGTTCTCAATTCCATCACTATAATGCTGAATAAAGCACAGGGAGAGGAGTAGCGAGCAAATAACTCTTTGTGGTCCTTTGCCCTCAAAGTCATCCCTTGTAGACACAGAACACTTACCCAAGGTCAGAAACACTGTTACTCCAGTCACCAGCCTCATACTTCAGGGACAAACCAGGATCGTGGGCTCAGAGTTCAGGCTTGAGTCTGAGCCTTGGCTTAAGGAGGCTCCAGAGAACAGAGGCAACAGCTGTTAGTAAAGACTTACAACCAGTGCAGATATCGCTGTGTTGTTGCTAGGACCTTCTCAGCCAATGATCAAGCAATCCCTTATCTAGGTCTTCCTCCCCTGTCTTAGTCATGTCCCCAAAATATGGTGAAACATCCCCAGCTCACAGTGAAATCATCTCTGCAGTTAAATGTCTGCCTCTGGTAAAGGAATACCAATCACAATGATGTGTCTATGAACAACCATTGGTCTTTCATTTGTTTCTTAAGAAAATGGCTGATGCTCCATGAAGCTTGCAGAGCATAATATTTAATCCCAGAAAAATGTACTGAGCTCTGTGTAGTAAGACAATTAAAATTTCCATCCATATTCCAGAAAATGTATGGAAGATTCAAAAGTAGGCAGTGATGTGCTCTGAGAGATGGAAAAATAAATAACATTGAGACTAAAAGCTACACATCCTGGAGCTTGGACCTCTTGGACCATGATTCTTGGAATCATGCATCTATCACCATCTAGGTAGACATTTTTCATGCATCTGTTCTTAATATACTAACTGACTGACATAGATAGAGTTCACCTCATCCTCTCTGAACAGTGGTCCATAATCCTCATGTTCCCTATGCCTATGCTTGTGGGTGTTGTATAGCAAGGATGCTAAGGCAGAGGAATAGACAGAAAGAAAGGCAAACTAGAGGGCGGTGGAGGTGGGTGTGAGTGGTATAAAAAGTTGGAGGAGGGGGGAAAAAAAGCGTGTAAGGAATAGAAAAGTGAAGGGATAATCAGAGCAGGGAAATGGGAAAGCAATGTTTAGGGAGGTACATGGAAAGGGCTTAGGCTATTTGGTTAAGATCCCCTGAATCCTTGACCACACACATTCAACAAGGGGGAAAAAAAGCTCAAGTTGTCTAAAGAAGATGAAAGCATGTTATTTTTCCTTTTTTTTTTTTTTTTTTTTTTTTTTGGCACATCAATGGAAAACACTCCATTTCCCTCCCTTTCTCCCAGAAACACTGTTTTCAGAGGAATCAGCCCCCTCTTGTGACTGAATAGAAGAACTGCAGAGCTAAACCCACACCAAAAGTCAGCAAGCAACTTCTTGAAAAGCTCCTCAAATTTGAAGATAAATGGGCTTCCCAAGTGGCGCGAGTGGTAAAGAACTCACCTGTCAATGCAGGAGACTTAAGAGACCCATGTTCAATCCCTGGATCAGGAAAATCCCCTAGAGAAGGGCTTAGCAACCCACTTCAGTATTCTTGCCTGGAGAATCCATTGGACAGGGGAGCCTGGTGGGCTACAGTCCATGACTCCCAGAGTTAGACACAATTGAAGCAAGTTACCACACAGCACACACATCTTACTTCTAATACCTCTGTACTCATATTTTCTTGGTCCTAAATACCCCATGCTGCTGCTGCTAAGTCGCTTCAGTCGTGTCCGACTCTGTGCAACCCCATAGACGGCAGCCCACCACACTCCCCCGTCCCTGGGATTCTCCAGGCAAGAATTCTGGAGTGAGTTGCCATTTCCTCCTCCAATGCATGAAAGTGAAAAGTGAAAGTGAAGTCGCTCAGTCGTGTCCGACTCTTCGCGACCCCATGGACTGCAGCCCACCAGGCTCCTCCTTCCATGGGATTTTCCAGGCAAGAGTACTGGAGTGGGGTGCCATTGCCTTCTCTGCCAAATTCCCTAGGTTACTGCAATTACTAAAGTAAATTTGAAATGTAATTTGAAATACCCCATAGAAGGTTTTAATTATCTTTGACTACTTTCAGCTCAGTTCAGTTCAGTTGCTTAGTCATGTCCAACTCTTTGCGACCCCATGAACCACAGCACACCAGGCCTCTGCAGTCATACGATTCTCATTTGTTGATCTCTTTTTCATTTGTCTCTAACCTTCCTATATTTAAAATTTACTTCAAAGCCCATGTAATTCAATATTTATAAGAGTTTGATACATAGTAGGCACTCAAGAATTACATGGTTTCTGAGTGAGCTGATGAATCATTATTTATGAATTTGATGAGAAATTACGTTAAACAATTTTTTAAATTACTCTGAAAACAATCTTCCAACTTTATGGGATGCATGCCAAATAAAAGACTCCGATAGTATAAACAGAGGGTTATTATTGTGAACAATGAACAATAGACTATAAACAATAAATCCAAGTCTAGCATGGAGGAAAATTATGCTGAAGACATAGGAGTAAATGTTACGGTAATCATGCTTTGTTCATTTAACAAATATTCATAAATACTCGCTGGAAGCATTGTTGTTCAGTCTATAAGTCATGTCTGACTCTTTGCGACCCCATGAACCACAGCACACCACAATTTCTTGTCCTTCTCTATCTCCAAGAGTTTGTTCCAGCCCATTTCATTGTGTGGATGCTGCCATCCAATCACCCCCTTCTCCTCCTGCCCTCAATCTTTCCCAGCATCAGGGTCTTTTCCAATGAGTCAGCTCTTTGCATCAGGTGGCCAAAGTATTGGAACTTCAGCTTCAGCATCAGTCTTTCTGATGAATATTCTGGGTTGATTTCCTTAAGGTTTGACTGGTTTGATCTCTTCACTGTCCAAGAAACTCACAAAGGTCTTCTGTAGCACCACAATTAGAAAGCCTCAATTCCTCGGCACTCAGCCTTCTTTAGGGTCCAACTTTCACATCCGTATGACTACTGGAAAACCATAGCTTCAACTCTGTGGAACTTTGTTGGCAAAGTGATGTCTCTGCTTTTTAATATGCTGTCTAGGTTTGTCATAGCTTTCCTTGCAAGGAGCAAGTGTCTTTTAATATCATGGATGCAGTCTTCTTCTGCAGTGATTTTGGAGCCCAGGAAAATAAAATTTATCACTGCTTCTACTTTCCCCCCATCTATTTGCATTAAGTGTTGGGACCCCAGATGCCATGATCTTAGTTTTTTGAATGTTGAGTTTGTCACTGTCCTCCTTCACCTTCATCAAGAGGCTCTTTAGTTACTCTTCTCTTTCTGCCATTAGAGTGGTATCATCTGCATATATGAGGTTGTTGGTATTTCTCCCGGCAATCTTGATTCCAGCTTGTGCTTCATCCAACCCAGCATTTCACATGATGTACTCTGCATATTATTTAAATAAGCAGGGTGACAGTATACAGTCTTGATGTATTCCTTTCCCAGTTTTGAATCAGTTTGTTGTTCCATGTCTGGTTCTAACTGTTGCTTCTTGACCTGCATACAGGTTTCTCAGGAGGCAGGTAAGGTGGTCTGGTATTCCTATCTATTTAATAATTTTCTGATTTTTTTTGATCCACACAGTCAAAGGCTTTAGCATAGTCAACGAAGCAGAAGTAGATGTTTTTTCTGGAATTCCCTTGCTTTTTCTATGATCCAGTGAATGGTCTAGTGGTTTTCCCTACTTTCTTCAGCTTAAGCCTGAATTTTGCAATAATGAGCTCATGATCTGAGCCACAGTCAGCTCCAGATCTTGTTTTTGCTGACTGTGTAGAGTTTCTCCAACTTTGACTGCAAAGAATATAATCAATTTGATTTCTGTATTAACTCTCTGGTGATATCCATGTGTAGGGTGGGCTCTTGTGTTGTTGGAAGAGGGTGTTTTCTATGACCAGTGTGTTTTCTTGGCAAAACTCTATTAGCCCTTTCCTGCTTCATTTTGTACTCCAAGGCCAAACTTGCCTGTTACTCCAGGTATCGCTTGACTTCCTATGTTTGCATTCCAATCCCTTATGATGAAAAGGACATCTTTTTTTTTTTTTTGGTGGTATTTCTAGAAGGTCTTGTAGATCTTCATAGAACTGTTCTTCATAGATCCCTTTAGGTTCCAGTTTAAACCTATCATTTCACCATCACTGAGACATCCAGTCACCCTGTTCTGGGTCAAGTGCTTCCTCATACCCAAATCTTCTCCAAGGAGCCCTCTAAATGGTACATTCAGGATGACAACAAAAGTTTAAGATGCTTTTCACAGTTAGGAAAGTTATGTCTCATTTCTCAAAGATTAAAAAAAATTGGAACAGTAAAATCTATCTCAAAGGGTTTTGATATTTAAATTAGATAATGAATCAGAAATACATCCTACAGTGCCTGACATATAGTAAGCTCAATAAATACCAACTTTCTATATTCTACTAAAACCTCCTTTCCATTAATGTCCACGCCTGTGACCTGATTTTTCAGCTCCACATCAGTTCAGTAATGGGCGTTTCTAGGAAATTTATTTAATCACTTTTTTCCTGGAGATAGTCATTATCTTTCCTTATTCTTTTGGTGTGATAGCCAGCTAACTACATTGATACACTCAGGGTGCTGAAAAGACACAGAGGGAACAGGTGAGGTTTGACTGATTTCCGTAAAAATAGTGAAATCAAGGACACCTTGCATGTTTATTAGCTATTGGATATAATATTTCTGAATTGGATCTCCAAGATTTTGCCATCTTATTAATGACTATTAATAAGTCATTCTTATTAATGACTAAGAAGTAACTATTTTCACTTCTCTTTGATTTATAAGCTTTTAATATATTCTGCATTTGATTCCTTTTTCAGTAATGTGTATTGCATATCTAGCCTTCCAGACTGACACTGGCTTTCCACTCTCTTAGCAATGCTTTTTGATTAAAAAGACAACTTAAAAATATGCTCATTAGAAGCTTCCTTGAAAGTTTTATTTGTTTGCTTTCTTTAAAAACTTTACAAATGCTTTCCTTTTTGCACTGCTATTGCTTGTGATGAGAAGACAAGTATCATTCTTAATGATGTTTTCCAGAATACAACATATCAATTTCCCCTGCCTATTAACAGGATTTTTTTTTGTGACTCGTCCACAAGATTTAATCTAAGAAAATAACATGGAATTATTTAAAGTGAGGAAACAACATGCATAGAACTATTTTATATTTAATTTAGGAAGCAAAAAGCACAGATTTACAATTTTTCAGCTAGAAGTCGTGTTGTGAATGGAGAAAAAAAGAATTTAGTATATGCCAACAAAGGAGCCTGGCAGGCTACAGTCCATGGGGTGGCAAAGAGTCAGACACGACTCAGCACAGCACAGCACAGCACAGCAGTTAAGGTGATCAAAATATCTGCTTAGGAGATCTGTTTTAATTTTTTTGTTTGTTTGTTTGTTTGTTTAATTTAATTTAATTTTAAAATTTACATAATTGTATTAGTTTTGCCAAATATCAAAATGAATCCGCCACAGGTATACATGTGTTCCCCATCCTGAACCCTCCTCCCTCCTCCCTCCCCATACCATCCCTCTGGGTCGTCCCAGTGCACTAGCCCCAAGCATCCAGTATCGTGCATCCTTAACACGATTTTTTTACTTACACTAAAATAGACCCTTGAATTTGTCTTCAACACCTTGAAAAATTCTGCCAAAACCACAGTGGTCAACTAACAGAATTCCTTATTCATCTTTATGACCTTTCACATAGCGTTGCTCCTAAATAAGGAGCTTGTTTTATAGGAAATCAAGTACACCAGTGAGTAGAGGTTCTTGCTATGCTACGAGGTTATGGAATGGGTAATGGATGAGGTAGTTATAAATACCAGTTACAATCTTGTGATCATTTGCAGTAACACAACCTAGAATATTTCTGAAATTATTTTCATTGTATATGAATATACTAATGTATACATTAGCCATTTTTAGCTTCCCTCTCCTCTTTGCTTGCCTCTGGTAACAGAAAATGTGCTGCTACAAGTTAATCTTATATCTCATTGTATCTCTGTAATAAAAATACAGGGTCAAATGGAGAGTGTGATTCAGCTAGAATAGGAAAGAATGTCACCCTTAAATAGATAAATGAACTTGGTATTCTCTTTGAAGGAGAGAGCTTGTTTTGGCTGAAGAAAGAATAATTGCATCATATTAACAGGAAGCTTAGTTTTCCTGTGGTCCTTATTCAAAGTTGTGGTTTTCAAAGAGGTAATGATGAATGCTTAGTTAACAAGGAGAGAAGTTAACTAGTTAAGCTATTATGGTGGATTTGTACTGTCTCAACTTAATCTATTTCCCAGAATTTGCTTCTCTGTATTGTTCTGGGTTATGGTTGGCCATGAAAGAGATTTGTGTAAGATTTCATTGACCTAGAGCCAGACATCCTGGAATGTGAAGTCAAGTGGGCCTTAGAAAGCAACACTACGAACAAAGCTAGTGGAGGTGATGGAATTCCAGTTGAGCTATTCCAAATCCTGAAAGATGATGTTGTGAAAGTGCTGCACTCAATATGCCAACAAATTTGGAAAACTCAGCAGTGGCCACAGGACTGGAAAAGGTCAGTTTTCATTCCAATCCCAAAGAAAGGCAATGCCAAAGAATGCTCAAACTACCACACAATTGCACTCATCTCACACGCTAGTAGAGTAATGCTCAAAATTCTCCAAGCCAGGCTTCAGCAATATGTGAACCGTGAATTTCCTGATGTTCAAGCTGGTTTTAGAAAAGGCAGAGGAACCAAAGATCAAATTGTCAACATCAGCCGGATCATGGAAAAAGCAAGAGAGTTCCAGAAAAACATCTATTTCTGCTTTCTTGACTATGCCAAAGCCTTTGACTGTGTGGATCACAATAAACTGTGGAAAATTCTGAAAGAGATGGGAATACCAGACCACCTGACCTGCCTCTTGAGAAATTTGTATGCAGGTCAGGAAGCAACAGTTAGAACTGGACATGAAACAACAGACTAGTTCCAAGTAGGAAAAGGAGTTCGGCAAGGCTGTATATTGTCAACCTGCTTATTTAACTTCTATGCAGAGTACATCATGAGAAACGCTGGACTGGAAGAAACACAAGCTGGAATCAAGATTGCCGGGAGAAATATCAATAACCTCAGATATGCAAATGACACCACCCTTATGGCAGAAAGTGAAGAGGAACTAAAAAGCCTCTTGATGAAAATGAAAGTGGAGAGTGAAAAAGTTGGCTTAAAGCTCAACATTCAGAAAATGAAGATCATGGCATCCGGTCCCATCACTTCATGGGAAATAGATGGGGAAACAGTGGAAACAGTGTCAGACTTTATTTTTGGGGGCTCCAAAATCACTGCAGATGGTGACTGCAGCCATGAAATTAAAAGACGTTTACTCCTTGGAAGGAAAGTTATGACCAACCTAGATAGCATATTCAAAAGCAGAGACATTACTTTGCCAACAAAGGTCCGTCTAGTCAAGGCTATGGTTTTTCCTGTGGTCGTGTATGGATGTGAGAGTTGGACTGTGAAGAAGGCAGAGTGCCGAAGAATTGATGCTTTTGAACTGTGGTGTTGGAGAAGACTCTTGAGAGTCCCTTGGACTGCAAGGAGATCCAACCAGTCCATTCTGAAGGAGATCAGCCCTGGGATTTCTTTGGAAGGACTGATGCTAAAGCTGAAACTCCAGTACTTTGGCCACCTCATGCGAAGAATTGACTCATTGGAAAAGACTCTGATGCTTGGGGGGATTGGGGGCAAGAGGAGAAGGGGATGGCAGAGGATGAGATGGCTGGATGGCATCACTGACTCGATGGACGTGAGTCTGAGTGAACCCCAGGAGTTGGTGATGGAGAGTGAGGCCTGGTGTGCTGCGATTCATGGGGTTGCAAAGAGTCGGACACGACTGAGTGACTGATCTGATCTGATCTGATCTGTGATGAAATAGTCATGTTTCTAGGTTCTGCAGGTTGGTTCAGGGCTCCAGAGACTATGGCAACTCATAATGTTGCTGCTGGTCTGATAGTTCAACTTATTGTTGACTCACAACTCCTCGCCCTCCCACCAGATTTCTTACTCATTTTCTCTTTGTCTTTGACCAAGTATGCTTGTAGCATGACGACAAACTTCTGAAGTTCACCCATTCCTGTGAGCCTGAAGGAGGTAAGAGAAAGACGAGTGTTGGTGTGTCTTGTGGGGTCCATTGTCCTCATGTACATGTCACAGTTTGTCCAGGCTTTTTCCAGTTTGTCCACAGTTGGTCCAGTTGCCACTTCCAACTTCCCTTCATAAATGTTACTTTAGTTGACTTACAGTGATCTCAAGCTCAAACCAAATAGAAATATAATAGCTTTTATAGACTCTTCCTCCAGCTCTAGCCCTGCCTGTGAATAATCCTTATAACTCATCTCTTACTCTACATCACTGGTGGGTCTCCTCTGGATATGCCCTGACACAATGTCTAAGAGGAAAGGACTGTATGATAACTCGCTTCAGTTGTGTCTGACTCTTTGCAACCCCATGGACTGTCGCCCACCAACTTCCTCTGTCCAAGGGATTCTCCAGGCAAGAATATTGGAGTGGGTGGCCGTGCCCTCCCCCAGGAGATCTTCCCAAACCAGGGATCAAATCTGTGTCTCTAATGTCTCCTGCATTGGCAAGCAAGTTCTTTACCCCTAGTGCCCAGGAAGGCCTAAAAGGAAAGGACTAAGGAAATGATTTTCATGATGATTTCAGATTCTAGACCCAGATTTGTGATGTGAGGATCTTTAGGTGAAACTACCACTTTATGTTATTGTGGAGCAAGTCTTCAAATTTAGACAACTTTACACATATTTTGTGTGATTGATTTAAAGTCAAAAATTCAAGAGGAGAATGTTATCAGTAGAGAGTTACTCTGTACACCTGTTTCCATATGTCATGGAAGGAAATTTTATTTAGAATTAAATCCTCCGATGCAGACCACAGATGAAGCAAGATCAAGACTACCATTTCTTGTCTAGGATCTACACTTGTGTATCTCAGCTGTGGTCCTGCAGCAGAGAGGCTCTCTCTTATTAAGCTCTGGGGGTTTTGTTCAGCGTCTCCTATTACCTTGAGCACTGTGAGTTCAAAGAGAGCACAGAAGTACTTTGCAGAATCTTCCAATTGTAAGATTGAAATGGTGAGGCTGGAGGATTTAAGTGGTCTCTGAAAATTTATAGAGTAGTGTCCATCCCTTGTAAGGAAAATCATCTCTCCACTGGGAGGTTGCTTATACCAAAAAATGTTGTAATTACTCCAACTTGTTTCACACTGACAGTCCATGGTGACTGCCTCTGCAATCTGAGTGAATATGTCTGGTTGATCTTGAATAACTTTCTGGGCTACACCAGATCCTGTGGGAAAAATAAAAAAACAGAGATGAAGCAGTGTATAAAATAGTGTAGGAATTAGCCTCATTTCAGATCACAGCCCCAAAAAACAAACTGAAATCCTAAGACTCTTTTCTCCAGTCTTCCTTTCCTCCCCAGGTCCCTGTGAAGCTCCACATGCCTGTGTGCAGTCCTTTCACCCTGAACATGCGCACCCGTGCTTGGAAGCATCCCTACCAGAGAAGGTGGAGACCAGGAACACCCAGAGCAGATTGGAGAGTGGCATGAGGCATGGATTCCCCTACACAAATGGGCCCAGTTTTGCCTCAAGGTGAGAGTTCAGTGTTTTTGTGCGCCTGGCAGCACATATGCATAATACCTCAGTTCTTGTGTGACTCCTTCAAACAGGAAGTGGTGTTTGTCATATTCATACATCATGTGGTCTATGTACAGATGAGAAAAAAAGGTCTGGCTCACCACAAAATTTTACTTTTTCTATTTCTCTTTCACTGGCAATTAAGTTAGGCTGATCCTGAAAGGGGGAGTGGGGTGCTGAAAAAGCAGGTAGTAATAAAGGTTTGAGCTGAGGGAATTGAGGAACAAACTAGGTGTCATTCACTGATACATATTCAGGACAATTATTTTGCCATCCCATTTATTTTTTTAATTTTATTTTATTTAACTTTACAATATTGTATTGGTTTTGCCATCCCATTTAAAACACCATTTGCTTTCTGTTTTTAAACTTTTTATTAGAGTATAGGCAAAATATTTGTCTGAGGAGGCCTTACAAATAGCTGAGAAAAGAATAGAAGAGAAAGGCAAAGAAGAAAAGACGCAATATACCCATTTGAATTCAGAGTTCCAAAGAATAGCAAAAAGAGATACGAAAGCCCTCCTCAGTGATCAATGCAAAGAAATAGAGGAAAACAACAGAATGGGAAAGACTAGAGATCTCTTCAACAAAATTAGAGATACCAAGGGAACATTTCATGCAAAGATGGGCACAATAAAGGACAGAAATGGTATAGACCTAACAGAAGCAGAAGAGGTAGAAAGAATACATAGAGGAACTATACAGAAAAGATCTTCATGATGCAGAAAGCCATCATGGTGTGATCACTCACCTAGAGCCAGACATCCTGGAATGCAAAGTCAAGTGGGCCTTAGGAAGCATCACTATGAACAAAGCCAGTGGAGGTGATGGAATTCCAGTTGAGCTGTTTCAAATCCTAAAAGATGATGCTGGGAAATTGCTGCACTCAATATTCCAGCAAAGTTGGAAAACTCAGCAGTGGCCACAGGACTGGAAAAGTTCAGTTTTCATTCCAATCCCAAAGAAAGGCAATGCTGAAGAATGTTCAAACTATTGCACAATTGCACTCATCTCACATGCTAGCAAAGTAATGCTCTGAATTCTCCAATCCAGGTTTCAACAATATGTGAACCATGAATTTTCAGATGTCCAAACTGGATTTAGAAAAGGCAGAGGAACCAGAGATCAAATTGCCAACATCTGCTGGATCATGGAAAAAGCAAGAGAGTTCCAGAAAAACATCTATGTCTGCTTTCTTGACTATGCCAAAGCCTTTGACTGTGTGGATCACAATAGACTGTGGGAAATTCTGAAAGAGATGGGAATGCCAGACCACCTGACCTTCCTCCTGAGAAATCTGTATGCAGGTCAAGAAGCAACAGTTAGAACTGGACATGGACTGGTTCAAATCGGGAAATGAGTACATCAAGGCTGTCTATTGTCACCCTGCTTATTTAACTTATATGCAGAGTACATCATGTGAAATGCCAGGCTGGATGAAGCCGCAGGATCAGTAATGAAGCTGGCAAAGTGCTCCTCTCCATTTATTCTGATCAAGTATCCTCAACAGAGGAAAGTTCTGCAGCGTAGGTCTGTGGAACATTCTGCTTCAGGTAATTAGAGATGAGACCACATACATGTACTAGAAATACACCATTTCTGCCCTTGAATCAACTTCCTGTGGTTCAAAATGAGGAATCAAACACTGCTTTCTTGAAACTAGCTTCACAAACATTTTAGATATCTCTTATGAGCTCACAATGCAAAGAAAGCTGACAACCTTTCAGAATTGGGTTGCCTTGGGATGGACTGCTGTTATTCAACTTGAGAGAGATGGGGATTGCAAATGTGGCAGGAAACACACTTTGATTAGGAATCTTTTACATAAAATTTCAATAAAATTTATAAACTTTCAAATTACCAATTTATAAATGTGTGCAAATGTTATGTGTTAAATTATCTTTCTGCACACTATTCTAATAGAAAAGATATGCAATAGAGATATTATTTCCAACTTACAAACAAGAAAACTAAAGCTGAAAGAGATCGAGTAACTAACTAAGCTCACACATACGGTAGGTAGCATAGTAAGAATCACAATATATATCTACTTGGCTAAGTAGTCTATTCCCTGGGATTTCCCAGTGTCTCAGATGGTAAAAAGAGTCTCCCTGTAATGCAGGAGACCCAGGTTCAATCCCTGGCGCGGGGAGCTGCCTGTGAGAACGGGGTCCTTTGTCCGAAGGACACAGCTCTCGGAGCTGCCTCAGTCCTTGAGGGTTTGCTTGCAAACACAGCTCTCTGTCCCGCCACCCCAGAGATTAGGCGCTTATTCACTGCAGGCACCTGGAATTCTGTGCAAACTTCTCACGCACAGAGAAATGTTATCTGGTGTAAGAAATAATAACAGGGTGCCATTCCCATGCTCTCAAGATTTCTTGTGACTGTTTGTAAGATGTATAGGTCAACAAAGAAAATGTTAACTATCTTGTCTTTCTCACGCTCTTCTGTATAAATATGAGATGCTGAATAAAGTTGATGTCAGACTGCGTCCCTTCGTGGAGACGTGTCTGAACCTCTCGACCCCATCTTTGCTGTAGTTTGCTTTAGTTTTCTTTCTCAGCCGCGCCATGCACGTTCTCAGGACCTGATCGACTTTGCCGGCTGGCACCGGCAGGTGACGCCCGAACAGGGACCTGGGAATCGGAGTGCAACGATGGCCGCTGCCCGCCAAGATTAAGGTAAGTGACAAGGAATTCCTAATTAATTAAAGTAAAGGGCAGGGAGTGTTATTGTCGAGAGTAATAAATCATGGGACAAGGCAATAGCCGCCAGTTATTTGTACATATGTTGAAAACTATGTTAAAAGGTAGGGGAATTCATGTAAATAAGTTACAGCTAGAGAAATTTTTACTTTTTATAGAGGAGGTTTGTCCCTGGTTTCCAGAGGAAGGAACAGTTAGTCTGGAAACTTGGAAGAAAGTAGGAAAACAATTGCAGACATATTACTCCTTACATGGTCCCAATCGTGTCCCTGTGGATGCTTTTTCTTTGTGGACTCTCATAAGAGGCTGTCTGGATCCTGAACATGAGGGGCATAAGATTCAAACGGCCCTCGGGAATTCCACAGAACCCGAAGTTGCAGAGCCTTCCACCCCTCCATCTGAGCTGCTTTATGCTGTGCCTGAGGGAACAGCTTGTAAGGCTGGAGGGAGTGATGATGTGTTAAGCTCTGATGAACAGGAAGAGTTAAATGAACAAGCAGCTCAGTACCATAGAGAGGATATGCCTTGGGAGATGATGGTTAGCATGCAACCCCCCACAGGAAAAGGGGAATTAAAGCATTCAGGGCTTTCCAAAGAACAGCTGGAGAATTTAATTCAGAAAATTGTTATAGCAGTAAAGAAGGATGCACAGGGAGAATCCCACTCCAGTCGGCCTGTGCCTCCAGCATGTCCTCCCTCGGTTCTTGCTGGACTCAATCCACCTCCGCCTTTCGTAGAACCACGAGAGCTTATATCTATCCCTGCTTCTTTGCCTGATGAAAACATAAAAATTAGAAGTGAGATATTATTATCTCCTCTTCAACAAGCGATTAAGCGAGCTAATGATGAAGGAGAACATATTCCCGGGTTTTCAGGAATCTATCCAGTATTTGAAAATGCTCAACAGCAGAGGTATTATGAACCGCTGCCCTTTAAGCAACTAAAAGAGTTAAAAATAGCTTGTGCACAATACAGCCCAACTGCACCGTTTACTCAGGCTATTATAGAGGCTTTAGGAAATCAAAATCTGCCACCTAATGATTGGAAACAGGTTGCTCGGGCTTGTCTCTCTGGAGGAGATTATTTACTATGGAAATCTGAGTTTGCTGAGCAGTGTGGGATCACAGCTGATATCAATCAGCGACAGGGACTGAACACCACTTATGAAATGATGGTGGGAGAGGGAGATTATCGAGACACTAATAGTCAACTTAATTATTTGCCTGGAGCCTACCCTCGGATTAGTGCTGTGGCTTTACGAGCATGGAAAAAGCTTCCAAATTCTGATAAAAAGACTGAAGATTTATCTAAAATTCACCAGGGGCCAGATGAACCATATCAGGATTTTGTTGCCCGCCTGCTTGAGGCAATTGGTAAAATGATAGGGGATGAGCAAACAGGGATGGTGTTGGCTAAACAGCTTGCTTATGAGAATGCCAATTCGGCTTGTCAAGCTGCCCTGAGACCTTACAGAAAAAACGGAGGCTTATCCGATTATGTATGGATTTGTGCCGATATCGGCCCTTCGTACGTTCAAGGCATAACTTTGGCCACGGCATTACAGGGAAAGACAGTCAAAGAAGTACTGTATCAGCAACAAAAGCAGGATAAAACTAGTGGTTGGCTTCGAGTCCCTGGCTCTGGCTGTTTTTCTTGTGGCCAAATGGGCCATCAGGCCACCCACTGCCCGCAGAAGCAGGCCCGGAGACCTGCTCAAACCCCTAACCTTTGTCCTAGGTGTAAGAAAGGCAAACACTGGGCGAAGGATTGCTGTTCTAAAACTGACTTACAGGGAAAGCCACTTCCTCCAGTCTCGGGAAACTGGATGAGGGGCCAGCCCCAGGCCCCAAAACAATGTTATGGGGTGATGCAAAATCTGACCAAATTGGAGACGCTTCAGGGCCAAAACGCAGAACTGTTACCGAGTTGTTCAGAGCAACTGCAGGGAGTGCAGGATTGGACCTCAGTTCCTCCACCTACACAGTATTAACTCCAGAAATGGGCATGCAGGCTTTACCAACTGGAATTTTTGGCCCTCTTCCAAAGAACACTATAGGCCTCCTATTGGAGAGAAGCAGGACTACAATGAAAGGTTTATTAGTAGCCCCTGGAGTCATAGACTCTGATTATATGGGTGAAATAAAAATTATGGCCCATTCACCACAGGGCATAACAGTAATACAATCTGGTCAAAGTGTTGCTCAATTAATTCTACTTCCTACAATTCCAGTTGGAAAAGCCATTAAGCAAGAATGAGGATCCCGAGGTTTCAGGTCTTCAGACGCTTATTGGATTCAGGCCATTAAAAAACAGCACCCTGAGCTTCTACTGTATATTCAAGAAAAGCCTTTTAAAGGTATTTTGGATACTGGTGCAGATGTTTCTGTCATATCTCAAAAACATTGGCCTGATGAATGGCCTAAGCTGGTTGTAATTTCTACTTTGCAAGGCATTGGGCAATCACACAACCCAGAACAGAGTTCAACCTTTTTAAAATGGAGGGACGAAGAAGGACATGAAGGACATTTTCAACCTTACGTTTTCCCAGGACTGCCGGTTAATCTATGGGGGAGAGATGTTATGATGAATATGGGGGTATATCTTTATAGTCCAGATAAAAAGATTAGTAATCAATTGTTAGACCAAGGCCTTTTACCCCATCAGGGGTTAGGGATAAATTCACAAGGGCTTTTACAACCCTTGATCCCTAAAGTTAAGAATGATAGAAAAGGTATAGGATGTTTTAAGAGGGGTCATTGATCGTCCTGCAATCCATGCTGATCCGATAAAATGGAAGTCTAATGATCCAGTATGGGTTGATCAGTGGCCCCTATCAGCAGAAAAAATCATGGCCGCCAATCAGCTTGTGCACGAACAGCTTGCTCTTGGCCATATTACCCCCTCAAATTCACCTTGGAATTCGCCTATTTTTGTCATTAAAAAGAAAACAGGTAAATGGAGGCTATTGCAAGATTTACAAAAGGTTAATGAAACAATGGAATTGATGGGCCCCCTTCAGACGGGGTTGCCTACCCCCATGGCCATTCCAAAAAATACTTACAAGATTATTATTGACTTAAAAGATTGCTTTCATACTATTCCCCTTGCCACTAGTGACTGTCAAAGATTTGCTTTTAGTGTCCCTTCTACAAATTATAAAGAACCTATGAAAAGATATCAGTGGCAAGTTTTACCTCAGGGAATGGCTGACAGTCCTACTCTCTGTCAGAAATTTGTTGCTCAAGCTTTAAAAACCACTAGGTCCTTATACTCCCAAGTATATATTATTCATTATATGGATGACATTCTTTTGGCTTATCAAGATGAGGAGTTTCTATTAACAGCATTTGCTTATATGCAAAATGCATTACAGGATTATGGCATGATTATCACAACAGAAAAGGTGCAGCGCTTCCCCCCCCCATTCTTATTTGGGGTTTTTTTCTGGAAAATGAATGGTTTCGAGCTCAGAAGATAGAGATTCGTAAAGATAACCTGGCTACTTTGAATGATTTCCAAAAACTGTTAGGAGATATTAATTGGATAAGACCTTACTTGAAGCTAACTACAGGGGAAATGAAGCCTCTTTTTGATATTCTGAAGGGTGACCCTGATCCAGCTTCCCCCCGAACTCTGACTCTGGAGGGAAGGCAAGCCTTAGATAAAGTTGAACAGGCCCTGTCTAAACAACAAGCTACTTATTGTGACTATACTCAAGAATGGGGTTTATATATTCTTCCTACTAAACATGCTCCTACAGCAGTCTTTTTTGTTGTTGTTGTTCTTCAATTTTATTTTATTTTTAAACTTTCCATAATTGTATTAGTTTTGCCAAATACCAAAATGAATCCGCCACAGGTATACATGTGTTCCCCATCCTGAACCCTCCTCCCTCCTCCCTCCCCATTCCATCCCTCTGGGTCGTCCCAGTGCACCAGCCCCAAGCATCCAGTATCGTGCATCGAACCTGGACTGGCAACTCGTTTCATACATGATATTTTACATGTTTCAATGCCATTCTCCCAAATCTTCCCACCCTCTCCCTCTCTCACAGAGTCCATAAGACTGTTCTATACATCAGTGTCTCTTTTGCTGTCTCATACACAGGGTTATTCTTACCATCTTTCTAAATTCCATATATATGCATTAGTATACTATATTGGTGTTTTTCTTTCTGGCTTACTTCACTCTGTATAATAGGCTCCAGTTTCATCCACCTCATTAGAACGATTCAAATGTATTCTTTTTAATGGCTGAGTAATACTCCATTGTGTATATGTACCACAGCTTTCTTATCCATTCATCTGCTGATGGACATCTAGGTTGCTTCCATGTCCTGGCTATTATAAACAGTGCTGTGATGAACATTGGGGTACACGTGTCTCTTTCCCTTCTGGTTTCCTCAGTGTGTATGCCCAGCCATGGGATTGCTGGATCATAAAGCAGCTCTATTTCCAGTTTTTTAAGGAATCTCCACACTGTTCTCCATAGTGGCTGTACTAGTTTGCATTCCCACCAACAGTGTAAGAGGGTTCCCTTTTCTCCACACCCTCTCCAGCATTTATTACTTGTAGACTTTTGGATCGCAGCCATTCTGACTGGTGTGAAATGGTACCTCATAGTGGTTTTGATTTGCATTTCTCTGATAATGAGTGATGTTGAGCATCTTTTCATGTGTTTGTTAGCCATCTGTATGTCTTCTTTGGAGAAATGTCTATTTAGTTCTTTGGCCCATTTTTTGATTGGGTCATTTATTTTTCTGGAGTTGAGCTGTAGGAGTTGCTTGTATATTTTTGAGATTAGTTGTTTGTCAGTTGCTTCATTTGCTATTATTTTCTCCCATTCTGAAGGCTGTCTTTTCACCTTGCTAATAGTTTCCTTTGATGTGCAGAAGCTTTTAGGGTTAATTAGGTCCCATTTGTTTATTTTTGCTTTTATTTCCAATATTCTGGGAGGTGGGTCATAGAGGATCCTGCTGTGATGTATGTCAGAGAGTGTTTTGCCTATGTTCTCCTCTAGGAGTTTTATAGTTTCTGGTCTTACGTTTAGATCTTTAATCCATTTTGAGTTTATTTTTGTGTATGGTGTTAGAAAGTGTTCTAGTTTCATTCTTTTATAAGTGGTTGACCAGATTTCCCAGCACCACTTGTTAAAGAGATTGTCTTTAATCCATTGTATATTCTTGCCTCCTTTGTCAAAGATAAGGTGTCCATATGTACATGGATTTATCTCTGGGCTTTCTATTTTGTTCCATTGATCTCTATTTCTGTCTTTGTGCCAGTACCATACTGTCTTGATGACTGTGGCTTTGTAGTAGAGCCTGAAGTCAGACAGGTTGATTCCTCCAGTTCCATTCTTCTTTCTCAAGATCACTTTGGCTATTCGAGGTTTTTTGTACTTCCATACAAATTGTGAAATTATTTGTTCTAGCTCTGTGAAGAATGCTGTTGGTAGCTTGATAGGGATTGCATTGAATCTATAGATTGCTTTGGGTAGTATACTCATTTTCACTATATTGATTCTTCCAATCCATGAACATGGTATATTTCTCCATCTGTTAGTGTCCTCTTTGATTTCTTTCACCAGTGTTTTATAGTTTTCTATATATAGGTCTTTAGTTTCTTTAGGTAGATATATTCCTAAGTATTTTATTCTTTCCGTTGCAATGGTGAATGGAATTGTTTCCTTCATTTCTCTTTCTGTTTTCTCATTATTAGTGCATAGGAATGCAAGGGATTTCTGGGTGTTGGTTTTATATCCTGCAACTTTACTATAGTCATTGATTAGTTCTAGTAATTTTCTGGTGGAGTCTTTAGGGTTTTCTATGTAGAGGATCATGTCATCTGCAAACAGTGAGAGTTTTACTTCTTCTTTTCCAATTTGGATTCCTTTTATTTCTTTTTCTGCTTTGATTGCTGTGGCCAAAACTTCCAAAACTATGTTGAATAGTAATGGTGAAAGTGGGCACCCTTGTCCTGTTCCTGACTTTAGAGGAAATGCTTTCAATTTTTCACCATTGAGGATAATGTTTGCTGTGGGTTTGTCATATATAGCTTTGATTATGTTGAGGTAAGTTCCTTCTATTCCTGCTTTCTGGAGAGTTTTTATCATAAATGGATGTTGAATTTTGTCAAAGGCTGTCTCTGCATCTATTGAGATAATCATATGGTTTTTATTTTTCAATTTGTTAATGTGGTGTATTACATTGATTGATTTGCGGATATTGAAGAATCCTTGCATCCCTGGGATAAAGCCCACTTGGTCATGGTGTATGATCTTTTTAATGTGTTGTTGGATTCTGATTGCTAGAATTTTGTTAAGGATTTTTGCATCTATGTTCATTAGTGATATTGGTCTGTACTTTTCTTTTTTTGTGGGATCTTTGTCAGGTTTTGGTATTAGGGTGATGGTGGCCACATAGAATGAGTTTGGAAGTTTAGCATCCTCTGCAATTTTCTGGAAGAGTTTGAGCAGGATAGGTGTTAGCTCTTCTCTAAATTTTTGGTAGAATTCAGCTGTGAAACCGTCTGGACCTGGGCTTTTGTTTGCTGGAAGATTTTTGATTACAGTTTCAAATTTCCGTGCTTGTGATGGGTCTGTTAAGATTTTCTATTTCTTCCTGGTCGAGTTTGGAAAGTTGTACTTTTCTAAGAATTTGTCCATTTCTTCCACGTTGTCCATTTTATTGGCATATAATTGTTGATAGTACTCTCTTATGATCCTTTGTATTTCTGTGTTGTCTGTTGTGATCTCTCCATTTTCATTTCTAATTTTATGGATTTGATTTTTCTCCCTTTGTTTCTTGATGAGTCTGGCTAATGGTTTGTCAATTTTATTTATCCTTTCAAAAAACCAGCTTTTGGTTTTGTTGATTTTTGCTATGATCTCTTTTGTTTCTTTTGCATTTATTTCTGCTCTAAGTTTTAAGATTTCTTTCCTTCTACTAACCCTGGGGTTCTTCATTTCTTCCTTTTCTAGTTGCTTTAGGTGTAGAGATAGGTTATTTATTTGAGTTTTTTCTTGTTTCTTGAGGTGTGCCTGTATTGCTATGAACTTTCCCCTTAGGACTGCTTTTACCGTGTCCCACAGGTTTTGGGTTGTTGTGTTTTCATTTTCATTCGTTTCTAAGCAAATTTTGATTTCTTTTTTGATTTCTTCTGTGATTTGTTGGTTATTCAGCAGTGTGTTGTTCAGCCTCCATATGTTGGAATTTTTAGTAGTTTTTCTTTTGTAATTGAGATCTAATCTTATTGCATTGTGGTCAGAAAAGATGCTTGGAATGATTTCTATTTTTTTGAATTTACCAAGGCTAGCTTTATGGCCCAGGATGTGATCTATCCTGGAGAAGGTTCCATGTGCGCTTGAGAAAAAGGTGAAATTCATTGTTTTGGGATGAAATGCCCTATAGATATCAATTAGGTCTAACGGGTCTATTGTATCGTTTAAAGTTTGTATTTCCTTGTTAATTTTCTGTTTAGTTGATGTATCCATAGGTGTGAGTGGGGTATTCAAGTCTCCCACTATTATTGTGTTATTGTTAATTTCTCCTTTCATACTTGTTAGCATTTGTCTTACATACTGCGGTGCTCCCGTGTTGGGTGCATATATATTTATAATTGTTATATCTTCTTCTTGGATTGATCCTTTGATCATTATGTAATGACCATCTTTGTCTCTTTTCACAGTCTTTGTTTTAAAGTCTATTTTATCTGATATGAATATTGCTACTCTTGCTTTCTTTTGGTCCCTATTTGCATGGAAAATCTTTTTCCAGCCCTTCACTTTCAGTCTGTATGTGTCCCCTGTTTTGAGGTGGGTCTCTTGTAGACAACATATGTAGGGGTCTTGTTTTTGCATCCATTCAGCCAGTCTTTGCCTTTTGGTTGGGGCATTCAACCCATTTACGTTTAAGGTAATTACTGATAAGTATGATCCCGTTGCCATTTACTTTATTGTTTTGGGTTCGAATTTATACACCGTTTTTGTGTTTCCTGTCTAGAGAATATCCTTTAGTATTTGTTGGAGAGCTGGTTTGGTGGTGCAGAATTCTCTCAGCTTTTGCTTGTCTGAAAAGCTTTTGATTTCTCCTTCATACTTGAATGAGATCCTTGCTGGGTACAATAATCTGGGCTGTAGGTTATTTTCTTTCATCATTTTAAGTATGTCTTGCCATTCCCTCCTGGCTTGAAGAGTTTCTATTGAAAGGTCAGCTGTTATCCTTATGGGTATTCCCTTGTGTGTTATTTGCTGTTTTTCCCTTGCTGCTTTTAATATTTGTTCTTTGTGTTTGATCTTTGTTAATTTGATGAATATGTGTCTTGGGGTGTTTCGCCTTGGGTTTATCCTGTTTGGGACTCTCTGGGTTTCTTGGACTTGGGTGATTATTTCCTTCCCCATTTTAGGGAAGTTTTCAACTATTATCTCCTCAAGTATTTTCTCATGGTCTTTCTTTTTGTCTTCTTCTTCTGGGACCCCTATGATTCGAATGTTGTAGCGTTTAATATTGTCCTGGAGGTCTCTGAGATTGTCCTCATTTCTTTTAATTCGTTTTTCTTTTATCCTCTCTGATTCATTTATTTCTACCATTCTATCTTCTAATTCACTAATCCTATCTTCTGCCTCTGTTATTCTACTATTTGTTGCCTCCAGAGTGTTTTTAATTTCACTTATTGCATTATTCATTATATATTGACTCTTTTTTATTTCTTCTAGGTCCTTGTTAAACCTTTCTTGCATCTTCTCAATCCTTGCCTCCAGGCTATTTATCTGTGATTCCATTTTAATTTCAAGATTTTGGATCAATTTCACTATCATTATTCGGAATTCTTTATCAGGTAGATTCCCTATCTCTTCCTCTTTTGTTTGGTTTGGTGGGCATTTATCCTGTTCCTTTATCTGCTGGCTATTCCTCTGTCTCTTCATCTTGTTTAAATTGCTGAGTTTGGGGTGTCCTTTCTGTATTCTGGTAGTTTGTGGAGTTCTCTTTATTGTGGTGGTTCCTCACTGTGTGTGGGTTTGTACAGGTGGCTTGTCAAGGTTTCCTGGTTAGGGAAGCTTGTGTCGATGTTCTGGTGGATGGAGCTGTATTTCTTCTCTCTGGAGTGTAATGAAATGTCCAGTAATGAGTTGTGAGATGTCTATGGTTTTGGGGTGACTTTGGGCAGCCTGTATCTTGAAGCTCAGGGCTGTGTTCCTTTGTTGCTGGAGAATTTGCTTGGTATGTCTTGCCCTGGAACTTGGCCCTTGTGTGGTGCTTGGTTTCAGTGTCAGTATGGAGGCATTTGATGAGCTCTTGTCAATTAATGTTCCTTGGAGTCAGGAGTTCCTTGGAGTCAGGGATTGGACTTAAGCCTCCTACTTCCAGTTATCAGTCTTATTTTTACAGTAGTTTCAAAACTTCTCCATCTATACAGCACCATTGATAAGACATCTACATTAAAGATGAAAAGTTTCTCTACTGTGAGGGTCACTCAGAGAGGTTCACAGCGTTACATGGAGAAGAGAAGTGGGAGGAGGGAGTTAGAGGTGACCCAAATGAGATGAGGTGGAATCAAAGTGGAGAGAGTGGGCTAGCCAGTAGTCACTTCCTTATGTGCACTCCACAACTGGACCGCTCAGAGATGTTCACGGAGTTATACAGAGAAGAGAAGAAGGAGGAAGGAGACAGAGGTGGCCAGAAGGATAAAAGGGGGAAATGAAAAGGAGGGAGACAGATCCAGCCAGTAATCAGTTCCCTAAGTGTTCTCCACCGTCTGGAACACACAGAGATTCACAGAGTTGGGTAGAGTAGAGAGGGGTTAGGGAGGAGATACAGGTGACCTGGTGGAGAAAATGGAGAGTCCAAAGGGAGAGACAGCAGTCAAGCCAGTAATCTCGTTCCCTAGTGAAAAATGGGTCCTGAAGATTGGGTTCTTAAAGGTACAAAATTGGTAACAAATACATAAAAGCAAAAATTAAAAATCTAGAGTAGAGTTTGGAATTTCAAAAATGCGATGTTAATGAAAAGAAGAAGGAAAAGAAAGAGAAAAAACGAACAAAGAAAAACAAACAAGGTCGCGAAAATTATAAAGAAACTACAGGTACAAAATTGATAACTAATACCAAAAAGCAAAAGTTAAAAATCTAGAGTAGAGTTTGGAATTTCAAAAATACAATGTTAAAAAAAAAAGAAGAAGAAAAATAAAGAGTGAAAACAAACAGACCAACAAAAACAATGTCGCAAAAATTATAAAGAAAATACAGGTACAAAATTGATATCAAATACCAAAAAGCATAAATTAAAAATCTTGAGTAGAGTTTGGAATTGCAGATATACGATGTTATACAAAAGAAGAAGAGAAAGAAACAGAGGGGGAAAAAAGTCACAGAAATTATGAAAAAAACTATAGGTACAAAACTGATAACATATACCAAAAGGCTAAAATTAAAAATCTAGAGTAGAGTTTGGAATTTCAAAAATACAATGTTAAAGAAAAGAAGAAAAAGAAAACAAAACAAAACAAAACACGGTCAAAAAATTATAAAATATATATATATGAAGTTTGCTGAAGAAGAAAAAAATAGGGTCTTTTTTTTTTTGCAAAGTAATAGTTATAAAAGTGAAAATTAAAGGACAATAGAGGACTTAAAATTTAAAAAAAAATTTAAAAAAAAAGAAAGAAAAGAAAGAAAGATTGATCATAAAAATAGTAAAAATATATCTAGGTCTTTCTCTGGTTTTGTTGTGAGTATTGTGGGTTCAGTTCATTTTTGGCTAGTTCCTTGGTCTGACTTATATTTCTCAAGATCTATAGGCCCCTTCCTATGTAGTCCGTAGTAACCACAGGGTTTTAATCTATGGCCTGTAGCTTCCAAGGCGTTTCCCTCTGTTATAGCTTCTTCTGTTTGCTGGTCTCTTCAGTTTCTGGTTCCCGCCCTGACACAAAGGGGACGGAGGAGGACACTATTTTTTTAATTTTATTTAGGCTCACTTGTTCAGCCGCGCTGTGGGGAGGGAGGGAGGGATGCTGCAAACAGATAACACTGGCGTGCGCTCGCAGTGCCTCAGCCACACTGGGTCTGTCCCCCCTCACGGCGCGTGTAGCCTCCCTGCCCACACTGCTCGGGCTCTAGGTTGTTCCGCCAGGAACAATCAGAGGCCGGCCCTGGGCTGAGCTCCCAGGTCCAAGCCACTCAGGTTCAGGCACTCGGGTAGTCCTCAGAGGTGCAGACTCGGTTGGGCCTGCGTTTTGTGCTCTTCCCAGATCCGAGCAGCTCAGGTGATGTGTTTGGCAGGTGCCAATGCTGCGACTTATCGCCTCCCCGCCACTCGGTTATCTGGGTGTAAAACCGGCGCACCTTCTCAGGCAGATGTTGACCGTCCAGACCCCCAAGAAGTTTTAGTTAGCAAAGAGCCTGCTTACAGTTTTATAGATAGTGTCTCTCTTGGGCTGCGATTGCCCCCTTACGGCTCTGGCTGCCTGTCACCGGAGGGGGAAGGTCTGCAGCCGGCTATCTCTGTTCAGTTCTTTGTTCTGTGCCCGGGCCTGGCGGTGTCTTAGGTTAGGGCTGGCTTTTCGCGTGGTAGATATCCCACAGTCTGGTTTGCTAGCCCAAATTATTTCGCTCAGATAGCGCTCAGGACATTCGGGCCCAATTCTTACTCTAAGGGACACAGCCCACACCGTGCTTCCCTGACCAGCCCCCGCTTGCTAATGCCGTGTGCAGGTGTCTGCGCTGCTTCTCCGCTGGGGGAGTTACCGTAGGGCTCACAATCTGCGATTTTTAATTGTTTATTTTTTTTTTTCTCCCTTTTATGTTGCCCTCTGTGCTTCCAAAGCTCGGCACAGATTCGGCAGTGAGAAGGTTTCCTGGTGTTTAGAAACTTCTCTCTTTTTAAGACTCCCTTCCCAGGACGGAACTCCGTCCCTCCCTCTTTTGTCTCTTTTTTTGTCTTTTATATTTTTTCCTACCTCCTTTTGAAGAGTTGGGTTGCTTTTCTGGGTGCCTGATGTCCTCTGCCGGCATTCAGAAGTTGTTTTGTGGAATTTACTCGACGTTTAAATGCTCTTTTGATGAATTTGTGGGGGAGAAAGTGTTCTCCCCGTCCTACTCCTCTGCCATCTTGGTTCCTCCCCCCCTCCTACAGCAGTCTTATTCCAAGGATTGCCTTTAAGATGGCTTCACTTGCCTGCTTCTCCCTCTAGGGTACTAACCCCCTATTATGATTTGGTTGCTGCCCTAATAGCTCTTGGGCAGTCAGAATCCACTGTATATCTAAGAAGAGACCCACATTTTATATGTGTTCCATTTTCTAAAATTCAGCAGGACTGGCTGTTTCAGTTTAGCAACAATTGGGTTATTGCTTTAGCTGGTTTTAGTGGACGGCTTGATAATCATTATCCCTCGGATAAAATTTTGCAATTTGCTCATTATCACCAATTTCTCTTTCCAAAAATCATTGTTTCTCAGCCCCTTGCCGACACCCTAACTGTATTTACTGATGGCTCTTCTAATAGAATAGCTAGTTTGATTATACAGGACAATACTGCCACCTGGTGTACTAATTATAAGTCTGCTCAAGAAGTAGAACTATTTGCTGTTTTTCAGGCTTTATTACAAATCCCTGCTCCATTTAATTTATATTCAGACAATCAATATATCATAAGAGCCTTAAACACTATTGAAACTGTTCCATTTATTGGTACTCTGAATTCTATTATCCAAACTCTTTTTCGTGATATACAACATTTAATTTTCTCCAGAGTTAATAAATGCTATTTCGGTCATATTCGGGCTCACTCTGGGCTTCCTGGACCTTTAACACAAGGCAATGCTTTGGCTGACGAAGCTACACGTATGATATTTCCTTCATTAGAACAAATGGCAAAAACTTCCCACAGCTTACACCATCAAAACAGCAATAGCTTAAGACTTCAATTTGGCATTACTCGAGAAGCTGCCAGACAGATTGTTAAGCAATGTCAAACATGTCCTCAATTTTTTAGTGTCCCCCATTATGGAGTTAATCCCCGAGGATTGTTGCCAAACGACATATGGCAAATGGATGTTACTTATATTCCTGAATTTGGTAAACAAAAATTTGTTCATGTTACTATTGACACCTTCTCTGGCTTTTTACATGCCTCTCTACAATCCAGAAAAGCTAGCAAACATTGTATAGCTCATTGCATTAAATGTTTTGCTGTTATGGGAACCCCTAAGACCATAAAAACAGACAATGGTCCAGGATACACTGGAAAAAATTTTCAACTATTTCGAACACAATTGTCTATCTCACATAAAACAGGTATCCCTTATAATCCTCAAGGTCAAGGAATTATTGAACGGGCACATCAAACTCTCAAACATCAATTGCCAAAACTAAAGAAGGGGAAATTGTATCCCAACACCCCCTCCAACTCTCTAAACCATGCTTTATTTGTTCTAAATTTTTTACAATTGGATATAAGTGGCCGTTCAGCAGCACAGCGATTTTGGAATTTTGATGCGCAAACAATAAGACCTAAAGTCTTTTGGAAAGACCCACTTGTGGGAAAATGGTATGGACCAGATCCTGTAATAATTTGGGGACGAGGGCATGTTTGTGTTTTCCCACAGGATGCCGAAGCACTGCGCTGGCTGCCGGAAAGGTTGGTACGTACGACGGAGAAGATTTCTAGTAAACCAGATGAGGAGATTGACGAGATTCAAGAGCATGATGAATTACCATCTCGGCAACAACTCCAGGCATTGATGCGAGAGGCACAGAATCGTGTTGCTGTGCAGGGCAATCCGATATCGCCTTTAAGCTTCCTGATAACCTTATTAATTATCTTAAATCAGATTAATACTGCACATTCTAAAGAATATTCAAATGCTTACTGGGCTTATTTTCCCGATCCTCCCCTTCTCCAACTGGTGGGCTGGGAGGGTCGGTCTATTCCCATATACACTAATGATACTGTAGCTTTGGGTGGTTTTTCAGATAAACATATTATTCCTAATCAAATTAATTTCTCTTATCATGGAGTGTTTGATTGTTTACCTATCTGTCTGTCTAGATATTTTAATTCAACAGGATGTCTTTTTGTTGGGGAGTCAGGATATGCTGATTATGACAATGGTTGGAGCCTATATATTCCTGGGGTAACGAAAGAATCTGGAATTCCTCAACGTTGTAATGGAACTGGTCCTTTAGATATCCCTTTCTGCGACTTTGGAACAAGGGGAAGAGTCACTGCTGCACCATGGAAACCGTGTCGAGATGGAACTGCTATGGTTTATAACATATTTGGGACAAATGAGTCATTGTGGGACTGGTCTCCAGACTCGGCCCGAAACCCTGGAGCTCAGGACAATAGAAACTTTGCATCCCGTATTTGGAACTTGGGCGGCTCTAAAGTGTTTCAAACAGAAATCTGGAAACTAACTGCCGCCCTTGGATGTGAGGATTCCTACCTTCAGGTGGGATCGAAAGTGAGACACGGTTATTTATGGAATCTCACCATGAGGTACCCTCGTGCATGTGTGCCTCACCCTTATGCTTTACTAGTAGGACTGTAAAAATACAACCTGGGTTATGAAATTATGATGTAACTTGTAACAATTGTACCTTAACTAACTGCATTAGAGGAATTACTAATCAAACTAGGGTTCTAGTCTTAAGACAGCCTGCTTTTGTTATGGTTCCTCTAAAGATTAATGGGTCTTGGTATGATGAAAGAGGACTTGAACTTTGGAAAGAAGTAGAGGGTGCTTTAATGCGTTATCACAGGGGAATAGGGTTAATAATTCTGGGATTTGTAGCTTTGGTAACCCTTATTGCCTCTTCGATTACTGCAGCCCTGACCCTGGCACAATCAGTGCAAACTGAAACTTTTGTTAATAATCTGGCACAAAATGTATCTGTTACCCTGGGGACTCAAGAAAATATTGACAAAAAGCTAGAGGATCGATTGAATGCCCTTTATGATGTTGTAAAATGTTTAGGTGAAGAGGTTCAAAGTATAAAGTTGAGATTACGGGTACAATGTCATGCTGATTTTCGATGGCTCTGTGTTACCCCAAAAAAATATAATGGTAGTATAACTGCTTGGGATAAGGTGAAAGCTCATTTAGAAGGTATTTGGCATAATGAAAATATTTCCTTAGATTTGCTGCATCTACATCAGGAAATAATGAACATTGAAAATGCACCAAGACCTGATTTGGATGTTGCAAAAAGAGCTGAGTATTTTGTTAAAGAACTTTTTCAACATGTACCTACTGTCAATAGTATTTGGTACTTGGGAGCAGCCATAGGAGGACTATTCTTAATAATTTTAACTGTTTTATTTCTTGCACCTTGTTTAATTAAAAAACTGATTGATGATCTATGGATGATAAAGGCTTACATCTATGGAAATGGTCTGTGGTTGAGGGAACATAAGCGTGTGCCTATATAAAAAGAAAGGGGGAGATGCGGGGAGCTGCCCGTGAGAATGGGGTCCTTTGTCCAAAGGACACAGCTCTGGGAGCTGCCTCAGTCCTTGAGGTTTTGCTTGCAAACATAGCTCTCTGTCCCGCCACCCCAGAGATTAGGCACTTATTTACTGCAGGCACCTGGAATTCTGTGCAAACTTCTCATGCACAGAGAAATGTTATCTGGTGTAAGAAATAATAACAGGGTGCCATTCCCATGTTCTCAAGATTTCTTGTGACTGTTTGTAAGATGTATAGGTCAACAAAGAAAATGTTAACTATCTTGTCTTTCTCACGCTCTTCTGTATAAATATGAGATGCTGAATAAAGTTGATGTCAGACTGCGTCCCTTCGTGGAAACGTGTCTGAACCTCTCGACCCCATCTTTGCTGTAGTTTGCTTTAGTTTTCTTTCTCAGCCACACCGTGCATGTTCTCGGGACCTGATCGACTTTGCCAGCTGGCACCGGCACCCTGGGTCAGGAAGATACCCTGGAGAAGGAAATGGCGACCCACTCAAGTATTCTTGCCTGGAAAATCCCATGGACGGAGAAGCCTGGCGGACTACAGTCCATGGGTCACAAAGAGTCAGACTGAATGACTTTCTTTTCACTTTCAAGTAGTCTATAGTGTTTGGAATTTGCCACGTGACCTACATTTGTGATACTCAGTAAATGTGTAAGTGTTAACAAAGTTACGTTCTAAAAATACTGGGTACCTACTTTGTGGTTATCCTTCCTAATAGCCCCAAAACGAGAAGCAACCAAATGTACATCATCTGGTGAGTGGATAAACAAAATGTAATTAATTAGTCAATGAATTTCTATTCATCAATAAATATGAGTGAAATACTAATGTATACTACAAGATAAATAATTTAAAAAATTATGTTAAGGAAAAATAGCAAAACACAAAATTGCATATTGAAAGTTCCCATGTATATGAAATATTCACAAAAGGAACTTATAAAGCTGTAAATTAGATCAGTGGTTGCTGGGGGGCAAGCATGGAAATAAAGAACAACTATAATTGGGGATGAAGGATAATTTACTAAAAATTGTTAAACTGGAAATTCAAAATGGATGAATTTTAGGGAATGTCACTTATACCTCAGTACAGTTGCTTAAAAATAAATAAGAATTTTATTCTGTCTTACCTATGTCACAGTACAGGAAGAATGTTAGTTTAATTCAACATATAGGTATTTATTCCAGTAACACTGAAGAAGCTGAAGTTGAACGGTTCTATGAAGACCTACAAGACCTTTTAGAACTAACACCAAAAAAAGATGTCTTTTTCATTATAGGGGACTGGAATGCAAAAGTAAGGAAGTCAAGAAACAGCTGGAGTAACAGGTAAATTTGGCCTTGGAATATGGAATGAAGCAGGGCAAAGACTAATAGAGCTCTGCCAAGAAAATGCACTGGTCATAACAAACACCCTCTTCCAACAACACAAGAGAAGACTCTATACATGGACATCACCAGATGGTCAACACCAAAATCAGGTTGATTATATTCTTTGCAGCCAAAGATGGAGAAGCTCTATACAGTCAGCAAAAACAAGACCAGGAGCAGACTGTGGCTCAGACCATGAACTCCCTATTGCCAAATTCAGACTGAAATTGAAGAAAGTAGGGAAAATCACTAGACCATTCAGGTATGACCTAAATCAAATCCCTTATGATTATACAGTGGAAGTAAGAAATAGATTTAAGGGCCTATATCTGATAGATAGAGTGCCTGATGAACTATGGAATGAAGTTTGTGACATTGTACAGGAGATAGGGATCAAGCCCATCCCCATGGAAAAGAAATGCAAAAAAGCAAAATGGCTGTCTGGGGAAGCCTTACAAATAGCTGTGAAAAGAAGAGAAGTGAAAAGCAAAGGAGAAAAGGAAGATATAAACATCTGAATGCAGAGTTCCAAAGAATAGCAAGAAGAGATAAGAAAGCCTTCTTCAGCGATCAATGCAAAGAAATAGAGGAAAACAACAGAATGGGAAAGACTAGAGGTCTTTTCAAGAAAATCAGAGATAACAAACGAACATTTCATGCAAAGATGGGCTCGATAAAGGACAGAAACGGTATGGACCTAACAGAAGCAGAAGATATTAAGAAGAGATGGCAAGAGTACACAGAAGAACTGTACAAAAAAGATCTTCACAACCCAGATAATCACGATGATGTGATCACTGACCTAGAGCCAGACATCCTGGAATGTGAAGTCAAGTGGGCCTTAGAAAGCATCACTACAAACAAAGCTAGTGGAGGTGATAGAATTCCAGTTGAGCTATTCCAAATCCTGAAAGATGATGCTGTAAAAGTGCTGCACTCAATATGCCAACAAATTTGGAAAACTCAGCAGTGGTCACAGGACTGGAAAAAGTCAGTTTTCATTCCAATCCCAAAGAAAGGCAATGCTCAAACTACCACACAATTTCACTCATCTCACACACTAGTAAAGTAATGCTCAAAAGTCTCCAAGTCAGGCTTCAGCAATATGTGAACCGTGAACTTCTTGATGTTCAAGCTGGTTTTAGAAAAGGCAGAGGAACCAGAGATCAAATTGCCAACATCCGCTGGATCATGGAAAAAGAAAGAGAGTTCCAGAAAAACATCTATTTCTGCTTTCTTGACTATGCCAAAGCCTTTGACTGTGTGGATCACAATAAACTGTGGAAAATTCTGAAAGAAATGGGAATACCAGACCACCTGACCTGCCTCTTGAGAAATCTGTATGCAGGTCAGGAAGAAACAGTTAGAACTGGACATGGAACAACAGACTGGTTCCAAGTAGGAAAAGGAGTTCAGCAAGGCTGTATATTGTCACCCTGTTTATTTAACTTATATACAGGGTACATCATGAGAAACGCTGGACTGGAAGAAACACAAGCTGGAATCAAGATTGTCGGGAGAAATATCAATAACCTCAGATATGCAGATGACACCACCCTTATGGCAGAAAGTGAAGAGGAACTCAAAAGCCTCTTGATGAAAGTGAAAGTGGAGAGTGAAAAAGTTGGCTTAAAGCTCAACATTCAGAAAACGAAGATCATGGCATCCGGTCCCATCACTTCATGGGAAATAGATGGGGAAACAGTGGAAACAGTGTCAGACTTTATTTTGGGGGCTCCAAAATCACTGCAGATGGTAATTGCAGCCATGAAATTAAAAGACGCTTACTCCTTGGAAGGAAAGTTATGACCAATCTAGAGAGCACATTCAAAAGCAGAGACATTACTTTGCCAACAAAGGTCCGTCTAGTCAAGGCTATGGTTTTTCCTGTGGTCGTGTATGGATGTGAGAGTTGGACTGTGAAGAAGGCTGAGTGCCGAAGAATTGATGCTTTTGAACTGTGGTGTTGGAGAAGACTCTTGAGAGTCCCTTGGACTGCAAGGAGATCCAACCAGTCCATTCTGAAGGAGATCAGCCCTGGGATTTCTTTGGAAGAAATGATGCTGAAGCTGAAACTCCAGTACTTTGGCCACCTCCTGCGAAGAGTTGACTCATTGGAAAAGAATCTGATGCTGGGAGGGATTGGGGGCAAGAGGAAAAGGGGACAACAGAGGATGAGATGGCTGAATGGCATCACTGACTCGATGGACGTGAGTCTGAGTGAACCCCGGGAGTTGGTGATGGACAGGGAGGCCTGGCGTGCTGCAATTCATGGGGTTGCAGAGTCGGACAGGACTGAGCGACTTATCTGATCTGATATGATCTGATAGGTATATTTAAACAGTGATTTTGTCCACAATTTCCCTAGGACCTTTAAAAATTATAAAAGCAATATTATCTGTGAACTCAAAATGTAATTGAAAAAATAAAACATGTCTAGGTAAAATTTGCAAGTACAAGATAGTATTAATAGAGACTGTTCAGAATCTAAATCTACATCTTGGAATCTGGTACTGCAGACTGACTACAAACCTTCTTTACAGGGAACAACTGAAACAAGCAAAGTAAACAGTATGGTTATTGCTCAGTAGTTAAGTCTGCTGTTTGTGACCCCAAGGACTGCAGCATGCTAGTGTCTTCTGTCCTCCACTATGCCCTGGAGTTTGCAAAAATTCATGTCTATTGAGTTAATGATGCTATCTAACCACCTCATCTCATCTCACCTAAACACTATGGGATAGGTGCTAAAAATCAGAGCAGTGCCTTCCACCAGCTTAGTCACTCAGTCATGTATGACTCTTTTCAACCTCCATAGACTGTAACTCACCAGGTTTCTCTGTCTGTGGGAATCCCCCAGGCAAGAACACTGGAGAGGCTTGCCATGCCTTCCTCCAGGGGATCTTCTTAACCCAGAGGTCAAACCCAGGTCTCCTGCATTGCAGGTGGATTCTTTACCATCTGAGCCACCAGGGAAGCCCATGAGTACTCAAACTTAAATCATGTTCCTAAAAGAGAAACAGGATTGGAAGGTTTCTCAACAGCTAACCTCTGACTTACCTTTCCAAGAAAAGAAATTCAGCTACAGTTAATAAAGGAATATCTAAAAATTCTTATTCATGTCTCCTATTTAGAAGTATAAATGTATGTTTGGAGAGGGGGATGCTAGACAAACAGTAGTGTGGTGAATTGTTAGTTGCTCAGTTGTGTCTGACTCTTTGCAACCCCATTGATTGTAGCCCACCAGGCTCTACTGTCTATGGGATTCTCGGTGCAAGAATACCAGAGTGGGTTACCATGCCCTCCTCCAGGAGGTCTTCCGGATCCAGGGACTGAACCCATGCCTCTTATGTCTCCTTCATTGACAGGCAGGTTCTTTACCACTAGCGCCACTTGGGGAGCCCTGACAAACTGAAGTCACTACAAATCAATTTCATTTTTCTTTTCTCCAGATCACAGCAATCAGCCCACTTGAGGATAGGATTGTAAGAACATGACCACACCATTCAGAAAGCTCATTTGCTATGGAGCTTATTTCTGATGAGACGACTAATTCTTTGATAAATTTACCCACATATTGGAGGGGCTGTGTCCAAACCAGGAAGTATAGGCCTCTGACAGCAGGAAGCATTCCTTTAACTAATATGGCAGAATCCTGAAATCTAAAGCTATCATAATTATCTGAAATAGAGGACAAGCCAATTGACCACTGTTGCTGCTGCTAAGTCACTTCAGTTGTGTTCGACTCTGTGTGACCCCATAGATGGCAGCCCACTAGGCTCCTCTGTCCCTGGGATTCTCCAGGCAAGAACACTGGAGTGGGTTGCCATTTCCTTCTCCAATGCATGAAAGTGAAAAGTGACAGTGAAGTCTCTCAGTTGTGCCCGACTCCCAGCGACCCCAAGGACTGGAGCCTATGAGGCTCCTCTGTCCATGGGATCCTCCAGGCAAGAGTACTGGAGTGGGGTGCCATTGCCTACTCCGATTGACCACTAGATAAATCATATAAATCTTCCTGAAGTGGCTTGTAAGGTAGAAATGTTGACAAATATAGATAAATTAAAATGAGTCCTATTTAATATTTTATGTTAAAGTTTGGATACTGTGAACTCTTAGAAATACTTTTATCTTTTGCACTATACACACATACACACACAAACACATACTCACATACATTGGCTTCCCAGATGGCTCAGTGGTAAAGAATCCACCTGCAATACAGGAGACATGAGTTTGATCACTGGGTCAGGAAGAGAAGCAAAATGCAGTATTTATCACAGGGCACCAAGCAAGTAGCCCATGCATCCAGGACTCAAAGTCTGGAATTCCCAGATGGCTTCGAGGAAAATGTTTTTAAATATCAGGTGAGGGAAGGGAGTTGTGTGGTGTGTGATCAGCTTGTGGACATTCTTCTGATTCATTGGTGGTGAGGTAATCAGGAGTCAACACAATCAACCTTTTGTTTCCAACCAGTCTGAGTATTGGGGCTTCGTTAGTAGCTGAAATGGTAAAGCATCAACCTGCAATGCAGGAGACCTGGGTTTGATACCTGGGTCAGGAAGATCTCCAGGAGAAGAAATGGCAACCCACTCCAGTATTCTTGCCTGGAGAATTGCATGGACAGAGGAGCCTGGTGACTACAGTTCATGGGGTTGAAAGCAGTCTGACACAATTGAGCAACTAACACACACAGTCTGAGGTCTAGTCTTTGTGATCACATACAGTTAACTTCTTCCACTTGGTAGGGGTTTCAGATTCTGCAAAACAGCTCAAAGTACTTGGCTCACAATGTTACACACAGTCCTTGAGGGGTTTCTGAAGGTCCTTGAATATGTTTAATGGCTAAACTATTGGAGAAGATAGAGAAGGCAATGGCACCCCACTCCAGTACTCTTGCCTGGAAAGTCCCATGGACAGAGGAGCCTGGTAGGCTGCAGTCCATGGGGTCGCTAAGAGTTGGACACGACTGAGCGACTTCACTTTCACTTTTCACTTTCATGCATTGGAGAAGGAAATGGCAATCCACTCCAGTGTTCTTGCCTGGAGAATCCCAGGGACGGGGAAGCCTGGTAGGCTACCGTCTATGGGGTCACACAGAGTCAGACACGACTGAAGCGACTTAGCATAGCATAGCATTGGAGAAGACTCTTGAGAGTCCATTGGACAGCAAAGAGATCAAACCAGTCAATCTTAAAGGAAATCAGTCCTGCATATTCATTGGAAGGACTGGTGCTGAAGTTGAAGCTCTAATACTTTGGCCCCCTATATGAAGAACTGACTCATTGGGGAAAACCCTGATGCTGGAAAAGACAGGAGGAGAAAGGGATGACAGAGGATGAGATGGCTGCATGGCATCCCCAACTCAATGGACATGAGTTTGAGCAAGCTCTGGGAGTTGGTGATGGGCAGGAAGCCTGGCGTGCTGCAGACATGACTGAACTGATTGAAAGTATTATTGTTTTGTCTTGCTTGATTGGTTTCCTTTCTTTCTGCACTTTCTCACTTCTCTGATTAAATTTATACTTTGGAATTGGGGAAGGTCTAGGAGCTAAAGTTTTTCTACACACAAGAGGCAGAGAAAGGACATTGCAGGGGCAGATGGAGTGGTCTGTTCCAGGAAGGCCCCATAAGGTCCTGCTCAATTACTTATAGATAGATAGATAGTTTCCTGTGTGTGCTATGTGTTGTTCAGGAATGCAGGATGCAACACTGAAGAGCAATAAAAAAAAAAAAAAAGGCCTACATTGCAGTAGGAGAAAAAATTAAACAGTTTTGTTTTTTAAAAAATTAAAGAATTTTAAGTAGTGATAAGCACTTTGAAGACATTACAAAACTGTGTTAAGATAGAGAGTGACTCTTGGGATGAGGAAAGGCATCAGCCCTAAGTAGGGTATGGAGGGAGGGCTCCACTCTGACACTTACTCTGCAACAGCAGGCTGGGCGCTGAACCTCTCTCATGTTCAATTTTATATCTGTAAGTAGCCAGTATCTTTCTGCTGGACACTGGGCTCAGCATTGGCATTCATTATTCCATTCACTTCTTATAAGAACCCTGAATGGTAAATTCTACCAATAACCACAGTGCAGAGATGAGGAAATTGAAGCATAAAAATTCTTGTCACAATCCCAAGGTCACACAACTAGTGAATGCTAGATCTAGAAACACAATCTAAGTCTTTGGTCTTAAGCACTTTGCTCCACTGTCTTCCTAAAATATGGTGGACCCAATCTTGAGGGGTTCCAGTAAGAATTGCGAACACACATGCAAATCACCTAGTGCAGCGCCTTCTCTGTCACAGGCTCTCAACCAGCTGTGGTAATGCACAAAACCTTGGTGGATGGGAAGCCATGGTCTGGAATTCCAGACAGTCTATCTACAAGATAAAGCTCAATATTTTCTGAGGTTTGTTTAGTAGTTTACACAGAAGACTTCATGTATTATCCTAAGTATCAGCGGTCTATTATGTTTCTTACTGTTAATGGGAAATCAGTTCCCATTAACTGATATTAACCACCTTAAATATAAACTATTACATTGAGACAATGGGTAGCATAATATAACATAGAACGAGTATACCAAGCTGTGTTTTCTACTACAGTCTATTAGTATTTTTGTAATTGACTTTTGCTCCCACTTCTCAGGATATTTCTACACTACAAGAAAGGACAAGCAGTAAATGCAATTTGACTTAATAGATAAAAATATCCCATCTTATGCAACAATTCCAAACTTTCTATTCATGCAACCATAGTCATTTCATGTTTATTTTTCATTTGGAATCAATCACTTTCACATCTGTCTGACAAAAGCAAAAAACAAAAACAAACAGCCAGTTTTCCTGAATCCTCTCCCTCTTGATTTCCACACTGGGAAGTTTACTGAGTGGTTCAACTTTGGCAGCTCCTATTGGGATTAGGCTTCCCCACAATTTAATCCATGATCACTAGAGGGGAGCAGGGAAGCCAGAGAAGCCTCACAAAATGTTTGAGCAGGACACCAGGTGGCAGTATATCAGCTTTCATTCTTGCTGCATGCAGTGTGCTAGAGTCTGATTCTCAGAACTGAAAAACAGATTTTGACAAAGGATTCACAAAGGGGTGACATTTGAGTTGAAACATGAAGGAATTCAGAGGTGCATCATGTCTATATTTGGGGGAATGGCATCACTGGCTCAGTGGTAAGGAATCCACCTTTCAGTGGATTCAATCCCTGGGTCTGGAAGATCCCATAGGAGGAAATGGCTACCCACTCCAGTATTCTTGCCTGGGAAACCCCATGGACAGAGAATGAGTCAGACACGAGACTAAAAACAGCAAAGCATCACAGTCAAGAGGGAAAAACAAGGGACACTGGTCTTGATTGGGAAACAATCTTGGGGTGTTTAAGGAATGAAATCTCATTGTAGCCCTTGTTTTTTCCAGCACACTATTACTTAAGAAACTTATTAAAGCATCTGGCACTATTAACTAGTTAGTGGATGCTTTCCTCATTTACTGATCCTGGGACAGTTGAATCTGTTTTGGCATTTTCTTTCTTAGTTTCCTTTAGCGTCCAGTTTAAACCAGTAATGTCACCACCCAGTTCTGGGGCCAAGTGCTTCTCCATAGTCCAGACCTTGCTTCTAAGCAGCCCTCTAAAATGCGACACACTGGCCGATAATAAAAGGTAGAGAAGCTTTTCACAATTAGGAAAGATAGGGCTAATTCCCAAAGCATTTTTTTTTTCCTTTTCTTCTTCTTTTTTAAATTTTATTTTATTTTTAAACTTTACAATATTGATTGGTTCTGCCATATATAGAAATGAATCTGCCACAGGCATACACGTGTTCCCCATCCTGAATCCTCCTCCCTCCTCCCTCCCCATACCATCCCTCTGGGTGGTCCCAGTACACCAGCCCCAAGCATCCAGTATCATGCATCGAACCTGGACTGGCAACTCGTTTCATATATGATATTGTACATATTGCAATGCCATTCTCCCAAATCATCTCACCCTCTCCATCTCCAACAGAGTCCAAAAGACTATTCTACACATCAGTGTCTCTTTTGCTGTCTCGTATACAGGGTTATTGTTACCATCTTTCTAAATTCCATATATATGCGTTAGTATGCTCTATTGGTGTTTTCTTTCTGGCTTACTTCACTCTGTATAATAGGCTCCAGTTTCATCCACCTCATTAGAACTGACTCAAATGTATTCTTTTTAATGGCTGAGTAATACTCCATTGTGTATATGTACCACAGCTTGCTTATCCATTCATCTGCTGATGGATGTCTAGGTTGCTTCCATGTCCTGGATATTATAGACAGTGCTGCAATGAACATTGGGGTACATGTGTCTCTTTCCCTTCTGGTTTCCTCAGTGTGTATGCCCAGCAGTGGGATTGCTGGATCATAAGGCAGTTCTATTTTCAGTTTTTTAAGGAATTTCCACATTGTTCTCCATAGTGGCTGTACTAGTTTGCATTCCCACCAACAGTGTAAGAGGGTTCCCTTTTCTCCACATCCTCTCCAGCATTTATTGCTTGTAGACTTTTGGATCACAGCCGTTATGTCTGGCGTGAAATGGTACCTCATTGTGGTTTTGATTTGTATTTCTCTGATAATGAGTGATGTTGAGCATCTTTTCATGTGTTTGTTAGCCATCTGTATGTCTTCTTTGGAGAAATGTCTATTTAGTTCTTTGGCCCATTTTTTGATTGGGTCATTTATTTTTCTGGAACTGAGCTGTAGGAGTTGCTTGTATATTTTTGAGATTAGTTGTTTGTCAGTTGCTTCATTTGCTATTATTTTCTCCCATTCTGAAGGCTGTCTTTTCACCTTGTGTATAGTTTCCTTTGTTGTGGAGAAGCTTTGAAGTTTAATTAGGTCCCATTTGTTTATTTTTGCTTTTATTTCCAATATTCTAGAGGGTGTGTCATAGAGGATCCTGATGTGATGTATGTCAGAGAGTGTTTTGCCTATGTTCTCCTCTAGGAGTTTTATAGTTTCTGGTCTTACGTTTAGATCTTTAATCCATTTTGAGTTTATTTTTGTGTATGGTGTTAGAAAGTGGTCCAGTTTCATTCTTTCACAAGTGGTTGACCAGTTTTCCCAGCACCACTTGTTAAAGAGATTGTCTTTAATCCATTGTATATTCTTGCCTCCTTTGTCAAAGATAAGGTGTCCATATGTGTGTGGATTTATCTCTGGGCTTTCTATTTTGTTCCATTGATCTATATTTCTGTCTTTGTGCCAGTACCATACTGTCTTGATGACTGTGGCTTTGTAGTAGAGCCTGAAGTCAGGCAGGTTGATTCCTCCAGTTCCATTCTTCTTTCTCAAGATCGTTTTGGCTATTCGAGGTTTTTTGTATTTCCATACAAATTCTGAAATTATTTGTTCTAGCTCTGTGAAGAATACTGTTGGTAGCTTGATAGGGATTGCATTGAATCTATAAATTGCTTTGGGTAGTATACTCATTTTCACTATATTGATTCTTCCAATCCATGAACATGGTATATTTCTCCATCTATTAGTGTCCTCTTTGATTTCTTTCACCAGTGTTTTATAGTTTTCTATATATAGGTCTTTAGTTTCGTTAGGTAGATATATTCCTAAGTATTTTATTCTTTCCGTTGCAATGGTGAATGGAATTGTTTCCTTCATTTCTCTTTCTGTTTTCTCATTATTAGTGCATAGGAATGCAAGGGATTTCTGTGTGTTGATTTTATATCCTGCAACTTTACTATAGTCATTGATTAGTTCTAGTAGTTTTCTGGTGGAGTCTTTAGGGTTTCCTATGTAGAGGATCATGTCATCTGCAAACAGTGAGAGTTTTACTTCTTCTTTTCCAATTTGGATTCCTTTTATTTCTTTTTCTGCTCTGATTGCTGTGGCCAAAACTTCCAAAACTATGTTGAATAGTAATGGTGAAAGTGGGCACCCTTGTCTTGTTCCTGACTGTAGAGGAAATGCTTTCAATTTTTCACCACTGAGGATAATGTTTGCTGTGGGTTTGTCATATATAGCTTTTATTATGTTGAGGTGTGTTCCTTCTATTCCTGCTTTCTGGAGAGTTTTTATCATAAATGGATGTTGAATTTTCTCAAAGGCTTTCTCTGCTTCTATTGAGATAATCATAAGGTTTTTATTTTTCAATTTGTTAATGTGGTGTATTATGTTGATTGATTTGCAGATATTGAAGAATCCTTGCATCCCTGGGATAAAGCCCACTTGGTCATGGTGTATGATCTTTTTAATGTGTTGTTGGATTCTGATTGCTAGAATTTTGTTAAGGATTTTTGCCTCTATGTTCATCAGTGATATTGGCCTGTACTTTTCTTTTTTTGTGGGATCTTTGTCAGGTTTTGGTATTAGGGTGATGGTGGCCTCATAGAATGAGTTTGGAAGTTGACCTTCCTCTGCAATTTTCTGGAAGAGTTTGAGTAGGATAGGTGTTAACTCGTCTCTACATTTTTGGTAGAATTCAGCTGTGAAGCCGTCTGGACCTGGGCTTTTGTTTGCTGGAAGATTTTTGATTACAGTTTCAATTTCCATGCTTGTGATGGGTCTGTTAAGATTTTCTATTTCTTCGTGGTTCAGTTTTGGAAAGTTGTACTTTTCTAAGAATTTGTCCATTTCTTCCACGTTTTCCACTTTATTGGCATATAATTGCTGATAGTAGTCTCTTATGATCCTTTGTATTTCTGTGTTGTCTGTTGTGATCTCTCCATATTCATTTCTAATTTTATGGATTTGATTTTTCTCCCTTTGTTTCTTGATGAGTCTGGCTAATGGTTTGTCAATTTTATTTATCCTCTCGAAGAACCAGCTTTTGTCTTTGTTGATTTTTGCTATGGTCTCTTTTGTTTCTTTTGCATTTACTTCTGCCCTAATTTTTAAGATTTCCTTCCTTCTACTAACCCTGGGGTGCTTCATTTCTTCATTTTCTAGTTGCTTTAGGTATAGAGTTAGGTTATTTATTTGACTTTCTTCTTGTTTCTTGAGGTATGCCTGTATTGCTATGAACTTTCCCCTTAGCACTGCTTTTACAGTGTCCCACAGGTTTTGGGTTGTTGTGTTTTCATTTTCTTTCGTTTCTATTCAAATTTTGATTTCTTTTTTGATTTCTTCTGTGATTTGTTGGTTATTCAGAAGCGTGTTGTTCAGCCTCCATATGTTCGAATTTTTAATAGTTTTTCTCCTGTAATTGAGATCTAATCTTAATGCATTGTGGTCAGAAAAGATGCTTGGAATGATTTCAGTTTTTTTGAATTTACCAAGGCTAGATTTATGGCCCAGGATGTGATCTATCCTGGAGAAGGTTCCATGTGCGCTTGAGAAAAAGGTGAAATTCATTATTTTGGGATGAAATGTTCTATAGATATCAATTAGGTCTAACTGGTATTGTATCGTTTAAAGTTTGTGTTTCCTTGTTAATTTTCTGTTTAGTTGATCTATCCATAGTTGTGAGTGGGGTATTAAAGTCTCCCACTATTATTGTGTTATTGTTAATTTCTCCTTTCATACTTGTTAGCATTTGCCTTACATATTGTGGTGCTCCCGTGTTGGGTGCATATATATTTATAATTGTTATATCTTCTTCTTGGATTGATCCTTTGATCATTATGTAGTGACCGTCTTTGTCTGTTTTCACAGTCTTTGTTTTAAAGTCTATTTTATCTGATATGAATATTGCTACTCCTACTTTCTTTTTGTCCCTATTTGCATGGAAAATCTTTTTCCAGCCCTTCACTTTCAGTCTGTATGTGTCCCCTGTTTTGAGGTAGGTCTCTTGTAGACAACATATGTAGGGGTCTTGTTTTTGTATCCATTCAGCCAGTCTTTGTCTTTTGGTTGGGGCATTCAACCCATTTACGTTTAAGGTAATTACTGATAAGTATGATCCCGTTGCCATTTACTTTATTGTTTTGGGTTTGAATTTATACACCGTTTTTGTGTTTCCTGTCTAGAGAATATCCTTTAGTATTTGTTGGAGAGCTGGTTTGGTGGTGCAGAATTCTCTCAGCTTTTGCTTGTCTGTAAAGCTTTTGATTTCTCCTTCATATTTGAATGAGATCCTTGCTGGGTACAATAATCTGGGCTGTAGGTTATTTTCTTTCATCTCTTTAAGTATGTCTTGCCATTCCCTCCTGGCTTGGAGAGTTTCTATTGAAAGATCAGCTGTTATCCTTATGGGAATCCCCTTGTGTGTTATCTGTTGTTTTTCTCTTGCTGCTTTTAATATTTGTTCTTTGTGTTTGATCTTTGTTAATTTGATTAATATGTGTCTTGGGGTGTTTCACCTTGGGTTTATTCTGTTTGGGACTCTCTGGGTTTCTTGGACTTGAGTGAATATTTCCTTCCCATTTTAGGGAAGTTTTCAACTATTATCTCCTCAAGTATTTTCTCATGGTCTTTCTTTTTGTCTTCTTCTTCTGGGACCCCTATGATTCGAATGTTGTAGCATTTAATATTGTCCTGGAGGTCTCTGAGATTGTCCTCATTTCTTTTAATTCGTTTTTCTTTTATCCTCTCTGATTCATTTATTTCTACCATTCTATCTTCTAATTCACTAATCCTATCTTCTGCCTCTGTTATTCTACAATTTGTTGCCTCCAGGGTATTTTTTATTTCATTTATTGCATTATTCATTATATATTGACTCTTTTTTATTTCTTCTAGGTCCTTGTTAAACCTTTCTTGCATCTTCTCAATCCTTGTCTCCAGGCTATTAATCTGTGATTCCATTTTGATTTCAAGATTTTGGATCAATTTCACTATCATTATTCGGAATTCTTTATCAGGTAAATTCCCTATCTCTTCCTCTTTTGTTTGGTTTAGTGGGCATTTATCCTGTTCCTTTACCTGCTAGGTATTCCTCTGTATCTTCATCTTGTTTAAATTGCTGAGTTTGGGGTGTCCTTTCTGTATTCTTGCAGTTTGTGGAGTTCTCTTTACTGTGGTATTTCCTTGGTGTGTGTGGGTTTGTACAGGTGGCTTGTCAAGGTTTCTTGGTTAGGGAATCTTGTGTCTGTGTTCTGGTGGGTGGAGCTGTATTTCTTCTCTCTGGAGTGCAATGAAGTGTCCAGTTATGAGTTATGAGATATCTATGGTTTGGGGGTGACTTTGGGCAGCCTGTATCTTGGAGCTCAGACCTGTGTTCCTGTGTTGCTGGAAAATGTGTGTGATATGTCTTGCCCTGGAGCTTGTTGGCCCTTGTGTGGTGCTTGGTTTCAGTGTAGGTATGGAGGGGTTTGATGAGCTTCTGTCATTAATGTTCCTTGGAGTCAGGAGTTCCCTGGAGTTAGGGTTTGGACTTAAGCCTCCTGCTTCCAGTTATCAGTCTTATTTTTACAGTAGTTTCAAAACTTCTCCTTCTATACAGCACCATTGATAAAACATCTATGTTAAAGACGAAAAGTTTCTCCACCGTGAGGGCCACCCAGAGAGGTTCACAGAGTTACATGGAGAAGAGAAGAGGGAGGAGGGAGTTAGAGGTGACCCGAATGAGATGAGGTGGAATCAATAGAGGAGAGAGCGGGCTAGCCAGTAATCACTTCCTTATGTGCATTCCACAATTGGACCGCTCAGGATGTTTACGGAATTGTACAGAGAAGAGAAGAAGGAGGAAGGAGACAGAGGTGGCCAGGAGGATAAAAGGGGGGAATGAAAAGGGGGGAATGAAAAGGAGGGAGACAGATCCAGCCAGTAATCAGTTCCCTAAGGGTTCTCCACCGTCTGGAACACACAGAAATTCACAGAGTTGCATAGAATAGAGAGGGGTTAGGGAGGAGACACAGGTGACCTGGTGAAGAAGAGGAGAGTCCAAAGAGGGAGAAAGCAGTCAAGCCAGTAATCTCGCTCCCTAGTGAAAAATGGGTACTGAAGATTGGGTTCTTAAAGGTACAGAATTGGTAACAAATACATAAAAGCAAAAATTTAAAATCTAGAATAGAGTTTGGAATTTCAAAAATACAATGTTAAAGAATAGAAGAAGGAAAAGAAAAAGAGGGAAAAAAAACAAAGTCGAAAAAATATGAAGAAAATATAGGTACAAAATTGATAATAAATACCAAAAAGCAAAAGTTAAAAATCTAGAGTACAGTCTGGAATTTCAAAGATACAATGTTAGAAAAAAAAGAAGAAGAAGAAGAAGAAAGAGAGAAAAATAAACAAAAACAAACCAAGTTGCAAAAATTATAAAGAAAATATAGATACAAAATTGATAACAAATACCAAAAAGCATAAATTAAAAATCTAGAGTAGAGTTTGGAATTTCAGATATACAATGTTATATAAAAGAAGAAGAGAAAGAAAGAGAGAGAAAAAAAGTCACAAAAATTATTAAAAAGTGTATATATAATATATATATATATGTACAAAATTGATAAAAAATACCAAAAAGCTAAAATTAAAAATTTGAGTAGAGTTTGGAATTTCAAAAATACAATGTTAAGAAAAGAAGAAAAAAAAACAAGGTCACAAAAATTATAAAAAATATATATATTAAGTTTGCTTTAAAAAAAATAGGGTCTCTCTCTTTTTTTTTTTTTTTGCAAAGTAATAGTAGCTTATAAAAGTGAAAATTAAAGGAATAATAGAGGACTTAAATTTTTTTAAATTAAAAAAAAGAAAGAAAAAATGATCACAAAAATAGTAAAAATATATCTAGGACTTTCTCTGGTTTTGTTTTGGGTATTGTGGGGTCAGTTCATTTTCGGCTAGTTCCTTGGTCCAACTTATATTTCTCAAGATCTATAGGCCCCTTCCTATGTATTCAGTTCTAACCACAGGGTTTTAATCTATTGCCTGTAGCCTCCAAGGTGGTTCCCTCTGTTTGCTGGTCTCTTCAGTGTCTGGTTTCTGCCCTGACACAAAGTGGACGGTGGTGGACACTTTTTTCTTTCCTTTTTTTTTTTTTTTCTTTTTAGGCTCACTTGTTCAGTCACGCTGTGGGGAGGGAGGGACGCTGCAAACAAATAACACTGGCGTGTGCTCACAGTGCCTCAGCCACACTGGGCCTGCCTCCACTCACGGCAGGTGTAGCCTCCCTGCCCACACTGCTCAGGCTCTAGGTTGCTCCGCAGGGAACCATCCGTGGCAGGCCCTGGGCTGCTTGCACCTCCCAGGTCCAAGCCGCTCAGGTTCAGGCACTCGGGTAGTCCTCAGAGGTGCAGACTCAGTTGGGCCAGCATTTTGTGCCCTTCCCAGGTCCGAGCAGCTCAGGTGATGAGGTGTTTGGCGAGCGCAATTGCTGCATCTTACTGCCTCCCTGCTGCTCGATTATCTAGATGTACAACTGGCGCACCTTCTCAGGCAGATGTTGACCGTCCAGACCCCCAAGAAGTTTTAGTTAGCAAAGAAGCCTACTTACAGTTTTGTAGATAATGTCTCTCTGGGGCTGCAATTGCCCCCTTCTGGCTCTGGCTGCCTGTCACCAGAGGGGGATGGTCTGCAGCCGGCTATCTCTGTACAGTCCTTTGTTCTGTGCGCGGACCTGGCGGTGTCTTAGGTTAGGGCTGGCTTTTCGCGTGGTAGATATCCCACAGTCTGGTTTGCTAGCCCAAATTATTTCGCTCAGATAGCACTCGGGGTATTCAGGCCAGATCCTTATCCTAAGTGATGCAGCCCGCGCCATGCCTCCCTGCCCAGCCCCCGCTTGCTAATGGCGGATGCAGGTGTCTGCGCTGCTTCTCCGCTGGGGGAATTACCCTAGGGCTCATAATCTGCGGGTTTTAATTGTTTATTTATTTTTCCTCCCTGTTATGTTGCCCTCTTTGCTTCCAAGGCTTGGCACAGATTCGGCAGTGAGAAGGTTTCCTGGTGTTTGGAAACTTCTCTCTTTTTAAGACTCCCTTCCTGGGATGGAGCTCCGTCCCTCCCTCTTTTGTCTCTTTTTTTGTCTTATGTATTTTTTCCTACCTCCTTTCGAAGACGTGGGTTGCTTTTCTGGGTGGCTGATGTCCTCTGCCGGCATTCAGAAGTTGTTTTGTGGAATTTACTCGGCATTTAAATGTTCTTTTGATGAATTTGTTGGTGGAAAAATTGTTGTCCCCATCCTACTCCTCCACCATCTTAGCTCCTCTCAAAGTATTTTTTTTAAGGAAACAATAAAACCTATCTCTTAGGGTTTTGATATTTGAATTAGATAATGAATCTGAAATGCAAACTACAGTGCCTGACATTGAGTAAAGCTCAGTATATATACCAACTTTCTTTTTTCCAGGAAATCCTACCTCTCCTTCAATGTCCAGGTCTGTGACTTGTTACTGTTTGTTCTTTTCTCCACATCAGTTCAATGATGGAAGCTTCTAGAAAATTCACTTAATCACTTAGTTTCCTGGAGAAAGTCATTATTTCTCCCTATTTCCTGGAGTCATATTCTCCTAGCCACATTGATACACTCAGAGTACTGAAAGGACCCAGATGGAACACTGAGATAAGGTATTATTTTCATTTCCCTAATTAATAATAGTATTAAGGTCTTTATATATGTATTAGCTATTGGATATCTTATTTCTGAGTTGGATCTCCAAGATTTTGTCATTCGTTATTATCTGTTTTCTTAATGATTTAAAGGAACTTCTAACATATTCTGCATTTGAGTCCTTTTTCAGAAATACTTATTGTAAATGCAGGTCAACAGTTTGTGCATTGACTTTCAAAACTCTTAGCAGAGATTTATAACAAACACAGTTTAAAAATCTATTTTCAGGTTCACAAGAAACTGGCTTGGATATTTAGTTTGTTTTCTTTAAACTCCTTATTTTTTTTTTAAACTTTGTGGTTTCTATTGCTTCTGATGTGAAGTTATCAGTTCAATTCAGTCACTCAGTCATGTACTACTCTTTGCAACCCCACGGACTGCAGCACACCAGGCTTCCCTGTCCATCACCAACTCCTGGAGCTTGCTCAAACTCAAGTTCATCGAGTCAGTGACGCCATCCAACCATCTTATCCTCTGTATTTCCCTTCTCCTGCCTTCAATCTTTCTCAAAATCAGAGTCTTTTCCAATGAATCAGTTCTTTGCATCAGGTGGCCAAAGTATTGGAGTTTCAGCTTCAACATCAGTCCTTCCAATGAATATTCAGGACTGATTTCCTTTAGAATTGACTGGTTGGATCTCCTTGCAGTCCAAAGGATTCTCAAGAGTCTTCTCCAACACCACAATTCAAAAGCATCAATTCTTCAATGTTTAGCTTTATGGTCCAACTTTCACATACATACACAACTACTGGAAAAACCATAGCTTTGACTAGATGGACCTTTGTAGGTAAAGTAATGTCTCTGATGTCTAGCTTTGTCATAGCTCCTCTTCCAAAGAGCAAACGTCTTTTAATCATTCTTAATGATGTTTCCCAGAATATAATGCCTTGCAAACATCTGCCAAAACCAGAGTGGTGGACTTGCAGAATTCCTTATTCAAATTTATGGCTTTACTCATAGCATTGCTCCTGAATAAGGAGATTGCTTTATAGGAAGTCAAGTATAGCAGTGAGTGGAAGTGCTTGCTATGAGCAAACAGGATATGGGATGGATAATGGAAGAGGTCATTATAAATACCAGGTATAATCATGTGGTCGTTTGCAAGAATGAGAACAATAATACTTATGAAAAATTGTTTTTCATTTTGGTATGAATATATTTATGTATTATATTAATGAATTTTAACTCCCCTTGCCCATTTTCTGGCATGTAGTAACATAAGAAATGTATGTTAACGTAACTCAATCTTATATCTTATTTTATCTCAGTAGTGAAGATACAGGATTCAGCAGGAGAGTGTGACTAGCTAGAAGATAAAGTAACATCACCTACAAATTGATAAATGAACTTGCTCTAATCTCTGAAGTATATGGTTAGAAAATTAGGGGTTGAATAAGGAATTACTGCATCATAATATCAGGAAGTGTGGTGCTGGAGAAGACTTTTAAGAGCCCCTTGGACTGCAAGGAAGTCAAAGTAGTCAATCCCAAAGGAAATCAACTCTGAATATTCGTTGGAATGACTGATGCTGAAGCTGAAACTCCAATACTTTAGCCACTCATTGAGAAGAGCCAACTCATTGGAAAAGACCAAGCCTGATGCTGTGAAAGATTGAAGGCAAAAGAAGGCGGCAGCAGAGGATGAGACGATTGTATGGTACCACCAAATCAATGGACTTGAATTTCAGCAAACTCTGGGAGTAGTGGAAGATAGAGGAACCTGATGAGCTGCAGTCCATGGAGTCACAAACTGTCGGGAGCCGCATTAGGCATTACTGACAAAATGGAGGCATGGCCCCAGCCCCCTCTCCTCATTCCACAGGCACAGACCTGGGATGAAGGAGTTAGGCCTTGCAATTCTGACTTGTTTGTTCCTCTCTTTGGCTGGGGTGACTGAAAAGGAATATTAAGTTGCTTATTGTTCTTGAGAGGAGCATGAGAAGGCACAAAGCCTTCTGCAGCTGTGCTCAGAGAATAATTCATAAAGTTAATCATTGGCATTTGTTCAAGGACTTTTACAAAAGAGTGTTCCAGGATGAGCACATAGGCTGTAGCTTGAGGCCATGGGAGGGATTCATATCTGAAGCCTATTTGTGAGGAAAATGTTTATGGCAAAGGAGTTTACTGAATTTAGGTCTTAGAAATAATTAAAATAGTTAGAAGTTAAAGATTTAAGAAATGTTGTAATGTTAGCATATTTTACTATAGCTTATAGAGGTTAGGCATTTTAGAGATACTAATAGCTAGAAGTCTTTTTAAGAGATAGTGAGCTCAGGATGTTAGGGCCAAACAGGATTTAGAAAGATAAGAAATAAACTGAGGAATGTAGCATGAGTTACAATGTAATCACAAGTTAACTATAGGACACATAAGAGGAAGTGGATAATAGATGGTAAAGCTGATTTGGAGAGAATCGCTGAAGCAGGAACTCTGAAGAGCAACAATGATTTATGGAGATAATAAATCTGGGTGAAGGGGAGCTGAAAATGTCAAACCCCTGACCTAATGTTTTTGTAAAAGTATAAAACAGACTCTTAAACTTGAAATAAATAGGCAGTCCAAAAAAACTGAGAGGCTGTCTCATTACTCGCCGACACCGTTCCTCCCTTCAGGTTGAATCCCTGGCTGCTGGAGCTAGACTCCGGCAACAGTCAGACACAACTTAGTAACTGAACAGCAACAGCAACATGAGCAAGAAGCATAGCTTTCCAATCATCCTTATTCAAAAGTGGTTAAAAGAGTACAGATGGATGACAAGTTACCAAAGAGGGTACTGTAGCAGCTTTGATCTATCTTAACTAACTGAAAACATCTTTCCCAGAATGTGCTTCCCATATTGCTCTGAGTTAGGGTTGGCCACCAAAGGAACTTGTCTAACATTTGGAAGATAGTTGTGATGAAGCAGCCATAGTTTTTATGTTTGGGGGTTTGGTGCAGGGCTCCAGGAACTATGGTTACTCACACATGTTACTGATGATATGATAGTTCATTTTATTGTTGACTCACAACTCCTTCACTTCCAACCAAATCTCCTCCTCATTGGGCCAAGTATGTATGTAAGCATGATGCCAAATGACACCTACTTCTCCTAAGATCACCCACTACTGTGAAATAGAGGGAGGTGAGACATAGACAAGTTTTAGTGTGTCTTTGTGAGCTCCATTATCTTCATGGTTCTAACATGTCATTCTGAGTCACAGTTCGTCCATGCTTCAGTCTCTATCCAATATTCTTCTACAAATATTACTCCAACCAACTAACACTAAATTCAGTCTCAACACCATATACTAATATAATAGCTTTGTATACACTCTTCTACCAGACCAAAAATTGCCTGAATTCTAGTCTTTATAACTAATTTCTTATTCAACAGACACCATTAGTGGTTCTGCTTCTCTGATTGTACCTTAAGTGACACAACTCTAAGAAGAAAGGACTAAGGAAATGATTTTCATGATTATTCATGATAACTATACCCAGATTTGTGATGTGAATGTATTTTAGTGAAACTGTCACTTTAAATTATTATGGAGCAAGTTTACAGCTTTAGACAACTTTACACATCTTCTGTATGATTGACTTAAAGTCAAGAATTCAAGAGGAGACCGTATTAGCCAACAGTCACTCTGGACACCTGCTTCCAAATGACATCAAAGAAGCTTTTATTTAGAATTAAATCCTTTGATCCAGACTACAGATGAAGCACCTGCAAGACTACCATTTCTTGCCTGGGGTCTGCAGGTGTGCATTTCAGCTGGGGTCCTGCAGCAGGGGGTCTCTCTTTTATTTACTTCTTGGGTTTTTGTTCAGCTTTTCCTATTACTTCAAGCACTGTGAGTCCAAGAGAAGACAGAAGTACTTTGCAGAATCTTCCAGCTCTAAGTCTGAAATGGTGAGGCTGATGGACTTATGAGCTTTCTGGAAATTTACAGAGTAGCGGCTGTCTCTTGCATTCCCATCATCTGAATACTGACGAATAAGATAAGTCATCTGTCCACTGGGAATCTGCTTGTACCAAAAAATGTAGTAGCGGAACATGTCCCAACTTGTTTCATACTGACAGTTCAGGGTGACTGCCTTCCCCACTTCACTGAGTATGTCTGGCTGGTCTTGAGTAACACTCTGGGCCACACCAGATCCTGTGGAAAAAAGAAGAAAGCAGAGCTGAAATACTGAACAAAATAATGTAGAAATTAGACCTATTTTAGACCCAAATATTTACAAACCTAACTGAAATCCTAAGATGCTTGCTTTTCTCCAATCTCCTTTCTTCCCTAAGTCCCTGTGAAGCTCCATGTGCCTGTGTGCAGTCCTTTCACCCTGAACACATGCACCCATGTTTGGAAGCATCCCTACCAGAGAAGGTGACGGCCAGGAACACCCAGAGCAGGCTGGAGTGTGGCATGAGGCATGGATTCCCTTGCACAAATGTGTTTAATTCTGCTTCAAGCTAAGATTTCAGTGTCTTTAAGTGCCTGGCAGCACATTTACACAGTACCTGGTTCCTGTGTGGCTCCTCCCCCAGACAGGAAGTGGCATTTGTCATGTTCCTAGACCAGCTGGTCTGTGCTCAGATGGAAAAAAGTTTGGCTCACCACAAACTTTTACTTTGTCTACTCATGTTTCCCTGGTCATTAAATTTGTCAGATCCTGAAAAAGGGCTTGAAAAAGGCAATTGATATTAAAGATTTGAATTGAGGGGAACTAAAGGTTAAACAAGTTGACATACACTGGTAATTATTTAGTACAATTATTTGCCATCCTGTTTAAGATATAATTTTGTATATAGTTTTGTATAAAGTTGCCTACGAAACTTTCTTGAAATCTACTGATTGATCATTCATCTAGCTTATACTTACTTTTCTCCATTCAGAATCTATTCACTGTTTTAAAACACTCACAGATCTTAGGCCTTCTGGGAGAAAAGCAATCTTATCCAAAATAATTAATGTATCTTTTTTTTTTTTTTCACTGAGGTCCAGGGCTCTACTTAGATTTTTCAATAAATAAAATCCCTGCAACATGAAATGATTTTAGAAAATCAGCCCCTCTGAATTTCAGAGCCTATTCAGTGATATATATTAAATGAAATTATAACCAGAATAAAATATTATTCTTTTGAAATCTGATATTTATTTCATATCTATCAAGAAATTGATATTAATACAATTTTAGCAAAATATCATAACCTTATACATCAATTTTGATATACACTCTTAGGTTTTCATACATCACTCTAGAGGGAAACAACAGAATGGGAAAGACTAGAGATCTCTTCAAGAAAATTAGAGATACCAAAGGAAAATTTCATGCAAAGATGGGCCTGATAAAGGACAGAAATGGTATGGACCAAACAGAAGCAGAAGATATTAAGAAGAGACGGCAAGAATACACAGAAGAACTGTACAAAAAAGATCTTCACAACCCAGATAATCACAATGATGTGATCACTGACCTAGAGCCAGACATCCTGGAATGTGAAGTCAAGTGGGCCTCAGAAAGTGTCACTATGAACAAAGCTAGTGGAGGTGATAGAATTCTAGTTGAGCTATTCCAAATCCTGAAAGATGATGCTGTGAAAGTGCTGCACTCAATATGCCAACAAATTTGGAAAACTCAGCAGTGGCCACAGGACTGGAAAAGGTCAGTTTTCATTCCAATCCCAAAGAAAGGCAATGCCAAAGAATGCTCAAACTACCGCACAATTGCACTCATCTCACACGCTAGTAAAGTAATGCTCAAAATTCTCCAAGCCAGGCTTCAGCAATATGTGAACCATGAACTTCCTGATGTTCAAGCTGGTTTTAGAAAAGGCAGAGGAATCAGAGATCAAATTGCCAACATCTGCTGGATCAAGGAAAAAGCAAGAGAGTTCCAGAAAAACATCTATTTCTGCTTTCTTGACTATGCCAAAGCCTTTGACTGTGTGGATCACAATAAACTGTTGAAAATTCTGAAAGAGATGGGAATGCCAGGTCACCTGATCTACCTCTTGAGAAATTTGTATGCAGGTCAGGAAACAACAGTTAGAGCTGGAGATGGAACAACAGACTGGTTCCAAATAGGAAAAGGAGTATGTCATGGCCGTATATTGTCACCCTGCTTATTTAACTTCTATGCAGAGTACATCATGAGAAACGCTGGACTGGAAGAAACACAAGCTGGAATCAAGATTGCCGGGAGAAATATCAATAACCTCAGATATGCAGATGACACCACCCTTATGGCAGACAGTGAAGAGGAACTACAAAGCCTCTTGATGAAAGCGAAAGTGGAGAGTGAAAAAGTTGGCTTAAAGCTCAACATTCAGAAAACGAAGATCATGGCATCCGGTCCCATCCCTTCATGGGAAATAGATGGGGAAACAGTGTCAGACTTTATTTTTGGGGGCTCCAAAATCACTGCAGATGGTGACTGCAGCGATGAAATTAAAAGACGCTTACTCCTTGGAAGGAAAGTTATGACCAACCTAGATAGCATATTCAAAAGCAGAGACATTACTTTGCCAACAAAGGTCCATGTAGTCAAGGCTATGGTTTTTCCTGTGGTCATGTATGGATGTGAGAGTTGAACTGTGAAGAAGGCTGAGCGCCAAAGAATTGATGCTTTTGAACTGTGGTGTCGGAGAAGACTCTTGAGAGTCCCTTGGACTGCAAGGAGATCCAACCAGTCCATTCTGAAGGAGATCAGCCCTGGGATTTCTTTGGAAGGAATGATGCTAAAGCTGAAACTCCAGTAGTTTGGCCACCTCATGCGAAGAGTTGACTCATTGGAAAATACTCTGATGCTGGGAGGGATTGGGGGCAAGAAGGGGCGGGGACGACAGAGGACGAGATGGCTAGATGGCATCACTGACTCGATGGACATGAGTCTCAGTGAATTCCAGGAGTTGGTGATGGACAGGGAGGCCTGGCATTCTGCAATTCATGGGGTCACAAAGAGTCGGACACGACTGAGCAACTGATCTGGTCTGATCTGATCTGATAAATTATTGTCAGTTCAGTCAGTTCAGTTCATATCAACACTGAGATCATGACACAAAATTGTTTCATATCTCTAAAAAAATCCTCTTTGAATACCCTCCCCATCCCTGCAACTCTTAATAACCCTGCTAACTACTCATCTCCTTTTCATCTTTATATTTTGTGCCTTTGAGAATGTTGTTTAAGCAAAATCACACTGTGTAAGCATCATAATAATCCAATAAGTGTAATCATATACCATGTGTCCTCTGAGATTGACTACTTTTTCATTCAGCATAACATCCTGAGATCCATCTAGGCTATTGTTATTTAGTCTCTAAGTCCTGTTTGACTCTTTTGTGACCCCATATACTGTAGCCCACCAGGCTCCTCTGTCTATGGAATTTTCCAGGCATGAATACTGAAGTGAGTTGCCTTTTCCTTCTCCAGGGGATCTTCTTGACCCAGAGTTCAAACCCACGTCTCCTACTTGGCAGGTGGATTGGTTACCACTGAGCCACCAAGAAAGCCCCATCTGGGCTATTGCACGTATCAGTAGTCTGCTTCTTTTAATCACTACAGACTGTTACCATCTTATGATGTTCTGATTTTGGATTTCTTTACCTTACAATTGCAAGACAGTGATGAACTTTCAGGATAAACTAGAAACTGTACTTTGAATTTTTAAATATGATCTTTTCCCATGCTAGTAACATATGGTACAATGTTCCCTGGTGGTTCTGGGCAGCAGCAGTGAGCTGAGCTCCTGGCCAGCCCTGAGATCATGAGAGTAAACAACTTACACACTTACATTCACTCTGTACTCGTACAACCATTCTGTTTTTTACTTTCAGTGTGTGTGTGTTAAGTTCCTGCAGTTGTGTCCGACTCTTTGAGATTGTATGGACTGTAGCCCACCAGGGTCCTCTGTCCATGGGATTCTCCAGGCAAGAATACTGGAGTGTGGTGCTGTGCCCTCCTCCAGGGGATCTTCCTGATCCAGGCATTTAACCTGCATCTCTTATGTCTCTGCTTTAGCAGGCAGATTCTTTATCCATTAAAGCCACCTTGGAAGCCCCACTTTCAGTACAGTACTTAATAAATTATATGAGATTTTCAACACTTTAATATAAAATAGACTTTGTGTTAGATGATTTCGCCCAGCTGTAGGTTAATGTCAGGGTTGAGCACCTTTAAGGTAGACTGGGTTCAATTCAGTGGGTTAGGTATATTAAATGCATTTTCCATTTATGATCCTCTCAGCTGAAAATGGTTTACTGAGACACAATTCTATTGCAAGTTGAGAAAAATCTATAAATATTATGTCATTGTACAGATGTATTACAGTGGATTTATTTGTCTATTCACCCATTGAAGAACATTTGGCTGGTTTCCAGTTTTTGATCATCAGAAACAGAGCTGCTATGAATATTCAAGTACAGATTTTGAATGAATATAAGATTTTCATTTTTCAAGCATTAATACCCAGGAGTGTGATTGCTGACCTGTAAGGCAAGTGAATATTTAAGTTTAGGTGAAACTGCTGAACATTTTTCCAGAATGGCTGGACCACTTACCCACCAGCAATGTATGAGTTATCCAATTTATCTGCAGTTTTGCCAGAACATGGCATTGTTAACATTTTTTAATTTTAGCCTGTGAGAAATGTGAAGTGATATCTCTTTGTGGCTTAATTTGCATTTCCTTAATTACTAATAATGCTAATCATCTCTTTATATTCTTATTTCATTACCAGATAGCTTTTTGGTAAAGTGTCTGTGTGAATCTTTTATCCAGGTTTCAACTGGATTGTTTGCTTTCTTCGTGATGAGTTCAGAGAGTTCATTATATTCAGAATACAGTCTTTTGATGAAAATCTATTTACAAATATTTCCTGCAATTCTGTGGTTTATCTTTTTCCTTATCAAACATTTTTAATTTTGATGAAATCTGTTTTTTTTTTTTTATGGATTGTGCTTTTGGTGTCATGTCAAAAGTCTTTTTGTCCAGACATAGGTCATGAAGATATTCTCTTTTGTTTTTCCTAAAAGATTTGTAATGTTACATTTTATACCTGGATGTATGGTTCATTTTGAGACTGTACTCAAATTTTTGTATAAGGTGTGAACTTTAGATCAAGTTTCAATTGTTTCCCAAGAATATCCAATTGTCCTAATCTCATTTGCTTATAAAACTATGTTACTGCTCTAGAATTGAAAGAGACACTGCTCTAGAATTGAAAGAGACACGTGTACCCTGATATTCATCACAACACTGTTTACAATAGCTAGGACACAGAAGCAAACCTAGATGTCCATCGGCAGATGAATGGATAAGACAGTTGTACATATACACAATGGAGTATTTCTCAGCCATTAAAAATAACACATTTGAATAAGTTCTAATGAGGTAGATGAAACTGGAGCCTATTATACAGAGTGAAGTAAGTCAGAAAGAAAAACACCAGTACAGTATATTAATGCATATATATGGAATTTAGAAAGATGGCAACAATGACCCTACATGTGAGACAGCAAAAGAGACACAGATATAAAGAACAGACTTTTGGACTCTGTGAAGAAGGCGAGGGAGGGATGATCTGAAAGAATAGCATTGAAACATGTATATTACCATATATGAAATGGATGACCAGTCCAAGTTCAACGCATGAAACAGGGCACTCAAAGCCAGTGCACTGGGACAACCCAGAGGGACAGGAAGGGGAGGGAGGTGGGATCGGGGTTCAGGATGGGGGACACACATACACCCATGGCTGATTCATGTCAATGTTTGGCAAAAACCACTACAATATTGTAAAGTAATTAGCCTCCAATTAAAATAAATAAATTCATTTTTTTTAAAAAACCACTTTGCTACCTCTATAGAATTGTCTTTGCATTTTGTCAAAATATAAGCTTTCCAGACCTGTGTGGATCCACTTCTATACAATGACTCAGTAACATAAACTTGTTAATGATACACTTTCATTTCCTTAGAATGTAACAGAACCTGCAGAATAGTTCTCTTTTTTTTATTATATTTATAATTTGTATTTTTTCTTTTTTCCTTTGATAATTCTACCTAGGAATATATCAAGTTTATTAATTATTTTAACAAAATTAACTCTGTATTTCATGGTTATCTCCATAGATTTATTTGTATTTCACCAATTAGACATTGCATTTTTTACTTCTTTCAGTTTATGTTGGGTTTAATTTGCTTTTCTATCATCTTTTCTTGAAAGCCTTGATAGTAGTTTATCAACCTTTTTTCTTTAGTAATATAAGTATTTAAAAGGATAAATTTCCTTCTATGTATTATTTTAGCTGCATCTCATACATATTTAATGTGCTGTCACAACATTTACTTTCAAAATATCTTCTAATATCCATTGTAATTGTTTCTTTAACCTAGGCTGTTTTAAAGTTATAGGTTTTAAATATATATGAACTATTTGGGAGTTTCTAGAGATGTCTCTTTGGACTTAATTTTCCATATCATTTCCATTTTGGTCAAAATATAAATTCTATATAATGTCAGTTCTCCTAAATATATTAAGACTTTTTATGCAGAAACAAATTGTGTGTCTGTGTGTGTATTTCATCTGCACAGCAGGGTGTGTCTGGAGCCTTGGCTGCAGATCTGGGTACAGGCTGCAGGTGCCTGGGGAGCACTGTGCACTTGCTGCACAGAAGTAGGTGGCTGAGTCTCCAGGCTGGGAAGTTGCGATGTGCAGGAGAGCTGTTTGGCACTCTTATTGAGGGAAATGGTGAATCTTCCCTCTTCCATTTCATTCACAACTGAATGTATGTCTACCAAGAATGTAGGGGCTTTACCAGGGTATTGCTGGTACCATAGGAAGCAATTACTTGCACTCTTCTCACAACTACAGTTCAGAATGGAAATCTCTCCTTCCTGGACTGTCAAAGATCGAGGGCTCTGTTTCACCTGCTGTTGGTCACTTTTTTCCTTTTGTTGTCCATTCACCCCTGTTTAAACAAATAAAAGCCATTAGTTCCATAAAATATATTTCTTAAGAATATCTGCATGAACTTATTTGTAACCCAATTTTCCCAGTCCCCCCAATTAATGAGATATCCTAGATTTTCTACTCCACAACTCACAGCCTAGTTGAAGCCACAGAAGTGAAAATGATTCTCCCAGTATCTTGTCCATTGTTTCTGGCACCAGTGCTCAGTGGCAACTCTTCTGCCCTTCTCAGCCAAGTAGAAGTCTGACTTTAAACTAATACTTATTTTTATTCTTTTGGTAGGTCCCACCCTTTCATAAGTGCTTTCCTTAAACCTATCTTTCTCAAAAGTACTACTTCTCATTTGGTGCTAATTTAGAATCACTGAAAATTAAATTCATTGGGAATCAGAAATTCCCCCCTGACAAGCATAAAGACCAGGTTAGAATTTCTCTCACTCTGTCCCCTTCTTCCTTTTCTTCACACCTCCTAGAAGGTTAAAAATCATATATCAGGAGAGTTTGATGTTTTAATAGGAATAGGATTAGTTTACAATGGGGAAGAGAGGGCCTCCCACAAAATTGCAAGATTAGCATTACAGGGTATTTCTTTTTTATTACAAATACTAACTAAAGTCTATTGCGAATACACAAGGGACATAATATATCATTCAAGCAAAGCTTATGGAGCAGAACATAAAGAATCATAGTCCCTTTGTCCTGATGGAACTTAAATTTTAACACGATCGTTCAATGTTTCCACACTTTACATGATCTTAAGAATTAATTAAATATAATTGGATCAATTTCAATTTATATTTCTTCTAAAATATAAATCAGGCAAATAAAATGTTTCCAAGAATATGCATGGAGAAAATAAACTAAGGAGCACTGGAATAATCTGTTCTGGAGGATATTTGATCTCCAAACTGATAAGATTGGCTAGGAAAATTCTGCAGAATGCAGAAGATATGGGACCATGATCATTCAGTAATGAAACATTTTTGGGAGTTCTCATCCTGAATTACACCTTATCCTCACAGGCAAAGTACAAAAATGTGAAGAGTCAATTTGGTTTTTGATGACAACACATCAGGGGATAGAGACGGAAATTAAGGAGCTCATTTTTCTTAAGCACAAAAAGGAGTTTGTGGTCTCTGTATTTGATATCATCTCAGACACTGTCAATGGCACTCCACTCCAGTACTCTTGCCTGGAAAATCCCATGGATGGAGGAGCCTGGAAAGCTGCAGTCCATGGGGTCGCGAAGAGTCGGACATGACTAAAGCGACTTCACTTTAACTTTTCACTTTAATGCATTGGAGAAGGAAATGGCAACCCACTCCAGTGTTCTTGCCTGGAGAATCCAGGAGACGGGAGAGCCTGGTTGGCTGCCATCTATGGGGTCGCACAGAATCGGAGTGCAGACACTGTCAAAGAAAAACATCATCACAGTTCAGGAAACAATAATAACCAGTCCCACTCCTCAATCTAATCCCATCTACTCCAGCTCTCTAAGGGGACTTTTTATTGTTTGTTGAATTATTGGTGTGTTTTCTCTTTCATTTATTCACTCATTCATGCATGTCTTCAATATATATTTACTCCTGCCTAGTAAATGCTCGTACTTGGGTCTCATTCAAGAAAGATACAGAAGTAGCAATCTTCAGCCTACCCATTCCCAATACTCAAGTACATTCAGATAAAAGCTACTAAAGAGAAATGTGTTTCTATATGATGGACCCAAGAAAATGATAATGGACTCACTTCTGGGTTCAGTCAGAGAGTAGTTCTGATGGAGGATCTGCTTGAACTGGAACTTACATCACCACTAGATTTCTTAGTAAAAAATGGGGTAAGGGAATTCTGGCACTGATTAACTCAGTATGATTGGAGTTTGGGATGTATCTGGGTGAAAACATTACAAATTTATATTAGAGAAATTAATGTGGCCTTAATCTCAGAGGACAAAACAGATTGTTTAAAGAAATATTAATTTTCAAAACCATATTTTTCAAACTGTTAAACTAAAATATACAAAGATACTATTTAGGTAGATGGATGGATACCTACATACATAAAAGAATGATAGATGTAAATTGAAGCAAAGTTGGAGATAAAAATTTGATAGATATTTAAAGGAGCCTTTCACGCTTCTTGAAAAATCTGTGTATGTAGGACAAAAGTTAATCTTCTCTGAAGCAGCGTTGCCCCTCTGTGGCCATAAAGAGATATTACTCTGAATGACTTTATACAGCTTCTTAAAATGGAGGAAAGACAAGTTTCTTCAGTAAGTGGTGTTGACCATACTGAACACCTATAGGGAAAAGACCAAAAGTAGAGCATTTTTTCACAACATATACAAATATACACTCAAAATGGATTAAAGGCTGAGATGTAAGACCTGAAACCTTAAAACTCGCAAAGGAAATTTATACAGTATGTTCATTGATGTTTCTCTTTGTAATTTTTTTTCTGTCTCAAAGGCAAGGGAAACAAAAGCAAAAATAAATAAATAGGACCCAATCAAACTAAAGTCTAATACACAGCAAAGAAACCATCAACAAAAATAAATGGCAAACTACTGAATGGGAGTAGATATTTGCAATAAGGGGTTAATATCCAAAATCATAATGACATCATGTACCTCAATATCAAAAACACAGTCTGATTGAAAAATGGGCATAGGACCTGAGTAGCCATTTTTCCAAAGAGATAGCCAACAGGTACATGAAAAGATGCCCAAAGTCTCTAATATTCAGAAAAAGAGCAAATCTGTATCAATATGAGCTGTCACCTCACATCTATCACTATGGCTATCATCAAAAGAAAAAAAAAAAAATAACAAGTGTGGTGAGGATGCAGAGGAGAGGAAACCCTAGTGCACTGCTGCTGGGTTGGAAATTGCTGCAGCTACTATGCGAAACATTGCGGAGATTCCTCTCAAAACACTAAAAAGATAACTACCATATAATCCAGAAATTCCACTCCTGGGTATTTATCCAAAGAAAACAAAAACTCTTCCAAATTGTATCTGCACCCAAATGTTTATAGCAGCATTATTTACAATAACAAAGATCCAGAACCAAGCTAAGTGTTCATTCATAGATGAATGGATAGAGAAAATACTGATCTTTCATCTAACTATCTATCTACACACACACACACACACACACACACACACACACACACACACCCCACAATAGAATATTAATCACATATAAAAAAGAATGTAATCGTGCCAAATGGAACAACATGGATAGATATGAAGTGTATGATATTTAGTGAAATAAGTCAGACAGTGAAAGACAAATACTGTGTGTTTTTACTTATATATGATATATAAAAGCAAAGCAAAACAAAGGAACAAATAGAACAAAAACAGAATCACAGGAACAAATGGCAGACTGCCAGGTATTTCCCCACAAAAGATGAGTTTATTGGAGATCACCAAAGGACCACAGTTCCAGATCAGCAACCATGAGGAGCCACATGCAAGTCCCCACTGGACAAGGAAAGGAAATGCTTTTATAGAGAAGACATGGAAATTGAGAGGGTTATAGTAAACAGAGTGCCTTTGACTTTCCATTGGCTGCATCCTGACCAGGGAAGAAGAGGCTTCTTTCATCTTCCCTTTGCCCTCTGTGATGTCCACAGTTTGGGAGAGCTCCCCCTCTTCTGCCAGTTCTATTTAATTGAGATTTCTATGTATTAAATTTTTATACCTTATAGGACAGAGTCAGAAAGATATTTGATTCCAGGAGATGAGGAAGCCATGGTGGTGGAAGTAAGATGATGGAGTGATTCAAGAAGGGGTTTGAGCCATGGAATCCAAGTGGCTTCCAAAAGCTACAAAATGAAAGGAAACAGATTCTTCCTCAGAGAATCTGGAAGGAATCGACCCTGCCAAGACCTTGACTATAGACAGCAAAACAGATTTTAGATTTCTTGCCTCCAGAACTGTAAGAAATATTTTGTAAGTGATCAAATTCATACTAAACATTGAGCAAATATTTTCTGTTCACTTGGCCGCACTCATAGGATGGGATACCAGTGCTTGCAGTTGCCTGTTGGGACACATCATGGTGAGACAGACCTGAACATTCTTGAGACACCTAACCAAGCTGGATAATATCTTTACTGGAGAGATTTCTCTCTTCTTTTAGTTGCTTTCAATGTTTACTGTTTTGGATGGGAAATATTTAATTCTGTCTTCTTATCAGCCATTCTTTTAGTTACAGTTTAGAGATTCTAGTGCAGAAGGAGATACAGATTGAGAAGGGAAAAGACCAAATCCCAAATCTGTAGGGCTGAAAAGTGTTTGTGGTTATAACTATACCAATGTAGGTAAGAAATACTAAGTACTGCAAATGCCCTGTGGTGGCCTCATGATGTGACTGTGGCTGGAGGAAGAGCTAGGCTCCGAAAAGGGTTTGAGTACACACTGCAGGTGCCTGGGCAACACTGTGCTGCACGATACAGAAGTAATTGAGTCTGTGGTCTGCAAAGGGGACATGTGCAATAAGCTATGACGTTCTATAAGGACTGTGGTGCCCTTTAATCTTCCATCCTGTTTTGTCCCTGAAGGAATATAAACCAGGTTGATGAGGTGGCCCCCAGGGTTCTTAAGATACCAATTCACACTCTGTGGGGAAGTGGGAAAATTACTGCAAAGCATGGAGTTGGCTCCCTCCTGGATCAGGGCTGGGGCACTCTGCTTCACATCCACCCCTCGCACACCTGGTGAGGAAAGAGAAACTGTCACAGGCAAGGGTCACTTAACTCTTACTAAACCCTGAAAGTGCCCCCCTCAATCCGCATAGATGGTGAATAGGATAGAAAGTCTGCAGGACTTGTCAGCTCCTCTCTTTCCCTTAACAATACAACAGAGCCTCATTCCTTCAGATTCCCTGTGGGGCAGCCCCAACTCACAGCAAACCTGGGCAAACAAAGCCCCAGCACAGTGCCTGCTAGTCCCTTCATGATGCTTCCTCTTCTTGTTGAGACATTTTCACTGTAAGATACTTAAATAAGCCCTGAGGGGGTGAGTGTCATAAATCCTTGTGCCAATGTTCCTGCTCCTGCAGCCAATCAGCTCACCCAACAAATCCTGTTCATGCCCTCACTTTGTGACAGGAAGCCCCGCCCTCCCACCTCAACCAGTTCAGAATGGACTGGAGAGGAATGGAGGAGAGTGGCAAATAGAAAGATCAATAGTTTAGGACTTGAGGGGCATTTTCTAAGAACTTTGCAAAAAAGGCTGACATGATTTGGAATTTGTGGAGGATTTTAGGGCAGAGAAAACAAAAATTTAATTATCTGGCTGGCATGGATGCAGGAGATTCTTGCAAAATGAAATATTATTTCCCAGGAGTTCTCAGGATTCTTTTTTTTTATTTTCCTTTGGCGTCTCTTATGCACTCACCTGTGCTTCTGAAGGGTGCTCATGAATCAACACAGTATTCATAGCAGTCTTGGCTGGAACATTTTGCAGTATTAAACAGCTTTACTTTTAAATTATACATATGTATTTTAGACCAAACCTACATAAAGAGTCTTATTATTTTTTGTCTCTTGATGAGCACTGAAAGTAGAATTGTAAATAGTTTTACTTTTATTAAAACTAATAGCTTTATTTTACTATTGTTAAAACTGATTTATGTCAAAGTATGGCAAAAACCACTACAATATTATAAAATAATTGCCCTCCAATTAAAATAAATTAATTAATTTAAAAACATGTAATTTTAAATAAAATTTGAGGTTTAAATACATTTTATTTTATCATTTTTTAAATTAGAGGATAATCACTTTACATTGTTGTGTCCATTTCTGCCTTACAACAACACGAATCAGTCAATATTGTATATGTATCTCCTCCCTCTCGAGCCTCTTCCAATGATCTAGTTCCTCACAGAACACCAGTATGGGTGTTTATATTGCAGCTTTCAATTAATTATCTATTTTATACTAAATATATTCCAACTGTTGGTTATGCTATTTGTATTCCACTTTTTACCTCTAGTAGGTTATTTTAAAAGAAGTGTTTTAAAACATATGAAAATCAACTCTGTGCTTTTTCTCAGACTCTATGAATAATAATGTTTCTGTGTATTTCAAGGTAAAAAGGGTGGAAAATGAGAACCTGTTTATTTTCACTGAGGTAAAATTGAAGTGATCTGTAGGCATGGGGATCAGATGGACAGTTCAAGATTATTGCAAATGCTTACTAAAGGAATTGTGAGAAATAGTGTATAAAATATAGTTGATTAAGAATCCGACCCAGAGGGATGGAATGGGGAGGGAGGAGGGAGGAGGGTTCAGGATGGGGAACACATGTATACCTGTGGCGGATTCATTTTGATATTTGGCAAAACTAATACAGTTGTGTAAAGTTTAAAAATAAAATAAAATTTAAGAATCAATCATTATTATTGTGCACACAGTGGGTGTTAGAGAAATTAAATTAGAAGAGAGAAAAGAGGAGAGGAGCAACCTGAGTGGGTCACTTGAAACTTTGCCAAAGCAATATGTTTAACCTAGAATGCCTGTTATAGGCCACCGCTAGATAAAGAAAGTCTTTTTACCTTCATACTCTATATTGTCTAGACATACAGGAAGAGATAGGGAAGTTCACTAGAGGTAGGTATAGTTGCACCTCCACTTCAGGGGGCCTCTTAGAGCCAGTGATGTGGCTGTCAGGCAGGTCACTAACTGGCCTCCAGTTCTTCCTGCAGCATCAGTGCTGAATCAGTGAGACCAGGACAGACCTGCGTGTAATGAGACAGTGTCTCTATTCAGATTTCAACCAGAACTCTGGTCTATAGAGGCAGGAGCATGGAATATAATGTTATTGATTCCCTATGAAGAGCATTCCCAACATGAGAAGGGTAGTGAAAAACATGGCTATGCAGGAAGGCAGTTGACTTCCATTTTGTGGAAGATCTCCCCTGAGGAGCAGGAAGGAATGTGTCAGAGGGTGCTGAGTCTTTATTACAGGGAAATCTGAGATTCAAAAGATCCCAATGTAAGCAAGTTCTAGTGACTATCAGGAAGAAATGCATCCTTGACAATTACTGCTGCTGGTGCTGAGCCTATTCAAATGTACACCTCAGTGAGCTGTGAGGTACAGAAGCTCAGAGGAGTGAAATGGAGCTTTTATCAAAGGTGACATTTAAAGTTTCTGCAACATCACCTGGAGGTCAACAACTGGAACAAATCCTTTCTTGAGTATTTCGTGTTCTGTTTCCTCCCTGTTCTTACCAGGGTTGAATTTCTTCCCATTGTAATCTCATAAGAGTGTTTTCAGGGTTTCCCATATTAAATTTTTGTTGTTATTGTTGTTGTTCAGTTGCTAAGTTGTGTCCAGCTCTTTGCGACCTCATGGACTGCAGCATGCCAGGCTTCCCTGTCCTTCACTATCTCCTAGAATATGCTCAAACTCACGTCTCCTGGTAGCTCAATTGGTAAAGAATCTGCCTGCAATGCAGGAGACCCCATATGGATTCCTGGATGGGGAAGATCCACTGGAGAAGGGATAGGTTACCCACTCCAGAACTCTTGGGCTTCCCTGGTGGCTCAGCTCGTAAAGAATCCACCTGCAATGTGGGAGACCTGTATTCAATCCCTGGGTTGGGAAGATCCCCTGGAGAAGGGAAAGGCTACTCACTTCAGTATTCTGGCCTGGAGAATTCCATGGACTGTATAGTCCATGAGTTTGCAAAGATTTGGACACAGCTGAGTGACTTTCACTTACGTGTTCATTGAGTCGATGATGCCATCCAACCATATCATCCTCTGTTGCCATCTTCTCCTGCCCTTGATTTTTCCCAGATCAAGATCTTGATTTTTCCCAGATCATGAGGTCATTTGCAGAAATAACAGTAATACTAATGAAAATTTGTTTTTCAATTTGATATAATATATTTATGTATTACATTAACCAATTTTAACTCCCTTCTCCAATTTGCCTACATGTAGTAACATAAGACATGCTAATATAAGTCAATGTTATATGTTATTATATCTCAGTAGTGAAGATACAGGATTCAGTGGGAGGGTATGTCTTAGGTAGAAAAGAAAATAACATCACCCATAAAGGGATAAACAGACTTGCTATAATCTTCGCAGGATATGTTTACAATGTTTTGGGTTGAATGGGGAATTTTGCATCATATTAGCAAGAAGTGTGGTGATGAAGAAGACTCTTAAGAGTCCCTTGGATTGCAAAGAGATCAAACCAGTCAATCCTAAAGGAAATCAACCCTGAATATTCATTGGAAGGACTGATACTGAAGCTGAAACTTCAATACTTTGGCCACTTGGTGAGAAAAGCCAACTCATTGGCTCAAAAGACCCTGATGCTGGGAAAGAATGAAGGCAAAAGAAGAAGACAGCAGCAGAGGTTGAGGCAGTTGGATGGTATCACCAACTCAGTGGACATGAATTTGAGCAAACTCCAAAAGATAGTGGGAGATAGAGGATCCTGCAGTCCATAGGATCACAAAGAGTCAGACACGACTTAGTGACTGAACAGCAACAACAACATTAGCAAGAAGCATAGTTTTGCTATGGTCTTTATTCAAAAGCTGTTAAAGAGCACAGATGGATGCCAAGTTAACAAAGAGGATACTGTAGCAGCTTTGTACTCTCTTAAACAACTGGAAATATGTTTCCCAGAATGTGCTTCCTGTATTTTTCTGGGTTAGGGTTGGCCAGAAAAGAAATTTGTGTGACATTTGGAAGGTCGTTTTGGTGAAGCAGCCACAGTTTTTATGTTTTGGGGCTTGGTGCAGGGCTCCAGGGACTATGGTTATTCATTCATGTTGCTGCTGATCTGATAGCTCATCTTATCATTGATTCACAACCCTTCCACTTCCCACCAAACCTCCTCCTCATCTTCTCTTTGTCTTGGACCAAGTAGGTATGTTAGCATGATGCCAAATGACACCCACTTCTCCTAAGGTCACTCATTACTGTGGAAGTGAAGGAGGTGAGACATAGACAAGTTTTAGTGTGTCTATGTGGGTTCCATTATCCTCATGGTTCTAGTATGTCCTTATGGGTCACAGTTTGTCCCTGCTTTGGTCTATACCCAACTGTGTTCTACAAATACTACTCTAGCTGATTAACAATGAATTCAGTCTCTGCACCACATAAAAAGATAGCAGCTTTGTATACATTCTTCCACCAGATCTAGCAATTGCCTGAGTTCTAATCTTCCGTAACCAATTTCTTATTCAACACCACTGGTGATCTGCTTCTCTGATTGTATCTTAAGTGACACAGGTCTAAGAAGAAAGGACTAAGGAAATAATTTTCATGATGATTCCAGATAACTAGACCCAGGTTTGGGATGTGAGTGTGGTTTAGTGAAACTGTCACTTTACATTATTATAGAGAAAGTTTACAACCTTAGACAAGGTTACACGTGCTCTGCATGATTGATTTAAAGTCAATAATTCAAGAGGAGAATATTAGTAGAAAGTCCCTCAGGACACCTGCTTCCAAATTACATAGAAGAAGCTTTTATTTAGAATCAAATCTTCTGATCCAGATCACAGATTAAAGAACCACAGGACTACTATTTCTTATCTGGGGTCTGCAGCTGTATATTTCAACCTGGGTCCTGCAGCAGGGAGGCTCTCTCTTATTAACCTCTGGGGTTTTTGTTCAGCTTTTCCTATTACTTCAAGCACTGTGCATTCCCAGAGAGCACAGAAGTATTTTCCAGAATGTTCCAGCTTTAAGGATGAAATGGTAAGCCTGATGAACTTATGTGCTTTATGGAAGTTTACAAAGTAGTGGCCATCCCTTTCATTCCCATCTTCTGAATACTGATGAATGAGGTAAGTCATCTCTCCCCTGGGAAGCTGCTTGTACCAAAATATCCAGTAGGTGTACACGTTCCAACTTGTTTCATACCGACAGTTCAGGATGACTACGTTCTGCACTTGACTGGTTATGCCTGGCTGATATTGAGTAACTTTCTGGGCCACACTAGATCCTGTGGGGGAGGGGGGAGAAACAAGAAAACAGAGCTGAAATATTAAACAAAATAATGTATAAATTCAACTAATTTTGGACCCAAATATTTACAAACCATACTGAAATCATAAGATGCTTGCTTTTCCCCAATCCTCCTTTCCTGCCCAAGTCCCTGTGAAGCACCAAGTGCCTGTGTGCAGGCCTTTCACCCTGAACACTCGCACCCATGTTTGAGAGCATCCCTACCAGAGAAGGTGAAGGCCAGGAACACCCAGAGCAGACTGGAGAGAGGCAAGAGGCATGGATTCCCCTACACAAATGTCCTCAGTTCTGCCTCAAGCTAAGATTTCAGTGTCTTTGAGTGCCTGGCAGCACATATACATAGTAACTGGTTCCTGTGTGACTCCTCCCAAACAGGAAGTAGGGTGTCATGTTCATCGACCACATGGTCTGTGTACAGATAAAGACTGGCTCACCACACACCTTTACTTTGTCTACTTTTCTTTCCCTGGTCATTAAGTTTGGCACATCCTGAAAAGGGGCATGAAGAAAGCAATTAATATTAAAGGTTAGAAGTGAAAGAAACTGAAGATTAAACAAGTTGACATACATTATTTATTTATTTATTTTAAATGGAAGCTAATTACTTTACAATATGGTAGTGGTTTTTGCCATATATTGACATGAATCAGCCATAGGTGTACTTGTGTTCCCCATCCTGAATTCCTCTTCCACCTCCCTCCCCATTGCATCCCTCAGGGTCATCCCAGTGCACCAGCCCTGAGCACCCTTTCTCATGCATTGAACCTGGACTGGTGATATCTTTCACATATGATAATACACATGTTTCAATGTTATTCTCTCAAATCATCCCATCCTTGCCTTCTCCCACAGAGTCCAAAAGATTGTTCTATGCATCTATGTTTCTTTTGCTGTCCTATATATAGGGTCATTGTTACCATTTTTCTAAATTCCATATATATATGTTAGTATACTGCATTGGTGTTTTTCTTTCTGACTTACTTCACTCTGTATAATAGGCTCCAGTTTCATCCACCTCATTAGAACTGATTCAAATGCATTCTTTTTAATGGCTGAGTAATATTCCATTGTGTATACCTACCACAGCTTTCTTATCTATTCGTCTGCCAATGGCATCTAGGTTGCTTCCATGTCTTGGCTATTGTAAACAGTGGTGTGATGAACATTGGGGTACATGTGTCTCTTTCAGTTCTGGTTTCCTTGGTGTGTATGCCCAGCAGTGGGATTGCTGGATCATATGGCAGTTCTCTTTCCAGTTTTTTAAGGAATCTCCACACTGTTCTCCATAGTGGCTGTACTAGTTTGCACTCCCACCAACAGTGTAAGAGGGTTCCCTTTTCTCCACACCCTCTCCAACATTTATTGCTTGTAGACTTTTGGATCGCAGCCATTCTGACCAGCGTGAGATGGTACCTCATTGTGGTTTTGATTTGCATTTCTCTGATAATGAGTGATGTTAAGCATCTTTTCATGTGTTTGTCAGCCATCTGTATGTCTTCTTTGGAGAAATGTCTGTTTAGTTCTTTGGCCCATTTTTTGATTGGGTCATTTATTTTTCTGGAATTGAGGTGCAGGAGCTACTTGTATATTTTTGAGATTAATTCTTTGTCAATTGCTTCATTTGCTATTATTTTCTCCCATTCTGAAGGCTGTCTTTTCACCTTGCTTATAGTTTCCTTCATTGTGCTAAAGCTTTTAAGTTTAATTAGGTCCCATTCGTTTATTTTTGCCTTTATTTCCATTACTGTGGGAGATGTGTCATAGAGGATCCTGCTGTGATTTATGTCAGAGAGTGTTTTGCCTATGTTTTCCTCTAGGAGTTTTGTAGTTTCTGGTCTTACATTTAGATCTTTAATCCATTTTGAGTTTATTTTTGTGTATGGTGTTAGAAAGTGTTCTAGCTTCTTTCTTTTACAAGTGGTTGACCAGTTTTCCCAGCACCACTTGTTGAAGAGATTGTTTTTTCTCTATTATATACTCTTGCCTCCTTTGTCAAAGATAAGGTGTCCATAGGTGCATAGATTTATCTCTTGGCTTTCTATTTTGTTCCATTGATCTATATTTCTGTTTTTGTGCCAGTACCATACTATCTTGATGACTGTAGCTCTGTAGTAGAGCCTGAAGTCAGACAGGTTGATTCCTCAAGTTCCATTCTTCTTGCTCAAGATTGCTTTGGCTATTCGAGGTTTTTTGTATTTCCATACAAATTGTGAAATTATTTGTTCTAGTTCTGTGAAAAATACCATTGGTACCTTGATGGAGATTGCATTGAATCTATAGATTGCTTTGTGTAGTATACTCATTTTCACTATATTGATTCTTCCAATCCATAAACATGGTATATTTCTCCATGTATTTGAGTTATCTTTGATTTCTTTCATCAGTGTTTTATAGTTTTCTATATATAAGTTTTTTGTTTCTTTGCTGCTGGTGCTCCTAAGTCGTTTCAGTCGTGCCCAACTCTGTGTGACCCCATAGATGGCAGACCACCAGGCTACCCCATCCCTGGGATTCTCCAGCCAAGAACACTGGAGTGGATTGCCATTTCCTTCTCCAATGCATGAAAGTGAAAAGTTAAAGTGAAGTCGCTCAGTCGTGTCCGACTTTTAGCGACCCCATGCCCAGCAGCCTACCAGGCTCCTCCATCCATGGGATTTTCCAGGCAAGAGTACTGAAGTGGGTTGCCATTTCCTTCTATCTTTGTTTCTTTGGGTTGATTTATTCCTAAATATTTTATTCTTTTCATTGCAATGGTGAATGGAATTGTTTCCAATATTTCTCTTTCTGTTTTCTTATTGTTAGTGTATGGGAATACAAGAGATTTCTGTGTGTTTATTTTACATCCTGCAACTTTATTCATTGATTAGCTCTGGTAATTTTCTGATGGAGTCTCTAGGGTTTTCTATGTAGAGGATCATGTCATCTGCAAAGAGTGAGAGTTTTACTTCTTCTTTTCCAATCTGTATTCCTTTTATTTCTATTTCTTCTCTGATTGCTGTGGCTAAAACTTCCAAAACTATGTTGAATAGTAGTGGTGAGAGTGGGCACCCTTGTCTTGTTCCTGACTTTAGGGGAAATGCTTTCAATTTTTCACCATTGAGGATAGTGTTTGCTGTGGGTTTGTCATAAATGGCTTTTATTATATTGAGGTATGTTCCCTCTATTCCTGCTTTCTGGAGGGTTTTTATCATAAATGGATATAGAATTTTGTCAAAGGCTTTTTCTGCTTCTACTGAGATAATCATATGGTTTTTATCTTTCAATTTGTTTAATGTGGTGTATCACATTGATTGATTTGTTGATATTAAAGAATCCTTGCATCCCTGGGATAAAGCCCACTTGGTCATGATGTATGATCTTTTTAATATGTTGTTGGATTCTGTCTGTTAGAATTTTGTTAAGAATTTTTGCATCTATGTTCATCAGTGATATTAGCCTGTAGTTTTCTTTTTTTGTGGCATCTTTGCTTGGTTTTGGTATTAGGGTGATGGTGGCCTTATAGAATGAGTTTGGAAGTTTACCTTCCTCTGCAAATTTCTGGTGGAGAAGGCAATGGCACCCAACTCCAGTACTCCTGCCTGGAAAATCCCATGGATGGAGGAATTTGGAAGGCTGCAGTCCATGGGGTCGCTAAAAGTCAGACACGACTGAGCGACTTCACTTTCATGCACTGGAGAAGGAAATGGCAACCCACTCCAGTGTTCTTGCCTGGAGAATCCCAGGGACAGGGTGCCTGGTGGGCTGCCATCTATGGGGTCACACAGAGTCGGACACTACTGAAGTGACTTAGCAGCAGCAGCAACAAATTTCTGGAAGAGTTTGAGTAGGATAGGTGTTAGGTCTTTTCTACATTTTTAGTAGAATTCATCTGTGAAGCCAAAGTTGATATACATTGATTCAGTAAAATAATTTTGTCATCCTCTTTAAGGTATAATTTAGTATAACCTAAGAAATATTCTTGTAATCTACTGATTTGTCATTCATTTAGCCTATACTTACTTTTCTCTATCCAGAATCTAGTGACTATTTTAAAACATTTACAGATCTTAGGACTTCTGGGTGAATAGCAATATTATGCAAAACAATTAATGTACCTCTGTCTTTTTTTTTTAATGTGTTCCAGGGCTCCACTTAGATTTTTCAATAAATAAAATCACTTCAACATAAAATGGCTTAAAAAATCAGCCCATCTGAATTTCAGAGTCTATTCAGTGCTGTATATTTAAATGAAATTATAATTGGAATAAAATATTATTCTTTTTAAATTTTATATTGAGTCTTATGTATTAAAATCAGGCTATTCAATCCTGTTACCTCTAAATGTAGAATTGTACTTATTAGATCATCTGTCCTAGAGTCATTCTCATGTCACATTTTCTGTCTCATTAGCCCAGAGTGTTCAGTCTCACTTGTCAGTTGCTCATTATTGTTTCTTTTTATAAAATAAAGTTAAGATAAACATGCCAGATCTTTTGCTGGTGTAATGCTATAATGTTGTCCTACAAAACTTAACATTTACAGACTGTAGACACTTAGTACCTGTCAACACCAGAGAAGTTATTGACTGAAGTTCTCTGCACTGTTTCATGTTCATGTGGAATGTAGCTGTCAATATTCCATTTGCTTTCACTGCTGTAATAGATGAATTAATATAAAAGGACCAAAAGAAAATAGATAAGTAGAAAAGAAAATACAGACAAGGTCTAAAATAGTGCCAGTTCCTGGAATTTGAGATCAAAATAACTCATGAATGACTGAAGCAGCGAGGAGAGACTGTATTTATCTGAGACATCTACTCTTATGTCTCATTTCACTTCTGAGTGCTGACAGGCAATGAATGCCCGGGCTTGAAATTATATGTAACTAAGCAGAGGAGATCATGAATGACCACAGCAGCTTGCAAAGCAGCATATTATAAAATATAGATATATATTAATATAACAATTACATATACCAAGAAATTGATATTGATAAAATTTTATCAAAATACCCTAACATTATACATCAGTTTTTATGCATCCTTTGGTTTTGATGCATTAGTCCATGAAATTTTATCGCTTGTATTGGTTCTTGTACCACCACTAAAATCATAACACAGAATTGTTTTGTTTCTTAAAGAAATCTCCTCTGCACACTCTCCCCATGCCTGCAGCTCTTTCTAACCCCGACTACTGATCTCTTTTTCATCTCTAATTTTCTTCTTTGAGAATGTTGTATAAGTAGAATCACAGTATGTATACAATCATAATAATCCAATAAGTGTAACCATACACCATGTAGCCTCTGAGATTGACTATTTCTTCATTCAGCATAACATCCTGAGAGCCATCTAGGCTATTGTTTTTTAGTTGCTAAGTCGTGTCCCACTCTTTTGCAACCTCACTAACTGTAGACTTCCAGGTTTCTCTGTCCTTGGAATTTTCCAGGGAAGAATACTGGAGTGGGTTGCCATTTCCTTCTCCAGGGTATCTTCCCCAACCAGGGATCAAATCCCCATCTCCTGCATTGCAGGCAGATTCTTACCACTGAGCCACCTCAGAAGCCCCATCTAAACTATTGCATGTATTGATAGTCTGTTTCTTTTAACCACTACAAACTGTCACCCACTTATGATGTCTTGACTTTGGATTTTTGATTTTACACTGGTAAGAAAGTGATGCACATTCAGTAGAAACGACATTTAGCATTTTTAAATTTTATCTTTTCCCATGCTAGCAACATTTGCTGTATATTCTTTGGTGATCTGGGCAGCTGCAGTAAACTGAGCTCCTAGCCAGCCCTGAGATCATGAGGGTAAAAAACTGACACACTTACCTTCATTCTGCAAACTTACAACTATTCTATTTTCCACTCAATAAACTACATGAGATTTTCAACATTTTAGTACAAAATAGACTTTGCATTAGATGATTTCTCCCACCTAAAGAAAAAATAAGTAGGCTAAAGTAAAAAAAAAAAAAAAGCAAGTAGGCTAAAGTAAGTGTTGAGCACATTTAATGTAGGCTGAGTTAGGTATAGTAAGTGCATTTTTGTCATTTTCAACTGAAAATGGTTTATTGAGACACAATTCTATTATAAGTTGAAAAAAATCTGTAAATAATATGTCATTGTACAGATGTATTACAGTGGATTTATTTATCTATTCACCCAATGAAGAATAGTTGACTGATTTCCAGCTTTTGGTCATCACAAATATAGCTGCTATGAATATTCATGTACAGATTTTTGTGTAAATATAAGTTTTTCATTTCTGAAGCATAAAATACTCAGGAGTGTAATTGCAGAGTTGTAAGGTACATGAATATTTAAGTTTATGTGGAACTGCTGAACTTTTTTCCAGAATGACTGGACCATTCCACCCACCAGTAATATATGAGTGCTCCAATTACTCTGTATCTTTGCCAGAACTTGATACTGTCAGTATTTTTAATTTTAGTCTTTATGATAGATGTGAAGTAGTATCTCTTTCTGCCTTAATTTGCATTTTGCTAATGACTTTATCAATAACTTCAGATATGCAGATGACACCAGCCTAATGGCAGAAAGTGAAGAGGAACTAACAAGCCTCTTGATGAAAGTGAAAGAGGAGAGTGAAAAAGTTGGCTTAAAGTTCAACATTCAGAAAACGAAGATCATGGCACCTGGTCCCATGACTTCATGGGAAATAGATGGGGAAACATTGGAAACAGTGTCAGACTTTATTTTTTGGGGCTCCAAAATCACTGCAGATGTTGATTGCAGACATGAAATTAAAAGATGCTTACTCCTTGGAAGGAAAGTTATGACCAGACTAGATAGCATATTCAAAAGCAGAGACATCACTTTGCTGACAAAGGTTCATCTAGTCAAGGCTATGGTTTTTCCAGTAGTCATGTATGGATGTGAGAGTTGGGCTGTGAAGAAAGCTGAGTGCCGAAGAATTGATGCTTTTGAACCGTGGTGTTGGAGAAGACTCTTGAGAGTCCCTTGGACTGCAAGGAGATCCAACAAGTCTATTCTAAAGGAGATCAGTCCTGGGTGTTCTTTGAAAGGACTGATGCTAAAGCTTAAACTCCAGTACTTTGGCCACCTTGTGCGAAGAGTTGGCTCATGGAAAAGACTCTGATGCTGGGAGGTATTGGGGGCAGGAGGAGAAGGGGACGACAGAGGATGAGATGGCTGGATGGCATCAGTGACTCGATGGACACGAGTTTGAGTGAACTCCAGGAGTTTGTGATGGACAGGGAGGCCTGGCGTGCTGCGATTCACAGGGTCCCAAAGAGTCAGACACAACTGAGTGACTGAACTGAACTGAACTGATTGACTAATAATGTTGACCATCTTTTTTTCTCACTATTTTTTAAATTATGAAAGTATATTAAAACATTTACATTAGACTTAGAAAACACAACACAAAATACAGTTCCACTATATATTACAAATAATTTTTAAGCAAATGAATTAAAAATTTTAGTTAGCGTTTCAATGGCAAACTCTCAAAAATTAATAGAATGAGTATACAGAAAAGTTGAAGGGTACAGTAGACTTGAAAAGCACTATGAATCAACATAATTAAGACTTATGCAATTTTCACACAATAGTAGGATGCAAATTCTATTCAAGGTCCCATAGACTATAAACTAGGAGACACTGGTACACATCCAGGGACATAAAACAAGGTGCAAAATTTCATGGTCTAAAGGTATTGAAATCGTACAGTCAGTTTTCTAATCACCTTGGAATTATGTTAGAAATCGCTATCAAGAGATATTTGAAAATAACCCACATATTTTCCAATGCAATGTGACATTTACTAAAAGAGATATTTGACTTAGCCTGACCATCTTTTTATATGCTTATTTCCTTACCACATAGCTCTCCGATGAAGTGTCTGTGTAAATCTATCATCCAGTTTTCAACTGGATTGTTTTCTTCCTGCTGAGTCTAGAGGGTTCATTGTATTCTGAACACAATCTTTTGATGAAAATGTATTTTGCAAATATTTCCTGTCATTCTGTGGTTTATCTTTTTCCTTCTCTTAACAGTGTCTTTTGCAGAGCAAACATTTTTAATTTTGATGAAACCTAAGTTTGTTTATGGATCATGCTCTTGGTGTCATGTCAAAATTCTTTTTGTCTAGCCCTAGGTCATGAAGATACTCTCTTATGTTTTTCCTAAAAGATTTGGCAATTTTACATCTTACACTTGGATATGGTTCATTTTGAGGCTATACCCACATTTTTGTATAAGGTGTGATATTTAGGCCGAGTTTCAATTATTTCCCAAGAATATCCAATTGTCCCAACATCATTTGCTCATAAGACTGTGTTGCCTCCATTGAACTGTCTTTGCACTTTGTCAAAAAAATAAATCTTCCCTACTTGTGTAAATTTACTTCTATACACTTACTCAGTGACATAAACTTGTTAATTATATTCTTTTATTACCCTTTTAACATTATAGAACTTGTAGAATAACTTTCTTTTTAGTTACTTATATTCATAATTTGTGTTTTTTTCTTTTTCCCTTGATAATTCTACCTAGAAATATTTCAATCTTATTCGTCATTTTAACAAAATTAACTTTGTATTTCATGACTATCCCTATAGCGTTCTTTGTATTTCACCAATCCAACATTTTCTTATTTACTTCTTTCAGTTTATGTTGGGTTTAATTCGCTTTTCTATCATCTTTCGCTGAAAGCCTACATGATAGTTTTTCAACCTTTTTTCTTTCGTTAAATAAGCATTAAATAGATAAATTTCCTTTTATGTATTATTTTAGCTGCATCTCTTACATATTTATATAATGTGCTCTCACAATATTTACTTTCAAAATATTTTCTAAAGTCATAGTAATTGTTTCTTTAACCTATGGTTATTTTTAAGTTAGTGCATATATTCCAAATATTTGAGAGTTTCTACAGACATCTCTTTGTACTAGATATTCTGTATCATCCCCATTTTGAAGAATAAATTCCATATAATTTTAGTTTTCTTAAATATATTAAGATTTTTATGACCAAACAGATTGTGTGTGTGTGTGCATGTGTATTTCATCTACACAGCAGGGTGTGGCTGCAGCTCAGCTGCAGGTTTGGGTACAGGTTGCAGGTGCCTGGGGAGCACCCAGCACTTGCTGCACAGATGTAGGTGGCTGAGTCGCCAGGCTGGGAAGTTGTGATGTGCAATGAGAGCTGTTTGGCACTCTTATTGAGGGAAACTGTGAAACTTCCATCTTCCATTTCATTCATAACTGAACGTATGGCTATCAGGAATGCAGGTCCTTTACCAGGATATTGCCAGTGTCACAGGAGATACTCAAACACACCCTTCTCACAACTACAGTTCAGAATGGAAATCTCTCCTTGGACTGTCAAAGATTGAGGGCTCTGTTTCACTTGCTCTTGTTCACTTTTTTCCTTCTGTTGTCCACTTACCCCTACTTAAAGAGATTAAAAAGTCATTAGTTCCACAGACATCTATTTCTTTCTTGGAGTTTCTGTCTGCATGAGCTTGTTTGTAATCCAGTTTTCTCGGTCCACCTAATTGATGAGATATCCTAGGTTTTCTCCTTCACAACTCACAGCCTAGTTCAAGCCACAGAAGTGAAAATGATGCTCCCGGTATCTTGTCCATTGTTTCTGGCATCAGTGCTCAGTGGCAACTCAAGTTCCTCTTCTGCTCTTCTCAGCCAGCTAGAACTCTAAGTTCATATCTGCTTTAATTCTTTCAGTAGGCCCCACCCTCTCACAAACTGGAGAATATCTTTATTGGAGTGATTTCATTTAATTCCTTTCACTTTTTAACATTTTTGAGTTCACCATGTGTACTTAGTCACTCAGTCAGTCCAACTCTTTGAGACCCCATGGACTGGAGCCCGCCAGGCTCCTCTGTCCATGAGATTTCCCAGTGTTTCCCAAGAATACTGGAGTGGGTTACCATTTCCTCCTCCAGATGATCTTGCCAACCCCAGGATCAAACCCATGTCTTCTGCATCTCCTTCATTGGTTGGCAAATTCTTTACCACTGGGAAGCTGTGGTTAAATATTTATTTTAATTCTATCCTCTTATCAACTACTCTGCTAGTTCCCAGTTAGAAGTTTCTAGTGCAGAAGAAGATACATGTGGAGAAGGAAAGATAAAGACCAAAGTCCATAATCTGTAGGGCCAAAAGGTGTCTGTGATTAAAACTGTACTGATGTAGGTGAGTAACATTAAGCACTGCAGATGACCTGTGGTGGCCTCATGGTGTGACTGTGGCTGGAGGAGGGGCTGAGCCCCAGGGAGTGTTTGTGTAGAGGCTGCAGGTGCCTGGGGAGCACTGTGCTGCACAGCACAGAAGTAAGTGCCTGAGTCTGTGGTCTGTGAAGAGGAAATGTGCAGTGAGCTGTGGCCTTCTTTAGGAACTGTCGTGGCATTTAATCTTCCATCCTGCTTTGTCCCTGAAGGAATGTAAAGCAGGTGGATGATGCGGCCCCCAGGGTTCTGAAGATACCAATTCACACTCTGTGGGAAAGTGGAAAAATTACACTGAAGCATGTAGCTGACTCCCTCCTGGAGACTCAGGGCTGGAGGACTCTGCTCCACATCCACTCCTTGCACACCTGATGAGGAAAGAGAAACAGTCACTGGTGAGGGTCACTGTAACTCCTACTAAACCCTGAAAGTGCCCTCCCCATCCGCATGGATGATGAGATGGATGATGAGAAGGATAAAAAGTATGCAGGACTTGTCAGCTCCTCTCCCTCCCCCAACAATAGAGCAGTGCCTCATTCCTTCAGATCCCCTGTGGGGCAGCTGCAACTCACACAAACCTGGGCAAGCAAAAGCCCCAGCACAGTGCCTGCTAGCCCCTTCATGGTGCTTCCTCTTCTTGTTGGGACATTTTCACTGTAAGACACTTAACTAAACCCTGAGGGAGTGAGTGGTCATAAGTCCTTCCTGCTCCTGCAGCCAATCAGCTCACCCAGCAAATCCTGCTCAGGTGACACTGACAGGACGCCCCGCCCTCCCACCGCAGCCAACTCAGCATGTGCTGCCAGGGGTAGACGAGAGAAGGAAATAGAAAGAGCATGATTTTATGATTTGAGGGACATTTTCTGAGAACATTTAGGAGAAGGAAGACCCTGATTAGGAATGTGGGAGAGTTTTAGGGAAAAGAAAGCAAAAATTATTTATATAGCCCCATCCTTCTCTCACATGACATGGATGCAGTAGATTCTTCCTTAATGAAATACTGTTTCCCAGAAGTGCTGAGGACGCAGCTTTTGCTTCTCTTATGCACTTACTTGTGGTTCTGAAGGGTGCTCATGAATCAGCATGATCAGAAGCTGTTTCTATTGGCTGGAACACTTTGCTGTATTAAACAGTATTACTTTTTAATTAATTTATTTCTAATTGGAGGATAATTACTTTACAATATTGTGTTGGCTTTTGCCATACAATGATGTGAATCAGCCAGAAGTATACATACATCCCCTCCTTTTGAGTCTTCCCTCCATTCCCCTAGGTTGTTACAGAGCTCTGTGTTGACCTCCCTGCATCATACAGCAACTTCCCACTAGCTATCTATTTTACATATGGTAAAGCATATGTTTCAATGTTACTCTCTCAATTTTTCCCACTCTCTCCCTCCCCTACTGTGTCCAAAGTCTGTTCTCTATGTCTGTGTCTCTATTTTTGCCCCGCAAATAGGGTCCATCAACAGATGAACAGATAAATAAGTTGTCATACTTATATACAATGGAATATTTCTCAGCCATAAAAAAACACATTTGAGACAGTTCTAGTGAGGTGGATGAGACTAGAGCCTATTAAACAGAGTGATGTAAGCCAGAAAGATAAAATAAATTGTATATTAATTCATATATATGGATTCTATAAAAATGGTACTGATGACTTCAAAAGTTACATATATTTATTTTAGACTCAGCCTGCATTTTCATGCATTGGAGAAGGAAGTGGCAACCCACTCCAGTGTTCTTGCCTGGAGAATCCCAGGGACAGGGCAGCCTGGTGGGCTGCCATCTATGGGGTCGCACAGAGTTGGACACGACTGAAGCGACTTAGCAGCAGCAGCAGCAGCAGCAACCTGCATTGAAAGCAATATTAAGTTATCTTAACCACCAGCTGGACATTGAAAATTGAATTGTAATAGTTCTATTTTTGTTAAAGTGAGTGAATCAATTATTTTTTACATTTCTATTGTAAATACATTTTAAACTGCTGATTATTAGTTTTGTATTATGCTTTTTAATTTTAGTAGGCTATTTTAGAGAAAAATAAGTGTTTTTGAAACCATATGAAGATAATTTTAGTTTGTGCTCTTATCTCAGACTCTGTAAATAATATCTATACTCTGTCAGTAGATTTGGGTGGTTCAGTAGTAGCAGCACGTAGACCTAGTTGCTCCAAGGCATGTGGGATCTTAGTTATCCAACCAGGGACCAAACCTGTGTCCCTTGCATTGGCAGGCAGATTCTTTACCACTGAGCCGCCAGGGTAAGCCCCATGTGCTACTTGCATTCCTGCATGCTAAGTCACTTCAGTCATGTCGGATTCTTTGCAACTCTAAAGACTGTAATCTGCCAGTCTCTTCTGTCCATGGGATTCTCCAGGGAAGAATACTACAATGGGTTGCCATCCCCTCCTCCAAGGGATCGTCCAACCAACGATTGAACCCGGGTCTCTTGAAGCTCTTGCATTGCAGGTGGATTCTTTACTGCTAAGCCAAGGGGGACCCCCCCATGTGCTGCTTGCTGCTGCTAAGTCGCTTCAGTCGTGTCCAACTCTGTGCAATCCCATAGACAGCAGCCCACCAGGCTGCCCCGTCCCTTCAGTTCAATTCAGTTCAGTCGCTAAGTCGTGTCAGACTCTTTGCGACCCCATGAATCGCAGCACGCCAGGCCTCCCTACCATCACCAACTCCCGGAGTTCACCCAGACTCACATCCATCGAGTCAGTGATGCCATCCAGCCATCTCATCCTCTGTCTTCCCCTTCTCCGCCTGCCCCCAATCCCTCCCAGCATCAGAGTCTTTTCCAATGAGTCAACTCTTCGCATGAGGTGGCCAAACTACTGGAGTTTCAGCTTTACCATCATTCCTTCCAAAGAAATCCCAGGGCTGATCTCCTTCAGAATGGACTGGTTGGATCTCCTTGCAGTCCAAGGGACTCTCAAGAGTCTTCTCCAACACCACAGTTCAAAAGCATCAATTCTTCAGCGCTCAGCCTTCTTCACAGTCCAACTCTCACATCCATATATGACCACAGGAAAAATCATAGCCTTGACTAGACAGACCTTTGTTGGCAAAGTAATGTCTCTGCTTTTGAATATGCTATCTAGGTTGGTCATAACTTTACTTCCAAGGAGGAGTTGTCTTTTAATTTCATCGCTGCAGTCACCATCTGCAGTGATTTTAGAGCCCAGAAAAATAAAGTCTGACACTGTTTCCACTGCTTCCCCATCTATTTCCCATGAAGTGATGGGACTGGATGCCATGATCTTCGTTTTCTGAATGTTGAGCTTTAAGCCAACTTTTTCACTCTCCACTTTCACTTTCATCAAGAGGCTTTGTAGTTCCTCTTCACTTTCTGCCATAAGGGTGGTGTCATCTGCATATCTGAGGTTATTGATATTTCTCCCAGCAATCTTGATTCCAGCTTGTGGTTCTTCCAGTCCAGTGTTTCTCATGATGTACTCTGCATAGAAGTTAAATAAACAGGGTGACAATATACAATCTTTACCTAATCCTTTTCCTATTTGGAACCAGTCTGTTGTTCCGTGTCCAGTTCTAACTGTTTCTTCCTGACCTGCATACAGATTTCTCAAGAGGCAGGTCAGGTGGTCTGGTATTCCCATCTCTTTCAGAATTTTCCACAATTCATTGTGATCCACACAGTCAAAGGCTTTGGCATAGCCAATAAAGCAGGAATAGATGTTTTTCTGGAACTCTCTTGCTTTTTCCATGATCCAGCAGATGTCGGCAATTTGATCTCTGGTTCCTCTGCCTTTTCTAAAACCAGCTTAAACATCAGGAAGCTCACAGTTCACATATTGCTGAAGCCTGGCTTGGAGAATTTTGAGCATTACTTTACTAGTGTGTGAGATGAGTGCAATTGTGTGGTAGTTTGAGCATTCTTTGGCATTGCCTTTCTTTGGGATTGGAATGAAAACTGACCTTTTCCAGTCCTGTGGCCACTGCTGAGTTTTCCAAATTTGCTGGCATGTTGAGTGCAGCACTTTCACAGCATCATCTTTTAGGATTTGAAAGAGCTAAACAGGAATTCCATCACCTCCACTAGCTTTGTTCATAGTGATGCTTCCTAAGGCCCACTTGACTTCACATTCCAGGATGTCTGGCTCTAGGTCAGTGATCACCCCATCGTGATTATCTGGGTCATGAAGATCTTTTTTGTACAGTTCTTCTGTGTATTCTTGCCATCTCTTCTTAATATCTTCTGCTTCTGTTAGGTCCATACCATTTCTGTCCTTTATCAAGCCCATCTTTGCATGAAATGTTCCTTTGGTATCTCTGATTTTCTTGAAGAGATTCCTAGTCTTTCCCATTCTGTTGTTTTCCTCTATTTCTTTGCATTGATCACTGAAGAAGGCTTTCTTATCTCTTCTTGCTATTCTTTGGAACTCTGCATTCAGATGCTTATATCTTCCTTTTCTCCTTTGCTTTTCACTTCTCTTCTTTTCACAGCTATTTGTAAGGCCTCTCCAGACAGCCATTTTGCTTTTTTGCATTTCTTTTTCTTGGGGATGGTCTTGACCCCTGTCTCCTGTACAATGTCATGAACCTCACTCCATAGTTCATCAGGCACTCTATCAGATCCACGCCCTTAAATCTATTTCTCACTTCCACTGTATAATCATAAGGGATTTGATTTAGGTCATACCTGTATGGTCTAGTGGTTTTCCCTACTTTCTTCAATTTAAGTCTGAATTTGGCAATAAGGAGTTCATAGTCTGAGCCACAATCAGCTCCTGGTCTTGTTTTTGCTGACTGTATAGAGCTTCTCCATCTTTGGCTGCAAAGAATATAATCAATCTGATTTCGGTGTTGCCCATCTGGTGATGTCCATGTGTAGAGTCTTCTCTTGTGTTGTTGTAAGGGGGTGTTTGTTATGATCAGTGCATTTTCTTGGCAAAACTCTATTAGTCTTCGCCCTAATTCATTCCGTATTCCAAGGTCAAATTTGCCTGTTACTCCAGGTGTTTCTTGACTTCCTACTTTTGTATTCCAGTCCCCTGGCGTGGCTGCGAGGGCGCAGGAGGGCCTAAAGGAGCTATCCCACGTTGAAGGTCAGGAAGGGCAGTGGTGAGGAGATATCCCTCATCCAAGGTAAGGAGCAGTGGCTGCACTTTGCTGGAGTAGCCGTGAAAGATACCCCATGCCCAAGGTAAGAGAAACCCAATTAAGACAGTAGGTGTTGCAAGAGGGCATCAGAGGGCAGACACACTGAAACCATACTTACAGAAAACTAGTCAATCTAATCACACTAAGACCACAGCCTTGTCTAACTCAACGAAACTAAACCATGCCCGTGGGGCAACCCAAGAGGGGCGGGTCATGGTAGAGAGATCTGACAGAATGTGGTCCACTGGAGAAGGGAATGGCAAACCACTTCAGTATTCTTGCCTTGAGAACCCCATGAACCGTATGAAAAGGCAAAATGATAGGATACTGAAAGAGGAACTCCTCAGGTCAGTAGGTGCCCAATATGCTACTGGAGATCAGTGAAGAAATAACTCCAGAAAGAATGAAGGGATTAAGCCAAAGCAAAAACAATACCCAGCTGTGGATGTGACTGGTGATAGAAGCAAGGTCCGATGCTGTAAAGAGCAATATTGCATAGGAACTTGGAATGTCAGGTCCATGAATCAAGGCAAATTGGAATGGTCAAACAAGAGATGGCAAGAGTGAATGTCGACATTCTAGGAATCAGCGAACTCAAACGGACTGGAATGGGTGAATTTAACTCAGATGACCATTATATCTACTACTGCAGGCAGGAATCCCTCAGAAGAAATGGAGTAGCCATAATGGTCAACAAAAGAGTCTGAAATGCAGTACTTGGATGCAATCTTAAAAACGACAGAATGATCTCTGTTCATTTCCAAGGCAAACCATTCAATATCACAGTAATCCAAGTCTATGCCCCAAACAGTAACGCTGAAGAAGCTGAAGTTGAACGGTTCTATGAAGACCTACAAGACCTTTTAGAACTAACACCCCCCCCAAAAAAAAAAAAGATGTCCCCTGTCCCTTATTATCAAATTGATGAAAATTCCTTATAAAGGCAGGGTTTCCAGACCTGCCTAGAAAGTGAAAAATTATTATTCACTTAATTTTTGTTTCTTTCAAAAAACTTCTTCATGGGAAATATAAATGTTCTAGACTAGCAACAATAACATTCAGATCTTTCTCAGAGAGAGTAATTTGTTTCTGGTAAGCAGAACAACTATAACACATTAGAGTCTACATTTGGCCCTGGATCCAAATGAAAGAAGCCTTTGGTACAAAGAGAACTGTTTGTATGTTTCCCACTTCTTATGTTGGGACTAGCACACTGAAACCAACATTTTATTGGCATGAGGAGGAGCCATAACAAATTATTAACACCTCTTTACTTTATTGCTATGCTAAAATTATGATTCTGACATTCCTCAAAATTCTTCTCAGGTACATCAATAAACTAGGTGCTTATTCCTTGTCCTCTTTCTCTTCTTTTCTTTATCCATCTTCTTCCCTTTCCTTTCCCTTCATTTTCCTCATCTCTTACTGCTCTCTGACTCTCCTTCTAGATGACTCTAGATTTGCTCTCGTGACTGCTCCCCCACTGTGTCCCCACTTCTTCCCACCAGAGATGCTGCACAGGTGCAGCCCCATCTGTCCCAGTGTGCCTCTCTCAGGACGCAGTAGTACACAGCAGTGTCTCTCAGGGTGACCTGGGGCAGGACCAAGGTGCTGGACTTTCTGTCTGAAGCTATGGTCAGAGAGGCCATGCTGCTGTTCACTGTGCCTCGTAAGCCATGAATGACATACTGTGGACTCTGATTGGGATTTTGCCGATACCAATGTATATAGTCATCTCCACCAATGGTAGAGTGGCTACAAGGCAGGTTTACATCCTCTCCTTCAGCACAATCCACGGAGCTGGGCTGGGTGGTCTTAGCATTAATCACAGTCCCTAAAGGGTCAAGAAAATAAAATTATCCCCTGACAACAAATCAGTGTAATTCTGTGGATCAAGGGCACAACACTCCCCAAACTGTCTGGACCTACCCCCTACTCCAGTGTTTTTATCTATGTCCTGAGAAAGATTATTGATGTTTATTATATAGGGACCAAAGACACATGGCAAGAATCTGAGAACTCTATAGGCTTTATCCCAGGGTCCTTGGCTCAATAACCCCAGAGAGTTCTTCCAACATGCGCACTGCTAATGTCTCTTCTGGATCATGGCTATGAATTAACCTGTTATATAGAAGTTTGTACTCCCTAGCAAATGCATAGATCTGTTCTCAATTCCATTGCTATAATGCTGAATAAAACATAGGGAGAAGAGTAGAGAGCAAATGACCCTTTACGGTCCCTTGGCTTCAAAGTCATCCCTTGTAGACACAGAACACTTACCCAAGGTCAGAAAAACAGCTACTCCAATCACCAGCCTCATACTTCAAGGACAAACCAGGATTGTGGTCTCAGAGTTCAGACTTGTGTCTGCTCCTAGGCTGGTTTCCAGAGAACAGAAACAATTGCTGCTATTAGAGAGTTAACAACCAGTGCAAGTATCCATGCAGTCTGTTGTTGCCAGGATCTGTCAGCCAATGATCAAGCAGTTCCTTGTTTAGGTCTTCCTACCCTGTTTTAGTCATGTCCCCCAAAGAAGGAGAGACATCCCCAACTCACAGGGTGTGTGCTGCCATCCTCTGTGAAGTTTAAAGTCTGGCTCTGGAAAAGGAATACTAATCACGATGGTGTGTCTATCCAGAACCATTGTTCTATCATTTCTTCTTCAAAGACATTTTCTAACATTCCATGAAGCTTGTGGAAAACACTGTTTAATCCCAGAAAAGTGTACTGAGCTGTGCATTGTAAAGAGATAAAAATTCCCATCCATGTTCTAGCAAATATTGTGAGATTTCAAAGTAGGCTGTGATTGCTCTGAGGGACAGGAAATATTAATAACATTGGGACAGAAAACTAAACGTCTTGAGCTCAGATATTGGAGCTCAGCATCCTGAAAAGGTCCTTGGAATCATGCATCTGTCTCCATCTAGGCAGACATTTCTCAATACATCTGTTCTTGATATAATAACTGATGACACGGATGGTATTCTCCTCATCCTCCTTGAACAATGGTCCTTAATCCTTATGTTCTCTCTGCCCATGTTTGTAGGTGCTCTGCACCAAAGATGCTGAGACAGAGAGACACCAAGGATGCTGAGACAGAAAAGACAGAAGGGAAAGCAAACTATCTGGGGTGGAGAAGGGTGGAGGTGGATGATCCTGGCAGAAAAAGAGGAGTGAAGAGAAAAGAGCATAAGCAATAGGGAAGGAAAGAGTTAACCAGGGGTGGGAAATGGGAAAGCAATATTTAGGGAGGTACATGGAAAAGGTTTAGGCTATAAGGCGATGATTCCCTGAATCCTTGACCACATGCACTCAACAGAGGATTATCAAATCAAGTTGTTTAAAGATGATGAAAATCTTTTTTTTTTCCACTTTTCTGTGGAACATCGATGGAAAACATAAACTTCCTTTCCTTGACTGCCAGAAAAGATCATTGTTTCCAAATTACGCAGCCCCTTCTAGTGACTGAACATATGAATTGCAGAGCTAAACTCCCACAGGATGTGAACTTTTTGAAATGTTTCTCAGACTGAAAGGTGAATATCCCTGGTGCCTCAGTCTGTAAAGAATCCATCTGCAGTGTAGGCAATGGGGGTTCGATCCCTGGATCAGACTAGCTTCCTGAAAATGAAATGGCTACCCACTCGAGTTTTTTCAATGATCCAGCGGATATTGGCAATTTGATCTCGGGTTCCTCTGCCTTTTCTAAAACCAGCTTGAACATCAGGAAGTTCACGGTTCACATATTGTTGAAGCCTGGCTTGGAGAATTTTGAGCATTACTTTACTACCGTGTGAGATGAGTGCAATTGTGTGGTACTTTGAGCATTCTTTGGCACTGCTTTTCTTTGGGATTGGAATGAAAACTGACCTTTTCCAGTCCTGTGGCCACTGCTGAGTTTTCCAAATTTGCTGGCATATTGAATGCAGCACTTTCACAGCATCATCTTTTAGGATTTGAAATAGCTCAACAGGAATTCCATCACCTCCACTAGCTCTGTTGGTAGTGATGCTTTCTAAGGCCCACTTGACTTCACGTTCCAGGATGTCTGGCTCTAGGTGAGCATGAGTGATCACATTTTCATGATTATCCTAGTCATGAAGATCTTTTTTATACAGTTCTTCTGTGTATTCTTGTCACCTCTTCTTAATATCTTCTGCTTCTGTTAGGTCCATACCATTTCTGTCCTTTATTGTGCCCATCTTTGCATGAAATGTTACCTTGGTATCTCTAATTTTCTTGAAGAGATCTCTAGTCTTTCCCATTTTATTGTTTTCCTCTATTTCTTTGCACTGATCACTGAGGAAGGCTTTCTTATGTCTCCTTGCTATTCTTTGGAACTCTGCATTCATTTGGGTATATCTTTCCTTTTCTCCTGTGCCTTTCGCCTCTCTTCTTTTCACAGCTATTTGTAAGGCCTCCTTAGACAGCCATGTTGCTTTTTTACATTTATTTTTCTTGGGAGTGGTCTTGATTCCTGTTTCCTGTACAATGTAACGAACCTCCGTCCATAGTTCATCAGGCACTCTTTCAGATCTAGTCCCTTAAATCTATTTCTCACTTTCACTGTATAGTCATAAGGGATTTGATTTAGGTCATCAAAAAAGCAAGAGAGTTCCAGAAAAACATCTATTTCTGCTTTATTGACTATGCCAAAGCCTTTGACTGTGTGGATCACAATAAACTGTGGAAAATTCTGAAAGAGATGGGAATACCAGACCACCTGACCTGCCTCTTGATAAACCTGTATGCAGCTCAGGAAGCAACAGTTAGAACTGGACATGGAACAACAGACTGGTTCCAAATAGGAAAAGGAGTACATCAAGGCTGTATGTTGTCACACTGCTTATTTAACTTCTATGCAGAGTACATCATGAGAAATGCTGGGCTGGAGGAAGCACAAGCTGGAATCAAGACTGCCGGGAGAAATATGAACAACCTCACATATGCAGATGACACTACTCTTATGGCAGAAAGTAAAGAAGAACTAAAGAGCCTCTTGATGAAAGTGAAAAAGGAGAGTGAAAAAGTTGCCTTAAAGTTCAACGTTCAGAAAACTAAGATCATGGCATCTGGTCCCATCACTTCATGGCAAAGAGATGGGGAAACAGTGGAAACAGTGTCAGACTTTATTTTTCTGGGCTCCAAAATCAGATGGTGATTGCAGCCATGAAATTAAAAGATGCTTACTACTTGGAAGGAAAGTTACGACCAACCTAGATAGCATATTCAAAAGCAGAGACATTACTTTGCCAACAAAGATTCATCTAGTCAAGGCTATGGTTTTTCCTTTGGTCATGTATGGACGTGTGAGTTGGACTATAAAGAAAGCTGAGTGCCAAAGAATTGATGCTTTTGAAGTGTGTTGTTGGAGAAGACTCTTGAGAGTCCCTTGGACTGCACGGAGATCCAACCAGTCCATCCTAAAGGAGATCAGTCCTGGGTGTTCATTGGAAGAACCGATGTTGAAGTTGAAACTCCAATACTTTGGCCACCTGATGCGAAGAGCTGACTCATTTATAAAGCCCCTGATGCTGGGAAAGATTGAGGGCAGGAGGAGAAGGGGACGACAGAGGATGAGATGATTGGATGGCATCACCAACTCGATGGACATGGGTTTGGGTGGACTCTGGTGGTTGGTGATGGACAGGGAGGCCTGGCGTGCTGCAGTTCATGGGGTTGCAAAGAGCCAGACATGACTGAGCGACTGAACTGTACTGAACTGAACCCACTCCAGTATCCTACCTGGGTAAATCCATGCACAGAAGAGTCTGGTGGGCTACAGTCCATGGTGTCCCAAGAGTTGGACACGACTGAGATACACACGTCTTAGTTGTATGACCTCTGTTTTCATCTGTGTTTTCTTAGTTCTATACCACTCCACAAATTGTTTTCATTATTTGTGGCTCTTTTCTTTGTCACACACCCTCAGTTGTTGGCTTCTTTGTAGTTTTCCTTTTGTCTTTTATCTTCCCAAATTTAAAGTTTATTCAATGTTTATAAAGAGAGGTTGGTACACATAAAGCACTCAACAGTTATCCGTTTTCTGAATGAGTAGATGAGTTGTTATTCATGAGCTTAGTGAAAGAAGTTATGCTGAACAACCCTTGAAATTATTCTAAAAGCAATCTTTAAATACTATAGAAGTCAAGTTAAACAAAAGACTCCAACAGGATAAATAGAGGGTTATATTCGTGGACAAAATTCAATAACAGATAACAAACATCACAAGTCTAGGATGAAGGAAAATTAAACTGATGATATGGGAATAAATATTATTCCCATATAAATATTTAACAAATATTCATAAATATTCTTTGGTAGTCTGTTACGTGGTAGATCACACACATACCAGCCAACACCCACTACTACTGAAAATATAGGAAAAACTAAAAATGAATTCATTTGAGCTATGTAGGAATATATTATTCTTCTATTTAGCAAAAGGTAGGAAAAAAACAAACGTTTTTGTTTCTTGGTTTCTTTGACTTTATTTTTTTAGAAGATTGTGCAAAACATTTCAAAGTGGCATTTTAAATAATAACGAAAACCAAAAAAATGGAAACCAAAATATGTAGAATCTAAAAATAAGTTTCTTAGCCTATTGGCTCTTTTCAGAATTTTTAATTTTAGAAGATTATATCTTGACCATATGAGCTGAAGTTATCTTTCTTTGCTTGATGAAAACCAAAACAATGTACTTAATTTACTTTTAAAAAATCAAGAGAATTTGATGAAAGGCTAATGTCTCTGCATGATGAATACTCCCAACAATCCAAAAATAAAAGAGAAATTCCAAAATCTAATAAAGGGCATCAGTGAAAATATCAAAGTCAATATTACTCCCTACAGGATCACAAACAAGACAGGTACTCCTATTCACTGTCTTAATGGAGGGCCTGGGATCAAACCAGGGAAGAAAATAAGATATATTAAGTTTGAAAAGGAGAAGCAAAGCTATTTTAATTTATAGATCACAAGTTTATACATGTAGAAAATACAAAGTACCTCTAAACAAGCTGTTTAAGAGCTAGAACCTATTAGTGCATTGATACAGTCACCAAACACAAAAATCAATTTTATTTCTAGATTCTACCAAAAGCATTAGAAAATGCAATTAAGACTGTTTTATACATCTTTGTCTCTTTTGCTATCTCGCATACAGGGTTATCATTACCATCTTTCTAAATTCCATATGAAACAGGTATAATACCATATAAGAAATGAATTACCAGTCCAGGTTCAATGCAAGATACAGAATGCTTGGGGACGGGCAACTGGGATGACCCAGAGGGATGGTACAGGGAGGGAGGTGGGAGGGGGTTCAGGATGGGGAACACGTGTACACCTGTGGCAGATTCATGTTGATGTATGGCAAAACAAATACAATACTGTAAAGTAATTAGCCTCCAATTAAAATAAATAAATTTAAATTAAAAAATAAATTTAAAAAATGTAAAGGCTTTAAAAAAGAAAATGCAATTAAAATGTCTTTATCAAATGCTTGGGAACTAATTTAATATAAGGTATGCAAGACCTCTTCTTGATTCCTCTCCAATAAGTGGTTACCAGTCCTTGCCACCTACAGACACTAATGTCAGGAAAGACCATTTCCTAAGGCTGATCAATAAAATAGTGTTTTCAAAACCCCAAACAAGAGGTTGGTACCATCTGTTTGGCTGTTGGACTAAGTCTGTTCTCATATTGACAGGTATCCTAGCTCTGTTCTGGCTATTTCAGGGCATAATTAATTCCCTGTATCCACATTTTTCTTAACCCAATTAGTCCTAGCTCTGGATTTGATGCTGGGCATTTAGGTCAATTAAGGTAAAAAAGCCATATGAAAAAAAAGATAAAATTGTTATAAGTAGCCTTGCTTCCCAGGTGGCTCAGTGGTAGAGAGTCTGCCTGCCAGCCAGGTGGACTATTTTTATTTACACATCATACATTTGTACATGTAGAAAATACCCCTCAGTTGGGAAGATCCCCTAGAGAAGGAAGGGGCAACCGACTCCAGTGTTCTTGCCTGGGAAATCACATGGACACAGGAGCCTGGCGGGCTACAGTCCATGGGGTTGTGAAGAGCTGGACACGACAGAGACTAAACAACAGCAACAATGCAAGTCCTCTACAAAAATCTTAACATTAACAAAAGAAATTAGAGAGGACCTAAATTAATGAAAGAAATTAGAGAGGACATAAATAAAGAGGTTATGGATCTAAAGACTCCATATGTTAAGACGTCAATTGTCTTAAATGAATTCATAAATTCAGCACAATCCTAATTAAATTACCTCAATCTCTTGTGGTAGAAGCTATTCTATACCTTATATGGAAGTGCAAAGACCTAGAATAAGCCTTGAATAAGACAAAGAAAACATTACTTGCATTTCCAGATTTCAAAATGTGTACAAAGCCCCATTAATTAAGACAGAATGGTCTGTTGGTATGAGGATAAAATAAAGAAGTCAGTAAACAGAATCAAGTCCAAAAAGAGGTCATAATACATGTGCCATCAGTTTTGTTGTTTTTTTTTTCTCTAAAAGCGCCTATGCAGCTCCACTGGGGGAAAGTTGGTCTTTCTAGGATAATAGCTAGAATAATCGGCTATTTTTATTTTTTGGAAGTACCAGTGTTTTGTAGCTTTCTGTGTTTAAGTTCTGTACATGTTTTCTTAGATTTATGCCTAAGGATTTAGGATCTTTCTTGAGCCGTTGTAAATAGTGTTATATTTTTAATTTAGGTATCCACATGTTTACTGATAGTATATAAAAATGCATTTTATTTTATGTGTTTACCTTATATATCCTGAGACCTTCTGAACCCAGTTAATAGTTGTAGGAGTTTTGGAGGGTATATTCTTTGGGATTTTCTACATAGATAGAAAATAGTGGTAATTTGACTGCCTTTCTGGCTTAGAAGATTGTTTATATATTTATTTGCTTTGCTGCACTGGCTACAACATCCAGCACTTGCTGAAGGAGAGTGAGTAAAGTGGATATTCTCCCTTTGTTCCCTTCCTTAGGGAAAAATATAGTCTTACCAGTAAACATGCTAAGAGCTGTTGAGGAACTTCTCCATTATTCCTGTGTTTCTTAGAGTTTTCACCATGGTTGACTATTGGATTTTCGCAAATGCTTTTTCTACACATTGCTGCTGATGAACTAGCTCATCTTATTGTTGACTCATAACTCCTCCACTTCCCGCTAGATGTCCTCCTCATCTTCTTTGTCTTGGGCCAAGTATGCATGTAGTGTGATGGCAAATGACACCCACTTCTCTTCAAAGTCACCCACTATTGTGAGACTGAAGGAGGTGAGGGACAGACAAGTCTGTGGGTTCCAGTTGTCCTCATAGTTCAAGTATGACTTTGTCTGTCACGGTTTGTCCACACTTTTGTCCCCATCAGACTTTCCTTTGCAAATGTTACCCTCAGTTCAGTTTTGTTCAGTTCAATTGCTCAGTTGTGTGCGACTCTTTGTGGCCCCATAGACTGCGGTATGCCAGGCTTCCCTGTCCATCACCAACTCCCAGAGCTTAATCAAACTAATGTCCATTGAGTCAGTGATGCCATCCAACCATTTCATCCTCTTTCATCCCCTTCTCCTTCCACCTTCAATCTTTCCCAGTTTCAGGGTCTTTTCCAATGAGTCAGTTCTTCGCACCATGTGGCCAAGGTAATGGAATTTCAGCTTCATCATCAGTCCTTCCAGTGAATATTCAGGACTGATTTCCTTTAGGATGGACTGGTTGGATCTCCTTGCAGTCCAAGGGACTCTCAAGAGTCTTATCCAACACCACAGTTCAAAAGCATCAATGTTACTCTAATCTGACTTAAAGAGAATTTAGTCTCAACACCAGATATAAAGATAACAACTTTGTACAGACTCGTCCACCAGCTCTAGCCATTGCCTGAGGTCTAATCCCTAGAACTAATCTCTTATTCTACATCACGCATGGTTCTGCTTTTCTGATTGTGCCCTGACACAAAGTCTAAGAGGAAATGATTAAGGAAGTAGTTTTGATGGTGACTCCACACAACTAGACCCAGGTTTGTGATGAAGTAAAACTGCCAGTTTAAAGTATTTATGGGGCAGGTTTTCAAATTTAGACAACTTTACACATGTTCTGTACAGTTGATTTAAAGTCAAAAATTCAAGTGGAGAATATAGTAGTAGAAAGTTACTTTGGACACCTGTTTCCAAATAACGTAGAAGGTGCCTTTAACTTGAACTAAATCTTCTGATCCAGACCACAACTTAAATAACCACAGGACTATCATTTCTTGTCTGGGGTCTGTGGGTGTGCATTTCAGCTGGGGTCTTGCAGCAGAGGGGCTCTCTCTTACTAAGCTCTGGGGTTTTTGTACAGCTTTTCCTATTAATTCAAGCACTGTGAGTTCACAGAGAGCACAGAAGTACTTTGCAGAGTCTTCCAGTTGTAAAGCTGAAATGGTGAGGCTGATGGATTTATCTGCTTTCTTAAAGTTTACAGAGTAGCGGTCTTTACTTGCATTTGTGACTAATGAACCCTGACGAATAACATAAGTCATCTGTCCACTGGGAAGTTGCTTGTACCAGAAAAGGTAGTAAGCAGTCCAACTTGTTTCATACCGACAATTCAGGGTGACTGACTGCCCCACTTGGCTGGATACATCTGACTGGTCTTGAATAACTTTCTGGGCCACACCAGATCCTGTGGGAAAAAAATCAGAAAACAAAGATGAAGCAGTGAATAAAATAGTGTAGGAATTCTTTAGGATCCAAAGACAAAAAATTGAAATCATAAGATGCCTGCTTTTCTCCAATCCTTTCCTCCCCAAGTCCCTGTGAAGCTCCATGCGCCTGTGTGCAGGCCTTTCACCCTGAACACTTGCACCCATGTTTGCGAGCCTCCCTACCAGAGAAGGCAACGGCCAGGAACACCCAGAGCAGACTGGAGAGCAGCATGAGGCGTGGATTCTCCTGTTCAAATGTGCTTAGTTCTGCCTCAAGCTGAGAGTTCGGTGTCTTTGAGTGCCTGGCAGCACATATACATACTACCCAGTACCTGTGTGACTCCCTGCAACAGGAAGTGGGGGCTGTCATGTTCATAGACCATGTGGTCTGTGCACACATGGGAAAAAGTCTGCTCACCACAAACCTTTACTTTGTCTGCTTGTCGTTCCCTGGTCATTAAATTAGGCAGATCCTGAAAGAAGGCATGAAAAAAGCAATCAGTATTAAAATTTGAGCAGAGGAGAACTGAATATTACACAAATTGAAGTCCATTGATAATTATTCAGCAAAATAGTTTTGCCATCCTGTTTAAGATATAATTTACTATAGCCTATGAAACTTTCTGTAATCTACTAACAGGTCATTCATTTAGCCTATTCTTACTTTTCTCCACCCAGAATGTAATGACTCTTTTAAAAAAACTTGAAGATCTTAGGCTTCTTGGTGAATGGAAATTTTATTCAAAATCATTAATATATCTCTGTCTTTGTATTGAGTTTTGTGACTCTATTTAGGTTTTTCAATAGATAAAATTACTTCACCATGAAATGACCAAAAAAATCAGTTCATCTTACTTTCAGCATCTATTCAGTTTTAAATTTTGAATGAAATTATACAGGAATAAAATATTCTTTTGAAATTTGACATTGAGTCTTATTTATTAGACTTTGAGGAAGATCAGGATATTCAGTCCTGTCCCCTCCACTTATAGAATTGCATTTATTAGACCATGTGTCCTGGAATTGTCCTGAGGTCACATTTTCTATGTCATTGGTCCCAAGTGTTCAGTCTCACTTGTTAGTGGCTCATTATTTTTCTCTTTGTAAAATAAATTCAAGATAAGTATGCCAAATCTTTCTGTGACATAATGCTGTAATGTTCTCCTACAAAACTTGGTATCTACAGGTTTTAAACACTTTTTTGTTGTTGTTCAGTCACTAAGTCATGTCCAAACTTTGTGACCCCGTGGACTGCAGCACCCCAGGCTACACTGTACTTCAATATGTCCCAAAGTTGCTCTAATTCATGTCCATTGTGTCAATGATGCTATCTAACTACCTCATCCTCTGCTATACCTTTCTCCTTTTGCCTTCAATCTTTCCCAGCATCAGAGTTTTTCCAATGAGTCAGCTCTTTGCATCAGGTGGCCAAAGTATTGGAGCTTCAGCTTCAGCATCAGTCCTTCCAGTGAATATTCAAGGTTGATTCTATTAGGACTGACTGGTTTGTCCTCCTTGCAGCCCAAGGGACTCTCAAGAGCTTTCTCCAGCACCACAATTCAAAGGCATCAATTCTTCAGCATTCAGCCTTATTTATGGTCCAATTCTCACACCACACATTACAATTGGAAAAACCATAGCTTTGATTATACAGACCTTTGTCAGCAAAGTGATGTATCTGCTTTTTAATATGCCATCTTAAGCTTCTTGGGGGCACAAGTATTTAAGAACATGCCTGCAAACTCAGGAGACATAAGAGATGTGGGTTTGATCCTTGGGCCAGGAAGATCCCCTGGAGGAGGGCATGGCAACCCACTCCAATATTCTTGCCTGGAAAATCTCATGAACAGAGGAGACTGGAGGGCTACAGTTCATAGGGATGCAGAGCCGGACACGACTGAAGCGACTTAGCCCACCTTCTGGTTTGTCATATCTTTTCTTCCAAGAAGCAAGCATCTTTTAATTTCATGGCTTCAGTCACCATCCATAGGGATTTTGGAGCCCAAGAAAGTAAAATCTGTCATTACTTATATTTTTCCCCTTTATTTGCCATGAAGTGATAGGACCAGATGCCATGATCTTAGATTTCTGAATGTTGAGTTTCAAGCCAGTTTTTTTCACTCTCCTCTTTCACACTCATCAAGAGGCCCTTTAGTTCCTCTTCACTTTCTCCAATTAGAGTGGTATCATCTGCATACCCAAGGTTTTTAATATTTCTCCCAGCAATCTTGATTCCAGCTTGTGATTCATCCAGCCCGGCATTTCGCATGTTATACTCTGCATATAAGTTAAATAAGAGGACTGACAATACAGACTTGACGTACTCCTTTACCAATTTGGAACCAGTCAGTTGTTCCTTGTCTGATTCTAACTGTTGCTTCTTGACCTGCATACATGTTTCTCAGGAAACAAGTAAGGTGGACTGGTATTTTCATCTCCTTAAGAATTTTCTAGTTTGTTGTTATCCACACAAAGTTTTTAGTGTAGTCAATGAAACAGATGTTTTTCTGGAATTCCTTTGCTTTCTCCATAATCCCATGAATGTTGGTAATTTGATCTCTGGTTCCTCTGCCTCTTTGAAACCAAGTTTGTATATCTGGAATTTCTTGGTTCACGTACTGCTGAAGGCTAGCTGAAGGATTTTAAGCATAATCTTACTAGCATGTGAAATGAGCACAATTGCATAATAATTTGAACAATCTTTGTTATTGCCTTTCTTGGGACTGGAATGAATACTGACCTTTTCCAATCCTGTTCAAACACTTAGTATATGTCAATACCATAGAACTTAATGATTGAAGTTTTGTATACATGATCATGAAGTATGTATCTCTCAATCTTCCACTTGGTTTCATCATTTTAATAGATAAATTCATTTAAAAGAAACAAAAGCAAACAAACAAGTAGAAAAGGAAGTATAGACACAGTCTCCAAAACAGTGCCAGTTCTTAGAATTTAAGTGCAAAAGAACTCATTAATGAGTGATGCAGGGAGGAGAGTTTATATGAGGTTGAACCATCTATTATGAACTCTGAGTGACAGGCAGCTGATGTCCTGGTTTCTAATTATTTACAAGGAAGCAGGGGAGACCACAAATGCCCAGAGCAGTCTGGGAACAGCAAGATAATACATATATTATATGTATCAGTACATTACATTTATCACATGTTTTATATCCACCTTTTTATGCATAGTTGTGAAATTGATCACATTTGTAAATTCTTATTACCACCACTAAAATTAGGGTACAGAACCATTCCACCACCCTAAAGAACTTGCTTTGCCAACCATCCCCATCTCTGCAACCCTTGAAAACTGCTGAAGCCTTGGTTTCCAATTATTTGTAAGTAGGCAGAAGAGACCACAAAGGCCCACAACAGCCTGGGGAGCAGCTTGATATTCTAAAATATATATGCTAATATAATAATTACATATACATACCAGGAAATTTATATTGCCAAAACTTTATTAAAATACAAATCGTGATGATACCTCAGTTTTATATGCACTCTGGTTTTGATGCATAGCCCTGTGAAACTTTATCACATATATAGGCTCTTGTTACCACCATTGAAATCATGACATAGAATTGTTAAAAGAAACCCTCTTTGCACACCCTCATGAAGCCTGCAATTATTTGCAACCCAGGTCACTACTGATCTACTTTCATCTCTGTATTTTATCCTGTTGAGAGTGTTGTATAAGTAGAATCACACTATGTATACAATCATAATAATCCAGTAAGTGTAATCATACACCATGTAGCCTCTGAGATTGATTTTTTTTACTCAGCATAACATCCTGAGATCCACCTAGACTATTGCATATATCAATAATCTTTTCTTTTTAATCACTACAGACTGTCCCCAGCTTAATTTAGGATAATTCAATTTAGGATTTTTGACTTTACAGTAGTGAGAAAGTGGTAAGCATTCAGTAGAAACCATACTTGGAATATTGAAGTTTTATCTTTTCCTGAGCTAGCAATATGCAGTATGGTATTTCCTGGTGATTCTGGGCAGCACCAGTGAGCTGAGCTCCTGGCCAGCCTCAAAATCATGAGTGTAAACAACCAACACATTTACAGCCATTTCATACCCATATAACCACCCTGATTTTCACTTTCAGTACAGTACTCAACACATTCATAAGATTTTCATCATTTTAGTATAAAAGAGACTGTGTGAGACAATTTTTTCCCAGCTGTAAGCTACTGTAAGTATTGGCCACATTTAAGGGAAGCTACCGCTTCCCTGATAGCTGAGTTGGTAAAGAATTTGCTGCAAATCAGGAGACCCTGGTTTGATTCCTGGGTTAGGAAGTTCTTCTGGAGAAGGGATAGGCTACCCACTCCAGTATTCTTGGGTTTCCCTTGTGCCTCAGCTGGTTAAGAATCCGCCTGCAATTCAGGAAACCTGTGTTCGATCCCTGGATTGGGAAGATGCCCTGGAGAAGGGAAAGGCTACCCACTTCATTTGTCTGGCCTGGAGAATTCCATAGACAGTCCACAGGGTCACAAAGAGTCAGACACGACTGAGTGACTTTCACTTTCAAGGGAAGCTAGGTTAAATATATTAGATGGGTTATCATTTTTAAATTTTTAATTTATTTTTATTGAAGTATAGTTTCTTTACAATGTTAGTTTCTGCAGTGCAGCAAAGAAAATCTGTTATACATGTATATATTGATCTCCACTCTTTTTTAGATTTCCTTCCCATATTAAATGAACTTTTGACTTACCATTGTTTCAACTTAAAATGATTTATTGCAAAATAACCCTATTGAAGTTGAGAAAGATTTATAAATAGTATCTCATTGTGTAAATGTACTGTAGGATATTTATCTGTTCATTCAGTGAAGATCACTGGTTAATTTCAAGTACTAATGTACATATTTTTGTGTGAACATAAAGTTTTCCTTTCTCAAGCATAAATACCCAGGAGTGTGATTGCTGGGTTGTTCAGTAAGTGAATATTTAAGTTGATGTGAAACTCTTGGATTGTTTTCTAGAATGACTGGGCCATTCACCCACCAGCAATGCATGAATGATCCGATTTCTCTGCTTCCTTGCCAGAACTTGGTATTGTCAGTAATCTTCATTTTAGCCCTTATGATAGATGTGAAGTGTTTTCTCTTTCTAATTTTAATTTGGATTTCCCTAATATAATTTTAGGGGTATATTCTTTGGATTTTCTACATAGATAATCATGTTACCAGCAAATGGTGGCAGTTTTACTTTTTCTTTCAACTCTATTAGATTGTTACATCTACTTTCTTTATTGCCCTGGCTCCAACATCTAGCACTGTACAGAAGGAGAGACTAGAATGGACATTCTGGTTTTGTTCTATTTATTAGAGAAAATCATAGTTTTTTACTAGTAAGAATACCATTAGCTATTGAGGAGATTCCCCATCTTCTTGTGTTGCTCAGAGTTTTCACCATAACTGACTACTGAATTTTTGCAAATCCTTTTTTCCTGACTAGATTAATATGATGATATGATTTTTCTTTTCTACCCTGTTAATATGGTAAATTCCATCCATTGATTTTCAATATTAAAGTGTCTTGCACTCTTGAATGAAATTACATTTGTGCTCAGTATATTATTCATTTTATATATCAATGAATTTTACTTGCTAAAATTTTTTCAGAAATTTGTGTCTATCTCCAAGATAAAAGACATTTCCCTGTAGTTTTTGGTTCTTTATGGTCTTTGTCTGATTTGAGTATCAGGGTAATATTAGCCTCATAAAATGAGTGAAGAATTATTTTCTTTATATTTTCTGCAAAAAAAAATGTGTATAATTCAATGTTTGACAGAATTCTTCAGTAACACTGAGTCTGAGGAATTTTTTTTTAATTAAAAATTCAATTTTCATAGACATCATAAATTCAGCTATCTCTGGCCCCTGCTCTGAGAAGAGATGAGGAGGAGCGACCGCTGGAGCCCACAGTGAGGTTTGGGGACAGGCAGCAGGTGCTTCCAGAGCACTGTGCCTCTGCACAGAAGTAGGTTCCTGCATCTGAGAGCTGGGCAGCAGCGAGGTGCAGGGAGCTGTGCTGTTTGGACTCTCCAAGCCGACCTGTCCATCTCCGCTGTGTCTTCACTTCTCCACGTTTAGCTAATATCATCAAGAGGACAGGACTGCCCCCAGGCCTCTGCTTATACCACTGTAAACTGTAAAAGGTGCTTGAGGAATTGCAGTATGTGTTAAAGTTCTCTCCTTCTTGCAGAAGCAAGAATTCAGGAAAATGCTTTATCTGTTGTCCATTCATTTCTGTTCAGAAAAGCAATGAGAAGTAACAGAGAAAGTCTGATTAGATGTTTATTCTCTCAGCTATCATGGTCTCTTTCATTCTTCTTGTGTATTTTCTCCTTCTTTCCATGTCTCCTTCCCCAGTTCCCTCTATCTCCCACATTTTAGTTTTTATGTTTTTCTCAACATCCTGCTCTCAGTCAGAAAATCCCACTCCTACAGTTGCCTGTATATAAGATTCCTCTGTGCTGAATTTTCTGGGAGCAATCAAACTCACGTGATATTTGTATCCATAAGGTCAACACTGGTGCTAACAGTAGCATCTCCCTTTTCTTCCTCTTCAGAAAGAGGTGCTGAATCTGCCTGCTCCTAAAAGGGTTTCTCTTGTATCAGCTTCTTCCAGATCTATAGACATATAGTCTATACTGCCTTTTGGAAAGAAAATAGAAAGGAGTGACTACAATTTGAGACAGCCAATCAGACTTACTACCTTATTACCCACCCATCTTCCCCAGGGAGTGTCTATGTTTGCAGATGCTGCCCCTCTGTGACAGGATCAAAAATTGCTGATCCAGTAATACCTGGTAAATAGTGATTACTCAAACATTTGTTGAATGATAAATAAATATGTATGTTTGCATATATGAGAATTTGAATGCAAATGTCCCAAAGAGCAATTTAAAAGTGCCCTTCCATGAATGTAAACAGTCAGGAGTTGCTTGTAGCTATTTAGAAATATTACCTTTGGAAAACTGTGAGCCCCAGTAGCCCTAGTTCTCCCATAACAAATCATCACGAATTCGATGGCTCCAAAAAATAAGAATCGGTTCCCTTCAACCTGGAGGCCAGAGGTCTGACAACAAGGTGTTAGCAGGAACATACTCCTTCCAGATGTTCTGGAAGAGACTCCTCCTGTGCCTCTTATGGCTTCTGGTGGCTCCATGTGGTCCTTTGCCTGTGACTGTATACCTCTAACCTCCTCCTCTATCGAGAAGACCTCACAAGGACTTCCTGGTGAGGAAGGACACACTTCTCACCTGTGTGTCTCTTAAAAGGATACTTGGCACTGGATTGAGGCCCCACCAAGACAATCCAGTATGATTGGATTTGATATCCTTTGCTTAATTACATTTGAAAAGGTTCTTTGTTAAGTAAGTTCACATTCACAGTTTCTGTGGGTTAGGATGTGAATGTATCTTTCGGGGCCCGCCCTCCAACCCACTATAGGGTCCTTAATATCTTTGAAGTGTTGCCATGTATTTATACAAACAGTAAACATCTCAAAACTTCTTTAAAGTCAAAAGTAAATCTGAATCTGAATTACTTTATATATAGAAACAGAAAGAGAAGCAGGTTTAGGATGTAATGGAAAAGGAAAATCCCATGAGTTAACAAAGTTCTTTGAAATGCATATGATTGGGATAACTTTTCCTTTTCAGGCATGTTGGATTTGAACTCCAAATGAAGACAAATCTAGGAATGCTATGTTGGTGAAGGCTCCACTCCCACCCTAAAAGAGCAAAGGTCCTGGAGCAGCACTTGGGGATGTTTTAAAAGTCCCCTGGTCTTCATGCAGATCAGGACCCCTGCCGCAGTTTACACAGAAGGATGTAAACCAAGACAGAATAGTCACCCACTGGAGAAGGTTGCCCTTTCCCAACTCACACCATCGTATTTGCTAGAGCCTATCTCTGGGTCTTGTGCTGTGAAGGAGATATTTGTTAAATGAAGAGAAGAGAACTTGACTGTGCTTTGGTTTGTGGACTAAAAGGAATCTCTTCATGCCTCGTAGGGAACAGTTTGAATGAATATAAATATAAAATGGCCCTCAGTGGCAAATATTCCTGTCAAACCATCTTAAGAGGGGACCAGATCCAAGAATATTTATAATTAAATGTTAGCAATATTACCCTCTGAGATTTCACATAAGAAGTAATGTTGCTTGACCTGGGCTCTAAAGGTTGAGTACATATAAGTGTTTTAAACAAGTACTTGGGAAAAATCATTCTGACCAAAGAGCACAGTATCGGCAAAGGTTCAGATTAAGGAAAGAGCTTCAGTTCAGTTCAGTTCAGTTCAGTGGCTCAGTCGTGTCTGACTCTTTGCGACCCCATGAATTGCAGCATGCCAGGACTTCCTGTCCATCACCAACTCCCGGAGTTCACTGAGACTCATGTCCATTGAGTCAGTGATGCCATCCAGCCATCTCATCCTCTGTTGTCCTCTTCTCCTCCTGCCTCCTGCCTCCAATCCCTCCCAGTATCAGAGTCTTTTCCAATGAGTCAACTCTGCATGAGGTGGCCAAACTACTGGAGTTTCAGCTTTAGCATCATTCCTTCCAAAGAAATCCCAGGGCTGATCTCCTTCTTCTTGCAGTCCAAGGGACTCTCAAGAGTCTTCTCCAACACCACAGTTCAAAAGCATCAATTCTTCGGCGCTCAGCCTTCTTCACAGTCCAAATCTCACATCCATATATGACCACAGGAAAAACCATAGCCTTGACTAGATGGACCTTTGTTGGCAAAGTAATGTCTCTGCTTTTGAATACGCTATCTAGGTTGGTCATAACTTTCCTTCCAAGGAATAAGCGTCTTTTAATTTCATCACTGCAATCACCATCTGCAGTGATTTTGGAGCCCAGAAAAACAAAATCTGAAACTGTTTCCACTGTTTCCCCATCTATTTCCCATGAAGTGATGGGACCAGATGCCATGATCTTCATTTTCTGAATGTTGAGCTTTAAGCCAACTTTTTCACTCTCCACTTTCACTTTCATCAAGAGGCTTTTTAGTTCCTCTTCACTTTCTGCCATAAGGGTGGTGTCATCTGCATATCTGAGGTTATTGATATTTCTCCGAGCAATCTTGATTCCAGCTTGTGCTTCTTCCAGTACAGGGTTTCTCATGATGTACTCTGCATATAAGTTAAATAAGCAGGGTGACAATATACAGCCTTGACGTACTCCTTTTCTTATTTGGGACCAGTCTGTTGTTCCATGTCCAGTTCCAACTGTTTCTTCCTGACCTGCATACAGATTTCTCAAGAGGCAGGTCAGATGGTCTTGTATTCCCATCTCTTTCAGAATTGTCCACGGTTTATTGTTATCCACACACTCAAAGGCTTTGGCATAGTCAAGAAAGCAGAAATAGATGTTTTTCTGGAACCCTCTTGCTTTTTCCATGATCCAGCGGATGTTGGCAATTTGATCTCTGGTTCCTCTGCCTTTTCTAAAACCAGCTTGAACATCAGGAAGTTCACGGTTCACATATTGCTGAAGACTGGCTTGGAGAATTTTGAGCATTACTTTAGTAGCATGTGAGATGAGTGCAATTGTGTGGTAGTTTGAGCATTCTTTGGCATTGCCTTTCTTTGGGATTGGAATGAAAACTGACTTTTTCCAGTCCTGTGGCCACTGCTGAGTTTTCCAAATTTGCTGGCATATTGAGTGCAGCACTTTCACAGCATCATCTTTCAGGATTTGAAATAGCTCAACTGGAATTCCATCACCTCCACTAGCTTTGTTCATAGTGATGCTTTCTAAGGCCCACTTGACTTCACATTCCAGGATGTCTGGCTTTAGGTGAGTGATCACACCATTGTGATTATCTTGGTCGTGAAGATCTTTTTTGTACACTTCTGTGTATTCTTGCCACCTCTTCTTAATATCTTCTGCTTCTGTTAGGTCCATACCATTTCTGTCCTTTATCGATATCATCTTTGCATGAATTGTTCCCTTGGTATCTCTAATTTTCTTGAAGAGATCTCTAGTCTTTCCCATTCTGTTGTTTTCCTCTATTTCTTTGCATTGATCACTGAGGAAGGCTTTCTTATCTCTTGCTATTCTTTGGAACTCTGCATTCAGATGCTTGCAATCTTTCCTTTTCTCCTTTGCTTTTCGCTTCTCTTCTTTTCACAGCTATTGGGGAAATAAAGTTAAAATACACAATGTGCCAATGGAGCTCCAAGTTATTAACTCCTACTATTTTTCTTGTAAGATCATCTAATGATAAATCTCTACTAATAGAGGGTTCCCAGGTGGCGCTATGGTAAAGAACCTGCCTGCCAATGAAGGAGACATTAGAGATGTGGATTCAATCACTGGGTCAGGAAGATCTCCTGGAGGAGGGCACAACAACCCACTCCAGTATTCTTGCCTGGAGAATCCAATGGACAGAGGAGCCTGGCAAGCTACAGTCCATAGGGTTGCTAAGAGCCGGACATGACTGAAGTGACTTAGCATGAATTAGTGGTAGAACTAACTACAGTTCTGTTAAAAAGTACTTATTAATTCTGTAATTTATAAAGATGATTTCAGTAGAATGCTTTAAAGCAAGACATATTTGGTACAAAGACAGCACATGAATTTTTTTAATTGGTAGGGATTATTTCTGAATGGGGATAAAAAACAGGAATAAGAAAAGGCTTTCTGGCAAGCACTGTCTCTCCTATGGACACAGCATTGCTGAAATATCATATGGACCTTTAACACCTTTGTTGGCTTATAGTTATGGAAAATGGATTGATTTTTCTTATACATTTTTCTAAAATTAGGAGAATTCCCACCTCTTTGTAGGGGAATATAGTTAATTCTAATTTTTCAAAATATCTGGTGTCAACTACCTTATGACAAACACAAAGTATTAAGAATTTTACTGGAAAAAGGATTTTGTATAGGAATAAACTGAAGATTCACAGGAAGAGCTTAGTAAAATACTTGGGAACATATTTCACTAATAATGATAGGGAAAAAAGAGTAAGGAGAGGAGGGAAGGAAAAAGAGTGTGGGAAGAAGGAAAAGAAAGGGAAATAGAAGGAAAGGATTAATGAGTTTATGAATAAATATTTTCAAATATATCCCTGTCTTCATTATGATATTTATGTGATGTTCTTTGACTCTCTACTACTTTCATAGAAGATCCAACTCACCCTTTCAATATTCTATTGCATCCGTAGCAATTACTAGTTACTAGCAATTACTAGTAACATCAGTCATGAATATTTCTTTACTCAATAAATGTTTATTGAACACCTACTATTTGTTGGGTACTGGCTGATTACTGAGAATATTTCAATAAACAAAAGGAACAAAGATAATATGTTTCAGGAAAAGTGAAGTGAGGATAAAGAAAGTGAGCTCAAAGGCTGTGAAGAGGAGGAAGTGAGTGAAAAAGTAACTGGAGTGGTATGCCGGCCTTTGGAATGTGGCGCAGCACCTCTCATTGCACTTCCCAAGACTGAGTACAAGCATCTATTCCTCATCTCTAACTCACGAATCAAAGCAATTTCCAAAGCATGATAAACAAAGCAATTAACATTTAGGTACACATCCTATGCAGCAGGATAGATTTCTCAGTCTTTTTGATGATCAAAGAATATTATGTTAGTGATGCCACTCAGATCAAGGACCGGAATGGCTCTCTCTTACTTTCTCTGTCTTGTGCTCTAATTTCCTGTATATCTTTTCTCTTGGGGAAAATGTGTGGCTAATAAAGAGCTACTGCTACTGCTAAGTCACTTCAGTCGTGTCCGATTCTGTGTGACCCCATAGACGGCAGCCCACCAGGCTCCCCCGTCCCTGGGATTCCCCAGGCAAGAACACTGGAGTGGATTGCCATGCCCTCTCCAGGGGATCTTCCTGACCCAGGGATTGAACCTGAGACTCCTGCGGCTCCTGCATTGCAGGCAGATTCTTTACCGCTGAGCCACCAGGGGAGTCCTAATACTATATACCAAAGGTCAAAAGTCACATTTGTATCCCGGAGAGATGAAAAAGACCAATAACACATTTCTCATCTAAGGTCTATTAAGAGAAGGCTTACCCATGGTCGGAAGTCATGCTTGTTTCACAAATGTGTTCTTATTTAAATATTTCAGGAGCAGAAAAGGAAGACTAGAATGAAAGCACCTGAAATTTCAGTTTTAGTTCTTGTTACCTTATAATTTGTAGGAGGTCCTCATGTATCACTTTAGTTTTTATTGGAGTATTATATTCATGTAAGAAAATGTAATATAAGGGTACAGCCTGGTAAATTTTCATGTAACCAACACTCTTATAACCAGCACTCAGATCAAAAAACAGAGCATTACCAGCCCTTCAGTGCTCTCTTTATGATATTGCCCCACATATAACAGTATCCTGATTTCTGCCAGTGTAAATTAGCTATGTCAACTTATGTATCCTATAGGAATGACATGTTTATTGACTATCTGAATATCTTCTCTTGTCAAAAACCTACTTCAGACCTTTGTCTTTCTATCAATTTGTTTTCTTGTTAATTTGAAAGAGGTATATTTAAATCAAAATGATCCCTTTGATGATATATGTGATAGATGATATTTGATAATATATTATTTTTGATAATCAATATTAAATTTCATAAGATAATAATACTGTAAATATATTCACTAGTTATCCTTTAATAGATTTTCTAGTTATCTTTTTAACTTTTGAAATAATTTTAATACAGATCAGTTTTTTAATGAAGCATAGTTGGTTTACAATGTTGTGCCCATCTCTGCTGTACAGAAAAGTGACAAAAAATGAATGTATATATGAATATAGATTCATTTTGATGCTTAGAGATACTTGTGTCCTGCTTAAGAAATGTGTATCTAACACAAGTAATGAACAAGTTCTGAATTTTTTCTATTAACTTCATGCATTATTCTTACATTCAGATCTGCATTCTGACTGCTATTTATAATCCTTTATCCTTGGCACATGGATGCAAATGTTTTCCAATTTTTAGTGTAATACCTTTCCAGTATCAATTTTATCACAAAATTTTACTTTGTCACCCTCCCCATCTGGTCATATCATTCTTCTTTATTTCAGGTTTTTCTTCTATTTTTAGAATGTTTCTTTACCTTTTATAGTTATCATGTATTTATTACATGGGTGATGTAGTTTTCTGAATTTTCATTCTAACTACTAAAATGAATTATTTTGCAAAGTTTTCTCATCCTCTTTGTGCCCAGGATGCTTTCTTCTCCATGTTCTGCATTGTGTATATACTTGTTACTAGTTTATTTAAAAATCACTTAGTGTGTTGCCAGTTTTATGCAATTCTGGTGTAATGAACAAATTAGATATTCTTCTAACTTTAGATTCAGCCCCTCAGATGTGCAAACAGGTAGAATTTGTGAAACATTAGAATCCTCAGTGTGCACTGCCAACAATCTCTTCCTGATTCAATTATTTAACGTATCAGCTATAGGGAAAAATAGTTAAAAGACACAGTGTGCCAATGGAGCTCCAAGTTACTAACTCCTATTATTTTTCTCATGAGATCATATACTCATGAATCTCTATTGGTGAATCTCTATTGGTAGAATTAGTGATAGAACTAATAACAGTTCTATTAAACAGCACTCGTTAATTCTGTAATTTCTAAAGATAAGTTCAGTAGAATGTTTTAAAGCAGGACACATTTGGTATAAGAATGGCACTTGATTTTTTTTTTTTTTTTGGTAAGGATTATTTCTGAACAGAGATGAAAAAACAGAAATCAAAAAATGCTTTTTAAAATCTGTTCACCACTTTTGGTTTGGCAAGCACTGTACTTCCTATGGTCATCAGTTCAGTTCAGTTCAGTCACTCAGTCTTGTCAAACCCTTTACGACCCCATGAGCTGCTGCACGCCAGGCCTCCCTGTCCATCACCATCTCCTGGAGTTCACTCAAACTCATCTCCATCGAGTCGGTGATGCCATCCAGCCATCTCATCCTCTGTCGTCCCCTTCTCCTCCTGCCCCCAATACCTCCCAGCATCAGAGTCTTTTCCAATGAGTCAACTCTTCACATGAGGTGGCCAAAGTACTGGAGTGTCAGCTTTAGCATCATTCCTTCCAAAGAACACCCAGGACTGATCTCCTTTAGAATGGACTGGTTGCATCTCCTTGCAGTCCAAGGGACTCTCAAGAGTCTTCTCCAGCACCACAGTTCAAAAGCATCAATTCTTCGGTGCTCAGCTTTCTTCACAGTCCAACTCTCACATCCATACATGACCACTGGAAAAACCATAGCCTTGACTAGACGGACCTTTGTTAGCAAAGTAATGTCTCTGCTTTTGAATATGCTATCTAGGTTGGTCATAACTTTCCTTTCAAGGAATAAGCGTCTTTTAATTTCATCGCTGCAGTCAGCATCTGCAGTGATTTTGGAGCCCCAAAAAATAAAGTCTGACACTGTTTCCACTGTTTCCCTATCTATTTCCCATGAAGTGATGGGACCGGATGCCATGATCTTCGTTTTCTGAATGTTGAGCTTTAAGCCAACTTTTTCACTCTCCTCTTTCACTTTCATCAAGAGGCTTATTAGTTGCTCTTCACTTTCTGCCATAAGGGTGGTGTCATCTGCATATCTGAGGTTATTGATATTTCTCCCAGCAATCTTGATTCCAGCTTGTGCTTCTTCTAGCCCAGGGTTTCTCATGACGTACTCTGCATAGAAGTTAAATAAGCAGGGTGACAATATACAGCCTTGACGTACTCCTTTTCTTATTTGGAACCAGTCTGTTTTTCCATGTCCAGTTCTAATATGTCCAGTTGTAACTGGACATGGATTTACTATGGGCATGGGTTTACTGAAATACCATACGGACTTTTAACACCTCTGTTGGCTTATAGTTATGGAAGATGAACTGAATGAGAATACCAGTTGATATCTAAATAACTATTTTTTGTATTTATTTTTCTAAAATCAGAATTCCCTGCTTCTTTTCAGGGGAATCTAGTTAAGCATAATTTTAATCTTTCAAAATATATGGTGTCAACCACTTTATGAGAAACACAACGTACTGGGAATTTTAATGGAAGAAATAATTTTGTATTGGAATAAACTAAAGTTTCACATGACCTATTTCACTAATAATGATAGGAAAAAGGAGTAAAGATAGGAAAAAAGGAAAAGAGAGAGGGAGGGAGGAAGGAAAAGAAACAGAAATAGAAGGAAAGGATTAATGAGTTTATGAATAAATAAATATTTTCAAATATAACCCTGTCTTCATTATGAAATCCGTATGAGGTTGACTCTTCTATTTTTATAGAAAATCTAACTCACCCTTTCAATATTTTATTGCATCCCTATCAATTATTAGTAACATCAGTCATGAATATTTCTTTGCTCAATAAATATTTATTGAACACCTACTATATGTTGGGTACTGGGCTGATGACTGAGAACACTTCAATAAGCAAAAGGAACGAAAACATATAATAGTGAAGTGAGGAAAAGGAAAGTGAGCTCCAAGTCTGTGAAGAGGAAGAAATGAGTGAAAAAGTGACTGGAGGGATATTCTGGTGTTTGGAAAGTGCTACAGCACCTCTCATTGCACTTTCCAAGACCTCAGTACAGTATCTGTTCCTTCATCTCTGTCTCATGAATCAAAGCAATTTCCAAAGCATGATAAACACAGCAATTTACATTTAGGTATGCTAAAGCTGAAACTCCAGTACTTTGGCCACCTCATGCAAAGGTGGCAATAGAACGATGTGTTACTGATTGTAGCAAGATTCTGAAACATCCTGAGCTCCTTATTAGCCACACATTTTCCCCAGGAGAAAAGATTTAGAGGAAATTAGAGCACAGGACAGGAAAATACTAAAGAGGTATTCCAGACCTTGATGTGAGCGGCATCACTGACATAATATTCTTGGATCATCAAAAAGACAGAAATCTATCCTCCTCCACTCATTTGAAAAGACTCTGATGCTGGGAGGGATTGGGGGCAGGAGGAGAAGGGGACAACAGAGGATGAGAAGGCTGGATGTCATCACCAACTCGATGGACGTGAATTTGAGTGAACTCCAGGAGTTAGTGATGGACAGGGAGGCCTGGCGTGCTATGATTCATGGGGTCACAAAGGTTTGGACACGACTGAGCGACTGAACTGAACTGAACTGAACTGAACACATTCTACCCAGGAGGATAGATTTCTGTCTTTTTGATGATCCAAGAATATTATGTCAGTGATGCCACTCACATCAAGGACTGGAATACCTCTCTATTATTTTCCTGTCCTGTGCTCTAATTTCCTCTAAATCTTTTCTCCTGGGGAAAATGTGTGGCTAATAAGGAGCTCAGGATGTTTCAGAATCTTGCTACAATCAGTAACACATCGTTCTATTGCCATTTGGATATTTAGAGGACTAGCATGTTTCTTTGGAGAAGGAAATGGCACCCCACTCCAGTACTCTTGCCTGGAAAATCCCATGGACGGAGGGCCTGGTGGGCTGTAGTCCATGGGGTCGCTAAGAGTCAGACACGACTGAGTGACTTCACTTTCACTTTTCACTTTCATGCATTGGAGAAGGAAATGGCAACCCACTCCAGTGTTCTTGCCTGGAGGATCCCAGGGACGGGGCAGCCTGGTGGGCTGCCATCTATGGGGTCGCACAGAGTCAGACATGACTGAAGCGACTTAGCAGCAGCAGCAGCGGCGGCATGTTTCTTTACAGAATTAAGGATTATTGCTTTTCTCGAGTCACAACATATGCTTTTTATTCTAACACTTGACATTTTGCCATGAAATGTTTCACCTTCTGGGATGTGTATTGTGATTCATTCCACTGACTTTCCAATTGACTCATTATTTTGGAGCTTATTGCTTCCATTGAGGCCACATTGAGCAACAAATGCCGAGATTTTGGAGCTTGACATTAGCAGATTTAAAAATAAATGTAACAGTTGGGCTAAGACATATTAACTGAATATAGGCAACTTTTAAAATCTCTTTGAGGCTTCACTTTCTAATAGGTAGCATAGATCTCAGAATAACTCACTAAACGGTAATGAAGATTAAAAGATACATTGAGGATTTTCTAAAAATACAGTGATTTTAAAGCCAAAAAGAAACAAATGTTTGATAGATTTGACAGTATAAGACTAAAGACAATATCATTTAAAAAATAAATGGTACTATGTTAGAATAAAACATACTAACAAATATAAACATCAAAATATCAAGTAAGATATCAAAATAATTCTAGCAAATAAAACTAACCTCTTACTCCTTGGAAGGAAAGTTATGACCAACCTAGATAGCATATTCAAAAGCAGAGACATTAGTTTGCCAACAAAGGTCCGTCTAGTCAAGGCTATGGTTTTTCCAGTGGTCATGTATGGATGTGAGAGTTGGACTGTGAAGAAAGCTGAGCACCGAATAATTGATGCTTTTGAACCCTGGTGTTGGAGAAGACTCGAGAGTCCCTTGGACTACAAGGAGATCCAACCAGTCCATTCTAAAGGAGATCAGTCCTGGGTGTTTTTTGGAAGGTCTGATGCTAAAGCTGAAACTCCAGTACTTTGGCCACCTCATGTGAAGAGTTGACTCATTGGAAAAGACCCTGATGCTGCGTGCGAGGGATTGAGGGCAAGAGGAGAAGGGGACGACAGAGGATGAGGTGGCTGGATGACATCACTGACTCGATGGACATGAGTCTGAGTGAACTCTAGGAGTTGGTCATAGACAAGGAGGACTGGGGTGCTGCAATTCATGGAGTCACAAAGAGTCGGACATGACTGAGCAACTGAACTGAACTGAACTGAATGGAAAAAATGGTCAAAGATAGGAATAAGCATATGACCAAGTTTGAATGAAAGAGTGCCAATATACAGAGAAAAAAATTGCTCAAAAGCACTAGGGATCAGTAAAATGCCATAGATAAAATATATTAGGATTGCTAAAATAAAAAAGGCTGATAATTCTCAATTTTTGGAAGATGCAAATTGCACCTTCTCACTCTCTGTTGGTTGAAGTATAATTGTTTATACCACTTGAATGAAAATTGTCACTTAATCAAAAAAATTTTAAATGCAGCTTTTTTTGCAAACAGTCATTCCAGTTTCAGAAATTCCATTACAATAGACATGTCTCCATATATACAAAAGTCAATCTGCAAAGACGTATAAAGATAACACTCTTTATGAGAGCACAGTAATAGAAACAAATATTTATTAATGGAAAAGTAGTTAATAATAGAATATTTCAGAGTACTACACAGACATTATAAAGAATACTGAACCACTTCCCAGGTGCCACAGTGGTAAAGAATCCGCCTCCAATGCAGAAGACAAAGGACCAGGTTTGATCCCTGGATTGGGAAGATCTTCTGGAGAAGGAAATGGCAACTCACTCCAGTATTCTTGCCTAGAAAATCCCATGGACAGAGGTGCCTGAAGGGCTACAGTTCTTGAATTGGCAAAGAGTCGGACATGAAAAAAGTCTTTGGAACAATGAGAATTATTTGTATTTTTTTCACTTCTAGGTTAAGACTAACACACTAGAACTAACATTTTATTGACACAAGAAAGAACCATGAAAAATTGCTAATGCTTCTCATTTTATTTCTATCTTGCAATTAGGATTATTCCGTTCAGTTCAGTTCAGTCACTCAGTCATGCCTGACTCTTTGTGACCCCATGAATCACAGCACGCCAGGCCTCCCTGTCCATCACCAGTTCCCAGAGTTCACCCAGACTCACATCCATCGAGTTAGTGATGCCATCCAGCCATCTCATCCTCTGTCGTCCCCTTCTCCTCTTGCCCCCAATCCCTCCCAGCATCAGAGTCTTCTCCAATGAGTCAACTCTTCACATGAGGTGGCCAAAGTACTGGACTTTCAGCTTTAGCATCATTCCTTCCAAAGAAATCCCAGGGCTGATCTCCTTCAGAATGGACTGGTTGGATCTCCTTGCAGTCCAAGGAACTCTCAAGAGTCTTCTCCAACACCACAGTTCAAAAGCATCAATTCTTCGGTGCTCAGCTTTCTTCACAGTCCAACTCTCACATCCATACATGACCACAGGAAAAACCATAGCCTTGACTAGACGGACCTTTGTTAGCAAAGTAATGTCTCTGCTTTTGAATATGCTATCTAGGTTGGTCATAACTTTCCTTCCAAGGAGTAAGCATCTTTTAATTTCATGGCTGCAGTCACCATCTGCAGTGATTTTGGAGCCCAGAAAAATAAAGTCTGACACTGTTTCCACTGTTTCCCCATCTATTTCCCATGAAGAGCTGGGACCAGATGCCATGATCTTTGTTTTCTGAATGTTGAGCTTTAAGCCAGCTTTTCCCTCTCCTCTTTCACTTTCATCAAGAGGTTTTTAGTTGCTCTTCACTTTCTGCCATAAGGGTGGTGTCATCTGCATATCTGAGGTAATTGATATTTCTCCCAGCAATCTTGATTCCAGTTTGTGTTTCTTCCAGTCCAGCATTTCTTATGATGTACTCCGCATAGAAGTTAAATAAGCAGGGTGACAATATACAGCCTTGACATACTCCTTAGTATACCCATAATTTTCTCAGCCACATCAACCATTGAAGCACTTCTTCCTTGTCCTTTTCTTCTTTTCTTTATGTCCTTTTCTTCTTTGTTTTTCTTCTCCCCTTCTCCTTCCCTTCATTTTCCTCATCTCTTACTGCTCTCTGACTCTCCTTCTAGATGACTCTAGATTTGCTCTCGTGACTGCTCCCCCCGCTGTGTCCCCTCTTCCTGCCACCAGAGATACTGCACACGTGCAGCCCCATCTGTCCCAGTGTGCCTCTCTCAGGACGCAGTAGTACACAGCGGTGTCTCTCAGGGTGACCTGGGGCAGGACCAAAGTGCTGGACTTTCTGTCTGAAGAGATGGTGAGAGAGGCCATGCGGCTGTTCACTGTGCCTCGTAAGCCATGAATGACATACTGTGGACTCTGATTGGGATATTGCCAATACCAATATATATACTCATTTCCACTAATGGTAGAGTGGCTACAAGGCAGGGTTACTTCCTCTCCTTCAGGATAATCCATGGAGCTGGGTTGGGTGATCTTAGCATCAAACACATTCCCTGGGGGGTTAAGAAATCAAATTAACTCCAGAGCACAAATCAGTGTAATTCTATGGATCAAAGGCATAACCCTTCTGTAACTGTCTGGCCCTAACCCCTACTCCAGTGTTTCTACTTATGTCCTGTAAAAATATTGTGGATGTTAATTTTTGGATTGCAAGGAAATAAAACCAGTTATCCCAAAGGAAAGGAGCACTAAATATTCATTGGAGAGACTGATGCTGAAACTGAAGCTCCAATACTTTGTCCACTGGCTGACAAGAGCTGATTCATTGGAAAAGACCCTGATTCTGGGAAAGACTGAAGGCAAAAGGAGAAGGGGTCATCAGAGGATGAGATGGTTAAACAGCATCACCATCTCAATGGACATGAATTTGAGCATACTCCAGGAGGTAGTAGAGGACAGAAGAGCCTGGCATACTGACGTCCATTTGGTCATAAAAAGTTGGATACAACTTAGCAACTGGACAACAACAAAATTATAGAGACCAAAGATATGTGGCAAGAATCAGAGATTCCACAGGCTTTGTTCCATGGGTCCTTGGCTTAATAATCCCAGAGAATTCTTACAACCTGCTTACTGCTAAGGACTCTTCTGGTATCGTGGCTATGATTTAAACTGTAATGTAGAAGACTGGCCTCTTTAGCAAATGCACAGATCATTTCTCAGTCCCATCACTATAACGCTGAATAAAGCACAGAGAGAGGAGTAGAGAGTAAGTGACTTTTTGTGGCCCTTTGGCCTCAAAGTCATCCCTTGTAGACACAGAATACTTACCCAAGGTCAGAAACACAGTTACTCCAGTCACCAGCCTCATACTTCAAGGACAATCTAGGACAATGGGCCCAGAGCTTAGGCTTGTGTCTGATCTTTGGTTTGAGGAGGTTCCAGAGAACAGAGGCAACAGCTGTCAGTAAAAATTTACAACCAGTGCAGATACCACTGTGTTGTTGCCAGGACCTTCTCAGCCAATGATCAAGCAGTTGCTTATCTATGTCTTCCTCCCCGGTTTTAGTCATGTCCCCAAAAGATGGTGAAACATCCCCAGCTCACAGTTAAATCATCTATGAAGTTTAATGTCTGGCTCAAGAAAAGGAATTCTGATCACAATGATGTGTCTATGCACAACCATTGGTCTTTCATTTGTTTCTTAAGAAACTGGCTGATGGTCCATGAAGCCTGAGGAACACAATGTTTAATCCCAGAAAAATGTACTGAGCTCTGTGTTGTAAAATGAGGAAAACTTCCATCCACATTCCAGAAAATTAATTGGAGATTCAAAAGTAGGCAGTGATGTGCTCTGGGAGACAGGAAAAGTTAATAACATTGAGACTAACAGCTACACATCCTAGAACTTGCAGCAGCTCTTGTAAGGGTTCCTGGAATCATGCATCTATTGCCAACTAGGTAGACATTCTCCATGCATTTGTTCTTAATAAACGAACTGATTGACATAGATGGTGTTCACCTCCTCCTTGAACACTGGTCCTTAATCCTCATGTTCCCTATGCTGATGCTTGTGGATGTCGTGCAGCAAGGATGCTACGGCAGAAGAATAGACAGAAATGAAGGAAAACAAAGTGGAGGTGGGGTGGAGGTGGGTGTGAGTGGTAGAAAAAGTTGGAGGAGGGAAAAAAGGGTATCAGGAATAGAAAAGGGAAGGGATAATCAGAGCGAGGAAATGGGAAAGCGTGTTAGGAAGGTACTTGGAAAGGGCTTAGGCTATTGGGCTAACCTGAATCCTTGACCACACACATTCAAAAAGGGATAATAAGGCACAAGTTGCCTAAAGAAAGTGAAATATGTCATTTTTCCTTTTGAGGGGCACATCAATGGAAAATAAATTTCTCTTCCCTTCTCCCAGAAACAGTTTTCAGATGAATTAGCCCCCTCTTGTGACTGAAGAGAAGAACTGCAGATCTAAATCCAGACCCAAAGTCAGCAAGCAACTTTTTGAAAAACCCCTCAAGTTTGCAGGTAAATGGGCTTCCCACGTGGCACGAGTGGTAAAGAACTCACCTGCCAATGCAGGAGACTTAAGAGACCCAGTTTCAATCCTTGGATCAGGAAGATCCCCTGGAGAAGGGCCCATGGCAACCCACTCCAATATTCTGCGTGGAAAAATCATTGGAAAGAGGAGCCTGGTGGGCTACAGTCCATGACTCGCAGAGTGAGACACGACTGAAGCATCTTAACACACAGCACACACATCTTACTTGTAATTCCTCTGTACTCATCTGTATTTTCTTGGTCCTAAACTGTCCATAGCAGTATTTTAATTATTTTTGATTGCTTTACTGCAGTCATATGATTCTCATTTGTTGATCTCTTTAAGTTTTCATTTGTCTCTAACCTTCCTATATTTAAAATTTACTTCAAAGGCCATGTAATTCAATATTTATAAGAGAGCTTGGTACACAGTAGACACTCAAGAATTACTTGTATCCTGAATGAGCCGATAAGTCATTATTCATGAATTTAAGGAGAAAATTATGTTGAACAATTCTTCAAATTATTCTGAAAACAATCTTCCAATTTTATGGAATGCCTGCCAAACAAATGGAATGCCTGCCTATCCAATAGCATAAACAGAGGGTTGTTATTGTGAACAAAATGAACACTAAATTGTGAACAAAATGAACAATAAACAATAAATCCAAGTCTAGGATTGAGGAAAATTCTATTGAAGACATGGGAGTAAATGTTATGATAATCATGCTTTGTTCATTTAACAAATATTCATAAATACTCATTGGAAGTCTTATTGTTGTTCAGTCACTCAGTCGTGTCTGACTCTATGTCACCCCATGGACTGCAGCACACCAGACTTCCCGGTCCTTCACTATCTCCGGGAATTGCTCAAACTCATGTCCATTGTGTGGATGATGTCATCCAGTCATCTCATCCTCTGTCACCCCCTTCTCCTCCTGCTCTCAATTATTCCCAGCATCAGGGTCGTTTCAATGAGTCGGCTCTTCACATCGGGGAGTCAAAGTATTGGAGCTTCAGCTTCGGCATCAGTCTTTTTGATGAATATTCAGGGTTTAGAATTAACTGGTTTGATATCCTTGTTGTCCAAGAAACTCTCAAAGATCTGCAGCAACACAGTTAGAAAGCCTCAATTCTCCGGCTCTCAGCCTTCTTTAGCGTCCAAGTCTCACATCCATACATGACTACTGGAAAACCATAGCTTTGACTCTATGGACCTTTGTTAGCAAAGTGATGTCTCTGCTTTTTAATATGCTGTCTAGGTTTGTCATAGCTTTCCTTCCAAGAAGCAAGCGTCTTTTAATATCATGGCTGCAATCATCTTCCACAGTGATTTTGGAGCCCAAGAAAATAAAATCTGTGACTGCTTACACTTTTTCCCCATCTATTTGCCATGAATTGATGGGATCAGATGCCATGATCTTAGTTTTTTGAATGTTGAGTTTTAAGTCAATTTGTCACTGTCCTCCTTCACCCTCATTGAGAGGCTCTTTAGTTCCTCTTCTCTTTCTGCCATTAGAGTGGTATCATCTGCATATTTGAGGTTGTTGGTATTTCTCCTGGCAATCTTGATTCCAGCTTGTGATTTATCCAACCCAGCATGTCAAATGATGTGTGATGTACTCTACACACAGTGTAAATGAGCAGAGTGACAGTATACAGCCTTGACGTACTCCTTTCCCAATTTTGAACCAGTTTGTTGTTCCATGTCCAGTTCTAACTGTTGCTTCCTGACCTGCATGCAGGTTTCACACAAGGCAGGTAAGGTGTACTATTATCCTATCTATTTAAGAATTTTCCGGTTTGTTGTGATCCACACATTCAAAGGCTTTAGTGTAGTCAGTGAAGCAGAGGTAGATGCTTTTCTGGAATTCCCTTGCTTTTTCTGTGATCCAGTGAATGTTGGCAATTTGATTTCTGGTTCCTCTGCCTTTTCTAAATCTAACTTATACATTTGGAATTTCTCAGTTCACATACTGCTTAAACCTACTTGAAGGATTTTGCACATTACCTTGCTAATCTATGAAAAGAGTGCAATTGTACAATAGTTTGAAGATTCTTTGGTATTGCCTTTCTTTAGTATTGGAATGAAAACTGACCTTTTCTACCACTGTGACCATTGCTGAGTTTTCAAAATTTGCTGGCAGAATGAGTATAGCATTTTAACAGTATCTTCATTTAGGATTTTAAAAGGTCAGCTGGAATTTCATCATCTGCACTAGCTTTGTTTGTAATAATGCTTCCCAAGGCCCACTAGACTTCACACTCCAGGATGTCTGGCTCTAGGTGAGTGACCTTCATGGTTACCTGGGTCATTGAGACCTTTTTCTGTACAGTTTTTCTGTGTATTCTTGCCACCTCTTCTTAATCTCTTCTGCTTCTGTTAGATTCTTGTTATTTCTGTCCTTTTTTGTGCCCATGATTACATGAAATGTTCCTTTGGTATCTCTGATTTTCTTGAAGAGGTCTCTAGTCTTTCCCATTCTATTGTTCCCTGCTATTTCTTTCCATTGTTCACTTAAGAAAGATTTCTTATCTCTTCTTGCTATTCTCTGGAATTCTGCATTCATTTGGATATATCTTTCCCCTTCTTCTTTGTCTCTTACTTCTTTTCTCAGCTATTTGTAATCCCTTCTTAGAGAAATATTTTGCCTTCTTGCATTTCTTTTTCTTTGAGTGGTTTTGGTCACTGCCTTCTGTACAATGTTATGAACCTCCAACCACAGTTCTTCAGGAACTCTGTCTATGAGATCTAATCCATGAATCTATTTGTCACCTCCACTCTATAATCATAAGGTTCTTGATTTAGGTCATACCAAAATGGTCAATGGCAACCCACTCCAGTACTCTTGCCTGGAAAATCCCATGGATGGAGGAGCCTGGTAGGCTGCAGTCCATGGGGTCGCTAAGAGTCGGACACGACTGAGCAACTTTACATTCACTTTTCAATTTCATGCATTGGAGAAGGAAATGTCAACCCACTTCAGTATTCTGGCCTGGAGAATCCCAGGGACGGGGGAGCCTGGTGGGCTGCCGTCTATGGGGTCACACAGAGTCAGACACGACTGAAGTGACTTAGCAGCAGCAGCAGCAGCAAAATGGTCTAGTGGTTTTCCCTACTTTCTTCAGCTAAAGCCTGAATTTTGAATAAGGAGCTCATGATCTTAGCCACAGTTGGCTCCAGATTTTCTTTTTGTGACTATATAGATTTCCTCCATCTTCAGCTGCAAAGGATATAATCAATCTGATTTCTGTATTAACCTTCTGGTGATATCCATGTGTAGGGTGGACTCACGTGTTGTTGGAAGAGGGAGTTTGCTATGGCCAGTGTGTTTTCTTGGCAAAACTCTGTTAGCCTTTGTCCTGCTTCATTTTGTGCTCCAAGGCCAAACTTGCCTGTTGCTCCAGGTATCTCTTGACCTCCTATGTTTGAGTTCCAATCCCCTATGATGAAAAAGACATATTTTCTTGGTTGTAGTTCTAGAAAGTCTTGTAGATCTTGATAGAACCATTCTTCATAGATCTCTTTAGGTTCCAGTTTAAATTCATATTTTCACTGACACTGAGACACACATTCATCCTGTTCTGGGTCAGGTCTTCCTCATATCCAAATCTTCTCCAAGGAGCCCTGTAAATGGTACACTCTGGATGACAATAAAGGTTTGAGACTCTTCACAGCTAGGAAAGTTGTGTCTCATTTCTCAAAGATAAAAATAATTGGAACAATAAAACCTGTCCCATAGGGTTTTGATATTTAAATTAGATAATGAATTGGAAATGCATCCTACAGTGCCTGACATATAGTAAGGTCAATAAATATCAACTCTCTTTATTCTACTAAAACCTTCCTTTCCTTCAGTGGCCAGGCTTGTGACCTGCTTTTTCCCCCCACATCAGTTTAGTAATGGAAGCTTCTAGGACATTTACTTAATCACTTACTTTCCTAGAGATAGTCACTGTTTTTCATTATCCTTTTGGTGTGATAGCCAGCTAGTTGCTGAAAGGACACAGATGGATCAGGTGAGGCTTGATTTGGGTTTCCCTAAAAACAGTGAAATCAAGGACATATTGCATGTTTACTAGCTGTTGAATATAATATTTCTGAATTTGATCTCCAAGATTTTGCCATTCTTATTAACTATTTTCACTTCATATTGGTTTATGAGCTTTTAATACATTCTGCATTTGATTCCCATTTTAGTAATAAAGATTACATATATAGCCTTCCAGTCACATTGACTTTCACTCTCTTAGCAGTGATTTTTAACAAAAAAGACAATCTAAAAATACACATTCATGCTCATAAGATGCTTCCTTGACAGTTTTGTTTTCTTTAAAAACTTTGAGAATGCTTTTCTTTTGTGACTGCCATTGCTTGTGTTGAGAACTCAGGCGTCATTCTTAATGGTGTTTCCCAGAACACAGCATATTGGTTTCTCCTGACTATTAGCAAGATTTTCTTCCACTAAATTAGACCCTTGGATTTGTCTTCAATGCCTTGCAAACTTCTGCCAAAACCACAGTGGTGAACTTGCAGAATACTTTATTCACCTTTATGACTTTTCACATAGCATTGCTCCTGAATAAGGAGCTTGCTTTATAGGAAGTCAAGTACAACAGTGAGTAGAGGTTCTTACTATGATAAAGAGGTTATGGAATGGGTAATGGATGAGGTAGTTATAAATTCCAGTTACAATCATGTGGTCATTTGCAGTAACAAAAGCTATAATAGTTATAAAATTATCTTCATTTAACATGAATATATTTATGCATACATTAACCATTTTTTAGCTTCTCTCTCCTCTTTGCCTGCCTGTAGTAAAAGAAAACATGCCACTACAATTTAATCTTACATCTCAGTGTATCTCAGTGGTTAAGATACAGAATTCAGTGGGAGAGTGTGATTCGGCTAGATGAGGAAAGAACATCACCCGTAAATAGATAAATGAACTCGGTAGGTTTTGGTTGAATGAGGAATAATTGCATCATAATAACATATTAACAATAACTTAAATTGAAGAAAGTGGGAGAAAACCACTAGACCATTCAGGTATGACCTAAATCAAATCCCTTATGACTATACAAGTGGAAGTGAGAAATAGATTAAGAGACTAGATCTGATAGACTGAGTGCCTGATGAACTATGGATGGAAGTTTCTACAGGAGACAGGGATCAAGACCATCCCCATGGAAAAGAAATGCAAAAAAGCAAAATAGCTGTCTGAGGAGGCCTTAAAAATAGCTGTGAAAAGAAGATAAGCCAAAAGCAAAGGAGAAAAGGAAAGATATACCCATTTGAATGCAAAGTTCTAAAGAATAGCAAGGAGAGATAAGAAAGCCTTCCTCAGCCATCAGTGCAAAGAAACAGAGGAAAACAATAGAATGGGAAAGACTAGAGATCTCTTCAACAAAATTAGAGATACCAAAGGAACATTTCATGCAATGATGGGCTCAATAAAGGACAAAAATGGTATGGACCTAACAGAAGCGGAAGATATTAAGAAAAGGTGACAAGAATACACAGAGAAACTGTACAAAAAAGATCTTCATGACCCAGATAGTCATGATGGTGTGATTACTCACCTAGAGCCAGACATCCTGGAATGTGAAGTCAAGGGGCCTTAGGAAGCATCACTACGAACAAAGCTAGTGGAGGTGATGGAATTCCAGTTGAGCTATTTCAAACCCTAAAAGATGATGCTCTGAAAGTGCTGCACTCAATATGTCAGCAAATTTGGAAAACTCAGCAGTGGCCACAAGACTGGAAAAGGTCAGCTTTCATTCCAATCCCAAAGAAAGGCAATGCCAAAGAATGCTCAAACTACCACACAATTGCACTCATCTCACATGCTAGTAATGCTCAAAATTCTCCAAGCCAGGCTTCAGTAATACCTAAACCATGAACTTCCAGATATTCAAGCTGGATTTAGAAAAGGCAGAGGAACCAGAGATCAAATTGCCAACATCCGCTGGATCATCGAAAAAGCAAGAAAGTTCCAGAAAAACATCTATTTCTGCTTTATTGACTATGTCAAAGCCTTTGACTGTGTGGATCACAATAAACTGTGGAAAATACTGAAAGAGATGGGAATACCAGACCACCTGACCTGTCTCTTGAGAAACCTGTATGCAGGTCAGGAAACAACAGTTAGAACTGGTCATGGAACAACAGACTGGTTCAAAATAGGAAAAGGAGTATGTCAAGAGTATATATTGTCACCCTGCTTATTTAACTTATATGCAGAGTATATCATGAGAAATGCTGGACTGGATGAAGCACAAGCTGGAATCAAGATTGTCAGGAGAAATATCAATAACCTCAGATATGCAGATGACACTACCCTTATGGCAGAAAGTGAAGAGGAACTAAAAAGCCTCTTGATGAAAGTGAAAGAGGAGAGTTAAAATGTTGACTTAAAGCTCGGCATTCAGAAAACTAAGATCATGGCATCCAGTCCCATCACTTCATGGCAAATAGATGGAGAAACAGTGGAAACAGTGGCTGACTTTATTTTTCTGGGCTCCCAAATCACTGCAGATGGTGATTGCAGCCATAAAATAAAAAGACACTTACTCCTTGGAAGGAAAATTATGACCAACCTAGACAGCATATTAAAAGGCAGAGACATTACTTTGCCAACAAAAGTCCATTTAGTCAAGGCTATGGTTTTTCCAGTGGTCATGTATGGATGTGAGAGTTGGATGATAAAGAAAGCTGAGCGCCTAAGAATTGACGCTTTTGAACTGTGGTGTTGGAGAAGACTCTTGAGAGTCCCTTGGACTGCGAGGAGATCCAACCAGTCCATCCTAAAGGAGATCAGTCCTGGGTGTTCATTGGAAGGACTGATGTTGAAGCTGAAATTCCAATATTTTGGCCACCTGATGCGAAGAACTGACTCATTGGAAAAGAACCTGATGCTGGGAAAGATTGAAAGCAGGATGAGAAGGGAATGATAGAGGATGAGATGGTTCGATGGCATCACTGTCTCAATGTACATGAGTTTGGGTAAACTGCAGGAGTTGGTGACAGGGAGGCCTGGCCTGCTGCGGTTTATTTGGTCCCAAAGAGTCAGACAGGACTGAGTGACTGAACTGAACTGAAGAGGAAGCATAATTTTCCTGTTGTCCTTATCAGAAAGTTTTGTTCTTCAAAGAGATAATGATGAATCTTAGTTAACAAGGAGTGAAGTTAACTAGTTAAGCTCTATTACAGTGGCTTTGTACTGTGTCAACTTAACTATCTGGAAATCTGTTTCCCAAAATCTGTATTGTTCTTGTTTATGGTTGGCCATGAAAGAGGTCTGCATAGGATTTGGAAGGTACTTTTCATGTAGTAGCCATGTTTCTATGTTCCACAGGTTGGTGCAGGTCTCCAGGGACTATGGCAACTCATAGTGTTGCTGCTGATCAGGTAGTTCAATTTATTGTTGACTCACAACTCCTCAACCTTCCACCAGATCTCTTACTCATGTTATCTTTGTCCTTGACCAAGTATGCTTGTAACATGATGGCAAATGACATCCACTTCTTCTAAAGGTCACCCAGTACTGTCAGCCTAAAGGAGGTAAGAGAAAAAGACAAGTTTCGGTGTACCTTGTGGGTTCCATTGTCCTCATGTTATTTCCATACATGTCACAGTCTGTCCATGCTTTTGTCCACATCCAACTTTCCTTTACAAATGTTACTCTGGTTGACCTACAGTGAATTCAGACACAGCACCATATACAAATATAACATTTTTAATCTGGATTTAGTGTTGGAATACAAATGGAACAGACTCTTCCACTGGCTCTAGCCCCTGCCTGTGAATAATCCTTATCAGTTCAGTGGCTCAGTGGTGTCTGACTCTTTGTGACTCCATGAACTGCAGCATAACAGGCCTCTCTGTCCATCACCAACTCCCAGAGCTTGCTCACACTCATGTCCATCGAGTCGGTGATGCCATGCAACCATCTCATCCTCTGTCATCCCCTTCTCCTGTCTTCAATCTTTCCCAGTACCAGGGTCTTTTCCAATGAGTCAGTTCTTCTCATCAGGGGGCCAAAGTATTGGAGTTTCAGCTTCAACATCAGTCCTTCCAGTGAATATTCAGGACTGATTTCCTTTAGGATCGATGAGTTTGATCTCCTTTCAGTCCAAGGGACTCTCCCCAGGTCTCCTATATTGCAGGCAGATTCTTTACCAGCTGAGCCACAAGAGAAGCTGAATAATCCTTATAACTAATCTCTTACTCTACATCACTGGTAGTTCTTCTCTGAATATGCCCTGACACGATGTCTAAGAGGAAAGGGCTGTATGATAAGTTGCTTCAGTTATGTCCTACTCTTTGTGACACTATGGACTGTAGCCCCCCAAGGTCCTCTGTCCAAGGGATTCTTCAGGCAAGAATACTAGAGTGTGTTGCCATGCCCTCCTCCAGTGGAACTTGCCAAACCAGGGATCAAATTTGTGTCTCTTACGTGTCCTGCATTGGCAGGTGAGTCCTTTACCCCTACTGCCTGGGAACCCTAAAAGGAAAGAACTAAGGAAATTATTTTCATGATACTATAAATACTATTGGAGAAAGAAATGGCAACCCACTCCAGTATTCTTGCCTAGAGAATCCTGTGGACAGTGGAGCCTGGTGGGCTGCTGTCGATAGGGTTGCATAGAGTCGGACACAACTGAAGCAACTTAGCATGCATGCGTACATTAAAGAAGGAAATGGCAACCCACTCCAGTATTCTTGCCTGGAGAATCCCAGGGACGGAGGAGCCTGGTGGGCTGCCGCCTATGGGGTCGCACAGAGTCGGACACAACTGAAGTGACTTAGCTGTAGCTGTATATATACTATATATGATGATATATAATGATTATATATATATATACATGATAATATATATACTGTATATTTCAGATATTATATCAAGATTTGTAACGTGAGGATCTTTAGGTGAAAGTGTCATTTTATATTATTATGGGGCAAGTTTTCAAATTTAGACAACTTTACACATGTTCTGTATGGTTGATTTAAAGTCAAAAATTCAAGAGGAGAATGTACCAGTAGAAAGTTACTCTGGACACCTGCTTCCATATGACACGGAAAGAGCTTTTATTTAGAATTAAATCTTCTGATCCAGACCACAGATGAAGCAACCACAGGACTACCATTTATCGTCTGGGATCTGCAGGTGTGTATTTCAGCTAGGGTCCTACAGCAGAGAGGCTCTCTCTTATTAAGCTTGTGGGTTTTTGTTTGGCTTTTCCTATTACTTCAAGCACTGTGAGTTCCCAGAGAGCACAGAAGTACTTTGCAGAATCTTCCAGTTGTAATGTTGAAATGGTGAGGCTGGATGATTTACGTGATCTCTCAACATTTATAGAGTGGCGTCCATCCCTTGTAAGGAAAATCATCTCTCCACTGGGAAGCTGCTTGTACCAAAAAATGCTGTAACTGCTCCGACTTGTTTCATACTGACATTTCAGGGTAACTGACTCCCCAACTCGACTGGATATGTCTGGCTGGTCTTGAATTACTTTCTGGGCTACACTGGACCCTGTGGGAAAAATCAGGAAACAGAGATGAAACAGTGAATAAAATAATGTAGGAATTAGACTCTTTTAGGACCACCACCCCCCAAAACAAACTGAAATCATAAGACGCCTGCTTTTCTCCAACCCCCGTTTCCTCCCCAAGTCCCCATGAAGCACCACGTGCCTGTGTACAGGCTTTTCACCCTGAACACGTGCACCCACGTTTGGGAGCATCCCTACCAGAGAAGGTGAAGGCCAGGAACACCCAGAGCAGCCTGGAGAGCAGCATGAGGCATGGATTCCCCTGCACAAATGTGCTCAGTTTTGCCTCAAGCTGAGAGTGTCTTTGTGCTCCTGGCAGCACATATACATATAACCTCAGGTCCTGTGTGACTCCTTCAAACAGGAAGTGGGGTTTGTCATTTACATACGTCATGTGGTCTGTGCACAGATGGGAAAAAAAGTCTGGCTCAGCACAGACTTTTACTTTGTCAATTTTTCTTTCACTGGTAATTAAGTTAGGCTGATCCTGAAAGGGGGCTTCACAAAAGCAATTAGTAATAAAGGTTTGAGCTGAGGGGATTGAGGAACAAACTAGGTGACATTCACTGATAATTATTCAACACAATTTTGCCATCCCCTTTAAAACAGCATTTGATTTTTGCTTTTGAACTTTTTATTAGAGTATAGTTGATTTACAGTGTTGTGTTAGTTTCTGCTGTACAGCAAAATGAAATATCCATCAACAGAGGAGTGGATAAAGATGTGGAACATATGTACAAAGAAATTGTTGCTGTTGTTGTTTAGTTGCTAAGTCATGTCCCACTGTTTTTCAACCCCATGGACTGTACCCCTCCAGACTGCTCTGTCCATGGAATTTCCCAGACAAGAATACTGGAGTGGGGTACCATTTCCTTCTCCAGGGGTTCTTCCTGACCCAGTGGTCAAACCTGTGTCTTCTTCTTGGCTAATGCATTCTTTACCACCGGGCCACCAGGGAAACCCATGATGAAACCATTCAGCTATAAAAAAAGAATAAAATAACCCCATTTTCTGCAACATGAACAGATCTAAAATAAAATTTAGTAGAAGCTATGAACCCTTCTTGTAATCTACTTACTAGTCATTTATTTAGCCTACAGTTATATTGCTCCATCCAGAATCTAAGTACTTTATTTAAAAACTCACAGATCTTTGGTCTTCTTGGTGAAATGTAGTCTTATCCAAAATTTTTAATGTATTTTTTTCTGGGTTTTAGGGCTCTACTTAGTTTTTTCAATATGTAAAATTACTTTGACATCAAATGATAAAAAAAAATCAGTCCTTCTGACTTTAAGAGTCTATTCTATTGATTGTGTTTATATGAATTTATGACAGGAATAAAATAATTATACTTTTGAAACATGATATTGAGTCTTATTTATTAAATTTTGAGAAGGTTCAGAATATTCAGTCCCATTGCCTCCACAAGTAGAATTGCACTTATTAGATCATGTGTCTTGGAATTGTCCTCATATCACATTTTCTATCCCACTGGCCCAAATTGTTCAGTCTCACTGGTTAGTTGTTTATTTTTTCTTCTTGCAAAATACACTTTAGATAAGCATGCTGGGTCTTTCTGTGCTATAGAATTATAATGCACTCCAACAAAACTTAGTATCTACAAGCTGTATCTACACCACAGATGGTGATGCATGAAGTTTTGTAAACTGTTACATGTTCATTGAAGGCAGGAGGAGACGGGGATGACAGAGGATGAGATGGTTGGATGGCATTACCAACTCAATGGATGTGAGTTTGTGTAAGCTCGGGGAGTTGGTGATGGACAGGGAAACCTGGCATGCTGCAGTCCACTGGGTCGCAAAGAGTCAGAAACAACAGAGCGACTGAAGTCAACTGAACTGACATGTTCATTTAGAATATAGCTGTCAATCTTCCATTTGGTTTCATCATTTTAATGGATGAATTAATAAAAAGAATCAAAGGCATAGAGATAATAGAAAAGAAAGTACAGACAAGGTCTTTAAAACAGTGTCAATTCCTTGGTTTTAAGTTCCTTGAGTGGTGTCGTTAATGGCTGATACATGGAGGAGAGTGCATATTTAGTTGAGACATCTTCTCCCCTGTCCCATTTCACCTCTGAGTGCTGTCAGGCAGCTGATGCCTTGGTTTGCTTGTATCTTAAAAGAAGAGATCATGAATGCTCACAGCAGCCTGGGCATCAGCACGATATTGTACATGTAGCATATATATTTATATATAACAATTATATACATTATATATAACAGAAAATTCATATTGATAAAATATTTTTAAAATATAAATGATAATCTGATACATCAGTTTTATATGCACTTTTTATGCATAGATCTATGAAATTTTATCACAGGTGTAGGTTTTTGTACCATTACAAAAATCATGATACAGAATTGTTCCATCTCTAGAGAAAATGATTTTCATACTATCTCCACCCCTGCAACTCATGATAACCCCTAGAAACTACTGATCTTTTGATGTCTATATTTTGTCCTTTTGAGAATGCTGTAAAAGTAAACTCATACATTATGTATGCAATTGTAATAATATAGTGTGTAAGCATGTACCATGTAGTCTTCCGAGATGCTTTTTTCACTCACCATTGAGATCCATCTAGGCTATTGCATGTATCAATAGTATATTTCTTTTAATCACTACAGACTGTCCCTAGCTTATGATGGACCAACTTAGGATTTTTGACTTTATGGTTATGAGAAAGGTATATATACATTCACTAGAAACCATACTTTGTATTTTCAATTTTTATCTTTCCCCATGCTGGTAACATGCTGTATACATTCTCTAATGATGCTGAACAGCAACAGCAAGCTGAGCTCTCAGTCAGCCCTGGGATCGTGAGGGTAAACCACTGATCCACTACGACCATTCTGCACTCATACAGTCCTTCTGTTTTTCACTTTCAGCACAACACCTTAAGGTTAGGCTAGGCTAGACTCTGATTCACAGTGTTAATTATACTCATTTTATACTTATGATATTTTCAACTTAAACTGGCTTATTGAGACTTAACCCTATTTCAAGTTGAGATAGATCTATAAGTAATACTTTATTGTATGGGTGTACCACAGCATATTTATCTATTCACACAATGAAGAACACTTGGCTAGTTCCCAGCTTTTGGCCATCACAAACACAGCTGTCATGAATATTCATGTACAGATTTTTGTGTGAACATGGTTTTCATTTCTCAAGTATAAATGCTCGTAAAGGAGTATGATTGCTGAGCTGTAAGGTGAGTGAATATTTAAGTTTATGTGGAACTTCTAAACTGTCTTCCAGAATGACTGTACCATTTTCCCACCAGCAGTGTATGAGTGATCCAGTTTCTCTACATCATTGCCAGAACTTGGTATCATCAGTATTTTTCATTTTAGCCATTAAGCAAGATGTGGACTGGCATCTCATTGTGGCTTTAATTTGCATTTCCCTGATGGTTAATGATGTTGAACATCTGTTAACATGCTTATTTCCATGCTTATTTCCCTAATACAAAGTTCTTGCATGAAGTGTCTGGGTGAACCTTTTGTTCCTTTTTCAGTTAGATTGCTTGCTTTCTTCCTGCTGAGTTTAGAGAGTACCTTGTATTCTGAATACCATCCTTTGATGAAAATACATTGTGAAAATATTTCCTGCCATTCTGTGGTTTCTTTTTCATTCTCTTAATAGTATCTTTCACAGAGCAAGCATTTTTAATTTTGATGAAATAGCTTATTTTTTGTGGATTGTGATTTCAGTGTCATGACAAAAATCATTTTGTCTAACAACTGGTCCTGAAGATTTTCTTTTTTTCAAAAATATTCATAGTTTTATATTTCACACATGGAGGTATGGTCTCTTTTGATATTCTCCTTAAATTTTTGTATAAGGTGTGAGATTTAGGCCAAGTTTCAGTTACTTGCCTATGAATATATCCAGTTGTCTCCAAATCATTTGCTTGTATCATTCCTCCATTGATTTGTCATTGCACCTTTGCCAAAAAGTCAGATTTCCCAACTTTCTCCACATCTCCACTTGGAATAACTCAGTAGCATATACTTGTTAATGGATTTTGTTATCCTTTTTGTATTTTTTATTTTACATTTTATTTTATATTGGTGTATAGCCAATTAATACTGTAATAGTTTCAGGTGGACACCAGAAGGAGACTATCTGACTAACACTGTAGCATCTGTATTATTGCTTATCTTTTCATTCATTATATTTATAATTTGTGCTTTCTCTTTTTTCACCATGGTAATTTTACCTAGAATATATATTTTATTAATCATTTTATCAAAATTAACTTGGTATCTAATAGTTATTTCTATCATTTTCTTTCTATTTTACCAATCTGACATTTTTTATTATGTTCTTGTTTCAGTTTACACTAGTTGTAATTTTTCTTCTTTTTTGTTGAAAGCTTACATAATTGTTTTCTCAACCTTTTTATTCAGCATATAAGCATTTTAAAACAGATAAATCTCTCCTATGTAAAATATTAACTGTATCTCATAAATATCTGTATGTATGTGTTCTCACTATATTTTTTTTCAAAATATTTTCTTATAGCCCACTAATTATTTCTTCAGTGCTTTTTTTTTAAAGTTCAATGCCTAAATTCCAAATATTTGGGAGTTTCTAAAGATATCTTTTTGCTATTGATTTTCAAAGTCAATTCTAATTTGATCAAAGAATAAATTCTATATAATTTCAGTTTTCTTAAATGTATTAAGACTTTTTATGCACTAACCAATGTGCGTGTGTGTTTTATCTACATGGCAGGGTGTGTCTGGAGCCTCCGCTGCAGATCTGGGTACAGGCTGCAGGTGCCTGGGGAGCACTGTGCACTTGCTGCACAGAAGTAGGTGGCTGAGTCTCCAGTCTGGGAAGCTGTGATGTGCGATGAGAGCTGTTTGGCACTGGTACTGAGGAAAACCGTGAGTCTCCCACCTTACTTTTTATTCATAACTGAGCCTATGGCTATCAAGAATACAAGGCCTTTACCAGGGTATTAACTGTACCATGAGAAGTAGTCAAATGTTCTCCTCGCCTACAGTCCAGAATGGAAATCTCTCCTTCCTGGACTATCAAAGATTGAGGGCTCTGTTTCACCTGCTTTTGGTCACTTTTTCCCTTCTCTTGTCCACCCACCCCTGTTTAAAGAGATAAAAAGTCATTAGGTCCACAAATTAGTATTTCCTTCTTAAAGTTCCTATCTGCATGAATTTGTCCATTCCCCAATTTTCTCATTCCCCTTAATTAATGAGATATCTTAGTTTTCATCCACCACAACCCACAGTCTAAGTGAAACCACAGAAGTAAAACTGATGCTCCCAGAATCTTGTTCATTGTTCTTGGCACCAAAGGTCAGTGACAACTCATGTTCCTCTTCTGGTCTTCTCAACCAGCTAGAACTCTGACTTAAAGTTCACATCTGCTTTAATGCTTTCAACAGACCCCATCCTCTTCCAAGTACTTTCAGGTTTAAGTGTTCCCTTATTGTATTCCCCATATTGAGGCTAGAATCGCTGTAAATTAATTTCTCTGGGAATCAGAAATACTCTGCTTACACATGGGTAAAGAGCAGGTTAGAATTTCTCTCCCACTCTCCACCTCTTTCTTTTCTTAACACCTTCTAGAAAAACTCGTGTATCGGGACAGCATGATATGTTAATGGAGATTACATTATTTTACAATGGGAAGAGAGAGAGATGCCCATGAAGTTACAAATTAGTGTGCAGAGGGATATTTCCTTTTTTTTTATTATAAATACTAATTAAAGTCTATTGAAGATACACAGAAGCATAATATATATCATTACAAGATAAAGTCATGGATCCAAACAGAGAAAATATATAGCCCTTTTGCCATGACGGAACTTCAATTTTGACACAGTCTTTCAGATGTGTCCACATTTTACATGACCCTAAAAAATGATAGAAAACCAATCAAGTTCAATTTATACTTTTCCTAAAATATAAATTAGGCAAATGGAATATTTCTAAGGTGATCATGGATCCTAAGCTGACATTCGGGTTGCTCAGAATACTTTTGATAAGGGTTGAAGTATAAAAAGTGAGTTTTAAATTATGAATCTGTACAGATTTAAGACATCCAAATACTCTGTCTCTTCCTTCACACACATTGGTATCACACATGTCCCTCAGCTTCTGATGTCATTAAGATCACATGACCATTTCTGCTGATATTTTATCAGAGAGAAAATAAAACAATGCACCACCTCTGAATGGTGAAGATGATTCTGGAAAATATAGTGAATAAGAGAAGCAATATCAAGGGTCAAAGTGTAAGAGGTCTGAAGGAAAGGTTGGGGAGGAAATACCCAGGGTCAGGAGAGAAACATGGGTTTGTGAGTAAAAAATGTCCTTCATCCTTAGGGAGCAGAGCAGTGTGAAGATTAAAGCAGATAGTGCTGGGGAAGACATGTGTAGACGTGGCTAGAAAGAGATAAGGGTTGGTTGGATAGGCAAAGAAAGTTCAAAGACAAATGTGAACATTGGAGAATTCGACTTGAAAAATAGCAAAAGCAGTGAAACCTGCAGGACTGTTCCCAGGAATAAATGTCACAGTGGCTGTATTAGACACTGTTGGCACCTTGCTCAAATTTTCTCAGAAACGTCACCTGTGCTCAGTCCCCAAGTTCTTTGTGTTTTGCTGCCAGCAGCTTAGATAACAACTGATGTCTGTGACTATCCAATTCTCTTGTCTAAGTGGTACAGTATGGTCTGATATGTGCTCTAGCGCTCCCCACAAAATTAGGCAGACAGAACATCAGGAACCTCTGAAATCTTCCTCTTGTTTTGGCCTTTTCCCTTTCCCTAGTCAGTGGGCTTCCCAGGTGGTGCTAGTGGTAAAGAAACCACCTGCCAAGGCAGGAGACCTGAGAGACTCCAGTTCAATCCCTGGGTCGGGAAGATCCCCTGGAGGAGGAAACGGCAACCCAGTACAGCATTCTTGCCTGGAAAATCCCACGGACAGAGGAGCCTGGCGGATCTTCCTCTCAAGGTCTGAGTCTGAGGCAGAGGACGTAAGGCAGAGAGTATTTAAATAGTTTGTCCATCATTTTCATTCATGAAAAATTACACTACTTCTCATAATTATGTTATCTTTGATATGCTAATATTAGATATTATAAAAACCAACACTATAATAATGCTTTCTGTTGAAGAGTCAAAACTTAGAAGATATGACTGTTAATCTTTATACTATGGATAATAGCTCTAAGTACAACTAGAGTTTCAGAAAAGATATGATATTCCTGTTTTTCAATATTAATACTCTCAGAAAACATGATTGTGTTAATATGGAAATCCACGGCAGATTTCTATTTGTGGCAGGTTTAGGCTAAAGACAAGAAGACAGCTTTCTTTGTCAATGGAGAAAGCCAATGAATCTCAAAGAAAAGCTCAACTGTTGATTATATTCTGTCTAATCCTATTCTATTTGTGTTAATGATGTAAATAAAAGACTGTACCTTCCAGAATGACTTGTGAGTTGATTTATGGATACTCTCTCCAACAAAACAGTTAAAACAGATGAAAATTATTTTTAAGAAACTAAAGCTCTGGACATAGTCTTTAGGTTATACAGCATATAAAAGGTAATAGAGACACATTTATTCATAAAATCTACTAAATCTCCATGATAGCAGAAAGAATCTGTGGCAATTGTACCATGACCCACTCCCTGTCCCCAGCTCAAGATGATGGAAGTTCTACTCAAGGTGGATACAACCAAGAACACAAGGGTCCTTCTCTCTCCAGTTCGCAGTATAGGGTTATCATATCTCCTACAGAGGGGCTGACTGCTGTCCTTTCTTACCTCCCCCAGGTCTGTGTTACAGAAACTGTATTACAAGCAAGAAAAGCTGACAGGTCTACGGCCACTTCTCACATCACAGCACCGAGGTTCTACGTCAGGCATGGTAGGCTGAGAATACTGGGTCCTCTTGCTCTCATCCCAGCTCATAGAGTGGTGATTTCATGCTGGCAAAGGCAAGCCAAGAAGGCAAGAGGCTACTGCTCCCTTCCATCATGCTTCTCATAACACAGGGATGTCACTCGGAGACAAGCAGCCAACTGTCCCTTATTACAGGCCCAGAGCAGTGGCTCAGGAGTTGTGTCCAGGGAGAGAAGCAGCTGTAAAAACACAGGTCTCTTTTTAAGAAAATTTTAATTGAAACCATCATTGGGAAGCCCAAGTTTAAGGGTGTGTTGAAAACAATGGAGATTTTTTGTTGTAGACAATTAAGAGGAGGCTGGCAACTCACTGAGAGCAGCAAGTTAATTCAAAGACAACTACTAAAAATTTTAACAGAAAGTACAGGAAAGGGGATAGCTAGGAAAAGTCCTCTCTGATCAGAAGACCTCAAAGAAAAGTTTCAAAGACTGTCTGTGCAAACAGGCTTGATTTAATTAGATGAGACCCGGGAACAATTTATGCATATATAGCATTGTTGAAAAAATTCAGCCAGCAATTAATGGAGTCTATTGCCTAGGTGTAAGACAAACAGAAGCAAATAGTTTAACATAGCAATTAGAGAAAGACTGTCAAAGAACCTTGCTAAACCACTACCGCATCAGGATGTCTAAGAAAGTACCCAAGACTATATCCTTTGAGGAACAACATCATAGGCTGCACATTGTGGGAAAAATGAACTTAACTGAAATAGTCAAGTCACTAGGCAAATAAACAAGCAGACAACAGCAAACGCCAGAGTGGTGGAAAATGGATATACAGAGTTGCTGTAATAAATGTGGTGGCCTGAATAAGGACTCCCAAAGTTATTCAAGTCCAAATTCCTGGAATCTAAAAATATGACTGTAAAAGAAACAGATCAATTTCTGGACACACACAGTCTTCCAAGACTGAATGTGAAAGAAAAAGAAAATTTGAACAGACCAATTACTAGTATTGAAGTTGAACCAGTAATCAAAAAGCTCCTGAGAAACAGAAATCCAGGGTCATATGCTTCAAAAAGAAATTCAACTGAATATTTAAAGAAAAATTAGTATCCATGCTTTAGAAATTATTCATAAAAATAAAAGATGAGGAAATACTCTCAATCTCATTCACTGAGGCCTACAATATCCTGATACCAAAACCAGACAAAGATTCTACAAAAGAGAAAATTCAGGACAATATTGCTGATGAATATAGACACAAACATTCTTAACAAAATAGTAGCAAGCTAAATTCAACAAAACATGAAAAGAATCATGCATATCATGATCAAGAGAGATTTATTTCAGGTGTGCAAGGATGGTTCACAATCCACAAATCAAGCAAGACGATATACCATGTTAACAGAATAAAGGATAAAAATTACATGACTATGTCAATCAGATCAGATCAGATCAGTCACTCAGTTGTGTCCAACTCTTTGCGACCCCATGAATCACAGCACGCCAGGCCTCCCTGTCCCTCACCAACTCCCGGAGTTCACTCAGACTCACGTCCATCGAGTCAGTGATGCCATCCAGCCATCTCATCCTCTGTCGTCCCCTTCTCCTCCTGCCCCCAATCCCTCCCAGCATCAGAGTCTTTTCCAATGAGTCAACTCTTTGCATGAGGTGGCCAAACTACTGGAGTGTCAGCTTTAGCATCATTCCTTCAAAAGAAATCCCAGGGCTGATCTCCTTCAGAATGGACTGGTTGGATCTCCTTGCAGTCCAAGGGCCTCTCAAGAGTCTTCTCCAACACCACAGTTCAAAAGCATCAATTCTTCAGCACTCAGCCTTCTTCACAGTCCAACTCTCACATCCATACATGACCACAGGAAAAACCATAGCCTTTACTAGACGAACCTTTGTTGGCAAAGTCATGTCTCTGCTTTTGAATATGCTATCTAGGTTGGTCATAACTTTCCTTCCAAGGAGTAAGCATCTTTTAATTTCATGGCTGCAGTCACCATCTGTAGTGATTTTGGAGCCCAGAAAAATAAAGTCTGACACTGTTTCCACTGTTTCCCCATCTATTTCCCATGAAGTGGTGGGACCGGATGCCATGATCTTCGTTTTCTGAATGTTGAGCTTTAAGCCAACTTTTTCACTCTCCACTTTCACTTTCATCAAGAGGCTTTTGAGTTCCTCTTCACTTTCTGCCATAAGGGTAGTGTCATCTGCATATCTGAGGTTATTGATATTTCTCCCGACAATCTTGATTCCAGCTTGTGTTTCTTCCAGTCCAGCGTTTCTCATGATGTACTCTGCATATAAGTTAAATAAACAGGGTGACAATATACAGCCTTGACGAACTCCTTTTCCTATTTGGAACCAGTCTGTTGTTCCATGTCCAGTTCTAACTGTTGCTTCCTGACCTGCATACAAATTTCTCAAGAGGCAGATCAGGTGGTCTGGTATTCCCATCTCTTTCAGAATTTTCCACAGTTTATTGTGATCCACACAGTCAAAGGCTTTGGCATAGTCAATAAAGCAGAAATAGATGTTTTTCTGGAACTCTCTTGCTTTTTCCATGATCCAGCGGATGTTGGCAATTTGATATCTGGTTCCTCTGCCTTTTCTAAAACCAGCTTGAACATCAGGAAGTTCACTGTTCATGTATTGCTGAAGCCTGGCTTGGAGAATTTTGAGCATTACTTTACTAGCGTGTGAGATGAGTGCAATTGTGCAGTAGTTTGAGCATTCTTTGGCATTGCCTTTCTTTGGGATTGGAATGAAAACTGACTATGTCAATAGATGCAGACAAAGATTTTGACAATATTTAACATTCATGATAAAAACTGTCAACACATTTGGTATAAAGAGAGCATGACTCAAAATAATAAAGATAATTTGTTACAAATCTACAGCTGACTCATACTAAATGGTGAAAAACTAAGTCTTTTTCTTTAAGATCAGTAACAAGACAAGGATGCAACTATCACTCTTTCTATTTAACATAGTACTGGAAGTCCTAGCCTCAGTAACCAGACAGGAAAAAGAAATAATTGGCATCCAAGTTGTAAAGAAAGAGGTAAACTGTCTCTAATTACAGACAGCATACTACTCCATACAGAAAACTGTAAAGACGCTAAAAAACTAATAGAAACAATCAACAAAGTTAATTACAAGTTGCAGGATACAAGATTAATATACAGAAATCTGTTGCATTTCTATACACTAATAGTAGCTATCAGAAAGAGAATTTAAGAATACAATCCAATTTCTAGTTGAATAAAAAAAAATCAAAAGTATCTAGGAATAAATTTAACCAATGAGGTGAAAGACCTGTACTCTGAAAACTGTAAGACATTGATGAAAAGAATTTAAGATAATGTAAATTGAAAAAGAAAGCTGGGAGGGCTATAGTAAACAAGAGTCCATGGCTTTTCATTGGCTGAGTCCTTGACAGGAAATAAGAGGCATCTTTCATCTTCCCTTTGCCCTCCACTATGTCCACAAGCCATGAGTTTCCCCTGTCTGCTAACACTTCCCTGGTGGCTCAGATAGTAAAGCATCTGCCTACAATGAGGGAGACCTGGGTTCAATCCCTGGGTCAGAAAGATCCCCTGGAGAAGGAAATGGCAACCCACTCCAGTATTATTCTTGCCTGGAAAATCCCATGGATGGAGGACCCTGGTAGGCTGCAGTCCATGGGGTCACATAGAGTCAGACACTGAGTGATTTCACTTTCACTTTCTGTTTAATAATTTTTTTATACTTTATAGGACAGAAACGTAAAGATATTTGACTCCAAAAGAGGAAGAAGCTATGGTGATGGAAGTGAGAAGTTCTAGTGATTCAAGGAGTCACAAATCAAAGAATTTAATTGGCCTTCCAAAGCTAAAAAAGGCAAGGAAATGGATTATCCGTTAGATCTCAAGAAAGAATTAACTCTGCCAAGACCTTGACTATGGACAGTGAAATGGATTTAAGATTTCTTGCATCCAGAATAATTTTCTTCTAAGTTACCAAGCTCATATTGAACATTGAGTAAGGTTTATTGTTGATGTTCAGTTTGCTGCACTCATAGGATGGGATGAAGCAAGTGTCTGTTGGGACACATTCTGGTGAGGCAGATCTGAACAGTCTTGAGTCATCTAACTAATCAGGATAACAGCTTTATTGGAGTTATTTTTTTTCTTTGAATTCTTTTCACTTTTTAACATTTTTCAGTTCAGCATATGATGGTTAAATATTTATTTCATTTTTGTCCTCTTATCAGCTATTCTGCTAATTCCAAGTTAGAAATCTCTAGTGCAGAAGGAAATATAGATTGAGAAAAGAAGATAAAGACCAAAGTTCATAATCTGTAGAGTCAAAACGTGTCTGTGATTAAAACTGTACCAGTGTAGGTAAGAAATAATCGGCACTGCAAATGCCCTGTGGTGGCCTCACAGCGTGACTGTAGCTGGAGGAGGGGCTGAGCCATGCGGAGGGTTTGTGTAGAGGCTGCAGGTGCCTGGGGAGCACTGCGCTGCACAGCACAGAAGTAAATGCCTGAGTCTGTGGTCTGTGAAGAGGAAATGTGCAGTGAGCTGCGGTGTTCTTTAGGGATTATTGTGGCATTTCATCTTCCATCCTGCTTTGTTCCTGAAGGAATGTTAAACAGGTGGATAAGGCGGCCACTGGGGTTCTGAAGATACCACTGTACACTGCTCACAGAGGCAGAAAAATTACACCTCAGTACGTGGCTGGCTCCCTCCTGGAGACTCAGGGCTGGGGGACTCTGCTCCACATCCACCCCTCGAACACCTGATGAAGAAAGAGAAACAGTCACCGATGAGGGTCACTGTAACTCCTACAAAACCCTGAAAGTGTTTCCACTCCCCCACCCAGTCCCCTGCTTCTCTGCTGATCCCATAGATGATGAGGATAGAAAGTCTGCAGGACTTGTCAGTTCCTCTCCCTCCCTTAACAATACAGCAGCTGCTCAATCCTTCAGATGCCCCTCTGGGGCAGCCCCAACTCACAGCAAACCTGGGCAAACAAAAGCTCCAGCACAGTGTCTGCTAGCCTCTTCATGATGCTTCCTCTTCTTAGACATTTCCACTGTAAGACACTTCAGTAAACCCTGAGGGGGTGAGTGTCATAAGTCCTTGTGGAAATGTTCCTGCTCCTGCAGCCAGTCAGCTCACCCAACAAATCCGGCTCATGCCCTCAATTTCTGACAGAAAGCCCCACCCTCCCACCTCAACCAATTTAGAATGGACTGCAGAGGAGTGAGGAGAGTGAGAAATAAAAAGGTCATTATTTTAGGACTTGAGGGTCATTTTCTAAGAACATTGCAAAGAAGGCAGACTCTGATTTGAATTTGTGGAGGATTTTAGGGAAGAGAAAACAAACATTAATTATCTAGCTGGCATGGATGCAGGAGATTCTTGCAAAATGAAATTTTATTTCTCAGAATTTCTCAGGATCCTTTGTTTTTCCCCCTTTGGCATCTCTTATGCACTCACCTGTGATTCTGAAGGGTGCTCATGAATCAACACAGTATTCATAGCAGTCTTGGCTAGAACATTTTGCAGTATTAAACAGGTTTAATTTTAAAATATATATATTTATTTTAGACTGAACCTACATAAAGTGTGATATTACTTTTTGTCACTTGATGAGCATTGAAAATATAATTGTAAATAGCTTTATTTTTATTAAAACTAATAGTTTTATTTTTATTTTTGTTAAAACTCATCCATGTTGAAGTATAGCAAAAATCTCCACAATATTGTAAAATAATTACCCTCCAATTAAGATTAATTAATTAAAAACATATAATTTAAAAATAAATTTTTCATAAAAGTTCAGGTTTAAATAAATTTTATTTTATTATTTTTTAAATTAGAGAATAATTACTTTACATTGTTGGGTCAGTTTCTGCTGTACAACAAAGTGAATCAGTTAGTATTATATATATATATATCCCCTCCCTCTTAAGCCTCCCTCCAATGCTCTAGTTCCTCACAGAGCACCAGTATGGGCCCCTGTTTATACTACAACTTCCCATTAGTTATCTATTTTACACAAAATACATTTTAACTGTTAACTATTGTTATTTGTATTCTGTTTTTGCCTCTAGTAGGTTATTTCAAAAGAAAAATAAGGGTTTTTAAAACATATGAAAGGCAATCTTTGCTTTTTCTCAGACTCTATGAATAATAATGGTTCTGTGTATATAGATTTTGAGGTAAAAAGGATGGAAAATGAGGACCTGTACATTTTCACTGAGGTAAAATTGAAGTGATCTGCAGACATGAGGATCAGATGAACAGTTCAAGATTACAGCAAATGTTTACTAAAGGAACTGTGAGAAATAGTGTAGAAAAATAAAGTTGATTAGAATCAATTATTATTGGGCACACAGTGGGTATTAGAGGAGTTGAATTAGAAGAGAGAGAGGAGGAGAGGAGCAACCAGAGTGGGTCACTTGGAACTTTGCATGAAAATGTGTTTAACCTAGAATGCCTGTTACAGGCAGCCTCTAGATAAAGCAAACCTTTTTTTTCCTTCCTACTCTATTGTCTGGGCATACAAGAAGAGATAGGAAAGTTAACTAGAGGGAGGAGTAGTTGCATCTCCACTTCAGGGATCCCCTTTGAGCCAGTGATGTGGCTGTCAGGTGGATCACTGACTGGGCTCCAGCTCTTCCTGCAACGGCAGTGCTGAATCAGTGAGACTAGGACAGACTTGCTTAAAATGAGAGTGTCTCTATTCATATTTCAGCCAGAACTCTGTTTGGTCTATAGAGGCAGGAGCATGGAATATAATGTTACTGATTCCCTATGAAGAACATTCCCAACAGGAGAAGGGTGGTAAAGAGCATGGCTATAACAGGAAGGAAGTGGAGAGCCATATTGCGGACAATCTCCCCTGAGGAGCAAGAAGGAATGTGCCAGAGTGTGCTGAATCATATTACAGGGAAATCTGAGATTCAAAGGATCCCAATGCAAGCAAGTTCTAGTGACTATCAATAAGAGATGCTTCCTTGATAATCACTGCTCCTGGTGATTATCACAGCACCTCAGTGAGCTGTGAGGTACAGAAGCTCATAGATGTGAAATGGAGTTTTATTAGAGGTGACATTTCCAGTTAATGCAACATCACCCCCTGGAGGTCAACAGTTAGAGCAAATTTCCTATTGAGTCTTTTGTGCCCCTCCCTATTTCCTCCCTATTCTTATCTAGGCTTGAATTTCTTTCCATTCTAAGCGGATAAGAGTGTTTTCTGGGGTTTGCACATTAAATTGCTGTTGCTGTTCTTCAGTCACTAAGTTGTGTCTGACTCTTTGCAACATCATGGACAACAGCATGCCAGGCTTCCCTGTCCTTCGTTATCTCCCAATATGCTTAAACTCATGTTCCCTGGTAGCTCAACTGGTAAAGAATCCACCCACAATGCAGAAGACCCCGTATGGGTTCCTGGGTCGGGAAGATCTGCTGGAGAAGGGAGAGGCTACCCACTCCAGTATTCTTGGACTTCCCTGGTGGCTCAGCTGGTAAAGAATCTGCCCGCAATGCAGGAGCCTGCGTTCAATCCCTGAGTTGGGAAGATCGCCTGGAGAAGGGAAAGACTACTCACTCCAGTATTCTGGCCTGGAGAATTCCATGGACTGTATCGTCTGTGGGGTTCACAAAGAGTAGGACATGAGCAACTTTCACTCACGTGTTCATTGAGTCAGCCATCCAACTATCTCATCCTTTGTCACCCTCTTCTCCTCCTGCCCTCGATTTTTCCCAGCATCAGAGTCTTTTCCAATGAGTTAGCTCTTCGCATCAGGTGGCCAAAGTATCAGCAAATCAGCTTAAGCATCAGTCCTTTCAAAGAATATTCATTGATTTCCAGTAGGATTGACTGCTTTGATCGCTACACTGTCCCAGGACTCTCAAGAGTCTTCTCCAGTACCACAATTCAAAATGATCAGTTCTGTGCTCAGCCTTCTTTAGGGTCAAACTCTCACATCCATTTATCACTACTGGGAAAACCATAACCTTGACTATACGGATCTTTGTCAGCAAAGTGATGCCTCTGTTTTTTAACACACTATGTAGGTTTGTCATAGCTTATCTTCCAAGGAGAAAGTGTCTTTTAATTTCATGGCTGCAGTCACCATCCCCAGTGATTTTGCAGTCTAAAAATATAATATTTGCCACAGCTACCACTTTTCCCCCACCTATTTGCCATGAATTGATGGGACCAGATGCCTTGATTTTAATTTTTGAATGTTGACTTTCAAGCCAGCTTTTTCTCTCTACTCTTTCAATCTCATCAAGAGGCTCTTTAGTTCCTCTTTGCTTTCTGCCATTAGGGTGGTGTCATCTGCATATTTGAGGTTATTGATATTTCTCCCAGCAGTTTTCATTCCAGCTTGTGATTCATCCAGGCTAGGGTCCTGTGTAATGTACTCTGCATAGACTTTAAAAAGCACAGTGACAATAACAGCCCCCACATACTCCAATCCCAATTTTGAACCATTCTGCTGTTCTATGTCTGATTCTAACTGTAGCTAAACAGCTTTCTCAGGAGACAGTGGTGAACTTCCCCTTCTCTCCTTTCAGATAGCGAGTGGTTTTTACAAATGCAGAAGGTTGAACTAAACCAAAATCAAAACCTCCAATGAGTTAATGAGACATAATTGACTGTTGTGGTATAAAACATGCAGATTTCCATGCCAGGAGTGTGAGAAGAAGGCATATCTCCATGCTGCATTCATGCATGTGAAAACTAGAAGGTCTAGTCTCAGGATGTAGCAACAGTGAAGTTTAAATGTTGCCCTAGCTGAGCCACATTATTTTGACATCTTTTAATAATCATCTAGTGCACTTTAAATCATGGTAAAAGAGGAGGCTAGAGATCTCACTCAATGATATGGCCAATATACTGATAGGAGTCAAGGTTCCTGGTGTTCACTAACAGTCCATTTAGCTGAGGGAGCTACAGTGACTGGAATGCCTGTTTATCTATGTTTACATTTCCCCCTGATTACCAAAAACACTGTCATTCATTGAATTTTCCTTTCTCTCCCAACAATGGCTCTTCCTCAATGCTGGTCCCAGAGCAGCAGCAGGCACGGCTTTGGGTATGGGCTGCAAGGAGCTGAGGGGCACTGTGTGGAGGCACAGAGGTAGGTGGCTGAGTCTTCAGGCTGGGATCCTCTGATGTACATGGAGCTGTAGCCCTTCTTAGTATTCAGAGTGATTCTCTCTCATCCTTGCTTCTTTTCATCCCCATTTACACTCATCACAAACAGGTTCTTGGGTCTTTTTGTAGGTTCCCATTTGTACCAATGTAAAGCATAGAAAGATCTAGAAGGGAAACTGCAGGTGAAATTGGGGCTCTCTCCTTCCTGAAACCAGAGCAAGGCAGGATGCTTTTTCCACAGTCAAAAGGCTGCTCACTCCTGTTCAGAAAGACAGTGTCAGTCATAGAAACTTCTCTACAGAGTGTTCATTCTTCACATTCTCAAAGATTAGAATCTGGAGGTGCCCAACTACAAAATCTTCTTTTCAACGAACAACTGAAATAAGCAAAGGAAACAGCATGGTTGTTCAGTCACTAAGTCATGTTCAACTCTTTGTGACCCATGGACTGAGACACTCTAGTCTCCTCTGTCCTCCACTATATCTTGGAGTTTGCTCAAATTCATATCCCCTGAGTCAGGGATGCTATCTAACAACCTCATTTCATCTCACTTAAACACCATAGGGGAGGTGCTAAAAGTCAGAGCAGTGCCTTCCATTTACTCAAACTTAAATTGTGGTATGAAAAGTGAAACAGGATTGGAACGCATCTCCATGGCCAAATTCTGACTAAATTCCCAAGAAAATAGATGCAGCTATAGTTAGTAAGGAATATTGGAAAAGCCTCATTAACGTCTCCTATTTAGAAGTGTGAACACATGGTTGGGGAGGGAACGCTAGATAAACAGTAGTATTCAGTTCAGTTCAGTCATTCAGTCGTGTCTGACTCTTTGAGACCCCATGAATCACTGCACGCAAGGCCTCCCTGTCCATCACCAACTCCCTGAGTTCACTCAGACTCATGTCCATCAAGTCAGTGATGCCATCCAGCCATCTCATCCTCTGTCATCCCCTTCTCCTCCTGCCCCCAATCCCTCCCAGCATCAGAGTCTTCTCCAATGAGTCAACTTTTTGCATGAGGTGGCAGAGTACTGGAGTGTCAGCTTTAGCATCATTCCTTCCAAAGAACACCAAGACTGATCTCCTTTAGAATGGACTGGTTGGATCTCCTTGCAGTCCAAGGGACTCTCAAGAGTCTTCTCCAACACCACAGTTCAAAAGCATCAATTCTTCGGCACTCAGCCTTCTTCACAGTCCAACTCTCACATCCATACATGACCACAGGAAAAACCATAGCCTTGACTAGATAGACCTTTGTTGGCAAAGTAATGTCTCTGCTTTTGAATATGCTATCTAGGTTGGTCATAACTTTACTTCCAAGGAGTAAGCATCTTTTAATTTCATGGCTGCAGTCACCATCTGCAGTGATTTTGGAGCCCCCCAAAATAAAGTCTGACACTGTTTCCACTGTTTCCCCATCTATTTCCCATGAAGTGGTGGGACCGGATGCCATGATCTTCGTTTTCTGAATGTTGAGCTTTAAGCCAACTTTTTCACTCTCCACTTTCACTTTCATCAAGAGGCTTTTTAGTTCTTCTTCACTTTCTGTCATAATGGTGGTGTCATCTGCATATCTGAGGTTATTGATATTTCTCCCGGCAATCTTTTTATTTATTTTTATTTTTTTAATTTTATTTTATTTTTTAACTTTACAATATTGTATTGGTTTTGCCATATATCGAAATGGATCCACTACAGGTATACACGTGCTCCCCATCCTGAACCCTCCTCCCTCCTCCCTCCCCATACCATCCCTCTGGGTCGTCCCAGTGCACCAGCCCCAAGCATCCAGCATCATGCATCGAACCTGGACTGGCGACCCGTTTCACACATGATATTATACATATTTCAATGCCATTCTCCCAAATCATCCCACCCTCTCCCTCTCCCACAGAGTCCAAAAGATTGTTCTATACATCAGTGTTTCTTTTGCTGTCTCATATACAGGGTTATTGTTACCACCTTTCTAAATTCCATATATATGCGTTAGTATACTGTATTGGTGTTTTTCTTTCTGGATTACTTCACTCTGTATAATAGGCTCCAGTTTCATCCACCTCATTAGAACTGACTCAAATGCATTCTTTTTAATGGCCGAGTAATACTCCATTGTGTATATGTACCACAGCTTTCTTATCCATTCATCTGATGATGGACCTCTAGGTTGCTTCCATGTCCTGGCTATTATAAACAGTGCTGCAATGTACATTGAGGTACACATGTCTCTTTCCCTTCTGGTTTCCTCAGTGTGGATGCCCAGCAGTGGGATTGCTGGATCATAAGGCAGTTCTATTCCCAGTTTTTTAAGGAATCTCCACACTGTTCTCCATAGTGGCTGTACTAGTTTGCATTCCCACCAACAGTGGAAGAGGGTTCCCTTTTCTCCACACCCTCGCCAGCATTGATTGCTTGTAGACTTTTGGATCACAGCCATTCTGACTGGCGTGAAATGGTACCTCATAGTCGTTTTGATTTGCATTTCTCTGATAATGAGTGATGTTGAGCATCTTTTCATCTGTTTGTTAGCCATCTGTATGTCTTCTTTGGAGAAATGTCTATTTAGTTCTTTGGCCCATTTTTTGATGGGGTCATTTATTTTTCTGGAGTTGAGCTGTAGGAGTTGCTTGTATATTTTTGAGATTAGTTGTTTGTCAGTTGCTTCATTTGCTATTATTTTCTCCCATTCTGGAGGCTGTCTTTTCACCTTGCTTATAGTTTCCTTTGTTGTGCAGAAGCTTTTAAGTTTAATTAGGTCCCATTTGTTTATTTTTGCTTTTATTTCCAATATTCTGGGAGGTGGGTCATAGAGGATCCTGCTGTGATGTATGTCAGAGAGTGTTTTGCCTATGTTCTCCTCTAGGAGTTTTATAGTTTCTGGTCTCCTGGCAATCTTGATTCCAGCTTGTGCTTCTTCCAGCCCAGCATTTCTCATGATGTACTCTGCATAGAAGTTAAATAAGCAGGGTGACAATATACAGCCTTGATGTACTCCTTTTCCTATTTGGAACCAGTCTATTGTTCCATGTCCAGTTCCAACTGTTGCTTCCTGACCTGCATACAGATTTCTCAAGAGGCAGGTCAGGTGGTCTGGTATTCCCATCTCTTTCAGAATTTTCCACAGTTTATTCTGATCCACACAGTCAAAGGCTTTGGCATAGTCAATAAAACAGAAATAGATGTTTTCTGGAACTCTCTTGTTTTTTCCATGATCCAGCGGATGTTGTCAATTTGATCTCTGGTTCCTCTGCCTTTTCTAAAACCAGCTTGAACATCTGGAAGTTCACAGTTCACGTGTTGCTGAAGCCTGGCTTGGAGAATTTTGAGCATTACTTTACTACCATGTGAGATGAGTGCAATTGTGCGGTAGTTTGAGCATTCTTTGGCATTGCCTTTCTTTGGGATTGGAATGAAAACTGGCCTTCTCCAGTCCTGTGGCCACTGCTGAGTTTTCATCGCATAGTTGTGTCTGACTCTTTGCAACCCCAGGGACTGTAACCAACCAGGCTCTACTGTCCATGGGATTCTCGGGGCAAGAATACTGCAGTGGGTTGCCATGCCCTCCTCCAGGAGATCTTCCTGACCCAGGGAATGAGCCCCCATTTCATATGTTTCCAGCATTGACAGGTGAGTTCTTTACCACCATGGCCACCTAGGAAGCCATGACACACAGAAGTCACCACAAATCAATTTACTTTTTTTTCCCTCCAGATCACAGCAATCAGCCAACTTGCAGCAATCAGACCACTTGAGGATAAGATTGTGAGGACAAGACCACACCATTCAAAAAGCTCATTTGCTATGGGGCTTATTTCTGAGGAGACTACTAATTCCTTGGTAAATTTACCCACATATTGGAGGGGCTTTGTCCAAACCAGGAAGTATATGTCTCCAACAGCAGGGAGCATTCTTTCAACTAATAAGGCAGAATCCTGAAATCTAAAGCCATCATAATTATTTGAAATAGAGGCCAAGCCAATTGACCACTAGGTAAATTAAATACATATTGCCTGAAGTAGCTTGCAAGGTAGAAATGTTGACATCTAGATAAAAAAATCAAAATGAGTCCAAACTTAGTCTTTTATTTTAGAGTTTGAACAGTGTGAACCCTAGAAATACTTTTATCTTTTGCACTACACACACACACACACACACACACACACACACATAATGGGTTTTCCAGGTGGCTCAGTGATAAACAATCCACGTGGAATGGAGAAGATGTGAGTTCGATTACTGGGTCAGGAAGATCCCCTAGAGAAGGAAATGGCAACCCACTCCAGTATTCTTGGACAGAAGAGCCTGGTATGCTATAGTCCATAGGGTTGCAAAGAGTCGGACATGACTGAAGCAACTTAGTGTATGTATGTATGTGTGTGTGTGTGTGTATATATATATATATATATATAGTTGTTTAGTCACTAAGTCATATCTGACATTTTGGGGACCCCATGGACTGTAGCCTGCCAGGCTCCTCTATCCACGGGATATTGCAGGCAAGAATACTTGAGTGGGTTGCATTTCCTCCTCCAGGGGATCTTCCTGACTCAGGGATTGAACCCGAGTCTCCTGTGTCCCCTGCATTGCAGGTGGATTCTTTACTGGTTGTGGACCTTCCTGGGTCCACTTGCTCAAGCAGATTGCAGTGAAGCAAAATTCAGTGTTTATCACAGGACACCAAGCAAGTAGTCCAGGCAGCCAGGACTCAAAAGGCTGGAATTCACTGATGGCCGAGTGTGTAGGTGACTATCACTGAGGATGAGTCAGATAGAGCTTTGTGACTAAACAGCAACCAAGCATCACAGTAGAGAAGCAAAGACAAGGGGCACAGGGCTTGATAGGGAAACAAGCTTAGAGTGTTAAAGGAATAAAACCTCTTTGTAGCCCTTGTTTTTCCCAGCACACTATTACACAAGAAACTTACTAAGGCATCCAGCACTGTTAACTAGTTAGAGGATGATTTCCTCATCTACTGATCCTGGGGCAATTGAATCTATGGTTTGGCATTTTTGTTCCTAGTTCCCTTTAGCTTCCAGTTTAAACCAGTAATGTCACCACCACTAAGACATCTAGCCACTATGTTCTGGGGTCAAGTGCTTCTCCATAGTCCAAATCTTGCTCCTAAGGAGCCCCCTAAAATGATACACTCTGGCTGGCAATAAAAGCTGGAGATGCTTTTCACAGTTAGGAGAGTTCTGGCTTATTTCGCATAGATTAAAAAAATGGGAATAATAAAACCTACCTCACAGGATTTTTATATTTAAATTAGATAATGAATCTGAAATGGAAACCAGTGCCTGACAAAGAGAAAGCTCAATAAATACCAACTTTCTTTGTTCTAGTAAAACCTACCTCTCCTTCAATGTCCAGGTCTGTGACCTATTACTGTTTGTTCTTTACTCCACATTGGTTCAATGATGGAAGCTTCTAGGAAATTCACTTAATCAATTATTTTTCTGGAGATAGTCATTATTTCTCCCTATTCCCTGGGGTCATATTCTCCTAGCCACATTGACACACTCAGAAAACTGAAAGGACCCAGATGGAACCCTCATATAAGGTTTTATTTTCATTAAAGTTTTTATATATTTATCACCTGTTGGATATCACATTTCTCAGTTGGCTTTCCAAGATTTTGTCATTCTCATTATCTGTTTTCTTATTGATTTGAGGAACTTTTAACATATTCTGTTTAACATAATCTTCATCTGAGTCCATTTTCAGAAATACATATTGCAAATACAGTTTATCAGTCTGTGCATTGACTTTCAAAACTCTTAGTAGTGATTTATAACAAACACAATTTAAAAATACATTTTCATGTTCATAAGATAGTACCTTGAAAGTTTTGTTTGTTTTTTCTCTTTAAGCATTTAAAAAATATTTTAAGGTAATTATTGATAAGTATAATCCCGTTGCCATTTACTTTATTGTTTTGGGTTCAAATTTATACACGCTTTTTGTGTTTCCTGTCTAGAGAATATCCTTTAGTATTTGTTGGAGAGCTGGTTTGGTAGTGCTGAATTCTCTCAGCTTTTGCTTGTCTGTAAAGCTTTTGATTTCTCCTTCATATTTGAATGAGATCCTTGCTGGGTACAATAATCTGGGCTGTATTTTCTTTCATCACTTTAAGTATGTCTTGCCATTCCCTCCTGGCTTGAAGAGTTTCTATTGAAAGATCAGCTGTTATCCTTATGGGAATTCCCTTGTGTGTTATTTGTTGTTTTTCCCTTGTTGCTTTTAATATTTGTTCTTTGTGTTTGATCTTTGTTAATTTGGTTAATATGTGTCTTGGGGTGTTTCGCCTTGGGTTTATCCTGTTTGGGACTCTCTGGGTTTCTTGGACTTGAGTGATTATTTCCTTCCCCATTTTAGGGAAGTTTTCAACTATTATCTCCTCAAGTATTTTCTCATGGTCTTTCTTTTTGTCTTCTTCTTCTGGGACCCCTATGATTCGAATGTTGGGGCATTTAATATTGTCCTGGAGGTCTCTGAGAGTGTCCTCATTTCTTTTAATTCGTTTTTCTTTTTTCCTCTCTGATATTTATTTCTACCATTCTATCTTCTACTTCACTAATCCTATCTTCTGCCTCTGTTATTATACTATTTGTTGCCTCCAGAGTATTTTTGATCTCATTTATTGCATTATGCATTATATATTGACTCTTTTTTATTTCTTCTAGGTCCTTGTTAAACCTTTCCCAACCAAAAGACAAAGACTGGCTGAATGGATACAAAAACAAGACCCCTACATATGTTGTCTACAAGAGACCCACCTCAAAATGGGAGACACATACAGACTGAAAGTGAAGGGCTGGAAAAAGATTTTCCATGCAAATAGAGACCAAAAGAAAGTAGGAGTAGCAATACTCATATCAGATAAAATAGACTTTAAAACAAAGGCTGTGAAAAGAGACAAAGAAGGTTACTACATAATGATCAAAAGATCAATCCAAGAAGAAGATATAACAATTATAAATATATATGCACCCAACACGGGAGCACCACAATATGTAAGATAAATGCTAACAAGTATGAAAGGAGAAATTAACAATAACACAATAATAGTGGGAGACTTGAATACTCCACTCACACCTATGGATAGATCAACTAAACAGAAAATTAACAAGGAAACACAAACTTTAAATGATACAATAGACCAGTTAGACCTAATTGATATCTATAGGACATTTCATCCCAAAACAATGAATTTCACCTTTTTCTCAAGCTCACACGGAACCTTCTCCAGGATAGATCACATCCTGGGCCATAAATCTAGCCTTGGTAAATTCAAAAAAATTGAAATCATTCCAAGCATCTTTTCTGACCACAATGCAGTAAGATTAGATCTTAATTACAGGAGAAAAACTATTAAAAATTCAAACATATGGAGGCTGAACAACACGCTTCTGAATAACCAACAAATCACAGAGGAAATCAAAAAAGAAATCAAAATTTGCATAGAAACGAATGAAAATGAAAACACAACAACCCAAAACCTGTGGGACACTGTAAAAGCAGTCCTAAGGGGTAAGTTCATAGCAATACAGGCATACCTCAAGAAGCAAGAAAAAAGTCAAATAAATAACCTAACTCTACACCTAAAGCAACTAGAAAAGGAAGAAATGAAGAACCCCAGGATTAGTAGAAGGAAAGAAATCTTAAAAATTAGGGCAGAAATAAATGCAAAAGAAACAAAAGAGACCATAGCAAAAATCAACAAAGCCAAAAACTGGTTCTTTGAAAGGATAAATAAAATTGACAAACCATTAGCCAGACTCATCTAGAAACGAAGGGAGAAAAATCAAATCCATAAAATTAGAAATAACAATGGAGAGATCACAACAGACAACACAGAAATACAAAGGATCATAAGAGAGTACTATCAGCAATTATATGGCAATAAAATGGACAACGTGGAAGAAATGGACAAATTCTTAGAAAAGTACAACTTTCCAAAACTCAACCAGGAAGAAATAGAAAATCTTAACAGACCCATCACAAGCATGGAAATTGAAACTGTAATCAAAAGTCTTCCAGCAAACAAAAGCCCAGGTCCAGACGGCTTCACAACTGAATTCTACCAAAAATTTAGAGAAGAGCTAACACCTATCCTGCTCAAACTCTTCCAGAAAATTGCAGAGGATGGTCAACTTCCAAACTCATTCTATGAGGCCACCATCACCCTAATACTAAAACCTGACAAAGATCCCACAAAAAAAGAAAACTACAGGCCAATATCACTGATGAACATAGAGGCAAAAATCCTTAACAAAATTCTAGCAATCAGAATCCAACAACACATTAAAAAGATCATACACCATGACCAAGTGGGCTTTATCCCAGGGATGCAAGGATTCTTCAATATCCGCAAATCAGTCAATGTAATACATCACATTAACAAATTGAAAAATAAAAACCATATGATTATCTCAATAGATGCAGAGAAAGCCTTTGACAAAATTCAACATCCATTTATGATCAAAACTCTCCAGAAAGCAGGAATAGAAGGAACATACCTCAACATAATAAAAGCTATATATGACAAACCCACAGCAAACATTATCCTCAGTGGTGAAAAATTGAAAGCATTTCCTCTACAGTCAGGAACAAGACAAGGGTGCCCACTTTCACCATTACTATTCAACATAGTTTTGGAAGTTTTGGCCACAGTAATCAGAGCAGAAAAAGAAATCCAAATTGGAAAAGAAGAAGTAAAACTCTCACTGTTTGCAGATGACATGATCCTCTACATAGAAAACCCTAAAGACTCCACCAGAAAATTACTAGAACTAATCAATGACTATAGTAAAGTTGCAGGATATAAAATCAACACACAGAAATCCCTTACATTCCTATACACTAATAATGAGAAAACAGAAAGAGAAGTCAAGGAAACAATTCCATTCACCATTGCAACGGAAAGAATAAAATACTTAGGAATATATCTACCTAAAGAAACTAAAGACCTATATATAGAAAACTATAAAACACTGGTGAAAGAAATCAAAGAGGACACATAGATGGAGAAACATACCATGTTCATGGACTGGAAGAATCAATATAGTGAAAAGGAGTATACTACCCAAAGCAATTTATAGATTCAATGCAATCCCTGTCAAGCTACCAACAATAGTCTTCACAGAGCTAGACAAAATAATTTCACAATTTGTATGGAAATACAAAAAACCTCGAATAGCCAAAGCTATCTTGAGAAAGAAGAATGGAACTGGAGGAATCAACTTGCCTGACTTCAGGCTCTACTACAAAGCCACAGTCATCAAGACAGTATGGTACTGGCACAAAGACAGAAATATAGATCAATGGAACAAAATAGAAAGCCCAGAGATAAATCCATGCAAATATGGACACCTTATCTTTGACAAAGGAGGCAATAATATACAATGGATTAAAGACAATCTCTTTAACAAGTGGTGCTGGGAAAACTGGTCAACCACTTGTGAAAGAATGAAACTAGAGCACTTTCTAACACCATACACAAAAATAAACTCAAAATGGATTAAAGATCTCAACATAAGACCAGAAACTATAAAACTCCTAGAGGAGAACATAGGCAAAACTCTCTCCAACATACATCACAGCAGGATCCTCTATGACCCACCTCCCAGAATATTGGAAATAAAAGCAAAAATAAACAAATGGGACCTAATTAAACTTAAAAGCTTCTGCACATCAAAGGAAACTATAAGCAAGGTGAAAAGACAGCCTCCAGAATGGAAGAAAATAATAGCAAATGAAGCAACTGACAAACAACTAATCTCAAAAATATACAAGCAACTCCTACAGCTCAACTCCAGAAAAATAAATGACCCCATCAAAAAATGGGCCAAAGAACTAAATAGACATTTCTCCAAAGAAGACATACAGATGGCTAACAAACAGATGAAAAGATGCTCAACATCACTCATTATCAGAGAAATGCAAATCAAAACGACTATGAGGTACCATTTCACGCCAGTCAGAATGGCTGTGATCCAAAAGTCTACAAGCAATCAATGCTGGCGAGGGTGTGGAGAAAAGGGAACCCTCTTCCACTGTTGGTGGGAATGCAAACTAGTACAGCCACTATGGAGAACAGTGTGGAGATTCCTTAAAAAACTGGGAATAGAACTGCCTTATGATCCAGCAATCCCACTGCTGGGCATCCACACTGAGGAAACCAGAATTGAAAGAGACACGTGTACCCCAATGTTCATCGCAGCACTGTTTATAATAGCCAGGACATGGAAGCAACCTAGATGTCCATCAGCAGACAAATGGATAAGAAAGCTGTGGTACATATACACAATGGAGTATTACTCAGCCATTAAAAAGAATGCACTTGAGTCAGTTCTAATGAGGTGCATGAAACTGGAACCTATTACACAGAGTGAAGTAAGCCAGAAAGAAAAACACCAATACAGTATACTAATGCATATATATGGAATTTAGAAAGATGGTAACAATAACCCTGTATATGAGACAGCAAAAGAGACACTAATGTATAGAACAGTCTTTTGGACTCTGTGGGAGAGGGAGATGGTGGGATGATTTGGGAGAATGGCATTGAAACATGTATAATATCATATATGAAACGAGTCGCCAGTCCAGGTCCGATGCACGATACTGGGTGCTTGGGGCTGGTGCACTGGGACGACCCAGAGTGATGGTATGGGGAGGGAGGTGGGAGGAGGGCTCAGGATGGGGAACACATGAATACCTGTAGTGGATTCATTTTGATATATGGCAAAACCAATACAATATTGTAAAGTTTAAAAATTAAATTAAATTAAAAAAAATTTTAAAAATAAAAAAATATTTTACCTTGGTGGCTTCTATTGTTTCTGATGTGAAGTTAGGTATCATTCTTAATGATGTTTCCCAGAATACAATATGGAAAGTGTCCATGGATATTAGCAAGATTGTTTCCACTTAAATAGATTTTTGAATTTGCCTTCAATCATTGCAGTGAAAGTCGCAATCTTCTGCCAAAACCAGAGTGGTGGACTTGCAGAATTCCTTATTCAAATTTATGGCTTTCCTCATAGCATCGCTCCTGAATAAGGAGATTGTTTTGTAGGAAGTCAAGTATGGCAGTGAGTGGAAATGCTTGCCATGAACAAAGAGGTTATGGGATGGGTAATAGAAGAGGTAGTTATAAATACCAGCTATAATCATGTGGTCATTTTTAGGAATGAGAACAATAATACTTAAGTGAATTTGTTTTTCATTTTGATACAAATATATTTATGTATTACATTAACCAATTTTAATTCCCGTCTCCCATTTGCCTGCATGTAGTAACGTAAAATATGCTAATATAAGTCAATCTTATATCTTATTATAGCTTAGTAGTGAAGATAAAGGATTCAATGGGAGAATGTGGCTTAGCTAGGAAAGAAAATAACTTCACTCCCAAATGGATAAATGAACTTGCTATAATCTTTGCAGGATGAGTTAGAATCTTTTGGGTTGAATGAGGCATTACTGCATTATATTAGCAAGAACTGTGGTGTTGGTAAAGACTCTTGAGAGTTCCTTGGACTGCAAGGAGATCAAGCCAGTCAATCCTAAAGGAAATCAATCCTGAATATTCATTGAAAGGACTGATGATGAAGCTGAAACTCTAGTAATTTGGCCACTTGATGAGAAGAGCCACTCACTGGGAAAGACCCTGGTTCTGGGAAAGATTGAACACAAAAGGAGAAGGGGGCAGCAGAGGATGAGATGGTTAGATAGCATTACCAAATCAAGGGAGGTGAATTTAAGCAAACTCTGGGAGATAGTGGAGGATAGAGGAGCCTGGCATGCTTCAGTCCATGGGGTCACAAAAAGTCAGACACGACTTAGTGACTGAACAGCAACAACAACATTAGCAAGAAGCACAGTTTTACTTTCTTTATTCAAAAGTTGTTAAGAGAGTACAGATGGATGCCAGGTTAACAAAGAGGGTACTGTAGCAGCTTTGTACTATCTAAACTAACTGGAAATATCTTTCCCAGAAAGTGCTTCCCGAATTGTTCTTGGTTAGGGTTGGCCACAAAAAAATTTGTGTAACATTTGCAAGGTGATTGTGATGAAGTAGCCATAGGTTTTATGTTTTGGAGGTTGGTACAGGGCTCCAGGGACTATGGTTGTCCACTCATATTGCTGCTGATCTGATAGCTCAACTTATTGTTGACTCACAACTCCTTCACTTCCCACCAAACCTCCTCCTTGTCCTCTCTGTTTTGGGCTGAGTATGCAGGTAGCATGATGCCAAATGACACCCACCTCTCCTAAGGTCACCCACTACTGTGAGACTGAAGGAGGTGAAACAGACACATTTTAGTGTGTCTTTGTGGTTTCCATTTACCTCATGGCTCTAGTTTATCCTTATGAATCATAGTTTGTCCATGCTCTGGTCTATATCCAACTTTCTTCTTCAAATATTACTCTAGCTGACAAACAATGAGTTCAGTCTCAACATCAGATACCAAGATAACAGATTTGTATACACTCTTCCACCAGATCTAGCAATTACCTGAGTCCTGATCTTTATAACTAATTTCTTATTCCACACCACTGGTGATTCTGCTTCTTTGATTGTACCTTCAGTGACACAAGACTAAGAATAAAGGACTAAGGAAATTATTTTTATGATGATTCCAAGTAACTATACTCAGATTTGTGATGCGAGTGTATTTTAATGAAACTGTCACTTTAAATTATTTATGGAACAAGTTTAGACAACTTTACACATGTTCTGTATGATTGATTTAAAGTTGAAAATTCAAGAGGAGAATGTTAACAGTAGAAAATTACTCTGGACATCAAATAACAAGGAAGAAGCTTTTATTTAGAATTAAATTCTATGATCCAGACCACAGATGAAGCAACCACACGATTACCATTTCTTGCTGGGATCTGCAGGTGTGCATTTCAGCTGGAGTCCTGCAGCAGGGAGGCTCTCTCTTATTAAGCGCTGGGGTTTTTGTTCAGCTTTTCCCATTACTTCAACCACTGTGAGTTTACGGAGAGCACAGAAGTACTTTGCAGTATCTTCCAGCTGTAAGGCTGAAACGGTGAGGCTGATGGAGTTATCTGCTTTCTGGAAGTTTACAGAGTAACGGCCATCCCTTGCATTCCCATCTTCTGAATGCTGACGAATGAGGTAAGTCATCTGTCCACTGGGAAGCTGCTTGTACCAAAAAATGTAGTAGGAGATCATGTACCAACTGACTTCATACTGACAGTTCAGAGTGACTGACTGCCCCACTTGACGGGTTATGTCTGGCTGGTCTTGAGTAACTTTCTGGGCCACACCAGATCCTGTGGAAAAAATCAGAAAACAGAGATGAAGCAGTGAATAAAATAGTGTAGGAATTAGACTCATTTAGGTCTCCAAAAAGAAAAACTAAACTGAAATCCTAAGATGCTTGCTTTTCTCCAGTCCTCCTTTCCTCCCCAAGTCCTGGTGAAGCACCGCGTGCCTGTGTGCAGGCCTTTCACCCTGAACATGCGCACCCATGCTTGAGAGCATCCCTACCAGAGAAGGTGATGGCCAGGAGCACCCAGAGCAGGCTGGAGAGCGGCATGAGGCATGGATTCCCCTGCACAAATCTGTTTAATTCTGCCTCAAGCTGAGAGTTCAGTGTCTTTAAGTGCCTGAGAGCACATATACATAGTACCTGGGTTCCTTGTGACTCTCCCCCAAGACAGGAAGTGGGGTTTGTCATGTAGATCAACCACATGGTCTGTGCACAGATGGAAAAAGTCTCAGCTCAGTTCAGTTGCTCAGTCCTGTCCGACTCTTTGTGACCCCATGGACTGCAGCAGGCCAGGCTTCCCTGTCCATCACCAATTCCCAGAGTTTACTCAGAGTCATGTCCATTGAGTCGGTGATGCCATCCAACCATCTCATCCTCTGTTATCCTGTTCTCCTCCTGCCTTCAATCTACCCCAGCATCAAGGTCTTTACAAATGAGTCAGTTTTTCGCATCAGGTGGTCAAAGTATTGGGGTTTCAGCTTCAGTATCAATCCTTTCAATGAATATTCCGGACTGATTTCCTTTAGGAGGGACTGGTTTGATCTCCTTGCAGCCCAAGGGGCTCTCAAGAGTTTTCTCCAATGCTACAGTTCAAAAGCATCAATTCTTTGGTACTCAGCTTTCTTTATGGTCCAACTCTCACATCCATACGTGATTACTGGAAAAACCATAGCTTTAAGTATATGACTACTGTCTGGCTCATCACAAATCTTTACTTTGTCTACCTATTTTTCCCTGGTCATTATGTTTGGCAGATTCTGAAAAGGGGCATGAAGAAAGCAATTAATATTAAAGGTTTGAACTGAGGGAAACTGAAGATTAAACAAGTTGACATACATTGGTAATTATTCAGTAAAATGATTTTTCCATCCTGTTTAAGATATAATTTTGTGTAGCCTGTGAAACATTCTTGTAATCTACTGATTAGTCATTCATTAACCTTTACTTACTTGTCTCCATCCAGTATCTAGTGACTGTTTTAAAATATTCACAGATCTTAGGCCTTCTGGGTGAAAAGCAATCTTATCCAAAATAATTAATGTATCTCTCTCTCTCTCTCTCTTTTTATTTTTACTTTTTTACTGAGTTCCAGGGCTCTACTCAGATTTTTCAATAAATAAAATTACTTCCACATGAAATGATTTTTTAAAAATCAGTCCATCTGAATTTCAGAGCCTATTCAGTGGTTTGTATTTAAATGAAATTATAACAGGAATAAAATATTCTTTTGAAATCTGATATTGCTTCTTATGCATTAGACTTTGAGGGGGATCAGGATATTCAATCCTCTTACCTCTAAATGTAGAATTGTACTTATTAGATCATGTGTCCTAGAATTATCATGTCACATTTTCTGTCTCATTGGTCCAGAGTATTCCGTCTCACTTGCTAGTCACTCTTTATTATTTCTCTTTGTAAAATAAAGTTAAGATTGACATGCTGGAGTTTTCCCTGATATAATGCTATAATGCACTCCTGTGAAACTTAATATCTACAGACTGCAAACACTTAGTACCTGTCAACCGCACAGAAGCTGGTGACTGAAGTTCTCTGCACTGTTTCATGTCCATGTGGAATGCAGCTGTCAATTTTACATTTGGTTTCATTGCTGTAATAGATGAATTAATATAAAAGAACAAAAGCAAATAGGCAAGTAGAAAAGAAAATACAGACAAGTTCTAAAACAGTGCCAGTTCACATAATTTAAGATCAAGATAACTCATGAATGAGTGAAGCAGAAAGGAAAGGTTGTATTTATCTGAGACATCTACTCTTCTGTCCCATTTCACTTCTGAGTGCTGGCAGGTAACGAATGCCTGGGCTTGAAATTATTTGTAACTAAGCAGAGGAGATCATGAATGACCACAGCAGCCTGTGCAGCAGCATGATATTATAAAATATAGATATATATTAATACAATAATTACATATATATTAGGAAACTGATACTGATAAAATTTTTTATCAAAATACAGACTGTAATATTACCCATCAGTTTTTATATGTGCTCTTTGGTTTTGATATGAAGCTCAATGAAGTTTTATCACATATATAGGTTCTTGTACCACCACTAAAATCATGACACAGAATTGTTCCATTTCTCTAAAGAAACCCTCTTTGCATACCCTCCCCGTCCCTGCAATTCTTTATAACCCCAGTAACTACTGATCCCCTTTTCATCTCTGTATTTTGTCCTTTTGAGAATGTTGTATAAGTAGAATCATACTAGGTATATAATCATAATAATCCAGTAAGTGTAATCATACACCATGTCGCCTCTGAGATTGACTTTTTTTTCATTCACCATAGCATCCTGAGATCCATCTAGACTATATTTGTTTAGTCACTAAGTCCTGTCTGACTCCTTTATGACCCCATATATTGTAGCCCACCAGGCTCCTTTGTCTATGGAATTTCCCAGGCAAAAATACTGGACTGAGTTGCCATTTCCTTCTCCAGGGAATCTTCCCAACCCAAGGATAAAACCCAGGTCTTCTGCATTTCAGGCAGATTCTTTACCACTGATTCACCTAGGAAGGCCCATCTAGGCTGCTAAATGTATCAGTAGTCTGTTTCTTTTAATCGCTACAAACTGTCACCAACTTATGGTATTGATTTCGGGGTTTTTTTACTTTCCAGTGGTAAGAAAGCAATACACATTCAGTAGAAACCATACTTGGAATTTTTAAATTTGATCTTTTCCCATCCTAGCAACATGTGGCATATATTCCAGAATGACTGGACCATTCTGGATGACTCTGGGCAGCAGCAGTGAGCTGAGCTCCTGGCCAGCCCTGAAATCATGAGCGTAAACAACCGACACACTTACATTCATTCTGTACTCATACAACCATTCTGGTTTTCACTTTCAGTGTGTGTGTGCTAAGTCGCTGCTGTTGTGTCTGACTCTTTGTGACACTCTGGACTGTAGCCCAGTGGGCTCCTCTGTCCATGGGATTCTCTAGGCAAGAATACTGGAGTGGGCTTCCATGTCCTCCTCCAGGGGATCTTCCCCATCCAGGGATTGAACCTGTGTCTTTTATGTCTCCTTCATTGGCAGGCAGGTTCTTTACCACTAGCATCACCTGGGAAGCCCCACTTTAAGTAAGGTACTCAATAAATTACATGAGATTTTCAACACTTTTGTATAAAATAGACTTTGTGTTAGATGATTTCTCCCATTGGTAGGCTAATGTAAATGTTGAGCACCTTCAAGGGAGGCTGGGTTCGGTATATTAAATGTATTTTCCACCTATGATATTCTCAACTGAAAATGGTTTATTGAGACACAACTCTATTGAAAGTTGAGAAAAATCTGTAAGTAAGATGTCATTGTACAAAAGATGTATTACAGTTGCATTTACCCAGTGAAAGATACTTAGCTGATTTCCAGTTTTTGGTGACCACAAATATAGCTGCCATGAATATTCAGGTACAGATTTTTGTGTGAATGTTTTTCATTCTTCAAGCATAAATACCCAGGAGTGTGCTTTGCTGAGTTGTAAGGTAAGTGAGTATTTAAGCTTATGCAAAAGTCTTGGACTGTTTTCCAGAATAACTGGACCACTCACCCACCAGCAATGTATGAGTGATCCAATTTCTCTGCATCTTTGCAAGAATTTGGCATTGTCAGTATTTTTAATTTTAGCCTTTATGAGAGATGTGAAGTGGTATTTCTTTGTGGCTTAATTTGCAGTTCCCTAACTACTAATAACACTGACCATATCCCTATATGCTTATTTCCTTACCACATAGCTCTCTGGTAAAGTGTCTGAATCTTTTGTCCAGGTTTCAACTGGATTGTTTGTTTCTTCCTGCTGAGTTTAGAACAGTACATTGTATTCTAAATAGTTTTTTGATGAAAATTTATTTTGCAAATATTTGCTGCCATTCTGTGGTTTATCCTTTTCCTTCTCTTAATAGTGTCTTTCACAGAGCAAACATTTTTACTCTTGATGAAATCTAAGTTATTTATGTTGTATGGACTGTGTGTTTTTGGTGTTATGTCAAAAATCTTTTTGTCTAAACCTAGGTCATGAAGATATTCTCTTATGTTTTTCCTAAAAGGTTTAATATTACATTTTATAGTTGGATGTATAGTTCATTTTGAGACTATACACAATTTTTTGTACAAGATGTGATATTTAGGTCTATTTTCAATTATTTCCCAAGAATATAAAATCATCCCAACCTCATTTGTTCATAAGACTATGTTGTTACCTCTATTGAACAGTCTTCGCATTTGTCAAAAAATAAGTTTTCCTGTGTGGATCTACTTCGACACATTTACTCAGTGACATAAACTTGTTAATGATATTCTTTCATTACATTTATAACATTATAGAGCTTGTAGAATGGTTCTCTTTTTTATTACTTATATTTATATTAATAATTTTTCTTTTTTCCCTTGATAATTATACCTAGGTATATATCGGTTTTATTGATAATTTTATTTTTTTTAATTTTATTTTATTTTTAAACTTTACATAACTGTATTAGTTTTGCCAAATATCAAAATGAATCCACCACAGGTATACATGTGTTCCCCATCCTGAACCCTTCTCCCTCCTCCCTCCCCATTCCATCCCTCTGGGTCGTCCCAGTGAACCAGCCCCAAGCATCCAGTATCGTGCAACAAAATTAAATTTGTATTTCATGGTTATCACTATAGTTTTATTTATATTTCACCAACTGAACATTTTATTATTACATCTTTAATTTTATGTTGGATTTAATTTGCTTTTCTATCATTTTTTGCTGAGTTCTTATAACAGTTTTTTAACATCTTTCTTTAGTAATATAAGTAGTACTTAAAAAAATAAATTGCCTTCTATGTATTATTTGAGCTCCATCTCATACATATTTATATAATGTGCTCTCACAATATTTACTTTCAAAATATTTTCTAATAGCCATGGTAATTGTTTCTTTAAACTAGAGTTATTTTAAAGTTAGTGCATATAATGCAAATATTTTGGAGTTTCTAGAGACATCTCTTTGCACTTGATTTTCTATATCATTTCCATCTTGGTCAAAGAATAAATTCTGTATAATTTCAGTTTTATTAAATATATTAAGACTTGTTATGCACGCACTGATGTGTGTGTGTTTTTTTGTATGTGTTCCATCTACATAGCAAGGTGTGGCTGGAGCCTTGGCTGCAGGTTTGAATACAGGCTGCAGGTGCCTGGGGAGCACTGTGCTGCACAGCACAGAAGTAAGTGCCTGAGTCTGTGGTCTGCGAAGAGGAAATGTGCAGTGAGCTGTGGCGTTCTTTAGGGACTGTGGTAGCCATTAATCTTCCATCCTGCTTTGTCCCTGAAGGAATGTAAAACAGCTGTATGAGGTGGCCCCCAGAGTTCTGAAGATACCAATTCACACTCCTTGAGGAACTGGAAAAATTACATTGAAGCGTGTAGCTGGCTCCCTCCTGGAGACTCAGGGCTGGGGGACTCTGCTCCACATCCACCCCTCGCACACCTGATGAGGAAAGAGAAACAGTCACTGGTGAGGGTCACTGTAACTCCTACTAAACCCTGAAAGTGCCCTCCCCATCCCCATAGATGATGAGAAGGATAAAAAGTCTGCAGGACTTGTCAGCTCCTCTCCCTCCCCCAACAATAGAGCAGTGCCTCATTCCTTCAGATCCCCTGTGGGTCAGCCCCAACTCACAGCAAACCTGGGCAAACAAAAGCCCCAGCACAGTGCCTGCTAGCCTCTTCATGATGCTTCCTCTTCTTGTTGGGACATTTTCACTGCAAGATACTTAACTAAACCCTGAGGGAGTGAGTGTCATAAGTGGTTCCTGCTCCTGCAGCCAATCAGCTCACCCAGCAAATCCTGCTCAGGTGACACTGACAGGACGCCCCGCCCTCCCACCGCAGCCAACTCAGCATGTGCTGCCAGGGGTAGACGAGAGAAGGAAATAGAAAGAGCATGATTTTATGACTTAAGGGATACTTTCCGAGAACATACCAGAGAAGGCAGACTCTGATCTGGAATTTGGGTGAATTTTAGGGAAAAGAAAGCAAAAATTAACTGTATAGCCCCATCTTCCTCTCACATGGCATGGATGCAGTAGATTCTTCCATAATGAAATGCTTTTTCCCAGAAGTGCTGAGGATCCAGCTTTTGCTTCTCTTATGCTCTCACTTGTGGTTCTAAAGGGTGCTCATGAATCAGCACAGTATCAGAAGTTGCTCCTATTGGCTGGAATACTTTGCTGTATTAAACGGTATTTTTAAATTTATTTTTTAAGTAATTTATTTTTAATTGGAGGATAATTACTTTACAATGTTATGTTGGCTTCTGCCATACAATGATGTGAATCAGCCAGAAGTATATATACGTCCCCTCCCTTTGAAACTTCCCCCTATTCCTCTAGGTTGTCACAGAGCTCCGTGTTGAGCTCCCTGCATCATACAGCAATTTCCCACTAGCTATCTCTTTTGCATATGGTAATGTATATGTTTCAATGCTATTCTCAATTCATCCCACCCTCTCCTTCCCCTACTGTGTCCAAAGTCTGTTCTCTATGTCTGCATCTCTATATTTGTCCTGCAAATAGGGTCCATCAACAGATGAATGGATAAAGAAGTTGAGGTACCTATATACATGTGGTACCTATATACAATGGAATATTACTCAGCCATTAAAAAAACACATTTGAGACAGTTCTAGTGAGGTGGATGAAACTAGAGCCTGTTAAACAAAGTGAAGTAAGTCAGAAAGAGAAAAACAAATATCACATATTAATGCATATATATGGATTCTGTAAAAATGGTACTGATTACTTTAAAAGATATATATTTATTTTAGACTAGCTGCATAAAGAGCAATATTAGTTATCTTAACCACTAGCTGGACATTGAAAATTGAATTGTAATAGTTTTATTTTTATTAAAGCATCTATAATTTTAATTTTAAAATAAATTATTTTAAATAAAATTTCTATTGTAAATATATTTTTTAAACTGTTGATTACTAGTTTTGTATTCTGCTTGTTAATTTTAGTAAGCTATTTTAGAGAAAAATAAGTATTTTTGAAGCCATGTGAAGATAATTTTAGATGGTGCTCTTATCTCAGACTCTGTAAATAATATCGATTCTCTGTCAGTAGATTTGGGGGTAAAAGGGATGGAAGATGAGGACCTGTATATTTTCACTGCAGTGAAATTGAAGTGATCTGCAGGCACTAACATTCAGATGGACAGTTCAAGGATGCTTCAGTAGTAGCAACACGTAAGCCTAGTTGCTCCAAGGCATGTGGGATCTTAGTTGTCCAACCAGGGGTTGAATCTGCATTGGCAGGAAGATTCTTTACCACTGAGCCACAAGGGTAAGCCCCACATGCTGCTTGCATGCCTGCATGCCAAGTCGCTTCAGTCATGTCCAACTCTTTGCAACTCTAGGGTCTGTAGTCCGCCAGGCTCTTGTGTCCATGGGATGCCCCAGGCAAGAATATTGGATTAGGTTGCTGTGCCCTCCTCCAGGGATCTTCCTAACCCTGGGATCGAACCCTCATCTCTCTCCTGCAGCCTCTGCAGCAGGCAGATTCTTTACTGCTGAGCCAAAGGGGAAGTCCCATGTGCTGCTTAGGGAATATCAAAAATGATGAAAACTCTTTATAGAAGCAGGGTTTCCAGACTTGCCTAGAAAGTGAAAAATTATTATTCACTTAATTTTTGTTTCTTTCACAAAACTTCTTCATGGGAAATATGAATGTTCTAGACTAGAAACAATAACATTTCAGATTTTTCTCAGAGAAAGAGTAGTTTGTTTCTGGTAAGTGGGACAACTATAACACATCAGAGTCCGGACTTGGCCCTGGATCCAAATGAAAGAAGCCTTTGGTACAAGGAGAATTATTTGTATGTTTCCCACTTTTTATGCTGGGACTAGCACACTGAAACCAACATTTTATTGACATGAGGAGGAGCCATAACAAATTATTAACACCTCTTTATTGCTATGCTAAAATTATGATTCTGACATTCCTCAAAATTCTTCTCAGCTACAACAGTAAACTAGGTGCTTATTCCTTGTCCTCTTTCTCTTCTTTTCTTTAGGCATCTTCTTCCCTTTCCTTTCCCTTCATTTTCTTCATCTCTTACTGCTCTCTGACTCTCCTTCTAGATGACTCTAGATTTGCTCTCGTGACTGCTCTCCCTACTCTGTCCCCACTTTTTCCCATCAGAGATACTGCACAAGTGCAGCCCCGTCTGTCCCAGTGTGCCTTTCTCAGGACGCAGTAGTACACAGCGGCGTCTCTCAGGGTGACCTGGGGCAGGACCAAGGTGCTGGACTTTCTGTCTGAAGCTATGTGCAGAGAGGCCATGCTGCTGTTCACTGTGCCTCGTAAGCCATGAACGACATACTGTGGACTCTGATTAGGATTTTGCCGATACCAATGTATATATTCATCTCCACCAATGGTAGAGTGGTTACAAGGCAGGTGTACATTTTCTCCTTCAGCACAATCCATGGATTGTGTGGTCTTAGCATCAATCACAGTCCCTAAAGGGTCAAGAAAATAAAATTAGCCCCTGACCACAAATCAGTGTAATTCTGTGGATCAAGCCTATAACATTCCCATAACCGTCTGAACCTCCCCCCTATTCCAGTGTTTTTATCTATGTCTTGCAAAATATCATTGGTGTTTATTATATTGAGACCGAAGACACATGGCAAGAATCTGAGACTCTATAGCCTTTATCTCATTGGTCCTTTGCTCAGTAAACCCAGGGATTTCTTACAAACTAGTTACTGCTAAGTGCTCTTCTGGGACCATGGCTATGATTTAACCTGTCATGTAGAAGTTTGTGCTCCCTAGCAAATGCATAGATCAGTTCTCAATTCCATTGTTATAATGCTAAATAGAGCACAGGGAGAGTGATGGCCCTTTGACCTCAAGTCATCCCTTATAGACACAGACTACTTACCCAAGGTCAGAAACATGGTTACTACAGTCACCAGCCTCATACTTCAAGGACAAACCAGGACCATGGGCTCAGAGCTCAAACTTGTGTCTGCTCCTAGGCTTGTTTCCACAAAACAGAAAGAACTACAACTGGTAGAGACTTAGAACCAGAGCAGGTATCAGTGTGTTGTTGCCAGGATCTGTTAGCCAATGATCAAGCAGTTCCTTGTCTAGCTCTTCTTCCCCTGTTTTAGTCATGTCCTCTAAAGAAGGAGAGACATCCCCAACTCACACGGTGTCTGCTGCCATCCTCTGTGAAGTTTAAAGTCTGGCTCTGTAAAAGGAACAATGACTTTTACCAATCACAATGATCCATCTATCCAGAGCCATTGTTCTATCATTTGGTTCCTTAAAGAAATTGGTGTTCTATGAAGCTTATGGAAAACATTAATTAATACCAGAAAACTGTACTGAGCTCTGTGTTTTAAGGAGATGAAAATTTCCATCCACGTTCCAGAAAATGTATGTGAAACTCCAGAGCAGGCAGTGATGTCCTCTGGAGGACAGAAAATATTAATAACTTTGAGATGAAAGCTATACAACCTGGAGTTCTGAGCTGCTGTAAAGGTCCTTGGAATCACGTGTCTACCACCATCTAGGTAAACATTTCTCAGTGCATCTGTTCTTGATATAGTAACTGATGACTCAGATGGTGTTCACCTCATTCTTCTTGAAGAGTGATCTTTAATCCTCATGTTCTCTATGCCCTTGCTTGTAGGTGCTGTGCACCAAGGATGCTGAAGCAGAGAGAAAAGACAGGACGGAATGCAAACAAAGTTGGGGTGGAGTGTAGGGTGGATGTAGGTGGCAGAAAAAGTCAGAGGAAGGGATAAAAGCATAAGTGATAGGGAAGGGAAAAGATAATCAGAGGAGGGAAACAGAGAAAGTAGTGTTCAGGAAGGTACATGGAAGGGGCTTAGGCTGTTGGGCTAAGATGCCCAGAATCCTTGACCACAGACACTCAACCAGGAATTATAAAGTACAAGTTGTCAAAAGAGAATAACATCTTCCCAAAGTTGGGATGTTGGGACCACAGTAAAGTCTCTGTCAGGGAAGATCACTCATTCCAACTCCACTGACCACAGAGGGTGGTTCCATCTGAATCCTTCCTTCATCACCTAGCTACTCTCATCAACTCAAAAACAGCCTCAGTTCTCCATTCTAGTTTCTGCAAATGGCAAGATAGGTGGTCTATAAACCCAACAACCATCTCCTCCCTCAAAATTGTACTATATTGTAATATATCATGTGTCACCCGTTATGTAAAGGAACAGTATGGGTGGTGGAAAAGTTATGCTCAAATATGGATAGCAGATATTTTTTGTATGCAATATAGGCAATATACTAAAACACTGAAATTTGTGTTGGAATAAATACCTTTTCAAATAAAAGCATGCAAAGCTGTAGCTTTTAAATGTAGAGACAGCCTGCTCAGAAATATCTAAATTGATAGTGGGGAAATATCAGAACCTGAGATCGCAAAATGCACTGAATTAGAGATGCAGCCTTTAGAGGGAATGTCTTCTGTTGGGACTGTGGATGGAATCTACCAGAACATTTTGATCTCATTCTTCCTTACTTTTGGATTTCTATTTCCTTTTTTCTTTCTTTCTTTTTTTTTTTTCTGGAACTATTTCAGAAATAAAAGTGACTTTGTAGTTCAGCATAAAGGTATTCTAACCACAGGGTAACTCATTCTTTTTAACAGGAAATGAATATTTAAACATTCAAAAAAGAGAGAGAATGGAAGTATGTCATTTTTCCTATTTCTTTGGCACATCAGTGGAAAACACTTTTCCCTTTCCTTCTCCCAGAAAGGACAGCTGTTTTCAGTTGAAGCAGCCCCCTCCAGTGACTGAGTAATTGAACTGCAGAACTAAACCCAGGCCAAAAGTCCACAAGTATGGCTCAGTGGTAAACAGTCTGCCTGCCAGTGGAGAAGATGCAGGAGATGCAGGTTTAGCCTCTGAGTCGGGAAGATCCCCTGGAAGAGGAAATGGCAATGCACTCCAGTATTCTTGCCTGAAGAATGCCATGGACAAAGGAGCCTGGCAGTCTACAACAGTTCATGGGGTCTCAAAAAGTTGGACACGACTGAGCACTATAGTACTACTGTATAATCTCTTAAATGGGGGCTTCCCAGATGGCTTAGCAGTAAGAATCTGCCTGCCAGTGTAGGAGATGCAAGAGACATGGGTTCGATCCCTGGACCAGGAAGATACCCTGTAGAAGGAAATGACAACCCACTCCAGTATCCTTATGGACTGTAGACCACCAGGCTCCTCTGCCCATGGGATTTCCCAAACTCGAATACTTCTGAGCATGCAACCTTTTGGAAAGCTCAAATTTGAAGGTAAAAGAAGTAACCTAATTGTTCATTAACAGAGGAGTGTATAAAGAAGACGTGGTGTATATCGACAATGAAATATTTCCCAGCCATTAAAAAGAATGAAATAATGCCATCTGTAGCAACATGGATGGACCTAGAGAGTTTCATACTGAGTGAAGTCAGACAGAGAAATATCATATGGCATCCCTTGTATGTGAGATCTAAAAAGAAATGATACAAATGAACTTACTTACAAAACAGAACAAGACTCACAGACTTATGTAATCAGGGGAAAAGGGTAGTTAGGGAATTTGGGATGGTCATATATACACTGTTATATTTAAAATGGATAACCAACAAGGACCTATTGTAGTACATGGAACTCTGCTCAACATTACGTGGATGGGAGGGGAACTGGGGGAGAATGGATACATGTACATGTATGCCTGAGCCCCTCACTGCTCACCTGAAACTATCACAACATTGTTAATCAACTCTACCTCAATACTAAACCAAAAGTTCAAAAGAAAAAAAAAATCTTAGTTGTAAAACATTTGTACTCACCTGTGTTTGCTTAGCCATAAATTATTTTTGACTGTTTTATTTCAGTAAAACCCCTATTATGATTCTCCACTGTTGACATCTCTTTCATTTTTCCATTTGTCTTTAACCTTCCCATATTTAAAGGTTACTTCAAAAGTCCACATAATTCAAGCATTTATAAGAGAGGTTGTTACAGTCTGGAAACTCAAGAATGTTTCCTGAGTGAATAGTTGAATCTTTATTCATGAATTTAGTGAAAGAAAGAAATTGTGCTGAGCCACTATTCTGAAAACAATTTTCCAATTTTATGGAAAGCGTGTTAAACAAAAAGACTCTAACAGGATAATAAAGGGTTATAATTATGGGCAAGTTCAACAATAGGGAAAAAACATTCAAAATCTAAGATGGAGGAAAATTATATTTAAGACATGGGAGTAAACATCATGGTAATCATGCTTCATTCATTTAACAAATATTCATAAGTATTCACTGGGAGCCTGTTCTGTGGCAAATCACACACACACACACACACACACACGTAAGCCAACAAGCACTACTAATGAAAATATAAGAACAAATAAAAATGAATTATTTAAAGTAAGTATAAATGTATTAGTTCAGTGTCTGCCTGGAATGTGGGAGACCCAGGTTCGTCCCAGGAGAATCTCATGGAGGAAGGAGCCTGGTAGGCTACAGTCCATGGGGTCACAAAGAGTCAGACACGACTGAGTGACTTCACTTTCACTTTCATTATATTAGCAAAAAGCAGAAGAAAAGCAATTACTAGTACATTTTTTGTTTGTTGGGTTCTTCGCCTTTGTTTTTAGAAGATGGTAAAAACCACTACCAAGCATCCTTTAAAACAATACTAAAAGACAAAAATTACTCTGTATGACCATGAGGAATCTAAAAATGTATTCTTGCCTATTGGCTCTTTTCAGAGTTCTTAAATTTATAGGATTATATCTCTAAGACCATATGAGATGAAGTTATCTTCCTTTGCTTGATGAAAACCAAAATAATGCCCATAACTTACTTTCAGAAAATCCAGATGACTTGATGAAAGGCTAATACCTCTATATGATGAATACTTTTAACAGTCCAGAAATGGAAGAGAAATTCCTGACTCTAATAAAGAGTATCAATGAAAATATCAAAAATCAATATTAGTCTCTAAAGAATCACAAACAAGACAGGTAGACTATCACTGCTTATATTCACTGTCTTCCTGCAGAGCCTGGCATCAAACCAGGAAAGGCAGTAATATGTATTAAGGCTGAAAAGGGAGAAATAAACCATTTTTATTCATAGGTGCATGTAGAAGATGCAAAGGAGTCTATAAGCAAACTACAAGAGCTAGAACTAATAGGGGAATTAATACAGTCACTGCTGCTACTGCTGCTGCTAAGTCGCTTCAGTCGTGTCCGACTCTGTGCGACCCCAGAGATGGCAGCCAACCAGGCTCCCCCATCCCTGGGATTCTGAACACTGGAATGGGTTGCCATTTCCTTCGCCAATACATGAAAGTGAAAAGTGAAAGTGAAGTCGCTCAGTCGTGTCCTACTCTTCGCGACCTCATGGACTGCAGCCCACCAGGCTCCTCCATCCACGGGATTTTCCAGGCAAGAATACTGGAGTGGGTTGCCATTGCCTTCTCTGATACAGTCACTAAACACAAATATAAATTTTATTTCTAGATACTAATGAAATCATTAGAAAGTGAAATTTAAATTTCATTTATTAAATACATGGGAATTAATTTAACACAAGGTATACAGTCCTCTACCCCCCCCCAAAAAATAGACAGGATCTACATAAAAGGGAATAACATGACTCCATATATCAAGATGTAAATTGTCCAAAATGAATCCATAAATTCAACGCAAACCCAATCTAACTATTAGCAATGTTTTTTGGTAGATGTTGAGAAGCTAATTCTATAAGTCTGGTGGAAATTCAAAGACCTAAAATAAACCTTGAAAAAGAAGAAAGTTTGAATTGCATTTCCAGATATCAAAATGTATATGAAGCCCCAGTAATTAGGACAGAATGTTCTGTTGGAAAGAGGATAAAATAAAGATGAGTAAGCAGGATCAAATCCAAAAATAGGTCCATATGTATACATCATCAATTGATTTTCTCCAAAACTGTCTATGCAATTCTATGGGGAAAAAGATGGTCTTTCTGGGATAATAGCTAGTGTCAGTTGCTCAGTCATGTCTGAGTATGTCTGATTCTTTGTGATGCTATGAACTGTAACTAGTCAGCCTCTGTCCATGTGATTCTCCAGACAAGAATACTGGAGTGGGTTGTCATGCCCTTCTCCAAGGGATCTTCCTGACCCAGGGATTGAACCCAGGTCTCCCACATTGCAGGCAGACTCTTTACCGTCTCAGCCACCTGGGAAGCCCCCACTTGTGCTGCTACCACACAAACACTAGAATGTGCTCTCAGTGATATCTTATTGTGGTTTTAATTGCATTTCTGGCAACTGGCTATTTGCATCTTTTGAAAGTACCTTGACTCCTTCCTCATAACATAAAAAAATTAACTCTAGATGGATACAAGATCTAAATGTGATCAATGAAACTATAAAACTTCTTAAAAATACAGGAGAATTTCTTAATAAGTTTGACAGCTTAGATTCCTTCAAAAGCACACATACAAACCTAATCAGAAAAGGAAAAATATTAAATTTCACTCTTTCAAAATGAAATTTATCTGTCCCCCAAACACACCACCTAGAGAATGAAAACACACATTATAGACTGGGTTAAAATATGTGTTATGTATATCTGATAAGGGCTTCCCAGGTGGCTCAGTGGGTAAAGAATCTGCCTGAAATGCAGGAGATACAGGAAACGTGGGTTCAATCCCTGGCTTGGGAAGATCCCCTGGAGGAGGGCAGGACAACCCACTCCAGTATTCTTGCCTGGAGAATCCCCATGGACGCAGAAGCCTGGCAGGCTACTGTCCATAGGGTGGCAAAGAGTAGGATAGGACTGAAGTGGACTGAGTGCGTATGCATGCACGTATCTGATAAACAATTTGAATACAGAATTACAAACATGCCTATACATTTTACAATGGTAAAAATAAATAATCTACAACCTAAAAATACATAAGCAAATGATGCAAAGTGAAACTTCTTAAAAGAAATCACCCAAATGGCCAATAAGCTTAGGAAAATGTGTTCAACACCATTCAGTTCAGTCCAGTTCAGTCTCTCAGTCGTGTCCGACTCTTTGCGACCCCATTAATCACAGCATGCCAAGCCTCCCTGTCCATCACCAACTCCCAGAGTTCACTCAAACTCATGTCCATCGAGTCAGTGATGCCATCCAGCCATCTCATCCTCTGTCGTCCCCTTCTCCTCCTGCCCCCAATCCCTCCCAGCATCAAGGTCTTTTCCAATGAGTCAACTCTTCCCATGAGGTGGCCAAAATATTGGAGTTTCAGCTTTAACATCAGTCCTTCCAATGAACACCCAGGACTGATCTCCTTTAGGACAGACTGGTTGGATCTCTTTGCAGTCCAAGGGACTCTCAACAGTCTTATCCAACACCACAGTTCAAAAGCATCGATTCTTCTGCGTTCAGCTTTCTTCACAGTCCAACTCTCACACCCATACATGACTATTGGAAAAACCATAGCCTTGACTAGACAGACCTTTGTTGGCAAAGTAATGTCTCTGCTTTTTAATATGCTGTCTAGGTTGGTCATGACTTTCCTTCCAAGGAGTAAGCGTCTTTTAATTTCATGGCTGCAATCACCATCTGTAGTGATTTTGGAGCCCCCCAAAATAAAGTAAAGTCTGATACTGTTTCCACTGTTTCCCCATCTATTTCCCATGAAGTGGTGGGACCGGATGCCATGATCTTCATTTTCTGAATGTTGAGCTTTAAGCCAACTTTTTCACTCTCCTCTTTCACCTTCATCAAGAGGCTTTTTAGTTCCTCTTCACTTTCTGCCATAAGGGTGGTGTCATCTGCATATCTGAGGTTATTGATATTTCTCCTGCAATCTTCATTCCAGCCCAGCGTTTCTCATGATGTACTCTGCATAGAAGTTAAATAAGCAGGGTGACAATATACAGCCTTGACATACTCCTTTTCCTATTTGGAACCAGTCTGTTGTTCCATGTCCAGTTCTAACTGTTGCTTCCTGAGCTGCATACAGGTTTCTCAAGAGGCAGGTCAGGTGATCTGGTATTCCCATCTCTCAGAATTTTCCACAGTGTACTGTGATCCACACAGTCAAAGGCTTTGGCATAGTCAATAAAGCAGAAATAGATGTTTTTCTGGAACTCTCTTGCTTTTTCTATGATCCAGCGATGTCAACACCATTACTCATCAACAAATGTAAATTAAATCCACCTTGTGCTCCTTCTCTCCTCCCTGAGTCACTCAGTTTTGTCCAACTCTTTGCAACCCCGTGGACTGTAGTTTGCCAGGCCCCTCTATTCATGGAATTCTCCAGGTAAGAATACTGGAGTGGGTTGTCATTCCCTTCTCCAGAGGATCTTCCAGACCCAGGATCTAACTCAAGTCTCCCACACTGCAGGCAGAACTGACTCAGCCACCTGGGAAGCCCCCACCTTGTGCTGCTACCACACACACACTAGACTGTGCTCTTAGTGATATCTTATTGTGGTTTTTTTATTGTATTTCTCCAATGATTTATGATGTTGAATATATTTTATATGCTTATTTGCTATCTGTATACTTCTGTGGTGAAATAGCTCTTTGCCCATGGTCTAAGTGAAATGTTTGCCTTATTTAAATACTGTTAAGATTTGAGAGTTATTTATATATTCTAAATATTACTTCTTTGTGGAATATATGGTTTCCAAATAATAGTTTTTCACAGTTGGTAGCTTGTCTTTTTATGCTCTTACAATTGTTTTGCAGGGCAAAAGATCTTAATTTTGAAGTCTAGTTTGTCATTTTAAAAAAATTTTATAGACTGTTGTTTTGTTGTCAAGTCCAAAGGCTCTTGGCCCATACACATATCAAACTTTTGTCCTGTATTTTTTCCTAAAATTTTTTGTTTTGCATTTAAGTCTGTGATCCATTTTAAAGAATGTATGTATGAAGTGTGAGACCTGAATCAAGGTTAATTTTTCCTGCCAATGGATTTCAACTGTCTCCAACACTATCTGTTGAAAGGATTATCCTTCTTCTATTGAATTTATTTGGTGCTTTGCCAGAAAAGGTCAGTTGGGTATATTTGTGTGGATCTATTTATGGGTTCTCTGTTCATTTCCACTGAACTGTGTGTTTATCCCTGCACCAGTACCAAATAACCTCAATGACTCTAGCCTGAAATCAGATTGACCAATTGTTCTGACTTCTTATTTCTGCAAGATTTTAAAAATTATTCCAGTATCTCTCCCTGTACATATAAATTTTAGAATAATCTTGCCTGTATTTGTTTTTTAAAATCCTGATGGATTTTAGCAAGAGTTTTATAACATGTGTATATAAATTTGGAGAGACCTGTCATGTTTAGTGCTTTGAAACTTCCAGTTTGCAAACTCATGATGTCTCTTCATCTGTCTTCTTTAATTTCTTTCATCAGTGTTGTATAGTTTTCAGCTTAAAAATTCTGTACATGTTTTCTGTACAAAAAAGACCACTCAGGGTCTTTTTTCAAGTCATTATAAATGGTATTATACTTTTAATTTTGAGGCCCACATGTCCATCGCTAATATGTAGAGATAAAATTGATTACATACATTTATCTTGTTTCCTATGGTGCTGAACTCAATAGGCCTGAGAGTTTTGGGGGGTATGTTCTTTGAGATTTTCTATATAGATAATCATATTGCCTGGCATTTTCACTTCTTTTCTGGTCCAAGACTGTCTTTACATCGGCTTTCTTTATTGCACTGGCTCTGGCCTTTAGCTCTGTGCTGAAGGAGAGGGATGAGTGGATGTGCTTGCCTTGTTCCCAGTCTTAGGGAAACATACACAGTCTTTTGTTAGTAAGCATACTGCTAGCTATGGAGGAACTTCCCCACTCTGCCTGTGTTTCTCAAAGTCTTCACCATAGTTGACTGTTGAATTTTGGCAAAATTTATTCTACATAGATTAATATGATGTAATTTTTCTTCTTTTATCCTGTTAATATGGTGAATTTCATCAACTGATTTTCAACTTGAAGTAATGTGCATCCTTGAAAAAAATCCATTTGTGCTTGGTATATTACTCTTTTAATATAGATGAATTTTACTTGCTAATATTTTTAAGAAACTTTATGTCTGTATTCATGAAATATGTTTCTCTGCAGTTTTCTGTTATGACCTTTGTCTGATTTCAATTTCAGGGGAACACTAGCTTCATAAAATGAGTGATGAATTCTTTTCTCCTTTTTTTTTCTGGAAGAAATAGTGTATAATTCATGCTAATACTTCAAAAGAATTATCTAGTAATACTGTCTGAGTCCAGGGATTTTTTTTTTTAATTAAAAATTCAATTTCTTCATAGATATGGTGACATCAGCTTTCTCTGGCCCCTGCTCTGAGGAGAGATGAGGAGGAGCGACCCCTGGAGCCCAAGTGAGGTTTGGGAACAGACAGCAGGTGCTTCCAGAGCACTGTGCCCCGCACAGAAGTAGGTTCCTACATCTGAGAGCTGGGCAGCCGTGAGGTGTAGGGAGCCCTGCTTTCTGGTCTCTCCAAGCCGACCTGTCAGTCTCTGCTCCGTCTTCACTTCTCCACCCTTATCTAATATCATCAAGAGAACAGGACTTTCCCCAGGCCTCTGCTTGTACCACTGTAAGCTGCTTAAAATGCTTAAGGAATTGCAGTACGTGGTGAAGTTCTCTCCTTCTTGTAGAGGCAAGAATTGAGGAATTTGACTTATCTGTTGTCCGTTCACTTCTGTTGAGAAAACAGTGAGAAGTATCAGAGAAAGTCTAATCAGATGTCTATTCTCTCAGCTCCAACGGTCTCTCATTCTTCTTGTGTATTTTTCTCCTTCTTTCCATGTCTCCCTGCCCAACACCCTCCATCTTTCCACTTTTTAGTTTCTGAGTTTCTCTCAACATCCTGCTCTCTATCAGAAAATCTCATTCTTACAGTTTCCTGCAGATAATATTTCACTGTGCAGAATTCTCTGGAAGCAATCAGGGAAACCCCAAACTCACGTGGTATTTGCATCCATAAGATCAACACTGGTGCTATGAGCAGCATTTCCCTTTTCTCCCTCATCAGAAAGAGTTGCTGAATCTGCCTCCTCCTAAAGGGTTTCCCTTGTATAAGCTTTTCCAGCCCCACACACGTTTCTGTGGTCTACACTGCCTTTTGCAAAGAAAAAAGAAAGGAGTAACTTCCATTTGAGACAGCCAATCAGACTTACCCCTATTTTACTCACACATCTTAAAAAGCAGGGCGGGTTTGCGGATGCTGCCCCGCTGTGGCTGGATCTAAAATTGCTGACTTTATAACCAATTCTTCACAGAATGCTTTCTAATTTAAGTGGTATATATGTTTGTCAAAGCTTGAAAAGAAAGAGTTTACTCACGCTAATATTGTTTGGGGAGGAACAATTTGCCTTTTAAAATGGGATTTTTTTTTTAATTTAAAACTAGGGCATCAGGAGAAACAATGGAAACCGTGAGAGACTTTATTTTAGGGGGCTCCAGAATCACTGCAGATGGTGTCTGCAGCCATGAAATTAAAAGACCTTTGCTCCTTGGAAGCAAAGCTATGACCAACCTAGACAGCATATTAAAAAGCAGAGACATTACTTTGCCAACAAAGGTCCATCTAGTCAAAGCTATGGTTTTTCCAGTAGTCATGTATGGATGTGAGAGTTGGACTATAAGGAAAGCTGAGTGCCAAAGAATTGATGCTTTTGAACTGTGGTGTTGGAGAAGACTCTTGAGCAAGGACTCTTGAGCTTGGACTGCAAGGATATCCAACCAGTCAATCCTAAAGGAAATCAGTCCTGAATATTCATTGGAAGGACTGATGCTGAAGCAAAACTCCAATACTTTGGCCACCTGATGGGAAGAGCTAACTCATTGGAAAACATCTTGATGCTGGGAAAGATTGAAGGTGGGAAGAGAAGGGGATGACAGAGGATGAGATGGTTGGATGGCATCACCAACTCGATGGACATGAGTTTGAGTAAGCTCCAGGTGTTGGTGATGGACAGGGAAGATTGGCGTGCTGCAGTCCATGGGGTCACAAAGAGTTGGACGTGACTGAGCAACTGAACTGAACTGAACTGAAGGCATCAGGAGGAAATAAAATGTTTCATTTCGCATTTCCAGTTTCATCAGGATTATACATGTGTGTCTCTGCATGTACTAATAGAATGTATTAGATCATAGACAGTTGAAGAAGTATAGAAAAGACTCATAATTTATTGTTAGACAACCTAAGATCATGAAATGGAAGATAATAAGTACCTATTTTTCTGTTGTCATACAGATTATTCTGGTTGTGAATTATACAATTTGGAGCTCATATTTATTGTCCCACTGTGTTACTGTACCACATATTAGTGATTTTTAAAAATCAGTATAATTTGACAGGAAGCCTTATCTATCAGATATGACTTTCTCTAAGACTGCCTTAAGCAAAACTCTCAGATAGAATACATTTGTATGGCTCCACAGAATTTCTCGCTTATCACAGCACTTACCAGCCCATAGTATGATCTGTTAAATGAGGGGGCTGGCCTCATGATCTACAAGGTGTGTACTGGATCACCTGCAAGAACTGAGCTGTCCTATTCAGCAGCTACTAGCCACATGAGGCTACTTAAATTTAAATTAATTCAACTTAAATAATATGAAAATTGTAGTTCCTCAATCATACTGGCCATATAACAAGGGCTAAGTACCCACACCTGACCAGAGGCTATCAAATAGTGCAGATATAGGGCATTTCCACAATCTCATAAAGTTCCACTGAATGGTGATTCTCTACAATGTAGGGTCTATGAAAACAAGGAACTTTGCCTGTTTGGTGTCACAGTTAAAGGCCTAGATATGTGGTATGCACTTAATAAGTGTTTGTATATTAACATCACCATGTTCCCAGAAACTACTTGAATACCTGATAAATAGTAGATACTCAAGTATTTGTAGTATAACAAATAAATGGGTGTGTCTGCATGTGTGAGTGGAGAAGATGATGGCACCCCACTCCAGTACTCTTGCCTGGAAAATCCCATGGACAGAGGAGCCTGGTAGGCTGTAGTCCATGGGGTCGCTAAGAGTCGGACACGACTGAGCGACTTCACTTTCACTTTTCACTTTCATGCACTGGAAAAGGAAATGGCAACCCACTCCAGTGTTCTTGCCTGGAGAATCCCAGGGATGGCGGAGCCTGGTGGGCTGCCATCTATGGGGTCGCACAGAGTCAGACACGACTGAAGCGACTTAGCAGCAGCAGCAGCAGCAGCATGTGTGAGAGCTTGAACTCAAAATATTTCAAAGATCAGTTTAAAAACACCCTTCCATGACTGTAATCTGGAGTTGCTTGTAGCTATTTAGAAATGTTGCTTTTGGAAAATTGTGGTAAAACTCCAGTTCTGTCATAACAATTTATCACAGATTTGATGGCTCTTAAAAGAAAGAGTGGTTCCCTTACAATCTGGAAGGGCTTCCTTGGTAGCTCAGTTGGTAAAGAATCTGCCTGCAGTGCAGGAGGCCTGAGTTCAATCTCTGGGTTGGGAAGATTCCTTGGATAAGGAAATGGCAACCCACTCAGTATTCTTGCCTGGAAAATCCCATGGACAGAGGAGCCTGGTGGGCTACAGTCCATGGGGCTGCAAGAGTCTTAGCGACTAAACCAATCTGGAGGCCAGAAATCTGAGACAAGGTGTCAACAGAAACATACTCCTTCCGAATGTTCTACAGGGGAGTTCTTCAGTGCCTCTTCTAGCTTTAGGTGACTCCAAGTGTTCCTTCACTTGTGACTGTATATCTCCAACCTCCTCCTCCATCGAGAAGACCTCACAAGGCTTTCTCACCTGTGTGTTTCTTAAAAGAAAAAGTGTCACTGGATTTCGGCCCTACCTGAATAGTCCAGGATGACCTAATCTTTCTATCCTTAACTTTGTTTACTTTTACAAACTCTCTTTGTCCAAATAAGTCACATTCATAGTTTCCGTGATTAGGATGTGGTCTTATCATTTGGGAGCCAGCTGTCCATCCCACTATAGGGTTTTTAATGTCTTTGCAGAATGTCATGAAAATATATGAATGACATATATTTTTATGTCACTGACATAAAATTGACATATATTTTATGTCTTTTAATGTCATGAAAATATATGAATGACAGAAATCTCAACATTTCTTTCAGAGTCAAAAGTGAATCTGAATCTGGATTACTGCATAATATGGAAAGAGAGAGAGAAGCAAGTTTAGGATGGCTGGAAAATGAAAATACCATGAGATAACAAAGTTTTTTGAAATGCATGCTGTTGGGACAACTTTTTCTTCTCAGGCATGTGGGATTTGGACACCAAAATGAAGACAAATCTAGCAATGCTATGTTAATGAAGGCTTCTGCACCATCCTAAAAGAGCAAGGGGTCTGGAGGGCACTTGGAGTTGCTTTTAAAGTTCCCTGACCTTCATGCAGATCAGGAGCCCTGCTGCAGTTTACACAGAAGGATGCAAACCAAGACAGAATGGTCACCCACTGGAGAAGGTTGCCCTTTCCCAATGCACACCACTATATTTACTGTATGCTATCTCTGGATCTTGGGGTGAGAAATAGACATTTGCTAAATGAAGAGAAAGAGACCTAGCTTTGCTTTGGTCTATGGACAAAAAGGGATCTCAACATGCTTAGTAGGAAATGACTCTGCAGAATACATGTGTAAGATAGTCCTTATTCGCTAATATTCTTGTCAAAGCAATTTTAAAAGAGGACCAGATAGAAGAATATTTATAATAAACTGTTACAATTATTATCCTATGAGATTTTAGATAAGAAACAATGCAGCCTGAACTGATCATGAATAATTAATACGCATGTTCATTTTCACAATTACATGAAAAATTCATTCTAGCCAAAGAGGACAGCATCTGTAAAGTCTCTGAATTAGGAAAGAGCTTAATATGTCTATAAATGGTTAGAATTTTAAAGTGGTTGATGTACATTAGGGAGTATGTGGTGGAAAAGAGGGAATGACAAAACTAGAAGTAATTTAGGGAAAAACTGTATGTTGTCTTTATATCTTAATATATATCTGTATATCTTCTTTTGGTTATATCTTTTATCTGTATATCTTCTAATGGTTCCTTATTACCCAAAGTTGAACAGGAAGTGATACGATTATATATACATTTTATAATAACTCTATGGTCATGTACAGTTCAGTTCAGTTCAGTCGCTCAGTCGTGTCAACTCTTTGCTACCCCATGAACCGCAGCACACCAGGCCTCGCTGTCCATCACCAACTCATGGATTCCAACCAAACCCATGTCAATTGAGTCAGTGATGCCATCCAACCATCTCATCCTCTGCCATCCCCTTCTCCTCCTGCCTTCAATCTTTCCAAGCATCGGGGTCTTTTCAAATCAGTCTGCTCTTCCCATCAGGTGGCCAAAGTACTGGAGTTTCAGATTCAACATCAGTTCTTCCAATGAACACCCAGGACTGATCTCCTTTAGGATGGACTGGTTGGATCTCCTCGCAGTCTAAGGGACTCTAAAGAGTCTTCTCCAACACCACAGTTCAAAAGCATCAATTCTTTGGCGCTCAGCTTTCTTCATAGTCCAACTTTCACACTCATACATGACTACTGGAAAAACCATAACCTTGACTAGATGGACCTTTGTTGGCAAAGTAATGTCTCTGCTTTTGAATATGCTGTCTAGGTTGATCATAACTTTCCTTCCAAGGAGTAGCTGTCTTTTAACTTCATGGCTGCAATCACCATCTGCAGTGATTTTGGAGCCCAGAAAAATAAAGTCTGACACTGTTTCCACTCTTTCCCCATCTATTTGCCATGAAGTGATGGGTCCGGATGCCATGATCTTCGTTTTCTGAATGTTGAGCTTTAGGCCAACTTTGTCACTCTCCTCTTTCACTTTCATCAAGAGGCTTTTTAGTTCTTCTTCACTTTCTGCCATAAGGGTGGTGTCATCTGCATATCTGAGGTTATTGATATTTCTCCCACAATCCTGATTCCAGCTTGTGCTTCCTCCAACCCAGAATTTCCCATGATGTACTCTGCATATAAGTTAAATAAGCAGGGTGACAATATACAGCCTTGACATACTCCTTTTCCTATTTGGAACCAGTCTGTTGTTCCATGTCCAGTTCTAACTGTTGCTTCCTGACCTGCATACAGGTGTCTCAAGAGGCAGATCAGGTGGTCTGGTATTCCCATCTCTTGAAGAATTTTCCACAGTTTATTGTGATCCACAGTCAAAGGCTTTGGCGTAGTCAATAAAGCAGAAATAGATGTTTTTCTGGAACTCTCTTGCTTTTTCCATGATCCAGCGGATGTTGGCAATTTGATCTCTGGTTCCTCTGCCTTTTCTAAAACCAACTTGAACATCTGGAAGTTCACGGTTCACGTATTGTTGAAGCCTGGCTTGGAAAATTTTGAGCATTACTTTACTAGCGTGTGAGATGAGTGCAATTGTGCGGTAGGTTGAGCATTCTTTGGCATTGCCTGTCTTTGGGATTGGAATGAAAACTGACCTTTTCCAGTCCTGTGGCCACTGCTGAGTTTTCCAAATTCGCTGGCATATTGAGTGCAGCACTTTCACAGCATCATCTCTCAGGATTTGAAATAGCTCAACTGGTATTCCATCATCTCTACTAGCTTTGTTCATAGTAATGCTTCCTAAGGCCCACTTGACTTCTCATTCCAAGATGTCTGGCTCTAGGTGAGTGATCACACCATCATGATTATCTGGGTCATGAAGAGCTTTTTTGTACAGTTCTTCTGTGTATTCTTACCACCTCTTCTTAATATCTTCTGCTTCTGTTAAGTCCCTACCATTTCTGTCCTTTATTGTGCCCATCTTTGCATGAAATGTTCCCTTGGTATCTCTAGTTTTCTTGAAAAGATCTCTAGTCTTTCCCATTCTGTTGTTTTCCTCTATTTCTTTGCACTGATCACTGAGGAAGGTTTTCTTATCTCTCCTTGCTATTCTTTGGAACTCTGCATTCAAATGGGTATATCTTTCCTTTTCTCCTCTGCTTTTTGCTTCTCTTCTTTTCACAGCTATTTGTAATGCCTCCTCAGACAGCCATTTTGCTTTTTTGCATTTCTTTTTCTTGGGGATGGTCTTGATTCCTGTCTTCTGTACAATGTCACGAACCTATATCCATAGTTCATCAGGCACTCTGTCTATCAAATCTAGTCCCTTAAATCTATTTCTCACTCCCACTGTTTAGTCATAAGGGGTTCGATTTAGGTCGTACCTGAATGGTCTAGTAGTTTTCTCCACTTTCTTCAATTTCAGTCTGAATTTGGCAATAAGGAGCCAATCAGCTCCTGATCTTGTTTTTGCTGTCTGTGTAGAGCTCTCCATCTTTGGCTGCAAATAATAAAGTCAGTCGGATTTTGGTGTCGACCAGCTGGTGATATCCGTGTGTAGAGTCTTCTCTGGTGTTGTTGGAAGAGGGTTTTTGCTATGACCAGTACGTTCTGTTGGCAAAACTCTATTAGCCTTTGCCCTGCTTCATTCTGTACTCCAAGGCCAAATTTGCCTGTTACTCCAGGTCATGTATAAGTTAGATTCAAGGAGTTGAGAGTAAAGCCAGGAAGAAACCTAAGAGGTCCCTGCAGTTATACAAAAAAGATGTACCAAATGGCTGAATTAGAAGAGTAGCAAAGAGTTTGGAAATGAGGAAATGGATGTGGGTGCTGTACAAGAGATAAGCTGACATGACCTTGATGTTTATTGAAGGTGTATGTGCTTCATTACACTCTGGTACCCATCTGCCGTAGACAGTATGTTTATTCTAATAGGGCTATTTAAAAGGGCATGACTGTATCTCTATTAATTATCAAAATTAAACAAACTGTTTCAATTTCACATCTACTTGAGGATCTATATGCAGAACAAACTAGGTATATTTCCAACACCCATGGCATTCCTGCAGCTAGTAAAATAGAATTCTGAAGCATAAAAATTATTAAGTCACTTTCCCAAGATCACTCAACTAACGAGTGGCAGATCTGGAAATATAACCTAAGTTGTTGTGTCCTGCCAAAACAGCACATAAGTATCTAATCTATCATGTTCTTACTGTTAACGGGAAGTTTGTTCATTAGAGTGCTATGTTGAGAGATTGTGTGTATTACTAATATTATAATATTAAATAAATATACAAAGTCATGTTTGCTATGATTGTTTGGTTTTTTCCCATTATTGAGTCCTGCTCCCATTTCTCATCATATTTCTATACTATAAGAAAGACAGAGCAGTACACAAAATTCACTTTCCAGAGGGAAAACCTCCCACCTTGTGCAACAATTCTAAACTTTCTGTCCAAGGTAGCTTATTATTCTCCAGGTTCAATGTATCACTTGAAGTCAATCAAGTTCACATCTGGCAGGCAAAAGATTAAAAAGCAGCCAGTTCTCCTGAATCCTCTCACTCCTGATTTCTGCATTGCGAAGTTTACTAACTGTTTCAGCAATGGCAGCTCCTATGGTGACTGGGCTTCTGCACAATTTGACCCACGATCACTGTGGGGAGCAAGGAGGCTGGTGTAGGCCCCACAAAATGTTTGAGTGGGACACCAGGTGGCAGTGCTTCAGCTTTCATGCTTGCTGCATCCACTGTGCTGGAACCTGATTCTCTAGGAGGGAAAATAGAAACATTTAGATAAAGCTTTCACCAAGGGGTGACATTCCGGTAAAGATGGAAGGGAAGTTCAGAGATACACTATGTAGGTGTTTTGGGTAATAGCATTACAGTAGAGAGGGCAAAGGCAAGGGACATAGGTCTTGATATAGAAACATGTTTAGAGTGTTTAAGTAATAATATCTCTTCTTTCTCTGAGCCACTTATTCTTCCTAGGACACTATTGCATAAGAAACTTGCTAAAGCATTCAGCTAAATATTCATTGGAAGGACTGATTCTGAAGCTGAAGCTCCAGTACTTTGGCCACCTGATGCAAAGAGACAACTCACTGAAAAAGACTCTGATGCTGGGAAAGATTGAAGGCAGGAGGAGAAGAGGACAACAGAAGACGAGATGGTTGGATAGCATCACCGACTCAATGGACATGAGTTTGAGTAAGCCCTGGGAAACAGTGCAAGACAGTGAAGCCTGGCGTTCTGCAGTCCACGGGGTCGCAGAGTTGGGCACGACTGAGCAACTGAACAAGAACAAAGCATTCAGCACTGTTAACTGGTTAGTGGATGATTTCCTCATATACTGATCTTGGGCCTATTGTATCTATGGTTTGGCATCTTCTTTCCTGGTTCCCTTTAACTTCCAGTTTTAACCAGTAATGTCACCACCATTAAGACATCCAGCCACCCTGGGGTCAAGTGATTCTCCATAGTCCAAGTCTTTCTCTTTAGGAGCCCTCTAAGATGTTACATGCTGCCTGGCAATACAAATTAGAGATGCTTATCACAGTTAGAAAAGTTACAATTCCATTTCTCACAGATTAAAAACTTGGGAACAATAAAATCAGAGTTTTGATATTTAAATTAGATAATGAACCTGAAATGCATCCTACATTGCCTGAAATAGAGTAAGCACAATAAATATCAACTTTCTTTTTTCTACTAAAACCTACCTTTCCTTCAATGTCCAGCTCTGTAACCTTCTACTACTATTTTTCTCCTCCATATCAGGTCAGTGATGGGAGTTTCTAGAAAGATACTTAATCACTTATTTTCCTGGAGACTCATTACTCTTCTCGATACTTTTAGGGTTATATCTACTAGCTACACTGATGCATTGATACTCTCAGGGTGCAGAAAAGACATGAAAGGAACACCCAGAGGAGGTAGGTATTATTTTTATTTCCCTAATGAATAATAAAATAAAGGTCATTTTTGTATGTTTACTGGCTATTGGATATCAGATCAGAGCAGTCGCTCAGTCGTGTCCGACTATTTGCGACCCCATGAATCGCAGCACGCCAGGCCTCCCTGTCCATCACCAACTCCCAGAGTTCACTCAGACTCACATCCATCGAGTCAGCGATGCCATCCAGCCATCTCATCCTCTGTTGTCCCCTTCTCCTCCTGCCCCCAATCCCTCCCAGTATCAGAGTCTTTTCCAATGAGTCAACTCTTCGCATGAGGTGGCCAAAGTACTGGAGTTTCAGCTTTAGCATCATTCCTTCCAAAGAAATCCCAAGGCTGATCTCCTTCAGAATGGACTGGTTGGATCTCCTTGCAGTCCAAGGGCCTCTCAAGGGTCTTCTCCAACACCACAGTTCAAAAGCATCAATTCTTTGGCGCTCAGCCTTCTTCACAGTCCAACTCTCACATCCATACATGACCACAGGAAAAACCATAGCCTTGACTAGACGAAACTTTGTTGGCAAAGTAATGTATCTGCTTTTGAATATGCTATCTAGGTTGGTCATAACTTTCCTTCCAAGGAGTAAGTGTCTTTTAATTTCATGGCTGCAGTCACCATCTGTAGTGATTTTGGAGCCCATAAAAATAAAGTCTGACACTGTTTCCACTGTTTCACTATCTATTTCCCATGAAGTGATGGGACCAGATGCCATGATCTTCATTTTCTGAATGTTGAGCTTTAAGCCAACTTTTTCACTCTGCACTTTCACTTTCATCAAGAGGCTTTTTAGTTCCTCTTCACTTTCTGCCATAAGGGTGGTGTCATCTGCATATCTGAGGTTATTGATATTTCTCCCGGCAATCTTGATTCCAGCTTGTGTTTCTTCCAGTCCAGCGTTTCTCATGATGTACTCTGCATATAAGTTAAATAAGCAGGGTGACAATATACAGCCTTGACGTACTCCTTTTCCTATTTGGAACCAGTCTATTGTTCCATGTCCAGTTCTAACTGTTGCTTCCTGACAGCCCGGAAGAGATACCCCATGCCCCAAGCCCAAGGCCAAGGGCCGCGGGCCGGAGGAGATACCCCACGCCCCTAAGCCCGAGGCCAGGGGCGACAGGCAGGAGGCTATTGGATATAATATTTCTAAATTGGATCTCCAGGATTTTTCCATTCTGTTTAACTATTTTCTTTTCTTTTTGATTCATGAGCTTTTCATATATCCTGCACTTGAGTTCTTTTTTAGAAATATCCATTGCAAATATGGTCTACCAGTCTGGAATTGACTTTCTACCCTCTTGGCAGTTATTTTTTTAATAAAGACTATTTAAAAATACACTTTTGTGTTCATAAGAAGCTAGCTTGAAAGTTTTGTTTGTTTTCTTTAAGAACTGTAAAACTGCTTTCTTTTGGTGACTGCTATTGCTTCTGATAAGAAAACAGGTATCATTCAAATGATGTTTCCCAGAATACAATACATCAATCTTCCATGAGTATTGGCAAGATTATTTCCACTTAAATAGACCCTGGGATTCTTCTTCAATGTCTTGCAAACTTCTGCCAAAACCATTATGGCCCTCTTGCAGAATTCCTTATTCATCTTTATGGCATTTTACATAATATTGCTCCTGAATAAGGCGCTTGTTGTAGAGGAATTCAATACTGCAGTGAGTGGAGGTGTTTCCTATATATAAGGAAATAGGTTATGGAATGGATAACGGAAGTAGTTCTAAATACCAGCTACAATTATGTGGTCATTTGCAGTAACAAAAAAAATGTTATTAATGTTTTTTCATTTTGATATGAATATATTCACATATACATTCAGTTCAGTTCAGTTCAGTCACTCAGTCGTGTCCGACTCCTTGTGACCCCGTGAATCGCAGCACGCCAGGCCTCCCTGTCCATCACCAACTCCCGGAGTTCACTTAGACTCACGTCCATCAAGTCAGTGATGCCATCCAGCCATCTCATCCTCTGTCGTCCCCTTCTCCTCCTGCCCCCAATCCCTCCCAGCATCAGAGTCTTTTCCAATGAGTCAACTCTTCGCATGAGGTGGTCAAAGTACTGGAGTTTCAGCTTTAGCATCATTCCTTCCAAAGAAATCCCAGGGCTGATCTCCTTCAGAATAGACTGGTTGGATCTCCTTGCAGTCCAAGGGACTCTCAAGAGTCTTCTCCAACACCACAGTTCAAAAGCATCAATTCTTCAGTGCTCAGCCTTCTTCACAGTCCAACTCTCACATTCATACATGACTACTGGAAAAACCATAGCCTTGACTAGACAGTCCTTTGTTGGCAAAGTAATGTATCTGCTTTTGAATATGCTATCTAGGTTGGTCATAACTTTTCTTCCAAGGAGTAAGCGTCTTTTAATTTCATCGCTGCAATCACCATCTGCAGTGATTTTGGAGCCCAGAAAAATAAAGTCTGACACTGTTTCCACTGTTTCCCTATCTATTTCCCATGCAGTGATGGGACCAGATGCCGTGATCTTCGTTTTCTGAATGTTGAGCTTTAAGCCAACTTTTTCACTCTCCTCTTTCACCTTCATCAAGAGGCTTTTTAGTTCCTCTTCACTTTCTGCCATAAGAGTGGTGTCATCTGCATATCTGAGGTTATTGATACGTATACATTAATTATTTTTAAATCCCCTGTCTCATTTGCTTGCCTGTAGTAACATAAAATGTGCTGCTGTTGCTGCTAAATCGCTTCAGTCGTGTCTGACTCTGTGCAACCCCATAGACGGCAGCCCACAAGGCTCCCCCGTCCCTGGGATTCTCCAGGCAAGAACATTGAATGGGTTGCCATGTCCTTCTCCAATGCATGAAAATGAAAAGTGAAAGTGAAGTCACTCAGTCGTGTCCGACTCTTAGCAACCCCATGGACTGCAGACTGCTAGGTACCTTGTTCCGTGGGATTTTCCAGGCAAGAGTACTGGAGTAGGGTGCCATTGCCTTCTCCAATAAAATGTGCTAATTTAAGTTAATCTTATATCTCATTGTATCTCAGTTATTAAGATTCAGGATTCAATGCAAGAGTGTGATTCAGCTAGAAGAGGAAAGAACATCACCCAAAAAATGGATAAATGAACTTGGTATAATCTTTGCAGGAGGGAGTTAACTTATATTGTTTGAATGAGGAATTATTGCATCATATCAGCAGGAAGAATAGTTTTCCTGTTGACTTTATGACAAAGTTGTGTTGTTAAAAGAGGTACTGATGGATGCCTAGTTAACAAATCAATTAAATAGTTAAGTTTTTGCAGTAACTTTGTACTGCCCCAACCTAACTATCTAGAAATCAATTTGGAAGGTACTTGTCATGAGGTAGCCATATTTTTATATTCTGCTGGTTGGTGCAGGGCTCCAGGCACTGTGGCAACTCACACACGTTGCTGCTGATCAACTACATCATCTTATTGATGACACACAACTCTTCCACTTCCCACCAGATCTCCAAATCTTCTGTTTGTCCTGGGCCAAGTATGCATGTAACAGCAGGTGACACTCTTCTCAAGGTCACTCATTCTTGTGAGACACTAAAGGAGGTAAGAGACAAGTTTTAGTGTGTTATGCAGGTTCTATTATCCTCATGGTTCTAGTATGTCCTCATGAGTCACAGTTCGCCCATGCTTTTGTCTGCACCCAACTTTCCCTCAAATGTTACTCTTGCTGGCTACCAGAGAATTCAGTCTCAACACCAGATACAAAGATAACAGCGTTGTATAGACTCCTCCAGCTCTAGCAATTGCCGGAATTCTAATCTCAATAACTAATCTCCTATTCGACACCATTAGTGGTTCTGCTTTTCTGATTGTAACTTCAGTGACACAAAGTCTAAGAGGAAAGGACTAAGGAAATGATTTTCATGATGATTCCAGATAACTATAACTAGACCCATGTTTGTCATGTGAGGGTCTTTAGGTGAAGCTGCCAGTTTGATGTATAATGGGGCAAGTATTCAACTTTAGACAATGCATGTTCCGTATGATTGTTTGAAAGTCAAAAATTCAAGACTGAGAATGTATTAGTAGAATGTTACTCTGGACACCTGTTTCCAAATGACATGGAAGGAGTTTTTGTTTAAAATTAAATCCTCTGATCCAGACCACAGATGAAGCAACCACAGGACTACCATTTCTTGTCTGAGGTCTGCAGGTGTGCATTTCAGCTGGGGTCCTGCAGCAGGAGTGCTCTCTCTTATTACACTCTGGAGTTTTTGTACAGCTTTTCCCATTACTTCAAACACTGTGAGTTCCCGGACTGTACAAAAGTACTTTGCAGAGTCTTCCACCTGTAAGGCTGAAATGGTGAGGCTGATGGAGTTCTGTGCTTTCTGAAGGTTTACAGAATAGCGGCCATTCCTTGCATTCTGGCCAAAAGATTCCTGACGAATAAGGAAAGTCATCTCTCCACTGGGAAGCTGCTTGTACCAAAAAAAGTAGTGCGTGTACCCACTCTGACTTAATTCATACCGACATTTTAGAATGACAGATTGCCCTATTTGACTGGTTATGTATGGCTGGTCTTGAATAACCTTCTGGGCCACACCAGATCCTGTGGAAAAAAACAGAAAACCGAGCTGAAGTAGTGAACAAAATAATGTAGGAATTAGGCTAATTTGGCACCCAAAGAAAACCCAAATTGAAATCATAATAAATATGCTTTTCCCCAACCCTCCTTTCCTCCCCAAGTCCCTGGGAAGCTCCACGTGTCTGTGTGCAGGCCTTTTACCCCAGACACTCGCACCCAGACTTGGAAGCATCCCTACCAGAGAAGGTGACGGCCAGGAACACCCAGAGCAGACTGGAGAGCGGCATGAGGCATGGATTCCCCTGCACAAATGTGCTCAGTTCTGCCTCAAGCTGAGAGTTCAATGTCTTTGAATGCCTGGCAGCACATATACCTAGTACCCAGTACCTGTGTGACTCCCCCCAACAGGAAGTAGGAGTCGTCATGTTCATAGACCACGTGGTCTGTGCACAGATGAGAAAAAGTCTGACTCACCACAAACCTTTATTTTGTCTACTTGTCTTTCTCTGGTCATGAATTACCTGGTCACTAATGACCTATGCATATCTGAAAGGGACCTGAAAAAAGCAATCCTCATGAAAGGTTTGAGTTGAGGAGAACTGAAGAATAAACAAGTTGACATACATTGGTAAGTATTCAGCAGAATAACTTTACCAGCCCATTTAAAACATAATTTAGTATATGCCATGAACCCTTATAATCTATTTACAGTCATCATTTAGCCTATGCCTCCTTTCCTCCATCCAGAGTCTAATGACTCTTTTAAGAAGCTCATATACCTTCAGCTTTATTAATGAAAGGCAGTCTTATCCAAATAGTTAATATATTTCTTGTTTACTGGCTTCTAGGGCTCTAGTTAGGTTTTCCTGTACATACATTACTTTAAGATCAACAATAACAAATCAGTCCCTCTGACTTTCAGAATCTATTCCGTTATCTATGTTTTTATGAAATTATAAAAGGAATAAAATATTTTTTGTACAGCTTTTCCCATTAGTTCAAGCACTGTGAGTTCCCAGACTACACAAAAGTACTTTGCGGAGTCTTCCAGCTGTAAGGCTGACACTGAGTCTTACTTATTAGACTCTGAGAAGGATCAGGGTATTCAGACCTGCTGCCTCCCAAACTAGAATCATACTTCTTAGATCATGTGTCCTAGAGTTGTCCTCACATCACGTTTTCCATGTCATTGGCCCAAAGAGTTCAGTCCAACTTGTTAGTGGCTCATTATTTTTCTCTTTGTAAAATAAAATCAATAGAAGCATTCCAGATCTTTCTGTGACACAATGCTATAATGCACTCCTGCCAAACTTGGTATCTACAGGCTGCAGACACTTAGTACCTGTCAATACCACAGAAGCTGGTGACTGAAGTTCTGTATACTGTTACAAGATCATGTAGAATGTAACTGTCAATCTTCCATCTGGTTTCTTTGTTTTAATGGAAGAATTAACATAAAATAGTCAAAAGCAAATAGACAAGTAGAAAGGAAAGTACAGACAAGTTCTCTAAAACAGTGCCAGTCCTTTAATTTTAGGACAAGATAACTAGTGATGCGGAACAAAAGTGTATATTTAGTTGAAATGTCTACTCCTCTGTCTCATTGCACCTTGGAGTGCTGACAGGCAGCTGATGCCCTGGTTAGCAATTATTTACAACTAATTAGAAGAGACCATGGATGCCCACAGCAGCCTAGGCAGTAGCATGATAAAATGAAATATATATATTAACAACATAATTACAGATATAAATATAAAGAAATTGATATTGATAAATTTTTATCAAAACACAGAACTTACTCTGATTTTACAGGCACTTCTTTTGATGCTTAACTCTATGAAATTTTATCACATGTGTGGGTTCTTGTAACTGTCACAGAAATCACAATACAGAACTTCCATCTCTCTAAAAATTGTCCCTTTGCACACGTTCTCACCCCTGCAATCCCTGATCACCCCTGGAAACTACTGATCTCCTTTTCATTTCTATATTTTTCCTTTTAAGAATGTCATGTAAGTAGAATCATACCTTATGTATGGAATCGTTATGGATCATAACCATACTATCCAATGTGTTATACATCAAGCAGCCTTCTGAGATAGACTTTTTTCTACTCAGCATAACACTCTTGAGATCAGTCTAGCTTATTGCATGTCTCAGTAGTCTGTTCCTTTTAATCACTACAGACTTTTCTCAACTAAGGATGGTTTGACTTGTGCTTATTGACTTTATGGTGGTGAGAAAGCCATATGCATTTGGTTGAGAGCATACTTTGAATTTTGATATTTTCCTGGGCTAGCACCATGCAGCATGATATTCTCAGGTGATGCTGGGAGTGAGCTGAGCTTCTAGTCAGCCCCAGAATCAGGAGATAAACAACCTTTCTGTCCCCATACAACCTTTCTGTTTTTCACTCTCAGCTCAGCAGTCAATAAATTACATGAGATTTTTCTATACTTTACTATAAAATAAACTTTGTGTTAGATGATTTTTCCCAACTGTAAATTAATGTAACTGTTGAGCATAATAAAGCTAAAATAAGATGTTCAGAGGGTTAGATGTAGTAAATGCTTTTTTCTCCTTAATACATTATTTTCAACTTACAAAGCTTTATTAAAGCGTAACTCCATCGTAAGTTGAGGAAGATCTATAAATAATATGTCTGTTTATTCATCAGTTTACCCATTGAAGATGTTTCCAGTTTGGGGACATCACCAATAGAGCTACCATGAATATTCATCTACAGAATTTTGTATGAACATAAGTTTTTTATTTCTCAAGCATTAATACCACAAGTGTGATTGCTGAGTTGTAAGGAAAGTGGATATTTAAGTTTATATGAAACTGATGCACCGTCTTCTAGAATGACTGTGCCATTTACCCACCAGCAATGCATGAGTGATCCAATTTCTCTGCATCGTTGCCAGAACTTGGTATTGTCAGTACTTTTAGTTTTAGCCTTTATGACAGTTGTGGAGTGCTATCTCATGGTGTCTCTAATTTACATTTCCCTAACTGCTATTGATGTTGTTCTGAATACCACTCTTTTGATGGAAATATAGTCTGCAAACATTTCCTGCCATTCAGTGGTTTGTCTTTTTCATTCTCTTAATAGTAACTTTCACAGAGCAATCGTTTTTCATTTTAATGAAATCTAAGGTTTTTTTTATGGATTGTGCTTTTGGTGTCCTGTCAAATTTTTTTTTTTTTTTTGCCTAACCTTACTTTATAAAGATTTTCTCTTATGGTTTCTTCTAAAATATTTATAGTTTTACATTTGAATGTATGATCCATTTTGAGACTGAATTCAATGTTTTATATAAGGTGTGAGATTTAGGTCAAGTTCCAATTATTTGTGTATAAATATCCAATTGTCCCAGTATCATTTCCTGATAAAACTGTCCTCTGTTCAATTGTTTTTGCACCTTTGTCAAAAAAATCAATTTTCCCCACTTGTATGGGTTGACTTCTATACTCTTACTCAGTGACATGAACTTGCCAATGATTTTTTAATTATCCTTTTAGCATCTGTATCTTGGTTTCCTTTTTCATTCCTTATATTCATAATTTATGCTTTTGCTTTTTTTTTCCCTTGATACTTCTACCTAGAAACAGATCAATTTTATTAATCAGCTTTCTCCCTTTGTGAGTCTACTTCTATAGTGTTACTCAGTGGCATAAATTTATTAATAATATTGCTTTATTACCATTTTCACACTGCAGAATCTGCATATGATTTTTTCATGTGTATAATTCGTGTTTTCTTTTATTATATTGATTATTGCCTTGATGATTCGAGCTAGGAATAGATCAGTGTTACTACTCATATTAAGAAAATTAACTATATTTAACGGTTATTTCTATTGTTTGCTTTAGAGTTCACCAATCTGAATTTTTAATTTTATCCTTCTTTTAGATTATATTGGGTTTTATTTGTTCTTTTTCTATCTTCTTTTGTTGAAAGGTTAGATAATTTTTTTCAACCATTTTTCTATGGTAATCAGTTCAGTTCAGTACAGTCACTCAGTCGTATCCAACTCCTTGTGACCCCATGAACTGCAGTGCACCAGGCCTCCCTGTCCATCACCAATTCCCGGAGTCCATCCAAATCCATGTCCATCGAGTCAGTGATGCCATCTAACCATCTCATCCTCTGTTGTCCCCTCCTCCCGCCCTCAATCCTTCCCAGCATCAGGGTCTTCCCAAATGGGTTAGCTCTTCACATCAGGTGGCCAAAGTATTGGAGCTTCAGCTTCAACATCTGTCTTTCCAATGAACACCCAGAACTGATCTCCTTTAGGATGGACTGGTTGGACTTCCTTGCTTCCAAGGGACTCTCAAGAGTCTTCCCCTACACCACTGTTCAAAAGCATCAATTCTTCAGTGCTCAGCTTTCTTTGTAGTCCAACTCTCACATCCATATATGACCACTGGAAAAACCATAGCCTTGACTAGACGAACCTTTGTTGGCAAATTAATGTCTCTGCTTTTCAACATGCTGTCTAGGGTGGTCATAACTTTCCTTCCAAGGAGAAAGTGCCTTTTAATTTCATAGCTACAATCACCATCTGCAGTGATTTTGGAGCCCAAAAAAATAAAGTCAGCACTGTTTCCACTCTTTCCCCATCTATTTGCCATGAAGTGATGGGACTGGATGCCATGATCTTCGTTTTCTGAACGTTGAGCTTTAAGCCAACTTTTTCACTCTCCTCTTTCACTTTCATCAAGAGGCTCTTTAGTTCTTCTTCACTTTCTGCCATAAGGGTGGTGTCATCTGCATATCTGAGGTTATTGATATTTCTCCTGGCAATCCAGATTCCATCTTGTGCTTCCTCCAGCCCAGCGTTTCTCATGATGTACTCTGCATAGAAGTTAACTAAGCAGTGTGACAACATACAGCCTTGACGTACTCCTTGTCCTATTTGGAACCAGTCTGTTGTTCCATGTCCAGTTCTAACTGTTGCTTCCTGACCTGCATACAGGTGTCTCAAGAGGCAGGTCAGGTGGTCTGGTATTCCCATCTCTTTCAGAATTTTCCACAGTTTATTGTGATCCACACTGTCAAAGGCTTTGGCATAGTCAAGAAAGCAGAAATAGATGTTTTTCTGGAACTCTCTTGCTTTTTTGATGATCCAGTGGATGTTGGCAATTTGATCTCTGGTTCCTCTGTCTTTTCTAAAACCAGCTTGAACATCTGGGAGTTCACGTTTCATGTATTGCTAAAGCCTAGCTTGGAGAATTTTAAGCATTATTCACTAGCGTGTGAGATGAGTGCAATTGTGCGGTAGTTTGAGCATTCTTTGGCATTGCCTTTCTTTGGGATTGGAATGAAAACTGACCTTTTCCAGACCTGTGGCCACTGCTGAGTTTTCCAAATTTGGTGTCATATTGAGTACAGCACTTTACAAAGTACTTAAAAAAGATAAATTTCCTTCTATGTATTATTTTAGCTGTGCCTCAGACATATGTATATGTTTGTGTTCTCTCTATATTTTCTTTCAAATACTTTTTAATAGTCATTGTAATTGCTTCTTAAACATACATATGAGTTGTTTTAAATTTAGTGCCAAAATTCCAAATGTTTGGGAGTTTTTAGAGATATCTTTTCACAATTGATTTTCTATATCAACTCCATTTTGGTGAAAGAATAAATTATGTATAATTTCAATTTTCTTATATTAAGACTTTTTATGCACAAACAAACCGTGTGTGTCTGTGTGTATATTTCACCTGCACTTCAGGATGTGTCTGGAGCCTCGGCTGCAGGTTTGGGTACAGGCTGCAGGTGTCTGGGGAGCACTGTGCACTTGCTGCACAGAAGTAGGTGGCTGAGTCTCCAGGCTGGGAAGTTGCGATGTGCAATGAGAGCTGTTTGGCACTCTTATTGAGAAAAACTGTGAGTCTTCCATCCTTCATTTCATTCACAACTGAACGTATGGCTATCAAGAATGCAGGGCCTTTACCAGGATATTGCCGGTACCATGGGAAGTAGTCAAATGCACTCTTCTCATAACTACAGTTCAGAATGGAAATCTCTCCTTCCTGGACTGTCAAAGGTTGAGGGCTCTGTTTCACCTGCTCTTGGTCACTTTTTTCCTTCTGTTGTCCACTCACCCCTGCTTAAAGAGATAAAAAGTCATTAGGTCCACAAACTGATATTTCCTTCTTAAAGTTTCTATCTGCATGAATTTGTCCATACTCCAATTTTCTCATTCCCCCAAATTATGAGATATCCTAGGGTTTCTCCATCATAACTCACAGTCTACTTGAAGACATAGAATTAAAAATGATGCCTCCAGTATCTTGCCCATTGTTCCTGGCACCAAAGTTCAATGACAGCTCAGGTTCTTCTTCTCATCTCCTCAGCCAGCTAGAACTCTGACTTAAGATTCACATGAGCTTTAATTCTTTCAAGAGGCCCCACCTTCTCACAAGTACTTTCAACTAAAGCTATTTTTTCAAGGCAAGCACTTCTCAATTTTCTCTATCTTAGACTTGCTCAAAATTACTTTCATTGAAAAGCAGAAATCCCCTCCTTATACATGGAATATGATTAGTTTAGAATTTCTCTCCTCTATTCCTCATCTTCTTTTCCTTCACATTTCCAAGAAGGTTAAAAATCATGTAGCAGGACAACTTGATATCTTAACAGGGATTACATTATTCTACAATGGAGAAGAGAGGGACTCCCATGAAATCACAAGATGAGCATTTCTCTTTTTTTTAATTACAAATACAAATTAAAGTCTATTGAAGATATCAGTTCAGTCACTCAGTCATGTCCATCTCATTGTGACCCCATGGACTGCAGCACACCAGGCCTCCCTGTCCATCACCAACTTCTGGAATTCACTCAAACTCATGTCCATTGAGTCGGTGATACCATCCAACCACCTCATCCTCTGTTGTCTCCTTTTCCTCCTGCCTTCAATCTTTCCCAGCATCAGGATCTTTTCAAATGAGTCAATTCTTTGCATCAGGTGGCCAAAGTATTGGAGTTTCAGCTTCAACATCAGGAATTCAGGACTGATTTCCTTTAGAATGGACTGGTTGGATCTCCTTGAAGTCCAAGGGACTCTCAAGAGTCTTCACTAACACCACAGTTCAAAAGCATCAATTCTTGGGTGCTCAGGTTTCTTTATAGTCCAACTCTCACACCCATACATAACTATCAGGAAAACCACAGTCTTGGCTAGACAGACCTGTGTTGGCAAATTAATGTCTCTGATTTTTAAAATTCTGTCTAGGTTGCTCATAACTTTTCTTCCAAGGAGTAAGCATCTTTTAATTTCATGGCTGCAGTCACCATCTGAAGTGATTTTGGAGCCCAAAAAAATAAATTCTGACACTGTTTCCACTGTTTCCCCATCTATTTGTAAAGTTAAAATAAATAAGGAGCACATGTTTTTGAAGCCCAGAATTTTGTCTCTGTATATAATGTCATCTCAAATTCAATCAAAGAAAACATCATTACAGTCCAACAGGAGAAATAATAAAAGTTCTCATTTCTCAGTCTAATCCCATCTACCCCATAATTCAAAGGGGAACTTTTATGATTTGTTAGACTTCTGATATGTTTTCTTTTTCATTTATTCATTCATGAATGCAATCTCAATATATATTTAATGAGTGCTGCTAAGTAACTCAGAGAAGGCAATGGCACCCCACTCCAGTATTCTTGCCTGGAAAATCCCATGGGCGGAGGAGCCTGGAGGCTGCTGTCCATGGGGTCTCGAAGAGTCAGACGACTGAGAGACTTCAGTTTCACTTTTCACTTTCATGCATTGGAGAAGGAAATGGCAACCCACTCCAATGTTCTAGCCTGGAGAATCCCAGGCATGGGGGAGCCTGGTGGGCTGAAGTCTATGGGGCCTCACAGAGTCAGACACGACTGAAGTGATTTAGCAGAAGCAGCAGCTAAGTGACTACTTAATATTCAATACTTGTATCTCAAGAAGGAAAGAGACAGTTCCCATCTTCAGTCAACTGAGGCCCAATACTCAAGTACAATCAGATAAAATCTACTAAGGAGAAATGTGTATCTCTAAGATATGACAAAGAAAAAAGCAATAAACTCTGCTTCTCAACTCAGCCAGATAACAATTTTAATGGAGGCGATACTTGAACTGGAACTTACACCACTACTACATTTCCCATAAAGATGGAGGACATGAACTCTAGGCACAGATTAACTAAGTGTGGTATATATTTATATCAGAGAAGCTAAATGTGGCCATATCCTTGAGGACAACATGTATCATTAAGAGAAGTGTTGATTTTAAAACCCATATTTTCAAACTATTAGACTACAATATATATAGATACTACCTAGGTAGAGGGATGAATAGATAGAAACATACATACATTCATACATGATTGATAGATGTAAACGGAACCATAATAGGAGATAATAATTTAGTAGATTTTTAAGGGATCCTTTATGGCTACTTGAAGAATATGTGTTTGTGGGACAAGCATTACAGTAATCTCCAAAGCAGCATTGCCCCTTTGTGGCCATAGAAAGAAGTTACCCAGAAAAAAATGTATATAGCTTCTTAAAAATTCATGTTCATCACCTATGAACATCAATCAGAGCACTGAAATAAGTAACCAAGTCTTCATCTTGAACCAGTGATTTCTTGAGACAGAAGGAGATTTTGCCTTGTTGAAATATTGACCCTCAGACTGAGTCAGTGTAAGGAGCTGTCTTTCTTCCTGTAATGGCAACATCAAATCAAGAAGAGCCCTTTATACTGAAGAGATCATGTCTTTAAATAGATTCTAAATTAATACTGCTTAGTATTGCTTAATACACACTTAACACTGCTGTCTTTTTATTTTTTGTTTGCACACTGATGACATGAGTTTAGCTTGTTTTTGTTTTTGCATTATTTATTGAATCTATTATTGAGACAGCAACTGTACAGAAATATTTAAGATCCCAACAGAATGAAACAATAAGCAAGTGAACTAGAACTATTCTAAAAAAACCCTTTGTAATCATACATCATGATCATCTAGGATTTATTCCAGGCATGAAAGGATGATTCAGTATCCTCAGATAAATCAATGTGATACACTGTAACAACAGAATGAAAGATAAAAACCATATAGTTACTTCAGTAGATGCAGAAAAAGCATCTGACAAAATTCAATATCCACTCATGATAAAAGCTCTCAATAAACTTGATATGGGGAAAATGTACTTCAAAATAATGAAGGTTATTTATGACAAACCAACAGGTAACATCACAATTGTTTAAAAAAAAAAAATGAGGGGAGGAGCCAAGATGGTGGAGGAGTAGGACGGGGAGAACACTTTCTCCCCCACAAATTCATCAAAAGAACATTTAAACGCCAAGTAAATTCCACAAAACAACTTCTGAATGCTGGCAGAGGACATCAGGCACTCAGAAAAGCAACCCAAGTCTTCGAAAGGAGGTAGGAAAAAATATAAAAGACAAAAAAAGAGACAAAATAGGGAGGGACGGACTTCTGTCCCGGGAAGGGAGTCTTAAAAAGAGAGAAGTTTCCAAACACCAGGAAACCTTCTCACTGCCGAATCTGTGCCCAGCTTTGGAAGCACAGAGGGCAACATAACAGGGAGGAAAAATAAACAAACAATTAAAACCCGCAGATTGCAAGCCCTGTGGTAACTCCCCCAGCGGAGAAGCAGCGCAGACGCCTGCACACGCCATTAGCAAGCGGGGGCTGGGCAGGGAGGCGTGGCGCAGGCTGCATCGCTTAGGGTAAGGACCTGGCCTGAATATCCTGAGCACTATCTGAGCGAAATAATTTGGGCTAGCAAACCAGACTGTGGGATATCTACCACGTGAAAAGCCAACCCTAACCTAAGACACCACCAGGCCCGCGCACGGAACAAAGGACTGAACAGAGATAGCCAGCTGCAGACTTTCCCCCTCTGGTGACAGGCAGCCAGAACAGGAAGGGGGCAATCGCAGCCCCAGAGAGACATTATCTATAAAACTGTAAGCAGGCTCCTTTGCTAACTAAAACTTCTTCGTGGTCTAGACAGTCAACATCTGCCTGAGAAGGTGCGCCGGTTGTACACCTAGATAACTGAGCGGCAGGGAGGTGATAAGTCGCAGCAGTCGCGCTCGCCAAATTCCTCATCAGCTGAGCTGCTCGGACCTGGGAAGGGCACAAAATGCAGGCCCAACAGAGTCTGTGCTTCTGAGGACTAACCGAGTGCCTGAACCTGAGCAGCTTGGACCTGGGAGGTGCAGGCAGCCCAGGGCCAGCCACAGATAGTTCCCGGCGGAGCAACCTAGAGCCTGAGCAGTGTGGGCAGGGAGGCTACACGCGCCGTGAGCTGGGGCAGACCCAGTGTGGCTGAGGCACTGCGAGCACATGCCAGTGTTATTTGTTTGCAGCATCCCTCTCTCCCTCCCCACAGCGGGACTGAACAAGTGAGCCTTAAAAAAAAAAAAAAAGTGTCCTCCACTGTCCCCTTTGTGTCAGGGCGGAAACCAGACACTGAAGAGACCAGCAAACAGAAGAAGCTATAACAGAGGGAACCGCCTTGGAAGCTACAGGCAATAGATTAAAACCCTGTGGTTACTACTGACTACATAGGAAGGGGCCTATAGATCCTGAGAAATATAAGTCAGACCAAGGAACTAGCCAAAAATGCACTGAACCCACAATTCTCACAACAAAACCAGAGAAAGTCCTAGATATATTTTTACTATTTTTACGATCATTCTTCCTTTTTTTTTTAATTTTGTCCTGTATTATTATTTTAATTTTTACTTTTATAACCTATTGCTTTGCAAAAAAAAAAGACCCTATTTTTTTTTACAGAAAGCTTCATATATATATATTTTTTATAATTTTTGACCATGTTTTTTTTTTCTTCTTCTTTTCTTTAACATTATATTTTTGAAATTCCAAACTCTACTCTAGATTTTTAATTTTAGCTTTTTGGTATTTGTTATCAATTTTGTACCTAGAGTTTTTTTATATATATAAATTCTGTGACTTTTTTATTCTCTGTTACTTTCTCTTCTTCTTTTATATAACATTGTATATCTGAAATTCCAAACTCTACTCTAGATTTTTAATTTATGTTTTTTGGTATTTGATATCAATTTTGTACCTGTATTTTCTTTATAATTTTTGTGACTTTGTTAGTTTTTTTTTCTCTCTCTCTCTCTTTCTTTTTCTTCTTCTTTTTTTTAACATTGTATTTTTGAAATTCCAAACTCTACTCTAGATTTTTAACTTTTGCTTTTTGGTATTAGTTATCAATTTTGTACCTATATTTTCTTTATAATTTTCACGACCTTGTTTGTTTATGTTTGTTCGTTTTTTTCTCTCTTTCTTTTCCTTCTTATTTTCTTTAACATCGTATTTCTGAAATTCCAAACTCTACTCTAGATTTTTAATTTTTGCTTTTATGTATTTGTACCAATTTTGTACCTTTAAGAACCCAATCTTCAGTACCCATTTTTCACTAGGAAGTGAGATTACTGGCTTGACTACTCTCTCTCCCTTTGGACTCTCCTTTTTCTCCACCAGGTCGCCTGTGTCTCCTCCCTAACTCCTCTCTACTCTACCCAACTCTGTGAATTTCTGTGTGTTCCAGAAGGTGGAGAACACTTAGGGAACTGATTACTGGCTGAATCTGTCTCCCTCCTTTTCATTCCCCCCTTTTATCCTCCTGGCCACCTCTGTCTCCTTCCTCCTTCTTCTCTTCTCTGTATAACTCCATGAACATCTCTGAGTGGTCCAGTTGTGGAGTGCACATAAGGAAGTGATTACTGGATAGCCCACTCTCTCCTCTATTGATTCCACCTCATCTCATTCGGGTCACCTCTAACTCCCTCCTCCCTCTTCTCTTCTCCATGTAACACTGTGAACCTCTCTGGGTGACCCTCACGGTAGAGAAACTTTTCATCTTTAACGTAGATGTTTTATCAATGATGCTGTATAGAAGGAGAAGTTTTGAAACTACTATAAAAATAAGACCAATAACTGGAAGTAGGAGGCTTAAGTCCAAACCCTGACTCCAGGGAACTCCTGACTCCTGAACATTAATTGACAGGAGCTCATCAAACGCCTCCATACCTACACTGAAACCAAGCACCACAGAAGGGCAAATAAGTTCCAGGGCAAGACATACCAAGCAAATTCTCCAGCAACAAAGGAACACAGCCCTGAGCTCCAAGATACATGCTGCCCAAAGTCACCCCAAAACCATAGACATCTCATAACTCATAACTGGACACTTCATTGCACTCCAGAGAGAAGATATACAGCTCCACCCACCAGAACACCGACACAAGCTTCCCTAACCAGGAAACCTTGACAAGCCACCTGTACAAACCCACACACAGTGAGGAAACGCCACAATAAAGAGAACTCCACAAACTGCCAGAATACAGAAAGGACACCCCAAACTCAGCAATTTAAACAAGATGAAGAGACAGAGGAATAGCCAGCAGATAAAGGAACGGATAAATGCCCACCAAACCAAACAAAAGAGGAAGACATAGGGAATCTACCTGATAAAGAATTCTGAATAATGCCAGTGAAATTGATCCAAAATCTTGAAATCAAAATGGAATCACAGATAAATAGCCTGGAGACAAGGATTGAGAAGATGCAAGAAAGGTTTAACAAGGACCTAGAAGAAATAAAAAAGAGTCAATATATAATGAATAATGCAATAAATGAAATTAAAGACACTCTGGAGGCAACAAATAGTAGAATAACAGAGGCAGAAGATAGGATTAGTGAATTAGAAGACAGAAAGGTAGAAATAAATGAATCAGAGAGGATAAAAGAAAAACGAATTAAAAGAAATGAGGACAATCTCAGAGACCTCCAGGACAATATTAAATGCTACAACATTCAAATCATAGGGGTCCCAGAAGAAGAAGACAAAAAGAAAGACCATGAGAAAATACTTGAGGAGATTATAGTTGAAAAGTTCCCTAAAATGGGGAAGGAAATAATCACCCAAGTCCAAGAAACCCAGAGAGTCCCAAACAGGATAAACCCAAGGTGAAACACCCCAAGACACATATTAATCAAATTAACAAAGATCAAACACAAAGAACAAATATTAAAAGCAGCAAGGGAAAAACAACAAATAACACACAAGGGAATTCCCATAAGGATAACAGCCGATCTTTCAATAGAAACTCTTCAAGCCAGGAGGGAATGACAAGACATACTTAAAATGATGAAATAAAATAACCTACAGCCCAGATTATTGTACCCAGCAAGGATCTTATTCAAGTATGAAGGAGAAGTCAAAAGCTTTTCAGACAAGCAAAAGCTGAGAGAATTCTCCACCACCAAACCAGCTCTCCATCAAATACTAAAGGATATTCTCTAGACAGGAAACACAAAAACGGTGTATAAATTCAAACCCAAAACAATAAAGTAAATGGCAATGGGATCATACTTATCAGTAATTACCTTAAACGTAAATGGGTTGAATGCCCCAACCAAAAGACAAAGACTAGCTGAATGGATCCAAAAACAAGACCCCTACATATGTTGTCTACAAGAGACCCACCTCAAAACAGGGGACACATACAGACTGAAAGTGAAGGGCTGGAAAAAGATTTTCCATGCAAATAGGGACCAAAAGAAAGCAGGAGTAGCAATACTCATATCAGATAAAATAGACTTTAAAACAAAGACTGTGAAAAGAGACAAAGATGGTCACTACATAATGATCAAAGGATCAATCCAAGAAGAAGATATAACAATTATAAATATATATGCACCCTACACGGGAGCGCCGCAATATGTAAGACAAATGCTAACAAGTATGAAAGGAGAAATTAACAATAACACAATAATAGTGGGAGACTTGAATACCCCACTCACACCTATGGATAGATCAACTAAACAGGAAATTAACAAGGAAACACAAACTTTAAATGATACAATAGACCAGTTAGACCTAATTGATATCTATAGGACATTTCATCCCAAAACAATGAATTTCACCTTTTTCTCAAGCTCACACGGAACCTTCTCCAGGATAGATCACATCCTGGGCCATAAAGCTAGCCTTGGTAAATTCAAAAAAATAGAAATCATTCCAAGCATCTTTTCTGACCACAATGCAGTAAGATTAGATCTCAATTACAGGAGAAAAACTATTAAAAATTCCAACATATGGAGGCTGAACAACACGCTTCTGAATAACCAACAAATCACAGAGGAAATCAAAAAAGAAATCAAAATTTGCATAGAAACGAATGAAAATGAAAACACAACAACCCAAAACCTGTGGGACACTGTAAAAGCAGTCCTAAGGGGAAAGTTCATAGCAATACAGGCATACCTCAAGAAACAAGAAAAAAGTCAAATAAATAACTTAACTCTACACCTAAAGCAGCTAGAAAAGGAAGAAATGAAGAACCCCAGGGTTAATAGAAGGAAAGAAATCTTAAAAATTAGAGCAGAAATAAATGCAAAAGAAACAAAAGAGACCATAGCAAAAATCAACAAAGCCAAAAACTGGTTCTTTGAAAGGATAAATAAAATTGACAAAGCATTAGCCAGACTCATCAAGAAACAAAGGGAGAAAAATCAAATCAATAAAATTAGAAATGAAAGTGGAGAGATCACAAAAGACAACACAGAAATACAAAGGATCATAAGAGACTACTATCAACAATTATATGCCAATAAAATGGACAACGAGGAAGAAATGGACAAATTCTTAGAAAGGTACAACTTTCCAAAACTCAACCAGGAAGAAATAGAAAATCTTAACAGACCCATCACAAGCACGGAAATTGAAACTGTAATCAGAAATCTTCCAGCAAAAAAAGCCCAGGTCCAGACGGCTTCACAGCTGAATTCTACCAAAAATTTAGAGAAGAGCTAACACCTATCCTGTTCAAATTCTTCCAGAAAATTGCAGAGGAAGGTAAACTTCCAAACTCATTCTATGAGGCCACCATCACCCTAATACCAAAACCTGACAAAGATCCCACAAAAAAAGAAAACTACAGGCCAATATCACTGATGAACATAGATGCAAAAATCCTTAACAAAATTCTAGCAATCAGAATCCAACAACACATTAAAAAGATCATACACCATGACTAAGTGGGCTGTATCCCAGGGATCCAAGGATTCTTCAATATCCACAAATCAATCAATGTAATACACCACATTAACAAATTGAAAAATAAAAACCATATGATTAACTCAATATATGCAGAGAAAGCCTTTGAGAAAATTCAACATCCATTTATGATCAAAACTCTCCAGAAAGCAGGAATAGAAGGAACATACCTCAACATAATAAAAGCTATATATGACAAACCCACAGCAAACATTATCCTCAATGGTGAAAAATTGAAAGCATTTTCTCTAAAGTCAGGAACAAGACAAGGGTGCCCACTTTCACCATTACTATTCAACATAGTTTTGGAAGTTTTGGCCACTGTAATCATAGCAGAAAAAGGAAATAAAAGGAATCCAAATTGGAAAAGAAGAAGTAAAACTCTCACTATTTGCAGATGACATGATCCTCTACATAGAAAACCCTAAAGACTCCACCAGAAAATTACTAGAACTAATCAATGACTATAGTAAAGTTGCAGGATATAAAATCAACACAGAGAAATCCCTTGCATTCCTATACACTAATAATGAGAAAACAGAAAGAGAAATTAAGGAAACCATTCCATTCACCATTGCAACGGAAAGAATAAAATACTTAGGAATATATCTACCTAAAGAAACTAAAGACCTATATATAGAAAACTATAAAACAATGGTGAAAGAAATCAAAGAGGACACTAATAGATGGAGAAATATACCATGTTCATGGATCGGAAGAATCAATATTGTGAAAATGAGTATACTACCCAAAGCAATCTATAGATTCAATGCAATCCCTATCAAGCTACCAACAGTATTCTTCACAGAGCTAGACAAAATAATTTCACAATTTGTATGGAAATACAAAAAATCTCGAATAGCCAAAGCTATCTTGAGAAAGAAGAATGGAACTGGAGGAATCAACCTGCCTGACTTCAGGCTCTACTACAAAGCCACAGTCATCAAGACAGTATGGTACTGGCACAAAGACAGAAATATAGATCAATGGAACAAAATAGAAAGCCCAGAGATAAATCCACGCACATATGGACACCTTATCTTTGACAAAGGAGGTAAGAATATACAATGGATTAAAGACAATCTCTTTAACAAGTGGTGCTGGGAAATCTTGTCAACCACTTGTAAAAGAATGAAACTAGAGCACTTTCTAACACCATACACAAAAATAAACTCAAAATGGATTAAAGATCTAAACGTAAGGCCAGAAACTATAAAACTCCTAGAGGAGAACATAGGCAAAACACTCTCTGACATACATCACAGCAGGATCCTCTATGACCCACCTCCAAGAATATTGGAAATAAAAGCAAAAATAAACAAATGGGACCTAATTAAACTTAAAAGCTTCTGCACATCAAAGGAAACTATTAGCGAGGTGAAAAGGCAGCCTTCAGAATGGGAGAAAATAATAGCAAATGAAGCAACTGACAAACAACTAATCTCAAAAATATACAAGCAACTCCTACAAGCTCAATTCCAGAAAAATAAATGACCCAATCAAAAAATGGGCCAAAGAACTAAATAGACATTTCTCCAAAGAAGACATACAGATGGCTAACAAACACATGAAAAGATGCTCAACATCACTCATTATCAGAGAAATGCAAATCAAAACCACTATGAGGTACCATTTCACACCAGTCAGAATGGCTGCGATCCAAAAGTCTACAAGCAGTAAATGCTGGAGAGGGTGTGGAGAAAAGGGAACCCTCTTACACTGTTGGTGGGAATGCAAACTAGTACAGCCACTATGGAGAACAGGGTGGAGATTCCTTAAAAAACTGGAAAGAGAACTGCCTTATGATCCAGCAATCCCACTGCTGGGCATACACACTGAAGAAACCAGAAGGGAAAGAGACACGCGTACACCAATGTTCATCGCAGCACTGTTTATAATAGACAGGACATGGAAGCAACCTAGATGTCCATCAGCAGATGAATGGATAAGAAAGCTGTGGTACATATACACAATGGAGTATTACTCAACCATTAAAAAGAATACATTTGAATCATTTCTAATGAGGTGGATGAAACTGGAGCCTATTATACAGAGTGAAGTAAGCCAGAAAGAAAAACACCAATACAGTATACTAACGCATATATATGGAATTTAGAAAGATGGTAACAATAACCCTGTGTACGAGACAGCAAAAGAGACACTGATGTATAGAACAGTCTTTTGGGCTCTGTGGGAGAGGGAGAGGGTGGGAAGATTTGGGAGAATGGCATTGAAACATGTATAATATCATGTATGAAACGAGTTGCCAGTCCAGGTTCGATGCAGGATACTGGATGCTTGGGGCTGGTGCACTGGGACGACCCAGAGGGATGGTATGGGGAGGGGGGAGGGAGGGGGGTTCAGGATGGGGAGCACATGTATACCTGTGGCGGATTCATTTCAATGTTTGGCAAAACTAATACAATATTGTAAAATTTAAAAATAAAATAAAATTAAGATAATAAAAAAAAAAAGAACAAAGGATAGGAACTGAGAGATCTGATAAAGTGTTTGCAGTGAATAAGAAAGTAGATGAGGCAAAGGCAGTGAGAGTCTTTTCCCTAGATCTCAGCAAGACATTTGATAAATTGTGTAAGAAGCAACTAAAGAAAAATCAAGGATTTTGAATCAATGCTATAACAAGCTAGAAAAGAAGATGAGTGGATACAGATTTATAGTAAGTGGTAATAAGTTGTGTCTGGAGGCGAGAAACAACAGAATTCCTTTGAGCTTAATGCTATTATGCTTTTTATTTAATACTCATAAAACAATTGTCAGAAAAGAACCTCAGCTGTTATTGGCACTAATTTGAGCCCTGTTGGCAGCATGAACGTTGTGATTGATTGTCTAAGTTAATTCCAATTAAGCTGTGTTTCTGTGTACTGGTTCATCTTACAGTATAATATTTTGCTTATTTTAAATACCATTACGGATCTTTAAAGTAACTTAGTCAATAGCTGTTCTCATTTTATAAAGAATGCAAGAATTAAAAAAAATAAAATAAAAATTAAAAAAATGAAAGCTTTTTCTCTAAGACCTTAAACAAGGCAAGTCTGCAAATCTCACCACTTCTATTTAACATAGTACTGGAAGTCCTAGCCATGGCAATCAGATATGAAAAAGAAAGAAAAGGCATCCAAATTTGAAGAAAGAAACTGCCACTATTTGCAAATGACATGATTTGTGTATAGAAAATTGTAAGGTACCATCAAAAAGCTATTAGGATAAATAAATGAAAGTAAAGCTCAGTAAAGTTGCAGAGTATGAAATTAATATATAGAAATCTTTTGCATTTCTATATACTAATAATGAATTATAAGAAAAAGAATTTAAGAAAACACCTAATTTACAATTGAATCTAAGAGAATAAAATAATTAGCAATAATTTCAACAAAGAAATTGAAAGACCTGTACTTTGAGAACTGTAAGAATTGATAAAAATGATTTAAGACAATACAAATAAATAGAAAGATGTCTTGTGTTCATGGACTGGAAGAGTTAATATTGCTAAAATATCCATACACCCAAAGCAATCTACAGATTCAATGCAATCTTAATCAAATTACCCATGGCATTTTTCATAGAACTAGAAAAAATAATCCTAAAATTTGTATGGAACCATAGAAGACCTCAACAGCCAAAGCAATTTTGAGAAAAAAGAGCAAAGTTGAAAATACTACACTCTTTGATATGAAAATATGCTACACAGTCATAGCAATCCAAAATTGTATGGTACTGCCACAAAAACATAGATAAATGGGGCAAAATAGAACCAAAATAAACCCATGCACCTACGATCAATCAATCTATGACAAAAGAGGCAAGAATATACAGTGGGGGCAAAGATAGATTCTTCAATAAGTAGGTTTTGAGCAAACTGAAGAGCTACATGTAAAAGAATGAAACTAGAAATTTTTCTCACAACATGAATAAAAATAACCCAAAATGTTTTAAAGACTAAAATGTAAGAGCTGAAATCATAAAACTACTAAAAGAAAATATAGACAGTATGCTTTGTGACATTCATCTTTATAATATTTTTTTCTAATCAAACTAAACTCTTGCACAGAGAAGAAAACCATTAACACAAAGAAAAGGAAATTTGCAAACAACATGTCAACAAGGATTTAATATCCAAAATATATAAAGAACTTGTTCATTTAATATCAAATACATAATCTTATTTTAAATTAGGCAGAGGACCAGTATAGGCATTTTATCAAAAAAGATATACAGATGGCCAACAAGCACATGAAAAGATGTTCAATATCTTTAGTCATCAGTTCATTTCAGTTCAGTCGCTCAGTCGTGTCTGACTCTTTGCGACCCCATAAATCACAGCACGCCAGGCCTCCCTGTCCATCACCAACTCCCGGAGTTCACCCAGACTCACGTCCATCGAGTCAGTGATGCCATTCAGCCATCTCATCCTCTGTTGTCCTCTGCTCCTCCTGCCCCCAATCCCTCCCAGTATCAGAGTCTTTTCCAATGAGTCAACTCTTCGCATGAGGTGGCCAAAGTACTGGAGTTTCAGCTTTAGCATCATTCCTTCCAAAGAAATCCCAGGGCTGATCTCCTTCAGAATGGACTGGTTGGATCTCCTTGCAGTCCAAGGGACTCTCAAGAGTCTTCTCCAACACCACAGCTCAAAAGCATCAATTCTTCAGCACTCAGCTTTCTTCACAGTCCAACTCTCACATCCATACATGACCACAGGAAAAACCATAGCCTTGACTAGACGGACTTTTGTTGGCAAAGTAATGTCTCTGCTTTTCAATGTGCTATCTAGGTTGGTCATAACTTTTCTTCCAAGGAGTAAGCGTCTTTTAATTTCATGGCTGCAGTCACCATCTGCAGTGATTTTGGAGCCCAAAAAATAAAGTCTGACACTGTTTCCACTGTTTCCCCATCTATTTCCCATGAAGTGATGGGACCAGATGCCATGATCTTCATTTTCTGAATGTTGAGCTTTAAGCCCACTTTTTCACTCTGCACTTCCACTTTCATCAAGAGGCTTTTTAGTTCCTCTTCACTTTCTGCCATAAGGGTGGTGTCATCTGCATATCTGAGGTTACTGATATTTCTCCCTCCAATCTTGATTCCAGCTTGTGCTTCTTCCAGCCAGCATTTCTCATGATGTACTCTGCACAGAAGTTAAATAATCAGGGTTACAATATGTAGCCTTGACGTACTCCTTTTTCTATTTGGAACCACTCTGTTGTTCCATGTCCAGTTCTAACTGTTGCTTCCTGACCTGCATACAGGTTTCTCAGGAGGCAGGTCAGGTGGTCTGGTATTCCCATCTCTTGAAGAATTTTCCACCGTTTCTTGTGATCCACACAAAGGCTTTGGCATAGTCAAGAAAGCAGAAATAGATGTTTTTCTGGAACTCTCTTGCTTTTTCCATGATCCAGCGGATGTTGGCAATTTGGTCTCTGGTTCCTCTGCCTTTTCTAAAACCAGCTTCAACAACTGGGAGTTCATGTTTCATGTATTGCTGAAGCCTGGCTTGGAGAATTTTGAGCATTACTTTACTAGCGTGTGAGATGCGTGCAATTGTGCAGTAGTTTGAGCATTCTTTGGCATTGCCTTTCTTTGGGATTGGAATGAAAACTGACCTTTTGCAGTCCTGTGGCCACTGCTGAGTTTTCCAAATTTGCTGGCATATTGAGTGCAGCACTTTCACAGCATCATCTTTCAAGATTTGAAATAGCTCCACTGGAATTCCATCACCTCCACTAGCTTTGTTCATAGTGATGCTTCCTAAGGCCCACTTGACTTCACATTCCAGGATGTCTGGCTCTAGGTCAGTGATCACACCATCGTGATTATCTGGGTCATGAAGATCTTTTTTGTACAGTTCTTCTGTGTATTCTTGCCACCTCTTCTTAATATCTTCTGCTTCTGTGAGGTCCATACCATTTCTGCCCTTTATCGAGCCCATTTTTGCATGAAATCTTCCCTTGGTATCTCTAATTTTCTTGAAGAGATCTCTAGTCTTTCCCATTCTGTTGTTTTCCTCTATTTCTTTACACCACAGTCATATCTGACCTCAGTTCAGTTCAGTCGCTCAGTCGTGTCCAACTCTTTGCGACCCCATGGACAGCAGCAGGCCAGGCTTCCTTGTCCAACACCAGCTCCCGGAGCTTGCTCAAAGCCATGTCCATTGAGTCGGTGATGCCATCAAACCATCTCATCTTCTGTCATCTCCTTCTTCTCCTGCCTTCAATCTTTCCCAGCATCAGGATCTTTTCCAATGAGTTGGCTCTTCGCTTCAGGTGTCCAAAGTATTGGAGCTTCAACCTCAGCATCAGTCCTTCCAGTGAATATTCAGAACTGATTTATTTTAGGACTGACTGGTTTGATCTCCTTGCAGTCCAAGGGGCTCTCAAGAGCAAAGGGGCTCTCTTTTGAAGACCACAGTTCAAGAGCATCAATTCTTAGTCACTCAGCTTTCTTTTTGGTCCAACTCTCACATCCATACATGACTACAGGAAAAACCATAGGTTTGACTCTATGGACTTTTGTCAGCCAAGTAATGTCTCTGCTTTTTAATATTCTGTCTAGGTTGGTCATGGCTTTTCTTCCAAGGAGTAAGTGTCTCTTAATTTCATGTCTGCATTCACCATTTGCAGTGATTTTGGATCCCTAGAAAATAAAGTCTGTCACTGTTTCCCTTGTTTCCCCATATATTTGCCATGAAGTGATGGGACCGGATGCCATGATCTTAGTTTTTGAATGCTTAGTTTAAAGTCAGCTTTTTCACTGTCCTCATCCTGACCTGGTCCTGACCTAGTCCTCCTGCTGATAGTCTGTGGGGTACACACAGGAGACTGGGACAGGACTCTAAGAGGAGAGCCCTAAACACAAACATGCTTTGGGAAACGTTCCATTATTACATCCATTATTTTCTGTGTGGTATGATATCTCTAGCTTTGCAAATAATGCCAGTTAACAATTTTTAGGAAGAATGGTCAGAGGGTTTCTTCTTTCCATATGTCTCCATGATTCCCATGGGTCAGGAAAGGCGCCCTCTGCATGGAAAGCACTCCCTCCTCTCCCTAGACCTTCACCTGAATTCACTCTATTCATCCCCAAGACACAGCCCACATGCTGCTGGAATGTTGGAATGTTGCATAATGTTGGAAACATTATCTCAGTCAGGTCTCAAATAATGTGTGGCTGAGTGACCAGTAAACTACCCCTGTGCTGTGTGCTCTGCTCAGCTGCTCAGTCGCGTCTGACTCTTGTGGCCCTAAAGACTATAGCCTGCCAGGCTCCTCTGTCCATGGGATTTCCAGGCAAGAATACTAGAGTGGCTTGCCATGCCCTCCTCCAGGGGATCTTCCCAACTTGGGGATTGAGCCAGAGTCTCCTGCATCTCCCGCATTGCAGGTGGACTCTTTACACATCTGAGCCACCAGATCATTTAAGGCAGATCTCATCTAATGTGTGGTTGAATGAGCAGGTTATTACGCCTATCCATCATAAAATGACATATTTATAAAATTAAAAAATAAATTGCTGTTACTTCTTTTTACTGATAAAGGTAGAGTTAACCTTCCAACTAGAAAACTGGGCAAAATATATGAAACAAGTTGTGGATCTTGGACATCAGGTGTCACAGAGATAAGGAAAACAGGTGAGATGAGCCAGGACATCGCCCAGCTCTCTTCATGGAGTCAGCTTCTAGGCACCAGTGCATAAGGGATTTAACAAAAATGGCCCAACTGTCTCACTATGAGATGGAATCATATTTGGGGGATCCTGAGGAACCTAGAATTTTGTGGACCAGTATATCAGAGAGGAGGGATGTGGGCAAAAGAGAAAGAGGGACAGAGATGAGGACAAAGAGGTTGGGGAGGAGTCACTGTGAATCTTGGACTGAGTATTGATCTGTAACTAAAGAGAGAAGACTCAATGAGTTTGGTAAACCTCCCTGAAGGGGCCTCCTCTGGGGCCCTGGACCCTACTTGGATGACAAGCCACCTTACACCTCTAGCCTCATGAGAGACAGGTGACCTTACTTAGGTAACCTGGTTCTTGAAACTAAGTAATTCAACTAAGTATCTTTTTTTAGAATGTCAAGTTTAGATGGTTAATATATTAGCCAGGCACTCTTCATTCCTGAGGCATGTGTGTGGTATTGATCTGTCTTCTGTTTGTTTGTTTGTTTTCTTAGGGATTCAGGGATCTCAGTGGAAAGAACTGTTGGCTCGTGTCTGTCAGTCTGTTTGTCTAGTTTCTTGTGCAATTATTTGCGCCAGTGAAGCGAACCCAGCAGAAGATTTAATGGGGTCATTTCATAGCTTGTTCTTTTCTCTAGGATAGGGTTTATTTTATGCAAAGTCTGACTATATTATGGTAAGAATTGCTGCCATTGTTCTTTGCTGACAGAAACCACTTTAAGGCATGGGAACGTGTGGCTGCAGACAGCTGTGAGGTTGCCTTACACGGGCCCTCAGGGCAGCGTTGTCAATCCAGTAACAATGGCTGTGACTAAGTCAGTTGAACTCAAGAACAATCTTCTTCAAATGTGCCTTTTTCACCTACTGAGATTTTCTCACCAGTTAAAATGAATTTTGTTAGTTCTTACCAAAAGTGGGATCATTTTTAATGCACATCTGTTTCCTGAGCTGTTCTTTTTGCTTGTTTTGTTTTTTGTCTGTGCCAGGTCTTAGTTTAGGTTTGTGGGATCTAGTTCCCTGACCAGGGATCGAACCTCGGCCTCCTGCAATGTGAGTGCAGAGTCCTACTCACTGAACCAACCCTCCCCCTAAAATCAGAATCTTGAGTTGAAGTTATCAAGCTGGCAGGACTCTCTGGCTCAGCAGATCACCTAGATTCTCTTAAACTCTTGTGCATTTTCAGGAATCCCTAGCTTCCAGCATTCATTCTGGAAATTTACAGGGTTGTCTGCAATGTGGAAAACAAAATCAGATACAATTCCTATCTCAAATTCCTTTCAGTTGATTGAGAAGCAGGTAAGCAAAAAAAAAAAAAAAATCCTATGCCCTGTCTGTACTCCCACTAGCCTGGACCCCAATACGTGAAATGAGGAATCAGACTGGAAGTAGAGAGCTGATACAGTTACCACCATGGGAATAAAACCTGCTAGAATACTTTTTTTTTCCCACTGTTAAGATTTATTTTTGTTCTTTCATCTCCCTCTCCATTTCTGTGGCCTCTTTATTAAGCTGTTGAGCCCCCAGTGCTCAGGTGGCCAGCACCCAGTGTGCAGGACTCTAGGATGTCATGGAGGAAGGCAGTGCTTACCTTCAGGTGGGTGTCCAGATTCACCCTAAGTGATGATGGGGACTACATCTGCCAAGACCATAAAACTACTATAACTATTAAACTGTGCATCTAAGTAGTTGTGTCTATAAATTGGGTTTCCCCAGTAGCTCAGCAGTAAAGAATCTGCCTGCCAATTGAGGAGATGAGGGTTCAATCCCTGGGTCAGGAAGATACCCTGGAGGAGATCAGGAAGATACCCTGGAAGAGAAAACAGCAACTCACTCCAGTATTCTGCCTGGAAAATTCCATCGACAGAGGAGCCTGGCAGGCTACAGTCCACAGGATTGCGAAGAGTCGGACGCCACTTAGCAACTGAGCACCAGACACAACATACACATGCCTATAAATTATGAAATGACAATGATTCCGTATCCTGGCCACATCTCACAGACTGCCCAGCAGTAAGCATACATCTCTTCCCACCTGCTGTGCCCACCACTGTCCTTCCAGAAAGTCTGCTCCCAGAAGGTGCAGGCAGGAGTTCAGCCTGAAAAGATGAGGGGACACTCTGTGCAACAGGCACAATTGTAGCAGAGACACAGAGAGTGACCAAAGTGGCTCCACATTCCTGCTCATGAGCAGAGGAGTGTGGAGATGTTCCTGCTTGGTGAGTGGGTGGTAATTTCTCCTAGTCTCTTGAGCAGGTGAAAAGCCCACGCCACTGCCAAGATAGCTTATTGTAAGAGTACATTAATACTTCTCCCACATGTCTGAAATATGACTGACTGATGAATTAATTTTCCCTGACTTTGCTGTTGTTCAGTCCCTAAATCATGTCTGACTCTTTACGACCCCAGGAACTGCAGCACGTCCGGCTTCCCTGTCCTTCACTATCTCCCGGAGTTTGCTCAAACTCATGTCCATTGAGTCAGTGATGCCATCCAGTCATCTTATCCTCTGTCACCTTCTTCCCCTCTTGCCCTCAATCTTTCCCATCATCAATGTCTTCTCCAGTGAATCGGTTCTTCGCAATCAGGTGGCCAAAGAATTGGAGCTTCACTTTCAGTATTCTAGCAGGTTTTATTCCACTGGTGGTAACTGCATCAGAATTCCAGATTCAAGATTGCCGCTTAGGCTTTTTTATGGTCCAACTCTCACATCCATACATGATTACTGGGTAAACCATTCCTTTGACTACAGGGACCTTTGTCGGTAAAGTAATGTCTCTGCTTGTTAATACACTGTCTAGGTTTGTCACGTCTTTTCTTCCAAGGATCAAGCATCTTTTAATTTCATGGCTGCAATCACCATCTGCAGTGAATTTGGAGCCCAAGAAAATAAAATCTGTCATTGTTTCCACTTTTTCCCCATCTATTTGCCATAAAGTGATGGGACTGGATGCCATAATCTGTTTTTTGAATGTTGAGTTTTAATTCAGCTTTTTCATTCTCGTCTTCCACCCTCATCAAGAGGCTCTTTAGTTTCTCTTCGCTTTCTGCCATTAGAGTGGTACCATCTGCATATCTGAGATTGTTAATATTTCTCCTGGCAAACTTGATTCCAGCTTGTGAATCATCCAGCCCAGCATTTCACATGGTGTACTCTGCATATAAGTTCAATAAGCAGGGTGACAATATATAGCCTTGAAGTACTCTTTTTCCAAATTTGAACCAGTCCATTGTTCCATGTGCAGTACTAACTCTTGCTTCTTGTCCTGCATACAGGTTTCTTGGGTATTCCCATCTCTTTAAGACTTTTCCACAGTTGACTGTGATCCACACAGTCAAAGGCTTTAGCATAGTCAATGAAACAGAAGTAGATTTTTTTTAATTACCTTGCTTTTTTCTGTGATCCAGCCGGTGTTGGTAATTTGATCTCTGGTTCCTTTGCCTTTTCTAAACTCGGCTTGTACATCTGAAGTTCTTGGTTCATGTACTGCTGAAGCCTAGCTTGAAGGATTTTGAGCATAATCTTGCTTGCATGTGAAATGAGTGCAATTGTATGGTAATTTGATCATTCTTTGGCATTCATTTCCCTGAGATGAGGTTATTAGCAAAGAGAATATCCTGTACCCATTGAATACAAACAATCCACACAACACCTGCGATATTTACAGAGTGGGCTGCTCTGATCCACAGGGCCCTTGACAGAAGGAATATCTTGTCCAAAACTCTCCTCCTGGAACTTACTTAGGCAGCAGCATTTCTGGAGCAACCAGAAGGGATGGAAAAGTCAAAGAAAGAGAGAATAAAGCTCCAGTCTCTGAAGATGGAGTGTCTGTAGGTGAAACTCAGCAGGATACACAATCATGGCCTGAATTTTAAAAACCAGACTACCTTCCAGGTCACACAGTCATCCATCAACAATGTGCCCTGGAATTTTCCTTAACACACTGTGAAATATTTCAGCATATATAATCTGAATTGTCATTGAAGAGTTAATGTCACTTTAAGGGATTCTATCTGGGGGGATGTCGATGGGCTGAAAACAGGCATTTCTGGACAAAAGCTCTTGGGTTACTTTTTGCACTGTACCGCTCCAGTTTCCTCTCTGCAGGGCAACCCAAGAATTCCTAGGTCCTTGGCTCTGAGGAGCAGACCTGGAAGTGCTTTGACAATACCTCTAGCATAGCACACTGGAGAGAGAAACAACAACCCATTCCAGGGCTGCCCACAGCCAGAGCCCCATCTGCACTCTGGGTTTGTGCTCAGCTCCCCCGCAGCCCTCTCTCACTGTGTCACTCAGAGCACAGTAGTACACAGCCGAGTCTGATGCTTGCACTGCCTGTTTCTGCAGGTGGAAGGAACTGTCAGTCCTAACAAGAGTGGCCTGAAAACCTTCATGCACTGGACTCTGGTCTTTCATCCAGCCCTTCAGGAGGAGTTGAGGAGCTTTGTTGAGATGCTGGACGTACCAGAAAACATAGGGATCTGAATACGTGGTCTGGTAAGTGCAGTTCAGGATCAGGAGAGCCCCCTCTGAGACAGTCACTGGGCCCTCTTTCTGGTTCACTGAGTCACCATTGGTCCCTCCTGGAAGACAATCACTTTGTTATGATAGAAATGTACAGGAGGAAAGTTTTCAGCCAGAGAAGAAAAATAAAACTTACCTATAATCATAGGAAAATGAAAAATCATTAACATTTAGGATAAAATGTTACTTACTGAATATTAAGATGACCAGAAGAACTGAGTGAGTGGCAGAATGCATGTTCGCAAAAGAAAACGATCCTTGTTCCCTGGAATACACAAATCTAATAAATTTAGTCTCCATCTGAATGTTACAGAAGCTGCTCACTTAGAAACTGAGAGCCCCTTTCTGTACTGCAGCAATATTCTTTCTTGTGGCTACAAAGCAGGCAAGTGAAACCAGCTCCTGAATACAATGAGGAATCGCATCTGAAGGAAGCCCCGCCCTCTGGTGGTGATCGTGAAAACTGCACCACAGAGAGGTCTGACCTATTCCTCCTGACAATAGCTTGTGGGATACATACAGGAGAATGGGACAGGACCCTAAGAAGGGAGTCTTAAACATAAGCATGCTTAGGGAAACATTCTATTATTACTTCCATAATTTTTTGCATGGTGTAGGTATCTCTAGCTTCACAAGAAACCCCAGTTACAATTTCCAGATGGAATAGTCAGAGGTTTCTTCCTTGCATATGCCTCCAGGATTCCCATGTGACAGAGAAGGATCCCTCTGTACGGAAAGTGTTTCCTTCTCTCCTCAAGTCATTTCTTTGAAGTAGTTATATTCATGTTGACTCTGTCAACATGCTGTGGTGAAAATTTTATCTAAGGCAGGTGTCAATGTGCAGTTAAGTGATAAGGTTATTATCCTGATTTATCATGGAATGACATATTTGTAAAACACAATAAAAATAAAATATGTGACTTGTTTTTCACTGATAACAGTAGAGTTGATCTTCCAATTGGAAAACTATTTTTGGACCTTGAACATCAGGTAACACAGAGATAAGGAAAACAGATGAGATGAGCACTAACATTGCCCAGCTTACCTCATGGAGGCAGCTTCTAGGCACCAGTGCATGAGGGATTTACCAAAAACAGTGCAGCTATGTCATTGTGGGATTGAGACAGAATAGGAAAACAGAGATCCTGAAATACCTAAAAATTGTGGACTTCTGTACAGGAGAGGAGGAATGTTGACAGAAAAAGAGAGAGAGAGAGAGAGAAGACATAAAAAGAGAGAGAGAGAGAGAAGCACAAGGCAGGGGTTGGGGGGGTGCCCGGAGCCACCATCGGAGATCCCACCCATGACAAGGTCATATGGAAGAGCCATGACAAGCAAGGTCCCTTGATCATGGCTCAAGGGACCCCCTGAATCTGCTCGTGCATCTACCCCAAAACCAGAATCTGTCTGTCTTACTATTTCGTGCCTTTCACCAACTCTTCTGACATTAACAGGGGGCTATTCCTGACCACCTTTCTCTGGAAAAAGTCAACTTAGGGCTTTAGTTTATAAATCTCCTGGGCATGAAAGGAATATTTCTATTTTAACCCCTCTGTTGGCATTCTAACTTGCCTAACAGGTTTATCCATACTCTTGCAATTAACACACATGATTGTTCACAACTCCCCAACCTTGAAAGGCACGGGAAGCCAAAACATTCTAAAAGTCTTAATGAGCATAGAGTCCTTTAAGGGATGAAAAATTATTAGAATAGATAGTACTGGTAAAGGGCTTCATTATTGGGCCAATGCTTGTTGCCAAGTGCCCATATCGCTTATCCATTGTGCACCTGGGCATGCATTAGTTAACGTAGTTGGAATGTAAGAAAAACAAGTAGCAGCCTTGGAATTAACCACATCAGACCTTTGAGCTAATTGGTTCTTTCTTTGTTGTGACCCATTGCACCTTTGCTCCGTGAGAATGTAACTCTGTTTAGTACTTTCTGAGGCTGGGAGAAGGCAATGGCACTCCACTCCAGTACTCTTGCCTGGAAAATCCCATGGACGGAGGAGCCTGGAAGGCTGCAGTCCATGCGGTTGCTGAGGGTCGGACACGACTGAGCAACTTCACTTTTCACTTTTCACTTTCATGCATTGGAGATGGAAATGGCAACCCACTCCAGTGTTCTTGCCTGAAGAATCCCAGGGACGGCAGAGCCTGGTGGGCTGCCGTCTATGGGGTCGCACAGAGTCGGACATGACTGAAGCGACTTAGCAGCAGCAGCAGCAGAGGCTGGGAGAAATAAAGAAGAAACACTTTAAGGGAAAACGAGTTTTATGGTTGAGCAGCCTTTATCAAAAAAGGGTCATAAAATGTCCACAGGCCTTCAAGGCCAGAAGATAATGTACACAACATTGTTTATGGGAAAGGTATGCAGAAAAAATCCTGGTTTTGATAAAGACAAAACAGATGCAATGTTTGGGCTGATTCTGTATGACTTTGCATCTTTCATTTCCCTCTGTGTACAAGTCAAGGTATAAAAGTTCCTTTTGAAAATAAAGTTAAAGTTATGGGCCTCGCTCACCGAAGCTTGGTCTCCCCATGTCGTTCTTTTTTTCCTTTTCCCTCCTTTTCTCTCTCTGTTCTTCTTTCAGGATGACTCCTTGGAACACAGGAGCTTTATTGGCTTTCTGTGTTAATCAAGGAAGATCAAGCCCTGCTCTCCCTTTGCTATCCTTATCGCCAAAGCCGTCATCCTGAGGTTGCCCCTGGATCCTGCTGGGGCTGGACCCCGGCAGGGGGGCAGAGTGTGGGGGAGTTGGACCATCCTTGGATGACAGCAACCTTACACCTTTAGCCTCCTGAGGGACAGGTGAGCTTAATTAGGGACCTTGGTTCTTGAAACACAATCACTATCATTTCACTTCTTGTCACATAGTTGTTTTAACTCAACTAAGTATTTTTTAGAATGTCAAGTTTAGATGCACGTGTACATGGTACTCATCCGTCTTCTGTTTGTTTGTTTTATTAAGGATTCAGGAATCTCTGTGGAAAGAACTGTTTGTACAATGTCTGTCAGCCCATTGGTCTGGTTTCCTGTGGAATTATTTGTGCCAGTGAAGTGAACCCAGAAGAAGATTTAATGTGGTCATTTCATAGCTTGTTTTCTCTAGGGTTGGATTTTCTTATGCAAAGTAAGACTGTATTATGGTAAGAAGTGAAAACATTGTTCTTTGCTGACATACACCATTCTAAGGCATGGCAACGCTGCGGCTGCAGGCAGCTGGGAGGTGGCCTGACACGGGCTCTCAGGGCAGTGCTGTCAACCCAGGAACAATGCTGTGACTTCTAGTTGAATTAAGTCCGCTTTGTTTATTTTTGTTTTCATTTCCAATACTCTAGGAGGCGGGTCAAAGAGGATCGTGCTGTGATGTATGTCAAAGAGATATGTATGTGATGTATGTATGTTTTCCTCTAAGACTTTTATGGATTCTGGCCTTCATTTAAGTCGTTAATCCATTTTGAGTTTATTTTGTGTTCGGCGTTGGGAAGGGTTCTAGTATCATCCTTTTACCTGTAGCTTTCCAATTGTCTTCCAATTAAAAATAAATGTTTCTAAATGGCAATGACCACGTCAGTTGAACACAAGAGCAATCTTCTTCAAATGATGCCTGTTAATGGACATAGAATTTCTCAACAGTCAAAATGACCTGTTTCTCTAAAATTAGCGTGTTTTTTTTAATGCACAGCTGTTTGCTGGGCTGTTCTGTTTGTTTTTGTTTTTGGCTGTGCCGGGTCTTAATTTCGGCTTGTGAGATCTAGTTCCCTGATCAAGGATCAAACTCAGGCCCCCGCCATTGGAAGCACAGAGTCCTATCCCCTGGACCAAAGTTCCCCCTAAAATTAGGGTCTTGAGTCAAGTTCTCATGCTGGCAGGACTCTCTGACTCAGCAGATCACCGAGGTTCTCTTAAACTGTTGTGCATGTTCAGGAATCCCTAGGCTCCAGCATTCATTCTGGAAACTTACAGAGTTGTCTACAACATGGAAACCTAAACCAGACATGATTCCTATCTCAAACTGCTTTCAGTTGACTGAGGAGCAGGTTAAAAAAAAAAAAAAAAATTCCTCTGCCCTGTATGTAGTCCCGATAGCCTGGACCCAGAGATGTGGAATGAGGGATCAGACCAGAAGTAGAGAGCTGACACAGTTACTACCAGGGGAATAAAACCTGCTTGGATACTTTGCTTTCACTGTTCAGATTTAGTTTTGTTTTTTCATTTCCCTCTCCCTTCCTATGCCCTGTCTATCAAGATGTTGAAGCCCCAGTGCTTAGGTGTCCAACACCCAGTGTGCAGGACTCTAGGTTGTTTGGAGGAAATCTGTGTTTACCTCCAGGTGGCTGTTCAGACATCCCCCCTGTTAAATAAGGATGGGGACTACATCCTCCAGGAATATTAAAACCATTATAACTATTAAATTCTGCATTTTTATAGTTGTGCCTATAAATTTTTAAATGACAATGATTCAGTGTTTATGCCACATCTCCTAGATTGCCCAGAAATAAAACATATATCTCTTTTCTCCTTCTGTGTCTCCCCACTGTCCTTACAGAAAGTCTGGTCCTGAATTTGCAGACAAGAGTTCAGCCTGCAGAGATGCAGAGGGTAAACTCTGTGCAATGGGCCCAATTGTAGCAGAGATGCAGAGCACTGACCCAAGTGGCTCCACATTCCTGCTCACGAGCAGAGGAGTGGGGAGATGTTCCTGCTTTGGGAGGGGGTGATACTTTCTCCTAGTTTCTTGGAGCACGTGAAAAACTCAGTCCACTCCAATGGCAGTCTGCCTTCAAACTGGGTACAGGATGAGAATATCCGCTTTGCCAGTGATCACATCATCTCAGGGAAAATTAATTCATCAATCAGTCAAGTTTCAGATATATTGAAAAAGTGTTTATATACTCTTAAAACAATAACAGGAAAAAATATCTCCTTAACTTACACAGAGATTTTGTATCTCACAAGTTATGCAATAGCAGTATTTTTTTTTTAGGTGAAAAATGCCATTTCTTCATTATCTTTTATCTTGACATGTGGAACTTTGCTGAATGTTTAACTGTGTGAAAGCTGAAACCAAATCAGTTTGAAGGCTGCAGTGAATATTGATCATGTCTTAGAGCATTTTCCCATTGATCTGTCAACAAATATGATAAAATACACCTTCAGTTATATAGTCAGGGGAACTAAGGTGGCCCTGCCTGGCCCTGAGAAGGGCACTTTTATGTTGAGCATAAGTCACCTGCTCTTCTCTGTCAGGACCGGGGACTTGTCTGGAGGGGCTGCTGAGAATGGGAACACTGACCGCAGGGCTACCAACCCCTGTAGGCAGCATTCCTAACAGCGCAAAATGGCCCTGGCTTTTCACTGAGCTTTGGTTCCTTTCTTGAAAAATAAGGAGAAACTTTGTGTTCTTATAAAAAGAAATGACATGAATGAAAATCTGATGTAGGTACTGAAACAAACTCTGCCTTTTATATTAATAATGGTCATCATTGTGATCCCTGCTGTATCAAGATGCCATAATATGTACCTGTGCTTAAAATTTTATTTCTATAAAACACACAGGCAGGTGTGTTTATATATAATTTAATTTTATAATGATTTTAAACAGATAGAGATATATAGATGATTTTGATTCTTAAGTCCATGAAGTAGGTTCTATTATTGCCATTTTACATATGAAGAAACTGATGCCAAAAGAGGCTAAGGAACACCTCAAAAGTCATGCTGTGATGCAGATGACAGGGTTTGAATCCAGCTAATTTCAATTCTTCATTTTATTAAGGATGATATCAAATGTCCTTTCTGCCTACGTTCCTGTACTGGATACCACTACAGCCCCCTGGAACAAGAGCTCCATCAAAGCAGACATCACATCTGTCTTGCCAACTAATGTTTCCCCAATGCTTACCAGAAAACTAAGAATTAATGAATAAACTATACTGAAATTTCTCACGCTGGGATCCATGCTGTGATGATAAAAATCACAGGGAAAAAAACAGGTCTATTTCCATGAGATGTTAATTCAGATTTGTTTGCTTTGTGGATCAGCTTCTATATTAGGACTAATAATTTAAAATTTTATTTTGGGGCTATTCATGTTGTGAATCGTAAATCTGCATAGATTTTAAACATAAAATGAGTCTATATCAAAGGCATTATGCAATCAAACACGACTTTTGACCTCTACCCCAGAGGATGTTGTGTTCTTAGATATTTTTATAGAGAAGCTAGAAATCCAGTTTTCAATGTGATGTCTGGTTTTTAAATAATAACCATAACTACCAGCTTCATATACACAGTCCAAGGTTGTGGCCTCCTTCTCCACCACAGAAATTGCAGACTGGGTTTGAGTTACCTTCTGGGTCATGCTGGATCCTGCAGGAAAGAGCCTTTACTTACAACCATGATGGTATGGGGGATGAAGTGGCTTGGGACCTAATGCCCCGATTCCATTGCCCATTACCCCTCCCTTTCAAGATGCATCAAGTAACAGTGGTCTGCCCCTCCCCACAGCCTTGGCACTGAGAGAGGGGCATGAGTCCTGTGTGTGGCCACCCTCACCAAGACAGACAAGGCTCCGCCTGCCCTCGGCGCGCTGGCGACCAGCATATGGGCAGCTCCTCCTTACAGTGACGCGGCCTCTGCTCCATTTCAGATCCAGATCTGAATTCTGCACCCTGTGCTCGAGAGGTCCAGGCAGAGCTCCTGGGCTGTGTGATGCTTCTGCCCCACGCAGGAAACTGAGTCAGCAGCTGGAGGGCAGTTTGTCTGTGTCGTGTCACACGCTTCCTTCACAGGAGGGAAATGCTAGACTTCTGCACATCAGTTTGTCAAATCAGAACACTATCAGACTAGAAATAAGCAGTGGTAAAACTGAATCACGTTCAGTTCATTCTCCTTTGGATCAGAGAATCAAAAGTAACAATGGGGTTTCGACTCTAACAGAAAGGCAGAATTTTTCGCTCCAATCTCTGTTCCTGCCTCCTATGGAATCTGGTAAAAGTTACCTGTGAAATTGTCTATGAACGATTTCATATCTTGCCTCTGCGTCACAAAATCTGTCAAGTGTATGACACTGTTAGATAGCAGCAAGGGGAGAAATACATGTGTATGTGATCACGATTTACATGTGTGTATGTGTGTAAACAAAAGTAAATTCAGAAAATTTTAGCCAGTGCCTAAATACAAGAACTCCTGTTAAAACTCAATACATATATTTCTAAATCACCCTCAACTTTTCCAACCACACCCATTAATTGTGGTAGAAATTGGGATAGGGAAAAACCCTAAAAATACACAAATCCAGAGCCAAAGCATTATCAAAAGCAATAGAAATCTTGTTAGAAATGCCAGCAGAGTTCAATCTCCATTGACGTCTGTTCCCTGCATCATAGTCTTAAAACTCTTTGCCATCTTAAATATTGGGAGTTGTGTCTCACTGCTCTAGACATAGGTCCATGAGAACATGTAAGACCAAGGTCATCAACATTTTAAATGTTATTGTTCTTCAAAAGGGTTTCCCTGGTGGCTCAGCTGGTAAAGAATCCACCTGCAATGTAGAAGACCTGGGTTTGATCCCTGGGTTGAGAAGGTCCCCTGGAGAAGGGAATGACTACCCACTCCAGTATTCTGACCTGGAGAATTCTTGATAGATCAATCTGCTTAATGTTAGAGAGGAAGATGGACCAGCATTCTTTTTACCCTCCCTCTCAGCTTTATCAGGTAGCTTTCACTTGAAAGCCCTAGAAATTCGTGAAGCCACTAAAGCAAACACTAGATTTTAGGCTTTTGTATTGAGAGAAAATTGCCTTTGAAAGTTTCTGTTTTGGCACAAATTACTAATGTGATTAGAAAAATCAATGAAACTTCCTCATCATGCCTGTATTTGTTGCTGTTTAGTCACTACCTTGAGCCCGACTCTTTGCAACCCCGTGAACTGTAACCCACCAGGCTCCTCTGTCCATGGGATTTCCAAGACAAGAATACTGGGGTGGGTTGCTATATCCTTCTCCAGGGGATCTGCTCGACCCAGGGATTGAACTCATCCTGAAGAAGATCTTCTGCATTGGTGGTGGATTCTTTACCACTGAGCCCCGGGGGAAGCCCAGACCCATATTTACTAATTGTCTAAAAAAAGGATTGGCTTTAATAAGATATACAGTGTAGCAGAACAGAAAATGCTGTCTTACAGTCCCAGTGAGGAGACATAATTGCCACACGAAGGGGTTTTTTTCTTATTTGAAAAATATAGTCCTCATTGCCATGGCAAAGACCTGTAATGTATATCCTCTTTAATATGGCTACTGAAGCTCAGCTATAAGCCCTGAATAAGCAGGTTATTCAATCACAGAGAATCTGAGCAACGTTATGTTCAAAGACATAAAAGATGATGACTGCAATTTTTTGGCTTCAGTGTTCAGGAACATATACAGACTCCTGTGATTGCCCATTGAGTAAGGCACAGTTTTCTTTACTGCATTAACTTATTTTTCATCAAATGAAAATTTCAAAAAGTGTAAAATTCTAAGAAGGCAATGGTATTTAACAAAAAAGAAACAGATTTCATGGTGGTTCTATCCATTAGCTTTTATGAATATTAGTCATGCATCAGAATGATTGACATCCTACCCAAGCTCTGCTCCTCACTGGTTATGTAACCTTGATTAAGTTACTAAACATCTCTACACCTCAATTTTGTCATATGTAAATTGGAAGTTTCCTAGTATCTACCTGAGAGGTGGAGAGGGATTTAAAAGCTTAGCCCATTGCCCATAAACCTGTCAATGTCACATACTGGGGACAAACAGAGCTCAGTGAGTGAATAAAATGATTTGTGAAAGAAACATTATTTTAAGACACATGTGGTGTCTTAAAGCAATACAATCCTAAAGCAGGAGACTCAGTCATGTATACTATATTCTCAGCACTTATTCATGTGACTGGCATATATGAGTAGGTGCTCAAAAAGTTGTCCCGAATGAATGCAGGGATAGCTTGGAATGATTATATCTCATGTAAGCAGTAAATCATAATTTTAAAGAGCATTTTCTCTTGTACTTACTCATTTTACATCCATAAGGAAATGTTGATACCAAATAAAGCAAAATGAAATGAAACAAATATGAAAACACAAAAAGTCAAACCTCTAACTAAAAGTAGATCCATTTAGAGCAATAGAGCTCCTGCACATGAATGCTCATACCAGCATTATTTATAAGAGCTAAAAAGTGGAAATAACCAAATGTTTCCAAAACAATCATTCTTCAAGTGAAGAATGGATACGGAGAGTTAAGTGACCATAAGGAGTAGTGAAGAACTGATATAGAGACACACCATGGAGAGATTCCGCTAGTTGAAAGAAGACGGTACAAACAGTCATATGCGATCTGATTCTATCTCTAGGAAACGCCCAGAACCGTCAAATCCATAGAGACAGAGAACAGAGGAGTGGATGCCAGTGTCTGGGAGTAACGGGAAACGGGAGTGACTGCTAATGGGTACAAAGTTTCTTCCTGGGGTGGTGTTCTGGAATCAGATAGTACTGATGACTGCACAACTCTGTGAACATGCTAAAAACCACTCAATTGTACAGTTAAAAGCGTGAAGGTGATGATATGTGAATTATCTTTATAAAGCTGTTATTTAAAAAGTGATAGAGCTGAAAATACTCGTATTAATTACAGATCAAGTGCTGGGACAGAAAGAGTCCTGGGGGTTCTAACCTACCAATATCAGGACAAAATAAGATGGTTATAATGCTTTGATCTTAAAGAGAAGGGTAAAATTTATGAAGCAAATTCAGCATGTATTTCAGGATCCCTTAATTTCAGGGCCCCTTATTTCAGGGCCCAGTGTCCTGGGCCCAAGAAACTTGATTCGGCAATTTCATTTTCTTTTTCTTAAGGAGAGCCTCTGAAATCACAGAAGGCTCCGGCTCTGCAAAACCTTCATCTGTACCTGTCAGTCCCACAGAATCATTCGAGAGGGATAAAGGACAGTGAGGTTCAGAGACCTCCAGAATGCCAGGACGAATTTCTCTCGGTGAGTTTCATTCATTGCAAGTTACAGTGAGAGCCACACATTTCTCTGTTTTCTGCTCCTCTGCTGTGGGAACATTGTGAATATGTCAAGAATTTAGAATCCCGGTCAACAAAAGTCCCTCTTTTCACTAACGGACTGAGTGTTTGCTTGGTCACTGAATTTGACACATTTCAAAAGGATCAGAGGCCTCAATACAGTGATAAAGATAATATGTCAGGTTACATGGTCATGTTTATGTCCAGAAATTCTCACTGCACAGATCCTCAAGACCAGAGTCGCGATCATGACCTAGCGTTCTGTAAAGAGCTGCCATGATGACAAGACGAGGGTGGAGCTGTGCCACCAACATAGAAGCAAGACACCTCATGCACAAAATGTTCACTGACTAGACTGCTCTGACCCACAGGGCCCTTGACAGAAGGAATATCTTCTCAGGAAACCATCTTCATGGGACTCGCAGCAGCAGCATTTCTTGAGCAACCATAAGAGTTGGAAAAGTCAAGGGAAGAGAGTGTAAAGGTCCCAGTCACTAAAGATGGAGTGTCTGAAGGTGAAACTCAGCAAGACACAAAATTCTGGTCTGAATTATAAAAATCAGACAGTAGCTTCAAGGTCATACATTCATCCATGATCGAAGTGCCCTGGGAGTTTTCATCAACAGGTTGTGACATATTTCAGCATGTATCAACTGTCATGTCACTGAACAGAGTTAATGTCTTTTGAACTGTGGTGTTGGAGAAGACTCTTGAGAGTCCCTTGGACTGCAAGGAGATCCAACCAGTCCATTCTGAAGGAGATCAGACCTGGGATTTCTTTGGAAGGAATGATGCTAAAGCTGAAACTCCAGTACTTTGGCCACCTCATGTGAAGAGTTGACTCATTGGAAAAAACTCTGATGCTGGAAGGGATTGGGGTCAGGAGGAGAAAGGGACGACAGAAGATGAGATGGCTGGATGGCATCACTGACTCGATGGACCTGAGTCTGAGTGAACTCCGGGAGTTGGTGATGGACAGGGAGGCCTGGCCTGCTGTGATTCGTGGGGTCGCAAAGAGTCGGACACGACTGAGCAACTGAACTGAACTGAACTGAATGTCACTTCCAGGAATTCTATGCCATCTGGAGAAATGTGACTGGGCTAAAAACAGGCATTTCTGGAGAAGGCCTTTTAGATTCCTCTCTTCACTGTCCCTCCCAGATTCCTCTCTGTAGACCAATCCAAGAATTGCAGCGTTCTTGGCACTGAGCTTCAGAGCTGGAAGTACTTTGACGATGCCTCTGGCATAAAACAGGGGCTTCCCACGTGGCTCAGTGGTAAAGAATCTGCCTGTCAAACAGGAGACACGGGTACCATTCCTGGGTCGGGATAATTCCCAGGAGAAAGAAATGGCAACCCACTCCAGTCATCTTGCCTGGGAAATCCCATGGACAGAGGAGCCCTACAGTCATAGAGTAGGAAAAGAGTCGGACATGACTTAGTACATAAACAACAACACAGCTAGCATAAAACACCTAAGACAGAAACAGCAACCCCCCTGCAGGGCTGCCCACAGCCAGAGCCCCATCTGCACTCGGGGTTTGTGCTTAGCTCCCCCTCAGCCCTCTCTCACTGTGTCACTCACAGCACAGTAGTACACAGCCGAGTCTGATGTTTGCACTGCCCGTTTCTGCAGGTGGAAGGAGCTGTCAGTCCTAACAAGAGTGGCCTGAAAACCTTCACTCTTTGGCTTCTGGTCTTTCATTGAGCCCTTCAGGAGGAGTTGAGGAGCTTTGTTGAGATGCTGGACGTACCAGAAAACATAGGGATCTGAATACGTGGTCTGGTAAGTGCAGTTCAGGATCAGGAGAGCCCCCTCTGAGACAGTCACTGGGCCCTCTTTCTGGTTCACTGAGTCACCATTGGTCCCTCCTGGAAGACAATCACTTTGTTATGATAGAAATGTACAGGAGGAGAGTTTTCAGCCAGAGAAGAAAAATAAAACTTACCTATAATCATAGGAAAATGAAAAATCATTAACATTTAGGATAAAATGTTACTTACTGAATATTAAGATGATCAGAAGAACTGAGTGAGTGGCAGAATGCATGTTCGCAAAAGAAAACGATCCTTGTTCCCTGGAATACACAAATCTAATAAATTTAGTCTCCATCTGAATGTTACAGAAGCTGCTCGCTCAGAAACTGAGAGCCCCTTTCTGTACTGCAGCAATACTCTTTCTTGTGGCTACAAAGCAGGCAAGTGAAACCAGCTCCTGAATACAATGGGGAACCGCATCTGAAGGAAGCCCCGCCCTCTGGTGGTGATCATGAAAATTGCACCACAGTGCGGTCTGACCTATTCCTTCTGATAATAGCTTGTGGGGTACATACAGGAGAATGGGACAGGACCCTAAGAAGAGAGTCCTAAACATAAGCGTGCTTAGGGAAATAGTCTATTATTACTTCCATAATTTTTTGCATGGTACAGGTATCTCTAGCTTCTCAAGAATCCCCAGTTACAATTTCTAGATGGAATAGTCAGAGGTTTCTTCCTTGCATGTGTCTCCGATTTCCATGGGTCAGAGAAGGATCCCTCTGTATGGAAAGTGCTTCCTCCTCAACCCAAGTCATTTCTCTGAAGTAGTTATATTCATGTTGACTCTGTCAACATGCCATGGAGAAAATTTTTGTAAGGCAGGTGTCAAATAATGTGCAGTTAAGTGATAAGGTTATTATCATGGAATGACATATTTGTAAAACATAACAAAAATAAAATATGTGACTTCTTTTTCACTGATAACAGTAGAGTTGATCTTCCAATTGGAAAACTATTTTTGGACCTTGAACATCAGGTAGCACAGAGATAAGGAAAACAGATGAGATGAGCACTAACATTGCCCAGCTTACTTCATGGAGGCAGTTTCCAGGCACCAGTGCATGAGGGGTTTACCAAAAATAGTGCAGCTGTCTCACTGTGGGACTAAGACAGAATAGGAGAACGGAGATCCTGAAATACCTAAAAATTGTGGACGTCTGTACCAGAGAGGAGGAATGTTGAAAAAAGAGAGAGAGAGAGAGAGATAAGCACAAGGCAGGGCTTGGAGGGGAGAGTGGGGTGGGGGGGGAATTGGACCATCCTTGGATGACAGCAACCTTACACCTTTAGCCTCATGAGGGACAGGTGACCTTACTTAGGTGACCTTACTTAACCTGGTTCTTGAGACGTCCTTTTACCTCTTGTCACATAGTTGTTTTAATTCAACTAAGTATTTTTTTAGAATGTCAGGTTTAGGTGGTTAGCATGTTAGCTGGGCACTCTTCATTCCTGAGGCATGTGTGGCATCGATCTGTCTTCTGTTTGTTTGTTTGTTTTCTTAGGGATTCAGAGATCTCAGTGGAAAGAACTGTTGGCTCAGTGTCTGTCAGCCTGTTTGTCTAGTTTCTTGTGCAATTATTTGTGCCAGTGAAGCGAACCCAGCAGATTTAATGGGGTCATTTCATAGCTTGTTCTTTTCTCCAGGATAGGGTTTATTATATGCAAAGTCTGACTATATTATGGTGAGAATTGCTGCCATTGTTCTTTGCTGACATAAACCATTTTAAGGCATGGGAACGTGTGGCTGCAGACAGCTGTGAGGTTGCCTTACACGGGCTCTCGGGGAAGCATTGTCAATCCAGTAACAATGGCTGTGACTAAGTCAGTTGAACTCAAGAATAGTCTTCTTCAAATGTGACTTTTTCACCTACTGAGATTTTCTCACCAGTTAAAATGAGCTTTGTTGCTTCTTACCAAAACTGGGATCATTTAAATGCACATCTGTTTGCTGAGCTGTTCTTTTTACTTGTTTTGTTTTTTGTCTGTGCCAGGTCTTAGTTTAGGCTTGTGGGATCTAGTTCCCTGACCAGGGATCGAACCTGGGCCCCTTCAATGTGAGTGCAGAGCCCCAGTTACTGAACCAATGCTCCCCCTAAAATTAGAATCTTGAGTTGAAGTTATCATGCTGGCAGAACTCTCTGGCTTAGCAGATCACCTAGGTTCTCTTAAACTCTTGTGCATTTTCAGGAATCCCTAGTCTCCAGCATTCATTCTGGAAATTTACAGGGTTGTCTACAATGTGGAAACAAAAGTCAGACACGATTCCTACCTTAAATTGCTTTCAGTTGATTGAGGAGCAGGTGAGCAAAAAAAAAAAAAAAAAAAAAACTATATATATATATCCTATGCCCTGTCTGTACTCCCACTAGCCTAGACCACAATATGTGAAATGAGGGATCAGACTGGAAGTAGAAAGCTGATGCAGTTACCACCCGGGGAATAAAACCTGCTGCTGCTGCTACTGCTAAGACGCTTCAGTCGTGTCCGACTCTGTTCGACCCCATAGATGGCAGCCCAACAGGCTCCCCCGTCCCTGGGATTCTCCAGGCAAGAACACTGGAGTGGGTTGCCATTTCCTTCTCCAATGCATGAAAGTGAAAAGTGAGAGTGAAGTCGCTCAGTCATGTCCAACTCTGTGTGACCCCATGGACTGCAGCCTACCAAGCTCCTCCGTCCATGGGATTTTCCAGGCAAGAGTACTGGAGTGGGGTGCCATTGCCTTCTCCATAAAACCTGCTAGAATACTTTATTTCCCCACCGTTAAGATTTATTTTTGTTCCTTCATCTCCCTCTCCATTTCTGTGGCCTCTTTATTAAGCTGTTGAGCCCCCATTGCTGAGGTGGCCAGCACCTAGTGTGCAGGACTCTAGGATGTCAGGGAGGAAGGCAGTGCTTACCTTCAGGTGGGTGTCCAGATTCACCATAAGTGATGATGGTGACTACATCTGCCAAGACCATAAAACTACTATAACTATTAAACTCTGCATTTAAGTAGTTGTGCCAATAAATTGGGCTTCCCAGGTGCTAAGTGATAAAGAATCTGCCTGCCAATTGAGGAGACAAGGGTTCAATCCCTGGGTCAGAAAGATCTCCTGGAGAAGGGAATAGCAACCCACTCCAGTATTCTTGCCTGGAAAACTCCATGGACTGAGGAGCCTGGTGGGCTACAGTCCACGGTGTTGCAAAGAGTCAGATACCACTGAGCAACTCACGCACGCCTACAAATTGTGAAATGACAATGATTCCGTATCCTGGTCACATCTCACAGACTGCCCAGCAGTAAAACAGACATCTCTTCCCACCTGCTGTGCCCACCACTGTCCTTCCAGAAAGTCTGCTCCTCGAAGCTGCAGACAGGAATTCAGCCTGCAGAGATGCAGAGGGGACTCTCTGTGCAATGGACATGATTGTATCAGGGATGCAGAGCAGTGACCCAAGTGGCTCCACATCCTGCTCATGAGCAGAGGAGTGTGGAGATGTTCCTGCTTTGGGAGGGGGTGATATTTTCTCCTAGTTTCTTGAGCAGGTGAAAAAGCTCACTCTGCTGCCAAGATAGTTTATTGTAAGAGTACATAAACACTTTTTCCCTGTGTCTGAAATGTGACTGATTGATGAATTAATTTTCCCTGTTTTTGTTGCTGTTCGGTCCCTAGGTCATGTCTGACTCTTTACGACCCCATGAACTGCTGCATGCCAGGAGCTTTATTCTCTCTTTCCTTGACTTTTCCATCCCTTCTGGTTGCTCCAGAAATGCTCTGCCTAAGTAAGTTCCAAGAGGAGAGCTTCCTGACAAGATATTCCTTCTGAAGGGCCCTGTGGATCGGAGCAGCTCACTTTGTAAATATTGCAGGAGTTGTGTGTCCTTCCCTGTCCTTTACTATCTCCCAGAGTTTGCTAAACTCATGTCCATTGAGTCAGTGATGCCATCAAACCATCATCCTCTGTCACCTCCTTATCCTCTTGCCCTCAATCTTTTCCAGCATCAGGGTCTTCTCCAGTGAATCGGTTCTTCACGTCAGGTGGCCAAAATATTGGAACTTCAACCTCAGCATCAGTCCTTCCAATGAATATTCAGGACTGATCTCCTTTAGGACTGACTGGTTTGATCTCCTTGCAGTAAGGGACTCTCAAGAGTCTTCTCCAACACCACAGCCAGAAAGCATCAATTCTTTGGCACTCAGCCTTCTTTATGGTCCAACTCTCACATCCATACATGATTACTGGGAAAACCATAGCTCTGACTATATGGACCTTTGTGGGTAAAGTAATGTCTCTGCTTTTTAATATGCTGTCTAGGTTGGTCATAGCTTTTCTTCCAAGGAGCAAGCATCTTTTAATTTCATGGCTGTGGTCACCATTTGCATGATTTTGAAGCCCAAGAAAATTAAATCTGTCACTGTTTCCACATTTTCCCCATCTATTTGCCATAAAGTGATGGGACCAGATGCCATAATCTTATATTTTTTTAATGTTGAGCTTTAATCCAGCTTTTTCACTCTCCTCTTTCACCTGCATCAAGAGGTTCTTTAGCTTCTTTTCACTTTCTGCCATCAGAGTGGTATCATCCGCATATCTGAGGTTGTTGACATTTCACCTGGCAATCTTGATTCCAGCTTATGAGTCATCCAGCCCTGCATTTCACATGATGTACTCCACGTATAAGTTAAATAAGCAGGGAAACAATATATCGCCTTGACGTACTCCTTTCCCAATTTTGAACCAGTCATTGTTCCATATCCAGTACTAACTGTTGCTTCTTGTCCTGCATACAGGTTTCTTGGGTATCCCCATCTCTTTAAGAATTTTCCACAGTTGGTTGTGATCCACACAGTGAAAGGCTTTAGCGTAGTCAATGAAGCAGAAATAGATTATTTTTTAAATCCCCTTGCTTTTTCTGTTTCCAGCAGATATTGGATCTGCTGTGGTTCCTCTGCCTTTTCTAAACCCAGCTTCTACATCTGAAATTCTTGGTTCACGTACTGCTGAAGCCTAGCTTGAAGTATTTTGAGCATAATCTTGCTTGCATGTGAAATGAGTGCAATTGTATGGTAATTTGATCATTCTTTGGCATTCATTCCCTGAGATGAGGTTATTAGCAAAGAGAATATCCTGTACCCAGTTTGAATACAAACAATACACACAACACCTGCGATATTTACAGAGTGGGCTGCTCTGATCCACAGGGCCTTTGACAGAAGGAATATCTTCTCAGAAATTCTCCTTCTGGAACTTATTTAGGCAGCAGCATTTCTGGAGCAACCAGAAGGGATGGAAAAGTCAAGGAATGAGAGAATAATGCTCCATTCCCCGAAGATGGAGTGTCTGCAGGTGAAACTCAGCAGGATACACAATCTTGGCCTGAATTTTAAAAACATGAGACTAGCTTCCAGGTCACACAGTCATCCATCAACAATGTGCCTTGGAATTTTCTTTAACACATTGTGAAATATTTCAGCATATATAATCTGAATTGTCATTGAAGAGTTAATGTCACTTTAAGGGATTCTATGCCATCTGGGGGGATGTCGATGGGTTGAAAACAGGCATTTTTGGAGAAAAGTGCTTAGGTTCCTCTTTACACTGTCCTGCCCCAGATTCCTCTGTAGGACAATCCAAGAATTCCAAGGTCCTTGGCTTTGAGTATCAGAGCTGGAAGTGCTTTGACAGTACCTCTGGAGAGAGAAACAACACCCCTTCCAGGGCCGTCCACATCCAGAGCCCCATCTGCACTCTGGGTTTGTGCTCAGCTCCCCTGCAGCCCTCTCTCACTGTGTCACTCAGAGCACAGTAGTACACAGCCGAGTCTGATGCTTGCACTGCCTGTTTCTGCAGGTGGAAGGAGCTGTCACGCTTAACAAGAGTGGCCTGAAAACCTTCATGCTCTACCTTCTTGTCTGCAGTTAAGCCCTTCAGGAGGAGTTGAGGAGCTTTGTTGAGATGCTGGATGTACCAGAAAAGATAGGGAACCGAACTAGCAGTCTGGTAAGTGCAGTTCAGGGTCATGAGAGCCCCCTCTGAGACAGTCACTGGGCCTTCTGTCTGGTTCACTGAGTCACCATTGGTCCTTCCTGGAAGAGAATCACTTTGTTATCGTAGAAATGTACAGGAGGAGTTTTCAGTCAGAGAAGAAAAATAAAACTTACCCACAATTATAAGAAAGTGAAAAATCATTAACATTTAGAATAAAATGTTACTTACTGAATATTAAGATGACCAGAAGAACTGAGTGAGTGGCAGAATGCATGTTCGCAAAAGAAAACGATCCTTGTTCCCGGGAATACATCAGTCTAACAAATCTAGTCTTCATCTGGATTTTACAGAAGCTCGTCACTCAGAAACTGAGAGCCCCTTTCTGTACTGCAGCAATATTCTGTCTTGTGGCTACAAAGCAGGCAAGTGAAACCAGCTCCTGAATACAATAAGGAACCCCATCTGAAGGAAGCCCCGCCCTCTGGTGATGATCATGAAAATTGCACCACAGCGCGGTCTGACCTATTCCTCCTGATAATAGTTTGTGGGGTACATACAGGAGAATGGGACACGACCCTAAGAAGAGAGTCCTAAACATAAGCGTGCTTAGGGAAATAGTCTATTATTACTTCCATAATTTTTTTGCATGGTACAGGTATCTCTAGCTTCTCAAGAATCCCCAGTTACAATTTCTAGATGGAATAATCAGAGGTTTCTTTCTTGTATGTGTCTCCAAGATTCCCATGGGTCAGAGAAGGATCCCCCTGAATGGAAAGTGCTTCCTCCTCAACCCAAGTCATTTCTGTGAAGTAGTTATATTCATGTTGACTCTGTCAACATGCCGTGTAGAAAATTTTATCTAAGGCAGATGTCAAATAATGTGTAGTTAAGTGATAAGGTTATTATCCTGATTTATCATGGAATGACAGCTTTGTAAAACACAATAAAAGTAAAATACGTGACTTCTTTTTCACTGATAACGGTAGAGTTGATCTTCCAATTGGAAAACTATTTTTGGACCTTGAACATCAGGTAGCACAGAGATAAGGAAAACAGATGAGATGAGCACTGACATTGCCCGGCTTACTTCACGGAGGCAGTTTCTAGGCACCAGTGCATGAGGGATTTACCAAAAATAGTGCAGCTGTCTCATTGTGGGATTGAGACAGAATAGGAGAACGGAGATCCTGAAATACCTAACAATTGTGGACATCTGTAGCAGAGAGGAGGAATGTTGAAAAAAGAGAGAGAGATAAGCGCAAGGCAGGGGTTGTGGGTGAGAGTTGGGGGGAGTTGGACTATCCTTGGATGACGGCAACCTTACCCCTTTAGCCTCATGAGGGACAGGTGAGCTTAATTAGGGGCCTTGGTTCTTGAAACACAATCACTATCCTTTCACTTCTTGTCACATAGTGGTTTTAACTCAACTAAGCATTTTTTTTAGGATGTCAAGTTTAGATGCTTACTATATTAGCCAGGCACTCTTCATTCCAGAGACTCGTGTGCGTGGTGTTCCTCTGTCTTCTGTTGTTTGTCTTATTAAGGATTCAGGAATCTCTGTGAAAAGAACTGTTTGCTCCGTGTCTGTCAGCCCATTGGTCTGGTTTCCTGTGCAATTATTTGTGCCAGTAAAGTGAACCCAGAAGAAGATTTAAGTGGTCATTTCATAGCTTGTTTTCTCTAGGGTTGGATTTCCTTATGCAAAGTAAGTCTCTATTATGGTGAGAAGTCAAAACATTGTTCTTTGCTGACGTAAACCATTCTAAGGCATGGCAACGCTGCGGCTGCAGGCAGCTGGGAGGTTGCCTGACACGGGCTCTCAGGGCAGTGCTGTCAACCCAGGAACAATGCTGTGACTTCTAGTTGAATTAAGTCCAATTTGTTTATTTTTGTTTTTATTTCCAATACTCTAGGAGGTGGGTCAAAGAGGATCATGCTGTGATGTATGTCAAAGAGTTTACTGCCTATGTTTTCCTCTAAGAGTTTTTTGGATTCTGGACTTCATTTAAGTTGTTAATCCATTTTGAGTTTATTTTGTGTTCGGCGTTGGGAAGGGTTCCAGTGTCATCCTTTTACCTGTAGCTTTCCAATTATCTTCCAATAAAAATACACGTTTCTAAATGGCAATGACCAAGTCAGTTGAACACAAGAGCAATCTTCTTCAAATGATACCTGTTAATGGACATAGAATTTCTCAACAGTCAAAATGACCTGTTTTTCTAAAATTAGCGTGTTTTTTTTAATGCACAGCTGTTTGCTGAGCTGTTCTGTTTTGTTTTTGCTTTTGGCTGTGCCGGGTCTTAATTTCGGCTTGTGAGATCTAGTTCCCTGATCAAGGATCAAACTCAGGCCCCCGGCACTGGGAGCAGAGTCCTATCCCCTGGACCAAAGTTCCCCCTAAAATTAGGTCTTGAGTCAAGTGATCATGCTGGCAGGACTCTTGCTCAGCGGATCACCGAGTTTCTCTTAAACTGTTGTGCATGTTCAGGAATCCCTAGGCTCCAGCATTCGTTCTGGAAACTTACCGAGTTGTCTACAACATAGAAACCTAAACCAGACATGATTCCTATCTCAAACTGCTTTCAGTTGACTGAGGAGCAGGTTAAAAAAAAAAAAAAATTCCTCTGTCTTGTCTGTAGTCCCACTAGCCTGGACCCAGAGATGTGGAATGAGGGATCAGACTGGAAGTAGAGAGCTGACACAGTTACATCCAGGGGAATAAAACCTGCTTGGATACTTTCCTTTCACTGTTCAGATTTAGTTTTGTTTTTTCATCTCCCTCTCCCTTCCTATGCCCTGTTTGTCGAAGCCTCAGTGCTCAGGTGTCCAGCACCCAGTGTGCAGGACTCTAGGTTGTTTGGAGGAAATCTGTGTTTACCTCCAGGTGGCTGTTCAGACATCCCCCCTGTTAAATAAGGATGGGGACTACATCCTCCAGGAATATTAAAACCATTATAACTATTAAATTCTGCATTTTTATAGCTGTGCCTATAAATTTTTAAATGACAATGATTCAGTGTTTATGCCACATCTCCTAGATTGCCCAGAAATAAAACATATACCTCTTTTCTCCTTCTGTGTCCCCCCACTATCCTTACAGAAAGTCTGGTCCTGAATTTGCAGACAAGAGTTCAGCCTGCAGAGATGCAGAGGGTAAACTCTGTGCAATGGGCCCAATTGTAGCAGAGATGCAGAGCACTGACCCAAGTGGCTCCACATTCCTGCTCAGGAGCAGAGGAGTGGGGAGATGTTCCTGCTTTGGGAGGGGTGATACTTTGGAGCAGGTAAAAAATTCACTCCACTCCAATAGAAGTCTGCCTTCAAACTGGATATAGGATGAGAATATCTGCTTTGCCAGTGATCACTTCATCTCAGGGAAAATTAATTCATCAATATTAAGTTTCAGATATATTGAAAAAGTGTTTATATACTCTTAAAACAATAACAGGAAAAAAATCTCTCCTTAACTTACACAGAGATTTTGTATCTCACAAGTTATGCAATAGAGTATATTTTTTTAGGTGAAAAATGCCATTTCTTCATTATCTTTTATCTTGACATGTGGAACTTTGCTGAATGTTTATTAACTGTGTGCAAGGCTGAAAGCAAATCAGTTTGAAGGCTGCAGTGAATATTGATCATGTCTTAGAGCATTTTTCCATTGATCTGTCAACAAATATGGGAAAATAACACCTCAGTTATATAGTCAGGGGAATTAAAGTGGCCCTGCCTGGCGCTGAGAAGGGCACTTTTATGTTGAGCATAAGTCACCTGCTCTTCTCTATCAGGACCGGGGGCTTGTCTGGAGGGGCTGCTGAGAATGGGAACACTGATCACAGGGCTACCAAACCCTGTAGGCGGCACTTCTAGCAGAGCCAACATAGCCCTGGCTTTTCACTGAGCTTTGGTTCCTTTCTTGAAAAATAGGGAGAAACTTTGTGTTATAAAAAAAAAAATGGCATGAATGAAAATCTAATGTAGGTACTGGAACAAACTTTGCCTTTTATATTAATAATGGTCGTCAGTGAGTGAAACTTGCTGTATCAAGATACCATAATATGTACCTGTGCTTAAATTTTTATTTATATAAAACACACAAGCAGGTGTGTTTATATATAATTTAATTTTATAATGATTTTAAACAGACAGAGATATATAAATGGTTTTGATTCTTAAGTCCATGAAGTAGGTTCTATTATTGCCATTTTACATATGAAGACACTGATGCACAGAGAGGCTAAGGAGAACCTCAAAAGTCATGCTGTGATGCAGATGACAGGTTTGAATCCAGCTAATTTCAATTCATCATTTTTTAAGGATGATATCAAATGTATACAAAAGTGTTCAGGATGAAAGAACAAAGTCTGGGCCTGTCCTCCCCTCCTGCCTGTATTCCTGTCCCTTTTCCTCCTCCCTCTCCTGTCCAGCGAAGCAGAACAGTGTTCCTGAGTGTTAAAGGCAGGTGACTTCCCATGTCACTCTACTCTCTTCCTGCACGCATGGCTTCTTATTACACTGTGAGCAATGTGAGCAGCACCTTGATAACTTCTACAACATCTAAGAGTCCTTTCTTAAGTAAGGGAGGGTGTTAGGAGCTCAAAAAGGATAGTGAACTAAGTGGTCCTGTGAGGTGAGTAAAATTTTGGAAAGGACTTCCCTGGTGGCTCAGATGGAAAAAATATCTGTCTGCAATACAGGAAACCTAGGTTTAGTCCCTGTGTCAGGAAGATTCCCTGGAGGGAAAAATGGCAACCCACTCGAGGAATCCTGCCTGGGGAATGCCATGGACAGAGGGGCCTGGCTACAGTCCACAGGGTTGAAAAAGGGTTGCACACAACTGAGCGACTCACACTCACTCAACAGCAGCTTCATAACTAGCCTTTACACTTTACAGACGAGGAAGCAGAAAGTCAAAGTGAACTACTTGCTTAAGGTCACAGTCTGTGCTGTGATACCCTTTCTGCCTACTATCCTGTACTGGACACCACTACAGCCCCCTGGAACATGAGCTCCATCAAAGCAGACATCACATCTGTCTTGCCAACTAATGTTTCCCCAATGCTTACCAGAAAACTAAGAATTAATGAATAAATTATACTGAAATTTCTCACACTGGGATCCATGCTGTGATGATAAAAATCACAGGGAAAAAAACAGGTCTATTTCCATGAGATGTTAATTCAGATTTGTTTGCTTTGTGGATCAGCTTCTATATTAGGACTAATAATTTAAACTTTTATTTTGGGGCTATTCATGTTGTGAATGGTAAATCTGCATATTTTTAAAGATAAAATGAGTCTATATCAAAGGCATTATGCAATCAAACATGACTTTTGACCTCTACCCCAGAAGATGTTGTGCTCTTAGATATTTTTATAGAGAAGCTAGAAATCCAGTTTTCAATGTGATGTCTGATTTTTAAATAATAACCATAACTACTAGCTTCATATACACAGTCCAATGTTGCAGCCTCCTTCTTCACCACAGAAATTGCAGACTGGATTTGAGTTACCTCCTTGGTCATGCTGGATCCTGCAGAAAAGAGCCTTTATTTACAACCATGATGGTATAGGGGATGAAGTGGCTTAGGACCTAATGCTCCGATTCCATTGCCCATTATCCCTCCCTTTCAAGATGCATCAGGTAACAATGCTCTCTGCCCTCCCCACAACCTTGGCACTGAGAGAGGTGCATGAGTCCTTATGTGTAGCCACCCTCACCAAGACAGACAGAGGCTGTGCCTGCCCTAGGCACACTGGCAACCAGCATATGGGCAGCTTCTCCCTACAGTGATGCGGCCTCTGCTCCATTTCAGATCCAGATCTGAATTCTGCACCCTGTGCTCAAGAGGTCCAGGCAGAGCTCCTGAGCTGTGTGATGCTTCTGCCCCACGCAGGAAACTGAGTCAGCAGCTGGAGGGCCGTTTGTCTGTGTTGTGTCACACGCTTCCTTTATAGGAGGGAAATGCTAGACTTCTGCACATCAGTTTGTCGAATCAGAACACTACCAGACTAGAAATAAACAGTGGTAAAACTGAATCATGTTCAGTTCATTCTCCTCTGGATCAGAGAATCAAAAGTAACAATGGAGTTTCGACTCTAACAGAAAGGCAGAATTTTTCGCTTCCATCTTTGTTCCCGCCTCCTATGGAATCTGGGAAAAGTTACCTGCAAAATATTTTGTTGTCTATGAATGATTTCATATCATGCCTCTGAGTCACAAAATCTGTCAAGTGTGTGCTATGTGAAATAGTAGCAGGGGGAGAAATATAAGTATATGTGATCACAATTTACATGTGTGTATGTGTGTAAACAAAAGTAAATTCATAAAATTTTAGTCAGTGCCTAAATATAAGAATTCCTGTTAAAACTCAATACATGTATTTCTGAATCACCCCTAACACTTCCAAACCACACCCATTAATTGTGGTGGAAATTGGGATAGGGAAAACCCTAAAAATACACAAATCCAGAGCCAAAGCATTATCAAAAGCAATAGAAATCCTATTAGAAATGCCAGCAGAGTTCAGTCTCCATTGACGTCTGTTCCCTGCATCATAGTCTTTAAAGTCTTTGCCATCTTAAATATTGGGAGTTGTGTCTCACTGCTCTAGACATAGGTCCATAAGAACATGTAAGACCAAGGTCATCAACATTTTAAATGTTATTGTTCTTCATAAGGGCTTTGCCTGGTAGCTCAGCTGGTAAAGAATCCACCTGCAATGTGGAAGACCTGGGTTTGATCCCTGGGTTGAGAAGGTCCCCTGGAGAAGGGAATGACTACCCACTCCAGTATTCTGACCTGGAGAATTCTTGATAAATCAATTTGCTTAATGCTAGAGAGGAAGATAGACCAGCATTCTTTTTACCCTCCCTCTCAGCTTTATCAGGTAGCTTTCACTTGAAAACGCTAGGAATTCGTGAAGCCAGTAAAGCAAACACTAGATTTTAGGCTTTTTTATTGGAAGAAAATTGCCTTTGAAAGTTTCTGCTTTGGCACAAATTGCTAATGTGCTTAGAAAAGTCAATGAAACTTCCTCATCATACCCGTATTTGATGCTGTTTAGTCACTAAGTTGTTCCCAACTCTTTGCAACCCCATGAACTGAAACCCACCAGGCTCCTCTGTCCATGAGATTTCCCAGACAAGAATACTGGGGTGGGTTGCTATGTCCTTCTCCAGGGGATCTGCTCGACCTAGGGATTGAACTCATCCTGAAGAAGATATTCTGCATTGGCAGGAAGATTCTTTACCACTAAGCCCCTGGGAAGGCCAGACCCATATTTACTAATTGTCTAAAAAAAGAATTTGCTTTAAGATATACACTATAGTAGAACAGAAAATGCTGTGTCTTACAGTCCCAATGAGGAGACATATTTGCCACACTAAGGGTTTTTTTTCTTATTTGAAAAATATAGTCCTCATTGCCATGGCAAAGACCTGTAATGTATATTCTCTTTAATATGGCTACTGAGGCTCAGCTATAAGCCCTGGAATAAGCAGGTTATTCAATCACAGAGAATCTGAGCAACTTTATGTTCAAAGACATAAAAGATGATGACTGCAATTTCTTGACTTTAGTGTTCAGGAACATATACAGACTCCTGTGATTGCCCCTTGAGTAAAGTACAGTTATCATTACTACATTAACTTAGTTTTCATCAAATGAAAACTTCAAAAAGTATAAAACTTTAAGAAGGCAATGGTATTTAACAAAAAAGAAACAGATTTCATGGTGGTTCTATCAATTAGCTTTTATAACTATTAGTCATACATCAGAATGATTGACGTCCTACCCAAGCTCTGCTCCTAACTGGTTATGTAACGGACAGGGAGGCCTGGCATGCTGCGATTCATGGGGTTGCGAAGAGTCGGACAGACTTAGCAACTGAACTGAACTGAACTGAACTGAACCCTTGATTAAGTTACTAAAGATCTCTACACCTCAATTTTGTCATTTGTAAATTGGAAGTTTCCTAATATCTACCTGAAGAAGTGGAGAGGGATTTAAAATGCTTAGCTGGGGGGCGGTCCTAAGATGGCGGAGGAATAGGATTCATCAAAAGAACATTTAAACGCTGAGTAAATTCCACAAAACAACTTCTGAATGCCAGCAGAGGACATCAGGCACCCAGAAAAGTAGCCCATTGTCTTCGAAAGGAGGTAGGAAACATATAAAAGACAAGAAAAGAGACAAAAGAGGGAGGGATGGAGCTCCGTCTGGGGAAGGGAGTCTTAAAAAGAGAGAAGTTTCCAAACACCAGGAAACACTCTCACTGCCGAGTCTGTGGCGAGCCTTGGAAGCACAGAGGGCAACATAATAGGGAGGAAAAATAAGTAAATAATTAAAACCCACAGATTACAAGCCCAAGGGTAACACCCCCAGTGGAGAAGCAGCGCAGGCGCCTGCACTGGCCACTAGCAAGTGGGGGCTGGGCAGGGAGGCGCGGGCTGTATTGCTTAGAGTAAGGATCCGGCCTGAATGCCCCGAGGCTAATCAGAGCAAACTAATTCGGGCTAGCAAACCAGACTGTGGGATATCTACCACGTGAAAAGCCCTAAGACACCACCAGGCCCACGCAAAGAACAAAGGGCTGAACAGAACTAGCCGGTTGCAGACCATCCCCCTCTGGTGACAGGCAGCCAGAGCCAGAAGAGGGCAATCGCAGCCCCAAAGAGACATTATCTACCTAACTGCAAGCAGGCTTCTTTGCTAACTAAGACTTCTTAGGGTTCTGGGCAGTCATCATCCGCCTGAGAAGGTGCGCCAGTTGTACACCCAGAAAACCGAGCAGCAGGGACGGGAGAGGCAATAAGTCACAGTGACCGCACTCGCCAAACACCTCATCACCCAAGCTGCTCGGAGCTGGGAAGGGCACAAAACGCAGGCCCAGTGGAATCTGCATCTCTGAGGACTATCCAAGTGCCTGAACCTGAGAGGCTTTGACCTCGGAGGTTCATGCAGCCCAGGGCCGGCCTCAGACGGTTACCCTCAGAGCAACCTAGAGCCTGAGCTGTGTGGGCAGGGAGGGTGCACGCGCTGTAAGTGGGGGCAGGCCCAGTGTGGCTGAGACACTGCGAGCACACGCCAGTGTTGTTTGCAGCGTACCCCGCTCCCCACAGCACGACTGAACAAGTGAGCCTAAAAAACAAAAGTGTCCACCACTGCCCCTCCTTGTGTCAGGGCGGAAATCAGACACTGAAGAGACCAGCAAACAGAAGAAGCTAAAGCCGAGGGAACCACCTTGGAAGTGACGGGTACAATAGATTAAAACCCTGTAGTTAGTACCAACTACATAGGAAGGGGCCTAAGGTCTTGAGAATATAAGCCGCACCAAGGAACTATCCGAAAATGAACTGACCCCACACTGCCCACAACAACACCAGAGAAAGTCCTAGATATATGTTTACTATTTTTACAATCATTCTTTTCTTTTTTCTTTTTTCTTCTTTTTTTAACTTTTTAAATTTTAAGTCCTCTATTACTCCTTTAATTTTCATTTTTATAACCTACTATTACTTTTAAAAAAAGACTATTTTTTAAAGCAAACTTCATATATATATATTAAATAATTTTTGTGATTTTTTTCTTCTTCTTTTCTTTAATATTGTATTTTTGAAAATTCAACCTATACTCTAGAATTTTAATATTTGCTTTTTGGTATTTGTTTTCAATTTTGTACCTTTGAGAACACAATTTTCAGGACCCATTTTTACTTGGGAGCAAGATTACTGGCTTGATTGCTCTCTCCCCCTTTGGACTTTCCTTTTTCTCCACTAGGTTGTCTCTGTCTCCTCCCTCAACCTTCTCTTCTCTACCCAACTCTCTAAATCTCTGTGTGTTCCAAACGGTGGAGAACACTTAGGGAACTGATTACTGGCTAGATCTGTCTCTCTCCTTTTCATTACCCCCTTTTATCCTCCCGGCCACCTCTGTCTCCTTCCTCCCTCTTCTCTTCTCTGTATAACTCCATAAACATCTCTGAGCAGTCCAGACTGTGGAGCACACATAAGGAAGTGATTATTGGCTAGCTTGCTCTCTCCTCTTTTGATTCCACCTCATCTCATTCGGGTCACCTCTAACTCCCTCCTCCCTCTTCTCTTCTCCATGTAACTCTGTGAACCTCTCTGGGTGTCCCTCACTGTGAAGAAACTTTTCATCTTTACCCTAGATGTTTTATCAACGGTGCTATATATAAGGAGAAGTCTTGAGAATACTGTAAAAATAAGACTGAAAACCAGAAGCAGGAGACTTAAGCCCAAATCCTGAGAACATCAGAGAACTCCTGACTCCAGGGAACAGTAATCGACTGGAGCTCATCAAACGCCTCCATACCTACACTGAAACCAAGCACCACCCAAGGGCCAACAAGTTCCAGAGCAAGACATACCATGCAAATTCTCCAGCAACACAGGAACACAGCCCTGAGCTTCAATATACAGGATGCCCAAAGTTACTCCAAAACCACTGACATCTCATAACTTGTTACTAGACACTTCATTGCACTCCAGAGAGAAGAAATCCAGCTCCACCCACCAGAACACTGACACAAGCTTCCCTAACCAAGAAACCTTGACAAGCCACCGATATAACCCCACCCACAGTGAGGAAACTCCATAATAAAGAGAACTTCACAAACTGCCAGAATACAGAAAGGCCACCACAAACTCAGCAATATAAACAAGATGAAGAGACAGAGGAATATCCAGCAGGAAAAGGAACAGGATAAATGCCCACCAAACAAAACAAAAGAGGAAGAGATAGGGAATCTACCTGATTAAGAATTACGAATAATGATAGCGAAAATGATCCAAAATCTTGAAATAAAAATGGAATCACAGATAAATAGCCTGGAGACAAGGATTGAGAAAATGCAAGAAAGGTTTAACAAGGACCTAGAAGAAATAAAAAAGTCAATATATAATGAATAATGCAATAAATGAGATCAAAAATACTCTGGAGGCAACAAATCCTAGAATAAAGGAGGCAGAAGATAGGATTAGTGAAGTAGAAGATAGAAAGGTAGAAATAAATGAATCAGAGAGGAAAAAAGAAAAACGAATTAAAAGAAACGAGGACAATCTCAGAGACCTCCAGGACAGTGTTAAGCGCTCCAACATTCGAATCATAGGAGTCCCAGAAGAAGACAAAAAGAAAGACCATGAGAAAATACTTGAGGAGATAATAGTTGAAAACTTCCCTTAAATGGGGAAGGAAATAATCACCCAAGTCCAACAAACCCAGAGAGTCCCAAACAAGATGAACCCAAGGCAAAACACCCCAAGATACATATTAATCAAATTAACAAAGATCAAACACAAAGAACAAATATTAAAAGCAGCAAGGGAAAAACAACAAATAACACACAAGGGGATTCTCATAAGGATAACAGCTGATCTTTCAATAGAAACTCTTCAGGCCAGGAGGGAAAGGCAGGATATACTTAAAGTGATGAAAGAAAATAACCTACAGCCCAGATTACTGTACCCAGCAAGGATCTCATTCAAATATGAAGGAGAAATCAAAAGCTTTACAGACAAGCAAAAGCTGAGAGAATTCAGCACCACCAAACCAGCTCTCCAACAAATGCTAAAGGAATATTCCCTAGACAGGAGACACAAAAACGGTGTATAAACTTGAACCCAAAACAGTAAAGTAAATGGCTATGGGATCAGTTCAGTTCCATTCAGTTCAGTCGCTCAGTCGTGTCTGACTCTGTGACCCCATGAATAGCATCACACCAGGCTTCCCTGTCCATCACCAACTCCAGGAGTTCACTCAGACTCACGTCCATCAAGTCAGAGATGCCATCCAGCCATCTCATCCTCTGTCGTCCCCTTCTCCTCCTGCCCCCAATCCCTCCCAGCATCAGAGTCTTTTCCAATGAGTCAACTCTTCGCATGAGGTGGCCAAAGTACTGGAGCTTCAGCTTCAGCATCATTCCTTCCAAAGAAATCCCAGAGCTGATCTCCTTCAGAATGGACTGGTTGGATCTCCGTGCAGTCCAAGGGACTCTCAAGAGTCTTCTCCAACACCACAGTTCAAAAGCATCAATTCTTCAGCATTCAGCTTTCTTCACAGTCCAACTCTCACATCCATACATGACCACAGGAAAAACCGTAGCCTTGACTAGACGGACCTTTGTTGGCAAAGTAATGTCTCTGCTTTTGAATATGCTATCTAGCTTGGTCATAACTTTCCTTCCAAGGAGTAAGCGTCTTTTAATTTCATGGCTGCAGTCGCTATCTGCAGTGATTTTGGAGCCCAAAAAAATAAAGTCTGACACTGTTTCCACTGTTTCCCCATATATTTCCCATGAAGTGATGGGACCGGATGCCATGATCTTCGTTTTCTGGATGTTGAGCTTAAGCCAACCTTTTCATTCTTCACTTTCACTTTCATCTAGAGGCTTGTTAGTTCCCCTTCACTTTCTGCCATAAGGGTGGCCTCATCTGTATATCTGAAGTTATTGATATTTGTCCCGGCAATCTTGATTCCAGCTTGTGCTTCTTCCTATATACATGCATTAATGTTATTTTTTATATGTACTGAAATTAAAAGAAAAAAAAAACCTCAAAGCCCTGTTAAAGCAAATTTTAGAAGGTTCTTGTGATTAAGAAAGAAAATTGTGCCCCTATAGCAAGAGTCACCAACTGGAGATACATTTTAAATTTTTAAAACGTGAGTTTTTCTCTGGTTGTTAAAATAATGAATTCTAAATACAGATTGTAGAAAATATGGAAAAGTACAAAAATCATGTGAATGCTATATCCAAGAAATATCTTTGATAATATTTGGGTATATATCTTTTTTTTCTTTGTCTATGTATAAATATTTTTAACAAAATTGGACTGCATGTGCATATATGCCCAAACATGTAAATACATACATACACTTTGGGGTACGCTGGATTTTTTAATGTTATTTCTGAACCTATTAATAAGTATATGTAGAATTTGGATTCTAATTGAAAATATTCCTCAAAATATTCCACGTTAGAGATGTACTATAATTTATTTACCAATTTTTCTTGTGGTAAATATTTAGATTTTAGGAAGAATACTATATAAACACCGTTATTCAAAAACAGAGACATTACTTTGCCAACAAAGGTTCGTCTAGTCAAGGCTATGGTTTTTCCTGTGGTCATGTATGGATGTGAGAGTTGGACTGTGGAGAAGGCTAAGTGCTGAAGAATTGATGCTTTTGAACTATGGTGTTGGAGAAGACTCTTGAGAGTCCCTTGGACTGCAAGGAGATCCAACCAGTCCATTCTGAAGGAGATCAGCCCTGGGATTTCTTTGGAAGGAATGATGCTAAAGCTAAAACTCCAGTACTTTGGCCACCTCATACAAAGAGTTGACTCATTGGAAAAGACTCTGATGCTGGGAGGGATTGGGGGCAAGAGGAGAAGGGGACGACAGAGGATGAGGTGGCTGGATGGCATCTCTGACTTGATGGACGTGAGTCTGAGTGAACTCCTGGAGTTGGTGATGGACAGGGAGGTCTGGCGTGCTGTGATTCATGGGGTCGCAAAGAGTCGGACACAACTGAGCGACTGATCTGATCTGATACATAAATCTGTCTAAATTTCCAGTTATTTCTTTGTTAAGGGTTTTTCCATCTTCATTTTTTACATGACCACTTGCAAAATAACATAAACCTACGGTTATTTCTTTAGACTAGCTTCTACAAAGGGGATTCCCTGGGTTAAAGAGTAGGAATATTTTAAGACTCTTGGTAAGTATTAATTTACTCAATCAAACAACATTTGCAGAGTCCATACTTGGGTCAGGCACTGAGCTAGATGCAACATCCCCCTATGAAAATGGTCTTGTCAAAAGGAAGAGAATGTTTAAAGCAGTGACAGTCTTCATGATAACTGCTGTGATATGGAAAGTACAGCATCATGGGGACATACAGGTAGGAAGACTACACTGGTTGTGGGATTCCAGGAACATTCCCAACTGGAGTGACACCTGAACTAAAACATAAGGGAAGATGGACGAACCTGGTAAAGACTGGGTCAAGCAGAAAGAGGCCAAAGGAACAGCTTCGGGACAGGCCTGGAAGCACCTGTGGGAGCACAAGTGGAGAGCACTGGGTAGATGGTAGTTCCACTGTTTGATATAGAAACAAAAAAAAACAGGGAGATGGTCTTGTTTGTTTCTTTTGTTTGGGGAAAGGGAAGAAGATGAAAAGCTAAACTAACACTTAAAGTATTTCTGGATTCTTGGAGAGAACAGAGTGAAACTTATTATACAATTAGGAAAAGGTCAGAGGAGGGAAGACTGAATGGAACACAAAATGGCTCCATGGAGGGTGGTTCCTCTTAGAGAGAGAGATGTCTCCCTAGCCTCCAGGCAAGAGCAAGTTCTCACATGGATGCAGCAAAATATAGCTCTCAGGAAAACCAGGATAATAAGCCCCCAAAATGCTTCTCTACTCCTACCTTCTCTAAAATACTTAACATTATATTTCAGAAATGAAAACTGTGGTTTCAAAAATAATTAAAAAAAAAAAAAAAACAGAAAAAAAAACTTTGTACTTCCCTGGTGTTCCAGTGGTTAAGAATCTACTTTCCAGTGTAGGGTATGTGGGTTCGATCCCTGGTTGGGTAACTAAGACCCACATTCTGCAGAGCAACTGAACCCATGTTCCAGAACAAGAGAAGCCCTGCATCTTATCAAAGACCCAGTACAGCCAAAACATAAAAAAAAAATTAAAGATGCAATGTTGCTTAAAATAGAATAAAATGTTGCTTGATGCAATTTAACCACAATGTAATTAGATAGGATGATACTAGCTCCTTTCCTAAAAGCAGGTTTTCTAGTATATAAGATGGTATACAGGTTCAAGTGATGTGACAAAGACCAAAATAAAGTAACTTAAAAACAAGATTGACTGTATTTCCTTCTCATGTTGCAGTCCAAATATAAGCAATTCAGGGCAGATATAGAAGATCCATAGCTTTGGTGATGGCCTTAGTCCATTTGGGCTGCTATAACAAAAATACCACAGACTAGAGGCCTAAGCAACAAACATTTATTTCTAACAATTTTGAAGGTTAGTGAGTCCAGGATCAAGGTACCAGTGGATTGGGTATCTTGTGGGGACCCACTTCCTGGTCTGGTGGTCCAGACCACCATCTTCCTGCTGTTCTGTCATATGGAGGAATAGGCAAAGGAGATCTCTGGGGTGCCTTTTATTTATAAGAAAACGAATTCCATTCAAAAGACCTTCACCCTTACAATCTAAGAATTTCCCAAAGGCTCCACGTCCTAATACCATCACACTGCTGATTAGGTTTCAACATACAGATTTTGCCAGGACACAAACATTCAGTCCATAGCAGTGACTAAGTTTCTGATTGCTATGCCTCCCTCAAAACCCAGTTCTATTCAGGCTCCAAGACATATGTACAAAAATCCTCATAACAGTCTTTCCAATTATCTCAATTTTGATTTAGGAGATAAGGCATATAGATTGTAAATGGCTGATCCACTCTGACATACTTACTAAGAAGAAGAATCATAAAATATAATTTATGCTTAGCCCCCTTTCCACAGAGTCCTTAAAATGAGATAAAAGAGAAGATAAAAATGAATATTATAAATAAAAACTCCATTGAATTTCTGGCTTTACTTAAAAGTTACCTGGTTATAACGAACATTTTCCAGTAAGCATAGGAAAAAAAGAATATTAAGCTAACTTTCTTCCTCAAGGTCAAACAAGCCAATTACCAGGACCAAATGACAAAACAGAACTTCAAAGGAAACTTATTTTCTCCCTCTTAGCCACCTCAGTAAATGGGGGAAATATAGACCTGAGCACACAATGTCCCTTCCCTAGTCCTCCATTATAAAAGGCTCTTCCCTGGCCATCCTCCCACTTCAATGCCTGTGAAAAGTCCACGGAGCCAAGGATATATCTCTTCTAGATCTTGCTCTGGTCACCCGGATCCCAGGATTCCCTGCACACAAGGATTCCCCAGATCCACTTTTAAGGTCTACATGTGCTTCTTCCAAAGACCTTCTTCCCTGATGAGATATTCTACCAGTGTATACACAACCCAAGCCCATGGGGTAGTCAAGGAATGGCTCTTTGTGGAGATTGTAATCATTTTGGGCTGAGATATACCCATCAAGAATAGAATCCAAAAATAGATCTGGGTATATATAGGAATTTAGTATACTATAAATTCAGTATCCCAAATCAATGGAGCAAGTGTGACGTTTTCAATAAATAAGTAGTGTTCTTATGAATGTCGATCCATTTAGAAAAAATAAATGCAAGTCTCTACATAAAAATTAATTTCTTTGGGATATACTCCTTTGAATCATATGGTTAAAAATGGAGCTGCTGATTTCTTGCAAAATCATCCCCCAGACACCACTAATTAATTGGCCAAATGCAGAGCAAAGTGCTGCACTCAATATGCCAGCAAATTTGGAAAACTCAGCAGTGGCCACAGGACTGGAAAAGGTTAGTTTTCATTCCAATCCCACAGAAAGACAATGCCAAAGAATGCTCAAACTACCACACAATTGCACTCATCTCACACGCTAGTAAAGTAATGCTCAAAACTCTCCAAGCCAGGCTTCAGCAATATGTGAACCGTGAACTTCCTGATGTTCAAGCTGGTTTTAGAAAAGGCAGAGGAACCAGAGATAAAATTGCCAACATCTGCTGGATCATGGAAAAAGTCAAGAGATTTCCAGAAAAACATCTATTTCTGCTTTATTGACTATGCCAAAGCCTTTGTGTGGATCACAATAAACTGGAAAATTCTGGAAGAGATGGGAATACCAGACCACCTGATCTACCTCTTGAGAAATGTGTATGCAGGTAAGGAAGCAACAGTTAGAACTGGACATGGAACAACAGACTGCTTCCAAATAGGAAAACCAGTACGTCAGGGCTGTATATTGTCACCCTGCTTACTTAACTTATATGTAGAGTACATCATGAGAAACGCTGGATTGGAAGAAACACAAGCTGGAATCAAGATGGCCGGGAGAAATATCAATAACCTCAGATATGCAGGTGACACCACCCTTATGGCAGAAATTGAAGAGGAACTAAAAGCCTCTTGATGAAAGTGAAAGTGGAGAGTGAAAAAGTTGGCTTAAAGCTCAACATCAGAAAACGAAGATCATGGCATCCGGTCCCACCACTTCATGGGAAATAAATGGGGAAACAGTGGAAACAGCGTCAGACTTTATTTTTCTGGGCTCCAAAATCACTTTGGATGGTGACTGCAGCCATGAAATTAAAAGATGCTTACTCCTTGGAAGGAAAGTTATGACCAACCTAGATAGCATATTCAAAAGCAGAGACATTACTTTGCCAACAAAGGTTCGTCTAGCCAAGGCTATGGTTTTCCCAGTGGTCATGTATGGATGTGAGAGTTGGACTGTGAAGAAGGCTGAGCGCCAAAGAATTGATGCTTTTGAACTGTGGTGTTGGAAAAGACTCTTGGACTGCAAGGAGATCCAACCAGTCCATTCTGAAGGAGATCAGCCCTGGGATTTCTTTGGAAGGAATGATGCTAAAGCTGAAACTCCGGTACTTTGGCCACCTCATGGGAAGAGTTGACTCATTGGAAAAGACTCTGATGCTGGAAGGGATTGGGGGCAAGAGGAGAAGGGGATGACAGAGGATGAGATGGCTGGATGGCATCACTGACTCAATGGATGTGAGTCTGAGTGAACTCCTGGAGTTGGTGATGGACAGGGAGGCCTGGTGTGCTGCGATTCATGGGGTCGCAAAGTCGGACACGACTGAGCGACTGATCTGATCTGATCTGAGAGCAAAGCACTACTCCAGTACTCCAGTACTCCTGCCTGGAAAATCCCATCAACAGAGGAGCCTGGAAGGCTGCAGTCCATGGGGTGGCTGAGGGTCAGACAGGACTGAGTGACTTTACTTTCTCTTTTCACTTTCATGCATTGGAGAAGGAAATGGCAACCCACTCCAGTGTTCTTGCCTGGAGAATCCCAGGGACAGGGGAGCCTGGGTGGGCTGCCGTCTATGGGGTCACACAGAGTCAGACACGACTGAAGTGACTTAGCAGCTTAGCAGAGCAAAGCTGGGCTAACCCTAGTAGCCACCACAACTTTCAGGGAACAGCATCTGACTCACACTGAGTCAACCAGAGCCCTTCCTGGGAGGGTCTAAGTTGAAAAGAGAAAAAAGAGAGGTATTGAGTCCAGTCCTACACAAGGGTATAGATAAGAAGATGTGAGCACAGGAGCTGTAATCGGCCTACATGTTTATACGACATACTTAAATCCTCCAATGTTTTGAATCCTTCTCACATTATGTCTCACTTGCTTCCTCTCTCCTTTCTTCAGAGTCAAATTACCTCTACTTCCTTTTGTCACATAGCATTTTATGCACTTCTCTGATCTGAGCACTTACCAAACTGCTTTGAGTTATCAGTTTACTTTTCATCCCTACAACCAACAGTTTTTATTAACAGGGACTATTTTGGGAATGAGGGCTACAACACTGTTGAAATCCGTCTCATTCCTGGAGGAGCCTATACGCTGAGGAAAAGTGGAGTGGTTAGACTACAAGCCTGAGAGGCAGGCTGTCTGGGTTTCAATTTACTGTTGAGCAGTTCTGTGACTTCAGTAAGATACATAAATTCTCTGAGCTTGAATGCTTTCATCAGCAAAGTGAAGCTCATGAGAAGAGTTGTGAGAATTAAAGGGGTTCACAACTGTTTGGGATCACACCTGGCATCTGCAGATCAAGGATGGTTTCTTTCACCTTTTTATGATCAGTGCTCAGCAGAGTATCTGGCACACAGGATTGATTTCAACATATGCTTGTCAAATGAACAAATTTTGTGGCTTTACCCAAAAAAAAAAAAAAAAGTTATTATGAAGGACAAATTCTGGAGCCACACCGCCACCTTGTGGAGAGATATTAAGGCTTCAGGAGCATGGTTTTCTGGGCTCAGGGATTTGTATTCAGCTCTCCCTGCTGCCCGCACCACTGTGTCCCTCACAGCACAGAAGTACAAGGCAGAGTCACTCCCGAGAACAGATGGTTTCTTCAGGTGGAAAGAGGTTTGGCTCTTGTTAAATTCAGCCTCAAAACCGTAGTTGCCTTTAACCAAGGTGTCCCCTCCGATGTATTTCAGAAGGAACTGGAGACCTTGATTGCCATGCTGGACATACCAGAAAAGATAAGGGCTCCCCGAAACTGAATAGGTGCACTTCACAGTCACCGGATCCCCTTCCGCGACAGGGACCTCAGCTTCTGGCTGAGTCACCGACTGAGCTCTCAGCCCACCTGTAAAGTAACGCACAATACATTAGTAAAGCTTCTGAAAAAGAACGTAAACGGGTAATACAAGTGGAAAACGGGAAGGGAACATCACTCACTGAGTGTAAACAGAATCCCAAGTGTCCAGATGTGTGCAGAGGCCATGGTTCAAGCTGGGCTGGAGGGGGGCTCCTTTGCAGCTCACCTTTGCTGGAGATATGGCACCACCCCCAGAGACTATGTTCTCCACGAGCACAGCGTTTTACAAATGCCCCCTGGTGCTTCCTGGCACCTGTATCTTCTCTCAGTAGAGCAACATCTTCCCTCAGTCCTCTGTGAGAAGCAAGACAGCAACACCTCCTGCACCCAAGACAAAGCTCACAGTGCAGCGCCCCCTAGAGCCCACTTAGAATCAGGAGACTTTCTACTCTAGTAGCTGAGCTGCTTGGAGAAGGCAATGGCAACCCACTCCAGAACTCTTGCCTGGAAAATCCCATGGACGGAGGAGCCTGGTAGGCTGCAGTCCATGGCGTCGCTAAGAGTCGGACACGACTGAGCGATTTCACCCTCACTTTTCACTTTCATGCATTGGAGAATGAAATGGCAACCCACTCCAGTGTTCTTGCCTGGAGAATCCCAAGGACGGCGGAGCCTGGTGAGCTGCTGTCTATGGGATCGCACAGAGTTGGCCACGACTGAAGCGACTTAGCAGCAGCAGCCGCAGCAGCTGTGCTGCTTAACTAGTGACTCAGCGATAAAGATTCCACCTGCCAATGCAGGAGACTTCGCTTCCATCTTGGGTCAGGAAGATCCTCTGGAGGAGGAAATGACAACCCACTCCAGTATTCTTGCCTGGAAAAGTCCATGGACAGAGCCTGGCAGGTTACAGTCCATGGAGTCACAAAGAGTCAGACATGACTGAGCGACTGAAATGAACTGAACTGATCAATCCGGCAAAATGTGGGTTTATCCTAAATGTCTGCTCAGGCATATCTATATAGCTCTTTGATTGATGTAGCAAGATAAATAAGTCAAAACAATAGTCCAATATAGACTTTGGTGCCATAACTAAATTTTCCAGGTAATTGCCTAATCTCTACTTCTTCTCTCCTATACAGATACAGCATACAAAGCATGTAGAACTATGCCTAGATAGTGCAGTGACTCATTGTGCTTACCTTCAACTATTTATTAATCAATTCCAAGAGATACAAATGAACTAAACCTTTAAGAGGCTACACATCCAAAGGTTTCCTAGGGCATCAACTGAGCTTTCCGAATTGAACAAAATAGACTCACTAGCTATTCTTCTATGTGCTTTATGAGATTGATGAGGGTATTATTCATCAAATGTGTACTGTGAGCATAATGTTAAGCCCATTACATTTCTTGACTTATTTTTCCTCCTAATATTTTAGAGATGAAAATATTAGGAGTTCAGGAATATTCGATTACTCAAGCCATCCTTAAAGATACAGAACAAAGATTTTAACCCATACTTTTCTGACTGTAAAAGCATAAATATCGATGAGAATGTCAATTTCAATCATTTATTTTTTAAAATACCTTACAATATTGGAAAGTAATTCCATTATCCTAATAAAGTTATACAATCATATTCTTATGTGCTACTTACCTTTAGAAGATATCTTTTAATTGGGTGTATACCAAATACTGACTTCATATTTATGTGTCTCTTAATCAAAGCAGCCCCTAGATCATTGCTTCTAGGAGGTCTTCAGACATTTAAAGAACTGAATGAGCTACTGACCCCAAGAAAACCTTAGCAGCAATGTGAATATGACCAGCAGCAGGCAGAGCAGATCAATCTAGGGACACCTTGGACAGCTCTACACCCACTGCATTGGACTCTCCATGTTTAGTCTCACACCTGCTGGGCATCTTTAGTCTCAGGAGCCTTAGAATAGCTTTCTCAACCAGGAATTTTTTTATGAGAAGTAAATCTCAAAAAAATTGGAAATTTCTACATACGTACAAACTTCCAGGATTTGGGCGTACAGGGAATTTTACTCTCCTGTGAATGTTTCACAAGTCACCATCGAACTGAGAGCTTCATGATGCTTTTAACACTGTGCTGTCACTGAGCGCTCTTCTTCATAAATGCTCTCTCCAGGGCTGTATTTTCCCCTTCTTTTATTTCATTCTTGTCCCACTTCCCCTTTGGGTAAGAACACCTTTACTGTTCTACATGTAAGCTGGAAAAAAATCTGGTAAGACTAGTTGTTGACAGTTTAAACAATAGAATCAAAACACCAACCTAAAAGGTAGGCTTTTCAATATGTCACTCCTCAATGAACTGAAAAGAACTTTCTGTCTCCTCTTGCTTGCCAAAGCAACGAGGGGCCGTGTGCTTATTCACCGTTTGTGGAGCAGCAAGAGCACAAGTGCAGAACTCATGGAGAAGACGCACACGTGGCTCATACTCAGATATTTCATTTGCTGAAAAGGCGAGATTAACACAGTTTTAAACAAGCAATAATCCAAAACAGAATATGCCTAAAGAAGTGGCACAAACATATATCAATGTATCAGATCAGATCAGTCGCTCAGTCATGTCCGACTCTTTGCGACCCCATGAATCGCAGCACACCAGGCCTCCATGTTCATCACCAACTCCCGGAGTTCACCCAGACTCACGTCCATCGAGTCAGTGATGCCATCCAGCCATCTCATCCTCTGTTGTCCCCTTCTCCTCCTGCCCCCAATCCCTCCCAGCATCAGAGTCTTTTCCAATGAATCAACTCTTCTCATGAGGTGGCCAAAATACTGGAGTTTTAGCTTTAGCATCATTCCTTCCAAAGAAATCCCAGGGCTGATCTCCTTCAGAATGGACTGGCTGGATCTCCTTGCAGTCCAAGGGACTCTCAAGACTCTTCTCCAACACCACAGTTCAAAAGCATCAATTCTTTGGCGCTCAGCCTTCTTCACAGTCCAAATCTCACATCCATACATGACCACTGGAAAAACCATAGCCTTGACTAGACGAACCTTTGTTGGCAAAGTAATGTCTCTGCTTTTGAATATGCTATCTAGCTTGGTCATAACTTTCCTTCCAAGGAGTAAGCGTCTTTTAATTTCATAGCTGCAGTCACCATCTGTAGTAATTTTGGAGCCCAAAAAAATAAAGTCTGACACTGTTTCCACTGTTTCCCCATCTAATTCCCATGATGTGTATACAATTTGGATGTTACTAAAAGCAGATAATGGGCTTCCCAGGTGGCGCTAGTGGTAAAGAACCCACCTGCCAATGCAGGAGACATACGACACACAGGCTTGATCCCTGTGTCAGGAAGATCCCCTGGAGGAGGGCGTGGCAACCCACTCCAGCATTCTTGCCTGGAGAATCCCATGGACAGAAGAGCCTGGCAGGCTACGGTCCCTAGGGTCACCAAGAGTTGACTCAACTGAAGCAACTTAGCACACACACAAAAGTAGAGAATAGTGGCTAAAGCCTCAAGATCTGGGCTCCTGAGTCTGGGATTCTCACAAAACCTGGATGAGCAATAGAATTTCCAGAGAGACATTTGTAGAAAATACAGACTTCTGGGTCCCATCCCTGCAAACTATGATTCAGTTACTCTGGAATGCAGGGGAGAAAAAAAATCTACTCTTATTAACAAAACTCCAGAGACGTCTTATTAAAAAAAAAAAAATTGGGAATCACTGATCTATCCTAGGACTTTAGTCTCTAAAGTGGGAAGGAAAGGTCTGGGTAAAAAGACAAAGATAATTTAACAAGGATTGGGAAGTATATATTACAACTTATATTGTATTTAAGTTTAAAAATGTGGAATAAGATTGAGTTTTACTAATATTTCATATACTAATTGACACTGGCATCCTCACTTAGTATGTACATCAAATTTTAATAAGTAAAATATCCTGAGAAGGTTCGAGGTTTCAAACTCAGGGCTGTTGGTAGTAGCTATTCACTCATTTATTCCCTTTCAGCTAATTATACTATTGAATGTTAACTAAAGTACACTTTACAAAATCTGTGTGTAACTCCATGGACTATAGCCCTCCAGGCTCCTCTGTCAGTGAAATTTTCCAGGCAAGAATACTGGAGCAGGTTATTATTTCCTACTCCAAGGGATCTTCCTGACCCAGGGATTGAACCCACGTCTCCTGCATTGGCAGGTGGATTCTTTACCACTGAGCCACCTGTGTCTTAAAAAAATTCCCACAAACAGTGAAGCTGGCAGATAATATTTAAAATGCAGAAAGCAAGAAGAAAATAGCAGGGTGGACATGACTCTTCCTCTCTGCTACTTTCTTCTTGCTTTCTGCATTTGCATTTTAAATATTATCAGCGAGCTTCATTCTCTTTGCGGGAATTTTTTTTAAGACACAGGGGGTGCAGGGATAAAGAATCAGCCATTTTACAAAGGAAAGCAAAAATAATCGAGGCATATTTCAAAAGAAACAGATCAAAAGTGTTTCAGTTATCCAAAAGACAATTTTAAACATGAATTTACAGAACCATTATCAAAACACTCCGTAAAAACTTATTTCCCAATATACTTTTAGTATATATGGTGTTGTGCTGTGCTGTGCTTATTTACTCAGTCATGTCCAACTCTTCGCGACCCCATGCACTGTAACCCTCCAGGTGCCTCGCTCCATGCGGATTCTCCAGGCAAGAGTATTGGAGTTCTGCTCCAGGGAATCTTACCAACCCAGGGACTGAACACAGATCTCCTGCATTGCAGGGAGATTCTTTACCATCTGAGCCACCAGAGAAGCCAAAGAATACTGGAGTGGGTACCCTAATCCTTCTTCAGGGAATCTTCCCAACCCAGGAATCAAACCAGGGTCTCCTGCACTGCAGGCTCATTACAAGCTGAGCTACAAGGGAAGCCCACTGTATATACTGTTTAGACTGAAATGTTTTTCCTGATAGTGCAAATGGAAAAGCTTGAGGGATGCTGAATTGGGAGTAGGATGGGAAGAACTTATTGTTCGTCTTTCTTCCACATCCTGCAAATGCTGTGACCTCTCCTTGTTTCTGTTCAGCTCTTCATGGATGCCCTGCTTCTGTGCACCTCAGAGCACAATAGTAAACCCCCGCATCTGCTGGCTGCACCTGGAGGATGAGCAGTGATGAAGAGAACCTCTCATATGTCATGTTGTAGCGTCCCTGTTGAGAAGGCTTTGAGCCCTTAATGAGGAGTCTTGGTGCAAATCCTGGGAAGTGAAGGTACCAGAAGAAGTCATAAACATCGGATATAGAGTGATTACAGGAAATTTCTGCCACAGCTCCCTCCAAAGAGACCACAGTGGGAGGCTGAAGTACTTGCTCCTTGCTCTCTGCTACTACAGGAAACAAACAACAAAAAAAAGGTTGTGACTTTGAAATTTAAAACAAATTTTAAAACAAAGACATATATTTTTCCAAGGCCAGATGGTGAAAAGGCTTACTCACCCTTCCAGAGAGAACTGAGTAGGAGACCCAGCCAAACTGCTTCCAGAGTGCTCTGCAAAGCCATGGCCAAAATGAAGCTGGTCTCAGGCCAGTTGCCTCAAGTGTGACACTCACAGGAAGCTGATTATAGGCTGCCTCTTTTGCATTTTCTTCTGTGTCATGACATCATCAGTCAGAATCTGTGAACCAAGAAGAACCACTACAGTTCTGAGGCTATTTAATAACTTCATCTGTACTTTGTTCTAAGTAGGGAGTCTTAAAAAAGGAGATGCCCTGGAGGAGGAAATGGCAACCCACTCCGGTATTCTTGCCTGGAAAATCCCATGTACAGAGGAGCCTGGTAGGCTACAAATCCATGGGGTTACAAAGAGTCAGAAAGCACTTAGCAACTGAGCACACACACATCCTCTCAGAGGTCACCACAGCTGTGCATTTAAAAAGGCATTAAGCATTTAAGAAGCTTGCTTCTTTCATTATCGGTGCCAGAAAGAATCACACATAGATGGGAGAAGACTGATTCATCATTCAAACTAGAGTGAAAAGTTCACACAAATAATTACGCTGAACGTATCACATGTAATGTAATGCTATACTAATATATTAAAAATAATGATCATGAAATCTTAGTGCCCATGGTAGATGAGCAATGCATATTTTTAAGGCACAAAAATTACAGTGTAAATTACAATATTCATCAAAGTTTGACTCTTTGCATCCAAGGTGATCTCTGGAATAAGTATGGAAGGAAAATCTCACTTACATTTTTCTGTAACCAAAAGAAACTGGGTCTAGAAAGACCCAAAATTGCATCTGGAGATGACCTTTTTTGGATAGTGAAAGTGATCAGTCAGTCGTGTCCAACTCTTTGTGACCCCATGAACTACATAGTCTATGGAATTCTCCAGGCAAGAATACTGGAGTAGGTAGCCATTCCCTTCTCCTGGGCATCTTCCCAACCCAGGGATCGAACCCAGGTTTCTCACACTGCAGGCTTTTGGATAGTACCTATCTTCATTTTATTGCCTGAAGCTGTCCCATCTGTTACTAATGAGGGCTTAGTAGTTCTAGCTGAGGGTTTTATACAGATTTTAACGGGATTTTATTTGAAAAAGAAGAGACAGAAAATCTGTGGCCATTCAAGTTTCATACAGTAGCATTTACATGTGAACCAGCGCAGCCTTGTGGGCTCCATGGGAACTGATGGAAGATCATGTCCCACGCAGCCTCTGAGACGGTCTTCATAGCTTCTCACAACCTGAAGAGGAGTTTTTGCCCTTTGCTTTTGCTCAAATTCCTCTCCTTTATTCAATATCGATAGGGATATGAAAACTATAGAGAGGAAATAATCACCTTCTTAGAAAGCCTTCTGGTTAACAAAAGATGTTCCTCATTCAGGTGAGTGGTTATTTAAAATACACTTCCATAGAGTGGAATGTTTCCTTTCCTCATCCTAAAATGGTTGTTTTATTCTTTTCCTTTTCTTTTTTTAATAGTGTCCCAGGTCAGGAAAGAATTTCCACAGTTTATTGTGATCGACACAGTCAAAGGCTTTCGCATAGTCAATAAAGTAGAAATAGATGTTTTTCCGGAACTCTCTTGCTTTTTCCAGGATCCAGCGGATGTTGGCAATTTTATCTCTGGTTCCTCTGTCTTTTCTAAAACCAGTTTGAACATCTGGAAGTTCACGGTTCACGTATTGCTGAAGGCTGTCTTGCAGAATTTTGACCATTACCTCACTAGAGTGTGAGATGAGTGCAATTGTGCAGTAGTTTGAGCATTCTTTGGCATTGCCTTTCTTTCGCACTGGAATGAAAACTGACCTTTTCCAATCCTGTGGTCAATGCTGAGTTTTCCAAATTTGCTGGCATATTGAGTGCAGCACTTTCACAGCATCATCTTTCAGGATTTGAAAGCGCTCAACTGGAATTCCATCACCTCCACCTGCTTTGTCCATAGTGATTCTTTCTAAAGCCCACTTGACTTCACATTCCAGGATGTCTGGCTCTAGGTGAGTGCTCACAACATTGTGATTATCTGGGGCATGAAGCTCTATTTATACAGCTCTTCTGTGTATTCTTGCCACCTCTTCTTACTATCTTCTGCTTCTGTTGGGTCCATACCATTTCTGTCCTTTACCCAGCCCATCTTTCCATGAAATGTTCCCTTAGTATTTCTAATTTTCTTGAAGAGATCTCTAGTCTTTCCCATTCTGTTGTTCTCCTCTATTTCTTTGCATTGATTGCTGAGGAAGGCTTTCTTATCTGTCCTTGCTATTCTTTGGAACTCTGCATTCAGATGCTTATATCTTTCCTTTTCTCCTTTGCTTTTAGCTTCTCTTCTTTTCACAGCTATTTGTAAGGCCTCCTCAGACAGCCATTTTGCTTTTCTGCATTTCTTTTCTACGGGGATGGTCTTGATCCTTGTCTCCTGTACAATGTCACGAACCTCCATCCATAGTTCATCAGGCACTCTGTCTGTTAGATCTAGTCCCTTAAATCTATTTCTCACTTCCACTGTATAATCAAAAGGGATTTGATTTAGGTCATACCTGAATGATCTAGTGGTATTCCCTCCTTTCTTCAATTTAAGTCTGAATTTGGCAATAAGGAGTTCATGATCTGAGCCACAGTCAGCTCCCGGTCTTCTTTAGGTTGACTGTATAGAGCTTCTCCATCTTTGGCTGCAAAGAATATAATCAATCTGATTTCGGTGTTGACCATCTGGTGATGTCCATGTGTAGAGTCTTCTCTTGTGTTGTTGGAAGAAGGTGTTTGCTATGACCGGTGCATTTTCTTGGCAAAACTCTATTAGCCTTTGTCCCGCTCCATTCTGTACTCAAAGGCCAAATTTACCTATTAATCCAGGTGTTTCTTGACTTCCTGCTTTTGCATTACAACGCCTATAATGAAAAGGACATCTTTGGGGGATGTTAGTTCTAAAAGGTCTTGTAGGTCTTCATAGAACCGTTCAACTTCAGCTTCTTCAGCGTTACTGGTTGGGGCATAGACTTGGAGTACTGTGATATTGAATGGTTTGCCTTGGAAATGAACAGAGATCATTCTGTCGTTTTTGAGATTGCTTCCAAGTACTGCCTTACGGACTCTTTTCTTGACCATGATGGCTACCCCATTTCTTCTGAGAGATTCCTGTCCGCAGTAGTAGATATAATGGTTATCTGAGTTAAATTCACCCATTCCAGTCCATTTGAGTTCGCTGATTCCTAGAATGTCTACATTCACTCTTGCCATCTCCCGATTGACCACTTCCAATTTGCCTTGATTCATGGACCAAACATTCCAGGTTGCTATGCAATATTGCTCTTTACAGCATCGGACCTTGCTTCTGTCACCAGTCACATCCTCAGCTGGGTATTGTTTTTGCTTTGGCTCCTTTCTTTCATTCTTTCTGGAGTTATTTCTCCACTGATCTCCAGTAGCATATTGAGCACCTACTGACCTGGGGAGTTCCTCTTTCAGTATCCTATCATCATGCCTTTTCATACTGTTCATGGGGTTCTCAAGGCAAGAATACTGAAGTGGTTTGCCATTCCCTTCTCCAGTGGACCACATTCTGTCAGATCTCTCCCTTATGACCTGCCCGTCTTGGGTTGCCCCACGGGCATGGCTTAGTTTCATTAAATTAGACAAGGTTGTGGTCCTAGTGTGATTAGATTGACTAGTTTTCTGTGAGTATGGTTTCAGTGTGTCTGCCCTCTGATGCCCTCTTGCAACACCTACCGTCTTACTTGGATTTCTCTTACCTTAAGATTGGGGTATCTCTTCACGGCTGCTCCAGCAAAGTTCAGCCACTGCTCGTTACCTTGGACGAGGGGTATCTCCTCACCGCCGCCCTTCCTGACCTTCAACGTGGGATAGCTCCTCTAAGCCCTCCTGCGCCCGCACAGCCACCACTCCTTGGACGTGGGGTTGGTCCTCCCAGCCACCGCCCCTGGCCTCGGGTGTGGGGTAACAGATGTTAAACAGAGAAGCGGACCCCTCACTAGTCCCTACTGACTAGCTGCTGCTGCTGCTAAGTCGCTTCAGTCATGTCCGACTCTGTGCGACCCCATAGACAGCAGCTCACCAGGCTCCACTGTTCCTGGGATTCTCCAACCTACTGGAGTGGGTTGCCATTTCCTTCTCCAATGCATGAAAGTGAAAAGTGAAAGTGAAGTCGCTCAGTCGTGTCCGACTCCTAGCGACCCCATGGACTGCAGCCTACAAGGCTCCTCCGTCCATGGGATTTTCCAGGCAAGAGTACTGGAATGGGTTGCCATTGCCTTCTGCAACTGACTAGCTAGGAAAAGACATTTGATGTGGAATCAATCACCAAAACAGGAAGTGGAGGAGAAGAAGAAAAGGCACAAGTTCAGAGTCAAGACAGACCTAAATCCAAATCCCAGCTCTTGCACCTTGTGACCTAGGGCAACTCTCTCCTTGGAGCCTCAGTTTCTTCATCTGTAAAACTGGGACACTAACACCTACTTCAGAGTCAGCCTGTTGTAAACAGTCAGCGGTAAACTGTAATTGCTTCCCATTCGTTTCCTTCTTTTCTAGACCACATGGAAAGAACCATGACCAGTAGAAAGCACTTGTGTAGGACTTATAGTATATGTGACTATTTTTAATGTATATATGGATCATTTACTCTTGCTTCAAAAAATACCCAGTAGAGAATCCCCTGCCAGTCCAGTGGCTAGGACTTCAAGTTTCCATCACAGGGTATATGGGTGGGGAACTAAGGTCCCACAGCCAAAAAAAAAAAAAAAAAAAAAATATATATATATATATATATATATATATATATATATATATAAAATATAAACTCAGTAACAGTAACAGAAAGAATTTTTTAACTCTGAAAAAGAGCTAAATCCAAAAGATATCTTAATGTTAGTTGAATCAGCCAATTGCAATAATCCAAACACATTAAATATTCACATTAATGTGGAAAAAGTAGTGGTATGTTGAGTCCTTTGCTCATATAATACGGGAAAGGAAAATCACTAGAAAATATTTGGGGAACACTTCTTCCAGGTCTAAATTATTGAAAGTATTCTAAGTAAGCAACTTTTTCATTTTCCCATGGAAAAGATCCATGAGTGCTGATGACTTCTAGTACCATTTTGACATAGTATATATGAAATACCAAGTATGGAATCATCATCTTCCCTTCAGTACCAGGTGGAGAAGAAAGAAGGATTTATGAGGGGGTTAAATATGTTAGAACACCTTGTTACAAAAGTAACCCAAAAGGGTCACATTTTAGAATCAGCTCGTTGCAACAGGGACCCCATGTAGTAAATATATTTGGACAGAAGAAATGTTTCACAGGAGTCAGTAGGTCTCAGTTCAGTTCAGTTCAGTTCAGTCGCTCAGTCCTGTCCAACTCTTTGCGACCCCATGAATCGCAGCACGCCAGTCCTCCCTGTCCACCATGAAATTTATGGACCGCCCATCATATTTCTTAGTTAAAGGTAGAAGCCAATAGTTTCGCTTGATCATGTCGACCATGGGGTCTATTTGAGGCAATGGGAAACATTCTGAATGAGGATTCAGACAAACCAGTTGGGAGCAATTTTCTGGATGTGATATTTGTGCAATTTTATGCAAATCACTTATGGACTAAGAAGCAGTTTCTTCACTTCTATAAGAGATTATGTAGATTAATTAATCAATGTGGGGGTTAATTAATTAATTTTACTTAATAAAGAACTTCCATAATAAAGTTCTTTCTAAATTACATATTTCTATATAAATTCAACTCTTTAACATAGGAAATATCACAAGACCAAAACAATGATCTTACTTTTTCAGAACAGCAAATAGAACTTGATTTTTCTGTGTTGCCATCTATCAACTGACTTAGGAAATTATTATTGTATCAAACAACAAAAGGAAGGAACATTAGAGGCTTTTCTATGCTGCAGCCTTTGGAATGAAAGTAATCATTAATGACTGTGTTGTTACAGGCTGAATTTTGTCTCTTCCCACGTCCCCCACCCACTCAAAAATATATGTTGGAGACCTAATCCCTAGTACCTCAGAATGTGACTTTATTTAGACAGTGTTCTTTAGAGAAATAATCAAGTTAAAATGAGATGTGGGTGGACTCTAAACCAGTATGACTGGTGTCCTTATAAAAAAGGGAAATTTGGACACAGAGATGAGACTAATAAAGGGAAAACAATGTGAAGAGAACAGAGGAAATCTGTCCATCTACAAGCCAAGGAGAGGGTCCAGAAACAGATCCTTCCCTCACAGCCCTTGGAAGGAAACAGACTTGCTGACACCTTAATCATGGACTTTGATTCTCTACTTCAAGACAACAAATTTCTATTGTTGAAGGCACCCATTTTGTCACAGTGGCCTTGGAAAACAACTATATGGTACTAATAACTATGTTATATAACATATATTCTCCTTTGAAAACCTTTTTTGTGTTCAAGAGATCTGGGTCAACACAGGAGTATAAGTTCAGTTCAGTTCAGTCACTCAGTCGTCCGACTCTTTGTGACCCCATGAATCACAGCACGCCAGGCCTCCCTGTCCATCACCAACTCCCGGATTTCACTCAAACTCATGTCCATTGAGTCAGTGATGCCATCGAGCCATCTCATCCTCTGTCGTCCACTTCTCCTCCTGCCCCCAATCCCTCCTAGCATCAGAGTCTTTTCCAATGAGCCAACTCTTCGCATCAGGTGGCCAATGTATTGGAGTTCCAGCTTCCACATAAGTCCTTCCAATGAACATCCAGGCCTGGTCTCCTTTGGATGCTGGCTGGATCCCCTTGCAGTCCAAGGGACTCTCAAGAATATTCTCCAATACCACAGTTCAAAAGCATCAATTATTCAGCACTCAGCTTTCTTTATAGTCCAACTCTCACATCCATACATGACCACTGGAAAAACCATAGCCTTGACTAGACAGACCTTTGTTGACAAAGTACTGTCTCTGCTTTTTAGTATGGTGTCTAGGTTGGCCAGAACTTTCCTTCCAAGGAGTAAGCATCTTTTAATTTCATGGCTGCAATCACCATATGCCGTGACTTTGGAGCCAAAAAAAAAATAGTCTGACACTGTTTCCAATGTTTCCCCATCTATTTCCCATGAAGTGATGGGACCAGATGCCATGATCTTCATTTTCTGAATGTTGAGCTTCAAGCCAACTTTTTCACTCTCCTCTTTCACTTTCATCAAGAGGATATTTAGTTCTTCTTCACTTTCTGCCAAAAGAGTCGTGTCATCTGCATATATGAGGCTATTTCCAGCCCAGCGTTTCTCATGATGTATTCTGCATGGAAGTTAAATAAGCAGGGTGACAATACACAGCCTTGACGAACTCATTTTCCTATTTGGAACCAGTCTGTTGTTCCATGTTCAGTTCTAACTGTTGCTTCCTGACCTGCATACAGGTTTCTCAAGACGCAGGTCAGGTGGTCTGGTATTCCCATCTCTTTCAGAATTTTCCACAGTTTATTGTGATCCACACAGTCAAAGGCTTTGGCATAGTCAATAAAGCAGAAATAGATGTTTTCCTGGAACTCTCTTGCTTTTTCCATGATCCAGCAGATGTTGGCAATTGGATCTCTGGTTTCTCTGCCTTTTCTAAAACCAGCTTGAACATCTGGAAGTTCACGGTTCACGTATTGCTGAAGCCTGGCTTGGAGAATTTTGAGCATTACTTTACTAGCATGTGAGATGTGTGCAATTGTGCGGTAGTTTGAGCATTCTTTGGCATTGCTGTCCTTTGGGATGGGAATGAAAACTGACCTTTTTCAGTCCTGTGGCCACTGCTGAGCTTTCCAAATTTGCTGGCATATTTAGTGCAGCACTTTACAGCATCATCTTCAGCCCAAAGAGTGACTAAGTTTCTGATTGTTATGCCTCCCTCAAAACCCATATATATGGAATTTAGAAAGATGGTAACAATAACCCTGTGTACGAGACAGCAAAAGAGACACTGATGTATAGAACAGTCTTATGGACTCTGTGGGAGAGGGAGAGGGTGGGAAGATTTGGGAGAATGGCATTGAAACATGTAAAATATCATGTATGAAATGAGTTGCCAGTCCAGGTTCGATGCACGATACTGGATGCTTGGGGCTGGTGCACTGGGACGACCCAGAGGGATGGAATGGGGAGGGAGGAGGGAGGAGGGTTCAGGATGGGGAACACATGTATACCTGTGGCGGATTCATTTTGATATTTGGCAAATCTAATACAGTTATGTAAAGTTTAAAAATAAAATAAAATTTAAAAAAAAAACCCACTTCTACTCAGGGTCCAACACATATATACAACAATCCTCACAACAGTCCTTCCAATTATCTCAATTTAATGATTTAGGAGATGAGGCACATAGATTGTAAATGGCTGGTCCACTGTGACATACTTACTAAGAAGAAGAATCATAAAATATAATTAATGCTTAGTCCTCTTTCCATAGCATCCTTAAAATGAGATAAAAAAGAGGATACAAATGAATATTATAAATAAAAACTCCATTGAATATCTGGTTTTACTTAAAAGTTACCTGATTATAACAAACATTTTCCAGAACATTTTTCCAGTGAAGGAAAAAGAGAATACTAGGCTAAGTTTCCTCCTCAAGGTCAAACAAGCCAATTACCAGGACCAAATGACAAAACAGAACTTCTAATGAAACTTATTTGCTCCCTCCTACCCACCTCAGTCAGAGAAAGTAATGGCAACCCACTCCAGTACTCTTGCCCTGAGAATCCCACAGACGGAGGAGCCAGAAAGGCTGCAGTCCATGGGGTCATGCAGAGTCAGACACGACTGAAGCGACTTAGCAGCAGCAGCAGCAGCAGCCACCACCTCAGTTAAGGGGGGAATATAGACCTGAGCACACAATGGCCCTTCCCTGGTCCTCCATTATAAAAGGCTCTTCCTTAGCCATCCTCCCACATCATTGCATCTGAGAAGCCCACTGAGTCAAGGATATATCTTTTCTAGATCTTGCTCTGGTTACTCAGATCCCAGGATTCCCTGCACACAAGGATTCCCCAGATCCACTTTTAAGGTCGGCATGTGCTTCTTGCAAGGACCTTCTTCCCTGATGTAGATATTCCACCAGTGTATACACAACCCAAGCCCAAGGGGTGGTCGAGGAATGGCCCTTTGCAGGGATTGTATTCATGTTGGGCTAAGGTATACCCATCAAAAATAGAATCCAAAAATAGATCCGGGTATATATAGGAATTTAGTATACTATAAATGCAGTATCCCAAGTTAATGGAGCAAGTGTGACGTTTTCAATAAATAAGTAGTGTTCTTATGAATGTCGATCCATTTGGAAAAAATAAACAAATGTAAGTCTCTACATAAAAATTAATTTCTTTGGGATATACTCCTTTGAATCATATAGTTCAAAATGGAGCTGCTAATTTCTTACAGAATCATCCCCCAGACACCATTAATTAATTGGTCAAATGTAGAGCAAAGCTGGGCTAACCCTAATAGCCACCACAACTTGTCCAGGGAACAGCATCTGGCTCACACTGAGTCAACCAGAGCCCTTTCTGGGAGGTTCTAAGTTGAAAAGAGGGAAAAAGAGAGACATCAAGTCCAGTTTTTCACAAGGGTATAGGGAAGAAGATGTGAGCACAGGACCTGTAATCGGCCTACATGTTTATATATCGTACTTAAATCCTCCACTGTTTTGAATCCTCCTCACATTATGCCTCACTTGCTTCCTCTCTTCTTCCTTCAGAGTCAAATTACCTCTATTTCCTTTTGTCACATAGCATTTTATGCACTTCTCTGTCTGAGCACTTACCAAACTGTTTTGCGTTATCAGTTTACTTTTCATTCCTACAACCAACAGTTTTTTATTAACAGGGACTATTTTGGGAATGAGGGCTACAACACTGTTGAAATCTGTCTCATGCCTGGAGCAGCCTATACGCTGAGGAAAAGTGGAGTGGTTAGACTACACGCCTGAGAGGCAGGCTGCCTGGGTTTCAATTTACTGTTGAGCAGTTCTGTGACTTCAGTAAGACACATAAACTCTCTGAGCATGAATGCTTTCATCGGCAAAGTGAAGCTCATGAGAAGAGTTGTGAGAATTAAAGGGGTTCACAAATGTCTGGGATCACACCTGGCATCTGCAGATCAAGGATGGTTTCTTTCACCTCTTTATGATCAGTGCTCAGCAGAGTATCCAGCACACAGGATTTATTTCAATATATATTGTCAAATGAACAAATGTGTGGCTTTACCCAAAAAAAGTTATAATGCACAAATCCTAGAGCCACACCGCCACCTTGTGGAGGAGTATTAAGACTTCAGGAGCATGGTTTTCTGTGCTCAGGGTTTGTATTCAGCTCTCCCTGCAGCCCCCACCACTGTGTCGCTCACAGCACAGAAGTACAAGGCAGAGTCACTCCCGAGAACAGATGGTTTCTTCAGGTGGAAAGAGGTTTGGCTCTTGTTAAATTCAGCCTCAAAACCGTAGTTGCCTTTAACCAAGGTGTCCCCTGTGATGTATTTCAGAAGGAACTGGAGACCTTGATTGCCATGCTGGACATACCAGAAAAGATAAGGGCTCCCCGAAACTGAATAGGTGCACTTCACAGTCACTGGATCCCCTTCCGCGACAGAGACCTCAGCTTCTGGCTGAGTCACCGACTCAGCTCTCAGCCCACCTGTAAAGTAACGCGCAATACATCAGTAAAGCTTCTGAAAAAGAACGTAAACGGGTAATACAAGTGGAAAACGGGAAGGGAACATCACTCACTGAGTGTAAACAGAATCCCAAGTGTCCAGATGTGTGCAGAGGCCATGGCTCAAGCTAGGCTGGATGGGGGCTCCTTTGCAGCTCACCTTTGCTGGAGATACGGCACTACCCCTAGAGACTATGTTCTCCATGAGCACGGGGTTTTATAAATGCCCCCTGGTGCTTTTGACACCTGTATCTTCTCTCAGTAGAGCAACATCTTCCCTCAGTCCTCCGTGAGAAGCAAGACTGCAGCACCTCCTGCGTTCAAGACAAAGCTCACAGTGCAGCGCCCCCTAGAGCCCACTTAGAATCAGGAGACTTTCTACTCTAGTAGCTGAGCCGCTTAACTGGTGACTCAGCGGTAAGGAATCCACCTGCCAATGTAGGAGACTCAGGTTCCATCTTGTGTCAGGAAGATCCTCCGGAGGAGGAAATAACAAGCCATTCCAGTATTCTTGCCTGGAAAATTCCATGGACAGAGGAGCCTGGCAGGTTACAGTCCATGGCGTCACAAAGAGTCAGACAAGGCTGAGCGCGAGAGCGCGCGCACACACACACCCACACACACACCCCTGGGGCTTCCAGGTCTTATCACAGGACGGGTCCTCTGGATGTCTACATTTTCCATTGGTGTTCAAGGACAAGAATTAGGGCTATGTGAACCAAAGTGGGAAAAAATTCATCCTGAGTGGTTTAAATGGTTTATGCTGTCTCAAGATAATACAGGGAAAAGCATATTCTGATAGGATGGGGAAACAGAAAAAAAGGAAGGAAAGCATAGCATTGAATGGAGAGAGAAAGAAAAGTGAGAGAAAAGAAAAAACAAACTAAGGGAAGAGTAAGGCAACAGAAGATAAATGGTAAGAATGAGCTTATTAGTCTCTTTAGAAATAATTTAGAGCCGACTTCCAATTAAATCTCTTTGACCACAATGTAACTTGAGTTTTTCTTGGTAGGGTCTGGTGGGACCCATACCTATGATATTTAAATCGTCATACAAGAAGAACCTGAACCTTCTCTTTAAACATTTTTAGAGAGAAAAAAAGAAGGGATGGTGTTATAAACTTCTTGTAACTACTTGTCCTATTGAACAGTAGGTTTTACAGCTAAAAAACTTCAATGAAGGTTTGCAAAAATAGAAATTTTACACATAGAGAGGCTACTTCAAACAGACTTCAGATGAAATACAAATGGATTAAAAGTTGATGGTTACCTAAGCGTGAGTTATTATGATAATGACAAAGAGTTCATTTTAAGGGGAAGACAGGCTGAAGTTTTACACTAAAACAATGCCACAGTACCAGCAGAGTGATTATTCAATAGAGTCAAACTTAAAGAAAATAAGCAAGTATCACTATAAAGAAGTTGTTTCTCTGATTTTCCTTATTTTTCCTTTAAGTAATATCCAAAGAAACCGCACAATTTAGAAAGATAGAAAATCTCTTTGCTTTCAGTCAGAAAAAAATGTGGAACATAGCTATTTCTCAAAGCTTTGCTAAGGATTTCATACTTAACTAACTGAAAACTTGACCCTATTATAATGTTTTTCTTTGAAATATGTAAGTTATCTTTAAATAATAATCTTCAAGTCCCAAAAAGGCCTATGATGGATGGGAAAATAGAATAAATTTCTTCTCTTTCTGTCTAGAGCTTAAGTGTTAGTGTTGTATCTTAAAAGGGACTGGCAGTCATCTCCAGAGGAATGATTGGCAAAAGCTTAAAGAAAGGAATATTTTTAAATACATGTGCAGGATTAGGGGAAATCTACAAGAGAAGGTAAAGCACCCTGGCACCAACAACAGTAAGAAGGCTTCACCACTCCTAATCTTGAAGGGACAGAGGAGGAAGAAATGATCCCAGCCTGGGAGACCTGTAACTGAGGTGGATCCACAGGACCTGTGGATTTCAGCACAGGAAAGGAAAGAACCCAGAATACAAACAGGCTGACCAGTCTTTCCTGCCAGTGGCTCCCACTGGGCCAAACCCAACTAGCAGCAAAAAAGACAAGTGCATAGAAGGCAGCCTCCTGGGTGTAGAGCAGGATGGAGCATATATTTGGAGAGGAGAACAGAGAATATCCAGTCCCCTGAAATTGGGTTTAGGGTTCCCCTATAAACTCAGATATGCAGATGACACCACCCTTATGGCAGAAAGTGAAGAGGAACTAAAAACCCTCTTGATGAAAGTGAAAGTGGAGAGTAAAAATGTTGGCTTAAAGCTCAACATTCAGAAAACGAAGATCATGGCATCCGGTCCCACCACTTCATGGGAAATAGATGGGGAAACAGTGGAAACAGTGTCAGACTTTATTTTTCTGGGCTCCAAAATCACTGCAGATGGTGACTGCAGCCATGAAATTAAAAGACGCTTACTCCTTGGAAGGAAAGTTATGATCAACCTAGATAGCATATTCAAAAGCAGAGACATTACTTTGCCAACAAAGGTCCATCTAGTCAAGGCTATGGTTTTTCCTGTGGCCATGTATGGATGTGAGAGTTGGACTGTGAAGAAGGCTGAGCGCAGAAAAATTGATGCTTTTGAAAGGTGGTGTTGGAGAAGACTCTTGAGTGTCCCTTGGACTGCAAGGAGGTCCAACCAGTCCATTCTGAAGGAGATCAGCCCTGGGATTTCTTTGGAAGGAATGATGCTAAAGCTGAAACGCCTGGCGTGCTGCGATTCATGGGGTCGCAGAGTCGGACACAACTGAGCGACTGATCTGATCAATCAGGCAAAATGTGGGTTTATCCTAAATGTCTGCTCAGGCATATCTATATAGCACTTTGATTGATGTAGCAAGATAAATAAGTCAAAACCATAGTCCAATATAGACTTTGGTGCCATAACTAAATTTTCGGGGTAATTGCCTAATCTCTACTTCTCCTCTCCTATACAGATACAGCACACAAAGCATGTAGAACTAGGCCTAGATAGTGCAGTGATTCATTGTGCTTACTTTCAACTATTTAATAATCAATTCTAAGAGTCACAAATGAACTAAACCTTTAAGAGGCTACACATATAAAGGATTCTTAGGGCATCAACTGAGCTTTCAGATTCAAATAAAATAGACTCACTAGCTGTCCTTCTTATGTGCTTTATGAGATTGATGAGAGTATTATTCATCAAATGTCTATTGTGAGCATAATGTTAAGCCCATTACAATTCTTGACATATTTTTCCTCCTAATATTTTATAGATGAAAATATTAGGAGTTCAGGAATATTCGATTATTCAAGCCATCCTTAAAGAAACAGAACAAAGATTTTAACCCATACTTTTCTGACTGTAAAAGCATAAATCACATTGAGAATTTCAATTTTGATCATTTACTTTTTTTAAATACCTTGCAATATTGGAAAGTAATTTCATTACCCTAATAAAGTTATACAATCATATTCTTATGTGCCATGTACCTTTAGAGGCTATATTTTAATTGGGTGTATACCAAATACTGACTTCATATGTATGTGCCACTTAATCAAAGCAGCTCATAGATCATTGCTTCTAGGAGATCCTCAGACATTGAAAGAACTGAATGAGCTACTGACCCCAAGAAAACATTAGCAGCAATGTGGATATGACCAGCAGCAGGCAGAGCAGATCAATCTAGGGACACCTTGGACAGCTCTGCACCCACTGCATTGGACTCTCCATATTTAGTCTCAGCCCTGCTGGGCATCTTTAGTCTTAGGAGTCTTAGAATAGCTTTCTAAACCAGGAATTTTTTATGAGAAGTAAATCTCAAAAATAAAAGGGAATTTCTATATATGTACAAACTTCCAGGATTGGGGAGTACAGGGAATTTTACTCTCCTGTGAATGTTTCACAAGTTACCATCGAACTGAGAGCTTCATGATGCTTTTAACACTGTGCTGTCACTGAGCGCTCTTCTTCATAAATGCTCTCTCCTCGGCTGTATTTTCCCCTTCTTTTATTTCATTCTTGTCCCACTTCCCCTTTGGGTAAGAACACCTTTACTGTTCTACATGTAAGCTGAAAAATCTGGTAAGAAGACTAGTTCTTTAATCCATTTTGAGTTTATTTTTGTGTATGGTGTTAGAAAGTGTTCTAGTTTCATTCTTTTACAAGTGATTGACCAGTTTTCCCAGCACCACTTGTTAAAGAGATTGCCTTTAATCCATTGTATATTCTTGCCTCCTTTGTCAAACGTAAGCCCAGAAACTATAAAACTCCTAGAGGAGAACACAGGCAAAACACTCTCCGACATACATCACAGCAAGATCCTCTATGACCCACCTCCCAGAAAATTGGAAATTATAGCAAAAATAAACAAATGGGACCTAATTAAACTTAAAAGCTTCTGCACAACAAAGGAAACTATAAGCAAGGTGAAAAGACAGCCTTCAAAATGGGAGAAAATAATAGCAAATGAAGCAACTGACAAACAACTAATCTCAAAAATATACAAGCAACTCCTACAAGCTCAATTCCAGAAAAATAAATGACCCAATCAAAAAATGGGCCAAAGAACTAAATAGACATTTCTCCAAAGAAGACATACAGATGGCTAACAAACACATGAAAAGATGCTCAACATCACTCATTATCAGAGAAATGCAAATCAAAACCACTATGAGGTACCATTTCACGCCAGTCAGAATGGCTGCGATCCAAAAGTCTACAAGCAATAAATGCTGGAGAGGATGTGGAGAAAAGGGAACCCTCTTACACTGTTGGTGGGAATGCAAACTAGTACAGCCACTATGGAGAACAGTGTGGAGATTCCTTAAAAAACTGGAAATAGAACTGCCTTATGATCCAGCAATCCCACTGCTGGGCATACACACTGAAGAAACCAGAACTGAAAGAGACACGTGTACCCCAATGTTCATCGCAGCACTGTTTATAATAGCCAGGACATGGAAGCAACCTAGATGTCCATCAGCAGATGAATGGATAAGAAAGCAGTGGTACATATACACAATGGAGTATTACTCAGCCATTAAAAAGAATACATTTGCATCAGTTCTAATGAGGTGGATGAAACTGGAGCCTATTATACAGAGTGAAGTAAGCCAGAAAGAAAAACACCAATACAGTATACTAACGCATATATATGGAATTTAGAAAGATGGTAACAATAATCCTGTATACAAGACAGCAAAAGAGACACTGATGTATAGAACTGTCTTACAGACTCTGTGGGAAAGGGAGAGGGTTGGAAGATTTGGGAGAATGGCATTGAAACATGTATAATATCATGTACGAAATGAGTCGCCAGTCCAGGTTCGATGCACGATACTGGATGCTTGGGGCTGGTGCACTGGGACGACCCAGAGGGATGGTATGGGGAGGGAGGAGGGTTCAGGATGGGGAACACATGTATACCTGTGGCGGATTCATTTCGATATTTGGCAAGACCAATACAATATTGTAAAGTTTAAAAATAAAATAAAATTTTTAAAAAAAAGAAGACTAGTTCTTGACAGTTTAAACAATAGAATCAAAACACCAAAATAAAAGTAGGGTTTTCAATATTTCACTCCTCAATGAACTGAAAAGAACTTCCTATATCAACAAAAGGAATTCTCTGTCTCTTCTTGCTTGCCAAAGCAACGAGGGGCTGTGGGTTTATTCCCTGTTGGTGGAGCAGCAAGAGCACACGTGTGGAACTCATGGAGAAGACGCACACGTAGCTCATACTCAGATATGTCATTTGCTGAAAAGGCGAGATTAACAGTTTTAAACAAGCAATAATCCAAAACAGAATATGCTTAAAGGAGTGGCACAAACATATATCAATTTATATGTCTATACAATTTGGATGTTACTAAAAGCAGAGAAAATTCTGAAAAGATAGGAATACCAGACCACCTGACCTGTCTCTTGAGAAATCTGTATGCAGGTCAGGAAGCAACAATTAGAACTGGACATGGAACAGACTGGTTCCAAATAGGAAAAGGAGTACATCAAGGCTGTATATTGTCACCCTGCTTATTTAACTTATATACAGAGTACATCATGAGAAACACAGAGCTGGAGGAAGCACAAGTTGGAATCAAGATCTGGGAGAATTATCAATGAACTCAGATATGCAGATGACATCACCCTTATGGCAGAAAGTGAAGAAGAACTAAAGAGCCTCTTGATGAAGGTGAAAGAGGAGTGAAAAAATTGGCTTAAAGCTCAACATTCAAAAAATAAGATCATGGCATCCAGTCCCATCACTTCATGGCAAATAGATGTGGAAACAGTGGCTGACTTTATTTTCCTGGGCTCCAAAATCACTACAGATGGAGATTGCAGCATGAAATTAAAAGATGCTTACTACTTTGAAGGAAAGTTATGACTAGCCTAGACAGCATATTAAAAAACAGAGACATTACTTTGTCAACAAAGGTCCGTCCAGTCAAGGCTATGGTTTTTCCAATGGTCATGTATGGATGTGAGAGTTGGACTATAAAGAAAGCTGAGTGCCAAAGAATTGATGTTTTTGAACTGTGGTGTTGGAGAAGACTCTTGAGAGTCCCTTGGACTGCAAGGAGATCCAACCAGTCCATCCAAAAGGAGACCAGTCCTGGGTGTTCATTGGAAAGACTGATGTGGAAGCTGAAACTCTAATACTTTGGCCACCTGCTGCAAAGAGCTGACTCATTTGAAAAGACCCTGATGCTGGGAAAGATTGAAGGCATGAGAAGGGAACAACAGAGGATGAGATGGTTGGATGGCACCACCGACTCAATGGACATGGGTTTGGGTAGACTCCAGCAGTTGGTGATGGACAGGGAGGCCTGGCGTGCTGCGGTTCATGGGATCTCAAAAAGTCAGACACGACTGAATGACTGAACTGAACTGAACTGAACTGAAAAGCAGAGAATGGGCTTCTCAGGTGGCGCTAGTGGTAAAGAACTCACCTGCCAATGCAGGAGACATAAGAGACACAGGTTTGATCCCTGTGTCAGGAAGATCCCCTGGAGGAGGGCATGGCAACCCTCTCCAGTATTCTTGCCTGGAGAATCCCATGGACAGAGGAGCCTGGCAGGGTACGGTCCTAAGGGTCGCAAAGAGTCAACTCAACTGAAGCAACTTAGCACGTACACAAAAGTAGAGAATAGTGGCTAAAGCCTCAAGATCTGGGCTCCTGAATCTGAGATTCTCACATCAAACTTCGATGAGCAGTAGAATTTCCAGAGAGACCTTTATAGAAAATACAGACTTCTGGGTCCCATCCCTGCAAACTATGATTCCGTTACTCTGGAATGCAGGGGAGAAAAAAATCGACTCTTTTTAACAAAACTCCAGAGACTTCTGGTAAAAAAAAAAAATGAAAATCACGGATCTGTCCTAGGACTTTAGTCTCTAAAGTGGGAAGGAAAGATCTGGGTAAAAAGACAAAGATAATTTAACAAAGATATGGGAAGAATATATTACAACTTATACAGTATGTTTTTTAAGTGTAAAAATTTGGAATAAGATTGAGTTTTACTAATATTTCATATACTAATTGACACTGGCATCCTCACTTAGTGTGTATACCAAATTGTAATAAGTAAAATATCCTGAGAGAAGGATTAAGGTTTGAAACTCGGGGCTGTTGGTAGTAGCTATCCACTCATTTGTTCCCCTTCAGCTAATTATACTATCGAATGTTAACTAAAGTACACTTTACAAAACGTGTGTGTAACTCCATGGACTATAGGCCTCCAGGCTCCTCTGTCTATGGAATTTTCCAGATAAGAATACTGGAGCAGGTTATTATTTCCTACTCCAAGGGATCTTCCTGACCCAGGGATTGAACCCACGTCTCCTACATTGGCAGGCAGATTCTTTACCACTGAGCCAGCTGTGTCTTAAAAAAATTCCCACAAACAGAGTGAAGTTGGCAGATAATATTTAAAGTGCAGAAAGCAAGAAGAAAATAGCAGAGTGGACATGACTCTTCCTCTCTGCTATTTTCTTCTTGCTTTCTGCATTTGCATTTTAAATATTATCAGCCAGCTTCATTGTTTTTGCAGGAATTTTTTTTAAGAAACAGGTGGTACAGTGGTAAAGAATCAGCCATTTTACAAAGGAAAGCAAAAATAATCCAGGCATATTTCAAAAGAAACAGATCAGAAGTGTTTCAGTTATCCAAAAGAAAATTTTAAACATGAATTCACAGAACCATTATTTAAACACTCCATAAAAACTTATTTCCCTGTGTACTCTTAGTATATATGGTGCTGTGCTGTGCTGTGCTTATTTACTCAGTCATGTCCAACTCTTTGCGACCCCATGGACTGTAACCCTCCAGGCACCTCTGTCCATGAGGATTCTGCAGGCAAGAATATTGGTGTTCTTCTCCAGGGAATCCTACCAATCCAGGGACTGAACCCAGGTCTCTTGCACTGCAGGGAGATTTTTTGCCATCTGAGCCACCAGGGAAGCCCAAGAATACTGGAATGGTTACTCTAACCCTTCTTCAGGGAATTTTTCTGACCCAGGAATCTAACGGAGGTCTCCTGCATTGCAGGCTCATTACAAGCTGAGCTACAAGGGAAGCCCACTGTATATAGTTATTGGACTCAAATGTTTTTTCCTGAGGTGCAAATGGAAAAACTTGGGGGATGCTGAATTGGGAGTAGGAGGGGAAGCAATAATTGTTCATCTTTCTTCCACATCCTGCAAATGCTGTGACCTCTCCTTGTTTCTGTTCAGCTCTTCATGGATGCCCTGCTTCTGTGTACCTCAGTGCACAATAGTAAACCCCCGCATCTGCCGTCTGCACCTGGAGGATGAGCAGTGATGAAGAGAACCTCTCAAATGTCATGTTGTAGCTTCCCTGTTGAGAGGGCTTTGAGCCCTTAATGAGGGGTCTTGGTGCAAATCCTGGGAAGTGAAGGTACCAGAGGAAGTCTTAAACATTGGATATAGAGTGATTACAGGAAATTTCTGCCACAGCTCCCTCCAAAGAGTCCACAGTAGGAGACTGAAATACTTGCTCCTTGCTCTCTGCATCTACAGGAAACAAACAAACAAACAAAAAAAGTTTGTGACTTTGAAATTGAAAACAAATTTTAAAACAAAGGCACACATTTTTCCAAGATCAGATGCTGAAAAGGCTTACTCACCATTCCAGAGAGAGCTGAGGAGGAGACCCAGCCACACGGCTTCCAGAGTGCTCTGCAAAGCCATGGCCATCATGCAGCTGGTCTCAGGCCAGTTGCCTCAAGTGTAACACTCACAGGAAGCTGATTATAGGCTGCCTCTTTTGCATTTTCTTCTGTGTCATGACATCATCAGTCAGAATCTGTGAACCAAGAAGAATCACCACAATTCTGAGGCTACTTAATAACTTCATCTGTACTTTGTTCTGAGTAGGGAGTGTTAAAAAAGGAGATGCCCTGGAGGAGGAAATGGCAACCCAATCCGGTATTCTTGCCTGGAAAATCCCATGTACAGAGGAGCCTGGCAGGCTACAAGTCCATGGGGTCACAAAGAGTCAGACAGCACTTAGCAACTGAGCACACACACATCCTCTCAGAGGTCACCACAGCTGTGCATGTAAGAAGGCATTAATCATTTAAGAAGCTTGCTTCCCTCGTTAACGGTGCCAGAAAGAGTCTCCCAATGATGGGAGGAGACTGATTCATCATTCAAACTAAAGTGATAGGTTCACACAAAAAAGTACACTGAACTTATCACATATAATATAATGCTATGCTAATATATTAAAAATAATTATCATGAAATCTAACAGCCCGTGGTAGATGAGCAATGCATATTTTTAAGGCACAAAAATTACAATGTAAATTACAATATTCATCAAAGTTTGACTCTGCATCCAGGGTGATCTCTGGAATAAGTATGGAAGGAAAATCTCACTTACATTTTTCTGTATCCAAAAGAAACTGGGTCTAGAAAGACCCAAAATTGCATCTGGAGATGACCTTTTTTGGATAGTGAAAGTGAAAGTCACTTAGTCGTGTCCAACTCTTTGTGACCCCATGAACTATACAGTCCATGGAATTCTTCAGGCAAGAATACTGGAGTAGGTAGCTGTTCCCTTCTCCAGGGGATCTTCCCAACTGAGGGATCGAACCCAGCTTTCCCACATTACAGGCTTTTGGATAGTACCTATCTTCATTTTATAGCCTGAGACTGTCCCATCTGTTACTAATGAGGGCTTAGTAGTTCTAGCTGAGGGTTTTATACAAATTTTAATGGGATTTTATTAGAAAAAGAAGAGAACAGAAGATCTGTGGCCATTCAAGTTTCATACAGTAGCATTTATCGGAGAAGGCACTGGCACCCCACTCCAGAACTATTGCCTAGATAATCCCATGGACAGAGGAGCCTGGTAGGCTGCAGTCCATGGGGTCGCTAGAGTTGGACACGACTGAGCGACTTCACTTTCACTTTTCATTTTCATGCATTGGAGAAGGAAATGGCAACCCACTCCATTGCTCTTGCCTGGAGAATCCCAGGGACGGGGAAGCCTGGTGGGCTACCATCTATGGGGTCGCACAGAGTCGGACACGACTGAAGTGACTTAGCAGCAGTAGCAGCATTTATATGTGCACCAGCGCCGCCTAGTGGGCTCCATGGGAACTGATGGAAGGTCATGTCCCACGCAGCCTCTGAGACAGTCTCATAGCTTCTCACAACCTGAAGAGGTGTTTTTGCCTTTGCTTTTCTTCAAATTCCTCTTCTTTATTCAATATCCATAGGGATATGAAGACTATAGAGAGGAAATAATCACCTTCTTACAAAGCTTTCTGGTTAACCAAAGATGTTCCTCATTCAGGTGAGTGGTTATTTAAAATACACTTCCATAGAGTGGAAAGTTTCCTTTCCTCATCCTAAAATGGTTGTTTTATTCATTTCCTTTTCTATCTTTTTTTAATAGTCTCCCAGATCAGGAAAAATTTCCACTTTATTGTGATCCACACAGTCAAAGGCTTTGGCATAGTCAATAAAGCAGAGATAGATGTTTTTCTGGAACTCTCTTGCTTTTTTCATGATTCAGCGGGTGTTGGCAATTTGATCTCTGGTTCCTCTGCCTTTTCTAAAACCAGTTTGAACATCTGGAAGTTCACGGTTCACGTATTGCTGAAGCCTGGCTTGGAGAATTTTGAGCATTACTTTACTAGCATGTGAGATGAGTGCAATTGTGCAGTAGTTTGAGCACTCTTTGGCATTGCCTTTCTTTGGCACTGGAATGAAAACTGACCTTTTCCAGTCCTGTGGCCACTGCTGAGTTTTCCAAATTTGCTGGCATATTTAGTGCAGCACTTTCACAGCATCATCTTTCAGGAATTGAAAGAGCTCAACTGGAATGCCATCACATCCACTAGCTCTGTTCATAGTGATGCTTTCTAAGGACCACTTGACTTCACATTCCAGCATGTCTGGTTCTAGGTGAGTGATAACACCATCGTGATTAGCTGGGTGGTAAAGCTCTATTTGTACAGTTTGTGTATTCTTGCCACCTCTTCTTACTATCTTCTGCTTCTGTTAGGTCCATACCATTTCTGTCCTTTATCCAGCCCATCTTTGCATGAAATGTTCCCTTGGTATCTCTACTTTTTGTGAAGAGATCTCTAGTGTTTCCCATTCTATTGTTTTCCTCTATTTCTTTGCAATGATCGCTGAGGAAGGATTTCCTATCTCTCCTTGCCATTCTTTGGAATTCTGCATTCAGATGCTTATATCTTACCTTTTCTCCTTTGCATTTTGCTTCTCTTCTTTTCACAGTTATTTGTAAGGCCTCCTCAGACTGCCATTTTGCTTTTTTGCATTTCTTTTCATGGAGATGGTCTTGATCCCTGTCTCCTGTACAATGTCCCAAACCTCCATCCATAGCTCATCAGGCACTCTGTCAGATCTAGTCCCTTAAATCTATTTCTGACTTCCACTGTATAACCATAAGGGATTTGATTTAGGTCATACCTGAATGGTCTAGTGGTTTTCCCTACTTTCTTCAATTTAAGTCTGAATCTGGCAATAAGGTGTTCATGGTCTGAGCCACATTCAGCTCCCGGTCTTGTTTTGGCTGACAATATAGAGCTTCTCCATCGTTGGCTGCAAAGAATATAATCAATCTGATTTTGGTGTTGACCATCTGGTGATGTCCATGAGTAGAGTCTTCTCTTGTGTTGTTGGAAGAGGGTGTTTGCTATGACCAGTGTGTTCTCTTGGCAAAACTCTATTAGCCTTTGTCCTGCTTCATTCTGTACTCAAAGGCCAAATTTACCTATTACTCCAGGTGTTTCCTGACTTCCTACTTTTGCTTTCCAACCCTTATAATGAAAATGACAACTTTTTTGCGTGTTAGATCTAAAAGGTCTTGTAAGTCTTCATAGAACTCTGCAACTTCAGATCTTCAGCATTACTGGTTGGGGCATAGGCTTGGAATACCATGGTATTGAATGGTTTGCCTTGGAAACAAACAAAGATCATTCTGTCCTTTTTGAGATTGCATCCAAGTACTGCATTTCAGACCCTTTTGCTGACCATGATGGCTACTCCATTTCTTCTAAGGGGTTCCTGCCCACAGTAGTAGATATAGTGGTCATCTGAGTTAAATTCACCCATTCCAGTCCATCTTAGTTTGCTGAGTCCTAGAATGTCAACATTCACACTTGCCATCTGCCATTTGACCACTTCCAATTTGCCTTGATTCAAAGATCTGACATTCCACGTTCCTAAGCAATATTGCTCTTTACAGCATCGAACCTTTCTTCTATCATCAGTCATATCCACAGCTGGGTATTGTTTTTGCTTTGGTTCCATCCCTTCATTCTTTCTGGGGTTATTTCTCGACTGGTCTCCAGTAGCATATTGGGCACCTACCAAACCGGGGAGTACATCTTTCAGTGTCCTATCTCTCTGCCTTTTCATACTGTTCATGGGGTTCTCAAGGCAAGAATACTGAAGGGGTTTGCCATTCCATTCTCCACTGGACCACATTCTGTCAGACCTCTCCACCAAGGCCCCTCCATCTTGGGTGGCCCCACACGGTATGGCTTAATTTCATTGAGTTAGACAAGGCTGTGGTCCATGTGATCAGATTGGCTAGTTTTCTGTGATTATGGTTTCAGTGTGTCTGCCCTCTGATGCCATCTCACAACACCTACCATCTTACTTGGGTTTCTCTTACTTTGGACATGGGGTGTCTCTTCACGGCTATTCCAGCAAAGCAGCCTCTTGAGGCTGTCTATTAAGGAACCTGTATGTGGGTCAGGAAGCAACAGTTAGAACTGGACATGGAACAACACACTGATTCCAAATACGAAAAGGAGTACGTCAAGGCTGTATATGGTCACCCTGCTTATTTAACTTCTATGCAGTGTACATCATGAGAAACGCTGGGCTGGAGAAGCACAAGCTGGAATCAAGATTGCCGGGAGGAATATCAATAACCTCAGCTATGCAGATCACACCACACTTATGGAAAAAGTGAAGAGGAACTAAAAGCACTCTTGATGAAAGTGAAGGAGGAGAGTGAAAAAGTTGGCTTAAAGCTCAACATTCAGAAAACTAAAATCATGGAATCTGGTCCCATCACTTCATGGGAAATAGATGGGGAAACAGTGTCAGGCTTTATTTTTTGGGCTCCAGAATCACTGCAGATGGTGATTGCAGCCATGAAATTAAAAGACACTTACTCCTTGGAAGGAAAGTTATGACCAACCTAGATAGCATATTTAAAAGAAGAGACATTTCTTTGCCAACAAAGCAAGTCAAAGCTATGGTTTTTCCAGTAGTCATGTATGGATGTGATATTGAACGGTGAAGAAAGCTGAGTGCCGAAGAATTGATGCTTTTGAACTGTGGTGTTGGAGAAGACTCTTGCAAGTCCCTTGGACTGCAAGAAGATCCAAACAGTCCATCTTAAAGGAGATCAGTCCTGGGTGTTCATTGGAGGGACTGATGTTGAAGCTGAAACTCCAATATTTTGGCCACCTGATGGGAAGAGTTGACTCATTGGAAAAGACCCCACTGCTGGGAAGGATTGGAGGCAGGAGGAGAAGGGGACGACAGAGGACGAGATGGCTGGATGACATCACCGACTCAATGGACATGGGTTTGGGTAGACTCCGGGAGTTGGTGATGCACAGGGATGCCTGGTGTGCTGCGATTCATGGGGTTGCAAAGAGTCGGACATGACTTAGCTACTGAACTGAACTGAGGTCAGGAAAAATTAGTTTCGTCCCCAATATTTTTTTCTTTTTTTACTGGGAGGATCTTTAATAATGATAAGATGATCACTTAGGACTTATTATTGATATATAGGTATTCCCAGGAGGTGGTAGTGGTAAAGAACCCACCTGTCAATGCAGGAAACATAAAAGATGGGTTCGATCCCTGAGTTGGGAAGAACCCCTGGAGAAGGGCATGGCAACTCACTCCAGTATTCTTGTCTGGAGAATCCCATGGACACAGGAGCCTGGCAAGCTATGATCCATAGGATTGCTAAGAGACAGACATGATTGAGTGACAAACACTGAAATGACTAGAAAAATCTTCCAAATAAATTACAGAATTTCAGTATGGCTGTAAAATTAAAATAGAAGAAACAAAGACAAGTGCACACAGATTCAGTTAGTATAAAAACTAATATAGCTACTATGATTAATTAGAGCTCTGAATTTTCTGAGAACTGGAACATAAAAGGTAACACAAAGAAAATACAGTTATACAAATCACTGATTAAGGGTTCAGGCAGCTTCTTCTTTGAAGCCAAGTGGTCTACAGCTATAGATAACTTAAAACTCTTCAGATTACTGGGTATGTACTTCTGGTTCACAGCTTCTAACTACTGCAAAATGTTTAACCATGGACTTCCTTACATTTACCTATCCATTCCCCAAGTGATGCACTCCAAGGTTGCCTCTTACTTTCATCAACACAGCAATAAGTGTTTCTGTATTTCCCCTTAACTGTGCAAGAACTTCTTTGGGATATGTATCAATCAAAGATGCTGTTGTTCAGTCACTCAGTCGTGTCCAACTCTTTGCAACCCCATGGACTGCAGCATGCCAGGATTCACTGTCATTCACCATTTCCCAGAGCTTACTCAAACTCATGTCCATTGAGTCAGTGATGCAATCCAACCATCTCGTCCTCTGTCATCCCTTTATGTGTATAATATATATATATATATATATATATAGTGTGTATATATATATATATGTATATAGTGTAGGAGAAATGCAGCTTTATTTTTCTCCATAGAGCAGGACATTTTTCCCAACACTATCTACAAAATAACCCACCTTCCTTCCACAGGTATGTTTTACTATGTTTATTACATATAATGTTAGCCATGAATTTGCTCTGTTCTTGAGTTTTATATTTTATATCATTGATCTAGTTGTTTCTATAACACTAATACTACCATACTTTTTATTCGTTTTATAAAGCAATATGCTTTATCAAGAACTCCCTTTAATCAGTCAGAATTTCAGATGCAATTCAATAAAATCTAATCTGACTAGTTTATGCAGAAAAAATTAAGAAATACTAAAAGAAGAGGTATGAACTAAATCAAATCCCTTATGATTATACAGTGGAAGTGAGAAATAGATTTAAGGGACTAGATCTGATAGATAAAGTGCCTGATGAGCTATGAACGGAGGTTCGTGACATTGTACAGGAGACAGGGATCAAGACCATCCCCATGGAAAAGAAGTGCAAAAAAGCAAAATGGCTGTCTGAGGAGGCCTTACAAATAGCTGTGAAAAGAAGAGAAGTGAAAAGCAAAGGAGAAAAGGAAAGATATTCCCATTTGAATACAAAGTTCCAAAGAATAGCAAGGAGAGCAAAGAAAGCCTTCCACAGTGATCAAGACAAAGAAATAGAGGAAAATAACAGAATGAGAAAGACTAGAGTTGTCTTCAAGAAAGTAGAGATACCAAGGGAACATTTCATGCAAAGATGGGCTGGATAAAGGACAGAAATGGTATGGACCTAACAGAGGCAGAAGATATTAAGAAGAGGTGGCAAGAATACACAGAAGAACTATACAAAAAAGAGCTTCACAACCCAGATAATCACGATGGTGTGATCACTCACCTAGAGCCAGACATTCTGGAACATGAAGTCAAGTGGGCCTTAGAAAGCATCACTACGAACAAAGCTAGTGGACGCGATGGCATTCCAGTTGAGCTCTTTCAAATCCTGAAAGATGATGCTGTGAAAGTGCTGCACTAAATATGCCAGCAAATTTGGAAAACTCAGCAGTGGCCACAGGACTGGAAAAGGTCAGTTTTCATTCCAATGCCAAAGAAAGGCAATGCCAAAGAATGCTCAAACTACCACACAATTGCACTCATCTCACACTCTAGTAAAGTACTGGTCAAAATTCCCCAAGCCAGGCTTCAGCAATACATGAACCGTGAACTTCCAGATGTACATTATGAGAAACGCTGGGCTGGAAGATGCACAAGCTGGAATCAAGATTGCTGGGAGAAATATTAATAACCTCAGATAAGCAGATGACACCACCCTTATGGAATAAAGTGAAGAGGAACTAAAAAGCCTCTTGATGAAAGTGAAGGAGGAGAGTGAAAAAGTTGGCTTAAAGCTCAACATTCACAAAACGAAGATCATGGCATCTGGTCCCATCACTTCATGGGAAATAGACAGGGAAACAGTGGAAACAGTGTCAGACTTTATTTTGGGGGGCTCCAAAATTACTGCAGATGGTGATTGCAGCCATGAAATTAAAAGATGCTTACTCCTTGGAAGGAAAGTTATGACCAACTTAGATAGCATATTAAAAAGCAGAGATACTACTTTACGAACAAAGGTCCATCTAGTCACGCTATGGTTTTTCCAGTGCTGAAGTATGGATGTGACAGTTGGACTGTGAAGAAAGCTGAGCGCAGAAGAATTGATGCTTTTGAACTGTGGTGTTGGAGAAGACTCTTGAGAGTCCCTTGGACTGCAAGGAGATTGATCTCCTAAAGGAGACCAATCCTGGTGTTCATTGGAAGGACTGATGCTGAAGCTGAAACTCCAATACTTTGGCCACTTCATGGGAAGAGTTGACTCAAATTGGAAAAGACCCTGATGCTGGGAGGGATTGGGGGCAGGAGGAGAAGGGGACGACAGAGGATGAGATGGCTGGATGGCATCACCAACTCGATGGACATGAGTTTGAGTGATCTACGGGAGTTGGTGAGGGACAAGGATGCCTGGCGTGCTGCAATTCATCGGGTCGCAGAGTCGGACATGACTGAGCGACTGAACTGAACTGTACTGAACCTTCTAAAGGTTTGATCTGAATGAAACAAATATTTCAAAGGATAGATTCCATTGGGCTCCATATTCCTCATCGATTTTCCACAGTTCCAGAAGGTGGTCATCCACTGTGGTCAGTCTTTTAATTTAATGGCTGCAGTCACCATGGAGCTCTGAGAATAATCAATCTGAGATGGTCATTCATGCCCAGAAATCCTCCATTGGTTCCAAAGTAAGATGAAATGAAATCTTGATTTTATTCCACAAAAGAGCAAATGAGGCCATCTGAACTGGACCTTTCATCTCCTGACACCCTGGTGTCCTTTTGTAATCACACTAAGTCCTCACCTTACATCTGCTACTCAAACTCACTTAACAGATATTAAACAGAGAAGCGGACCCCTCACTAGTCCCTATTGACTAGCTCCTGCTGCTGCTAAATCACTTCAGTCGTGTCTAACTCTGTGCGACCCCATAGACAGCAGCTCACCAGGCTCCGCTGTCCCTGGGATTCTCCAGGCAAAAATACTGGAGTGGGTTGCCATTTCCTTCTCCAATGCATGAAAATGAAAAGTGAAAGTGAAGTTGCTCAGTCATGTCCAACTCCTAGCGACCCGATGGACTGCAGCCTACAAGGCTCCTCCATCCATGGGATTTTCCAGGCAAGAGTACTGGAGTGGGTTGCCATTGCCTTCTCCGACTGACTAGCTAGGAAAAGACATTTGATGTGGAATCAGTCAACAAAACAGAAGTGTAGGAGAATAAGAAAAGGCACAAGTTCAGAGTCAAGAGAGACCTAAATCCAAATCCCAGCTCTTCCACCTTGTGACCCAGGGCAACTCTCTCCTGGAGCCTCAGTTTCTTCATCTGTAAAACTGGGACACTAACACCTACTTCAGAGTCAACCTGTTGTAAACAGTCAGTGGTAAACTGCAATTGCTTCCCATTCCTTTCCTTCTTTTCTAAAGCACATGGAAAGAACCATGACCAGTAGAAAGCACTTGTGTAGGAATTATAGTATATGTGACTATTTTTAATGTATATATGGATCATTCACTCTTCCTTCAAGAAATACCCAGTAGAGAATCTCCTGGCAGTCCAGCGGTTAGGACTACAAGTTTCCATTGCAGGGTGTATGGGTCAGGAACTAAGATCCCACAGCCAAAAAAAAAAAAAAAAGAAAGAAATACCCAATATAAACTCAGTAGCAGTAACAAAAAGGATTTTTTTAACTCTGAAAAAGAGCTAAATCCAAAAGATATCTTAACGTTAGTTGAATCAGCCAATTCCAATAATCCAAACACGTTAAATACTCACAATAATGTAGAAAAAATAGTGGTATGTTGAGCCCTTTGCTCATATAATATGGGAAAGGAAAATCACTAGAAAATATTTGGGGAACACTTCTTCCAGGTCTAAAATTATTGAAAGTATTCTAAATAAGCAACTTTTTCATTTTCCCATGGAAAAGATCAATGAGTGCTGATGACTTCTAGCATCATTTTGACACAGTATATATGAAATACCAAGTACAGAATAACCAGCTTCCTTTCAGTACCAGGTGGAGAAGAAAGAAGGATTTATGAGGGAGTTAAATATGCCAGAACACCTTGCACAGAAGTAACCTAAAAGGGTCACATTTTAGAAAGAGCTCGTTGCAACAGCGACCCTATGTAGTAAATATACTTGGACAGAAGAAATGTTTCACAGGAGTCAATAGGTCTCTGCTGCTACTGCTAAGTCGCTTCAGTCGTGTCCTACCAGGCTCCTCCGTCCCTGAGATTCTCCAGGCAAGAACATTGGAGTGGGTTGCCATTTCCTTCTCCAATGAATGAAAGTGAAAAGTGAAAGTGAAGTCACTCAGTCGTGTCCGACTCTTAGCGACCCCATGGACTGCGGCCCACCAGGCTCCTCCATCCATGGGATTTTCCAGGCAAGAGTGCTGGATTGGGGTGCCATTGCCTTCTCCGAAATAGGTCTCAGATCCATGCAATTTATGGACCGCCCATCATATTTTTTTGTTAAGGTAGAAGCCAATACTTTGGCTTGATCACATGGACCACGGGGTCTATCTGACGCAATGGAGAACATTCTGATTGAGGATCCAGACAGACCAGTTGTGAGCAATTTTAAGGACCTGATATTTCTGCAATTTTATGCAAATCACTTATTGTCTGAGAAGCAGTTTCTTCACTTCTATAAGAGATTGTGTAGACTAATTCATCAATTGTGGAGGTTAATTAATTACTTTTACTTAATAAAGAACTTCCATAATAAAATTCTTTCTAAATTACATATTTCTATATAAATTCAACTATGTTTAACATAGGAAATATCACAAGACCAAAACAATGGTCCTACTTTTTCAGAACAGCAAATAGAACTTGATTTTTCTGTGTTGCCATCTATTAACTGACTTAGGAAATTTTTATTGTATCAAACAACAAAAGGAAGGAACATTAGAGGCTTTTCTATGCCGCAGCCTTGGGAATGAAAGTAATCATTAATGACTGTGTTGTTACGGGCTGAATTTTGTCTCTTCCCACCTCTCCCACTCACTCAAAAATATATGTTGGAGACCTAATCCCTAGTACCTCAGAATGTGACTTTATTTAGACAGTGTTCTTTAGAGAAATAATCAAGTTAAAATGAGATGTGGGTGGACTCTAATCCAACATGACTGGTGTCCTTATAAAAAAGGGAAATTGGGACACAGAAATGAGACTAATAAAGGGAAAACAACGTGAAGAGAACAGAGAAAAGCTGTCCATCTCAAGCCAAGGAGAGGGTCCTGAAACAGATCCTTCTCTCACAGGCTTGGAAGGAACCAGACTTGCTGACACCTTAATCATGGACTTTGATTCTCTACTTCAAGGCAACAAATTTCTGTTGTTGAAGGCACCCATTTTGTCACAGTGGCCTTGGAAAACAACTATATGGTACTAATAATTATGTTATATAACATATATTCTCCTCTGAAAAACCTTTTTTGTGTTCAAGAGATCTGGGTCAACACAGGAGTATAAGTTCAGTTCAGTTCAGTCGCTCAGTCATCCGACTCTTTGCGACCCCAGGAATCGCAGCACGCCAGGCCTCCCTGTCCACCACCAATTCCCCGATTTCACTCAAACTCATGTCCATCGAGTCAGTGATGCCATCCAGCCATCTCATCCTCTGTCATCCCCTTCTTCTCCTGTCCCCAATCCTCCCAGCATCAGACCCTTTTCCAATGAGTCAACTCTTCGCATGAGGTGGCCAAAATACTGGAGTTTCAGCTTTAGCATCATTCCTTCCACAGAACACCCAGGACTGATCTCCTTCAGAATGGACTGGTTGGATCTCCTTGCAGTCCAAGAGACTCACAAGAGTCTTCTCCAACACCACAGTTCAAAAGCATCCATTCTTCAGCATTCAGCCTTCTTTACAGTCCAACTCTCACATCCATACATGACCACAAGAAAAACCATAGCCTTGACTAGACGGACCATTGTTGGCAAAGTAATGTCTCTGCTTTTCAATATGCTATCTAGGTTGGTCATAACTTTCCTTCCAAGGAGTAAGCGTCTTTTAATTTCATGGCTGCAGTCACCATCTGCAGTGATTTTGGAGCCCAAAAAAATAGAGTCTGACACTGTTTCCACTGTTTCACCATCTATTTCCCATGAGGTGACGGGACGAGATGCCATGATCTTCATTTTCTGAATGTTGAGCATAAGCCAACCTTTTCACTCTCCTCTTTCACTCTCATCATGAGGCTTGTTAGTTCTTCTTCACTTTCTGCCATAAGGGTGGTGTCATCTGCATTTCTGAGGTTATTGATATTTGTCCCAGCAATCTTGATTCCAGCTTATGCTTCTTCCTGTATACATGCATTAATGTTATTTTTTATATGTACTGAAATTAAAAGATAAAAAAACCTCAAAGATCTGTTAAAGCAAATTTTAGAAGGTTCTTGTGATTAAGAAAGAAAACTGTACCCCTATAGCAAGAGTCATCAACTAGAGATACATTTTAAATTTTTAAAAGGTGAGTTTTACTCTGGTTGTTAAAATAATGAATTCTAAATACAGAATGTGGAAAATATGGACAAGTATAAAAATCTTGTGAATGCTATATCCAAGAAATATCTTTGGTAATATTTGGGTATATATCTTTTATTCCTTTGTGTATGTATAAATATTTTAACAAAATTGGACTGCATGTGCATATATGCACAAACACATAAATACATACCTGCACTTTGGGGTACCCTGGATTTTTTAATGTTATTTCTGAACCTACTAATAAGTATATGTAGAATTTGGATTCTAGTTGAAAATGTTCCTCAAAATATTCCATGATAGAAATGTACTATAATTTACTTACCAATTTTCCTCTTGGTAAATATTTAGATTTTAGGAAGAATACTATATAAACACTGTTACACATATATCTGTTTAAATTTCCAGTTATTTCTTTGTTAAGGGTTTTTCCATCTTCATTTTTTACATGACCACTTATAAAATAACATAAAACTACAGTTATTTCTTTAGACTAGCTTCTACAAAGGGGATTCCCCTGGGTTAAAGAGTAAGAATATTTTAAGACTCTTGATAAGTATTAATTTACTCAATCAAACAACATTTGCAGAGTCCATACTTGGGTCAGGCACTGAGCTAGATGCAACATCCCCCTATGAAAATGGTCTTGTCAAAAGGAAAAGAATGCTTAAGCAGTGATAGTCTTCATGATAACTGCTGTGATAGGGAAACTACAGCATCATGGGGACATACAGGTAGGAAGACTACTTTGGTTGTGGGATTCCAGGAACATTCCCAGCTGGAGTGACACCTGAACTAAAACGTAAGGGAAGATGGACGAACCTGGTAAAGACTGGGGCAAGTAGGAAGAGGCCAAAGGAACAGCTTCGGGAAAGACCTGGAAGCGCCTGTGGGAGCACAAGTGGAGAGCACTTGGGTAGATGGTAGTTCCACTGTTTGATGTAGAAACAAAAAAACAAAGGATGAGTTTGTCTTAATTGTTTCTTTTGCTTGGGGAAGGGAAGAAGATGAAAAGCTAAACTAACACTTAATTTTAAGTATTTCTGGATTCTTGCAGGGAACACAGTGAAACTTATTACACAATTAGAAAAAGGTCAGAGGAGGGAAGACTGAAGGGAACACAAAGTGGCTCCATGGAGGGTGGGTCCTCTTAGAGAGAGATGTCTCCCTAGCCTCCAGGCAAGAGCAAGTTCTCACATGGATGCAGCAAAATATAGCTCTCAGGAAAACCAAGATAATAAGCCCCCAAAATGCTTCTCAACCCCTACCTTCTCTAAAATACTTAACATTATATTTCAGAAATGAAAACTGTGGTTCCACAAGTAATTTAAAAAAAAAAAGTTGGTACTTCCCTGGCGTTCCAGTGCTTAAGAATCTACTTTCCAATGTAGGGTATGTGGGTTCAATCCCTGGTTGGGAAACTAAGACCCACATGTTGCAGAGCAACTGAGCCCATGCTCCAGAAGAAGAGAAGCCCCGCATCTTATCAAAGACCCACTACAGCCAAAACGTAAAAAAAATAATAATAAAAAAGCCGTGTTGCTTAAAATAGAACAAAATGTTCCTTGATGCAATTTAACCACAATGTAATTAGATAGGATGATACTAACTCCTTTCCTAGAAGCAGGTTTTCTAGTATATAAGATGGTATACAGGTTCACGTGATGTGACAAAGACCAAAGTAAAGTAACTTAAAAACAAGATCGACTGCATTTCTTTCTCATGTTGCAGTCCAAATATAAGCAATTCAGTGCAGATACAGGAGATCCATAGCTTTGGTGATGGCTTTACTCCATTTGAGCTGCTATAACAAAAATACCACAGACTAGAGGCCTAAGCAACAAACATTTATTTCTAGCAATTCCAAAGGTTAGGGAGTCCAGGAGCAAGGTGCCAGTGGATTGGATATCTGGAGGGGACCCACTTCCTGGTTCATAGACCACAATCTTCCTGCTGTTCTGTCATATGGAGGAATAGGCAAAGGAGATCTCTGGGGTGCCTTTTATTATAAGAAAACGAATTCCATTCAAAAGACCTTCACCCTTACAATCTAAGAATTTCCCAAAGGCTCCACATCTTGATAACATCACACTGATGATTAGGTTTCAACATACAGCTTTTGGCAGGAGACAAAATTCAGTCCATCAGTTCAGTTCGGTGTCCAACTCTCGGCAACACCGTGAACCAGAGCACGCCAGGCCTTCCTGTTCATCACCACCTCCCTGAGTTTACCCAAACTTATGTCCATTGAGTCAGTGATGCCATCCAACCATCTCATCGTTTGTCATCACCTTCTCCTCCTGCCCTCAAACTATAACAGCATCAGGGTCTTTTCAAATGAGTCAACTCTTTGCATCAGGTGGCCAAAACACTGGAGTTTCAGCTTCAATATCAGTCATTCCAATGAACAACCAGGACTGGTCTCCTTTAGGATGGACTGGTTGGATCTCCTTGCAGTCCAAGGGACTCTCAAGAGTCTTCTCCAACACAACAGTTCAAAAGCATCAATTCTTCAGCGCGCAGCTTTCTATATAGTCCACCTCTCACATCCATACATGACTACCGGAAAAACCATAGCCTTGACTAGATGAAACTTTATTGACAAACTAATGTCTCTGCTTTTTAATATGCTGTCTAGGTTGCTCATAACTTTCCTTCCAACTAGTAAGAGTCTTTTAATTTCATGGCTGCAATCACCATCTGCGTGATTTTGGGGCCCCCAAATAAAATCTGTCACTGTTTCCCCACATATTTGCCATGAAGTGATGGGACCAGATGCCATGATCTTTGTTTTCTGAATGTTGAGCTTAAGCCAACTTTTTCACTTTCCTCTTTCACTTTCATCAAGAGGTTCTTTAGTTCTTCCTCACTTTCTGCCATAAGGGTGGTGTCATCTGCATATCTGAGGTTATTGACATTTCTTCCTGCAATCTTGATTCCAGCTTGTGCTTCTTCCAGCCCAGCGTTTCTCATGATGTTTATGTATATAAGTTAAATAAGCAGGGTGACACTATATAGCCTTGACGTACTCCTTTTCCTCTTTGGAACCAGTCTGTTGTTCCATGTCCAGTTCTAACTGTTGCTTCCTGACCTGCATACAGGTTCCTCAAGAGGCAGGTCAGGTGGTCTGGTATTCCAATCTCTTTCAGAATTTTCCACAGTTTATTGTGATACACACAGTCAAAGGCTTTGGCATAGTCAATAAAGCAGAAATAGATGTTTTTCTGGGACTCCCTTGCTTTTTCCATGATTCAGCGGATGTTGGCAATTTGATCTCTGGTTCCTCTGCCTTTTCTAAAACCAGCTTGAACATCAGGAAGTTCACGGTTCACGTATTGCTGAAGCTTGGCTTGGAGAATTTTGAGCATTACTTTACTAGCCTGTGAGATGAGTGCAATTCTGTGGTGGTTTGAGTATTCTTTGGCATTATCTTTCTTTGGGATGTGAATGAAAACTGACCTTTTTCAGTCCTGTGGCCACTGCTGAGTTTTCCAAATTTGCTGTCATATTGAGTGCAGCACTTTCACAGCATCATCCTCAATCCATAGCAGTGACTAAGTTTCTGATTGCTATGCCTCCCTCAAAATTCACTTCTACTCAGGGTCCAACACATATGTACAACAATCCTCGCAACAGTCCTTCCAATTATCTCAATTTTATGATTTAGGAGATGAGGCACATAGATTGTAAATGGCTGATCCACTCTGACATAGTTACTAAGAAGAAGAATCATAAAATATAATTTATGCTTAGTCCTTTTTCCATCGCATCCTTAAAATGAGATAAAAGAGAAGATAAAAATGAATATTATAAATAAAAACTCCATTGAATGTCTGGTTTTACTTAAAAGTTACCTGGTAATAAGGAACATTTTCCAGAACATTTTTCCAGTGAAGGAAAAAAAGAATACTAAGCTAAGTTTTCTCCTCAAGGTCAAACAAGCCAATTACCAGGACCAAATGACAAAACAGAATGTCTAATGAAACTTATTTGCTCCCTCTTAGCCACCTCAGTCAGAGAAGGTAATGGCAACCCACTCCAGTACTCTTGCCCGGAGAATCCCATGGACTCAGGAGCCTGAAAGGCTGCAGTCCATGGGGTCACGCAGAGTCAGACACGACTGAAGGGACTTAGCAGCAGCACAAGCAGCCACCACCTCAGTAAATGTGGGGAATATAGACCTGAGCACACAATGGCCCTTCCCTAGTCCTCTATTATAAAATGCTCTTCCCTAGCCAACCTCCCACATCATTGCCTCTGAGAAGTCCACTGAGCCAAGGATATATCTTTTCTAGATCTTGCTCTGGTTACCCAGATCCCAGGATTCCCTGCACACAAGGATTCCCCAGATCCGCTTTTAAGGTCTGCATGTGCTTCTTCTAAGGACCTTCTTCCCTGATGTAGATATTCCACCAGTGTATACACAACCCAAGCCCAAGGGGTAGTCGAGGAATGGCTCTTTGCAGGGACTGTAATCATGTTGGGCTGAGGTATCCCCATCAAGAATAGAATCCAAAAATAGGTCTGGATATATATAGGAATTTAGTATACTATAAATGCAGTATCCCAAATTGATGGAGCAAAAGTGAAATTTTCAATAAGTAGTGTTCCTACGAATGTCTATCCATTTGGAAAAAATAAAGAAATGTAAGTCTCGACATAAAAATTAATTTCTTTGGGGATATACTCCTTTGAATCATATGGTTCAAAATGGAGCTGCTAATTTCTTGCACAATCATCCCCCAGACACCACTAATTAATTGGTCAAATGTAGAGCAAAGCTGGGCTAAGCCTAGTAGCCACCACAACTTGTCCAGGGAACAGCATCTGGCTCACACTCAGTCAACCAGAGCCCTTCCTGGGAAGTTCTAAGTTGAAAAGAGGGAAAAAGAGAGACATTGAGTCCAGTCCTTCACAAGGGTATAGGGAAGAAGATGTGAGCACAGGAGCTGTAATCAGCCTACATGCTTATACGACTTAAATCCTCCATTGTTTTGAATCCTCCTCACATTATGTCTCACTTGCTTCCTCTCTTCTTCCTTCAGAGTCAAATTACCTCTACTTCCTTTTGTCACATAGCATTTTATGCACTTCTCTCTCTGAGCACTTACCAAACTGTTTTGAGTTATCAGTTTACTTTTCATCCCTACAACCAACAGTTTTTATTAACAGGGACTATTTTGGGAATGAGGGCTACACCACTGTTGAAATCTGTCTCATCCCTGGAGGAGCCTATAGGCTGAGGAGAAGTGGAGTGGTCAGACTACACGCCTGAGAGGCAGGCTGCCTGGGTTTCAATTTACTGTTGAACAGTTCTGTGACTTCAGTAAGACACATAAATTCTCTGAGCTTGATTGCTTTCATCGGCAAAGTGAAGCTCATGAAAAGAGTTGTGAGAATTAAAGGGGTTCACAACTGTTTGGGATCACACCTGGCGTCTGCAGATCAAGGATGGTTTCTTCACCTCTTTATGATCAGTGCTCAGCAGAGTACCTGGCACACATGATTTATTTCAGTATATACTTGTCAATGGCAACCCACTCCAGTACTCTTGCCTGGAAACTCCCATGGACGGAGGAGCCTGGTAGGCTGCAGTCCATGGGGTGGTGAAGAGTCAGACACGACTGAGCGACTTCACTTTCACTTTTAACTTTCCTGCGTTGGAGAAAGAAATGGCAACCCACTCCAGCGTTCTTGCCTGGAGGATCCCAAGGACGGAGGAGCCTGGAAGGCTGCCATCTACGGGGTCACACAGTGTCGGACACAACTGAAGCGACTTAACATACTTGTCAAATGAACAAATTTTGTGGCTTTACAAAAAAAAAAATGGTATAATGAAGGACAAATCCCAGAGCCACACCGCCACCTTGTGGAGGGATAGTAAGGCTTCAGGAACATGGTTTTCTGTGCTTAGGGGTTTGTATTCAGCTCTCCCTGCGTCCCCCACCACTGTGTCGCTCACAGCACAGAAGTACAAGGCAGAGTCACTCCCGAGAACAGATGGTTTCTTCAGGTGGAAAGAGGTTTGGCTCTTGTTAAATTCAGCCTCAAAACCGTAGTTGCCTTTAACCAAGGTGTCCCCTCCGATGTATTTCAGAAGGAACTGGAGACCTTGATTGCGATGCTGGACATACCAGAAAAGATAAGGGCTCCCCGAAACTGAATAGGTGCACTTAACAGTCACTGGATCCCTTTCTGCGACACGGACCTCAGCTTCTGGCTGAGTCACCGACTGAGCTCTCAGCCCACCTGTAAAGTAACCCACAATACATCAGTGAAGCTTCTGAAAAAGAACGCAAGTGGGTAATACAAGTGCAAAACTGGAAGGGAGCATCACTCACTGAGTGTAAACAGAATCCCAAGTGTCCAGATGTGTGCAGAGGCCATGGTTCAAGCTGGGCTGGATGGGGGCTCCTTTGCAGCTCACGTTTGCTGGAGATATGGCCCCACCCCAGAGACTATGTTCTCCACGAGCACAGCGTTTTACAAATGCCCCCTGGTGCTTCCTGGCACCTGTATCTTCTCTCTGTAGAGCAAGCTCTTCTCCCAAACCTCCGTGAGAAGCAAGACTGCAGCACTTCCTGCACTCAAGACAAACCGCACAGTGCAGCGCCCCCTAGAGCCCACTTAGAATCAGGAGACTTTCTAGAGACTTTCTAGCAGCTGAGCTGCTTGGAGAAGGCAATGCCAACCCACTGCAGTACTCCTGCCTGGAAAATCCCATGGATGGAGAGGCTGGTAGGCTGCAGTCCATGGCGTCGCTAAGAGTCGGACACGACTGAGCAACTTCACTCTCATTTTTCACTTTCATGCATTCGAGAAGGAAATGGCAACCCACTCCAGTGTTCTGCCTGGAGAATCCCATGGACGGTGGAGCCTGGTGGGCTGCCGTCTATGGGGTACCACAGAGTTGGACACGACTAAAGCGACTTAGCAGCAGCAGCCGAGCTGCTTAACTCTAGTGACTCAGCAGTAAAGATTCCGCCTGCCAATGCAGGAGACTTCGGTTCCATCTTGGGTCAGGAAGATCCTCCGGAGGAGGAAATGACAGCCTACTCCAGTATTCTTGCCTGGAAAATTCCATGGACAGAGGAGCCTGGCGGGTTACAATCCATGGAGTCACAAAGAGTCAGACACGACTGAGCACGCCCACACACACACACACACCCCTGGAGCTTCCAGGTCTTATCACAGGACCGGTCCTCTGGATGTCTACATTTTCCATCGGTGTTCAAGGAGAAGAATCAGGGATGTGTGACCCAAAGTGGGGAAAAAATTCATCCTGGGTCGAACAACTTTTAAATGGTTTATGCTCTCTCAAGATAATACAGGGACAGAAAGAAGGGAAAAGCATATTTTGATAGGATGGGGAAATAAATAGAAAAAAAAGAAGGGAAAGCATAGCATTGAATGGAGAGAGAAAGAAAAGTGAGACACAAGAAAAAACCAAATAAAGGAAAAGAGTAAGGCAAGAGAAGATGAATGGTAAGAATGAGCTTATATGTGTCTTTAGAAATAATTTAGAGCTGACATCCAATTAAACCTCTTTGACCACAATATAACTTGGGTTTTTCTCTTGGTAAGGTCTGTTGGGACCCCTCCCTATGATATTTAAATAGTCATACAAGAAGAACTTGAACCTTCTCTTTAAACATTTTTAGAGAGAGAAAAGGAGGGATGGCGTTATGCTGCTGCTGCTGCTAAGTCGCGGCAGTAGTGTCCGACTCTGTGCGACCCCATAGAGGGCAGCCCACCAGGCTCCCCCGTCCCTGGGATTCTCCAGCGAGAACTCTGGAGTGGGTTGCCATTTCCCTCTCCAATGCATGAAAGTGAAAAGTGAAAGTGAAGTTCCTCAGTTGTGTCCGACTCCTCGCGACCCCATCGACTGCAGCCTTCCAGGCTCCTCTGTCCATGGGAGCTTCCAGGCAAGAGTACCCGAGTGGGGTGCTATTGCCTTCTCCGGATGGTGTTATAAACTTGTTATAAATATTTGTCCTATTAAATAGTACGTTTTACAGCTAAAAAACTTCTATGAAGTTTTGCAAAAACAGAAATTTTCCACATAGAGAGACTACTTAAAACAGACTTCGGATGAAATACACATGGATTAAAAGTTGATGGTTAACTAAGCGTGAGGCATTATGATGATGACAAAGAGTTCATTTTAAGGGGAAGACAGGCTAAAGTTTTACACTAAAAAATGCCACTGTAGCAGCAGAGTGATTATTCAATAGAGTCGAACATAAAGAAAATAAGCAAGTATCAGTAAAAAGAAGTTGTTTCTTTTATTTTCCTTATTTTTCTCTTAAGTAATATCCAAAGAAACCACTCAATTTAGAAAGAGGATAGAAAATCTCTTTGCTTTCAATCAGAAAAAAAAAAAACTGTGGAACATAGCTGTTTCTCAAAGCTTTGCTAAGGATCTCATACTTAACTAATTGAAACCTTGACCCTATTATAATGTCTTTCTTTGCAATATGTAAGTTATCTTTAAATAATAATCTTCAAGTCCCAAAGAGGCCTATGATGAATGGGAAAATAGAATAAATTTCTTCTCTTTCTGTCTAGTGTTTAAGTGTTAGTGTTGTATCTTAAAAGGGACTGGCAGTCATCTCCAGAGGAATGATTGGGAAAAGCTTAAAGAAAGGAATATTTTTAAATACATGTGCAGGATTAGGGGAAATCTACAAGAGAAGGTAAAGCACTCTGGGACCAACAACAGTAAGTAGGCTTCACCACTCCTAGGCTTGAAGGGACAGAGGAGGAAGAAATGATCCCAGCCTGGGAGACCTGTAACTGAGGTGGACCCACAGAACCTGTGGATTTCAGCACAGGAAAGAAAACATAGCAGAATATAAACAGGCTGACCAGTCAAAACAATAGTCCAATATAGACTTTGTGCCATAACTAAATTTTCCAGGTAATTGCCTAATCTCTACTTCTTCTCTCCTATACAGATACAGCACACAAAGCATGTGGAACTATGCCTAGATAGTGCAGTGACTCATTGGGCTTACCTTCAACTATTTAATAATCAATTCCAAGAGACACAAATGAACTAAACCTTTAAGAGGCTACACATCCAAAGGATTCCTAGGGCATCAACTGAGCTTTCAGAATTGAACAAAATAGACTCACTAGCTATTCTTCTTATGTGCTTTATGAGATTGATGAGAGTATTATTCATTAAATGTCTATTGTGAGCATAATGTTAAGCCCATTACATTTCTTGACCTATTTTTCCTCCTAATATTTTAGGGATGAAAATATTAGGAGTTCAGGAATATTCAGTTATTCAAACCATCCTTAAAGAAATGGAACAAAGCTTTTAACCCATTCTTTTCTGACTGTAAAAGCATAAATCATATTGAGTAATTCAATTTTGATCATTTACTTTTTAAAAATACCTTACAATATTGTAAAGTAATTTCATTATCCTAATAAAGTTATACAATCATATTCTTAGGTGCCACTTACCTTTAGAGGCTATCTTTTAACTGGGTGTATACCAAATACTGACTTCATATGTATGTGCCACTTCATCAAAGCAGCCCCTACATCATTGCTTCTAGGAGGTCCTCAGACATTTAAAGAACTGAATGAGCTACTGACCCCAAGAAAGAATTAGCAGCAATGCGGATATGACCAGCAGAAGGCAGAGCAGATCAACCTAGGGAGACCTTGGACAGCTCTACACCCACTGCATTGGACTCTCCAAGTTTAGACTCAGCCCTGCTGTGAATCTTTAGTCTCAGGAGCCTTAGAATAGCTTTCTCAACCAGGAATTTTTAATGAGAAGTAAATCTCCAAAAAAATGGAAATTTCTATATATGTACAAACTTCCAGGATTTGGGAGTACAGGGAATTTTACTCTCCTGTGAATGTTTCACAAGTCACCATTGAACTGAAAGCTTCATGATGCTTCTAACACTGCATTGTCACTGAGTTCTCTTCTTCATAAATGCTCTCTCCAGGGCTGTATTTTCCCCTTCTTTTATTTCATTCTTGTCCCACTTCCCCTTTGGGTAAGAACACCTTTAGTGTTCGACATGTAAGCTGGAAAAAATCAAGTAAGAAGACCAGTTCTTGACAGTTTAAACAATAAAATCAAAACACCAACCTAAAAGGTAGGGTTTTCAATATGTCACTCCTCAATGAACTGAAAGGAACATCCTATAAAAACAAAAGGAATTTTCTGTCTCTTCTTTCTTGCCCAAGCAACGAGGGCCCATGTCCTTATTCCCTGTTTGTGGAGCAGCAAGAGCACACGTGCGGAACTCATGGAGAAGACGCACACGTGGCTCATACTCAGATATTTCATTTGCTGAAAAGGCAAGATTAACACAGTTTTAAACACACAATAACCCAAAACAGAATGTGCCTAAAGAAGTGGTACAAACATATATCAATGTATATGTGTATACAATTTGGATGTTACTAAAAGCAGAGAATGAGCTTTCCAGGTGCGCTACTGGTAAAGAACCCACCTGCCAATGCAGGAGACATAAGAGACACAGGTTTGATCCCTGTGTCAGGAAGATGCCCTGGAGGAGAGCATGGCAACCCTCTCCAGGATTCTAGCCTGGAGAATCCCATGAACAGAAGAGCCTGGCAGGGTACGGTCCTTAGAGTCACAAAGAGTTGACTCAACTGAAGCAACTTAGCACACACACAAAAGTAGACAATAGTGGCTAAAGCCTCAAGATCTGGATCCTGAGTCTGGGATTCTCACATCAAACTAGGATGAGCATTAGAACTGCCAGAGAGACATTTATAGAAAATACAGACTTCTGGGTCCCATCCCTGCAAACTATGATTCAGTTTCTCTGGAATGCAGGGGACAAAAAAATCTACTCTTTTTAAAAAACTCCAGAGACTTCTGATAAAAAAAAAAAAGTGGGTATCACTGATCTATCCTAGGACTTTAGTCTCTAAAGTGGGAAGGAAAGGACTAGGTAAAAAGACAAAGATAATTTAACAAAGATATAGGAAGAATATATTACAACTTATATTGTATTTAAGTTTAAAAATGTGGAATAAGATTGAGTTTTACTAATATTTCATATACTAGTTGACACTGGCATCCTCACTTAGTGTGTACATCAAAGTGTAATAAGTAAAATATCCTGAGAAGGTTCAAGGTTTCAAACTCAGGGCTGTTGGTAGTAGCTATTCACTCATTTGTTCCCTTTCAGCTAATTATACTATTGAATGTTTACTAAAGTACACTTTACAAAATGTGTGTGTAACTCCATGGACTATAGCCCTCCAGGCTCCTCTGTCTATGGAATTTTCCAGGCAAGAATACTGGAGCAGGTTATTATTGCCTACTCTAAGGGATCTTCCTGACCCAGGGATTGAACCCACGTCTCCTGCATTGGCAGACAGATTCTTTACCACTGAGCCACCTGTGTCTTTAAAAAATTCCCACAAACAGTGAAGCTGGCAGATAATATTTAAAATGCAGAAAGCAAGAAGAAAATAGCACAATGGACATGACTCTTCCTCTCTGCTATTTTCTTCTTGCTTTCTGCATTTGCATTTTAAATATTATCAGCCAGCTTCATTCTCTTTGTGGGAATTTTTATTAAGACACAAGTGGTGCAGTGGTAAAGAATCAGCCATTTTACAAGGGAAAGCAAAAGTAATCGAGGCATATTTCAAAAGAAACAGATCAAAAGTGTTTCAGTTATCCAAAAGACAATTATAAACATAAATTTACAGAACCATTATCGAAACACTCCGTAAAAACTTATTTCCCTATGAACTTTTAGTATACATGGTGCTGTGCTGTGCTGTGCTTATTTACTCAGTCGGGTCCAACTCTTTGCGACCCCATGCACTGTAACCCTCCAGGCGCCTCGCTCCATGAGGATTCTCCAGGTGAGAGTACTGGAGTTCTGCTCCAGGCAATCTTACCAGCCCAGGGACTGAACATAGGTCTCCTGCATTGCAGGCAGATTCTTTGCCATCTGAGCCACCAGGGAAGCCCAAGAATACTGGAATGGGTACCCTAACCCTTCTTCAGGGAATCTTCCCAACCCAGGAATCTAACGGGGGTCTCCTGCATTGCAGGCTCATTACAAGGTGAGCTACAAGGGAAGCCCATTGTATATAGTGTTTGGACTCAAATGTTTTTCCTGATAGTGCAAATGGAAAAGCTTGGGGGATGCTGAATTGGGAGTAGGCGGGGAAGCAGTTATTGTTCGTCTTTCTTCCACATCCTGCAAATGCTCTGACCTCTCCGTGTTTCTGTTCAGCTCTTCATGGATGCCCTGCTTCTGTGCACCTCAGAGCACAATAGTAAACCCCCGCATCTGCCGGCTGCACCTGGAGGATGAGCAGTGATGAAGAGAACCTCTCATATGTCATGTTGTAGCGTCCCTGTTGAGAAGGCTTTGAGCCCTTGATGAGGAGTCCTGGTGCAAATCCTGGGAAGTGAAGGTACCAGAGGAAGTCATAAACATCGGATATAGAATGATTACAGGAAATTTCTGCCACAGCTCCCTCCAAAGAGACCACAGTGGGAGACTGAAATACTTGCTCCTTGCTCTCTGCAACTACAGGAAACAAACAAACAAAAAAAAAAGGTTGTGACTTTGAAATTGAAAACAAATTTTAAACAAAGGCATACATTTTTCCGAGACCAGATGGTGAAAAGGCTTACTCACCCTTCCAGAGAGAGCTGAGGAGGAGACCCAGCCACACTGCCTCCAGAGTGCTCTGCAAAGCCATGGCCAAAATGCAGCTGGTCTCAGGCCAGTTGCCTCAAGTGTGCCACTCACAGGAAGCTGATTATAGGATGCCTCTTTTGCATTTTCTTCTGTGTCATGACATCATCAGTCAGAATCTGTGAACCAAGAAGAATCACCACAATTCTGAGGCTACTTAATAACTTCATCTGTACTTTGTTCTGAGTAGGGAGTGTTAAAAAAGGAGATGCCCTGGAGGAGGAAATGGCAACCCAATCCGGTATTCTTGCCTGGAAAATCCCATGTACAGAGGAGCCTGGCAGGCTACAAGTCCATGGGGTCACAAAGAGTCAGACAGCACTTAGCAACTGAGCACACACACATCCTCTCAGAGGTCACCACAGCTGTGCATGTAAGAAAGGCATTAATCATTTAAGAAGCTTGCTTCCCTCATTAATGGTGCCAGAAAGAGTCTCGCAATGATGGGAGGAGACTGATTCATCATTCAAACTAAAGTGATAGGTTCACACAAAAAAGTACGCTGAACTTATCACATATAATATAATGCTATGCTAATATATTAAAAATAATTATCATGAAATCTAAGAGCCCGTGGTGGATGAGCAATGCATATTTTTAAGGCACAAAAATTACAATGTAAATTACAATATTCATCAAAGTTTGACTCTTTGCATCCAAGGTGATCTCTGGAATAAGTATGGAAGAAAAATCTCACTTATATTTTTATGTAACCAAAAGAAACTGGGTCTAGAAAGACCCAAAATTGCTTCTGGAGATGACCTTTTTTGGATAGTGAAAGTGAAAGTCACTCAGTCCTGTCCAACTCGTTGTGACCCCATGGACTATACAGTCCATGGAATTCTCCAGGGAAGGATACTGGAGTAGGTAGCTGTTCCCTTCTCCAGGGGGTCTTCCCAACACAGGTATCGAACACAGGCTTCCCACATTTCAGGCTTTTGGATAGTACCTATCTTCATTTTTTTGGAGAAGGAAATGCCAACCCACTCCAATGTTCTTGCCTGGAGAATCCCAGAGACGGGGGATCCTGGTGGGCTGCTGTCTATGGGTACCCACAGAGTCGGACACAACTGAAGCGACTTAGTAGTAGTAATATCTTCATTTTATAGCCTGAGACTGTCCCATCTGTTACTAATGAGGGCTTAGTAGTTCTACCTGAGGGTTTTATACAGATTTTACTGGGATTTTACTTGAAAAAGAAGAGAACAGATTTCTGGCCATTCACGTTTCATACAGTAGCATTTATATGTGCACCAGCGCCGCCTAGTGGGCTCCATGGGAACTGATGGAAGGTCATGTCCCACGCAGCCTCTGAGACAGTCTTCATAGCTTCTCACAACCTGAAGAGATGGTTTTGCCCTTTGCTTTTGTTCAAATTCCTCTCCTTTTTCAATATCCATAGGGATATGAAGACTATAGAGAGGAAATAATCACCTTCTTAGAAAGCCTTCTGGTTAACAAAAGATGTTCCTCATTCAGGTGAGTGGTTATTTAAAATACACTTCCATAGAGTGGAATGTTTCATTTCTTCATCCTAAAATGGTTGTTTTATTCATTTCCTTTTCTATCTTTTTTTAAATAGTCTCCCAGGTCAGGAAAGAATTTCCACAGTTTATTGTGATCCACACAGTCAAAGGCTTTGGCATAGTCAATAAAGCAGAAATATATATTTTTCTGGAACTCTCTTACTTTTTCCGTGATCCAGCGGATGATGGCAATTTGTTCTCTGGTTCCTCTGCCTTTTCTAAAGCCAGCTTGAACATCTGGAAGTTCACGGTTCACGTATTGCTGAAGCCTGGGTTGGAGAATTTTGAGCATTTACTTCACTAGCATGTGAGATGAGGGCAACTATGCGGTAGTTTGAGCATTCTTTGGCATTGCCTTTCTTTGGCACTAGAATCAAAAGTGACCTTTTCAAATTCTGTGGCCTACTGCTGAGTTTTCCGAATGTGCTGGCACACTGAGTGCAGCACTTTCACAGCATCATCTTTCAGGATTTGAAATAGCTCAACTGGAATTTCATCACCTCCACTGGCTTTGTTCGTAGTGTTGTTTCCTAAGTCCCACTTGACTTCACATTCCAGGATGTCTGGCTCTAGGTGAGTGATCACACCATCATGATTATCTGCGTCCTGAAGCTCTATTTGTACAGTTCTTCTGTGTATTCTTGCCACCTCTTCTTAATATCTTCTGCTTCTGTTAGGTCCATACCATTTCTGTCCTTTATCCAGCTCATCTTTGCATGAAATGTTCCCTTGGTATCTGTAATTTTGTTGATGAGATCTCTAGTGTTTCCCATTCTGTTGTTTTCCTCTATTTCTTTGCACTGATCGCTGAGAAAGGCTTTCTTGTCTCTCCTTGCTATTCTTTGGAATTCTGCATTCAGATGCTTATATCTTTCCCTTCTCCTTTGCTTTTACTTCTCTTCTTTTCACAGCTATTTGTAAGACCTCCTCAGACAGCCATTTTGCTTTTTTGCATTTCTTTTCCATGGGGATGGTCTTGATCCCTGTCTCCTGTACAATGTCATGAACCTCCATCCATAGTTCATCAGGCACTCTGTCTGTGAGATCTAGTCCCTTAAATCTATTTCTCACTTCCACTGTATAATAATAAGGGATTTGATTTAGGTCATACCTGAATGGTCTAGTGGTTTTCCCTCCTTTCTTCAATTTAACTCTTAATTTGGCAGTATGGAGTTCATGATCTGAGCCACAGTCAGCTCCCGGTCTTGTTTTTGTTGACTGTATAGAGCTTCTCCATTTTTGGCTGCAAAGAATATAATCAATCTGATTTTGGTGTTGACCACCTGGTGATGTCCATGTGTAGAGTCATCTCTTGTGTTGTTGGAAGAAGGTGTTTGCTATGACCAATGCGTTCTTTTGGCAAAACTCTAGGCCAAATTTACCTATTACTCCAGGTGTTACCTGACTTCCTACTTTTGCATTCTAACCCCTATAATGAAAAAGACATCTTTTGGGGGTGTTAGTTCTAAAAGGTCTTGAAGTCTTCATAGAACCATTCAACTTCAGATCTTCAGCATTACTAGTCGGGGTATAGGCTTGGATTACAGTGATATTGAATGGTTTGCCTTGGAAATGAACAGAAATCATTCTGTCATTTTTGAGATTGTATCCAAATACTGCATTTCGGATTCTTTTGTTGACCATGATGGCTACTCCATTTCTTCTAAGGGATTCCTGCCCACAGTAGTACACATAATGGTCATCTGAGTTAAATTCACCCATCCAGTCCATCTTAGTTTGCTGAGTCCTAGAATGTTGACATTCACACTTGTCATCTCCCATTTGACCATTTCCAATTTGCCTTGATCATGGACCTAACATTCCAGGTTCCTATGCAATATTGCTCTTTACAGCATTGAACCTTGCTTCTATTATCAGTTGCATCCACAACTGGGTATTGTTTTTGCTTTGGTTCCATCCCTTCATTCTTTCTGGAGTTATTTCTCCACTGATCTCCAGTAAGATATTTGGCACCTACCTACCCAAGGAGTTCATCTTTTAGTGTCCTATCTCTTTGCCTTTTCATACTGTTCATGGGGTTCTCAAGGCAAGAATACTGAAGAGGTTTGCCATTCCCTTCTCCTGAGGACCACATTCTCTCAGACCTCTCCACCATGACCCATCTGTCTTGGGTGGCCCCACATGGCATGGCTTAGTTTCATTGAGTTAGACAAGGCTGTGGTCCATGTGATCAGATTGGCTAGTTTTCTGTGATTATGGTTTCGGTGTGTCTGCCCTCTGAATCCCTCTTGCAACACCTACCATCTTACTTGGGTTTCTCTTACCTTGGACATGGGGTATCTCTTCACAGCTGTTCCAGCAAAGCAGCCCCTTGAGGCTGTCTCTTGAGGAACCTATATGCAGGTCAGGAAGCAACAGTTAGCACTGGACATGGAACAACAGACTGGTTCCAAATAGGAAAAGGAGTACGTCAAGGCTGTACATTGTCACCCTGCTTATTTAACTTCTATGCAGAGTACCTCATGAGAAACAGTGGGCGGGAAGAAGCACAAGCTGGAATCAAGATTGCCGGGAGGAATATCAATAACCTGAGATATGCAGACAACACCACCCTTATGGCAGAAAGTGAAGACGAACTAAAAAGGCTCTTGATGAAAGTGAAGGAGGAGAGTGAAAAAGTTGGCTTAAAGCTCAACATTCAGAAAACTAAAATCATGGCATCTGGTCCCATCACTTCATGGGAAATGGATGGAAAAACAGTGGAAACAGTGACAGACTTTATTTTTTTGAGCTCCAGAATTACTGCAGATGATGATTGCGGCCATGAAATTAAAAGACACTTAGTCCTTGGAAGGAAAGATATGACCAACCTACATAGCATATTTAAAAGAAGAGACATTTCTTTGCCAACAAAGCAAGTCAAAGCTATGGTTTTTCCAGGGGTCATGTATGGATGATAAAGTTGGACGGTGAAGAAAGCTGAGTGCCAAAGAATTGATGCTTTTCAACTGTGGTGTTGGAGAAGACACTTGAGAGTCCCTTGGACTGCAAGAAGATCCAAACAGTCCATCTTAAAGGAGATCACTCATGGGTGTTCATTGGAGGTACTGATGTTGAAGCTGAAACTCCAGTACTTTGGTCACCTGATGGGAAGAGTTGACTCATTGGAAAAGACCCCACTGCTGGGAAGGATTGGGGGCAGGAGGAGAAGGGGACAACAGAGGATGAGGTGGCTGGATGGCACCACCGACTCAATGGACATGGGTTTGGGTAGAATCCGGGAGTTGGTGATGAACAGGGAGGCTTGGCATGCTGCGATTCATGGGGTCGCTAAGAGTCGGACAGGACTGAGGAACTGAACTGAACTGAGGTCAGGAAAAAAGTAGTTTCTTCCCCAATATTTTTTTCTTTTTTTACTGGGAGATTCTTTAATAATGATAAGATGATCACTTAGGACTTCTTATTTATACATAGATATTCCCATGTGGTGCTAGTGGTAAAGAACCCACCTGCCAATGTAGGAAACATAAGAGATGGGTTCGATCTCTGAGTTGGGAAGATCCCCTGGAGGAGGGCATGGCAACCCACTCCAGTATTCTTGCCTGGAGAACCCCATGGACAGAGGAGCCTGGCAGGCTATGATCCATAGGATTGCAAAGAGTCACACATGATTGAGTGACAAACACTGAAATGACCACAAAAAGCTTCCAAATAAATTACAGAATTTCAGTATGGCTGTAAAATTAAAATAGAGGACTCAAAGACAAGTGGACACAGATTCATTTAGTCAAAAAACTAATATAGCTACTATGATTAATTAGAGCTCTGAATTTTCTGAGAAATGGAACATAAAAGGTAACACAAAGAAAATACAGTTATACAAATCACTGATTAAGGGTTCAGGCAGCTTCTTCTTTGAAGCCAAGTGGTCTACAGCTATAGATAACTTAAAACTCTTTTCAGATTACTGGGTATGTACTTTGGGTTCACAGCTTCTAACTACTGCAAAATGTCTTACCATGGGCTTCCTCCACATTTACCTATCCAATCCCCTAGTGATGGACTCCAAGGTTGCCTCTAATTTTCATCAACACAGTGATAAATGTTTCTGTATTTCCCCTTAACTATGCAAGAACTTCTTTGGGATATGTATCAATCAGGATGCTGTTGTTCAGTCACTCAGTCGTGTCCTACTCTTTGCAACCCAGGGACTCAAGCATGCCAGGCTTCCCTGTCATTCACCATCTCCCAGAGCTCACTCAAACTCATGTCCATTGAGTCGGTGATGCAATCCAACCATCTCGTCCTCTGTCATCCCCTTATGTGTGTGTGTGTGTGTGTGTGTGTGTGTGTGTGTATATATATATATAGTGTAGGAGAAATGCAGCTTTATTTTTCTCCATAGAGAAGGACAGTTTTCCTAACACCATCTAAAAAATACCCCACCTTTCTCCCACACATATGATTTATTATGTTTATTATATATAATGTTACCTATGAATTTGCTCTGTTCTTGAGTTTTATATTTTACATCATTGATCTAGTTGTTTCTATAACACTAATACTACCATACTCTTTTATTAGCTTTATAAAGCAAAATGTTTTATCAAGACCTCCCTTTAATCAGTGAGATTTTCACATGCAATTCAATAAAATCTAATCTGACTAGTTTATGCAGAAAAAATTAAGAGATATTAAAGAAAAGGTATGATCTAAATCAAATCCCTTATGATTATACAGTGGAAGTGAGAAATAGATTTAAGGGACTAGATCTGACAGAAAGAGTGCCTGATGAGTTATGGACGGACGTTTGTGACATTGTACAGGAGACAGGGATCAAGACCATCCCCATGGAAAAGAAATGCAAAAAAGCAAAATGGCTGTCTGAGGAGGTCTTACAAATAGCTGTGAAAAGAAGAGAAGAAAAAGCAAAGGAGAAGGGAAAGATATAAGCATCTGAATGCAGAATTCCAAAGAATAGCAAGGAGAGACAAGAAAGCCTTTCTCAGCGATCAGTGCAAAGAAATAGAGGAAAACAACAGAATGGGAAACACTAGAGATCACTTCAAGAAAAGTAGAGATACCAAGGTAACATTTCATGCAAAGATGGGCTGGATAAAGGAAGGAAATGGTATGGACCTAACAGAAGCAGAAGATATTAAGAAGAGGTGGCAAGAATACACAGAAGAACTGTACAAAAAAGAGCTTCACAACACAGATCATCACGATGGTGTGATCACTCACCTAGAGCCAGACATCCTCAAATGTGAAGTCAAGTGGGCCTTAGAAAGCATCACTACGAACAAAGCAGGTGGAGGTGATGGAATTCCAGTTGAGCTATTTCAAATCCTGAAAGATGATGCTTTGAAAGTGCTGCACTCAATGTGCCAGCAAATTTGGAAAACTCAGCAGTGGCCACAGGACTGGAAAAGGTCACTTTTGAATCTAGTGCCAAAGAAAGGCAATGCCAAAGAATGCTCAAACTACCGCACAATTGCACTCATCTCACACGCTAGTCAAGTAATGCTCAAAATTCTCCAAGTCAGGCTTCTGCAATACGTGAACCCTGAACTTCCAGATGTTCAAGCTGGTTTTAGAAAATGCAGAGTAACCAGAGACCAAATTGCCAACATCCACTGGATCATGGAAAAAACAAGAGAGTTCCACAAAAATATCTATTTCTGATTTATTGACTGTGCCAAAGCCTTTGACTGTGTGGATCACAATAAACTGTGGAAATTTCTTCAAAAGATGGGAAAACCAGACCAACTGACCTGCCTGTTGAGAAACCTGTATGCAGGTCAGGAAGCAACAGTTAGAACTGGACATGGAACAACAGACTAGTTTCCAATAGGAAAAGGAGTACATCAAGGCTGTATATTGTCACCCTGCTTATTTAAATTCTATGCAGAGAACATCATGAGAAACGCTGGGTTGGAAGAAGCCAAACTGGAATCAAGATTGCAGGGAGAAATATCAATAACCTCAGATAAGCAGATGACACCACCCTTATGGCAGAAATTGAAGAGGAACTAAAAAGCCTCTTGATGAAAGTAAAAGAGGAGAGTGAAAAAGTTGGCTTAAAGCTCAACGTTCAGAAAACTAAGATCATGGCATCTGGTCCCATCACTTCACGGGAAATATTGGGGAAACAGTGAAAACAGTGTCAGACTTTACTTTTTGGGGCTCCAAAATCACTGCATATGGTGATTTCAGCCATGAAATTAAAAGACGCTTACTCCTTGGAAGGAAAGTTATGACCAACCTGGAGAGGATATTAGAAAGCAGAGATATTACTTTCCCACAAGGTCCATCTAGTCAAGGCTATTATTTTTCCAGTGGTCATGTATGGATGTGAGAGTTGGACTATGAAGAAAGCTTAGCGCTGAAGAATTGATGCTTTTGAACTGTGGTGTTGGAGAAGACTCTTGAGAGTCCCTTGGACTGCAAGGAAATCCAACCAGTCCATCCTAAAGGAGACCAGTCCTGAGTGTTCTTTGGAAGGACTGATCCTGAAGCTGAAACTCCAATACTTTGGCCACCTCATAGGAGGAGTTGACTCAAATTGGAAAAGACCCTGATGCTGGGAGCGATTGGGGGCAGGAGGAGAAGGGGACGATAGAGGATGAGATGGCTGGATGACATCACCAACTCAAAGGACATGAGTTTGAGTGAACTACGGGAGTTGGTGATGGACAGGGATGCCTGGAGTGCTGGGATTCATGGGGTCGCAAAGAGTCGGACATGACTGACAGACTAAACTGAATTGTACTGAACCATCTAAAGGTTAAGTCTAAATGAAACAAATATTTCAAAGGATAGAATCCACTGGGCTCCTTATTCTTCATCGATTTTCCACAGTTCAAGAAGGTGCTCATCCACTGTAGTCAATCTCGTATTCATGGAGTTCTGAGAATAATCCATCTGAGACTGTCATTCATGCCCAGAAATCCCCCATGGTTCCAATGTAAGATGAAATGAAATCTTAATCTTATTCCACAAAAGAGCAAATGAGGCCATCTGAACTGGAACTTTCATCTCCTGACACCCTGGTGTCCTTTTGTAATCACACTAAGTCCACACCTTATATCTGCTACTCAAACTCACTTAACAGATATTAAACAGAGAAGCGGACACCACTCTAGTCCCTACTGACTATCTGCTGATGCTGCTAAGTCGTTTCAGTCGTGTCCAACTCTGTGCGACCCCATAGACAGCAACTCACAAGGCTCCACTGTCCCTGGGATTCTCCAGGCAAGAATACTGGAGTGGGTTGCCATTTCCTTCTCCAATGCATGAAAGTGAAAAGTAAAAGTGAAGTCGCTCAGTTGTGTCCGACTCCTAATGACCCCATGGACTGCAGCCTACAAGGCTCCTCTGTCCATGGGATTTTCCAGGCAAGAGTACTGGAGTGGGTTGTCATTGCCTTCTCTGACTGACTGGCTAGGAAAAGACATTTGATGTGGAATCAGTCACCAAAACAGGGAGTGGAGGAGAAGAAAAGGAACAAATTCAGAGTCAAGAAAGACCTAAATCCAAATCCCAGCTCTTCCACCTTGTGACCAAGGGCAACTCTCTCCTGGAGCCTCAGTTTCTTCATCTGTAAAACTGGGACCATAACACCTACTTCAGAGTCAGCCTGTTGTAAACAGTCAGCAGTGAACTGCAATTGCTTCCCATTCCTTTCCTTCTTTTCTAAAGCACATGGAAAGAACCATGACCAGTAGAAAGCACTTGTGTAGGAATTATACTATATGTGACTATTTTTAATGTATATATCGATCATTCACTCTTCCTTCAAGAAATACCCAGTAGAGAATCCCCTGGCAGTCCAGCGGTTAGGACTCCAAGATTCCACTGCAGGGTGTATGGCTGGGGAACTAAGATCCCACAGCCAAAAAAAAAAAAAAAAAAAGAAATACCCAATATAAACTCAGTAACAGTAACAGAAAGAATTTTTTTAACTCTGAAAAAGAGCTAAATCCAAAAGATATCTTAATGTTAGTTGAATCAGCCAATTCCAATAATCCAAACATGTTAAATACTCACATTAATGTGGAACAAGTATGGTATGTTGAGCCCTTTGCTCATCTAATATGGGAAAGGAAAATAACTAGAAAATATTTGGGAAAAACTTCTTCCAGGTCTAAAATTCTTGAAAGTATTCTAAATAAGTGACTTTTTCAATTTCTCACGGAAAAGATCAATGAGTGCTGAAGACTCCTAGTACCATTTTGACACAGTATATATGAAATACCAAGTATGGAATCATCACCTTCCCTTCAGTACCAGGTGGAGAAGAAACATGGATTTATGAGGAAGTTAAACATACCAGAACACCTTGTACAGAAGTAACCTAAAAAGGTCACATTTTATTTTTTTTTTTTTAATTTTATTTTATTTTTAAACTTTACATAACTGTATTAGATTTGCCAAATATCAAAATGAATCCGCCACAGGTATACATGTGTTCCCCATCCTGAACCCTCCTCCCTCCTCCCTCCCCATTCCATCCCTCTGGGTCGTCCCAGTGCACCAGCCCCAAGCATCCAGTATCGTGCATCGAACCTGGACTGGCAACTCATTTCATACATGATATTTACATGTTTTCAATTTAGAATCAGCTCGTTGCAACAGCGACCCCATGTGGTAAATATACTTGGACAGAAGAAATGTTTCACAGGAGTAAGTAGGTCTCAGATCCATGCAATTTATGGACCGCCCATTATATTTCTTTGTTAAAGGTAGAAGCCAATAGTTTCGCTTGATCACGTGGACCATGGGGTCTATCTGAGGCAATGGGAAACATTCTGAATGAGGATCCAGACAAACCAGTTGCGAGCAATTTACTGGACGTGATATTTGTGCAATTTTATGCAAATCACTTATTGTCTCAGAAGCAGTTTCTTCCCTTTATAACAGATTATGTAGATTAATTAATCAATTGTGGAGGTTAATTAATTAATTTTACTTAATAAAGAATTTCCATAATAAGGTTCTTTCTAAATTACATATTTCTATATAAATACAACTGTTTAACATAGGAAATACCACAAGACCAAAACAATGATCCTACTTTTTCAGAACAGCAAATAGAACTTGATTTTTCTGTGTTGCCATCTATTAACTGACTTAGGAGATTATTAATGTATCAAACAATAAAAGGAAGAAACATTAGAGGCTTTTCTAACCTGCAGCCTTTGGAATGAAAGTAATCATTAATGATTGTGTTGTGATGGGCTGAATTTTGTCTCTTCCCATCGCCCCCACCCACTCAAAATATATGTCAGAGACCTAATTCCTAGAACTTCAGAATGTGACTTTATTTAGAGAGTGGTCTTTAGAGAAATAATCAAGTTAAAACTAGATGTGTGTAGACGCTGATCCAGTATGACTGGTGTCCTTATAAAAAAGGAGATGAGACTAATAAAGGGAAAACAACGTGAAGAGACACAGAGAAAAGCTGTCCATCTACAAGCCAAAGAGAGGGTCCTGAAACAGATCCTTCTCTCACAGGCTTGGAAGGAACCAGACTTGCTGACACCTTAATCATGGACTTTGATTCTCCACTTCAAGACAACAAATTTCTGTTGTTGAAGGCACACATTTTGTCACAGTGGCCTTCGAAAACAACTATATGGTACTAATAATTATGTTATATAACATATATTCTCCTTTGAAAAACCTTTTTTGTGTTCAAGAGATCTGGGTCACCACAGGAGTATAAGTTCAGTTCAGTTCAGTCGCTCAGTCGTGTCTGACTCCTTGCAAACCCATGAATCACAGCACGCCAGGCCACCCTGTCCATCACCAACTCCTGGTATTCACTCAGACTCACGTCCATCGAGTTGGTGATGCCATCCAGGCATCTCATCCTCTGTTGTCCCCTTCTCCTCCTGCCCCCAATCCCTCCCAGCATCAGAGTCTTTTCCAATGAGTCAACTCTTCGCATGAGGTGGCCAAAGTATTGGAGTTTCAGCTTTAGCATCATTTTTTCCAAAGAAATCCCAGGGCTGATCTCCTTTAGCATGGACTGGTTGGATCTCCTTGCAGTCCAAGGGACTCTCAAGAGTCTTCTCCAACACCACAGTTCAAAGGCATCAATTCTTCGGTGCTCAGCTTTCTTCACAGTCAAACTCTCACATCCATACATGACCACTGGAAAAACCATAGCCTTCACTAGACGGACCTTTGTTGGCAAAGTAATATCTCTGCTTTTGAATATGCTATCTAGGTTGGTCATAACTTTCCTTCCAAGGAGTAAGCGTCTTTTTAATTTCATGGCTGCAGTCACCATCTGCAGTGATTTTGGACCCCCAAAAAATAAGTCTGACATTGTTGCCACTGTTTCCCCATCTATTTCCCATGAAGTGATGGGACCAGATGCCATGACCTTAGTTTTCTGAATGTTGAGCTTAAGCCAACTTTTTCACTTTCCTCTTTCACTTTCATCAAGAGGCTCTTTAGTTCTTCTTCACTTTCTGCCATAAGGGTGGTGTCATCTGCATATCTAAGATTATTGATATTTCTCCCGGCAATCTTGATTCCAACTTGTGCTTTTTCCAACCCAGCATTTCTCATGATGTACTCTGCATAGAAGTTAAATAAGCAGGGTGACAATATACAGCCTTGACGTACTCCTTTTCCTATTTGGAACCAGTCGTTGTTCCATGTCCAGTTCTAACTGTGGCTTCCTGACCTGCATACAGGTTTCTCAAGAGGCAGGTGACGTGATATGGTATTCGTATCTCTTTCAGAATTTTCAACAGTTTACTGTGATCCACACAGTCAAAGGCTTTGGTATAGTCAATAAGGCAGAAATAGATGTTTTTCTGGGACTCTCTTGCTTTTTCCATGATCCAGCGGATGTTGGCAATTTGATCTCTGGTTCCTCTGCCTTTTCTAAAGCCAGCTTGAACATCTGGAAGTTCACAGTTCACGTATTGCTGAAGCTTGGCTTGGAGTATTTTGAGCATAATTTTCTAGCGTGTGAGATGAGTGCAATTCTGCAGTAGTTTGAGCATTCATTGGCATTACCTTTCCTTGGGACTGGAATGACAACTGGCCTTTTCTAGCCCTGTGGCCACTGCTGAATTTTCAAAATTTGCTGGCATATTGAGTGCAGAACTTTCACAGCATCATCTTCAGTCCATAGAGGTGACTGATTGCTATGCCTCCCTCAAAACCCACTTCTACTCAGGGTCCAACATATATGTACAACAATCCTCACAACAGTCCTTCCAATTATCTCAATTTTATGATTTAGGAGATGAGGCACATAGATTGTAAATGGCTAATCCACTCTGACATAGTTACTAAGAAGAGAATCATAAAATATAATTTATGCTTAGTCCTCTTTCCATATCTTTAAAATGAGATAAAAGAGAGGATAAATATGAATATTATAAATAAAAACTCCATTGAACCTCTGGTTTTACTTAAAAGTTACCTGGTAATAAGGAACATTTTCCAGAACATTTTTCCATAAAGGAAAAAAAGAATACTAAGCTAAGTTTCCTCCTCAAGGTCAAACAAGCCAATTACCAGGACCAGATAACAAAACAGAACTTCTAATGAAAGTTATTTGCTCCCTCCTAGCCACCTCAGTCAGAGAAGGTAATGGCAACCCACTCCAGTACTCTTGCCTGGAGAATCCCATGGACTCAGGAGCCTGAAAGGCTGCAGTCCATAGGGTCACGCAGAGTCAGACACGACTGAAGGGACTTAGCAGCAGCACCAGCAGCCACCACCTCAGTAAATGTGGGGAATATAGACCTGAGCACACAATGGCCCTTCCCTAGTCCTCCATTATAAAATGCTCTTCCCTAGCCATCCTCCCACATCATTGCCTCTGAGAAGTCCACTGAGCCAAGGATATATCTCTTCTAGATCTTGCTCTGGTTACCCAGATCCCAGGACTCCCTGCACACAAGGATTCCCCAGATCCACTTTTAAGGTCTGCATGTGCTTCTTCCAAGGGCCTTCTTCCCTGATGTAGATATTCCACCAGTGTATACACAACCCAAGCCCAAGGGATAGTCAAGGAATGTCTCTTTGCAGATATTGTAATCATGTTGGGCTGAGGTATCCCCATCAAGAATAGAATCCAAAAATAGATCTGGGTATATATAGGAATTTAGTATACTATAAATGCAGTATCCCAAATTGATGGAGCAAAAGTGAAGTTTTCAATAAGTAGTGTTCCTACGAATGTCTATCCATTTGGAAAAAATAAAGAAATGTAAGTCTCGACATAAAAACTAATTTCTTTGGGGATATACTCCTTTGAATCATATGGTTCAAAATGCAGCTGCTAATTTCTTGCAGAATCATCCCCCAGACACCACTAATTAATTGGTCAAATGTAGAGCAAAGCTGGGCTAACCCTAGTACCACCACAAGTTGTCCAGGGAACAGCATCTGGCTCACACTCAGTCAACCAGAGCCCTTCCTGGGAGGTTCTAAGTTGAAAAGAGAAATAAAGAGAGGCATTGAGTCCAGTCGTTCACAAGGTTAAGGTAAGAAGATGTGAGCACAGGAGATGTAATCGGCCTACATGTTTATACGACATACTTAAATCCTGCATTGTTTTGAATCCTCCTCACATTCTGTCTCACTTGCTTCCTCTCTCCTTCCTTCAGAGTCAAATTACCTCTACTTCCTTTTGTCACATAGCATTTTATGCACTTCTCTGTCTGAGCACTTACCAAATTGTTTTGAGTTATCCGTTTATTTTTCATTCCTACAACCAACACATTTTATTAACAGGGACTGTTTTGGGAATGAGGGCTACACCACTGTTGAAATCTGTCTCATGCCTGGAGGAGCCTATAGGCTGAGGAGAAGTGGAGTGGTTAGACTACACACCTGAGAGGTAGGCTGCCTGGGTTTCAATTTACTGTTGAGCAGTTCTGTGACTTCAGTAAGATACATAACTTCTCTGAGCTTGAATGCCTTCAACGGCAAAGTGAAGCTCATGAGAAGAGTTGTGAGAATTAAAGGGGTTCACAAATGTTTGGGATCACATCTGGCATCTGCAGATCAAGGATGGTTTCTTTCACCTCTTTATGATCAGTGCTCAGCAGAGTAGCTGGCACACAGGATTTATTTCAACATATACTTGTCCAATGAACAAATTTTGTGGCTTTACCAAAAAAAAAACAAAAACAAAAACAAAAACTTAAAATGAAGGACAAATCCCAGAGCCACACTGCCACGTTGTGGAGGGATAGTAAGGCTTCAGGAGCATGGTTTTCTGTGCTCAGGGGTTTGTATTCAGCTCTCCCTGCGGCCTCCACCAATGTGTCCCTCACAGCACAGAAGTACAAGGCAGAGTCACTCCCGAGAACAGATGGTTTCTTCTGGTGGAAAGAGGTTTGGCTCTTGTTAAATTCAGCCTCAAAGCCATAGTTGCTTTTAACCAAGCTGTCCCCTCCGATGTATTTCAGAAGGAACTGGAGACCTTGATTGCGATGCTGGACATACCAGAAAAGATAAGGGCTCCACGAAACTGAATAGGTGCACTTCACAGTCACTGGATCCCCTTCCGCGACACGGACCTCAGCTTCTGGCTGAGTCACCGACTGAGCTCAGTCCACCTGTAAAGTAACGCTCATCACTGAAGCTTCTGAAAAAGAACGTAAGCGGGTAATACAAGTGCAAAACGGGAAGGGAATATCACTCACTGAGTGTAAACAGAATCCCAAGCGTCCAGATGTGTGCTGAGGCCATGGCTCAAGCTGGGCTGGATGGGGGCTCTTTTGCAGCTCACCTTTGCTGGAGATATGGCACCACCCCTAGAGACAATGTTCTCCACGAGCACGGCGTTTTAAAAATGGCCCCTGGTGCTTCCTGGCACCTGTATCTTCTCTCAGTAGAGCAAGCTCTTCCCTCAGTCCTCCGTGACAAGCAAGACTGCAGCACCTCCTGCACTCAAAGACAAACGGCACAGTGCAGCGCCCCCTAGAGCCCACTTAGAATCAGGAGACTTCCCAGTCTAGTAGCTGAGCCGCTTAAGAATCCGCCTGCCAATGCAGGAGACTCAGGTTCGATCTTGTGTCAGGAAGATCCTGCGGAAGAGGCAATGACAACCTACTCCAGTATTCTTGCCTGGAAAATTCCATGGACAGAGGAGCCTGGCGGGTTACAGTCCATGGAGTCACAAAGAGTCAAACACGGCTGAGCACGCGCACGCACGCACGCACACACACACACACACGCACACACATGCACACACACATACCCCCCTGGGGCTTCCAGGACTTATCACAGGACCAGTCCTCTGGATGTCTACATTTTCCATTGGTGTTCAAGGAGAAGAATATGGACTGTGTGAAACAAAGCGGGAAAAAATTCATCCTGAGTGGTTTAAATGGTTTATGTTCTCTCAAGATAATACAGGCCCAGAAGGGAAAAGCATATTTTGATAGGATGGGGAAACAAATAGAAGAAAAGGCAGGAAAGCATAGCATTGAATGGAGAGAGAAAGAAAAGTGAGAGAAAAGAAAAAATAAAATAAGGGAAGAGTAAGGCAAGAGAAGATGAATGGTAAGAATGAGCTTATTTGTCTCTTTAGAAATAATTTAGAGTCAATTTCCAATTAAATCTCTTTGACCACAATGTAACTTGAGTTTTTCTCTTGGTTGGGTGGTGGGACCCCTCCCTATGATATTTAAATAGTCATACAAGAAGAACTTGAACCCTCTCTTTTAACATTTTTAGAGAGAAAAAAGAAGGGATGGTGTTATAAACTTGTTATAAGTATTTGTCCTATTAAACACTAGAATTTACAGCTTAAAAACTCTATGAAGGTTTGCAAAAATAGAAATTTTCCACACAGAGAGACTACTCCAAACAGACTTCAGATAAAATACACATAGATTAAAAGTTGATGGCTACCTAAGCTCGAGGTATTATGATGACAAAGAGTTAATTTTAAGGGGAAGACAGGCTAAAGTTTTACACTAAAACAATGCCACAGTACCAGCAGAGTGATTATTCAATAGAGTCAAACTTAAAGAAAATAAGCAAGTATCAGTATAAAGGAGTTGTTTCTCTGATTTTTCCTTATTTTCCCTTTAAGTAATATCTAAAGAAACCACACAATTTAGAAAGAGAATAGAAAATCTCTTTGCTTTGAATCAGAAAAAAATGTGGAACATAGCTATTTCTCAAAGCTTTGCTAAGGATCTCATACTTCACTAATTGAAACCTTGACCCTATTATAATGTCTTTCTTTGAAATATGTAAGTTATCTTTAAATAATAATCTTCAAGTCCCAAAGAAGCCTATGATGAATGGGAAAATAGAATAAATTTCTTCTCTTTCTGTCTAGAACTTAAGTGTTAGTGTTGTATCTTAAAAGGTACTGGCAGTCATCTCCAGAGGAATGATTGGGAAGAGCTTAAAGAAAGGAATATTTTTAAATACATGTGCAGGATTAGGGGAAATCCCCAAGAGAAGGTAAAGCACGCTGGCACCAACAACAGTAAGAAGGCTTCACCACTCCTAGGCTTGAAGGGACAGAGGAGGAAGAAATTATCCCAGCCTGGGAGACCTGTAACTGAGGTGGACCAAAGGACCTGTGGATTTCAGCACAGGAAAGGAAAGATCACAGAATACAAACAGGCTGAACACTCTTTCCTGCCAGTGGCTCCCACTGGGCCAAACCAAACTAGAAGCAAAAAAGACAGGTGCACAGAAGTCAGCCTCCTGGGTGTAGAGCAGGATGGAGAGTAGACTTGGAGAGGAGAACAGAGAACATCCAGTTCCCTGACTTTGGGTTTAGGGTTCCCCTATCAATCAGGCAAAATGTGGGTTTATCCTAAATGTCTGCTCAGACATATCTATACAGCACTTTGATTGATGTAGCAAGATAAATAAGTCAAAACAATAGTCCAATATAAACTTTGGTGCCATAACTAAATTTTCCAGGTAATTGCCTAATCTCTACTTCTCCTCTCCTATACAGATACAGCATACAAAGCGTGTAGAACTATGCCTAGATAGTGCAAGTGACTCATTGTGCTTACCTTCAACTATTTAATAATCAATTCCAAGAGACACAAATGAACTAAACCTTTAAGAAGCTACACATCCAAAGGATTCCTAGGGCATCAACTGAGCTTTCAGAATAGAACAAAAGAGATTCACTAGCTCTTCTTCTTATGTGCTTTATGAGACTGATGAGGGTATTACTCATCAACTGTCTACTGTGAGCGAAAGGTTAAGCCCATTACATTTCTTGACTTACTTTTCCTCCTAATATTTTACAGGTGAAAATATTAGGAGTTCAGGAATATTAGATTATTCAAGCCATCCTTAAAGAAACGGAACAAAGCTTTTAACCCATTCTTTTCTGACTGTAAAAGCATAAATCACATTGAGAATTTCAATTTTGATCATTTACTTTTTAAAAATACCTTACAATATTGGAAAGTAATTTCATTATCCTGATAAAGATATACAATCATATTCTTAGGCGCCACTTACCTTTAGAGGCTATCTTTTAACTGGGTGTATACCAAATACTGACTTCATATGTATGTGCCACTTCATCAAAGCAGCCCCTACATCATTGCTTCTAGGAGGTCCTCAGACATTTAAAGAACTGAATGAGCTACTGACCCCAAGAAAACCTTAGCAGCAATGCGGATATGACCAGCAGCAGGCAGAGCAGATCAATCTAGGGACACCTTGGACAGCTTTACACCCACTGGATTGGACTCTCCATGTTTAGTCTCAGCCCTGCTGGGCACCTTTAGTCTCAGGAGCCTTAGAATAGCTTTCTCAACCAGGAATTTTTTATGAGCAGTAAAACTCAAAAAAAAAAATGGAAATTTCTATATACGTACAAACTTCCAGGATTTGGGAGTACAGGGCATTTTACTCTCCTGTGAATGTTTCACAAGTCACCATCGAACTGAGAGCTTCATGATGCTTTTAACACTGTGCTGTCACTGAGTGCTCTTCTTCATAAATGCTCTCTCATCAGCTGTATTTTCCCCTTCTTTTATTTCATTCTTGTCCCACTTCTCCTTTGGGTAAGAACACCTTTAGTGTTCTACATGTAAGCTGGAAAAAATCTGGTAAGAAGACTAGTTGTTGACAGTTTAAACAATAGAATCAAAACACCAACATAAAAGTAGGGTTTTCAATATTTCACTCCTCAATGATCTGAAAAGAACTTCCTATATCAACAAAAGGAATTCTCTGTCTCTTCTTGCTTGCCAAAGCAACGAGGGGCCGTGGGCTTATTCCCTGTTTGTGGAGCAGCAAGAGCACACGTGCAGAACTCATGGAGAAGACGCACACGTGGCTCATACTCAGATATTTCATTTGCTGAAAAGGCAAGATTAACACAGTTTTAAGCAAGCAATCATCCAAAACAGAATATGCTTAAAGGAGTGGCACAAACATATATCAATGTATATGTGTATACAATTTGGATGTTACTAAAAACAGAGAAAATTCTGAAAAGATGGGAATACCAGACCACCTGACCTGTCTCTTGAGAAATCTGTATGCAGGTCAGGAAGCAACAGTTAGAACTGGACATGGAACAGACTGGTTCCAAATAGGAAAAGGAGTACATAAAGGCTGTCTATTGTCACCCTGCTTATTTGACTTATATGCAGAGTACCTCATGAGAAACACTGGGCTGGAGAAAGCACAAGCTGGAATCAAGATCTGGGAGAATTATCAATGACCTCAGATATGCAGATGACACCACCCTTATGGCAGAAAGTGAAGAAGAACTAAAGAGCCTCTTGATGAAGGTGAAAGAGGAGTGAAAAAATTGGCTTAAAGCTCAACACTCAGAAAATTAAGATCATGGCATCCAGTCCTATCACTTCATGGCAAATAGATGTGGAAACAGTGGCTGACTTTATTTTCCTGGGCTCCAAAATCACTACAGATGGAGATTGCAGCATGAAATTAAAAGATGCTTACTACTTTGAAGGAAAGTTATGACTAGCCTAGACAACATATTAAAAAACAGAGACATTACTTTGTCAACAAAGGTCCATCTAGTCAAGGCTATGGTTTTTCCAATGGTCATGTATGGATGTGAGAGTTGGACTATAAAGAAAGCTGAGTGCCGAAGAACTGATGTTTTTGAACTGTAGTGTTGGAGAAGACTCTTGAGAGTCCCTTGGACTGCAAGGAGATCCAACCAGTCCATCCAAAAGGAGACCAGTCCTGGGTGTTCATTGGAAAGACTGATGTGGAAGCTGAAACTCCAATACTTTGGCCACCTGCTGCAAAGAGCTGACTCATTTGAAAAGACCCTGATGCTGGGAATGATTGAAGGCATGAGAAGGGAACAACAGAGGATGAGATGGTTGGATGGCATCACCGACTCAATGGACATGGGTTTGGGTAGACTCCAGCATTTGGTGATGGACAGGGAGGCCTGGCGTGCTGTGGTTCATGGGGTCGCAAAAAGTCAGACACGTGAGTGACTGAACTGAACTGAACTGAAAAGCAGAGAACGGGCTTCCCAGGTGACACTAGTGGTAAAGAATTCACCTGCCAATGCAGGAGACATAAGAGACACAGGTTTGATCCCTGTGTCAGGAAGATCCCCTGGAGGAGGGCATGGCAACCCTCTCCAGTATTCTTGCCTGGAGATTCCCATGGACAGAGGAGCCTGGCAGGGTACAGTCCTTAGGGTCGCAAAGAGTCAACTCAACTGAAGCAACTTAGCACGCACACAAAAGTTGAAAATAGTGACTAAAGCCTCAAGTTCTGAGCTACTGAACCTGAGATTCTCACATCAAACTTGGATGAGCAATAGAATTTCCAGAGAGACATTTATAGAAAATACAGACTTCTGGGTCCCATCCCTGCAAACTATGATTCAGTTACTCTGGAAAGCAGGGGACAAAAAAACCTACTCTTTTTAACGAAACTCCAGAGACTTTTTTTTTTTTTTTTTGATTTAAGCACTGTTTTTTTTTTAATTTTATTTTATTTTTAAACTTTACAAAATTGTATTAGTTTTGCCAAATATCAAAATGAATCCGCCACAGGTATACATGTGTTCCCCATCCTGAACCCTCCTCCCTCCTCCCTCCCCATACCATCCCTCTGGGTCGTCCCAGTGCACTAGCCCCAAGCATCCAGTATCGTGCATCAAACCTGGACTGGCAACTTGTTTCATACATGATATTTTACATGTTTCAATGCCATTCTCCCAAATCTTCCCACCCTCTCCCTCTCTCACAGAGTCCATAAGACTGTTCTATACATCAGTGTCTCTTTTGCTGTCTCATACACAGGGTTATTGTTACCATCTTTCTAAATTCCATATATATGCGTTAGTATACTGTATTGGTGTTTTTCTTTCCGGCTTACTTCACTCTGTATAATAGGCTCCAGCTTCATCCACCTCATTAGAACTGATTCAAATGTATTCTTTTTAATGGTTGAGTAATACTCCATTGTGTATATGTACCACTGCTTTCTTATCCATTCATCTGATGATGGACATCTAGGTTGCTTCCATGTCCTGGCTATTATAAACAGTGCTGCGATGAACATTGGGGTACACATGTGTCTTTCCCTTCTGGTTTCTTCAGTGTGTATGCCCAGCCATGGGATTGCTGGATCATAAGGCAGTTCTATTTCCAGTTTTTTAAGGAATCTCCACCCTGTTCTCCATAGTGGCTGTACTAGTTTGCATTCCCACCAACAGTGTAAGAGGGTTCCCTTTTCTCCACACCCTCTTCAGCATTTATTACTTGTAGACTTTTGGATAGCAGCCATTCTGACTGGTGTGAAATGGTACCCCATAGTGGTTTTGATTTGCATTTCTCTGATAATGAGTGATGTTGAGCATCTTTTCATGTGTTTGTTAGCCATCTGTATGTCTTCTATGGAGAAATGTCTATTTAGTTCTTTGGCCCATTTTTTTATTGGGTCATTTATTTTTCTGGAGTTGAGCTGCAGGAGTTGCTTATATATTTTTGAGATTAGTTGTTTGTCAGTTGCTTCATTTGCTATTATCTTCTCCCATTCTGAAGGCTGTCTTTTCACCTTGCTAATAGTTTCCTTTGATGTGCAGAAGCATTTAAGGTTAATTCAGAGACTTCTGATAAAAAAAAAAAAGGGAATGACTGATCTGTCCTAGGACTTTAGTCTCTAAAGTGGGAAAGAAAGATCTGGGTAAAAAGACAAAGATAATTTAACAAAGATATGGGAAGAATATATTACAACTTATACGGTATGTTCTGTAGGTTTAAAAACTTGGAATAAGATTGAGTTTTACTAATATTTCATATACTAATTGACCATGGCATCCTCGCTTAGTGTATATATCAAACTGTAATATATAAAATATCCTGAGAGAAGGATTGAGGTTTCAAACTCAGGGCTGTTGGTAGTAGCTATTCACTCATTTGTTCCCTTTCAGCTAATTATACTATCGAATGTTAACTAAAGTACACTTTACAAAATGTGTGTGAAACTCCATGGACTATAGTCCTCCAGGCTCCTAAGTCTATGGAATTTTCCAGGCAATACCGGAGCAGGTTATTATTTCCTACTCCAAGGGATCTTCCTGACCCAGGATTGAACCTATGTCTCCTGCATTGGCAGGCAGATTCTTTACCACTGAGCCAACTGTGTCTTTAAAAAAGTTCCCAGAAACAGAGTGAAGCTGGCAAATGATATTTAAAATGCAGAAAGCAAGAAGAAAATAGCAGAGTGGACATGACTCTTCCTCTCTGCTATTTTGTTCTTGCTTTCTGCATTTTCATTTTACATATTATCAGCAAGATTCATTCTCTTTGCGGGAATTTTTTTTAAGACACAGGTGGTTCAGTGGTAAAGAATCAGCCATTTTACAAGGAAAAGCAAAAATAATCCAGGCATATTTCAAAGGAAACAGATCAAAAGTGTTTCAGTTATCCAAAAGACAATTTTAAACATGAATTCACAAAACCATTATTGAAGGACTCCGTAAAAACTTATTTCCCTGTGTACTTTTAGTATATATATTGGTGTGCTGCGCTGTGCTTATTTACTCAGTCATGTGCAACTCTTTGCCACCCCAACGACTGTAACCCTCCAGGCACCTCTGTCCATGAGGATTCTCCAGGCAAGAGTATTGCTGTTCTGCTCCAGGGAATGTTACCAACCCAGGGACTGAACCCAGGTCTCCTGCATTGCAGGCAGATTCTTTGCCATCTGAGCCACCAGGGAAGCCCAAGAATACTGGAGTGGGTACCCTAACCATTCTTCAGGGAATCTTCCAGACTCAGGAATCAAACTGGGGCCTCCTGCATTGCAGGCTCATTACAAGCTGCGCTACAAGGGAAGCCCATTATATATAGTGTTTTGGACTCAAATGATTTTTCTGATAGTGCAAATGGAAAAGCTTGGGGGAAGGCTGAATTGCGAGTAGGAGGGGAAGCACTTACTGTTCATCTTTCTTCCACATCCTGCAAATGCTCTGACCTCTCCTTGTTTCTGTTCAGCTCTTCATGGAGGCCCTGCTTCTGTGTGCCTCAGAGCACAATAGTAAACCCCCGCATCTGCCGGCTGCACCTGGAGGATGAGCAGTGATGAAGAGAACCTCTCATATGTCATGTTGTAGCGTCCCTGTTGAGAAGGCTTTGAGCCCTTAATGAGGAGTCTTGGTGCAAATCCTGGGAAGTGAAGGTACCAGAAGAAGCCATAAACATTGGATATAGAGTGATTACAGGAAATTTCTGCCACAGCTCCCTCCAAAGAGTCCACAGTAGGAGACTGAAATACTTGCTCCTTGCTCCCTGCAACTACAGGAAATAAACAAACAAAAAAGGTTGTGACTTTGAAATTTAAAACAAATTTTAAAACAAAGGCATACATTTTACCAAGACCAGGTGGTGAAAAGGCTTACTCACCCTTCCAGAGAGAGCTGAGGAGGAGACCCAGCCACACTGCTTCCAGAGTGCTCTGCAAAGCCATGGCCAAAATGAGGCTTGTCTCAGGCCAGTTACCTCAAGTGTGACACTCACAGGAATTGATTATAGGCTGCCTTTTTTGCATTTTCTTCTGTGTCATGACATCATCAGTCAGAATCTGTGAACCAAGAAGAATCACTACAATTCTGAGGCTATTTAATAACCTCATCTGTACTTTGTTCTGAGTAGGGAGTGTTAAAAAAGGAGATGCCCTGGAGGAGAAAATGGCAACCCACTCCAGTATTCTTGCCTGGAAAATCCCATGTACAGAGGAGCCTGGCAGGCTACAAGTCCATGGGGTCACAAAGAGTCCGACAGCACTTAGCAACTGAGCCCACACACATCCTCTCAGAGGTCACCACAGCTGTGCATGTAAGAAGGCATTAATCATTTAAGAAGCTTGCTTCCCTCATTAATGGTGCCAGAAAGAGTCTCGCAATGATGGGAGGAGCCTGATTCATCATTCAAACTAAAGTGATAGGTTCCCCCAAAAAAGTACACTGAACTTATTACATGTAATATAATGCTATGCTAACATATTAAAAATAATGATCATAAAATCTTAGAGCCCATGGTAGATGAGCAATGCATATTTTTAAGGCACAAAAATTACAATGTAAATTACAATATTCATCAAAGTTTGACTCTTTGCATCCAAGGTGATCTCTGGAATACATATGGAAGGAAAATCTCGTTTATATTTTTCTGTAACCAAAAGAAACTGGGTCTAGAAAGACCCAAAATTGCATCTGGAGATGATCTCTTTTGGATAGTGAAAGTGAAAGTCACTCAGTCCTGTCCAACTCTTTGTGACCCCATGGACTATACAGTCCATGGAATTCTCCAGGGAAGGATACTGGAGTAGGTAGCCATTCCCTTCTCCAGGGGGTCTTCCCAAGACAGGGATCGAACACAGGTTTCCCACATTTCAGGCTTTTGGATAGTACCTATCTTCATTTTATAGCCTGAGACTGTCCCATATGTTAGTAATGAGGGCTTAGTAGTTCTACCTGAGGGTTTTATACAGATTTTAATGGGATTTTACTTGAAAAAGAAGAGAACAGAAGCTTGGTGGCCATTCGACTTTCATACAGTAGCATTTATATGTGCACCAGCGCCGCCTAGTGGGCTCCATGGGAACTGATGGAAGGTCATGTCCCACGCAGCCTCTGAGACAGTCTTCATAGCTTCTCACAACCTGAAGAGATTTTTGCCCTTTGCTTTTATTCAAATTCCTCTCCTTTATTCAATATCCATAGGGATATGAAGACTATAGAAAGGAAATAAGCAGCTTCTTAGAAAGCCTTCTGGTTAACAAAGGATGTTGCTCATTCAGGTGAGTGGTTATTTAAAATACACTTCCATAGAGTGGAATGTTTCGTTTCTTCATCCTAAAATGGTTGTTTTATTCATTTCCTTTTCTATCTTTTTTTTAATAGTGTCCCAGGTCAAGAAAGAATTTCCACAGTTTATTGTGATCCACACAGTCAAAGGCTTTGGCATAGTCAATAAAGCAGAAATAGATATTTTTCTGAAACTCTCTTGCTTTTTCGATGATCCAGCGGATGTTGGCAATTTGATCTCTGGTTCCTCTGCCTTTTCTAAAACCTGCTTGAACATCTGGAAGTTCATGGTTCACATATTGCTGAAGCCTGGCTTGGAGAATTTTGAGCATTACTTTGCTAGCATATGAGATGAATGTAATTGTGCAGTAGTTTGAGCATTCTTTGGCATTGCCTTTTTTTGGCACTGGAGTGAAAACTGACATTTTCCAGTCCTGTCACCACTGCTGAGTTTTCCAATTTTGCTGGCATATTTAGTGCAGCACTTTCACAGCATCATCTTTCAGGATTTGAAAGAGCTCAACTGGAATTCCATCACCTCCACCTGCTTTGTTCATAGTGAGGCGTTCTAAAGCTCACTTGACTTCACATTCCAGGATGTCTGGCTCTAGGTGAGTGATCACACCATCATGATATTCTGCGTCGTAAAGCTCTATTTGTACAGTTCTTCTGTGTATTCTTGCCAGCTCTTCTTAATATCTTCTGCTTCTGTTAGGTCCATACCATTTCTGTCCTTTATCCAGCCCATCTTTGCATGAAATGTTCCCTTGGGATCTCTAATTTCCTTTAAGAGATCTCTAGTGTTTCTCATTCTATTGTTTTCCTCTATTTCTTTGCATTGATCGCTGAGGAATGCTTTCTTATCTCTCCTTGCTATTCTTTGGAATTCTGCATTCAGAAGCCTATATCTTTGCTTTACGCTCCTCTTCTTTTCACAGCTATTTGTAAGACCTCCTCAGACAGCCATTTTGCTTTTTTGCATTTCTTTTCCATGGGGATGGTCTTGATCCCTGTCTCCTGTACAATGTCATGAACCTCCATCCATATTTCATCAGGTGCTCTGTCTGTCAGATCTAGTCCCTTAAATTTATTTCTAACTTCCACTGTATAATCATAAGGGATTTGATTTAGGTCATACCTTAATGGTCTAGTGGTTTACCCTACTTTCTTCAATTTAAGTCTGAATTTGGCAGTAAGGAGTTCATGATCTGAGCCACAGTCAGCTCCCGGTCTTGTTTTGGCTGACTGTATAGAGCTTCTCCATCTTTGGCTGCAAAGAATATAATCAATCTGATTTTGGTGTTGACCACCAGGTGATGTCCATGTGTAGAGTCTTCTCTTGTGTTGTTGGAAGAAGGTGTTTGCTATGACCTGTGCGTTCTCTTGGCAAAACTCTAGGCCAAATTTACCTATTAATTCAGGTGTTTCCTGACTTCTTACCTTTGGATTCCAACCATATAATGAAAAGGACATCTTTTGGGGGTGTTAGTTCTAAAAGGTCTTGTAAGTCTTCATAGAACCGTTCAACTTCATATCTTCAGCATTACTGGTAGGGTCATAGGCTTGGATTACCGTGACATTGAATGGTTTGCCTTGGAAACGAACAGAAATCATTCTGTTGTTTTTGAGATTGCACCCAAGTACTGCATTTTGGACACTTTTGTGGACCATGATGGCTACTCCATTTCTTCTAAGGGATTCCTGCCCACAGTAGTAGACATAATGGTCATCTGAGTTAAATTCACCCATTCCAGTCCATCTTAGTTTCCCGAGTCCTAGAATGTCGACGTTCACGCTTGCCATCTCCCATTTGACCACTTCCAATTTGCCTTGATTAATGGACCTAACATTTCAGGTTCCTGTGCAATATTGCTCTTTACAGCATCAAACCTTGCTTCTATCATCAGTCGCATGCACAACTGGGTATTGTTTTTGCTTTGGTTCAATCCCTTCATTCTTTCTGGAGTTATTTCTCCACTGATCTCCAGTAGCATATTGGGCACCTACCAACCTGGGGAGTTCATCTTTCAGTGTCCTATCTTTTTGCCTTTTCATACTGGTCATGGGGTTCTCAAGGCAAGAATACTGAAGGGGTTTGCCATTCCCTTCTCCAGTGGACCACATTCTGTCAGACGTCTCCACCATGACCCACCGAAATGATGGGGAAACAGTGGAAACAGTGACAGACTTTATTTTTTTGAGCTCCAGAATTACTGCAGATGGTGATTGCAGCCATGAAATTAAAAGACGCTTACTCCTTGGAAGCAAACTTATGATCAACCTAGATAGCATATTTAAAAGCAGAGACATTTCTTTGCCAACAAAGCGAGTCAAAGCTATGGTTTTTCCAGTAGTCATGTATGGATGTGAAAGTTGGATCCTGAAGAAAGCTGAGCACCAAAGAATTGGTGCTTTTGAACTGTGGTGTTGGAGAAGACACTTGAGAGTCCCTTGGACTGCAAGAAGATCCAAACAGTCCATCTTAAAGGAGATCAGTCCTGAGTGTACATTGGAGGGACTGAAGTTGAAGCTGTAACTCCAATACTTTTGTCACCTGATGGGAAGAGTTGACTCATTGGAAAAGACCCCACTGCTGGGAAGGATTGGGGGCAGGAGAAGAAGGGGACAACAGAGGATGAGGTGGCTGGATGGCACCACCGACTCAATGGACATGGGCTTGGGTAGAATCCGGGAGTTGGTGATGAACAGGGAGGCTTGGCATGCTGCGATTCATGGGGTCGCTAAGAGTCGGACAGGACTGAGGGACTGAACTGAACTGAGGTCAGGAAAAAAGTAGTTTCTTCCCCAATATTTTTTTCTTTTTTTACTGGGAGATTCTTTAATAATGATAAGATGATCACTTAGGACTTCTTATTTATACATAGATATTCCCAAGAGGTGCTAGTGGTAAAGAACCCACCTGCCAATGCAGGAAACATAAAAGATGGGTTCGATCTCTGAGTTGGGAAGATCCCCTGGAGGAGGGCATGGCAACCCACTCCAGTATTCTTGCCTGGAGAATCCCATGGACAGAGGAGCCTGGCAAGCTAGGATCCATAGGATTGCAAAGAGTCAGACATGATTGAGTGACAAACACTGAAATAACCACAAAAAGCTTCCAAATAAATTACAGAATTTCAGTATGGCTGTAAAATTAAAATAGAGGAATCAAAGACAAGTGGACACAGATTCATTTAGTAGAAACTCTAATATAGCTACTATGATTAATTAGAGCTCTGAAATTTCTGAGAACTAGAACATAAGTGATAACACAAAGAAAATACAGTTATGCAAATAACTGATTAAGGATTCAGGCAGCTTCTTCTTTGAAGCCAAGTGGTCTACAGCTATAGATAACTTAAAACACATTTTAGATTACTGGGTATGTACTTCTGGTTCACAGCTTTTAACTACTGCAAAATGTTTTACCATGGGCTTCCTCCACATTTACCTATCCAATCCCCAAGTGATGCACTCCAAGGTTGCCTCTAACTTTCATCAACACAGTGATAAATGTTTCTGTATTTCCCCTTAACTATGCAAGAACTTCTTTGGGATATGTATCAATCAAAGATGCTGTTATTCAGTCATTCAGTCGTGTCCGACTCTTTGCAACCCCATGGACTGCAGCATGCCAGGCTTCTCTGTCATTCACCATCTCCCAGAGCTCACTCAAACTCATGTCCATTGAGTCAGTGATGCAATCCAACCATCTCGTCCTCTGTCATCCCCTTATGTGTGTGTGTGTATATATATATAGTGTAGGAGAAATGCAGCTTTATTTTTCTCCATAGAGCAGGACATTTTTCCTAACACTATCTACAAAATAAACCACATTTCTCCCACAGATATGTATTATTATGTTTATTATATATAATGTTACCTATGAATTTGCTCTGTTCTTGAGTTTTATATTTTGTATCATGGATCTAGTTGTTTCTATAACACTAATACTACCATACCCTTTTATTAGCTTTATAAATCAATATGCTTTATCAAGACCTCCCTTTAATCAGTGAGATTTTCAGATGCAATTCAATAAAATCTAATCTGACTAGTTTATGCAGAAAAAATTCAGTTCAGTTCAGTTCAGTCGCTCAGTCATGTCTAACTCTTTGCGACCCCATGAGTCGCAGCACGCCAGGCGTCCCTGTCCATCACCAACTCCCGGAGTTCATGCAGAGTCACGTCCATCGAGGCAGTGATGCCATCCAGCCATTTCATCCTCTGTTGTCCCCTTCTCCTCCTGCCCCTAATCCCTCCCAGCATCAGAGTCTTTTCCAATGTGTCAACTCTTTACATGAGGTGGCCAAAGTATTAGAGTTTCAGCTTTAGCATCATTCCTTCCAAAGAAATCCTAGGGCTGATCTCCTTCAGAATGGACTGGTTGGATCTCCTTGCAGTCCAAGGGACTCTCAAGAGTCTTCTCCAACACCACAGTTCAAAAGCATCAATTCTTTGGCGCTCAGCCTTCTTCACAGTCCAACTCTCACATCCATACATGACCACTGGAAAAACCATAGCTTTGACTAGATGGACCTTTGTTGGCAAAGTAACATCTCTGCTTTTGAATATGCTATCTAAATTGGTCATAACATTCCTTCCAAGGAGTAAGCGTCTTTTAATTTCATGGCTGCAGTCACCATCCAAAGTGATTTTGGAGCCCAAAAAAACAAATCTGACACTGTTTCCACTATTTCCCCATCTATTTCCCGTGAAGTGATGGGACCGGATGCATTGATCTTAGTTTTCTGAATGTTGAGATTTAAGCCAACTTTTTCACTCTCCACTTTCACTTTCATCAAGAGATTTTTAGTTCCTTTTCACTTTCTGCCATAAGGGTGGTGTCATCTGCATATCTGAGGTTATTGATATTTCTCCCTGCAATCTTGATTCCAGCTTGAGTTTCTTACAGTCCAGCATTTCTCATGATGTACTCTGCATAGAAGTTAAATAAGCAGGGTGACAATATAACAGCCCTGATGTACTCCTTTTCCTATGTGGAACCAGTCTGTTGTTTCATGTCCAGTTCTAACTGTTGCTTCCTGACCTGCATACAGATTTCTCAAGAGGCAGGTCAAGTGGTCTGGTATTCCCATCTCTTTCAGAATTTTCCACAGTTTATTGTGATCCACAGAGTCAAAGTCTTTGGCATAGTCAATAAAGCAGAAATAGATGTTTTTCTGGAACTCTCTTGCTTTTTCAGAAAAAAAATAAGAGATAATAAAAGAAGAGGCATGAGCTAAATCAAATCCCTTATGATTATACCATGGAAGTGAGAAATAGATTTCAGGGACTAGATCTGATAGATAGAGTGCCTGATGAGCTATGGACGGAGGTTTGGGACATTGTACAGGAGATAGGGATCAAGACCATCCCCATAGAAAAGAAATGCAAAAAAGTAAAATGGCTGTCTGAGGAGGCCTTACAAGTAGCTGTGAAAAGAAGAGAAGCGAAAAGCAAAGTAGAAAAGGAAAGATATAAGCATTTGAATGCAGAGTTCCAAGGAATAGCAAGGAGAGATAAGAAAGCCTTCCTCAGAGATCAAGACAAAGAAATAGAGGAAAACAACAGAATGAGAAAGACTAGAGATGTCTTCAAGAAAAGTAGATACCAAGGGAACATTTCATGCAAAGATGGGCTGGATAAAGGACTGAAATGGTACCTAACAGAAGAGGAAGATATTAAGAAGAGATGGCAAGAATACACAGAACTATACAAAAAAGAGCCTCACGACCCAGATAATCACAATGGTGTTATCAATCACCTAGAGCCAGACATCTAGGAACATGGAGTCAAGTGGGCCTTAGAAAGCATCACTATGAACAAAGCTAGTGGAGGTGATAGAATTCCAGTTGAGCTATTTCAAATCCTGAAAGATGATGCTGTGAAAGTGCTGCACTCAATATGCCAGCAAATTTGGAAAACTCAGCAGTGGCCACAGGACTGGAAATGTCAGTTTTCATTCCACTCCCAAAGAAAACTAATGCCAAAGAATGCTCAAACTACCACACAATTGCACTCATCTCACACACTAGTAAGTAATGCTCAAAATTCTCCAAGCCAGGCTTCAGCAATACGTGAACCGTGAACTTCCAGATGTTCAAGCTGGTTTTTGAAAAGGCAGAGGAACCAGAGATCAAATTGCCAACATCCACTGGGTCATGGAATAAACAAGAGACTTCCAGAAAAACATCTATTTCTGCTTTATTGACTATGTCAAAGCCTTTGACTATGTGGATCACAATAAACTGTGGAAAATTCTACAAGAGATGGGAATATGAGACCAACTGACTGGCCTCCTGAGAAACCTGTATGCAGGTCAGGAAGCAACAGTTAGAACTGGACATGGAATGATAGACTGGTTCCAAATAGGAAAAGGAGTACGTCAAGTCTGTATATTGCCACCCTGCTTATTTAACTTCTATGCATAGTACATCATGAGAAACGCTGGGCTAGAAGAAGCACAAGCTGGAATCAAGATTGCCGGGAGAAATATCAATAACCTCAGAGAAGCAGATGACACCACCCTTATGGCAGAAAGTGAAGAGGAAATAAAAAGCCTCTTGATGAAAGTGAAGGAGGAGTGTGAAAATGTTGTCTTACAGCTCAACGTTCAGAAAACTAAAATCATGGCATCTGGTCCCATCACCTCATGGGAAATAGATGGGGAAACAGTGAAAACAGTGTCAGACTTTATTTTGGGGGGCTCCAAAGTCACTGCAGATGGTGATTGCAGCCATGAAATTAAAAGACACTTACTCCTTGGAAGAAACCTTATGACCAACCTAGATATCATATTAAAAAGCAGAAATATTACTTGGTCAACAAAGGTCCGTCTAGTCAAGGCTATGGTTTTTCCAGTGGTCATGTATGAATGTGAGAGTTGGACTGTGAAGAAGGCTGAGCGCTGAAGAATTGATGCTTCTAATAGAGAAGACACTTGAGAGTCCCTTGGACTACAAGGAGATCCAAAGAGTCCATCCTAAAGCAGACCAACTGGAGTGTTCATTGGTAGGACTGATGCTGAAGCTGAAACTCCAATACTTTGGCCACCTCATGGGAAGAGTTGACTCAAATTGGAAAAGACCCTGATGCTGGGGGCGATTGGGAGCAGGAGGAGAAGAGAACAATAGAGAATGAGATGGCTGGATGGCATCACCGCCTCGATTGACATGAGTTTGAGTGAACTACGGGACTTGTGATGGACAGGGATGCCTGGTGTGCTGGGATTCATGGGGTCGCAAAGAGTCGGACATGACTGAGCGACTGAACTGAACTGTACTGAACCCTCTAAAGGTGTGGTCTGAATGAAACAAATATTTCAAAGGATAGATTCCATTGGGCTCCTTATTCCTCATCGATTTCCCACAGTTCCAGAAGGTGCTCATCCACTGTAGTCAGTCTCATATTCATGGAGTTCTGAGAATAATCCATCTGAGATGGTCATTCATGCCCAGAAATCCCCCATTGCTTCCAATGTAAGATGAAATGAAATCTTAATCTTATTCCACAAAAGAGCAAATGAGGCCATCTGAACTGGAACTTTCATCTCCTGACACTCTGGTGTCCTTTTGTAATCACACTAAGTCCACACCTTACATCTGCTACTCAAACTCACTTAACAAATATTAAACAGAGAAGCGGACCCCTCACTAGTCCCTACTGACTAGCTGCGGCTGCTGCTAAGTCGTTTCAGTCGTGTCCAACTCTGTGCAACCCCATAGACAAAAGCTTACCAGGCTCCGCTGTCCCTGGGATTCTCCAGTCAAGAACACGGGAGTGGGTTGCCATTTCCTTCTCCAATGCATGAAAGTGAAAAGTGAAAGTGAAGTCACTTAGTCATGTTCAACTCCTAACGACCCCATGGACTGCAGCCTACAAGGCTCCTCCATCTATGGGATTTTCCAGGCAAGAGTACTGGAATGGGTTGCCATTGCCTTCTCCGACTGACTAGCTAGGAAAAGACATTTGATGTGGAATCAGTCACCAAAACTGGAAGTGGAGGAGAAGAAGAAAAGGCACACGTTCAGAGTCAAGACAGACCTAAATCCAAATCCCAGGTCTTCCACCTTGTGACCTAGGGCAACTCTCTCCTGGAGCCTCAGTTTCTTCATCTGTAAAACTGGGACCATAACACCTACTTCAGAGTCAGCCTGTTGTAAACAGTCAGCAGTGAACTGCAATTGCTTCCCATTCCTTTCCTTCTTTTCTAAAGCACATGGAAAGAACCATGACCAGTAGAAAGCACTTGTGTAGGACTTATAGTATATGTGACTATTTTTAATGTATATATGGATCATTTATTCTTGCTTCAAGAAACACCCAGTAGAGAATCCCCTGGCAGTCCAGCGGTTAGGACTCCAAGTTTCCATTGCAGGGTGTATGGGTGGGGAACTAAGAACCCACAGCCAAAAAAAAAAAAAAAGAAATACCCAATATAAACTCAGTAACAGTAACAGAAAGAATTTTTTTAACTCTGAAAAAGAGCTAAATCCAAAAGATATCTTAATGTTAGTTGAATCAGCCTATTGCAATAATCCAAACACATTAAATACTCACATTAATGTGGAAAAAGTAGTGGTATGTTGAGTCCTTTGCTCATATAATATGGGAAAGGAAAATAACTAGAAAATATTTGGGGAACACTTCTTCCAGGTCTAAAATTGTTGAAAGTATTCTAAGTAAGCAACTTTTTCATTTTCCCATGGAAAAGATCAATGAGTACTGATGACTTCTAGTACCATTTTGACACAGTATATATGAAATACCAAGTATGGAATAGCCAGCTTCCTTCAGTACCAGGTGGAGAAGAAAGAAGGATTTATGAGGAAGTTAAATATGCCAGAACACCTTGTACAGAAGTTAGACAGAAGAAATGTTTCACAGGAATCAGTAGGTCTCAGATCCATGCAATTTATGGACTGCCCATCATATTTCTTTGTTAAAGGTAGAAGCCAATAGTTTGGCTTGATCACGTGGACCATGGGGTCTATTTGAGGCAATGGGAAATATTCTGAATGATGATCCAGAAAAACCAGTTGCGAGCAATTTACTGGACGTGATATTTGTGCGATTTTATGCAAATCACTTTTTGCCTGAGAAGAAGTTTCTTCACTTCTATAAGAGATTGTGTAGATTAATTAATCAATTGTGGAGGTTAACTAATTAATTTAATTAATAAAGAACTTCCATAATAAAATTCTTTCTAAATTACATATTTCTATATAAATATGACTATGTTTAACATAGCAAATATCACAAGACCAAAACAATGATCCTACTTTTTCAGAACAGCAAATAGAACTTGATTTTTCTGTGTTGCCATCTATTAACTGACTTAGGAGATTATTAATGTATCAAACAATAAAAGGAAGAAACATTAGAGGCTTTTCTAAGCTGCAGCCTTTGGAATGAAAGTAATCATTAATGATTGTGTTGTGATGGGCTGAATTTTGTCTCTTCCCATCTCCCCCACCCACTCAAAATATATGTCAGTGACCTAATCCTAAGTACCTCAGAATGTGATTTTATTTAGAGAGTGGTCTTTAGAAAAATAATCAAGTTAAAATGAGATGTGTGTAGACTCTAATCCAGTATGACTGGTGTCCTTATAAAAAAGGGAGATTGGGACACAGAGATGAGACTAATAAAGGGAAAACAACGTGAAGAGACACAGAGAAAAGCTGTCCATCTACAAGCCAAAGAGAGGGTCCTGAAACAGATCCTTCTCTCACGGGCTTGGAAGGAACCAGACTTGCTGACACCTTAATCATGGACTTTGATTCTCCACTTCAAGACAACAAATTTCTGTTGTTGAAGGCACCCATTTTGTCACAGTGGCCTTCGAAAACAACTATATGGTACTAATTTATGTTATATAACATATATTCTCCTTTGAAAAACCTTTTTTGTGTTCAAGAGATCTGGGTCAACACAGGAGTATAAGTTCAGTTCAGTTCAGTCGCTCAGTCGTGTCTGACTCTTTGCAACCCCATGAATCAGAGCACGCCAGGCCACCCTGTCCATCACCAATTTCACTCAAACTCAAGTCCATCGAGGCGGTGATGCCATCCAGCCATCTCATCCTCTGTCATCCCCTTCTCCTCCTGCCCCTAATCCCTCCCAGCATCAGAGTCTTTTCCAATGAGTCAACTCTTCGCATGAAGTGGTCAAAGTACTGGAGTTTCAGCTTTAGCATCATTGCTTCCAAAGAAATCCCAGGGCTGATCTCCTTCAGAATGGACTGGTTGGATCTCCTTGCAGTCCAAGGGACTCTCAAGAGTCTTCTCCAACACCACAGTTCAAAAGCATCAATTCTTCGGTACTCAGCCTTCTTCAAGTTCAACTCTCACATCCATACATGACCACTGGAAAAACCATAGCCTTGACTAGACGGACCTTTGATGCAAAGTAATGTCTCTGCTTTTTAATATGCTATCTAGGTTGGTCATAACTTTCCTTCCAAGGAGTAAGCGTCTTTTAATTTCATGGCTGCAGTCACCATCTGCAGTGATTTTGGAGCCCAAAAAAATAAAGTCTGACACTGTTTCCACTGTTTCCCCATCTATTTCCCATGAAGTGATGGGACCAGTTGCCATGATCTTAGTTTTCTGAATGTTGAGCTTAAGCCAACCTTTTCACTCTCCACTTTCATTTTCATCATGAGGCTTGTTAGTTTCTCTTCACTTTCTGCCATAAGGGTGGTGTCATCTGCATATCTGAGGTTATTGATATTTGTCCCAGCAATATTGATTCCAGCTTGTGCTTCTTCCTATATACATGCATTAATGTTATTTTTTATATGTACTGAAATTGAAAAAAAAAAACCTCAAAGCCCTGTTAAAGGAAATTTTAGAAGGTTCTTGTGATTAAGAAAGAAAACTGTGCCCCTATAGCAAGAGTCACCAACTGGAGATACATTTTAAATTTGTAAAAGGTGAGTTTTACTCTGGTTGTTAAAATAATGAATTCTAAATACAGAATGTGGAAAATATGGAAAAGTATAAAAATCATGTGAATGCTATATCCAAGAAATATCTTTGATAATATTTGGGTATATATCTTTTATTCCTTTGTCTATATATAAATATTCTTAACAAAATTGGACTGCATGTACATATATGCACAAACACATAAATACATACATACACTTTGGGGTACCCTGGATTTTTTAATGTTATTTCTGAAATCTTTTTGCCTATTAATAAGTATATGTAGAATTTGGATTCTAGTTGAAAATATTCTTCAAAACATTCCATGAGACAGATGTACTATAATTTATTTACCAATTTTCCTAGTGTTCCTGATGTTCAAGCTGATTTTAGAAAAGGCAGAGGAACCAGAGATAAATTGCCAACATCCGCTGGATCATGGAAAAAGCAAGAGAGTTCCAGAAAAACATCTATTTCTACTTTATAGACTATGCCAAAGCCTTTGACTGTGTGGATAACAGTAAACTGTGGAAAATTCTGAAAGAAATGGGAATACCAGACCACCTGACCTGCCTCTTGAGAAACCTATATGCAGGTCAGGAAGCAACAGTTAGAACTGAACATGAAACAACAGACTGGTTCCACATAGGAAAAGGAGTACATCAGGGCTGTATATTGTCACCCTGCTTATTTAACTTATATGCAGAGTACATCATGAGAAACGCTGGACTGGAAGAAACACAAGCTGGAATCAAGATTGCAGGGAGAAATATCAATAACCTCAGATATGCAGATGACACCACCCTTATGGCAGAAAGTGAAGAGGAACTCAAAAGCCTCCTGATGAAAGTGAAAGTGGAGAGTGGAAAAGTTGGCTTAAAGCTCAACATTCAGAAAACGAAGATCATGCCATCCAGTCCCATCACTTCATGGGAAATAGATGGGGAAACAGTGGAAACAGTGTCAGACTTTATTTTGGGGGGCTCCAAAATCACTTTGGATGGTGACTGCAGCCATGAAATTAAAAGATGCTTACCCTTGGAAGGAAAGTTATGACCAACCTAGATAGCATATTCAAAAGCAGAGACATTACTTTGCCAACAAAGGTTCCCCAAGTCAAGGCTATGGTTTTCCCAGTGGTCATGTATGGATGTGAGAGTTGGACTGTGAAGAAGGCTTAGCACCGAAGAATTGATGCTTTTGAACTGTGGTGTTGGAGAAAACTGTTTAGAGTCCCTTGGACTTCGAGGAGATCCAACCAGTCCATTCTGAAGGAGATCAGCCCTGGGATTTCTTTGGAAGGAATGATGCTAAAGCTGAAATTCCAGTACTTTGGCCACCTCATGGGAAGAGTTGACTCATTGGAAAAGACTCTGATGCTGGGAGGGATTGGGGGCAGGAGGAGAAGGGGACGACAGAGGATGAGATGGCTGGATGGCATCACTGACTCGATGGACGTGAGTCTGGGTGAACTCCAGAAGTTGGTGATGGACAGGGAGGCCTGGCGTGCTGTGATTCATAGGGTCGCAAAGAGTCAGACACGACTGAGCAACTGAACTGAACTGAACTGAAATATTTAGATTTTAGGAAGAAAACTATATAAACACTGTTATACATAAATCTGTCTAAATTTCCAGTTATTTCTTTGTTAAGGGTTTTTCTATCTTCATTTTTTACATGACCACTATAAAATAAACTTACACTATAAAATAAACACATAAACTTACATTTATTTCTTTAGACTAGCTTCTACAAAGGGGGTTCCCTGGGTTAAAGAGTAGGAATATTTTAAGACTCTTGGTAAGTATTAATTTACTCAATCAAACAACATTTGGAGAGTCCATCCTTGGGTCAGGCACTGAGCTAGACTCAACATCCCCCTATGAAATGGTCTTGTCAAAAGGAAAAGAATGTTTAAAGCAGTGATAGTCTTCTTGAATGCTATATCCAAGAAGTATCTTTCATAATATTTGGGTACAGATCTTCTATTCCTTTGTCTTTGTATAAATATTTTTAACAAATTTGGACTGCATGTGCATATAAGCACAAACACATAAATACATACCTACATTTTGGGGTACCCTGGATTTTTTAATGTTACTTCTGATATATTTTTGCCTATTAGTAAGTATATGTAGAATTTGGTTTCTAGTTGAAAATATTCCTCAAAATATTCCATGATAGAGATGTACTATAATTTATTGACCAATTTTCCTAGTGTTAAATATTTAGATTTTAGGAAGAATACTATATAGACACCATTATACATAAATCTGTCAAAATTTCAAGTTATTTCTTTCTTAAGGGTTTTTCCATCTTCATTTTTTAACATGATGACTTATAAAATAACATAAACTTACAGTTATTTCTGTAGACTAGCTTCTGCAAAGGGGATTCCTTAGGTTAAAGACTAAGAATACCTTAAGACCCTTCAGTTCAGTTCAGTTCAGTTCAGTCACTCAGTCGTGTCCGACTCTTCCCAACCTCATGAATCACAGCACGCCAGGCCTCCCTGTCCATCACCAACTCCCGGAGTTCACTCAGACTCACGTCCATCGAGTTGGTGATGCCATCCAGCCATCTCATCCTCTGTTGTCCCCTTCTCCTCCTGCCCCCAATCCCTCCCAGCATCAGAGTCTTTTCCAATGAGTCAACTCTTCGCATGAGGTGGCCAAAGTACTGGAGTTTCAGCTTTAGCATCATTGCTTCCAAAGAAATCCCAGGGCTGATCTCCTTCAGAATGGACTCCTGGTAAGTATTAATTTGCTCATTCAAACAACATTTGCAGAGTCCATACTTGGGTCAGGCACTGAGCTAGATGCAACATCTCCCTATGAAAATGGTCTTGTCAAAAGGAAAAGAATGTTTAAGCACTGATAGTCTTCATGGTAACTGCTGTGATAGGGAAAGTACAGGATCATGGAGACATACGGGTAGGAAGACTACTTTGGTTGTGGGATTCCAGGAACATTCCCAGCTGGAGTGACACCTGAACTAAAACGTAAGGAAGATGGACGAACCTGGTAAAGATTGGGTCAAGTAGGAAGAGGCCAAAGGAACAGCTTCGGGACAGACCCGGAAGCACCTGTGGGAGCACAGGTGGAGAGCACCTGGGTAGATGGTAGTTCCACTGTTTGATGTAGAAACAAAAAAACAAAGGATGAGTTTGTCTTATTTGTTTCTTTTGTTTGGGGAAGGGAAGAAGATGAAAAGCTAAACTAACCCTTAATTTTAAGTATTTCTGGATTCTTGCAGGGAACACAGTGAAACTTATTACACAATTAGAAAAAGGTCAGAAGAGGGAAGACTGAATGGAACACAAAGTGGCTCCATGGAGGGTGGTTCCTCTTAGAGAGAGATGTCTCCCTAGCCTCCAGGCAAGGGTGAGTTCTCAGATGGATGCAGCAAAATATAGCTCTCAGGAAAACCAGGATAATAAGCCCCCAAAATGCTTCTCTACTCCTACCTTCTCTAAAATACTTAACATTATATTTCAGAAATGAAAACTGCAATTCCACAAGTAATTAAAAAAAAAAATGTTGGTACTTCCCTGGTGTTCCAGTGGTTAAGAATCTACTTTCCAGTGTAGGGTATGTGGGTTCGATCCCTGATTGGGGAACTAAGACCCACATACTGCAGAGCAACTGAGCCCATGCTCCAGAACAAGAGAAGTTCCCACATCTTATCAAAGACCCAGTATAGCCAAAACGTAAAAAAACTTAATAAAAAAAATGCAATGTTGCTTAAAATAGAATAAAATTTTGGTTGATGCACTTTAACCACAATGTAATTAAATAGGATGATACTAGCTCTTTCCTAAAAACAGGTTTCCAGGATAAAAGATGGTATAGAGGCTCAAGTGATGTGACAAAGGCCAAAGTAAAGTAACTTAAAAACAAGACTGACTGTATTTCCTTCTCATGTTACAGTCCAAATATAAGCAATTCAGGGCAGATGTAGGAGATCCATAGCTTTGGTGATGGTCTTAGTCCATTTGGGTTGCTATAACAAAAATACCACAGACTAGAGGTATAAGCAACAAACATTTATTTCTAACAATTCTGAAAGTTAGGAAGTCCAGGATCAAGGTGCCAGTGGATTGGGTATCTGGTGAGGACCTTGGTTCATAGACCACAAACTTCCTGCTGTTCTGTCATATGGAGGAACAAGCAAAGGAGATCTCTGGAGTGCCTTTTATTTATAAGAAAATTAATTCCATTCAAAAGACCTTCACCCTTACAACTTAAGAATTTCCCAAAGGCCCCATGTCCTAATACCATCACTCTGACGATTAGGTTTCAACATACAGATTTTGGCAGGACACGAACGTTCAGTCCATCAGTTCAGTTCAGTGTCCGACTCTTGGCAACCCCATGAATCACAGCACACCAGGCCTCCCTGTTCACGACCAACTCCCCGAGTTTACCCAAACTCATGTCCATTGAGATGGTGATGCTATCCTACCATCTCAGCATTTGCCGTCCCCTTCTCCTCCGGCCCTCAATCTTTCCCAGCATAGGGTCTTTTCAAATGAGTCAACTCTTCGCATGAGGTGGCCAAAGTACTGGCGTTTCAGCTTTAGCATCATTCCTTCCAAAGAACACCCAGGGCTGATCTCCTTTAGAATGGACTGGTTGGATCTCCTTTCAGTCCAAGGGACTCTCAAGAGTCTTCTCCAACACCACAGTTCAAAAGCATCAATTCTTCCGCACTCAGCTTTCTTCATAGTCCAACTCTCACATCCATACATGACCACTGGAAAAACCATAGCCTTGACTAGACAAACCTTGTTGGCAAAGTAATGTCTCTGCTTTTCAATATGCTATCTAGGTTGGTCATAACTTTCCTTCCAAGGAGTAAGCGTCTTTTAATTTCATGGCTGCATTCACCATCTGCAGTGATTTTGGAGCCCCCAAAAATAAAGTCTGACGCACTTTCCACTGTTTCCCCATCTATTTACCATGAAGTGATGGGACCGGATGCCATGACCTTAGTTTTCTGAATGTTAAGCTTAAGTCAACTTTTTCACTTTCCTCTTTCAATTGAATCAACAGGCTTTTTAGTTCCTCTTCACTTTCTGCCATAAGGGTGGTGTCATCTGCATATCTGAGGTTATTGACATTTTTTCCGGCAATCTTGATTCCAGCTTGTGCTTCTTCCAGCCCAGCATTTCTCATGATGTTTCTGCATAGAAGTTAAATAAGCATGGTGACAATATACAGCCTTGACATACTCCTTTTCCTATTTGGAACCAGTCTGTTGTTCCATGTCCAGTTCTAACTGTTGCTTCCTGACCTGCATACAGGTTTCTCAAGAGGCAGGTCAGGTGGCCTGGTATTCCCATCTCTTTCAGAATTTTCCACACTTTATTGTGAACCGCACAGTCAAAGGCTTGGCATAGTCAGTAAAGCAGAAATAGATGTTTTTCTGGAACTCTTCTAGCGTTTTCCATGATTCAGCGAATGTTGGCAATTTGATCTCTGGTTCCTCTGCCTGTTCTAAAACCAGCTTGAACATCCGGAATTTCATAGTTCACGTATTGCTGAAGCTTGGCTTGGAGTTCTGAGCATTACTTCACTAGCGTGTGAGATAAGTGCAATTGTGCGGTAGTTTGAGCATTCTTTGGCATTATCTTTCTTTGGGATTGGAATGAAAACTGACCTTTTCTAGCCCTGTGGCCACTGCTGAGTTTGTCAAATTTGCTGGCATATTGAGTGCAGCACTTTTACAGCATTATCTTCAGTCCATAGCAGTGACTAAGTTTCTGATTGCTAAGCCTCCCTCAAAACCCACTTCTACTCAGGGTCCAACACATATATACAACAATCCTCACAACAGTCCTTCCAATTACCTCAATTTTATGATTTAGGAGATGAGGCACATAGATTGTAAATGGCTGACCCACTGTGACATTGTTACTAAGAAGAAGAATCATAAAATATAATTTATGCTTAGTCCTCTTTCCATTGCGTACTTAAAATCAGATACAAGAGAGTATAAACATGAATATGATAAATAAAAACTCAATTGAATGTCTGGTTTTACTTAAAAGTTACCTGGTTATAAGGAACATTTTCCAGAACATTTTTCCAGTGAAGGAAAAGGAGAATACTAAGCTAAGTTTCCTCCTCAATGACAAACAAGCCAATTACCAGGACCAAATGACAAAACAGAACTTCTAATGAAACTTATTTGCTCCCTCCTAGCCACCTCAGTCAGAGAAGGTAATGGCAACCCACTCCAGTACTCTTGCCCGGAGAATCCCAGGGACAGAGGATCCCGAAAGGCTGCAGTCCATGGGGTCGAGCAGAGTCAGACACGACTGAAGGGACTTAGCAGCAGCAGCAGCAGCCACCACCTCAGTAAATGTGGGGAATATAGACCTGAGCACACAATGTCCCTTCCCTAGTCCTCCATTATAAAACGCTCTTCTTTAGCCATCCTCCCACGTGATTGCTCTGAGAAGTCCACAGAGCTAAGAAAATATCTCTTCTAGATCTTGCTCTGGTTACCCAGATCCCAGGACTCCCTGCACACAAGGATTCCCCAGATCCACTTTTAAGGTCTGCATGTGCTTCTTCCAAGGACCCTCTTCCCTGATGTAGATATTCCACCAGTGTATACACAACCCAAGCCCAAGGGGTACTCATGGAATGGCTTTTGCAGGGATTGTAATCATGTTGGGCTGAGGTATCCCCATCAAGAACAGAATCCAAAAATAGATCTGGATATATATAGGAATTTAGTATACTATAAATGAAGTATCCCAAATCATTGGAGCAAGTGTGACGTTTTCAATAAGTAGTGTTCTTATGAATGTTGATCCATTTATAAAAAATAAATGCAAGTCTCTACATAAAAATTAATTTCTTTTGGAATATACTCCTTTGAATCATATGGTTCAAAATGGAGCTGCTAGTTTCTTGCAGAATCATTCCCTAGACACCACTAATTACTTGGTCAAATGTAGAGCAAAGCTGGACTAACCCTAGTAGCCACCACACCTTCCAGGGAACAGCATCTGACTCACACTGAGTCAACCAGAGCCCTTCCTGGAAGGTTCTAAGTTGAAAAGAGAAATAAAGAGAGGTATTGAGTCCAGTCTTTCACAAGGGTATAGGGAAGAAGATGTGAGCACAGGAGATGTAATCGGCCTACATGTTTATAGGACGTACTTAAATCCTCCATTGTTTTGAATCCTCCTCACATTCTGTCTCACTTGCTTCCTCTCTTCTTCCTTCAGAGTCAAATTACCTCTACTTCCTTTTGTCACATAGCATTTTATGCACTTCTCTGTCTGAGCATTTACCAAACTGTTTTGAGTTATCAGTTTACTTTTCATCCCTACAACCAACACTTTTTATTAACAGGGACTATTTGGGGAATGAGGGCTACACCACTGTTGAAATCTGTCTCATGCCTAGAGGAGCCTATACGCTGAGGAGAAGTGGAGTGGCTAGACTACAGGCCTGAGAAGCAGGCTGCCTGGGTTTCAATGTACTATTGAGCAGTTCTGTGACTTCAGTAAGATACATAACTTCTCTGAGCTTGAATGCCTTCATCGACAAAGTGAAGCTCATGAAAAGAGTTGTGAGAATTAAAGGGGTTCACAACTGTTTGGGATCACACCTGGCATCTGCAGATCAAGGATGGTTTCTTTCACCTCTTTATGATCAGTGCTCAGCAGAGTAGCTGGCACACAGGATTTATTTCAACATATACTTGTCCAATGAACAAATTTTGTGGCTTTACCAAAAAAAAAAAAAAAGTTATAATGAAGGACAAATTCCAGAGCCACACCGCCACCTTGTGGAGGGACATTAAGGCTTCAGGAGCATGGTTTTCTGTGCTCAGGGGTTTGTATTCAGCTCTCCCTGCGGCCCCCACCACTGTGTCGCTCACAGCACAGAAGTACAAGGCAGAGTCACTCCCGAGAACAGATGGTTTCTTCAGGTGGAAAGAGGTTTGGCTCTTGTTAAATTCAGCCTCAAAACCGTAGTTGCTTTTAACCAAGGTGTCCCCTCCGATGTATTTCAGAAGGAACTGGAGACCTTGATTGTGATGCTGGACATACCAGAAAAGATAAGGGCTCCTCGAAACTGAATAGGTGCACTTCACAGTCACTGGATCCCCTTCCGCGACAGAGACCTCAGCTTCTGGCTGAGTCACCGACTGAGGTCTCAGCCCACCTGTAAAGTAACGCACATCAGTGAAGCTTCTGAAAAAGAACGTAAGCAGGTAATATAAGTGGAAAATGAGAAGGGAACATCACTCACTGAGTGTAAACAGTATCCCAAGTGTCCAGATGTGTGCAGAGGCCATGGTTCAAGCTGGGCTGGAGGGGGGCTCCTTTGCAGCTCACCTTTGCTGGAGATATGGCACCACCCCCAGAGACTATGTTCTCCACGAGCACAGCGTTTTACAAATGCCCCCTGGTGCTTCCTGGCACCTGTATCTTCTCTCTGTAGAGCAAGGTCCTCTCTCAAACCTCCGTGAGAAGCAAGACTGCAGCACCTCCTGCACTCAAGACAAACCGCACAGTGCAGCGCCCCCTAGAGCCCACTTAGAATCAGGAGACTTTTAGAGACTTTCTAGCAGCTGAGCTGCTTGGAGAAGGCAATGCCAACCCACTCCAGTACTCTTTCCTGGAAAATCCCATGGACGGAGGAGCCTGGTAGGCTGCAGTCCATGGCGTCGTTAAGAGTCAGACACGACTGAGAGACTTCACTCTCACTTTTCACTTTCATGCATTCGATAAGGAAATGGCAACCCACTCCAGTGTTCTTGCCTGGAGAATCCCAAGGACGACAGAGCCTGGTGGACTGCAGTCTACGGGGTTGCACAGAGTTGGACACGACTAGAGCGACTTAGCAGCAGCAGCAGCAGCAGCTCAGCAACAGCAGCAGCTGAGCTGCTTAACTAGTGACTCAGCAGTAAAGATTCCGCCTGCCAATGCAGGAGACTTCGGTTCCATCTTGGGTCAGGAAGATCCTCCGGAGGAGGAAATGACAACCCACTCCAGTATTCTTGCCTGGAAAATTCCATGGACAGAGGAGCCTGGCGGGTTACAGTCCATGGAGTCACAAAGAGTCAGACACGACTGAGTGCACCCACCCACACACACACACACACACACACACACACACACCCTGGAGCTTCCATGTCTTATCACAGGACCGGTCCTCTGGATGTCTACATTTTCCATCAGTGTTCAAGGAGAAGAATCAGGGATGTGTGAACCAAAGTGGGAAAAAAATTCATCCTGGGTCGAACAACTTTTAAATGGTTTATGCTCTCTCAAGATAATACAGGGACAGAAAGAGGGGAAAAGCATATTTTGATAGGATGGGGAAATAAATAGAAAAAAAAGAAGGGAAAGCATAGCATTGAATGGAGAGAGAAAGAAAAGTGAGAGACAAGAAAAAACCAAATAAAGGAAAAGAGTAAGGCAAGAGAAGATGAATGGTAAGAATGAGCTTATTTGTGTCTTTAGAAATATTTTAGAGCTGACATCCAATTAAACTTCTTTGACCACAATATAACTTGGGTTTTTCTCTTGGTTAGGTCTGTTGGGACCCCTCCCTATGATATTTAAATAGTCATACAAGAAGAACTTGAACCTTCTCTTTAAACATTTTTAGAGAGAGAAAAGGAGGGATGGCGTTATGCTGCTGCTGCTAAGTCGCTTTAGTCGTGTCCGACTCTGTGCGACCCCATAGACGGCAGCCCACCAGGCTCCCCCATCCCTGGGATTCTCCAGGCAAGAACTCTGGAGTTGATTGCCATTTCCCTCTCCAATGCATGAAAGTGAAAAGTGAAAGTGAAGTTCCTCAGTTGTGTCCAACTCCTCGAGACCCCATCGACTGCAGCCTACCAGGCTCCTCTGTCCATGGGAGTTTCCAGGCAAGAGTACTGGAGTGGGGTGCTATTGCCTTCTCCGGATGGTGTTATGAACTTGTTATAAATACTTGTCCTATTAAATAGTAGGTTTTACAGCTAAAAAACTTCTAGGAAGTTTTGCAAAATTAGAAATTTTCCACATAGAGAGACTACTTAAAACAGACTTCGGATGAAATACACATGGATTAAAAGTTGATGGTTAACTAAGCGTGAGGTATTATGATGATGACAAAGAGTTCATTTTAAGGGGAAGACAGGCTAAAGTTTTACACTAAAAAATGCCACAGTAGCAGCAGAGTGATTATTCAATAGAGTCGAACATAAAGAAAATAAGCAAGTATCAGTATAAAGAAGTTGTTTCTTTGATTTTCCTTATTTTTCCTTTAAGTAATATCCAAAGAAACCACCCAATTTAGAAAGAGGATAGAAAATCTCTTTGCTTTCAGTCAAAAAAAAAAATTGTGGAACATAGCTATTTCTCAAAGCTTTGCTAAGGATCTCATACTTAACTAATTGAAACCTTGACCTTATTATAATGTCTTTCTTTGAAATATGTAAGATATCTTTAAATAATAATCTTCAAGTCCCAAAGAGGCCTATGATGAATGGGAAAATAGAATAAATTTCTTCTCTTTCTGTCTAGAGCTTAAGTGTTAGTGTTGTATCTTTAAAGACACTGGCAGTCATCTCCAGAGGAATGATTGGGAAAAGCTTAAAGAAAGGAATATTTTTAAATACATGTGCAGGATTAGGGGAAATCTACAAGAGAAGGTAAAGCACCCTGGGACCAACAACAGTAAGTAGGCTTCACCAATCCTAGGCTTGAAGGGACAGAGGAGGAAGAAATGATCCCAGCCTGGAAGACCTGTCACTGAGGTGGACCCACAGGACCTGTGGATTTCAGCACAGGAAAGAAAACATAGCAGAATATAAACAGGCTGACCACTGTTTCCTGCCAGTGGCTCCCACTGGGCCAAACCCAACTAGAAGCAAAAAAGACAAGTGTATTGAAGTCAGCCTCCTGGGTGAAGAGCAGGGTGGAGAGTAGATTTGGAGAGGAGAACAGAGAACAGCCAGTTGCCTGACACTGGGTTTAGGGTTCCCCTGTGGTCATGTATGGATGTGAGAGTTGGACTGTGAAGAAAGCTGAGCGCTGAAGAATGATGTTTTTTAATTGTGGTGTTGGAGAAGACTCTTGAGAGTCCCTTGGACTGCAAGGAGATTCAACCAGTCCATTCTGAAGGAGATCAGCCCTGGGATTTCTTGGAAGGAATGATGCTAAAGCTGAAACTCCAGTACTTTGGCCCCCTCATGCGAAGAGTTGGCTTATTGGAAAAGACTCTGATGCTGGGAGGGATTGGGGGTAGGAGAAGAAGGGGACGACAGAGGATGAGATGGCTGGATGGCATCAATGACTCGATGGACGTGAGTCTGGGTGAATACCAGGAGTTGGTGATGGACACGGAGGCCTGGCTAGCTGCGATTCATGGGGTTGCAAAGAGTCAGACACGACTGAGCGACTGAACTGAACTGAATGATCAATCAGGCAAAATGTGGGTTTATCCTAAATGTCTGCTCAGGCATATCTATATACCACTTTGATTGATGTAGCAAGATAAATAAGTCAAAACAATAGTCCAATATAGACTTTGTGCCATAACTAAATTTTCCAGGTAATTGCCTAATCTCTACTTCTTCTCTCCTATACAGATACAGCATACAAACATGTAGAACTATGCCTAGATAGTGCAAGTGACTCATTGTGCTTACCTTCAACTATTTAATAATCAATTCCAAGAGACACAAATGAACTAAACCTTTAAGAGGCTACACATCCAAAGGATTCCTAGGGCATCAACTGAGCTTTCCGAATTGAACAAAATAGACTCACTAGCTATTCTTCTTATGTGCTTTATGAGATTGATGAGGGTACTATTCATCAAATGTCTATTGTGAGCATAATGTTAAGCCCATTACATTTCTTGGCTTATTTTTCCTCCTAATATTTTAGGGATGAAAATATTAGGAGTTCAGGCATATTCAGTTATTCAAACCATCCTTAAAGTAATGGAACAAAGATTTTAACCCATACTTTTCTGACTGTAAAAGCATAAATATTGATGAGAATGTCAATTTTAATCATTTACTTTTTTAAAATACCTTACAATATTGGAAAGTAATTCCATTATCCTATTAAAGTTATACAATCATATTCTTATGTGCTACTTACCTTTAGAGGCTAGCTTTTAATTGGGTGTATACCAAATACTGACTTCATATGTATGTGCCACTTCATCAAAGCAGCCCCTACATCATTGCTTCTACAAAGTCCTCAGACATTGAAAGAACTGAATGAGCTACTGACCCCAAGAAAACATTAGCAGCAATGTGGATATGACCAGCAGCAGGCAGAGCAGATCAATCTAGGGACACCTTGGACAGCTCTACACCCACTGCATTGGACTCTCCATGTTTAGACTCAGCCCTGCTGTGCATCTTTAGTCTCAGGAGCCTTAGAATAGCTTTCTCAACCAGGAATTTTTTTATGAGAAGTAAATCTCCAAAAAAATGGAAATTTCTATATACGTACAAACTTCCAGGATTGGGGAGTACAGGGCATTTTACTCTCCTGTGAATGTTTCACAAGTCACCATCGAACTGAGAGCTTCATGATGCTTTTAACACTGTGCTGTCACTGAGCGCTCTTCTTCATAAATGCTCTCTCATCAGCTGTATTTTCCCCTTCTTTTATTTCATTCTTGTCCCACTTCTCCTTTGGGTAAGAACACCTTTAGTGTTCTACATGTAAGCTGGAAAAAATCAAGTAAGGAGACTAGTTCTTGACAGTTTATAGAATCAAAACACCAACCTAAAAGGTAAGGTTTTCAATATGTCACTCCTCAATGAACTGAAAGAAACATCCTATAAGAATGAAAGAATTTTCTGTCTCTTCTTGCTTGCCAAAGCAACGAGGGCCCATGCGCTTATTCACTGTTTGTGGAGCAGCAAGAGCACACGTGTGGAACTCATGGAAAAGATGCACACATGGCTCATTCTCGGATATTTCATTTGCTGAAAAGGCAAGATTAACACAGTTTTAAACACGCAATAACCCAAAACAGAATATGCCTAAAGAAGTGGTACAAACATATATCAATGTATATGTGTATACAATTTGGATGTTACTAAAAGCAGAGAATGGGCTTCCCAGGTGGCGCTAGTGGTAAAGAACCCACCTGCCAATGCAGGAGACATAACAGACACAGGTTTGATCCCTGTGTCAGGAAGATGCCCTGGAGGAGAGCATGGCAACCCTCTTGAGTATTCTTGCCTGGAAAATCCCATGTACAGAGGAGCCTGGCAGGCTACAAGTCCATGGGGTCACAAAGAGTCAGACAAGACTTAGCAACTGAGCACACACGCATCCTCTCAGAGATCACCACAGCTGTGCATGTAAGAAGGCATTAATCACTTAAGAAGCTTGCTTCCCTCGTTAACGGTGCCAGAAAGAGTCTCCCAATGATGGGAGGAGACTGATTCCTCATTCAAACTAAAGTGATAGATTCACACAAAAAAGTACGCTGAACTTATCACATGTAATATAATGCTATGCTAATATATTAAAAATAATTATCATGAAGTCTAAGAGCCAGTGGTAGATGAGCAATGCATATTTTTAAGGCACAAAAATTACAATGTAAATTACAATATTCATCAAAGTTTGACTCTTTGCATCCAAGGTGATCTCTGGAATACATATGGAAGGAAAATCTCACTTATATTTTTCTGTAACCAAAAGAAACTGGGTCTAGAAAGACCCAAAATTGCATCTGGAGATGACCTTTTTTGGATAGTGAAAGTGAAAGTCAGTCCTGTCCAACTCTTTGTGACCCCATGGACTATACAGTCCATGGAATTCTCCAGGGAAGGATACTGCAGTAGGTAGCCATTCCCTTCTCCAGGGGGTCTTCCCAACACAGGGATTGAACACAGGTTTCCCACATTTCAGGCTTTTGGATAGTACCTATCTTCATTTTTTTGGAGAAGGAAATGCCAACCCACTCCAGTGTTCTTGCCTGGAGAATCCCAGTGACGGGGGATCCTGGTGGGCTGCTGTCTATGGGGACGCACAGAGTCGGACACGACTGAAGCGACTTAGTAGTAGTAATATCTTCATTTTATAGCCTGAGACTGTCCCTTCTGTTACTAATGAGGGCTTAGTAGTTCTACCTGAGGGTTTTATACAGATTTTACTGGGATTTTACTTGAAAAAGAAGAGAACAGATTTCTGGCCATTCAAGTTTCATACAGTAGCATTTATATGTGCACCAGCGCCGCCTAGTGGGCTCCATTGGAACTGATGGAAGGTCAAGTCCCACGCAACCTCTGAGACGGTCTTCATAGCTTCTCACAACCTGAAGAGGTGTTTTTGCCCTTTGCTTTTCTTCAAATTCCTCTCCTTTATTCAATATCCATAGGGATATGAAGACTATAGAGAGGAAATAATCACCTTCTTAGAAAGCCTTCTGTTTAACAAAAGATGTTCCTCATTCAGGAGAGTGGTTATTTAAAATACACTTCCATAGAATGGAATGTTTCCTTTCCTCATCCTAAAATAGTTGTTTTATTCATTTTCTTTTCTATCTTTTTTTAATAGTCTCCCAGATCAGGAAAGAATTTCCACAGTTTATTGTGATCCACACAGTCAAAGGCTTTGGCATAGTCAATAAAGCAGAAATAGATGTTTTTCTAGAACTCTCTTGCTTTTTCCATGATCCAGTGCATGTTGGCAAGTTGATCTCTGGTTCCTCTGCCTGTTCTAAAACCAGCTTGAACATCTGGAAGTTCACGGTTCACGTATTGCTGAAGCCTGGCTTGGAGAATTTTGATCATTACTTTACTAGCATGAGAGATGAGTGCAATTGTGCGGTAGTTTGAGCATTCTTTGGCATTGCCTTTCTTTGGCACTGGAATGAAAACTGACATTTCCAGTCCTGTGGCCACTGCTGAGTTTTCCAAATTTGCTGGCATATTGAGTGCAGCACTTTCACAGCATCATCTTTCAGGAATTGAAAGAGCTCAACTGGAATGCCATCGCGTCCACTAGCTTTGTTCGTAGTGATGCTTTCTAAAGCCCACTTGACTTCACATTCCAGCACATCTGGCTCTAGGTGAGTGATAACACCATCGTGATTAGCTGGGTGGTAAAGCTCTATTTGTACAGTTTGTGTATTCCTGTCACCTCTTCTTACAATCTTCTGCTTCTGTTAGGTCCATATCATTTCTGTCCTTTATCCAGCCCATCTTTGCATGAAATGTTCCCTTGGCATCTCCACTTTTCTTGAAGAGATCTCTAGTCTTTCCCATTCTATTGTTTTCCTGTATTTCTTTGTCTTGATCGCTGTGGAAGGCTTTCTTATCTCTCCTTGCTATTCTTTGGAACTCTGCATTCAGATGCGTATATCTTTCCTTTTCTCCTTTGCTTTTAGCTTCTCTTCTTTTCACAGCTATTTGTAAGCCCTCCTCAGACAGCCATTTTGCTTTTTTGCAAATCTTTTCCATGGCAATGGTCTTCATCCCTGCCTCCTGTACAATGTCACAAACCTCCGTCCATAGTTCATCAGGCACTCCGTCTATCAGATCTAGTCCCTTAAATCTATTTCTCACTTCCACTGTATAATCATAAGGGATTTGATTTAGGTCATACCTGAATGTTCTAGTGGCTTTCCCTACTTTCTTCAATTTAAGTCTGAATTTGGCAGTAAGGAGTTCATGATCTGAGCCACAGTCAGCTCCCGGTCTTGTTTTGGCTGACTGTATACACTTTCCCCATCTTTGGATGCAAAGAATATAATCAATCTGATTTCAGGGTTGACCACCTGGTGATGTCCATGTGTAGAGTCTTCTCTTGTGTTGTTGGACGAGGGTGCTTTCTATGACCAGTGCATTCTCTTGGCAAAACTCTTTTAGCCTTTCTCCTGCTTCATTCTGTACTCAAGGGCCAAATTTACCTATTACTCCAGGTGTTTCCTGACTTCCTACTTTTGCATTCCAACCCCTATAATGAAAAGGACATCTTTTGGGGTGTTAGTTCTAAAAGGTCTTGTAAGTCTTCATAGAACCGTTCAACTTCAGATCTTCAGCGTTACTGGACGGGGCATAGGCTTGGGTTGCCGTGGTTGAATGGTTTGCCTTGGATACGAACAGAGATCATTCTGTCATTTTTGAGATTGCATCCAAGTACTGCATTTCGGACTCTTTTGTTGACCATCAGGGCTACTCCATTTCTTCTAACTGATTCCTGCCCACAGTAGAAATATAATGGTCATCTGACTTAAATTCACCCATTCCAGTCCATCTTAGTTTGCTGAGTCCTAGAATGTTGACGTTCACACTTGGCATCTCCTGTTTGCCATCTCCTGACCACTTCCAATTTGCCTTGATTCATGGACCAAACATTCCAGGTTCCTATACAATATTGCTCTTTACAGCATTGAACCTTGCTTCTATCATCAGTCACATCCATAACTGGGTATTGTTTTTGCTTTGGTTCCATCCCTTCATTCTTTCTGAAGTTATTTCTCCACTGATCTCCAGTAGCATATTGCGCACCTACCGACCCAGGGAGTTCATCTTTCAGTGTCCTATCTCTCTGCCTTTTCATACTGTTCATGGGGTTCTCAAGGCAAGAATACTGAAGGGGTTTGTCATTCCCTTCTCCAGTGGACCACATTCTGTCAGTCCTCTCCACCATGACCTGTCTGTCTCGGGTGGCCCCACATGGCATGGCTTAGTTTCATTGAGTTAGACAAGGCTGTGGTCCATGTGATCAGATTGGCTAGTTTTCTCTGATTATGGTTTCAGTGTGTCTGCCCTCTGATACCCTCTCGCAAAACCTACCATCTTACTTGGATTTCTCGTACCTTCGACATGGGGTATCTCTTCATAACTGTTCCAGCAAAGCAGCCTCTTGAGGCTGTCTCTTGAGGAACTTGTATGCAGGTCAGGAAGCAACAGTTAGCACTGGACATGGAACAACAAACTGGTTCCAAATAAGAAAAGGAGTACGTCAAGGCTGTACATTGTCACCCTGCTTATTTAACTTCTATGTAGAGTACATCATGAGAAACGGTGGGCGGGAAGAAGCACAAGTTGGAATCAAGATTTCCGGGAGGAATATCAATAACCTGAGATATGCAGACAACACCACCCTTATGGCAGAAAGTGAAGACGAACTAAAAAGGCTCTTGATGAAAATGAAGTAGGAGAGAGAAAAAGTTGGCTTAAAGCTCAACATTCAGAAAACTAAAATCATGTCATTTGGTCCCATCACTTCATGGGAAATGGATGGAAAAACAGTGGAAACAGTGTCAGACTTTATTTCTCTGAGCTCCAGAATCACTGCAGATGGTGATTGCAGACATGAAATTAAGACACTTAGTCCTTGGAAGGAAAGATATGACCAACCTAGATAACATAGTTAAAAGCAGAGACATTTCTTTGCCAACAAAGCAAGTCAAAGCTATGGTTTTTCCAGTAGTCATGTATGGATGTAAGAGTTGGATCCTGAAGGAAGCTGAGCACCAAAAAATTGATGCTTTTGAACTGTGGTGTTGGAGAAGACTCTTGAGAGTCCCTTGGACTGCAAGAAGATCCAAACAGTCCATCTTAAAGGAGATCAGTCCTGGGTGTTCATTGGAAGGACTGATGTTGTGGCTGTAACTCCAATACTTTGTCCACCTGATGGGAAGAGTTGACTCATTGGAAAAGACCCTACTGCTGGGAATGATTGGGGGCAGGAGGAGAAGGGGACAACAGAGGATGAGATGGCTGGATGGCATCACCGACCCAATGGACATGGGTTTGGGTAGAATCCGGAAGTTGGTGATGAACAGGGAGGCCTGGCATGCTGCGATTCATGGGGTTGCAAAGAGTCGGACAGGACTGAGGGAATGAACTGAACTGAACTGAGGTCAGGAAAAATTAGTTTCGTCCCCAATATTTTTTTTCTTTTTTTACTGGGAGATTCTTTAATAATGATAAGATGATCACTTAAGACTTCTTATTATACATAGATATCCCCAGGTGGTGCTAGTGGTAAAGAACCCACCTGCCAATGTAGGAAACATAAGAGATGGGCTCGAGCCCTGAGTTGGGAAAATCCCCTGGAAGAGAGCATGGCAACCCACTCCAGTATTCTTGCCTGGAGAATCCCATGCACAGAGAAGCCTGGCAGGCTATGATCCATAGGATTGCAAAGAGTCAGACACGATTGAGTGACAAACACTGAAATGACCACAAAAAGCTTCCAAATAAATTGCAGAATTTCAGTATGGCTGTAAAATTAAAATAGAGGAATCAAAGACAAGTGGACACAGATTCATTTAGTCAAAAAACTAATATAGCTACTGTGATTAATTAGAGCACTGAAATTTCTGAGAAATGGAACATAAAAGGTAACACAAAGAAAATACCGTTATGCAAATAACTGATTAAGGGTTCAGGCAGCTTCTTCTTTGAAGCCAAATGGTCTACAGCTGTAGATAACTTAAAACTCTTTTCAGATTACTGGATATGTACTTCTGGTTCACAGCTTCTAACTACTGCAAAATGTTTTACCATGGGCTTCCTCCACATTTACCTATCCAATCTCCTAGTGATGCACTCCAAGGTTGCCTCTAACTTTCATCAACACAGCAATAAATGTTTCTGTATTTCCCCTTAACTATGCAAGAACTTCTTTGGGATATGTATCAATCAAAGATGCTGTTATTCAGTCACTCAGTCGTGTCCAACTCTTTGCAACCCCGTGGACTGCAGCATGCCAGGCTTCCCTGTCGTTCACCATCTCCCAGGGCTCACTCAAACTCATGTCCATTGAGTCGGTGATGCAATCCAACCATCTCGTCCTCTGTCATCCCCTTATGTGTGTATATACATATATATATATATGTATATATATGTATATATATATATATATATATATATATTTTGTAGATAGTGTTGGGAAAAATGTCCTGCTCTATGGAGAAAAATAAAGCTGCATTTCTCCTACACTATATATATATAGTATATATACCATTTCTGTCGTTTATCCAGTCTATATATATATATATATATATATATATATATATATATATAGTGTAGGAGAAATGCAGCTTTATTTTTCTCCATAGAGCAGGACATTTTTCCCAACACTATCTACAAAATAACCCACCTTTGTCTCAAAGATATGTTTTAAATGTTTATTATATATAATGTTACCTATGAATTTGATCTGCTTTTGAGTTTTATATTTTATATCATTGATCTAGTTGTTTCTATAACACTAATATTACCATACTCTTTTATTAGCTTTATAAAGCAAAATGCTTTATGAAGACCTCCCTTTAATCAGTTAGATTTTCATATGCAATTAAATAAAATCTAATCTGACTAGTTTATGCAGAAAAAATTAAGAGAGATTAAAAGAAGAGGTATGACCTAAATCAAATCCCTTATGATTATACAGGGGAAGTGAGAAATAGATTCAAGGGACTAGATCTGATAGATAGAGTGTCTGATGAGCTATGCACAGAGGTTCGGAACATTGTACAGGAGACAGGGATCAAGACCATCCCCATGGAAAAGAAATGCAAAAAAAAAATGGCTGTATGAGGAGGCTGTACAAATAGCTGTGAAAAGAAGAGAAGTGAAAAGCAAAGGAGAAAAGGAAAGATATTCCCATTTGAACACAGAGTTCCAAAGAATAGGAAGGAGAGCAAAGAAAGCCTTCCTCAGCGATCAATACAAAGAAATAGAGGAAAACAACAAAATGGGAAAGACTAGAGATCTCTTCAAGAAAAGTAGAGATACCAAGGGAACATTTCATGCAAACATAGACTGGATAAACGACAGAAATGGTATGGACCTAACAGAACCAGAATATATTAAGAAGAGGTGACAAGAATACACAGAACTGTACAAAAAAGATCTTCACAACCCAGATAATCACGATGGTGTGATCACTGACCTAGAGCCAGACATCCTGGAATATGAAGTCCAGTGGGCCTTAGAAAGCATCACTATAAACAAAACAGGTGGAGGTGATGGAATTCCAGTTGAGCTATTTCAAATCCTGAAAGATGATGCTGTGAAAGTGCTGCACTCAATATGCCAGCAAATTTGGAAAACTCAGCAGTGGCCACAGGACCGGAAAAGGTCAGTTTTCATTCTAGTGCCAAAGAAAGGCAATGCCAAAAAATGCTCAAACTATCGCACAATTACACTCATCTCACACGCTAGTGAAGTAATGCTCAAAATTCTCCAAGCCAGGCTTCAGCAATACGTGAACCATGAACTTCCAGATGTTCAAGCTGGTTTTAGAAAAGGCAGAGGAACCAGAGATCAAATTGCCAACATCCCGTGGATCATGGAAAAAGCAAGAGAGTTCCAGGAAAAAACCTACTTATGCTTTATTGACTATGCCAAAGCCTTTGACTGTGTGGATCACAATAAACTGTGGAATATTCTTCAAAAGATGGGAAAACCAGACCAACTGACCTGCCTTTTGAGAAACCTATATACAGGTCAGGAAGCAACAGTTAGAACTGGACATGGAACAACACACTGATTCCAAATAGGAAAAGGAGTACGTCAAGGCTGTATATTGTCACCCTGCTTATTTAACTTCTATGCAGAGTACATCATGAGAAACGCTGGCTTGGAAGAAGCCAAGTTGGAATCAAGATTTCCAGGAGGAATATCAATAACCCCATTTAAGCAGATGAAATCACCCTTATGGCAGAAAATGAAGAGGAACTAAAAAGCCTCTTGATGAAAGTGAAAGTGGAGATTGAAAAAGTTGGCTTAAAGCTCAACGTTCAGAAAACTAAAATCCTGGCATCTGGTCCCATCACTTCATAGGAAATATATGGGGAAACAGTGGAAACAGTGTCAGACTTTTGGGGGGGGGGGCTCCAAAATCACTGCAGATGGTGATTGCAGCCATGGAATTAAAAGACGCTTAGTCAATGGAGGAAAAGTGATGACCAACCTGGATAGCATATTCAAAAGCAGAGACATTACTTTCCCAACAAAGGTTCATCTAGTCAAGGCTATGATTTTTCCAGTGGTCATATATGGATGTGGGAGTTGGATGGTGAAGAAAGCTGAGCGTCGAAGAATTGATGCTTTTGAACTGTGGTGTTGGAGAAGACTCTTGCAAGTCCCTTGGTCTGCAAGGAGATCCAACCAGTCCATCATAAAGGAGACCAGCCCTGGGTGTTCATTGGAAGGACTGATGCTGAAGCTGAAACTCTAATACTTTGGCCACCTCATGGGAAGAGTTGACTCAAATTGGAAAAGACCCTGATGCTGGAAGCAATTGGCGGAAGGAGGAAAAGTGGATGGTGTAGGATGAGACGGCTGGATGGCATCACCAAATCGATGGACATGAGTTTGCGTGAACTATGGGAGTTGGTGATGGACAGGGATGCCTGGCGTGCTGCGATTCATGGGGTTAAAAAGAGTCAGACATGACTGAGCGACTAAACTGAACTGTACTGAACCATCTAAAGGTGTGGTCTGAATGAAACAAATATTTCAAAGGATAGATTCCATTGGGCTCCTTATTCCTCATCAATTTTCCACAGTTCCAGAAGGTGCTCATCCACTTAGTCAGTCTCATATTCATGGAGTTCTGAGAATAATCCATCTGAGATGGTCATTCATGCCCAGAAATCCTCCATTGGTTCCAATGTAAGGTGAAATGAAATCTTAATCTTATTCCACAAAAGAGCAAATGAGGCCATCTGAACTGGAACTTTTATCTCCTGACACCCTGGTGTCCTTTTGTAATCACACTAAGTCCACACCTTACATCTGCTACTCAAACTCACTTAACAGATATTAAACAGAGAAGCGGACCCCTCACTAGTCCCTACTGACTAGCTGCTGCTGCTGCTGCTGCTGCTGCTAAGACAGTTCAGTCGCGTTCAACTCTGTGCGACCCCATAGACAGCCAGTCACCAGGCTCCACTGTCCATGGGATTCTCCAACCTACTGGAGTGGGTTGCCATTTCCTTCTGCAATGCATGAAGGTGAAAATCGAAAGTGAAGTCGCTCAGTCATGTCCAACTCCTAGTGACCTCATGGACTGCAGCCTACAAGGCTCCTCTATCCATGGGATTTTCCAGGCAAGAGTACTGGGGTGGGTTGTCATTGCCTTCTCCGACCGACTAGCTAGGAAAAGACATTTGATGTGGAATCAGCCACCAAAACAGGAAGTGGAGGAGAAGAAGAAAAGGCACAAGTTCAGAGTCAAGACAGACCTAAATCCAAATGTCAGCTCTTCCACCTTTGTGACCCAGGGCAACTCTCTCCTTGGAGCCTCAGTTTCTTCATCTTTAAAACTGGGACAGTAACACCTACTTCAGATCAGCCTGTTGTAAACAGTCAGCAGTAAACTGTAATTGCTTCCCATTCCTTTCCTTCTTTTCTAAACCACATGGAAAGAATCCTGACCAGTAGAAAGCACTTGTGTAGGAATTATAGTATATGTGACTATTTTTAATGTATATATCGGTCATTCACTCTTTCTTCAAGAAATACCCAGTAGAGAATCCCCTGGCAGTCCAATGGTTAGGACTCCAAGTTTCCATTGCAGGATGTATGGGTGGGGAACTAAGATCCCACGGTGGAAAAAAAAAAATACCCAATATAAACTCAGTAACAGTAACAAAAAGAATTTAACTCTGAAAAAGAGCTAAATCAAAAAGATATCTTAATATTATTGAGTCAGCCAAATGCAATAATCCAAACACATTAAATACTCACATTAATGTGGAAAAAGTAGTGGTATGTTGAGTCCTTTGCTCATATAATATGGGAAAGGAAAATCACTAGAAAATATTTGGGGAGCACTTCTTCCAGGTCTAAAATTGTTGAAAGTATTCTAAATAAGCAACTTTTTCATTTTCCCATGGAAAAGATCAATGAATGCTGATGACTTCTAGTACCATTTTTACACAGTATATATGAAATACCAAGTATGGAATCACCAGCTTCCCTTCAGTACCAGGTGGAGAAGAAAGAAGGATTTATGAGGGAGTTAAATATGCTAGAACTCCTTGTACAGAAGTAACCCAAAAGGGTCACATTTTAGAATCAGTTCGTTGCAACAGCAACCCCATGTGGTAAATATACTTGGACAGAAGAAATGTTTCCCAGGAGTCAATAGGTCTCAGTTCAGTTCAGTTCAGTCCAGTCGCTCAGTCGTGTCCGACTCTTTGCGACCCCATGAATCACAGCACGCCAGGCATCCCTGTCCATCACCAACTCCCGGAGTTCACTCAGACTCCTGTCCATTGAGTCAGTGATGCATCCAGCCATCTCATCCTCTGCCTCCCCTTCTCCTCCTGCCCCCAATCCCTCCCAGCATCAGAGTCTTTTCCAAGGAGTCAACTCTTCACATGAGGTGGCCAAAGTACTGGCGTTTCAGCTTTAGCATCATTCCTTCCAAAGTACACCCAGGGCTGATCTCCTTCAGAATGGACTGGTTGGATCTCCTTGCAGACCAAGGGACTCACAAGAGTCTTCTCCAACACCACAGTTCAAAAGCATCAATTCTTTGGCACTCAGCTTTCTTCACCATCCAACTCTCACATCCACACATGATCACTGGAAAAACCATAGCCTTGACTAGACGGACCTTTGTTGGCAAAGTAATGTCTCTGCTTTTGAATATGCTATCCAGGTTGGTCATCACTTTTCCTCCATTGACTAAGCGTCTTTTAATTCCATGGCTGCAATCACCATCTGCAGTGATTTTGGAGCCCCAAATAATAAAGTCTGACACTGTTTCCACTGTTTCCCATCTATTTGCCATGAAGTGATGGGACCGGATGCCATGATGTTCGTTTTCTGAATGTTGAACTTTAAGCCAACTTTTTCAATCTCCACTTTCACTTTCATCAAGAGGCTTTTTAATTCCTCTTCACTTTCTGCCATAAGGGTGGTGTCATCTACTTAAATGAGGTTATTGATAATTCTCGCAGCAATTTTGATTCCAGCTTGTGTTTCTTCCAGCCCAGAGCTTCTCATGATGTACTCTGCATAGAAGTTAAATAAGCAGGGTGACAATATACAGCCTTGACATACTCCTTTTCCTATTTGGAACCAGTCTGTTGTTCCATGTCCACTTCTAACTGTTGCTTCCTGACCTGCATACAGGTTTCTCAAGAGGCAGGTCAGGTGGTCTGGTATTCCCATCTCTTTCAGAATTTTCCACAGTTTATTGTGATCCACACAGTCAAGGCTTTGGCATAGTCAATAAAGCAGAAATAAATGTTTTTCTGGAACTCTCTTGCTTTTTCCATGATCCAGTTGATGTTTGCAATTTGATCTCTGGTTCCTCTGCCTTTTCTAAAACCAGCTTGAACATCAGGAAGTTCACAATTCTTTGGCATTGCCTTTCTTTGGGAATGGAATGAAAACTGACCTTTTCCAGTCCTGTGGCCACTGCTGAGTTTTCCAAATTTGCTGGCATATTGAGTGCAGCACTTTCACAGCATCATCTTTCAAGATTTTAAATAGCTCAACTGGAAGGTCACCACATCCACCAGCTTTGTTTGTAGTGATGCTTTCTAAGGCCCACTTGACTTCATGTTCCAGGATGTCTGGCTCTAGGTCAGTGATCACACCATCCTGATTATCTGGGTCGTGAAGATCTTTTTTGTACAGTTCTTCTGTGTATTCTTGCCACCTCTTCTTAATATCTTCTGCTTCTGTTAGGTCCATACAATTCCTGTCTTTTATCGAGCCCATCTTTGCATAAAATATTCTCTTGGTATCTCTAACTTTCTTGAAGAGATCTCTAGTCTTTCCCATTCTGTTGTTTTCCTCTATTTCTTTGCATTGATCGCAGAGGAAGGCTTTCTTATCTCTTCTTGCTATTCTTTGGAACTCTGCATTCAGATGTTTATATCTTTCCTTTTCTCCTTTGCTTTTTGCTTCTCTTCTTTTCACAGCTATTTGTAAGACCTCCCCAGACAGCCATTTTGCTTTTTTGCATTTCTTTTGCATGGGGATGGTCTTGATCCCTCTCTCCTGTACAATGTCATGAACCTCATTCCATAGTTCATCAGGCACTCTATCTATCAGATCTAGGCCCTTAAATCTATTTCTCACTTCCACTGTATAATCATAAGTGATTATCCATGCAATTTATGGACTGCCCATCATATTTCTTTGTTAAAGGTAGAAGCCAATAGTTTGGTATGATCACGTTGACCACGGGGTCTATCTAAGGCAATGGAAAATATTCTGACTGAGGATCCAGACAAACCAGTTGCCAGCAATTTTCTGGACGTGATATTTGTGCAATAGGCCCTTAAATCTATTTCTCACTTCCACTGTATAATCATAAGGTTTTATCCATGCAATTTATGGACTGCCCATCATATTACTTTGTTAAAGGTAAAAGCCAATAGTTTGGCTTGATCACGTTGACCATGGGGTCTATCTGAGGCAATGGAAAACATTCTGACTGAGGATCCAGACAAACCAGTTGCCAGCAATTTTCTGGACGTGATATTTGTGCAATTTTATGCAAATCACTTTGGAGAAGGCAATGGCACCCAACTCCAGTACTCTTGCCTGGAAAATCCCATGGATGAAGGAGCCTGGTAGGCTGCAATCCATGGGGGCGCTAAGAGTCGGAGACGACTGAGCAACTTCACTTTCACTTTTCACTTTCATGCATTGGAGAAGGAAATGGCAACCCACCCAGTGTTCTTGCCTGAAGAATCCCAAGGACGGGGGAGCCTGTGGGCTGCCGTCTCTGTGGTCACACAGAGTTGGACACGACTGAAGTGACTTAGCAGCAGCAGCAGCATGCAAATCACTTATTGCCTGAGAAGCAGTTTCTTCACTTCTATAAGAGATTGTGTAGACTAATTAATCAATTGTGGAGGTTAATTAATTAATTTTACTTAATAAAGAACTTCCATAATAAAGTTCTTTCTAAATTACATATTTCTATATAAATACAACTGTTTAACATATGAAATATCACATGACCAAAACAATGGTCCTACTTTTTCAGAACAGCAAATAGAACTTGACTTTTCTGTGTTGCCATCTATTAACTGACTTAGATTATTAATGTATCAAACAATAAAAGGAAGAAACATTAGATGCTTTTCTATGCTGCAGCCTTGGGAATGAAAGTAATCATTAATAATTGTGTTGTTATGGGTTGAATTTCATCATTTCCCACCTCCCTCACCCACTCAAAATATATGTTGGAGACCTAATCCCTAGTACCTCAGAATGTGACATTATTTAGAGAGTGCTCTTTAGAGAAATAATCAAGTTAAAATGAGTTGTGGGTGGACTCTAATCCAGTATGACTGGTGTCCTTATAAAAAAGGGAAATTTGGACACAGAGATGAGACTAGTAAAGGGAAAACAATGTGAAGAGACACAGAGAAAAGCTGTCCATCTACTAGCCAAGGAGAGGGTCCTGAAACAGATCCTTCTCTCACAGCCCTTGGAAGGAACCAGACTTGCTGACACCTTAATCATGGACTTTGATTCTCTACTTCAAGACAACAAATTTCTGTTGTTGAAGGCACCCATTTTGTCACAGTGGCCTTCGAAAACAAATATATGGTACTAATAATTATGTTATAGAACATATATTCTCCTTTGAAAAACCTTTTTTGTGTTCAAGAGATCTGGGTCAACACAGGAGTATAAGCTCAGTTCAGTTCAGTTCAGTTCAGTTGCTCAGTCGTGTCTGACTCTTTGCGGCCCCATGAATCACAGCACGCCAGGCCTCCCTGTCCATCACCAACTCCCGGAGTTCACTCAGATTCACATCCATTGAGGCAGTGATGCCATCCAGCCATCTCATCCTCTGTCATCCCCTTCTCCTCCTGCCCCCAATCCTTCCCAGCATCAGAGTCTTTTCCAATGAGTCAACTCTTCCCCTGATGAGGCCAAAGTACTGGAGTTTCAGCTTTAGCATGATTCCTTCCAAAGAACACCCAGGGCTGATCTCCTTCAGAATGGACTGGTTGTATCTCCTTGCAGTCCAAGGGACTCACAAGAGTCTTCTCCAACACCACAGTTCAAAAGCATCAATTCTTCGGCACTCAGCTTTCTTCACAGTCCAACTCTCACATCCATACACGACCACAGGAAAAACAATAGCCTTGACTAGATGGACCTTTGTTGGCAAAGCAATGTCTCTGCTTTTCAATATGCTATCTAGGTTGGTCATAACTTTCCTTCCAAGGAGTAAGCGGCTTATAATTTCATGGCTGCAGTCACCATCTGCAGTGATTTTGGAGCCCCCCAGACACTGTTTCCACTGTTTCCCCATCTATTTCCCATGAAGTGATGGGACCAGATGCCATGATCTTCCTTTTCTGAATGTTGAGCTTTAAGCCAACCTTTTCACTCTCCACTTTCGCTTTCATCAAGAGGCTTTTTAACTCCTCTTCACTTTCTGCCATAAGGGTGGTGTCATCTGCATATCTGAGGTTATTGATATTTGTCCCAACAATCTTGACTCCAGCTTGTGCTTCTTTCTATATACATGCATTAGTGTTATTTTTTTATATGTACTGAAATTAAAAGAAAAAAGAATAAAAAACCTCAAAGCCCTGTTAAAGCAAATTTTAGAAGGTTCTGGCGATTAAGAAAGAAAACTGTGCCCCTATAGCAAGAGTCACCAACTGGAGATACATTTTAAATTTGTAAAAGGTGACTTTTCCCTGGTTGTTAAAATAATGAATTCTAAATACAGAATGTGGAAAATATGGAAAAGTATAAAAATCATGTGAATGCTATATCCAAGAAATATCTTTGGTAATATTTGGGTATATATCTTTTATTCCTTTGTGTATGTATAAATATTTTAACAAAACTGGACTGCATATGCATATATGCACAAACACATAAATACATACATACACTTTGGGGTACCCTGGATTTTTTAATGTTATTTCTGAAATATTTTTGCCTATTAATAAGTATATGTAGAATTTGGATTCTAGTTGAAAATATTCCTCAACATATTCCATAATAGAGATGTACTATAATTTATTTACCAATTTTCCTCGAGGTAAATATTTAGATTTTAGGAAGAATACTATATAAACACTGTTATACATATATATGTCTAAATTTCCAGTTATTTCTTTGTTAAGGATTTTTCCATCTTCATTTTTTACATGACCACTTATAAAATAACATAAACTTACAGTTATTTCTTTAGACTAGCTTCTACAAAGGGGATTCCCTGGGTTAAAGTGTAAGAATATTTTAAGACTCTTGGTAAATATTAATTTATTCAATCAACAACATTTGCAGATTTCCTACTTGGATCAGGCACTGAGCTAGACACAACATCCCCCTATGAAAATGATCTTGTCAAAAAGAAAAGAATGTTTAAAGCAGTGATAGTCTTCATGATAACTGCTGTGATAGGGAAAGTACAGCATCATGGGGACATACAGGTAGGAAGACTACTTTGGTTGTGGATTCCAGGAACATTCCCAGCTGGAATGACACCTGAACTGAAATGTAAGGAAGATGGATGAATCTGGTAAAGACTGGGGCAAGTAGGAAGAGGCCAAAGGAACAGCTTCGGGAAAGACCTGGTAGCGCCTGTGGGAGCACAAGTGGAGAGCACTTGGGTACATGGTAGTTCCACTGTTTGATATAGAAACAAAAAAACAAAGAATGAGTTTGTCTTTTTTGTTTCTTTTGTTTGGGGAAAGGGAAGAAGATGAAAAGCTAAACTAACACTTAATTTTAAGTATTTCTGGATTCTTGCAGGGAACACAGAGAAACTTATTAGCAATTAAAAAAAGGTCAGAGGAGGAAAGACTGAAGGGAATACAAAGTGGCTCCATGGAGGGTGGTTCCTCTTAGAGTGAGATGTCTCCCTAGCCTCCAGGCGAGGGTGAGTTCTCAGATGGATGCAGCAAAATATAGCTCTCAGGAAAACCAGGATAATAAGCCCCCAAAATGCTTCTCTACTCCTACCTTCTCTAAAATATTAGCATTATATTTCAGAATTGAAAACTGTGATTCCATAAGTAATTAAAAAAAAAAATGTTGGTACTTCCCTGGTGTTCCAGTGGTTAAGAATCTGCTTTCCAATGTAGGGTATGTGGGTTCGATCCCTGATTAGGGAACTAAGACCCACATGCTGCAGAGCAACTGAGCCCATGCTCCAGAACAAGAGAAGCCGCGCATCTTATCAAAGACCCAGTACAGCCAAAACATAAAAAAAATAACAATAATAAAAAATGCAATGTTGCTTAAAATAGAATAAAATGTTGCTTGATGCAATTTAACCACAATGTAATTAAATAGGATGATACTAGCTCCTTTCCTAAAAGCAGGTTTACAGGATAAAAGATGGTATACAGGTTCAAGTGATGTGACAAAGGCCAAAGTAAAGTAACTTAAAAACAAGACTGACTGTATTTCCTTCTCATGTTACAGTCCAAATATAAGCAATTCAGGGCAGATGTAGGAGATCCATAGCTTTGGTGATGGTCTTAGTCCATTTGGGCTGCTATAACAAAAATACCACAGACCAGAGGTATAAGGAACACACATTTATTTCTAGCAATTACGAAGGTTAGGAAGTCCAGGATCAAGGTGCCAGTGGATTGGGTATCTGGTGAGGACCCTGGTTCATAGACCACCATCTTTCTGCTGTTCTGTCATATGGAGGAACAAGCAAAGGAAATCTCTGGGGTGCCTTTTATTTATGAGAAAACGAATTCCATTAAAAGACCTTCACCCTTAAAACCTAAGAATTTCCCAAAGGACCCATGTCCTAATACCATCACACTGACAATCACGTTTCAACATACAGATTTTGGCAGGACACAAACATTCAGTCCATCAGTTCAGTTCAGTGTCCAACTCTTGGCAATCCCATGAACAACAGCACGCCAGGCCTCCCTGTTCATCACCAACTCCCCAAGTTTACCCAAACTCATGTCCATTGAGTCGGTAATGCCATCCAACCATCTCAGCCTCTGTCGTCCCCTTCTCCTCCGGCCCTCAATCTTTCCCAGCATCAGGGTCATTTCAAACAAGTCAACTCTTTGCATCGGGTGGCCAAAATATTGGAGTTTCAGCTTCAATATTAGTCCTTCCAATGAACATCCAGGACTGATCTTCTTTAGGACGGACTGGTTGGATCTCCTTGCAGTCCAAGGGACTCTCAAGAGTCTTCTCCAACACCACAGTTCAAAAGCATCAATTCTTTGGCACTCAGCTTTCTTTATAGTCCAACTCTCACATCCATACCTGACTACTGGAAAAACCATAGCCTTGACTAGATGAACCTTTGTTGACAAAGTAATGTCTCTGCTTTTTAATATGCTGTCTAAGTTGGCCAGAACTTTACTTCCAAGTAGTAAGCATCTTTTAATTCCATGGCTGCAATCACCATCTGCAGTGATTTTGGAGCCCCCAAATATAAAGTCTGTCACGGTTTCCCCATCTATTTCCCATGAAGTGATGAGACCGGACATGAAGTGATCTTCATTTTCTGAATGTTGAGCTTAAACCAAATTTTTCACTATCCTCTTCAACTTTCATCAAGAGGCTCTTTAGTTCTTCTTCACTTTCACCATAAGGGTGGTGTCATCTGCATATCTGAGGTTATTGATATTTCTTCTGGCAATCTTGATTCCAGTTGTGCTTCTTTCAGCCCAACGTTTCTCATAATGTACACTACATAGAAGTTAAATAAGCAGGGTGACAATATACAGCCTTGACGTACTCCTTTTCCTATTTGGAACCAGTCTGTTGTTCCATGTCCAGTTCTAATGGTTGCTCTATGACCTGCATACAGGTTTCTCAAGAGGCAGGTCAGGTGGTCTGGTATTCTCATCTCTTTCAAAATTTTCCACAGTTTATTGTGATCCACACAGTCAAAGGCTTTGGCATAGTCAATAAAGCAGAAATAGATGTTTTTCTGGAACTGTCTAGCTTTTTCATGATTCAGCAGATATTGGCAGTTTGGTCTCTGGTTCCTCTGCCTTTTCTAAAACCAGCTTGAATATCTGGAAGTTCACAGTTCACGTATTGCTGAAGCTTGGCTTGGAGAATCTTGAGCATTACTTTACTAGCCTGTGAGATGAGTGCAATTGTGCAGTAGTTTGAGCATTCTTTGGCATTATCTTTCTTTGGGATGTGAATGAAAACTGACCTTTTCGAGTCCTGTGGCCACTGCTGAGTTTTCCAAATTTGCTGGCATATTGATTGCAGCACTTTCACAGCATCATCTTTGTTGGGAAGCGTAGTGCAAAATAGCCGTAAAAGGAGAAAGTCCCTGGGAAAATGGCGAAGGGCCAGACGTACTCGGCTTTGCACTATGGACAGAAAGACATCTCCTGCCTTTGGTTATGCTCGGCGCGAAGAGTTAATAATAAATAGGGATGTTCCTTGTGAGAGCGGGTTGTGGAAGAAGCCCATGAGTCATTTAGAGCACGCTGTTCTTGAAATGTTTCTACTGATTATGTGTTAACTCTGTATGCGCTCCGCTGGCCGCATACTTTAAGCTCTTTGTTCCTGCTTCTATAAAAAAGCTTGACTGCAGAAATAAACTTGTCAGTCCTTGCAAGAGACTGTCCAAGTGTCCTTCTTTCAGGTTCGTCGCTTCCAAGTCCCGGGGAGAAAATCCCCAACAATCTTCAGTCCATAGCAGTGACTAAGTTTCTGATTGCTATGCCTCCCTCAAAACCCACTTCGAACATATATGTACAACAATCCTCACAACAGTCCTTCCAATTATCTCAATTTTATGATTTAGGAGATGAGGCACATAGATTGTAAATGGCTAATCCACTCTGTCATAGTTACTAAGAAGAGAATCATAAAATATAATTTATGCTTAGTCCTCTTTCCATATCCTTAAAATGAGATAAAAGAGAGGATAAAAATGAATATTATAAATAAAAACTCCATTGAATGTCTGCTTTTACTTAAAAGTTACCTGGTTATAAGGAACATTTGCCAGAACATTTTTCCAGAATACTGGAAAAAAAGAATACTAAGCTAAGTTTCCTCCTCAAGGTCAAACAAGCCAATTACCAGGACCAAATGACAAAACAGAACTTCTAAGAAAGTTATTTGCTCCCTCCTAGCCACCTCAGTCGGAGAAGGTAATGGCAACCCACTCCAGTACTCTTGCCCAGAGAATCCCATGGACGGAGGAGCCTGGAAGGCTAGAGTACACGGGGTCATGCAGAGTCAGACACGACTGAAGTGACTTAGCAGCAGCAGCAGCAGACACCACCTCAGTAAATGGGGGAAATATAGACTTGAGCACACAATGTCTCTTTCCTAGTCCTCCATTATAAAATGCTCTTCCTTAGTCATCCTCCCACATCGTTGGCTGTGAGAAGTCCACTGAGCCAAGGATATATCTCTTCTAGATCTTGCTCTAGTTACCCAGATCCCAGGATTCCCTGCACACAAGGATTCCCCAGATCCACTTTTAAGGTCTGCATGTGCTTCTTGCAAGGACCTTCTTCCCTAATGTAGATATTCCACCAGTGTATACACAACCCAAGCCCAAGGGGTAGTCAAGGAATGGCTCTTTGCAGGGATTATAATCATGTTCAGTGAGGTATCCCCATCAAGAATAGAATCCAAAAATAGATCTGGATATATATAGGAATTTAGTATACTATAAATGCAGTATCCCAAATCAATGGAGCAAGTGTGAAGTTTTCAGTAAGTAGTGTTCTTATGAATGTCGATCCATTTAAAAAAAAAAACAAATGAAAGTCTCTACATAAAAATTAATTTCTTTTGGGATATACTCCTTTGAATCATATGGTTCAAAATTGAGCTGTTAATTTCTTGCAGAATCATCCCCCAGACACCACTAATTACTTGGTCAAATGTAGAGCAAAGCTGGGCTAACCATAGTAGCCACCACAACTTCCAGAGAACAGCATCTGGCTCACACTGAGTCAACCAGAGCCCTTTCTGGGAAGTTCTAAGTTGAAAAGAGAAATAAAGAGAGGCATTGAGTCCAGTCTTTCACAAGGGTATAGGGAAGAAGATGTGAGCACAGGAGCTGTAATCGGCCTACATGTTTATACAACGTATTTAAATCCTCCACTGTTTTGAATCCTCCTCACATTATGTCTCACTTGCTTCCTCTCTCCTTCCTTCAGAGTCAAATTACCTCTACTTCCTTTTGTCACATAGCATTTTATGCACTTCTCTGTCTGAGCACTTACCAAACTGTTTTCAGTTAGCAGTTTACTGTTCATTCCTACAACCAACACTTTTTATTAACAGGGACTATTTTGGGAATGAGGGCTACACCACTGTTGAAATCTGTCTCATCCTGGAGGAGCCTATAGGCTGAGGAGAAGTGGAGTGGCTAGACTACATGCCTGAGAGGCAGGCTGTCTGGGTTTCAATTTACTGTTGAGCAGTTCTGTGACTTCAGTAAGATACATAAATTCACTGAGCTTGAATGCTTTCATCAGCAAAGTGAAGCTCATGAAAAGAGTTGTGAGAATTAAAGGGGTTCACAAATGTTTGGGATCACATCTGGCATCTGCAGATCAAGGATGGTTTCTTCACCTCTTTATGATCAGTGCTCAGCAGAGTATCTGGCACACAGGATTTATTTCAATATATACTTGCAAATGAACAAATTTTGTGCCTTTACCAAAAAAAAAAAAAAAAAAAAAAAAACAATTTAGTTATAATGAAGGACAAATTCTGGAGCCACAACATCACATTGTGGAGGGATATTAAGGCTTCAGGAGGTTTTCTGTACTCAGGGGTTTGTATTCAGCTCTCCCTGCGGCCCCCACCACTGTGTCGCTCACAGCACAGAAGTATAAGGCAGAGTCACTCCCGAGAACAGATGGTTTCTTCAGGTGGAAAGAGGTTTGGCTCTTGTTAAACTCAGCCTCAAAACCATAGTTGCCTTTAACCAAGGTGTCCCCTCTGATGTATTTCAGAAGGAACTGGAGACCCTGATTGTGATGCTGGACATACCAGAAAAGATAAGGGCTCCCGGAAACTGAATACGTGCACTTCACAGTCACTGGATCCCCTTCCGAGACAGGGACCTCAGCTTCTGGCTGAGTCACCGACTGAGCTCTCAGGCACCTGTAAAGTAACGCACATCAGTGAAGCCTGAAAAAGAACGTAAGCGGGTAATACAAGTGCAAAACGGGAAGGGAACATCACTCACTGAGTGTAAACAGAATCCCAAGTGTCCAGATGTGTGCAGAGTCCATGGTTCAAGCTGGGCTGGAGGGGGGCTCCTTTGCAGCTCACCTCTGCTGGAGATATGGCACCACCCCCAGAGACTATGTTCTCCACGAGCACAGCGTTTTACAAATGCCCCCTGGTGCTTCCTGGCACCTGTATCTTCTCTCTGTAGAGCAAGCTCTTCACTCAGACCTCTGTGAGAAGCAAGACTGCAGAACCTCCTGCACTCAAGACAAACCTCACAGTGCAGCGCCCCCTAGAGCCCACTTAGAATCAGGAGACTTTCTACAAGAGTAGCTGAGCTGCTTGGAGAAGTCAATGGCAATCCACTCCACTACTCTAAGTACGCTACGAGTCGGACACGACTGAGCGACTTCAGTCTCACTTTTCACTTTCATGCATTAGAGAAGGAAATGGCAACCCACTCCAGTGTTCTTGCCTGGAGAATCCCAAGGATGGCGGAGCCTGGTGAGCTGCTGGCTATGGGGTCGCACAGAGTCGGATACGACTGAAGGGAAGTAGCAGCAGCAGCAGCAGCAGTTAAGCACTAGTTAAGCAAACTAGTGACTCAGCGGTAAAGATTCCGCCTACCGATGAGGAGACTTCGGTTCCATCTTGGGTCAGGAAGATCCTCTGGAGGAGGAAATGACAACGCACTCCAGTATTCTTGCCTGGAAAATTCCATGGACAGAGGAGCCTGGCGGGTTACAGTCCATGGAGTCACAAGGAGTCAGACACGACTGAGCGCACCCACACACACACACACACACACCCCTGGGGCTTCCAGGTCTTATCACAGGACCGGTCCTCTGGATGTCTACATTTTCCATCGGTGTTCAAGGAGGAGAATCAGGAAAGTGTGAATCAAAGTGGGAAAAAAAATCATCCTGGGTGGAACATCTTTTAAATGGTTTATGCTCTCTCAAGATAATACAGGGACAGAAAGAAGGGAAATGCATATTTTGATAGGATGGGGAAATAAATAGAAAAAAAGAAGGGAAAGCATACCGTTGAATGGAGAGAGAAAGAAAAGCGAGAGACAAGAAAAAACCAAATAAAGGAAAAGAGTAAGGCAAGAGAAGATGAATGGTAAGAATGAGCTTATTTGTCTCTTTAGAAATAATTTAGAGCTGACATCCAATTAAACCTCTTTGACTACAATATAATTTGGGTTTTTCTCTTGGTTAGGTCTGTTGGGACCCCTCCCTATGATATTTAAATAGTCATATAAGAAGAACGTGACCCTCTCCTTAAATATTTTTAGAGAGAGAAAAGGAGTGATGGCGTTATGCTGCTGCTGCTAAATCGCTTCAATCGTGTCCGACTCTGTGCGACCCCATAGACCGCAGCCCACCAGGCTCCCCCGTCGCTGGGATTCTCCAGGCAAGAACACTGGAGTGGGTTGCCATTTCCCTCTCCAATGCATGAAAGTGAAAAGTGAAAGTGAAGTTCCTCAGTTGTGTCCGACTCCTCGCGACCCCATCGACTGCAGCCCACCAGGCTCCTCTGTCCATTGGAGTTTCCAGGTAAGAGTACTGGAGTGGGGTGCTATTGGCTTCTCAGAATGGTGTTATAAACTTGTTATAAATACTTGTCCTATTAAATACTAGGTTTTATAGCTAAAAACTTCAATGAAGTTTTGCAAAAATAGAAATTTTCCACATAGAGAGACTACTTAAAACAGACTTAGGATGAAACACACATGAATTAAAAGTTAATGGTTACCTAAGCTTGAGGTAGTATGATGATGACAAAGAGTTCATTTTAAGGGGAAGACAGGCTAAAGTTTTACACTAAAAAATGCCACAGTGGCAGCAGATTGATTATTCAACAGAGTCGAACTTAAAGAAAATAAGCAAGTATCAGTATAAAGAAGTTGTTTCTCTGATTTTCCTTAGTTTTCCTTTAAATAATACCCAAAGAAACCACCCAATTTAGAAAGAGGATAGAAAATCTCTTTGCTTTCAGTCAGAAAAATAAACGTGGTACAGAGCTATTTCTCAATACTTTGCTAAGGATCTCATACTTAACTAATTGAAACCTTGATCCTATTATAATGTCTTTCTTTGAAATATGTAAGTTATCTTTAAATAATCATCTTCAAGTCCCAAAGAGGCTTATGATGAATGGGAAAATAGAATAAAGTTCTTCTCTTTCTGTCTAGAGCTTAAGTGATAGTGTTGTATCTTAAAAGGTACTGGCAGTCATCTCCAGAGGAATGATTGGGGAAAGCTTAAAGAAAGGAATATTTTTAAATACATGTGCAGGATTAGGGGAAATCTACAAGAGAAGGTAAAGCACCCTGGGACCAACAACAGTAAGTAGGCTTCACCACTCCTAGCCTTGAAGGGACAGAGGAGGAAGAAATGATCCCAGCCTGGGAGACCTGTCACTGAGGTGGATCCACAGGACCTGTGGATTTCAGCACAGGAAAGGAAAGATCGCAGAATACAAACAGGCTGAACACTCTTTCCTGCCAGTGGCTCCCACTGGGCCAAACCCAACTAGAAGCAAAAAAGACAAGTGTATAGAAGCCAGCCTCCTGGGTGTAGAGCAGGGTGGAGAGTAGACTTGGAGAGGAGAACAGAACACATCCAGTCCCCTGACATTGGGTTTAGGGTTCCCCTATCAATCAGGCAAAATGTGGGTTTATCCTAAATGTCTGCTCAGACATATCTATATAGCACTTTGATTGATGTAGCAAGATAAATAAGTCAAAACCATAGTCCAATATAAACTTTGGTGCCATAACTAAATTTTCCAGGTAATTGCCTAATCTCTTCTTCTCTCCTATACAGATACAGCATACAAAGCATGTAGAACTATGCCTAGATAGTGCAAGTGACTCATTGTGCTTACCTTCAACTATTTAATAATCAATTCCAAGAGACACAAATGAACTAAACCTTTAAGAGGCTACCCAAAGGATTCCTAGGGCATCAACTGAGCTTTCCGAATTGAACAAAATAGACTCACTAGCTATTCTTCTATGTGCTTTATGAGACTGATGAGGGTATTATTCATCAAATGTCTACTGTGAGCATATGTTAAGCCATTACATTTCTTGACTTATTTTTCCTCCTAATATTTTAGAGATGAAAATATTAGGAGTTCAGGAATATTCGATTACTCAAGCCATCCTAAAAGAAACGGAACAAAGATTTTAATCCATACTTTTCTGACTGTAAAAGCATAAATCACATTGAGAATTTCAAATTTGACCATTTACTTTTTTAAAATATCTTACAATATTGGAAAGTAATTCCATTATCCAAATAAAGTTATACAATCGTATTCTTATGTGCTACTTACCTTTAGAGGCTATCTTTTAATTGGGTGTATACCAAATACTGACTTCGTATGTATGTGCCACTTAATCAAAGCAGCCCATAGATCATTGCTTCTAGGAGGTCCTCAGACATTTAAAGAACTGAATGAGCTACTGACCCCAAGAAAACATTAGCAGCAATGTGGATATGACCAGCAGCAGGCAGAGCAGATCAATCTAGGGACACCTTGGACAGCTCTGCGCCCACTGCATTGGACTCTGCATGTTTAGTCTCAGCCCTGCTGGGCATCTTTAGTCTCAGGAGCCTTAGAATAGCATTCTCAACCAGGAATCTTTTTATGAGAAGTAAATCTCAAAAAAATGGGAATTTCTATATACGTATAAACTTCCAGGATTTGGGAGTACAGGGCATTTTACTCTCCTGTGAATGTTTCACAAGTCACCATCGAACTAAGAGCTTCATGATGCTTTTAACACTGTGCTGTCACTGAGCGCTCTTCTTCATAAATGCTCTCTCATCAGCTGTATTTTCCCCTTCTTTTATTTCATTCTTGTCCCACTTCTCCTTTGGGTAAGAACACCTTTAGTGTTCTACATGTAAGCTGGAAAAAATCTGGTAAGAAGACTAGTTGTTGACAGTTTAAACAATAGAATCAAAACACCAACATAAAAGTAGGGTTTTCAATATTTCACTCCTCAATGATCTGAAAAGAACTTCCTATATCAACAAAAGGAATTCTCTGTCTCTTCTTGCTTGCCAAAGCAACGAGGGGCCGTGGGCTTATTCCCTGTTTGTGGAGCAACAAGAGCACAGGTGCGGAACTCATGGAGAAGACGCACACGTGGCTAATTCTCGGATATTTCATTTGCTGGAAAGGCAAGATTAACAGAGTTTTAAACACGCAATAACCCAAAACAGAATGTGCCTAAAGAAGTGGTACAAACATATATCAATGTATATGTGTATACAATTTGGATGTTACTAAAAGCAGAGAATGGGCTTCCCAGGTGGGGCTAGTGGTAAAGAACACACCTGCCAATGCAGGAGACAGAAGAGACACAGGTTTGATCCCTGTATCAGGAAGATCCCCTAGAGGAGGGCATGGCAACCCACTCCAGTATTCTTGCCTGGAGAATCCCATGGACAGAAGAGCCTGGCAGGCTATGGTCCCTACGGTCGCAACGAGTCCACTCAACTGAAGCAACTTAGCACACACACACAAGTAGAGAATAGTGGCTAAAGTCTCAAGATCTGGGCTCCTGAGTCTGGGATTCTCACATCAAACTGGGATGAGCAATAGAATTTCCAGAGAGACATTTGTAGAAAATATAGACTTCTGGGTCCCATTCCTGCAAACTATGATTCAGTTACTCAGGAATGCAGGGGAGAAAAACATCTACTCTTATTAACAAAACTCCAGAGACTTCTGATAAAAAAAAAAAAAATTGGAAATCACTGGATCTATCCTAGGATTTTAGTCTCTAAAGTGGGAAGGAAAGGTTTGGGTAAAAAGACAAAGATAATTTAACAAGGATATGGGAAGTATATATTACAACTTATATTGTATTTAAGTTTAAAAATGTGGAATAAGATTGAATTTTACAAATATTTCATATACTAATTGACACTGGCATCCTCACTTAGTGTATACATCAAATTGTAATAAGTAAAATATCCTGAGAAGGTTCAAGGTTTCAAACTCAGGGCTGTTGGTAGTAGCTATTCACTCATTTTTTACCTTTCAGCTAATTATACTATCGAGTGTTAACTAAAGTACACTTTACAAAATGTGTGTGTAACTCCATGGACTATAGCCCTCCAGGCTCCTCTGTTGATGGAATTTTCCAGGCAAGAACACTGGAGCAGGTTATAATTTCCTACTCCAAGGGATCTTCCTGACACAGGGATTGAACACACATTGCCTGAACTGGGTGGCGGATTCTTTACCATTGCGCCACCTCTGTCTTAAAAAAATTCTCACAAACAGTGAAGCTGGCAGATAATATTTAAAATACAGAAAGCAAGAAGAAAATAGCAGAGTGGACATGACTCTTCCTCTCTGCTATTTTCCTCTTGCTTTCTGCATTTGCATTTTAAATATTATCAGCCAGTTTCATTCTTTTTGTGGGAATTTTTCTTAAGACACAGGTGGTGCAGTGGTAAAGAATCAGCCATTTTACAAGAGAAAGCAAAAGTAATCCAGGCATATTACAAGAGAAACAGATCAAAAGTGTTTCAGTTATCCAAAAGACAATTTTAAACATGAATTTACAGAACCATTATCGAAACACTCCGTAAAAATTTATTTCCCTATGTACTTTTAGTATACACGGTGCTGTGCTGTGCTGTGCTTATTTTCTCAGTCATGTCCAACTCTTTGCGACCCCATGCACTGTAACTCTCCAGGCGCCTCGCTCCATGAGGATTCTCCAGGTGAGAGTACTGGTATTCTGCTCCACGGAATCTTACCAGCCCAGGGACTGAACACAGGTCTCCTGCATTGCAGGCAGATTCTTTACCATCTGAGCCACCAGGGAAGCCCAAGAATACTGGAATGGGTACCCTAACCCTTCTTCAGGGAATCTTCCCAACCCAGGAATCAAACCGGGGTCTCCTGCATTGCAGGCTCATTACAAGATGAGCTACAAGGGAAGCCCATTGTATATAGTGTTTGGACTCAAATGTTTTTCCTGATAGTGCAAATGGAAAAGCTTGGGGGATGCTGAATTGGGAGTAGGCGGGGAAGCAGTTATTGTTCATCTTTCTTCCACATCCTGCAAATGCTCTGACCTCTCCTTGTTTCTGTTCAGCTCTTCATGGATGCCCTGCTTCTGTACACCTCAGAGCACAATAGTAAACCCCCGCATCTGCCGGCTGCACCTGGAGGATGAGCAGTGATGAAGAGAACCTCCCATATGTCATGTTGTAGCATCCCTGGTGAGAAGGCTTTGAGCCCTTAATGAGGAGTCTTGGTGCAACTCCTGGGAAGTGAAGGTACCAGAAGAAGTCATAAGCATTGGATATAGAGTGATTACAGGAAATTTCTGCCACAGCTCCCTCCAAAGTGACCACAGTGGGAGACTGAAGTACTTGCTCCTTGCTCTCTGCTACTACAGGAAACAAACAAACAAAAAAGGTTGTGACTTTGAAATTTAAAACAAATTTTAAACAAAGACATATATTTTTCCAAGAACAGATGGTAAAAAGGCTTACTCACCCTTCCAGAGAAAACTAAGGAGAAGACCCAGCCACACTGCTTCCAGAGTGCTCTGCAAAGCCATGGCCAAAATGAAGCTGGTCTCAGGCCAGTTGCCTCAAGTATGACACTCACAGGAAGCTGATTATAGGCTGCCTCTTTTGCATTTTCTTCTGTGTCATGACATCATCAGTCAGAATCTGTGAACCAAGAAGAATCACTACATTGTGAGGCTATTTAATAAAGTCATCTGTACTGTGTTCTGAGTAGGGAGTCTTAAAAAAGGAGATGCCCTGGAGGAGGAAATGGCAACCCATTCCAGTATTCTTGCCTGGAAAATCCCATGTACAGAGGAGCCTGGCAGGCTACAAGTCTATGGGGTCACAAAGAGTCAGACAGGACTTAGCACCTGAGCACACACACATCCTCTCAGAGGTCACCACAGCTGTGCATTTAAGAAGGCATTAAGCATTTAAGAAGCTTTCTTCCTTCATTAACGGTGCCAGAAAGAATCTCATGTAGATAGGAGGAGACTGATTCATCATTCAAACTAAAGTGATATGTTCACATAAAAAAGTACGCTGAACTTATCACATGTAATATAATGCTATGCTAATATTTCAAAAATAATGATCATGAAATCTTAGTGCCCATGGTAGATGAGCAATGCATATTTTTAAGGCACAAAAATTACAGTGTAAATTACAATATTCATCAAAGTTTGACTCTGCATCCGAGATGATCTCTGGAATAAGTATGAAAGGAAAATCTCACTTATATTTTTCTGTAACCAAAAGAAACTGGGTCTAGAAAGACCCAAAATTGCATCTGGAGATGATCTTTTTTGGATAGTGAAAGTGAAAGTCAGTCAGTCATGCCCAACTCTTTGTGATCCCATGAGCTATACAGTCCATGGAATTCTCCAGGCAAGAATACTGGAGTAGGGAGCCGTTCCCTTCTCCTGGGGATCTTCCCATCCCAGGGATCGAACCCAGGCTTCCCACATTGCAGGCTTTTGGATAGAACCTATCTTCATTTTATTGTCTGAAGCTGTCCCATCTGTTACTAATGAGGGCTTTGTACTTCTAGCTGAGGGTTTTATACAGATTTTAATGGGATTTTATTTGAAAAAGAAGAGAACAGAAGATCTGTGGCCATTCAAGCTTCATACAGTAGCATTTATATGTGCACCAGCGCCGCCTAGTGGGATCCATGGGAACTGTTGGAAGGTCATGTCCCCCAAGCCTCTGAGACAGTCTTCATAGCTTCTCACAACCTGAAGAGGTGTTTTTGCCCTTTGCTTTTCTTCAAATTCCTCTCCTTTATTCAATATCTAAAGATATATGAAGACTATAGAGAGGAAATAATCACCTTCTTAGAAAGCCTTCTGGTTAACAAAGGAGGTTCCTCATTCAGAAGAGTGGTTATTTAAAATACACTTACATAGAGTGGAATGTTTCCTTTCCTTATCCTAAAATGGTTGTTTTATTCATTTCCTTTTCTATCTTTTTTTAATAGTCTCCCAGGTCAGGAAAGAATTTCCACAGTTTATTGTGATCCACACAGTCAAAGGCTTTGGCATAGTCAATAAGGCAGAAATCGATGTTTTTCTGGAAATCTCTTCCTTTTTCCATGATCCAGCAGATGTTGGCAATTTGATCTCTGGTTCCTCTGCCTGTTCTAAAACCAGCTTGAGCATCAGGAAGTTCACAGTTCATATATTGTTGAAGCCTCGCTTGGAGAATTTGGAGCATTACCTCACTAGCGTGTGAGATGAGTGCCATTGTGTGGTATTTGAGCATTCTTTGGCATTGCCTATCTTTGGCATGGGAATGAAAACTGACCTTTTCCAGTCCTGTGGCCACTGCTGAGTTTTCCAAATTTGCTGGCATGTTGAGTGCAGCACTTTCACAGCATCATCTTTCAGAATTTTGAAGAGCTCAACTGGAATGCCATCGCGTCCACTAGGTTTGTTCATAGTGATGCTTTCTAAGGCGCACTTGACTTCACATTCCAGGATGTCTGCTTCTAGGTGAGTGATCACACCATCGTGATTATCTGGGTCGTGAAGCTCTATTTGTACAGTTCTGTGTATTCTTGAGACCTCTTCTTAATATCTTCTGCTTCTGTTAGGTCCATACAATTCCTGTCCTTTATTGAGCCAATCTTTGCATGAAATGTTCCCTTGGTATCTCTAATTTTCTTGAAGAGATCTCTAGTCTTTCCCATTCTGTTGTTTTCCTGTATTTCTTTGTCTTGATCGCTGTGGAAGGCTTTCTTATCTCTCCTTGCTATTCTTTGGAACTCTGCATTCAGATGCTTATATCTTTCCTTTTCTCCTTTGCTTTTCTCTTCTCTTCTTTTCACAGCTATTTGTAAGGCCTCCTCAGACAGCCATTTTGCTTTTTGCATTTCTTTTCCATGGGGATGGTCTTGATTCCTGTCTCCTGTTCAATGTCCCGAACCTCATTCCATAGCTCATCAGGCACTCTATCTATCAGATCTAGTCCCTTAAATCTATTTCTCACTTCCACTGTATAATCATAAGGGATTTGATTTAGGTCATACCTGAATGGTCTAGTGGTTTTCCCTACTTTCTTCAATTTAAGTCTGAATTTGGCAGTAAGGAGTTCATGATCTGAGCCACATCAGCTCCCGGTCTTGTTTTGGCTGACTGTATAGAGCTTCTCCATCTTTGGCTGCAAAGAATATAATCAATCTGATTTCGGTGTTGACCATCTGGTGATGTCATGTGTAGAGTCTTCTCTTGTGTTGTTGGAAGAGGGTGTTTGCTATGACCAGTGCGTTCTCTTGGCAAAACTCTATTAGCCTTTGTCATGCTTCATTCTGTACTCAAAGACCAAATTTACCTATTACTCCAGGTGTTTCCTGACTTCCTACTTTTGCATTCCAACCCCTATAATGAAAAGGACAACTTTTTTGGGTGTTAGTTCTAAAAGGTCTTGTAAGTCTTCATAAAACTGTTCAACTTCAGATCTTCAGCGTTACTGGTCGGGGCATAGGCTTGAATTACCGTGATATTGAATGGTTTGCCTTGAAAATGAACAGAGATCATTCTGTCATTTTTGAGATTGCATCCAAGTACTGCATTTCGGACACTTTTGTTGACCTAATGGCTACTCCATTTCTTCTAAGGGATTCCTTAGTAGTAGTAGATATAATGTACTAGTAGATATAATGAGTTATATAACATCTGAGTTAAATTAACCCATTTCAGTCCATCTTAGCTTGATGAGTCCTAGAACGTTGACGTTCATGCTTGCCATCTCCCGTTTGACCACTTCCAATTTGCCTTGATTCATGGACCTAACATTCCAGGTTCCTATGCAATATTGCTCTTTACAGCATCGAACCTTGCTTCCATCATCAGTAACATTCACAGCTGGATATTTTTCTTGCTTTGGTTCCATCCCTTCATTCTTTCTGGAGTTATTTCTCCACTGGTCTCCAGTAGCATATTGGACACCTACCAACCCGGAGAGTTTATCTTTCAGTGTCCTATATCTTTGCCTTTTCATACTGTTCATGGGGTCTCAAAGCAAGAATGCTAAAGAGGTTTGCCATTCCCTTCTCCAGTGGACCACATTCTGTCAGGCCTCTCCACCATGACCCCTCCATCTCGGGTGGCCCCACATGGCATGGCTTAGTTTCATTGAGTTAGACAAGGCTGTGGTCCATGTGATCAGATTGGCTAGTTTTCTGTGTTTATGGTTTCAGTGTGTCTGCCCTCTGATGCCCTCCTGCAACACCTACCATCTTACTTGGGTTTCTCTTACCTTGGATGTGGGGTATCTCTTCAAGGCTGTTCCAGCAAAGCAGCCTCTTGAGGCCGTCTATTGAGGAATCTGTATGCAGTTAGGAAGCAACAGTTAGAACTGGGCATGGAGCAATTGACTGGTTCCAAACAGGAAAAGGAATACGTCAAGGCTATATATTGTCACCCTGCTTATTTAACTTCTATGCAGAGTACATCATGAGAAACGCTGGGCTGGAAGAAGCACAAGCTGGAATCAAGATTGCCGGGAGGAATATCAATAACCAGAGATGTGCAGACAACACCACCCTTATGGCAGAAAGTGAAGAGGAACTAAAAAGACTCTTGATGAAAGTGAAAGAGGAGAGTGAAAAAGTTGGCCTAAAGCTCAACATTCAGAAAACTAAAATCATGGCATCTGGTCCCATCACTTCATGGGAAATGGATAGAAAAACAGTGGAAACAGTGTCAGACTTTATTTTTTTGAGCTCCAGAATCTGTGAAGATGGTGATTGTAGCCATGAAATTAAAAGACGCTTACTCCTTGGAAGGAACGTTATGACCAACCTAGATAGCATATTTAAAAGCAGAGACATTTCTTTGCCAACAAAGCAAGTCAAAGCTATGGTTTTTCCAGTAGTCATGTATGGATGTGAGAGTTGGATCCTGAAGGAAGCTGAGCGCCAAAGAATTGATGCTTTTGAACTGTGGTGTTGGAGAAGACTCTTGAGAGTCCCTTGGACTGCAAGAAGATCCAACCAGTCCATCTTAAAGGAGATCAGTTCTGGGTGCTCATTGGAGGGACTGATGTTGAAGCTGAAACTCCAATATTTTGGCCACCTGATGGGAAGAGTTGACTCATTGGAAAAGACCCTACTGCTGGGAGTGATTGGGGCAGGAGGAGAAGGAGACGACAGAGGATGAGATGGCTGGATGCATCACCGACTAAGTGGACATGGGTTTGGGTAGACTCCAGGAGTTAGTGATGGACAGGGATGCCTGGCATGCTGCGATTCATGGGGTCGCAAAGAGTCGGACAGGACTGAGCGACTGAACTGAACTGAGGTCAGGAAAAATTAGTTTCGTCCCCAATATTTTTTTCTTTTTTTACTTGGATATCTTTAATAATGATAAGATTATCATTTAGGAGTTCTTATTGATATATAGATATTCCCAAGTGGTGCTAGTGGTAAAGAACCCACGTGTCAATGCAGGAATCATAAGAGATGGGTTCGATCCCTGAGTTGGGAAGATCTCCTGGAGGAGGGCATGGCAACCCACTCCAGGATTCTTGCCTGAAGAATCCCATGGACAGAGGAGACTGGCAAGCTATGATCCATAGGATTGCAAAGAGTCACACATGATTGAGTGACAAACACTGAAATTACCACAAAAAGCTTCCAAATAAATTGCAGAATTTCAGTATGGCTGTAAAATTAAAATAGAGGAATCAAAGACAAGTGGACACAGATTCATTTATTTGAAAAACTAATATAGCTACTATGATTAGAGCTCTGAAATTTCTGAGAACTGGAACATAAAAGGTAACACAAAGAAAATACAGTTATACTGATTACGGGTTCAGGCAGCTTCTTCTTTGAAGCCAAGTGGTCTACAGCTATAGATAACTTAAAACTCTTTTCCGATTACTGGATATGTACTTCTGGTTCACAGCTTCTAACTACTGCAAAATGTTTTACCATGGGCTACATTACCTATCCAATCCCCAAGTGATGCACTCCATGGTTGCCTCTAACTTTCATCAACACAGTAATAAATGTTTCTGTATTTCCCCTTAACTATGCAAGAACTTCTTTGGGATATGTATCAGTCAAAGATGCTGTTGTTCAGTCACTCAGTCATGTCCAACTCTTTGCAACCCCATGGACTGCAGCATGCTAGGCTTCCCTGTCATTCACCATCTCCCAGAGCTCACTCAAACTCATGTCCATTGAGGCAGTGATGCAATCCAACCATCTCATCCTCTGTCATCCCCTTATGTGTGCGTGTATGTATATGTGTGTGTGTATATATATATATATATATATATATATATAGTAAGAGAAATGCAGCTTTATTTTTCTCCATAGAGCAGGACATTTTTCCCAACACTATCTACAAAATAACCCACCTTTCTCCCACAGGTATGTTTTACTATGTTTGTTACATATAATGTTAGCAATGAATTTGCTATGTTCTTTAGATTTATATTTTATATCATTGATCCAGTTGTTTATATAACACTAATATTACCATACTCTTTTATTAGCGTTATAAAGCAATATGCTTTATGAAGACCTCCCTTTAATCAGTGAGATTTTCAGATGCAATTCAATAAAATCTAATCTGACTAGTTTATGCAGAAAAAATTAAGAGATATTAAAAGAAGAGGTATAACCTAAATTAAATCCCTTATGATTATAGAGTGGAAGTGAGAAATAGATTTAAGGGACTAGATCTGATAAATAGAGTGCCTGATGAGCTATGGACGGAGGTTTGGGACATTGTACAGGAGACAGGGATCAAGACCATCTCGATGGAGAAGAATGCAAAAAAGTAAAATGGCTGTCTGAGGAGGCCTTACAAATAGCTGTGAAAAGAAGAGAAGTGAAAAGCAAAGGAGAAAAGGAAAGATATAAGCATCTGAAGGCAGAGTTCCAACGAATAGCAAGGAGAGATAAGAAAACCTTCCTCAGTGATCACGACAAAGAAATAGAGGAAAATAACAGAATGAGAAAGACTAGAGATCTCTTCACGAAAAGTAGAGATACCAAGGGAACATTTTATGCAAAGATGGGCTGGATAAAGGACAGAAATGGTATGGACCTAACAGAAGCAGAAGATATTAAGAAGAGGTCTCAAGAATACACAGACCTGTACAAATAGAGTTTCACGACCCAGATAATCACAATGGTGTGATCACTCACCTAGAAGCAGACATCCTGGAATGTGAAGTCAAGTGCGCCTTAGAAAGCATCATTATGAACAAACCTAGTGGACGTGATGGCATTCCTGTTGAGCTCTTCAAAATCCTGAAAGATGATGCTTGAAAGTGCTGCACTCAACATGCCAGCAAATTTGGAAAACTCAGCAGTGGCCACAGGACTGGAAAAGGTCAGTTTTCATTCCAGTGCCAAAGAAAGGCAATGCCAAAGAATGCTCAAATACCACACAATTGCACTCATCTCACACGCTAGTAAAGTAATGCTCCAAATTCTCCAAGCCAGGCTTCAGCAATATATGAACCGTGAACTTCCTGATGCTCAAGCTGGTTTTAGAACAGGCAGAGGAACCAGAGATCAAATTGCCAAAATCCACTGGATCATGGAAAAAGGAAGAGAGTTCCAGGAAAACATCTATTTCTGCTTTATTGACTATGCCAAAGCCTTTGACTGTGTGGATCACAATAAACTGTGGAAAATTGTGAAAGAGTTGGAGAAGACTCTTGCAAGTCCCTTGGACTGCAAGGAGATACAACCAGCCCATCCTAAAGGAGACCAGTCCTGGGTGTTCATTGGAAGGACTGATGCTGAGCTGAAACTCCAATACTTTGGCCACCTCATGGGAAGAGTTGACTCAAATTGGAAAAGACCCTGATGCTGGGAGTGGTTGGGGGCAGGAGGAGAAGGGGACGATAGTGGATGAGATGGCTGGATGGCATCAACAACTCAATGGACATGAGTGTGAGTGAACTACGGGAGTTGGTGATGGACAGGGATGCCTGGCGTGCTGTGATTCATGGGGTCGCAAAGTGTTGGACATGACTGAGCGACTGAACTGAACTGTACTGAACCATCTAAAGGTTTGGTCTGAATGAAACAAATATTTCAAAGGATAGATTCCACTGGGCTCCTTATTCCTCATCGATTTTCCACAGTTCCAGAAGGTGCTCATCCACTGTAGTCAGTCTCGTATTCATGGAGCTCTGAGAATAATCCATCTGAGATGGTCATTCATGCCCAGAAATCCTCCATGTTTCCAATGTAAGATGAAATGAAACCTTAATCTTATTCCACAAAAGAGCAAATGAGGCCATCTGAAATGGACCTTTCATCTCCTGACACCCTGGTGTCACACTAAGTCCACACCTTACATCTGCTAATCAAACTCACTTAACAGATATTAAACAGAGAAGCGGACCCCTCACTAGTCCCTACTGACTAGCTCCTGCTGCTGCTAAGTCGCTTCAGTCGTGTCTGACTCTATGCGACCCCATAGATAGCAGCTCACCAGGCTCTGCTATCCCTGGGATTCTCCAGGCAAGAATACTGGAGTGAGTTGCCATTTCCTTCTGCAATGCATGAAGGTGAAAATCGAAAGTGAAGTCGCTCAGTCATGTCCAACTCCTAGTGACCTCATGGACTGCAGCCTACAAGGCTCCTCCGTCCATGGGATTTTCCAGGCAAGAGTACTGGAGTGGGTTGTCATTGCCTTCTCCGACCGACTAGCTAGGAAAAGACATTTGATGTGGAATCAGTCACCAAAACAGGAAGTGGAGAAGAAGAAAAGGCACAAGTTCAGAGTCAAGACAGACCTAAATCCAAATGCCAGCTCTTCCACCTTGTGACCCAGGGCAACTCGCTCCTTGGAGCCTCAGTTTCTTCATCTCTAAAACTGGGACACTAACACCTACTTCAGAGTCAGCCTGTTGTAAACAGTCAGCAGTAAACTGTAATTGCTTCCCATTCCTTTCCTTCTTTTCTAAACCGCATGTAAAGACCCTGACCAGTAGAAAGCACTTGTGTAGGAATTATAGTATATGTGACTATTTTTAATGTATATATGGATCATTCACTCTTCCTTCAAGTAACACCAGAAGAGAATCCCCTGGGAGTCCAGCGGTTAGGACTCCAAGTTTCCACTACAGGGTGTATGGGTGGGGAACTAAGATCCCACAGCCAAAAAAAAAAAAAAATACCCAATATAAACTCAGTAACCGTAACAAAAAGAATTTTTTTAACTCTGAAAAAGAGCTAACTCCAAAAGATATCTTAATGTTAGTTGAATCAGCCTATTGCAATAATCTAAACATGTTACATACTCACATTAATGTGGAAAAAGTAGTGGTATGTTGAGTCCTTTGCTCATATAATATGGGAAAGGAAAATCACTAAAAATTATTTGGGGAGCACTTATTCCAGGTCTAAAATTGTTGAAAGTATTCTAAGTAAGCAACTTTTTCGTTTTCCGATGGAAAAGATCAATGAGTGCTGATGACTTCTAGTACCATTTTGACACAGTATATATGAAATACCAAGTATGGAATCACCAGCTTCCCTTCAGTACCAGGTGGAGAAGAAAGAAGGATTTATGAGGGAGTTAAATATGCTAGAACACCTTGTACAGAAGTAACCTAAAAGGGTCACATTTTAGAACCAGCTCGTTGCAACAGCGACCCCATGTAGTAAATATACTTGGACAGAAGAAATGTTTCACAGGAGTCTGTAGGTCTCAGATCCATGCAATTTATGGACCGCCCATCATATTTCTTTGTTAAAGGTAGAAGCCAATAGTTTGGCTTGATCACGTGGACCATGGGTCTATCTGAGGCAATGGAAAACATTCTGAATGAGGATTCAGACAAACCAGTTGCCAGCAATTTTCTGTACGTGATATTTGTGCAATTTTATGCAAATCATTTATTGCCTAAAAAGCAGTTTCTTCACTTCTATAAGAGATTATGTAGACTAATCAATTGTGGAGGTTAATTAATTAATTTTACTTAATAAAGAACTTCCATAATAAAGTTCTTTCTAAATTACATATTTCTATATAAATACTATTGTTTTACATAGGAAATATAACATGACCAAAACAATAATCCTACTTTTTCAAAACAGCAAATAGAACTTGATTTTTCTGTGTTGTGATCTATTAACTGACTTAGAGATTATTAATGTATCAAACAACAAAAGGAGGAAACATTAGAGGCTTTTCTATGCTGCAGCCTTGGGAATGAAAGTAATCATTAATGATTGTGTTGTGATGGGCTGAATTTTGTCTCTTCCCACCTCCCCCACCCACTCAAAATATATGTTGGAGACCTAATCCCTAGTACCTCAGAATGTGACTTTATTTAGAGAGTGCTCTTTAGAAAAATAATCAAGTTAAAATAAGATGTGGGTGGACTCTAATCCAGTATGACTGGTGTCCTTATAAAAAAGGGAAATTGGGACACAGAGATGAGACTAATAAAGGGAAAACAACGTGAAGAGACACAGAGAAAAGCTGTCCATCTACAAGCCAAGGAGAGGGTCCTGAAACAGATCCTTCTCTCACAGGCTTGGAAGGAACCAGACTTGCTGACACCTTAATCATGGACTTTGATTCTCTACTTCAAGACAACAAATTTCTGTTGTTGAAGGCACCCATTTTGTCACAGTGGCCTTCAAAAACAAATATATGGTACTAATAATTATGTTATAGAACATATATTCTCCTTTGAAAAACCTTTTTTGGGTTCAAGAGATCTGGGTCAACACAGGAGTATATACATGCATTAATGTTATTTGTTATATATTGTAATTAAAAAAAAAAAAACTCAAATCCCTGTTAAAGCAAATTTTAGAAGGTTCTTGTGACTAAGAAAGAAAACTGTGCCCCTATAGCAAGAGTCACCAACTGGAGACGTATGTTTTTTGTTTGTTTTTATTTTTTAATTTAAATTTATTTATTTTAATTGGAGGCTAATTACTTTACAATATTGTATTGGTTTTGCCATACATTAACATGAATCCACCACAGGTGTACACGTGTTCCCCATCCTGAACCCCGCTCCCACCTCCCTCCCCATACCATCCCTCTGGGTCATCCCAGTGCACCAGTCCCGAGCATCCTGTATCATGCATCAAACCTGGACTGGCGATTCATTTCACATATGATAATATACATGTTTCAATGCCATTCTCCCAAATTATCCCACCCTCGCCCTCTCCCACAGAGTCCAAAAGACTGTTCTATACATCAGTGTCTCGTATGTACATTGCTGTCTCGTATACAGGGTTATTGTTACCATCTTTCTAAATTCCATATATACACGTTAGTATACTGTATTGCTGTTTTTCTTTTTGGCTTAATTCACTGTGTATAATAGGCTCCAGTTTCATCCACCTCATTAGAACTGACTCAAATGTATTCTTTTTAATGGCTGAGTAATACTCCATTGTGTATATGTACCACTGCTTTCTTATCCATTCATCTGATGATGGACATCTAGGTTGCTTCCATGTCCTGGCTATTATAAACAGTGCTGCGATGAACATTGGGGCACACGTGTCTCTTTAAATTCTGGTTTCCTCAGTGTGTATGCCCAGCAGTGGGGTTGCTGGGTCATAAGGTAGTTCTATTTCCAGTTTTCTAAGGGATCTCCACACTGTTCTCCATAGTGGCTGTACTAGTTTGCATTCCCACCAACAGTGTAAGAGGGTTCCCTTTTCTCCACACCCTCGCCAGCATTTATTGCTTGTAGACTTTTGGATCACAGCCATTCTGACTGGCATGAAATCCTACCTTATTGTGGTTTTGATTTGCATTTCTCTGATAATGAGTGAAGTTGAGCATCTTTTCATGTTTTTGTTAGCCTTTTCATGTGTTTATTAGTATGTCTTCTTTAGAGAAATGTCTGTTTAGTTCTTTGGCCCATTTTTTTGATTGGGTCATTTATTTTTCTGGAATTGAGCTGTAGAAGTTGCTTGTATATTTTGGAGATTAGTTCTTTGTCCATTGCTTCATTTGCTGTTATTTTCGCCCATTCTGAAGGCTGTCTTTTCACCTTGCTTATAGTTTCCTTTGTTGTGCAAAGCTTTTAATTTTAATTAGGTCCTGTTTGTTTATTTTTGCTTTTAATTTCCAATATTCTGGGAGGTGGGTCACAGAGGATCCTACTGTGATTTATGTCAGAGAGTGTTTTGTCTATGTTCTCCTCTATAAGTTTTATAGTTTCTGGTCTTACGTTTAGATCTTTAATCTATTTTGAGTTTATTTTTGTGTATGGTGTTAGAAAGTGTTCTAGTTTCATTGTTTTACAAGTGGTAGACCAGTTTTCTCAGCACCACTTGTTAAAGAGATTGTCTTTTCTCCATTGTATGTTCTTGCCTCCTTTGTCAAAGATAAGGTGTCCATAGGTGCATGGATTTAAGTCTGGGCTTTCTATTTTGTTCCATTGATCTAATTTTCTGTCTTTGTGCCAGTACCATACTGTCTTGATGACTGTGGCTTTGTATTAGATCCTAAATTCAGGCAGGCTGGTTTCTCCAGTTCCATTCTTCTTTCTCAAGATTGCTTTGGCTATTTTAGTTTTTTTTGTATTTCCATACAAATTTGTTCTAGCTCTGTGAAAAATATCGTTGGTAGTTTGATAGGGATTGCATTGAATCTATAGATTGCTTTGGATAGTATACTCATTTTCACTATATTGATTCTTCTGATCCATGAACACGGGATATTTCTCCATCTATTTGTATCCTCTGATTTCTTTCACCAGTGTTTTATACTTTTCTATATATCGGTCTTTTGTTTCTTTAGGTAGATATATTCCTAGGTATTTTATTCTTTTTGTTACAATGGTGAGTGGAATTGTTTCCTTAATTTCTCTTTCTATTTTATCATTATTAGAGAATAGGAATGCAAGGGATTTCTGTGTGTTGATTGGAGATACATTTTAAATTTTTAAAAGGTGAGTTTTCCTCTGGTTCTTAAAATAATGAATTCTAAATACATAATGTGGAAAATATGGAAAAGTATAAAAATCATGTGAATGCCATATCCCAGAAATATTATTGATAATATTTGGGTATATATCTTTTTTCCTTTGTCTATGCATAAATATTTTTAACAAAATTGGACTGCATGTGCTTATATGCACAAACACATGAATACATACATACATATTTGGGTACCTTGGATTTTTTAACATTATTTCTGAAATATTTTTGCCTATTAATAAGTATACATAGAATTTGGATTCTAGTTGAAAACAGTCCTCAAAATATTCTATGATAGAGATGCACTATAATTTGTGTACCAATTTTCCTAGGATTAAATATTTAGATTTCAGGAAGAATACTTCATAAACCCCTTTATACATAAATCTTTTCACAGCTATTTGTAAGGCCTCCTCAGACAGCCATTTTGCTTTTTTGCATTTCTTTTCCATGGGGATGGTCTTGATCCCTGTCTCCTGTACAATGTCATGAACAACCGTCAATAGGTCATCAGACACTCTATCTATCAGATCTAGACCCTCAAATCTATTTCTCACTTCCACTGTATAATCATAAGGGATTTGATTTAGATCATACCTGAAAGGTCTAGTGGTTTTCCCTACTTTCTTCAATTTGAGTCAGAATTTGGCAGTAAGAAGGTCATGATCTGAGCCACAGTCAGCTCCCAGTCTTGTTTTGGCTGACTGTATAGAGTTTCTCCATTTTTGGATGCAAAGAATATAATCAATCTGATTTCGGTGTTGACCACCTGGTGATGTCCATGTGTAGAGTCTTCTCTTGTGTTGTTGGAAGACAGTGTTTGCTATGACCAGTGCGTTCTCTTGGCAAAACTCTATTAGCCTTTGTCCTGCTTCATTCTGTACTCAAAGGCCAAATTTACCTATTACTCCAGGTGTTTCCTGACTTCCTACTTTTGCATTCCACTCCCCTATAATGAAAAGGACAGCTTTTTGGGGTGTTAGCTCTAAAAGGTCTTGTAGGTCTTCATAGAACCGTTCAACTTCAGCTTCTTCAGTGTTACTGGTTGGGGCATAGACTTGGATTACTGTGACATTGAATGGTTTGCCTTGGAAACGAACAGAGATCATTCTGTCGTTTTTGAGATCGCATCCAAGTACTGCATTTCAGACTCTTTTGTTGACCATGATGGCTGCTCCATTTCTTCTAAGGAATTCCTGCCCACAGTAGTAGATATAATGGTCATCTGAGTTAAATTCACCCATTCCAGTCCATTTCAGTTCGCTGATTCCTAGAATGTCAACGTTCACTCTTGCCATCTCCTGTTTGACCACTTCCAATTTGCCTTGATTCATGGACCTAACATTCCAGGTTCCTATGCAATATTGCTCTTTACAGCATTGGACCTTGCTTCTATCACGAGTCACATCCACAACTGGGTATTGTTTTTGCATTAGTTCCATCCCTTCATTCTTTCTGGAGTTATTTCTCCACTGGTTTCCAGTAGCATATTGGGCACCTACTGACCTGAGGAGTTCCTCTTTCAGTATCCTATCAATTTGCCTTTTCATACTGCTCTTGGGCTCCAAAATCACAGCAGATGGTGACTGCAGCCTTGAAATTAAAAGACATTTACTCCTTGGAAGGAAAGTTATGAACAACCTAGATAGCATATTGAAAAGCAGAGACATTACTTTGCCAACAAAGATCCGTCTAGTAAAGGCTTTGGTTTTTCCAGTGGTCATGTATGGATGTGAGAGTTGGACGGTGAAGAAGGCTGAGCACCAAAGACTTGATGCTTTTGAACTGTGGTGTTGGAGAAGACTCTTGAGAGTCCCTTGGACTGCAAGGAGATCCAACCAGTCCATTCTAAAAGAGATCAGTCCTGGGTGTTCTTTGGAAGGAATGATGTTAAAGCTGAAACTCCACTACTTTGGCCACCTCATGCGAAGAATTGACTCTTTGGAAAAGACACTGATGCTGAGAGGGATTAGGGCAGGAGGAGAAGGGGATGACAGAGGATGAGATGGCTGGATGGCATCATCGACTTGATGGACGTAAGTTTGAGTGAACTCTGGGAGCTGGTGATGGACAGGGAGGCCTGTCATCCTGCAATTCCTGGGGTTGCAAAGAGACGGACACGACTGAGTGACTGAGCTGAACTGAACTGATACATAAGTCTGTCTAAACTTCCAGCTATTTCTTTCTTAAGGGTTCTTCCATCTTCATTTTTTACATGACCACTTATAAAATAACATAAAATTACAGTTATTTCTTTAGACTAGCTTCTACAAAGGGGATTCCCTGGGTTAAACAGTGAGAATATTTTAAGACTCTTGGTAAATATTAATTTACTCAATGAAACATTTGCGGAGTCCCTACTTGGGTCAGGCACTGAGCTAGACACAACATCCCCCTATGAAAATGGTATTGTCAAAAGGAACAAAATGCTTAAAGCAGTGATAGTCTTCAGGATAACTGCTGTGATAGGGAAAATACAGTATTATGGGAACACACAGGTATTAAGACTACTTTGGTTGTGGGGTTCCAGGAACACGTCCCAGCTGGAGTGACACCTGAACTAAAACGTAAGGGAATATGAATGAACCTGATAAAGACTGGGTCAAGTAGGAAGAGGTCAAAGAAACAGCATCGGGACAGACCTGGAAGCACCTGTGGACGCACAAGTGGAGAGCACTTGGGTAGATGGTAGTTCCACTGTTTGATATAGAAACAAAAAAAACAGTGAGTTTGCCTTAATTGTTTCTTTTGTTTGGGGAAGGGAAGAAGATGAAAAGCTAAACTAACCCTTCAGAGATCAGATGAGTCGCTCAGTCGTGTCCGACTCCTCGTGACCCCATGAATCGCAGCACACCAGGCCTCCCTGTCCATCACCAACTCCTGGGGTTCACTGAGACTCACGTCCATCGAGTCAGTGAGGCCATCCAGCCATCTCATCCTCTGTCATCCCCTTCTCCTCCTGCCCCTAATCCCTCCCAGCATCAGAGTCTTTTCCAATGTGTCAACTCTTCCCATGAGGTGGCCAAAGTACTGGAGTTTCAGCTTTAGCATCATTCCTTCCAAAGAAATCCCAGGGCTGATCTCCTTCAGAATGGACTGGTTGGATCTCCTTGCAGTCCAAGGGACTCTCAAGAGTCTTCTCCAACACCACAGTTCAAAAGCATCAAGTCTTCGGCGCTCAGCCTTCTTCACCGTCCAACTCTCACATCCATACATGACCACAGGAAAAACCAAAGCCTTGACTAGATGGACCTTTGTTGGCAAAGTAACGTCTCTGCTTTTGAACATGCTATCCAGGTTGGTCACAACTCTCCTTCCAAGGAGTAAGCGTCTTTTAATTTCATGGCTGCAGTCACCATCTGCAGTGATTTTGGAGCCCAAAAAAATAAAGTCCGACACTGTTTCCCCATCCATTTCCCATGAAGTGATGGGACCAGATGCCATGATCTTCGTTTTCTGAATGTTGAGCTTTAAGCCAACTTTTTCACTCTCCACTTTTACCTTCATCAAGAGGCTTTTTAGTTCCTCTTCACTTTCTGGCATAAGGGTGGTGTCATCTGCATATCTGAGGTTATTGATATTTCTCCCGGCAATCTTGATTCCAGCTTGTGTTTCTTCCAGTCCAGCGTTTCTCATGATGTACTCGGAATATAAGTTAAATAAACAGGGTGATAATATACAGCCTTGACGAACTCCTTTTCCTATTTGGAACCAGTCTGTTGTTCCATGTCCAGTTCTAACTGTTGCTTCCTGACCTGCATACAAATTTCTCAAGAGGCAGATCAGGTGGTCTTGTATTCCCATCTCTTTCAGAATTTTCCACAGTTTATTGTGATCCACACAGTCAAAGGCTTTGGCATAGTCAATAAGGCAGAAATAGATGTTTTTCTGGAACTCTCTTGCTTTTTCCATGATCCAGTGGATGTTGGCAATTTGATCTCTGGTTCCTCTGCCTGTTCTAAAACCAGCTTGAACATCAGGAAGTTCACGGTTCACATATTGCTGAAGCCTGGCTTGGAGAATTTTGAGCATTACTTTACTAGCGTGTGAGATGAGTGCAATTGTGAAGAAGTTTGAGCATTCTTTGACATTGCCTTTCTTTGGGATTGGAATGAAAACTGACCTTTTCCAGTCCTGTGGCCACTGCTGAGTTTTCAAATTTGCTGTCATATTGAGTGCAGCACTTTCACAGCATCATCTTTCAGGATTTGGAATAGCTCAACTGGAATTCCATCACCTCCACTAGCTTTGTTTGTAGTGATGCTTTCTAAGGCCCACTTGGCTTCACATTCCAGGATGTCTGGCTCTAGGTCAGTGATCACACCATCATGATTATCTGGGTCGTGAAGATCTTTTTTGTACAGTTCTTCTGTGTATTCTTGCCATCTCTTCTTAATATCTTCTGCTTCTGTTAGGTCCATACCATTTCTGTCCTTTATCAAGCCCATTTTTGCATGAAACGATCCTTTGGTATCTCCGATTTTCTTGAAGAGATCCCTAGTCTTTCCCATTCTGTTGTTTTCCTCTATTTCTTTGCACTGATCGCTGAAGAAGGCTTTCTTATCTCTCCTTGCTATTCTTTGGAACTCTGCATTCAGATGTTTATATCTTTTCTTTTCTCCTTTGCTTTTTGCTTCTCTTCTTTTCACAGCTATTTGTAAGGCCTCCCCAGACAGCCATTTGCTTTTTTGCATTTCTTTTCCATGGGGATGGTCTTGATCCCTGTCTCAGGTACAATGTCACAAACCTCATTCCATAGTTCATCAGGCACTCTATCTATCAGATCTAGGCCCTTAAATCTATTTCTCACTTCCACTGTATAATCATAAGGATTTGATTTAGGTCATACCTGAATGGTCTAGTGGTTTTCCCTACTTTCTTCAATTTAAGTCTGAATTTAGCAATAAGGAGTTCATGGTCTGAGCCACAGTCAGCTCCTGGTCTTGTTTTTGCTGACTATATAGAACTTCTCCATCTTTGGCTGCAAAGAATATAATCAATCTGATTTTGGTGTTGACTATCTGGTGATGTCCATGTATAGAGTCCTCTCTTGTGTTGTTGGAAGAGGGTGTTTGTTATGACCAGTGCATTTTCTTGGCAAAACTCTATTAGTCTTTGCCCTGCTTCATTTCATATTCCAAGGCGAAATTTGCCTGTTACTCCAGGTGTTTCTTGACTTCCTACTTTTGCATTCCAGTCCCCTATAATGAAAAGGACATCTTTTTGGGGTGTTAGTTCTAAAAGGTCTTGTAGGTCTTCATAGAACCGTTCAACTTCAGCTTCTTCAGCATTACTGGTTGGGGCATAGACTTGGATTACCGTGATATTGAATGGTTTGCCTTGGAAACGAACAGAGATTATTCTGTCATTTTTGAGATTGCATCCAAGTACTGCATTTCGGACTCTTTTGTTGACCATGATGGCCACTCCATTTCTTCTGAGGGATTCCTGCTCGCAGTAGTAGATATAATGGTCATCTGAGTTAAATTCACCCATTCCAGTCCATTTCAGTTTGCTGATTCCTAGAATGTCGACATTCATTTTTGCCATCACTTGTTTGACCACTTCCAATTTGCCTTGATTTATGGATCTGACATTCCAGGTTCCTGTGCAATATTGCTCTTTACAGCATCGAACCTTGCTTCTATCACCAGTCACATCCACAGCTGGGTATTCTTTTTGCTTTGGATCCATCCCTTCATTCTTTCTGGAGTTATTTCTCCACTGATCTCCAGTAGCATATTGGGCACCTATTGACCTGGGGAGTTTCTCTTTCAGTATCCTATCATTTTGCCTTTTCATACTGTTCATGGGGTTCTCAAGGCAAGAATACTGAAGTGGTTTGCCATTCCCTTCTCCAGTGGACTACATTCTGTCAGATCTCTCCACCATGACCCGCCCTTCTTGGGTTGCCCCACGGGCATGGCTTACTTTCATTGAGTTAGACAAGGCTGTGGTCCTAGTGTGATTAGATTGACTAGTTTCCTGTGAGTATGGTTTCAGTGTGTCTGCCCTCTGATGCCCTCTTGCGACACCTACCATCTTACTTGGGTTTCTCTTACCTTGGGATTGGGGTATCTCTTCACGGCTGCTCCAGCAAAGCGCAGCCATTGCTCCTTACCTTGGACGAGGGGTATCTCCTCACCGCCGCCCTTCCTGACCTTCAATGTGGGATAGCTCCTCTAGGCCCTCCTGCACCCGCACAGCCACAGCTCCTTGGACGTGGGGTTGGCCCTCCCGGCCACCGCCCCTGGCCTCGGGCGTGGGGTTGTTCCTCCCAGCCGCCGCCCTTGGCCTCGGGAGTGGGGGCATGGGGTAGCTCCTCCCATTAATTTTAAGTATTTCTGGATTCTTGCACAGAACACAGTGAAACTTATTATACAATTAGAAAAAGGTCAGAGGAGGGAAGACTGAATGGAACAAAAAGTGGCTTCATGGAAGGTGGTTCCTCTTAGACAGAGAGATGTCTCCCTAGCCTTCAGGCAAGGGTGAGTTCTCACATGGATGCAGCAAAATATAGCTCTCAGGAAAACCAGGATAATAAGCCCCCAAAATGCTTCTCTACTCCTACCTTCTCTAAAATACTTAACATTATATTTCAGAAATGAAAACTGCGATTCCACAAGTAACTTAAAAAAAATGTTGGTACTTCCCTGGTGTTCCAGTGGGTAAGAATCTACTTTCCAATGTAGGGTATGTGGGTTCGATCCCTGATTGGGGAACTAAGACCCACATACTGCAGAGCAACTGAGCCCATGCTCCAGAACAAGAGAAGTTCCCACATTTTATCAAAGACCCAGTATAGCCAAAACATAAAAAAAAATAAATTAAATATGCAATGTTGCTTAAAATAGAATAAAATCTTGCTTGATGCACTTTAACCACAATGTAATTAAATAGGATGATACCAGCTATTTCCTAAAAACAGGTTTTCAGGATAAAAGATGGTATACAGGCTCAAGATATGTGACAAAGGCCAAAGTAAAGTAACTTAAAAACAAGACAGACTGTATTTCCTTCTCAGGTTACAGTCCAAATATAAGCAATTCAGGGGCAATGTAGGAGATCCATAGCTTTGGTGATGGTCTTCGTCCATTCGGTTGCTATAACAAAAATACCACAGACTAGAGGTATAAGCAATAAACATGTATTTCTAACAATTCTGAAGGTTAGGAAGTCCAGGATCAAGGTGCCAGTGGATTGGGTATCTGGTGAGGACCCACTTCCTGATTCATAGACCACCATCTTCCTGCTGTTCTGTCATATGGAGGACAGGCAAAGGAGATCTCTGGGGTGCCTTTTATTTATAAGAAAATGAATTCCATTCAAAAGACCTTCACCCTTGCAACCTAAGAATTTCCCAAAGGGCCTATGTCCTAATACCATCACTCTGACGATCAGGTTTCAACATACAGATTTTGGCAGGACACGAACGTTCAGTCCATCAGTTCAGTTCAGTGTCTGACTCTCGGCAACCCCGTGAACAACAGCACGCCAGGCCTCCCTGTTCATCACCAACTCCCCAAGTTTACCCAAACTCATGTCCATTGAGTCGGTGATGCCATCCAACCATCTCATCCTCTATCACCCCCTTCTCCTCCTGCCCTCAATCTTTCCCAGCATCAGGGTCTTTTCAAATGAGTCAACTCCTTGCACCAGGTGGCCAAAATATTGGAGTTTCAGCTTCAATACCAGTCCTTCCAAATAACATCCAGGACTGACCTCCTTTAGGATGGACTGGTTGGATGTCCTGAAAGTCCAAGGGACTCTCAAGAGTCTTCTCCAACACCACAGTTCAAAAGCATCAATTCTTCAGCATTCAGCTTTCTGTATAGTCCAACTCTCACATCCATACATGACTATTGGAAAAACCATAGCCTTGACTAGATAAACTTTGGACCCAAAGTAATGTCTCTGCTTTTTAATATGCTGTCTAGGTTGGCCACAACTTTACTTCCAAGTAGTAAGTGTCTTTTAATTTCATGGCTGCAGTCACCATCTGCAGTGATTTTGGAACCCCTAAATATAAAGTCTGTCACTGTTTCCGCATTTATTTCCCATGAAGTGATGGGACCAGATGCCATGATCTTAGTTTTCTGAATGTTGAGCTTAGGCCAACTTTTTCACTCTCCTCTTTCAATTTCATCAAGAGGCTCTTTAGTTCTTCACTTTCTGCCACAAGGGTGGTGTCTTCTGCATACCGAAGGTTATTTATATTTCTTCCGGCAATCTTGATCCCAGCTTGTGCTTCTTCCAGCCCAACATTTTTCTCATGATGTACTCTGCATATAAGTTAAATAAGCAGGGTGACAATATACAGCCTTGACGTACTCCTTTTCCTATTTGGAACCAGTCTGTTGTTCCATGTCCAGTTCTAACTGTTGCTTCCTGACCTGCGTATAGGTTTCTCAAGAGGCAGGTCAGGTGGTCTGGCATTCCCATCTCTTTCAGAATTTTTACACAGTCATTGTGATCCACATACTCAAAGGCTTTGGCATAGTCAATAAAGCAGAAATAGATGTTTTTCTGGAACTCTCTAGCTTTTTCCATGATTCAGCGGATGTTGGCAATTTGATCTCTGGTTCCTCTGCCTTTTCTAAAACCAGCTTGAACATCTGGAAGTTTAGGGTCATTTATTTCTGAAGCCTGGCTTGGAGAATTTTGAACATTACTTAACTAGCATGTGAGATGAGTGCAATTGTGCGGTAGTTTGAGCATTCTTTGGCATTACCTTTCTTTGGGATGGAAATGAATACTGACCTTTTCTAGCCCTGTGGCTACTGCTGAGTTTTCCAAGTTTGCTGGCATGTTGAGTGCAGCACTCCACAGCATCATCTTCAGTCCATAACAGTGACTAAGTTTCTGTTGTTATGCCTCCCTCAAAACCCACTTCTACTCAGGGTCCAACACATATGTACAACAATCCTCACAACAGTCTTTCCAATTATCTCAATTTTATGATTTAGGAGATTAGGCACATAGATTGTAAATGGCTGATCCACTCTGACATACTTACGAAGAAGAAGAATCATAAAATATAATTTATGCTTAGTCCTCTTTCCATCGCATCCTTGAAATGAGATAAAAGAGAGGATAAAAATGAATATTATAAATAAAACCTCCATTGAATGTCTGGTTTTACTTTAAATTACCTGGTTATAAGAAACATTTTCCAGAACATTTTTCCAGTGAAGGAAAAAAAGAATATTAAGCTAAGTTTCCTCCTCAAGGTCAAACAAGCCAATTACCAGGACCAAATGACAAAACAGAACTTCCAATGAAACTTATTTGCTCCCTCCTAGCCACCTCAGTCAGAAAAGGTAATGGCAACCCACTCCAGTACTCTTGCCCAGAGAATCCCACGGACGGAGGGGCCTGAAAGGCTGCAGTCCATGGGGTCACGCAGAGTCAGACACCACTGAAGCGACTTAGCAGCAGCACCAGCAGCACCAGCAGCCACCACCTCCGTAAATGTGGGGAATATAGACCTGAGCACACAATGTCCCTTCCCTAGTCCTTCATTATAAAACGCTCTTCCTTGGCCATCCTCCCACATCATTGCTCTGAGAAGTCCACTGAGCTAAGAATATATCTCTTCTAGATCTTGCTCTGGTTACCCAGATCCCAGGACTCCCTGCACACAAGGATTCCCCAGATCCACTTTTAAGGTCGGAATGTGCTTCTTCCAAGGACCTTCTTCCCAGATGTAGATATTCCACCAGTGTATACACAACCCAAGCCCAAGGGGTACTCATGGAATGGCACTTTGCAGGGATTGTAATCATGTTCAGTGAGGTATCCCCATCAAGAATAGAATCCAAAAATAGATCTGGATATATATAGGAATTTAGTATACTATAAATGCAGTATCCCAAATCATTGGAGCAAGTGTGACGTTTTCGATCTGTAGTGTTCTTATGAATGTTGATCCATTTAGAAAAAATAAATGCAAGTCTCTACATAAAAATTAATTTCTTTTGGGATATACTCCTTTGAATCATATGGTTCAAAATGGAGCTGCTAGTTTCTTGCAGAATCCTTCCCTAGACATCACTAATTACTTGGTCAAATGTAGGGCAAAGCTGGGCTAACCCTAGTAGCCACCACAACTTCCAGGGAACAGCATCTGACTCACACTGAGTCAACCAGAGCCCTTCCTGGAAGGTTCTAAGTTGAAAAGAGAAATAGAGAGAGGCATTGAGTCCAGTCCTTCACAAAGGTATAGGGAAGAAGATGTGAGCACAGGAGCTGTAATTGGCCTACATGCTTATATTACGTTCTTAAATCCTCCATTGTTTTGAATCCTCCTCACATTATGTCTCACTTGCTTCCTCTCTCCTTCCTTCAGAGTCAAATTACCTCTACTTCCTTTTGTCACATAGCATTTTACGCACTTTTCTGTCTGAGCACTTACCAAACTGTTTTGAGTTAGCAGTTTACTGTTCATTCCTACAACCAACACTTTTTATTAACAGGGACTATTTTGGGAATGAGGGCTACACCACTATTGAAATCTGTCTCAGCCTGGAGGAGCCTATAGGCTGAGGAGAAGTGGAGTGGTCAGACTACATGCCTGATAGGCAGGCTGCCTGGGTTTCAATCTACTGTTGAGCAGTTCTGTGACTTCATTAAGATACATGAATTCTCTGAGCTTGAATGCTTTCATAGGCAAAGTGAAGCTCATGAGAAGAGTTGTGAGAATTAAAGGGGTTCACAATTGTCTGGGATCACACCTGGCATCTGCAGATCAAGGATGGTTTCTTTCACCTCTTTATGATCAGTTCTCACCAGAGTAGCTGGCACACAAGGATTTATTTCAATATATACCTGCAAATGAACAAATTTTGTAGCTTTACCCAAAAAAAAAAAAAAAAGTTATAATGAAGGACAAATCCCAGAGCCACACCGCCACCTTGTGGAGGGATAATAAGGCTTCAGGAGGTTTTCTGTGCTCAGGGGTTTGTATTCAGCTCTCCCTGCTGCCCCCACCACTGTGTCCCTCACAGCACAGAAGTACAAGGCAGAGTCACTCCCTAGAACAGATGGTTTCTTCAGGTGGAAAGAGGTTTGGCTCTTGTTAAATTCAGCCTCAAAACCGTAGTTGCCTTTAACCAAGCTGTCCCCTCCGATGTATTTCAGAAGGAACTGGAGACTTTGATTGCGATGCTGGACATACCAGAAAAGATAAGGGCTCCCCGAAACTGAATAGGTGCATTTCACAGTCACTGGATCCCCTTCCGCGACAGCGATCACAGCTTCTGGCTGAGTCACCAACTGAGCTGTCAGCCCACCTGTGAAGTAACGCACAATACATCAGCGAAGCTTGAAAAAGAACGTAAGCGGGTAATACAAGTGCAAAACGGGAAGGGAACATCACTCACTGAGTGTAAACAGAATCCCAAGTGTCCAGATGTGTGCAGAGGCCATGGCTCAAGCTGGGCTGGATGGGGGCTCCTTTGCAGCTCACGTTTGCTGGAGATATGGCACCACCCCAGAGACTATGTTCTCCACGAGCACAGCGTTTTACAAATGGCCCCTGGTGCTTCCTGGCACCTGTATCTTCTCTCTGTAGACCAAGCTCTTCTCTCAAACCTCCGTGAGAAGCAAGACTGCAGCACCTCCTGGACTCAAGACAAACCGCACAGTGCAGCGCCCCCTAGAGCCCACTTAGAATCAGGAGACTTTCTAGAGACTTTCTAGCAGCTGAGCTTCTTGGAGAAGGCAATGGCAACCCACTCCAGTATTCTTGCCTGGAAAATCCCGTGGACGGAGGAGCCTGGTGGGCTGCCGTCTATGGGGTCGCACAGAGTTGGACACGACTAAAGCGACTTAGCAGCAGCAGCAGCAGCTAAGCTGCCTAACTAGTGACTCAGCAGTAAAGATTCCGCCTGGCAATGCAGGAGACTTCAGTTCCATCTTGGGTCAGGAAGATCCTCCGGAGGAGGAAATGACAACCCACTCCAGTATTTTTGCCTGGAAAATTCCATGGACAGAGGAGTCTGGCGGGTTACAGTCCATGGAGTCACAAAGAGTCAGACACGAATGAGCGCGCCCACACACACACACTCACACACCCCCCTGGAGCTTCCATGTCTTATCACAGGACCGGTCCTCTGGATGTCTACATTTTCAATCGGTGTTCAAGGAGAAGAATCAGGGACGTGTGAACCAAAGTTGGAAAAAAATTCATCCTGGGTGGAACAACTTTTAAATGGTTTATGCTCTCTCAAGATAATACAGGGACAGAAAGAAGGGAAAAGTATATTTTGATAGGATGGGGAAATAAATAGAAAAAAAAAGAAGGGAAAGCATAGCATTGAATGGAGAGAGAAAGAAAAGTGAGACACAAGAAAAAACCAAATAAAGGAAAAGAGTAAGGCAAGAGAAGATGAATGGTAAGAATGAGCTTATTTGTGTCTTTAGAAATAATTTAGAGCTGACATTCAATTAAACCTCTTTGACCACAATATAACTTGGGTTTTTCTCTTGGTAAGGTCTGTTGGGACCCCTCCCTATGATATTTAAATAGTCATACAAGAAGAACTTGAACCTTCTCTTTAAACATTTTTAGAAAGAGAAAAGGAGTGATGGCGTTATGATGCTGCTGCTGCTAAGTCGCTTTAGTCGTGTCCAACCCTGTGCTACCCCATAGACGGCAGCTCACCAGGCTCCCCCGTCCCTGGGATTCTCCAGGCAAGAACACTGGAGTGGGTTGTCATTTCCTTCTCCAATGCATGAAAGTGAAAAGTTAAAGTGAAGTTCCTCAGTTGTGTCCAACTCCTCGAGACCCCATCGACTGCAGCCTACCAGGCTCCTCTGTCCATGGGAGTTTCCAGGCAAGAGTACTAGAGTGGGGTGCTATTGCCTTCTCCGGATGGTGTTATAAACTTGTTATAAATATGTGTCCTATTAAATAGTAGGTTTTACAGCTAAAAAACTGCTATGAAGTTTTGCAAAAAAAGATATTTTCCACATAGAGAGACTACTTAAAACAGACCAGATGAAATACACATGGATTAAAAGTTGATGGTTAACTAAGCGTAAGGTATTATGATGATGACAAAGAGTTCATTTTAAGGGGAAGACAGGCTAAAGTTTTACACTAAAAAATGCCACAGTAGCAGCAGAGTGATTATTCAATAGAGTCGAACTTAAAGAAAATAAGCAAGTATCAGTATAAAGAAGTAGTTTCTCTGATTTTCCTTATTTTTCCTTTAAGTAATATTCAAAGAAACCACACAATTTAGAAAGAGGATAGAAAATCTCTTTGCCTTCAATCAGAAAAAAAAAATGTGTGAAACATAGCTATTTCTCAAAGCTTTGCTAAGGATCTCATACTTAACTAATTGAAACCTTGACCTTATTATAATGTCTTTCTTTGAAATATGTAAGTTATCTTTAAATAATAATCTTCAAGTCCCAAAGAGGCTTATGATGAATGGGAAAATAGATAAATTTATTCTCTTTCCGTCTAGAGCTTAAGTGTTAGTGTTGTATCTTTAAAGACACTGGCAGTCATCTCCAGAGGAATGATTGGGGAAAGCTTAAAGAAAGGAATATTTTTAAATACATGTGCAGGATTAGGGGAAATCTACAAGAGAAGGTAAAGCACCCTGGGACCAACAACAGTAAGTAGGCTTCACCACTCCTAGCCTTGAAGGGACAGAGGAGGAAGAAATGATCCCAGCCTGGAAGACCTGTCACTGAGGTGGACCCACAGGACCTGTGGATCTCAGCACAGGAAAGAAAACATAGGAGAATATAAACAGGCTGACCACTGTTTCCTGCCAGTGGCTCCCACTGGGCCAAACCCAACTAGAAGCAAAAAAGACAAGTGCATTGAAGTCAGCCTCCTGGGTGTAGAGTAGGGTGGAGAGTAGACTTGGAGAGGAGAACAGAGAACAGACAGTTCCCTGACATTGGGTTTAGGGTTCCCCTGTGGTCATGTATGAATGTGAGAGTTGGACTGTGAAGAAAGCTGAGCGCCGAAGAATTGATGCTTTTGAACTGTGGTGTTGGAGAAGACTCTTGAGAGTCCCTTGGACTGCAAGGAGATCCAACCAGTCCATTCTGAAGGAGATCAGCCCTGTGATTTCTTTGGAAGGAATGATGCTAAAGCTGAAACTCCAGTACTTGGGCCACCTCATGCGAAGAGTTGACTCATTGGAAAAGACTCTGATAGGAGAAGGGGACGACAGAGGATGAGATGGCTGGACGGCATCACTGACTCGATGGACGTAAGTCTGAGTGAATACCGGGAGTTGGTGATGGACAGGGAGGCCTGGCTAGCTGCGATTCATGGGGTCGCAAAGAGTCGGACACGACAGAGTGACTGAACTGAACTGAACTGATCAATCAGGCTAAATGTGGGTTTATCCTAAATGTCTGTTCAGGCATATCTATATAGCACTTTGATTGATGTAGCAAGATAAATAAGTCAAAACAATACTCCAATATAGACTTTGGTGCCATAACTAAATTTTCCAGGTAATTGCCTAATCTCTACTTCTTCTCTCCTATACAGATACAGCATACAAAGCATGTAGAACTATGCCTAGATACTGCAAGTGACTCATTGTGCTTACCTTCAACTATTTATTAATCAATTTCAAGAGACACAAATTAACTAAACCTCTAAGAGGCTACACATCCAAAAGATTCCTAGGGCATCAACTGAGCTTTCCGAATTGAACAAAATAGACTCACTAGCTATTCTTCTTACGTGCTTTATGAGACTGATGAGGGTATTATTCATCAAATGTCTATTGTGAGCATAATGTTAAGCCCATTACATTTCTTGATTTATTTTTCCTCCTAATATTTTAGAGATGAAAATATTAAGAGTTCAGGAATATTCGATTATTCAAGCCATCCTTAAAGAAAAGGAACAAAGATTTAACCCATACTTTTCTGACTGTAAAAGCATAAATCACGTTGAGAATTTCAATTTTGATCATTTACTTTTTTTAAATACCTTACAATATTGGAAAGTAATTTCATTATTCTAATAAAGTTATACAATCATATTCTTATGTGCTACTTACCTTTAGAGGCTATCTTTTAACTGGGTGTATACCAAATACTGACAGTGTATACTGACTTCATATGTATGTGCCACGTAATCAAAGCAGCCCATAGATCATTGCTTCTAGGAGGTCCTCAGACATTGAAAGAACTGAATGAGCTACTGACCCCAAGAAAACATTAGCAGCAATGTGGATATGACTAGCAGTAGGCAGAGCAGATCAATCTAGGGAGACCTCGGACAGCTCTACACCCACTGCAGTGGACTCTCCATGTTAAGTCTCAGCCCTGCTGGGAATCTTTAGTCTCAGGAGCCTTAGAATAGCTTTCTCAACCAGGAATCTTTTTATGAAAGTAAATCTCAAAAAAAAATGGAAATTTCTATATACATACAAACTTCCAGGATTTGGGAGTACAGGGCATTTTACTCTCCTGTGAATGTTTCACAAGTCACCATCGAACTGAGATGCTTTTAACACTGTGCTGTCACTGAGCTCTCTTCTTCATAAATGCTCTCTCATTAACTGTATTTTCCCCTTCTTTTATTTCATTCTTGTCCCACTTCCCCTTTGGGTAAGAACACCTTTAGTGTTCTACAAAAGCTGGAAAAAATCTGGTAAGACTAGTTGTAGACAGTTTTAACAATAGAATCAAAACACCAACCTAAAAGGTAGGGTTTTCAATATGTCACTCCTCAATGAACTGAAAGAACATCCTATACGAACGAAAGGAATTCTCTGTCTCTTCCTGCTTGCCAAAGCAACGAGGGGCTGTGGGCTTATTCCGTTTGTGGAGCAACAAGAGCACGCGTGCGGAACTCATGGAGAAGACGCACACGTGGCTCATACTCAGATATTTCATTTGCTGAAAAGGCGAGATTAACAGTTTTAAACAGCCATTAATCCAAAACAGAATATGCCTAAAGAAGTGGCACAAACATATGTCAATTTATATGTGCACACAATTTGGACGTTACTAGAAGCAGAGAATGGGCTTCCCAGGTGGCGCTAATGGTGGCGCTCCTGCCAATGCAGGAGACAGAAGAGACACAGGTTTGATCCCTGTGTCAGGAAGATCCCCTGGAGGAGGCCACGGCAACCCACTCCAGTATTCTTGCCTGGAGAATCCCATGGACAGAAGAGGCTGGCAGGCTACAGTCCCTAGTGTCGCAAAGAGTCGACTCAACTGAAGCAACTTAGCACACACACAAAAGTAGAAAACAGTGACTAAAGCCTCAAGATCTGGGCTCCTGAGTCCGGGATTCTCACATCAAACTTAGATGAGCAATAGATTTGACAGAGAGACATTTATAGAAAATACAGACTTCTGGGTCCCATCCCTGCAAAGTATGATTCAGTTACTCTGGAATGCAGGGGAGAAAAAAATCTACTCTTTTTAAAGAAACTCCAGAGACTTCTGATAAAAAAAAAAAAAAATGGGAATCACTGATCTATCCTAGGACTTTAGTCTCTAAAATGGGAAGGAAAGGTCTGGGTAAAAAGACAAAGATAATTTAACAAGTATATGGGAAGTATATATTACAACTTATATTGTATTTAAGTTTAAAAATGTGAAATAAGATTGAATTTTACAAATATTTCATATACTAGTTGACACTGGCATCCTCACTTAGTATATATATATCAAAATGTAATAAGTAAAATATCCTGAGAATGATTCCGGTTTCAAACTCGGGGCTGTTGGTAGCAGCTATTCACTCATTTGTTCCTTTTCAGCTAATTATACTATTGAATGTTAACTAAAGTACACTTTACAAAATGTGTGTGTAACTCCATGGACTATAGCCCTCCAGGCTCCTCTGTCGATGGAATTTTCCAGGCAAGAATACTGGAGCAGGTTATTATTTCCTACTCCAAGGGATCTTCCTGACCCAGGAATTGAACCCACGTCTCCTGCATTGGCAGACAGATTCTTTACCACTGCGCCACAGGTGTCTTAAAAAAATTCTCACAAACAGTGAAGCTGGCAGATAATATTTAAAATGCAGAAAGCAAGAAGAAAATAGCAGAGTGGACATGACTCTTCCTCTCTGCTATTTTCTTCTTGCTTTCTGCATTTGCATTTTAAATATTATCAGCCAGCTTCATTCTCTTTAAGGGAATTATTTTTTAAGACACAGGTGGTGCAGTGGTAAACAATCAGCCATTTTACAAGAGAAAGCAAAAATAATCTAGGCATATTTCAAAAGAAAGAGATTAAAAGTGTTTCAGTTATCCAAAAGACAATTTTAAACATGAATTCACAGAACCATTATCGAAACACTCCGTAAAAACTTATATATACTAAAAGTATATATAGTGTTGTGCTGTGCTGTGCTGTGCTTATTTACTCAGTCATGTCCAACTCTTTGCGAGCTCATGCACTGTAATCCTCCAGGCTTCTCGCTCCATGAGGATTCTCCAGGCAAGAGTATTGGAGTTCTGCTCCAGGGAATCTTACCAGCCCAGTGACTGAACCCAAGTCTCCTGCATTGCAGGCAGTCTCTTTACCATCTGAGCCACCCAGGAAGCCCAAGAATACTGGAGTGGTAACCTAACCCTTCTTCAGAGAATATTCACAACTCAGGAATCAAACCGGGGTCTCCTGCATTGCAGGCTTATTACAAGCTGGGCTATGAGGGAAGCCCATTGTATATAGTGTTTGGACTCAAATGTTTTTTCTGATACTGCAAATGGAAAAGCTTGAGGGATGCTGAATTGGGAGTAGGAGGGGAAGCAGTTATTGTTCGTCTTTCTTCCACATCCTGCAAATGCTCTGACCTCTCCTTGTTTCTGTTCAGCTCTTCATGGATGCTCTGCTTCTGTGTACCTCAGAGCACAATAGTAAACCCCCGCATCTGCCGGCTGCACCTGGAGGATGAGCAGTGACGAAGAGAACCTCTCATATGTCATGTTGTAGCGTCCCTTTGAGAAGGCCTTAAGCCCTTAATGAGGAGTCTTGGTGCAAATCCTGGGAAGTAAAGGTACCAGAGGAAGTCATAAACATCAGATATAGAGTGATTACAGGAAATTTCTGCCACAGCTCCCTCCAAAGAGACCACAATGGGAGACTGAAGTACTTGCTCCTTGCTCTCTGCTACTACAGGAAACAAACAAACAAAAAAGGTTGTGACTTTGAAATTTAAAACAAATTTTAAAACAAAGACATATATTTTTCCAAGACCAGATGGTGAAAAGGCTTACTCACACTTCCAGAGAGAGCTGAGGAGGAGACCCAGCCACACTGCTTCCAGAGTGCTCTGCAAAGCCATGGCCAACATGCAGCTGGTCTCAGGCCAGTTGCCTCAAGTGTGACACTCACAGGAAGCTGATTATAGGCTGCCTCTTTTGCATTTTCATCTGTGTCATGACATCATCAGTTAGAATCTGTGAACCAAGAAGAATCACCACAGTTCTGAGGCTATTTAATAACTTCATCTGTACTTTGTTCTGAGTAGGGAGTCTTAAAAAAGCAGATGCCCTGGAGGGGGAAATGGCAACCCACTCCAGTATTCTTGCCTGGAAAATCCCGTGTACAGAGGAGCCTGGCAGGCTACAAGTCCATGGGGTCACAAAGGGTCAGACAGCACTTAGCAACTGAGCACACACACATCCTCTCAGAAGTCACCACAGCTGTGCATTTAAGAAGGCATTAAGCATTTAAGAAGCTTGCTTCCTTCATTAACGGTGCCAGAAAGAATCTCACATAGATGGGAGGAGACTGATTCGTCATTCAAACTAGAGCGATAGGTTCACACAAAAAAGTACGCTGAACTTATCACATGTAATATAATGCTATGCTAATATATTAAAAATAATGATCATGAAATCTTAGTGCCCGTGGTAGATGAGCAATGCATATTTTTAAGGCACAAAAATTACAATGTAAATTACAATATTCACCAAAGTTTGACTCTGCATCGGAGATGATATCTGGAATAAGTATGGAAGGAAAATCTCACTTATATTTTTCTGTAACCAAAAGAAACTGGGTCTAGAAAGACCCAAAATTGCATCTGGAGATGACCTTTTTTGGATAGTGAAAGTGATCAGTCAGTCGTGTCCAACTCTTTGTGACCCCATGGACTATACAGTCCATGGAATTCTCCAGGCAAGAATACTGGAGTAGGTAGCCGTTCCCTTCTCCAGGGGATCTTCCCAACTCAGGGATCGAACCCAGGTTTCCCACATTGCAGGCTTTTGGATAGTACCTATCTTCATTTTATTGCCTGAAGTTGTCCCATCTGATACTAATGAGGGCTTAGTAGTTCTACCTGAGGGTTTTATACAGATTTTAATGGGATTTTACTTGAAAAAGAAGAGAACAGAAGCTTGGTGGCCATTCAAGTTTCATACAGTAGCATTTACATGTGCACCAGCTCTGCCTAGTGGGCTCCATGGGAACTGATGGAAGGTCATGTCCCACGCAGCCTCTGAGACAGTCTTCATAGCTTCTCACAACCTGAAGAGATGTTTTTGCCCTTTGCTTTTCTTCAAATTCCTCTCCTTTATTCAATATCCATAGGGATATGAAGACTATAGAGAGGAAATAATCACCTTCTTAGAAAGCCTTCTGGTTAACAAAAGATGTTCCTCATTCAGGTGAGTGGTTATTTAAAATACACTTCCAGTATGGTACTGGCACAAAGACAGAAATATAGATCAATGGAACAAAATAGAAAGCCCAGAGATAAATCCACGCACATATGGACACCTTATCTTTGACAAAGGAGGCAAGAATATACAATGGTTAAAGACAATCTCTTTAACAAGTGGTGCTGGGAAATATGGTCAACCACTTGTAAAAGAATGAAACTAGTTTTGCCAAACTAATACAATTATGTAAAATTTAAAAATAAAATAAAATTAAAAAAAAAGAATGAAACTAGAACACTTTCTAACACCATACACAAAAATAAACTCAATATAGATTAAAGATCTAAACGTAAGACCAGAAACTATAAAACTCCTAGAGGAGAACATAGGCAAAACACTCTCTGACATACATCACAGTAGGATCCTCTATGACCCACCTCCCAGAATATTGGAAATAAAAACAAAAATAAACAAATAGGACCTAATTAACCTTAAAAGCTTCTGCACATCAAAGGAAACTATTAGCAAGGTGAAAAGACAGCCTTCAGAATGGGAGAAAATAATAGCAAATGAAGCAACTGACAAACAACTAATCTCGAGAATATACAAGCAACTCCTACAGCTCAACTGCAGAAAAATAAATGACCAAATCAAAAAATGGGCCAAAGAACTAAATAGACATTTCTCCAAAGAAGACATACAGATGGCTAACAAACACATGAAAAGATGCTCAACATCACTCATTATCAGAGAAATGCAAATCAAAACCACTATGAGGTACCATTTCACGCCAGTCAGAATGGCTGCGATCCAAAAGTCTACAAGTAATAAATGCTGGAGAGGGTGTGGAGAAAAGGGAACCCTCTTACACTGTTGGTGGGAATGCAAACTAGTACAGCCACTATGAAGAACAGTGTGGAGATTCCTTAAAAAACTGGAAATAGAACTGCTTCATGATCCAGCAATCCCACTGCTGGGCATACACACTGAGGAAACCAGAAGGGAAAGAGACACGTGTACCCCAATGTTCATCATAGCACTGTTTATAATAGCCAGGACATGGAAGCAACCTAGATGTCCATCATCAGATGAATGGATAAGAAAGCAGTGGTACATATACACAATGGAGTATTACTCAGCCATTAAAAAGAATACATTTGAATCAGTTCTAATGAGGTGGATGAAGCTGGAGCCTATTATACAGAGTGAAGTAAGCCAGAAAGAAAAACACCAATACAGTATACTAACGCATATATATGGAATTTAGAAAGATGGTAACAATAACCCTGTGTACGAGACAGCAAAAGAGACACTGATGTATAGAACAGTCTTATGGACTCTGTGGGAGAGGGAGAGGGTGGGAAGATTTGGGAGAATGGCATTGAAACATGTAAAATATCATGTATGAAACGAGTTGCCAGTCCAGGTTCGATGCACGATACTGGATGCTTGGGGCTGGTGCACTGGGACGACCCAGAGGGATGGTATGGGGAGGGAGGAGGGAGGAGGGTTCAGGATGGGGAACACATGTATACCTGTGGCGGATTCATTTTGATAATTGGCAAAACTAATACAATTTTGTAAAGTTTAAAAATAAAATAAATTTTAAAAAAAAATAAATAAAATAAAATAAAATACACTTCCATAGAGTGGAATGTTTCTTTTCCTCATCCTAAAATGGTTGTTTTATTCATTTCCTTTTCTATCTTTTTTTATAGTCTCCCAGGTCAGGAAAGAATTTCCACATTTTATTGTGATCCACACAGTTAAAGGCTTTGGCATAGTCAATAAAGCAGAAATAGATGTTTTTCTGGAACTCTCTTCCTTTTTCCATGATCCAGCGGATGTTAGCAATTTGACCTCTGGTTCCTCTGTCTTTTCTAAAACCAGCTTGAACATCTGGAAGTTCATGGTTCACATATTAATGAAGCCTGGCTTGCAGAATTGTGACCATTACCTCACTAGCATGTGAGATGAGTACAATTGTGCGGTAGTTTGAGCATTCTTTGGCATTGCCTTTCTTTGGCACTGGAATGAAAACTGACCTTTGCCAATCCTGTGGTCAATGCTGAGTTTTCCAAATTTGCTGGCATGTTGAGTGCAGCACTTTCATAGCATCATCTTCCAGGATTTGAAATAGCTCAACTGGAATTCCATCACCTCCACCTGCTTTGTTCATAGTGATGCTTTCTAAAGCCCACTTGGCTTCACATTCCAGGATGTCTGGCTCTAGGTGAGTGCTCACAACATCGTGATTATCTGGGGCATGAAGCTCTATTTATACAGTTCTTCTGTGTATTCTTGCCACCTCTTCTAAATATCTTCTGCTTCTCTTAGGTCCATACCATTTCTGTCCTTTATCCAGCCCATCTTTGCATGAAATGTTCCCTTGGTATCTCTATTTTTCTTGAAGAGATCTCTAGTCTTTCCCATTCTGTTGTTTTCCTCTATTTCTTTGCATTGATTGCTGAGGAAGGCTTTCTTATCTGTCCTTGCTATTCTTTGGATGTCTGCATTCAGATGCTTATATCTTTCCTTTTCTCCTTTGCTTTTCACTTCTCTTCTTTTCACAGCTATTTGTAAGGCCTCCTCAGACAGACATTTTACTTTTCTGCATTTCTTTTCCATGGGGATGGTCTTGATTCTTGTCTCCTGTACAATGTCACGAACCTCCATCCATAGTTCATCAGGCACTCTATCTATCAGATCTAGGCCCTTCAATCTATTTCTCACTTCCACTGTATAATCATAAGGGATTTGATTTAGGTCATACATGAATGGTCTAGTGGTTTTCCCTCCTTTCTTCAATTTCTGTCTGAATTTGGCAATAAGGAGTTCATGATCTGAGCCACAGTCAGCTTCCGGTCTTGTTTTTGCTGACGGTATAGAGCTTCTCCATCTTTGGCTGCAAAGAATATAATCAATCTGATTTCAGTGTTGACCACCTGGTGATGTCCATGTGTAGAGTCTTCTCTTGTGTTGTTTGAAGAGGGTGTTTGCTATTACCAGTGCATTTTCTTGGCAAAACTCTATTAGCCTTTGTCCCACTCCATTCTGTACTCAAAGGCCAAATTTACCTATTAATCCAGGTGTTTCTTGACTTCCTACTCTTGCATTCCAACCCCTATAATGAAAAGGGCATCTTTTGGGGGTGTTAGTTCTAAAAGGTCTTGTAGGTCTTCATAGAACCGTTCAACTTCAGCTTCTTCAGTGTTACTCGTTGGGGCATAGATTTGGATTACTGTGATATTGAATGGTTTGCCTTGGAAATGAACAGAGATCATTCTGTCGTTTTTGAGATTGCATCCAAGTACTGCCTTATGGACTCTTTTGTTGACCATGATGGCTACTCCATTTCTTCTAAGGGATTCCTGCCCACAGTAGTAGATATAACGGTTATCTGAGTTAAATTCACCCATTCCAGTCCATCTTAGTTTGCTGAGTCCTTGAATGTCGACATTCACTCTTGCCATCTCCCAATTGACCACTTCCAATTTGCCTTGATTCGTGGACCTAACATTCCAGGTTCCTGTGCAATATTGCTCTCTACAGCATTGAACTTTGCTTCTATCATCAGTCACATCCACAACTGGGTATTGTTTTTGATTTGGTTCCATCCCTTCATTCTCTCTGGAGTTATTTCTCCACTGATCTCCAGTAGCCTATTGGGCACCTACCAACCCAGGGAGTTCATCTTTCAGTGTCCTATCTCTTTGCCTTTTCATACTTTTCATGGGGTTCTCAAGGCAAGAATACTGAAGTGGTTTGCCATTACCTTCTCCAGTGGATCACATTCTGTCAGACCTCTCCAACATGACCCGTCCATCTAGGGCGGCCCCACACGGCATGGCTTAGTTTTATTGAGTTAGACAAGGCTGTGGTCCATGTGATCAGATTGGCTAGTTTTCTGTGATTATGGTTTCGGTGTGTCTGCCCTCTGATGCCCTCTTGCAACACCTACCGTCGTACTTGGGTTTCTCTTACCTTGGACGTGGGTTATCTCTTCATGGCTGTTCCAGCAAAGCAGCCTCTTGAGGCTGTCTCTTGAGGAAACTGTATGCAGATCAGGAAGCAACAGTTAGAACTGGACATAGAACAACAGACTGGTTCCAAATAGGAAAAGGAGTACCTCAAGGCTGTATATTGTCACCTTGCTTATTTAACTTCTATGCAGAGTACATCATGAGAAACGCTGGGCAGGAAGAAGCACAAGCTGGAATCGAGATTGCTGGAAGAAATAGCAAAACCTCAGATATGCAGATAACACCACCCTTATGGCAGAAAGTGAAGAGGAACTAAAAAGCCTCTGGATGAAAGTGAAAGTGGAGAGTGAAAATGTTGGCCTAAAGCTCAACATTCAGAAAACAAAAATCATGACATCTGGTCCCATCACTTGATGGGAAATGGATGGGAAACAGTGGAAACAAAGTCAGACTTTATTTTTTTGAGCTCCAGAATCACTGCAGATGGTGATTGAAGCCATGAAATTAAAAGACGCTTACTCCTTGGAAGGAAAGACATGACCAACCTAGACAGCATATTTAAAAGCAGAGACAATTCTTTGCCAACAAAGCAAGGTTTTTCAAAGCTATGGTTTTTCCAGTGGTCATGTATGGATGTGAGAGTTGGACGGTGAAGAAAGCTGAGCGCCGAAGAATTGATGCTTTTGAACTGTGGTGTTGGAGAAGACTCTTGAGAGTCCCTTGGACTGCAAGAACATCCAACCCGTCCATCTTAAAGGAGATCAGTCCTGGGTGTTCATTGGAGGGACTGATGTTGAAGCTGAAACCCCAGTACTTTGGCCACCTGATGGGAAGAGTTGACTCATTGGAAAAGACCCTACTGTTGGGAAGGACTGGGGGCAGGAGGAGAAGTGGACGACAGAGGATGAGATGGCATCACTGACTCAATGGACATGAGTTTGGGTAGACTCCGGGAGTTGGTGATGGACAGGGAGGTCTGGCCTGCTGTGATTCATGGGGTCGCAAAGAGTCGGACACGACTGAGTGAATAAAGTGAACTGAGGTCATGAAAAATTAGTTTCTTCCCCAATATTTTTTTCTTTTTTTACTGGGAGATTCTTTAATAATGATAAGAGGATCACTTAGGACTTCTTATTTATACATAGATATTCCTAGGTGGTGCCAGTGGTAAAGAACCCACCCGCCAATGCAGAAAACATAAGAGATGGGTTCGCTCTCTGAGTTGGGAAGATCCCCTGGAGGAGGGCATGGCAACCCACTCCAGGATTCCTGCCTGGAGAATCCCATAGACAGAGGAGACTGGCAAGCTATGATCCATAGGATTGCAAAGAGCCAGACATGATTGAATGTCAAACACTGAAATGACCTCAAAAAGCTTCCAAATAAATTACAGAATTTCTGTATGGCTGTAAAATTAAAATAGAGGTATCAAAGACAAGTGGACACAGATTCATTTAGCCCAAAAACTAATATAGCTACTATGATTAATTAGAGCTCTGAATTTTCTGAGAACTGCAACATAAAAGGTAACACAAAGAAAATACAGTTATACAAATAACTGATTAAGGGTTCAGACAACTTATTTGAAGCTAAGTGGTCTACAGATATAGATAACTTAAAACCTTTTTCAGATTTTACTGAGTATGTACTTCTGGTTCACAGCTTCTAACTACTGCAAAATGTCATACCATGGGCTTCCTCCACATTCACCTATCCAATCCCCAAGTGATGCACTCCAAGGTTGCCTCTAACTTTCATCAACACAGCAATAAGTGTTTCTGTATTTCCCCTTAACTGTGCAAGAACTTATTTGGGATATATATCAATCAAAGATGCTGTTGTTCAGTCACTCAGTCGTGTCCGACTCTTTGCAACCCCACGGACTGCAGCATGCCAGGCTTCCCTGTCATTCACCATCTCCCAGAACACACTCAAACTCATGTCCATTGAGTCGGTGATGCAATCCAACCATCTCGTCCTCTGTCATCCCCTTATGTATATATACATACATATAGTGTAGGAGAAATGCAGCTTTATTTTTCTCCATAGACCAGGACATTTTTTTCAACACTATCTACAAAATAACCCACCTTTACCCAAAGATATGTTTTATTATGTTTATTATATATAATGTTACCCATGAATTTGCTCTGTTCTTGAGTTTTATGTTTTATATCATTGATCTAGTTGTTTCTATAACACTAATACTACCATACTCTTTTATTAGCTTTATAAAGCAATATGCTTTCTCAAGACCTCGCTTTAATCAGTCAGATTTTCAGATGCAATTCAATAAAATCTAATCTGACTAGTTTATGCAGAAAAAATTTAGAGATATTAAATGAAGAGGTATGACCTAAATCAAATCACTTATGATTATACAGTGGAAGTGAGAAATAGATTTAAGGGGCTATATCTGATAGATAGAGTGCCTGATGAGCTATGGACAGAGGTTCGTGATATTGTACAGGACACAGGGATCAAGACCATCCCCATGGAAAAGAAATACAAAAAAGTAAAATGGCTGTCTGAGGAGGCCTTACAAATAGCTGTGAAAAGAAGAGAAGCGAAAAGGAAAGGAGAAAAGGAAAGATATAAACATCTGAATGCAGACATCCAAAGAATAGCAAGGACAGATAAGAAAGCCTTCCTCAGCGATCAATGCAAAGAAATAGAGGAAAACAACAGAATGGGAAAGACTAGAGATCTCTTCAAGAAAAGTAGAGATACTAAGGGAACATTTCATGTAAAGATGGGCTGGATAAAGGACAGAAATGGTATGGACCTAAGAGAAGCAGAAGATATTAAGAAGAGGTGGCAAGAATACAGAAGAACTGTACAAAAAATAGCTTCACGACCCAGATAATCACGATGGTCTGATCACTCACCTGGAGCCAGATATCCTGGATGTGAAGTCAAGTGGGCCTTAGAAAGCATCACTACGAACAAAGGAGGTGGAGGTGATGAAATTCCAGTTGAGCTATTTCAAATCCTGGAAAATGATGCTCTGAAAGTGCTGCATTCAATATGCCAGCAAATTTGGAAAACTCAGCAGTGGCCACAGGACTCGAAAAGGTCAGTTTTCATTACAGTGCCAAAGCAAGGTAATGCCAAAGAATCCTCAAACTACCGCACAATTGCACTCATCTCACACGCTAGTGAGGAAATGCTCAAAATTCTCCAAGCCAGGCTTCAGCAATACGTGAACCGTGAACTTCCAGATGTTCAAGCTGCTTTTAGAAAAGGCAGAGGAAACAGAGATCAAATTGCCAACATCCTCTGGATCAAGGAAAAAGCAAGAGTTACAGAAAAACATCTATTTCTGCTTTATTGACTATGCCAAAGCCTTTAACTGTGTGGATCACAATTAACTGTGGAAAATTCTTCAAAGGATGCGAAAACCAGATCACCTGACCTGCCTCTTGAGAAACCTATATGCAGCTCAGGAAGCAACAGTTAGAACTGGACATGGAACAACAGACTGGTTCCAAACAGGGAAATGAGTTCTTCAAGGCTGTATATTGTCACCCTGCTTATTTAACTTCTATGCAGAGCACATCATGAGAAACGTTGGGATGGAAGAAGCCAAGTTGGAATCAAGATTGCTGGGAGGAATATCAATAACCTCAGATAAGCAGATGACACCACTCTTATGGTATAAAGTGAAGAGGAAGTAAAAAGCCTCTTGATGAAAGTGAAAGAGGAGAGTGAAAATGTTGGCTTAAAGCTTAACATTCAGAAAACTAAAATCATGGCATCTGGTCCCATCACTTCATGGGAAATAGATGGGGAAACAATGTCAGACTTTATTTTCTTGGGCTCCAAAATCACTGCAGATGGTGACTGCAGCCATGAAATTAAAGACTCCTTTGAAGGAAAGTTATGACCAACCTAGATAGCATATTCAAAAGCAGAGATGTTTCTTTGCCAACAAAGGTCCATCTAGTCAAGGCTATGGTTTTTCCAGTGGTCATGTATGGATGTGACAGTTGGACTGTGAAAAAGGCTGAGGGCCAAAGAATTGATGCTTTTGAACTGTGGTGTTGGAGAAGATGCTTGAGAGTACCTTGGACTGCAAGGAGATCCAACCAGTCCATCCTGAAGGAGACCAGTCCTGGTGTTCATTGAAAGGACTGTTCCTGAAGATGAAACTCCAATACTTTGACCACCTCATGGGAAGAGTTGACTCAAATTGGAGAAGACTCTGATGCTGGGAGCGATTTGGGGCAGGAGAAGAAGGGGATGATAGAGGACGAGATGGCTGAATGGCATCACCGCCTCGATGGACATGAGTTTGAGTGAACTACGGGAGTTGGTGATGGACAGGGATGCCTGGCGTGCTGCGATTCATGGGGTCGCAAAGAGTTGGACATGACTGAGCGACTGCATTGAACTGTCTGAACCATCTAAAGGTGTGGTCTGAATGAAACAAATATTTCAAAGGATAGATTCCACTGGGCTCCTTATTCCTCATCGATTTTCCACAGTTCCAGAAGGTGCTCATCCACTGTAGTCAGTCTCATATTCATGGAGTTCTGAGACTAATCCATCTGAGATGGTCATTCATGCCCAGAAATCCCCCATTGGTTCCAATGTAAGATGAAATGAAATCTTAATCTTATTCCACAAAAGAGCAAATGAGGCCATTTGAACTGGACCTTTCATCTCCTGACACCCTGGTGTCCTTTTGTAATCACACTAAGTCCACACTTTACATCTGCTACTCAAAGTCACTTCAGTTCAGTTCAAATCAGTTCAGTCGCTCAGTCGTGTCCGACTCTTTGCGACCCCATGAGTCGCAGCACGCCAGGCTTCCCTGTCCATCACCAACTCCCGGAGTTCACCCAGACTCACGTCCATCGAGCCAGTGATGCCATCCAGCCATCTCATCCTCTGTCGTCCCCTTCTCCTCCTGCCCCCAACCCCTCCCAGCATCAGAGTCTTCTCCAATGAGTCAACTCTTCGCATGAGGTGGCCAAAGTACTGAAGTTTCAGCTTTAGCATCATTCCTTCCAAAGAACACCCATGGCTGATCTCCATTAGAATGGACTGGTTGGATCACCTTGAAGTCCAAGGGACTCTCAAGAGTCTTCTCCAACACCACAGTTCAAAAGCATCAATTCTTCGGCACTCAGACTTCTTCACCGTCCAACTCTCACATCCATACATGACCACTGGAAAAACCATAGCCTTGACTAGACGGACCTTTGTTGGCAAAGTAATGTCTCTGCTTTTGAATATGCTATGTAGGTTGGTCATGACTTTCCTTCCAAGGAGTAAGCGTCTTTTAATTTCATGGCTGCAGTCACCATCTGCAGTGATTTTGGAGCCCAAAAAAATATAATCTGACACTGTTTCCACTGTTTCCCCATCTATTTCCCATGAAGTGATGGGACCAGATGCCATGATCTTCGTTTTCTGAATGTTGAGCTTTAAGCCAACTTTTCCACTCTCCTCTTTCACTTTAATCAAGAGGCTTTTTAGTTCCTCTTCACTTTCTGCCCTAAGGGTGGTGTCATCTGCATATCTGAGGTTATTGATATTTCTCCCGGCAATCTTGATACCAGCTTGTGATTCTTCCAGCCCAACATTTCTCATGATGTACTCTGCATAGAAGTTAAATAAGCAGGGTGACAATATACAGCCCTGATGTACTCCTTTTCCTTTTTGGAACCAGTTTGTTGTTCCATGTCCACTTCTAACTGTTGCTTCCTGACCTGCATACAGATTTCTCAAGAGGCAGATCAGGTGGTCTGGTATTCCCATCTCTTTCAGAATTTTCCACAGTTTATTGTGATCCACACAGTCAAAGGCTTTGGCATAGTCAATAAAGCAGAAGTAGATGTTTTTCTGGAACTCTCTTGCTTTTTCCATGATCCAGCAGATGTTGGCAATTTGATCTCTTGTGTTGTTGGAAGAGGGTGTTTGCTATGACCAGTGCATTTTCTTGGCAAAACTCTATTAGCCTTTGTCCCACTCCTTTCTGTACTCAAAGGCCAAATTTACCTATTAATCCAGGTGTTTCTTGACTTCCTACTCTTGCATTCCAACCCCTATAATGAAAAGGACAGCTTTTTGGGGTGTTAGTTCTAAAAGGTCTTGTAGGTCTTCATAGAAACGTTCAACTTCAGCTTCTTCAGCGTTACTTGTTGGGGCATAGACTTGGATTACTGTGATATTGAATGGTTTGCCTTGGAAACGAACAGAGATCATTCTGTCATTTTTGAGATTGCATCCAAGTACTGCCTTACGGACTCTTTTGTTGACCATGATCGCTACTCCATTTCGTCTAAGGAATTCCTGCCCACAGTAGTAGATATAATGGTCATCTGAGTTAAATTCACCCATTCCAGTCCATTTGAGTTCGCTGATTCCTAGAATGTCGACATTCACTCTTGCCATCTCCCAATTGACCACTTCCAATTTGCCTTGATTCATGGACCTGACATTCCAGGTTCCTGTGCAATATTGCTCTTTACAGCATCGGACCTTGCTTCTGTCACCAGTCACATCCTCAGCTGGGTATTGTTTTGCTTTGGCTCCTTCCCTTCATTCTTTCTGGAATTATTTCTCCACTGATCTCCAGTAGCATATTGAGCACCTACTGACCTGGGGAGTTCCTCTTTCAGTATCCTATCATTTTGCCTTTTCATACTTTTCATGGGGTTCTCAAGGCAAGAATACTAAAGTGGTGTGCCATTCCTTTCTCCAGTGGACCACATTCTGTCGGATCTCTCCCTTATGACCCGCCCCTCTTGGATTGCCCCACGGGCATGGCTTACTTTCATTGAGTTAGACAAGGCTGTGGTCCTAGTGTGATTAGATTGACTAGTTTCCTGTGAGTATGGTTTCAGTGTGTCTGCCCTCTGATGCCCTCTTGCAACACCTACCATCTTACTTGGGTTTCTCTTACCTTGGGATTGGGGTATCTCTTCACGGCTGCTCCAGCAAAGTTCAGCCACTGCTCGTTACCTTGGAAGAGGGGTATCTCCGCACCGCCGCCCTTCCTGACCTTCAGCGTAGGATAGCTCCTCTAAGCCCTCCTGCGCCCGCGCAGCCACTGCTCCTTGGACGTGGGGTTGGTCCTCCCAGCCACCTCCCCTGGCCTCGGGTGTGGGGTAACAGATATTAAACAAAGAAGCGGACCCCTCACTAGTCCCTACTGACTAGCTCCTGCTGCTGCTAAGTCGCTACAGTCGTGTCCGACTATGTGCGACCCCATAGACAGCAGCTCACCAGGCTCCACTGTCCCTGGGATTCTCCAACCTACTGGAGTGGGTTGCCATTTCCTTCTCCAATGCATGAAGGTGAAAAGTGAAAGTGAAGTCGCTCAGTCATGTCCAACTCCTAGCGACCCCATGGACTGCAGCCTACAAGGCTCCTCTATCCATGGGATTTTCCAGGCAAGAGTACTGGAGTGGGTTGCCATTGCCTTCTCCAAACGACTAGCTAGGAAAAGACATTTGATGTGGAATCAGTCACCAAAACAGGAAGTGGAGGAGAAGAAGAAAAGGCACAAGTTCAGAGTCAAGACAGACCTAAATCCGAATCCCAGCTCTTGCACCTTGTGACCTAGGGCAACTCTCTCCTTGGAGCCTCAGTTTCTTCATCTGTAAAACTGGGACACTAACACCTACTTCAGAGTCAGCCTGTTGTAAACAGTCAGCAGTAAACTGTAATTGTTTCCCATTCGTTTCCTTCTTTTCTAGACCACATGGAAAGAACCATGACCAGTAGAAAGCACTTGTGTAGGACTTATAGTATATGTGACTATTTTTAATGTATATATGGATCATTCACTCTTCCTTCAAGAAATACCCAGTAGAGAATCCCCTGGCAGTCCAGTGGCTAGGACTCCAAGTTTCCATTGCAGGGTGTATGGGTGGGAACTAAGATCCCACAGCAACAACAACAACAAAAAAAAAAAAAAATATATATATATATATATATATATACACCCAATATAAACTCAGTAACAGTAACAGAAAGAATTTTTTTTAACTCTGAAAAAGAGCTAAATCCAAAAGATATCTTAATGTTAGTTGAATCGGCCAATTGCAATAATCCAAACACGTTAAATACTCACATTAATGTGGAAAAAGTAGTGGTATGTTGAGTCCTTTGCTCATATAATATGGGAAAGGAAAATCACTAGAAAATATTTGGGGAACACTTCTTCCAGGTCTAAAATTATTGAAAGTATTCTAAATAAGCAATTTTTTCATTTTCCCATGGAAAAGATCAATGAATGCTGATGACTTCTAGTACCATTTTGACACAGTATATATGAAATACCAAGTATGGAATCATCACCTTCCCTTCAGTACCAGGTGGAGAAGAAAGAAGGATTTATGAGGGGGTTAAATATGCTAGAACACCTTGTACAGAAGTAACCTAAAAGGGTCACATTTTAGAATCAGCTCGTTGCAACAGCGACCCCATGTGGTAAATATACTTGGACAGAAGAAATGTTTCACAGGAGTCAGTAGGTCTCAGTCCAGTTCAGTTAGTTCAGTCGCTCAGTCCTGTCCGACTCTTTGCAACCCCATGAATCGCAGCACGCCCGGCCTCCCTGTCCACCATGAAATTTATTGACCGCCCATCATATTTCTTTGTTAAAGGTAGAAGCCAATAGTTTCACTTGATCACGTGGACCATGGGGTCTATTTGAGGCAATGGGAAACATTCTGAATGAGGATCCAGACAAACCAGTTGCAAGCAATTTTCTGGACGTGATATTTGTGCAATTTTATGCAAATCACTTATTGCCTAAGAAGCAGTTTCTTCACTTCTATAAGAGATTATGTAGATTAATTAATCAATGTGGGGGTTAATTAATTAATTTTACTTAATAAAGAACTTCCATAATAAAGTTCTTTCTAAATGACATATTTCTATATAAATACAACTGTTTAACAAAAGAAATATCACAAGACCAAAACAATGATCCTACTTTTTCAGAACAGCAAATAGAACTTGATTTTTCTGTGTTGTCATCTATTAACTGACTTAGGAAATTATTATTGTATCAAACAACAAAAGCAAGAAACATTAGAGGATTTTCTATGCTGCAGCCTTGGGAATGAAAGTAATCATTAATGATTATGTTGTTACAGGCTGAATTTTGTCTCTTCCCACCTCCCCCACCCACTCAAAAATATATGTTGGAGACCTAATCCCTAGTACCTCAGAATGTGACTTTATTTAGAGAGTGTTCTTTAGAGAAATAATCAAGTTAAAATGAGATGTGGGTGGACTCTAAACCAGTATGACTGGTGTCCTTATAAAAAAGGGAAATTTGGACACAGAGATGAGACTAATAAAGGGAAAACAACGTGAAGAGACACAGAGAAAAGCTGTCCATCTACAAGCCAAGGAGAGGGTCCTGAAACAGATCCTTCTCTTACAGGCTTGCAAGGAACCAGACTTGCTGACACCTTAATCATGGACTTTGATTCTCTACTTCAAGACAACAAATTTCTATTGTTGAAGGCACCCATTTTCTCACAGTGGCCTTGGAAAACATATATACAGTACTAATAATTATGTTATATAACATATATTCTCCTTTGAAACTTTTTTGTGTTCAAGAGATCTGGGTCAACACAGGAGTATAAGGTCAGTTCAGTTCACACAGTCGTCTGACTCTTTGCGACCCTATGAATCACAGCACGCCAGGCCTCCCTGTCCATCACCAACTCCCCGATTTCACTCAAACTCATGTCCATTGAGTCAGTGATGCCATCCAGCCATCTCATCCTCTGTCGTCCACTTCTCCTCCTGCCCCCAATCCCTCCCAACATCAGAGTCTTTTCCAATGAGCCAACTCTTCGCATCAAGTGGACAAAGTATTGGAGTTCCAGCTTCAACATAAGTTCTTCCAATGAACATCCAGGCCTGGTCTCCTTTGGGATGCTGGTTGGATCCCCTTGCAGTCCAAGGGACTCTCAAGAGTCTTCTCCAACACCACAGTTCAAAATCATCAATTCTTCGGCGCTCAGCTTTCTTTATAGTGCAATTCTCACATACATACACGACCACAGGAAAAACCATAGCCTTGACTAGACGGACCTTTGTTGACAAAGTACTGTCTCTACTTTTTAGTATGGTGTCTAGGTTGGCCAGAACTTTCCTTCCAAGGAGTAAGCATCTTTTAATTTCATGGTTGCAATCACCATATGCCGTGATTTTGGAGCCGAAAAAAAATAAGGTCTGACACTGTTTCCAATGTTTCCCCATCTATTTGCCATGAAGTGATGGGACCAGATGCCATGATCTTCGTTTTCTGAATGTTGAGCTTCAAGCCAACTTTTTCATTCTCCTCTTTCACTTTCATCAAGAGGCTTTTTAGTTCCTTTTCACTTTCTGCCATAAGGGTCGTGTCATCTGCATATCTGAGGTTATTTCCAGCCCAGCGTTTCTCATGATGTACTCTGCATATAAGTTAAATAAACAGGGTGACAATATACAGCCTTGATGTATTCCTTTTCCTATTTGGAACAAGTCTGTTGTTCCATGTTCAGTTCTAACTGTTGCTTTCTGACCTGCATACAGGTTTCTCAAGACGCAGGTCAGGTGGTCTGGTATTCCCATCCCTTTCAGAATTTTCCACAGTTTATTGTGATCCACACAGTCAAAGGCTTTGGCATAGTCAATAAAGCAGAAATAGATGTTTTCCTGGAACTCTCTTGCTTTTCATGATGCAGCGGATGTTAGCAATTTGATCTCTGGTTTCTCTGCCTTTTCTAAAAGCAGCTTGAACATCTTGAAGTTCAAGGTTCTCGTATGGCTGAAGCCTGCCTTGAAGAATTTTGAGGATTATTTTACTAGCATGTGAGATGTGTGCAATTGTGCGGTAGTTTGAGCATTCTTTGGCATTGCTGTTCTTTGGGATGGGAATGAAAACTGACCTTTTCCAGTCCTGTGGCCACTGCTGAGTTTTCCAAATTTGCTGGCATATTGAGTGCAGCACTTTCACAGCATCATCTTCAGTCCATAGCAGTGACTAAGTTTCTCATTGCTATGCCTCCCTCAAAACCCACTTCTACTCAGGGTCCAACACATATGTACAACAATCCTCACAACAGTCCTTCCAATTATCTCAATTTTATGATTTAGGAGATGAGGCACATAGATTGTAAATGGCTGATCCACTGTGACATAGTTACTAAGAAGAAGAATCATAAAATATAATTTATGCTTAGTCCTCTTTCCATAGCGTCCTTAAAATGAGATAAAAGAGAGGATAAAAATGAATATTATAAATTAAAAACTCCATTGAATGTCTGGTTTTACTTAAAAGTTACCTGATTATAAAAAACATTTCCAGAACATATTTCCAGTAAAGGAAAAAAAGAATACTAAGCTAAGTTTCCTCGTCAAGGTCAAACGAGCCAATTACCAGGACCAAATGACAAAACAGAACTTCTAATGAAACTTATTTGCTCCCTCCTAGCCACTTCAGTCAGAGAAGGTAATGGCAACCCACTCCAGTACTCTTGCCCAGAGAATCCCATGGACGGAGGAGCCGGAAAGGCTGCAGTCCATGGGGTCGCGCAGAGTCAGACACGCCTGAAGCGACTTAGCAGCAGCAGCAGTAGCAGCCACCACCTCAGTTAGGGGGGAATATAGACCTGAGCACACAATGTCCCTTCCCTAGTCCTCCATTATAAAAGGCTCTTCCTTAGCCATCCTCCCACATCATTGCCTCTGAGAAGTCCACTGAGTCAAGGATATATCTCTTTTAGATCTTGCTCTGGTTACTCAGATCCCAGGATTCCCTGCACACAAAGATTCCCCAGATTTACTTTTAAGGTCTGCATGTGCTTCTTGCAAGGACCTTCTTCCCTGATGTAGATATTCCACCAGTGTATACACAACACAAGCCCAAGGGGTGGTCGAGGAATGGCCCTTTGCAGGGATTGTATTCATGTTGGGCTAAGGTATCCCCATCAAGAATAGAATCCAAAAATAGATCTGGGTATATATAGGAATTTAGTATACTATAAATGCAGTATCCCAAATTGATGGAGCAAAAGTGAAGTTTTCAATAAGTAGTGTTCCTACAAATGTCTATCCATTTGGAAGAAAATAAAGAAATGTAACTCTCCACATAAAAATTAATTTCTTTGGGGATATACTCCTTTGAATCATATGGTTCAAAATGGAGCTGCTAATTTCTTGCAGAATCATCCCCCACACACCACTAATTAACTGATCAAATGTAGAGCAAAGCTGGGCTAACCCTAGTAGCCACCACAACTTCCAGGGAATAGCATCTGGCTCACACTGAGTCAACCAGAGCCCTTCCTGGGAAGTTCTAAGTTGAAAAGAGAAAAAAAGAGAGGCGCTGAGTCCAGTCCTTCACAAGCGTATAGGTAAGAAGATGTGAGCACAGGAGCTGTAATCGGCCTACATGTTCATACAACATACTTAAATCTTCCATTGTTTTGAATCTTCCTCACATTATGTCTCACTTGCTTTCTCTCTCCTTCCTTCAGAGTCAAATTATCTCTACTTCCTTTTGTCACATAGCATTTTGTGCACTTCTCTGTCTGAGCACTTACCAAACTGTTTTGAGTTAGCAGTTTACTGTTCATTCCTACAACCAACACTTTTTATTAACAGGGACTATTTTGGGAATGAGGGCTACACCACTGTTGAAATCTGTCTCATACCTGGAGCAGCCTATACGCTGAGGACAAGTAGAGGGGTTAGACTACACGCCTGAAAGGTAGGCTGCCTGGGTTTCAATTTACTGTTGAGCAGTTCTGTGACTTCAGTAAGATACATAAATTCTCTGAGCTTGAATGCTTTCATCGGCAAAGTGAAGCTCATGAGAAGAGTTGTGAGAATTAATGCTAATACTAATGCTAAGTCGCTTCAGTCGTGCCCGACTCTGTGCGACCCCATAGACGGCAGCCCACCAGGCTCCGCCGTCTCTGGGATTCTCCAGGCAAGAACACTGGAGTGGGTTGCCATTTCCTTTTCCAATGCATGAAAGAGAAAAGTGAAAGTGAAGTCGCTCAGTCGTGTCCGACTCCTAGCGACCCCATGGACTGCAGCCTACCAGGCTCCTCTGTCCATGGATTTTCCAGGCAAGAGTACTGGAGTGGGGTGCCATTGCCTTCTCCGGTGAGAATTAAAGGGGTTCACAAATGTTTGGGATCACACCTGGCATCTGCAGATCAAGGATGGTTTCTTCACCTCTTTATGATCAGTGCTCAGCAGAGTATCTGGCACACACGATTTATTTCAATATATACTTGTCAAATGAACAAATTTTGTGGCTTTACCAAAAAAAAAAAAAAGTTATAATGAAGAACAAATCCTAGAGCCACACCGCCACCTTGTGGAGGGACACTAAGGCTTCAGGAGTACGGTTTTCCGTGCTCAGGGGTTTGCATTCAGCTCTCCCTGCGGCCCCCACCACTGTGTCCCTCACAGCACAGAAGTACAAGGCAGAGTCACTCCCTAGAACAGATGGTTTCTTCAGGTGGAAAGAGGTTTGGCTCTTGTTAAGTTCAGCCTCAAAACCATAGTTGCCTTTAACCAAGGTGTCCCCAGAGATGTATTTCAGAAGAAACTGGAGACCTTGATTGTGATGCTGGACATACCAAAAAAGATAAGGGCTCCGCGAAACTGAATAGGTGCACTTCACAGTCACTGGATCCCCTTCCGCGACAGGGACCTCAGCTTCTGGCTGAGTCACCGACTGAGCTCTCAGCCCACCTGTAAAGTAACGCAGAATACATCGGTGAAGCTTCTGAAAAAGAACATAAGCGGATAATACAAGAGCAAAACGGGAAGGGAACATCACTCACTGAGTGTAAACAGAATCCCAAGTGTCCAGATGTGTGCAGAGGCCATGGCTCAAGCTGGGCTGGATGGGGGCTCTTTTGCAGCTCACCTTTGCTGGAGATATGGCACCACCCCCCAGAGACTATGTTCTCCACGAGCACAGCGTTTTATAAATGCCCCCTGGTGCTTCCTGGCACCTGTATCTTCTCTCAGTAGAGCAAGCTCTTCCCTCAGTCCTCCGTGAGAAGCAAGACTAAAGCACCTCCTGCGCTCAAGACAAACCGCCAGTGCAGCGCCCCCTAGAGCCCACTTAGAATCAGGAGACTTTCTACTCGAGTAGCTGAGCCGCCTAACGAGTGACTCAGCAGTAAAGAATCTGCCTGCCAATGCAGGAGATTCAGATTACATCTTGTGTCAGTAAGATCCTTCGGAGGAGGAAATCACAACCCACTCCAGTATTCTTTTTTTTTTTTTTTTAACTTTACAGTATTGTATTGGTTTTGCCATATATCAACATGAATCCGCCACAGGTATACATGTGTTCCCCATCCTGAACCGCCTCCCACGTCCCTCCCCATACCATCCCTCTGGGTCGTCCCAGTGCACCAGCCCCAAGCATCCAGTGTCGTGCATCGAACCTGGACTGGCGACTCATTTCATATATGATATTATACATGTTTCAATGCCATTCTCCCAAATCATCCCACCCTCTCCCGCTCCCAGAGAGTCCAAAACACTGTTCTATACATCAGTGTCTCTTTTGCTGTCTCGATCTTGCCTAGAAAATTCCATGGACAGAGGAGCCTGGAGGGTTACAGTCCATGGAGTCACAAAGTGTCAGACACAGCTCGTGAGTGCACACGCAAACAAACACACACACCCCTGGCGCTTCCAGGACTTATCACAGGACCAGTCCTCTGGATGTCTACATTTTCCATTGGTGTTCAAGGAGAAGAATCAGGGCTGTGTGAACCAAAGTGGGAAAAAATTCATCCTGAGTGGTTTAAATGGTTTATACTCTCTCAAGATAATACAGGGACAGAAAGAAAGGAAAAGCATATTTTGATAGGATGGGGAAACAGAAAAAAAAGGAAGGAAAGCATAGCATTTAATGGAGAGAGAAAGAAAAGTGAGAGAAAAGAAAAAACAAAATAAGGGAAGAGTAAGGCAAGACAAGATGAATGGTAAGAATGAGCTTATTGATCTCGTTAGAAATAATTTAGAGCCGACTTCCAATTAAATCTCTTTGACCACAATGTAACTTTAGTTTTTCTCTTGGTTGGGTCTGTTTGGACCCCTCCCTATGATATTTAAATAGTCATACAAGAAGAAATTGAACCTTCTCTTTAAACATTTTTAGAGAGGAAAAAAAGAAGGGATGGTGTTATAAACTTGTTATAAATATTTGTCCTATTTAACAGTAGGTTTTACAGCTAAAAAACTTCTATGAAGGCTTGCAAAAATAGAAATTTTCCACATAGAGAGACTACTTAAAACAGACTTCAGATGAAATACACATGGATTAAAAGTTGATGGTTACCTAAGTGTGAGGTATTATGATGATGACAAAGAGTTCATTTTAAGGGGAAGACAGGCTAAAGTTTTACACTAAAAAATGCCACAGTGGCAGCAGAGTGATTATTCAATAGAGTTGAACTTAAAGAAAATAAGCAAGTATCAGTATAAAGAAGTTGTTTCTCTGATTTTCCTTAGTTTTCCTTTAAGTAATATCCAAAGAAACCACACAATTTAGAAAGAGGATAGAAAATCTCTTTGCTTTCAATCAGAAAAAAAATGTGGAACATAGCTATTTCTCAAAGCTTTGCTAAGGACCTCATACTTCACTAATTGAAACCTTGACCTTATTATAATGTCTTTCTTTGAAATATGTAAGTTATCTTTAAATAATAATCTTCAAGTCCCAAAGAGGCTTATGATGAATGGGAAAATAGATAAATTTCTTTCTTTCTGTCTAAAGTTTAAGTGTTAGTGTTGTCTCTTAAAAGGCACTGGCAGTCATCTCCAGAGGAATGATTGGGGAAAGCTTAAAGAAAGGAATATTTTTAAATACATGTGCAGGATTAGGGGAAATCTACAAGAGAAGGTAAAGCACCCTGGGACCAACAACAGTAAGTAGGCTTCACCACTCCTAGGCTTGAAGGGACAGAGGAGGAAGAAATTATCCCAGCCTGGGAGACCTGTCACTGAGGTGGATCCACAGGACCTGTGGATTTCAGCACAGGAAAAGAAAGATCGCAGAATACAAACAGGCTGACCAGTCTTTCCTGCCAGTGGCTCCCACTGGGCCAAACCCAACTAGAAGCAAAAAAGACAAGTGCACAGAAGTCAGCCTCCTGGGTGTAGAGCAGGATGGAGCGTAGACTTGGAGAGGAAAACAGAGAACATACAGTCCCCTGACATTGGGTTTAGGGTTCCCCTATCAATCAGGCAAAATGTGGGTTTATCCTAAATGTCTGCTCAGACATATCTATACAGCACTGTGATTGATGTAGCAAGATAAATAAGTCAAAACCATACTCCAATATAGACTTTGGTGCCATAACTAAATTTTCCAGGTAATTGCCTAATCTCTACTTCTTCTCTCCTATACAGATACAGCATACAAAGCATGTAGAACTATGCCTAGATAGTGCAGTGACTCATTGGGCTTACCTTCAACTATTTAATAATCAATTCCAAGAGACACAAATGAACTAAACCTTTAAGAGGCTACACATCCAAAGGATTCCTAGGGCATCAACTGAGCTTTCAGAATTGAACAAAATAGACTCACTACCTCTTCTTCTTATGTGCTTTATGAGATTGATGAGGGTATTATTCATCAAATGTCTACTGTGAGCTTAATGTTAAGCCCATTACATTTCTTGACTTATCTTTCCTCTTAATATTTTACAGATGAAAATATTAGGAGTTCAGGAATATTAGATTATTCAAGCCATCCTTAAAGAAACGGAACAAAGCTTTTAACCCATACTTTTCTGACTGTAAAAGCATAAATCACATTGAGAATTTCAATTTTGACCATTTACTTTTTTAAAATACCTTACAATATTGGAAAGAAATTTCATTATCCGAATAAAGTTATACAATCATATTCTTATGTGCTACTTACCTTTAGAGGCTATCTTTTAACTGGGTGTATACCAAATACTGACTTCATATGTATGTGCCACATAATCAAAGCAGCCCATAGATCATTGCTTCTAGGCGGTCCTCAGACATTGAAAGAACTGAATGATCTACTGACCCCAAGAAAGCATTAGCAGCAATGCGGATATGACGAGCAGCAGGCAGAGCAGATCAATCTAGGGACACCTTGGACAGCTCTGTGCCCACTGCATTGGACTCTCCATGTTTAGTCTCAGCCCTGCTGGGCATCTTTAGTCTCAGGAGCCTTAGAATAGCTTTCTCAACCACGAACTTTTTAATGAGAAGTAAATCTCAAAAAAAATGGAAATTTCTATATACGTACAAACTTCCAGGATTGGGGAGTACAGGGCATTTTACTCTCCTGTGAATGTTTCACAAGTCACCATCGAACTGAGAGCTTCATGATGCTTTTAACACTGTGCTGTCACTGAGCGCTCTTCTTCATAAATGCTCTCTCATCAGCTGTATTTTCCCCTTCTTTTATTTCATTCTTGTCCCACTTCCCCTTTGGGTAAGAACACCTTTAGTGTTCTACATGTAAGCTGGAAAAAATCTGGTAAGAAGACTAGTTCTTGACAGTTTAAACAATAGAATCAAAACACCAACATAAAAGGTAGGGTTTTCAATATGTCACTCCTCAATGAACTGAAAACAACTTCCTATACGAACGAAAGGAATTCTCTGTCTCTTCTTGCTTGCCAAAGCAACGAGGGGCTGTGGGCTTATTCCCTGTTTGTGGAGCAGCAAGAGCACACGTGCGGAACTCATGGAGAAGACGCACACACGGCTCATACTCAGACATTCCATTTGCTGAAAAGGCAAGATTAACACAGTTTTAAACACGCAATAACCCAGAACAGAATATGCCTAAAGAAGTGGCACAAACATATATCAATTTATATGCCTATACAATTTGGATGTTACTAAAAGCAGAGAAAATTCTGAAAAGATGGGAATACCAGACCACCTGACCTGTCTCTTGAGAAATCTGTATGCAGGTCAGGAAGCAACAGTTAGAACTGGACATGGAACAGACTGGTTCCAAATAGGAAAAGGAGTACATCAAGGCTGTATATTGTCACCTTGCTTATTTAACTTATATGCAGAGTACAGCATGAGAAACACTGGGCTGGAGGAAGCACAAGCTGGAATCAAGATCTGGGAGAATTATCAATGAACTCAGATATGCAGATGACCCCACCCTTATGGCAGAAAGTGAAGAAGAACTAAAGAGCCTCTTGATGAAGGTGAAAGAGGAGTGAAAAAATTGGCTTAAAGCTCAACATTCAGAAAATTAAGATCATGGCATCCAGTCCCCTCACTTCATGGCAAATAGATGTGGAAACAGTGGCTGACTTTATTTTTCTGGGCTCCAAAATCACTACAGATGGAGATTGCAGCATGAAATTAAAAGATGCTTACTACTTTGAAGGAAAGTTATGACTAGCCTAGACAGCATATTAAAAAACAGAGACATTACTTTGTCAACAAAGGTCCGTCCAGTCAAGGCTATGGTTTTTCCAGTGGTCATGTATGGATGTGAGAGTTGGCCTATAAAGAAAGCTGAGTGCCGAAGGATTGATGTTTTTGAACTGTGGTGTTGGAGAAGACTCTTGAGAGTCCCTTGGACTGCAAGGAGATCCAACCAGTCCATCCAAAAGGAGATCAGTCCTGGGTGTTCATTGGAAAGACTGATGTGGAAGCTGAAACTCCAATACTTTGGCCACCTGCTGTGAAGAGCTGACTCATTTGAAAAGACCCTGATGCTGGGAAAGATTGAAGGCAGGAGAAGGGAACAACAAAGGATGAGATGGTTGGATGGCATCACCGACTCAGTGGACATGGGTTTGGGTAGACTCCAGCAGTTGGTGATGGACAGGGAGGCCTGGCATGCTGCAGTTCATGGGGTCGCAAAAAGTCAGACACGACTGAGTGACTGAACTGAACTGAACTGAAAAGCAGAGAATGGGCTTCTCAGGTGGCGCTAGTGGTAAAGAACTCACCTGCCAATGCAGGAGACATAAGAGACACAGGTTTGATCCCTGTGTCAAGAAGATCCCCTGGAGGAGGACATGGCAACCCTCTCCAGTATTCTTGCCTGGAGAATCCCATGGACAGAGGAGCCTGGCAGGGTACGGTCCTTAGGGTCGCAAAGAGTCAACTCAACTGAAGCAACTTAGCATGCACACTAAAGTAGAGAATAGTGGCTAAAGCCTCAAGATCTGGGCTCCTGAATCTGAGATTCTCACATCAAACTTCGATGAGCAATAGAATTGCCAGAGAGACATTTATAGAAAATACAGACTTCTGGGTCCCATCCCTGCAAACTATGATTCAGTTACTCTGGAACGTAGGGGAGAAAAAAATCTACTCTTTTTAACAAAACTCCAGAGACTTCTGATAAAAAAAAAAAATGAAAATCACATATCTGTCCTAGGCCTTTAGTCTCTAAAGTGGGAAGGAAAGATCTGGGTAAAAAGACAAAGATAATTTAACAAAGATATGGGAAGAATATATTACAACTTATACGGTATGTATTTTAAGTGTAAAAATTTGGAATAAGATTGAGTTTTACTAATATTTCATATACTAATTGACACTGGCATCCTCACTTACTGTATATATCAAATTGTAATACGTAAAATATCCTGAGAGAACGATTAAGGTTTCAAACTCAGGGCTTTTGGTAGTAGCTATTCACTCATTTGTTCCCTTTCAGCTAATTATACTATCGAATGTTAACTAAAATACACTTTACAAAATGTGTGTGTAACTCCATGGACTATACCCCTCCAGGCTCCTATGTCTATGGAATTTTCCAGGCAAAAATACTGGAGCAGGTTATTATTTCCTACTCCAAGGGATCTTCCTGACCCAGGAATTGAACCCACGTCTCCTGCATTGGCAGGCGGATTCTTTACCACTGAGCCAACTGTGTCTTAAAAAAATTCCCACAGAGTGAAGTCGGCAGATAATATTTAAAATGCAGAAAGCAAGAAGAAAATAGCAGAGTGGACATGACTCTTCCTTTCTGCTATTTTCTTCTTGCTTTCTGCATTTTCATTTTAAATATTATCAGCCAGCTTCATTCTCTTTGCGGGATTTTTTTTTAAGACACAGGTGGTACAGTGGTAAAAAATCAACCATTTCACAAGGGAAAGCAAAAATAATCGAGGCATATTTCAAAAGAAACAGATCAAAAGTGTTTCAGTTATCCAAAAGACAATTTTAAACATGAATTCACAGAACCATTATTGAAACACTCCGTAAAAACTTATTTCCCTGTGTACTTTTAGTATATATGGTGCTGTGCTGTGCTTATTTACTCAGTCAAGTCCAACTCTTTGAGACCCCATGCACTGTAACCCTCCAGGCACCTCTGTCCATGAGGATTCTCCAGGCAAGAGTATTGGAGTTCTGCTCCAGGGAATCTTACCAACCCAGGGACTGAACACAGGTCTCCTGCATTGCAGGGAGATTCTTTGCCATCTGAGCCACCAGGGAAGCCCAAGAATACTGGAGTGGGTACCCTAACCTTTCTTCAGGGAATCTTCCCGACCCAGGAATCAAACTGGGGTCTCCTGCATTGCAGGCTCATTACAAGCTGGGCTATGAGGGAAAGCCCATTGTATATAGTGTTTGGACTCAAATGTTTTTTCTGATAGTGCAAATGGAAAAGCCTGGGGGAATGCTGAATTGGGAGTAGGAGGGGAAGCACTTATTGTTCATCTTTCTTCCACATCCTGCAAATGCTCTGACTTCTCCTTGTTTCTGTTCAGCTCTTCATGGATGCCCTGCTTCTGTGTACCTCAGAGCACAATAGTAAACCCCCGCATCTGCCGGCTGCACCTGGAGGATGAGCAGTGATGAAGAGAACCTCTCATATGTCATGTTGTAGCGTCCCTGTTGAGAAGGCTTTGAGCCCTTAATGAGGAGTCTTGGTGCAAATCCTGGGAAGTGAAGGTACCAGAAGAAGCCATAAACATTGGACATAGAGTGATTACAGGAAATCTCTGCCACAGCTCCCTCCAAAGAGTCCACAGTAGGAGACTGAAATACTTGCTCCTTGCTCTCTGCAACTACAGGAAACAAACAAACAAACAAACAAAAAGGTTGTGACTTTGAAATTTAAAACAAATTTTAAAACAAAGGCATACATTTTTTTCAAGACCAGATGGTGAAAAAGTTTGCTCACACTTCCAGAGAGAGCTGAGGAGGAGACCCAGCCACACTGCTTCCAGAGTGCTCTGCAAAGCCATGGCCAACATGCAGCTGGTCTCAGGCCAGTTGCCTCAAGTGTGACACTCACAGGAAGCTGATTATAGGCTGCCTCTTTTGCATTTTCTTCTGTGTCATGACATCATCAGTCAGAATCTGTGAACCAAGAAGAATCACTACAGTTCTGAGGCTACTTATAACTTCAACTGTACTTTGTTCTGAGTAGGGAGTCTTAAAAAAGGAGATGCCCTGGAGGAGGAAATGGCAACCCACTCCGGTATTCTTGCCTGGAAAATCCCATGTACAGAGGAGCCTGGCAGGCTACAAGTCCATGGGGTCACAAAGAGTCAGACAGCACTTAGCAACTGAGCACACACACATCCTCTCAGAGGTCACCACAGCTGTGCATGTAAGAAGGCATTAAGCATTTAAGAAGCTTGCTTCCCTCGTTAACGGTGCCAGAAAGAGTCTTGCAATGATGGGAGGAGCCTGATTCATCATTCAAACTAAAGTGATAGTTTCACACAAAAAAGTACACTGAACTTATCACATGTAATATACTACTATGCTAATATGTTAAAAATAATGATCATGAAATCTTAGAGCCCGTGGTAGATGAGCAATGCATATTTTTAAGGCACAAAAATTACAATGTAAATTACAATATTCATCAAAGTTTGACTCTTTGCATCCAAGGTGATCTCTGGAATACATATGGAAGGAAAATCTCACTTATATTTTTCTGTAACCAAAAGAAACTGGGTCTAGAAAGACCCAAAATTGCATCTGGAGATGACCTTTTTTGGATAGTGAAAGTGAAAGTCACTCAGTCCTGTCCAACTCTTTGTGACCCCATGGACTATACAGTCCATGGAATTCTCCAGGCAAGAATACTGGAGTAGGTAGCTGTTCCCATCTCCAGGGGATCTTCCCAACCAAGGATCAAACCCAGGTTTCCCACATTCCAGGATTTTGGATAGTACCTATCTTCATTTTACAGCCTGATTCTGTCCCATCTGTTACTAATGAGGGCTTAGTAGTTCTACCTGAGGGTTTTATACAGATTTTGATGGGATTTTACTTGAAAAAGAAGAGAACAGAAGCTTGGTGGCCATTCAAGTTTCATACAGTAACATTTATATGTGCACCAGCGCCGCCTAGTGGGCTCCATGGGAACTGATGGAAGGTCATGTCCCACGCAGCCTCTGAGACGGTCTCCATAGCTTCTCACAACCTGAAAAGATGTTTTTGCCCTTTGCTTTTGTTCAAATTCCTCTCCGTTATTCAATATCCATAGGGATATGAAGACTATAGAGAGGAAATAATCACCTTCTTAGAAAGCCTTCTGGTTAACAAAAGATGTTCCTCATTCAGGTGAGTGGTTATTTAAAATACACTTTCATAGAGTGAAATGTTTCTTTTCTTCATCCTAAAATGGTTGTTTTATTCATTTCCTTTTCTATCTTTTTTTAATAGTCTCCCAGGTCAAGAAAAATTAGTTTCTTCCCTAATATTTTTTTCTTTTTTTACTGGGAGATTCTTTAATAATGATGAGATGATCACTTAGGACTTCTTATTTATATATAGGTATTCCCAGGTGGTACTAGTGGTAAAGAACCCACCTGCAAATGTAGGAAACATAAGAGATGGGTTCGATCCCTGAGTTGGGAAGATCCCCTGGAGGAGGCCATGGTAACCCACTCCAGTATTCTTGCCTGGAGAATCCCGTGGACAGAGGAGCCTGGCAGGCTATGATCCATAGGATTGCAAAGAGTCAGACATGACTGAGTGACAAACACTGAAATGACTAGAAAAAGCTTCCAAATAAATTACAGAATTTCAGTATGGCTATAAAATTAAAATAGAGGAATCAAAGACAAGTGGACACAGATTCATTTAGTAGAAAAAGTAATACAGCTACTATGATTAATTAGAGCTCTGAAATTTCTGAGAACTGGAACATAAAAGGTAACACAAAGAAAATACAGTTATACAAATAACTGATTAAGGGTTCAGGCAGCTTCTTCTTTGAAGCCAAGTGGTCTACGGCTATAGATACTCTTTTTAGATTACTGGATATGTACTTCTGGTTCACAGCTTCTAAATACTGCAAAATGTTTTACCATGGGCTTCTTCCACATTTACCTATCCAATCCCCTAGTGATGGACTCCAAGGTTGCCTCTAACTTTCATCAACACAGCAATAAATGTTTCTGTATTTCCCCTTAACTATGCAAGAACTTCTTTGGGATATGTATCAATCAAGGATGTTGTTGTTCAGTCACTCAGTCGTGTCTGACTCTTTGCAACTGCATGGACTGCAGCCTGCCAGGCTTCCCTGTCATTCACCATCTCCCAGTGCTTGCTCAAACTCATGTCCATTGAGTCGGTGATGCAATCCAACCATCTTGCCCTCTGTCATCCCCTTTATATATATATATATATATATATATATATATATATATATATATATATATATAAAGAGAAATGCAAAGCAAAGACATTACTTTGCCAACAAAGGTCTGTCTAGTCAAGGCTGTGGTTTTTCCTGTGGTCATGTATGGATGTGAGAGTTGGACTGTGAAGAAGGCTGAGCGCTGAAGAATTGATACTTTCGAACTGTGGTGTTGGAGAAGACACTTGAGAGTCCCTTGGACTGCAAGGAGATCCAACCAGTCCATTCTGAAGGAGATCAACCATGGGTGTTCTTTGGAAGAAATGATGCTAAAGCTGAAACTCCAGTACTTTGGCCACCTCATGGGAAGAGTTGACTCATTGGAAAAGACTCTGATGCTGGGAGGAATTGGGGGCAGGAGAAGGGGACGACAGAGGATGAGATGGCTGAATGGCATCACTGACTCAATGGACGTGAGTCTGAGTGAACTCCTGGAGTTGGTGATGGACAGGGAAGCCTGGTGTGATGCTATTCATGGGGTCGCAAAGAGTCGGACATGACTGAGTGACTGAACTGAACTGAACTGAAAGAGAAATGCAGCTTTATTTTTCTCCATAGAGCAGGACAGTTTTCCCAACACTATCTACAAAATAACCCACCTTTCTTCCACAGATCTGTTTTACTATGTTTATTATATATAATGTTACCTATGAATTTGCTTTGTTCTTGAGTTTTATATTTTATATCATTGATCTAGTTGTTTCTATAACACTAATGCTACCATACTCTTTTATTAGCTTTATAAAGCAATATGCTTTATCAAGACCTCCCTTTAATCAGTCAGATTTTCAGATGCAATTCAATAAAATCTACTCTGACTGGTTTATGCAGAAAAAATTAAGAGATATTAAAAGAAGAGGTAGGTAGTGAAGACTCAATGCTATATAGTTAAAAAGAATTCTCAAACACATCTCATGCAATGCTCTAATCAAGCAATCAAATGTCATCACCACTCAGCCCCAGCACCACAAATTCACTCCACCAGGAACAAGGACATTAAGTACTGAGTATTCAAAGCTCTTGAATTAGTATCCATTAGTATATAGACACCGACCTCACTATATACATTAATGGATACATCGGCAGCACAGCTACTACTGAAGGACTACAGTGAGCAGTACAATGATAGTGGTCACTCCTATCTTTCCTAGACCGTGAAGACCTAAAATATCCCCATAAAGACACTTCCTTTGTAGCCTGGTACTTGTTCAGTTTTTGAGAATGTCCTATGTGTTATGGAAAGACTACACATTTTTTATACATCTCATCAAGTTCTCTTTAAGTAAATTTCAATCAGTTTCTACCTCTAAACTACTATCTCTACAGGGAACCTAAAGTTCAGCTATTTTTGACAAATTACAAATTGATAAGGACTGCCTGCTAAGATCAGAGTGGAAATAAATGAAGTAGAAACTATTAAAAAATAGAGAATAACAAATGAAACCAAAAGTTAGTTCTTCATAAAGATCAACAAAAGTGACAAACCATTAGCTAGTTTGACTAGAAAAAAAAGAAAAAACACTAAAATTATCAAAATTGAGAATGAGAGCATTAGTACTAACCTTACAGAAATAAAAAGGATTATAAGGGAATACTATGAACAGTTGTATCAGAAAATTTGATAACCTATGTGAAATGGATAAATTCCTCAGAAGACACAAATTACCAAAACTGAATCAAGAAGAAATGGAAAATCTGAATAAATCTACAAGTTAAAAAAAATCAAATTAGTAATAAAAATAAAATCCCAGAAAAAAAAAGTCTAGGCTCAGATGGCTTCCCTGGTGAGTTGTACTGAATGCCTAAAGATTGAACCCCAAGCCTCCATAAATTCTTCAAAAAAAGAAAAACTGAATAAAAGGGAATGCTTTCCACTTTATGATTATGAGGGAACAATGAATGCTGAGAACATTCATGATTCTGCCCAAGCCAAATTCTCCTAAAACTTCTCAGAATACTTTCCATTCTTCTTGTCTGACTTCTTGCCCTTTTCGTAGGCATTCCTTAAGGTTTCATTTCTAGACCCTCACCTCCTGCTCTTTATCTCTCTGGTAGTCTTTTCAAAGATGAAACTTTGGAGAAGTAGGTGAACCATTTATTTTTAAATATGTAACCCAACAAGCTCTGCTTATAGTCATACAAGTGTGTACCTCCCAACCCCAGGAGAATGCCTCCTATCACAAATCCATTAATTTGTATCTCTACTACAATTTTTCAGCAAATTGTATCTCTATTACAAAATTTCAGCAAATTGAGACTTTATTTCACAAAAGTCAGTAAATTGCAACCACATTACAACCTATTGTCATTCACATAAAAGTGCCATAATGACCTAACTCCAATATTCCTAGTGAGTTAGGACCACAAAGGTAACTAATGATTTCTTAACAGAAAAATTCAATTCTCCTAAGACACACTATTATAAAGAAGCCAAAATCTGAATTATCCTTTTCAGACAAAGCCTGCTTCTCTTCCTGACTTTCAATTCCTGTGATTGTTTCCATCATTCACCTAGATTTGAAATTTTAGGCTAGTTCACTCACCCCTCTGTACACAACAAAGTAAGTTTAACCTGCCCCTGAAATATAACAAGAGGCACAATAAAGGAGTTGGTGATGTTTGCTGTGATTAAGATGCCAATCGGACATCTACCAGTGTTCAAAGGCAGCTTGAATACAGCCTCTGAGCTGACCAGCCTCCCCTAATGGCGAAGCACTTTTACTCTTGCTCTTGTAGTCTATCTAAAGCAACATGTACAGATTCTACAAAAACCTTCTAATGTCTGTTATTTCCGGTTTAGTGTTTTTGAAATCAAAGTAATAATGTTCAGGTTTCCTTTTTAGCTTTCTTTCCAGAATTCACCTTTAAATGCTGCACAGTATTGTGAGTGTGACTAGGCTCTGTGCTTCTCTGCCACCTGGATATGTTCTGGGTGCATAGCTTGGTTCATTGGCTACATTAATTAATCTACCTAAGTTAATTACCTTGTAATCACAACATTTTTAATAAGGTCCACTGGGGAACCCAACTCCTTTGTTAATTACCATTCTTACCACAGAGAAGTATTTGGAGACCAGAGTAATCAGTGAGAGCAAGAGTTATAATGAATCATTAGAGGCATCCTCTGGTCTTATCTATGATGTTGGCATGCAACAGAGGAACACAGGAGATTAATTAAAAAGATGAATTTTCCTCTGGGTCATCTTAACAGGCAGTCCTTATTGACCTGTAATTTGTCAAAAGTAACTGAACTCTAGGCTTCTTTTTTCTCTGAACTTTGTGTGTTCAGATTACAAACACCTAACCTCTTGAGTACCATTTGACCCAGCAGAATGGAAGTAAATTACTACCCTACAACTTTATTCCTCTGTGCACAGCTTCCTTCATCATTAAAGAAAGCACAGTGTACAGAGGATTTTTAACCTAGATACTAGTTAACTACTTTACCAGGGCCCTGTGTGGGTAGTTAGTCCATACAGTTCACTTATTCTTTTCATTTCCAGCTGAATCTGAATCTGTCTGTTGTCATAGGCCCAATTAGGGTGGAAGTTCAAGATAATAAATTCTTATCATCTAAAAATCTAATAAGTTCTTATCTTCTAAGTGAGAAACCTGAGTTTACCTGCTGTAGCTGATTCATTTTACGGGACAGAAAGCAGACACTCCAAAAGGTTACGTGACTTGCCTAACACCACACAGAAAGTTTGGGATTGAACAAATCTAAAGCTCCAAAATCACTACAGATGGTGACTGCAGCCATGAAATTAAAAGACGCTTACTCCTTGGAAGGAAAGTTATGACCGACCTAGATAGCATATTCAAAAGCAGAGACATTACTTTGCCAACAAAGATCCGTCTAGTCAAGGCTATGGTTTTTCCTGTGGTCATGTATGGATGTGAGAGTTGGACTGTGAAGAAGGCTGAGCGCTGAAGAATTGATGCTTTTGAACTGTGGTGTTGGAGAAGACTCTTGAGAGTCCCTTGGACTGCAAGGAGAGCCAACCAGTCCATTCTGAAGGAGATCAGCCCTGGGATTTCTTTGGAAGGAATGATGCTAAAGCTGAAACTCCAGTACTTTGGCCAGCTCATGGGAAGAGTTGACTCATTGGAAAAGACTCTGATGCTGGGAGGGATTGGGGGCAGGAGGAGAAGGGGACGACAGAGGATGAGATGGCTGGATGGCATCACTGACTCGATGGACCTGAGTCTCAGTGAACTCTGGGAGTCGGTGATGGACAGTGAGGCCTGGAGTGCTGCGACTCATGGGGTCGCAAAGAGTCGGACACGACTGAGCGACTGAACTGAACTGAACTGAAAGTTAGAATTCTAGTTCTGTAGTTCAGTGTTCTTCCAGTGAAAATCATTAAGAGTATCTGCCACATGAAGACAAGTCTGGGGGAAAAAAGAGATTGCTTTCATTGAATTGTGGTTAGGAAAATATTGATGCCTTATGCTTTTTTTCCTTTGAAATGTTGAAATCTCTCTCACCACTTTCCTTTTCTCTCTATTCTTATTGACACTGTTCTTATTAACTCATGTTCCTAATGTCAAGGTCTCTGCACAGGTTGAGAAAGAATTTCCAGACATGAGGCAGAGAGAGAAGAAAATAGTTTATTAGAATAGGAGATACTGTTGGAACAGCTGGCTGGCTCAAGGGGAAGCTGACACCTTTCAAGGGCTAGTAGCCAGTTTTTATAGCCTCAAGACAAAGAAAATTCCTGCTGGAAGGGTGGCATCAGGTGATTTGTTAGGATGTTCTAGGGTGGGTAATAGGGTGGGTATTTTTACCTAGTATGGATTTAGGTCAGAAGGCTTGTGGAACAGTTGCTATGGGCCTTGGTTAGTTCCAGAGATTACATTGGTGCAAGGCTCCATTTCTGTGGCCTTGGTACAGGCCCTGCACCTGTGACCTTGGAATAGTGCTCCACACCTAATGCTACCACAGCCTCCTTTCTTTGGCTTCTACATGCCAGTCATTTCTATTTCTAATCTATCCTGCATGGTGGTAGTTTGATGGTTTAGTCGCTAAGTTGTGTCCAACTCTTACAATCCCATAGACTGCAACCCACCAAACTCCTCTGTCCATGGCATTCTCCAGGTGAGAATACTGGAGTGGGTTGCAATTTCCTTCTCCAGAGGATCTTTCCAACCCAGGAATCAAACCCAGGTCTCCTGCATTGCAGGCAGATTCTTTACTGACTGAACTCTGAGTGAAGTCCTCTATTCTGCATATCACTGACAAATAATCTTCCTGAAAGAAGATCATGTTCCAGTCTGTTTAGTAAAATAAACCATAATCTTTTTAAATAATTTTATTTAGTTTTGTCTGTGCTGGGCCTTTGGTACAGCTCGAGCTCTTCTCTAGGTGCAGTGAGCAGGGACTACTCTCTCGTTGCGGTGCAAGGGCTTCTCATTAGGGTGAGATTCTTGTTGCAGAGTACCTGCTCTAGGGTGCATGGGCTTCAGTTGTTGGGGCTCCCAGGCTCAGTAATTATGGCTTGCGGGCTCTAGAGAACAGGCTCAATACTTGCGGCCCATGGGCTTAGTTGCTCCACAGCATACGGGATCCTCCCTGACCAGGGACTGAACCCATGTTTCCTGCATTGGCAGGTGGATTCTTAACTACTGAGCCACCAGGGAAGCCCCCCAAACTATAATCTTGATGTCACTGCTCTGCTTAATTACCCATGTGATGTTAAGTGCAGGGGTTCTAATTATACTTTTTGCTCAAATCTCTATTTGATGACTCCAAAATAACTTGTTTAAATTTGTCTAATTCATGGAAAGGGAAATTACAAAAGTGCACAGGAAAATGTGGGGGAGTGATGGTTATAATTAATTTGTGATGATGGCTTCATAGATGCCCACGTATGTCAGTATTCATCAAATTGCATATGTTAAATATGTTTAGTTTATTGTATGAAGGTTATACCTCAATAAGGCAGTTGTGAAAAATAAAAAAGGCTTTCTGAAATAGCCATTATGAGGTCGTTTGTGACCTTCACAGGACTGGGTTCTAGAGAGAGTAGTGTAAGGCGAGTATGGAGAAAAGAGAGTGATCTGGGCAGTCAGGGAAGAAAAGGAAATTTATTAAAGCTAAAATGAGCTGGTGACTGGCCCTCAAGAAGAACCAGTGCCCTCCCTTTCTGACAGGGTCCTTCTTATATCCAACCAGTGGAAAATTCTCTGAGAGGGTGGTTAATTTTTAGCCTGCAGCTGGAATCCGGTGGTTGAGTAGCCTTGAGAAAGCAGGCGCCAGAGGAAAAACAGAATATCGCTTGGGCAATGTGATCAGTCTCAAGGGTCACTGTGACTTCATTCTTTGTTTGCAAGGTCAACATAATGAGCCATTTTAACCATGAGCCCCTACATAGGCCCTATCAAGTAGGTCTGTGGACTGAAGATTTATGTCTTCCCAAAACTCATACTCTGAAATCTTAAACCCAATATGACGGTGTTTGGAGGTAGAGTCTTTGGGAAGTAATTAGAGTTAGACTAGGTCATGAGGGTGGTGCCCTCATGATAAGAGGAATGCTCTTATAAAAAGTTGAGAAAACACAGGATTTCTCTGTCGTCTATCCACCGTCTGAAAATATGATGAGAAAATGATCATCTGAAAACCAGGTAGTGGGCTCTCACCAGACATAAATCCACCAGCATCTCAGTCTTGGACTTCTAAAAATGTGAGAAATAAATGTTTCATGTTTAAGTCATCTAGTCTATTTTTTATAGCAGACAAAACAGATTAACAGATATAGAAACCCAACTGCAAGAAGAGTGAGTGCATAGCTAGTACTGGAAGCAAATAATTTGTTAATGAAGTAAAGAAAAAATAGGATAAGAGCTCAGTCAGGCAACAGAACCACAGTTAGAAATTGTTTAATTATAGGAAAGATCTAAGCATGTTTACAGGCTGAGGGGATTGACTCAGTGGGAATAAAATTGAAGGTGTCAGTGAGGAGGTAGTTAATGATGTAGTACAGTCCCAAGGGAGAATGGAAGATCCCACAAAAACTCAGCATCTCCCTCACACAAATAATTGGGAGACAACCCCAGAAATATAAGATACAGATATATCCCCACAAGTCTCCTTAGCAACTTTGAAATCTACTTGGATTTGCCCAGGTGTCTTTAAGACCTATTCTACCTCTGGGATGTTTTCCAAAAATGACTCCAATTTTCAGAAACTTCAGTTTAACACACGATCTTACTAAACTCTTTGAACATAGACTGCTTTTGGGTGATAAAACCCAGTCAAATTTCTCAGCTCTAAACCCAGCTTAGCTAACTTCAGCCACCTTGCTGTACATTTGAAGCAAAGGGTTTTCCACACATTGTTCTCTGAGTTCTTTTCATAGTATCTATTACAGCACAGAATTATTTTCCACTCTCTTTTCTGCCTTACCCAGGATACAATAGGTATCTTAGGGGACATTCTAGTTTTCATGAGAAAAATTCCACATACTATATGTCCATAAATTGAATTCCCCAGAAAATGGAGTTCTGTTCCCCAACGTCCTTTGGATTTCTGGTATCAAAGCATGGATGATGGAACTGAAGCTGCAGGAGATTCAAACTTTCTCCATTTCCTGAAGCATCATCATCAAGGAGCACCATAGAGCTTGAAAAATTTCAGGTCTGCACACCACTGAAGGAAGAGAAATGAAGGAAGAGAAATAAAGGAATGATTAGCCTATGACTTTCATACAAAAGAATGTTCATGAGTTGAAAGGCAGCCAAATAGAATGTGAAAATTTTAGCATATTTAAGTCTGCATTCAGCATCTCGTCTTCATAAAAACATACAATATTAGAGCTGGATAATAACTTCAGTTCAGTTCAGTCACTCAGTCTTGTCCGACTCTTTGCAACCCCATGAATCACAGCATGCCAGGCCTCCCTGTCCATCATCAACTCCCGGAATTCACCCAAACTTACCTCCATCGAGTCAGTGATGCCATCCAGCCATCTCATCCTCTGTCGTCCCCTTCTGCTCCTGCCTCCAATCCCTCCCAGCATCAATCTTTTCCAATGAGTCAACTCTTCGCATGAGGTGGCCAAAGTACTGGAGTTTCAGCTTTAGCATCATTCCTTCCAAAGAATACCCAGGGCTGATCTCCTTTGGAATGGACTGGTTGGATCTCCTTGCAGTCCAAGGGACTCTCAAGAGTCTTCTCCAACACCACAGTTCAAAAGCATCAATTCTTCGGTGCTCAGCTTTCTTCACAGTCCAACTCTCACATCCATTCTTGACCACTGGAAAAACCATAGCCTTGACTAGACAGATCTTTGTTGGCAAAGTAATGTCTCTGCTTTTTAATATGCTATCTAGGTTGGTCATAACTTTTCTTCCAAGGAGTAAGCGTCTTTTAATTTCATGGCTGCAATCACCATCTGCAGTGATTTTGGAGCCCAAAAAAATAAAGTCTGACACTGTTTCCACTGTTTCCCCATCTATTTCCCATGAAGTGATGGGACTGGATGCCATGATCTTAGTTTTCTGAATGTTGAGCTTTAAGCCAACTTTTTCACTCTCCTCTTTCACTTTCATCAAGAGGTCTTTTAGTTCCTCTTCACTCTCTGCCATAAGGGTGGTGTCATCTGCATATCTGAGGTTATTGATATTTCTCCCAGCAATCTTGATTCCAGCTTGTGCTTCTTCCAGCCCAGCATTTCTCATGATGTACTCTGCATATAAGTTAAATAAGCAGGATGACAATATCCAGCCTTGACGTACTCCTTTTCCTATTTGGAACCAGTCTGTTGTTCCATGTCCAGTTCTAGCTGTTGCTTCCTGACCTGCATACAAATTTCTCAAGAGACAGGTCAGGTGGTCTGGTATTCCCATCTCTTTCAGAATTTTTCCACAGTTCATTGTGATCCACATAGTCAAAGGCTTTGGCATAGTCAATAAAGCAGAAATAGATGTTTTTCTGGAACTCTCTCCCTTTTTCCATGATCCAGTGGATGTTGGCAATTTGGTCTCTGGTTCCTCTGCCTTTTCTAAAACCAGCTTGAACATCTGGAAGTTCACAGTTCACATATTGCTGAAGCCTGGCTTGGAGAATTTTGAGCATCACTTTACTAGTGTGTGAGATGAGTGCAATTGTGTGGCAGTTTGAGCATTCTTTGGCATTGCCTTTCTTTGGGATTAGAATGAAAACTGACCTTTTCCAGTCCTGTGGCCACTGCTGAGTTTTCCAAATTTGCTGGCATATTGAGTGCAGCACTTTCACAGCATCATCTTCCAGGCTTTGAAATAGCTCAACTGGAATTCCATCACCTCCACTGACTTCACATTCCAGGATGTCTGGCTCTAGGTCAGTGATCACATCATCGTGATTATCTGGGTCGTGAAGCTCTTTTTTGTACAGTTCTTCTGTGTATTCTTGCCATCTCTTCTTAATATCTTCTGCTTCTGTTAGGTCCATACCATTTCTGTCCTTTATCGAGCCCATCTTTGCATGAAATGTTCCCTTGGTATCTCTAATTTTCTTAGAGTATATTTAATACAACTTTCTGGTTTTATAAACAGAGATACTGAGAGCAAAAAGGTAAAGTCAATCCATCAAAATCACACACGGAGTGAATGGCAGGCTAGAACTCAGATCTCTTGACCATACCAGACTCCAAAACCAGTCACAGTCAGGAGCTCTGTCCTCATCACAACTTTGTTATTTCTAACCTAATTTCAAGAACTCTCACTAAATCCAGTAAGATATTCAGATGAATAAATTAGTGTAACTTTCTCATTACAATCTTCTATGTACTCATCAACATTTCACACAGTAAATTCTGATAAACCCTTCATTTATTGAATATCTACTAAAAACAAGATCTATATTTAATTATAACTAAGTTACCTATTTAAATAACCTAATCAATTTAATTTGAATATATTTGTAATTATGTATACTAACTACTGAAGAAAGCTGAGCACCTAAGAATTGATGATTTTGAACTGTGGTGCTGGAAAAGACTCTTGAGAGTCCCTTGGACTGCAAGGAGATCCAACCAGTCCATCCTAAAGGAGACCAGTCCTGGGTGTTCATTGGAAGGACTGATGCTGAGGCTGAAACTCCAATACTTTGGCCACCTCGTGTGAAGAGTTGACTCATTGGAAAAGACTGTGATGCTGGGAGGGATTGGGGGCAGGAGGAGAAGGGGACGACAGAGGATGAGATGGCTGGATGGCATCACCGACTCGATGGACATGAGTCTGGGTGAATACCAGGAGTTGGTGATGGACACAGAGGCCTGGCTAGCTGCGATTCATGGGGTCGCAAAGAGTCAGACACGACTGAGTGACTGAACTGAACTGATACTAACTACACATATAGTTTTATTAATGCATTTATTTTCATATCTGGAATAGGAAATGGCAACCCACCCTAGTATTCTTGCCTGAGAAATCCCATGGATAGAGGAGCCTGTCAGACACCACTTAGCAACTAAACAACAAGAAGATTTTCACATCAGTCCTATGAAGTATATATTACTATTTTCAATTTCCAGCAGGAAAAATGAAGATTAGAAAAGTTCTGCAAATTTCCAAGATCACTCAGTTAGTAATAGGCAGAATCACGATTTGAAACCAGCTCTTTGTGGTATCAGCTTCTATGCTCTTGCCTCTTCCACACTGCCATTTTCTCCCATATACGCAGCATTATCATTCTTATCTGTAAGTACATGACTTATATTGGAATTAATATTTGTATCAACAAATCCTGTATATGTTTGTCAGTGTCCAGGTGGTAAAACTAATGAAAGAAATTTTTTTAGTTGCTAATGAGTTTGTTTTCAAATCAGTTTGATAATCTGTCTTAGGATAGGAACATGGGAGGGGGTTGGCAGTTCTAGGGAATAGACTAGAATATATACCTTAATTTGCTTCTGTTTCCATGGCTGCTGCAGATAAGCCCTACATAAGTGTTTTTAAAACTATAGATGCTAATTAAAATATATATTATATGTATATATTCAATAGTGTATATAATTTTCAGAGTGATGTCTTTGAGAGTGATGACCACCCCGGGACATTGGTGGTCTCTATTAATAGTGTATTAGTTGTTTAGATACCTCCTGGATGAGGATCAAAAGCATACAGCACAATTGTTATTGCTTATTTGTTAACACTCCTCACTTTATTTACATTTTTATGTGCAATTATATCTCTATAAATAGAGTAATTGCCACATTAACAAGAAAGTGAATGTCTAGCAACCAAACTCATCTAACACCCAGAGAGCAGCTCCATCACATTATTTTCTCCTAATTCTGGTTCTCATCTGTCTTATTCTGGAGGGAGGCAGATCCTTTCATCATGGGAAACCAACTAGAAGTGATGATTCCACAGAGACACAAGGCTTTTTATTTACACTAAAAAGGGAGAGAAAAAGATCCCTCCTCAGGTTCATGGGCTCACTTTGTCCATGGGTGATAAAAATTCCAAACTGAACCAGTTCCTTCATATTCAAGTCCATCCTAAAGGAAATCAACCCTGAATATTCACTGGAAGGACTGATGCTGAAGCTGAAGCTCCAGTACTTTGACCACCTGATGCAAAGAACTGACTCATTGGAAAAGACCCTGATGCTGGGAAAGATTGAAGGCAGGGGAAGAAGGGGTCAACCGAGGAAGAGATGGTTGGATGGCATCATCAACTCAATGGACATGAGTTTGAGCAAACTCCGAGAGATAGTGAAGGACAGGGAAGCCTGTCGTCCATGGTGTTGCAAAGAGTTGGACTCAGCTGAGCGACTGAACAAATCAGGGAAAGGAAGGGATGCAGAGACAAGGGAGGAGCAGTCAAGAAACAATAGCACAGCCTTGGGGACAGGGTCCTGGTTTCCTCTCAAGGGATATACAGAACAGTGTCTTTGAGCTCTTCCACTAGCACCACCTGGGAATTCCCTGCAGAACTAAGTGAAAGTGAAGTCGCTCAGTCGTGTCCGACTCTTCACGACCCCATGGACTACAGCCCACCAGGCCCTCCATCCATGGGATTTTCCAGGCAAGAGTACTGGAGTGGGGAGCCATTGCCTTCTCCGTTAACAGCAGCTAGGCATATTATGTTTACTTGGAGCTGGTATACTTGGTGACAGCCTTAGTGCCCTCAGACATGGAGTGCTTGGCCAGCTCCCCAGGTAGCAGCAAGCGCACGGCGGTGTGGATCTCCCTGGATGTGATAGTCGAGCGCTTGTTGTAATGTGCCAGGCATGATGCCTCGCCAGCGATGCGCTCGAAAATGTCCTTGACGAAGGAGTTCATGATTCCCATGGCCTTGGACGAGATGCCGGTGTCCGGAGGCAGAACTAAAACCCCCAGCAAATAGAAGACTTGATGAAGCTCTCTTCATTCCAGAGAAAATCACAGTTTGCCCATCATCACATTTCCAGATGATCTCTGGACTGAAGGAATCCAGACCCTGCACACACCCTGATCCTGATCAGCAAACTCCGCCTTTCCCCCCAACCCCACCCCCAACTATAGGACTCCTCACAGGTCTCCTGCAACCCCAGGTTGGGACACAGTTTTGAGGGCACTAGCCTATTGTGGCCCCCTTTGCCTGGCAAAGCAATAAAGCTATCCTTTTCTACTTCACCCAAAACTCTTGTCCCTGAGATTCAATAATATAATGGTTTTCAGAGGTCGAATTTTAGGCTACAAAACCTAGAGCAAGTTTCTCTACAAAGTGAACATGTGCTTTTGAAACTGGTCATAGTTTTGTGTCACAGAGCCTATTCCCACCGGTGTTGGGGGGGAAGGAAACAGAGATACATCTAAGCATGCTTGCATTGTTTTTGAAGTCCAATTTTTGACAACTTAGGTCAGAATATAATCTCTAAAATCTTTATAATTTCTAAAAGCTACAATTTAAAATCATAGGATGTTGTTAAAACTTGAAAGATTCTAATCCATCTCATTTTCTTCGTCATCCTTCTCCTAAGCACTTTACAGAAAACGAAAGCCAGATTTAATCTGATGGATTTTTAGAGTAATATTGGCTGTGTGGCGGTGGTGGAGCTGATAGTGGTATATACGTGAAAGAGAAAGAAGGAGAAGGAGAATAAATGACAGAGAGCTAGACAAACTACACCTATGAATGAGAAGGTCAGCCTGTATATAATTAGTCTGAAATTTGTGAAGCTAATAAAGAATAAATTCTCATTTCTATAACAATGAATGAGATGAATGATTTCACCTCTTCTGTAGAAAAGGCAGTAACATCCTATGTCCCATAAAATAATATGAAGTTCCACTTCTTCATTTATCTGACCTGATGTTTATATCTTATCATCTCACTATCATATACAATCAAGCAAATTCCAATTATATATTAAGTTTTCAAAAACATTCATTAAGATTTGAACACGTGTGAACTAAACTGGAAGAAAAGCAACACAAAATATAACATATTCTATTGTCCATATCATAACATTAAACAACAAAGGTTTTTAAATTCAGCATCAGTATGGATGTAATGGCTGGAGCTCTAGCAGCCATCTTGGGCAACATGGATAAGGTCCACAGATGGTGAATCAGAGTTCTAGATGTGAGACAGGACAGGGGCATGACACTGACAATGACAATAAACACAACTGAAGACACAACATAAACTGCTTAGAACCAACCATGTCCAAGATAATGGATGAATTCTAATTTCTCCACATTGCACCAATACTAGTTATTGTCTGTTTTATTATCGCCATCCCAGTGGGTTTGAAGTGTTATCTTATAGTTTTGATACATCTTTCCCTGATGACTAAACATGATGGGCATCATTTCATGTGCCATTTGTATATCTCTTCTATAGAAATATCTATTCGGATCCTTTGCCCATTTTTAATTAGATTATTTTTCCTTTCATTATTGAGTTCTAAGAGTTCTTTGTATACTCTAGATACAAATCCCATGTCAGATATATGACTTGCAAATATTTCTCCTATTTTGTAGGTTGCCTTTCATTTTATTTTATTGATGGTGTCTTCTGAAACACAAAAACTTTTTAATTTTAAAGAAATCCAATGTATCTATTTTTTTTCTTTCTTTTTGTGTGTGTGTGTGTGTGTATGCTTTTGGTGTCATTTCTAAGAATCCATTGCTAAATCCAAGATCATGAAGATTTACTCCTGTGTTTTCTTCTAAGAGTTTCATAGTTTTAACTTTTCCATTTAGGTTTTTGGTTTATTTTGAGTTAATTTTTGTATATGATATGAGGTGGGGGTCTGACTTCAGTCTTTTGTATATAGATATCTAGTTATCCTAGAATCATTTGTCAAAGAGACTATTGTTTCCCTCACTGAAAGGTCCTGGCACCTTTGCTGAAAATTGGTTGACTATAGATGTATGAGCTTATGTCTGGACTCTCAGTTCTATCCCATTGACCTACATGTTTATTCTTACACCATTAACCCACTGATTTGATTACTCTGACTTTGCAAGAAGAGTTGAAATCTGATAATGTGAGTCTTCCAACTTCATTTTTCTTTTTCAAGATTATTTTGGCTGTTCTGTGTTCCTTACAATTCCACATGAACTTTAGGATTTACTTTTCAATTTCTAGATAGAATTGCATTGAGTTTGTCAACTATTTTGAGTAGTATTGCCATCTTAACAAAAGTCCTCAAATCCATGAACACATGATGTCTTTACATTTATTGAAATTTTTAATTTTGCTCAGCAATGTTTTGTAGTTTTCAGTGTACAAGTCTTGTACTTCCTTGGTTAAATATTTTACTAAACATTTTTATACTATTACACATGAAATTATTTTCTTAATTTCACTTCCCCCTTCTTTTTTTTTCTCATTTTCCTTGTTGTCCTCAGTTGATTTCAGAGAGAAAGTTAATAGGCAGATAAGTCTTTATTCTTCATCTTCCATGTCTAACTTTTCAAAGCTAACATTTGTTGAGAGTTTAATGTTCTTTTTGTTCAGTTGTGTCTGACTCTTTGTGACTCCATGGAGTGCATGCAGCACGCCAGGCTTCCCTGTCCTTCACTATCAACCTAAGTTTGCTCAGATTCATGTTCACTGAGTCAATGATGCTATCTAACCATCTCATCCTCTGATGCCCTCTTCTCCTTTTGCCTTCAATCTTTCCCAGCATGAGAGTCTTTTCCAAAGAGTCAGCATCAATTCACATCAATGGCCCAGAGTATTGGCGTTTCATCATCAATCCTTCCAATAAATATTGTGGGTTGATTTCCTTTAGGATTGACTGATTTGATCTCCTTGCAGTCCAAGGGACTCTCAAAAGTCTTCTTCAGCACCACAATTCAAAGGCATCAATTCTTGGGTGCTCAGCCTTCTTTGAAAGCTTAGTATGTGCTGAGATTTTACATTCGTTAACTATTCATCTTAACTACAAGCCCATGATAGGCATTATTATTACACCCAGTTTGCACATGAGGAAACTAAAGTGGAAAAGCATTAAGTAATATGCTCAAGGTCACACTGAGAGTAAATGGTGGAGTCAGGGCTTGGATCCAGATTTTGATCACATTTGACTCTTATCATGGTGCTAGTTTTTATTTTAACATTTAGCTATAGTCTCCCTCCTATGTCTCCCTTCTGGAGTTAATACTGAATAAATACCCAAGGTAGCAAACCGTAGTACCAAGGGCCAGATTGAGAGTATAGATGTATACTGCGTGTCTAATGTAATGGATTTTAAATGTTTTCTTTCAGTTAACAATGTTTTTTAATTGGGTTATTTTTCAAGCATCTCAAGATTTCCACCTCCTTTTGATCTAGCAGTACTGGACCTACATGCCCACGTAGCAATGGTTAGTTTTTTTAAGTAGTGCCCATTCATTTTAGAAGACACATTCACTCTCTGGTTCACCATAGTCCCTACTCTTGATTCATTTAAATTACCTGCCTGGCCACTGATGCATATGAAGCATCTGAACTTGTAACCCTTTGTCTAATCTCTCCTTAATAGGAGAAACTTCAAAATGTTTTTTACCATTAACTCTGTGAACCTTTGTAGGAAATCACTTTTTACGTTGCCTAATTTCCAACTCCTTCATCATTCTGGTTTCCCCCAGTAGAATTTCAGAATTTGTAAGTAAACTGATGGGGAAACATTCTCCTTTTGGACTGTGAAAGATTAATTTATGACATACAAATTGTATGCTGCTGCTACTGCTGCTGCTAAGTCGCTTCAGTCGTGTCCAACTCTGTGCGACCCCACAGACGGCAGCCCAACAGGCTCCGCTGTCCCTGGGATTCTCCAGGCAAGAATACTGGAGTGGGTTGGCATTTCCTTCTCCAATGCATGAAAGTGAAAAGTGAAAGTGAAGTTGCTCAGTCGTGTCCAACTCTCAGCGACCTCATGGACTGCAGCCCACCAGGCTCCTCCATCCATGGGATTTTCCAGGCAAGAGTACTGGAGTGGGGTGCCATTGAATTGTATAGGATCACATATATTTTCCACTAGAATTACTTGGGAACTTGCTAGACATATACATTCTCAGGCCCCACCTTAGATGTACTGAATCAGAACTCTGTGTTTTAACACGTCCTCCAGTTAATTCAAATGCATGCTAAAATTTGAGATCCACTGTTCTAGACTGCTGTTTAAAAAAAAAAAAAAAAAGCCTAACTAACAAATACATATTTTGAACTCAGTTCCAGCATCAATCCTGACTCCAAACACACATCCTCTTTTTCACTTTGTTTTATTGTCTCCTTGGCCAGCAGTCAGTACTTAATTTGCTAAATAATCACAAATCTTCATCCAGTGTATCCATTATAGAAATACGGAAAAGATTGATATCAAACTAATTATTTGTGGCTTCATGGTTAAAATTTCTAACTTTTTTGAACTATAAGATAGCTTCCAATTCTACAATAATCTCACATGTACCTTATTTTCCAGGATTTTTCAAAGATAACCTCCCCCACCTAAAACGTGTTCCTCTGCAAGCAATAAGATCTATTCTGGGACCTCCTTACAACCTATTCTGGTAGCCTCCTTTTAAGTTAATAATGAGCAACTCCATTTATTTGAAAAATCTTACTTCTATACATAGCGCATGTGCGACGACTTTACACTACTACAGGTTCATATGACTAAACATCACACAACATCAAGTGAATACCTGCAGGTTTATCATCAACAAGTAGCAACTGCATTAACAAAACACCCATTGCTTAGTCTGAACTCTGTATATTTAGCCTTCTGGAAAAAACATCAGAGAAAACTGTCCTGGAGTCTCAGTGAAGAGCTCCTTGTCAGAGACTATTTACTGACACAACAATAAAATCTCAAGGTGTTTATCCTTGGAGTCCTGCTTCCTGAAAAGACATATCAGTTTCTTATGACTCTGGAAATTAATTCTGTTGAGACCTCAAATTGAGGAGTTTTATCAATTTCTCCAGAAACTAATGACTGCAGAAATGAGTGGCTTCTTCCCAAAGCAAGAGAACAGGTACTAATTGCTGAAGTAAAGAAACTTCTACCAAAGAAAACTCAGTTGTATCGATTCTTTGTGACTCCATGGACAGTAGCCCATCAGGCTTCTCTGCCACTCATTATCAGAGAAATGCAAATCAAAACCACAATGAGGTACCATTTCATGCCAGTCAGAATGGCTGCGATCCAAAAGTCTACAAGCAATAAATGCTGGAGAGGGTGTGGAGAAAAGGGAACCCTCTTACACTGTTGGTGGGAATGCAAACTAGTACAGCCACTATGGAGAACAGTGTAGAGATTTCTTAAAAAATTGGAAATAGAACTGCCATACGACCCAGCAATCCCACTGCTGGGCATACACACCAAGGAAACCAGAACTGAAAGAGATACGTGTACCCCAATGTTCATCGCTGTTTATAATAGCCAGGACATGGAAGCAACCTAGATGTCCATCAGCAGACGAATGGATAAGAAAGCTGTGGTACGTATACAATGGAGTATTACTCAGCCATTAGAAAGAATACATTTGAATCAGTTCTAATGAGGTGGATGAAACTGGAGCCTATTATACACAGTGAAGTAAGCCAGAAAGAAAAACACCAATACAGTATACAAATGCATATATATGGAATTTAGAAAGATGGTAACAATAACCCTGTATGAGAGACAGCAAAAGAGACACAGACGTATAGAGCAGTCTTTTGGACTCTGTGGGAGAGGGCGAGCATGGGATGATTTGGGAGAATGGCATTGAAACATGTATATTATCATATGTGAAACAAATCACCAGTCCAGGTTCGATGCATGATACAGGATGCTCAGGGCTGGTGCACGGGGATGACCCAGAGAGATGGTATGGGGAGGGAGGTGGGAGGGGGTTTCAGGATAGGGAACACGTGTAGACCCATGGCGGATTCATGTCGATGTATGACAAAACCAATACAATATAGTAAAGTAAAAAAAATAGTAAATAAAAATATTATTTTATAAGGAACAAAAAAAGAAAATAAATAAATAAAACAAAATCAAACATCAAAAAAAAAAAAAAGAAAACTCAGTTATGTCGATTCTTTGTGACCCCATGGACTGTAGCCCGTCAGGCTCCTCTGTCCATGGGATTTTCCAGGCAAGAACACTTGAGTGGGTTTCCATGCCCTCCTCCAGGGGATCTTCCCACCCAGGGATCGAATCCAGGTTTCCCACTTTGCAGGCGGATTCTTTACCAGCTGAGCCACCAGGGAAGACACCAAAGAAAACAATAACATTAATTTTCTGATTCTTCACCCTTTTTCTTTTCCTTTGCTCTATCACTAATCTTGTTTATTATTGTATTCTAATCCCTTCTATTTCTTGACTAACAGGTTTATCAACATGATCTCTCCTATCTTCATAATGTTGATGGTCTTCTACCACTTAGGGAAAAAACATAATTCTCCTATGTGTCTTTCTCAGACCACAATTATAGGTTCAACTGATTACCAGATTTGTAATCCCTCAGCTAATCTTACTGACAAAAACATAATAGCTGTTCCTTTAAACACTTCAGAAGGTAAATTTCCTTCTACATATCTGCTATCATACTTAAGTCTTTTTTTTCCTTAATATAGTTTATTTATTTTATTTGGTTGCATTGGGTCTTAGTTACAGCATGTGGGATCTAGTTCCCTGACCAGGGATCAAACCCAGGCCCTCTCCATTGGCAGCAGAGAATCTTAGCCATGGACCACCCAAGAAATCCCTCGTACTTAGGTTTTTCTCACATAATTAGTCTCAAGTTTTGGTCTTGTAAAAATTGGATTTTGACAACAGAATCTTCTTCTGGAGTCATTATAATCCTAACCACAAAAGTCAATTGATCAGAAAAGGAAGCTAATATTGGGGCTATCTTTGATGTAATACTCAGTTTGTTCTGAGTATTATAAAACTAAGACCTTCCAGCTTATTTTGCAGGGGTTGTTTAATGCCACTTTTTAAAAAATCTACCTTCCTTAAGATGAACCGAAAATTGTCTCACTCCTGTTGAGTTGAATAATGCTTATCTTCCCAATAGAGTCTCTGTCTTACGGAGTCAATACCATTTATGAAAATACAACTTATGCTTTGGAATCCCAAAAGTCAGTTTCAATTCATTAGCTAGAGTTTTCATGGATAAACACATAACTCAATTTTCTCTTAGCTAGACAAGAAAAACTTTATGCTACAGCAAACTCCTCTTGATAAATCTATATAAATAATAGGTGGTCAAGTAAAACAGTTCATGAGTAAGCTAGATAAAAGCCTCTAGCTCTCTAGAAAAGACCAACTTGTCATTTGGTTAAGTTTCTATTGCCTGAGTTTAATCACCTAAGCTCTTGTCCTCAGGATTTATTACAAGGACTAATAATTGTCTTATTCCTGGCAATTGCTTGTGTTGCCATTAACCAGTGTTGTTGTTGCTGTTTAGCAGTTATAAGTTGTGTCCAACTCTTTTGCAACCCCATGGGCTGTAGCCTGCCAGGATCCTCTGTCCATGGGATTTCCCAGGCAAGAATACTAGAGTCGGTTGCCATTTTCTTCTCCAGGGGATCTTCCCAACCCAGGAATTAAACTCATGTCTCTTATACCTCCTGCACTGCAGATGGATTTTCTACAGCTGACCCAACAGGGGAAACCCATTAATCAGTGTATACTGTTAATATTCTTATATGTTATTGCAAATGCACTGTCATGTTAAAAATTCAACTACGACTGTATGGAAGAAATTAACACAACATTGTAAATCAATTACACTTCAATAAAATTTTTAAACTATTGCCGGCTGATTTAGTGATTTTAGTAGAGAGTCAGTAACTTTTCAGAAGTGACCATGTCACTTTGATCTTTTTAAATGGAGAGAATAGAACGGCAAGTAGGAAAGAGTCAAGGAATACCAAAGAATCAGTGAAGCCAAAGAATAATAAAAAATTATCTCTTCCCTATACCTATGAAAAAATTCTATTTAACTTAATAAGCAACTCTTAAAATTGAGATATAATTAACACATAACATTATATTAGTTTCAGGAATACAATTAATGATTTAATGTCTTTATATGATTCAAAATGATCATCACAATAACATCCATCACCATACATAGGTACAATATTTTGTGTGTGTGAGGAGAACTTTTAAGATCTACTCTCTGCAACTACAGTCACCATGCTATGCTTTGTATCCCCATAAATTATTTATTTTACAGCTGGAAGTTCATACTTTTCAATCCCCTTCACCCCATTTTGCCCACTCTCCACTCCCTGCCTATGGCAACTGCCAATCTATTCTCTGTTTCTCTGAGATCATTTTTTTGTTTTTTTGGTTTGGGGGGTTTTGTTTGGTTGGATGATTGGTTGAGTTTCTTTTTATTCAGATTCAACATATAAGTGAACAAGCAACACTTTTAAGTACGCATCTTCTAGAGGTGGTAAGATAAAAGTTATTGCTCCTTTATAAATGAATCCACATGAAGGAAGAGACTAAATACTGGATTCAACAGCAGATTGCCTGTGTTCCAGCCCTGGTTCAGGGGCTTACCTGACGTGTGAACTCTGTGAAAATCACTTGACATCAAGTCCAATTTTTCTATAGTGCTCTCTTCCTTACAGGGGTGCTGTGAAGACCAAATAAACAATAACCATGAAGGAGTTTTTCAAACGCTGAAGTGCAGTTCAAGTTTAAACAATTGCTTTCATTTATTCTGTGAAGGAAATAGGGACACACAATTTTGGAGCATAAGGGATTTTCAGGGATGGAAAGCCTGAGTGGAATAATCTATGTGGCTGCCTGTGTACAGTCAGAGGGTAGTAGCAGGCCAGGGGAGAGGGTTACAAGAGGAATAGAAATTATAAAGATTTTGAAGATTAATTTTTCAACCTTGCATTTTACCAATAACTGATAATAGTAACTGGCCTACAATCAATTGAACATCATTTTCTATATTGCTCTTGGTGTATTATGCCTGTGATAAAGTATCTCAATTCCAAATGTTCAGAAGATTAGCGTGGTCTGCATCTCTCTCTTCCTCATGTATACACTGATTGCCAAAGTGACAATACAAGTCCTGTGTTAGCCAAGAAGCATTATCTGTAAGTTCTGAAAGCACTGGGTTTTTCAATATAGTCAAGTCTGGCCTCTGATTAGTGGTAATGAATCCAACAAGAAAACTGGGGAAAAGGAACCCAAGCCACAAGACCGAATTCTCAGTCACTTCTAATCCTTTTCCTCTTTTACCATCTTCTCTTCCACATGGAGGGTCAGCTAAATGCTTGCTCCTAACTCCATACCCTTTATTTTGGACATCCTAATCACAAAACTCTTCAATCTTGAAATTCAAAGTATAACCTTCATCCCTCCCCTTTGGATTCTTCTTTTACTACTGTGTAATACATGTATTACACATGTATCTAAGCAGAGAAAGCAAAATGGGAATTAGAACAAGAGACTCTAAATTTTCTTTATCTAAAGTAATGAATACGTGATGCGGGGGGTGGGGAATTGGCTAATTAGTGGTGGCTTTTGTGTTTGTTTCTTTGAATTATATGTCATATAATTATATTAATGTAGATAACACTTTGTAAAGATTTTAAGAGCTCTGAAAATAAGTTACCATTTTATTCATATTTAATGGATGAGAAAAGGAGGCCTCCAGGTTAAATAACTTACCCAAATTTACACTTAGAATGTTGTAATCTGTATTCAAGCAATCTCACTCTAGAATTCCAACACTTGACCTCTCTGCAGAGAACTGATTAAGTTTTTAACTCCATTGCCCATTCCTCAGCTGTATGTTTTTTATGGATTAAAAAAAACAGGAAAGCCCCTAACCTAATACTTAGCACATAGTATCCATCCATCACCTCTCAGTCATGTTCGACTCTTTGCAATCCCATGGACTGTAGTCCTTCAAGCTCCTCTATCCGTGGGATTTCCCAGGCAAGACTATTGCAGTGGGTTGGCATTTCCTCCTCCAGGGGGTCTTCCCTACCCAAGAATTGAAGCCATATCTCCTATATCTCCTGCATAGCAGGCGAATTCTTCACCACTTGAGCCATCCGGGAGCACACAGTAAGTAATCGCTAAAATAATAGTTCATTTAATCACATGTTAACACGTCCTAAAGATTTAGGTGTTAGTCCTGCTTTCTCATTAAATGCCCTTAGTGATGACTGCAAAGCCCATAACTTCAGTCCCCACAGAGTTAACTTTTTCTAACTGGTGACTAGGGGAAGCTGATGTCATTGCTTAAGAGTTCCCATGAAGCCTACATAAGTCAGGTAGAACACCACCAACACTGCAGCTGCCCTTCGCAGCTGCTTGCTATCTCTACAGATTTCCCTTCAGTACTTGAAGGTAGAATAACCCACCTAAAACTAGCAAGACAAACTTTCTACCTAGAGAGTGTGCTGTGAAGAACACAAGTTGCTTCAGTTACACTGGTTCTGAACAGTTAGGTCGAGTTTTGTGTAGACATGTCCTGGTAAACTAGTAGGCCTGCAAAAGAGGTTGGAGTGGCTTTCCATCCTTTCTGCTCATCACTACAGCCTGACAAAGTACAAACAAGATATCATGCTTATACCACATAGTCAACTGACTGAAAACCAATTCCAGAAAATCTTAGAGCAGAGCTGTGTTCTCTACACATTGAAAAGCATGATAATAACGTAGGTACAAAGGTCTGATTTTGCAGAAATGCTGAAGTACCTCTGGTAAAATATCACCAAATATATCTACTGTGACTTATTGCCAAAAACTGTGAATAAGAACCAAGGGAACTTCAAGGGCTCTGATCTTCCTTGTAAAAAAGTCAAGGTAAGTGGGGCTATTTGATTAGTCGAACTTAAAAATAAATTTCTATTTCTACTGGAAAATAATACTCTCTTTTTTTGGCAACTGTTTTATTAAGTCAGATGGAATTGCATGTACATTCAGAGGCACAGCACTTGAATATTTATGTGAAAATTCACAACTGATAAATCATTCCACAGTTGACTTGGCAGTTCAGGAGGACTGCGCACAGTATTGTTCAATCTTTTAAAACCCATGCCTCCTTTTTAAAAAAATTTCTAATGATTATTTTTTAATTTATTTATTTTTATTTGAATGGTAATTGCTTTACAACACTGTTTGTTTCTGCTATACATCAACATGAATCAGCTGTAGGTCTATATATTTCCCCTCTCTCTTGAACCTCCCTCTCACCTCCCAATCCATCCCACCCCTCTAGGTCGTCACAAAGTACCAGAAAAATTAAGAGTATTAAGAAAATACTCTTAATATTGAAAATACAAGACTAACAATTCAGTTCTTTTTGGAGGTGCTGAGAACGTCAGAAACAAGCCAAGGTGAGTTTTATAGACTTTTTCATTTTTTATGTCTCTGCTTTTAATTGTTTTTTCCTGTTTTCCTGAAATGTATGCAATAGGCACTAGATTTTTGATGTGTGAATCATACTTTTGATATAAGCTAATAACAAATTCCTACTATGATTGAACACATCCGTTTCTCAAAACATTTTTTCCTGTGGCTCCACAGAAATAGGAAAAAAAAAAAACGATGGCAATGGGAAAAGTTTAGTTAAAAATGAATATCCATATCATCTGGTGAGGGAACAGTCTTTATTTCAAACCTAGTTCTCAGACTGCACATTCTTCTCTATCTGTGCTGGTAAAATTTTTCTTATTGATTTTAAAATAAACCCCTGGCTCCAGTCTTGGCTAGTTCTTCAGCTTTCAATTTTGCAATTATCCTTTTAGAATGTAATAAATTGTAAAGATAACATATAAATCATCAAACATTTAAAATAGTTTTCTGGAGGAAAAACTTTAAGTGGACACTCTAAGAAAAAGTTTTAAATAGTAAAATCAATCCATAGCTATTAAGATGTAACTGTAAATATTAATTCAAGCACTAGATACTGTGTAATGATGACTGAAAGACTTCTCTGCCCTCCAAAATACCATCCTTGTGACAGATCTGCTTTGCTAGTTCCTTGATTTGACACTGCCATTAGTCTTTCCTCTGATACAGACAACAAAAAAAGGCATTGTCTGCAGCAGAGCATCATAATGAGGCATAGGAAATATTTGAGAAGAAAGGGCAATGGAGTAGAAGAGAAATGTTTCCTCTATTCTCTTTTCATAAGCAGTGTGAAGTGATTCATTTGACTGACAGAAAGCCTGATCTTGAGGACAAAATAAAGAACCTGTAGTCATCAAGGAAGAAAGCAGGATAGGATGAGATAATCATGCGTGCTCAGTGGTGTCCAACTCTTTGCCACCCCATGGACTGTAGCCAGGCTTCTCTGTCCATGGGATTTCCCAGCAAGAATACTAGAGTGGGTTGCCATTTCCTCCTCCAGGGGATCTTTCTGCTCTGGGATTGAATTAGTGTCTCCTATGTCTCCTGCATTGACAGGCAGATACTTTACCACTGCACCACCCGGGATAGGATAATAGTACCTGAGGAACCAGGAGAACAGCTTACTTGGGTGGGCCATCCCTGAAAGGCTACACTTCCAGGCAGTGGCACATGAGAGGCAAGCCTGAGAAAAGAGGCTTCCCACAGATGCCCACCCAACCTGCCCCATGAACCTAGGAGAGTAAAAGAGAGGTTGTCACTGAGACATACTGTACTTTATACCACCATTATGTCAATTACCACAAAAATTCAGATCAGAGAGATAGTAAAGAAAGCCTGGACCAAAAGTCAGGAGGCCCAAGCTCTAGACCCAGTTATTACTGCAGTTTTTTATAAACTTGGGCCAGTTGCTTTACCTCTCTGTGTTTTGTTTTATCTATTTATTAAAAAAAAAAAAAAAAAAAGATTAGGTAAACTCTCAGATCCCATTAAGAACTGAGACCTTGTGACTCTATATAATATATACATTTCTTTTTTTAATATTTGTTTATTAATTTAAGACCACCAGGTCTTAGTTGCAGCATGTGGGACCTAATTCTCTGACAGGAATCGAACCTGGGCCCCCTGCAGTGGGAATGTGGAGTCTTAGCCACTGGACCACCAGGAAAGTCCCAATATATACATTTTTTACTAAATTAGTGATGCTTGGGTCAAAAGTAGGCTAATCTTTTTTAAAAGCAACTACTGTTGATTTACCATGGTCCAGTAAGTCAGATAAGAGAGTTGGAATTTAAAAGAACTGAGGATAATCTAGCCAAAACAGTGATGCTGTTAGGCCTGGACTTTGACCTCCAGATTAAGAATGAGCAAGTCTGTCCGCAACTCAGAGGTGGAGAAGAAGCAAGCCTCCCTGCACCCTCTCTAGATTTTCCAAGTTTTCCTGGTTCTATCCAGCCTCCTCTAAAGTATTGTTCAAAGAACATCTCAGCCACATTGCCAGCAGCTTGGTGAAAATCTTCTGCCTTCTGAAATCTAGATCACTGAAATTACAGTCTCAGGGTATGATGGCAGAGCAAACAAGGAAGTAAGGGTGTGGGTTAGTGAACATGTGGTCAACAGGACAATAAAGAAAACTATGTTCGAGGTCAGAATTTGTATAACCCTGGAAAAATTACTTATTGAGGTTAAGAAGAACCTTCATTTCTTCTCCTATAAAACTGTAACCTAAAGCTAAACACTGATATTTTATACAATAAGGGAGAAATAAGTTATTTGATTTCTCCCTACCTGATGAGAAGAACTGACTCATTTGAAAAGACCCTGATGCTGGGAAAGACTGAGGGCAGGAGGAGAAGGGGACGACAGAGGATGAGATGGTTGGATGCCATCACCGACACAATGGACATGGGTTTGGGTGGACTTCGGGAGTTGGTGATAGACAGGGAGGCCTGGCATGCTGCGGTCATGGAGTCGCAGAGTCGGACACGACTGGTGACTGAACTGAACTGAACTGTCAAAGATTGTCTTACATCTTAGTGAATCAATTTTTTCTAAAATTGATTTTGCTCCAAAAGTGTGTGTTTAGCAACTACTATGTGTCCAGCATAATTTAAGATGCTGAATGGGGATTTTAAAATGAGATACGTCACTAGAAATTATAGATGGAGAGAAGTCATAAACACAGAAGAACCTAAATGGCCAAATGATTGATGCAGATATTAAGTGGTTTTTTATTTCTAATTTTTGACAGGAGTGTCCAACAGTGAGAATGGAAGAGGCTGTTCTACTCAATCAAACAACTGTAGTGACATATTTTCGGCTCAGAGGTTTATCTATCAATCAGAATGTGCAGATGGCTGCATTTGCCATGTTCCTTGTTTTCTATGTCCTGACACTGATTGGAAACATCCTCATCGTCATAACTATTATCGATGACCATCATCTCCATACCCCCATGTATTTCTTTCTCAGCAACCTATCCTTTATCGATGTGTGCCACTCCACCGTCACTGTCCCCAAGATGCTGATAGACACCTGGTCAGAGGAGAAGCTCATCTCCTTTGATGCCTGTGTAACTCAGATGTTCTTCCTGCACCTCTTCGCCTGCACAGAGATCTTTCTCCTCACTGTCATGGCTTATGATCGGTATGTGGCTATTTGCAAGCCCCTGCAGTACATGACAGTGATGAGCTGGAAAGTGTGTGTGCTGCTGGTTGTGGCCCTCTGGACAGGGGGTACCATCCACTCCATAGCGCTGACCTCGCTCACCATCAAGCTGCCCTACTGTGATCCTGATGAGATAGACAACTTCTTCTGTGATGTGCCTCAGGTGATCAAACTGGCCTGCACTGATACCCACATCATTGAGATGCTCATCGTCTCCAACAGTGGGCTGATCTCCGTGGTCTGTTTTGTGGTCCTTGTGGTGTCCTACGCAGTCATCCTGGTGAGTCTGAGGCAGCAAATCTCAGAAGGCCGGCGGAAGGCCCTGTCCACCTGTGCAGCCCACCTCACTGTGGTCACACTCTTTCTGGGACACTGCATCTTCATCTATTCCCGTCCATCCACCAGCCTCCCAGAGGACAAGGTGGTGTCTGTGTTTTTCACCGCTGTCACACCCCTGCTGAACCCTATCATCTACACCCTTCGGAATGAAGACATGAAAAATGCCTTGAACAAGTTAATGGGGAGGGTGAAGGGAAGAGAAAAAAAATGAAAATGTCTAAGCCCTTATGGTGCTTGGAGTTCCAATTAAAGAAATGCCTAGCAAAGATATGTTACAAGCCACATTTATCAAACTATATGACTTGTGAAACTATATTCCAGTCCAATATCTGACAATCATAGCAATTACTACGATTTTTAAATCTTCCACAGGCTGGAAATTGTTCTAGGCATTGTGCAATTACTTAATTCTTACAACAACCCTGTGAGGTATGTATAAGCTTGTTTACACATGAAGAAGCCAAAGCTCAAAAAAGCAAACGGCGTGCCCAAGGTCACCCAGCTAGGAAATGATGAAGGTAGGATGTTAAGCCAAATGTATCAACACAAACATGTTATTTTCCTTACATCATGGTTCCTATCCCTGCTTTTGTGTTAGGCTGATAACCAAAGTCTAAACAAATGTTCAGATTTCTGGGCAGCACTTGCCAACATCATTCACTCATACACTTGCCTCAATAGCTTTGCAAACACTTGTAAAGCAGACAAAGTAACTTTGCAAATAACTTCAGTAATGCAGAAGGAAGACTTTGAACCACTGAAGTTGATATCCTCAAGTGTTCAGGAAAAACTCTTCCATTAAGACAATACAATGGGGATATCTTATTATCCATTCATCTGACAAATATTTACCGAGCATCTATTATGTGCTGAGTACTAGGTTAGTAATCATAAATAAAATACATAGTCCTCCTTTTATGCTGTTTAGAGTTTAGTGAAAATAGAAGACAAAAATATGTGGGAAGAGAATTTGGGGAAGAATGGATACATGCATATGTATTGCTGAGTCCCTTAGTGTTCAACTGAAACTATCACAACATTGTCTGTTAATCAGCTATACTCCAATACAAAATAAAAAGGTTTTTAAAAAAAGAAAACAAAATATAAGCAAATTTCAATTACAGATCATGACAAATGCCATGAAATACAATGATGTTAGAGAGTTATGGAAGAGACTGTCTCTAGATTGCTTGGTTAAGAAGGGCCTCTCTGAGGAAATGCCATTTACACTAAAATCTGGAAGATGAAAAAAGAGCCAACCACAAGAAAAGAAAGGTGATGAACTCTCTAGGCAGAGGAAATGGCAGATGTAAAGATCGATGTTTAGAAAGAACTTGGCCTGTTCCAAGAAATAAAAGACCAATGTGGACACCACCCTATGGCAGAAAGTGAAGAGGAACTAAAAAGCCTCTTGATGAAAGTAAAAGTGGAGAGTGAAAAAGTTGGCTTCAAGCTCAACATTCAGAAAACTAACATCATGGCATCTGGTCCCATAACTTCATGGGAAATAGATGGGGAAACAGTGGAAATAGTGTCAGACTTTATCTTTTGGGGCTTCAAAATCACTGCGGATGGTGACTGCAGCCATGAAATTAAAAGACGCTTACTCCTTGGAAGGAGAGTTGTGACCAACCTGGATAGCATGTTCAAAAGCAGAGACATTACTTTGCCAACAAAAATCTGTCTAGTCAAGGCTATGGTTTTTCCTGTGGTCATGTATGGATGTGAGAGTTGGACTGAGAAGAGAGCTGAGCACCAAAGAATTGATGCTTTTGAACTGTGGTGTTGGAGAAGACTCTTGAGAGTCCCTTAGACTGCAAGGAGATCCAACCAGTCCATTCTAAAAGAGATCAGCCCTGGTTGTTCTTTGGAAGGAATGATGCTAAAGCTGAAACTCTAGTACTTTGGCCACCTTATGTGAAGAGTTGACTCATTGGAAAAGACCCTGATGCTGGGAGGGATTGGGGGCGGGAGGAGAAGGGGACGACAGCGGATGAGATAGCTGGATGGCATCACCGACTCGATGGACGTGAGTTTGAGTGAACTCCGGGAGTTGGTGATGGACAGGGAGGCCTGGTGTGCTGCAATTCATGGGGTCACAAAGAGTCAGACACGACTGAGTGACTGAACTGAACTGAATTGACAAAAATTGAATATATTTAAAGTGTACAACATGATAATTTCATTATTACCACAATCAATTCTAATTAACACATCCGTCACCTCACACAGTTACCATGCATCTGCCTGTCTGTCTGGTGAGGATACTTAGGATCTGCTCTCTCAACAATTTTCAAGTATACAATAGAGTATTATTAACTATTGTTATCGTGCTATACATTAAATCCCCAGAACTTATTTATCTTACAACTGAAAGTTTGGCTGAATTATTTTCTGAAGGCAATAGAAGAGAATCCATTTCCTTCCCTTTTTCAGTTTCTAGAGACCACCCAGATCCTAAGTTAGTAACCCGCTTCTCTGTCTTTAAAGCCAGCAATATCGAATCTCTCTGACTTTTGTAGTCATATCTCCCTCTGATTCTCCTTTGTTTCCCTCTTCTATCTTTAAGAACATTTGGGATTACATTAGGTCTACCTGGATAATCTAGGCTACTATTTCTATCTCAAAGTCAACTGACTAGCAAACCTTAATCCCTGTTTGCTGTTCAACCTAAAATATTAACAGGTTCCAGAGACTGGATGCAAACATCTTTGGGGGACTCTCACTTTGTTTACCACATCACCTGTAAACCTTTATTCTTTCCTTTGTCACAAATTCCAAAAAGCTCTAACTAAATTTAGTATTAAATGTAATAACTAACTCATCACTATTTCCTGGTACATGTAATTACTTCTTATAAATTCTGATTTCTCTTTTATTGAACATTAATATTTCTTAAATTTTGATATTAAAAGCTACCATAAATCACATTTTTATAAAATAGAAAAGGAACAATTTCAGACCAATAACCACCACAATGTAGATTCAAACATTCTTCACAGAATAGCAATATGTGAAAACAACAATCAGTAATGTTTTTAAAAAAATAATTCATTATGACTATATAAAGTTTATCCCAACAGAGCAAAGAAGTCAAGCATAAAAGTGTACATACTGTATGATTCAATTTACATGAAACTCTAGGAAAGACAAATTTAGTTTACAGCAAGAAAAAATCAGATGCTTGGGTGCTTGGGTGGGGATAAGATTATTGGCTGGGAAGGTTCTGAAGAAATTTTGGGGGGGGATAGAAATGTTCTATATCTTGACTAGGGAGATAGTTGCATAAGTGAACCTTTGTCACATTTTATCAAACTGTACAATTTAAATGAGTACCTTTTATGTAATTAATTTCTACCTTAACAAAGTTTATTTTAAAGTAAGTTCCAATAGATCTCCACCTTGATTTTGTAAAAAATAAAGTACTACCAAAAGTACAGAATGTGTGTAGAGATAAATAAGAGAATTACTTTCAAAGTGCCAAAGTTTAATTCAATATAAATATGTTGCTGTTATAGTTTTAACTGCTAAGTCATGTCCAACTCTTTGAGACCCCTGGACCTCCTCTGCCCATGGAATTTCCCAGGCAAGAATACTGGAGTGGATTGCCATTCCCTTCTCAAGGGAATCTTCCCAACCGAGGGATTGAACTCACATCTCCCTGCATTGGCAAATGGATTCTTTATCTCTGAGCAACCAGGGAAACCAATAAATACCATATAAACCTTAAATAAACACCTTGAAAATACATTTGAAAGCAGGATCCCTATAATGTGTAAAACACAGGTGTAATGTACAGCTTCCCAGAGGTAATAACCTACAGAACTGTACAAATCAAAAAAGTAGGTTCTCTCAGAACTCTACCTGTTCCTGAAACTAAGACTATGCCCCAAAGTCTGTGTGTTCTTTTACTGGTGAAACTAGAAGTTTTCTTTAAACTTGTCCCAATCCTTTTCCCTTACATGTTACAAGTACCTTTTCCTTTATTTAAGCAATAGTTGATAAGTCCCCCTCTTTAGTACAGAAGTCTGACCTGAAATGACTCTCCAGGTCATTTCACCTAATAACTTTGATTTCTTACTCTTAGTCACTCATTAAAGATATGACCAAAATAATATCTATAATTCCAAGTCCATCATGTACACGATTTCATGGAAAAAACCTGCCTCTGTCGGAGATGCTTCATGGCATTTTTTACTTCCTCATTCCTCAAGGTGTAAATGAGGGGATTCAGCACAGGGGTGACTATCGTGTAGAAGACAGATACCACCTTGTCACTGAAGAAGTTGGTGTCTGGGTGAGTGTAGAGGAATATACATGGCCCAAAGAAGAGGGCAACCACCATGAAGTGGGCTGAGCAGGTAGACAGGGCTTTCCTGTGCCCTTCAGCTGACTGTTTTCTAAGAGAAACCAAGATGACCATGTAGGAGGTGACCAAAGCCAGAAAACAGAAGAGGGAGATGGTTCCACTATTGGATACAATCAGCATTCCTGTGAGATATGTATCTGTGCAGGCCAGCTTGATGACAGAAGGAACATCACAGAAGTAGCTATCAATTACATTAGGGCCACAGTAAGGTAGGCGAATGGTCAAGAAGGTCTGCACCAGTGAGTGAATGGTACCCCCCAACCAGAGAGCAAAGACAAGCTGTACGCAGACCCTCATGTCCATCACATTGGGGTAGTGTAATGGCGCACAGATGGCTACATAACGATCATAGGCCATAACGGTCAGCAGAAAGATCTCAGCACAGGCAAACAGATGTAGGAAGAAGAGCTGTGCAATGCAATTGTCAAAGGAAACGGTCTTCCTCTCCAAAAGCAAACCCTCCAGCATCTGGGGCACTGTGACAGATGAGTGGCAGATGTCAATAAAGGACAGATTGCTCAGGAAGAAATACATGGGGATATGAAGACGTGGAGTTAAGACTATGGTAACCATGATCAGAATGTTCCCCAAAAGGGTTAGCACATACATGACTGAGAATGCCATGAAAAGTAATATCTCCAGTACCCAGTTATCAGTGAGTCCCAAGAAGACAAATTGAGTCACTCTTGTTTGGTTTAGAGCATCCATCCGATAAGCTTCCAAAGGACCTTGTGGGGAAAAAAAATATGAACAGTAATTTAGCCTTAATGTTATAGGAGTGGAACTAACAGAAGTGACTCTGAATTTCTATCTGGGTTGCTTATTTATTATCATGGTATGTAGAGTATAAGATCAATTTTAATTACAATTGTTATAATATCCAATCTTCCTTGGTGACTTAGTCGGTAAAGAATCTGCCTGCAATGCAGGAGACTGCTTGCAATGTAGGAGACCCAGGTTTGATCCCTGGGTCAGGAAGATCCCTGGAGAAGGATGACAACCCATTCCAGTATTCTTGCCTGAAAAATCCCATCGATACAGAAGCCTGACGGGCTGCAGTCCATGGGGTTGCAAGAGTCAGACACGACTTGGCAACTAAACTACATATTATACCCAGTATCTATCAGGAGCCATTCCATGCAATTTATATACACCATTCTGTTTAGCCATAACTGTACCATTGCATGGGCTTCCGCACTGGCTCAGCAATAAAGAATCTGCCTGCAATGCAGGAACCACAAGAGATGTGAGCTTGATCCCTGGGTGGGGAAGATCCCCTGGAGCAGAGCATGGCAACCACCTCAGTATTCTTTCCTGGAGAATCCCATGGATAGAGGAGCCTGGCAGGCTACAGTCCATAGGGTCACTGATAGTCAGACAGAACTGAAGCAACTTAGCACGCATAAACGCACCATTGCATAAGCATTATTGTTCCTGTCTTGCAGGTAAGCGAGCTCTACAAGAATAAATAAATTGCCCAAAACCCTTAGCCACTAGTTGGGTGATTTTTTCATTTCAGTCTAACCCACAGGCAACACCAATTTAGAATTCTAAAATACAACTCCCAGCTAAAATCATTCACTACTTCACTCTTCCTATCAAAAATACCTTCAAAGCCTGCAACTGTCTGCTACATTTATTTGCTACCTCCATCTTGTTACTTTCCAAAATCCTTGTTTGTTATTTATGTTGTTCCCTCTGCTCAGAAAACATAACCATTTAATCAACTGTACTCTCTTCATTGCTGACTCTTAAAATACTATTCATCCTCTAAAATTACCTCAAAGAGCAGTACCTTTAGGAAAACACAACTGATGCAATCAAATCTTATCACTTCCCTTCATACTTCTTTTATCTAAAAGAAAGTATAAAATAAGATATCTGTTTCTGCTCCCCATTAAATCAAGATTTTCTTGAAGAGCAATGGTCACATATAACTTATCCCTTGCAGCACGTAACATGGCTTCTGGCACACAGTAAGTATTGAACTGAACTGAACTGAAGGTATGCAAAAAATACTTTTATTTGAACTGAAGCTAACTTGTCAGGTAACCTGCGAAAGAATCCAGTCCTTCACAATGGACTTAAAAAGTGACCTTAAAACTTAATTTTTTATTCTGTAATATGATTTGGGACTTTGCAGGTTGCTCAGTGGCTCAAGAATCCGCCTACAATACAGGAGATACGAGAGACAGGTTCAATCCCTGGGTCAGGGTGATACATTTTATTAAAACATTTAGCAAAATGAAGTACCGGACATAATCTGAATGTTTATCTAAAGAGGAATAGGGGAATAAATTTTAGTACAGCCACAGTGTGGAATATTATATAGCCATTAATAAGAATGAGTACAATCTATGTTTATTGATTTAAATGGTGGTTTTCAATGTAGCTGCCCTTGAAAACCATATAGTTGGGGTTTCTAAATTTTGCTGCTCAGGCCTCATCTCAGAAAATTAATTCAGAGTCTCTGGAGTTTGGACCTATCAGTACTTTTAAAGTTCTCTGGTGACTACAACATACAGCCAAGATGGCAAACTATTAAATTCAAAAAATGTCAACCATACATTATTAAGTGAAAAGAGCATATTATAAATATATTTTTGCTCTATAACACAGGGAGTTCAACCCAATGCTCTGTAGCAACCGAGAGAGGTGGGGTGGGGGTAAGGGTGGGAGGAAGGTTCAAGAGGAAGGGGCTGTATGTATACCTATGGTTGAGTCATGTTGCTCTACAGCAGAAACTAACACAATATTGAAAAGCAATTATCCTCCAATTAAAAATAAGTTTAAATAAATAAACATATTGTGAATGAGGAGGAAAGGAGCGGGGGAGGGAAGGAAGGAATAAACAAACAAAGTGAGTGAGTGAGTGAGTGAAGTCGCTCAGTCGTGTCTGACTCTTTGCGACTCCGTGGACTGTAGCCCACCAGGCTCCTCCGTCCATGGGATTCTCCAGGCAGGAATACGAGAGTGGGTTGCCATTTCCCTCTCCAGGGGATCTTCCCAACCCAGGGATTGAACCCAGGTCTCCGTCATTGCAGGCAGATGCTTTAACCTCTGAGCCACCAGGGAAGTCATAAGAACGAACAAAGGAAGGAATCAAAAAATATTTATGTATATATATGTGAATATGAACATATTGAAACATATATATTCATGAATTCTGTTTTTATGTATTTATTCCTAAAAGGAAAGATGATATGTGTTGAAGACTACACACTTATTTTAACACTAGTTGCCTGTGGAAATACTAGTGCATTTTAGATTTCAACTTTAAATTTAAAATACTAGCAGCATTTTAAATTTTTATATTACACTCTGTAATTATTCAAATTTGTCCATAAGCATGAACTACTTTGTTTTTGTTTTTTTTTTAACTACTTTATTTTAAAACAAAGTATTAAAACCATGCATGGGGGGGTGGGTGCATACAGAAAGGAAATGTAAATGCTGACTTTGTGGGATTATGAGTACATTTTTCCTTCTCTAGGTCAAGTCTAATATGGTTATATTTCTTATGATGCAAATTCTATGATAGGGAGGCCTGTTCTCATAAACTCCTGGTCAGCAATGCATTCATAGAAAAGAGCCAAGAGTTGTTTTGCTTTCAACTAAGAAAGAGAAGGTAGAAGGCTCTTCATAAGAGCACATGTGGTGAATTCATAAAACTATAACGTTTGGCCTTCACTTCCCTAAGCCTCAGTTTTCTGAACTGTAGCATAGGAACTAGACATCTTTTCTATGTGATTAGTTGTAGCAGATGTCTAAGTTTTCTGTCAAAAAAGATCAAGAGAGAAGCCAGGGTATGGGAAGAATTTCTGACTTTGAAGGATATCATAAAAAATTGAAGCCCATATTCATGTTTAAGAAAAAATCTAAACAACTGACAAAAGATTAATTTCCAAAATATGCAAGCAGCTCATACAGCTCAATACCAGAAAAACAAACAACCCAATCAAAAAGTGGTAAAAAGACCTAAACAGACATTTCTCCAAAGAAGACATGCAGATGGCTAACAAACACATGAAAAGATGCTCAACATTGCTCATTATTAGAGAAATGCAAATCAAAACCACAATGAGATATCACCTCACATCAGTCAGAATGGCCATCATCAAAAAGTCTAAAAACAATAAATGCTGGAGAGAATGTGGAGAAAAGGAAATGCTCTTGCACTTTGTGGGAATGTAAATAGGAACAGCCACTGTGAAGACAGTATGGAGATTCCTTAAAAAACTAGGAATAAAACCACCATATGACCCAGCAATCTCACTCCTATGCATATACCCTGAAGAAACCAAAATTGAAAAAGACACATGTATCCCATTATTCCTTGCAGCACTATTTACAATAGCTAGAACCTAGATGTCCATCAACAGATGCATGGATAAAGAAGTTGTGGTACATATACACAATGGAATATTACTCAGCCATAAAAGGAATGCATTTGAGTCAGTTCTGATGAGGTAGATGAACTAGAACCTATTATACAGAGTTAAGTGAGTCAGAAAGAGAAAGATAAATATCATATTCTAACACATATATATGGAATCTAGACAAATGGTACTGAATAATTTATTTTCAGGGCAGCAATGGAGAAACAGACATGGAAAATAGACTTATGGACATGGGGAGAGGGGAGGAGAGGGTGAGATGTAAGGAAAGAGTAATATGGAAACTTACATTACCATATTTAAAAATAGATAGCCAACGGGAATTGGCTGTATGGCTCAGGAAACTCAAACAGAGGCTCTGAATCAACCTAGAGGGCTGGGGTAGGGAGGGAGATGCGAGGGAGGTTTAAAAGGGAGGGATATATGTATATCTATGGCAGATGTTCAAGCTGGTTTTAGAAAAGGCAGAGGAACCAGAGATCAAATTGCCAACATCCGCTGGATCATGGAAAAAGCAAGAGTTCCAGAAAAATATCTATTTCTGCTTTATTGACTATGCCAAAGCCTTTGACTGTGTGGATCACAATGAACTGTGGAAAATTCTGAAAGAGATGGGAATACCAGAGCACTTGGCCTGCCTCTTCAGAAATCTATATACAGATCAGAAATCAACAGTTAGAACTGGACATGGATCAATAGACTGGTTCCAAATAGGAAAAGGAGTACATCAAGGCTGTATATTGTCACCCTGCTTATTTAACTTCTATGCAGAGTACATCATGAGAAACGCTGGACTGGAGGAAGCACAAGCTGGAATCAAGATTGCTGGGAGAAATGTCAATAACCTCAGATATGCAGATGACACCACCCTTAGGGCAGAAAGTGAAGAGGAGCTAAAAAGCCTCTTGATGAAAGTGAAAGAGGAGAGGGAAAAAGTTGGCTTAAAGCTCAACATTCAGAAAACGAAGATCATGGCATCTGGTCCCATCAGTTCATGGGAAATAGATGGGGAAACCATGGAAACAGTGTCAGTCTTTATTTTTGGGGGCTCAAAAATCACTGCAGATGGTGATTGCAGCCATGAAATTAAAAGATGCTTACTCCTTGGAAAGAAAGTTATGACCAACCTAGATAGTATATTCAAAAGAGACATTACTTTGCCAACAAAGGTCCGTCTAGTCAAGGCTATGGTTTTTCCTGTGGTCATGTATGGATGTGAGAGTTGGACTGTGAAGAAGGCTAAGCGCCAAAGAATTGATGCTTTTGAACTGTGGTGTTGGAGAAGACTCTTGAGAGTCCCTTGGACTGCAAGGAGATCCAACTAGTCCATTCTGAAGGAGATCAGCCCTGGGTGTTCTTTGGAAGGAATGATGCTAAAGCTGAAACTCCAGTACTTTGGCCACCTCATGCAAAGAGTTGACTCATTGGAAGAGACTCTGATGCTGGGAGGGATTGGGGGCAAGAGGAGAAGGAGACAACAAAGGATGAGATGGCTGGATGGCATCACCAACTCGATGGACGTGAGTTTAAGTGAACTCCGGTAGTTGGTGATGGACAGGGAGGCCTGGCGTGCTGCGATTCATGGGGTCACAAAGAGTCGGACACAACTGAGCAACTGAACTGACTGATGGCTGATTCATGTTGAGGTTTGACAGAAAACAACGAAATTCTTTAAAGCAATTATCCTTCAATTAAAAAATAAATTTAAAAAAATGTAATGAAAAGCACTAAACTTTGGGATTGGCTGAAATTTTCAAAGCCAAGGTAGTTTCTTTTATGTCCTTAGGCTGTTCCCAGGGGCACCAGATGGTAGTTATTGCTTCTTTAGCTCCAGAGAAATTTATTTACCATTAGTAAACAGAGTTTTTGCTCTGGTTTTAAAAAGAGGTGGGCTGAGACTTTGAAAAAAGGTCACTTTAGAAAAATTACGTAGCCTCTCTGAGCTTCAGTTCAGTTCAGTCGCTCAGTCATGTCTGACTCTTTGCAACCCCATGAACTGCAGCATGCCAGGCCTCCCTGTCCATCACCAACTCCCGGAGTCCACCCAAACCCATGTCCATTGAGTCGGTGATGCCATCTAACCATCTCATTCTCTGTCGTCCCCTTCTCCTCCTGCCCTTAATCTTTCCCAGCATCAGGATCTTTTCAAATGAGTCAGCTTTTCACATCAGGTGGCCAAAGTATTGGAGTTTCAGTGTCAACATCAGCCCTTCCAATGAACACCCAGGACTGATCTCCTTTAGGATGGACTGGATAGATCTCCCTTGGACTCTCAAGAGTCTTCTCCAACACCACATTTCAAAAGCATCAGTTCTTCGGCACTCAGCTTTCTTTATAGTCCAACTCTCAAATCCATACATGACTACTGGAAAAATCATAGCCTTGACTAGATGGACCTTTGTTGACAAAGTAATTTCTCTGCTTTTTAATATGATGTCTAGGTTGGTCATAACTTTCCTTCCAAGGAGTAAGTGTCTTTTTATTTCATGGTTGCAATCACCATCTGCACCATCTGCAGATTTTGGAGACCAAGAAAATAAAGTCAGCCACTGTTTCCACTGTTTCCCCAACTATTGGCCATGAAGTGATGGGACTGAATGCCATGATCTTAGTTTTCTGAATGTTGAGCTTTAAGCCAACTTTTTCACTCTCTTCTTTCACTTTCATCAAGGGGCTCTTTAGTTCCTCTTCCCTTTCTGCCATAAGGGTGGTGTCGTCTGCATATCTGAGGTTATGGATATTTCTCCTGGAAATCTTGATTCCAGCTTGTACTTCTTCCAGTCCAGTTTCCTCATATATACAAATCAATCCCTGGGTCAGGAAGATCCCCTGGAGGAAGAAATGGCAACCCGCTCCAATATTCTTGCCTGGAGAATGCCACAGATAGAGGAGCCAGGCAGGCTATAGTCCATATAATCAGACACGACTGAAGTAACTTAGCACATAGGCATGAACGCACACAAACTGTTATTCAAGTGGCTAACATATAGCCTGGCACTTGTAATGCATAAAAATCTGTTCTTTTTATTATAACTAAGAGATATCTGCAAAAAACCATCCCAGAAATCCCTAAGAGAGAAAATGTAGGCCATGTATTTAGTAGCCTAAAACAAGAACCACAAAAAAGTAGGTGAAAAAAAGTGAGAGGGACTTCCCTGGTGGACCAGTGGGCTAAGACTACAGGCCCCAAGTGTAGGCGGCCTGTGTTCAATCCCTAGTTGGGGAACTAGATCCCACATACTGCAACTAAGAGTTCATATGCTGCAACTAAAGAGCCTGCGTGCAGGATCTTTTCTTGCATGCAGGATCATTTATTTGCACGCAGCGAAATAAATAAATATGAAAGAGAGAGAAAGAAAAAGAGAGAGGGCTCATTGATTAATCAAACAATATTTAGTGAATGCCCCAACAGTATCTGTGCCCAAGGAATATTCTTTCCCCAGACTTCCCAGGGCTCTATCTTTCTCATTTTTAAGGTCTTATCTCAAATATGACCCTCTCATGGAGGCCCTGCAGACAACTACAACCAAAAGAACAACCCCTCACTTACACAATATCCTAGTCCATCTTTTTTGTAGCACTTATAAAGACTTGAAATTATCTAAATTATTTGCATTCATATCTACTGTCTGCTTTTCCAAATATAAACCCTTCGAGGACAAAGACTAGATCTCTTTTGTTTATGACTACATCCCCAAAAATTTTGTTCAGCAGTGAATGAGATACCAACTCCCAGCCATAATAAGTTCAGCAGTGACTAAGACTTCCATGCCTTAGACTAAGACTACAGAAGCCCCTGAAGAAATGCTAAGCCATTTCTGCCCTAAAGAGTCCATAAAAATAAAAACATATAAGATAAAAAATAACAACAAGTATACACTGCCAGTTGAAAGTATATTTTAACAATCTCCTGGTTTTTAAAGATTTCATTCTTCTGAAAAGATGCAGAGCACCTCCTTCAACCATCCCATTACCTCTTTCTCTGCTTCTCTTCAACCTTTGCACTCTTTGTCCACCATCATGCTGATCTGTTTTATATTTATATTATATTTTATATCTGTTCTATATTTTCTCTTCTGCCTGAAAATAAAAAAGTCTGGAGGGCTGAGGAACTATAATCAAAAAGTTAGAGAAGTGAGGCACATTGAAATGACCAATATACCTGCAGGGAAGAAATGTACACAAAAAGCATTGTTCTTCTTAGTTTTTGGTGACCCATGATTAGTGCTATCTTGCTGTAAACACATTAAGTTTCACTCCTTCCTTGAGTCATTCAGTAAACTCACAGATGGACCGACCCATAAATAATTTTGCAGATGGGGACCTTTAAGTGTAGAAACATAGAACAACAGTGTTAGCTCAACAAATACTTTTGCATGATTATAAACTCTCCAATATTTTAAATTATTACTTTGAGAAATTATTAGAAATGAATTTACTAGCTCAAAAATTGTGACTCAAAATACAGTGCTGTCAAACTGCTTTCCAAAATGTTGTCAGGGTTGAGTTAATTTATGTATTCATGGTCACTCAGTTAGCAGATGATTGAAATAGGATTTGAGTTTCCTGTTCAAAAGATTTTCCTATTTCCAAAAGCCTACACTCTCAGCCTCTGTGCCATGCTGCTTAAAAGCAAAAAATATAAAATGTCCTTTAAGGAGGAAGAAAGTGCAAGTATGCACCTCCTGAAGGAAGGTAAATATCTCATTCATTTTTCTACCCACATAGTAAAGTATGTGGCACAAAGGAGAAACTCGCCAAATATTCCATGAACTAACTGAAAAAAATATTTGTAAAGTAACACTGAAATGAAGTTTCAAAATTTGGGAGGAAGTTGATCTGTGCATTAAAATATTTGCCTAGATTTTTAAGGAAAACCATAAAAATCTTATCTACAAAGGGGCAACTGAACAAAAAGGACTAGAGTCCCCACTGGATATCACTGTTGTTATGTTGATGTTATTGGTATTCTTCATAAAATGCTACAAGAAAATAAAAATCTGTCCCTTCCTATCCTTTCCCTGCCATCTGCCTTTCTCCCAAGAGCTCCACAGTTCCCACACCAGCTCTGCAATGGAGACAGTAAGAATTTTCCCATATTTGAAATCACTCTTCTCAGGAGTATAGTGAATTGTCAGGGATCAAACATTGTAAGCAGCAGCCTCCTGTAACTCATGAATCCCCAGTTTCAGTCCAGTTATCTTTACTGTTTGCTCAGAGATACTCCAAACCCCATCTTTACCTGCCTCTTCTCTCTTTGTTCCCACCTGATCTAGTTCAGCACTACAGGCTCAAGCCTTGGCAAAGATACACTTAGCGACGACTCCCTTTGCCAAGGGGAAACTGAGCTCCATCGCAGTAGACTATTATCATTTTAGCTTCAAAAGGGAATTTGTAAAACCCTGAGTTGCCACGATCTTTTATTTTAACTTTTTATGTTGTGTTAGGGTATACGGGCTTCCCAGGTGTCGCTAGTGGTAAAGAATCCACCTACCAATGCAGGAGACGTAAGAGATATGGGTTGGGAAGATCCCCTGAAGAAGGGAATGGCAATCGACTCCAGTATTTTTGCCTGAAAAATTCCATGTACAGAGGAGCCTGGCAGGCTACATCCATAGTGTCACAGTCAGACAGGACTGAAGTGATTTAGCACGCATGCATGCATAGCCAATGAACAATGTTGTGGTTGTTTTAGGTGAACAGCGAAGGGACTCAGCCATACATATACATGTATCCATTTTCCCGCAAACCTCCACCCACCCCACCCTCCGTCAACCAGGCTGGCACATAACATTGAGTAGATAGAGTTCCATATGCCATACAATAGATCTTTGTTGGTTATCCATTTTGAATATAGCAGTGTGTACATGACCTTCCCGAACTCCCTAACTATCCCTTCCCCCAGCAACCATAAGTTTGTCTTCTAAGTCTGTGAGTCTCTTTCTGCTTTGTGAGTTCATTTGTGTCATTTCTTTTTAGATTCCACATATAAGGGATGTTATATGATATATCTCCTTCTCTGATCTTTCTTGGAGCCATCTTGTATGAAAGAAGTGCCTGTGTCAGTTGAAAGCCAGGGGCTTAAACCCTAAAGAAGAGAGAAAGCAGAAGCTCCTAGGGACACTCTAAACTTTGACAGCTTTATTTCTCTAATAAAGTGGGGTGCAGCTAAGTTCAGAGATGGTTTGTGGTTTGCCCAGCTTTTGCATGGCAGAATTGAGACTGTCCCAGTTCCCCTGCCCTTGGATTTTTCCACTACTCAGCAGTTGCCTCCAGAGAGCTGAGCTAGGTGAACTCCTAAATCTTTTAGTATTAATATATTTTACTTAGTTTCCTTTTTCGGAGAAGGCCATGGCACCCCACTCCAATAACTCTTGCCTGGAAAATCCCATGGACGGAGGAGCCTGGTAGGCTACAGTCCATGGGGTCGCAAAGAGTCAGACATGACTGAGCAACTTCACTTTCACTTTTCACTTACATGCATTGGAGAAGGAAATGGCAACCCACTCCAGTGTTCTTGCCTGGAGAATCCCAGGGATGGGGGAGCCTGGTGGGCTGCCGTCTATGGGGTCGCACAGAGTTGGACACGACTGAAGCGACTTAGCAGCAGCAGCAGCAGCAGCAGTTTCCTTTTTAAAGATTTTATTCTTCACAGCATACTGCATTATTTTTTTAATGCCATAGACTCATTTTTTTAGATATTTTTGATGTGAACCATTTTTAAAGTCTTTATTGAATCTGTTACAATATCATTTCTGTTTAAACATTATGATTTGGACATTAATAAATGGTTTTCTATTTAAATAGTTTCACCCTTTTAATATTGGTCTCTGAATTTGTTAATCCCCTTCATTCTCTATAAATTTTGCATTTCTCCTTTTCAATACCCTTGCCTTCTTCTGGCCAAGAAAGGTAAAACTAAGCCTATTTGCCATTCCGTTTCAATCATTAACTACTATGAGAACCATTTAAACTATATTTGAATAAGTCTCAGAATCTGTTACTCAAAGGCCGTTCATTCATTCAACAAACATTTATTATAGACAGTATTTGTCTTTAGTTAATATAAATAAATTGCATATTTTATGAAATATGACATGATATTAACTTTAGGCTTGAAATTTTGTGTCAAGAATATGTAAAAGTGTTTTGATTTTAGTAATCATGTCACAACATATATATGCAGCAAATCACCACATTGTCACCTTAAATATATATACTTTTTATCTGTCAGTTATACTTCAGTAAAGCTGGGGAAGAAAACATAAAAGTTTTTAAGGAGTTGTGTCAAATCAAATCCAGTTAATTTTAGGTTCTACTATTGCCCTGCTGAATTAAAAACATTATCAAGTGAAGACCTGCACTTCCCTGGTGGCTCAGGATCCCACATACCACACAGCAACTAAGCCAATGGTGGTGGTTTAGTTGTTAAGTCATGTCTGACTCTGCAATCTCATGGACTGTAGTCCACCAGGCTCCTCTGTCTGTGGGATTCTCCAAGCAAGAATACTGGAGCAGGTTGCCACTTCCTTCTCCAGGGGGATCTTCTCCACCCAGAGATTGAACCCAGGTCTCCAACATTGCAGGCAGATTCTTTACCAAGCCCATACGTGGCGACTACTAAGCCTGTGTTCTAGAGCCCAAGATTAGCAACTACTGAAGCCCATATGCCTTAGAGCCCACGTTCCACAACAAAAGAAACCACTTCACTGAGAAGCCCATGCACCACAACTGAAAGAATAGCTACCACTCATGACAACTAGAGAAAAGCCCACTGAGCAATGAAGATACAGTACAGCCAAAAATAAATAAATAAATAATTTTAAAGGGTGAATTAAAAAAAAAAAGTGACGACCTATTTCATGCATTAATGTATCTAAAAATTTCAATTCTTCTTTTTACTCCTTTAATCAACTTATCTCTCACTTGGGCAAGTCACTTGACTTTATATTCATTATCTGGAAAGTAGGTAACAATTTTACACCTTTAATTATTGTGACAGTTAATTTTATACATCAATTTGGCAAGGCCATCATACCCAGTTGTGCAGTCAAGTATCATCTAGATGTTGTTATGACAATGTTTTCAGAATGTGATTAACTTTTAAATCAGTAGGCTTTGGGTAAAACAGATTACCCTTAATAATGTGGATAGGTCTAATACAATCAATGGAAATTCTCAAAAGATTAAGAACCCCAAAAGAAGGAATTTGGCCTCCAGACTGTCTTTAGACTCAAGACTGAAAGACTGACTCCTGAAGAATATCCCGTCTGCAGCCTGTGCTGCAGACTTCAGATCTGTCAGGCCCCAGAAACTCACCAGTCAATTCCTTAAGATAAGTCTCTCTCTCCTTCTCTCCCTCTCTCTCCTTATATATAAAATTTATTTAAGATAGATAGATAACAAACTGATATATATAAACTGAGAGCCTATTGATTATGTTTCTTTAGAGAACCCTAACTAATACAATTACCTTCCTTGCAATGATTTTAAACGTGGCAATGTGGCTTAGGTTTAGGAAAATTTAGGTATACAGAAAGACCACTATTCATTTACCACTCTAGGAAGTTAAACTTCTCTTAAAGATCTTATTATCTCCTCTCTTCCCCACCTCAATATCCTCTTTAAATAAGTAGCAATTATCATTACCACTTTATAAAGGTGAGACAAAAAGAAGATAGGAAAACTCTGTGTCATCAAGTCAAATCAATTGACCCAGAAGCTCTGCTAAATTCTGGACTCTCTTTTAAAGGCCAAAATAACATTTTTCAATGTTTAATAGGTAACATTTGTTTACCAACTTACATTGCTTGTTTAAAATAGATTTTCCTCTGATATCAAACACTTACCATCTATTCCTATATGACTCAGTTCTCTTCTTACACTCTGTTACAGAAGTCTAGGATGTAAAATCACAGAGCACAAAATTCTGTACAAGGTGGATCTCATGCTTGAAAGCTTTGTGATTTTTATCTATCTGACATAGGATTTTGAAGTGATCATTGCATGACTATAATTGAACTTGCTACCAATGAATCCTCAGGGGTATTATTAAGTTTTCTATTTCAATGAATTTCCTGTTATTAGTTCCATCCACTTAGCAATTTAATAAATGGACAATAAAACTAGCACCTTCAAATATGGAAGAGTTCCAAACCTTTGGCAATTTACAATACACACCAGGGATTCAACGTCTGCTGACAGGTGAAAGTTCACCCATGATTACTAAGATGTATCAATCCATGGGCTCCCAAAATGCCCAGTAAGCAGCTTGGAACTTAGTTTCCAGAATTATCTGACTCAACACCTGCTTTTTCTATTGCTTAAGTAAAAGTTTAGAGCCAAAAGAAAAAAAGTACAGATCACTTCACAGATTGCCTACATGAAGTAATCACTTTAAACAAGCAAAATATAACCAAGATACTTTGTAACCAGCTAATTTTTTAAAATACTTAAAAATTTTTTGACTACTCAAAGCAAAGATAATAATGATGCGTTGTGGCATTTGTGGCATGCAGGAGTGAAATACATGAAAATAATAACAAAAAGCTGGGAGGAGAAAAAAATGTAAGTTTGAAAGATTCTTATACCATACAGTCAATTCTTGTTGTTCAGTCACTAAGTCAAGACTGACTCTTTGTGATCCCATGGAAGCAGCACGCCAGGCTTCTCTGTCCTTCACTATCTCTCAGAGCTTGCTCAAACTCATGTCCATTGAGTCAATGATGCCATCCAGCCATCTCATCCTCTGTCGCCTCCTTCTCCTCCTGCCCTCATCTTTCCCAGCATCAGGGTCTTTTCCAATGCATCGGCTCCTTGAATCAGGTGCCCAAAGTATTGGAGCTTCAGCTTCAGCATCAGTCCTTTCAATGAATATTCAGGGTTGATTTCCTTTAGGATTGGCTGGTTTGATCTTGCTGTCCAAGGGACTCTCAAGAATCTTCAGCACTACAATTTGAAAGCACCAATTCTTCGGTGCTCAGCCTTGTTTATGGTCCAACTCTCACATCCATACATGACTACTGGAAAAACCACAACTTTGACTATACAGACCTTTGTTGACAAAGTAATGTCTCTGCTTTTAAATATGCTATTTAAATTTGTCATAGCTTTTTTCCCAAAGAGCAAGCATTTTAATTTCATGACTTCAGCCACCATCTGCAGTGATTTTGGAGTCCAAGAAGATAAATACAGCCAGTGGTATCATGTTATTTGATGACATGCTACATTAAAGATGTATACTATAAATGCTAGAGAAACAGCTACAGATAAAGTGGTATAGTTAATAAGGTAATAGTGACGATAAAATAAAATATTTTTTAAAACTCAATTAATCCACATGAAAAAAAAAAGAAAAAGAGGAAAAGTGAGAATAGGAAACAAATAGCAAAATCCAAATCAACCAAACCCCATCAATAGTCATGTTAAATATAAATGGTCTAGCTCATATCCAGAATATATAAAGAAAACAACAACAAAAGACAATCAAACTTAAAAATAGACAAAGGATTTTTTTCCCAGAACTTTAAACTTTTTATTTAGTATTGGGGTATAGCTGACTAACTATGGACATTTAGGCTGCTTCCATGTCTTGGCTGTTGTAAACAGCACTGCAATGAACAGTGGGGTGCAGGTATCCTTTTGGATCACGTTTTTCTCCAGATATATGCCCAGAAGTGGGATTACAGTGTCATATGGTAGCTAGACAAAGGATTTAACTAGACATTTCTCCAAAGAAGGTATATAATAGTCCAATAAGCCCACAAAAATTTTTTTCAACATAATTAACCTGCAGGAATGTAAATTGATGCACACACTTTGGAAAACAATTTGGCAGCTTCTCAAAATGTTAAACACAGAGATATCATAACCCAGCAAATCTACTCCTATACCCTAGAAAACTGGAACTGTATATCCATATAAATATTTTTCTATAAATATTAATTGTAGTACTATTCATAATAGCCCAAAAGTGGAAAAAACAAAATGTCTACCAAATGACAAACAGGTAAACAAAGTGTAGAATAGCCATAAAATTAAATATTTCAGTAATAGAAAGGAATGAGGTAGTAATACATGATACAACATGCATCCAGATTTGCAGTGTAGGAGATGGAAACATGGTGGAATTTGGTGGTGTTGAGGAGAAAAGGGTATGGAGGCAGCCAATGTTATAGGCCTTACTGGCGTTTCAGCGCAAGGCAGTAAACATGCAGCAGACGATAACCACTATAGATGCTACCCACATGGGGTTCTCTGCCAATTACCAGAATTACCAAAACAGAAGAAAAGGGAAGAGACCAAGGCATGGGAGCATGGTCCAGAAGACCAGGCCCAACAGTGCCAGCCCAACCTCAGGCCATAGCTCCCACTGTACTACACATGGAGACCCCATGAGCAACAGCCACAGTCTTCTAACCCTCTGGTGCAGGAAAAAACAGAGGAGCGTGCTGATAACCAGGAGATAGGAGATCAAGGTCGACTAATGTTTTAAAAGAAACATCAGACCCAAAATGGAGTCACTTGTGCTAAGCCGACCTCACCAAGCCAAAACTTAATACCAAACCAAATTGTAATTTCAGTCTTCCACAGGAATGTGATCTTAACTGGTCAGTCTGGAATTTCCTGGTCAGTGGTAATGAGGTAATCCTGCCTGAGAGACCCCTTCCATCCCCCAAAGAAAGATTAGGTAATCTACTTTTTTCCCCTGCCTGCCCGCTTCTGTCGGAGAAGGCAATGGCACTCCACTCCAGTACTCTTGCCTGGAAAATCCCATGGACGGAGGAGCCTGGTAGGCTGCAGTCCATGGGATCGCTAAGAGTCAGATATGACTGAGTGGCTTCACTTTCACTTTTCACTTTCATGCATTGAAGAAGGAAACGGCAACCCACTCCAGTGTCCTTGCCTGGAAAATCCCACGGACGGAGGAGCCTGGTAGGCTGCCGTCTACGGGGTCGCACAGAGTCGGACACGACTGAAGTGACTTAGCAGCAGCAGCAGCCCCCTTCTGTCTACAAAAATCTTTCCTATTCAGCAGCTTTTCTATTCACTAGGTGGGATGCTGCCTGAATCATGAATCATTGAATAAAGCCAATTTGATCTTTAAACTTAAACTTAAATTTTGTTTTTTTAATAGCAGTGAGACAGAATATGCATTGCAGTTGTAGATTATGATTTCTTAGGGACCCTCCTCACCAAAGACAGCATAGAAAAGACAGCAAAAAAAGGTGAAGGAAAATCAAAGAGATGAGTCCAAGGTCAACAGCCACCTCAAGGTTGGCAGAGATTCAGTTACCTCTGTGCTGTGCTTAGTCACTCAGTCATGTCCAACTCTTTGCAACCCCATGGACTGTAGCCCACCAGGCTCCTCTATCCATGGGGACTCTCCAGGCAAGAATACTGGAGTGGGTTGCCATGCCCTCTTCCAGGGGATCTTCCCAATCTAGGAATCAAAGCCAGGTGTCCTGCATTGCGGGCGGATTCTTTACCATCTGCGCCATCAGAGAAGCCCTTAGTTACCTCTGCTGATGCCCAGAAGACCCTAAACCATGACATGGCAAAGAGACAAAAGTAGCTGACCCTAAGTGTGAGTGGAGGTAGCACTGAAAGTTTCAATCCTCTATTCTTAACGATTGTGAGGGCAACCAGCCCTCATCTGTTCCTAAGGCTAAGTAGAGCTGGCCTAAGTAAAGGTTAGCTTTACTATTTAGTCATCCAATAAGAAGAAATAAATATGGAATTTCAGCAGTAAAAAATGGGCAAGAGGTTGGAGCTAACGCCCTCCAGTGCTTGGTTGTTGCCCACTGAGCAGATAATTAGAAGTATCTGCATTACCTATGCAGCTTAGGGTTTTTAATACTTTTAACATAGACTTTAATATTAGTAAATGGAAATTTCCATGAAATAGAGTTGAGAGACTAGAATGGGGAGCTCTCGTGCCCTGTGACAATAGCAGAGTTCAACAGGAAGAAGAAAACGTCTTCTTTCTTGGGGCTTTCCCAACTTCCTTCTCCTCTATAAAAACATCCTCCTTCTATTGCCTTGTGGAGACTTGCACATGGATGAATGGTTGCAGACGCCAAATTGCAATTTTCCACTTGTCTCAAATAAACCCATCTTTGCTGGAGAAACATCTGGTAGTCTATTTATATCAGATCAACAAGATCTATCTTTTGGATACTAACAAATGTAAGGTGTTTTTTTTTTAAGCCTGTTTTTCTTGATACACCTTTAAGGGTTTTTTAATTGTTTCATATCTGGTCAAGCTGAACTTTTTAAGAAGCTCATTTTTAATTTGTAATACAATTTTATGACTTGATTTTTAAAGTCAATTGTGATAATCTGATTTACAGTAAATTCATACTTAGTTTTCATCTCCTTTTCTGGCACAAAGCTCCTGTCAACTACATATTTGCACTTACTGTGGGCACTTGGCATCTACCTCTACAAGCATTAAATCATGTGCTGTTTCAGTTGCTGACCTTCAACATCCCCTGAAAGGAGTTCAGGGTGGAAAGCAGAAATGAGGCATTCTGTGCTTGGGGGAAAAACTGGCAGGACAAGTCTTCAGATAGTTAGATATTTTCAGGAGCCAATTTTATGAGCCTAATTCTTGTATCTCCCCATATCTAGAAAAGCACTAAAATCCTCCATAGTGATGACTGTTCCCCATGACTAGCAAAAAGCTCCACCAGACTAGTAGACATCATTTAGAAAAATAGGTGCCTGATTTCATGTATTCCCCCTTTACCAAAATCATATATATATTGATCTTTCCCCTCTGCCTCTTAGGAGCTGTTTCTCAGAGCCATCTGAGGTGCTGTCTCATGGGCTGCACTCCTCATTTTGCCCCCAGTAAAACTTAACTTGCAACTCTCACGATTTTTTTTATAAGTCGACACTCCTAAAACCCTTGGAATTTCGTTTCCTGAGAGTCATTAAGGGGTCTTTCATTATGGTGATGAGGTGACCTTTGGAAAGCACCTAAAGATGAGAGCTAGTTGCCCTCTCAACCATAAGATTAGAGGATTGGAACATTCAGTGCCACCCAAACTCACACACCCCTCACCAGGGAGGGGATAGCAGCTGGGGGTTGAATCAACCACCAATAGCCAATGATGTAATCAATAACGCGTGCGTAATGGTTCCTCCATAAAAATCCAAACAGACAGAGTTCTGAGAGCTTCCAGGTTGGTAAACCCTTAGAGATCTGGGGAGAGTGGCAGCCCGAGGAAGGCATGGAAGGAAGAGCCACACTGTTCCCTCATACCTTGCCCTGTGCATCTCTTCTATCTGGCTGCTCCTGAGTTCTATCTTGTCATAGTAAATCTATAATCTAGCGCACAAACTGTTTTCTTGAGTCCTGTTAGCCTAACTAACTAGCAAACTAATCCAAGGAGAGGATCTGGGACCCCAATGTGTAGTCAGAAGTCCAGGTAACATCTGAAGTGGAATGTAGTCTTATAGGACCAAGCCCTCAATCTTTGGAATTTGACATTATCTCTGGTAGAGAATATCATAATTGAGCTTAATTATAGGACACCTTGTTTGGCGGTGTGAGAAAAACATATACACACACACATCAGAATTTGTATCAAAATCTTAATCAACAACTGTAAGTATCTGCCTGTTCAAAGGGGTCACAAATAATCATATTTTTTAAAGCTGATGTGGTTAATCAATATCAGAAGACTATACTTCAGGGCAAGCATATTGCCAGTGGGAAAAGAGATCATTTCCAGAGAATACAGTCAGTTTATCAAGAGGATTTAGCATCATAAATGTATATTCACCATATAACAAAGGTCCAAAGTACATGAAGCAAAGATGATAGAACTGAAAGAGAAAAGGCAAATTAATGGTTATCATAGTTAATTTCATCACCCTTCTTTTAGTAATTGGTAGAATGATTAAACAGAAAATCAGCTAGGATATAATAACCTCATTCTATCAACCAATTTGTGGTGCTAGACATGTGAATACGCCATTTAACAATAGTGATTTACATACACATTGCTAGTGTGAATTTTAAATGTTACAATCACTGTGGAAGATAGTGGCAATTTCTTATAAAACTAAACATATACTTACCATATGTCCAAACAGTTCTACTCCAGAAACTTTACCCAAGAGAAATGAGAGTATATGTTCATACAAGACTTGAACACAAACATTCCTTGCAGCTTATCCATAATGGCAAAAAACTGAAAGCAAGTCAAATATAATTACCAGAGGAGTGGCTAAACAATCTGGGGTACATGCATACAATATTATACTACTTAATAAAACTACTAATACCAAGACACAGTGGATTGTGCTGGGTGAAAAAAGTCAAACAGTCAAACACAGAAAGGTATGTTATATAATTCCTTTTATATAAAATTTTAGAGCAGACAAAACTATTAGAAAATAGATCAGTGATTTCCAGGAGCTGAAGTTGTGGGTAGGAGCTAAGAATAAGGAGGATTAACTGAGAGAAAGAACTAAGAGACCTTTTGGGATGATGAAAATGTCATATATTTTTATTGTAGAGGTAGAAATCCAGATATATTTACTTGCCAGAACATATGGAACTGTACAGTTAAAATGACTGTGTTTTCAATATGTACAGTAGCCAAGATATGTTAAAGACCTATGTCCACCAATGGATGGATGGATAAAGATGTGGTGTATAAATGTATATACAGATAAATATTATTTAGCCATAAAGAAGAATGAAATCTAACCACTTGCAACAACATGGATGGAACTTGAGGGCATTCTTATAAGGGAAATAAATCAGACAGAGAAAGACAAATACTGTATGATCTCACCTATATGTAAAATCTAAACACACACACACATGACCAAGCTATAGATACAAAGAACACATCGGTGGCTGCCAGAGGTGGAGGGTAGGCAAAATGAATGAAGGGGGTCAACAATACAACTTTCAGTTGTAAAATAAATAAGTCATGGGATGTAATGTACAGCATAATGACTATAGCTAATAATACTGTATTGTATATTTGAAAATTGCTAAAAAGAGTAAATCTTAAAAGGATTTATCATAAGGAAAAATCTATAACTATATATGGTGACAGGTGTTGACTAGATTCATTGTGGTGATCATTTCACAATGTATAAAAATGTCAAGTCATTAAAATAGAATGGCTGCATTGTATTCTTTGTAAATTATACCTCAATAAATTTCATTTTAAAAAACAATATGTTGTGTTCAAGTTTAGAAGCAAACAGAAGGGACATCCCTGGTGGCTCAGTGGTAAAGAATTCGCCTGCCAATGCAGGCGACACAGGTTCAATCCTTGATCCCGCACGATCCCACAGAGGTGGAGCAGCTAAGCCCATGCAGCACAACTATTGAGCCTACGCTCTAGAGCCCAGGAACCGCAACTACTGAGCCCACCTGCCGCAGCTGCTGAAGCGGGAGCGCCCGAGAGCCTGTGCTCCGCAATTAGAGTAGTCCCTACTCACAGCACCTAGAGAAAAGCCCTCACAGTAATGATGACTGAGCACAGCCATAAATAATCAAATTATTTTTTAAAAAATAAACACAAAAACAGTTATCAACACAGATCTCACAAGCTATGAGGAGTATCCAGATCTTCTAATATATAACTCCCATACTTAAAATTCCTTTCCAGTACTGATCTGTGATTGAAATCTAAAGTTTCCTATTTCTTTTTAAAGTTGAGTAATATTGCATAGAGTATGATACTGGAAACAAAAATCTTTTACATTAAATAAGAAACTCATTTACAGGCAATATCTGCCACATTTATAAACCAGTGTGATACATACTGTGACCAAAACACAACACAAAAATTGCTTCTAGAACTTGGTATCACAGTAGGAGTTTGCTACTGTGTGAATTCACACACACTCAGTTCACTACTGAGTGAATCAGAGGATAAAAAGGAGGAAATTAAAGTGAGGAGGAAGACAGATTCTGTTGGCTTACTTTTTATTTCAGGGCTGATTGGACAATTAGTCCAGTCTGTAACATGAATGAGAAAAGACAGTCAATCAATGTGAACACCAAAATGAATCAGATGTTAAAATTTGGGACAAAGATTTTAAAATAGCTATCATAAAAATGCTTCCACAGACAACTATAAATTCTCTTGAAATAAATGGGAAAAAAAAGATAAAAATCTTAGCAAAAATAAAGTTATATAAAGAAGTAAGCACAAATTAAAGAACTGAGGGATTCAGTAACTGAAGCTCAAAGCTCTTTGGATGGGTTCAGTAGGAACATGGAGATGACAAGGGATAGAATATCTGAACTTGAGACCAGATCAATAGACTTTACCCAGTCTGAACAACAGCAAGGGAAGAAAGAGACTGGAGAAAAAAATGAACAGAGTCTCAAAGACCTATGGGACAATAGCAAATCGTTTAACACGCATATCATTGGAATCCCAGAAGAAGGGGAAGAAGGAGGAGAGGGAAGAGGCAGGGAAAAGGTCATGAAAGAGTAGGGGCTCAGCTCATTGCTGGATTTGAAAGTATTCAAAGAAATAATCACTGAAAACCTCCCAAACTTGGCAAAACTATACCAGCAGAAATAATTGACTATTATCACAGAGAAATGCTGTATAAGCACAGAAGATAGAGTTGCCCACTTTGCAACGGGGACAGAGAAGTATGAATGAACTTAGAGGTTCACTGGAACATACCTCAGTGTTTCCACATCTGGTGATAATAGTGTGCAGGCAATAACAGTAACAAAGTTAAGGTACCCAAGGGCTTAAACCCCTCAGAGAGGAAGGTCTGGGTCACTCACTGAGCAAGAAACCCAGACAAGCAGGAATGCTGAGTGACAGTGTGGGGGAATTTAGAATGAGTGATAGAAAAAGACGATCGATAACAATTATGGTCTTAGAACCAACTGCAAGATCAATATTTGTCCTACATAACTCTGTTGTTTAAGCTCTTTAAAAATAGATATAGATCACAAAGAGAGAGAGAGAAGAAAACATATATACAGTAAGACTTTAGGTAAGGGACAAGCTGGAGAGAGGGTATTCTTTCCCATCTTTTTCTATGTCTGTGGATTTTTACACAGCTATAATTATTCTATGTATTTAACTATATACTTTGCTCTACTTGATTCATTATTGTATCATAAACAGCTAAAAGTTTTTAATGCAGTTTCTATAACTGTCTTTTATTGGCTTTGAGGTAGGTAGAATTTCAAACAATGTCACCAAGATTCCATGCTCTAATCTCCAGAACCTTGAAAGTGAGAGAATACCACTTGTGGTGACTGTGTTGTATTAAATACCACAGCTCACCTTACAAGGGGGAGATACCTAGGCAAGCCTAACCTAATTACATGAGACCTTTAAAGCACATTAACTTTCTCTGGTGGCAGAGAAGAAAGGCAGACTATAAAGTAAGAAGCTCAGTATAAGAAGGACTTGAAATGCTATTGCTGGTTTGAAAATGGAATGGATCATGTGAGAAGAAATGCAAGTGAGCTTAAGGAGCTGAAGACTTCCCCACCAAGAGACAGCAAGGAAATGGAGATCTCAGTCCTACAAGAGCAAGGAACAGAATTCTGACAACAGAAATGAACTTTGAAGAAGGACCTGAGCTCCAGATAAGAACTCAGGCTGTCAACAGTCTTTTTTTTTTAATATAAATTTATTTATTTTAATTGGAGGCTAATTACTTTAAAATATTGTATTGGTTTTGCCATACATCAACATGAATCCGCTACAGGTGTACACGTGTTCCCCATCCTGAACCCCCCTCCCACCTCCCTCCCTGTACCATCCCTCTGGGTCATCCCAGTGCACCAGCCCCAAGCATCCAGTATCCTGCATCGAACCTGGACTGGCGATTCGTTTCATATATGATATTATACATGTTTCAATGCCATTCTCCTAAATCATCCCACCCTCGCCCTCTTCCACAGAGTCCAAAAGATTGTTCTATACATCTGTGTCTCTTTTGCTGTCTCGCATACAGGGTTATTGTTATTATCTTTCTATATTCCATATATATGCTTTAGTATACTGTATTGGTGTAACATTTAACAAAGCTTTGAAAATTTAAAAGTCTGGTTGCAAAGTCCCCTGCTCTCAACTTATACAAAGTGTACACTCAGGAAGTATAACTTCTTTTTTTCTTTTTGCTGTCTCATATTTTTTATTTTAATTGGATGCTAATTACTTTACAATATTGTATTGTTTTGCCATACATCAACATGAATCTGCCACGGGTATACGTGTGTCCCCTATCCTGAACCCCCCTCCCACCTCCCTCCCAGTGCCATCCCTCTAGGTCATCCAGCCCCAAGCATCCTGTATCATGCATCAAACCTGGACTGGCCGCTCATTTCATATATGATATTATACATATTTCAATTCCATTCTCCCAAATCATCCACCCCTCTCCCTCTTCCACAGAGTCCAAAAGACCGTTCTACACATCAGTGTCTCTTTTGCTGTCTCATACACAGGGTTATTGTTACCATCTTTCTAAATTCCATATATATGCGTTAGTATACTGTATTGGTGTTTTTCTTTCTGGCTTACTTCACTCTGTATAATAGGCTCCAGTTTCATCCACCTCATTAGAACTGATTCAAATATATTCTTTTTAATGGCTGAGTAATACTCCATTGTGTATATGTACCACTGCTTTCTTATCCATTCATCTGCTGATGGACATCTAGGTTGCTTCCATGTCCTGGCTATTATAAACAGTGCTGCGAGGAACATTGGGGTACACGTGTCTCTTTCAATTCTGGTTTCCTCAGTGTGTATGCCCAGTAGTGAGATTGCTGGGTCATAAGGCAGTTCTATTTCCAGTTTTTTAAGGAATCTCCACACTGTTCTCCATAGTGGCTGTACTAGTTTGCATTCCCACCAACAGTGTAAGAGGGTTCCCTTTTCTCCACACCCTCTCCAGCATTTATTGCTTGTAGACTTTTGGATCGCAGCCATTCTGACTGGCGTGAAATGGTACCTCATTGTGGTTTTGATTTGCATTTCTCTGATAAGGAGTGATGTTGAGCATCTTCTCATGTGTTTGTTAGCCATCTGTATGTCTTCTTTGGAGAAATGTCTATTTAGTTCTTTGGCCCATTTTTTGATTGGGTCACTTATTTTTCTGGAATTGAGCCGCAGGAGTTGCTTGTATATTTTTGAGATTAGTTCTTTGTCAGTTGCTTCATTTGCTATTATTTTCTCCCATTCTGAAGGCTGTCTTTTCACCTTGCTTATAGTTTCCTTTGTTGTGCCCAAGCTTTTAATTTTAATTAGGTCCCATTTGATTATTTTTGCTTTTATTTCCAATATTCTGGGAGGTGGGTCACAGAGGATCCTGCTGTGATTTATGTTAGAGAGTGTTTTGCCTATGTTCTCCTCTAGGAGTTTTATAGTTTATGGTCTTGTGTTTAGATCTTTAATCCATTTTGAGTTTATTTTTGTGTATGGTATTAGAAAGTGTTCTAGTTTCATTCTTTTACAAGCGGTTGACCACTTGTTAAAGAGATTGTCTTTTCTCCATTGTATATTCTTGCCTTCTTTGTCAAAGATAAGGTGTCCATAGGTGCGTGGATTTACCTCTGGACTTTCTATTCTGTTTCATTGATCTAATTTTCTGTCTTTGTACCATACTGTCTTGATGACTGTGGCTTTGTAGTAGAGCCTGAAGTCAGGCAGGTTGATTCCATTCTTCTTTCTCAAGATTGCTTTGGCTATTCGAGGTTTGTTGTACTGGTGTGGTTGCCTGAGTTTTGGAGCAGCTGGAAAGCCCTCACAGTCACCGTGTCTATCACAGCACAGAGGTAAGAGGCAAAGTCTTTCATGTGGAGTTCCTTCAGAAGGAGGTAACCCTGTGCATCAGAGCGTCTAAGGAATGAATAAAAATGACCTCTCGTCTCCCAACCATCCAGAACATTGTAAGAGAGAAACACAGGTGCTCCACCATCGTGTTGCTGGTACCAGAACAGTCCATTGAAACCAGATGTCTGGTAGGTGCAGTTGACCTGGGTAGAGGCTCCTTCTATAGCCATCAACTCAGTGGGCTGCTCAACGCCTTTTCCTGCAGAGCCTATGAGAACATCCATGACCATTATCAGGGTAGCACTCCAGGAAACCACATCATTATTAAAGAGGATAGTTCTCACATGGTCATAAAAAAACACTGCCTTTGACAGAGGAGTTCCTTAGGTGGAAATAAATGCTGGTAGAAAGACATGGGACAAGGATGAGGATGGGGACAAGGACAATTAGCACCACTAATATGTATGGGGAAAGACTCTTTCATTACAAAAGTTAAGAGTTGCCATCATTTATCTGGAAGAAAATTATTCTGAAAGTTCCTGGCAATGTTTGCTAATAATTTGAGACTCACCTCTCACTGTCAGGGAAACATAAAGAAGGAAAAAATTCCACATCTGCTGCAGGACACCGCAAACCAGGCACTGCATCCTCCGCACCTGTGCCCCTGGAGCCAAAAGAAGGCGGGTTCCCTCCCTGTGGTTGAGGGAGGAAATCTCAATCTGGATGCAAAACCCAGAAGAAAATGCAGCGGGTGGAGCTTTCTTGAAGGACTGAGCTTCCGTGGGAGCAGCTGTGGGTTTAAGTTTCCATGGGAGCAGCTGTGGGTTTCCTTTCAGGAGTGTTTTCACGTGAACATTTTCTACTGATCAATCCACAGGTATTAATCTATGTGATTTTGTGAATATTAAACAATAAAATTGTGTATAAAGAACAGAGATGGCAAATAAGAAGAAAGGCAAAGGCAGAAATGGTCAATTTGACAATACGGAGAATTTGTCTTTCTGAAGGCAAGAGAAAATAGAAACGGGAGTGAGATTAGAGGCAGGTTATGCACACGGTGTGGTGGTGGTATTTGTGACAACAAAGAAGAGATGGACATGTTTTTCTACCATCTAAATCTGTCTCCCAACAAAGAGGCAATGAGATATTTTTTAAAGATCTAAAGAAATATAAGATATCTATCTGTACATATGTATGAATATAGAAGAAGTGATGGAAAAAGAAAGGAAATTATTCACTTAAGTTACTTCAGAAAGTTGGGATTAAAAGGAAATGGTGAGAATATTAACCTGTTCTCATACGCTTCTGTTTTGACTGGTAATTTTTATGTAATAAAGTGAGAAGTTGAAAGAAATCGAGAGAAAAGGAGAAAGAGAAGAAGGCTAGAAAGGAAAGGAAGGAAGGCACCGAGAGAGGGAAGGATGGAGGGAAGGAAGGAAGGAAGAAAAGAGGGAGGGAGGAGGGAGACAAGGAGAGGGAAAGCTATATTTCAAACTACTTCCCAATTGTCACAGAAGGAAATTATCTCTTCAATACATAGTTTTCCCAAGCTAATGTATCCCAAGTTAATATAAAGATAATACAGTATCTTTGCTAAAGAAATGTATACCTCTCATGAGTCCTCTGGATTTATTTCTATTTACTCCACCTAGCAGACAATGGCAACCCACTCCAGTACTCTTGCCTGGAAAATCCCACGGACTGAGGAGCCTGGTAGGCTGCAGTCCATGGGGTCGCTAAGTCAGACACGACTGAGCCACTTCACTTTCACTTTTCACTTTCATGCATTGGAGAAGAAAATGGCAACCCACTCCAGTGTTCTTGCCTGGAGAATCCCAGGGACGGGGGAGCCTGGTGGGCTGCCGTCTATGGGGTCACACAGAGTGGGATACAACTGAAGAGACTTTGCAGCAGCAGCAGCAGACACAGCACTTGGTTTTAATAAAAAAAAAAAAAAAAACAACACTGTCATCTTGTGGCCAGATGTAGCACTGCAACTTTGGTAACAACAATTTAAATGAATCTTAGAAATCATCCTATCTTTATACAGCTTTGTTGTTTTACAATGGAGGCTCCTGAAGCTTATATCACACTCCAAGCTTCATTTCTTCATTTCTAGCCAGTTTCCTAACGTTACTCAGATTAAAATTCAGTTCAATTCAGTTCAGTTGCTCAGTCGTGTCCGACTCTTTGTGACCCCATGGACTGCAGCACACCAGGCTTCCCTGTTCATCACCAACACCCGGAGCTTCTCAAATTCATGCCCATCAAGTCGGTGATGCCATCCAGCCATCTCATCCTCTGTCATCCTCACCTCTTGCCTTCAGTCTTTCCCAGCATCAGGGTCTTTTCCAATGGGTCAGTTCTTTGCCTCAGGTGGCCAAAGTATTGGAGCTTCAGCTTCAGCTTCAGCATCAGTCCTTCCTATGAATATTCAGGGTTGATTTCCTTTAAGATTGACTGGTTTGATCTCCTTGCAGCCTAAGGGACTCTTTTGTAAAATAAACAAATGAATATCCAAAGCCACTTACACCGGCATATGCTGCCTAGACCTGCACATGCATGTGAGAATCAATTTGAGGCCAAATCAACCCCTGGTAACTTTAAATTTGAGGTTCACATTTGAAAGTAATGCTTTTTTCTGCCCACAGCATTTAATATGTGTAACAGTTTCACCTACTCATTCATTCATTCAAAAGTATTTATTGAGAACTTACTATATGTCAGGCAATGTGTGTGTGTTGGGGATTCCTTGGTGAGAAAAACTCCCTCCTCTCATGGAGCCTACGTTCTAGTGAGTGGAGACAATAAACAAGTAAAAAAGTAAAATATAATTTGTCATATGATGCTAAGTGGAGGGGGGGAGTGAGAGAGTCAAGAGACCCTCAATGATCAGGTCACATGTGAAGAGAAACCGGAAGAAATGATGGAGGAGGGGGAGGAGCCAAGATGGCCGAGGAGTAGGATGGGGAGAACACTTTCTCCCCCACAAATTCATCAAAAGAGCATTTAAACGTCGAGTAAATTTCACAAAACAACTTCTGAATGCTGGCAGAGGACATCAGGCACCCAGAAAAGCAACCCAACTCTTCGAAAGGAGGTAGGAAAAAATATAAAAGACAAAAAAAGAGACAAAAGAGGGAGGGATGGAGTTCCGTCCCGGGAAGGGAGTCTTAAAAAGAGAGAAGTTTCCAAACACCAGGAAACCTTCTCACTGCCGAATCTGTGCCGAGCTTTGGAAGCACAGAGGGCAACATAACAGGGAGAAAAAAAAATAAATAAACAATTAAAAATCGCAGATTGTGAGCTCTACGGTAACTCCCCCAGCGGAGAAGCAGCGCAGAGGCCAGCACACGGCATTAGCCAGCGGGGGCTGGGCAGGGAAGCGCAGCGCAGGCTGTGTCCCTTAGAGTAAGAATCGGGCCCGAATGTCCTGAGCGCTATCTGAGCGAAATAATTTGGGCTAGCAAACCAGACTGTGGGATATCTACCACGCGAAAAGCCAGCCCTAACCTAAGACACCGCCAGGCCCGTGCACAGAACAAAGGACTGAACAGAGATAGCCGGCTGCAGACCTTCCCCCTCCGGTGACAGGCAGCCAGAGCCGGAAGGGGGCAATCGCAGCCCAAGAGAGACACTATCAATAAAACTGTAAGCAGGCTTCTTTGCTAACTAAAACTTCTTGGAGGTCTGGACGGTCAACATCTGACTGAGAAGGTGCGCTGGTTTTACACCCAGATAACCGAGTGGCGGGGAGGCGATAAGTCGCAGCATTGGCGCCCGCCAAACACCTCATCACCTGAGCTGCTTGGATCTGGGAAGAGCACAAAACGCAGGCCCAACCGAGTCTGCGCCTCTGAGGACTACCTGAGTGCCTGAACCTGAGCGGCTTGGACTTGGGAGCTCAGCCCAGGGCCGGCCTTTGATTGTTCCCGGCGGAACAACCTAGAGCCCGAGCAGTGTGGGCAGGGAGGCTACAAGCTCCGTGAGCGGGGGCAGACCCAGTGTGGCTGAGGCACTGCAAGCACACGCCAGTGTTATCTGTTTGCAGCATCCCTCCCTCCCTCCCCACAGCGCGGCTGAACAAGTGAGCCTAAATAAAATTAAAAAAATAGTGTCCTCCACCGTCCCCTTTGTGTCAGGGCGGGAACCAGAGACTGAAGAGACCAGCAAACAGAAGAAGCTATAACAGAGGGAAATGCCTTGGAAGCTACAGGCCATAGATTAAAACCCTGTGATTACTACGGACTACATAGGAAGGGGCCTATAGATCTTGAGAAATATAAGTCAGACCAAGGAACTAGCCAAAAATGAACTGAACCCACAATACTCACAACAAAACCAGAGAAAGACCTAGATATATTATTACTATTTTTACGATCAATCTTTCTTTCTTTTTTTCTTTTTTTTTTTAATTTTTTTAAAAAAATTTTAAGTCCTCTATTGTCCTTTAATTTTCACTTTTATAACTATTACTTTGCAAAAAAAAAAAAAAGACCCTATTTTTTTTTCTTCTTCAGCAAACTTCATATATATATTTTATAATTTTTTGACCGTGTTTTTGTTTTTCTTTTTTTTTTTCTTTTTCTTCTTTTCTTTAACATTGTATTTTTGAAATTCCAAACTCTACTCTAGATTTTTAATTTTAGCCTTTTGGTATATGTTATCAATTTTGTACCTATAGTTTTTTTCATAATTTCTGTGACTTTTTTTTTTCCTCTGTTTCTTTCTCTTCCTCTTTTGTATAACATCGTATATCTGCAATTCCAAGCTCTACTCAAGATTTTTAATTTATGCTTTTTGGTATTTGATATCAATTTTGTACCTGTATTTTCTTTATAATATTTGCGAAATTGTTTTTGTTGGTTTATTTGTTTTCTCTCTTTATTTTTCTTCTTCTTTTTTTTTTTTAACATTGTATTTTTGAAATTCCAAACTCTACTCTAGATTTTTAATTTATGCTTTTTGGTATTTGATATCAATTTTGTACCTGTATTTTCTTTATAATATTTGCGACATTGTTTTTGTTGGTTTGTTTGTTTTCTCTCTTTATTTTTCTTCTTCTTTTTTTTTTTTTAACATTGTATTTTTGAAATTCCAAACTCTACTCTAGATTTTTAATTTTTGCTTTTTGGTATTAGTTATCAATTTTGTACCTGTAATTTCTTTTTAATTTTCGTGACCTTGTTTGTTTTCCTTTGTTCGTTTTTTCTCTCTTTCTTTTCCTTCTTCTTTCCATTAACATCACATTTTTGAAATTCCAAACTCTACTCTAGATTTTTAATTTTTGCTTTTATGTATTTGTTACCAATTTTGTACCTTTAAGAACCCAATCTTCAGGACCCATTTTTCACTAGGGAACGAGATTACTGGCTTGACTGCTCTCTCTCCCTTTGGACTCTCCGTTTTCTCCACCAGGTCGCCTGTATCTCCTCCCTAACCCCTCTCTACTCTACCCAACTCTGTGAATTTCTGTGTGTTCCAGATGGTGGAGAACACTTAGGGAACTGATTACTGGCTGGATCTGTCTCCCTCCTTTTCATTTCCCCCTTTTATCCTTCTGGCCACCTCTGTCTCCTGCCTCCTTCTTCTCTTCTCTGTATAACTCCGTGAACATCTCTGAGCGGTCCAGTTGTGGAGTGCACATAAGGAAGTGACTATTGGCTAGCCCACTCTCTCCACTACTGATTCCACCTCATCTCATTTGGGTCACCTCTAACTCCCTCCTTCCACTTCTCTTCTCCATGTAACGCTGTGAACCTCTCTGAGTGACCCTCACAGTAGAGAAACTTTTCATCTTTAATGTAGATGTTTTATCAATGGTGCTGTATAGAAGGAGAAGTTTTGAAACTACTGTAAAAATAAGACCGATAACTGGAAGTAGGAGGCTTAAGTCCAAATCCTGACTCCAAGGAACTCCTGACTCCAAGGAACATTAATTGACAGGAGCTCATCAAACGCCTCCATACCGACACTGAAACCAAGCACCACACAAGGGCCAACAAGTTCCAGGGCAAGACATACCAAGCAAATTCTCCAGCAACAAAGGAACACAGCCCCGAGCTTCAAGATACAGGCTGCCCAAAGTCACCCCAAATCCATAGACATCTCATACCTCATTACTGGACATTTCTAAATTACACTCCAGAGAGAAGAAATACAGCTCCATCCACCAGAACATCGACACAAGCTTCCCTAACCAGGAAACCTTGACAAGCCACCTGTACAAACCCACACACAGTGAGGAACCACCACAATAAAGAGAACTCCACAAACTGCCAGAATACAGAAAGGACACCCCAAACTCAGCAATTTAAACAAGATGAAGAGACAGAGGAATAGCCAGCAGATAAAGGAACAGGATAAATGCCCACCAAACCAAACAAAAGAGGAAGAGATAGGGAATCTACCTGATAAAGAATTCCGAATAATGATAGTAAAATTGATCCAAAATCTTGAAATTAAAATGGAATCACAGATAAATAGCCTGGAGGCAAGGATTGAGAAGATGCAAGAAAGGTTTAACAAGGACTTAGAAGAAATAAAAAAGAGTCAATATATAATGAATAATGCAATAAGTGAAATTAAAAACACTCTGGAGGCAACAAATCGTAGAATAACAGAGGCAGAAGACAGGATTAGTGAATTAGAAGATAGAATGGTAGAAATAAATGAATCAGAGAGGATAAAAGAAAAACGAATTAAAAGAAATGAGGACAATCTCAGAGAACTCCAGGACAATATTAAATGCTACAACATTCGAATCATAGGGGTCCCAGAAGAAGAAGACAAAAAGAAAGACCATGAGAAAATACTTGAGGAGATAATAGTTGAAAACTTCCCTAAAATGGGGAAGGAAATAATCACCCAAGTCCAAGAAACCCAGAGAGTCCCAAACAGGATAAACCCAAGGCAAAACACCCCAAGACACATATTAATCAAATTAACAAAGATCAAACACAAAGAACAAATATTAAAAGCAGCAAGGGAAAAACAACAAATAACACACAAGGGAATACCCATAAGGATAACAGCTGATCTTTCAATAGAAACTCTTCAAGCCAGGAGGGAATGGCAAGACATACTTAAAATGATGAAAGAAAATAACCTACAGCCCAAATTATTGTACCCAGCAAGGATCTCATTCAAGTATGAAGGAGAAATCAAAAGCTTTTCAGACAAGCAAAAGCTGAGAGAATTCTGCACCACCAAACCAGCTCTCCAACAAATACTAAAGGATATTCTCTAGACAGGAAACACAAAAACGGTGTATAAATTCGAACCCAAAACAATAAAGTAAATGGCAATGGGATCATACTTATCAGTAATTACCTTAAACGTAAATGGGTTGAATGCCCCAACCAAAAGACAAAGACTGGTTGAATGGATACAAAAACAAGACCCCTACATATGTTGTCTACAAGAGACCCACCTCAAAACAGGGGACACATACAGACTGAAAGTGAAGGGCTGGAAAAAGATTTTCCATGCAAATAGGGACCAAAAGAAAGCAGGAGTAGCAATACTCATATCAGATAAAATAGACTTTAAAACAAAGACTGTGAAAAGAGACAAAGATGGTCACTACATAATGATCAAAGGATCAATCCAAGAAGAAGATATAACAATTATAAATATATATGCACCCAACACGGCAGCACCGCAGTACATAAGACAAATGCTAACAAGTATGAAAGGAGAAATTAACAATAACACAATAATAGTGGGAGACTTTAATACCCTACTCACACCTATGGATAGATTAACTAAACAGAAAATTAACAAGGAAACACAAACTTTAAACGATACAATAGACCAGTTAGACCTAATTGATATCTATAGGACATTTCATCCCAAAACAATGAATTTCACCTTTTTCTCAAGTGCACATGGAACCTTCTCCAGGATAGATCACATCCTGGGCCATAAAGCTAGCCTTGGTAAATTCAAAAAAATAGAAATCATTCCAAGCATCTTTTCTGACCACAATGCAGTAAGATTAGATCTCAATTACAAGAGAAAAACTATTAAAAAATCCAACATATGGAGGCTGAACAACACGCTGCTGAATAACCAACAAATCACAGAAGAAATCAAAAAAGAAATCAAAATTTGCATGGAAACGAATGAAAATGAACACACAACAACCCAAAACCTGTGGGACACGGTAAAAGCAGTCCTAAGGGGAAAGTTCATAGCAATACAGGCACACCTCAAGAAACAAGAAAAAAGTCAAATAAATAACCTAACTCTACACCTAAAGCAACTAGAAAAGGAAGAAATGAAGAACCCCAGGGTTAGTAGAAGGAAAGAAATCTTAAAACTTAGAGCAGAAATAAATGCAAAAGAAACAAAAGAGATCATAGCAAAAATCAACAAAACCAAAAGCTGGTTTTTTGAAAGGATAAATAAAATTGACAAACCATTAGCCAGACTCATCAAGAAACAAAGGGAGAAAAATCAAATCAATAAAATTAGAAATGAAAATGGAGAGATCACAACAGACAACACAGAAATACAAAGGATCATAAGAGAGTACTATCAACAATTATATGCCAATAAAATGGACAACGTGGAAGAAATGGACAAATTCTTAGAAAAGTACAACTTTCCAAAACTCGACCAGGAAGAAATAGAAAATCTTAACAGACCCATCACAAGCACGGAAATTGAAACTGTAATCAAAAATCTTCCAGCAAACAAAAGCCCAGGTCCAGACAGTTTCACAGCTGAATTCTACCAAAAATTTAGAGAAGAGCTAACACCTATCCTGCTCAAACTCTTACAGAAAATTGCAGAGGATGGTAAACTTCCAAACTCATTCTATGAGGCCACCATCACCCTAATACCAAAACCTGACAAAGATCCCACAAAAAAAGAAAACTACAGGCCAATATTACTGATGAACACAGATGCAAAAATCCGTAACAAAATTCTAGCAATCAGAATCCAACAACACATTAAAAAGATCATACACCATGACCAAGTGGGCTTTATCCCAGGGATGCAAGGATTCTTCAATATCTGCAAATCAATCAATGTAAGACACCACATTAACAAACTGAAAAATAAAAACCATAAGATTATCTCAATAGATGCAGAGAAAGCCTTTGACAAAATTCAACATCCATTTATGACAAAAACTCTCCAGAAAGCAGGAATAGAAGGAACATACCTCAACATAATAAAAGCTATATATGACAAACCCACAGCAAACATTATCCTCAATGGTGAAAAATTGAAAGCATTTCCTCTAAAGTCAGGAACAAGACAAGGGTGCCCACTTTCACCATTACTATTCAACATAGTTTTGGAAGTTTTGGCCACAGCAATCAGAGCAGAAAAAGAAATAAAAGGAATCCAAATTGGAAAAGAAAAAGTAAAGCTCTCACTGTTTGCAGATGACATGATCCTCTACATAGAAAACCCTAAAGACTCCACCAGAAAATTACTAGAACTAATCAATGACTATAGTAAAGTTGCAGGATATAAAATCAACACCCAGAAATCCCTTGCATTCCTATACACTAATAATGAGAAAACAGAAAGAGAAATTAAGGAAACAATTCCATTCACTGTTGCAAAGGAAAGAATAAAATACTTAGGAATATATCTACCTAAAGAAACTAAAGACCTATATATAGAAAACTATAAAACAATGGTGAAAGAAATCAAAGAGGACACTAACAGATGGAGAAATATACCATGTTCATGCATTGGAAGAATCAATATAGTGAAAATGAGTATACTACCCAAAGCAATCTACAGATTCAATGCAATCCCTATCAAGCTACCAACAGCATTCTTCACAGAGCTAGAACAAATAATTTCACAATTTGTATGGAAATACAAAAAACCTCGAATAGCCAAAGCGATCTTGAGAAAGAAGAATGGAACTGGAGGAATCAACCTACCTGACTTCAGGCTCTACTACAAAGCCACAGTTATCAAGACAGTATGGTACTGGCACAAAGACAGAAATAGAGATCAATGGAACAAAATAGAAAGCCCAGAGATAAATCCACGCACATATGGACACCTTATCTTTGACAAAGGAGGCAAGAATATACAATGGATTAAAAACAATCTCTTTAACAAGTGGTGCTGGGAAATCTGGTCAACCACTTGTAAAAGAATGAAACTAGAACACTTTCTAACACCATACACAAAAATAAACTCAAAATGGATTAAAGATCTCAACGTAAGACCAGAAACTATAAAACTCCTAGAGGAGAACATAGGCAAAACACTCTCTGACATACATCACAGCAGGATCCTCTATGACCCACCTCCCAGAATATTGGAAATAAAAGCAAAAATAAACAAATGGGACCTAATTAACCTTAAAAGCTTCTGCACATCAAAGGAAACTATTAGCAAGGTGAAAAGACAGCCTTCAGAATGGGAGAAGATAATAGCAAATGAAGCAACTGACAAACAACTAATCTCAAAAATATACAAGCAACTCCTACAGCTCAACTGCAGAAAAATAAATGACCCAATCAAAAAATGGGCCAAAGAACTAAATAGACATTTCTCCAAAGAAGACATACAGATGGCTAACAAACACATGAGAAGATGCTCAACATCACTCCTTATCAGAGAAATGCAAATCAAAACCACTATGAGGTACCATTTCACGCCAGTCAGAATGGCTGCGATCCAAAAGTCTACAAGTAATAAATGCTGGAGAGGGTGTGGAGAAAAGGGAACCCTCTTACACTGTTGGTGGGAATGCAAACTAGTATAGCCACTATGGAGAACAGTGTGGAGATTCCTTAAAAAACTGGAAATAGACCTGCCTTATGATCCAGCAATCCCACTGCTGGGCATACACACTGAGGAAACCAGAAGGGAAAGAGACACGTGTACCCCAATGTTCATCGCGGCACTGTTTATAATAGCCAGGACATGGAAGCAACCTAGATGTTCATCAGCAGATGAATGGATAAGAAAGCAGTGGTACATATACACAATGGAGTATTACTCAGCCATTAAAAAGAATATATTTGAATAAGTTCTAATGGGGTGGATGAAACTGGGGCCTATTATACAGAGTGAAGTAAGCCAGAAAGAAAAACACCAATACAGTATACTAACGCATATATATGGAATTTAGAAAGATGGTAACAATAACCCTGTGTACGAGACAGCAAAAGAGACACTGATGTATAGAACAGTCTTATGGACTCTGTGAGAGAGGGAGAGGGTGGGAAGATTTGGGAGAATGGCATTGAAACTTGTAAAATATCATGTATGAAACGAGTTGCCAGTCCAGGTTCGATGCACGATACTGGATGCTTGGGGCTGGTGCACTGGGATGACCCAGAGGGATGGAATGGGGAGGGAGGAGGGAGGAGGGTTCAGGATGGGGAACACATGTATACCTGTGGTGGATTCATTTTGATATTTGGCAAAACTAATACAATTATGTAAAGTTTAAAAATAAAATAAAATTTAAAAAAAAAAAGGAAAAAAAAAATCACCAGGAGGAAGTCTTAAAAAAAAAAATAAAAAAGAAATGATGGAGGATCCCTGATGGGTATATGGGGAAAGAAAGTAATCCACTGAGAGATTATAACACCTCTAAGAACCTGGAAATCATCCAAAACTATACTGGCGAGGTAATCCCCCACAGTCCTATTTCTGGAGGTCTACGAGAAACATTTCCTGCTCTCTTCCCTCAAAACAAAATAACGAGGATTTGGGGAGGGACAATCTCATTAGGGAAACACATTAGAGTAGTAAAATTCTTCTGAGGCTAGAATATTTCTTCAAATCTCTTGACAGTTTTTTTTCCCCTTTTATTCAGAGTGAGAGAGGCAGCAGCTGATGAAAGGCAATGTAAAGTATGACTCAAGAGATATGGAAGTCACACTCATCAAAGAGCCCTGAAAGGCAGATGCTCGCAAAGATTCTAAATATTTATTTGCCAGGCAAAACTCCTAAAAGAATCCTAAAGGTTCCCAACACATATATGGGAGCCCTTTACAACAGGTTAGACTGATTCTCTGAAGGACATCTCTCCATGCGCTGGACCATTCAACTCAAGGACACCCAGCCTCCTCCACAATTTTGCAGGTCTGTACATGTGAGTCTACAAGGATGGGAAAGCAATCCTGAAACCAGCTCCTTTCAGAATAAGGCCACAAACTAACTATGGAAACTTCAGACATTCTGTTGTTTTTCCCAAAATGTTAATTAGTCTCTTTTCCCCATCTTTTTCCTCAACTCTTTCTCAAACTACTAGCATTAAGTTCTTTCTTTCCAAACTTAGGGAATTTCTTTTTTGGGTTGAGAAGTGGTTCAAAAGAAAATGCTATTTTATTTTCATTTCTCTTTCTCTCATCTCTCATCTGCATCTTTCTATCTCTCTCTCTGGCAGTCACAAAGAACAGAGCTGGGCAGTGATAAAGTAATAGATTTTGTGAAAAAAATTCTTTGGTAATTATGCAAACATAAATAGGCCAGATTCTTAGTCTTTCCTTTCTCCAATGAAGAGGATACAGAGTAGCAGTCTACAAGCAAGCTCATTCTTTTTAACCTTCGGGAAGATCCTGGAGAGGGGGGCAGGGCAACCAACTCCAGTATTCTTGCCTGGAGAATCCCGTGGACAGAGGAGCCTGATGGGCTACAGTCCACAGAGTCACAAAGAGTAGGACATGATTGAAGCGACTTAGCACACAGCGCACACAGAAGGACAAGAGCCTCTTTTTCTGAAAAGAGATAAAATATGTCTAGGCCACCACAAACTCTATCCATTTCCCTTCGTGTGCTCGGTCACTCAGTCTGTCCAACTCTTTGGGACCCTATGGACTGTAGCCTGCCAGGCTCCTCTGTCTGTGGGATTCTCCCTGCAGGAATACTGGAGTGGATTGCCACTTCCTTTTCTGATCCATTTTCCCTGCTCTGCCCTAGCTCTACCAGGATGTTTAGTTACTGAATGGATAATGAAGAAAAGAGAATATACTCTCCAGAAACAGTTTTGGGGTGGGCCTTGTCCTAGGGGTAAATACAGAAGTCCTCTGATCCCAGTGTGTCTAACACAACACTAGACCAGTCTTCATTCCTCCTCTTCAGGATTTTATAACTGTTCCCAATAGCCCAGCTCCCAAAATTTAGCTGTAGAAATTCAAAGTTTCAAAAAAAAAGGAAATTCAAAGTTTCAAACAGTTTGATGGAAGACTGCTCTCCTCTAAGTCTTTCTAAATGGGAAGGTTACTGCAAGAGATGTGCTCAAAACAAACTGGCCTGATTTGGGGATGGGTAGTGGAGGGATGGGAGGCTCAGAAAGCAGCCCAGCCCATGATCCTGTGGGTCCATAGAGCTCTCTAGAAGGTGCCCGTGTTCTCCCCCAACCTGTCCTTATCTTCTCAGTGTCGCTTTTTCACTACCACCCCCCACAGCCTTTCCCTAGAGTTTCCAGGATAATTGATTTTCAAGTGTGTATTGTTTATTCTCTAATATCACTAGGCCCTTATTTTCAGGTGTTTTTTTATACTGAATTTTAACACTTTGCTATTTTTATGGGCTTTATATTTCATTTCTATTTTACCGCATGATTTTAGCAACATCAAAAAGTCTAAAACTTGGGAAATGTTTAGTTTGTTACCTGATTGGCTAAACTAAAATTGTTTTTCATTTTTTGAAATTCTTTAAGTCTGTCTATTCCTTTGCTTTAAATATACTAAGTTTCCATAGCTAAAGAACAGGAGCAGACCTAAAACAAAAAGACACATGAAACTGCAGCAGAGGGGCCAGGGAGGGGTGGGGCGGTGGGGGCAGACTGTTTCTCTCATGGAGAGATTTAATCCTCATCAAACACATTACCTGTTTCTTCCAAATCCACCTTCTGGAAATCTACTCTGCCCATCTCTCTAAATCACAGATTGCCCTCCTATGCAGCCCCAGAACACCATACCCCAAGTCAAAGCCGCCATCCTCTCCCAGAACATAGAGGTAAAGGAAGCTTTCATATAACAGGGCATCTGGGAGAGGTGGAACCAGATTTATGCACAACAAATGGGAAAAATCAGACTTGAAAAGCAGATAAATTAGGGAGAATTTTTTCACTATACATAAATACATATTATGGAAATCCTCCAAACAATTCTCCCAGTGCTACAGTTCTGTCTGATTTGATATACAATTGATTTTCATAAAACACTTCAGGACTGTATTGCTTGCCTAAATGGAAGCACACTGGTATTACACATATATATTGACAAAAATAAAAATTACCTTGGCTCATTATTTGCATTTTAAACATAATCTTAATTCAACTCTTTCTATCCCTTCACTGTATTCTAGCCAAATAGTCATCCAATTAGTTGTCAAATAAATCGGAGTGTCTTCCTGAAACTCAGACAGTAAAAACCTGGTGTTTCTTCTTTCTTTGCAAGCAGAAGGGTATGCTTAATATTTTCTATGGCTTCTGAAGAACCAGGTTTATTATGTATCATTATTACTATTAATATCTCTTAAATGTTAATATATGAATTATGTTATTTTATAAAATAACCATGATAAAATACCTTGATGACTTTCCTGATGGAGAGTAAATGGTTAAATCTACTAATACTCCCACATAATTTATAATTAATCTCTATTACATTAATTCCTTCTTGAAAATAGACATTTAAGTAACAAAGTTAATTTATTGGAAAATGACAGATGATAGCACTCAAACCCTAGTAGGGGGAAAAAAATCTCAAATAGAATATTTGAGAAAATAAATGAAACAAGCATATGTCATCGCTCTGTTTTTTCTTATCCTGTGGATTAGGTACTTCAAATTCTTTTCAGGTTTTCAGAGAGTGTTATTGTATGGTAAATGGCAACATATAATAGATCCATGAACAGCACAGGTTTGAGCTATGTAGATTCACTTATAACTGGATTTTTTTCAATATAGTACCTGTATTTTCAATTTACAGAGATTTTAATTAATTACGTTAGAGGGAAAGTCATGAAAAGTTTGTTCCATTAGAGATCACAACATGTGGAATCAAAAGGTCCAGTCCTGATTCTATCCAAAGTGTTTATGCTTCCCACCTCTTGGTAACACACTTATCAATTTCTTTGTGGGGTTTTGGGGGTTGTTTTTTTTGGGGGGGGTTGTTTTTTTAATTGAAGTACAGTTGATTTACAATGTTATGTTAAATTGTGCTGTACAGCAAAATGATTCAGTTATACATACATATATATACATTTTTTTATATCTCTTTCCATTATCTTTCCATTATGATTTATCACAAGCTATTAATCAGTTTGTTTGTTTGTGAGGCAGAGATAGCAATACTCAATTTTTAACAGCATAGGGGTCAGTGCCTCTAACCCTCATGTTGTTCAAAAGTCAACAATATATCTAGACCAAGATCTAGCTATAATTCTATATATATGTACAAACTGAAGATTAAGTCCTGCATTAATCAAAGCTTGTACAATAAACAGTAAGAATTCCTCTGAAACACTTTACCAAAAAAATCCAATCCCAAACCAATGAACCACATAAATCAACTAATAAATCTAAATGATATCCTGGAGCAATAAAAAATGTGAAAGGTCTTTGGAGTTTTTTATAACAAAACTAGACCCATAATGCATCAGAATGAGATGGTCCCTTGCCAGCCAGGGGGAGGGCCCATGAGTCAGAGAAAGAAGCACTGTGTCCTATCAGTAGGATTTGGCAACATTTATTCAATCAGTTTCCTAGGTAGCTTAAATGGTAAAGAATCTGCCCGCAGTGCAGGAGACCTGGGTTCGATCGCTGGGTCGGTAAGATCTCCTGGAGAAGAGCATGGCAACCCACTCTAGTATTCTTGCCTGGAGAATTCCATGAATAGAGGAGCCTGGTGGGCTACAGTCCACGGGGTCACAAAGAGTCAGACACTACTGAGTGACTTTCTTTCACTTTCATTCAATCAGCTATTCAGAAAATAATTATCACCTTTACTCTACTAGAGAGGATGACTAATGGAAGAGACATTAGACAACTTAGGCAACAGCAATATAATGTGATATGTGTTCTGAAAGTGTAAGCATGGTCCTTGGAAAACAGGAAAGTCCTTTTGAAGATGAGGCCCTCCAAACACAGTCCTGAAACAAAAGTGGGCATTACGTAGGTGAAGGGGGCAGAGGGGCAGTGGGTGCACATGTTCCAGGCTGGAGCACTGAACTGTGAGAGCACTGAGGAAGTCTGTGCATCTGAACATCAAGAAGGGATTACAGTGAGTATGATGGAGTGGCAAACAAGGACCAGAAAATGAGTATTTTTGCACGCTATGGTGAGGAGATGGGATTTCAGCTGAGGACAAAGAGGGGGCATGGCAATGATGGTAAGTGGAGGAACAAGTAGATGAGGTAATTCTGGGGTATACATTCCACACTCCTCTGTCTCAGCCTTAGCTCCTCTTTGGTGAACATTCTTTTTGCTTGAAGTTAATGATACTGCCTATCATTCACACGCTCTTCTGTTCCTTGATCTGCCAAATTATGCTTCTCAGTAGATAAGAGTTTCCATTCATCTAGAATACTAACCAGCCTGTGGGTGATTTATCTTATCAAGTAAACCAAAATGACTAATGACAATGCCACCTCTCCTTTTAGAAAAAAATTTAATAGTATTCAGTTTATCTCATAACTCTCTGGCATTAATCATCAGGAAAAAGCATTCTCCCATCACATCTCTGTGTTGTATTTCCCTTGCCTGACTGCATCATTCATCTTAGCAGACTACAGAAGAACATGGGAAAGACCAGAAACACATCCCTGGACACTGTGGTGACAGATTTCATTCTCCTGGGCTTATCTCACCCCCCGAGGCTGAGGACTCTCCTCTTCTTGCTCTTCTTCATCATTTACATCCTGACTCAGCTGGGCAACCTCCTCATTTTGCTCACTGTGTGGGCTGACCCAAAGCTCCACACTCGCCCCATGTACATTCTCCTGGGCGTGCTCTCATTCCTGGACATGTGGCTCTCCTCCGTCATCGTTCCTCGGATTATTCTAAACTTTACTCCCGCCAGCAAGAGAATCCCGTTTGGCGGCTGTGTGGCTCAACTGTATTTCTTTCATTTCCTGGGCAGCACTCAGTGCTTCCTCTACACCTTGATGGCCTATGACAGGTACCTGGCAATATGCCAGCCCCTGCGCTACCCCACGCTCATGAATGGGAGGTTATGCACCATCCTTGTGGCTGGAGCTTGGATGGCTGGCTCCGTTCATGGGTCCATCCAGGCCACCCTGACATTCCGCCTGCCCTACTGTGGGCCCAACCAGGTGGATTACTTTATCTGTGACATCCCTGCAGTATTGAGACTGGCCTGTGCAGACACGACTGTCAATGAGCTTGTGACTTTTGTGGACATTGGGGTAGTGGCCACCAGTTGCTTCATGCTAATTCTGCTCTCCTATGCCAACATAGTCCACGCCATCCTGCAGATTCACACTGCTGATGGGCGGCGCCGAGCCTTCTCCACCTGTGGCTCCCACCTAACCGTGGTCACAGTCTACTATGTCCCCTGTATTTTCATCTACCTTCGGGCTGGCTCCAAGAGTCCCCTGGATGGGGCAGTGGCTGTGTTTTACACTGTTGTCACTCCATTATTGAACCCCCTCATCTACACACTGAGGAACCAGGAAGTGAAGTCGGCTCTGAAGAGACTAGCCTCAGGTAGAGGGGCTGGGAGTGAAAATAAGTAACTAGAGGCTCAGGGGCTACCTACATCACCATTAATACCTTTCTTTTCAGAAGTTGCTGCGTATTGCAGATGTTCAAAAGCTGATCATGATCTAAACTGTACTGAATTTAGTTCTCTTTAGAAGAAACTTCTGAATTCTTTGGATTCATAATCTTTTCATTTCATTAAACTCGGCCAAATTGGCTTTACATTATTTGTTTGGAAATAAATGGATACACTCCTTCTACCACCTTTTGATTACCTTGTGAGATAAGAAAATGTCTTTCAAAGGTTAAATAGGATGTCAACTTCTTTGAGGTAAATTATGCCAGAAAATGTGAAAGGAAAAAAATAAGACATAATGCTACCATAGCCCCTTTTTCATCCTCTTTGCCCCTAAACCTAGACTTCTGTAAATTCTGTATTTCTTTGCTTATTCATGGCATTAGCATTCCCAAGCACTTCAACCCAGAAATACTGGATCATCTGTATTTCCTTCCTGTCCCTTACTCTCCCCATGTGCTAAGACATCAAATTCTGTCCATCTTTAGGAAGTCTCTCTTAATACCTAACTAGTCACATGTATATATGTATAACTTCTTTAAAGTGTAGGCATATATAGGATGAATTTCAACATTGTTTACATTAGGGATTGCAATGGGAAAGTGGAGTAAGGGGATTTTATTTCTTGTACATCTCTGTGCTACTCAACGTTAAAATGAACAAGTTTTGTTATTATATTTAAAAGAAACTAAAAGCAGATGAGACTTGAAAGAAGAGAGACACAAGAAGAAGAAAGAGATGGAAAAAAGAGGAAGGAAGAAAAGAACAAAAGAAAAAAGAGTAAAAAAGGAAAGCCTCAAACATATCTTAAACTATATATTAAGACATTCCAGAAAAGAGTTTCCTATGATCTCTGATATATATGTTTTAATACCCACCAGTCTCTGATTAATACAATTTACCATCAAAGGCAGCTACAATAAAAAAAGACAGACAATGACAAGTGTTGTCTATCTGTGAAGAAATTTGGCAATATAAAATGGCAGAGCCATTCAAAAAACAACTTGGCAATTGTTCAAAATGTTAAACATAGAATTTCCGTATTCTACTCCTAGGTATATTCCAAAAGAAATGAAACCATATGCTTACAAACACAAAAGAAAAACTTGCACATGAGTGTTCATAGCAGCACTAAAACAGCCTAAATATGTAACCAAATAAAATGTCCCTCAACTAATAAAAAGATAAACAAAATGTGGTATAGCTATAAAATGGAATAGCAATCAGCCAGAAAAAGGAATGGAGTTCCGATACATGCAACTACATGGATGAAACTTGGAAATGCTATGCCAAGTCAAAGTGACCAGACACAAAAGGTCACATATTACATGATTTCACTTATATGAAATGTTCAGAATAGGCAAATCCATAGAAACAGAAAGCAGATTAGTGTTCACCAGGAGTGGGGTGGAGGAGGGTTTTGGGACAAATAAAGTTATTCAAGAGTTAGACAGGAGTGATCAATCCACGACTTTGTAAATATACCAAGAACAACCGAACTGTACAGATTGAAAGGGTGAACTCTACAACATTTGTATTAACTTCAATAAAGCTATTCTTTTTTAACTTGTTTAAATCAATGTTGATACATACTGGAGAATTCACTATAGTTAAAATCAATACATTTTGGAAAAAAAAAAAAAACTATTTATTGAGCTTTGCTGTGGACACAGTCCTGTTTTGCAACCTGTTGTCTGACTGGGATTTTGAATCTTTATTGTTCATTTTTGTCATGCAAAGTCAGCATCATCTCCCCTCATGGAAGGCCTGTGGAATCAAGAATGTTGAAGCTACTCTGGGCCCATGGGAAAGTCAGGCTTTCCTTGGCTTTCATGAGTATGTATTAATTCCTCACTTACAGCTGAATCCACCCTCTTGTATACCAGCAGACTTGTCCAACAGTCAATGGATAACAAATGTGTTGGAAGCCATGTAACGAAGATTAGTTCAACCATTGAAAATTAAGTGCATTTTCAATGCATTTTTCGAGTAGAAAGTGGGTAAACGTGTGGTCCAACAACACTTCAAAAAAAAAAAGATCACAGAAATTAGAGATTATGTCTTTCATCCAACAGATAGTGTTGTTCTCCATAGTTCACTTTCTAGATAATGTAGAAATGATTTCTGCTTGCTGTCACAGCAAAAAAAAAAATAATGAGGATCAGGGGACTGCAGTTCTCTTGAGGGAAATGTTTTGGTTAGAATTCCCAAGAGGTAAATAATTTTCTACAAATCTCTTGACAGTGTTTTGTTAAAAAAAAAAAAAAAATACCTCAGTCAAAGGAGATCCAGCTAATAATTTAACCAACATAAAATCCAAGACATTTAAGTAGAGAAGTCACAATCTACAAAGAGCCTCCAAGAGCAGGAGGTCTCACAGATAATTAATAGAGTCAGGGTGTCAATTCCATTCCAAAGCAAAGATCCAGGGAGCCATCACCACAAGCCCAGAAGATGCTCTGGAGGAGGCTGTCCTCACCTGCAGGGCCGTTCTACCCAAGAAAGGCCAGCCTCCACCAAGATTTTGGTGCTGTGTTCATGTGAGTTCAAACCGGAAAGCCTTTCTAAAGTCAGGTCAGTTCACAATAGGAGCAAAGACATAGTTTAGAAATCACAAAAGTTTCAGGAACTTTGTCAAAAATCATATTTAGGTTGTCTCTTTTCCTTATCTTTTTTCCTTACTTCAACCTCTGCTCACAGAGTTCATACGATAAATGTATCAAGTCTGAACTAAATGAGCCTCTCTCCAGATTTGGGAACTTTCTTCTTTGAACATTTTAGCACTTATCTTTTATTTTCTCTATTTAGGGGAGAAAGGAAAGCAGCATAAATGATGCAACAGACTCAGTATTACAGAGCAAACACAGAACAAGTTCCCTAACCCTTCTTCCCCCAGGGATGAGTACACTGGGTGAACGTAATTGAAGTTTGGAAGGCCTTCCATTTCAAGTACCTTTCCTTTAAAAAAAAAGAAAAACTTTTTCTTTTGTATTGTGGTACAGCCAATTAACAATGTTGTGATAGTTTCAGGTGAACAGTAAAGGGATTCAGCCATACATATACATGTATCCATCCTTCCCCAAACTCCCCTCCCATTTAGACTGCTATATAATATTGAGCAGAGTTCCATATACTATACAGTAGGTCCATGTTTGTTATCCATTTTAAATATAGGAATGTGTACATGTCCATCCCAAACTCCCTAACTATCCCTTCTTCCATCATTCCCACCAGCAACCGTAAGTTCATTCTCTAAGTCTGTCTCTTTCTGTTTTGTAAGTTCATTTCTATCATTTCTTTTTAGATTCCACATATAAGAGATGTCGTATGATATTTCTCCTTAAAGCAACTTTTCTTAAGCAAGATTTTTTTAATGCGCGGAACAAAGACACTGACAGGATAATCGGAGCGATAAAATATGGATTCTGCCTCCCGACTGAATCCAAACACTGTTCACTGTCCTTGCTTTACCTCTCTGCTCATGCTGCCTCACAGCCTGAAAGGGCTGTGATCTGAGTCTTGTCCAAAAGATTAGCAAGATTAAAAGACCCAGTGACGGGTCCTTCCACATCCTTCAGTCCTAGTGATTTATATCATCTCTTGACAGGAAGAGTCCCAACCCAAAAAGTCCCACACAAAACCCCAGTTCGTTGTAGACATGCCAGAAAGAGGCCAATCCTTTGAGATAATCTGATTTCTTTCAAAGTGAAAGAGACATTGCTAGCAAAGGGCTCAAAGTGATTGAGCCTCTGGGCGAAGGGGAGCCAAGACAACAGTTTATCCTATGACTTCCTACCTGACCTAGTAAGAAGGTCTCATTTCTCCCTGACTTTGCTTTTTCATTGCCACCTTCTTACATTCCATGCCCAGTAGCCTCTCCCTTGAATGCCACGCCAAAAATACTTTCTATATAAAATGTAGATGTGTTCTGTTTACCTCCTAGACTCTGGTCATCAGACAAAAGTATTCTCCCATCACATCTCTGTGTTGTATTTCCCTTGCCTGACTGCATCATTCATCTTAGCAGACTACAGAAGAACATGGGAAAGACCAGAAACACATCCCTGGACACTGTGGTGACAGATTTCATTCTCCTGGGCTTATCTCACCCCCCGAGGCTGAGGACTCTCCTCTTCTTGCTCTTCTTCATCATTTACATCCTGACTCAGCTGGGCAACCTCCTCATTTTGCTCACTGTGTGGGCTGACCCAAAGCTCCACACTCGCCCCATGTACATTCTCCTGGGCGTGCTCTCATTCCTGGACATGTGGCTCTCCTCCGTCATCGTTCCTCGGATTATTCTAAACTTTACTCCCGCCAGCAAGAGAATCCCGTTTGGCGGCTGTGTGGCTCAACTGTATTTCTTTCATTTCCTGGGCAGCACTCAGTGCTTCCTCTACACCTTGATGGCCTATGACAGGTACCTGGCAATATGCCAGCCCCTGCGCTACCCCACGCTCATGAATGGGAGGTTATGCACCATCCTTGTGGCTGGAGCTTGGATGGCTGGCTCCGTTCATGGGTCCATCCAGGCCACCCTGACATTCCGCCTGCCCTACTGTGGGCCCAACCAGGTGGATTATTTTTTCTGTGACATCCCTGCAGTATTGAGACTGGCCTGTGCAGACACGACTGTCAATGAGCTTGTGACTTTTGTGGACATTGGGGTAGTGGCCACCAGTTGCTTCATGCTAATTCTGCTCTCCTATGCCAACATAGTCCACGCCATCCTGCAGATTCACACTGCTGATGGGCGGCGCCGAGCCTTCTCCACCTGTGGCTCCCACCTAACCGTGGTCACAGTCTACTATGTCCCCTGTATTTTCATCTACCTTCGGGCTGGCTCCAAGAGTCCCCTGGATGGGGCAGTGGCTGTGTTTTACACTGTTGTCACTCCATTATTGAACCCCCTCATCTACACACTGAGGAACCAGGAAGTGAAGTCGGCTCTGAAGAGACTAGCCTCAGGTAGAGGGGCTGGGAGTGAAAATAAGTAACTAGAGGCTCAGGGACTACCTACATCATCATTGCTACAGCTCTTTTCAGCAACTGCTGCATGTGGCAGATGTTCAAAAGTAGTTTTGGTTTAAGCTGAATAGAGTGTAATTCTATTAGGAAGAAGCTTCTAATGCTATGCTGTGTACATGCTCAGTTGTGTCTGACTCTTTGTGACTCAACGTACTGTAGCCTATCAGGCTCCTCCATCATGGGATTCTCCCCACAAGAATACTGGAATGAGTTGCCATTTCCTCCTTCAGGGGATCTTCTCAGTCCAGGCATGGAACCCACATCTCCTGCATTGGCAGGTGGATTCTTTACCACTGAGGCACCTGGGAAGCCCTGCTAGTGCTGTATTTAATCTCATTAAATTATTCATCACTTTTTTGCACTTTTCTGGGGAAAAGCATAGTCTACAAACAAAGGTTGAATACGAGGAATAAATGCTCTATGTAGAAAGGGGGATTACACAAGCCAAATTTGAGAAAATCCAGCATAATGCTGCCCATCTACTCTTCATCCCCTTTCTTCACTCCTGGTTTCCCAAGCCTCTGGGCATTGAGGATTGTTTTGCTCATCTCAAGGCAAATCCATCCATCCAAGCACTTGGTGCGATCTCTGCACAGACTGTCTCCTTCCTTCCAGCCCCTCTTCACCATACGGCAATTCACCTAATTCTGTTTGCTCTGCTTCAGGAATATCTCTCTGCCTTCCTAAGTGGTCTCTCTCCTTGTCATCCTCATCTTCATCCACACCACTAGAATAAGTTCTACTTTCTGAAACGTAGAACTAAATACGTCATTTCTTTCCTTGTAAACATTCACTAGCTCTCTAACATATATAGATAAAGCCAGACCTCAGCTTGGAATTTAGTCCCCTGCAATCTGATCCCAATATACCTCATCTCCCAAGGTCCCTCCACCTCCCCTTTCTCTCCTACTCCCATTAATTTCCCTGCTGCTAAGTCGCTTCAGTCGTGTCCGACTCTGTGCGACCCCATAGACGGCAGCCCACCAGGCTCCCCCGTCCCTGGGATTCTCCAGGCAAGAACACTGGAGTGGGTTGCCATTCCCTTCTCCAATGCATGAAAGTGAAAAGTAAAAGTGAAGTCGCTCAGTCGTGTCCGACCCTCAGCGACCCTATGGACTGCAGCCTTCCAGGCTCCTCCGTCCATGGGATTCTCCAGGCAGGAGTACTGGAATGGGGTGCCATTGCCTTCTCCTTAATTTCCCTGCTATTCCTTAAACATTCCCTATCCAGTTAGCCCTCCACATCCAAAGTTGATTGAATCTGAAAATGTGAAACCTGTGGCTATGGATGCCATCATATTCAGAGTACTACACCATCTTATATAGGGACTTGAGCATCAGGGGATTTGGTATAGGGGGACTCCTGGAACCAACCCCCTGCAGGTACCGGGGATGACTGTACTTTCCTGTTTCTGAGCTTTTACTTATTCCTGTGTGAGAAATACCTTTCTTCCCTCGCCACATTGATAAACTGATGTCTTATGCTTCCTACAAGGCATAGGAGGATGGGGAGGGTCTTTATTTCTACAGGAAGCTTTCTCTGATTTTCCCAGTGAAAACTTATATTCTCCTTGTATACAAGGACTTGTATTCCCATAGTCCTTTGTATTTTATAATAGCACTTATCAGGCTCCTCTGTCCATGGCATTTTCCAGGCAAGAATACTGGAGTGGGTAGCCATTCCCTTCTCCAGGAAATCTTCCCAACCCAGGAATTGAATCCGGGTCTCCTGCACTGCAGGCAGATTCTTTGAGCCAGCAGGGAAGCCTGAAACAATAATCACAGGCTGGCACGTGTTGTATTCAAATCGGAGTCTTTGGAGAAGAGAAAGGGCATTTCACTGGTGTTTGTGCCACAGCCCCCTTTTCCCTAATATCTACTAACTGGCACTGTGGTAGAGATAGCTACCTGCCCACCAGAATCCAGTCTCTCCTTCTTCCCTAGCCAGATAACTGTAGATGGAGCAGGGCTTCCAGGTATGGTCATATTTCAGAGTTCTCCCAAACTGAGTAAGAGAAGAGTTTATGTGTATGTGTAATCCTTCCAGGTCTGGCCCTCAAACCTGGCACAGGAACTTTCCCATGATTTTTCCTACTCTGAGCTGAAACTGGCATACAACAGGGACCCAGCTTCATCAGCAGAACCTTGTAACCAAGTGGAAATGAATCACCTGCCAACTTGGAGCGTTCACTTAAGAATTTTAAGTGAAAGGAAAATAGACCTCTAACTTCTTTAATCCACTGATTTCTTACTGAGTTACTTTGTTAGCAGTTTCATCTTATCCTAAGTAATACTTTATTCAATCAATAATTTTTAACTAAAAATTAAAACAGCACTGGGAAAGTCTTTTGAACTTCATTTAAATTATCCAAAGCGCCCAGAAAACTTTTTGGCCAATTACTATAATGCCCAATAGCCATAGATCTGGAGTCCACCTGTTCCATCATTCAGTGGGCCAGTCAGTTAATCAAGCAATGTCCTTCTGACCAGGTCAGGGTGATATAAATGACCTTGATTTATCCTTTATGATCTGTCCTGCTCTTATCTGGAGGAATAAGAAATACAGGGCAGTATATGAGCAGGTGTCAATAACTCCTTCCAGAAAATGAAGGACCAGATAAATATGTTCTTCCATTTGCTGACAGTTTTTTCACCCATTTAGATGTGTGAGGTCATAGTAAGCCAATTTGAGGGGAGATTTTTTATTTTGCTTCAGTGAGGTACATATTGTATAACCATTACCATCTTAATAATTTTTAAGTGTATGGTTCAGTGGCATGAAATACATTCACATCACTATGCAACCATCATGACCACCCATGTCCATAACTCTTTTCACTCTATAAAATGGAAACTCAACACCCATCAAACAATAACTCCTTTTCTCCCCTTCCACAAGCCCCTGGCGATCATCTTTACACATTCTGTCTCTATGATTTTGACTTTCCTAAATACCTCATACAGTGTTTGTCTTTTTGTGATTGGCTTATTTCATTTATTATAATGTCTTCCAGGCTCATCCATGCTGTGGCATATTGTGGAACTTTCTTCAATTTTAAGGCAAAATAATATTCTGTTGTGTGTATAGGCCATATTTGTATTCCCGTTGATGGACTCTGAAATTGTTTCCACACTGTAGCTATTGTGTATAATGCTACTCTGAATATGGGTCCTCAAATATCTCTTTGAGACTCTGCTTTCAGTTCTTTGGGGTATACGCCAGGAGTCAAATTGATGGATCATATGGTTATTGTATTTTTAATTTCTTGAGGAACCACCATGCTTTTTTCCACAAGGGTTGTACTATTTTTCATTTCCGCCTAACACTGCACAAGAGTTCCTATTTCTCCACATCCATACCAGCACCTGTTGTTTTCTGTTTTTCTGATAGTAGCCATCCTCATGAATGTGAAGTGATATCTCACTATAGTTTGGGTTTGCATTTCTCTAATTATTAGTGATGCTTAGCATATTTTCATGTGCTTTTTGGCCATTCGTATATCCTCTTTAGAGAATATTCTGTGTATCTCTGTTAGATTTAGTTGGTTTAGTGTGCTGAGTCCTCCATTTCATTATCTCCTCTCTGGCTGTTCTATACAAGTGGATTAAACTGCCAAGTCAAAGTCAGAAATTGACAGAATAGATTAAACACATTATCAAACGATATGCTATGGGCAAGAGACTCACTTGAGAGACAAAGACACAAACAAGTTGAAGGTGAAAGGGTGGCAAAAGATGCCAGAGACAAGGAAGACATCACATAGTAATAAAAGTTTCAGTACAGCAAGAACATATAACAGTTATAAACATTTACATGCCTGATAACAGATCATCAGAATATATGAAGCAAACCTAACAAAGCTGAAGGGAGAGATACTCTGTTCTACAATGATAGGTGGAGTCTCCAAGACCCCACTCATGATAATGGATAGAATAGCCAGTTAATAAAATAAATAAGTCATGGGGATGAAAAGCACAGAATAGGGAATATAACCAATAAATATTGTAATAATTTTAAAAGATGACAGATAGAAAATAGACAACATGGTAATTGCCTCCTGATTTATATAAATATTGAACAACTTTGAAACAAATGTAACATTATATGTCAATTATACATAAGTTTTCTAAAAAATCACTGCCCAGAGAGTATGACAAAGTATTAGAGATAACAACTAGATTGGATGACTTCTCATGTTCCTCTAACCCTGAGATTCTGTGCTTCTTCTATGTGGTTTTATCTGAGCACCTTAGTGTTTATGAAGTATGAGTTCACAAAATGTGAATGTACCACTATGAAAACATTTTTGACCTGTAACAACTACATTAGTTTTTCCTTCCTTTTTTTCAAATTTGTTTTTGGAAAAGAAAAGAAATCACAGATGTTAAGTTATCAACAAGCCCTGTTAAGCCCCATTGCCTTTGTTCCACCTGATGTTACAAAGCTGGAAAAAACTTTTAAAAACAAAAACAGGAAAAAGCTAGAAACTAAGGGAGTTCCCCAGGAAACAAACCATGGATACTGATTTTGTCTTATCACAGGGGTGCTATTACAATATTCCCTAAGCCAGAGGTCTCACACACATTAATTAACCCTGGGGAAAATAAAAGAAGTAACAGACACAATAGACCAACTTCAGCAATTACCTTCAGCGGGAGCAACAACTCTTCCCCAAGTTTATATGGAGACTGGAAGAGGATGTCTACATATTACCAGGCAAATAATAAATCAAGTTCAATAGTTTGATCCTTCATTTTGATCCAGCCAGAACTAACTAATTGGGTCTTCCACCATAAGCTCTTCACAATAACTCCTGCTGAACCTTGGATCCAAAGCCATTGAAATCTCTCTCGGAACAGATTTATATCTCTTCTTCCGGGTTGAAAAATAATTTTCTGTAGATGCTGACACCTCCAGGTAAAGGTGATTCTCTCTCCACCAAATAGCACCTGCCCTAGTCCTATCCAATTTCCCAGAGTTAAATGTCACCTACAAGACTTGATCACTGAAGTGCTAAAAAAAAAGAGGAAGCTATTTCCAAATACAAATGACTGCAAAGTAAGTTTCAGATATAGATAAATCCTTGGTCCAAACACTGTGTAAGGGGTTTCTCCATCTATGTCACTTTACTTCTTATTGTCTTTCCTTGCTTCATTAGTCAGTATTCTTCTCTTTCATCTCTCTTTTCTCTTTTAGAAATTTTCTTTACTGCCTGTTAAGTCTAACTGTGGGCTTCCTAGGTGACTCAGTGGTACAGAATCCGCCTGCCAATGCAGAAGACACAGATTTGATCCCTGAGTCAGGAATATCCCCTGGAGAAGGGAATGGCAACCTATTCCAGTATTCTTGCCTGGAAAATCCCATGGACAGAGGAGCCTGGCAGGCTTCAACCCATGGTGTCCAAAGAGTCAAACATGACTTAGTGACTAAACATGCGCGCGCGCACACACACACACACACACAAGTCTAACTATACAGTTACCACATAAGCCTTTTTATATCAGGATAAGTCTCCCCAAGCCTCTATTAGCTATGTCTTTCTCCAAAGCTACCCTTCAGAAGCTCATTCACTGCCTACACTCAATACCAACCAGAGAAGGTAAGAGTATCTTGGAGTTCTCTGGTGGTTCCATCTTTGCTCCTTGCTCTTTAGTCCTTGTCAAGTACCTTCTCCCACCCGTAAGATAGATACTTTACCTAAAATTTGAAGACTGAAAAATGGATGTTGAATAAAACTATAATCTGATTTCTGTGATAGTGACTATTTTAAACAGACATTTTAAATTCATTGCTCATACAAGTGTTATATTTTAGTTTCATTTCTCAGACGATAACTCAAATTTTCTCATCTCATTGTATATATGTATATATTCATTCCAATGTTATTCCTCTTTATATTATTTTCAGTTTTATATGTCTTATTGTAAAATTCAGAAAATGACAATAGATTATATGTTTTCCAAGTATTTGGAATGATTTTCATAGACTAAAAAATTTCCTTGAGTTGATTTTCAAAAAATGATGGGTTTTTGAATGGTCATTTCTTTGTGGCCATTTGAGACATGGTGACTGGACTTAAATATGTAATTTGGGACCATAATTAAGAAAAATTCATTTATTGAAATGGGGTCAAGCTTGTGCCTTTGCCTAATTTAAAAAGAAGTCTACCCTCTGGGCAAATCAGCCACTAACAATTTTTTTAAATGATCAATATTACAGATTTATAGTCAGTTTGTGGTCCCTAATGATTCCTATAATTTTTTCAAACATGTTTGTACTAGATGACATCTGCATTTCAACCAGGCCACAATTCAAAAATACATTGCATCAATATCTTCACAGTCTAGGTCTCTATGAAATGAAAATATTGCCAACCCCCGCAGGGAATGGTCTACTTTTTAAAGAATTGCTCAGTGTAATAGAATGCCAGACAATGAAAGAAGATGGACAAGAAGATGGATTCACGGATTCGGGTTAACAAAATTTGACTTGTTTAGTTTTAGAACTTGCACTTAATTCTACTACATCTAGTTTTAGAAACAGAGCAGTAACACCAGGTTAGAATCTTTGACAGAATGAACCTTCAAACTCTTAAAACTGTTATTTAGATCACAGACAAGTCTCTGGCTTCAGGACACTGAGGGTTGATGTTACAAATGAATTTTTTAAACTCTTAATGATTTAGCAATCTTAAATAACATGATTTACTAAAATATTTTGGCTTATTTGTGGGAAGGAATGTAAAGTAAAATGTAGAAATAAGTACTAGACTGAAAAGTATAAAATTTTCTTGGAGTACTTAGCACTATCCAACTATGGGGATCCTTTGTCATTTAACGCCTCAAAGGATCATGAGGACATCACAGAGATATAAAATACCATCACTATTCTGAGTTCATATCACCCTAATCCTCTGAGGTTTCATCAGTGCCATGTTTTTTCTGTTTGCACTGTATTCATCTCTCTGTCTCTTTCTCTATCTCTGTCTCTCTGGCTCTCTCCCCTTTCTCTCTCTCTCCCCTTTCCCTCTCTTTCTCCTACCCTTCCCCACCTTTTTCTCTCTCCCATCCTTCATCTCTCTCTTTCTCTCCAATTCTTCAAGTCTGAAAGACTTTAAGGCATCTTGGACCCCCATCTGGGATATTAATGAATCAGAATAAGTAGAGGGGTATTCACCCAATGGACACCAAGTTCATGCTTTGAGACCTATGATAACTGGCAGTGGCACAGGGAAGAAGGTCATGACATACCAGAGGCAAAAAGAAGCTTTTCTATTAATCTTTGTGACTAAATGCAAAAGAAAAAGTGTTAAAGAATCAAAGAGCAAAGCTTAGTTGCAACTGGAATGAAATCACATTTATTACAAACAAGGCTACATCCCTTCCCCTCATCCCTCCCATTGAAATGGCCCTAAAATCTAAGAGTAAGATTAGGAAATATGATTCTTTCTAGTTCAGTTAAACAAGAATCATCACAGTATATGTGGACTGGAATTCCCTATCTACAGGAAATCCCCAAAGAAATAACAGTTCCTAGAGAATAATTCAGAGAACAGATAATGGTCCCTAATGCAAACAGGAAAATGATATAGAAAACAAATGAGGAAAAAATGACTAGGGAACTCTAAGTTAGGAAAATGTGTTGAAAAGAAGGGAGCCATTGGAAATAATAAAGGCAATCTAAAAGAGATACAGACTCAGGAAGAGAATAATTAGAGTAAAACTTTCTTGATATATCTTCACTCTGCCCAGAAAAAAAAACTTCACTCTGCCCAGAAAAAAAAACTGTTGTGTCTGAAGAAAAGATTAAAGCATTCCCTTAAGTAAAGGGACTATGTAATTTACTAGGTGTAATTCAGTGAGACCTATTGCAGGATAAGTGTGCTCCATCAAATTCTTGCTCTGATTCAAAACTTAGAAATATACTGTACATTTGATTCCTAACTTGGTTTCCAGAGGCCTTGGTATTAGTAAGTAGTTACTCTGATTGGTAAGTAAACCATTTCAGTCATGGGAGTGAGATCTCCTGTTATAAACTAACAAACTTATTCTTTGATTTACAAGTCATTCTCTCAAGCATTTAAATAGCATCAACTGATTTCCCAATGCCGGATTCCTCTCAAAAGACCTGACCAAATCAGGTTTCTAAATCTGGAGAGTTTAACATCAAAATGTTGATGTCATATGCCAGGAAACTATAATATCCTATGACAACCAGACCAGAGCAGCTGCCCAAGCTTATTCAAACCAAGACTACTGTTGGGCACAGTCGTGAATTTTTCAAGGATGTCACTAGTAACTTAAACTTTCTGCACTTTCTGAAGTTGGGAATTGGGAAGAGGGGGCATACTTGTAACCTTGGCATCTAGAAGAGTTCTGTGGTTGACTTTTTGAAGTTCAACCTCACTGCTTTCCTGCAACTAAAATATTTAAAAAGTCACAACTACTATTCCAGTCACTTGGGAAAAATGGAGTAGAAGGATTTCCTGCTTCTTTTCTTAAATTCTATAAAGGAAAGTTAAATAATGAGGGTCAACCTTTGATAGAGCATAGATATGACAGGTTTAAGGTCAAACATTTCATTGAAAAGATTTTTGAGTGTAACTACCCATTATTTATCATTGTCAGAATTGGATCTTGAGTTTCACTCCCCATCTTAGTAGCTTCAGTAGAGAAATGAAAACAAAGAGGAGCAATCAAACATGCTCAAAACCAAGAGGCAAACTGATGACCCAGATGCATTATAATACTGTATTCACTTTCAGGGTTTTCTTTCAGCAGCAGGACTATCTGTCCATGATGTCTTATTCAAGGGTTGCCACTTCTCAGCTCTTTGTATTCACAGGAACTGGAGCACAGGTGTGAAGGTCAGGGGACTGTTAATCAGAGAACTCCTGACAATCCCTGTTAATCAAACTCCCTTTCTATTGCTCCAGATCAAAATCAACCAACTCATTTCCATTTCTTTCTTTTTTTTTTTTGGTTACCCTATGAGGCACGCAGGATCCTAATTCCTCGATCAGGGATTGAACCCGTGCCCCCTGCATTGGGAGTGCAATATTAACCACTGGACTGTCAGAAAAGTCCCTCACTTCAATTTGTTTGACACCTAACCTCAACCCATGAGTTTAGATTACAAGAGAATCATACAACTATGGAGAGGTTTTCTTTTAATTTTTAAAAATTTTTTAATTAGAGGGCATCACCGACTCAATGGACATGGGTTTGAGTGGACTCTGGGAGTTGATGATGGACAGGGAGGCCTGGTGTGCTGTGGTTCATGGGGTCTCAAAGAATCGGACAAGACTGAGTAACCGAACTGAACTGAACCGAGAGGATAATTGCTTTACAATGTTGTGTTGGTTTCCGCCATACAACAGCAGGAATCAGTCTTAAATATACATATGTCCCCTCCCTCTTGAAACTCCTTCCCACCCCCTACCCCATCCCACCCCTCTAGGCTGAGCTCCCTGTGTTATACAGCAACTTCCCACTGGCTGTCTATTTCACATATGGTAATGTATAAGTTTCAGTGCTCCTCTCTCAATTAGTCCCACCCTTTCCTTCCCCTGCTGTGTCCACAAATCTGTCCTCAAATTCTGTGTCTCTATTCCTGCCCTGCAAACTAAAACTTATTAATCCAACCCTTTTCTTCAGGTGGGGAAATGCCAATCAAGGGGTTGGACTGAAAACTTGAAATAACTCTTCCACAATGAGGATCATTTTCTCTGTTCTAGCCGTTATGCTCTCAGCCTGCTCCTCTCATTCTTGCTTGTCATCCTCACTTCTTCTTTAATCTGATATCTCACTACAGCCATGCCTCTTTGTTTCCTGCTCTCTTCTCTTCCTTTACCGCATGCCAAAGCAAAATTATAATATACAAGGAGACTGAAATACATAGGGCCAAGAACCAACCACACCTTTTCTTATATGCTTACAGCCTCATAAGCATTCTTTTCCTTTAATTGAAAACAACTTAGAGAGTAGACTTGTGTAATATCCAGCACTGTTACACTCAACTAGCCATTTAATCAATCTATTCTATTGTCTCTCCTACAAAGGGAAGAGACATTTCCTATTTGCATACTCCCCAGTCTATGTAAGTTTATGTCCTGGAAGAGATAAGAATGAATCCATGGCTTCTGGAAGTTTCTCAACTGGCAGACCATCTAACAAAACAAATATCCTTTCCCACATGCGTTGTTTTCAGTTAACCCTTAATCTTTGACCTAAGTGTTCCAGATGCAAGCACCTACAAGCAAACTCTTTCTGTAAAGATCCAGAGAGTAAATACTTTAGGCTTTGCAGTCCAAACACATCTACTCAACTCTGTCATCATAGCACCTAAGCAGCTACAGACAATAACGTAAGTAAATGAGCATGGCTGTGCTCCAAAGAAACTATTTACAAAACAGGCCAACCAGTGCCATAGAACTTCTCCCTATTTGTCATCTCTCCACGTGAGAGAAACTTCCCTGCCACTGTGCTGCATTTCTATCATTTCTTTCTCTTATTCCTCCTCACTTCTCTCTTACTTCCATGATAACTCCTGTTTTGTCCATTCTAACTCCTGTTTTGTCCATTCTAACTCCTGTTTTGTCCGTTCTCTAGGCAAGATCTCTGCAGAGGATGGAAAGAATCAATAGCACATTGTTGACTGAGTTCATTCTGACAGGAATTCCCTACCCACCTCAGCTAAGGACGTTTCTCTTTGGGTTCTTCCTGCTGATCTACATCCTGACTCAGCTGGGAAACCTGCTCATTCTAATCACTGTCTATGTAGACCCACAGCTCCATGCCCATCCCATGTACATCTTCCTTGGTGTTCTCTCCATCATTGACATGGGCATCTCCTCTATCATTGTCCCTCGCCTCATGATGAACTTCACTTTAGGCCTCAAACCTATCCCATTTGGTGGCTGCGTCACCCAACTCTATTTCTATCACTTTCTGGGCTCCACCCAGTGCTTCCTCTATACCTTGATGGCCTATGATCGGTATCTGGCAATATGCCGGCCCCTGCACTACCCCACGCTCATGAATGCTAAGCTTAGTACCTTGCTTTTGGCTGGAGCTTGGGCGGCAGGATCCATGCATGGGGCTCTCCAGGCCATCCTAACCTTCCGTCTGCCCTACTGTGGGCCCAACCAGGTAGATTACTTCTTCTGTGACATCCCTGCAGTTCTGAGACTGGCCTGTGCTGATACATCAGTCAATGAGCTTGTGACCTTTGTGGACATTGGGGTGGTAGTTGCCAGCTGCTTCTTGCTGATCCTCCTCTCCTACATACAGATCATTCAGGCCATCCTGAGAATCCGAACAGCTGATGGGCGGCGCCGCGCCTTTTCAACCTGTGGAGCCCATGTAACCATGGTAACTGTGTACTATGTGCCGTGTGCCTTCATCTACCTGAGGCCTGAAACCAACAGCCCCCTGGATGGGGCAGCTGCCCTCTTCCCCACAGCCATCACTCCTTTCCTCAACCCCCTCATCTACACTCTGCGGAACCAAGAGGTGAAGCTGGCCGTGAAGAGAATGATAGGCGGCCAAGGGGCTAAGAGTGAGGTTTGAAAGGATCGTTCCCCCACTGGAGGACCCTTCACATTTACAATTTATTCTAATGTTTAGATTTCAGTGAGTTTTTTTTTCCTTTTTCTCTTGTATGTAGCCATATAACACCAGTACAACAGGATTAAGTACAGTTAAAAGTAAAATACTTTGTAGCAGTTCCTCAGTGTCTTTCTTTCAGATAAACAACCTTCAGCTGCTCCAAGAGTGGGGAGTGAGGCTAAGGCTATTAGAAGGTAGCCTGGCACATTCAGACATCCAGAGGATTGGCATACCGAAAGCATCCAATGGGCCTTTTGACCCATAAGCACATTGCTTACCCCCTCACAAGATGAATCATAGTTCTTTTGTTAGGAGAATGTTCTTCAGTTCTGTTCCACCTGTATATATATCTTAGGAGCTAGTGCTAGGGAAAAAACTATAGGGATTTTGTGGTGGTCCGGTAGTTAAACAGGGGCTGTGGGTTTGATCCCTGGTCAGGGAACTAAGATCCCACACATGGCCACCAAAAAATAAAAAGAAGCTATAGATTCCGAGCCTTGTGCATCTTTACAGGCCTGACTTTGAGGACATCCTGACGCCCCTATGGGATGTGAAGAGGAACTAAACTATTTAGCCCTCCTTGCCTGCTGAAGAAATAAACCTTCTCTTAAACTGGTACTTTCACAATCCAAATCAAAGTAAAAATCAAAAAAAGAATACAATTAAGTCTGTCTAAATGACTCAATAATTCAGTTCAGTTCAGTCGCTCAGTCGTGTCCGACTCTTTGCGACCCCATGAATCGTAGCACACCAGGCCTCCCTGTCTATCACCAACTCCCAGAGTTCACCCAAAATCATGTGCATCGAATCAGTGATGTCATCCAGCCATCTCATCCTCTGTCATCCCCTTCTCCTCCTGCTCCCAATCCCTCCCAGCATCAGAGTCTTTTCCAATGAGTTAACTACTCGCATGAGGTGGACAAAGTATTGGAGTTTCAGCTTCAGCATTGTTCCTTCCAAAGAAATCCCAGGGCTGATCTCCTTCAGAATGGACTGGTTGGATCTCCTTGCAGTCCAAGGGACTCTCAAGAGTCTTCTCCAACACCACAGTTCAAAAGCATCAATTCTTCGGTGCTCAGCCTTCTTCACAGTCCAACTCTCACATCCATACATGACCACAGGAAAAACCATAGCCTTGACTAGACAACCTTTGTTGGCAAAGTAACGTCTCTGCTTTTGAATATGCTATCTAGGTTGGTCATAACTTTCCTTCCAAGGAGTAAGCGTCTTTTAATTTTATGGCTGCAGTCACCATCTGCAGTGATTTTGGAGCCCCCAAAAATAAAGTCTGACACTGTTTCCACTGTTTCCCCATCTATTTCCCATGAAGTGATGGGACCAAATGCCATGATCTTCGTTTTCTGAGTGTTGAGCTTTAAGCCAACTTTTTCACTCTCCACTTTCACTTTCATCAAGAGGCTTTTGAGTTCCTCTTCACTTTCTGCCATAAAGGTGGTGTCATCTTCATATCTGAGGTTATTGATATTTCTCCTGGCAATCTTGATTCCAGCTTGTGCTTCTCCCAGCCCAACGTTTCTCATGATGTACTCTGCATAGAAGTTAAGTAAGCAGGATGACTATATACAGCCTTGACGTACTCCTTTTCCTATTTGGAACCAGTCTGTTGTTCCATGTCCAGTTCTAACTGTTGCGTCCTGACCTGCATACAGATTTCTCAGGAGGCAGATCAGGTGGTCTGGTATTCCCATCTCTTTCAGAATTTTCCACAGTTTATTGTGATCCACACAGTCAAAGGCTTTGGCATAATCAATAAAGCAAAAGTAGATGTTTTTCTGGAACTCTCTTGCTTTTTCCATGATCTAGCAGATGTTGGCAATTTGATCTCTGGTTCCTCTGCCTTTTCTAAAACCAGCTTGAACATCTTGAAGTTCATGGTTCACATATTGCTGAAGCCTGGCTTGGAGAATTTTGAGCATTACTTTACTAGCATGTGAGATGAGTGCAATTGCGTGGTAGTTTGAGCATTCTTTGGCATTGCCTTTCTTTGGGATTGGAATGAAAACTGACCTTTTCCAGTCCTGTGGCCACTGCTGAGTTTTCCAAATTTGCTTATTACTCCACACCAAAAAATAAAGCTCAATATGAAATTTCCTTTTAAAAGAAAATAGGACAATTAATTAGGGCAGCAGGATAATTTATCCAAATCAGTATTTCATATCAAAATTAGATTCATGCAGTTGACAAGATTTCATGGAGCTGGCTAGAGCCTAAGCAGTGTGGGCAAACTGTGCACAGTATCTCTGGTTTCAATCACGTAGCATCTCCTTAACTTGTTATGCAATATGCCTTATTGTGCAGCTTTTTGTATTGAATGATTTCTTTATCCATGTGATGAAATCATGCTATCTATCAATATAAAGCAAACTCTCTTGGTCATAGCACAGAGTCAACAGTTTGGCTACGTTAATGTTTATCTCCGAAGGACTCACAAATTCATCTACATCATATAGGAGACAGAACACTAACTGTTATCTCTTAGATGAAGCTGATCCACACAATTTCCTAATATTCTGTTCTGAAAACAAATTCCTTTGAGGTCAATTCCCTCAAATTAGAATATTATTTGTGAAATATCTTAATCCTTCAAAATAATTAACAAATAAAGTGGTTGAATTGTGCATCACAAAAATAAGCTTAAATCTATAGCTCAGGAACTAAAAAAATTTCCCAAGGCTATTATACCCCTTGTTCCTGTTTTCCCAGGTGCTTACCACAATTGCTATCATAGCTGTTGTCTTAACAATTAACAAAATAACATTAAAGTGATCTGTAAATGTATAACAAAAATACTGATCAACATGAACTAATACTGAAGCAAACATTTGTTTAAAAAGTAGATTGGACACTGTTATGAATTTGTTAAAATAACACTTATTAAGTGGACCACAAGGTGCCAGATAAAAAACCATGGTTCAACAACAGACACACAGGGCTTGAAATAGAGAAGTTTATTATTACTCACAGGTCCTGGAGAAAGTACCCAGCAAGACTCAAGGGGCCATATGGGGAGGGCAAGGCAAAATGCAGATAGAGAACAACATGACCTAGGGCATATGCCTTTATTCAGATTGGTGTGTAGAGTGTTTGAGGTTCCAGGCTAAGGCCAGGCTAATAAATTCAAACCAACAGGGCAGAGTTTTGGGAAGGCACATATGGTTCTCTTTCATTTAAAGGGCGTGTAAGGGGAAAGTGCTAGAGGCAAGACCGATCATTAGGGTGTTGGGGGAATCATACCAGGAACTTCAATTTGCTTGTGACTCTGAGGGCTCCTATCTAGAATATGTAGTCATGGGAGGGGCCAAGAGTCAGTTTAAGGTTACTGTAGGCTACTTGGCCATTGTACATTGGAGTGTACAATGGGGCTTTGTAAAACAGTTTGGCAGTTACTAAAAACATTAAAACTAGAATTACCATATGATCCAGTGGTCCCATTTCTGGGTATATACCTAAACGAGTTGAAAGTAGGACCTCAAAGATATTTGTACACCCACGTTCATAACAATATTATTCACAATCACCAAACTGTGAAAACAACCCTTGTGTCCCTGAACAGATTTTGTTTGGATAAGCAAAATGTGATATATACACACAGTGGAATATTATTCAGCCTTTAAAAGAAAAAGGAAATTATGAAACCTGTTACAACATGGATGAATCTTTAAGGCATTATGCTAAGTAAAATAAGCCTGTGACAAGACTCTTATATGAGTCTATATAAATTCCTCTTATATGAGATCCCTAAAGTAGTGAAATTCATGTAGACAGAAGTAGAATGGTGGTTGCCAGGGCCTGAAGGTAGAGGGAATGGAGAGCTAACGGAATTTCAGTTTTGCAAGATGCAAGGAATTCTAGAGACTGGTTGTACAAGGTAAATATACTTAACACTACTGAACTAAACACTTAAAAATGGAAGCTGGTAAATTTTATATGTATTTTACAATTAAAAATAAAATGTAAAATCTTTTAAGGAGAGGGCAGGAGGAGACGGGAGGAGGAATATGGATGAGAAAGGCCATGTGTCCATTGAAGCTAGCTGAAGGTAGGAATTCATTCTATTTACTCATGTGTGTTTCAGTTCAGTCACTCAGTCATATCAGACTCTGAGACTCCATGGACTGCAGCACGCCAGGCTTCCCTGTCCATCACCAACTCCCGGAGCCTGCTCAAACTCAAGTCCATCAAGTCAGTGATGCCATCCAACAATCTCTTCCTCTGTCGTCCCCTTCTCCTCCCACCTTCAATCTTTCCCAGTATCAGGGTCTTTTCCAATGAGTCAGTTCTTTGCATCAGGTGGCCAAAGTATTGGAGTGTCAGCTTCAGCATCAGTCCTTCCAATGAATATTCAGGACTGATTTCCTTCAGGATTGACTGTTTGATCTCCTTGCATTCCAAGGGACTCTCAAGAGTCTTCTCCAACACCACTGTTCAAAAGCATCAGTTCTTCAGCTCTCAGCTTTATTTACAGTCCAACTCTCACATCCATACATGACTACTGAAAAAATCATAACTTTGACTAGACAGACCTTTGTTGGCAAAATAATGTCTCTGCTTTTTAATATGCCATCTAGGTTGGTCATGTGTGTTTGGAAATCCTCATAATAAAAGCTTTTTAAGCCATAGCCCTGAAAATCTCAGGAAGAAGGTTTCCAAACTGAGGGGAAAGCTAGTACAAGCCTCCAGGATAGAAAAGAGTTTGGCATGTTTGAAAGGAAAGCAAATGTTGTTGAACTGTAGTTTCTGTGGGGACAGAGTACATGATTACACAAGCGTCAGCTCATGTAAAGCCTTGGAAACTATGTAGGAAGTCTGGATTTAATTCAATTTTAGCAGCTTAAAACAAAGCCCATTTATTAGCTCATGGTTTTATAGGTCACAAATCCAAGCATAGAAGGACTTGGTTCTCTACTTAGGATGTCACAGGGCTAAAATCAAGGAGTTCCTGAGTGGAGTTCCTGGTTGTCATCCTAGCTCACATGGTTATAGCAGAACTCAGTTCATGGCAATTATAAGACTTGGGTCCCTGTCTCCTTGTTACCTGTCAGCTAAAGGACATTTTCAGCCTCTAGGGCATTCTCAGCCCCCAGCCTGAATCCCTTGCCACATGGCCCTCTCCATCTTCAAGGCCAGCAATGGAGACTCACCCTCACTTGGAATCCCTCTCATGCTTTGAGTCTCTCTCTCTCTCCATGAAGAATGCAGTCCTGATTGCCTGAAGGCTTACCTGATTAAGTCAGGTCCGAAGGGTATAATCTTCCTATTTTAAGATCAACTCATTTGGAGCCTTAATTGCATCTGCAAACTCCCTTCACATCAACATCTAGAAGAAATTTTGATTGTGTTTGATTGAATAACTGGGAGAGAGTATACATACCAGAGGGCAAAAATCTTGGAGGTCATCTTAGCCAGGTACTTAAAAGCTTCTCAACTTTCTCAATTTTCATACTGGATAAAATGGGTGATTTGCTAGAAATCAGCTGCAAGAGGCATAGTTACCCGCCTCCAGCTGTGGCATCTCTGGGGATACTGCAGCACTGGAAGGGCACTGTCCCCAGCCAGTGAAAGTGCAGTGAGGCCACCTAGAGTCAAGCTGCTTCTGCCCAACTCTACTTTAAGCAGCCTCTGCCCCACAGCTCTCACTGGGCTGCCTAAGACTTTCTCAGAACTGCATGGCAGTCTGACACTCTTCCTACCCAGCCTTGCTTCCTTATCCCTCTAGGTCTGCTATTCTGACTCACAACAGTCATCTTCCTAGAGAACCTGAATTAAAATACCTGACAATATAGAAAGATGGAAATAAATAATACCAAGTGGAAACCTCAATGTCATCTTCCCTCTCTTGAATGGTAAAGGTATATTTTCTCACTGGGACGTATATACTAGCTTATTTCTTTCTTGAAAGGAGATCCCAGTGACACCTCCATGACTGCCACACCCAGGATGTGTCCAATTCTGCAATTTTGGAATGTGTTGTGGAGCAATTTACCATCCATTGTTGACATAAACTATGGCTGCAACTATAACTCTTCTGTTGTCCACCTTGGTAAGTAGGCAGAGATCTGTATCTGTTTTGTTCACCACTGAATTTTTAATGGGAAGAAGAATGCTTAGAACATAGCAGATGCTCAATAAGTTTTTCTAATTAGTGAATAAATATAATTAGATCTCTTGCCCCTTCACTTTATAAAAGAATACTTATTACCTCTCCCATCCTTCCCTCCATCTCTCTATCTTCACCTCCAGACTTCTGGCATCTGTGTTTTTTAATTGTCAAAGTTGATAATATTTTTATTCCATTCCATAACCACCAGTAGACCTTCATTACTCTGTTTATGATAATTCCAAATATATAAAACCACTAAAAACAATTTACCTAAAGAGTATTACATTCAGTTCTGTTCAGTCGCTCAGTTATTTCTGACTCTTTGCGACCCCATGGACTTCAGCATGCCAGGCCTCCCTGTCCATCACCAACTCCCAGAGTTTACTCAAACTCACATCCATCGAGTCGGTGATGCCATCCAACCATCTCATCCTCTGTCGTCCCCTTCTCCTCCCGCCTTCAATCTTTCCCAGCATCAGGGTCTTTTCAAATGAGTCAGTTCTTCGCATCAGATGGCCAAAGTATTGGAGTTTCAGCTTCAGCATCAGTCCTTCCAATGAATATTCAGGACTGATTTCCTTTAGGATGGACTGGTTGGATCTCCTTGCTGACCAAGGGACTCTCAAGAGTCTTTTCCAACACCACTGTTCAAAAACATCAAGTCTTTGGTGCTCAGCTTTCTTTATAGTCCAAATCTCACATCCACATATGACTACTGGAAAAACCATAGCTTTGACTAGACAGACCTTTGTTGGCAATGTAATGTCTTTGCTTTTCAATATGCTGTCTAGGTTGGGCATAGCTTTTCTTCCACGGAGTAAGTGTCTTTTAATTTCATGGCTGCAGTCACCATCTGCAGTGATTTTGGAGCCCCAAAAAATAAAGTCTGTCACTATTTCCATTGTTTCCCCATCTATTTGCCATGAAGTGATGGGACCAGATGGCCTGCTGCAGGGTTGGGGGTATTGAGTGTAGCAGTGTGTGCTGGGACCTTTTGAAGGAGGTAGCATTATCTTCATTACCTCCACCATAGTTTGGCCCCAGATTAATAACAAGGAGGGAACACAGCCCCACCCATCAACAGAAAGTTGGATTGAAAATTTACTGAGCATGGCCTCACCCATCAGAATAAGACCCAGTTCCCCCCTCAATCTCTCCCATCAGGAAGCTTCCATAAGCCTCTTATCCTTCTCCATCAGAGGGCAGACAGACTGAAAACCACAGTCCCAAAAAACTAACCAATCTGATCACATGGACCACAGCCTTGTCTAACTCAATGCAACTATGAGCCACGCAGTGTAGGGCCACCCAAACCGGACAGGTCATGGTGGAGAGTTCTGACAAAATGCAGTCCACTGAGAAGGGAATGGCAAACCGCTTCAGTATTCTTGCCTTGAGGATCCCATGAACAGTATGAAAAGGGTATTACATTATGACTGTGTAAATATTGCTCATACGGCCAGTTAAGAATGCTGTGACTACACATCACAATTGGTTATCTTTCTTATTCTCTTGCTCATGCCTCTCTCCTTGAGTTTTTACAAATTTTCAGTCATTATATCGTCTAAAGGATTCTCTTTTTGTCCCCAGAGGACCTCTGCCCTCCATTTTGGCCTCACAGTTTAAAGGACCTTAGTACCCCAACCAGGAATTGAACCCATGCCCCCTAAAATGGACAGTTCTAACCACTGGGAAATGAGGCAATACCCTCTAGTGACTTTTATATTTTATATACATTATTATATACATTTTTCTACAATTTGCTATCTCCCCTCAACATTATAGGCTTCCCTGGTGGCTCAGACGGTAAAAAATCTGCCTGTAGTACAGGACCTCCAAGTTCAATCCCTGGGTTGGGAAGTCTCCTGGAGAAGGAAATGGCAACCCATTCCAGTATTCTTGCCAGAGAATTCCATGGACAGAGGAGCCTGGTGGGCTACAGTCCATGAGGTCTTGAAGAGTCAGACACGACCGAACAACTAACACTTCACTTCTTTGAGCAATCAACTGTTGAATGACAGCTCTCTTTCCTTTCCTCCACATTATAAAATATAATGTTCATTCCTTCAGGTCAGTACATATGGTTCTAACTCATTCTTACTGAATAGCTATACAATATTACTCAGGATGATTTTCATAACTTATTTAATCGTTCATCTTTGTGAATATTATAGAGTGTTTTGAGTTTTTGTCACTATGAACAAAGCTGAAATAAATATCTAAATGCATCTAAAAATACCTTTACATATTATTACTTTTAGTACTGACAGGTTTTATTTATTTTTGGCTAGACTGGGTCTTCCTCACTGCACAGGGTTTTCTTTAATAGCAGGGGTTACTCTCTAGTTGTGAGATGAATGCAATTGTGCAGTAGTTTGAGCATTCTTTGACATTGCCTTTCTTTGGGATTGGAATGAAAACTGACCTTTTCCAGTCCTGTGGCCACTGCTGAGTTTTCCAGATTTGCTGGCATATTAAGTGCAGCACTTTCACATCATCATCTTTTAGGATTTGAAAGAGCTCAACCGGAATTCCATCACTTCCACTAGCTTTGTTCATTGTGATGCTTCTTAAGGACCACTTGACTTCGCATTCCAGGATGTCTGGCTCTAGGTGAGTGATCATATCATGGTTATCTGGATCGTGAATATCTTTTTTGTATAGTTCTTCTGTGTATTCTTGCCACCTCTTCTTAAGATCTTCTGCTTCTGTTAAGTCCATAACATTTCTGTCCTTTATTGAGCCCATCTTTGCATGAAATGTTCCCTTAGTACCTCTGATTTTCTTGAAGAGATCTCTAGTCTTTCCCATTCTATCATTTTCCTCTATTTCTTTGCATTGATCACTGAGGAAGGCTTTCTTAGATCCTTGCTATTCTTTGGAACTCTGCATTCAAATGGGTATATCTTTCCTTTTCTCCTTCGCCTTTTGCTTTTCTTCTTTTCTCAGCTATTTGTAAGGCCTCGTCACACAACCATTTTACCTTTTTGCATTTCTTTTCCTTAGGGATGGTCTTGATCCCTGCCTCCTGTACAATGTCACAAACCTTCATCCATAGTTCTTCAGGCACTCTGTCTATCAGATCTAATCCCTTCAATCTATTTGTCACTTCCACTGTATAATGCAACCCGCTCCAGTACTCTTGCCTGGAAAATCCTATGGACAGAGGAGCCTGGTAGGCTACAGTCCGTGGGGTCACAAAGAATCGGACATGACTGAGTGACTTGACTTTCACGTTCACTTGAATGATCTAGTGGTTTTCCCTACTTTCTTCAATTTAAGTTAGAATTTGGCAATAAGGAGTTCATCATCTGAGCCACAGTCAGCTCTTGGTCTTGTTTTTGCTGACTGTATAGAACTTTTCTATCGTTGGCTGCAAAGAATATAATCAATCTGATTTCAGTATTGACCATCTAGTGATGTTCATGTGTAGAGTCTTCTCTTGTGTTGTTGGAAGAGGGTGTTTGCTATGACCAGTGCATTCTCTTGACCAAACTGTTAGCCTTTGACTAGCTTCATTTTGTACTCCAAGGCCAAATTTGCCTGTTACTCCAGGTAGCTCTTGACTTCCTACCTTTGCATTCTAGTCCCCTATAATGAAGAGGACTTCTTTTTTGGGTGTTAGTTCTAGAAGGTTTTGTAGGTCTTCATAGAACTTTTCATGTTCAGCTTCTTCAGATTACTGGTTGGAGCATAGACTTGGATCACTGTGATACTGAATGGTTTGCCTTGGAAACAAACAAAGATCCTTCTGTCATTTTTGAGATTACATCCAAGTACTGCATTTTGGACTCTTTTGTTGACTCTGATGTCTACTCCATTTCTTCTAAGGTATTCTTGCCCACAGTAGTAGATATAATGGTCATCTGAGTTAAATTCACTCTAGCAAAGTAATGCTCAAAATTCTCCAAGCCATCCTTCAACAATACATGAATCATGAAATTCCAGATGTTCAAGCTGGATTTAGAAAAGACAGAGGAACCAGAGACCAAATTACCAACATCCGCTGGATCATCAAAAAAGCAAGAGAGTTCCAGAAAAACATCTACTTTTGCTTTATTGACTACGCCAAAGCCTTTAACTGTGTGGATCACAACAAACTGTGGAAAATTTTTAAACAGATGGGAATATCAGATCACCTTACCTGCCTCCTGAGAAATCTGTATGCAGGTCAAGAAGCAACAGTTAGAACCGGACATGGAACAACAGACTGGTTCGAAATCAAGAAAGGAGTCCATTAAGGGTATATACAGTCACCCTGCTTTTTTAACTTTTATGCAGAGTACATCATGCAAAATGCTGGGCTGGATGAAGCACAAGCTGAAGGTAACACTGCCAGGAGAAATATCGATAACATCAGATAGGCAGATGACACTACACTTATGGCAGAAAGTGAAGAAGAACTAAAGAGTCTTTTGATGAAAGTGAAAGAGGAGAGTGAAAAAGTTGGCTTAAGCTCAACATTCAGAAAACTAAGATCATGGCATCCAGTCCCATCACTGCATGGCAAACAGACAGGAAAACAATGGAAACAGTGAGAGACTATTTTTTGGGAGGCTCCAAAATCACTGCAGATGGTGACTGCAGCCATGAAATTAAAAGATGCTTGCTCCTTGGAAGAAAAGCTATGACCAACCTAGACAGCATATTAAAAAGCAGAGACATTACTTTGCTAACAAAGGTCCATCCAGTCAAAGCTATGGTTTTTCCAGTAGTCATGTATAGATTTGAAAGTTGGATTATAAAGAAAGCTGAGCACTGAAGAATTGATGTTTTTGAACTGTGGTGTTGGAGAAGATTCTTGAGAGTCCCTTGGACTGCAAGGAGATCCAACCAGTCCATCCTAAAGGAAATCAGTCCTGAATAATCACTAGAAGGACTGATGCTGCAGGTGAAACTCTAATCCTTTGGCCACCTGATGCGAAGAACTGACTCATTGGAAAAGACCCTGATGCTGGGAGGGATTGGGGGCAGGTGAAGAAGGGGATGACAGAGGATGAGATGGTTGGATGGCATCACTGATTCGATGGACATGAGTTTGAGTAAGCTCCGGGAGTTGGTGATGGACAGGGAAGCCAGGCATGTTGCAGTCCATGGGGTTGCAAAGAGTCAGACACGACTGAGCGACTGAACTGAACTGACTCTCTAGTTGTAGTGTGTGGATTCTCATTGCATGCAAGCATGGGTTCTAGGATACACAGGCTTCAGTAGCTGCGGCACATGGGCTCATTATTTGCGGTTCCCAGGCTCTAGAGTGAGGGCTCAATAATTTGTGGTACACAGGCTTAGTTGCTCTGTGGTATGTGGGATCTTTCCGTACCAGGTATCCAACTCATGTCTCCTGCATTGGCAGGTGGATTATTAGCCACTGTGCCACCAGGGAAATTCAAGGATAGATTTTAAAGTTTTTTTTTTATATATCAAAGGGGATATATAGTTTTTATTTATTTATAAATATCTTTATTAAATGGTCTTTAAGTCCATTAGAGAAGAGCTATAATTAATATGTCCAGTCCCTAAAGGGACATTCTTATTAAAGTAAGTGCACAGAACACTCAAATAAGCATCCTTGATATGTATGAGGTTTTGTGAGTTTTTTGTTAAAGTGTTATTTGACACATAACATTTGTAAATTTAAGGTATACAATATGTTGATTTGATACATTTATATATTATAATATGATTGTCATGGTATTGATAATCTGCACCTCTTTCATGTCACATAATTATCCTTTCTTTTTAGTGGTTGAAATAATTAAGATATAGTCTCTTAGCAAGTTTGATGATTATAAAATATTGTTACATAGTTTTAATACTAATAGATAACTATTATGTTACATCCCCAAAAGTTTGTACCAAATCATGTTCCTAATTCATTGTGTTGAATATAATCATATATTATAATAGATAAGCCAGTTATACATAATATAATGTGTATATGTGTAAATGCATGCCCATTTTCACACTTTCACCTACCCACTGCTGGTGTTTAACACTTCTGGGATTTGTTTCTGCACAGGAGGGTTTCCCTCCAAACCCCTCTCTATCACCCACCCCCTTGGATGAGAGGGGACTGGAAACTCAAACACACAGAACCATTCATAGTCAGTGCCCTTGAGAGTTTTATTAAAGCAGCAGGTTTAGGGGCAAATGGGCTCAGCAGATCCCTGGGGCATAACTGCCCACAACTCGCTCTGACTTTCTCTTCCACCCTAGGGATTGAGGAACCAAGCCCCAGGAAAGAATTTAGCATCAGCTTTCTCTCCCTCTGCAGCCAGGACAAAGCAATTAAACAGGACAAGAACCAAAAGTCCCAAAGGGTGCTGATGACAAGTCCACCTGCCCTCTGCCTCCACCATCACTCTAACACAAATCCACAGGACTGACAGTGAAATAGCAGGCGTTGGGGCTAGGACTCAGGGAACAGTGGGGGCCCAGACTCTGCAGGAATCCACACCAGCTGGGGTTGAGCAGGACATCACAGAGGGGATGAGATGGGGTGAAGCAGAGCAGCAGACAGCCTTGATGAGAGACTACAGAGGCTATTCATCCAAATGAATTGGACGTTTGCCCGCACAGACTATTCTCACATCCATCTGGAAGGTGACACCTTTATAGTAACAGTGCGGGGGCACAGCCTCTGGGTAGAGATTACACTGAGTGACTTTGAAAATGATGAGGTGGCAGTTGTAAACCTCAGACATCTTCCTACACGTCACAGCTGGACCCTCACAAAGGCCACGAGTGCCGGGTGGCACACTGTGGACAAAGGTCTTGTTCTTCTTACAGCTCTGATCGGTGGCCAGCCCTCGAGCCTTCATCATCAAGTCACAGTAGTATTTGTGGTTGGCAGAGATCTTTGTTCTCGGCCTGTCAGTTTGGTGATGGAGGAGGTCTTGGGCCTCAGAGAAGGAAGGCTGGTCCATTAGGAGGAACAAGAGGAGAGTCCATGTCAGAAGCATGCTTTCTGTTAGAAAAATGGAGAAAGGAAGCAAAAAGGAGAATTCTTTCTCTTAGCTCAGAACACCAGATCTTTACGTGCTTGAAGTCCACCCCCCACCTCCCAGGATTACAAGTGCTCTCTACTTGTCTCCAATAACACTGCTTTCTTGAACTCCTTCCAGAAAACTTCTGTAGTCTTTCTTCCTTCCAACATCCATCTTCCCTTTCTTCTTTCCAAGTCCTCCTTCCTTCATTTCCTCTCATCCCACAGCCACAGCCCAGTATAGTCTCAATCATCTTCCTTAAGACTACACTCATTAAAGAAATTGGGCTAGAGGGATCCATCACTCAGAGAGGTGGGCACCTTACACCCCTTAATGGTCTTACATAAGAGAGCAAAACTGAAGCTCAGGTGATCCTTGATCTTAACATAAGCAGTACCACTAACTTACGAAGTTCTTTACAATGATGCTCTTCAAATTTTTATGTGCGTCGATTCTCGGCCTTTTGGCTAAGATCAAGTGTAAATTTTTTATGTGCAATTATCTGGGGACCTTGTTATATAGGTTCTGACTCAGTAGATTTGGGATGGAACCTGAGATTTTCATTTCTAACTAGCTGCCAGATGATTTTTATCCGTGGGTCATCCTTTAAATAACAAGGCTTTAGAATTTAGAGTTTACAAAGAACTCTCATATATATTAGTCATCACCCTCTCTGCAAGGTAAGATAGGTATTATAGTGACCCATTTTTATTAAATGACTTTCAGAACAGTTGAGTGAATTGCCCAAAGTCATACAACATCATGAAGCTGAACACGAATCTTAGAACTTCTAGGGCCAAGGAAAATTCTCTGTTCTGTTCTAATTTAGATCAATCCAGTAGACCACTGCATTACCTACAAATACAAAGTACTTCCACTGAAAACCTACTTCATACCTACATAAGAGAAAAGCTTCAACAACTTTGCTTGCTGAACAACCTTGAACAACAACATTGAACTTTGGTTGCTTCAACAACCTTGCTCTCATGCTCATTCTATCTACTTATAAGAACCTCACTTGGCCCCTTACACATTCCTATTTTCCCACTCCTCTCTCTAGGACCAAAGAAGGGTCACCACAACTACCTCAACCTCTTCAGTGAGACGCCTCACATACCCAGTCTCAAGCCTGTGTGCGCTCCTTTACTTGGTCCCGGTTGATGCTCCTAGAGAGTTAGGTACTGGAGGTTCCTTGGCTGGAAAGGTTTCTGAGCCTCTCTCCTCTTGGCTTCTGTTATTAGAGCACACAGCTGTAGGGGCTGGAGGCTGCAGGGGGTGAGGTTGAGTAACCCGGGTACTGACCCATCACTTTCTGACGCTGCAAGATGCTGAAACTTTCTGGCCTGATACCCAAATCATACCTCATTCTACGCTCCATTTAATGAGTCCAAACACTGGGAGCAGAGTTTCTCTGGGATTAGATGACCTCACACAGCCTGAAGTATGAAGAGAAGCAAAGGCAAGGAGCCTGGCCTCTTGCCTTCGTCTCCACTCTCTGGTCCTATCTTTGCCACAAGTTATACAGCAAATGGGTCCCTGTTCCCTCTGTGGAGAACTAGGCAGCTCTAAAGGCAAGAAACTACAACAATAGCAGAAGCTCCTCAGCCAATTTGGGCCCAGCACAGGCAACAAGCCAGCCTCCATCACCTCTCTCCCCCAAACCCTAAACCCCCTAAGTAGGCTCTCAGACTAGAGAATCTAGCAATCAAAGGTTTTAGGGATAATAATATTTACAGTTTTCCAGCTCTTTCCCAGCTGGAACCATGGAGGCTGCAGAAGAGAAGAAAAAGAAGGTTCCTGCTGTGCCAGAAACCCTTAAGACAAAGTGGAAGAATTTCGCAGAGCTTAAGATCAAGCGACAGAGAAAGAAGTTTGCCCAAAAGATGCTTCGAAAGGCAAGGAGGAAGCTTATCTATGAAAAAGCTAAGCATTACCACAAATACAGGCAGATGTACAGAACTGAAATTCGAATGGCTAGGACGGCACGAAAAGCCAGCAACTTCTACGTACCCGCAGAACCCAATTGAGGTTTGTCATCAGGATCAGAGGTATCAACAGTGTGAGCCCAAAGGTTCGAAAGGTGCTGCAGCTCCCTCGCCTCCGGCAGATCTTCAACGGCACCTTTGTGAAGCTCAACAAGGCATCAATGAACATGCTGAGAATTATGGAGCCAAACATTGCATAGGGGTACCCAAATCTGAAGTCTGTAAATGAATTGATCTACAAGCATGGTTATGGCAAAATCAACAAAAAGCGAATTGCCCTGACAGACAACGCATTGATTGCTCGATCTCTTGGGAAATATGGAATCATCTGCATGGAGGATCTGATTCATGAGATCTATACCGTTGGAAAACGTTTCAAAGAAGCAAACAACTTCCCGTGGCCCTTTAAATTGTCTTCTCCATGAGGTGGAATGAAGAAAAAGACCACCCATTTTGTAGAAGGTGGAGATACTGGCAACAGGGAAGACCAGATCAACAGGCTTATTAGAAGGATGAACTAAGGTATCTACCAGGATTATTTTTGTAATCTGGTTAATAAACAATTGAAACAAAATAATAATAATAATATTTACAGTTTTCCAGAGAGGAAAAGGCAGTAAGAAAAGAAGTAAGGAGGAGCTGACAAACTATTGAAGAGAATGGCAGGGCCTAAGGTCTGATGGAAGAAACAGGAAGCTGGCAAGTGCTCTCTTTAGCGCCCTCTTAGCTACTGTGGCTTAAGATCCAGACATCCAAAGACCTCTCCTCTCTCCACCCACAGCTAGAGCTCTGTTCTCCAAATATTTGCCCCAGAACCACACTAATCAGCTCTCCAGTGCCTTGGCAGCCTGATCTTTGCCTGACCTCTGCAGCCTTTGTCACCCTCCTGGGTAGCTCACTGTATTTGTTTCTCTGCCTGTTGATTCTTCCAGCCTGACCACTCAGTCCTTCTAGGCCTCCCTCTGTGCTCCAGAACTTTTCGTGTGATTTAGGCCTCACCTGACCTTCCACATGCTAATGCACAGGAACCATTATTCCCAGACCACAGGATATACAACACTGAAGTAAAGAGATATTTACCTAGCAGTGAAAAAGTATGTGGGTAGTAGAGTAGAATGAAGATTTGAAATATGTAGAATTGTATCATATAATTAGTATGCCTATTCTAGGTATGTCATATAAGTGGAATCCTACAATACTTGTTCTAAGTGCTTTCCATTTTAAAGAATGTCTTTAGGACACAGATGGCTGTGTTCTAGCATGTATCAGAATATTATGCCTTTTTTAAGACTGAATAATATTCCATTGTATTGCTATACCACATTTTCTTTATCCATTCATCATTTGATGATTACTTGGGTTGTTTGTAAATTTTGGCTATCATGAATAATGCAGCTATGAACACTCATGTACAAGTTTCTGTGAAAACATGGCTTTTAATCTGAGACTTGAAGAAAGTGAAAGAATTAGGCAAGAAGAGCACGGTTAATGAGAGTGATGGTCAGGAATATAAGAAAAGTAGGACAAATAGCGTGAGGCCAGATCATTTAGATCTTTGTAAGGACTATGGATTTCATTCTAATCATAATGCCAAAGCCTGAATCAGAGCTTTACACCAACATGATCCAACTTGTGTTTTAATACTGTCATTGCTGCTGCTACATAGTGAATGGATTGTAGAGGGCAAAACACAGTAACCAGTTAAGGGGTGATCAGTCAGTTCAGTCGCTCAGTCATGTCCAACTCTTTGCGACCCCATGGACTGCAGCACGCCAGGCCTCCCTGTCCACCACCAACTCCCGGAACTTATTCAAACTCATGTCCATTGAGTCGGTGATGCCATCCAATCATCTCATCCTCTGTCGTCCCCTTCTCCTCCTGCCTTCAATCTCTGGCAGCATCAGGGTCTTTTCCAATTAGTCAGTTCTTGGCATCAGGTGGCCAAAGTATTGGAGTTTCAGCTTCAACATCAGTACTTTCAGTGAATATTTGGGACTGATTTTCTTTAGGATGGACTGGTTGGATCTCCTTGCAGTCCAAGGGACTCTCAAGAGTCTTCTCCAACACCACTGTTCAAAAGTATCAATTCTTCGATGCTCAGCTTTCTTTATACTCCAACTCTCACATCCATACATAACCACTGGAAAACCATAGCTTTGACTAGACAGACCTTTGTTGGCAAAGTAATGTCTCTGCTTTTTAATATGCTATCTAGGTTGGTCATAGCTTTTCTTCCAAGGAGCAAGCATCTTTTAATTTCATGGCTGCAGTCACCATCTGCAGTGATTTTGGAGCCCAAAAAAATAGTCTGTCACTGTTTCCTTTGTTTCCTCATCTATTTGCCATGAAGTGATAGGACCGAATGCCATGATCTTAGTTTTCTGAATGTTGAGTTTTAAGCCAACTTTTTTCACTCTCCTCTTTCATCAAGAGGCTCCTTCGTTCTTTGCTTTCAGCCATAAGTGTGGTATCATCTGCATATCTGAGGTTCTTGATATTTCTCCTGGCAATCTTGATTCAAGCTTGTGCTTCATCCAGTCTGGCATTTCTCATGATGTACTCTGCATATAAATTAAATAAGCAGGGTGACAATATACAGCCTTGATGTACTCCTTTCCCGATTTGGAACCAGTCTGTTGTTCCATGTCCAGTTCTAACTGTTGCTTCTTGACCTGCATAAGGGGTAATAATAACCTGGATTAAGTTCAAAGCAGTGAATTTTGAAGATGTATTTGTCTCCTTCACTAGGTTTAAGTTTTGAAGAAAAAGAAGCAACAATAAATTTAATAACCTTATTGACTTGAACAACTTTGGGATGAGTTTCACTAAACAATGTTTTCTTCAAGCATTTTCAGTGTTAAAGTTGTGCTTACAACCTGCAGTTTTGTGGAACTGCCATCTTCTTACCTATTCATAAATTTGGAATACAGTTAAACTTTCATGCAAGTTCTTTTTTTTCTTCTTAGTGGAGGAGAGATTTTATTTTACTTATTTAGTTTTAGCTGCACTGGGTCTTTGTAGCTATGCCTGGTTTTTCTCTACTCATGGCGAGTTGGGGCTACTCTCTAGTTGCAGGGCACAGGCTTCTCAATGCATGGCCTCTCTTGTTGCAGAGCATAGGCTATAGGTGCATGGGCTTCAGTAGTTGTGGCTCATGGACTTAGTTGCTCCGCAGCATGTTGAATCTTCCTGGACCAGGGACTGAACCCATGTCCCCTGCATTGGCAGGCAGATTCTTTATCCACTGTACCTCCAGGGAAGTCCATGCAAGTTCTTTGTTATCAGTTAGCTCACAAATGATCTCTACCAGGAAGGACACTCATATTTAATTCATTTTGATTTAATGCATCTTATTTCCCTCTCATAAGGAAGATTCCCCTGGAGAAGGAAATGGCAACCCACTCCAGTATTTTTTTTTTAATTCTTGAAAGTATTTTACTTCAGGTTGAAAATGAACAGCTTCCACATTGTTCATTGGAAGACACACAATATTCACGAATACAATGCTGGTCATTTGAGGAAATGTACACACCTCAGTTTCTCCTTCATGCTTTTCTTTTAGAAGGATACTGTTTACCAAAAAGAAATGTCAGCAGTACAGGAAAAACTATTTTCCCAATAAATTTACAAAAACCTAAGATTCCCAATGGAATCAAGATTATCTCCCTGCTACCACCACCTTAATATAATCACATGCTTATTGAAACACTAATATCTAACCCTAAAGAGTACACTTACTTTCAACAATGACTACTCCGTGCTCTTGCCTCGGAAATCCCATGGTCAGAAGAGCCTGACAGGCCACAGTCCATCCAGTTACAAAAGGATAGGACACAACTTATCAACAAAACAACAACAATGCTTATCTAATAAGAACACATATGGGCTTTGGTGGTGGCTCAGTAGTAAAGGATCTGCCTGCCAGTAAGAGGAGATATGTGTTCAGTCCCTGGTCCGGGAAGATCCTACATGCTGTGGAGCAGTGAAGCCCACGCACCACAACTATTGAGCCTATGCTCCGTAACAAGAGAAGTCACCCCATTGAGAAGCCTGCACACCGCAATTAGAGAGTAGCCCCAGCTAACTGCAACTAGAGAAAAGTTCATTCAGCAATGAAGACCTAGCACAGCCAAAAATGAATAAATAAACAAAATTATTTTTAAAAAAAACAAAATATTCATTAAAAAAAGAATACATACAACAGTCATAGTAGAAATTAATCCCTTTTAGATTAAAGGTGCCAAGTTCTTTCTCTTTTAAAAACAGACCTTATTAAGAAGACATACAGTAAATTCTCTGGTGGTTCAGTGGTTAGGACTCCACACTTTCACTGCCAGGGGCACAGGTTCATCCTTCATCAAGGAACTAAGATCCAGCAAGCTGTGCAGCAAGGGGGAAAAAAGACATACAGATGGCCAATAGGCACATGAAAAGATGCTCAACATTGCTAATTATTAGGGGAATGCAAATCAAAGCTACAATGAGGTGTCACCTCACACCAGTCAGAATGGCCATCATTAAAAAGTCTATAAATAATAAATGCTGGAGAGGGTGTGGAGAAAAGGGAACCTTCCTATAATGTTGGTAGAAATGTAAATTGGTACACTTACTACAGAAAACAGTATGGAGTTTCCCTAAAAAACTAAAAAATAGAGTTGTCATATGATCTAACAATCCTATTCTTGGGCATAAAGCTGAAAAAACTCTAATTCTAAAAGATCCATGCACCTCAAGTGTTTATAGCAGCACTGTTTACAATAACCAAGACATGGAAGCAACCTAAATATCCATCAACAGATGACTAGATAAAGAAGATATGGTATATACACACAATGGAATACTACTCAGCCATAAAAAAGAATGAAATAATACCATTTCCAGCAACATGGATGGACCTGGAAATTATACTAAATGAAATGTCAGAGACAAGTATCATATGATATTGCTTATATGTGGAATCTTTTTTAAAATGATACAAATCAACTTACTTACAGAAAAAGAAACAAACTCACAGACTTAGAAATCAAACTTCTGGTTATCAAAGGGGAAAGGTGCCAGGGAGGGATAAATTGGGAGTTTGGTATTGACATATACACATTACTACATTTAAAACAGATAACAACAAGGACCTACTATACAGCACAGGGAGCTCTGCTCAATATTCTGTAATAACCTAAATGAGAAAATAATTTTAAAAAGAATGTTGCTGCTAAGGCTCCCAGGTGGCGCTAGTGGTAAAAAAACCCACGTGCCAACACGGGAGACAGAAGAGACACATGTTTGATCCTTGGGTTGGGAAGATCCCCTGGAGGAGGCATGGCAGTCCACTCCAGTATTCTTGCCTGGGAAATCCCATGGACAGAGGAGCCTGGCGGGCTACAGTCCATAGGGTTGGAGAGAGTCAGACACGACTTAGTGACTAAACCACCACTATGTATAACTGAATCACTTTGCTTTATACCTGAAATTAACACAACCATATATATGAATCAACTAAAGTCCAGTATAAAATAAAAATTTCAAAAAAAGCAATTGACCTTTTCCCTCACTGCACCCCTGAAAGTGAGATGGATCACCAGCAACTCTATGGAAACCACCTTTAGAAATTCACCCATGGTTCTCACTTTTGCCAAGTGTGCTCAGACTGGGATAGCCTGACCCAAAAATATGGCCTCAGTATATGCAGCCAGGGTTTATAACAATAGAAGAAGGAAAGAGGATTCATCAAGTTAGACTACATGATTTTCCTTAAATAGATTATCCAAAACATCAACCCACTGGAAGAAACATTAGTTCCTTGTACATAAAATTTAAAAATAAAATTTTAAACTACAATTATAAGTGTTTTAATATAAATGGAATACTTAATTGGTTATAGAAATCTTTTTTTTTTAATTTACTATTATCCTGTCAATGGATCTGTCTTCCAAATATGTGACTTCTTTTCCCTCAGTTATATAGAAGTATTTATGCTGGAAAAAAACATTGTTGAGCTTCTTCTTACTCTAGCACTCTACGAAATGTTGTGAACCAGGCAGAATAAATACAATATGGTCTCTATCCCTAAGGAACTCCCAGAGCAGCCAAAGAAACAAGTACCGGCTCCACCTTTGACAAAAGGAAAACTGGTAAGTGATATAATCAAGGTATAAACAATGTGCTGTGCTATTATGGAGAAAGGAAAGGTCACAGGTGACTCACATACAAGCAGGAACTTTAATGAGAACCTACAGTATTCTCAGGCTATGCCCAGAGCTGTGGCGTTATAGAAGGTGCATCAAAGCCCCGACTTCCTCTCTGATGTCGACTGACTATTAGGTTGGAGTGACAAAGCTAATATACATTATAAAAAGCAGCAAACAATGTTCCATGTTAGACTGTGGGATACTAAAAGTATTGCAGCCTTCCAGAAGAGATAAAGACCCATAGAAGCTGGAGGAGTCAGGGAGGGCAGGAGGCCTCTGGGACAAGAGGAAGTACAGTGGTAGAAGTGACTCTGGGGCCAGAAGTTAGCCTGACCAAACCACAAAAGCGGGAGGAAGAGGCAGGACAGTAAGGATGAGTCCTCAGGCACTAGGGGAACTATACTGCATGTAGTAGCAAATCTCAGAGACAATGAAAGATTTGGGACAGACAAGGGACCTGATGTGTGTGATATTTAACAAACAATTTGTAGGGTGGAGTAAAACAGGAAGGTGGTGGAGATGGGGTAGCTGGGAAGTAAGAAAATAGGGGTGCGAAAATTAGAGGTGATTCTTGACAGGGAAGTGTTGATGATCTAAACTAGGAAGCGCCTGTGGACACAGAGACTATTTCATCAGTATTTTATGAGACACGACTATGAGAAGTATTAATAAAAGGATAGATCTGTTGTTGTTGTTGTTGTTTTGGTTTTTTCCAGGTTTCTAATTTTGTTTGCGTTTTTAAGGAAGAAGGAAAGTGGAAGAAAATTCTGATTAATTAATTGAACCAAGTGCCTTCAACAAAGGTTAAGTTGGGAGGCAAAACTGCTTTAAGGGAGAAGCAGTGGTTTAGATATGGTTTATTTGTGGTTTAGATATGCTGATGTGACTTCCCAGGTGACTCAGTGGAAAATAATCCACCTGCAGTGAAGGAGACACAGGTTTCATCCCTTGGTCAGGAAGGTCCCCTGGAGAAGGAAATGGTAACCCACTCCAGTGGAGAATCCCATGGACAGAGGAGCCTAGTGGGCTACAGTTCATGGGGTCTCAAAGAGGTCCAACACGACTTAGCAACTAAACAAAACAAAACCAAAAAGATATGCTGTTATAGTGGCAGGGAATATCGGGTCAGTCTCCTACTCCAATCTCTCACCCCTTCTGATCCTAGGGACTCGTTGTCAAAAGACTTTTGTCAAGCCTAGCACCTATTATGACTGAGAATCAGATACTAAAAGGGCCGAAAAGGACCTTTCTTGGCAGTCCAGTGGTTAAGATTTTGCCTTCCAATGCAGGGTGTGCAGGTTCAAACCCTGGTCAGGGAGCTGGGATCCCACGTGCTCACAGCCAAAACACCAAAACATAGAAAAGAAGCAATATTGTAACAAACTCAAGAAAGACCGTGTGTTTTTTTTTAAGTGCCAATAAAAACGGTTGCTTGCCACCCAGTTCTACAAGGACTGAGTCAGCCACTGCAGTAGCTGACCTTCAACACAGCCCAAAAGGAGTTCAGGATGGAGCTCAGGAAGGAGGCGCTCTATCCTCTGGGAAAACTGGCAGAATATCCTTCAGATTATTAGATATTTTCAAGAGAAAATTTTATGAACCCAAGTGCTTATATCTTTCCATACTTGGAAAGCACTGAAATCATGAACTAAGATATCTGTGCCCTCTACCAAGATGTGCGCCTGATTGCACGTACCCACCCCATTCTCCAAAATCACAGACACACTGACCCTCCTTACCTCTTTGCAGCAGTTCCTCAGAGCTGCCTGAGAGGCTGTCTCCTAGGCTACAGTCCTCAGTAAGTCCCTAAATAAAACTGAAACCCAGGAATTCCCTGGTAGTCCAGTGGTTAGAACTCCTTACTTCCACTGCAGGGGGCCCAAGTTTGACCCCTGGTTTTGTTGTTTGTTGTTCAGTCGCTAAGTCATGTCTGACTCTTTGCAACCCCATGGACTGCAGCAAGCCAGGCTTCCCTGTCCTTCACCATCTCCTGGAGTTTGCTCAAACTTATGTCCATTGAGTCGGTGATGCCATCCAACCATCTCATCCTCTGTTTCCTCCTTCTCCTCTTGCCCTCAATCTTTCCCAGCATCAGGGAATGCAAGCCAAACCAAAAAAAAAAAAAAAGGGCCAGGAAAAAAAGAATAAAGTGTTTCTACAATATCACCAGGCCCTCCCAAAAGAGTAAGAAAGACTCATATAATCCTCAACGCAAGGCAAAGACCAGAGCTTTGCTAAAAAGAAAGTAGAGTATCTTTAGTATAGATTCAGACTGTGTTGACTTAACTAATTAATAATGGTAATAATGAAAGACCCAGAGAGATGGGCTGACTTAACAAGTCAAGCTGTATAGGAATCAGCAAGCTCACAGCTCTCACTGGTAGGAAGATTGGATTTAAAGAACTCAGGATTGGACTTGAAGAATCCAGAAACTGAAGACTTCACTGGCAGGTCAGGAGTGAAGGGAGAACCCTTGGGGACACCCCTGTAAGGATTCTAGTCTTGAGATACCTTCCCTTGCATAGTGAAAAGGAAAATCCAGGCTAGCTAGAACTTCAGTTTTTATCTCTCTTACGTTGTAATGCCCTTCTGAAATTGCCCTAACTTTCCAGTTAAGAACATCACAGGTCCTCTGCTGTATTTGTCCTGGGAAGTCTTAGGGAATCAAGAAACAAGAGGAAGGAGATGGATCTGCCCATCCCTATTCCCTCCTAGCTCCTGGAGAGAAAGAGAGAGAGAGACAACCTTGGGTGGGTGCTAGGGGACAGGGGGCACAGACTATCTCTAGTGGCAGCAGAAAGAATCACACCCCAAGGAGCAGCCAGAGAGGATATATCAAAGACAGTGGAAGAAGCACCTTTCGGCTTCCTTTTGTAAACTAGCAAAGGCTGCCTGCCCCCTAGAAGGGAAAGGAAAGGAAGAGGAAAGCACCATCCAGCTTTGGGAAGATGCTGAATTTGTGGTGACAAAACATTCAGATAGGAAATATCTACTGTGGAGTTGTGAGATGTGAGACTAGACCTCATGTACCCATATTTGGATCAAATACCAAAAAAAAAAAAAACTGACTCATCAACATAAAGATGATCAGTATTTTTTAAATATATGTGAGTGAAGTGAGTGAAGTCGCTCAGTCGTGTCCGACTCTTTGCGACCCCGTGGACTGCAGCCCACCAGGCTCCTCTGTCCGTGCGATTTTCCAGGCAAGAATACTGGAGTGGGTTGCCATTTCCTTCTCCAGGGGATCTTCCCAACCCAGGGATCAAACCAAAGTCTCCCGCATTGCAGGCAGACGCTTTAACCTCTGAGCAAATACAAAATGCTAAACACTTCTAGGAGTAGCCTCTGCATGTTACATCTTTTCGTCCTCTTTTGCAACTAAGCCTGCTTGGCAGGCTCTCACTCATTTCTCGCTCTTCTTGGCGGTAATTTCATACTGCTACCACCAGGTGGAGGTGTCCCACTGCTCTTCACTTACTATCAAAGACAAGACATTTCGGGGTGGGGACAGGGGTCAGGTTCTTTGGTTCCATTAGTTATACAAATAAGCACTTGCCTTCACGCCCAAGAGCGAAAAGAATTTGGAGAGAGAGCGTAAAAGGTCAGGCAGTGGCTGCCTCTTCCTCTCTTTTTGTTTTCTTAGTCGTTCGGTTTCCATGGGGATCTGTGTTTAAGCAGCAACTCTGAATCCATTTACTGCCCCTCAAGGCTTGGGGCTGAGCCCAGAGACTGGCTGTGAAGAATAGCAGGCGCTGGAATGGGTGGAAAGGAGATTTATTTGCTAACTTTGGACAGCAAAAGATGAGGACAGGTATAGAAGAAGGAGTGATGGGGTGAACCTTGGAATGGGGTGCACAGAGGAATGTAAAAGGCAAATTATGTTTCAGTTCAAATAAAATTTGGGGACATTAACATCTTTTCCAAAACTCTTCAATTGTCTTATTACCATAGACTATTTCGGCCCCTTAAAATACCAAGTCCTCTCCTACCCCTATCCAAAAATATCAGCAGACCTGTGTCAGAACCTGCCTGAGGTGCTTATGTGTCTTATTCCAAAAGCACTCTGTAGCAAGAGAAGAGCACTACAAGGAAACACCATCCACTGTATGCCCCAGGTATGTGTAGTGCCTGGCACATGGAAAGCGCTCAGTAAAATATTTGCTGAATGGATAAATAAATAAGTGAACAATAAGAATAGGGCCTCTTTGGGAATTCCCTGGTGGTCCCAGTGGTTAGGACTCCATGCTCTAATTATCAAGGGCCTGGGTTCCATCTCTGGTCGGGGAACTAAAATCCAAGCCACAGGACAGCCAAAAAAATTTTAAAAAAATTTGTTTTAATGTGATAGCTTTACTTTTAATTGATTTTACTTACCTCTAGCTTCAGGGCAAACTAAAGACGAAGAAAAAATGTCTTTTTGTCAAAATCATGAGGATGTGAATGTGTTCATTCAAAGATCAGTTGTAGGGTGGGGGGTGCTATTTTCTGCTTAATCAGAAAAAAGGAAAGTGTCTTACTAATAGCCCCTGTTTCTAGGAGTATTTGCATTTCCGTCAGTTTGGGCTATTATTCAGAATCCATTCACAGATAGCAGTTGATCTACATATGAACAGCTCTCTACTTGGTTTTCTCTGCTAATCAAGTTTTCTTTCCTAATGGCTTACCTTCCAGCCCCACCTTTCCATCTCGCTTTCTCTCTCACTACCCTGTTTAATTACCACTCTCTATAATTATCTAATTTATTTACACATTTTTATGGCTTGTCACCTCCCACAGGTGACAAGCTCCTTGCTGCTTTCCGCACAGAGCCTTCGAGTCTAAATTTTAGAGTCTAAGTGCTCAAGTCATAACTTTTTAAAAAAAAATTCCATTTTAGGTGAATTCTTCACCATTCTTTAATCTATCAACCCTCCTACCCTTCAATTGGAAGTGACCTTTCCTTCCTCTGAATGAGCACACATTTGATCTGCATTTCCTAGCACACTCACCACTTACTGTCTATACAGGCCAGCATAATCATAATTGTCATCAAATGTAGTGATCTTGAAAGATTGGCCAGGCACTGGGCCAAATTCCTTGTTTTGTTAAACTTCTACCACAATCCTTTGAAACAGATGATATTAACCTCATTTTTATTTTATTTTGGTGCTGTTATATGGCTTGCAGAATCTTAGTTTCCCCACCAGGGACTGAACCTGGCCTCTGGGCAGTGAAAGCGCTGAGTCCTAACCACTGGTGATTAGTCACTTAGTCGCTCAGTCATGTCCGACTCTTTGTGACCCCATGGACTGCAGGCTCCTCTGTCCACGGGGATTCTCCAGGCAGGAATACTGGAGTCTTGCCATGCTCTCCTCCAGGGGGTCTTTGCAACCCAGAGATCAAACCCAGGTCTGTACATTCCAGGCAGATTAACCACTGGACTACCAAGGAATTCCCTTAACCTCATTTTTGTGTGAGGAAACTGAGGCTCAGAGAAGTTAAGTAAAATGCCCCAAATCATGCAGCTGATAAATGGTAAAGGCAATTTAAACCCAAAAAATCACTCTGGAATCCATACAGTCTTTGGAATACAGACTGTGTTATAAGTAAATGTGTTAGAGTTTCAGCTCCATAATTCACAGCTGCGTGACCCTAGCAATTTACTAATCTCTCTAAACCTCAATTTCCTGGTTGGTAAAATGGGGATAATAATATCTACCTCACAAGATCACTGCAGGACAAAGCATCACATGACCTTGTCACAAAAAAGTGGCCCATAAAGAATAGCTGCTCATAATGCTCATAAACTAAGCATTACCTGTTCACCTGTTTTGTCTCCCATACCAAGTTAACAATTCTTTCAGAAAGATGTTTTTATTCTCTTAGCATTTTGTGACATCTAGCACAGTGTTTTATATATAGTAACTAAACACCATGAATATCTGTTTAATATTGGGATGGGAGAGCGAGGGAGAGAGAAAGGAATGGATGAATGGATGAATTAATGGATAATTTATTGCTGGTGACAATCTAAGTCAAATCTCCTTTCTTCTTCCCCTAGAACTTTACACATCCTCTATGAAATTTCCTCACACTGTATTATATATATGTACATGTATACTGTATTATATATATATATATATATATATATATATTTTTTTTTTTTTTTTTAATACCACACTTATAGATGATAGTTTCCTGATCAGGGATTGAACCCAGGCCACAGCAGTGAAAGTGCCAAGTCCTACACACTGGACCACCAGGGAATTGTCTGTTTTTAATTTTCTTGTTTAACATCTCCCCTCTTCTATGTTGAGAAGTATATATTTTTTTAACTCTACTTGCTCCCTAAATGCAGGTCTGATGAGTGAAATATTAAATGAACTTGATAAATGTTTGCTGAGACTATAACTAGGTAGGAGGACTCACTTGGTCCTTATGTCCCAAAAGAAAGAAAGGATTTCTGTGGCTTGGGTGGTCAACAAAAGAGTCCGAAATGCAGTACTTCGATGCAATCTCAAAAACGACAGAATGATCTCTGTTCGTTTCCAAGGTAAACCATTCAATATCACAGTAATCCAAGTCTATGCCCCAACCAGTAACGCTCAAGAAGCTGAACGGTTCTATGAAGACCTACAAGGCCTTTTAGAACTAACACCCAAAAAAGATGTCCTTTTCATTATAGGGGACTGGAATGCAAAAGTAGGAAGTCAAGAAACACCTGGAGTAACAGGCTAATTTGGCCTTGGAATACAGAATGAAGCAGGGCAAAGACTAATAGAGTTTTGCCAAGAAAATGCACTGGTCATAGCAAACACCCTCTTCCAACAACACAAGAGAAGACTCTACACATGGACATCACCAGATAGTCAACACCGAAATCAGATTGATTATATTCTTTGCAGCCAAAGGTGGATAAGGTCAACAAAAACAAGACCAGGAGCTGACTGTGGCTCAGATCGTGAACTCCTTATTGCCAAATTCAGACTTAAATTGAAGAAAGTAGGGAAAATCACTAGACCATTCAGGTATGACCTAAATCAAATCCCTTATGATTATACAGTGGAAGTGAGAAATAGATTTAAGGGCCTAGATCTGATAGATAGAGTGCCTGATGAACTATGGAATGAGGTTCGTGACATTGTACAGGAGACAGGGATAAAGACCAACCCCATGGAAAAGAAATGCAGAAAAGCAAAATGGCTGTCTGGGGAGGCCTTACAAATAGCTGTGAAAAGAAGAGAAGCAAAAAGCAAAGGAGAAAAGGAAAGATATAAACATCTGAATGCAGAGCTTCAAAGAATAGCAAGAAGAGATAAAAAAGCCTTCTTCAGTGATCAATGCAAAGAAATAGAGGAAAGCAACAGAATTGGAAAGGCTAGAGATCTCTTCAAGAAAATTAGAGATACCAAGGGGACATTTCATGCAAAGATGGGCTCGATAAAGGACAGAAATGGTATGGACCTAACAGAAGCAGAAGATATTAAGAAGAGATGGCAAGAATACACAGAAGAACTGTACAAAAAAGATCTTCACAACCCAGATAATCATGATGGTGTGATCACTCACCTAGAGCCAGATATCCTGGAATGTGAAGGCAAGTGGGCCTTAGAAAGCATCATTATGAACAAAGCTAGTGGAGGTGATGGAATTCCAGTTGACCTAATTCAAATCCTGAAAGATGATGCTGTGAAAGTGCTGCACTCAATATGCCCACAAATTTGGAAAACTCAGCAGTGGCCACAGGACTGGAAAAGGTCAGTTTTCATTCCAATCCCAAAGAAAGGCAATGCCAAAGAATGCTCAAACTACCGTTCAATTGCACTCATCTCACATGTTAGTAAAGTAATGCTCAAAATTCTCCAAGCCAGGCTTCAGCAATACATGAACAGTGAACTTCCTGATGTTCAAGCTGGTTTTAGAAAAGGCAGAGGAACCAGAGATCAAATTGCCAACATCCGCTGGATCATGGAAAAAGCAAGAGAGTTCCAGAAAAGCATCTATTTCTGCTTTATTGACTATACCAAAGCCTTTGACTGTGTGGATCACAATAAACTGTGGAAAATTCTGAAAGAGATGGGAATCCCAGACCACCTGATCTGCCTCTTGAGAAACCTATATGCAGGTCAGGAAGCAACAGTTAGAACTGGACATGGAACAACAGACTGGTTCCAAATAGGAAAAGGAGTTCATCAAGGCTGTATATTATCACCCTGCTTATTTAACTTATATGCAGAGTACATCATGAGAAATGCTGGGCTGGAAGAAGCACAAGCTGGAATCAAGATTGCTGGGAGAAATATCAATAACCTCAGATAAGCAGATGACACCACCCTTATGGCAGAAAGTGAAGAGGAACTCAAAAGCCTCTTGAGGAAAGTGAAAGCGGAGAGTGAAAAAGTTGGCTTAAAGCTCAACATTCAGAAAAAGAAGATCATGGCATCCGGACCCATCACTTCATGGGAAATAGATGGGGAAACAGTGGAAACAGTGTCAGACTTTATTTTTCTGGGCTCCAAAATCACTGCAGATGGTGACTGCAGCCATGAAATTAAAAGCTGCTTACTCCTTGGAAGGAAAGTTATGACCAACCTAGATAGCATATTCAAAAGCAGAGACATTACTTTGCTAACAAAGGTCCATCTAGTCAAGGCAATGGTTTTTCCTGTGGTCATGTATGGATGTGAGAGTTGGACTGTGAAGAAAGCTGAGCGCCGAAGAATTGATGCTTTTGAACTGAGGTGTTGAAGAAGACTCTTGAGAGTCCCTTGGACTGCAAGGAGATCCAACCAGTCCATTCTAAAGGAGATCAGTCCTGGGTGTTCTTTGGAAGGAATAATTCTGGGGCTGAAACTCCAGTACTTTGGCCACCTCATGCAAAGAGTTGACTCATTGGAAAAGACCCTGATGCTGGGAGGGATTGGGGGCAGGAGGAGAAGGGGACGACAGAGGATGAGATGGCTGGATGGCATCACTGACTCGATGGATGTGAGTTTGAGTGAAGTCCGGGAGTTGGTGATACACTGGGAGGCCTGGAGTGCTGCAAATCATGGGGTCGCAAAGAGTCGGACACGACTGAGTGACTGAACTGAACTGAACTGAACTGAATGTGATTTTATTGAGTTTATTTTCTAAGGTTATTTTCCAGTATCTTGTGGGGGGAGGGAATATTCCTTCTTCGATTTCAAGAAAAAAGTTAATAGTTGGGATTTCAAGCTGCGTGAATAAAGATGGACAGCTTAGAAATGGTGTGCATGGAAGGATGAGGAGGTTTGTGGTATAAGGATGGGAGTAGGTGATGGAAAGTACAACTCCCCTTGAATAACAAGCTTGTTTCTCCCAATCCTCCTTTTCTACTCTCTTTTCTCTCAGACTTTCATCTTTTGGAAACATACCCATATCCTGGTGACATTTATCCTTTGACCAAAGGATGGAACCAGAGGTCACTGAACCAGATGGTGCAAAGAAAGATCTAAACCTCATGGAGTAGAATTGGGTAGTTAAGTTTATCCTCCCTCATCTCCAATTCCTGCTCCAAACCCCACTGATCCCCTTTCCTCATCTTTGTATATGCATTTTAAAAGACATATACCTTTATACCTCTCTCTGTGTATATATCAGTTCAGTTCAGTCACTCAGTCGTGTCTGACTCTTTGCAACCCCATGGACTACAGCACACCAGGCTTCCCTGCCATCACCAACTCCCAGAGTTTACTCAGACTCATGTCCACCGACTTGATGATGCCATCCAACCATCTCATCCTCTGTCATCCCCTTCTCCTCCTGCATTTAATGTTTCCCACCATCAGGGTCTTTTCCAATGAGTCAGTTCTTGGCATCAGGTGGCCAAAGTATTGGAGCTTCAGCTTTAGCATCAGTCCTTCCAATGAATATTCAGGGCTGATTTCCTTTAGAATGGACTGGTTGGATCTCCTTGCAGTCCAAAGAACTCTCAAGAGTCTTCTCCAACACCATAGGTCAAAAGCATCAATTCTTCTGTGCTCAGCTTTCTTTATAGTCCAACTCTCATATCCATCAGATTAAATCATATCAGATCAGTCGCTCAGTTGTGTCCAACTCTTTGCGACCCCATGAATCACAGCATGCCAGGCCTCCCTGTCCATCACCAACTCCCGGAGTTCACTCAGACTCACGTCCATCGAATCAGTGATGCCATCCAGCCATCTCATCCTCTGTCATCCCCTTCTCCTCTTGCCCCCAATCCCTCCCAGCATCAGCGTCTTTTCCAATGAGTCAACTCTTCGCATGAGGTGGCCAAAGTACTGGAGTTTCAGCTTTAGCATCATTCCTTCCAAAAGAAATCCCAGGGCTGATCTCCTTCAGAACGGACTGGTTGGATCTCCTTGCAGTCCAAGGGACTCTCAAGAGTCTTCTCCAACACCACACTTCAAAAGCATCAATTCTTTGGCGCTCAGCCTTCTTCACAGTCCAACTCTCACATCCATACATGACCACAGGAAAAACCATAGCCTTGACTACACGAACCTTTGTTGGCAAAGTAATGGCTCTGCTTTTGAATATGCTATCTAGGTTGGTCATAACTTTCCTTCCAAGGAGTAAGCAGCTTTTAATTTCATGGCTGCAGTCACCATCTGCAGTGATTTTGGAGCCCAGAAAAATAAAGTCTGACACTGTTTCCACTGCTTTCCCATCTATTTCCCATGAAGTGATGGGACCAGATGCCATGATCTTCTTTTTCTGAATGTTGAGCTTTAAGCCAACTTTTTCACTCTCCGCTTTCACTTTCATCAAGAGGCTTTTGAGTTCCTCTTCACTTTCTGCCATAAGGGTGGTGTCATCTGCTTATCTGAGGTTATTGATATTTCTCCCAGCAATCTTGATTCCAGCTTGTGCTTCCTCTAGCCCAGCGTTTCTCATGATGTACTCTGCATATAAGTTAAATAAACAGGGTGACAATATACAGCCTTGATGAACTCCTTTTCCTATTTGGAACCAGTCTGTTGTTCCATGTCCAGTTCTAACTGTTGCTTCCTGACCTGCATATAGGTTTCTCAAGAGGCAGATCAGGTGGTCTGGGATTCCCATCTCTTTCAGAATTTTCCACAGTTTATTGTGATCCACACAGTCAAAGGCTTTGGTATAGTCAATAAAGCAGAAATAGATGCTTTTCTGGAACTCTCTTGCTTTTTCCATGATCCAGCGGATGTTGGCAATTTGATCTCTGGTTCCTCTGCCTTTTCTATGACTACTATATATACCATAGCTTTGACTAGATGGACCTTTGTTGGCAAAGGAGTACGTACTGCTTTTTAACATGCTGTAGGTTGGTCACGGCTTTTCTTCCAAGGAGCAAGTGTCTTTTAAATTCATGGCTGCAGTCACCATCTACAGTAATTTTGGAGTCCAAAAAAATTAAGTCTGTCACTGTTTCCATTGTTTCCCCATCTATTTCCCATGAAATGATGGGACCAGATGCCATGATCTTCATTTTCTGAATGTTGTGTCTTAAGTCAACTTTTTCACTCTCCTCTTTCACTCTCATCAAGAGGCTCTTCAGTTCCTCTTTGCTTTCTGCCATAAGGGTGGTGTTATCTGCATATCTACCAGTATTGATATTTCTCCCGGAAATCTTGATTCTAGCTTGTGCTTCATTCAGCCAGGCATTTTGCATGATGTACTCTGCATATAAATTAAATAAGCAGGGTGACCATATATATCCTTGACATACTCCTTTCACAATTTGGAACCAGTCCATTGTTCCATGTCTGGTTCTAACTGTTGCTTCTTGACCAGCATACAGATTTCTCAGGAGGCGGGTAAGGTGGTTTGTTATTCCCATCTCTTTAAGAATTTTCCACAGTTTGTTGTGATCCACACAGTCAAAGGCTTTAGCGTAGTCAATGAAACAGAAGTAGATATTTTTATGGAGTTCTCTTGCCTTTTTTGTGATCCAATGGATGTTGGCAATTTGATCTCGGGTTCTTCTGCCTTTTCTAAGTCCAGCTGTACAAGAAATGTACAATGGTCAAGAAATGTACAATGCACTTTAAGATGGAGAAAGAACAGAGAATCAAACAGTATATAATTGTTAAATAATATAAGTACTATCTTATAATATAAGTAATCTAGTCTCATAAAAATGCTTGACTGCAAGGAGGCACAGAATTCTCCAAAATGTACACAATGAATATTTTTTTTAAGTCTAGTTGATTTACAATGTGGTGTTAGTTTCTGTTGTACAGCAAAATGATTCAGATATATATATGTGTCTTCGTATACTTTTCTATTATAGTTTATGAAAAGATATTAAATATAGTACCCTGTACTGTACATTACAACATATTTGTTTATTTTATATATAGTAGTATGTATCTGCTAATCCTAGACTCCTAATTCATCCCTCCTCCACCCCCTTCCCCCTTTGATAATCTTAAATGTGTTCCCTTGTCTGTAAGTCTACTGCAGTTTTGTAAGTTCATTTGCATCATATTTTAGATTCCACATATAACAGTATCATATATTTGTCATTCTCTTTCTGATATGATAATCTTAATATGATAATCTCTAGGCCCACCCATTTTGCTACAAATGGCATTATTTCATTCTTTTTTTGGCTGAATAATATTCCATTGTGTATATATACCACATCTTCTTTATCCATTCATGTGTTGATGGAAACTTAGGTTACTTCCATGTCTTGGCTATTGTAAATAATGTTTCTATAAACATTGGGGTGCATGTGTCTTTTCAAGTTAGAGTTTTCATCTTTTCTGGTTATATACCTGGGAGTGGGATTGCTGGATCACATGGTAACTCTATTTCTAGTTTTTAAAGTAAACTTCATACTATTTTCCCAAGTGGTGGTTTACTTGATAAGTCATGTCCGACTCTTGTGACTCCATGGACTGTAGCCCACTAGGCTCCTCTATCCACAGGATTTTCCAGGCAAGAATGCTAGAGTGGGTTGCCATTTCCTTCTCCAGGAGATCTTCCTGACCCAGGGATCAAACCCAGGTTTCCTGCACTGCAGATGGATTCTTTACTGACTGAGCCACGAGGGAAGCCCATTTTCCATAATAGCTGTACCGATTCACATTACCACCAACAGGATAGGAGTGTTCCCTTTTCTCCATACCTTTTCCAGCATTATTATTTGTAAACTTTTTAGTGATGGTCATTTTGACCAGAGTAGGTGATTCCTCATTGTAGTTTTGACTTGCTTTCATCTAATAATTAGCAATGTTGGGTATCTTTTCATGTGCCTGCAGGCCATCTGTATGACTTCTTTGGAGAAATGTCTAGGTCTTATCCCATTTATCAGCTGGGTTGTTTGGTTTTTATTACTGAGTTATATGAGCTGTGGGCTTCTCTGGTAGCTCAGAGGTTAAAGCATCTGCCTGCAATGCGGGGGAGCTGGGTTCAATCCCTGGGTTGGGAAGATCTCCCGGAGAAGGAAATGGCAACCCACTCCAGTATTCTTGCCTGGAAAGTCCCATGGACAAAGGAGCCTGGTGGGCTATACTCCACGGGGTAGCAAAGAGTCAGACACGACTGAGGGACTTCACTTCACTATATGAGCTGTTTGTGTATTTTGGAAATTATGCGCTTGTCAGTCTTATCATTTGCAAACATTTTCTCCCATTCCATAGGTTGTGTGTTTATTTTTGCTTATGGTTTCCTTTGCTGTGCAATAGCCTATAAATCGGATTGGTCCCATTTGTTTATTTTTGCTTTTATTTCTATTGCCTTGGAAGACTGACTTAAGAACACATTGCTAAGATTTACGTACCAGAATGTTTCACCTATGTTCTCTTCTAGGTACACTGTGTATCCTTAACTTCCACGTTTAAGCCGGCTGCTATTCACCTCAAACCTACAAGTTCAGTAAAGTCAATATTTACAGCAACTCTTCCAGTTCTTCACTTTGCTCTCTGTTAACTCATTTCCTATTCCAGCCCCTTTGGACTCACTGGTTGCCTTCAGGATCTTCAGCTCTTCCTGGTTCTCCTCAAGTATTCTGGCTTTGATTTGCCCCATCAGCTCTCCTCACTTTGAACTATCTTCTGTATAAACTGGCTCTAATCAACTCCACGAGAACCATGTGTCCTGGCTCATTTCAAGGCCATAAAAGCAGTTCCAGGATAAATGAGGAACCACATCAGAAGTCCCTATGAATCTTGGGTGACTTATGGACTTATGGAATTATGGATGAGGGATAAAGCAGTGGCATAGTTTGGAACTGGAAATCATGTCCAAAACAAATAAAGACCTGTCACCAAAAGATTAAAGTCCAAACCATTACAAAATAGCTGCATAATAATAAACTGGAAAACACTTGTTTTATTTTCTGTTGTGCAATAGGTACTTAGTGTAAACAGATATTTTAAAAAAAAAATCTGTTGAATGAGTGTGAATGAATAAGGGACGATATAAAGGATTTGCAATTAAAATATAATTAGGAATCAATTTGACATAATCAACACTTTTTTTTAATACTAGAATTAGTCACTGGGGGATCCCATTCCTGGGAATAATCTCCAATGTGGGAAATAGATTATTATTTAATTGAATAGCTTAAGGTATGAAGTTATCAGAATGAAATTGGCTTCTGAAATACGTTGGTACCCACAAGAAAAAAAGTTCATAAATTCTAGAGAAGATGGAGAAATTAAGAGCTATCTTTTCAAGTTTTACTTCTGCTTGGGTTCTCTCTCATTCTTGCCTCTAGCCATTTATTCTTTACATAGTGCAAAGGGCAATTCCTTGAGATAAGATCTGGTTTTGGAGAATCTTTTGAAAAGTCTTTTAACCTCTCTTGGTCTTAGTTTCTTTATCTGAAAAGCAAGAGATTTGGAAATGATCCCTATGGCCCCATCTAGCTCCAAAGTCCTTGAGAACCCACTTGTTCTTAAAGTTGCCTTCTGAAGGCTCTGACCATGTTTCTATGATAGCTGTCAGTTATTCACATTTTCTGACATAATTTCAATCCCTTTTTTCCTATCCCTCCAAAGATTTTCATCTGTGACTCTTTCTTTCCCAGCACTCTGAATTGTTCCTTCTCATGGCTTGGTTTGTTTGCCTTTGTCATCATTCTCCCCACCCCACCTTTGCGTCTCACTGTTTGTACCTCATTTGTTGACTTGCTGATTTTCTTTAAAACAACTAACCTTAGGCTCTCTGGAACTTTAGCAAATTGTTCCTATAATTTTTTCCTTCAAAACACAGGCACATATACTACCCACCAACCCCGACCCTAGGCTTCTCCCCCTGCCTACTAGGCTCATGCCCTTCCCCCACAACCTCCTGCTCCTGTTCCACAACCTTGACCTTTTCACAAACTCCATTTCCCCTTTATTTAACAAGAGTAATATTGAAAAACCAAGGAAAGCAAAAAGAATAACTTCTCTCCTTTCTCTTATGAATGTTTAAATCCCTGCCATCTTTTGCCAAATGAACTCCGAAAAGAAACCCCAGACAGGACTCAATCTGAATGACCTCCTTGATCTTCACTCCCTCCCTCTGCCCCTAAAACACCATGGCAACTGTCACCTGAAAGAGGCCACGCAGAAATCATCTGAAAAGACCAGGGATCGCTTGCCAGTGCTTTCTTATTTTATAAAGTTCTGCAAAGGACACTCTTCCCTTACTTTTTATTGCCTTACTCCCTAATGAAAGACCATTGGACCATGTGGTAATATATGTAATTAAAAGAATCATAATTTGTAGATATTTACTTGTGGGTCTTCAAATTTTCCTTGCAAGTTGAAAGTTCAAGTCATACTACAGGTCTGCACCCAGAAAGTGAGGCCTATAACAGACAGAAATCAGGGGGATGGCAATAAATGATCACACTGTGGTGAAAAACACGGGTTGTCAAGTCAGGCATTGCTTGGGCAAATTTCACTCTGCCACTTATCAGCTATCAGACCTTGAATAAGAAAGCTACTTTGTCTCTTGTGCCTCAGTTTCTTTACTGCAAAATAGGGTGTTCTGCTTGCCTAAAATGGGGATTATATAATGCTCCCTTGCAAAGTTTTTTTTTTTTTTTTGCAACAGAATTTTTCCTAAGGTTGTATTTCATGCTGGTGTGCCCATAAACCAAACAAATGATTTTATACATATCAATACTTCCTTTGCCAACAAAGGTCCATATAATCAAAGCTACGGTTTTTCCAGTAGTCATGTATGGATGTGAGAGTTGGACCATAAAGAGGGCTGAACGTCAAAGAATTGATGCTTTTGAACTGTGGTGCTGAAGAAGACTCCGGAGAGTCCCCTGGACCGCAGGGAGACCAAAACTGCCAATCCTAAAGGAAATCAATCCTGAATAGTTACTGGAAGGACCGATGATGAAGCCGAAGCTCCAACACCCTGGCCACCCGATGCGAAGAACTGTCTCATTAGAAAAAACCCTAATGCTGGGAAAGATTGACGGCAGGAGAACAAGAGGATGACAGAGGATGAGATGGTTAGGCAGGACCACCGACTCGATGGACATGAGTTCAAGCAAGCTCCAGGAGCTGATGATGGACAGGGAAACCCGGCATGATGAAGTCCATGGGGTCACAAAGAGTCAGACACGACTGAGAAACCCAACAACAACCCTTGCAAAGTTATTTAAAGGATTAAAGGAGTGTGATACAATCAAAGGGCGTGATACTGCAGAGTGCACCTTAGCTATGATTAGCTATTGTTACGGCTATCATAGAAAGGTTACATGTCATATCATAGAACGGTTTCTAGATTCCTAGTTTTGTTCTCTTGCAATTAAAATCAAATTCCTCATGGGATTCCAACTCGTAGGAAGGTACAGAAAGTGCTTCCACAATGCCTCCTCTTCTACAAACTAGAAAAAGAGGAATGCTAACAGCAGAGTATTGTCCTGAGAGAAGAGGCCTTGAATGAAATGCCAAAGAATTTCCTGGACCCCCATTCGACTGAGGTTGTATTTTTAGAGCAAAAGCCACTCTGAGTTTAGAAACGCTCTTCAGAGACTTCAAAGTGTATTACTCTCAACCACATCAACAAACATTTGGCCAACAGTAGTACACATATTTGGGAGGCATCTTGTTTACTGGGACCACACACTGGACTCACTTCATGTGTACATGGATTGCCTTGTAATCCCCTAGGTATCTACAACCTGGTTTCAAAAGCAACAGTCAAGCTCAACTGTCTCAAACTGCAAAAGAATCATTTAAGAGTTTATTTTTAAATCTTAGGCTTCAGACTCAGAGACTGATTAAGGAGATCAGGGGTAGAGGCTAGGAATGTGAATTCTCCATAAATTCCCCATGTGATTACCTGTGATTACAGTGAATCCAGAGGAGTTACAGAGCTCTGGGAATTAGCATCCCTGACTGGGCCCTCTTCTTTCTCTTCCTCAGAGGATCTCATTCCAATCACCTTCTCTTTGTTTCTCACAGTTCTGGGCTTCTTTGACTGCACTATTGTGCTGATATCACAAAACAACGTGCAGGAAAATCTCTGAGAGTCAAAATAATGACTGGCTTGATCAAGCAGTAATATTCAAGTATACTTCAATTTTTTCCAAAAGCAACAACATATCTTTGCTTTTTAAGGACATATTTTTTGATAATAAGAGTACCCTAACATCCATTTAAACTAATTCAGAGGCAACCTGTGCTCACAAAGGAAGGATACAGTGTCCTGCTTGAAAAGTAGGAGTCCTGAGCAAAGTCCTGCTTTGGCTCCATGACGTAAACTCCCAACAGTATTTTATCCCTTAAGAGAGGAAAAATTTTAAGTCAATAGGGAAGCCAAAATAGAAAATACTGGTAAAATTAGCAAATATCATAAAAAGGAACCACAAAGCCAGAATAAAGAGTCCATCTTCACCACCAACTACTTCCTGCCCAAAATATCCTCCCACTCTGCCCCCCACCCCCAAAGCCTCTCAGGTTTCCACACAGGGGAAGGAACTGGGGGTAGGGTGCTAGGGTAAGTCCTTTTTTCCCATCCTTCATTATCTTCAATGCCGAGTGTGCCTCGTGAGCTTTTTGGGAACTTAAATGCTTAGTTTACAAGGTCAAATGACAATGGAACATTTTCCAAAAATTAAATCACCAATTACAGAAGGAAACGTGCTGTTTTCATATTGTTTTCTTCTACTAAATTTCTCTCAATCTCTCTCTTATTTCTCTCTCTTTTCATTCTCTTGCTCTTTCTCTCCCTCCCTTCTTTTCTCCCTCTCCCTCCCTCTCCCTCCCTCTCTCTCCTCCTCCTCCCCTCTCCACTTCACCACACACAGAAACCCCTTTTCAAAGGGGCTTTTTTCCAACTCAGTGAAGTAAAGTCTTTGCCCCTTTGTGGGGAAGGCTCATTAACATTCCCACAGCAGCATCTCTTCAAGGATTTTACTTTTGTAACTCTGTGGGGAGGTCAAGAGGCCACAGTGGAGAGGTAAAAGGAAAAAATGGTAAATGGGGGAGGGCGGAAGAAAGGAGAGGAGGGGAAAGAGCCCTTCCTTTTACAATAAGGACAGCAAGAAAGAGGGTGGACCAAAGTAGGGAAAGACCAGGCAGACAAGACTCAGGAAAGAGATGAATACTGGGCCCCCAGATGTGCCCTTGGAGATCTCCAGACTCCTAAGGAAAGCAGAATGCTATGTTCCTTCTCTCATTTCTTTTCCTCGAAGAGGAAGTACCTGATGGAAACAGTGGAATTATAGCGTGACAAAACCCAGTCTATTCCACTGAGAAATTAGGACTTTCCTGGCCTCTGTGTTCCCATTTGCTCCACAATAACCTAGTGATGAGTGCACCTGTCTACCACAAGGAGGTTAACAGGATGAATAAGACAATGTTAGCAAGAGTTCTGAGGATTGCCCATGAGGGAGCCACTCAAGGTCCTGACCCCAAAAATCTGGGAAAATAATGGAGACTCCATGAACTCCAAAGCAAAGATCAGAGTACTCCCCAAATCTCTTTAGATGGGGGTAACTGCCTCTTTTATCACCAGCAACCCCCCTACCATCTGTCTTTCTCTCTCCCTTTCTTATTACTGCCAAACTAAGTTGCACTTGTGTAAGGGAAGAAATGAAGGAAACTCCAAGTGTGCACCCAACACTTTGTGAACTTTGCTTTTCTCTGAAGACACAGCCATCAGATTTACATCACTCAGCTCCAAAGGGCAAAATAATTCCCACTTTCCTAACAGATGGTGTTTCTGATGCTTTCTTATCTTAGCCAGTAGAGTAAAAGATAAATAAGTTTAAAAGAGAGGACCTAGGCATTATAGCTAGAAGATAGGGCATATCTGGATAGTCTATGCAAAGTGGTAACATTAGCACCGAAAATTCACGGAGGAGCAGCAACGTCAGAAGTTAAAGAACAATAAAGCAATCACCCTTAAATGTGCAATCTGAACAGGAGAGACTCGGTTGGCTCATTGGCAACGATGGTTTTTTGTTATCGTTGTTTGGCCATATCACATCTTAGTTTCTTGACCAGGGATCAAACCCACATCCCCTGCATTGAATGTGCAGAGTCTTAAACCACTGGACCACTGGGCAAGTACACCAAATGATATGTTCTTAAAGATCAAATTTAATATCCACAAAGAAATTCTTTCCACAGAATCCTTGACAACTGTTTTCAGTCTCTATGAGAACATGTCACAAAGAGCTCACAAATTTACAGGAGAATCCATCACACTTTATAAAGTTCCTTTATACTGAGCTGAAGGTGCCTCCTTGTAACTTCTGTTCTGGTAGTGCCTGAATGCTCAGTCATTTCAGTCATGCCAGACTCTTTGCGACCCCATGGACTGTAGCCCACCAGGCTCCTCTGTCCACGGAATTATCCTGGTAAGAATATTGGAGCATGTTGCCATTTCCTCTTCCAGGGGATCTTCCTGACACAGAGATCCTACCTGTGTCTCCTGCATTGGCAGGCGGGTTCTTTACCACTTGAGCCACCGGGGAAGCCAACGTCTCCTCTGGAGTACCACAGAACTCTTCTGTGTGATATTCTCAAAGGTGGCATCCCTTCAACTCTGGGAGCTGGAAAGAAGTAGGAGACACAGAAGAGCCCCTGACCCTGTAGGTATTTTAAATGAGAGTCCTTAAGATCAATCATTTTCATTTTACATGCTAGGAGTTTGGTGGCATATTGAGAGAGGAAAAAAAAAAAAAAAATGCTAGACTACTGTCAGATCCACCTGGCTGCCAGGGTTGTTTCTGTTACATCACAGCTGTGCAATGTTGGACAAGTTACTTAACCTCCCTGAGCCTTTTGGTTCAGCTGTAAAGAGGATCATCTATAAATAGGAGTAGTAAAACTGGCTGTGCTAACCTCAAAGATGTATTTCTCAAAATATGCCCCATACACGAAAATATCTTATAAATTTTAAAGAGATCTACATATACATAATGATCATTTTTTTTTTGGTCAGCCTTTCTCATTTTTGACTGGCAAGTAACTAAGTTCTTGGCCTTATAATCAGGATATACCATAAAGTTCTCATTTCAGCTTATACCCCAGAAGCAGTCACATCTTCCAACAAGGTGGCACAGAATCATGAAATAACCAGAAAGCACTGTGAAGAGCTTAGAGGAAGAGTTAGAGAAACAACCGAGGGACATTTTCTGAACAGACAGCAGAGCGAGAGGCCAGGAACCCGGGCAGGGAGGAGAGGGTTAAATCCTTTCCTCTGCAGTACAAAAGAAAAGAGTGTGCGGAAAGATTAGGATTTTTGCTTTTACAATGGGAGCTGCAGAAGCGTAGGGAAGAAGCTGAAGAAAAAAAAAGGGGGCGTCTCCCCTTTAAAGACTTGCAGAGATTGAGAGAGAGTCAGAGACTGAGAATCAGAGCGCGCGCGTGTCTGTCTGTCCGTCCCTGGGAAGCGAGACCATCTCTGCTTCACAGTGATTGGCATTGGGGGAGAGGCATCAGTTGGCTTCAGACCCAGGGGGGAGACCAGACCAGGTCACCCCGATTCAGACTAAGTGAGCGTTGTCCCTCCCTGTCCCACCTCTCTCTACCCGGGAATGTCTCGGCGAAAGCAGCGGAAACCCCAACAGTTAATCTCGGACTGCGAAGGTCCCAGCGCGTCTGAGAACGGTGGGTGCCGGGGAGGGGTGGGGGTGGGGGCCGAGTCCAAGCCTGTGTGGGTCAGGCCAGGGCAAGGGGAGGGCACCCGGGCCATGGGCGAAACCAGGGGGAAGACTTGGTCACTAGGGGGTTGAAAGAGTTGAGTTGCAGGCAGTAAGGAGATGATGACCTGCACTGGAGAGAAGCCCCGCTTGGCTTTTCTCAGGGTTGATTCTGTTTGTTTTCCGTGTTGCTTTTCTTTGGATGAAATGGAGTTTTCAAACTGGCTCTGTCTCCCCACCCAAGAGTTTTCTCCTCAGGTCCCCCTTTGCTCACTGGTCTTTGTGCCCGTTGCTAAGTAACCTTCTCAGACCTGAAGACCCGTCTCTTAGGGGTGGGATTTTCCCCCCTTTTCTTTCTGGAGAGTTGGGTTGCAAGAGAATGAATTGGATGAACGTGAAGTTTCCCCTGAGGGAGAGGAGAAAAAAGTTTCTTATTGTTGGGCTGAGCAGAGAAGAGATCAGAGCTCCCAGAGGGAGAGAGCTAATGTCGGTCAGATGCAGCCTGGTTTGGAGTGTCTATCTGTGTCACCTGGGGTAGAGGTTGGAGGAAAGGTCTGGATGAGGGGCTTAGGTGGGTGCTTCAAGGAAAGCCAAGCTAAAAAAAACCTGTATGTGTTAACATACATTCATGTTAATACATGCATATAATTTTATGAGGATATTATCATTTATGTAACAGATTTTCTTTATGAGGGGGGAACTTTTCATGTATTCTTATAACATTCCAGTAAGTAAGAGGCAGCCAAGAGAGCAACTAAGATACTGAGCAGTGACATTGCTCAGTCTCAAAAACAGGCATAATCAGGAAAGAAACCTTGATTTCATGATAATCAGAACTAGCAGTACACACTCCACCTAAATTAGGGTTTTCCAAGCTTGCTTGGTTGTGGGTAGATGTGGGCTAGCATCTGGGAATCTGTATCTTTGCAAATATCCAGTTACTTAGGATTGAGCAAGTTTTGGATAATCTGGTATGGCTATGTATTTCACACTGGCTCAGGGATAAACTATTTATTTAGCAAACAGCTGATTCACCCAACAATGTAGTATAGGATTAAACACAAGGATTCTGAAGGCAGAATTTCAGGATTCAAATCCTGGCTCTACCTCTTGGTTAGCTGTGCAGCCTTTGTTGATTTACTTTGCTTTTCTATGTCTCAGTTTCCTCATCTGTAAAATGGAGATGAATATACTGACTACTATCTCATTGGGTTATTGAGTTAATACATGTTTTAGTACACTTATAAAAATAACCAGCATAAATAAGTGCTTAATACATGTGGTACAGTCCCTAGCATAAATAAGTACTTAATATGTGAGTATTATTATTATATGTGAATACAGTGGCACTTCCTGCAAATACTGAAATAAGACCAAAGCTCTGGGAACTCTGGGTGAACTTCAGCATTTCTTTATGAGATATGTGTCATGGAAACCTCTAGGATAATGTATTTGTAGTGGCTAAAACTAAAACATGGATTAAACTTACCTTCTCACCTGCTTAAAAAAAAAAAAGACTTGAGATCAAGTCAGTGTGCCACATGCTACAGACATACTGGCTTTTGTGTAGAACACATCCCCTTCAAGTCAGTGCTCTACTGGGATCCCACTGTGCCAGTATTAAGAGGTTCAAGCTGGTGGCATCCTTCCCTCCTGGGACACATTAGCCCCCCCTTAATGCGGCTGCAGGCCGAATGTTTCCTCCCGCTGCTCTACAGGAGACTTCCCCCCAGAGCCTCGGAGTTGCCTTACAGTCCTGCTCCCCTGCTGGTTGGATTGCGGAACAATACTGAATCCCCCCAGAGGCGTCCTCCTCTTCTCCTCTCTCCCCTCTCTCCCCACTTCCTCAGCTCACCCATTCCCTACACCACTGCTGAGGAAGAGTCTGGGAGGAAGCTACAAATTCTTTCACTCCTGCCCTGAGAGGATTCTCCAGCCCCCTTGAGCTGTAGCTCCCACTTGTGGCTGTGAACACCTGGGGGTGCGGAATGCTGCTGCAAAGCCGTCCCCATGGAAACAGTACAGGCTTGAACTCAATGGCAGCAAAGAATTTCAGTTGAAATTTTCCCTTTGAGCCATAAAAGTTAAAAACATAAATGTCAGGAGCAAGAAAGCAGTAGTTAACCTTAAGAAAGCCTATGGGTTTTCTGTTCAGAATTCTCCTGAGAGTGAAAGATCCTTGCGCTACTAGCATGACCTGGGGTGTAATGGGGTCTCATATGTAAGATGAGGTGGCTAATATTTGATCAAATCTAAAATTCCTTCATGCTTTCATAAGATATACAGATAGGGTTTCTATTCACTCCCATGCTCTTCAGGCTCCTGAGTTTTCCTTCTACCCCAGGGACATTTTTTTGTTCTGCACGCCCCCAGATTAGGTAGGGAGGGCTGTTATTTGGGGGCTCTTATGTGTGCCCTTTTACAGGTGTACCTGTGGAGCTATGGGCATCATCATGACCATCAGCAGACATTTATTTAGTAGGCTAGGGTGCCACTAAGGCTTTCAGGAGTCTTTGCCTTCCTTTAAGCAATGTTTACCATATGTGACAAGCAAATGCTGAGCCTTTGTTGCACATTTTAAAAGCCTCATCTCTGCAGTGACCTAAGATATCACCAAGACACAGTCTGAAAAACCTGTTTTCCAGCCCTCTTTTTGTTCAGTTTCCCTGACCAGAACACCAAAAACCTAACAGAATAGTAATTGCACATAAGTGATGAGAAGGAAATAGTCTATTTACTTAAAAACTCTGGAGAGAAAAAAAAATTCCTCTCTTCCCTACAGAGTTAGAAGTCGGGAATAGAGAACATAAGGGATGTGAATAGGGAAAATGTAAACTAGTGCATCTGGGAAATAAAGGAAACCATCGGAAACCCAGATATTTAGTGAGAAGGAGAAACCAGGACAACAGCCAAACAGATCTAGGGGGAGAAATGGCAGTTGGCAGATATCAAGAGCAGCAAAAGGGGAAAGAAGGCAAAAATAGAGTTGTGAGGGTCCTGTTCTCTTTACAGCACCCTCTCTTGGAGTATTGATGCCTGAGCCTTTAAGCCCTAGGCACTCCTGGGTCAAAAAGAAAACATTTCTGAGTAGATGGAAAGTACTCAGGCAGGGTACAATAGAGCACCGGATAAGGAAACACAAAACCTGGTTTTCAGTCCAGCTTGGACTTGGAAGTTTTGTGACCTTGGACAAATCCAGCCTTCTCCCAGGCTTCAGCTTTTAGTCTTTACAGAATAATACTCATTGCTAATATTTGCAGAGCATTTACTATTTGTCAGGTACTATGCTATGCCCTTTATATATTTTTTTGTTTATTTCTCTATAATTACCTCCATTAAAGTGACTGTAATTTATGGTGATACAAAACAAAATTTTTCATTTTTAAGCATACAATTCAGTGGCATTAAGTATATTCACAATTCTGTGCAACCATCACTACCATCCATCTCAGAGCTCTTTCATCTTGCAAAACTGAAACTGTATACCCATTAAATAATAACTCCCCATTTGCTTCACCCAACCCCACCAGCCCCAGGAAATCACCATTCGACTTTCCATCTCTGTGAATTTACCAATTCTAGGGATCTCACATAATGAAACCATACAATATGTGTCCATTTGAGTGGCTTATTTCCGTCTGGCTTATTTCACTCAGCACAATGTTTTCAAGTCTCATCTATGTTGTAGCACTGTATAAGAATTTCATACCTTTTTATTGCTATACCCCCATTTTAAAAAGAAATCCAAGCCTTAGGGAAATTAAGAAACTTTTCCCAAGGTCACAAAGATTAGAAAGTGCTGGCACTTTAACTGAGGTCTGATTCAGAGTGACTGAGTCACTGTGCTCAGTGAGAGGTCAGATCTCTAAAGTCACTTCCAGCTTCAAAACAGTATGAATTCCATGTTAAGTGCCGAGTCCTTTGATATCAGAAAAATGCCTGTTTTAAAAAAAACCCTTTTTTTGTGTGTTTGATCTAAGATATTCTTATTCTGGAAACATATATTTTTCTCACTTAGCACCAGATGTACCTGTGCCTGTTTGTCCACTGCGTTGCACAGGTCAAGGGTACACTTACTAGGTGTGAGCGACAGAGGGGTATGTGGATGCATTTAGGAGAGAGGAGTGAGGAAGAGAAGATCATTTATTCTCCCTTAGAAGTCCTCTATAGCAGCAGTTACAGAATCAACTCATAGTTGGGGACACTATCAATTGGTGTTGGTCCAACATTAACAGTAAGTTTAGGCAGAGCAACCAGTCCCTTCTGAAGGAGATCAGCCCTGGGATTTCTTTGGAAGGAATGATGCTAAAGCTGAAACTCCAGTACTTTGGCCACATCATGTGAAGAGCTGACTCATTGGAAAAGACTCTGATGCTGGGAGGGATTGGGGGCAGGAGAAGAAGGGGACGACAGAGGATGAGATGGCTGGATGGCAACACGTGAGTCTGAATGAACTCTGGGAGTTGGTGATGGACAGGGAGGCCTGGCATGCCACGATTCATGGGGTCACAAAGAGGTCGGACACGACTGAGCGACTGAACTGAACTGACATAGTATGCTCATTTCTTTAATGGTTGGATGGTGCCTGAACTCTGTGTAGAACAAAGTCTTTCATTTTACAATTAGAAGTATGGCTCAAGATGCACATACAGTCACTTAAACTCATAGTCGAGTGTATATCATGTCAATTTCTGTTCATGGAAGCAGGGTACAAGAGAGTCAAAATGTACCTGTGGTCAGAGTAGAGAGAGAACCCGACAGGCAGATTTTATTTTGCGTGGAGCAACTCATTTTACTTACGTCCTAATTTTGGTAAAGTTGAACACAGGTAAGATTTGTGACCTTCCCCGGTGGCTCAGCAGTAAAGAGTTCACCAGCAATACAGGAGAAACGGATTTGATCCCTGGGTCGGGAAGATCCCCTGAAGAAGGACACGGCAACCCACTCCAGTATTCTTGCCTGTGAAATCTCATGAACAGAGGAGCCTGGCAGGCTACAGTCTGTGGGGTCACAAAAGAGTCAGACATTACAGCACTTTCTACTTTTCCACTTTGAAGATTTGTGAGAAGCAGGGTGGAAGGTTTGCTGGGAAAGGCACTCCTGATATACACTATGGATCTCCTCTTTGACTGTACATTGGAATCACTTAAGGAGCATGACAAACATTGATGCCTAGACCCACCCTGGCCAGGCTTCCCAGGTGCCTCTAGTGATAAAGATCCCACCAGCCAATGTAGGAGACCTAAGAGATGCAGGTTCAATCCCTGGGTCCGGAAGATTCCCTGGAGGAGGAAATGGCTACCTGTATTCTTGCTTGGAGAATCACATGGACAGAGGAGCCTGGCAGGCTACAGTTCATATCTTCACAAAGCGTCAGACTTAGCATGCATGCACACACAGCCTGGCCACTGGGATTTTTAAAAGCTCTTCCAGTAATTCTAGTGGGCAGCAAAGTTTGAGAACCTCTGTTCAAGTCACTGCTACCTACTGATTTTTCTGTTTTCTGAGCCATCCTTTCCCAAGTTTGATGAGCCACCAGATTTAGAGAGTCACCTGATTTCATTTTTCCTTGTTATTTCAGCTCTTTATAAATTTAAACCAGCATATCCAGGTCTCAGTCCTGTGTCCATCCCAGACTTTGCATGTGACCCAGGATAGCTTACTTCACCTTATCTGCTATCTAGGGACACCATTACCAGGTTTGTTTAGTCCTGTGTTTATGATTTCATTCGTGTCTGCCTAAGAATCCCACCCCCCTTTTCAGGGTAGGCAGTGAGTGCAAAGTGCTGAGAAATAGAGGGCTCCTCTTACAGGTGGCTGTTGATCCATCACCTTTCAACAGGGACTGAATTTACCTTTAAGAAGAGTGCAGATCAAATTACGCATCAGAAAGCAAGTTTCATTAAAGAGCAAGAAAGGGGACAGTGTTTCCCAGGAGACGATGAAAAGAAAAGGATTTCTTTTCTTGTTGGAAGACTTGACAAAACAGCAACTTGATATCAAACGTTCAATGCTAATTAACAAATGCTCAGTAGAAAGCGTCCATCTGATTCCTTCTCTCTCACTGAGGCCACAGAGCAAATGGCAGGTAGGAACCACACAAGGCCCTTTCTCTAGCTTAGGGAAGCTACACAATGTTGATGTGCTTGGGAAAGTATTGGACAGGAGTCAAAACTCTGAATGCTTGCTGCACTGAATTGCTGTGTGAACTTGGAAAAGTCACTTAACCTCTCCAAGCTTCAACTTCCTTATCTGTAAAAATAAACAACATTGCAGTTAACCTGTGACTTACCATAATTGACACAGAATTCCCTCTCCCTCTCTGGTCAGGTCTGGAAGCCTGGAGCTCCTCTGTTTCAGAGCCATTGTCCACAGTGTCAAGACACTTGTGTTTATCTGAAGTTTCAAAACAATTCAGTACAAAGTTTTCAATGAAAGTGGACATTATTAATATTATATTATACTAATATTAATATTCAACTGTGTCTATATTATATACAACTCAGTGTGTGTGTTCAGTCATGTCTGACTCTTTGCAACCCCATGGACTGTAGCCTGCCAGGCTCCTCTGTCCATAGAATTTTCCAGGCAAGAATAATGGAGTGGATTGCCTTTTCCTACTCCAGGGAATTGTCCCAACCCAAGAATCAAACCCGTGTATCTTGCCTCTCCTGCATTGGCAGATGGATTCTTTACCACTAGCGCCACCTGAAAAGCCTAATATTAATATTACATTACACTAACATTAATATTTGGAGAAGGAAATGGCTATTACAGCTCCCACCCCAAAAGACTTCCTACTCTTAATATAAGCCAATGATATTAGCCTCAGAAATGAATAAGATTGCTAATTCCCTGGCAGTCCAGTGGTTAGGATGCCACACTTATGCTACCAAGGACCTGGGTTCAGGGAACTAAGATCCTGAGTAAGCCGTACAGCTTGGCCAAAAATAAATAAATAAAAAGAAATTAATAGGCAACATGAAAACAGACCTAATTTGAATATATATGTATTTTAGCTTATTTGGGGTTTTTTGCCACTGAACTGTAAGTTCTTTAATTCATAATATTTAGGACTCCTCCCAAAATTTGAAGTCCTATATATACATATTATTTTATCCCCACTATATTTCTCTGATGAAGCCAACATAGCTACAATATTACCACTTTACAAAAAAGGAAATGGCAGTGTAGTCATGGTGTGACTGCCCACCAGGCCTCAAGTTACCAGCCAGGCAAGAACGGAACTGGGATTAGAACAAGGTGGATTTACTGATGCCCAGGCAAACCACAGAACTAAGGACTTGTTGTCACCTCCTGTAAGAAAGATAAGCTCTTTTAACGAAGTGGGAAAGCCATTAAGGCTCATTTCAAGATAGGAAGGGAATGCAGAGTACCTGGTCCAGGAGGCATTTTACCCCCTTAATTCTCTCTCCGAACAGGAGGCCACCTCTGTGCAGTGAGCAGGTGTTAAGTCATTTCTAGGCATTCAACCCAGCCTGGGGCTAAAAGGGGCTTTAGGCCCCGAGAGGCTGCCTGGTAGCTCCCTCCTACTGCATTTTCCCCATTGTTTGGGGAGGAATTCCCGTCCCCCCAGGGTTAAAGCTGGGTGGGCCTCTGCAGGCTAGCATCTCCCCAAACCGCACGTCCTTAATAGTGTCTGCGTTGCTAGAGAAGGACAACGGAGGAAGAAGGGTAGAGAAGAGGAAACTAAATAGGAGATGGCTCCTTAAATAAGCATGAACTCTATAAATGAGGTGTGGGCCGGGTGATCCGTGGAATAACTTGCATTCAGCTATTATTCTGGGGGAGGAGGGGCGGGGAGTAAAGGGGCTTAGTGTTCCGCAGAGAAGGGTCCTGAATCGACTTCCTTGGAAATTCTACCTCGCAGCCTCCCACCCTGAGAAGCTTCTATTGTAGAGGGGGTGTGGGGGTAGGGTGGGAATGGAGGTGAAGAAAACAGGACAAAACTTGGGGCATTTGAAGGGGCGGTGTGAATGTGTGTAGATAAGGGGTGGATTTTCTGGGACCCCCCTCCCACTCTGGCCGTCAGACCACCCTCTCTGGAGTCCACGTTTTCCAGGCTCAGCGGATCCTTTATCCGAAGGAAAATAAGAGAAGCCTATCGCTCTGCTCTATTGAGCAAGGCTGTTTCCTACTGTGCCCCCTTGAGCTTGCTGGGGAGGTGGGCGGGCCGGTCTGGGCAAAGACATCTGGAGATGGGGGGAGCTAGCAGAGGGCAAGGATAGGTGGACCCCCACCAGGCCCCACAGCACCTGTCACTGAGCCTACCGGAAACCCTCCTGTGCTCTGGGCTCCCGCCCCCGTACACCCATCCCCCGCCCCCCCTCTCCTTCCCCAGCTCCCGCCTCCTTCCCCAGCAGCTCCTCCCCACAGACTCCCCTTCCCAGCAGCTCCTCCCCCATCTCCCCTCTCCCAGCTTTCTGGCTCCAGCTCCTCCCCTCCTCCGCGTCTCCTTGCTCCCCTCCCCCTCCTCCGCTGCGCCCTGCCCCCGCCGCCGATCTCCATCTCTGCAGTCTGGGCCGCTGGGTGCAGAGGCTGCTGCAGCCCGGGCGGCCAGTGCCGCCTCCCCCAATCCGGATACCCATTGTCTCCCACTCCACCCGGCCCTGCACCTCCCGCACAACCATGGCGCACGAAGCCGGGAGGAGCTCTCGTCTCGGGGGGCCCTGCGGGGAGCCGGCGGAGCTTGGAGGTGCGGTAGGGCCCGGCAGGGGTAGGGGTGGAGGGGGCGCGCGGGGCGAGGGGGGAAGGACTTTCGGTGGACGAGATAAAACGCACGATTCTCTGCCCAGGACCCGGTCCTCCCAGCTAGTCCTTCCGCCCGCCGGTGACCCGGGGTGCGAGGGGATGGAAGGGGGACAGTAGCTTGTGCATGCCCACTCCTCCCTGGCCCCCAGTGCTGGCGTGTCGTGTCCAGGCGGGTCAGCCCTGAGCCCTAGCCTTCTGCACGGCCTGATGGTGAGCTCATCTCCCCACCCCCACTAGCGGTTACTGGGCTCGTTGTTAATTACAGCCTGTGTACACCCATCCCAACCGCACCACCCACGCTCTCTCCTTGTGTTCTCCCCCAGGTGATGTGAGCGAGGACGACCACCCCCAAGTCTGTGCCAAGTGCTGCGCACAATTCAGTGACCCAACTGAATTCCTCGCCCACCAGAATGCATGTTCTACTGATCCCCCTGTAATGGTGATAATTGGGGGCCAGGAGAACCCCAACAACTCTTCGACCTCTTGCGAACCCCGGCCTGAGGGCCACAGTAGTCCGCAGGCCATGGAGGCTGAGCAAAGCAACCCCTCGGACTGCGCGTCCTCTGTACCCACAGATCCTACCTGGGGCCCAGAGCGGAGGGGAGAGGAGTCATCCGGGCACTTCCTCATTGCTGCCACAGGTACAGCAGCTGGGGGAGGTGGGGGCCTGATCTTGGCCAGCCCCAAGCTGGGAGCAACTCCATTACCGCCGGAGTCCACCCCTGCACCCCCTCCTCCTCCGCCTCCTCCTCCCCACCCAGGGGTAGGCAGTGGCCACTTGAACATCCCTCTGATCTTGGAAGAACTCCGGGTGCTGCAGCAGCGCCAGATTCATCAGATGCAGATGACTGAGCAAATCTGCCGGCAGGTGCTGCTGCTAGGCTCCTTAGGCCAGACAGTGGGCACCCCTTCCAGTCCCTCGGAGCTACCTGGGACAGGGACTGCCTCCTCCACCAAGCCCCTGCTTCCTCTCTTCAGCCCCATTAAACCTGTCCAAACTGGCAAAACACTGGCACCTTCCTCCACCTCCTCAGGGGCAGAAGCACCCAAGCAGGCTTTCTTCCACCTTTACCACCCCTTGGGGTCACAGCACCCTTTTTCTGCTGGTGTGGTCGGGCGAAGCCACAAACCCACCCCTGCACCCTCCCCGGCCCTGTCAGGCAGCACGGATCAGCTGATCGCCTCGCCTCACCTGGCATTCCCAGGCACCACAGGACTCCTGGCAGCGCAGTGTCTTGGGGCAGCCCGGGGCCTCGAGGCTGCTGCTTCCCCAGGGCTCCTGAAGCCAAAGAATGGAGGTGGAGAGTTGGGTTATGGGGAAGTGATGGGCCCCTTGGAGAAGCCCGGTGGGAGGCACAAGTGCCGCTTCTGCGCCAAAGTATTTGGTAGTGACAGTGCCCTGCAGATCCACCTGCGTTCCCACACAGGTGAGAGACCCTATAAGTGTAATGTGTGTGGCAACCGCTTTACCACGCGAGGCAACCTCAAAGTGCATTTCCATCGGCATCGGGAGAAGTACCCACATGTGCAGATGAACCCTCACCCGGTGCCAGAGCATCTAGACTACGTTATCACCAGCAGCGGCCTGCCCTATGGTATGTCGGTGCCACCAGAAAAGGCCGAGGAGGAGGCAGCTGTGCCGGGTGGAGGTGTGGAACGCAAGCCTCTGGTGGCCTCCACTGCCGCCCTCAGTGCCACAGAGAGCCTCACACTGCTCTCCACTGGTGCAGGCACCACTACGGCCCCTGCGCTTCCTGCTTTCAATAAGTTTGTGCTCATGAAAGCGGTAGAGCCAAAGAATAAAGCGGATGAAAACACCCCGCCGGGGAGTGAGGGCTCAGCCATTGCCGGAGTGGCAGAAAGTGGCGCAGCAACCCGAATGCAGCTAAGTAAGCTGGTGACATCGCTACCCAGCTGGGCCCTGCTTACCAACCACTTGAAGTCCACTGGTAGCTTCCCTTTCCCTTATGTGCTGGAGCCCTTGGGGGCTTCACCCTCCGAGACCTCCAAGCTTCAGCAGCTGGTAGAAAAGATTGACCGTCAAGGAGCTGTGGCAGTGGCCTCTACTGCCTCGGGTGCCCCCACCACCTCTGCCCCTGCAGCTTCATCATCAGCCTCATCTGGACCCAACCAGTGTGTCATTTGTCTCCGGGTGCTAAGCTGTCCTCGGGCACTGCGCCTGCATTACGGCCAGCATGGAGGTGAGCGGCCCTTCAAATGCAAAGTGTGTGGCAGAGCTTTCTCTACCCGGGGCAATCTGCGTGCACATTTCGTGGGCCATAAGGCTAGTCCAGCTGCCCGGGCCCAGAACTCCTGCCCCATTTGCCAGAAGAAGTTCACCAACGCTGTTACTCTGCAGCAGCATGTTCGGATGCACCTGGGGGGCCAGATCCCCAATGGCGGCACTGTACTCCCTGAAGCGGGGGGAGCTGCCCAGGAGAACGGCTCTGAGCAATCGACAGTCTCCGGAGCCGGGGGCTTCCCCCAGCAGCCATCCCAGCAGCCATCCCCAGAGGAGGAGTTGTCTGAAGAAGAGGAAGAGGATGAAGAAGAGGAAGAAGATGTGACCGATGAAGATTCTCTGGCCGGAAGAGGCTCTGAAAGCGGAGGTGAGAAGGCGATATCCGTGCGAGGTGATTCAGAAGAGGCCTCTGGCACTGAGGAGGAAGTGGGGACTGTGGCGGCAGTGACCACAGCTGGGAAGGAGATGGACACTAATGAGAAGACCATTCAACAGCCGTGTCTGCTGCCACCACCACCACCTGACACCCTGGATCAGACGCAGCCAATGGAGCAGGGAGGCAGTGATGCTGCCGGAGGCACGGAAGAAGGGGGAAAGCCTGAGAGGAGCTCCAGCCCAGGGTCGGCGCCGGCCCTTGAAGGGGAAGGCAGCAGCACCCCGTTGGTGGAGGAGCTGAGCCTGCAGGAAGTGATGAGAAAGGAGCCCGGGGAAAGCAGTGGCCGAAAGGCCTGTGAAGTGTGTGGCCAGACCTTTCCCACCCAGGCAGCTCTGGAGGAGCATCAGAAAACCCACCCCAAGGAGGGGCTGCTCTTCACTTGTGTTTTCTGCAGGCAGGGCTTTCTCGAGCGGGCTACCCTCAAGAAGCACATGCTGCTGGCCCACCACCAGGTACAGCCCTTTGCCCCCCATGGCCCTCAGAATATTGCTGCTCTTTCCTTGGTCCCAGGCTGCTCACCCTCTATCACTTCCCCAGGGCTCTCTCCCTTTCCCCGAAAAGATGACCCCACCATCCCATGAACCAGTTTTTCTGTACCTGCTGCCCCTTGACCCAAGGAGCAGGAAGTGAGAGCTCTGTAGAAGGACCTCCCAGATGTATGAGCCTTTATTTGTCTGTTTCTCTGAGTTTGTAGATGTCCTTAATGACTTTTCTCTAATCCCCGAGCTTTGAAATTGCTGAGCTCATGGCAATTGCCCCCTGAGAAACTTTTCTTCCCTCTTCATTCATTGTACCTGAGGAAAATAGATTCGCTACAGCTTTTACATTCCCAAGAAGAACCCTTTCCAGCTTCCCTGAGAATGACCCTTCTTCCCTCTCCTCTCCCCTTTGGCAGGTGCACCTGAGCACCCACATATGGAATTACAGCCCACCCCGAAGGGGGCAGCACCTGTCCCTGGAGGGCCTAGGGCCACTCCTCTCTGGTGACCAGGTCAACCTGCATGACTTCTTGTCCCAGGGCATTCCTTCCCAGCTGGTGAGGGTGGGCCCGCTGTCTCTTTGGAACCAGGACTCAACCTTCCTGTCAAGTGACCTGCCCACCAAGCCCCAGACTTCCAGTTCCATCTCCATCTCCACTGCCACTTCAGGCCCTGCACCACCAGTGCTGTTTGGCCCAGGAACTGAGGCTGGGAAGTTGCCTCCAGCAGTGGGATCCAGAGAAGCCAAGGAGAAGAGAGCTCCCCTTTTCTTCTTGTGGCCTCTTGCATCCAAGACAGTGCCTGGGAAGCCCATCTTAGACGAGAAGTAGCACATTGTACATTCCTTCTCCTTCCGCGTGCCAACAATGAAAACGGAACGGTATCTGTCTCTTGTGGCCCAGCCCCAGGGGGTAGGGAGAAATGAAAGGCACAGGACACTCTTCCTGCTAGTAAGGCACTCGTGTCTTAGTCACATTAAGGCAAAGGTGTTGGCTGCTTAATATGCCAAGATATTTTGAGCTTCTCATATCCTTCATCTTTGCCTCTCACAGTTAGCAAACAAGTGGATTTCTTGCTGAGAGGTCTCCCATGGGATGGCTATTTGGGGGAAGGAAATGTGAAGTTCATATCTTTAGCAAGCATTGTTCATGAGGGTAGTTGAAGGACTAATGGAGAGTTGAGTGTTGTAAAGCATAAGGCTTGCCACAAACCTATATGATTAATAAAGGGGCGAGATGTAAAGGAGGAGACCTCAAATTCTTGATTGGATGGGTCGATGGGTCTCATGAATGTTCTTTTGGACTCATGGTGACTTTAGTGTGCCACAGTGCACTGTGGATCAGAGGGGTTTCCTAGCACTAGTGTGCTTCTAGTTTTAGATAACTCCCTCCTTTATTCCCTAGCCCCTTGTATTTTCCTTATCTTCCTCTCTCAAGGTCCACTTCCTCCCCATTGTGCCTGCCCATGGACCTGGGTTTGTGTCTTTGCCACTGTCTGGTTCATAGAGTCCCAGACTTTGGGAGAGGAGCCCAGGTGCTGTCCTCCCTGCCTCTGTCTTGTAATGAGATGTAGTATTTACTCTTAACATAGGATCATCTGGAACAGGAGTTCTGAGGAGGAGGGAGTGAAGATTCTGCTATTGACTGATGTGAGTGATGGCTCCTCCAAAGGTGTAGGCTCCAGAGTTTCCTAACATAGTAAAATGTGAAGACCAGACAAGGGAGATACTAGTGTCTTTCCCTTTTCATTAAAGGTGTTTTAACCAAATATTTGTGTGTTTCTCCTTATTTCATGACTAAATAGCCCGCTGGGGTGTGATATGGTTATTCCCTAACATTGAGATTCCCTTACCACCTACATCTGCCAAAGCCGAACATATGGTGGTGAAGTATTTAATTTGCTCAGCCTTGTCCTAAAACAACCTCCACTGAATGTAATTTCCTTGTTGAAATGGTGTTTGTGTTCTCAAAAGGTAGAGGATTTGCTCACAGTTTACAGCCGTTGTCCAGGTTTTCTCTTTGCCTAGATGCTTCCACCACCAGGCTTTTGTATTTTATTTTGTTTTTTGTTTTGTTTGGAGTTTGAACGCTATCAGTCTTTCCTGAAACCTAAGCCAGCCTAGCTGACATCAGTTAATCTGCAGAATGAAGGTGAATTCATCTTTATGATCCTTGGTCTAATGTTATAAACAATTAAAAAAAATAATTCAACCCTAATAATTTCTACCAACAAGGTAATATAAAGGAGAATTTTTAGCAGAGGAAGTACATTGGGGGTGGGTGTGTCTGTGTGTGTGTAGATATTTTTTTTTTTTTTTCTTTTTTGTTTTGTCTCCACAATATGGTAAGGTTCAGACTCTTAGACCCTTGCTTTCCTAAAGAAAACATTCTCTGGAATTTTTTCTAATTTTTGCTTTTGTAAGATATCACTGAAACCATGTGCTAAAGGGATACGACTGGTAAAATGATTTGCCTGAAGACATGTAGCCAATCAGTTGCAGAAGTGGATTAAGAACCCAGGTCAGCAGAAACTCAGTTTCACTGCTGCTACCTTCAGGGGTGGTACTTGCTTCCGGTTCCATCACTGGACTCCTAAAGTGAGGCTGGCTGGAAGACTGAAGGGAAGAGGTGAGTAAACTTGTTCCTGAACGGAGGTTTAATTCCAATGGCCTCCTGGAGCCATACCCATTCCCCTTTAAAGGTACTAGTGAATAGGACATGACAATCTTGTGAAGTAGGCTGGGGAAGAAACAGCTCCTGTCTCTTTAATTCCCTACCAAAGCTTTATAAATCTGTTTTTCCTTTCAGCCTATGGAAGGAGGTGGGTCACCAATCCTTCTATTCCCTTACCTCCCCACCCCCACTGGACATAGATAATGCCATTTAACTAATTAAACTTGACTTGCCCTCTCTTTTGATGCCAGTTCCCATTATGATAACAGCTGTCAGTGAGGCTCCTACTAATGGATACTTCCTTGGTCAGGTCAGCCCTGAGCCTGACTCCCCACCCTCCTTCATAGCTCTACTTTATTTTTCCTTCTATCTACTTTTCATTCTTTTCCTCCCCTGCTTTTTCTTCTTTCATTGACCTCTGACAGCTTTTATTTCTTTTCTATCTTATTCTCTTAGAGCCTCTTCAAAGCCCACTCCAATCCCCATCCTCAACCCCATCCTTTCTTACTCTCAATAACTTCTCATTTGATCATTTCTTTGGAAAGTGAATTAACTCTAACCTGCTGCAGTAAATATGTAAATAAATGCAGCCTGCAAAACACTTTACCTGAAATAGGCATTGTGGATTCCATTCGAACTAGATGGATAAACAGATGACTTAATCATAAGAAGCAAGAGACAGTTTCTTAGCTCATTCATTCAGTTCAGTTTTGAGGATTGGGTAGGTACAAAGGTAAAGAAGACATACTTACGCCCCAAAGGGAGCTCAGTAAAAGAAGAGGGAAAATGTAAACATTTTTATATGGTGGTAGCAAATACTGTGCTAAGACACAGTGGCCTGTGGGATTCCAGAAAGGGAAATGACTAACTGATGATACAAAGATAGAGAAAGGCGAGGGGACATACAGTTCTCTTACATTCAGCTTTCATAATAACCATGCTGAAATAAATTAACAGAATCCATATGACGACCTAAGGACAAATGGAGTTACAATGTAAAAACCTATATAAGGTACATCAAGTCCCCTTTGGCAGAAACAGATATGCGCTACTTCCAAGATGTCCCTTCAAGAAAGAACTGGCTACCTAGCTTCAAGAAACCTGGTTAGAGAATTCCATGGCAGTCCACTGGTGAGGACTCCGCTCTCACTGCCAAAGGCCAGGTTTGATATCTGGTTGAAGGAACTAAAATCCCACAAGCTTCACAGAGTGACCAAAAAAAGGAGCCTGGACAGCCTCCAGTTGTCCTCTCCAGCCCCTGGTCAAAGATTAAGCAAGGTGGTGGGTGGTATAGGGCTTAGCCATTGCCAGGGAACATGGGACTAATGAACAGTTCTTACCATGGAATCCCCAGTGGTCTGGCAGTGACCATCACAGCTGCAGCATTGATAGCTTTGGACAGCTCTCCCAACCCAATCCCACTTTCTTCACCCCTCCTCCTCACTTTTTTTCTTTAACAAGTGTTACTTCCCAATAAAACTTCCGCACTCCTTTGTCTCAGCATCAGCTTCTCCCAGTTTTCAACCTGTGTCACCCCTCAAAAAGATCTCAATTCTATTGGCACATTTTCGTCTCTCACAATTTCTGCTCCTAGGATTCTGGTTTACTGTCCCTGGAACTTCTTAGTAAACATCTATCCCAGAAGAGATCTCACTCACATGACTTTCCCTCAGACCCAGCTTTGACTTCCCTTTACATTTCCTTGTTTTTCTTAATGTTTAACAACAGATTTACTAGCCCCAATGGACATTATGCTTTTGATTATATAATTTTAAAATCTGAGTAAAGACAAAACTGAAGAAAGAAAACATGTGGCCAAAGAACCAGTTAGGAAGTGTACTATTTGGTCAATACGGTGGATGATTCAGTAACCCGTTGCTATGTAACAAACCATCCAAAACTTAGGGTCTTACAAATAATTATGTATTAGCTTGTGAGTCCATGGGTCTGAACAGCCTTCAGCTAGGATGGCTTGTTTGTGTTCCAGGTGGTGAGGGCTGAGCTCACTCAGAAGCTTCAATTTGGGCTGGAGGATCCAAGATGGCCTCACTCACTTCTGGCCCCTCAGCTGAATGACTGGAATGCTGGAACCTCTCTCCTTAGAGTCTTTCATTCTCCAGGATCTCTTTTTGACATCTTTGAATCTCTAGAATTTCTCTCTCTCTCTTTCTCCCTCTCCTCTCCCTCTCCCTCTCCCTCACTCTCTCTTCAAGTGGTTTAGCTATTAGGATAAATGGACTTCCATAAAAGCCTAGGTCTCTAACATGACAAAAGCAGAAGCTGCAAGGCTTCTTAAGGCCTAGAATCTGAAACTCAAAGAATATCATCTCTGCCACTTTCTCTTGGCCAAAGCTAGTCAGAAGGCCAGTTCAGATTCAAGAGGAGAAAAACAAGCTTTACCTCATTAGGAAGAGTGACAGAGTCACACTGCATAAGGGTATGTGGGATGGGAGCCATTACTGTTGTGGCTAACTCTGAACACTCTACCAGAGCAGATTAGGAGATTACCAGAAAGTTAGGAGATGTAGCGCCTGCAGCAATCATCTGCTCACAACTAGGCTTTCAGTCTTTAGAAGAGGTCAGGGTGAGAGTCAGTCCTCCTCTCTGCACTGCGCATAGTTGTATGCAGACTGGCGAAGAGGGGGCCCAGATAAGAAAGCAGTGGCTTTCTTTTGAGCTGAAAACTGGTCCTGAGGCCTCTAGAAGAAAATCCCTCTATAAGCAGATCATGCTAAGTGGTCCTCTTGTGCTCCTAAAATTTGCCTGGTTTATTATTGTAATAGTTTAAAAAGTGAATGTTAAAGCAAAAACTTTTGGGAGCTCCCCTTAATTTGGCTGACTTTCAGGAGTACCTGTACTGCCACTTTGGCTTCCTCTGTAGGTGAGAGGAGGCAATTCAGGTCATGCGTATCCTGAATTCTACCACAGCCTGAATCTCTTCCACTAGACAAATTCTTCCTTAGACAAAAATGCTTATAAGTTAAAGGGATGACCTGTGGAAATCTGTCTTTGAGATGAATCAACCCTCTTCAACTTCTGCAAAGCTATATCCAATATTGTCTTTCTCCCCCAGGACTATTTCATTTTACTGCTATATAGTTACTACATACTTCATTTCTATGTGTTAAGGACCTTGAAAGAAAGAGTGATCTTACAGTAAGTGAGGGATTCAGATTTGTGAACAATTAACTCTAACAGCTCTCTAATATAGCAATAATGGGATTATCTTACTTTAGTAATAATGCATGCATCTAAACATAGGGTCACACAGAATATATCCTAAATGAAAGTGCAAAAGCATCCTTTGTCAACTTTCTTGAGGGTCGTTGTTAGAACCAGGTTTATTAAAGAAAGCAAAACCCCTTAGGTAGAGCAGTCCCTTAGAAGTAGTCTCTTGTGATCAGCCAACTTCACCAAAAGTATTTCTGCTAGTAAGATAGCATTTTTGCTTCTTTTTTTTCAAGGCTGCACTGAGTCTTCATTGCAGCATGCAGGCACTCTAGTTGCCGCACTGGGTTTGGTTGCCCACAGTATGTGGGATCTTAGTTCACTAACCAGAGATCAAACCTGTGTCCCATGCATTGGAAGGCCAATTCTTAACCATGGCTGTCATGGAAATTCCATTTCTCCTTCTAATTAGTATAATCCTAAAAATTAAATGTCCAGAGATGCTCATATGAGCCCATATTCATTTCCGTGTCCTGCATTTCAATGCTTAAAGGAACACAAGGCAAATTAAATTCAGAAAATGAAATGGAGATGAATATTTTGATCACTACTAAATCTGCACAGTACCTAGTACATAATTGGTCGCTCAGTAAATATTTGCTGAATAAATGAATGAAACTGCCACATTCCAATATATGTACATCTTTCTTCTTAGTAGTCCCTCTTCATTTTCATCCCTTCCTTTCCATTACTATCTATAGATGGCTTCTGACTTAAAGATTCTATGATGAAACTGTTACCATAGGCTACTAATCATTTCCCCTATCTCTAAACTTTTTTCCCCATCTCAATTCAACCAAAATATCAGCTCCCTTAAAATATTCCCTATATGCAAATCTTAAAATGTCCCCTGTTGTATTCTGAATAAATTGCAAGGTAACAGGTACCTTTTGCAATCTAGCTTCAAAATAGAAACAAATATTCTCCCAAATTCCCAAATATAATTTTCTATGTTCTAGCAAAATTAATCTGGTTCAACATGGCATACACCATGCTTTCCTACATCGAGTCTAGACCTTCGCTTTTATCATGTTCTTAGTCTGGAATTCTTTCTTATACTTCACCTACTTAAGTCCTAGCTGTCATTTCAAGCCTGAATCTTGATGTCACCTTCTTTCCAATGCCATCTTGGATCATCTGGGCTTGGAATGTCCTCCCTTCTTTGCAGTCACGTTTGTTTTTTAAGCCTATGTTCATGCTGCCTTACGTTGCAAAGATGGTTCAATATCAGTAAAGGGGGTCGGTTTTGGCTCCTTTACCAGACCAGAGACTCTGAAAACAGGGGCCATGCCTTCTGAAGCTGTTCTTTCTGGCAGTGTTTGGCATTCCATAGAGTTGATAAATCAATGGTTCCCAAATACTTCCATTCAGAGGATCCCATTAAAAAAAAAAAAAAAAGTTTTTAAGTTTACTATACAGAGAATTTCACATACCAAACCGTTTGGCTCCAGTGATTTTCTTAAACAACGTGTTCATGCCCACAATAAGAAACGCAGCACAACCAGAACCTCAGAAGCCCCCTAGTACCCACTCTGAGGAGTCGATCTTACTTTTATTTATTAATTTAACCTCCCCCCACCTAGCCCCCACCTTCCCCAACTTGTGAGGATCTTAAGTTCCCCCACCAGAGATCAAACAGGGTATGGGCAGTGAAAGTGTGAACTCCTAACCACTGGACCGCCTGAGAGTTCCCTGAAGGATCTACTTTAACGTATTACATATGATACTTGTAGATTTGGTATAGTAGTGAGAATATGTGTATGTAATCTCTTTATCCAACCAGCCCATCCTAAAAGAGATCTAAAGGTGTTCATTGGAAGGACTGATGTTGAGGCTGAAACTCCAATACTGTGGCCACCTCATGCGAAGAGCTGACTCATTGAAAAAGACCCTGATGCTGGGAAAGATTGAGGGCAGGAGGAAAGTGAAAGTGAAGTCACTCAGTCATGTCCGATTCTTTGCGACCCCCTGGGCTGTAGCCTACCAGCCTTCCTCTGTCCATGGGATTCTCCAGGCAAGAATACTGGAGGGGGTTAGCCTACCAGCCTTCCTCTGTCCATGGGATTCTCCAGGCAAGAATACTGGAGGGGGTTACCATTTCCTTCTCCAGGGGATCTTCCCGACCCAGGGATCGAACCCAGGTCTCCCGCATAGGAGGCAGACGCTTTAACCTCTGAGCCACCAGGAGAAGGGGACGAACAGACGATGAGATGGTTGGATGGCATCACCGACTCGATGGACATGGGTTTGGATGGACTCCGGGAGTTGGTGATGGACAGACAGGGAGGCCTGGCGTGCTGCAATTCATGGGATCGCAAAGAGTCGGACACGACTGAGCGACTGAACTAACTGAACTGAATCTCTTTACAGTATCTCTGTCCCATCAGTCCTCTTCCCTCAAAGAAGCATACGTAGTGGTATATTTTTGTAAACAAGTTAACGGAAACAGCAGCAGCACGGAAACATGAACTTACATCTTTAGTGGTAAAGGTATGCTAGTGTCAAACTGTCCAAAGGAATTAGTGATTCTTCATTTCAAAAATCGGGATTACACATGCTGCCCTAGAGCGCCGCCTTAACGCACTCGGACGCATTTCCTAATACTCAACATGGCCGCATGCGCGGCTATAAGCAACATGGCAGCTTTGCCAGACACCAACAAGGCAACCACAGCCTCAACGCACCCGGAAGCGCGAAAGAGCGCCTGTAAAAAACATATCCGCCATTCTGCCAACACTTATGGTGGCTCTCATTTAAGCTTCAAAGGGAGAGCGAAACCGGAAGTGACTTTCCCTCCATAGCATCTGCTGGGATCTCTTTCCGGCTAGCCTTGAGGGTGTCCGCGTGAGAGTTAGGCAATTTCTTGAAGCCAGAACTGGGAAGCGCTAGTCAGCCGTGCCTAGTTGGAGACGTGGCCGGGCCACGAGACTGAAATGTCGGACACGTGGAGCTCTATCCAGGCCCACAAAAAGCAGCTGGACTCACTGCGGGAGAGGCTGCAGCGGAGGCGGAAGCAGGACTCGGGGCACTTGGGTGAGGCGCGGGGTTGTTGGGGCCGATGCCTTGCTAGAGAGGGCTGGAGGGAACCCTGGAGAAAAAAGCTCCCGAGTTGGTGCCTTTCCTCAAACGTCTGTTTCTTTAACGCTTCATACATTGGTTCCGGTTCTCTTCCCCCTCAGCAGCACAGATGCTTCATCTTCCTGCAGGTAGTAGCGGCTTCTTCTCACCCTGGGCTCTGGTTCCTCCAGTTCTCTTTCCCAGGTCGGAAGCTCCCTTCGCATCTCCGCGTCCCCCCATCTCGTTGACTGACTTTTCTTAAGTCTACGAGAGCGTCCCGTTTGCTAGGCCTTTTAGCCCCTATTCCTTGAAGCAGCAAGTCCCTTTTTATGGTTAACTCCCATAGCGCTTTGTTCTTCCCTTGGTTATAGCAATTGCTTTGTATTGGTCGTTTCTTTGCGATTCTGGGCACCGTGAGAACAAGTACTGAGCCTTTATATCTACAGTGCCCAGTTCAGTGGTCCTCACAGAGTTGGCACTCGATGTTGCTGAATGAGTAGAGGAAGTGGCATTGGTTTAGCCATTTACACACCGAGCAGGAATCTGAAAACATTTGTTTTGAAACTTTTTCTCCCCTCCTATTGACCCGTGTCACAGTCTTAAAACTTGAAGGAACCTCAAAAGATTGTCTACTCATACCACATCCCCTACACAAACACTTAATTATCTAAAGCAAATCAATTAAAGATCTGCAAGGATAATGAATACGTACCACTCTTGTGGCAGCTTGCACTGTTGACCCGAGTCCATTTCTAAATCTTGTGTTGAAGTATATTAGGTCTATGCACTTGTATTATGGCCCTTGAAACTAAAAGATGCCTTGGCAGGACTCTTACACCAAAATAAGTGGACGTCTATCGAGTATCTACATGAGTCTAGTTAGACAAAAATTAGACCGTGTCCCTGCCCTCAAGGAGTTTAAAATTTAGTTGGGAATAAAGGAAAAGTCAGAAATACACGATGGTATATGTAAAATGCCACATGAATTAATTCCACAATGAGCATAGTGAAGGTAGAACTAACAAGAATCAGTCTAGTCAGTGAAGGCATCATGGAAGAGTTGACACTTGGAATTTGGTCTCAGTGGCTATATAGGACTTAAATAACTAAAGAGATGGTAAGAGGGCAGAGCAAGTAGAGGAAGAAGTGCAAGTCATATTATCAAGGATTAATTAATAGAAATTCCACTTCACTTTTACATGGTATTAACCACACTTTGGTATTAACCAAACTTTGTGCTGTATGCAAATCCAACCACTAGAGTCTGAAAACTTCATCAGGGTCCTTGCTAAGCATGTTTAATAATTTTGAAAGCAAGATCTATTCTCCCTTGAACATAAAGATTCTTTTTGGAATGTAAATATCTCTTGATTTGTACATCCACTTAATAAAATATGGTTAAGACTTTTAGTATAGCCACTTGATATAATTTAGATTCCTGTAAAATTGTTTTTGAGTTTGTGATTAAACATATATTACCTTCTAGCCCAGAGCTTTGATGGGCCTATTTGGTCTTTAGGGGATAGGTAGAGATGAAACACACAAATTAAGTCAGCCAGCCTATCACTGTTCTTCCATTGAGTTATTTTGGTTATTCCAAAGAATATGTTTCTTTAAGGGTTAGGATTCTTAGGAAAACATTGTGAAACACTCTCTTAACCAGTTTGTCATGTAAGATATAACCAAAGGCTACATGAAAATTCAGATCATTTAGTTTTTTTCTCACAGGAAATAAAAGTGTTCTTACCACATCTATATTTTTATAGGGTTACTGAAATCTGATACTTAATTATTTACTGCTGAGCTCAATATTAAAAGACAAGGATATTTAAATAAACTGAAATGTATCCATGTCATTAATAAATGCAAAATATTATGAACAAAGACTCACTGGGAGACCTTTGTTAGCTTGGCATTTTTAAGGTATAACTTAAAAAAAAAATTATGGCAAAAGTACACATATCATAAAATACCATCTAACCATTTTAAAATGTATAGTTGATAGTGTGATATATATTCACATTGTTGTGCAACCAGTCTCCAAAATTCTTTTGTCTTGCAAAACTGAAATTCACTATTCTCCCTTCATCCCAGTCCCTGGCAACCACCATTCTACCTCATTTCTGTGAGTTTGACTACTCTAGATACCTTGTGAAAATGGAATCATGAAGTGTTTGACTGATTTCCTTTAGCACATCCTCAAGGTTCATCCATGTTGTAGCACGTGTCATAATTTCCTTCCTTTTTAAAGCTGAATAATATTCTATTGTATGTATATACCACATTTTCTTTATCCATTTATCCATTGGCGGATACTTGAGGGTTGCTTCCACATTTTGGCTATTGTGAATAATGCTGCTGTGAACACGGGTGTAACAGGTTATCGCTTCAAGATTCTGTTTTCAACTTTTTTGGACATATAACAGAAGTGGAATTGCTGGAGCATATGGTAATTCTATTTTTAATTTGCTTAGGAGCTGCCACACTGTTTTCCATAGAATAAAGTAGATTTCTGAAATGAGGATTATTACTTTCAATAAATGTTTATTTCATTAATTGAAACAAAATAAACTTGGCGCAGCTTCAGTTCAGTTCAGTTCAGTTGCTCAGTCATGTCCGATTCTTTGCGACCCCATGAACCACAGCACTCCAGGCCTCCCTGTCCATCACCATCTCCTGGAGTTCACTCAAACTCATGTCCATCGAGTCGGTGATGCCATCCAGCCATCTCATCCTCTGTCGTCCCTTTCTCCTCCTGCCCCCAATCCCTCCCAGCATCAGAGTCTTTTCTGGTGAGTCAGCTCTTCACATGAGGTGGCCAAAGTACTGGAGTTTAAGCTTTAGTATCAGTCCTTCCAAAGAACACCCAGGACTGATCTCCTTTAGAATGGATTAGTTGGATTTCCTTGCAGTCCAAGGGACTCTCAAGAGTCTTCTCCAACACCACAGTTCAAAAGCATCAATTCTTCAGCGCTCAGCTTTCTTCACAGTCCAACTCTCACATCCATACATGGCGCAGCTTAGCACATAGTGAATATGTGAACTGCTCAATGTATTTCATCAATGGAATTGAAGATGTGAATATGGATATTGACATATTTTAGAGGTCAGCAAGTTCACAGTCTGGCTATATTTTTATGTCTTCAAGCTAGTATTTTATCTGTCTTCAACTGAGCTCTTAAAACTCAAGTATTAAGTATTCCTTTGCTGAACCCAACACATTATATTTTTCATTAGATTAGAAGTGGAGAATCAACATAGATACCAGCATAATGGAAGTGCTCAATAAATGTATTGAATTAATAACTGAACAGATACTTTCTGAAGGAGTTGGAACTCAGGGATTCCTAATTATTTTCCACCCATAACACATTTTAAGAATGATAAAGGGTTGGAATCTTTCCCCCAAATTTGTGTATCTGTGCACAAATTTGTGTTTGACTTCAGGGAATTCAGAGTGGCTCAAGCCCATCTATAAATAACAGTTACATTAATCAGCTGTTAAATTTTGTTCCAAATATTAAATGTGAGCCTCCTCCTCCCAGTAACCTTAAAAGAGCTATTTTCAGCTCCATGTCCTGAATGTAATGAAAAGAATACTCCCAGGAGGTGTTACTAACATAAGGATTCATAACCAGAATCACAGAACTGTATTAAAACTTAAGTATTGGTCAAATTACCAAAAAGAAAAAAAGGTTTGTATCCAATTCTAGGGATTGAAAATATATGTTAAAGTGGTTCTTTATCATAGAGTTCTTGCTGTAAGAAAAAGTCATTAAACATAACTCAAAGAACATATAAATTTTGTTAGCAGAGAAAGCAAAAATTGTAAGAAATGTTTATATTAGTCTTCATAGTATCAGTAGGTGAATTATAAAAAGTACATTTTCAACTTAATGATATTAACATTGGAACAAAGTCAGTGCTTTTCCTCACTGAGATAATGTCTGCTAGGTGTTGAAAGTTTACGTGAAAAAATGTGTAGTATATTTTAGAAATAGCATGTAACATTTGCATGAAAAGTCTGATAAACGAGTTGGTAGAAAATGAACATCTAACCAAACATCTAACCAGCATTAAGATCTAACCAAATTTATACATTGTTATTTTAAATATGATAATAGGAGATGTAATAATGTCAAGTAGATTGCTTTATTCTTTGAACTGTTAGATTCTGGACTTCATTTAAAATAAATTCAATCAACAAAATGTTTATCATGGAAATAATGTGGTATTATTGCATATTTAAGCCAAGCATCTCAAGAACCATTGTGGCAAAAAGGAAAGTAATGTGACAGTGAATAAGTGTGTTCCTGAACAGAATTTGGGTTAGATTACATTAACAAGAATGAAACACTGATTGAAATGTTGAAATTATGGAAAATGCTTACTATTTACTTTAATCAGTGACAACACTTAATTTCTTTTAAGTCAGAAGGGCAAGAAACAAGCAAAATATGCTAATTTAAGAGGTAATAGGTCTCCAAAGAAGACATGCAAATGACCAACAGGTGTTTGAAAACTTGTTCAACATCACTAATCATCAGGGGAATGCAAATCATAACCATAATAAGATATCATCTCAAACTTGTTATTAAAAAAAAGAAAAGTGTTAGCAAGAAAAGGGAATCCTGATTCACCGATAATAGGAATGTAAACTGGCATAGCCACTATGGAAAACAGTATGGAAGTTCCTCAGTAAGTAAAAAAATAGAATTACCATATGATCTAGCAGTTTCACTTTTAGGAATTCAAAGGATTTGAAATAAGGATTTCAAGGAGATACCTGCACATCCACGCTCATTGTAACATTATTTATGTTCACATACAGCCAAGATATGGAAGCAACCTAAACATCCATTGATGGATAAGTGGATAAAGAAAACATGAAATATACATGCAATGGGATATTTCACAGCCAAAAGAAGGAGGAAATCCAGCCATCTGTGACAGCATGGGTGGATCTGGAGGACATTATGATAAGTGAACTAAGTCAGACGCAAATACTGTATGGTCTCACTTAGACTGTATTTGACATGTGGAATCTAAAATAGTCAAAGTTATAGAAGTACAATGGTGATTGCCAAGGCCTAGGGAAGGGGAAAAATGGAGAGGGGATAGTAAAAGGGTACAGAATCTCAGTTATGCAAGATAAATAAGTTCTGGAGATCTCTTATACAGTGTGTAGTGCCTATGGTTAACAGGACTGTGTTGTATACTTAACATTTTCTAAGGGGGTAGATCCTGTGTTAAGTGGTCTTACCAGATACACAAAAATAATAAAGGCAGCAGAAAGAAACTTTTGAGAAATGATGGATATGGTTATGGCCTTGGTGGTGGTAATGATTTAATGAGTATAGACTGTCTCCAAACTCACAGAGTTGTATATGTTAAAATATACAACTTTTTACATGCTAATCATAATTAAGTGGTTAAAAAAAGACATAATAGAGACCCACTCCAGTGTTCTTGCCTGGAGAATCCCAGGGACGGGGGAGCCTGGTGGGCTGCCGTCTATGGCGTCGCACAGTCGTACACGACTGAAGCGACTTGGCAGCAGCATAGGGTGCTTAGGTCTTTATTAACGAAATAAAACTCATACTAATGGCAAAAGAATATTAATAGGTACCTGGCAAGTAATGTTTAAATATAAAGGGGGGATATGGATAATTTATATAGTTTATCTAAAATATTAAAAAGTTTCAAAACTGCACAGCTCTTTCTATTATCAAATTATTTATTTGGCTGTGCTGCTGGGTCTTAGTTATGGCACTCAGTATTTTCTGTCTTCCATGCGGCATGTTGCAGTATGTGGGATCTTCAGTTGTGGCATGCAAACTCTTAGTTGCAGCATGTGGGATATAGTTCCCTGACCAAGGATCGAACCCAGGCCCCCTGCATTGTTAGCACAGAGTCTTAGCCGCTGGAGCGCCATGGAAGTCCCTCAAACTCTTTAATACTTTATATAATTTGCTCTCTTTAGCATACATCATGAGTTAAAATGGTCAGTACATAATGTATAAAACTGTGCATGTAATGCCTGAAATGCTACTTTTAAAACACTTTGTATTTTTTCTGCTGTAATAATGTTTCATCATTAATTGTGCTAGGTAGGTTACTTAATGAAAGAAATTTTTGGTTTCTTCTGAAGTAATTTTAAATTCGACTGATTTTTTTAAAAGCTCAGAATTTGAAACTAGTGTAAATTATTATTGGAGTATTTTTAGCTCAGATTTATTAGAATCTCTCAGTTGCAAGGGACTTGAGTAGTTACCAGTTCAATCCTATTCGGTGTAAGAATTGTGCCTGTAATCTTCCAAATAAGCTAAATAGTAATTGTTGCTTAAATTTCATATGTTATCTTTAGCTTAGATTGCTTGCTCTCAGACTTTCCCATCCAGACCTTCAAAGTGCTTCCATGATTTCTATATGTACAACACCTCCTTGACAAAACAAAACAAGGAACTTGTTCTAGTCTGAGGTTCAGCACAACATAAAAGAATCATCAGTGAGCAAGGTGAAAAAAACTCTGTCAGTTATTTAATGTTTTCAGCTAGTATGAAATTGTGGAGTCTCTTTTCCACATAGGGTATAACTTATTTTCCTAAAATGTAACTGTTCCAGTAAGGTGTTTGGTATAGTTCAACTCCATTTTCCTTGGAATTCTGAGCTAAATTTTTTGAAGTCAGTTCTATTAGAGTGGAAATTTCTAAGTAACCAAAATACCTCTAAATGTAAACTAGTGGCCACTTGCTGCTGCTACTGCTAAGTTGCTTCAGTCGTGTCCGACTGTGTGTGACCCCATAGACGGCAGCCCACCAGGCTTCCCCATCCCTGGGGTTCTCCTGCCAAGAACACTGGAGTGGGTTGCCATTTCCTTCTCCAATGCATGAAAGTGAAAAGTGAAAGTAAAGTCACTCAGTCGTGTCCGACTCCTAGCGACCCTGTGGCCACTTAGATAGTATTTAACAGAATTCCTGTATAGATCCTGAATGTTTAATATTTCGCTTGTATTTTAAATAAATAATCACAGATATTAGGCTTTCCCAAAGGTAATATGTTGTCCTAATTTGAGTTTCTTAAATCTTATTAAGGTTGTGATGGCTACCCAGCTTTTGAAGTACTAGAGTAGGTTATAGGAATATAGTCAGGAACTATTATTGGTGACCAGGGCTTCAGCAGTTCTATAAAATTTTTGTGTTTGAGTTATAACCCCCAACACTGTCATTTTTTATACTCTCTGATGTCCAGTGGCCTTTATTCATTAAAACTCAAACTCAGTTCTTCAAAAAGATCTCATCACAGTTTAGGTTGGTGAAAATATTCTTGATAAATTCAGGTTGATTATATCAGTTGTCATTTAGCGTGACTGAAGGGAGGTGGTATGGACATTTAAATCTACCAAGCTGCTAATTTATTTCCTTTGAAGCAGAGCAAGGAATGAAATTAGGAAATACTTCTCACCCAACATAGAAAGGGTAAGCAGATCCCAGAAAATTTATCTTAGCAAAGCAGTGAATGCTTGGGTGTGATTTAATAAAGGGTCAGATCAGATCAGTCGCTCAGTCGTGTCCAACTTTTTGCGACCCCATGAATCGCAGCACACCAGGCCTCCCTGTCCATCACCAACTCCCGGAGTTCACTCAGACTCATGTCCATCAAGTCAGTGATGCCATCCAGCCATCTCATCCTCTGTCGTCCTCTTCTCTTGCCCCCAATCCCTCCCAGCATCAGAGTCTTTTCCAATGAGTCAACTCTTCGCATGAGGTGGCCAAAGTACTGGAGTTTCAGCTTTAGCATCATTCCTTCCAAAGAAATCCCAGGGCTGATCTCCTTTAGAATGGACTGGTTGGATCTCCTTGCAGTCCAAGGGACTCGCAAGAGTCTTCTCCAACACCACAGTTCAAAAACATCAATTCTTCGGCGCTCAGCCTTCTTCACAGTCCAACTCTCACATCCATACATGACCACAGGAAAAACCATAGCCTTGACTACACAAACCTTTGTTGGCAAAGTAATGTCTCTGCTTTTGAATATGCTATCTAGGTTGGTCATAACTTTCCTTCCAAGGAGTAAGCGTCTTTTAATTTCATGGCTGCAGTCACCATCTGCAGTGATTTTGGAGCCCCCAAAAATAAAGTCTGTCACTGTTTCCACTGTTTCCCCATCTATTTCCCATGAAGTGATGGGACTGGATGCCATGATCTTTGTTTTCTGAATGTTGAGCTTTAAGCCAACTTTTTCACTCTCCACTTTCACCTTCATCAAGAGGCTTTTTAGTTCTCTTCACTTTCTGCCATAAGGGTGGTGTCATCTGCATATCTGAGGTTATTGATATTTCTCCTGGCAATCTTGATTCCAGCTTGTGTTTCTTCCCGTCCAGCGTTTCTCATGATGTACTCTGCATATAAGTTAAATAAACAGGGTGACAATATACAGCCTTGATGTACTCCTTTTCCTATTTGGAACCAGTCTGTTGTTCCACGTCCAGTTCTAAATGTTGCTTCCTGACCTGCATACAAATTTCTCAAGAGGCAGATCAGGTGGTCTGGTGTTCCCATCTCTTTCAGAATTTTCCACAGTTCATTGTGATCCACACAGTCAAAGGCTTTGGCATAGTCAATAAAGCAGAAATAGGTGTTTTTCTGGAACTCTCTTGCTTTTTCCATCATCCAGTGGATGTTGGCAATTTGATCTCTGGTTCCTCTGCCTTTTCTAAAACCATATTGAATATCAGGAAGTTCACGGTTCACGTATTGCTGAAGCCTGGCTTGGAGAATTTGGAGCATTATTTTACTAGCGTGTGAGATGAGTGCAATTGAACGGTAGTTTGAGCATTCTTTGGCATTGCCTTTCTTTGGGATTGGAATGAAAACTGACCTTTTCCAGTCCTGTGGCCACTGCTGAGTTTTCCACATTTGCTGGCATATTGAGTGCAGCACTTTCACAGCATCATCTTTCAGGATTTGGAATAGCTCAACTGGAATTCTATCACCTCCACTAGCTTTGTTCGTATCTAGTGCTAAATCTGGTCAGAGAATTTTCTGCATGAAATGAAAGGACTGTGTTGTAAATGCTGGAAATCTGAATTCCTGAGGAATGTGTAGATTGACAGTGGTTGCCTTTTTTCATTTTCATGTCTCTTCACTCCTAGATCTTCGGAATCCAGAGGCAGCACTGTCTCCAACCTTCCGTAGCGACAGCCCAGTACCTGCTGCACCCACTTCTGGTGGCCCTAAGCCCAGTACAGCTTCAGCAGTTCCTGAACTAGCTACAGACCCTGAATTAGAGAAGAAGTTGCTGCACCACCTCTCTGATCTGTCACTAACATTGCCCACTGATGCTGTATCCATCCGTCTTGCCATCTCCACGGTAATGACATCATAAGACAAGGTTGGGAACTGCCACTGTTTTTCATCAGTTCATGGTCAGGGTTTTAACACTTTCCCTCCTGCCTTCCTTCCTTAGCCAGATGCCCCTGCCACTCAGGATGGGGTAGAAAGCCTCCTACAGAAGTTTGCGGCTCAGGAGTTGATCGAAGTAAAGCGAAGTCTCCTACAAGATGATGCACATCCCACTCTTGTGACCTATGCTGATCATTCCAAGCTCTCCGCCATGATGGGTGCTGTGGCAGAAAAGAAGGGCCCTGGGGAGGTAGCAGGGACTATTGCAGGGCAGAAGCGGCGTGCAGAGCAGGACTCCACCACAGCAGCTGCCTTTACTAGCTCTTTGGCCTCTGGTCTGGCCTCTTCAGCATCAGAAGTAGCCAAGGAGCCAACCAAGAAATCAAGAAAACATGCTGCCTCAGATGTTGATCTGGAGATAGAGAGCCTTCTTAACCAACAATCTACTAAGGAACAACAGAGCAAGAAGGTAGGGGTAGATAGAAGTGTTTTCACACTTATACTTTGATACTTTTATACCTACAGATACTTTTAGTATTGGTTGAGAAGAATTTACTCCTAGGGGCAAAGAGCAGTTCTTAGAATTGAGGGTTTAGAGCAGTGGTTCTCAACTGAGGATGATACTACCCTCCCTCCTAATGCCCAGGGGACGTTTTGCAAAGTCTGGAGACGTTTTTGGTTGGAGTGCTACAGATACCTATTGGGTAGAGAGGCAAGGGATGCTGCACAGCATCCTATAATCTTAGTAGGATAACCCACAAAGAATTATCTGGCCAAAAACATCATCAGTGCACCAAATGCTGAGAACTCTGATTTACAGAATCTTTTTCACTGGGTCTTTTTCACTGGTTTGGAAGAATATTTCGGACCCACATGAATTAGCCATTTCCTATTTCTAGCTGTATAAATTTGAACAATTCTCTCGATGCTTAGTCTTTTCATTTGTGAGACTAACTAGAGTACCACCTCACACCTGTCCTCTCCACCCACCCACCATGTAGAATTGTTGCCTAGGCTGTGAACCAAACAGTAAAGTGCTTATCAGCACTGTGTCTTGCTTCAGTATGTGTTAAATATAAGTGGTTTTGGTTGGAAAGAATGCTTTCCTGGGGAGGGGAGTTTAGCTTAATGCTTAGCAGCAGGAACTGGTCTGCATATATTTTAATTTCATCCCAAGTGCAGATTTGTGAGAAAGGACTAAATCCATGAAAAATATCTTCTCCTGGGTTTTCTCATATTAATGTAGTTTATTGACCCCTTTCATGCATTGGAGAAGGAAATGGCAACTCACTCCAGTGTTCTTGCCTGGAGAATCCCAGGGACGGGGGAGCCTGGTGGGCTGCCGTCTCTGGGGTCGCACAGAGTCGGACACGACTGAAGCGACTTAGCAGCAGCAGCAACATAGGACATTGATGTCAAGTAGAATTTGCAGAGGTGGTTTAAGGGCTAATTTTATCTACGAACCCTTTCCAGACAAAGGTTTCTTCTATCATCCAGGTTAGTCAGGAGATCCTAGAGTTACTAAATACTACAACAGCCAAGGAACAATCCATTGTTGAAAAGTTTCGCTCACGAGGTCGGGCTCAAGTTCAAGAGTTCTGTGACTATGGAACCAAGGAGGAGTGTATGAAAGCCAGTGATGCTGACCGGCCCTGTCGAAAGCTGCACTTCAGGTCTTTTGAAGGGAAGAGGGTTGGCTGGGTCTTCTAGAAGCAGTCATTTTTTAAGCACGGTCCTTCCACTCATTGGGTTTGTCTTTAATACTGTTATTAAGTGCTTTTAATATGGTTTGTCTAAGACTTCGAGATTCTGAAGGTACACTTTCAGAAGTAGTGTTCTATGGGAGGGAATACAGGCTGCAGTCTCCAAAACATATGAGATTAAAAAAAAAAACTGCTCTTTTCTTGCAATAGCAGGATATCTCTGTCTTTGATCCCCAGTGAAAGTTATAGTTCTCTAGAAGGACAGTCTTAGGAGAAACAAGAACCTGGCCTCTTAGGTCAGAGCTTTATTCCTGTCATAAGGAAGTTAAGTTTTTGCTCAGAGAGGAATTGAAAAACATTTCTTTATTGTAAATTACAGATTTTAATATCACCTGCTTTCCTTATCTGAAAACTCTTAGAGGAAGCTCTGATGATAGTGAAAGACTGCAAATTTTGCAACAGTTTAGAACTTGAACTGGGGGATCTAACTGGAACACCATATTGATTCCAACTGTCCCTTACTATTTCCCCAGACGGATCATCAATAAACACACTGATGAGTCATTAGGAGACTGCTCTTTCCTTAACACATGTTTCCACATGGATACCTGCAAATATGTTCACTATGAAATTGATGCTTGCATGGATTCTGAGGCTCCTGGAAGCAAAGACCATACACCAAGCCAAGAGCTTGCCCTTACACAGAGCGTTGGAGGTGACTCCAGTGCAGATAGACTCTTCCCACCTCAGGTACCTGTCTGCTCAGAAAACTTAACCTCAACTTAAGGACCTTTATCTCAGTAGAGCAGCCATACATGTAGGAAAGCAAGGCATAATCAGCAATCTCCCTTGCTGATTGGGAATGGAGCGGGATATATAGCATATGAGGGAACAGGAAAATCCAATGGAAAAAGAGGGACTGGGGCCATGAATCGGAGAGTGAAGGAAGGGAAGATGACCAAATACCACCTCATGCAGTGGATCTGTTGTGATATCCGCTACCTGGACGTCAGTATCTTGGGCAAGTTTGCAGTTGTGATGGCTGACCCACCCTGGGATATTCACATGGAGCTGCCCTATGGGACCCTGACAGATGATGAGATGCGCAGGCTCAACATACCAGTACTGCAGGATGATGGCTTTCTCTTCCTCTGGGTCACAGGCAGGTAATGCAGTTCAAAGATATGTAGGTATGGGCAGATATAGTACAGAGTGAGTACTGGGTGGGGATAAAATCTTGGGTTTTTCTAGCTCTATTAAACTTATGACTCAGTCAGCCTTTCTTACCTACTGAGATCTGATGCCTGTTTATAACACAAATGATACCATGAATTCTGTTTAACTGTACATTTGTTTCTTGTGAAAGGTAAGACCATTGAGAATAGATACTATGTTTTGCCTTTTCATTCTTAGATCCATCCTCTTGCCCCAGTGGTGTCTTGCATGTAAAGGTTCACTGAATGTCTATTGAAAACAACACATATATCTTGAAGGGAGAAAAAATACTGCCATGGAAGTAGCTGTTTAACCCTTATTTCTTTCCAGGGCCATGGAGTTGGGCAGAGAATGTCTGAACCTCTGGGGGTAAGTAGCTATCACTGTTGTTTTCTTCTGAGGGAAATATGTAGTTGATAGGGTTTCCTTCTTTCAGAGTATACTGTGATTTCTTGCCTCTGTAGAGTAGATGGTATCATCCTTAAACTGTGAAAGCCTGATTAAAGTTCTGATTCTTTTCTTATATCCCACAGTTATGAACGGGTAGATGAAATTATCTGGGTGAAGACAAATCAACTGCAGCGCATCATTCGAACAGGCCGTACAGGTCACTGGTTGAACCATGGGAAGGAACACTGCTTGGTGAGCAGCAGGGGGCCCCATACATTAGATGGAGCAAAAAATAGGAGTTGTTTGATTTCTTATTGAGAAACAGTTCAAATACTGGGGTTTAATAAAACTTTCATAAATTTTTCATCATTCTGTTCTCTGGTGAGCAGGTTGGTGTCAAAGGAAATCCCCAAGGCTTCAACCAGGGTCTGGATTGTGATGTGATCGTAGCTGAGGTATGTGCTTTCCCCAGGCATCCAAAGAGCCACATTTTAAATCAGCTATTCTAGTCAGGTATATTCTTATCCCAGGTTTTCTCATTGGGATCATAAACATAAGTGGAAAGGCCTAGAATTGCGATCTTGGGTAACTTAAAAGTAGCTCGAGCTTTTATTTCCTAGGTTCGTTCCACTAGTCATAAACCAGATGAAATCTATGGCATGATTGAAAGACTGTCCCCTGGCACTCGCAAGATTGAGTTATTTGGACGACCACACAATGTGCAACCCAACTGGTAAGGAGACCAGAGAACAGGCTCGCCCCCAAGGGCACAACTGTTTATGGTCAAATATATAAGTTAGTAGAGCGTCACCTCCGGAGAAGGCAGTGGCACCCCATGCCAGTACTCTTGCCTGGAAAATCCATGGACAGAGGAGCCTGGTAGGCTGCAGTCCATGGGGTCACTAAGAGTCGGGAACGACTGAGCGACTTCACTTTCACTTTTCACTTTCATGCATTGGAGAAGGAAATGGCAACCCACTCCAGTGTTCTTGCCTGGAGAATCCCAGGGACGGGGAAGCCTGGTGGGCTGCTGTCTCTGGGGTTGCACAGAGTCGGACACGACTGAAGCGACTTAGCAGCAGCAGCAGCAGAGCGTCACCTCACTTCCACTAGTCTGTAAATGGGCTTCAGAGGATTCTTAAGCGACCAGCATTCATTGGAAAACCAAAAGGTTTTTAAGATTTAAACACTGCTCTTAAGGTCTCCACCCCTAAAGCTCTTCATTATTCTACTGGATGTACTGAATCTGCCCCCTGGTGGTTACTGAGAACCTATTTAATCTGTCAACAATTTTAGTCTTTCATCCTGTAGGTAGAGTTTTAAAAGACATGCTGCTAGCATGTTACTCATCCAGAGTAGTCACTGGCAGCATAACTTTGTGATGTAGGCCTGGTTAGCTGTAAGTTATTAACCCTTAATTAGTACAGATCCAGCCTCTTTTAACATCAGAATCTTCCCAATTTCTTACCAGCCTTAGTACCATAAGTAGTACTATCTTTATAAAAGAATTGGCACAGATATTCAGAAGCCTATTGAGATGATAGGCAGACTTAATGAAAAGAACACATCTTTTAACAGTATTAAGCCTTTAAATTCCAGAATTTTTGGCTTGCCCTGTCTTTCCCCTTGCTTCAGGATCACCCTTGGAAACCAACTGGATGGGATCCATCTACTAGACCCAGATGTGGTTGCCCGGTTCAAGCAAAGATATCCAGATGGTATCATCTCTAAACCTAAGAATCTATAGAAGTACTTCTGAACCTAAGCGTCCATAGCCATGGCTCTACAGGCTGCACCTGAAGAGTAATATTTGTACAATAGCTTTTTTTCCCCCTTATTTAAATAAAAGTTTGTATTGTAGTTGGGATTTCGAGGTCAAGTTCTGGCTCTGCCACTTAAGAGTGTGTGATCTTCTGTAACTCAACTTAGTATGATTGCTTATAAATGTAAACTGGGAATGTTAGGTAACTGGGAAATGTTACCTGCCTTATTGGGTTGCTATAAGGCTTCAAACTAAATGAATGTGTGGGAAGCATTAAAATGTTGATTTGATCAGCAGTTAAGTGTTATAAACATGATAAGAAAGGGTTGTCTGGGACATTTCTCAAGGTAAGATCTGAGTTTCACTTAAGATTATCATCACTAGAGCTGTCATGTTTTAAATAGTTGCTTATTCTGTTACAACTGTGGCTTTGCTAGTTTTTTATTCATTTAATTCCAAGAAAAATGAAATAAGCACGTCTTACATTAAGTAAGTGCCTAGGGTATGCAGAGAATTAGCCTATATAAGTGAAAACACTTCGGGCCTATTTTTTAAAAGATATTTCATCAAACACAAGTGAACACAATTTCTTTAAACTTTGGTGAAATCTCGTATATTAAGGATGTCGAGTTCTCCCTTTTACACTCAAACTGTGATACAATCAGAAAGTTGAGTACAGAAATATAATTGCAGAGAAATAAGAAGCTCCTAGGTGATGTTATTTTCTCTACAGTCCAGTGTGCTTATTATTACTGTGTTGAAAACCTTTGTTCTCAAACTAATAATGAATGTACAGATATGATAGTAACAGTTCTCTAAGAGGTAACCTTTAATGCAACCTTTTAGCCCCTTTAGAAGGGATGCACACAGTGATGTTTTTTTCCTAGCCTCAAAGCTGAGTACTCTATCATTTTAATAATCTTTTAGGTAAATCCTATGACAATTATACCAATAAGTTTCCTCAAACAATCCCCCACCTAGCCATCACCCCTATGTTCTACTTGTTTATATTCCCTTCACCCTTTCCTCTGTTATTATCACTGATATCTCTGCTTGTACTTGAAAGTAAAAAGCAATTCCAGATTGCAGCAAACTCAGTGGCCCTGCTCCATAGCTCCTGTAGAAGAGCGACAGAAGGGGAGAAAGGTGAACGACGTAAAGGAGCATCATGAGTTGAGATCAGGCACTACCAGAAGCCTCACTTGTCTTTTTAAAATAGGCTCGGTGGACATGTTCCCAGCAGTAAGTCTTCACTGGCTTGGAGAATAGATGTACTATTTCACAAACACCACTGTGTTTGAGTTTCTAGAGGCTACCCAGGCCAAGAAGACATCCCTAAGAAAGAAAAAGATACACACAAACTTAGAATTACCGCCTAGGTATGTTTTTTTAAAACTCTGTCTTAAACAAATAGGTTGATAGATATCACCTAAATAGGAATATAAGGGCAATAGGCCTAGAAGTCAGAAGTATAGCCAATCCTAATTTAAAGGATTTGAGACAGGAAATACCAATGCCTTGTTTCATGGATGTAGATCAGTCTCAGGAAAACTGGGGAAATGGGCAGAATCTTCAGAACTTCTTCCCTTTGCCCCATACTTAGCATTTTATTGTGCTACTTAACCACCTATCCATCCTCAAATTCTAATTCATTACCTAAGTGGTCTGGTTTGCACTGACGAGATAAACTATACTAATATTCACAGTCACCAACAGCTTGATGTGTCATAGTTTCAAAATGAACACGTAGAGTTAACGTGGTAACTGGAAAGTGTGAACTGCTAATCATGTCATCTTTGTCTGTACGGCAAATGTAAGCTCTTTTTAAGGAGGGACACTTTTCTAGTAGCTTCTGTGATCAGACATACATAGCAACATACTCTACCTAAGGTAAGGTGATACTGATTATATGCTCAGATACCATGTTATTCCAACAGTTGATTTAGCCATACATTAATTATAAGAAGGGAACTATAAGCTCACCTGCAGTGCTTCACCACGCACTCATTGCTGCAGTACTCATTGTCCCAGTCCTTACTCACAACGGGAGGGTTTTCACAGCCGGACCTCACACATCGAGGCTGGGGTGAAAGTGTCATGGGAGACCCACTCACCAATTCAACATCCATTTGAGAAGGAGACTCAACCTATGAGAGGAAGAGAGCATCAAAGATGGACTAGATTGCTATCTAGCCAGCCAGGCAGCTAGTCAAATTAACTCTGTGATCCAGTGGAGCAACACATGTTACAGTCCCTCACAGGTAGGGGTAAAGTTCCAAAGGAAGGTGAATTCTTGGTCTCACTCCAAATCCAGCTTTAGAATTTTGTCATCCAGACTGACATGATGCTTCCCATCAGGGGAATGCTGGTCATAATGCTAGTGTTTAATCTTAACCTATCACTAACGTTATTCTACACTTGAATAATATTCCTCTGAAAATATCAATTCAAAAATTAGGAGTAGAGGTTGGGGTCACCTCAACTAAGATCAGAGGGACTAAGAGAAGATAAACTTTTGAGATCCATAGTTCCTGATTTTGCAGGGCGGGGTGGTTTTTTTTTTTTTAATAATTGTTTCTCATGTTGATGTATGGCAGAAACCAAACAGTATTGTAAAGCAGTTATCCTCCAATTAAAAAATGGCCCACATCAAAAAAACATTGTTTCATTAGTTACGAAGCTAGGATCACAAATAGACCCAGATTTCAAGTTAAAGTAGGGTAAATTGGCATCTATCTCTTTAGAAAGACTCATCGATATGTACTAGCTGAATTTTTCTACCTATATCTCCTACCCATCCCTTTACTTAAAACATAAGCCAAGCAGTCAACGTTTGGGAGAAATGGAAGAATTTGTCTCTATAGCTTTGGATCCTGGTGTAGACACTTGAAAAAAGTAACTATGCTTAGGCTGTATCTTTACTTGAATTACAGTATTACTTCTGCTGAGTTAAGGAGTAATCTAGGGCAGGAGGCCCTCTTAATGTTTCTTCTCAAGAACACTACAGAGTATCTTGGCTGGGACAATTCAGTTGTAAGCAAATGTCCTCTATAGGATATTTTGTATTCCTCGTCAGGCATTAAATGCTACTAGCAACTCCTGCTTTTATTGTATCAACCAAAATGCTTTCACTGATCTAGAGCAAATAACTGAAAACAGAGTCTCACCTCAGGAACTACATCTGTGATCATTTCACAGATTGTCTCAGGAGTGGTCTCCTCCACTGTGTGGGTCTCAGGGCTGTTGTTCACAGGCTGCTCTGGACTACTTTCCACAGGTGGTGGAACTAATGTAGTCTGCATTTTCAGAGTGGGTGGAGGCACAATCTTGACCTGTAGTGGAGGTGGCTGTTGCTGTAGGTTGATTCGAAATTTCTGAGGTGGAGGCTGTTGCATGGCCTGGAGTGGGGGAGGCTGTTGGAGAATGGTTACTTGCTGCTGAGTCGGGGGTTGAGGCATCTGCTGTAGTGGAGGGGGCTGTAGTCGGGGTGGAGGTAGTTGCATAGAAGCTGCTGCTGCTGCTGCTGCCTGCAACACCGATCGAGTGACAATCTGGGCTTGTTGACTGGGCTGGATAGTAGCTGTGCTGGTTTGGCCAAGTTGGAGACCCCGAGAGGTCACCACTGTGGCTGGGATAACAGTAACCATCCCGCCTTGAGACATAGTAATAGAAGAGGGCAACATCTGTTTGGTAATAATCAACTTGGTAATATTGGGCTGACCCCCAGCCCCAGAAGATGCCTGGTTTGCCACATAGGATGAAAGAGTGGAATTGACAACAATGGAAGGAGACAGGGCAGGGGGCTCTGTTGAGGCTGGTGCTGGAGATGCTGGGTCAGCAGCAGCCACAGGAGGTGGAGAAGGAGTCTGTGATGGTGGCGCTGGGTCCATGTCCACAGTTTCCACAGTGGCCTAAAAGAAGATGAAAAAAAAATCAGGACATTTATCCTCTTTCCCAGGGTATGTTCACCCTAATCCCTTCCAAGAAAAGAATACATTACAGATGGGGGTGGGGGGTCGGGGGGTGGAGGTGATGGGTAAAGAAAGAAAGAAAGAAAAATGGGCAGCCATGTGTGCTACTTGGCTAAAGTAAACAATGACAATATCAAACTCAGAAAGACAGACTGTTCGGAGAGTTTTATGATGGAAACAAATGGGAAACCTGTTACATACTTTGAAGCTTTAATACTACATAGTATTAATAGATTCCACAGATTTTTTTGGTGGTATTTACTTCTTATAAATGCTAATAAGCAGCTCAAAAATCTGTTTATTGGTTTAAATATACATCTATCCCAGTCCTCTTACCTGACACTCTTGATTATCTTTATAAGCAGCCAAAGCCTTCAGATACTCTTTCTTGGCAGCTTCAGTTTTCCTCTTATATACCTGCATGAAAGAAGCTGCTTAAAAAGTCCATATACTCATAGAAAAGACCAATAATCCTGTATTATTCATCAGTGAAAGACAATTCATCTTAGTGTAAATATTGACAACCCTCCTTAGGTGAATACACTTCTGAAAACTAGTACTCAAGACAGCCTCCATGGCAGACTTGTATATGAAAGCCAGCCAATCAACAGTAGGCTTGCAGAATAACTACACTTCTAAAGCTAATAGCAACCACTGCCCACACTTCTGTAACCAACACAAATCCTGACCCCCTAACTACATGATAAAATCAGTAGTCTGCTTAGTCTGGGATCATATCTACCCAGTCAGTATATACTCTCCCTCTTAAGGAATGTGGTAAACTGCAATGATGGCCACAATTCTTCCTGTTCTGTGTACCTAGTCTTCCATTAACAAATGAAACCTATTTCCCCTTCCTTTGAATTTGGGCTAGCTCTGTGAGTTAACCATTAGAATGTGGCTGAATTGACACAAAGAGAATTTGGGGGCACCTGTTTTCATTCTCTTGGAACACTGCTCTAAGCCTGCCAGTGTAAAGAAGTCAGTCTAGCCTATTTGGAGGATGAGAGACCATGCGAAAGAGACCAAGGCGTTAAGCCAACAGGTAGCACCAACTGCCAGACATGGCAGCAAGGTCATCTTGAGCAGCCATATCAGGCTGTCGTTTGTGAGTACAACTCCAAGAATAAACCCAGGTAAGAACACCAAGAAAACCACCTAACCAATTTACAGAATCATAATAAGTAATAAATTACTTCTGTCTTAAGGCAGTGGCACCCCACTCCAGTACTCTTGCCTGGAAAATTCCATGGATGGAGGAGCCTGGTGGGCTGCAGTCCATGGGGTCGCTAAGAGTCGGACATGACTGAGCGACTTCACTTTCACTTTTCACTTTCCTGCATTGGAGAGGGAGATGGCAACCCACTCCACTATTCTTGCCTGGAGAATCCCAGGGACGGTGGAGCCTGGTGGGCTGCTGTCTATGGGGTCACACAGAGTCGGACACGACTGAAGTGACTTAGCAGTAGCAGTAAGCTACTAAATTTCTGGTGGTTTAGTGAGCAACACATAACTGATATAAATTACCTAATAAATTCAGTTTTTGTTTTAAGATTAAGTAGCAGATAACACCTGTTGAGTCTAGGGTAATGATAATTACACTCATCTTTAATTTCAATTGTATATTTATGTAGTATCACAATTTTCATTTGTTTAATTCAGGTTAAATTTAGGGAGGTTAACTATAGTTTTCAAGTTTATATGAGGCCAATGAAAAACTCCAAACTTGGCTGTGGATTCAGTGTTTTTTATAATAATTTTTATGTAGGTATTTTGGATTCAGTGTATGGCTGCAATTTTTAAGACATATGATCTTGAATCCCATTAACAAAGAGCTGATATTAAACAACATCTGAGAAAGTTAAAGCTTAGGTTTAATCCCCTTGCCTTTTTTTTAAACCAATTTTTAAAGTTATTTCGCTGCACCAGGTTTTAGTTGCAGCATGTGGGGTCTAGTTCCCTGACCAGGGATTGAACCTGGGTCCACTGCATCTGAAGCGTGGAGTCGTAGCCACTGGACCAGCATGGAAGTCCCTATCCCCCTTCTTAAGAACTTCTATAACATTGTTCCTCATTATTTGCTCACCTGTTTTTGCTCTTCTCCAAGACTGTCCCACATAGAAGCCACAATTTTTGAAACCTCCCCAAAAGTGGCATTGGGATTCTGTCCCTTGATTGCAGCCTGTGTGTCACGAAAGAATAAAGCATATGCTGAAACTGGTTTTTGAGGTTCATTAGGATCTTTCTTTTTTCTCTTCTTTGGAGCCTTCTGCTTTTTCCCTGCTTCCACCACAACTGTTTTCTGGCTGGGAGGTTGCTGTGAGGAGAAAAGAGACAGAATTATGAGGGAAGTATCACATCTGGAGAACTCACAGAAAAGGACTTTTAGATGGGGTAAACTAGTCATAGGAATGAAATTTTCAGAAATGCTAAATAAAAATAGAGGCAAGAGGATTAAGGCTTTAGTAAAGTATGTGAGGACAGATAAGTATGGGGGTTGGAAAAAGCATTATAAACTGTAAATTAAGAGGCAGGACCCCATAACCAGGAAAGAGCAGAGAAATGGCAGGGCAGTAGGAGAGAAAACTTAGTAGGATCTGTATGTCAAAGGTTCTATCCCAGTGTAACATGGCAGATTTGATTTTGGCAGAGAATGCCCTACCCTCCGGAATTCCTCAACACCATCCTCATGAAGTGAACTTGTAGGTGAAGGGGTGGTTGAAAGACGATCCTCAGGTGACTGGGCAGGTGGCAGGATGGTGCCACCCCCTAAGCTCAGACCAAGTTGAGAACTCAGTTCTGACTGATCAATGGTGGTCAACTGGCTATGCCCCATCAAGCCAGATGTCATGTCTGTCATTGGTACATCAATTGTAACAGGCGGGTTGGCACTATACTGAGTTCCTATAGAATGATCCAAGTCCTGAGAGAAGCAGAAGGACAAATTAAACAGTAAATACAAAAAATACCACCTTTCCCTTCCCTGCACCTGAATTCAGGACAGCTTATAAACCCTCTGCTTACCCAGAATGCATCATCATTTAAACAAACATCAAATAATTTATCTACATATAACACATACTAAGCTTTTTAATAAGTAGAGAAATTACAGGTTGAGTACTAAGTCACTTATTTGTACTCAAAGGCCTATTCCAAAACAACTAAAACAGCCAAAGAAGTCTTAATCTTGGACAAGTTCAGATCAAGTAAATCATTCAGTAATCTGGAGATAGTGATGACACTGGGGAAAGAAAAACTTTCTCCCTGCACCCTCCTCAATAATGGCTGTTAAAGTTCAATGCACAGGCAAATCAGAGTAAAGCCAATGTTAGAAGAGATGTCTGGCATCAAGTGTAATGTGTGTCGATGTGCTGATGAGATGTGCTAGAAGCCCGATACACTGATTTATAACACATATTAATCCACTTAATCCACTCATGGTTCAGACAGGTTTTGAATACACCCCTCAACACACCAGCAATCACACTCATTTGAATCGTAGAATGTGAAAGACATAATGTAATAGGGAAAAAACTTTTTCAAAAATACAATAAATAATTTTCATTTCAGGGTTAACATTGGACATTTTACAATTTTAAAACATGTTTCAAATAAAATTGATTCAGATGATAAATCTCACTTATTCAAGGGAAGTGGGGTCTTTATTAGTGAGACTTTAGTCAGAAGAATGAAAAATAAGTAATACCCAAGGGAATTTAAGTAAGGCATACAGAGTCACTTGTATCTTCCCTAACACCATGCCCATGAGGTTGGGGAAGCCTGATAATGTCCTGCCCCTTACCATGGTCAAGCCCCCACTCAGGAGCCCCCCGCCCTGCTCCATCAAGCCATGGGTCATGCCCACAGGCATGTCCAACGTCTGGACCCCATACTGGGCTGAAAAGCTGCCATCCTGAGAGGAGGAAGGGTCTGCCAGGTCATCAAAGTGGCCAACCACATCCGAGACAGCCAATGAAGGATCAGAATCCAAGGAGATAGGTGGGATTTCAAATTCCTCATCACCCAGGCTTGGTGTGTGGAAAGTCTGTAGGGAGGGAAAAAAGGAAAAAGATTTAGTGGAAAGAGGAAGAATTGCATACTGCTAAGCGAAGAACGTGCCTGAGTACTAGACATTCTTAGTGTACTTCTTTTCAGCCTGGATCCCATTTTTGTTATCAATATCTTAGGACTTATTAATTTTAAAAATAAGAATCTTCTTCCTCATATCTTTGGCCATATGTCATGTACAAAGCTGCTAATATCAATCACAGTTTTCAATTCATTTATCTCTTTTCCACCTTTACCATCTTGGTTGTCCTAAAGTATTTTGCCTGTTGGTCTAATGAATGATTCTTTCAGGACCATTAGTAAGGACCCAACCTTTAAAACCTGTTTTGTTATGATGTTTAAAATCTGTCTGAAGATTCTAGGATACAGCAATTATTTCATAATTACTACACCTGAACTATTAGACCACAGAAATTCACTGTCAACCACACAATTACACTTTGTTGTTTTAGGATCCTCTGAAGCAGATCCTAAAAGGAACTGTCAGGGGGACCTTATGGACTTCTAAAATATATGCACTTGAGAGTTTCCTACCTCTTTTCCATTTCAGAAATCATGATTTGTACAAAATCCCCATATATACAGGATTTTCAGAAAACCCAACAATGCCAGCCAAAATAAGGATAACAGTGAGGAGAAAAACCTTCATAAGAGATATAGCCAGAGGGCAAACTGGTTCTCTAACAGTTCCCGAACACATTCCTGTCTTGCTCTGAACAAGCCTTTCTGCAAAAGAGGAAGAAAAAGATTACTCCAGCTGGAAGACCCAATCGCTTCCTCCTAATCCAACTACAATAATAATATACTCTTTCTACTCAGTGGTAAAGAACCTGCCTGCTAATGCAAGAGACGCAGGAGACTCAGGTTCGATTTCTGGGTTGGGAGGATCCCAAAGAGAAGAAAATGGCAACTCACTCCAGTGTTCTTGCCTGGGAAGTCCCACAGGCAGAGGAGCCTGGTGGGCTACAGTCCATGGCTCACAAGTAGTCAGACAGAACTGAGTGACTGAGAGTGCAGGCATGCACTCTGAATGAGGCCACCATTCACGGAGGTAACAGATCAATGTCTGACTTAAAATACATTAAATGCTATGGTTTCTTTTGATACTAAAAAACTAATGGCAACATCTGCACCAACAGAGCATTAATAACAATAGCAAATAGAGCATTAAAAGCAAGAGACTTTCGTGTCACAGAGATCTGGGTTCAAGTCCCTTCTCTGCCACTTACTATATGACCTCAAATGGGTTTTCCTAATTTATAAAATCAGAGTTGTAATCTCCTTATATGGTTATTAGAAGGACTAATGAGATTTACTACACAAAGGTTAGTCACATGGCCCTGATATATATAATTACTTAGTGATAACATTAATATCCTAATTGTTAGCTTGTCACCTACCCCAACCAATTATCACAGATTGTTGGAATTTCAGAAACTTTACATTTTATCAACCTGTCATATGACACAATAAATATTAACTGATTCATATGAAATTCAGTAGATACCCACAGGTATTTTTTTTCTTTTCCATAATTAAGGTATCTCAAGCAGGATTTTAAAAAGGCAGACGAACCAGAGATCAAATTGCTAACATCCACTGGATCACAGAAAAAGCAAGAGAATTTCAGAAAAACATCTATTTCTGCTTCACTGACTACGATAAAGCCTTTGACTGTGTGGATCACAACAAACTGTGGGAAATTCTGAAAAAGACACCACCAGACCACCTGACCTGCCTCCTGAGAAACCTGTACGCAGGTCAAGAAGCAACAGTTAAAACCGGACATGGAACAAAGGACTGGTTCCAAATTGGGAAAGGAGTATGTCAAGGCTGTATATTGTCATTCTGCTTATTTCACTTATATGCAGAGTATATCATGCAAAATGCCAGGCTGGATGAAGCATAAGCTGGAAACAAGATTGCCAAGAGAAATATCAATAACCTCAGATATGCAGAAGACACCACCCTTATGGCAGAAAGTGAAGAGGAACTAAAGAACCTTTCAATGAACATGAAAGAGGAGAGTGAAAAAGCTGGCTTAAAACTCAACATTCAAATAACAAAGATCATGGCATCTAGTCCCATCACTTCATGGCAAATGGATGGGGAAACAATGGAACAGTGACAGACTTTATTTTCTTGGGCTCCTGAATCATTGCAGATGGTGACTGCAGCCATGAAATTAAAAGACACTTGCTCCTTGCAAGAAAAGCTATGACCAACCTAGAAAGCATGTTAAAAAGCAGAGACATTACTTTGCTGACAAAGGTCCATCTAGTCAAAGCTATGGTTTTCCCGTAGTCATGTATGGATGTGAGAGTTGGACCATAAAGAAGGCTAAGCACTGATGAGTTGATGCTTTTGAACTATGGTGTTGGAGAAGACTCTTGAGAGTCCCTTGGACTCCTAGGAGATCAAACCAGTCAATTCTAAAGGAAATCAGTCCTGAATATTCATTGGAAGGACTGATGCTGAAGCTAAAGCTTCAATACTTTGACCACCTGATGCGAAAAGCCGACTCACTGGAAAAGACCCTGATGGTATGAAAGATTGAAGGCAGGAGGAGAAGGGGATAACAGAGGATGAGACGGTTGAATGGCATCACTGACTCAATGGACATGAGTTAGAGCAAGCTCCAGGAGACGGTGAAGGAAAGGGAAGCCTGGCATGCTGCAGTCCACGGGGTCACAAAAAGTGGACACAACTGAGCAAGTGAACAGTAACAACAACATTCTTTAAGAATTCCTTAAGGTTTTTCCAGACCTAGAAAGGATCTCACCAATATCACCATTTTTAATTTTGATAGAATATTTCCAGCTATTAAAACTAGGGAGAGAGTACGTCTGTGAAATTTCTCTGAAATCACACTGGGAGACAGAAAAAAGTTTCCTAGAAGACAAAAAGATACGTATATCGCTTCATTTCTATATTTTCCTCCTCCAAGAGCCTTACTATTTAGCATGGTAAACATTTGCGATAACACGAGGGGAGCATAAAGAGCACGGGAGCAGACAATTGGGGAAAAACTAAAACTCTCCCTAAGAACTGAACTTTCTTCAGTACACAAATCATACTTTTTCTTATTGTGTGGAAGTTCTTAACTTCAGTCCATGACTCTGAGATTTCAGTTCAAGTTCATGTGAGCATTTTTTCAGGAAAAAGAGTATACAAACTTTTACCAAATTCTGATATAAACAAACAAAAGTTACAGTGACAGGAAGGATCCAGAGAAACATTTATTGTATTAGATCAACAGTTGTAAAATAGTGGTTTACAATTTTTTAAGAAGATACAGGTTGCTTTGGTAAAGCAATAGATGACTATCCTTTTCTGCTTACCACAACAAATAAGAAAAGTAACTCTGCTGATATGAAAATGATACTATTTGTTAATGAGAACTGAAAAAAGAATAAAAATTCATACAAAAGACCAGTGTTCTACAAAGGACTAGCCCTCATAAACCATCTGGAATATTCTCATGAACTACACTAAACACCAAGGAAGCAGAGATTTCACTGTATCGAATTCACAAGGCTTTCTTTCTATGTACTACCCACTGGAATATGGAAACAGCTTTGTTATTCTGCATCCATGGCTTTAATTGTGTTTTGTTTTTTGTTACTTTGTTTCTTCCTTTAAAAAGGAAGAGTAAAATAACTGCAATGATCAAGAATACAGAAGGGGAAACCACATGTTAGAATAGAGATCTACTCTAAAGCTTTTACTACCACAAACTATTGGTAAGATTATTAGATAATGAACATCTAAAGTTCTTTTATTTCAGTGGATTCACTATATAACTAAATCATAAACTCTAGCTTGTCAAATATAAAACATAAAACTGTAGCAAATATTAAAGTCAAACTAAGTGACATGGACACAGAAAGAGGAAACAGAAACATGATTCCCCTCCCTTCTCAACTCAACTTTCATTTCCTTCTGTTAAATTCCTGGGGCTTTATGAAGAAGAAAGCAGTTTGGGAATTATAGTTTATAAGCAAGGATTATAAAGGTTTAGCTATCTAGAGAACTAAAAAAATTTAAAATATCATTTTCCTACCTTTTCACATTCCTCCATACCAAAACACACAATCCAGTATTTAAGTAATTTCTTGTGTAGATTATTCATCTTAAGGAAAAGTTCTTTTAATCAAACACCGATTTATTCAACAATACACTGGTCCTATGGATTATTAAAATAGTTTAATTGTTCTTAAAAATTGATATGGTAATGAAAATTTAACTATTCAGTCTGAAATCATTAACTGGTTCTAATGATTACTTAGAAAATTAGAAAAATTAAGGACAGGTATCTTTATGACTGGGGTTTCCCAGATGGCGCTAGTAGTAAAGAACCTGCCTGCCAATGCAGGAGATGCAAGAGACACTAGTTTGATCCCTGGATCAGGAAGATCTCCTGGAGAAGGGAATGGCAACTCACTCCAGTATTCTTGCCTGGAGAATCCCATGGACAGAGGAGCCTGGTGGGCTACAGTCCATAGGGTCACAAAGAATCACACAGGACTGAAGCGACTTAACATGCAAGCATGCATCTTTATGACTAATTTCCCCAGAGTGCTCAAACTACAATATCATTATTTAAGTGCCAACCTAAACAAGATAAAAAGAAAGATTAAACTCCCTTCAGACTATAGAGCGCTCCTAGCTCAAGCAATGCTATTACAAATGCTAAGCCTGCCTCTCTGGACACTTAATCTTTAAAAATTATTATTTCTTATTTTATTGAGGTATAAGTTATGTAAAGCACAAAAATTTTAAGTATATGACTCAATGAATTTTTACATACATTAACACCCAATTATCTACTACCCAGATAAAGATAAAGAACATTTCCATCACTCTAAAAGATTTTCTCATGCTCCTTTCTAGTCAATACTCCCTCCCATCAGTACAAGGGGTACCACTATTCTGATTTCTATCAGCATAGTTTAGTGCTGTCTGTTCTTGATCTTAATTTAAAAAATGAACCCATATAGTGTCTACTCTTTTTTATTTGGCTTCTCTTATTCAGTACTATATTTTTGAGATCACTCAGGTTGCATTGGAGAAGGCAATGGCACCCCACTCCAGCACTCTTGCCTGGAAAATCCCATGGACGGAGGAGCCTGGTGGGCCACAGTCCATGGGGTCACTATGAGTCGAACAGGACTGAACGACTTCACTTTCACTTTTCACTTTCATGCATTGGAGAAGGAAATGGAAACCCACTCCAGTGTTCTTGCCTGGAGAATCCCAGGGACAGGGGAGCCTCGTGGGCTGCCGTCTATGGGGTCGCACAGAGTCGGACACGACTGAAGCAACTTAGCAGCAGCACGTTGCATTTATTAGTAGTTCATTATTTTTTATTGCTGTGTAGTATTCCTTTTAACAAACCTATCAGTTTATAGACATTTGTTTCCACTGTTTAGCTATATAAATCAAGTTTCTGTGGACATACATGTTTTTGGTTAGTATATGCACACATTTCTCTTATGTATATACCAAGGAATGGAATTACCAGGTCACAGGATAATTATATTTCATGTGTAGTAGATACTGCTAGTTTTCCAAAGAGGCTGAATCAATTTACACTCTCACCAGCAATGATTAAGAGTTATCTACATGCTTGCCAACTCCTGGAATGATCAGTCTTTTAAATTTTCACCATTATGATGGGTATAAAATGGTACCTCATCGTTAATTGGCATTTCCCTGATAAGTGATGGTGATACTTTTTCATATGCCTAGTGACAATTTGGATACCTTCTCTTCTGATGTGCAAGTTTAAATCTTTTGTCCATTTAAAAATTGGATTCTTTATTTCACTCTGCAGAAGTACCTGAATATACTCTGAATCTGAGCCAGATATATGTAATAAAATATCTTCTCCCAGTCTGTGAAGTGCCTATTTAATTTCTTAATGATGTCTACTGATGAAAAGTTCTTAAATTTTGGAAATTCCCTGTTTGTCTAGTGGTCAGGACTTGGCACTCTCAACTGTTTGGGCCTGGGTTCAGCCCCTGGTTGGGGAACTACAACCTGGAAAGCTGCACAGCATGGCTAAAAAAAACAAAAAAAAACAAAACTAAAACACTTTATTTCAAAGAAGTCCAATTTTTTCAACTTTTTATGATAAGTATTTTTGTGGACATTTCTTTTCCTTGCAAGAAACTCTAAAAATTACCCTTCTTCTAAAGAAAAAAAATTTTAATCATCTTCATCTTGTTTTAAGATATACTTGGGGTGGCACACAGTAAGACCAGAAACAACAAAAACCACAAACCAATTGAAATAAAGGAAAACAAACACACAAGAGGGGAAACAAAGGTGAAGAAGTTGTAATGGATAAGGAGAAATGGTAACAATGACAGGGCCCTAGGCTAAAGGAATTCACTGAAATTTAGTTATAGAACTTCTTGGCAAAAGAGTTTATAAAAAATTTTTTTCTTAAAGTAATAAAAGCAAACACAAAGGATAGACTCAAACCTGGAAAGTTCTTGATGAGGCCAATGTGAAATTTACGACACTCTAAATAAAGAAATTTAAATTGTGGAGACTTGATTCAGAAGAAATTGGTAATGATGTGCTTTCATGTGGATGAGACCAATGTGAAATCTACAACACTCCAAATAATGAAATTAAACCATGAAGATATCACTCAGAAGAAACGAACAATGAGATTGCAAAGCATCAAACAGATTTTAGTTTTATATTACTCCTAAATTTACTGCTCATTTGATTCACACTGTACTTAGGAGTGTAAAAATAAACAGTAATCACAATAAAGTTAAAAAAAAACTAGTAACATATCCCCCCCACCAACCCCCGGCCTTGCCCATCTAATTCTCATACATGAAAGCATTAAGGTTTGTTACAGGATAAGTTCATGAATGCATGCCAAGTCGCTTCAGTCGAGTCCAACTCTTTGCGACCCTATGGATAAATTCATTTAACAGCAATTGAGAATTCTTGATACAAAAAAAAGTGATAAAATGGTTTACGCCACGTATGAAAACAATTTAAAATTCTCAAAAGACAGTAGAAAGTTCAAAATTTCAGTTTCAGTTTCTCAAAGACTGAATTTATTTTTGTTCCTTTTCTTTTGCCTTGTCTAAACAAATCATACACATTTATGACAACATTTCAATTCAATCTTTTCCACGAACACTAAAGGACCGCACCATGATCATTACTTCTACTTCACAACATCGTAAGAAACTATTGTTACAATCATTTGACAGCTAGGGAAACTGACACATAAGGGTGAAGTAACCTACCCAAACTCTGAGGCACTGGCAAACAGAAACGCGTGCTCTACTCAATTTCATGTTTTCTCGCAAATATTTCCTTTCATTCTCTCACTAGCACAACAAGCTAATACTCTGTAAGTAAACATAACCATTAACTTTCTAAAAATCGCTAGGTAGGAGGATTTAATGAAACACAGACCCCTTCAATAGAGTACGGTTTAAGAATGAACACATTCCACAGTTGACATGTTAGGTAAACTCCTGCCCTTTCCCAAATTTCTTTGGCTGAAACATTCTCTCCTTACTGCGATCTCCCATTATTGTACTTGTTTCTCCTCCACGAAAGGAGACAATTTCACTCTGTACTCCAATACAGAATCGCTCTAAAATAGGTTCGCTTTTCCCAGAGTCCTGCTTTTCTGATGACAGCAGCTTTCCTGGCCTTCCGCGTAGTCCTCATAGGCTCTGAAGGCAGCTGCCACTTTTCTCCAAACATCAATCGCAGCCTCCGGTTCCCAACCCCCCGGCCCTGGCATCCGCGCTCTCCTCCCCATCACCCTACCCCACCGCTGCCTCCCACCCTCTCCGCGCAGCGTCGGCAACTCATGCTCACCTCGGCCCCTGACAGGAAGGGGTGCGAGGGCCCTGTGATCGTCAGGTAATTGTCATTTCCTCCGGGAAACTGGAAACCAAAAGAAAGCCGCGGGGTTAAGTTAGGGGAAGCAGGGAGTTAGATCGGAGCGACGGATTCTGACCCATACATTATGACAACACCCCCCAAACCCCGCTCTCTCTCCCCTCCCGTCTGCCGCCGCTCTGCCCGGCTTCCCGCTTCTGCTTCAACCCCGTCAGCCGCGCTCTCAACGCTCAGGAGCCTACCTCCATCTTCACACAACGGCTATCACGGTCTCAGTGAACTCATCACTCCCACCGCCCCCACCACACAGGACACGGAACTGCCGTCACTTCCCAACGTCGTGCGTCGCTCTCCGCTGATTGGAAGGAGCGCCTTGGGGCTGTTGCGAGTCAGGCCCGGGAAGGCCGAGCGGACTGACAGGCTAGCTATCGCCTCCTGGAGCTTGGTGGGATAATGGCATGTAGGAGTGTTAGAGGCGTCCCCGGAGGTGGTATCTGGGTATTACAGTCTCTGCGACCGAAACGGGATTTCGAGGGAGAGCAATAGAGACGTTAACTGGGCTAGAGGGGCCGGAGGTCGATAGATTGAGCGGCTAGAGAGGCCGGAGGTAAGTGGCTGTAGAAGTCGGGCGGACCCGGAATCCAGAGGAAAAGGGACCATGACTTATGCTTATCTCTTCAAGTACATCATCATCGGAGACACAGGTAACCCGCGGGCGACAATCCTCAAGCTGGGGCGGGGATCCGAAACACCCAAGTCGGGGCTTGGGGGCGGGGCTCATTTAGTGGGCTGGGCGATTAAGTGAAGCGGGGGCGGGGCGGGCCGCCGGGGGCGGGGCTCGGGCCTCCCCTTCCCCAGTCCTGGACCCCCCGACACTGGTCTGTTCTCTCTGCCTAACTCCTAACGCACGCGTCTTCTTTCAGGTGTGGGGAAGTCATGTCTCCTCTTGCAGTTTACAGACAAGCGGTTCCAACCTGTCCACGACCTCACAATAGGTAAGCACATATACCTCTCGTAGAATAGATTATGAAATCTGACTAAAATAGAAAGTTAGCAGCTTTAGTGTTCTAAGTAGAAAAGTTACGTCTTCCTGTTTTTGGGTTAGTCCAAAGTTATGTTAAGTGAAGAATGACTAAATGCTGAGAAATGGGCAGTAGTGTAATGGGGAGTAAGTAATTGAAAGGTGACTAGATTTAGAGATGACCATGAGGTATGGATTAGTTGCCTTAGGATTTTTTTTTTAACAAATGTGATTTGTATGTTTATGTAAAATACTACGAAAACGTACTGTTAATTCAAAAACTCGCCTTACTCTGCGGTAAATTAGTGTGAACCTCATTACTTTTTCAAAGTAATCACTACCATATAGATTTTGTGTGTGTGTTGGAGAGGAGGAAGCAAATGGAAGAGCCATCCCTGACCTAGAATAAAAGGTACATGAAACTGGTAACTTTTGTTTTAAAGAAAAGATATGATAATCATGAGTTTCAAAAACACTCTGGTAATCGTGGGAAATGTGAACATCTTCCACAAATTTGTGATATGGGACGACCTGCTGAGTTTGAACAACCCATTCCCCATAATCTCCATAACTCCAACCCAAATAAAGATTATATACATAAAACTAGCTTTTTTGGCATTCAATTGCAGTTTCAGAATAAAATCCCTAGCTCCCATTCTTACTATATCGCCACTTCCAAGTCCCACATTATGGAAATCTGAAGCTACTACTGATCCCAAAGTACTTATTCAGAGCCAAATAACTAAAGTGGTTAGAAAAGGATTTAGTATCAACAGGAAAATATTTTTGTAAATGACTATTGTGTACAACCACAGTGTGCTAGGTGCTAAGTGATACAGTGCTTAACAAGGCAAACGTGCCTACATTGAAATCTCCAGTGTAGGAGTTGAGGTGAGGCTGGGGGCAGATACCGATGAATAAATCACTATTGCAAAAGGGGATAAGAGGCTGCCACATCTATCAGGAAAAGCTGAAAATGGAAGCATGAGCAAGAACTAGCCAGGCGAAGGGGTTGTGGAGATGAGAGAAAAGTGATCAGGGCAAGAGGGAAAAACAGGTGCAAAGGCTCAGGAATAACAGAGATCAGGCTAATCTGGAAAACTGGAAGTAATTTAATATGGCTTGACCATGGAATCTAAAGTGCAGAGTGACAAGAAGTAAGAGTAGAGAACATCTGGGGTGGGGAAGGGGAGAGATGAAGTTTTGACACACCTAAAGGTAATGGGAGCAAGTGACAGGTTTCAAAGTAGCGGAATGAAGTGATCAATCAAGTTTCCCCAGAGTCCAATATATGCTCTGTTTCTTTCTGAATTCAGTCTTCTATACCAAGATAAACAAGGCAGTTGGCTATAAAATGTGCACAAAATATGAAGGTTTCTTCATAATTAGAGGAAGTTGCATAAAAGGGGACAGAAGTTGTATTTTTTAATTCTTCACCATTGAAACTCCATTCCTCTTGTCCAGAAAGAAAACATAAAAATTAGTGACCTTTTTTTTTTTTTTTAGTAACTGTCATTATTCTTGATGATGCAGTCTATAGTAGTAAGAAACAATTTTTAAAATCTGCTTATTGACTGTAAAACTTTATAGAATTGAGAGAGATTCTGGATATATTGTGCCTGGGGCCCCTGAATAGCAGAAGCTAGATTAGTGCTGTTTCTTACCTGCAGATCAGAATTCCTGGAGTAAAGTACTGTGTAAAGATAGAAAATAGGACAAATTGTTTGACTTACAATCAAGTATTTTTAATGTAAGTGATCTTTGATTTTTAAGTTTTGTCCTGACATTACCTTGATAGAAGTTGAATGCCAGGTAAACTAAACCCTTTATTCGGACTATCTGTTTCCAAACCCCTGTGAGGAATGCCGTTTTCTGGTGAACTCTTGGAATGATTGGCGATCTGAAATGTTTCATTCTTGAGAATCTATTCTTAGATAGGTGCTTTTCTAAAAAAAATTCTAAAATTGCAAAAAGCAAGTATTTATTGTTTCATATAGAGGACTAGAGAGTGACTTTAGGAAAATATTAAGAAATATTTTCAAAGAATTTAGAAGTTTTAAAAAAAGTTACAAATTAAACATTTCTTAATCAAATTTATGCATTAAACAATAATTCTAAAAATTAATTCACTTTTTCTATTTGATTTCTTAATTAATTTTTATGCCCATATATGCTTTTCAGTTATATTCCTGAGGTGGTTGTCACCTGGAACAGTTTTTAATTCTAGAAGATAAAACTTTAAGGAGCACAAAATTAATTGGAGCAAATAGGGAACTGTAATGGGCTTAGTGGCACTAAGTGCGGAGGATGAGTCATTAGCACAATGAGGACAAGCATGAACCTCTTGTCACCATGGTTGTTGTTCATGAGAATCACATTCTTTCCCTTGGTTTTCACTGACAGGCGTGGAGTTTGGGGCCCGTATGGTCAACATTGATGGAAAACAAATCAAACTGCAAATCTGGGATACGGTAAGAGAAAACAAAAATACTTTAGTCCCAAATATAACAGTAAAGGCTGATGCAGGGATAAAGGGCTATGACGGAGGAGCTAAGGATGGAGGTCAGAGTTCAGTTCAGTCGCTCAGTCGTGTCCAACTCTTTGTGACCCCATGGACTGCAGCACGTCAGGCTTCCCTGTCCATCACCAATAGCTGGAACCTACTCAAACTAATGTCCATCGAGTCAGTGATGCCATCCAACCATCTCATCCTCTGTCATCCCCTTCTCCTCCTGCCTTCAATCTTTCCCACCATCAGGATCTTTTCCAATGAGTCAGTTCTTCGCATCAGGTGACAAAAGTATTGGAGCTTCAGCTTCAGCATCAGTCCTCCCAGTGAATATTCAGGACTGATTTCCTTTAGGATGGACTAGTTGGATCTCCTTGCAATCCAAGGGACTCTCAACAGTCTTCTCCAACACCACAGTTCAAAAGCATCAGTTCTTCAGCACTTAGCTTTTTATAGTCCAACTCTCAGATCCATACATGACTATTAGAAAAACCATAGCTTTAACTAGATGGACCTTTATTGGCAAAGTAATATCTCTGCTTTTTAACATGCTTTCTAGGTTGGTCATAGCTTTTCTTGCAAGGAGCAAGCATCTTTTAATTTCATGGCTGCAGTCACCATAAGCAGTGATTTTGAAGCCCAAGAAAATAAAGTCTGTCACTGTTTCCATTGTCTCCCCATCTACTTGCCATGAAGTGATGGGGCTGGATGCCATGATCTTAGTTTTTTGAATGTTGAGTTTTAAGCCAGCTTTTTCACTGTCCTCTTTGACTCTCATCAAGAGACTCTTCAGTTCTTCTTTGCTTTTCTGCCATAAGAGTGGTGGTGTCTGCATATCTGAGGTTATTGATATTTTTCCCGGAAATCTTGATTCCAGCTTGTGCTTCATCCAGCCTGGCATTTCACATGATGTACTCTGCATATAAGTTAAATAAAATGGGTGACAATATACAGCCTTGACATACTTCTTGCCCAGTTTGGAACCAGTCTGTTGTTCCATGTCTGGTTTTAACTGTTCCTTTTTGACCTGCATACAGAAGTCAGAGGAGGTCTAGTGAAATCAAGGGGACAGAGAAGCTTTCACTTCAATCTGTTACAGTTACAAATTCTGAATGCCACATCTTTTTGTTTCAAATAACCCAAGTATATATGAGTTTGCTTTGGTAAATATATTGATTAAATAATCCAAAATTCAGGAATTTCCTAGCAGTCCAGTGGTTAGGACTTGGTGCTTTCACTGCAAGGGCAGTATAAGGGTTTGATCCCTGGTCAAGGAACTACTATTCCATAAGTCATGCAGCATGGCCAAAAAGAAAAATATCCCAGATTCATTTGCATCTTACTTTGGAATGCATTTTGATTCTTAAGAAATGAGCCTGTCTGCTTTTGTAAGAATGGATACTTTATACATCTTGAAATTATATATAATGTGATGCTTCCCTTTGGGGGAAATGAGAAAACTTAATTTTCTTTATCTCCATCTTAATTCTTTGCTGCTTCGGATTTTTTTTAAAAACAGGAGATGGACAAAGATACCTCAGACTAATGCAGATCAACCCAAATTGAATGGCTCACTCTTTCTAGCTTTTTTGAAAAAATATTTATTTTTATGCATTTATTTGACTGCACCGGCTCTTAGTTGCAGCAGCAGGATCTTTAGTTGCAGTATGTGGGACCTAGTTCCCTGGCCAGGGATCAAACTTTGCCCCCTGCATTGGGAGCTCAGAGTCTTAGCCACTGGACCACCAGGGAAGTCTCTTTCTAACTTATTGCCTCACAAACTTTGGTTCAGGAAATTGATTGAGATTAAGAAGTAAAGTGATTTGATTTCAAAAAATCATTTGTGATAGCGCACTGGAAGTGTTTTCATTTGCAAAAGTTAAATGCTTCTATTGATTCAACCATCACACAGGCCTCCCTCAGACTTCTCTTTTAGCTCTTGGAAGGACTTGAGGAAGGAGAGGGCTTTCAACCATAGCAGAGGAGGAAAAAAAGTAAGTTAGAAGCCAACCAGGAATCAAATGATTTAAGACATAAAACTATTAGGGAAAAAAAAAAATTTTAAGTGATCTCTTGGAGGGAAAAAATATGTTTTAAATCTTAAAGTGTGGTTAATATTACCAACAGAGTTCTTTAGAATTACTTTTGGATTTTGATGTTCTAACAGGTATGCAATAAGACACTTATATGATTGTTGTAGTAAGAGATTCTTGTACTGTTGGAAATGTAACCTAGAACTAGTGTACTAGAACAGTCTTCTTACTGTAAACCTGGCTTTAGATTATGTGACATAATGTTTAAGAAAACAGACTTTTTTTTGCTATGGAGTATTATACTAAGCTCCTGCATTTAAATTATGGATTTGGTGTTTATAGAATTTTTAACTTTTGGCCAGTTACTGAACTGACCTTTCAGCCTAATTTTTCGCATTTGTGTTAATTATTAGTATCATGAATGTTATCGTTGGTATATTGTGTTCAGTTCATTCAGTCACTCAGTCGTGTCGGACTCTTTGCAACCCCATGAATTGCAGTACACCAGGCCTCCCTGTCCATCACCAACTCCCGGAGTTCGCTCAAACTCATGTCCATCGAGTTGGTGATGCCATCTAGCCATCTCATCCTCTGTCGTCCCCTTCTCCTCCTGCCCCCAATCCCTCCCAGCATCAGAGTCTTTTCCAATGAGTCAACTCTTTGCATGAGGTGGCCAAAGTACTGGAGTTTCAGCTTTAGCATCATTCCTTCCAAAGAACACCCAGGGCTGATCGCCTTTAGAATGGACTGGTTGGATCTCCTTGCAGTCCAAGGGACTCTCAAGAGTCTTCTCCAACACCACAGTTCAAAAGCATCAATTCTTCGGCGCTCAGCTTTCTTCACAGACCAACTCTCACAACCATACATGACCACTGGAAAAATCATAGCCTTGACTAGACGGACTTTGTTGGCAAAGTAATGTCTCTGCTTTTGAATATGCTATCTAGGTTGGTCATAACTTTCCTTCCAAGGAGTAAGCGTCTTTTAATTTCATGGCTGCAATCACCATCTGCAGTGATTTTAGAGCCCCCCAAAATAAAGTCTGACACTGTTTCCACTGTTTCCCCATCTATTTCCCATGAAGTGATGGGACCAGATGCCATGATCTTCGTTTTCTGAATGTTGAGCTTTAAGCCAACTTTTTCACTGTCCTCTTTCACTTTCATCAAGAGGCTTTGTAGTTCCTCTTCACTTTCTGCCATAAGGGTGGTGTCATCTGCATATCTGAGGTTATTGATATTTCTCCCGGCAATCTTGATTCCAGCTTGTGCTTCTTCCAGCCCAGCGTTTCTCATGATGTACTCTGCATAGAAGTTAAATAAGCAGAGTGACAGTATACAGCCTTGACATACTCCTTTTCCTATTTGGAACCAGTCTGTTGTTCCATGTCCAGTTCTAACTGTTGCTTCCTGACCTGCATACAAATTTCTCAAGAGGCAGATCAGGTGGTCTGGTATTCCCATCTCTTTCAGAATTTTCCACAGTTTATTGTGATCCACACAGTCAAAGGCTTTGGCATAGTCAATAAAGCAGAAATAGATGTTTTTCTGGAACTCTCTTGCTTTTTCCATGATCCAGCAGATGTTGGCAATTTGATCTCTGGTTCCTCTGCCTTTTCTAAAACCAGCTTGAACGTCAGGAAGTTCACAGTTCACATATTGCTGAAGCCTGGCTTGGAGAATTTTGAGCATTTTTATTAGCATGTGAGATGAGTGCAGTTGTGCAGTAGTTTGAGCATTCTTTGGCATTGCCTTTCTTTGGGATTGGAATGAAAACTGACCTTTTCCAGTCCTGTGGCCACTGCTGAGTTTTCCAAATTTGCGGGCATATTGAGTGCAGCACTTACACAGTATCATCTTCCAGGATGTTGAATAGCTCAGCTGGAATTCTATCACCTCCACTAGCTTTGTTCATGATGATGCTTTCTAAGGCCCACTTGACTTCCCATTCCAGATGTCTGGCTCTAGGTGAGTGATCATACCATTGTGATTATCTTGGTCGTTAAGATCTTTTTTGTACAGTTCTTCTGTGTATTCTTGCCACCTCTTCTTAATATCTTCTGCTTCTGTTAGGTCCATACCATTTCTGTCCTTTATCAAGCCCATCTTTGCATGAAATGTTCCCTTGGTATCTCTGATTTTCTTGAAGAGATCTCTAGTCTTTCCCATTCTATTGTTTTCCTCTATTTCTTTGCATTGATCGCTGAGGAAGGCTTTCTTATCTCTTCTTGCTATTCTTTGGAACTCTGCATTCAGATGCTTATATCCTTCCTTTTCTCCTTTGCTTTTTGCTTCTCTTCTTTCCACAGCTTTTTGTAAGGCCTCCCCAGACAGCCATTTTGCTTTTTTGCATTTCTTTTCCATGGGGTTGGTCTTGATCCCTGTCTCCTGTACAATGTCACGAACCTCATTCCATAGTTCATCAGGCACTCTATCTATCAGATCTAGGCCCTTAAATCTATTTCTCACTTCCACTGTATAATCATAAGGGATTTGATTTAGGTCATACCTGAATGGTCTAGTGGTTTTCCCTACTTTCTTCAACTTAAGTCTGAATTTGGCAATAAGGAGCTCACGCTCTGAGCCACAGTCAGCTCCTGGTCTTGTTTTTGCTGACTGTATAGAGCTTCTCCATCTTTGGCTGCAAAGAATATAATCAATCTGATTTCAGTGTTGACCACCTGGTGATGTCCATGTGTAGAGTCTTCTCTTGTGTTGTTGGAAGAGGGTGTTTGGTATGACCAGTGCGTTCTCTTGGCAATACCCTATTAGCCTTTGCCCTGCTTCATTCCATATTCCAAGGCCAAATTTGCCTGTTACTCCAGGTGTTTCTTGACTTCGTACTTTTGCATTCCAGTCCCCTATAATGAAAAGGACATCTTTTTTGGGTGTTAGTTCTAGAAGGTCTTGTAGGTCTTCATAGAATCGTTCTGTTCAACTTCAGCTTCTTCAGCGTTACTGGTTGGGGCATAGACTTGGATTACTGTGATATTGAATGGTTTGCCTTGGAAATGAACAGAGATCATTCTGTCGTTTTTGAGATTGCATCCAAGTACTGCATTTTGGACTCTTTTGTTGACCATGATGGCTACTCTATTTCTTCTAAGGGATTCCTGCCCACAGTAGTAGATATAATGGTCATCTGATTTAAATTCACCCATTCCGGTCCATTTCAGTTCGCTGATTCCTAGAATGTCGACGTTCACTCTTGCCATCTCTTGTTTGACCACTTCCAATTTGCTTTGATTCATGGACCTGACATTCCAGGTTCCTGTGCAATATTGCTCTTTACAGCATCAGACCTTGTTTCTATCACCAGTCACGTCCACACCTGGGTATTGGTATATTGTGTAAAATCTATTTATTTTCCCTTGTCCAGATCTTAGTTTCCCTATCTTTAAGAACAATAGTCTCCCATCCAAATATTTATGTAGGGACAGAAGGATAAGCAGTTTCAAGAATGTGAAAACTTTTCTGATAGATTCAATGCCCAGGGAATTCATATTTAGATAATTTTGTTTCCTTTGATGAAACCTGTCCTCCCCCAAAACCTATTCCATCAAGAAAGCAAAAGTATCCTGTATATGGGGGCATAGTAAATTGCTCAGTTATAAATAAATCTTAAATCTTGGCCCCCATGGGAAATGAAAGTAGAGAATAAACTTGAATTTGTTTTAGGACAGCTCTGTTCTGGGCCCTGGACTGCTTTCCCTAGTCGTTATTCCTATTTGCTCTGACAGGATCCCAGTAAGGGACATCTTGGCAGTCCTGCCTTTGCGGATGTGTGTGCTAAGTCACTCAGTCATGTCCAATGCTTTGTGACCCTGTGGACTGTAGCCCACCAGGCTCCTCTGTCCATCGGATTCTCCAGACAAGAATACTGGAGTGGGTTTTCATGCCCTCCTCCAGGGGATCTTCCCAATTCAGGGATCAAACCCACGTCTCTTAAGTCTCCTGCAGTGGCAGAAGGGTTCTTTACCATTAGCACCATCCGGGAAGCCCTGTCCTGCCTTTATCAGTCACTAAAGGTCAGTTAGTATATGCCTAATTTAAGTGCTTTGTATCTAATTTTCTTCGTTGATCCATTGGAATGAAACTTCTGTTATATAGAGCATTGGCATTCTAAGATAATTTTCTAAGACAAAGGAGTGGAAACAAAAATAGAAACAAAAAACAAAGGTGATACGTTCAACATCATATGGGACTGAAAAATACTCTTTGAGTTTCTAGTTCTATTTCCAGTTCTCTCCTAGGGGATATTGTGTGGAAATGTCTTTGTCACACTGACTGTAGGGTAAATACATTCAGTGACAGGGAGCCAGGGATGCTAAACATTCAGCAATTAAATGGACAGTCTCACAGGAAGAATTTACCCACCCAAAATATCAATTGTACTCCCACTGAAAGATACTGATTTCCCATCTGGACTTCTTCCTGGGCATTCAGGTTTTCTTTTGGCCAATTCTCTTTTCTTAATAGAAGTTCTTTTGTAAAATTAGCTCCTTTGTGTTAAAGTGGCATCTGATCAAGTAACTTCTCTGCAAATAACCTGGTTTTGTTGGGATTTTTTTTGCTGTTGCCACGTTGATGGAAAAGGCTGGACAAGAATCCTTCCGTTCTATCACCCGTTCCTACTACAGGGGAGCAGCCGGCGCACTGCTGGTGTACGACATTACAAGGTGAGGCACATCTGCTGCGTGAGAGGGAGACTCTTTCCTCTGTTCTCAAAATCTTTTTAATCCACTGAATCTAGTAAGAATGCTAAAGAGGAATTGCCTGTTTTATATTTTTCTTTATACATATAAGTTTCCCCTTTTTCTTATGCATTTGGAATTGCTTTGGCATTTTGAAATGGGCCTCTGACCCACTTTTGAAATTTTTCTTCTGTAGGCGTGAAACCTTCAATCACTTGACCTCATGGTTAGAGGATGCCCGGCAGCACTCTAGTTCCAACATGGTTATCATGCTGATTGGGAATAAGAGGTAAAATTTTGTTTGTATAAATAATAAGTACTAGATGTCATATAGGTACTCTTTGGATATTGAATTATTTGGGACCTAAACTTTTTTAGGTCCATTACCATTTTAACCATTTTTAAGTGTACAGTTCTGTGGCATTAAGTACATTCACATTGTTATACAACCATCACCACCATTTATCTCCAGAACTTTTTTATCTTCCCCAACTGAAACTCTGTTCCCATGAACACTAATTTCACCTTCCCCATCCCACTATTGTTGTTTAGTCACTAAGTTGTGTCTAACTCTTTTGCGACCCTATGGACTGTGGCCCGCCAGACTCCTCTGTCTCTGGGATTTCCCAGACAAGAATACTGGAGTGGGTTGCCGTTTCCCTCTCCAGGGGATCTTCCTAACCCAGGGATTGAAACCACGTCTCCTGCATTGCAGATGGATTCTTTACTGCTGAGCCATCAGGGAAGATCCCCATACCACTAGCCCCTAGCAATAACCATTCTACTTTCTGTCTCTTCTGACTACTTTAGGAATCTTACAATATTTGTCCTCTTGTTCCTGGCTTTTGTTTAGCATAACATCCTCAAGGTTTATCTATATTGTAGTGTGTGTCAGAATTTTCTTCTGTTTTAAGGTTAGATAGTAATCCATTGGATGTATTTACCACATTTTCTTTATTATCCATTGATGTACACTTTGGTTGCTTCTAACTTTTGGCTGTTGTGAATAATGCTGCTGGTCAGCATGGGTGTACAAAGATCTGCTTAGGTCCCTGCTTTCAGTTCTTTAGGATATATGCCCAGAAGTGGAACTGCTGGATCTTATGGAAATTCTGTTTAATTTTTGGAGGTACTGCTGTACTGTTTTCCATAGTGGCTGCACTACTTAACATTGCTACTCTCAGTGCACAAGCGTTCCAGTTTCTCCCCATCCTTAGCAACATTTGTTATTCTCAGTGAATTTTCTAAGGCACCCATAAGCCAAAAGACATACTTGATGGATTTGTTATTAAATAGTTAGGTCTAAACAAAGTAGCAGGTATTTTTGTCATAGCAACTGAGTAACTGAGAAACGGAAAACATGAATTAAAAGAAAAAGAATTTCTTATTTCATTCTTAAGTAACTGTAACTACTTGCTAATGACCTGTGTATGCCTGTCAGGCACAGCACAGCTTGTCAAACCTTGGAGTTAACACTGGACACTACCACTCTTTTTTCTGTTGCAAATTAATTTTTGTGCAGTGTTTGCTTTTTGTCACAGCAGCTGCCAAGAATGCAGCCTCAAAAAGAAGTGCAAATGTTGAATCTATCATGATCTGATTTTGACACTGCCAATTATATTAAGCTTGTATTTATGTGGGGGCTTCTCTGGTGGCTCAATGGTAAAGAATCCGCCTTCCAGTGCAGGAGACACGGGTTCTATCCCTGGGTTGGGAAGATCCCCTGGAGAAGGAAATGGCAACCCCTTCCATTGTTTTTGCCTGGGAAATCCTATGAACAGAGGAGCCTGGCAGGCTACAGTCCATGGGGTCACAAAAGAGTCGGCTATGACTTAGCGACTGAACAACAACAATTTATGTGGTGTTCTGATGTTGAGTGTTGCTGTGTTTCCCTTGAGTATTTAAAATAATCTGTGGCACCTAGAACTGTGGCCACAGACTGATTATACTCATTGGTTCAGCCAATTTGTGAAAAACCTTAACTACATCCTAGGTATTGTGCTAGACCCTGAGTGGGCAAGGTGAAAACAAAATCCTGCCCTCATTCCCACGGAGCTCACAGTCTAGTGGAGACATAGATATTAAATATAAAATGATTTGTATCTGTTTACAAATTATGATAAATGCAGTGAAGGGGAAAAAAAGGGCACTATAAAAAAGAGTACCAGGATACTTATTTATTTTTTATAATTTTATTTGGGCTTCTCTGGTGACTCAGATGGTAAAGAATCCGCCTGGGATGCAGGAGGCCAGGGTTTGATCCCGGGATCAGGAAGATCTCCTGAAGGGAATGACTACCCACTCCAGTGTTCTTGCTTAGAGAATCCCATGAACAAAGGAGTCTGGGGTCTTAGTCGCTGCTTGTGGGCTTTCTCTAGTTTTGGAGAGCGGAGCTACTCACTAGCTGCAGTGTGCAGGCGTCTCGATTTTGTGGCTTCTCTTGCTGTGGAGCACGGGCTCTAAGGCATGCAGGCGTCAGTAGTTGTGGCAAATGGACTCGGGAGTTGTGGCACACCGGCTTAGCTGCTCTGCTCTGAGGCGTGTGTGATCTTCCCAGACCAAGGATCAAACCAGTGTCCCCTGCATTGGACCACTGGACTACCAGGGAAGCCCCAGGGTACCTACTGTTGATTTAGAGTTGTAATTTAAACTGGAATCTGAAGGATGGGCAAGAGTTCACTGGGCAAAGAGTTTTTGAAAAGGTGTCAAATGGGGTTAAGAAACTCTGTGAAAGCTCTAAACTGGGGAGAAGCTTGATCATAAGTTTATAATGTTGAAAGAACCTGGTGTGGTTAGACTAAATCAAAGGGGAATGGTACAAGATGAGGTTGGAAAAGAAGGCAGGAGCCAGATCTTGTGGCACTTACAGACCTGAGTGAGGAGTCTGGATTTTATTCTAAACAAGTAGGAAGCATTTAAGAGTTTTAAGCAGAGAAATAGCTTCATCAGATTTTAAAAGATCTGGAGGGGAGCAAGGGTTGATGTGGATCTCAGCAGCAGCAGTCTAAGTGAGAAAGTGGTGGATTGGACTAGGTCAGTGACACTGGAGAGAGAGAGAAAGGATGATTGTAAGGTACATTTTGGAAGTACTTCGCTTTGGGGTGAATTGGGTATTTGGTGTGAAGAAGGAAAAAATGTTAATAATAACCTTGATTTTTGGCTTGTGCCATGTGGAAGTGTGGGACGGAGTTGGGTTGGGGGGAAAAGATGATATTTCATTTTGATGTACATCTGAGGTGCCTTTTACACATGAGTAGAAATGAATAGGAAAATGCACAAACAGATCTGGAACTCAGAGGTATATCTGGGCTAGATGTTCAGATTTAGAACTGTTGCCATTTCGGGTTAGTTCTTCCTTGGTCTTCACACAGCTCATGAAAAATAAGTATACGTTTTGCAGATGTTTTGTTCTCTAGTGGTCTTACTCCTGGATTTTTTCTTTTCATGGTGAAAAACTGGAATCCTCCCAAATGAAAATTTCCAGTTTGAAAAATGAAAATTGGACAGTTCACCATAATCTTATTCTGCATCCTTTAATCCTGTGTTTCATAAAGTCTTTTCCATGCCACTTTATTCTTCCTCAGTCCTCGGCTCTGTTCTCAGTATCACCTAATTTTACCCATATCATTTTCTCTGAATCCTTCATTTCCCTGGTGGCAGGCTGCTGTTTATTATACATGTTAATAATGATACTAGTGAGTTAAGGCAACTGGGTTTTCCTTATTCCTTGCTGTCTCTTCTTGTGGCTTGATTCCAGTAATGAGGAAGATACTTACCACCATGCGATGTGACATCCATGACTTTTCTACTTCCCAGTAACTGGAATTTCCCTTTCCTCTTCTTTCCTTTGGTTTAACTGGATCTCCTTCAAAAAAGAAGACTACAGCATAGATCTTGAGAAACTGTGGGGCTTGCCTAAGCTTTTATAAACCCTTTTCTCTGTAATAAGAGATAAGGCATTATCCTCAACTGTGCAGCAGCTGTCAAGAATCTGATCTGAAGAATATTTTCCCAGAGGCTACAGAAATCAGTAACCCTGTACAAGAGGACACCATTCAGGATCTGCATTCTTTATGGATTAACTGGCAGTTGAAACAGCTGTGGGATTCTTTTAGAATAAATTTCTTCTTTCACTTGGATCTTTTTTTAGTTTTCTCCCCAATTAATGATTAATCTCTTGCAGTGACTTAGAGTCTCGTAGGGATGTGAAGAGAGAAGAAGGAGAAGCCTTTGCTCGGGAACATGGACTTATATTCATGGAAACTTCAGCCAAAACAGCCTGCAATGTTGAGGAGGTACTATTTGGGAAAAAGTAGGGAAAGCTTTTCAGAGATTACACCGTATCTTTGTCCCCCCTTTTTTTTCCTTCAGAATTCTCCTCCTCTGTTAAAACATGGGTAAGAAAAGGATGTCTTGTGGTCATAGTGACCATGTATCTCCCTTTAAGGGAATTGTTCCATTTGTTTTTCCTTGATTCCTAAGGCTTTACTTTTATATTAAGTGACATTAATTGGTAAGTGTGGGTTGACACTACTGTTATTTGTAAATCATCTTAGTTGGAGGAACTAATGAATTCCATCTTAGTCATTCCTAAGTCTGGTGTTGAATCTGTCTTAAGTAACTGACTCAGAAGAGAGCATGTTTGCTTTATTTGCAGAGTGTGCCAATCTGGGAACCCTAGGTACATCTTGCGTCAATACCAAAATACCATAGAATCTCTTTTTTCTATTTGAAATTGTTTGGAATGGCTTTTACAGGGCCTTTGGAGGACCTTGTGTATTTTTACTCAATTCTCCTAATGGTTCCCAATTCACTTTTGAAATCCAAATAGGCATAATATTTGTATTCTCTTTTCCTAATTTCTCTACCTAAACTTGAGCCTAATGCTATGATTTATGTCTCCTTCAGGCCTTCATTAACACAGCCAAAGAAATATATAGGAAGATCCAGCAGGGTTTATTTGATGTCCACAATGAGGTAAGATAGGGTAAGGGGCTGACAATTACTTTTGCTTTGTTTTAAACAGGACAGGATGCTTCCTAGAATATAAGCGCTTCCTGTCTAACATGATACTATATGAAGCTATATGAACTGGCATAGCTTGTCTGTTTTTTTCTCAAGTCTGAGACCCAGACTGCTTAAAGAGATTATTAATTGCTGATCTAAAAGGTTTATACATTATGGGAGGTTTTCTTCTCAACCTCAGGTTTTTACTATTCCAAAGCATGAGGGAGGTGTGATTCTTAATTGCTTAGCTTCTCATTTCTATAAAGCACATTTGGGGGGGGAATAAATGAATTATATGCTAATATGCTGCCACTTCTGTCTTACCTACTCTTACCAATCACATCCTGATTCTGCACGTAGCTATGAAACTTAAGTATAACAGTCACTTGGGCACAGAAGCCACTTCCAGTGATCTATAATACCACAGCTGGTCACCTTATCTTCACCATCACAGATTACTGTTCCACAGCAGTCTGGCTAAGGCACATGGTTACCTGCCAAGGCCATACCTGCTTCTAGAAATTGTAATTAATGATTTCTCCTTTTATCCCTCTCCTTTCTCCCACTTACTTTTACACTGAGGTGGGAACTATTGCCTCTTTTCTCTTACAGGCAAATGGCATCAAGATTGGACCCCAGCAGTGTATTTCAACCCCAGTGGGACCCAGTGCCTCCCAGCGGGGCTCTCATGACATGGGGGCTGACTCTGGCTGCTGCTGAACAACTGGCCTGGACTCTTTTTTTCCTTCCTGGAACAGCTTCAGATCAATAGGCTTAAAGAAAGAGGTCTTACATGCTTTGGCTGAGAAAAGCCTCTTTTCAAGGTGTGATGTTTTGCCTCTCCACTTAAAGACCAGGGGAGAATTTGGGCCCTTATTGACCTGTCCTTCTTCAGGGACGTGAGCATTCCCTATAGATTAGGGCTCTTCTCATTCGCCTGTTTTAATTTGTAAAATGTTAGGATCAAAGCTGATTGTCATGGTAGTTCAAAAATAAATTCTTTTATAAGCAGACACAATCTACTCCCCACCAAGAATTAGTAACAAGGTCTAGGACGTTCTGCTTGAGCCCTTGAGGTGACTGGGATCTGGCTGCCCTTTGGGTTTTAGGTCCTCAGTTTAGGGATTTCATTGAGGTTTTTCACTTGCTACTACATAAGAATTGTTGCAGAAGGCAGTTCCTTCTAGTTGAACTGCTCAAGGATGATGAACACTTTTCCCTCCCATTTCTAGTTTCTCTGTTTCAGAGTAACTACAAAACTTTTGAGAGTAGTAGATTTGGTCCTAGCCTTGTAGCCACTTACTATCATTACCTAAAGAAAACATCTTTCCCTGTTTGTTTTGATTTAGGGACCAGACCTAACATTGGTAAGTCAGTGTCTTTCACCAAATAGACTCTTACTGTTTTATCCCACTCACTTCTTAAGGAGACCTATTTAGACTTTCTATCAAGCTAATCTGCCTACTGTACATGACATATTTGCTTCCACTCCTATGCCTTTGCACATGCCCTACTATACACTACTGTTATACTCAAAGTCCACATTTTTTTCCTTCAGAAAGCCTTCTTTGACCTAGGGACTTCTGAACAATTATTGACACAGTACCTTTTAGCTTTCATATATTGTTTATTCACATGTATATTTATTTGTATTTATGTTACTTTGTAAATATGTTTTATAGTAGCTTTGTGTATGGAACCTGTCTCCCTGAGGTTGTAAGCTCCCTGAGAGCAGGAACCCCTGGTATGCTTTCACTTTTGTAAACCACTTCCTCCACCATTCCTTCACAGTGCCTAGTGCTACTCGTGTGATCACTGAATTTGACTGACAAAGACTTGGAACAGGTTTATTTTAGGCTGCAGAGGAAACAAAAAGCCTTACAGTCATCTCTTTGTAATTCTATCTCAGTCTATTCCATCTGTTTACCCTGAATTCTTTACTGCTCTTTTCCTTCTCCTCTCTCTCCTTTCCCTGGCTCTTTGCCTCCATTCCATGCAGCATACAATAAAGCTGCCTGCTTCCAAGCAGTCAAATAAGTGGATACATCTCCATTTGAAGTGCATACAATACTATCCTAGTCAAGTCTGTCTTTGCTGTACTTACCATGCAGCCTTCTGGGTCAGTTGCTATACTGATGTCTCATTTTCTTCCACAGCACTGCGGTCTTGTGAATTTTTTTCCTCTCTTTTTTTTTTGGTTGTCGATAAATTGTTTCATTATTAAATATATGCATGTATCCAAGCTGCTCACATTTCATGTGTCATTTCTGATTGTATCCCAAACATAAGTAGATACTCTTCTTCTAGGGAATTGTATCAAAGGAATTGGAAGAAGCCTTCTTGAGATACAGTCATTTTATACTGGATTCTGCCCCCAGTAGCAGTAGTATTAGTTCACACTGTACCACAGGAAGTTGGAAGGCATATGGAGTACTACTTTGATTAAGGTTTGGTTTGGTTTGGTTTTTGAAAACTCCTACCTCATTCCAAAAAGGATTAAGGCTGTTGAATTTGGCTAGTCCACTCACACCAGAGACAGAATTAAAGTAAATAAAACTTTATGGTTTATGGTTTCTGTACAGGAGTTTTCCTCTATCAGTCAAAGAAACCTTTAGTGATCAGAATGAATCAGAACACTGATCAGAGCATCATTCTGTCTAGAGCTGCTGCTTTTGGAGTGTATCTTTTTTTTTTTTTTTAACATGGTAAACAATTCAAATGGAGTATCTTTTGAATTGATAATCCCATATTATCCAAAAACCACTCATAACCTTCTATACTCAGGTATTTCATCAGTTTTAAGCATAAGAAATTAGAGTATCTGGGCAAATTTATGACCTTTGTTGATCACTGCTGATGTTCTGAATGAAATGGTCATGAGGAGTTACAGAAAATGCATCTCCCACCCCCATGTGAAGAATACTGGTTATAAGATAATATGAGTGTTGGTTGATTTTTGAAGCCCAGGACCCTTGGAAATATACTACTTACAGCAGTCTAAGTCATTACTATTTATAGGTCATTGCATATGGCAGGGATACCCATTCCCCTTTCTGTCTGTGCCTAATAACTGGTTCCTTTGATAGCGGGTTTATTTTGTACCAAAAAAGCAGAAGGATAATAGGTTCTCATTCTAGAAACTATAATTAAGGTCATATCTGTATATGCATTTACACATTGTTCTGGTAAGCCCTAATACTAACATCAAATTTGATATAACAGTGGTAGCCAAGGAAGAATTTGGCCAACAGATTTTGTTCAATATACAGAGAAATGTACTTGGCCAAGTTTTGTGTGATAAAATGTTGACCCACATGACTCCTTTAGGTCTCTGAGCTCCTACTGTGTGTGACCATGCAAATGTTACTTCTTGAGAAATTCCTTTAATGATAGGGAAAGACACGCTTCACTCAGGATTTCCAAAAAATTAAAAACTTCCTGTAGCAAATTTTAATAGCAGTAGAGTTAAACTAGAAAACATGGGTAAATCTTTCTCATTGAGGGCAAGAGGATTTCATCTACTGTAAAATTATTTCCTTAACAATTTAAACACTATCATTAGGAAATTACTCTGCAGCCAATATTTCTAAGGCAGTCTCATAATGCCCTCCTTGCATATAATTTCACCTCTAAGATCATTTGCTCTATCCATATTCACAAATAGTTTGGGACTATTGATGAGGCCTTTTTTTTTTTTTTTTTTTAAGCTGAAATTCTTTCCTGAATTTTGTTCATTTCCAACTGACTAGCAGTACTCTGTACTGTCAAAGTCAGAACACTGGAAAACTTGCGAGCGAAACATAAGGTTTAGAAGCATCTAGAATAGATGCATAACCTATGCTGATGTTATGCTGATATCCTGAGGATTGAGAAATTTCTCAAGGATTATCCCAGGAACCCAGAAAATCCACTCACTTAAAGAATTAATTTTTGCTTCTTTGATTTGGTTAAGATCGCTTCACTTGTATGAGAGAGGGTGGGGGCTGCCTCCAGGCCACTCAGCATTATTCCAGGTTTACTCCCCACCGTGACTGAGGGGTACTCTGATTACGTAAAGGAGAGTACGTTGGGGCTGTACCTAAGCAGTCGGACAGGACGCCGAAAAGGGCTTTAGATTCCTTAAGCACTCCCTCCTCCCGGCCCGAAAGGCACCAGCCCGATCCAAGATGGCTTCCTAGAAACAGGTAACTAAATGTTTTAGTTTAGAGCGCCCCCAACGGCGGGGGTCAAGAAAAGAAGGATGCGGAGAGATCCGAAAGCCCGTGAACGGAGAGCGGTCAGAGACAAGGTACCGCCAGATTTTATTTTCAATCAGGCATAAGTGTGGTTGCCTCAGCCTTTTAGGACCTCCCATCCTCAAGAGACTTCCTGGATGGAGCTCACCTTACCCTGCTGGAAGAGGCGGGGCGTCGGCCCTGCCATTGGCGGGTGGGAGCGTAGGTGGGCGGAGCAAGGGAGCATGGACTACTAGCAAGCTAGATTGAGGCGAGGGCTGGCCATGCTCCGCCGGAAGGCGCCTTGTTCTCCGAAAGGGTGAGTTGAAACGCTGGCTGGAAAGGAAGCGCCGGGACTTGTTCAGGTAGGCTTTCAGCACACGCCCGCCGCTCAGTGCTGGTCCAAGAGTCTTTGCAAAAGCTGCGGCTCTTAGATTGGTTTTCATAACTCATCCTCCTCCTCGCTTCCCCGCCCTCTGTCCTTCCCCTAGTTGTGCGGGATCAGGTGCTGGGTGATGCTCCGGACTGAACCATTCTCCTTTGTGAGAGGCCGGGGGAGAGGGCGGCTGCCGGCCCGCAGGGCCCGAGCCGGGCTGAGCCGCGAACGCGGCTGCCCCGGCCCCTGTGAAGTTTCTAGGCCTTGTCATTGCATTACTGGGCATCGTGTAGATTTGAGGCAGATCCGTTTTCTCCTTGCTCCTTCAGAGGGAAAACTCCGCGGCTCCGTTTGGTTACTCCATACTTTGGACTCAGAAGTGGGAGTTTGGGGTTTGGGTTTTGTGTGTGTGTGTGTGTGTGTGTATTTTAGCAATAAAGGTGGTTAGGAGAGCATGAGGTGAGCATGTGCGATTGTTTTACATTATTAGGTGTAATTTCTGTGGATCTTTGGGAGAGCGGAGCAGGCTTTTGGACAGTGTTTAGAGGTAGTTGGAAGAGAGGAGCTCTAGCTTTGCATCTCCATTGACAGGTCCGCAGAGCTCACTGGTTTTCTGTTGCATTATGTAAACTCTTCAGTGGCAGAAGACCCCTCCCCCTTCCTCGGAGCGAAAGCAGTTTCTTTATTTACCTGTCTCCAGTGTCGCAGGAAATTTCCCTGCCTTTGCGGCAGCTGTGCAAATGCAGCAGCTCCTACCTTTTAAGGGGCAGTCCTAAATGATTAAGGTCTTCAAGGAAGAGGTGAATAGTGGTATATAGATGTTTGGTGGACCAATCTCTTTTCAATGACTGAGAACCGTGAGCCAGAAGTGCAAGACGTAGAACTTGATGTCTTTTTCTTTTAAAGAATAGACATAGTGGAATGCCCCAAACACCAGAGGAGCTGCGTTTTCTGTCTACTGCATCCTACCTTCGCCCTAGCATCCACAGCTTGTTTACTCTTCATGTTGTTCTGAACCTATCAGGTCAGCCGGAGATTCTCTGCCTGTTATCCTTAGCATCAGGTGAGGTCCTATCCACTGTGGGGCACGTTAGTTACTAGAAGGTGAGTTTGTGATTTGAATAATATTCTCCTGTTAGTCCATTAGATATGTCTTCTGCTTAGGAATTTCTTTTGTATTGATCAGCAAATAGGTTTCAGAACAAACTGTGGTCCCCCTCTTAGGGCGAGAACATGGGAAGTTTCTCATTCCAAATATTTTGGATTATCTCACCCCTTAAAGGAAAAGAAGAGTTATGATAAGGAAAACAACGTTTTTCATTTAAAGAGACAGGTGGTAAGAGTGGTGCGCCAGTGGGTCTGCAAGGCAAAATGAAGGACGTTGGCCAAAGAGAAGGTACGTGTGTGTAAAGACAGGCTTTGGGGAAGGTTTAAAACTGCAGTAGCAAAGGAGTAATGGATTAGGATAAGAGATTTGATGAAACAGTGCATGGTTAGTGACACAGAGTTCTTGCTTTCTTCATGTTTGATTTATCCTGTGCTTCTGGCCTTTTGAGTATGTCAGTTCCCAAATTGACAAAATCCATTTAGACATGGATAGAAATGATAGAAATAGAAATCTGCTGAGCTGGTTGTGAATCACCAGGAAACACAGATCTTGTATTTCCCGGGACAGTCTTCTCTGCGGCACCTGCTGGGTGATGGGGTGAAAGAATCTTGGCATTGTGGTAACCAACACTGCAGAATTTTAGTTGTAACGGGAAAAATTTGCCACTTATTATTAGAAGGGTCAAGTTTCTGGTAGGTAAGGTAGGGTGGTGAAGGGAATTGATCTTTAAAAGAAACCATTGTACATGTCGTCTTTGAAGAGGGTGAGGTTTTTCTGGGCAAAACTAACACTTTATTAATTTGTGGGTTTCAAGCTCTGTACTTGCTTTCTGAAAGAATGAGATTTGATATTCATTCAGATGAATGCTAAATGCTTTGAAGATACTGTTTGTCTACAGTCCTGCAAGGGTTAAGCTATCTCTGAGCTTACGTTTAGCCTAATAACTGAAGGATAAACAAGACAATATTGTTCTGGACCCTCCACCCTCAGCCTTAGAAGTGACTCCACTTCTGGAGTTGTATTTGAACCGGTCCCTGATCCGCAGGTCTTGGCTTGACCTACCCTTGCACCTACTATAACCAACTTAGTATTGACTCTTTTGCTTTTAGCATTCAATTCATTGGTAAACTATCATTTCAGAACCTACTCATCTCCTCTTTAATTAATTGTTCTTTTTCTCAGAGCAGGTGGTCTTCCTTTTATCCTTCTGTTATAATTTTGTTCACTTTGCCTTTTATTTTGACTCACTGACACTGTCCCTTTTTGCATCTGTCTTGAGACCATTTAAGAATGCAAAGAGACCCTGACTTTCAAAAGGGGTTCCTTTGGTTTCTGGTACCCAAATAACTTGGCTTCCCTGGTAGCTCAGCTGGTAAAGAATCCACCTGCAATGCAGGAGACACTGGTTCGATCCCTGGGTCGGGAAGATCCCCTGGGGAAGGAATAGACTACCCACTCCAGTATTCATGGACTTCCCTGGCTCAGATGGTAAAGAATCCATCTGCAGTTGGGGAGACCTGGGTTCAGTCCCTGGGTTGGGAAGATCCCCTGGAGGAGGGCATGGCAACCCACTCCAGTATTCTTGCCTGGAGAACCCCCATGGACACAGGAGCCTGGTGGGCGACAGTCCATAAGGTCGCAAAGAGTTGGGCAGGACTGAGCAACTAAGCACAGCATGGCACCCAAGTAACAGTTGTATTTCTATGTAGCATCGCTGTTGTGTGAACTGTTTACTATTGCCTAAAGCTTTGTTTAACCATTTATTAAATTTTGAATTATCCTGGATCCCCTTCTCCCAACCTTAACTTCTGTTTTGTTTTGTGTTGGTTCTTAAATGAAGTTGTAGTTTAGCTTTTTTTCTTTGTTTGTTTTGCTTTTTCTGACTAATTCATATTGCTTTTAAATGTTTCATTGTTTCCCTATATTGCAAAATAAGTCCACCTCTTTGTAGTTATTGGATATTTTAAATTTAAACTACAGAGTATGTTACTCTCTGAGATTTCTCATTAAGCTGTTCAGGCAGTAACAATTTCTTTTGCCGTTTTATTACTCATCACTTTCTATCCTTCACTAAACTCTTCGTTATTGAATGTCACATGAAGCAAAATAGTCTACTCTGCTGTACTTTGCATGTGTGCCCAGTCGTGTCCAACTCTTTGCGACCCCATGGACTGTCCCCCGCCAGGCTCCTCTGTCCATGGCATTCTCCAGGCAAGAATACTGGGGTGGGTTGCCATTTCCTCCTCCAGGGGATCTTCCCAACCCAGGGATCCAACCCACATCTCCTGCACTGCAGATGGATTCTTTACCACTGCACCGCCTGGGAAGCCCTGTAAGTTAACTTTAAAGTATGTAATTGTTGCCTTCAGATCCTGCAGGAGTTTTTTTTAAAAAACAAAGCACTTAATTTCTGTATATGTTACATGATAATGTAACATATGTTATTTATTCCTCTGTATGTTACATGATAATGAAAAATGTAGCAGAAAGACTGGCACAGATAGTTACTTTTCATGCACCTTAAGCAGGGATGAATCCAGGAATGAACTCCAAGCAATGGGACAGTGTAGGCTCCGGAGCCTAGATGACATTCGAGCCCCTTCCTATTCAGACTTTTCAAGTATATTCTCATTAGTTTGTTTGAAAAGAATTTTCAGAACATAGTCAAATAAAAGTACAAAAAATTGCAAAACCAAATCGAGGATTTTAAATATTACATACCTTTGTGTGTGTGTGCACGCGTACATATGCTAAGTCGCTTCCGTCCTGTCTGACTGCAGTCCTGTGGACTGTAGCCTGCCCGGTTCCTCTGCCCATGGGATTTTACAGGCAAGAATACTGGAGTGGGTTGCCATTTCTGTCTCTAGTGGAATCTTCCCAACCCAGGGATTGAACCCAGGTCTCCTGCATTGCAGGCAGATTATTTATTGTCTGAGCCACTAGGGAAGACCACCTTTATGCATGATGTTTAAAAGATTGGCTTTGTCATTGAAAGAATGAAGCATTCCTGATTTTATTCCCTCAGTACATTTCCAGAGAAAGTTATTGTGTATGGCTTATTTTTATTCAGTATTTCTAGGCTTTTTTTGTTTTTTAAATTTTAAAAAGGTAATTAAATGACAGACTTTTAAAATTACTAGATAATAACCAAATTACTAGATAGTAATAGAACTGTGCTTTTTTCTCCCCATGTATGTCAGCACCCTAAATCTGATAGTTCTGATTTGTTTGGTAATATCCCAGTATTCCAGTACTAACACCTTTTTGTTTTGTTTTGTAATTCTCCTTAAACTATGTCAGTAACTTTCTGTAAAAGAATATATATTAGTTGAATTCTTAATTTCATCTGAGAGGAAGGGTATTCAAGAGCTGTAAAGTCTTTCAGATTTCTCAAATTGTCTCTCATGGTCTTTATAAAAACCTTTGGAATATCCCACCTCCGTTTTCTCTTCCACTACATAATTTGGGGATACAACATATCTTTGGGAATTATTCTTAAGTGACGTGGGTATTCAGAGGTACATGGTCCCATTAGTGATACAGAAATTTATTTTTGATTGGTTCTAGGGAAAGTGATTTCGGTAATTTGGCAGCCTACTTAGAACCAAGTCATAATAGTGTTTTGTAATGGAACATGAAATCATATTTCACTTATTCTGTGATTTCTCATGTCCTATAACAGATATCAGATGTATATCAGATACTCATCCATTCAAGTAAACTTAATGACAAGCGCGATTTTTCGAATTTTTGAATAGGGGCTGCCAAGTTGCATAAACACTGAACTTTCGGTGTTTTATTCTTCATTGCTTCCATTCAGCCCCAAGTGATTCTTTGTTTATTTACACACTAAGTCTCCTAAATATGTAGTGCTTTTGCCTGTTTCTCGGGTGTACCTCTTGGTGGGGGCACCTTTTCCATGAGGTCTTAAATATATATGTGGGTAATGGTCACTTCCCATTCACTGCTCTCCTGAAAGTCATGGGAGTTAAAATTTGAGGCGCCTGGGACTAGGGGCGTGTGAGCTCCTGAGGAACAGCCTAGTCAGTTGCAGAACTGCTAAGTTCCCACAGGCAGCACTGTGAAGTAAGCAAAGTACTCAGATAGATACCAGCATCATTCCTATAAACACACAAAATGATTAACTGAATTACCTGCATGTTGCCCTAGCCACCCATGCTGGTTGAAGTCTGTTCCGAGGTTTTGAGGTTAAAGTGTTATCCTGCTTTCTCAGCACAGTAGTGCGGGTCTTTTTATCCTGCCCAGCAGTCCGGCTATACTGATTATGAAACTTTTGCATCTACTTTAGTATCCCACCATTCTGCTTAGCAGGTCGGCTCAGCCAAGTCTTTAAGGAGTAATTTTGCTTTGAGAGAAACCTTTAGTGGTACTCTTTTAAATTATTGGACAGGGTATAATAAACTTCTATTTTTTGCCTACTGTGTGCCAAACATTGTACATAATCTTTTAATCTTCAGAATAACCCTGAAAATGTGTGTGATGTTACTTTCATTTTACAGAAGAGAAAAAAATAAGACTTAGTGAGGTTTGATAACTTAACCAGGAGTAGGACTCTGGTCTGTGGGACTTCAAAGCCTCATTCATTATCATCTCCCCCCAGTTAGAAATTCATTGTAGGCCTCTGGAGAACTGTCTTTGACGACAGTATTAGACAAGTAGGCATTCCATAGCTTATTAAAGCTATACCTTTAGCAGCTGTAGGGCCTTGAGAATGTAAAATTTCTTTTTGTATTTCTGTCAAAAGGAAAAAAAAAGAATAATAGTTTATTTTATTTGACTTAGTTATTTTGAAGATAAGATTATGTGGAATACTTTAAGCTCTACAGAGGAAAATCACTTGGTCGGTCACAGACAACTTCATTTTTTAGCCAGTGCAAGTGAAACTAACTCACGGACTTCATCATCCCATGTCACTGGGTCATTTTTTGTGCCTAGAGGCATAAGTGAGATAATAACAGTGTTTCTCCTCCTCTGCCACACACACTTTTTTAGCATAAATGTTGCAATGAAAACAGTCCCTCATAAATAATTGAGTAGGAGTTCCTTGTTGGCCTACTGGTTAGGATTCCGGGCTTTCACTGCCACAGCCTGGGTTCAATCCCTGGTTGGGGAACATCACACAAGCTGTGCAGTACAACCAGAAGATAAATAAATAAATTAAGTAAATATTTATATTTCTCTGTTAGGCTGAAACAGTATATATATATACCTGGGCCAGTTAAAGTAGGGCATGCAGGGGTGGTGTGGGAGGGCATAAAGAGGACCATGACTCTGTTACCATTACTCTGTTATGGAGGGGAAGTTGAAGTGAGCAAAGGGGATCAGCTGTATGGTAATAAATGCAAAGTAACTTTTTGGTGGTGAACATGCTGTAGTGTATACAGAGGGAGGAAAACTGTACACCTGAAACTTATAAATGTTATAAATCGGTATTGCCTCAGTAAAAAGAAATTGCAGATATTATTACTTAAGCTGGATGTCCAAAATGGTGTCATTCAAGGTGATATATTGATCCAGTTATATATTCCTTAATTTAGAACCTAGAATATTACTTTCATCGTGGTGAACACACACCAGTGAAGAGGAACTTCTCCAGGTCCAGTCTAACTTGACCTCAGGGCACTGATCCTTAAAGGTTAGGCTCTTATTTTCTCTCTTCAGACTTAGACCAAAACTCTAGGGTTTCACTGGAATAAAATCTACAATGAGGCTGAATCCATGCCCCATTTTTGAGGCATGTGAGTATGGTTTCATCCATTCACTTTTTGCCACAGCTTTAAATTACCACCACTGAGGCTTTTAGGGTCCCAAGCCTAAAGGAGATAACTAAAATTTCACGGCTTTCAATAGTGATTGCCACACTACAGAAAGTAGTCTGTCATGTGTATTAAATGCAGCCTCTCTTGCTCCATGAGAAAGCTGTGTCTGCTACAGGTCCTGAAGAGTAAAGATGCTTAGGGTCTTTTGGTGCCTCTTTTGAATGTCTCTGGAGCTGTGCTGCTGCCTGTGTGCTGTCTCAGCAGCCTGAGAAGTGTGTGGTTTTGGTGAGACACTTTTGTATTACACAGCACCACCCCCCTCCCCAATCCCCACTCCTGCACACCTTTGACTAGAAGTTGAAAATGCATTCCTTCAACAAAAGTACATAGGGTGCCCATTACTACTTGATAAGCAAAGGAAATATTGTAATAAGCTGTACACAGACCTTGCCCTTGTGTAACTTGCATTCTAATATGGGGTGAGGAAGGCTGGATAGCAAACAATTATATAGTCAGTCAATCTCTCTACAAAAGAGAGATTATGGATGTTACAGAGAGTTTACAATAAAGGCATATAACCTACACCATAATATAGTTGGGTTGTTAAAAATGTGACTTTGAAGCTACACTACCTAAGTTTGAATCCGGCCCCACTTTCCAATAACTGTGGAATGTTGAGTTAACTGCTTATGATTTGTGTCTCAGTTTCCTCATTTGTAAAAATACAGTTATTTCACATTCAGTCTGTTGATACATTTTCATTGTTTAAAACAGGGCCAGGTGTGTAATGTACATTCAAAAGTTTGGCGATTTTTTTTGTCTGGGAGGTCAGGGAAAGCTTTTCTTTGAAATGATGGTGTTGAAATGAGATTTGAAGGATAAGTAAGAATTAAATGGGCTTCCCTTGTTCAGTGGTAAAGAATCTGCCTGCCAATGCAGGAGACACAGTTTGATCCCTGGGTTGGAAAGATCCCCCTGGAGAAGGAAATGGCAACTCAGTCTAGTATTCTTGCCTGGGAAATCCCATGGACAGAGCAGCTATCCATAGGGACTAAACAACAGCAAACAACAATTAAACGGGCTAAACAGATGGGGAACAAGCTGGAAGGCAGTTGGCAGTAGTCGAGGGGAGTGGGGATGGTCAGTTGACCCAGGAGGGTAGTAGAGGCAGAAGTGGGTGGATTTGAGGGATGTTTAGGGGGTGAAGGTAGGATTCTGAAATATGGGATAGGAGTGGTAAGGAAAAGAGTTTCTGGTGTCTTCAGCCACGACTGAATAGGAGATGCTAGAGGGTGATTACCTTCTGTGAGTGCACATGTGGTAGTGGGTATGGAGGAGACCACCAAGAAGCTAAGAAGCCTCTTCTAGGGAGATCTGGACAAGAAGGTCAGCCAGGGAGACTGTAGAGACGACCAGGAAGAGCTGTTGAGCAAGCAAGTCAATAAACACGCCTGGAGTTCAGACGTCTTGCCCAGAGATATAAATGAGAGACAAGTATATAAGTAGTTTGTTGAGGAAAATAATGAATTGAGACCCTGTATATGAACTGGACATCCTTGCAGGTACAGAATGAGAAAAAAGGAAGGCCCAGGACCAAAGCTTGGTGAACTAAATGCTGGTAGAGGAGATGAGTAGCAAAGGAGAATTGGCCAGAGAAGTAGAAGGAAAATCAGAGAAGTGTGATGTTCTGGAAAAAAGTGCTTGGAGGGATAGGATGAGGGGGTGTTTCTGAAATCTTTATCATCCTTCCTTGGATCCCTGAGAGTTTTAATTTAGGTCTCTAAATACCCAAAAGTCAGATGCTACTGACTTAGAACATCTATAGCAGGTTTAGGCTGACTGAAGCCAGTTAGTTAAACATGATCTTCAGACTCTAGAATCTAAACTGTAGTTATTCCTGTTTGCTGTAAATTAGATCTAATATAGAGGAAGCAATGGCTGCAGTCCATATTCATGCTCATAGATATTAACCTGCTGAAATTAATGAATTATTTTGAAGGCCATTAATCACTCCACACCCTCTAAGGCTGACTGGCATCTCCCAAATTAGGTAGAGACACTGGTAAAAACAATTTTTTTCCCAACTATTATCCAGGAACATTGGTTGAGTACCTCCTAGAAATAGTGGTTATATATCAATATTCATTAGAAGTGTGTGAGATGTTTCATTAATTCTCATTAATGGCCCTGTAATCTGATCCCCCTTTGTACTCCAGGAGATAGTGAAGATAGAGGAGATAGAGGAACCCCAGGAGATAGTGAGACACGAAAGCCTGGTGTGCTCCAGTCCACAGGGTCACAAACAGTTGGACACGACTTAGCCACTGAACACCACCACCGCTTTGATCTCCCTTTGTACAAAGGAATGGACTAGACTCAGAAAGGTTTATTTACTTTGTGAACAGGAATTTGAACCCACATCCCTGTGACTTTAAGCCCCTGAGGCTTCTGCATATAAATATAACCAAAATAGGAATTAGAAGATAATTATCCCAAAGAAGTACTTAACAAAAATGCTATGAAAACTCATATGGAACTGACTACTCTTAGCTTGCTAGTGAAAAGCAGAGATGTGTTAAATCCAATGGACACGTTTTAAAGTTCTTATATTATTGGACATTTGTGCTTTGTTGGATGCAATTGAGCACTCTTTCCCCCTGCAACTCTCTACTCTCTTTGCTTCGGTTGCATTGCACTTTCTGCTTCTCTAGCTTTGCCTTGTCTACCTGCTTAATAGGTGTGGCTTATTCTGATTCTTAAAATCCTGATGTTCTCCTGGGTTCCTCTGTAGCTTTTCTCAGTCCACACCCAAAATTTCAAATTTGGGGGTTTCCAGCTAAGTGTTTTGTTTAGCCTGCAAAGTGTTTAAAACATTTTAAAAAATTAGTTACCTTTGTTTAAAACCTGGAAGACTTACATAAAGCTCTGTATTTCTGGCTTTTGGAAAACCTAAAGTTCTCTCTCAGCCTTGGATTTGTGTTTCCATATGGCAACACTTTAACTAATTGCTGAACAGCAGCTGCTCTCTTTGGAGTGGACATTCAGTTCTTCCCAGACCCCAAGCATTCTCTGTTGTCTTCCCAACAGCATTGGTGCAGTGTCGTATATACTTGCTCTGCTCTTCATATTCTGAGTACTCCCTGCTGGTAAAACTACCATTTTGATACTGATAATTCCAAATCTGTCGCCAAGGCAACTTTTAGATTTATACATCCAACCTCCCATTGAATGTCAGTACTTGACATGTTATAGGCAACTCAGACTACAGTGGCTGAACTCCTCTTTCCCTGCAAACTCTAGGTTCTACCAGTTTTTATCCCCTAAGTTTTACTAAACTCTCTCCCTTCCTTCCCTTCATTACCTTTGGAACCACATTGCTATGATTCGGGTTCTCATCATCTTGTTAGAATTCCTGGTTGCAAACCACAGAAATAATCTTTTGACTAACTTAAGCTGAAAGGGAACTTATTCAAAGGATGTTGTGTGGCTCACATGGGAATGCTAGAGAATCTGATTTAGAAATTGATCTTGAACCAAGGGAAGTTGGAGACATGGAGAATGTGGGCAGGATCAAAGCACTGACAGTCTGTTTATGATGCTGCAGAATTCCAGTGTCTCCCATTGCTGAATATTGTCTAACTGGCTGGTTCTGGGTCTTTGTATTGCCACTGCAAAATCAAGGTTTTCCACAGGAGTGTCCACTTAAACTGGGCAAAGTTATGCTTGTGTGTACTTCTTCCCCAACTGGAAGGGGAAGAACCTCACCCCTTGTTTCAATACCCCCCACCCACCCACTCCAGCTCTGTAATGGGACTTAAGATCCAGTCTTCCATTGAAGACTTTTACCTTGAGTTAGTCTCCAATATAGGAAGGCAGGGGTGCAGGGAAAAAAAATCAACAGCATCCACATTACAACTCTTTTCTGGACTACCATAGCAGCCTCCTAGCTACTTCTGTGTCCTCTGTCCCCTCATCCCCCAAATCTGTTCTCTATCCAACAGCCAGAGCTAGCTAACTAAAATGCGTATTTGATCGTGTGATTCCATTTTTCAGTGGCTCCTTGGACACCTGTAAGAAAATGCTTCAATGTGGCATTCAAGGCTTTTTCCTTGAAAGGTCTGCCCCTTACCTCCCCCTTCAATTCTTACCTTCATCTGATTTCTTCTTTGTGATTTACACTTAGGCGAGACTGAACTTCTGAACTGCTTAGACCTTCCTCTATATATCTCATACTGTTTTTCACTGCCCTGCTTTCTTTTGCTTTTCCTCTTACTGTCCCTGTTGTCTGAAGACCCCTTTCTTGTAGCTCACCTTCCCCTCCCAAGTTAACTCCTCCTCATCCTTTAAGAAACTACTTCCTTAATACCTTTTCTCCTAATTTATTAAGTCCCTTTTACCTGAAATAAAGCCCAGCGTGTATTTCACTGGACATTTGTCACTACTGTCATAGTCCCTACTCTTCCTGTCTCCCCACATGTATACACAAATGTACTCCTTCCTGTTTTAGGTTCTTTGAGGGCGAGTGAAAGTCGCATCCAGCTACTGGAGTGGATAGCATTTCCCCTCTCCAGGGGATCTTCCCAACCCAGGGATTGAACCCAGGTCTCCCACATTGTGGGCAGATTCTTTACCAGCTGAGCCACAAGGGAAGCCCAAGAATACTGGAGTGGGTAGCCTGTCCCTTCTCCAGCCGATATTCCCGACCTAGGAATCAAACCAGTGTCTCCTACATTGCAGACGGATTCTTTACCAACTGAGCTATCAGGGAAGCTTCTTTGAGGGTAGAGATTGTCTGATTCATCTTTGGTTCTCTAATGCTACCATATTACTCTGTATATTGTACACTCAATAAATGTTGAGATGATGAAGAGGTATTTGATGTGGATCCTAAAGGATAAGTAAGATTTTGAGAAAACAAAGAAATGGAATAAGAGTAACATTATTTGAAGGCAAGTGTACTAGCTAGGCCCAGATGAGAAAAAAATACATGACAATATTGTCTACTTTGGCCAGCATATAAATGTATATGTAGAATAGTGGGAAATACGACTAGAAAGGCAGGGAGTTTCCTGGTGGTCCAGTGGTTAGGATTCAGCTCTGCCACTGCCTTGGCTCTGGGTTCAATCCATGATTGGGGAACTAAGAGCCTGCAGTCCATGGGGTATGGCTAAAAAAAAAAAAGACTAGAAAGGCAAAGTGTGGTCTTAAGGATTATGTCTTAAGTAACAGGGAATCTTTCAAAGTTTTTAAGCAGGTGACTGATTTGGCTATCCTATGTTTTAGGAAACTAATCTGATAGCAGAAAGAATTAGTAGGGGGAGAGATCAGTTATGAGGCTTCTTTCTGTTATAGGAGCTGCATAAATGAAGTGGCAGCAGAAATAAAGTGAGAAAGATGAATCCTAACTTTGCCACTTAGTTTCATGGTTGTGTCACTCAGCTCTAAGCCTCCGTTTTCTCATCTGTGCAACAAGAGGACTGACTAGATGTGATTGGGAAGCCGGCCAGCTCCACTATCTGTGATACATTTTCAGCAGAGCCAATGGGACTGGGCAAATGGTTGAAAAATGGATACAAGAGGAGGTTTCAGTTGCAACTTTGAAGTTTCAAGCCTGAGTGAATGGGACAACAGTATTGCTGTTTACTGGAGTGGGGATGGGGTGTCCCTAGCATTAGTGGTAAGGCGAAGATCTTTAAAAATAAGAGATCTAAGGCCAAGTTGATCTTCCTAATTTGTATCATAGAGCACAGAAAGTAGGATTTCAGTGTTGAGAGTGTTTACATTTCAGGGGAAATTAGTGGTCAGGAGGTAAGCAGCTGTTTTTATTAACAGTTTACTTTGAGGGATTTAAGCTTATACCATCATTCTGGGGTTGCCAACCCTCGGAATTAGAGTGGTCTGAAGTAGCACTGCAAACTGGACCCTGGCCCATGTATCAGATGGGCTGAGTTTCAAGAGCAGCGAGGTGAGGGCCAGAGCTCAGGTTTGGGGGTTAGGAGTAGGCGTGTATTTTGGAGGGGGAGGGCTTGGGAATTGTTCGTGAGTACCTGCGATTACTTTCTAGCAAGTGATACTGCTGCTTAAGGGTTAGACTATCAAGGATGCAATTTGGGTTGCGGCAGAGAGAGCGCTTCATCTTTGAAGAGTAAAGGGCCCCGTGTTCCAGCAGTTGGGCTGACTCACTCCTCTGATGGATGGAAGATGTGGCCCCTTTTAATGGGTCGTGGGATAAGGGATAGTCACTACAGCAGAAGAGCTGACAGGACTAAGAGGCAGGGGATTCAGAGGGAGGCGGAGTTGGCCTAGTGTGGAACCCTCTCTCCCGAGTTTACGCTCTTTGGTGTGCAGAAAACAGTGTTGGAGGTGGGGGAGTTGAATATCCAGCACTAGTTTCACGCAGCTTGAGACCATTCCTCTGGCCAGGCTCCTTTTTTTTTTTTTTCAAGCAAGCTGCAGGCTTCGCCTCGGCCCTGGAAACCGGATAGGCCTCTCCGTGCGCTCTCAACCTAACCCCGTGGTGGCGGGGGAGGGGGAAGCTCTGTTTAGTCCCACCCTTTGCGCTGTTTTGCGTCTTTGCGCTTGTGGTGAGTGGCAGCGGAGTGTAGCGAATAAGGACGTGGGGCGGGCAGGAGCATCAAGTTAGGTTGCTCAGGAGGAGGGGGAACTGGTGCTGGAGAGACAGCAAGAGGGGCGAACCGGCCCCCCACGGCCGCTGCAGGTAAAGGCACCTCTGTTACCCTGCTGGGGTGAGACACAGCTCCTTTTCTCCTTCAGGGCTTGTCGGACCTTCCCGCCTGTAGCTTCCGCCTTAACATTGCTCCCACCCGGGCATCCACACCCCCCCACCTCGCATCTTCCCGTCTTGGCCATCCCCACCCTGGAGGGCACCCCACTAGCTCACTCCCTCAAGTGCATGTACTTCATCTCCATTTTGGGGGCTCCAGTTGCCAGAAACCTCCCGCCTCTGCTGTGTGGGCCTTACTGGCACCAACACTGGCAGTATGAGCAGGTAATGTACCCGGGTCCCCGCCACCCCCGCCTCCAGTCGCGTTTCCCTCTCCATCAACCCCGTACTTCCTTACCTTGCTCCTTCGCTTCCACAGGAGTACAAAATTTCTGTACTTTCTCCTTTACCCTTGAACGTACTTACATGGTTTTAGCGTTCATACTTGCCTATTTTGCTTTCCCTGTTTATTCAGAAGGACTCACTTTACCAGCCATGTTTGCCCCAAATGTCCATACTCCTGATTGAGGTGTGAGTGCTTTTTCCTTCAGTAACTGGGAAAACAAACAAAAAAGAGCAGCCACACATTTGGCAGTGAGAATGGTGAAGATAGAGAAAATGGCCTAGGATCTCGATATTCTTGAGGAAATCTCCTGAGTGGCTTCAAGTTAATAGCTCCATTTCTTATGGTCTATGTCCTTCCATCCTGATCCTTTGCTGACCCTAAGTTGTGATTCCATTCACGTAGGATGTTTATTTCCCGTTTCTTTATAAGACTTAAGACCCTTTGGGTCTCACAGATGTCTCCATGGTGCAGTTTTTAAATCCTTCTCTTTTAAAATTATATTGACTATCTTCATTTTAAGCCTTCTGGTTTATTTTATTTTCAAGAGATCTCTTCAGATTGCTTCTATCTTTTGTTTCCATAACGTTTATGTCTGCTTGCCTGCCACTGATCCTCTTGAAAGGATACAGTTTCCAATAACAAGATTAATACTTTGAAGTAAAATAGTTTGTTCTTTGAGCAGTTAGAGGTTAAGTGGTCATGGCTGGTACTTTGTAAAGATGCAGCCTTCCCCTCCCCCAAAAGGTCATTTGTTGTCATTATGCCGTTCATCTGTTATCTTCTAAGAGGATGGGCAGTATAGAGAAATCTGTAAATGGAGAATGGATATCTGAAGGTCAGTTTATGTAAGTTTATGTATTAGACAATTGGGCTAATTTTTCTTGCAGTGTTTCTCATCTATCATAAACAAAATGATGAACTTCCTTTTGAGAGGCCATAAGAAATCCTATCCCATCACATAAATGTCGATAATCTTTCCAAACCAGGCATGTGTCCTTCTCTGTTCACACCTGCCGGTGCTCCCCTGCCCCGCTGTGTTGTCTTTCACACATCCTCACAGGCCAAGAGATGTGGTCCAGTTTTATTGAATATAAATAATGTAAACAGTGAGACTGTTTCCATTTGACAAATATAAAATTATAACATTAAAGGTACATTTTCAAACTTCACATACCTTCCATCTCCCAGTTGAGAATCACTGCTTTGTTGAAAGATTTGTGGAGATTGAAAAGTATAGAGTAGAATTAAAACTAAGTCCTTTATGATTGGACAGACAAGTTGTTTTTGAAATGGGCAAGGGTACCAGGAGGCACATAAAATAAAAACAGGAGAGCTGGGACTCTAGATTTCTAAGAAAACCCCGAAGAACTATATTAAAGGTGGTAAAGCTGCAGAAAAACATCAGTATTTATTTATTTTGAGGGGAAGGAGCAGTTTCTCCTTAAAAAAGAAGGTGAGATGAAGGTCTATTATATAAAGAATCTCTCTGGCTTGTTATCTGAAAGTTGTAGATGGATAGCTTTGAATTTTAATCTTAACTGACTAGTTAGTTCTACTTCCCTCATATCCTACACCCGCCCCCCCACCCCACAAGTTTTCTGTCCTTAGTCTACTTGTTAGTTTGGAATTATGGAAAATGTTTAAGTACAGCCATCAAACTGTCTTTTGAGCATATGCATATGTTTCTTTTTGGGTCCATGGAAGGTGAAGGCTGGCTTTTCATTCTCAATATGATAAAAGTCTGCTATGATTTCTTTATCTAGTGAGTTGCTTTACCTAAGGTTATCTTAAGGGTTTCATATATTTGACTGTTTAACATTTATTTATTTTTGTTACCAGGATTTGAATTATGGAAAGAGAATTCATGAGGTAGATGAACTTGGTAGAATAGGCCAGATACGGGTATAGCTAGGAAGACCCATAAGTAAGAATAGAAGGAGGGAGTAAGAAAGCTGGCGGTACATTTGGAGAAGGTTTATTCTTTTGAGAGTCAAGGACAGATTTAAAGATGTGAGTTAAAAAAAGAAGCTGTAGACTAGGATTAAAAAATTCATATACGATGAATTAGGTTAGGTAGGGGTGAGTTGATAGAATGGAACTGAGAAGTAGTGAGACTTGGTGTGGCATTGTCAGTGGTGAGATTTTTTTAAATATTGGGGCCTTGACTGAACCAGGAGAAGCAGGAATTTGGCCCCAAAATTGGAAAGGGAGATAAATAAGTACATTCACCTTTAAGAACTTAATGCTTGAGTCATATGGAAGTAAGGAAATATTTCAGAAGCTGTTAACCTGGTTTTTCCCATTAAAAAATGAGATCTCTCTCTCTCTCGATCTTTCTCTCTCTCTCTTTCTTTGAGACTGGGCTGTTGCAGAGGGAAGAAAGAGCATTTGGGTGAATAAATAGCAAGGAGTCCTGGAAAGGACAGAATACTCCATGGAAGAAAGGCAGGTTATAAACTATTATCAGTGTAAACTTCTAGTTAGTGGGAACTTTCACTGTATTTTTTGTGTGACACCTAACTGTTAGATATTTACTGTAGCTTCTCTGACAGTGAGTAGGAGGTGAAAAGGTAAAAGGTAGCAAAGTAGGGCATAACTAGAAAAAGATGATGGAAGTGTTGAAAAAATTTATAAGATTATTGAGTAGATTTTTATTAAATTAAGAAGTATTTATAAGTCTTCTGATCACCATTTTGAGTAGTTTTGGGGCAGGCATTAGTAGGAGAGGCTGGAATGAGCTTGCGGAATACTTTAGCCAGGAATGGGAAGTGATGCGGACCTTGGTTGAGATGTGAAGGGATACAATTACTGAATCTGGAAAGATCTTGTTTAACATTGGTGGAGATGCTCTGTAGGTTTATAATTTTGAAAAACTGTTGTGCCAACTACTGATGAGTCTGTCCTCTTATCTATGTCTCAGTTTCTGGGCTACTTACCCACATTATATTAATTTTACAGAGATAACTGGAATGAGTTGAGGAAGAGGGAAAAAAGCTTGGGGTTTGTGTGGAAAAGTCTTCCGTCTAGTCTGTTCTGTGTCACTGACAAATTTCTGGTTTCTTCTAAAAGAGGAGAAATGGTGTTACCGAAGCTTTCCTGGATTGACAAATATTGATATCATATACAGAAAGCAAATACTACATTTTCATATAGTTACATGGTGACATACTTAAAATTCCTTGTCTTAGTTTTTCCTTTTTCCAACATTTTATGTACTTGAAAGCCCCACATGTGGATTTTGTAAACATAGTTTCAGTTATTGTAGGACAGTTTTTCAAGATAGGAAGTTTTCTACTGTCTTATCTTAGAATCAGGGAATACCAGTTAATTTCTCTAAGAACAGAATGGTTAATTTCAGACACCACAGGCACTTATTTTAATTCATTTAAATTTTTTTGAGTAGCTACTGTTAATGTGATATTCATCTGGCACTTTAGAGATCCACAGATGAATAAGATGTGGTCCCCACCATTCAGGAGCTCTTCTGTCTTGGAGAAAGAGGAGCTGGGCCACCATGCAGGGTTGTGCAGGGTGTGCATTGCACATGTTCATCATCATCACAGATAATATGTTTAGTATGATAATTTTCCAGCAGATGGCAGACAAGCATCTTGAGCAGGCAGCTTTTTATAATTTGCACAAAGGAACCTCTTGGGCCTTCAGAGGAAATGGACAAGAGACTTATCATTTTAATAAAATGTTAAATATAAGTGCTTTAAATAAGGTGCAGGCAATGTTGTGGGTATTTAAAGAAGATGAGAGTTTCCTTGGTGGCTCATCAGTAAATTATCTGCCCATCAACACAGGAGATGTGGGTTCAATTCCTGGGTGGGGAACCCCCTCCAGTATTCTGGCCTGGAAAATCCCATGGACGGAGAAGCCTGGTGGGCTGTAGTCCATGGGGTCGCAAAAGGGTCAGACACGACTTAGCGATTAGACAACAACAACAAAGAAGATGAAGGGACTGAGTCGTCACAAACAGCTCACCTTACAGAGGTGCAGGGCTCGCCTTACTGAGTAGAAGACCTTTGAGGATGTTAAAGATTTTACCTGGAAGAGATGTTTGTGGTGAGGGTGATAAAGACGTTTCAGGCAGAAAATACAGCAAAAATAGGCAGTCATGGAGATAGTAATGTCATTAAGGGAACTGGATTATCTGTTTGGACTGAAATCTAGGGTATATATAGGAAGTGATGAGCATACAGGAAATGATGAGAGTGAAAGTTGGAAACATAAACTGGGACAAAATTGGAGAATTCTTTGACTCTTTTGCCAGAGAAGGTTTTGATCTTAAATATGAGAGAGCGAGGAGGGGACTTGATAACAGAAGCACAATGTATAGACTAAAGTCTATTCACAGACTAAAGTCTGTGAATCTTCCTGAGTAAAATTATACTATAAACTTAGCAAGATTATCCAGTAAGCTTGGTTAAAGGTGTTTATTTTTGCTAGTAGTAAGTAGAAGTATCGGAATTACAAGGAAAAGTTACAAAATCCAGTATATCCAGAAGCCTCTATCTGTATTCACTGAAGTATTGCTGATATATTGTTCATTTCTGTCAACTTAAGAATCTGAAATAGAAAGTGAATGAATGTCATATTTCCTGTTCTGTACCTAAGAATGATAATTGTGAGAAGAAATGGACAGAGACAGTGGAATGATCTTGACAGACAGAAGCTTCAAAGTGTGTAGGTGTAAGAGCCCCAAAAAGGGGTTGGCTTATTTCTTTTTTTCTCTTTTGGTTTCAAAGCAGAAATGTGGATGTTCTTTCTGCTGTGTCTCTGTCCTCAGCTTACCTCACATTTCCCTCTTATCTTACTATTTTGATGCTATTTGATGCTACGGGTTGAAATTTTCCCTGAGGTCACCTCCTTTGCTTACTTGTCATTTGTCTTTCTACAACAGGAGTTCCATCATCTTCCTCTGAAGACCTAGCCATCTTGCTCCATGAAGGTCAGGACAGTCTGACATGCACTTGTTTCTTGCCTCTTTACCTGAAGAGTAGTCCTCTTCCATTGTGTACATTTTTTTCTTAATAGGGGAGGGGAGGGGAGAGCCAGTACCCCCCCTCCCCTTCCCTCCTTAAACCTTGGGGAAGTAACCCCCATTGCTTTCCCAAGATGGCAGACCCCATCATGGATCTGTTTGATGACCCAAATTTATTTGGCCTGGACTCTCTGACTGATGACAGCTTCAATCAGGTCACACAAGACCCTATTGAAGAAGCCCTTGGACTGCCAAGCTCTCTGGACTCCTTGGATCAGATGAACCAGGATGGTGGAGGTGGTGATGTGGCGAATTCATCAGCAAATGACTTGGTCCCCCCACCAGAGGAAACAGCCCCCACAGAACTTCCCAAAGAATCAACAGCTCCAGCTCCAGAATCTTTAACCTTGCATGATTATACCACTCAGCCCGTCAGCCAAGAGCAGCCAGCCCAACCTGTCTTACAGACACCAACGCCAACATCAGGACTTTTGCAGGTCTCCAAGAGCCAGGAGATCCTGAGCCAAGGGAATCCTTTCATGGGTGTCTCTGCCACAGCTGTCTCCTCCAGTAGTGCTGGAGGGCAACCACCTCAGTCTGCCCCTAAGATTGTTATCCTTAAAGCCCCACCAAGCTCCTCAGTCACTGGTGCCCATGTGGCACAAATTCAGGCCCAAGGTATCACCAGCACAGCTCAGCCCCTCGTGGCTGGCACAGCCAATGGTGGAAAAGTCACTTTTACCAAAGTGCTAACCGGCACTCCCCTTCGACCTGGTGTTTCCATTGTCTCTGGTAATACAGTGTTGGCCGCCAAGGTCCCTGGGAACCAGGCTACTGTTCAGCGCATTGTCCAGCCCAGCCGACCAGTAAAGCAGCTGGTCCTACAGCCAGTTAAGGGTTCAGCTCCTGCTGGAAACCCTGGGGCCACAGGGCCCCCACTGAAGCCTGCAGTTACACTGACCTCTACACCCACCCAGGTGACTTGAGTGAAAGGGGGAGGTGAATTTTGGTTTAGTAGCGGGCCCAGCAACTGTGTGAGAGCAAGCACATGAGAGCTGTCGCTAGGAAGTCTGCTTAAATTCCATCTGTACTTTTTATCAGTTAGTGTTGATAGCCACGTTATTTGTTACTTACAAGGTGAAAGCAGTTAGTGCTAATGCATTTTTCGAGCTCTTACTACATATTTACACTGTGCCTAGCTGGTGCTGAACAAGATAGACACAGTCCCTGTCCTTACAGAGCTCACCATCTGCCAGGAAATACAGACCTTAAGCAAGAACTCACAGTGGTGGATGATACAAACTTACACGAGTACTGTAGGATGCAATGGGAACAAAGAATCATTTTTGAAAAATACGTGTATTTATATTTGCAAGACTTACAGAAACTATGTGTATCTTTCCTGTTCTTATTATTAAGATTGTCCTCCTCCAGCTTTGCCCAGTGAAAAGACTTGTTTCTTTTATAAGAAAATAAAGACTCTAGCCTCTGAATCAAGGGCCAGAAGAATTTGGAGGAGGGGTAGACAGTGTTCAGATAAGTAGGGCTGGTGAAGAGAAGCTCTGAGGAGGTGGATTTTAGCTCAATGTAAAGACTTTTATTCTAATAGGTTTCCAAAAAATGGAATGACTGCCTTAGAAAATAGCAAGCCTTCCAGCAGTTTTTCAAGAATAGACTTGGTACCCACTGGGCAGAGGTTATAGAAAAGATTTATCAGGACAGATAGGAAGATGAACAAAGGGGATTGTACTGTCTTTTCTGACCCTCAGTTTTTACAATTCTAGGATAAGGAAAACTGGTGTAAATATGAAGGGGTCTACCCTTCTTTAATGTCCTACCTCTCTTGCAATTTCCTCTCTTCACTCTAGGGTGAATCGAAACGCATCACACTGGTCCTCCAGCAGCCACAGTCTGGAGGTCCCCAAGGACACCGGCATGTCGTGCTAGGGAGTCTACCAGGCAAGATAGTGTTACAGGGCAACCAGCTAGCAGCCCTGACTCAAGCCAAGAATGCCCAGGGGCAGCCTGCCAAAGTAGTAACCATACAGCTGCAGGTGCAGCAACCACAGCAGAAAATCCAGATTGTACCACAGCCTCCATCATCGCAGCCACAACCCCAACAGCCACCCTCCACCCAGCCAGTGACTCTCTCCTCTGTGCAGCAGGCTCAGATAATGGGACCAGGACAGGCCCCGGGACAGAGACTTTCAGTACCCCTCAAGGTGGTACTTCAGCCACAGGTGAGACTTAACATGTTGGGCTAAGAAGGCAAACACGCTCTTACTCCCCTGACGTTACCCTCAACAACCACTCACTGTTGAATGTGGGGCCAGTCTAGATTCGTATCTCTGAAGTGAGATGCAGGCTTTTCTTTCTTTCACCCATGGGAACCTTATTTTAATTATATCATGAAAAGATTTGAGGGTAATTGTTGGGTTTGGGATAAGAGATGATTTGTCTAATATTTGTCTTTAAATTGTTTTATTTACAATCTTTTCCTGATATCCTTGTGAAATGAAAATGACTGAAAATAACCCCTCATCTGAAAGATAAATAGTCTTGAAGAGGTCAAGTGCTTATCTATCATTCCTCCCCCTACCCCCACCCCACCCCCCACTGCCCCCAGGAAGATAAAGGTAGGATAAGAATGGAATTTGAATTTTCTTACTAGCCTAGACACTAGTGTTGTCTGTGTTGTTTGGCAATTTTATGGAATTGTGGAGATGAGTATTGACATTGACATTAGAAGCATGGCTACAGAATATTGAAGGTTAATTTGGCACAATTGCATTTTCTCATCCGCATCCCACCAAAAAATACTTTTTTTAAAAAAGTGTGCCTCTAGGTTCAGTAAGACTTGATATGAGTCTTATTCTTAAGGAATTAGAGAACTAATGTTTCTAGTCTGTGTGCTTCAGGGCTGTTTTATTCAGGTCCTTTAGCTCTAAGCATGTTGAACTGTAGTGTCTTTATTTCTATAGGCCGGCTCTTCCCAAGGGGCCTCTTCTGGGCTCTCCGTAGTTAAAGTTCTCAGTGCCAGTGAAGTGGCAGCTCTGTCCTCACCAGCAAGTTCTGCTCCCCATACTGGGGGCAAGACAGGAATCGAGGAAAACCGTAGGCTGGAACACCAAAAGAAGCAAGAGAAAGCAAATCGGATTGTAGCAGAGGCCATCGCGAGGGCCCGTGCTCGGGGCGAACAGAACATACCTCGCGTCCTGAATGAGGATGAGCTGCCTAGCGTCAGGCCTGAGGAGGAAGGTGAAAAGAAACGCAGGAAGAAGAGCAGTGGGGAGAGGCTCAAGGAAGAAAAGCCAAAGAAGAGCAAAACATCTGGTACCTCCAAAACCAAGGGCAAGAGTAAGCTAAAGTGAGTGCTACCCTTTGCTGTTTTGATGGGATGTTTGGGGAGAGTGCATATATGTTTAAATTCCTGTTTTTAAATTCATTCTGTATATAGCACCTACAGAGTTCAAGGGGATCTGTCATAGAAAATAATAAGTCCTTTCTCTTCTCTGTCCCAAGTGAACATCAAGGCCTGGGAAAGACAGCCAGTCTTGAGTTAGGAGTCATGTGTAAAAGCTGTATTCTTCCTGATTTTGTATCACTGTAGTGTGAAAGGCTTCTCCCTAGCCCCCTACGACCCATGCTGGTAAAAGAGAGCTGCTGCAGACATAGCTGCCCTGTTCTTGCATTTCATATGTGAACTGGAGAAGATTTCAGCAGCCACTGTCAGCCATAAGCAGTCTTGACAGAACCATGGCTTGCCACATAACTCTTGCCACAGTCGAGTGTGCTCTCTTCCTTCCATGTCTTGTAGCTTCACTCCTTGTCTCTAGCTTCTACTCCCTGAGATGCTTGGACTTTGTGGTGTAATTATAATAATGCTTTATATTTGTACAGGGTTTTTTAGCTTAAGAAAGCAAGTTTCATATCTGTTATTTTACTTGATCTTCAATAGCTATCACACTAGGTTTTATCATCAGTGTTTGCTAGTTAGAAAATCAATGCCAAGCTAGTGACAGAACTGGGACTAAAACGAGGCCTTGTAATTCTTAGTCAGGAACTGGTTCTGCTGTGTTATGCTACCTTCATTCAGGTATTTGTGAATACAGTGGTAGCAAAAATTTGTCAAATCTGGTGTAAAAGCCAGCTGGTTGTTTAAAAACCCCAATATCTTCTTTTTTTTCAAACACCCTACTCAGTAGTTATATGTCCCCAGACTGAATGTCTAGAGCATTGGAGAAGGCAATGGCAACCCACTCCAGTGTTCTTGCCTGGAGAACCCCAGGGATGGCGGAGCCTGGTGGGCTGCCGTCTATGGGGTCGCACAGAGTTGGACACGACTGAAGCGACTTAGCAGCAGCAGTATGCCTGGAGGTTTCATATGTGATAGGTTAGATTAATTTTATTTTCTACTCCTAAATTTTCCTTGCCTTCACTGTAACTGAATTTGGTTTTTCCTTTTTAGCACCATCACTCCTGTGGTGGGTAAGAAGAGAAAACGTAATACCTCATCTGATAATTCAGATGTAGAAGTCATGCCTGCACAATCACCCCGGGAAGATGAAGAAAGCAGCATTCAGGTAAAAGAATCCCTAAAAAACTTGATGAAAAGATCCTGTTTACTTCTGACAGGCAGACCAGGAATAGATAATGAGAGACCATAAGCCTATGCATATTCCAACAGCTTTTCTAAACCAGAGGTAGGCCTAAAAAGTAAAAGAGGCAAAACCTGGCCATGGTCATGTCTTAAATTTTATTTATTTATTTTTTAGGCAAAACATGTATTACTCTAAAAATGCATATTACTCTTCAGTAGTCATTTTTTCAAATTCCAGTGTTTCAGAGATTAAGCAGGTATGCAGTTATGCTGCAGTTGCTGTTTTGGGTATGTTAGTACTTTGGTCTTCCTTAGAACAGTCCAGCTGTCCTGTGTGCATTACTTCTTCTGCACTTTAGGGTTTTGACTCTGTGAACTGGGGTGCTTAAGGCACAGTGTTTTTGCTACCTTTTAAAGATGAGAAACATTGGGAAGAGAATAAAAAAAGCTGGATCAAAAGAACTTTAGTCCTCTGTCTCTGTTGCCTTATGGTACCATCTTTGACTCTAGTTTCCAACCATGGAAAGAAGAAGCTATTAATGATTCAGGATACCCATAGTACTTCTGAGTAGCTCTAATGGGTCTGGCTAGTTTACTTAGCTATATCTAAATTCCTTATCTGAAAGTGGAGGTTTGGACTAAACAAACCTCAGGTGCCTCGCTAGCTGTCAGTACTTTATAAATGTCTCCCCTCTTCCTTAATATATATTCACTGCATTGACAAACTGAGACTTGGGTTTTTCTGGGGGATATTAACATGTGAGGATAGCCAAGACATTTTTGAAACGGAGAGTGAAGCAAAGGCTAGATTTAACATACATTAAAGTATATTACGAAATTATAATTACCAAGAGTTTAAAGAAGAAATAGCAGAGTGAAAAATAACAGAGTCTAGAAACAGATCTAGATAGTTTTGAGACATTAGTATGTAAGTTAAAAGGCAATTTAAAACCAGTGGAGAGAATTGCATGGTGTTCCAGTGGTTAGAAGTCCACACTTTCATTGCTGAGGGCCCGGGGCTCAATCCCTGGTCAGGGAACTAGGATACTACAAGCCACATGGTGCAGCCAAAAAAGAAAAAGAAAAAAGATAATAAAATAAATAAAAATCAATGGAAAGAAAGATTATTTAACACATTATGTTAGGATGACTACTCATTTATGAAGAAATAAAACTGAATTTCTTGAATTACTCTTTAATAAAAATGAATTCTAGTTTAATCAAAGGTCAAAATGTAAAAATTGAAATCATGGACCTTTATAAAATGTGAATGAGTTTTTAAAAGTAATTAAAAAATTAGGTAGATCTTTCTAAGGAGGGTATTAAAATTGCCAAGTCATAAAGGGAGAGAGATATATTTACTATATAAAAACTATGCATATGTAGCAACAACAAAAAATGCTCTAAATAACATAGTGTTTAAGACCAAGACCATTTCTTGGGTTCTCATGTTAACTCTAGTATTTACTAATATTGTCACTTAAGGCAAGTTTACTTAACCTTGTGGTGTCTCAATTTCTTCATCTCTAAAGTACAGATAGTAATATCTACTAAGTAGAGTTGTTAGGATTAAATGTAAATGTTTACAAAGCACATAGAACAGTGTTTAGGTAAGAGAGCATAGTAAGAGTTATATATGTTTGTTAAATAAACAGTTAAATAAAGTGTTATATAATCAAAACACCAAGTGAGTATGGCAGAAACTACCACAGCATTGTAAAGTAATTATCCTCCAATTAAAAATAAAATTAAAACACAAACTGAAGGCAAATCTTTGTAATACAAGAAATACAAGAATTAATAAAATTTAAAAAGTGGTATATTAATTTACTAGGGTTACTATAACAAAATACCACGGGCTAGATAGTTTAAACAACAGAAATTTATTTTCTGACAGGTCTGAGGGCTAGCAGTCCAGGATCGGGAGGTCTGGTTGCCTCCGAGGCCTCTCTCCATGGCTTACAGAGGCCGCCTCCTCACTGTGCCCCCGCGTGGTCTTCCTCAGTGCGTGTGTCCCTCTTGTCTCTGTGTGTGGCCAGATTCCCTCCTCTTTTAAGGGCACTGATCCAGTAGTGCCCACCCTAACTTAATCACCTCTTTAAGGCCCTGTCTCCAGACAGTCACATTCTGAGGTACTAGGGGGTTAGGATTTTAATGTCAGACTTTGAGGAAACACAATTAATTGACCTAATTGTGTTTCCTCAAATACCAGTTTTGGCAGCGGAGGCCTCACAGTCCCCCAGTTGTCCTCCCCAGATGTAACTTCTGTTATTACTTTTGTGTATCCTTCCAGAAATATTCTTTGCTTTCACAAGCACTCTAATTCCACTTCCACTCAATGTTAGTATTCCATACCTATTCTTCTGTGCTGTACTTTCTTCTCTAACAGTGTATCTTGAATATAGTTCTTTATTAGAAAAGATAGATCTAGCCCATTCTTCCTCACACTTTTTTTTTTTTTTTGTATCCAAAACGTGTTTATTGGGATGGTTTCCCGTTCATCTTGATACAGGGTACTTTTAGTGCTGCTTCCGTCTGAAAGAGCATCCTTCTGTAGGCCTTCTTTTCCTCCTGTAGGCTGGCAGAGGACAGTAGAGCAGCCAACACACAAGACTACTGTTTGTGCATGGCTAAAGACGGTGGTGATTTTATAGCATCCTGGGCATTTTACATCCATGAAATAGGAACTGGGGCTCTGCACCAGGCGCTTCTTCTTGTGTTTCCTCTTCTCTTCTGGAGAGGGATGAAGAAGATCCTTTGCGAGAGGCATGTTCTCGTGAGGAGGTCATCACCACCGGAAAAGGCTCACACTCTTTTTTATTATGAAAAACTTGAAATATACACCAAAGTAGAGAAATTATTTAATGAAGCCTCACGTTCCATCATCCCAGAAGGTTCCCTGGTACCCTCTTTTCAGTCAGTTCACCATCCTCTCCCCCGCATCTCCCCATAAGCAACAATTGTGCTCATTTCTGTTAACCATAGATTAAACTTAGCCTGTTCTTAAACTTCATGTAAATGGAATCACATAGTATATACTCTTGGGTCTCACTTTTTTCAGCATAGTGGTGTTCAGAATTATTCACGTTGATGTATCAGAAGTTCATTCCTTTTTTTTTCTTGAGAAACATTTTACTTTAGGAATATACCACAGTGTTTATTCATTCTGTTAGACATTTGGTTTGTTCAGTCTGGTGCTGTTTTGAGTAAGGATGCAGTGGATAGTCTTGGTACACATGCTTTGTGGACATAGGTTTTCGTTTCTCATAGCAAAATAGCCAGGAGTTGATAGACTGTGGGGTAAACATTTGACCTTTTAACCTTATAAGAATCTGCTGCCTTCTGAAGTGATTGCCATTTTACACATCGACCAGCAGTGAGAGTTCCAGCTCCTCATCTTCACTGTTCATTCTTGTTCGTCTACCCCATTCTTTTTATATAGTTCTATAGTATTCCATTTTTTGACTATAGCATAATTTGTTCAATGCAACCCTGTTGGTGGGCATTTAGGTTTTCTCTGGTCTTTTACTACCACAGATAATGCTGGCAGAGATTTGTTGTTCTTTGTTGTTGTTGTTTAGTTGCTAAGTGTATGTGACTCTTTTGCAGTCCCATGGACTGCCAGGCTCCTCTGTCCATGGGATTTCCCAGGCAAGAATACTGGAGTGGGTTGCCCTTTCCTTCTCCAGGGAACCTTCCTAACTCAGAGATTGAGTCTCCTGCATTGGCAGGCAGGTTCTTTAACCACTGAGCCGCCAGAGAATCCCACAGAGATTTGTATACATGTACAAATTTATCTGTTGGATAATATCTTCGAAGTGGAATTGTTGGGTCAATGGATATTGTCAAATTTTGTTCTATAGAAATTTTCTTCATGCCAGTGTATACTCTCACCAGCAATGTATGAGTTCCTATTTCAAATATTTGATCAAACTCTCAGATTTTTGCCTCTCGGTTAGATGCAAAAAAAAAAAAGTAGTTTAGTTTTCAGTTGTAACAATTTTATTGTGAGTGTGAGCATCATTTTACATTGAAAGCCATTCGTGTTATTTTCCTACAAAAGTTGTCTATTCATGTTATTTGCTCATATTTCTATTGTATTGATTTTTTTTCTTAGTTATATGATCAAATTGATCAGTCACTTTATCAGAAACACCTTTCCTACTTCTCCAGGATTATTTAAAGAAAAAAATTTTTCCACATCTTTTAGAAATTTTGTCTTTTTTTAAACTTTGAAATCATTCAATCTTTTTATAAATTTGTTTCTCTAGATACAAGAAACAAATTTGTTTGGCTAGTGGTTTGTTTTCAATCCCATGTATAGAATAATCCACTTTTTCCTCACTGATTAAAAGTACTATTTTTATCATGTTCTAAATCCACCTAAGTATTTTAATCTATATTTGGACACTATTTCATTGATCTGTTTATCTCCTCTTGGAGAGGTACCAAGCTGTGTTAATCAGTATAGCTTTATATTGGGTTTAACATCTGATAAGGCTAAGTATACCTTTTCATATTTTTATGGTTATTCTTATATGTTTAGTTCTCTGTTGAATTTTAGAATCAGCTTATCGAATTTAAAAGTTTTGTTAAATTTGTTTTTCAAATTTTGTGATTGAGGAGTTTATATAGGTATTTCATTATTTCTTACTAAATTTAATACTTAAGATGATCTTTTTTCATAAAAAGATTTTTCTTTTATTGTATTTTCTGGCTTAGTCTATGTAAGAATGCCATTGATGTTTAAAAATTAACTTTATGCCAAGCAAATTTATCAAATCAATTGTAGTACAATTGATTGTACTAAATTGTACTACTAACTACTAAAATTGAATTTACAAATCAGTTTTAGTAGTTCTGCTTCTAATGACTCATTTGATTTTGGATTTTCCAGGGGTTATAATCATTACTGAAAAATAATTTTTTCTTTCCATCCTTCCTAATTTTTATCATGAGCTGCACCTATTACTGAGATTATTTAATTAAATTTTGCTCAACCACTTGAAAGAATGAGGTAGATCTGAAATTCATTGATATGGAAAACATCTCCAAGAAAAATGTTAACAAAAAGTAAGCAGCAGAACAGTATGTGCAATATGATCCTATTTATTAAACAAACAAAACTTTAGAACCAAAACAGACAAACAATTAGAAACAATGTTTTTGTACCAGTGGACTCCAGGGCTGCTCCTGGCGTGAAGTTCATTGTACCCTGCAGGTAGAGAGTTTAAAGAGTTCTATTTCAGTTTTTCAGTGCCTCTTGCCAATAGTACCCAGGTTACTTTCAGATGGATTCTGATACTATAATGAAAGAATTCAGGAAATTAATATTTACTCAGTACTAGAATAAGTTACATGGTTTAACATCACACAATTTGATAAACAAGCTCTTTATCATCTTTTGGTTTGATTTTTCCTAGGGAATTTGGAGTCAAATCTAAGTACATGACTATAGCTAAATAGTTTTAAAGGTTTTCTCTTTAAGAGACCTAAGCAGTTATTTTGACTGTTTTTGCCCCTGTAGAAGAGGCGCTCGAACCGCCAAGTTAAGCGAAAAAAATATACAGAGGATCTGGATATAAAGATCACAGACGATGAAGAAGAAGAAGAAGTGGATGTAACTGGTCCAATCAAAACTGAGCCTATCCTTCCTGAGCCAGTGCAGGAACCAGATGGCGAGACTTTGCCTTCCATGCAGTTCTTTGTGGTAAGCTGAGAACTTAAGCAATTTGAGATGTGTGTCTTGCTGCTCACAATCTCTTTGTTTGACTGACTGCATCTTTTCCTGCAGGAGAATCCCAGTGAAGAAGATGCTGCCATTGTAGACAAAGTGCTTTCTATGCGTATTGTGAAGAAGGAGGTGAGGCCTGTTTTCAATGTTAGCCCATAATGCTACAGTTACAGGCTTTATGTAATGAGCACTTTTGGATGTCAGTTTATATCACTACAATGTAGTTACAAGAGATAGTGGAGAAAAGTTAGGTGGAAAGTAAGAACTGTCTTGTTGCCCCTTCTTTCACTTACCTGTTTAAATCCAGAAAGGGCTTATTTTCTCCAACTATCAGGCTTCTAGCATTAGAATGCCAGATTAAGTTCTTTAATCCTTTAGTCAGTGATATATCCTGGACGATATATTTTATTCTTGGTATGAAAGTCTACCACGTGTGTTAAAATTAAGGATTCTCTTTGACAAATGAGTTATTAATAACTGTAATTTTTTTCTTCCCAGCTTCCTTCTGGACAGTATACTGAAGCAGAAGAGTTCTTTGTCAAGTACAAGAACTAGTACGTGATCTGTGCAAAAAGCTTTTCACCCCAAATTCCACAGGGTTGTAATAAGTTCTCCTGTATAGTCTATCCTGATTGGGAATGTGTCCCTTTTTTTTTTTAAATAGTTTTCCTCACCCAAATTGTTTCCAGTGAGGAAAATGTTCAGAGAGAATCTCAGAAATTGACTGATTAATATTTGCCTACAGAAAAGTGGGGTAAGGGTGGTTGCTGATAAAATCCCTTGTAATCCTGACATTAAGACCTTGCTACTCAGTGTGATCCATCAACCAGCAGAATTAGCATCATTTGGGAGCCCGTTAGAAATGTGAACTTTCAAGCCAGCCCTAGACTAAGTGGTTGGTGTAAAGAATCAAGTTGAAGAGGCACTGATCTAAGAGACTATCTCCCCATTGAAGCAATATACTCTTAGGTCTGCTTTTGGTTAATCTCTTCATCTCAGACGCTAGCTTACTAGTTCCACTTTCTCATACCATGGCTGACTATTTCCATCTTCTTTAGCTCCTATCTGCACTGTGAATGGGCTACCATCTCGCAACTGGAGAAGGATAAGAGGATCCATCAAAAACTAAAGCGCTTCAAAACCAAAATGGCTCAGATGAGACACTTCTTCCATGAGGTAATTAGGAATAGGTGTTGCTTATCATTTATTTCATAGAAGCATACATTTCTGGGGTTATCCCTGACTGTTCAAAAGACTTATAGTTGCTTTATATATATGGGTATATAAGTTTCATTTCGATCATTGGACTCTCCTTATTTAATTGCCCTATGCTTTGTTTTACCAGGTTAAATATGGTCTTTTTATAAGTTATAGAATGTTTTGAAATTGAGTTGTTTGATATTCATGAAGTATTTTCAAAACAGATGATTAACTATCTGGCCCACTTCAGGCATTCTTCTCCCTCTATTGTCAGTCTTTAACAACTGATGTTATCTATAGACATAAGCAACCATATCATTAAGAGGGAACATTTATTTTCTCAAATTTCTAATCCAGTATAACTAGCAATAGTGATACAGGAACTTTAATATCTTACACCCAGTATTACTACTGGTTAAGTACTGGAGCATCTGTGAGAATCTCTTGAGCTGTATTTTAACACTCCATTTTTCTTTGAAAACTTTTTGTACATATATCTTTTCCAAAATGGGTTTTTTAAAATCTGTATTTAATATCTAATGCTAAGTGCCTGGAGAAAAAGAATTCTTTTTCAAAGTTTCTTAAGACCTAAAGAGGAAGAGGTCTAATAAGAAGAATGAAAGAAGGAATAATGTATAGCTTCAGCAAAAAAAGGCCAGTTGTGGCCAAATACATCTGATGAAGTTAACTTTATATAACCAGATTTGTCAATAAGTGAGTTATATTCCACATCACTTGGAGAGAGCAAGTAGGACCATGTAGGTTTTATAATTTCTTTTTATATGAAAATAAAATAATGATTGGGTTGTGGAGTGTTTTTTTTGGCCTATGTTCTTTTAAAGCCTAATTTGTGAAATGTACAGTGAAACTGTAATCCCATTTCAGCTGATACTAGATATATAATTTGTGGCCATTGAGCCAAGCTCTGCTAATCTGACTTGTGTGCCAGTCAGATTTGCCTTTATAGGTAGGTCATTTAGCTAAATCAATCACTCATTTATTCATTGTTTTATGTGCTAGTCACTGCGGTTAACAGATCACACATGGTCTGTGTTCTCATATAGCTCACTGTCTAATGGGGAGGGAGAGAGAGATTTTAAAATAATTCAAATTGTGATAAGTACCAGCAAAGAAGGAGCATAGGAAGACATTAAAAAATGCCTGCTTTGGATAATCAGGGAAGGCTTCACTGAGAACTGAATTATGAAAAGAAGTTAGTAAGGCTGTAAGCACCTGTAAATAGTACCGCTGGCATGGGAAGTAGCAATATATGAAGGCCCCGAGACAGGATGAGGAACCGAAAGCATGGTGGTATTTATATATGATAGAAGCAGGTGCCTACAGACATTTTAGTTTTGTTTTTATTCTAAGTGCAAAAGGGGAAACCATTGGACTATTTAAAACAGCCAAAGACATAAACCAGTTCTCACCTTTAAAAGATCATCTAGACTTTGGAGAATGAATGGGAGAAGAGTAAGCGTGAAAGTAGGATGAGCTGTAAGGAGGCCATTGACGTTTTCTAGATGAGAAATTATCATGGCTTTATAGCAGAGTGCTTTCAGTTGTTGGAGAGAAGGGATAGATTTGAGTTTACTTTAAAGTAGGATTGACGGCAATTGGTATGATGGCTTACATAGACAGGTATTAAAGAATGGAAGATCTTAGAAGCAACTGGTTTAGGGAAAATCAAGATTTTAATTTAGACCATGTTAAGTTTAAAATTCCGTAACATGTCTAGCAAGGAGATAGATATACAAAACTGGATTTTTTAGGCTACAATTAAAATTTGAAATGTATCAGCATATACATTGTTATTAAAGCCTTAATAACTATGCCAGAGTGATAGGAGAAATACTAGGGAAAAGATAGGCCACAAAAATCAGTGGGAAAGTGCCGTAAGAAGGAAGAATTTTTTTTCCCTAAGGTTTCTTTGAGATCTCTCTTTGGAGCCTTGGGTTATTTATCTTGGGATATCACCCAAAGTTAGATACCAGTGACTTAGGAAAAAAAGAGCCAGTAAAGGTGACTGAGAATTGACCAAAACAAAAAGTGAAACCAAAATAAGGCTACAAAAGTGAATATAGTGTCTCAGAAAAGCCTAGAGAGTGCTTTCGGGAGAAAGATGAATTGTTGATTACTTTGTAGCTGTAAATTAAGGTGAGTACAGACATGTTTCCATTGTATTTGGCAATTTGGAGATCATGAATGACCTTGATGAGTGGTTTCATTATGTGATGGAAGTATAAAGAAGAGTGGAATGAATGGACAAGTATACAAGTGATGAAATGGAGGTACTATGTATTTAAAACTCTTGGGAAAGTTTATGTATGAAGCAGAACAGAAGAATAGTTGCAGGGGGATGTAGAGTCAGAGAGGTCTTTTTAAGGATGTGAACTAGTAGAACATGGGAATATTGCCCTAGAGAGGGATTCCTAAGAAGGCAGGAAGGAATGAAATCCAAAGCATATATAGAGAGAGTAGCCACTGTTAGGAGTAGTGACACTTGATCTGGTAACATGAGAAGATAGGTGCAAACACAGGTAAGTGTGTAGGATTTGATAGGGTGAAAATGGGGAACTCCCTTCTTTTTTCTTAATAAATTTTGAAGTAAGGATATCCACTAAAGGTTGGGTGGAAGGGTGAATTTCCTAGACAGTGATCTTTTTGGTTTTATTGTTTGGTTTCATAATTCCTCCAGGATGAAGAGCCCTTCAACCCAGACTATGTAGAGGTGGATAGGATATTGGATGAGTCTCACAGTATTGACAAGGACAATGGGGAGGTGAGTTGGGACGTGGAGGAACATGAAAGGAAGGCCTTAAAGATTTCTGCCTGTCTGCTTGCCCATCCTTTATATGTCAGATTTGACTGAAAAATTCTTGGATTGAAAAGGTACTTTTGAATTTTTTCTGAGAGATCCTCAGAATGATATTGGGAAGGTAAAGGAGTACAGAGAGAGACTAAAGAGAAAGATTCTCTTGAAGTCAGATATCTGGAAGCTGTTATTTGCAAGGACTCGTTCACCTTGGTCTCATTTTCTCTCAGATTTTATATGAGAGACCCTTGACATTCAGTTGAGGGTGAGAGGTGGGGATAGAGAAAGGAATACTTTATCAATTTCCAAATATATGAATATAAAAATACTTGCATAGACTCATAGCTTTCTTTATGTTGTTGAGAATTATTTATTTCCTGAACTGGGGCTTCCCCAGTGGCTTAGTGGTAAAGAATCTGCCTGCGGTGCAGAAGCCGCAGGAGACACGGGTTCTGTCCCTGGGTCTGGAAGATCCCCTGGAGGAGGAAATGGCAATCCACTCCAGTATTCTTGCCTCAGAAATCCAATGGACAGAGGAGCCGGGCGGGCTACAGTCCATAAGGTCGCAAAGAGTCAAACACGACTGAAGTGACTGAGCACACGTGTGCAGCATCAGGTAAATGCATTTTCATTTGTCTCTAAAACATATACTACATTTGAATCACTGCTTTTAAACAGGTTGTGGGATCTTGCTCCCACAAGTGCAGATTTAGTACATCTAGGGTAGGACCAAGAGTTGGTTCTTCAAGGGGTTCTCATGCATAGCTTGATTTAGGAACCCCAGAACTAAAGCTTCCTAAATCCTGAAGGATGATGCTGTGAAAGTGCTGCACTCAATATGCCAGCAAATTTGGAAAACTCAGCAGTGGCCACAGGACTGGAAAAGGTCAGTTCTCATTCCAGTCCCAAAGAAAGGCAATGCCAAAGAATGCTCAAACTACTGCACAATTGCAGTCATCTCACACGCTAGTAAAGTAATGCTCAAAATTCTCCAAGCCAGGCTTCAGCAATATGTGAACTGTGAACTTCCTGATGTTCAAACTGGTTTTAAAAAAGGCAGAGGAACAAGAGATCAAATTGCCAACATCCGCTGGATCATGGAAAAAGCAAGAGAGTTCCAGAAAAACATCTACCTTTGCTTTATTGACTATGCCAAAGCCTTTGATTGTGTGGATCACAATAAACTGTGGAAAATTCTGAAAGAGATGGGAATACCAGACCACCTGATCTGCCTCCTGAGAAATATGTATGCAGGTCAGGACGCAACAGTTAGAACTGGACATGGAACAACAGACTGGTTCCAAATAGGAAAAGGAGTACGTCAAGGCTGTATATTGTCACCCTGCTTACTTAACTTCTATGCAGAGTACATTGGGCTGGAAGAAGCACAAGCTGGAATCAAGATTGCCAGGAGAAATATCAATAACCTCAAATATGCAGATGACACCACCCTTATGGCAGAAAGTGAAGAGGAACTCAAAAGCCTCTTGATGAAAGTGAAAGAGGAGAGTGAAAAAGTTGGCTTAAAGCTCAACACTCAGAAAACGATCATGGCATCTGATCCCATCACTTCATGGGAAATAGATGGGGAAACAGGGGAAACAGTGTCAGACTTTATTTTGGGGGGCTCCAAAATCACTGCAGATGGTGATTGCAGCCATGAAATTAAAAGACGCTTACTCCTTGGAAGGAAAGTTATGACCAACCTAGATAGCATATTCAAAAGCAGAGACATTACTTTGCTAACAAAGGTTTGTGTAGTCAAGGCTATGGTTTTTCCTGTGGTCATGTATGGATGTGAGAGTTGGACTGTGAAGAAGGCTGAGTGCTGAAGAATTGATGCTTTTGAACTGTGGTGTTGGATAAGACTCTTTCGAGTCCCTTGGACTGCAAGGAGATCCAACCAGTCCGTTCTGAAGGAGATCAGCCCTGGGATTTCTTTGGAAGGACTGATGCTAAAGCTGAAACTCCAGTACTTTGGCCACCACATGCGAAGAGTTGACTCACTGGAAAAGACTCTGATGCTGGGAGGGATTAGGGGCAGGAGGAGAAGGGGACAACAGAGGATGAGATGGCTGGATGGCATCACTGACTCGATGGACGTGAGTCTGGGTGAACTCCGGGAGTTGGTGATGGACAGGGAGGCCTGGCGTGCTGCGATTCATGGGGTTGCAAAGAGTCAGACACAACTGAGCGACTGAACTGAACTGACATGTTTTCTTTCATTAATCACTTTTTTTCATTTTCCAACCAAAAGTTATGTAGATCTAAGTGACCAGTGAATTCAACATTGCTCTTTTATTCAGATTTACTTGGACCATGAACTAGCACTTTGTTAGAACTCTTCTCACTTCTAGTCTAAGTTGTTAGTTTAACATCACAGGGTCACATTTCATCAAAATTTTATCACTCAAACAGTTCCTGCTTACAGAGTGACTAGTAGGGAACAGCAGAGCCTTAAGACATCAGTGCTAGATGGCAGACTGGGTTCACTCACAAACTAAGTGACTTGCTCCCATATGTCATCCTTGTAGAAGCTTGTAGAACCTAAGAATCAAAGTCTTCCATCTGTTAAAGCCCAAGTTTGTTTTATAAGCTTTCAAGGTTACTCAGATAGAACCTTAGCTATCCAAAGTCATTATAATGCAGTGTCTTTAAATTCTAACAAGAATACCTCAGAAACCACATATTTCTGCTTTTGCGATTAGGGATGGGAATTACTGCTTATTGTTCATTTGTGGGAGGTGAGAGTGGAATGGACCAGTTATTAGTCAGGACAGGTTAGCCATTGTTACATTATTCTCATTACTTTCAGCTTCTCAGCCTTCCTAGCCTTCAAAATGTTATGCTTTCTATCAGTATACTTGTACTTTCATCTTCCAAAAGTAATTAGATTTTGATTAGGCCCCTCTGGAATGTTATTAGACCTGGCATGACAGATGAAAGTGTTTTAGTACCCTAATTTACACTTCTAATATTGGATAAAAATTTTGCCCATTTCCCCCGACCCAAAATGAGCTTAGTCATCCTTATTACATTACACAGTGGTGGAAATAAGTATTATAGTAAATGTTAATTAAAGTCCTTGGAAAATAAGCTATGATGCTGGAAATGTGTGACCTGGACAAATGTCTTTAGAAAGTGACCCGAGTCACTACAATAAAGAAAAAAGTAAAAGAGAAATTACATAGATTCTAGTTTTTCCATGATCTGTCTCTCTTAAACACTTGGCATCTTCACACTTCTTGCTGGCTATTTTAAGGAGTATTCTGTCAGTAGATTATTAGAGATTTCTTGATGATTACATTCAGTTCAGTTCAGTTGCTCAGTCGTGTCCGACTCTTTGCGACCCCATGAATCATAGCACGCCAGGCCTCCCTGTCCATCACCAACTCTCAGAGTTCACCCAAACTCATGTGCATCAAGTCTGTGATGCCATCCACCCATCTCATCCTCTGTCATCCCCTTCTCCTCCTGCCCCCAATCCCTCCCAGCATCAAGGTCTTTTCCAATGAGTCAACTCTTCACATGAGGTGGCTGAGTATTGGAGTTTCAGCCTCAGCATCAGTCCTTCCAATGAACACCCAGGACTGGTCTCCTTTAGGATGGACTGGTTGGATCTCCTTGCAGTCCAAGGGACTCGAAAGAGTCTTCTCCAGCACCACAGTTCAAAAGCATCAATTCTTCAGTGCTCAGCTTTCTTCACAGTCCAACTCTCAAATCCATACATAACCACAGGAAAAACCATAGCCTTGACTACATGGACCTTTGTTGGCAAAGTAATATCTCTGCTTTTGAATATGCTATCTAGGTTGGTCATAACTTTCCTTCCAAGGAGTAAGCGTCTTTTAATTTCATGGCTGCTATCACCATCTGCAGTGATTTTGGAGCCCCCCAAAATAAAGTCTGACACTGTTTCCCCTGTTTCCCCATCTATGTCCCATGAAGTGATGGGACCAGATGCTATGATCTTCGTTTTCTGAATGTTGAGCTTTCAGCCAACTTTTTCACTGTCCTCTTTCACTTTCATCAAGAGGCTTTGTAGTTCCTCTTCACTTTCTGCCATAAGGGTGGTGTCATCTGCATATCTGAGGTTATTGATATTTCTCCTGGCAGTCTTGATTCCAGCTTGTGCTTCTTCCAGCCCAGCGTTTCTCATGAAAGGCTACATATAAGTTAAGTAAGCAGGGTGACAATATACAACCTTGACGTACTCCTTTTCCTATTTGGAACCAGTCTGTTGTTCCATGTCCAGTTCTAACTGTTGCATCCTGACCTGCATACAGATTTCTCAAGAGGCAGGTCAGGTGGTCTGATATTCCCATCTCTTTCAGAATTTTCCACAGTTTATTGTGATCCACACAGTCAAAGGCTTTGGTATAGTCAATAAAGCAGAAATAGATGTTTTTCTGGAACTCACTTGCTTTTTCGATGATCCAGCAGATGTTGGCAATTTGGTCTCTTGTTCCTCTGCCTTTTGTAAAACCAGTTTGAACATCAGGAAGTTCACGGTTCACATATTGCTGAAGCCTGGCTTGGAGAATTTTGAGCATTACTTTACTAGCGTGTGAGATGAGTGCAATTGTGAAGTGGTTTGAGCATTCTTTGGCATTGCCTTTCTTTGGGATTGGAATGAAAACTGACCTTTTCCAGTCTAGGCGTAGTCTAATTCTTCTTACTTCATATAAGCCCCAAATGAAAATGCAGTCAAGTCAGAAGTCATCTTAAGTACTGAGAATAGGAGCAATATTACCACTGGAATGCCTGCATAGAGCATAGCAGTGTGATTGGAGCTTCAGCATCCCCTTTTCACTCTTACCTGTCTTCAGTGATACCTCTTGTAGTTATCTCCTAGCTTCCTGGGACTCACAAGGAAATCTCTTTACCAGCATATGCCTGCTCTTTTTTTCATGTGAAATAGCACCTGCATTCAGAGCTCCAGGAACTCAGAAGCCCAGTAGTTTCAGGCCTGCTTTGTTCCAATGGATTTAACCTGTTTCTCACTTCTAAAAGCAGCCTTGCTTCCACTGTTATTATATTGGGTGCCAGGAGGATAGTATGGAATGGGGGTACCATATCTTCTCAACACAATATAGAATTTTTTTTTTTTAATCTGCTTAGTTGGTGAGCGTAATGTTTCAGTGATTAGTGTTCTAGATAGTGCTGGGTAGAAATTTCTCTTTTAGATTCTGGTAAGTTGTCTGGAAGCATGATCAAAGGCACAAATAGTACAGTGCATCTGCAGGTGAGCCTATGGCTGATGTTTTCAGCCTGACATTTTGGGCACCTTTTTAGGTATTGACACTTAGTCAAATTCTTAATCTTCAAATCACAGCAGAGAACACAGCATCATTTCACTAATGTTCTGACTTCTTCTCCCCTAGCCTGTAATTTACTACCTGGTGAAATGGTGCTCTCTGCCCTACGAGGATAGTACGTGGGAGCTCAAAGAGGATGTTGACGAGGGCAAGATTCGAGAATTTAAACGCATCCAGTCAAGGCACCCAGAACTCAAAAGGGTGGTAAGTACATCTGCATTTAGAGTGTAAAGTCCATATAGGGAATGATTTTATTTTCCTCATAGAGTTTGGGCTTTCCTGATAGCTCAGTTGGTAAAGAATCCGCCTGCCATTCAGGAGACCCCAGTTTGATTCCTGGGTTGGGAAGATCTGCTGGAGAAGGGATGGGCTACCCACTCCAGTATTCTTGGACTTCCTTGGTGGCTCAGTGGGTTTTCTCTCTCTCTCTTTTTTTTTGTTATTACAGTGTCATTGTGAAGTCATGAATTTGAATATATTTAACATGTTTAATCCAAGCAATAATGTCTTTGAATTAACTTCACCTATTAGAACTACGTAGTATTACCTAATTTCGTTAGTGCCTCCACCCCATTTATTCAAATTTGTTACTTTTTAGAATCGTCCACAGGCAAGTGCCTGGAAGAAGTTGGAGTTGTCACATGAGTATAAAAACAGAAACCAGTTACGGGAATATCAGTTGGAAGGGGTCAACTGGCTGCTCTTTAATTGGTATAACAGGTAGGAAAAGAGTGGGACCACGAGATATAGGCTTAGTCTGGGATTGTTTTTATTTATTTTTTGTAGAAACAGGTTCATTTTATGTACTTTTTATAAGATGGTCTCTTTTGACATGCTTTTCTTTTTTTGTGATGAATTGGCAGGCAGAACTGCATCCTGGCTGATGAGATGGGATTGGGCAAAACCATTCAGTCCATTGCCTTCTTGCAGGAAGTATATAATGTGGGCATCCATGGCCCTTTCCTGGTCATTGCCCCACTGTCCACAATTACTAACTGGGAGCGGGAATTCAACACATGGACAGAGATGAACACTATTGTGTACCATGGCAGTCTGGCCAGCCGGCAGATGATACAGCAATATGAAATGTACTGCAAAGATTCACGGGTGAGTTGTATATAATGCAAATGTTATGGCATGGAAAGTAGGCCAAAGTACCTGGTATTTTAGAAGCTTTTATATGAGTCAAAGACTTTTATTGAGACTCTCTGTGATGTAAGGTGTTGTTGTCTACTTTATGCAGGATACTTTTTCAACTTTGCTGTCTTGATCCAGTGGAAATTCTGACTTTATTTATGAATATATACATTTTAAATAGAGTTTTACCAGCATTGATTCGTTTTCATCAAGAAATAATTTTCCACAATGAAATTCATTTAGCCACTTTTAATTCCTTGATCCATAAAATGGTGAACATAAGACATTTCTTCCTTTTTTTTTTTAAGTCTGCTGAAGTTTTCATCAAGATTCTTTTTTCTATATAAGTCTGGAAAAAGTCTCTTAACATTTAATTTTGAGGTTTTTTTCCTACCATTAGTTTCCCGTTTTTATTTCTACAAAACCCATGTTTATTAAAGTCATTTTGCTCTTAATTTTGTTAAGATAATTGGATTCTTTTGTCCATTTTTAGATAGTAACCAATATTACCACATACTACATTAGCTGTTTCACTTTTAGTTTTATCTTGTGTGTTTCAGCAGTGCTCATCATTTGTGGATTTTAGTGTTTACCAACAGAAGATGTAGGGCTGAAATACATGAGGTAGGCATGCAGCAAGGTCAAGAATGTCCAGCTTCTTTCAATAAGGTCTGTGATTTTCCCAAGAAGCTGAGTGTATTGAGGCAGTGATTCAGTAATTTGACACTGTTTATCAGGAATATGAACAGTGGCAGAGGTGGATGGTGGTGCAATTTGTGTTTTCTATTAGGCCTGCCTAAATATAAAATGCAGAATATGTAGTCCAGAAGAGCTTCTCATTTAGGTACAGTTTAGGCCTTTTCTGACTTTATTGCCTTCGTGCTTAGGGGCGCCTCATCCCAGGTGCATACAAGTTTGATGCCTTGATCACCACTTTTGAGATGATTTTGTCAGACTGTCCTGAGCTTCGTGAGATTGAATGGCGGTGTGTCATAATTGATGAGGCCCATCGACTAAAGAACCGTAATTGCAAACTGCTTGATAGTCTCAAGCACATGGACCTGGTGAGTTCCTCTCACTGACTTGTAGCCAGAAACACCTAGAATTAAGTAATCCTAATTCCATGTGAATTAATTTCACAGAGAAGAATCCGAATCTTGGTATTGGGTGGTGGGTGTGGCCTATGGGAATGGTAGCCTGAAAGTCATAATATTCATATAAATTTTAGAGTTAGAAGACGATTGTGGGTTAGTGGTTCTCAATTGGGTGAAGAGGTGGGATGTTAAATTAGTTACTTATTTCTGCATAACAAAATACCCAAAAACCTAGTGACTTAAAACAACTGTGTTTTTTATGACTCTCTAGCCCAGCAACTTGGGCTGGGCTAAGTGATCTCATTGCTTCAGTGGCCTTGCCTGGAGTCAGTGATACAGCTGCAGCTGACAGTTGGTACTGGTTGTTGGCTAGGCCATCTTCCATGTGGTCTGTTACCCCTCTGTGGGCCAGACTTTGCTTCTGTACCTGGTAGAGCCAGAGCAGTGTTCCAAGAGGGTAAAGGTGGAAGGCAAGGCCTTTGAGGCTCTGAAACTCACATGGTACCCACTTCTGCTACATTCTCATTGTCAGAGCGAGTTATAAAGCATGACCATGTTCAAGTGGTGAATCTTGATAGGAGGAACTACCAAAAATCAATGGCCATATTTAATCCCGCACAGGTACATTTCTTAGAGGGAGACATATTAATGGACCATGGGAGAGGCATATCCGTGTGGAGAGGCATATTTAATTGGAAAAAACATGTTCTAAATATTTATTTATTGCCTTATGATATTTAAGAAATTAATATGTTAAATAATATCAAAAATATTCTTGAGTATTTTGTGTTTATCAAAAGAGGCAGCAAGTAAGAGTAATCTGGTCCATTTCCATAATTTTACAGTTAAAGAAATGGAAACTAAAGTTATATATTTGATGGAAAACTCCAGAAGTCTTTTTGAGTTTTATCTTTCTTCTGTGTTCTCCATTTCTAGGAGCACAAGGTACTGCTCACAGGAACACCATTGCAAAATACTGTGGAGGAACTGTTTAGCTTGCTTCATTTCTTGGAACCATCACAGTTTCCATCAGAATCAGAATTCCTCAAAGACTTTGGGGATCTCAAAACAGAAGAACAGGTAGGAAGTTGTCTGATGTGACACTAATGCAGAATAAAAAAATTTGTACTAGGGCAGGTATCTACTGTCATTGATATCCATGTTTCCATCTACTGTAAGAATGTTTGTCTTCATGTTATTATTTTTTCCTCTGTTGGTTACAGGTTCAAAAGCTACAGGCCATTCTCAAACCAATGATGCTGAGAAGACTCAAAGAAGATGTTGAAAAGAACCTGGCACCCAAACAGGAGACCATTATTGAGGTAGAGCTAACCAACATTCAGAAGAAATACTACCGGGCTATTTTGGAGAAGAATTTCTCCTTTCTTTCCAAAGGGGCAGGTCATACTAACATGCCGAATCTACTCAACACAATGATGGAGCTGCGGAAATGCTGCAACCACCCATATCTCATCAATGGTGAGAGAACTCCTGAAACACCTGCATTTCTGTGTTACCTTGATTGCTAAGTGGTGATCCTCAGAAACAATAGATGCGTTGGCTGATCCATCCTAGTTTGGAAATAGAGGGGATTTCTCTTTTTAAAACCATTCTCAAGGGGAACGTCTTCCTCTAGTTCTTTCTGACCCTTTGACTCTGCATGATCTCCAAAGTTAAAAAGGATTTGCTGTTACGAATTCTGTTCTGTCTTCACTGATACTCTATGTTGCTGTTTCTGTTTTGGATGGCAATATGGTGGTAATAGTGGTTTTCGTGTACTATTCTAGTCCTTGTCCACATATTTACATATTTTACCCAATTCTTAAGCCTGACTTATGTGGAATATTTTGTATTAACAAAATTGAAGATATTTTAGGGTTTGGGGGTTGCTGAAATTCTGTTTTCAAGTAATATTGATAACAAGTCAGGTTATTTTCTTTGCTTCCTTATCTCAGTTAAATAAACTGCAGCCTTAGAATGTTTCTCTGGATCTCACCATCAGGTCTGATTTTTCTTTTGGCAGGTGCAGAAGAAAAAATCCTAACAGAGTTTCGAGAAGCTTGCCATATCATACCTCATGACTTCCACTTACAGGCCATGGTTCGTTCAGCTGGCAAATTGGTTCTTATTGACAAGTTACTTCCGAAACTTAAAGCTGGTGGCCATAAGGTTCTGATCTTCTCCCAGATGGTACGCTGCCTAGATATCCTAGAGGATTATCTAATCCAGAGAAGGTGAGAAAAAAGTCATTCCTTGCCTGTTTACTTTGTACTTATAAAGCTGCAAAGAGTGGGAGGCCTAGGTTTAACTAAAGTTGACCAGTACTGGGCTAAGAGAAGTATTCAAAACTCTCACTTTCAACGTTCTGATAAAATTTTTGGTGAACTAGCGATACAGGGGTACTGGTATTGATCCCAGCCTGCTTTTTTGTTCTCTTTTTCTGCTCAGCTGATTAAACTTTTTTCCTGTGATTCCCATGCAGGTACTTATATGAGCGTATTGATGGGCGAGTTAGAGGCAACCTTCGGCAAGCTGCTATTGACCGTTTTAGCAAGCCTGACTCGGACCGATTTGTCTTTCTGCTGTGCACCCGGGCTGGTGGACTTGGCATTAATCTCACAGCTGCTGATACTTGCATCATCTTTGATTCAGACTGGAATCCGCAAAATGACCTGCAGGTAGAGGAAATCATTGTCTTAGGGACTAATCACCTAACCTGAGAGGTTTTGCAACAGGATCAGAATCTCTTAGAAAATCTTATCTTTTCAAGAGTCTGGAATTGTTAGTTAGGTCATCAAACTTTTTCTGTACAGGGCAGATAGTTAATATTTTAGGCTGTGCAAATCAGTCTCTGTTATAACGGCTCTCCTCTGCTCTTGTACTACAAAAAACATCTATAAGGAACTACAAAAGAATGGGTAGAGCTGTGTTTCAGCAAAAACTTTATTTCTAGAAAAAGGTGACCAAGATTTGCTGACACCTGGTCTGGAGGATGGGGCAGTAATTTCATCTTGAAATTGACTTTCTGAATTTGAGTTGATCTCATGGCTGCTTTATAAATGTAAATCGGTATTTTGAATGTTTTTCCTCCCCACCCCCTCTAATGTTGTTATCTTTGCCCTTCCTTCCATTTGTTAAAACCAGGCCCAAGCACGTTGTCATCGAATTGGGCAAAGCAAAGCTGTGAAGGTGTACCGTCTCATCACTCGTAATTCTTACGAGAGGGAGATGTTTGATAAGGCTAGCCTCAAGTTGGGATTGGATAAAGCTGTGCTTCAGTCCATGAGTGGTCGGGATGGCAACATTACTGGAGTGAGTCTTATTAATTTTTAGCTATATTTGTAGTAGGTCATGGTGATGAAGGGAGGCAAAAGCTATTTTTTGTACAGGAACCTGACCCCTTGTTTGGATTCTCAATGATTAATATAATAAAATATCATGATATGGTTAGATAATATTCTCTGATTTTTTTTCACCTTTCTATTGGATTTTGTAGATCCAACAGTTCTCTAAGAAGGAGATTGAAGATCTCTTACGGAAAGGAGCGTATGCAGCCATAATGGAGGAAGATGATGAGGGCTCCAAGTTTTGTGAAGAGGACATTGACCAGATCTTGTTAAGACGAACCACTACCATCACCATTGAATCTGAAGGAAAGGGTTCTACCTTTGCCAAGGTATGTTCTGTCGGTGCTAGAGGCTTTTAGCACAGAGAGACAGGAATCTCTAGAATTTAATATTTTTTAAAAATATAGTTTTAAAATATACCAATTTCCCTTTACTCAAAAAAGTGGTGTAGTCAACTTTACTATTTCTTTGTTCCTCATTAGGCAAGCTTTGTGGCTTCTGAAAATAGGACTGATATTTCGCTGGATGACCCAAACTTTTGGCAAAAGTGGGCCAAAAAGGCTGACCTAGACATGGATCTACTCAATAGCAAGGTGAGCTTCCTTTTCCTTCAAGGAGGAAATAGGGCAGGAAACGCATTACTTTCTGGATTCTTTACAACTGCTCTGATTCTTGAGTGCTGACCTTGGCTTATGATGGTATATCAAAGGCCATTGTAAAAGCTTTCTACATAGAGGGCCACTAAAAAATACTTAGATAACTATCACGTAAGTTTGCTTCCTAAGTCTCTGTAGATTATCTTGCATGTCCAAAAAAGAATCTATCTTTGAGTATCTACAGATATTACATGCAAAGCTGTTTCAGTCTGATTATATTTAATTCCTTTCCCATGATTATATTGTGAAAAGAGTTACTTCTCCTTCTCTTCTCTGCATAGAATAACTTGGTGATTGACACACCTAGAGTACGAAAACAGACCCGCCACTTCAGCACCCTGAAAGATGATGACCTAGTGGAATTCTCTGATTTGGAAAGTGAAGACGATGAGCGACCACGCTCTCGCCGACATGACCGTCATCATACCTATGGGCGCACTGACTGTTTTCGGGTGGAAAAGCATCTCCTGGTATATGGGTAAGACCCCACCTTACCTCAGAGGTAGTGCATCTCCATCCTGATAGACATCTTGTTCGCTTTTTAAATTGGAAGCTGTGATCAAAGAGGGGATAATGGGGAAAAATTTATTCTGTTACCATGTTTTCCCAAGATCGTTTTGTCTCCCACCATTTGGAAAGTGTGAATTTGAGGGACTGGGGTCCCTAGGAAAATATCCACATGATTGCTTTTTTTTTGTAGTTGGGGACGATGGCGAGATATCCTGTCTCATGGACGCTTCAAGCGACGGATGACTGAAAGAGATGTGGAAACAATTTGCCGGGCCATCCTCGTGTACTGTCTCTTACACTATCGTGGGGACGAAAACATCAAAGGCTTCATTTGGGACTTGATTAGCCCTGCTGAAAATGGCAAGACAAAAGAATTGCAGAATCATTCAGGTGATTATCAAGTCTTTGCTTTTTGTCTTGCTCTAGGTTACCTAATCCTTTTCAGGTCCAAGGGTTTTTCTCAATCCAAGTCTTCAATGTATCTACTTCCCCAGGTCTGTCTATCCCTGTGCCTCGTGGACGCAAGGGGAAAAAAGTAAAGTCACAAAGCACTTTTGATATCCATAAGGCAGATTGGATCCGGAAATATAATCCTGATACTCTGTTTCAAGATGAGAGTTATAAGAAGCACTTGAAACATCAGTGTAACAAGTAAGGATGGAATTTAGCAGACTAAAGCATTTTCCACCTCATGCTTTCTGCATTATTACTGAGCCAGTTCTTCCTCCCTCCCTTCTAGGGTGCTGTTGCGGGTACGAATGCTGTATTATCTGAGACAGGAGGTTATTGGAGACCAGGCAGAGAAGGTGTTAGGGGGTGCAATTGCCAGGTAAAGTTATGCTTTATTTTTCTTTATGCTATGCCTTATTCCAGAATAGATTGGTTTACTTATTTCACTCTTAACTATCTTTGGGATACCTGATAATTAAAATCTGTGTATCAGGTCTTTAATCATATGCAGTTGGCCTTTTGTATCCTTGGGTTTTGCATTCTTTTGATCCACAGTTGATTAAATCCATGGATATCGAGGGCCAGCTGTATTCACTGTATGATTCCATTTTATATTAGGGGCTTGAACATCAGTGGATTTTGGTGTCTGGAGTGGAACGAATCCCTTACGGATACCAGGGGACAGCTGTTCTTGATACCAGTGGAAGGAAATAAGCAGATGTAGGACTATGTAAATTAATAGAGAAAAGAAGATACCTGTAATAATCTTTCCAAAGATTGTTTGCTTTTATTTCCTGCATCGCTGTGCTGACTCTGCCTCTTATACCTTCAGTGAGATTGACATATGGTTCCCAGTAGTGGATCAGCTGGAGGTTCCAACAACATGGTGGGACAGTGAGGCTGATAAGTCCCTGCTCATTGGAGTCTTTAAGCATGGTAGGTGTCTGCTCTTAGTCTGTTCTTTTCCTGTTACAGAGTTTTGTCCACAGATGAAATATTTTGCAAAGTACTTAAGACCAATAATTATGTTTGAATGGTAAACTGGTTCTCAGAAATACAGAGCAGAGCTGTTCCTATGAATAGATGGTCAGGAAAGACCAGATGGATAGTTAGATCGCAAGGTAGGGTGTCTCCCATCTGTTCTGTGATTAATCAGTTACTACCAGTCTGTATGCAGTGGTATCTAAGTTAAGGTTTGCAATCAGGGGAGATGATACATGTCTACTCTTGTTAATAATAAACATGTTTACTTTGCATAGCTTTCCTGTGGCTTGCTGAAAATGTTCTGCTTGTATAGCGTCTTGTTTGTCTAAATATTCAGCACTCACTCTTACGTAGGTGTGAATAGTCATGCTTGAGTGAAAGAAAAATTAAAAAAAAAAAAAAAATTTTTTTTTTAGGCCAGTGGAAAAAACTGGTGTGAAGTAGAGTAAAAAAAGGGAGACGACTCCCTTTTCAGTCTTGCCTAATCACAAATTCCACACATAAAAAGCAGTAAGTGCTAACTTCTAGCCTAGTGACTTAGTGAATTGGAAGATTATTTCTTTTTTGATGTACTTTTCTGTTTACTTCTATAAAATAAAAGTAATGGCACTTAATTCACATTTTTGACATGTTTAATTGGATGAGAAAAACTGTGAGCATTTGTAGTCTTAGATTTACTTGTGAGGTGCAGAGGCTTTAGAAGAGTCCAAACATCCTGAAGTACATTCATCATTCAACCACCATTCACAGTACCTGTTTGCAGGTACAAATTTCTTATCCTTTATTTGAAAGTGCATTACCTAGCTCTAAATTATTGGACTTTTAAAATTTCCTCACCTGTGTAGCAAGAATGATGATAAAAAATTACCCGTTAAATGGCTATGTAAATCTGTTACATCATTCTGTATACACACTGATTAAATCCCTATTTTTGGTAACTAGTGATAAAACGCTTTATGACTCTGAATTGGAGTGGAAATATTAAATATCTTAATATAACCCAACAGCTGTCCAAATTTACATTTTCAGAGTACTTTACACTATGAGCAAAGTAGCCCACATTTTTATTCCAGCAGCATATGAAGTAAGCATAAAAGCAAAATGAGTCTCTGATTTTCTTTAAATTATGGTTCTTTTTCTTCAAGGCTATGAAAAATATAATACTATGAGGGCAGACCCAGCCTTATGCTTCCTGGAAAAGGCTGGCCGACCAGATGACAAAGCCATTGCAGCAGAACATCGTGTGTTGGATAATTTTTCGGACATAGTGGAAGGGTAAGCACTGATGTTTAGTTCTCTTAAAGCTGTATCTACATTACAAAGGATATTTGTTGCTTGTGCTAAGAGATGACATAACTGTAGCCTTGACTGAATCCATTGGGATTCCTAATGGTGGTTATACTCACAAATGATAAATTCTTAACAAACAGTGCGACCAGCAGAAAGGTCTCCATAAATTGGCCTGAAACCATACATTGTCATACAGTGCAACTAAGGGGGAAAGTTACTCCCAAATGGCTTATTTGATGTTCTCTTCAGTTTTCTGTGCAGTGCTTTCAGCTACAGTAGCGGAGAGGATAACTGCTTCTCTTGAAAGATAGTAGCCGTGCAACAGTCCCATGCCACCTATGCGATAGAGCCTCAGGAAACTTAGCCTTGGTCTGTCATCTTCCAGTGTCAGCTGACACATAAAGGTGTTTACTCTGCCTGAGTCCATGCCTCAGTGATGAGTTGCCATGCTAATACTGAGCCACCAGCTAGGGCAGTGTTGCCCTGGTTTGGGTGCCAGTGAGTTTAACAAAACTTCTCATGTGGAGACCTGAGGGGCATGTGAAATATTTGACTTAATTCATGAATACCCTCCCAGTCCCTTATGATTGAAAGATTTTTCTTCGATGATCACAACCTCAATTTGCCTAGTGTAGGATCCACAGAAGAAATTAGATTTATTTTTTGCAAATCATGTAATATCCTTTTGCTCAGTAGAGCAAAGTAGTAAAAATAAGCAGGCATAGATCATTCATTCCAATGAAATAATAAAAGTAGATACTAGTTGGGATGGAAGGGGAAAATGGGTTAAATAATAAAAAGCTATTAAGAAAAAGGAAAGGTGCTGGTCAGAGTGTTTCATTTTAAAGTCAAGCAGTTTAGAACTCAATTTTGTCATTTTCTCATACCTCTGGATAATTTTAGGGTTGACTTTGATAAAGATTGTGAAGATCCTGAATACAAACCACTCCAGGGTCCCCCAAAGGACCAAGATGATGAGGTGAGGAATTTTCATTTGAGTCTAGCTTTTCTGTATTACTAAACAGTATTTTCCAATTCCCTGAATTTATAATACAAAATGAAAAGTACCATTCGAGAATATAAAGTATTAATGGAAAGGATTGTAACACCAGCTAGGGGAGGTCAGGGATGATTTTGTGGAGGAGGTGGGACCTGAGCTGGACAATAAACTATATTATTGGACTATTTAATTCCTGAGTCTCACTGTCTTCAAGACATTGATAAGAACTGACTTTGCAGGTTATACTTTATTCTTTTAATTGATTGCTTTCAGTTTTCTGTGAGGGTTCCGTTCATTAAAAAATATCTTGATATACCTTAATGCCATAAAAGGACACACACGAGTGATTTGAGAGTGCCAATTTTACCCCCTTTTCCTCCCCTCTCCATCCTGCGGGGTGGATCTCCTTCTCTAGGGTGATCCCTTGATGATGATGGATGAGGAGATCTCAGTGATAGATGGAGATGAAGGTAAACTTCTAAGTCAACTTGTATGGGTTGGTGGAATTGGGAAATTGACCGAATTCTCTCCTTTACTGGGATTTCTGAGAGCTTTGCCTTTGGGTGGGTTGAAATACCAGTATTATCTCTACTATCTTTCCCGTACTTGTTGTTTATTCTACTTTGCTTCCCACAGCCCAGGTGACCCAACAGCCAGGCCATCTATTCTGGCCTCCGGGCTCTGCTTTGACAGCTAGGCTTCGGCGCCTAGTGACAGCCTATCAGCGCAGCTACAAGAGAGAACAGATGAAGATAGAGGCTGCAGAACGTGGGGATCGGAGAAGGCGACGTTGTGAGGCAGCCTTCAAGCTAAAAGAAATTGCACGGCGGGAGAAACAGCAACGGTAAAATGTGGCTGGGAATTTGGACTAAGCTATAAACCTCTCTTCAACTATGGGCCCTATATTGAAAAGCATCTTAGGAAGGATTATGGCATCCCTGGTGGCTCAGATGTTAAAGAATCTGCTTACAATGCAGGAGACCTGGGTTTGATCCCTGGGTTGGGAAGATCCCCTGGAGAAGGGAATGGCTACCCATTCCAGTATTCTTGGCTGGAGAATGCCATGGACAGAGGAGCATGGAGGGCTACAGTCTATGGGGTTGCAAAGAGTTGGACATGACTGAGCAACTAACACTTTCACTTTTCACAGAGGGACCACTTCTTTTGCCTTTGTTATACCCCTGCAACCCATACTTAACCCCTGTAAAACCATACTTAACCATAACTCCTGGGAAGGTCTTGTACATAGTCATCCTCATTGAGTTTTTTGCATCATTTCCCCCCTTAGCTTGCTAATTCTTTAATTATTCCTTGTTATAAACTACCTCTTCTGCTCTTTGGGGGCTCCCTGGCCCCCCACCCCCGCCAACTTTCGTTTTTTGTGTGTTCAAATATTCTAAGCCATACTAATAAGTAACCAGTCCTTGGGTTCTGATCACTATTGCCTTATTCGTCTTCCCTTTGTAGATGGACAAGGCGTGAGCAAACTGATTTCTATAGAGTGGTTTCTACCTTTGGTGTGGAGTATGACCCTGATACCATGCAGTTCCATTGGGATCGCTTCCGTACTTTTGCCCGACTGGACAAAAAAACAGATGAAAGCCTTACCAAGTATTTCCATGGCTTTGTGGCCATGTGCCGCCAAGTGTGCCGCCTTCCCCCAGCAGCTGGAGATGGTAAGCAAGACTGAAGATCTTGAGTGAGTGGGCATGGATTGTGACAGAACCAGCTCTTGGTTCATTTCTTCTACCCTTATCTCTTGCAGAACCCCCAGACCCTAATCTGTTTATTGAGCCCATCACTGAGGAAAGGGCCTCACGGACTCTCTACCGTATTGAATTGCTTCGGCGCTTACGGGAACAAGTTTTATGCCACCCTCTTTTGGAAGATCGGCTGGCATTATGTCAGCCTCCGGGTCCTGAATTGCCCAAGTGGTGGGAGCCCATTCGGCATGACGGGGAGCTTCTACGAGGGGCAGCCCGCCACGGGGTGAGCCAAACAGACTGCAACATCATGCAGGACCCAGACTTTTCTTTCCTGGCTGCCCGTATGAATTATATGCAGAACCATCAGGCAGGAGCACCAGCTCCATCCCTGTCACGCTGCTCTACTCCACTGCTCCACCAGCAGTACACCTCGCGCACTGCCTCACCACTGCCCCTGCGCCCAGATGCTCCTGTTGAAAAGCCACCTGAGGAGACAGCTGCCCAGGTCCCCAGTCTGGAGAGTCTGACTTTAAAGCTAGAGCATGAGGTGGTGGCCAGGAGCCGACCAACCCCACAAGACTATGAGATGCGAGTAGCCCCCTCTGATACTACCCCTCTGGTCTCCCGAAGTGTTCCACCAGTCAAACTGGAGGATGAGGATGATTCAGACTCTGAGCTGGACTTGAGCAAGCTGTCACCATCATCCTCTTCTTCCTCATCCTCATCCAGCTCCAGCTCCAGCACTGATGAGAGTGAGGACGAGAAGGAAGAGAAGCTAAGTGAGTGCATGTGACAGGCTGTTGGCCGTCTTCCCTATCCCCCCCCTCTGCGTTTCCCTTCTTTTCTAAATGCATTTTCTAAGATTCAGATTTTAATTTGATAGAATATCATAAGAGATCTGTTATTCTTAGGGCCTTTATTTAAAGTCCATATAATACCATTCCTATGTAACTTTGTTCTTCCACCTTTGCTCACATGTTCTGTATTATTGATCCCTAGCTGCTGACCAGTCCCGCTCAAAGCTCTATGATGAAGAGAGTCTCCTGTCCCTCCCTATGTCCCAAGATGGATTCCCAAATGAAGATGGAGAACAAATGACCCCTGAGCTTCTGCTGCTACAAGAAAGACAGAGAGCTTCTGAGTGGCCCAAGGTAACAGTCTCATTACTGGACATGTTGAGTCTGAAAAGATAGCGTTATACAGCCACTATGGAGAATAGTATGGAGATTCTTTTAAAAACTAGGATTAAAACTACCATATGACCCACTACTGGGCATATTCCCTCAGGAAACCATAATTGAAAAAAGACACATGTATCACAATGTTCATTGCAGCACTATTTACAATAGCTAGGACATGGAAGCAACCTAGATGTCCACCAACAGATGAATGGATAAAGACGTTGTGCTACATATATACAATGGAATATTACTCATCCATAAAAAGGAACAGAGTTGAGACATTTCTAATGAGGTGGATGAACGTAGAGCCTGTTGTACAAAGTGAACTAAATCAGAGAGAGAGAGACAAATACCATATATTAACACATATATATGGAATCTAGAAAGATGGAACTAATGAAATTATTTTCAGTGCAGCAATGGAGACACAGACATAGAGAACAGACTTTTGGTCACAGTCAGGAAGGGAGAGAGTGGGATGACTTGAGAGACTAGTGTCGAAACACTAGTTAATGTACATTACTATAAAATAGAAAGCCAGTGGGAATTTGCTGTATGATTCAGGAAACCCAAAGCCAGTGCTCTGTGACAACCTAGAGGGGTAGAGTGGGGACGGAGGTGGGAGGGCAATTTAAGCCGGAGGGGACATAAGCCTGTGGCTGATTCTTATTGATGTATGGCAGAAACCATCACAATACTATAAAGTAATTATCCTCCAATGAAAAATAAAATTATAAAAAGAGTGACATATACAGAGAACAAGTAGATGGTTCTAGGTTTCTTTGATTATGTTAAGTGGTACATGTGTTTTCATGAAGCTCTTACCAGTCGACTTTGGGATCTGATACTCTTACCTCCCTCATTTTTGACATATAATTTTTACTTATATTAATGATGGCACTATTACTTGTCACAGGATCACATAACTAATTGATTTCTTTTTCCCCCACTCAGGATCGTGTCCTGATAAACCGTATTGACCTCGTCTGCCAGGCTGTACTCTCAGGGAAGTGGCCTTCTAGTCGCCGGAGCCAGGAAATGGTAACAGGAGGAATTTTGGGGCCAGGCAACCACTTGCTGGACAGTCCCTCCTTGACTCCAGGAGAATATGGTGACTCTCCAGTCCCCACACCACGAAGTAGCAGCGCAGCTTCCATGGCAGAGGAGGAAGTGTCTGCAGTCACCACAGCAGCGGCTCAGTTCACCAAACTTCGCCGAGGCATGGATGAGAAGGAGTTCACGGTTCAGATCAAAGATGTAAGCTGAGCATTTAGGCACTGGGAAGTGAGGAAGGCGGCTGTAATTCTTGTTAACTAGTTTTATGAACATAACATTAATATTAAGCTCATTTGGTCAGCTAACCTTAAAAATGAGAAGAGAAAAAAGAAATTAGAGCTCACAGAGATCCGTTGAGGAAAAGTCACCAAAGTAAAGGAAGGGATCTTGTGTTGACTTGTATCTCTTGTGTGTGCTTTAGTCACTCAGTCATCTCCAACTCTTTGTGACCCCATAGACTGTAGCCCGCCAGGCTCCTCTGTCCATGGGGATTCTCCAGGCAAGAATACTGGAGTGGGTTGCCATGCCCTCCTCCAGGGGATCTTCCCAACCCAGGGATCAAACCCGGGTCTCCCACATTGCAGGTGGATTCTTTACCATCTGAGCCACCAGGGAAATCCCAAGAATACTGGAGTGGGTAACCTGTCCCTCCTCCAGGGGATCTTCCCAACCCAGGAATTGAACCGGGGTCTCCTGCATTGTAGGAAGATTTTTACCAGCCGAGTTACCAGGGAAGCCCTTGTATCTCCTAGTGGCTAGATTAAAAGGGTTCTTTTGAGTGGCTTGCTTGTAGATCCTAGAAACCTAGTTTTTAAAAATTGAAATCAAATTGTGGAAAAGTATTAAAATGATACTAAAATGTTATGGGCCTTATTAAGTTAAAAATAAAAAGAAATTACACCTACTGAAATTAAATCAGTATTGTTTGGAAAATGGATGGACAATTTTATTTTTCCTGATGCGCTTCCCTAATGAACCCTAGCAGGTGGTCATTAAGTATTCAACAAGAAAATTGTTTTAGTTACATGACAGGAATATCAGGATTTTGCCCCTGTGATGAGTTGCCATGCTAATTCTGAGACACCAGGTAGGGGATTTTTCCCTGCATTGGGTGTTACTGAGATAAATTCTACTTCTCTTAAATCAGACTGAGGGGCACTGAGTCAAGAAATGAAGTCTTTCTAAGGAAAAATATATACATCTTATTGTATTTCTAGTTTGTACCCATTAGTCAGATGGCCTTCCTTCTCACCATCATTGAACCAGGGGATGACCCTTATTTAATTCCCTCTGAAGTTAATCTTTATTTTAAAAACATGCTATGTGACATCTTGGATGGGTGGGGTGTCTTTCTAGGAGGAAGGATTGAAGTTAACATTCCAAAAGCACAAGTTGATGGCTAATGGAGTAATGGGAGATGGACATCCTCTTTTTCATAAGAAGAAAGGGAACAGAAAGAAGCTAGTTGAGGTAAGTGGTAGAGAAAGTCTTTAACATGATGATTAGATAAAATCTTTCTGTTCCCAGTAACTGATGAAGGCAGTTGGGATTGAGGGAGTAGAAGATACTATTTTCTGGCTACCATTGGCTCTGCTCCCCCTCCCTCCCTACTCATAAGGAGAGTATGTGCTCATGGGGGTGGATTCTGGGTTTGCAGCTGGAGGTGGAGTGCATGGAAGAGCCTAATCACCTTGATGTGGACTTGGAGACCCGGATCCCTGTCATCAATAAGGTGGATGGTACTTTGCTCGTGGGTGAGGATGCCCCTCGCCGGGCTGAACTGGAGATGTGGTTACAGGGTCATCCAGAGTTCGCTGTCGATCCCCGATTTCTAGCGGTGAGTGGCATTTCCATCCAGCAAGATTTAAAGTCATTCCCTTGATATTTAAGCTGTGTGAGAGGGAAGAAGCATGCAATATTATGTCATTGTTTCTGCATTGGCAAAGTAAGAGTAATTATACTCAGTCTTCCTATTTCACAGAGTTGTTGTGAGGATCAAAATAATGTTCCAGTACTTGTTAAACTAAATGCTAGGCACTGAACTAGTATATAATCACCTAATTTTTTTTGGAGACGTCTGCTTAATGGCAGTTTTCCACTAGGATTAATCCTTTATTCACACAATAAGCATTTATGGCCAGAATAGACACTAGTACCTTAATAATTACTCCAGAGAAGTTTTATTCTTTTAGGATAATTGCAACTTTTCTCTTATAGTATATGGAGGATCGCAGAAAACAGAAATGGCAGAGATATAAAAAAAATAATAAGGCAGAATTGAACTGTTTGGGAATAGAACCAGTACAGATGGCTAACTCTAGGAATGGAAAAAAGGTGAGTGAAACTGAGATATTACTACTCTGTTCCCAGGCTAGATATGACTAGAGAAATTATTTAATGTTGTTTATCTTTTTTTACCCTGTATGTTTGAGAAAATTTATCCTCAGTTCACAAAGAAACCATAATATTTTTATTGATATTTTTATAGTCCTGTAGTATCTTCATCTGTAGAAGAGCATGAAATTCTAAAAGCTAACTTTAGCACTTCAAGAATATTAAAATGTAAGAATTAGTAAGACATGTTAGACAGTTCAGTGCTTTATCCTGATTTTCTACTGACTAAGGGATTTTTGGCAAATCCTTTTAACTTTTTCAATTTGTATATCCTGAAAAATTGAAGGCTTGGGAGCAGATAATCTCTTAAAAGTTTTGTATTTTAGAAGTGATTTTGGAAATTCTCTAGCAGTCCAGTGGTTAGGACTCTTGTGTTTTCACTGCTGAGGGCCTGGGGTTCAATCCCTGATAGGGGAACCTGCAAAGCTGCACAGCACAGCCCCCCTCAAGAAGTGATTTGGAACCTATTAAAATAGCCATGTTTTAATAGGCTTCTCAACATAGAAGATGTTGAGAATCATTAATAATATGCCAGTAATGGAAAAAGACAGGAAATCATGTTCTATAGTTTATAACAATTTTGGTCATTATGTTATTCCATGATTTGCAAGTGTACTTATACGTTTATATAGTTATAGATTTGGTGGATTAAGAACCCATAATCCTTTCCATCAAAATATAACTGCAAAAGTTTCCCTTGGCTATGTTTCCCTTACTTTGGACAATAGTTGTGTAAATATAAACATATAAATCAGGGTTTGGTAAACATTTAAATGGATTAATACTCTGTATACTCTATCTAATCATTCCTATTTTGATCTTCTATATACGTCTTTATATGTATGTGGTGTGTGTGTGTGTGTATATATATATATAAAACCACATGGCTTATCTTTTAACAAAATTTCCAAATGAAAAATATCTATCATTTGCATTTAACAAATTCTGAGAACATTATTTTGCCCATAAGATATATATATTTGTGAGGTGAATTTATAAGGCTTATTGTTTTTATACTGGGTGAAAGTTGTTTCATACAAATATTGTTGCCATGGAAGAATGTTTTTTCTCTCTTATCCTCCATGGCCCCAAGGGTATGATAAGCAGAGTGATTGATATGGGAGGCTGATAGTAAAGAAGGCTTTTTCTCCAGGATTACCTATTTTTGCCTCAAGTACTTTTGCTTTTCTTTATAATCAGTTGTCAACTCTAAGAAAGAAAAAGATCATAGCAAATCACAGAAAATTATAATGTGATTAGTATAATATTCTTACTGTAGAGTTGATCATGTATCTAGCATTGTATTATTATTGCATCCTAATGTGATTTGTGCTATTATGTGAAAGTATGTTAGTTGCTCAGTCTTGTCCAACTCTCTTTGACCCCATGGACTAGCCCACCAGGCTCCTCTGTCCATGGGGTTTTTCCAGGCAAAAATACTGGAGTGGGTTGCCATTCTCTTCTCTGGGGGTTCTTCCTGACCCAGGGGATCGAACCTGGGTCTCCTGCATTGCAGGCAGATTATTTACCATCTGAGCTACCAGGGAAGCTCTGGTAGTTATTATAGTTACATTTTAAAAGCCTAAAAAATTAAGTATTGAGATGTTTGTAACTGTCTTGAGTTTAATGCCAGTTTACTCAGTATTGCACTTAGGTCTAGAAATGTTCCAGCTTCAGTGAACTTAACCAGAATTTATAGTGAGCCCATTTACATGAAGCAATTCAAAATTCAGCAGATATGTAAGTTTATTATAGTGCGGAAAAAAATTATTTTAGTAAATTTGCTAAGGAGCTAACCCTTAGTCTTTTTGGTGTTCTAGACATCCAGACTCTTAATCTAGTCTGTCTTGAGTTTACCCCATTCTGATGCAATAATGAAGGATAATATTGTGTATGTCAGTATGGTTGTACTGTCCTTCACATGGTAAGATCATGTGAACAATCCGCCTTTCAGGAGAGCATACTGTATAAGTACTGATTCATTCATTGTCTTACTCAGGCTTCTTATTAACAAAAGTAAGCAATTTTGAAATGGTTGGCTAGAGTAAAGGTATAGTGTAGTCATGGGGAAAAAAATCAAAGCTCTGGTTCAAATGAGTGTCAGTGTCAAATCTTTGCTTTTAGCTTCAGCTCATAATGTTTCAACCTGCTACATCCAGCTTTACCTCGTCCCCATTACCATCAGGTCTGGTTGGACTATACTTACTTTGCCCCTCCTAAAGATAGTTCAGTGAAAAAGCATTTGCAAGCTAGGACCCTGTTGACTTCTATTTTGTTTTTTCTTCCTTTTACTGTCTTCTGTTCCTTCTTCCCAGGGTCATCATGCTGAAACTCTGTTGAACCGGGTTTTGCCAGGGCCTATTGCACCAGACAGCAGCAAGAAGCGGGCCCGTAGGACGCGACCAGACCTTTCTAAGATGATGGCCCTGATGCAGGGTGGAGGCACTGGGTCCCTGTCTCTGCATAATACCTTCCAGCACAGCAGTAGTGGCCTGCAATCTGTGTCATCTCTGGGTCACAGCAGTGCCACTTCTGCATCTTTGCCTTTTATGCCGTTTGTGATGGGTGGTGCAGCATCATCCCCTCATGTAGACTCCAGCACCATGCTTCATCACCACCACCACCACCCCCACCCCCACCATCACCACCATCACCATCCAGGCCTGAGAGCCACTGGCTACCCTTCTTCACCAGCCACTACCACCTCTGCTACTGCCTTGAGGTTGCCACCACTGCAACCTGAGGAGGATGAGGACGATGAGGATGAAGATGATGATGATGATTTATCTCAGGGCTATGATAGCTCAGAAAGGGACTTCTCACTCATTGATGATCCTATGATGCCAGCCAACTCAGACTCCAGCGAAGATGCTGATGACTGAAGACCCAGCATGGTCCCCATTGCTTGGGTGGCTGCTGTATTTCATTTACTCTGGCCCTTGGACTATGGAAAAGTGGGAGGGGCAGGGGAGATGTGGGGAGACCCAGGACTCCAGGAGGTGAAAAGGAAAAAGAACACTTGTACCTGATTGCTTCCAAATTTGAGAGGATTGGGTGGGTAGGGGAACTCCTAAAATAATACACGATTACTTCCTCGGTTCTGGGGAAGGAAAGGAGACTAGAGCAGCCGATGTGCTCACCCCTCTCTAGACACCTCCATTAACCACAGACTATGTAGCGCTGGCACTAGCCTCTGGCAGAGCCTGTTCCTGACCGAACTGTGGATACAGCTGGAGGGTCAGGAACTGTTACCTTCCTTCCCCTTGGCATTAATAAATTTAAGTTAATCCTTTCCCACTCTTCCCTCGTTCTATATTTGCTCAAACCGAATATAAATATTACCAGTTGATGTTCATGATGGGTAATTTCAACACCACTTTCTTAAAGTTCCTTACTGTTAATGTGTGAAGTTACCTTGGATAGGGCAGACAAGTCATCCGTACTCCGTGAAAAGCTTGTACATAAGCGTAGGCTTTCCACCTTGCCAAATGATCTAAGCTAAAATAGTAGGCAAAATGTTCCCAGATTCAAAATCCCAAGTTCTCGAAGAGATGAGAAAGAAGAATTTCCATCAAGACCCACGTATGTTTTGTCTTGAATTAACTGAAATTGTTCCGGGGAAGGTGTAAAAATGGTGTCACTTCATGAACTGTGGCAAGAGGACTGGCTGACTGGAAGGATGCTGTCATGATTTGAGCTCGCATTTGTTTCCTGTGACCCCTCCCCTACCGTCCTAGCGCTCAATGAAGCCTGGGCATTTAATTTCTCTTTCAAAGGCGAAGTCCTTCCCCCGTAGCACCGGTCTAAGTTCAGTTTATCCGCAGGGTGGGCTCCCTCTTACCGGCTTGAGCTCCCTGTCTGCCTGGAGCCCCTAGGCCAGCGTCCTAGCACGGAGGATCTTTCCAGGCCTGGAGCGGCAGAGGCTTTTGCTTCCCCATATTTTCTAGGAGAGAGAAATCCAGTTATGCTGTAGGCTTCCTGCTCCCACCCCAGATCCCTGTCTCCGTTTCCCCTTCCTTTGCCTATGGGCGGGGCCATTGCACCCGCGCGCGGCAGTTCGTGTGGGGCGGGGCCGGCACGTCAGGACTCCCGCCTCCTCAATGTCCAGCCGCCGCCGCCTCGAAAACGGAATCGGAGCTCCTGGAGACCTCGGCCCCGGGGAGAGTAAGGGCGGGGGCAGAGCATCACGTGATGACGTCGACTCGCGTGCGGCTGTTGCTAAGTTGACAAGAAAACCCCGCGAAACTCTGGACTCTTTTTGCGTTGCACGTTTTGTTGCTTTCCCTACTCTTCCTTCCTCTCCTCCCCGTAACCTCCGGAGGAAGGATTTTTTAAAAAAAGAATTCCGATCGCTGCCGGGACCCGGAAGCGGAAAGGGCATCTTTGAGGTCGATACTTCCGGGTCACTGGGAGAGTGCGGGATTCCGGGGCCGAGAGAGGGTGGCGGAGCCGGGACCTCGCGTGATTCTCGGAACCCGAGGAGAAGCGGCGTCTGTGGCTATGGCTGTAACTCTCGACAAAGACGCTTATTATCGACGAGTGAAGAGACTGTACAGCAATTGGAGGGTGAGATAGATCCCGTAATTTCCCTAGGGAGCCCCCCTTTGCCATCCCATAATAACCCCGTTTCTCGGCGCCTTTTTTCCCCTTTCCGTCAGGAATTCCCGGGTTCAGGGTCGTGCCCATTTAGTTGCTCCAGGATCATTCACCGTAGGCGACCCCAAGCGCCACCCTGTAGTAGGGAATCCCCCCCCGTAATCCCCTTACCCTGCGGCCCCCACCATCTTCCCCGCGTGCCTGCCCCCGTCATGCAGAACAGCCACCTCTCGTAGTTTCTTCCCGCCCTAGAAGAGGCATCATCATTCTTCCCTCCCACTCCGTGATCACGTCTTGCTGCCCCCTCCTGCAGTGTTCATACACACCCACGCACTCGCTCTGTCCTTCCAGAACCAGAGTGTTGTGCCCCAGGTCCCGCCAGAATTACAACCATTTCGTCAAGGATGGATGGAGGGGCCAGAAGGATGAGAATCGGGCTCTTGGCGTTTACCATTTGCGTTGCTCTTGCTGGAGTTAAAAAAAGACATACTGCTCACGCGCAACCGCCTCCTGTTCTAGGCCCTGCCGTGGGTAACACAGAAATCTAACGCTGAAAACCTGCAGGTTTTGGTAATGCAGAAAAACGATGTGATGCTTAAAACCTTATTAGTTTTCTCCGTGGTTGAGGATCCAGGGCACGTGTTTAGAAAAAGAGCTGTTACCGTTTCTAGTCTAAGGATTGGGCATTTTTGATTGCTTGAAAAAGTCCACAATTAAAATTTTTTTTTTGTCATAGTAATTTATCAGTTCAAACATTTGATTGCATCTTGTGGTGTCTTCTGAGCTATCCAGCTGAAGTAGGACCTCTGAACTGTTGTCATTCAGGGAAGATAAAGCTAAAGAGGGCTTTTTAAAACCTGAAGAGCGTCCTGACAAAAATGATCAGTTCTGACTTCAGCATTGTAAATTGCCTTTGAAACTGATCTACTAAAAACTAAGCTATTAAAATTGATCATTTGCCTACCATTCATACTAAAGGTTCCTGTGCAAGTTTTATCTTTTGAGCATAAATGCATTAGATGATTGAAAATAAAATGGGTTTTAGGCATTTTGTAAGCACAAAAGGACTATGCTAGACAAAAGCTGAACATAATTTATTTTTTAAAAATTTATTGGTTAATTTCTACCAGATGTTTTTATAAGTTCTCTCACTGTCATGTTTTAAAGTTTGAACGTGAGCCATATTAGAAATACTTTTCTCAATGCCCAGATATTTCCTGAAGATTAATAAGTACTATGATATGAGTAATAATCAAATGCCTGCTCTTCCGCTCATAGACCCCCCAAGTCACACACCTTTGCTGTAGTGGTTGTTTCTAGTCCCGGTGATTCAGAAGTTGATCAAATAAGCCTATCTAGATCATTCCTTGAAGCTAAAATTAATTTAGAGCTCAAAGTTCCCATCAGATCAGATCAGTCGCTCAGTTGTGTCCGACTCTTTGCGACCCCATGAATCGCAGCACGCCAGGCCTCCCTGTCCATCACCAACTCCCGGAGTTCCCATACATGGTAGATAAATGCAAAGCATGAGACTAGGGAAATACTCGAGGCCTAAAGACCCATTGGTAAACTTAATGTCAATGACAGTCTTTAAATCCATGAAAGTTAAGTTATTGGCCCCATTTTTTTGTTTGTTTCTCAAATACTAAAATTTATCTTGGCCCCTCTATCATTTGAAAGGAGCATGTTAAATGATAAGATCCTGATCTTACAAAGTTACAAGCCAATATAAAAATGTACTTAGCAAAATTTATGTCATGTCATTATGAAAAATCTTATTTGAATAGACTTCCTACTTTGTTGTAACTGTGAGTTTTAATAACTGCTTAGACCCCACCTGTTGAATTGCTGTATGCATTGTCTTTTCCAGGTTACAGCAACTTTCATTCCGACCTGCTTAACTAACGATTGTAGTTTCCGGAATAAGTTCTGGTTGCTTATCCTCTTAGGTGCAGCAGGAAAATAGTGAAATATACAGGTGCAAGCTATATTTGCTTTTCTACACTTATTCCTTTTTTGAGTAAGAAAATTGGCCTTGAAATAAGAATAACTTGTAGTTAACTATAGAAATCCCAAACCTTGTGTTGTCCACTCCCATCTTCAAAGAAGACAAAAATTAACTAAAAAACTAGTTTAGGCTCCACACCCACTTTAAGGGTTTTAAATACCCTTAAAGCATTAGCCTTACAGAATGGTGTGGTTGCTTCTTGTAACTCCAGTGCTGTTCACACAACTATCTATAGAGTTGTAGAGCACGAAAAGACTATTTTTTTTTTTTTTTTTTTAAATAAGAGAAGGAACTAATGTGTTTCCTTACCTCATTTATCTGCAAGTTGACTTTAAGGTACACTTTGTGAGGCTATTCTAAATAAGATATATCTCTTAATTACAATTTTCATAACTATGTCCCCAAAAGAATTGGATTATCACACACTTTCTTTTTTGAGTAGAAATTTCTCAAACATTAAACCTTATACCTGAGTGAATAGTGTCGTTTTAGGGATAAGATAATGGGCTTTTTTTTTTCTTTTTTAATGAGAACTGCTACAGCAGGAAGAGTTTTCAGCACCTTTCTGTCTCTGCAGTAGAGACCCCTAGGTAGTGACCCTGGGTGGTGAGCATGAGCTTCTCCCCTGTCTTCTTACACTTACCGGGTCCTTATTCAGAGCTTCCCAGTCTTTTCATGACTGTGATTGTTTTTAACCAAGTGATAGGATTAGTGCTTCATGGGGGTACAAGTGGGGAGGTTACCCACCATCCTGGGATCCCAGCTACTTTGAGAACTGAGGGGAGATTGTATCCATGCACACCTGTAACTCATTTGAGACCTAACTGTTGGGACATGCTGCTGTGTGTGAACCTTGACTTCAGTCATCTGCCTTTTAACCCAAAAGAATTCCATTTAAAAAATCAGAATGGTAGCTGTTTTCCAATGGAATGCTGATCCATTGCATTCATTCATGTGGCACTACACTACCCATCAGGACTGGGGAGGTGAGTGGCCCCAGCCTCAAAAAGGAAGTTTGTGCCTATGGAGAAAACTAAGAACCTATAGTGTCGGTATTTCTCTTGAGTGGTGATTTCTGGCTCTTTGCTGATTTTTGTTGTGGACAATTTCTTGTTCTGGATTGCCCTCTAAGACTAGGCAGTGACTTGTGTGGCTTGGGAAGGTTCTTTGAAATATGGGCAGTTTTCATACTACTTTTAACAAGATGACAGTTTGCTTCTACCCATCTCGGTTGCTCACTTATCTCTGGAGTGAACTAGAGAAAGGTGCTTTGGTTTCTTGAGTAAAAAGGAAGGCTAGATAGAAGTAAATGCCTGGGCAGGTTGAGATTCGTTTATTCTTTCTTACTCATTTTTGTTTATTTTTTTGCCACTATTACAAGTGCAGTGCCTGGCATGTAGTAGGCACTCATTAAACGCTGATAATTTGATTTTTGAGCTTTCATTCATCCCCATCTTGGTGTGAAGAGGTTTTTATGGAGGCTGTACTTAGTGTGATCATAAGTCTTGCCTTTTCTGAAACTGTCTACCTGTTGGCCCTGTGTAATTAATGGCATACCTTTTTCTTCTCAGAGTTGTATCAGTCTGGGTGATGAGTTAGATTGGTATCCTTGGTATAACTAGAGACTTAAAAAATGTTTTCTCTTTTAATGCAAATACCCTTTTGGTTTCAGAGGAAGATAGTTGTTCCTCTGCTGCAGTACTCTCCCAGCTTTTATCATTCAGATACCACTGTCACAGTTTTTGCTGATTCCTTACTGCTTGTATTATTGATATTTACCTTGCATTAAAAAAAAATCCGTTTTAGTCATGTAATACGTACGTTTTAAAATACCAAATTGTTCTAAAAGCCCTAGCATAAGAAACTGTCACCTGCCACAGAAGCACCCACTTTCCAGTTCTTTACTTCCTTTCATATTTTAAAGTAATATCTATATACTGCTATCAATATTTCTTGGTTTATCAGTTTTAGATATTAACTCTTATTTAGGTAGAATTAGGATTTAAATTTAACTTACACCATAACATTTCAATTTCCCTTCCTCCTGATACTTCCTGTAAATTTCTTGACATAGTTATGAAATATTTCAGCCTACAGAAAGGTAAAAGAAATTTCCAGTGAGAACTCATGTGCCTCCTCATCTAGTTTATACAATTAATATTTTTATCATACTTACATCCATCCCTCTGTGATTTTTTTTTTTTTTCACAGTTTTTAGTAAAATCAGTTTACATTGTTATACTCATGTAACTATTTTCACTGCTGGGTGAAGTAATAAAGTACAATTAAGTTACTATTAAGTTTTTTAATTTTTCCTGGCATTAATGATTACTTCAGTTTTTCTCCTCTTTTAAATGTCCTTAGCCTTAATTTTTTCCTGTAGATCTGTCATAATCTCATCAGTCTTTTATTCTAAAATTTTCATGCTCGACAGATATTTTATTCTGTTTTTGTTTTTTAACCACCACCACCCACTCCACCTTATCTTATTCTGCTCTGCCTGTGCAGGTTGCCCTCCAGTCTGTTGAACCTTGGAACTTCCAGTGTCCCATATATCCAGCAGTCCATGTTGTGATTTTTTTTTTCTTTTGTTTTGTTAGAGCATTTCTCTAAGAGGTTCTTAGGAAAGGATACAGAGAATAGATGTTTCTTGAGCCATTATGTGTCTTAAAAAGTTTTATTTTGTCTCTACTTTTCGTTAATAATAAGAGTTCAGTTAGCATAAAATTCAAGGTTGAAAATCACTGAGAATTCTGTTCAGAATTTGTCAACTATTTGTCAGCCTTCAAGCATTCAGTATTTCTTTTGAGAAGAGTGATGTGATTCTATTTCCTGTTCCAATATATATGGCCTATTGTTCTCTGTAAAACATCTCTTTATTCCTCATGTTTTGATATTTCACTGCCTTGGTATGAATCCTTTTTTTTTTTAACCCTTTGCATTGAGTTGGGAAGTGGGGGGCCATTTTAATCTGAAGACTCATATCTGTCAGTGCTGGAATTTTGCATCCTTTGATCATTTTCTCCCCTCCATTTCCTCAGTGATCTGTTCCTCCCCTGCCCCCCCAGAAATTCCTATTTAGTGGGGTTTAGAACTTTTTGCTTAAATTTGTTATCTTTTTCATTTCATTTTCTCTTTATTGTCTACTTCCAGATGCTGTTTCTTAACTTCATCACATTTTTTTCCCCAAGTTCTTCCTTGTCCCCTATTTTTTCTTGTTTCATGGCTATACTATATCTATTTCTTGTATGGGGGGTGTTTTAATTTTGTCTTCTGTCCTCTGCCATGTCTGTTTCCCCTGGATTTCTTTGCTTTCTCTCTTACATGTTGAACACTTCACAAAAATCAAATTGAGCCTTGGCTACTCATTTGTATTAAGAATACAGTAATAAGAAACTGGTGGGAAGCTCTGCATGAATAGGGTCTCTCAACTAGTAGAGAGGTTATGGTAGAGTAAATAGGTTAGCTTATTCCCTGGAGAACCCCTCAGATACTGGCAGTATCCTCAAGTATTTTCTGTGAATTTGGTGGTGACCAAAGAAAAACTCTCTAATTCTTGTCTTTGGGGCAGTTGTCATCCAAAAAAACAGACTTTCTGGAGGAGGAAATGGCAACCCACTCCAGTTTTCTTGCTTGGAAAATCCCATGAACAGAGGAGCCTGGAGGGATCTCAAAGAAGCAGACAGGACTTAGCAACTGTGCCTGCATACACAGGAAATGTGCTCTTGGCATTTATTAAGGTGAGGGAAAGAAATGGTCAATTGAAAGACAATTGACTATTTTCCACCAAAGAGTGTTTGAACTAAGCTCTGTCTTCTTATTTCTAAAAGTAACTACATTTAAAAAGTCCACTTAGGATTCAATGCAAGAAAAATTTCTGCTAATAAAATTGCATTCTTTCTATTAAACTAAGAGAACAATTTAACCTACTATTTCCATTTTGGTCTTGTCTCCTAGGAGTCTCAGAACTAAAATAATGTTTAATTTCTGCTGTGATTCTCAGTATCTACATAATTATTAGATTCTAGCCTAATAATTTTGAATTTCGCTATTATCTCTGTTTTAATACCAGAAGCCACCTCCATTTGTGTTTTGATAATACAGAATTTATGTTAAAATCAATTAAATCATTGACTTTAAAAAAAAAAGACTTTCATTGAATTTCTCAGCATTTATTAATTGCCTTCTGCTGGACCTAGTATCTAGAGCTTTTTGAGCCCCTTTCTTCAGAGAATGCATTAAATGTTTTTGTGGGAGGATTAGTTTTCTCAGGGCTTCCATGAAGTAGGAACTTAAGCTTGCTGACCAGACTTCTGTTCTTAGCCCTGAACTTACCATGTATGATATGTCCCTTTTCCCTTCTCTAATACTTGGTGCCTCCTGAATCCTGAGCCCATAAGGGCTTTACGAGATACACACACTTAACATCGATATCTTCTGGTTAAGAATGCTTATCAGGCACTTAGTCATTTACCACTCTCTCATCTTCCAAAAAACTCTAACCTTAGTACATAATGCTTTCCAAGTCTGTCTGTGTTGTTGGAGATGGAAAAATTTCATTCATTTTTAATGACTGAGTATAGTATTTCATTGTATATGGGGTGTGTATATACACCCCACATCTTTATCTGTTCATCTATTGACAGACACTTAGGTTGCTTCCATATCTTGGCTGTTGTAAATAATTCTGCAGTGAACATTGGGGTACATACATCTTTTCAAAGTAATACTTTCATTTTCTTCAGATATATACCCAGGAGTAGAATTGTTAATCATATGATAGTTCTAATTTTTGTTTTTTGGGGAACCTCCATACTGTACAGCGGCTGCATAAATTTACATTCCCACCAATGGATTATACAAGGGTTCCTTTTTTTCCACATCCTTGCCAGCATTTGTTATTTGTGTTCTTTTTGGTGATAGCCATTCTGGCTGGTGTGAGAATATCTCATTGTGGTTTTGATTTGCAATTCTCTAATGATTAATGATGTTAAAAGTTCTTCATGTCGGCCATGTGTATGTCTATTTTGGAAAAATGGTCTTCTGCCCATTTTCTAATTGGGTCGTTGTTTTTTTTTTTGATATTGAGTTGTGTGAACTGTTTATCTATTTTGAATATATATATATATTAGTTCATATCATTTGTAAATGTTTTCTCCCATTTAAAAGGTTTTCTTTTCATTTTGTCACTGGTTTGCTGTGCAGAAGCTTTTAGTTTAATTAGGTCTCATTTGTTTATTTTTCCTTTTGTTTCCTTTGCTTTAGGGGAGAGATCCAAAAAAATATATTGCTATAATTTATGTGAGAGTGTTTTGCCTGTGTTTCTTCTACATTTTGGTCTTTAATAATAATGATGGCAAAGGCTTAGTAGTTACTATGAGCTAGGTACTGTTCTAAGCATTTCATATACATTTGGTAGTTTAATTCTCACAGCAGCACTTACAGATGTGAGGATGTAGGAGATTGGAACACAGAAAGGTTGGGTCACAATAAAGGGTGAGGTCATGGGTTTGAGCCCAGGCAGTCTGTCTTCAGAGTGAGCCCTCACCCAGTAGGCTTACTGTCTCTCTAAATGTAAAAGGCAGAAAAGTTAGTCAAATGATCCTAGGTCTCCTTGTAGATAAAAATCAGGAACTTCCCAAAGAAATTCATTTTTATCTTTAGGACCCTAATGAAAGTATCCTTGCCTCTGTTCTTTTAACTGAAAGAGACAGAGGTAGTAGAAAAGTATATCTTTATACTGTTATAATAACTGTATCCTAATGAAAAATATCCATCTTAATATGTGTATTTTAATTAGAATTTCAGCACCTCTTTTTTTAAAAGCTAAATCATCATTAGTGTGAGAACTGCCTATGTGTTTGTGTAGAGTTTTGAGTGTGCTAGGTATTGATTGGGGCTTTTGAATATGATGATGCCTGCTGCAGCTCAAGTTTTATCATGAGCTTACAGATTACATCCAGAAAGTGCCTGCTCGGTAGATACTGTTCCCATCTGAAACACCTGTTTCAGCAACACTTGGCTGTTACGTGGACCAGACAGGCTGGAAAGTGGGGGAATTTGGTGACAGGGCGGATTGGGTGAATGTTGAGAGTCTGCACACCAGGAGCCACTGCTGTAGAATGGTTCATCTCAAAAACGGAGCACAGGAGTTTGTCTAGATTTGACAAGGGGCCAAGTCTGAGTCCTAAAGATCTCCCAAGCAGAAGAGGTTAGGTGGGAATCTCGGACTGTTTAAGCGATAGAGTTGAGTTGAGCCCCAGCTGTCTCGAATGCCAGTGCTTGGAACTGACTGTACAAACTGGTCCTGGGGCAGCAGCAGCTTAGCCTCGTGGCTTTTTATTTTTTTTTTTTGCCACCCCCTCCCAGTATTTTTTTGTTATTCATTTGTTTGTTCGTTTATTCATTTATTTTTTTGGCCACACTGTGCAGCATGTAGAATCTTAGTCCCCTGACCAGGAATCAAACCCATGCTCCTTGCAGTGGCAGCATGGAGTCTTACCCACTGGACCACCAGGAAAGTCCCCCACTCCAGTATTTTAAAACAAATTCCAGGCATAAGTTAATCTGAAAATATTTTAGTATTGTATATAATTTATTAAAATGTTACTGTGAGTAACATGTTATTTTTGTTTTAATTTGTGTTTAATTGGAAGATAATCGCTTTGTAGTGTTGCATTGGTTTTAGCTGTACAACGAATGAATCAGCTACAAGTATACATATAACCCCTCCTTCTTGAGCCTCCTTCCTACCCCACTCCCATCATGGAAGTTTTACAAACAGATTATTAATCTCCCACAGTTTCAGAAGACTATTTTAAGATTTAATCTGTATTTATACGCCTTATAAGATTTGAAAGTACAAAATAGTGTCCAAGCCTTTGCTGTCAAAATTGTTGACTATTGTAATCCTTTTTATTGAATCACATTTTAAGAAAAAACTTTAAGTTTATTATCTTTAGATATTCTGTATTTCTCCTGGTGTTTATAAAGAATCAGTCAAAAATATTCTATGAAATGGTCAAAGCAGCTGGGTTCCAAGAGAGATTAGGATTAATCCTCTGACATTTTTGATGGACAGTAGAAAACCAGACATTTTATATTAATGGAAATCCTTGAAATTTGATGGATTGGTTTCCTGTATCCTCATAAAAAAGCTGAGTACATAGGTCTTTTTTTCTCTCTTCCTATTTTCAGTTATATTGAGATAACTTTTATGGTTTTCCTATGTTATTAATGATTAATATGTAATTATATTCTTTGTATATCACTAACTCAATGGACATGAATTTGAGCAAGGTCTGGGAGATAGTGGAAGACAGAGGAGCCTGGTGTGCTGCAGTCCATGGGATTGTAGAGTCAGACACAACTTAGTGACTGAACAACTTTTAAAAAATTTATTACTGTGTATTTTGAATTTTTGTGCATGTTGATACCCTTTTCTTTGTGGAAAAATTTTGACTAAGATTTTAAGTATCAAAAAATACTAAAAGAGACTTTTTGGTTAGTTTCAGTGGTATTTTTGAAGATGTGTTTAGGGAAAAAATTTACGTATTGGTAGCCAAAACACATAAATATAGGGGAGTACCTGTTGCTAATTTTGGGGGGTTATCAAGGTACTAGTAATACTGTTGGCACAGAATCCATGTTCACTGAAGAATTGGAATGTACGTGGCAAAGCGGGGAGGAGAGATGACCTGATGCCAGAGTTAGTGTTAATCCATGTCAGGGATCACAGGACAGTGGTCCCCAACTCTGATAACAGGACCCTTTTACAGTCTTAAATTATTCAGCTCCCCACAACCTTTCTTTATATAGGTTTGATCAAGTATATAAACAAATTTGGCTTCGTACATACATAAAGTTGGAAAAGAGAAATTTTAATAAACTCTTCAGATAACTGTGGATATTCTTTGTTACTACACTAAAACTCTGGAAGTAGTTAATTGTCCTCTCTCTCTTTTTTTGTTTTGGCCTCTCGGCTTGTGGGATCTTAATTCTCCAACCAGGGTTTGAACCTGGGCCCTTGGCAGTAAAAGCACTGAGTCCTAACCACTGGACTGCCAGGGAATTCCCTGGAAGTGGTTATCTCTTGAAAGTTAGTTGTGGAATTTAAAACCACAACAGTGAACTTTTCATACTCAAGTTACGATTTTGTAACATCATCTGCTGGTTATTTGGAAAATATTGTTCCCTCAGTTGTATACTTCTGGTAAATGTACACGCTTCATTATATGATGTTGGAGAATTGTGTATGTTAATATTCTGCTGATATCATCAGAAAAGTTCTTGAATAAGTAGAGAAGTTGTCAAGTTCACAATGGTTAGTACAAGGTTTTCCAATTTTGATTTCTGTTTGAAGGCTCAAATTTCATCATTAACAACACATTTCTTTCATTTTCCTTGAAGTGATAGACTCACTTCATTCATTTTCAAGAAAATGTATGCTAGATATCCAAGTCTGTGACTAGTTTAATTTATTACTGGAATAATTGAATTGATACAAGTGCTTTTCCTTGAGACAGCTGTCATACTTCAGTGTACACACAGAAGTGCTTTGGATGTGCTTTCCATTTCTTCACACAGACTATTAAAAAGACATATACTCAAAGGTTAGGATTTTATAATATTCGTCATTTTTACTGCATCAAGGACATTTTCTAAGTGAAACTGGCTTTTTTCCCTTTCTGTTGAGTGTGTAGTAGTGATGAATGTAGCTTGGTGCCACTACCTTGACTTATGCTAAGGCAGTAGCAGTTTTAATTACCATTGCTTTTGCATCATCAGTGGGAACTAATGATAAAATCTTACCAACCTGAAGGTCAACATTTTCTCAGTGAAAATCAGTGAGGGAATGCATAAGGTTACTATATAGTAACTCCTTTGGGTTATATATTTTGTTTTGCTAGAGAAATGCAGCAGAACCCTCAATTGCTATTTTATTTAGATCCAAATTGGCATTCAGAAGTCTTAAAATGTGGAAGAATCTTAAATAAATTTTTTAAAAATTGAGATATTATTGATTTATAGCATTATGTATGTAGGTTTTATTTTTTTGTTGTTTTGACCGTGCCACATGTCTTGTAGGATCTTGGTTTCCCAACCAGGGATCGAACCAAGGCCCCTACAGTGGAAGCTCAGAGTCCTAACCACTGTACCACCAGGGCATTCCCTGTAGATATTTTTCTTGACTTTACAGGGAAATCAGAGATTTGACCTTATAGCTCACAGTTATCAGTGCTTTGGTCTTACAGAACAGTTCAGGAGTAGCTAATGGTTGGAGGACTCACAGATCTCAATTTCAGGACTTAATACAAAGCTGCAGTAATCAAAGCAATGTACTAGTGTTTAAGGGCAGACATGTAACTCAGTGGAATAAAATTGAGAATCCAGAAATAAACCTTCACATTTACATAATTTCTTTTTTGATGTGGTGCCAAGACAGTGTGGGGGCAGGAAATGAGGTTAGGCCCCTTCTTTACACCATACACAGACTTTACTCAAAATGAAGCATAAATGTAAATATAAGAGCTAAAACTTCTATAGAAGAAAATATAGTTATATCTTCGTGTCCTTGGGTTAGGCAAAGCCACCTTACATGTGACATCAAAAGCACAAGAAAAGGATTTGGACTTCTTCAGAATAAAAAACTTTTGTGCTTCAAAGGACATCTATACAAAAGTGAAAGGAAAATCCATTGAACAGGAGAAAAAAATGCAAACCATATCTGATAAGAGACTTTAACGTGTAAAAAAGAACTTTTACACTTTAGTAATAAAGCAATAACCCAGAGTGGGAAAAGGATCTGAACACACACTTCCCCAAATAGGTATACAAATCATCAGAATCATGTGACTGGGAGCTCAGTCAAGATCATTGACCATTGTGGAAATACAAATCAAAACTGCAGTGAGATACTTCGTACCCACTGGATGGCTATAATGAATCTAAGTGTTGGTCAGCATATGGAGAAATTGGAACCCTCACATGTTACTTTGGGAAAGAAATTTGTGAAATAGTGCAGGCACTTTAGAAAACAGTCTTGTGTTTCCTCAGAAAGTTAAATATAGAGTTACTGTATAACTAGCAATTCCTCACCTAGATATATACTCAAGAGAAATATGTGCACACAAAAACTTACTAATGTTTATAGCAGCAGCATTCATAATAGCCAAAAAATGGAAACAACTCAAATGTCCAACAGTTGAATGGATACAATGTAGTATATCCACATAATGGAATATTACTTAGCAATAAAATGGAATGTGGTATTGATACATGCTAAAACATATGAACCGTGAAAGAAGCCAGACACAAATGCCATGTTTTATGAGTCCATTTATGTTACGTGTCCATAATAGACAAATCCTTAGGGACAAATGAGATTAGTGGTTGCTAGGACTGAGAGGAGGTGGATAATTATTGCTAATGGGTTTTGGAGGGGAGAGATAAAAATGTTCTAAAATTAGATTGTGATGGTTGTATAACTGAATACACTGAAAACCACTGAATTTTACACTTAAAGTTGGTGAACTGTATATGAATTTTGTCTCAGAAAGCTATTTAAAAAATAGAATAAGTAATGACTGTAAGGTTGCCAAGTATACATGTACCTTAAACTTTGAATTTCCATTAGGAAAAAATTATATGTATCTTGGATATATTCCTGTTGTGCTCGTATGAAAAGAAAATGACCAAATTTTCTACTCTGCCTTTCAGAAAGGAGAAGATGAGTATGCCAACGTTGATGCCATTGTTGTATCAGTGGGTGTTGATGAAGAAATTGTTTATGCCAAATCAACTGCCTTACAGGTGAGAGGTTTACAGCAGTGTTTAGCTCTGAGAGTCATTGAATCAGCTACTGTTCAGTATGGTAGCCACTAGCCACATTAAAATTTCAGCTCCTCAGTCCTCAGTCTCAAGTACTCTGCAGTGGCTATCCTGATAAACAGAGGATGTGTAGAATAGTTCTTTCACAAAAAGTTCAGTGAACAGTACTGACTAATCTCATTTCATTGGAATCTATATCCAAGTTCTCACACTACAAGATTATTTTGAAGTTAATTCCAGATACCTTATTTCATATGTATAAATACATTGATTTTTTTGTATCTGTTCACACTGTTGTCTTTTCCCATAGACGTGGCTCTTTGGTTATGAACTAACTGATACTATCATGGTATTTTGTGATGACAAAATCATCTTTATGGCCAGCAAGAAAAAAGTGGAGTTCCTGAAACAGATTGCCAACACGAAGGGCAACGAGAACGCTAACGGAGCGCCTGCCATCACACTGCTCGTACGAGAAAAGGTCAGAATGAGCAGAATGCGTCATTAATAGGAAAGAGTGTTTAAAAGCGGTGAACAGAAAAGCCTTCCAGGAATTTAAAAATACAAGGGGAAGATTTTAGCTAACTGTCATTTGTTAGAAAGAAAGAAGAGTTCAATAATCCTATCAGTTTGCAGTAACACAAATGGGTAATGAAATTACGGTGAATACTAACTTTATCCATTCTTGAGGCTACTTCTCTTAGTATCTTTTTTTTATTATTATTATTTTTTTTACTTTACAATATTGTATTGGTTTTGCCATACATCAACATGCATCCGCCACGGGTGTACACGTGTTCCCCATCCTGAACCCCCCTCCCCATACCATCCCTCTGGGTCATCGCAGTGCACCAGCCCCAAGCTTCCTGTATCCTGCATCTAACCTGGACTGGCAATTCGTTTCTTATATGATATTATACATGTTTTAATGCCATTCTCCCAAATCATCCCCCTTCCCTCTCTGTGTCTCTTTTGCTGTCTCTTAGTATCTTAACTAGAACAAAAATCTTTAAATATCCTTAAGGAAACGTATACCTCATTTCCGATTTTTATCAAATGTAATCTTTTTTTATTATATTGCCCACCTGACAAAGATTTCTTTTCAGAATGTTGTTCACCTTTGTATTTCAGTTTCTTAGCTCTTCCTGAAGTAAAGAATAGTCTTCTCAGCTTATGTGGCACTTCACTTAAGCATATAAATATATCCAAAGAAATTTTGTGTAACCTTTTGGTATACTACAGTTTTCCCTAAGGAAATAGGTAGGAAAGGGGAGATAGAATTTATTTCTTTCCGTAGTTTAGAATATTCTCTACCTAGTACTAGTAGAACATAGATGTCTAATTCTTAAACTAAACCCCCTTTTTCTCCCTGTGGCACTGACAGAATGAAAGTAACAAGAGTAGCTTTGACAAAATGATTGAAGCCATTAAAGAAAGCAAGAATGGCAAGAAGATTGGAGTGTTCAGCAAAGACAAATTTCCAGGAGAGTTCATGAAGAGCTGGAATGACTGCCTCAACAAAGAGGGCTTTGACAAAGTAAGAATATTCTGGAAAAAAGCACATTGAGAGTTGAGAAGACAAAATTGTGAGGGGCTTTCACAACTGATAGTGCAGAGACTTTGTTTTGAGAAAGCTGTATATTCATTCACATTTCCATTTTCAGTTCCTGTGGCTGAGTGGTAAACCAGTTCACTTTTCAGTTAGGAGTGAGGCATTCAGGAGACAGTTCAGCTACTCCAGAGGGAAATTGAGGAAAATCTCTTGTCCAAAAAAGTTTTCTTTTCTTTCTACCTCCTTCAGCCTTTATGGAAATCTCAAGAGAGGCATTTACATTTACACTTTAAACAATATGTTAATTCATTGCCTCTTAGAATACACCAATGACCTGGTAAAGAGTTCTTTCAGATGTTTATTCAATCCAAGAAGAGAATATTTAGATATTCTGCAAACTGCTGATGAGTAGTTTGCTAAATAACCAGACATAGTCACTGATAATATTTGAACTGGGGGGGAAGAGATTTCTTTAGCAGTTCTGTGTCTGCATGTTAGGAACTGTTTATCCCTTTGACTGCAGATAGACATCAGTGCAGTTGTGGCCTATACCATTGCTGTAAAGGAGGATGGAGAGCTCAATCTAATGAAGAAAGCAGCTAGCATCACCTCTGAGGTCTTCAACAAATTCTTCAAGGAAAGAGTCATGGAAATAGTTGATGCAGATGAGGTAAATTGGGGGTGGGAGTGTCTTTTTACTCTTTTAATGAAGTCAGTCCGTCCCATGCAGTGTTTTTTAGGTTGTGTTCAGCTTCCTCTGGTAGTTAAGTTGGTGGTGCCAGCTCTCTTTGAGAATAACTATAAACGTCCACTGTAGTTTCTGGAGCTTACCCAGTATGTCACTTGAGAATTCTTTGAATAGCTGCAAATTGCACACATTTCTCTAAATTTGCTTTTGCATGTACACCAGTGTGTTATCTGGTGCATAAACCACTTCATAAGACTTCTTTGGCATCCTATATGATATCAGGACATATGTTGTCTTCAAATGGTCATGTCCAAAAACCCAACACCCTTCTGCCACCCTATAGTAAATATTGTTTTATTTCTGGGTATTTTTTATAGAAAGTTAGACACAGCAAATTGGCTGAGTCTGTGGAAAAGGCCATAGAAGAGAAAAAATACCTAGCTGGGGCAGACCCTTCTACTGTGGAAATGTGTTACCCTCCTATCATTCAGAGTGGTGGCAACTATAACCTCAAGTTCAGTGTGGTGAGGTGAGTATGAGAATTTCAAAATATAAACAACCAGAGCACTTCAGCCTTTGGCCTGTTTTTTCTTAGACTCATTCTGGGATTCAAAAAAATAGGAAGAAAAAAAATAACCATTAGCCTGCCTCCTGCATTATCTTCTTGTTTTATTCTATGTATAATTTAATTTTATTTCACATAGTTATTCATTTCTTACTTGAGTATTTGATTGTAAGCATTTTCCAGATGATTAAAAATGACAAGAAAAAAATGCAAAACATGTTTAAAAAATAAAAATCTTGCTAGGTATATCATAATTATTCCCCTTCTAATTTTTAAAAATACTGTAAAGAATGCTATTCATCGGGCCTGGTGGAAAGGTGATGGCTTACCATCATACTGTTAGATTATAATGCATAAAATTCAGTATAACTTGCGTCTTTGGGAACAACTTTCCAGAGCCTTTATAAACTGACTTGGTTTTTAAAAAAAAAAAAGTTTAGGTCATTTTTTCTGCTTCAGCTTTGGGATATAGCAGGTCAAAATTGTGATTACAGATGTGTATGGTAGGTATGCTAAGGACTTCACAAGTTTGTGTAATGAGATGCTTTCTCCCTTTGGTCTCTAGTGACAAGAATCATATGCATTTTGGGGCCATTACCTGTGCCATGGGTATTCGCTTCAAATCTTACTGCTCCAACCTTGTTCGCACTTTGATGGTTGATCCTTCTCAGGAGGTTCAAGAAAATTACAACTTTTTGCTTCAGCTGCAAGAGGAGCTGCTAAAGGAACTAAGACATGGTAATGTGTGCCTTAGATAAGGTTTAGAAATTATGTAACAAAAATGTAGCATTCGTGGGACTGTTTATCCCTGAGGCTGTTGTACTGTAAATAGAATTAGATTTTACTAACTTCCAATCATCCTAGCATTTAGTTCTTCAATGTACTTTTCGTTTATGCAGGAATGGTTACTGTGGTTTTATATTGATGTTTACAGAAACCTCTCTGACTGGTTAGGACTCTTTGTTCAGATCTTCATAAAATACCATGCTCTTACTACTTTTCTTTAGAAAGTTCTGAGAAGTAGTATCTCTCCCAACAGACTATGTAATGTTAATCCTATATTGAATGAATACCAGGAATCTTAGTTTGAGAGCAGAACTAATGGCAACCCTGCTAAGCAAGCTGCTGCTGCTGCTGCTAAGTCACTTCAGTCGTGTCCACTCTGTGCGACCCCATAGACAAGCAAGCTACTGTCTACTTAAAAGGAGAGCATTTGGCACCTCTTTTGCCATGAGACTCCTCACTCCCATTTAAATGGGACTTTATGTTTGCCGCTTTTAAACAACTTTGTAAGCCCACTTAAAGTTTCCCAGAGCTTCCAGACAGCATTCCCTCCTGATACCTCAGGTCAGTCTTGAGAAATCCAACTGGCAATCCATAGTCCTAGGTTGTTCAATGAGAATAAAAACTTCTCTGAGGCTACTGTATTTGAACTACTCTGGCTTGAAATACATATTCATATCCTAAACCTTGAAAAATTATGTCCAGCATTTTTCCAACAGTAATTCACCTGTTCAGTAGTCTTGTTCTTCAAAATGTGTAGTAAATTTAATGTAATGCTATTTATCAACTCTTAAATTATTTCACTGAGACCAGCTAGGGTTCCACAGTCCCCGTGGAGTGATTCTCAGTGTAATTAAAGAATGACTGGGTGGATTGTTTTTTAAAATGCACATTTCTAAGCCCTGCCAGCCCTGCAACTGTATTCCTTATTGTGTGTTTTGAGAAACCCTGCTTTAGGTGACGTAACAAGTAAAAATAATGTTGATTTTAAAAATGTGATTTGTGGTTTTTTCCTGAAAGATACTTTAATGTCCCATCTGTCTTGTCATTAGGCGTGAAGATATGTGATGTGTATAATGCTGTCATGGATGTGGTTAAAAAGCAGAAGCCAGAGCTGCTGAACAAAATTACCAAAAACCTAGGGTAAGATGCTGTGATATACATTGTCACTGTGTCAGTTTTCATGACTGGCAGTCATGGTGATTCAACCAATGTTTGTGGACTATTCAACATAACTGTGTGCCAGACACATGATGTTATCAGAGAAGGTATGTAAGTTCATGGAGATGTTTTCAGACCAATGTTGTAGATGTTTCAGGCTTAAATTACAAATGTGAAGAGACATTATATACAATATTTCCTCTCTTAGAACAACTCAATTCATATTTGCAAAATGAGTACTCTGAGATATCCAGCTATTTAAATTCTTAACTTTTTTTTTTTTCTCCAGTGTTTCTCAAGTGTATTTGATCATTGAACACCTAGATATACTACTAACATATTATAGAACTGAAGACATTTGAGAAACAAAAGCTCTAGGCAGGCTCCTTAGATGAAGCTAGTTGGGATATATTGTTTATTTCTGGACTTCTGTGATGGACAAAAGGAAATACATTGACCTATACCAAGTTTTGGCCTTAGAGACTTAGTAAATCCATTTATCAACATTCTACTAGAAGTTATCTCTTATTCCAGTTGTTATACATTCTTGGTAGTGTACCCTTTAACAACTCATCAGTAGTGGCAAATTACTCAGCTTGTTTGCCTGCCTTACCTTGAAAATCAAAATAGGATATCGTGTACCTGGCTCAGGTTAGAGGCCTTTTAGCCTATTGTTGAAGTTTCCTTCATTTCTTTTTTAGGTTTGGAATGGGCATTGAATTCCGTGAAGGTTCTTTAGTAATTAATAGTAAAAATCAGTACAAACTAAAGAAAGGTGAGTTTTACATGCATACATTAGAAAAATACCTTTTAAAATACTTTACCTTAGTTTCATCTCCCTCTATTCTGTATAAAATCACACTTCAAACTTGCACAGTCATTCACTGATTCCTGTTTTGCTGGTTTAGGGATGGTTTTCAGCATCAATTTGGGATTCTCAGATTTGACTAACAAGGAAGGGAAAAAACCAGAAGAGAAAACTTATGCCCTGTTCATTGGAGACACAGTGCTTGTGGATGAGGTATATATTGCTTCTTTCATGAATTGAATATTGAAGTGCATTTTTAACCCTATGGTTCCCCCTCCCTTTTTTTTAAATGAAAGTGTAGTTGATTTTTCCAGTAGTCATGTATGGATGTGAGAGTTGGGCCATAACAAAGGCTGAGTGCTGAAGAATTGATGCTTTCAAACTGTGGTGTTGAAGATTCTTGAGAATCCCTTGGACTGCAAGTAGGTCAAACCAGTCTATTCTAAAGGAAATCAATCCTGACTATTCATTAGAAGGACTAATGCTGAAGCTGCAATACTTTGGCCACCTGATGCAAAGATCCAACTTACTGGAAAAGACCCTGATGCTGAGAAAGATTGAAGGCAGGAGGAGGAGGAGACAACAGAGGACAAGATAGTTGGATGGTATCACCAACTCAATGATTATGAGTTTGAGCAAGCTCCAGGAGATGGTGAAGGACAGGGAAACCTGGCTGCTGCAGTCCATGGGGTCACAAAGAGTCAGACATGACTGAGGGACTGAACAAGAACAAATAGTTGATTTACAATATCATGTTAGTTTCAGGTGTATAGCAGAATGATTCAGTTTTTTATATTTATATATATATTTTTTCATATTATTTTCCATTTTAAATTATTAGAAGATACTGAGTATAGTTCCGTGTGCTACATAGTAAATCCTTATATACTGTTTATTGCTTATCTATGTTATGTGGTGTTTTTTCTTTTTATCATTTGTTAAATACTAGCTAAGAGGAATTAGAGATGCCTATGAAAGCCTGACCTAGTACAGCCAGGAATACAGATTGTTTAAACAAACTCTATCACATTGTGGCTTGAACCTTGATTATGATACTATCAGGAACTGATTCTATAACAGAGCTGATTTTTTTTTTCTTTTGTAATGGCTTTAACAGTTTATATACCATGCAATTAAAGTGTACAATTGTGACTTTTAGTATCTTTACAGTTAATGCAACTGTCACCATAGTCTAGTTTTAGAACATTTTTATCACCTCAGAAAGAAACCCTGTGCCCATTAGCAGTCACTCCTCATTTCCCTCCCAGGCCTAGGCAGTGACTTTTCTTTTTCTAAGGATTTGCCTTTTCTGAGTATTTAGGGGTTATTTGTGACTGGTTTCTTTAACTTAGCAGGAACTGATTTTATTTATTTTTTTGCCACTTTATTTTTAAATAGAAGGATAATTGCTTTACAGAACTTTGTTGTTTTCTGTCAAACATCAACAAGAATCAGCCATAGGTACATCCGGTCCCCTCCCTCCCATCTGTTTCCCCATCCCACCCTTCTATATCGTCACAGAGCCCCCGTTGATTCTTAATGGTAGTAAATATTTCAGTGTTCTTATATGAACACATTTATACATTAATTCATTGAATCCTTATAATAATTCTATGAAGTAGTTACTCTTATCCAAATATGTAGATAAAGCAACTGAGGCACAAAAAAGTATATGTACCTTGCCAGATGTCACAGAGCTCAAAAGTGAGTGAGCCAGGTTTCAAATCAAGCCAGTATTCTTACTCATTATCCCATTGTTGCCTCCCAAATTGCAGTTCCTGATGTGCATTTGGGAAGATAACTGGTTTTATGTGTTGTCAAAGATTTTTTTAGTGCCAGAAGATTCAAAGCATGGCCCAGCTAGTTACTGGGTTCGAAAGTGAAAGTATATCATTTAAATGCTCTTAGAGATGTCTCACTTGCTCTTTGTATTCCAGGATGGCCCAGCCACCGTTCTCACTTCTGTGAAGAAGAAAGTGAAGAACGTAGGGATTTTTCTAAAGGTAAGAAGAAGATAAAAATGAGTGGTGAAAAGTTTGCTACAATGAAAAAGTAAGCAATAATGGCTAAAATAATTAAGACTTGAATTTCTGATGATGATTTCCACCCCCTCCCCCATAGAATGAGGATGAGGAAGAAGAGGAAGAGGAGAAAGATGAAGCTGAGGACCTGTTGGGAAGAGGTTCCAGAGCAGCTTTACTTACAGAAAGAACACGAGTACGTTTACTGTTTGAAAACTACTTCAATTTCCTGTTTGTCACGGTTCACAGGTCCTGATAACTTCAGTTTTCCCTTCTTTAGAATGAGATGACTGCAGAAGAGAAGCGAAGAGCCCATCAAAAAGAACTGGCAGCTCAACTCAATGAGGAAGCAAAGAGGCGATTAACTGAACAGAAAGGGGAACAGCAGATTCAGAAGTAAGAGTTTGCATGGAGTAGTGAGATTGTCTTAGGGTTATATGTGATTTGCAGAAATTTCTCAAGAACATTTTTTTATTTCCACTCCAGAGCTCGTAAATCTAATGTGTCCTATAAAAACCCATCTTTGATGCCTAAGGAACCACACATAAGGGAAATGAAGATCTATATTGATAAAAAATACGAGACTGTAATAATGCCTGTGTTTGGCATTGCGACACCTTTTCACATTGCCACAATCAAGGTACTGACATTGAATCAGGCTTCATTCGAATAATTCCTTAAAATAATTGTGCTTACCATAGATGGCTGTCCTGACTGCATGTCTCTGCTATTCTGTGCTCCTCCTGACTCTGCCTTTCCCATGTTCCAGACTCCCCACCCCACTCCCTAATCTCCTGCTGTCATTTTCCTTCCTTTCCCGTTTGCGCGTTGGAGAAAGTTAAATGACCTAGTCTATAATCATACTTTGCTTGTTTCTCTTTGAACTTGAAGAACTTTGTAACCTGTTGTCATAAACATGGCACTGGAAAAGAACTTTAGGAACTCAGTGATTCTTTTAGAAACACACATTTGGTCATATAAAAAAGTAAGCTAAATATGTAGCTTATTAGTTTTAGAGTAAGGATTACAGGCTAGGTTTAGCTGTCAGTTTGTAACTACTAACTTGATTTTAGCATGTCTATAGCTACTTACCTTCATCTAGGAAAGAAATCTGTTTGGTTTCTTTGCTAATGCTTTTCATTTCTTTGAACAGAATATAAGTATGTCTGTGGAAGGAGATTATACTTACTTGCGAATCAACTTTTATTGCCCAGGCAGTGCTCTGGGCAGAAATGAGGGCAACATCTTTCCCAACCCAGAAGCCACTTTTGTCAAGGAAATGTGAGTTCCAGGGAAACAACCACCCCCAAATCCCTGCTGGTCGGAGCAGTACCCTCAGAAACCCAGAGTGCGTGTCCTCCTGCACCCTAGTGAATGGTGGCACCTTCCTCAGTGGTACTTGATTAGGAGGATCACCTTACTAACCTTGTACTGTTTTGAGGTTGGAACCTAATTTAAATCCTCATAAAGATATTTTATTCTCACTTGACATATTTGTTGATAAAATATCAGATGTGTGCTGCATTGGAGTCTGTTTATTCTTGAAGTGAAATAGGATCATTTGGGGAAGTTTATGCAGAATTTGAAATATAAGTATGACTCCCACACTCAGTGGATTAGCTATAACATCTGTTTAAGAGAGAGGAAGGATTTTTTCATCTTTCCAGACATTATTTCAGCATTTAGTGGTACCTTTTTCTCCTAAAAGGTATTAAGCCAGTCGTAACACACAGTAATGGGTGTGGGTTACCTGGCATGATAAAGAAATTACATAAGTGCTCCCCCTTTTCTGTAGTACATACCGAGCTTCAAATATGAAGGCACCTGGAGAACAGACAGTTCCAGCCTTGAACCTTCAGAACGCTTTCCGAATTATAAAAGAAGTGCAGAAGCGTTACAAGACTCGGGAAGCGGAAGAGAAAGAGAAGGAGGTGAGCCGGAACAACAGCAAAGTGCCTTTGTGCCAAAGGACACATGAAGGTTTGGGGGCATAGAAAGAGCTGTGGGAATTCACGTTGATTTTCATTCTGCTTAGGGCATTGTGAAACAAGATTCACTGGTGATCAATCTAAACCGGAGTAATCCCAAACTGAAAGATCTGTACATTCGCCCGAACATTGCCCAAAAGAGGATGCAAGGCTCACTGGAGGCCCATGTCAATGGTATGGATGATCTCTCATGTGCCTGGGCTTTGTCTTTGGAGGCACATCTGTAGCAATGACAGACCAGATAACATAGTAGGAAGTGCTGGGAGGAGTCTACTTTGACATGCTCTGTGGCCAGAAGGAAAGGAAAGCTCTGTACCTTGTTGGCATTCCCTCTGACCCTGTTCAAATCAACCAGAAAAGATTCAGTACCTTTTGGGCTAACCTGATGATGTACCTTGATACTTAGCTGCTTCCTCCATTCCCCCCACCTAGGTTTTCGCTTCACGTCTGTCCGAGGAGACAAAGTGGATATTTTGTACAATAACATCAAGCATGCTTTATTCCAGCCATGTGATGGGGAAATGATTATTGTCTTGCACTTTCACCTCAAGGTATATCTTTATCAGCTAGCTGTGAGCTCTTGGGCAAGATCTTACTATCACAGTGTTTCTTTTAAAATAGTGATGAAGAATATCACCTGTCACATAAGATCATTATAAAGCCCCCAGTGCCTGACATCTCAAAGATGCTAATCATGTTTGTTCCTTGGTGTGATACATAATGATCTCCAATACATATAGGTCTGTTCCACATTCCTGTTTCTGAAATAGAAAGTTTTTGCTTTAGACAATTATCAACATAATCTCCAAAGTCCATTCTAATAAGTAGGAAAACTTTAAAAAATTTATACTCTTTTATATTCCCAAATGTCATTATTTATGATGACACCTGGAGTGGTTTAACTATTCTTACATAAATGTTATGATTTCTAGCATAGATATTTTAATATTTTCATGTTTTGTTGTTATTTTGCCTGTGTAGACTTCTTTGCGAAATAAGTCTTAAAATTTCTTGTTCTTTCTACTTTCGGTCTTTAGAATGCCATCATGTTTGGGAAGAAGCGGCATACAGATGTGCAGTTCTACACAGAAGTCGGGGAGATCACCACAGACTTGGGGAAACATCAGCATATGCATGACCGAGATGATCTCTATGCTGAGCAGGTGAGATTTGGTATTTTATTTGTAGGGTAGGGAGGTAGGATTCAGGCTTTCATGGTGTCTCAGCAGTAAAGGAATCTCCTGCAATGCAGGAGACACAGGAGATGTGAGTTCGATTCCTGGGTTGGGAAGATCCCCTGGACAAGGGCATGGCAACCCACTCAGTATTCCTGCCTGGAGAATCCCATGGACAGAGGAGCTTAGAAGCATAGAGTTGGACACGACTAAAGCGACTGAGCATGAGCAAGGATTCAGCCCAGATCTGAGCTCAATAATTGTTATATATTTTATAAACCACTCCAGAAACTATGTAGAACTTCTCAAGTATCTGCTGGGATGGTGTAGTATGTTGTCTATGAATTAGACTTAATTCATAGGCATAACTCGACAATTAATTTTAGCAGCCTGTAATAAAGTATCCATGTTAGTATCATAGTTAACAGAATTCAGGACTACAAAAGCACTTCATGGTTTTTGAAGGGATTACTATTAATAAGAAAGTGATAACTATAGTTACTTTGTATTTCTTCTACAGATGGAAAGAGAAATGAGGCACAAACTGAAAACAGCCTTTAAAAATTTCATTGAAAAAGTAGAGGCTCTAACCAAGGAGGAACTGGAATTTGAAGTGCCTTTTAGGGACTTGGGGTAATGTGTCATCTTCTTTTTGGCCTTCAGAAAAATTAGTTACTCTTCCTTTAATAATAACTTAGCTAACATATCATGTTCTTTTTCCTATGGACATCCATTATGTCTTGGAAATGTTCAGGGGCTGGGTGAATAGCTAAGACTGAGAGGCTCTCTCTGGAAGTGCGTCTCCAGCAAGTGTGCTGGAGATTTGTTTGGAATGGGAAAGGAGAGAAGCCTGCTGGGACGGCAGCAGTTTCTCTTGCAGTGAACCCCATCTTATGTGAGTCTCTTACTGTCTTTCAGATTTAATGGTGCTCCCTATAGGAGTACCTGCCTCCTTCAGCCTACTAGTAGTGCGCTGGTAAATGCTACAGAATGGGTGAGTGTTTCTGACCTCTTTTTAGGAAGAAACTTGTTAGAGAAAAGAAAGCAAGAGTGTAGATGTTTTGAAAACTAAATCCTTATTATATCCTAGTATTTTAATTTTTTATATTTACTTACCTTGGGTATAAAAATTAAACAAATGATTCTTTAAAAGTCTCTTTAGTTTTTAGAGACAGTTTCTTTGCATAGTTTCCTTAAATGAATTCTCCCTGAGGGAGGCTTTCAATCTTGCAGATCCTTTAACACGGGCTTCTTGGTACGTTTTATCATTTTTAGTCTTTGCCCCCAAAAAACAAACAAAAAACAGTTTAGTTGTCCTTTGTGTGGTAGTTTTTAGATCCTGAAAGCATTTGAAAATGCTAGTGTTTTGTGGGAAGTATTTTTATGAAAATAGTTCCTTTCTTCCCTGACAGCCACCTTTTGTGGTAACGTTGGATGAAGTGGAGCTGATTCACTTTGAGCGAGTCCAGTTTCACCTGAAGAACTTTGACATGGTGATCGTCTACAAGGACTACAGCAAGAAAGTGACAATGATCAATGCGATTCCTGTTGCCTCTCTTGACCCCATCAAGGAATGGTTAAAGTAAGTAAACCTGCCAGCAATCTCCTGTCCTACTAACACAGTTTTCTAGAATATGAATGTGGTATGTTATATGTAAAATCTGTTGGTATACTTAATGAAACTGCCTTTGGGTTGTTACCAACCAGGACTTGAAAATTTGGGATCTGTTAGACATAGAGCCACTTTTTCCTGAATACCCAACAGTAGTTCATACATGCATGTGAGTGAAGTCACTTCAGTCCTGTCCAACTCCTTGCAACCCATGTATTCAGCACATATCAAGCTTTGGAGCAGAGGCAGGGGGAGGAGAGCAAATGCACAGGGTTCAGTCAGTTCAGTTCAGTCGCTCAGTCGTGTCCGACTCTTTGCGACCCTGTGGACTGCAGCACACCAGGCTTCCTTGTCCATCACCAACCCCCGGAGCTTGCTCAAACTCATGTCCATCAAGTCGGTGATGCCATCCAACCATCTCATCCCCTGTTGTCCCCTTCTGCCTTCAATCTTTCCCAGCATCAGAGTCTCTTCCAGTGAGTCAGTTCTTTGCATCAGGTGGCCAAAGTATTGGAGTTTCAGCTTCTGGATCAGTCATTCCAATGAATATTCAGGGTTGATTTCCTTTAGGATGGACTGGTTGGATCTCCTTGCAGTTCAAAGGACTCTCAACAGTCTTTTCCAACACCACAGTTCAAAAGTATCAATTCTTTGGCACTCAGCTTGCTTTATAGTCCAACTCTCGACATCCATATGTGACTGCTGGAAAAACCATAGCTTTGACTAGATGGACCTTTGTTGACAAAGTAATATCTCTGCTTTTTAATATGCTGTCTAGGTTGGTCATAGCTTGTCTTCCAAGGAGCAAGGATCTTTTAATTTCATGGCTGCAGTCACCACCTGCAGTGATTTTGGCACCCAAGAAAACAAAGTCTGTCACTGTTTCCACCGTTTCTCCATCTATTTGCCATGAAGTGATGGGACCAGATGCCATGATCTTAGTTTTCTGAATGTTGAGTTTTAAGCCAACTTTTTCACTCTCCTCTTTCACTTTCATCAAGAGGCTCTTCTAGTTCTTCCTCAGTTTCTGCACTGGGTTAGAATAACTGAATTAAGGGCAAGATCTCTGGGCTCTCCTCCTAGCTCAAGAGTCTAAGTCTCTGCCTAAGACTGCCTTCTTTCAATGGAGAGTACTCAAAGTTCATATGATACAGAAGAGGCTGCATGTGACCTTGCATATGCTTAACACTGTTGTTGATCAACTAAGTTTCAAATGAACTAGTATTAACTGAACAACCACTCTCTGCTTAAGTCATTGGCTGCCAAAGGGTGGCTTTAGCCCCTGCATTATCTTCACTGGCTGTGTGTTCATGCTAAGTCGCTTCAGTCATGTCTGACTCTGCAACCCTATGGACTATAGCCCAGCAGGCCCCTCTGTTCATAGGATTGTCCAGGCAAGAACACTGGAGTGGGTTGCCATGCCCTCCTCCAGGGGATCATCCCAACCCAGGAATCGAACCTGTGTCTCTTAGGTCTCCTGCATTGGCAGGTGGATTTTTTACCGCTAGCGCCACTGAAAATCAGAGTCTGAGATCTTTTTTGACTACTTAATGGATGTATCAAATTTCTTACTAGTTCTCTGCTTTTACTAAAATATGAGATACAATATATATTTATTTTAGCTTTTACCTTTCACATACTTACACTTCAGCTAAAAGAATTCCTCATTAGATATGCCAGAACCCCAATAAAGAGGGAGATGTCACTTTGTGGGAAAAGTGTGAGGTATGTGTGGCCATGAGTATAGTTTGCTCTGCCCTGCTTCCTCCTTCCAATTATCTGTAGGGGGAGGCACTGCAAATACAAAACTTCTCTTAAGAAATGGTTGAGAGAGCTTAAAAATAGCCTGTGAGAAAGATCCAACTTTATAGTTTCCATGAGGGTTTTCCTTGAAAACATTTGCAGGTAAGTAACATGGTATCAAAAATATTTATAGATTTATGTGACTCTTTTTGGCTGTGCTAGGTCTTCGTTACTGCACAGGTTTTTCTCTAGTTTCACAGAGTGGAGACTACTCTAGTTGAGGTGTGCGGCCTTCTCGTGGTGGCTTCTCTTACTCCGGAGCCCGCCTGGGCTTCAGCAGTTGGGCTTCCATGCTCTAGAGTGCAGGCCCAGTAGTCGTAGTGCATGGGCTTACTTGCTCCACAGCATATGGGATCTTCCTGGATGAGGGACTGAACTCGTGTCTCCTGCATTGGCGGGCAGATTCTTTACCACTGAGCCACCAGGGAAGCCCCTGTATGATTTTTTAAAATCCTCTTTATTGAGGTACAATTTACGTGTAATAAAATTCATCAATTTAAGTATATGATTTGATGAATTGTAACAAATGTATATAGTCTTGTATCTACCATCATAATGGGGATATGGAACGTTTCCTTTACCCCCCAAAGTCCTCGAACCCTTTCAGAGTCAGTCCTCTCCCTTCAACCTTGCCACTGGTTTCTGTCACTGTACAGTTTGCTTCATCTAGAATTTCACATAAATGCAATTATACAAGTGTGTAGTGTTTTATACCTTTTTTTATCTTTCACTTGGCATAATGCTTTTGAAATTTACTCAAGTTGTTGTGCACATCATTAGCATACTCCTTTTTATTACAGAGGAGTTCCCCATTGTCTGGAGAGTCCCTGCTTTATTTATCCATCTACCAGTTAATAGACATTAGGATTGTTTCCCTTTGGGGACTCTTAGGAATAGCTGTTATAAACACTATGTACAGGTCTTTGTATGGACATATGTTTTCATTTCTCTTGGATAAAGACCTAAGAGTGGGATTGCTGTGTCATGGTTTATGGTTAAGTATATGTTTAGCTTTATAAGAAACTACCAAATCCTTTGCCAGAGTGGCTGGAAAACGTGTAGTATGTGAGAATTGTAGCTGCTCCACATCCTCACCAACACTGGTGTTATCAGTCTTTTCATTATTGGCCATTGTGGTGGGCGGCTTTCTCATTGTGCTTTCAGTTTGCGTTTCCAAGATTACCGTTGATTTTGAGCATTTTTTCATATGCTGTGTGTCATTCTATACTTTGATGAAGTATATTCATGTTTCTTGCCCATGTTAAGAATCAGATTGCTTTACTACTGAATTTTAAGAATTTTTTAGGCTAAATAAAGTCCCTCCTAAAACACATTTTGCATATATTTTCTTCCAGTAGTTTCTATGTCTTTTCATTTTCTTAAAATATCATTTGAAGATCAAAAGTGTAAATCTTCCATGAAAGATGTTTAATCAACTTTTTCTTTTGTAATTTCTGCTTTTTATGGCTTTATGTGATAAATTTTGCCTAACCCAAAGTCATAAAACTTTTCTAGAGGTCCATAGGTTTAGGTCTTATATTTATATCTGTGATCCATTTTGAGTTAATTTTTTTTTTACTGTGGTGTAAGGATGAAGGTTTGTACTTTGTGTATATGTAGCCAGTTATTCTAGTTATCATTTTTTGAAAAGATTATTCCTTACCCATTGAATTACTTGGCATGTTTGTTTAAAAAAAGAACGTGTAGGAGAGGCTGTTTCTGGATCGTGTTTTCTGCTCCATTGGTTTGTGTGTGTTCTTACACTGACCCTGTAGTGAATACTGTAGCTTTATAATGAATCCTGAAATTAGGTCGTGTGAGTCCTCCCATTTTGTTCCTTTTCAAAGTTGGCTATTATTATTTTGACTATTCTACATAAATTCAACTTGTATCTTTCAACAAACTGGTTTATTTTGTCGAAGCTGTCAACTCTAGTGTTTGTGCAATACTTTTACCCCTTTCGTTCCTAATATTAATAGTTTGCTCTTTTTGTTGGTCAGTCTAGAGGTTTATCAATTTTTATTGAATTTTATTCTCCATCGTTATGAAATGTCCTTTCTTTTTCTAGTAATAGTCCTTGTTTTGAAATCTACATAGTATGATATTACTACAGACTTGTAGCTTTATTAATTTTTTACTTTGTATCAGGGTATAGCCAATTTACAATGTTGTAGTAGTTTCAGGTGAACAGCAAAGGGATTCAGCCATATATATATATACATGTATCCATTCAACTGCAGAACTCCCCTCCCATATAGGTGGCCATATAATACTGGGCAGAGTTCCATGTGCTATATGGTAGGTCCTTGTTGGTTATCTATTTTAAATACAGCAATGTGTACATGTCTATCCCAAACTCCCTAACTATCCATAACTTATTATGGCAGCCATAATAAGTTTGTTCTGTTAAGTCTGTGAGTCTGTTTTGTAAGTTCATCTGTATCGTGTCTTTTTAGATTCCACATATAAAGGGATGTTATATGATATTTCCTTTTCTGACTTGCTTCACTCAGTATGACAATCTCTGGTTGCATCCATGTTGCTGCAAATGGCATTATTTCATTCTTTTTAATGGCTGAGATATTCCATTGTATGTATGTACCACATTTTCTTTGTCTATTCCTCTGTCGGTGGACATTGAGGTTGCATTCATGCCTTGGCTTTTTTTTAATCCATTCTGAGAATGTCTACCTTTTAATCTGTGTCTCTCTTGCTGTCTTGCATTATAGGGTTGTCATTACTATCTTTCTAAATTCCATATATATGTGTTAATATACTGTATTGGTGTTTTTCTTTCTGACTTACTTCACTGTGTACAATAGGCTCCAGTTTCATTCACCTCATTAGAACTGACTCAGATGCATTCTTTTTAATAGCTGATAAAGAGTTATTGGGGTACACGTGTCTCTTTCAATTCTGGTTTCCTCAGTATATATGCCCAGCAGTGGGATTGCTGGGTCATATGGCAGTTCTATTTCGTTTTTTAAGGAATCTCCACACTGTTTTCCATAGTGGCTGTACTAGTTTGCATTCCCACCAACAGTCTAAGAGCGTTCCCTTTCCTCCACACCCTCCAGCCTTTATCGTTTGTACGCTTTTTGATGGCAGCTATTCTGACCAGCATGAGATGGTACCTCACTGTGGTTTTGATTTGCATTTCTCTGATAATGAGTGATGTTGGGTGTCTTTCATGTGTTTGTTAGCCATCTGTATGTCTTCTTTGGAGAAATGTCTGTTTAGTTCTTTGGTGCATTTTTTGATTGGGTCACTTATTTTTCTGGTATTAAGCTGCATGAGCTGCTTGTATATTTTGGAGATTAATTCTTTGTTGGTTGTTTCATTTGCTATTATTTTCTCCCATTCTGAAGGCTGTCTTTTCACCTTGCTTATAGTTTTCTTCATGTGCAAAAGCTTTTAATTAGGTCCCATTTGTTTATTTTTGCTTTTATTTCCATTACTCTGGAAGTTCATAGAGGATCTTACTATGATTTATGTCAGAGAGTGTTCTGCTTATGTTTTCCTCTAGGAGTTTTATAGTTTCTGGTCTTACATTTAGATCTTTAATCCATTTTGAGTTTACTTTTGTGCATGGTGTTAGAAAGTGTTCTAGTTTCATTCTTTTACAGGTGGTTGACCAGTTTTCCTAGCACCACTTGTTAGAGATTGTCCTTTCTCCATTGTATGTTTCTGCCTCCTTTGTCAAAGATAAGCTTTTCTTCTTTACAATCATCTTCCTAGTTTGCTGATGAGCTACACCTCTAACTTGTCAGAGTCTGCATTCAGATAATAGACCATGTCTGTTAGAAGGTTCTTATGCTTCCATTTTTCTTCTTCTATCCTTTCTGTTATTATTACCATACATTTTGCTTTTAATATGCTATGAATTCCACAGTTGTCATTATTTTGGCTTCAAAACAGCTATTCCTGAATTTACAAAATGAGGAGGAGAAAGTCTTACTTATTTAACCATTCCCGTTGCTGTTCATTCCATTGGGATTTTAGTCTAGTGCTGCTTAGTATCTAGTGTTTGAAAACTGTTGTTCCATACTTTGTTCAGTTTTCTGGTTGTTTGGGTGAAAAGGTAAATCTAATCCTTGTCACTTCCATCATAGCTAGAAGCAAAAGCGTCAGTGTATATGACTGTGCCCATAATGGATTTATGCTGGAATCTCTGGTTTTATGGCTTCCCTGGTGGCGCAGATGGTAAAGAATTTGCCTGCTACGTGGGAGACCTGGGTTTGATCCCTGGGTTGGGAAAATCCCCTGGAGGAGGGCATGGCAACCCACTCCAGTTTTCCTGCCTGGAGAATCCTCATAGACAGGGGAGCCTGGCGGGCTACAGTCCATGGGGTTGCAAAGAGTCTAACACGACTGAGTAACTAAGCACATGCTCAGGTTTTATGCTAACGGTTTCTTCTTATGGCCCTTACCATTACTGTGTTCTGCTTTTCTTTTTTTCCCCCACCCATATTGATTGTTCACCTCAACAGAAGTGGATAAATGTTATTTGAACATTTCTTAACACAAGGCATGTTAAGTAATTTTTTTTTTTAATGGGGTTCTGTCGTGAGCGCTAGTGCTCTGGGAGACCAGATATCAGCTCTTTGGCAGTGAAAAGGGTACTGCTCTTCCACGATGCTAATGACCAACATGACACTGGATGTTCTCACAAAGTATAGAGGTGGGATTTCCCTGGTGGTCCAGTGGTTAAGACTCTGCTCTTTTGGCACGGCCAAAACAAAACAAAAAAAAAACACCCAAAAGCTGAGTATGGAGGATTGATTTTTTTTTTACTTTGATGTTATTTTTCTTTAGTTCCTGTGACCTAAAATACACAGAAGGAGTACAGTCCCTCAATTGGACTAAAATTATGAAGACCATTGTTGATGACCCTGAGGGCTTCTTTGAACAAGGTGGCTGGTCTTTCCTGGAACCTGAGGGTGAGGTGCGTGAGTGTGGGGTTTCTTTTCTGATGTATAGTGTTGCCCATTATCATTTGGGCAGTTAGGAGAATGCCATATGAACAGTACGTAAGGGACCAATCAAATGGGAGAAGTTCTGAGCATAACTTGGTATTGTTTCTTCAAGTTAGTTTTACAGGTAAATGATAAATTAATTGGGCATTGGTAGCCACTCACAAGGTTTCTTTGAAATTACAAAAACTACTGTTTGAATGAATTTTTTAGTTTTCAGAGAAAATACTTCAAATCGTCTTGCAAAAGTTATCTAATTATTATATCTTACTAGTAATTTTAATTAAGTCTTTTTATCTCTTGGTTACTCAGGGGTTTAGGTCTTTTTTATTTCATTTTTCATATAAAATAGAAATAATGCTGGTGCACTCAGTGGATTGAATTAATTAAGTTATTAATGAAGTAAGTTAAAAAAAAAAACACCCAGTATTTAGTATTATGCTCCAACTCACCAGGGGAGTGATGCTGAGGAAGGAGATTCCGAGTCTGAAATCGAAGATGAGACTTTTAATCCTTCAGAGGAAGACTATGAAGAAGAGGAGGAGGACAGTGATGAAGATTATTCATCAGAAGCTGAAGAATCAGGTGAGTCTTCATAGGGACAAATGTTCATGACTTCCTAACCTTAGGCAATTTCTACAGGCTTTTGAAGGGAATAATTTTATCATTCCATTCCGTTTCCAGTCTAGTAATTCATGCTTAATATTATTCCAGATTATTCCAAGGAATCATTGGGCAGTGAAGAAGAGAGTGGAAAGGATTGGGATGAACTGGAGGAAGAAGCCCGAAAAGGTAAATTTTTTTGTTTTATTTTTTGAGGCACAAATTTCAGTATTTTGAGATATTATTTGCCTGATAAAAGTAACATAAGAACAGTGTAAAGCTGATGTGGAGTCACAGCTACAGCGTCATTGACCAGAAGAGCAAATGAGGTCTGGAATGCACCTGTACTCTCCAGGGGCACAACTCTGCCGACTTGGAGGATTTTTTCATCTGCTCAGCTCCCTCAGTGGGTCCTTAGCCAGGATAGTCTTGTCAGACTCCAAAATTAGGCTGTTTGGTTTCCAAATCTAAGTCAGATAGTAGTCTAGCTTTATGGCCCTCTTCCAGGTTAAGAATGTTTTTGTAGTACTAGTTTTAACTACTCTGAAACCAAATACCAAATGTAAGTTACATACTACTGTACTGTATAGCCCAAGCATAGTGATAGGTCCTTTGCATAGATTACCTTTAAGCCTAAAACAGTTTTCCATTTTATAAGTAAATCAAGGCTCAGAAAGGTTAAGTACTTGCCCAAGATCATACAACTAATAAGCAACTGAGAAAAGATTAAAAGTTAAGTCTGACTGCAAAGTATGTTCTCTGCATTATTTCATGCTGTGTACAATAGCGTTAAATACCTAAAGCTAACATCTAGCTAACTAGTGCCTCGTTCTTCTGTTTAGCCGACCGTGAAAGCCGCTATGAGGAAGAAGAAGAACAGAGTCGAAGTATGAGCCGAAAGAGGAAGGCATCTGTGCACAGTTCAGGCCGAGGCTCTAACCGAGGTTCCAGACACAGCTCTGCGCCTCCCAAGAAAAAGAGGAAGTAACTTCAGAACTTTGGCCCTCAGCTCCATTCTTCCTACAGCCAATCCCTGAAAATTTTACATGACATAGAAACTGTATTTTTTCCTTTTTTTTTTTTTTTTCTTTTGAAGTTTTGCCATTTGTGTATGGGTTTAGGGGGCCATTTGTGTGGACCAAGCTACTCGGGGAATTCCAGGCCCACCAGGACACGTGCCAATGGCCCCATCCAGATGGCAAGGGAGGAGGTGTTCTTGAAGAAGGGCAGAGGCTTCCGCTGTTAATAAATACCGTTTCATTCCTCTCTCTTCCTGTCACCTTCTGCCAGGACATTGTTGGCTTCTGACATCTTATTCTTTGATGTCTTAAAGCTGTATTTCCAAGACATTGGTACAAGGTGACCTTTGCTGCCTGTACCATGGCTCTTGACCAGCAGATGCGATCCTCCATCTTACCCGCCTGCCATGACCTTCCTCACGTCTCTTTAAGACACATCTTTGCAGAACTCAAGAAAAGGTTCTTGGAATTTGCTAATGGTGTAAGCAATACAACTTGAGATAGGCTGATCAGGCTGGTATCTCCGTCTAAGTTTTCCTGCTTTCTTGCCTCAGGCAGATTCTGAGGTATTTTTACTGCCTTGGAAGACGTAAGAAGCAGTGATACTCCCTGGCTCAGTTTCATCTTCCTTATAAATTCACACATGGTACAATGGTGGAAGCAAAATTACCATTGTTTCTTTTCTGATGTATGAGGAAAGAATGGCTGTGCCTCATGTACTGCTTCTAGTGAAATCTAGAAGGAGGCTCAAAGGAGTCAACATTTAGATCTGGAAGGGGCAAGTCATGCCTTGGGCCTAGAATACCCTGATGAGAAAAGAGAAGAGGAAGGGAGGCCACATCTGCAACACAGCCTCTCGTCACTGCTGCTCCTTGTTTTTACTTGTCTTGCATTGTCCTGTATTTATCACAGTTTCTGTTGAACAGCTTTTTAAGTATTTGGGGAGTTTATCTTGCCATCCTCTCCCTCCTGGTTCTCTGCACCCACCTGTCCCACTGCAGTTCCTTCTGTGTTCTGTGACTTTAAGAGAAGAGGGGGGAGGGGTCTCGGATTTTTGTTCATTTGTTTGTTTATTTTCTCCTTAGCAGTAGGACTTGATATTTTCAATTTTGGAAAAACTAAAAGATAAATAAACTGTGGTTTTTTTTGTTGTTGTTGTTTTGTTTTTATAAATTCACCTTCTGTGACAATTCTTTTGCAGTTCAGTTCCTAAAAGCAAGCCTGCTTCTCTCCTAAAAAAGTGCTAAGGCATAGAGAATAATTCTCTTTACCCATCTAGTATCACAAAAAGGAACTTTTATCCCTCTAAACTTTCATGATTAGGTTGAGATATCACAGTAAACAAAATTCATAGTAGAGCAAGTTACTTTATAAGAGACTTTTGACCATGGTTCCCTCAGGGTTTAGAATGGACTAGCACTTGTTCCATCAGGAACACAAATCTTCAGTCATCTCCTTGTAAATAGCTTGGAGGGCAGCAGCAGCTTGAAGAGACACCTTGAGCTTTCCTATGGGGGTAGCCTGATCTTCAGGGCCAACAACTGTTGGGAAAGGGAAAAAAACACCAGACATCTGTATCATTCAACTGAAAAACACTTAAATACTTAATATTTTATATTAAATTATTTTCCACATTAGGTGCTGGGGATACTACACAAGGTTACTACCTCCCATTTTAGTGGGACTCATTCTGATGGAAGATGATGGAAAACAATCATTACAATATAGTATAGCTGGTGCTGGGATGAAAACTCAGGATGCTTTGGGAACACAGACATGGCACCTCATCCAGAATGGAAGAATCAGAAAAGGCCTTCTGAAGACAATCCCTTTGTCTTCAAAAAGTAAAAGATACTCTAAGCATGTACAGCATGTGCCAAGATTGGAAAACAAGTTTGAAAACAAGTTTGGCAGAAATGAAGCTATATTGATAAGCAGGATCTAGATCGTAACAGGCCATTTGTCTTGTAAAAAAATGTGATTTTAATTGATGGTATTAGAAATGACAGTGTTTTATTTGGGTTCCAAAAAAGTGACTCCACTCTGAGGAATATATTCTAAGGAGGCATGAGTAAATCAGGGAAGGTAGTTTATGAGGTTATTGCAGTAATTCAGGAGAGAAAAGGGTTCTGAAGTTTCTACAGTGGAGGTAGGGACAGATTCAGAACACTTAATGTTGGGACGAAGACATTATTAGAGTCAAAGAGGACCATTTTGGATGGGTTAGGGGAAATGCACAGTAGATAAGACAGTTTCAGAACAGATTGGATAAGGGATGTCAGAAAGGCTGATGTTTAAATTTGCTTGAAAGTAAAACTGTCTTTTCAAAATCTCCCTGTCTCAAATACTGGAGATTCATAATAGGTGCTAGTTGCCAGGAGATATATGGGAGAAGATATACAACTGAGGAGTGATTTAGAAAAACAGCAGTAGGGGTTTCAATCCAAATTGTCTCTTCAACTATGTAGTAATTATGTATTAAAAGTCAAAAGTATTCATTATTAGGATTATTCCCTTAGACATAAGTAGAACTGAGAGCACCAAAAGTATGACTCACTGTCTAGATCTTGCTCTAGGATGTCTTTTCCTGATACCAGCATCGGCCACAGTTCCAGATATGCGTAGCCTACTTCTTGACATTCTTTCTTTTCGTCCTCAATAGGATCACTTACTACTGTAAACTTTAAACTAAAGGAGAAAATATCCATTTAACTCAGTACTGCTGATAGACTTAAAAAAGGGATAAAAGTAATCATAAATTATACACTATTTCCTGAAGCACTCTTCCTCCATCTTATAAGAATGCAATGGCAAAAGACTAAAATTGGTATGACTTACAAAGTAACAACAGGCTTGGAGGGAACTAAGACTTGAGGTAAATTAATTGATTAAATTTTCTCAAAACTATTGAGATATATTTCCTTGTAAAATGGTTTACAGCTTTGCTGAAAGATTAGAAATGGGCAGTGGAGGTGTTACACAAAAAACAAGGTTATGGAAATTAGAAGAGGTTTTTATATTTGTAAGTAACAGTCTAATACCAAGCCTGAGCACAGTAAAGGAAACAATACAGAATTACAAAATGAATATAAAAAAGTAAGAGTTGTAAATCTTGGAAGATGATACGGTAAAGATCATACATATCACAGTTCCTCCCAAGCAGTGAGCAATTAACTATAGAACCCACCTCAGATACTAAAATCCACAGATGCTCAAGTCCTTTATATAAAATGCTGTTGGATTTGCATATAGAATATAATTTAAATCATCTCAAGATTACTTATAATAACTAATACAGTGTAAATGTTATTATGAATAGTTGTAAATACAACCTAAGTGTTAAGTAAATAGTTGCCAGTACATGGCAAAGTTAAATTTTGCTTTTTGGAACATCCTAGAATCTAGAATTGTATTTTCAAATATTTTTCATCCATTGTTAGTTGACCCCATGGATGTGGAACCTGCAGATACAGGAGGCTGATGGTATTAGTCTAGCAAAGAATGATACTGAATTCCAGAAACTGAGACCTATTAAAATTTTTAGGTAAAATTTACATGACACAAATTCACTATTTTAACCATTGTAAAGTGTACAATTCAGTGTGGTTTTTTTTTTTAGTATAATCATAATGTTGTACAAACATCACCACTATCTAATTCCAGATCATGTTCACCACCATGAAACCTACACCCTTAACCAGTCACTCCCCATTCTCTCCCTCAGTTCTGGTGACCACTAATCTCCTTTCTGTCTCCCTGGATTTGCCTCTTCTGGATATTTTATATTCCTATTCATTTTTAAAAAGCAAATATTGGTGGCCCATAGTTCTACAGGAGCAAGAATAGGACCAAAAATTCAAGCATTTTAAATCACAGTTAAATATGAGAAGCTGAAAAGAAATTCCAAAAGTGATGCATTTATGGCCACAAAGCAATATGTATTTGTAATTATGTTTCTGTATCAGTACTGAGAAGTTCAACAATGCAAAGGGATAATGCTGACTCCTCCACCTCAGCTTTCCCAGGAAACAGGTAACTCGCATCACCACTTGCTGCATGCAGTACCGAAAGCCTTAGGGAAACTACGTTATTTCTGCAGCATCCTCTCTGGAGCCTTCAGGTTAAGTATTATCTCAAACATCATAGAGCTAGTAACTGGAAGAGTCAAGATTCAAAACCAAGTCTGTGTGACTACAAAGGCAACATGCTACCCACTATAGGCTTTTCAGGGCTTCCTCAGTGGCTCAGTTGGTAAAACATCCACCTGCAATGCAGGAGACCCCAGTTCGATTCCTGGGTCAGGAAGATTCCCCAGAGAAGGATAGGCTACCCACTGCAGTATTCTTGGACTTCCCTTGTGGCTCAGCTGGTAAAGAATCAGCCTGCAATGCAGGAGAACTGGGTTTGATCCCTGGATTTGGAAGATCCCCTGGAGAAGAGAAAGGCTACCCACTCCAGTATTCGAGCCTGAAGGATTCCATTGACTGTACAGCCCATGGGGTCACAAAGGGTTGGACATGACTGAGTGACTTGCATTTTCACTTTCATTGAGCTTTTAGAAAAGTAATGGATTAGAACACCAGTCCCATACTAGTTCTTACTCACACACAAGGAAAGGAGGTAAGATTGCCAGACTCTGACAAAAACAAACAAAAAATAGATGTCCATATAAATCTGATTTTCAAAATTCTGCTAGACAACGAAAAAATTTTCAGTCTATGTATATCCAACGCATTTCATCTGGAACCTCTAAAAGGAGGGCTCCTGGGATTATAGGAATATGACAGTCGGCTTTCCTAAAACTTAAGAGTAGACTTAGATTTTACTTCAAAGTATTCCTGTAGAGAAATAATTTTTAACTCAAAATATAAAATTGCTATTATAAATGCATAAAATTTGGTAAGCTAACAATGGTATTGTGTTGGCAAGAAATGAATCAAATTATCCTAGAGCGTCAAGGCAGTGTGTCCTTTCTGTAGGGGGCACTGAGTGTTGACACCAATTGCTGCCTCAAAAAAAAAGCGCTTATCAGAGGCTGGCATGGGTGAGAAATGAACTAATCTATGAGACTACATAATTTATCAGGTAGTCAGTCACAAGCATAAATTACTCATTAGGAGAATATTAATATGAAAGAAGTTATTAAAATACTTCACATCAGCACAAAACTAGACTCCTGAATTCTTGTGTGATGTCTCCTGTCTTTAGAAATAGGAAGCAGATGCTTACTGTCTTTGCTCAGGATCTTCTCCAACCAGCATGGTGAACAGAAACTGCCTCCGTTCTTTTTGCTCCACTGGGTCCAGATCTATCACTGTATTAAGGGTAAGTGGGAGAAAAGAAAAGAATCATATACTGTTGCTATTTGGGCACTAAGACTTTCATAAATGGTATGTGCAAAACAGTGATTTAAACCAGACACCTGGCAAGCATGGGTGCCCAGGAGCCAGCTACTTGTTTTCATAAATAAACTTTTATTGGACACAGCCATCTCTTTCCTGTGTGGTGGCTTTCCAACTATAACGATAGAGTTGAAGAGTTGTGACAGAGACTGTTTGGCCCACAAAGCCTAAAATATTTACTCTGTGGCCCTTTAAGAAAATGCTTCGAGTACTGATAGAAAGGAAGCCTTACAATCTATGTTGTAAGCTGTTCTGCCAAAGGCCAAGATAAATATGCTCCCCCCACTCCTCAACTGGAAGAATTCTAGGAGACTGATTTTTTTTTTTAGGGCTGCCTAGAAATTTGGGTTTTGAGGTAGGTTCAACTCAAGGTGCCTGATTCAACATGCATTCCCCTCTTCCTCCTCATTTTTACACAGGACTGTTGCAGCCTCAAAGAAATTTGCCTGTTTTCTAGTCTCTAGTTTAGCTAGGTTTGGCCACATGATGGAGTTCTGCCCACTGGGCTGTGTGAAATCTTGGAGGTATTCTTCCTTTCTGCAGCTGCTATTAAGGACCGTGAGGCAAATGAAAGGATGAAAGAAGGGCACACGGGGGCTGGGAAGGCGAGATGGGAGTTCGGGTCACGTGCCAAACTATGATGCAGGGATAGGATACATTTTTTTTTAAAGGTCAGGGGTGGGATAAGGGGTTGAATAATAAAGAATGAGAAGCAGCTATTAGAAATTAAAAAAAAAAAAAACCTAGTCAATGACTGGAAGATAAAATTAAGGAAGTATCTCCTACCCCTGTCCAAAAAGAAAAAGAGAAATAAAGAAAAAAGCAGAGATAGAGTTAAAGGAGGAAAGTGATAAAATTAGAGGATCAATTTGGAAGATCCAAAATTCTACTAAGAAAATAAGAAAATGTAGGGGGACAAAGTTATCAGAGAAAGGAAAACAAGTTTCCTAGAACTAAAAGCCATGAGCTTCCAGATTTAAAGAGCCCACTGAATGGCCAGAACAATTAAAGAACATACATGCACATGATTCTGAAATTTAAGAACACTAAAGAGAAAATATTAAAGTCTTCTGGGGAGGAAGGAGGTCGTTTTCACATAAGAGCTAGACTCCAAGTCTGGACCTAGAAGATCATGGACCAACAGCTTTGAAATTATGAATGAAAAATGTTTTCAACATAGATTTTTATACTTGGTCTAATCATCAATCAAATAAATATATGGATTTATTTGAGAATAGATTTATTTGCATGAATAGAGATTTCATGCAAGACTGTCTCAAAATATTTATTTCCAAAGTACTCTTTCTTTAAAAGCTACTCAAAAACATGATCCATTAGAATATAATAAATCAGACAGAGGGTGACATAGGACCCAGGAGATAAGAAATGCAGTAATAAAAGAGAATTAAACTCTCCAAATGGGGCAGCAGTGGGATAATAGAGGAGAAGAACAAGAAGATAAAGAGATATCTTCAGGAAAAAAAAAAGATAAATTATATGATAGGTTGTTTATTTGAAAATTTAAAAATCTGCTGGAGGATGTAGAAAGAATCACAACAGGTATAACAACAAAAAAAAAAGAAAATGAAAAATTGAGACCACAATAATACAAGAAAGAAATTATATCATGGTGTACAACTTGGCTCTATAAGAATATTTACATAGTCACAATAGAAACAATTACAATTACTTAAAAATTGAATAAAATTATGATCCAACTGTACGGGAGAAAGAGAACGTGGATGTGATGTAAGAGAGAAAAATTTTATGTGACAAGATAGGAAGTCAGCAGATAAGGTCTAAAATTACTGAATCGGGAAACTGCAAAAGAATGATTTCCTCAGAAACATGGGGTTAAATAACAGAAGAAAGAAGAAATAGCAGAAAAAGTGAAAAGTGGAGTGGTGGACTGAAGAAGGGGTCAGAGAGGGGTGAGGGGGAGTGATTTGTAGAGAATGAGTGGAGCAAAGGACTGCTTTATTTTATTTTTATTTTTTTAAATTAATTTATTTTTTTTTTCTGTAACAGCACGTGGCTTTTATTTTTTTTTTTTATTTTATTTTTAAACTTTACATAATTGTATTAGTTTTGCCACATATCAAATTAATCCGCCACAGGTATACCTGTGTTCCCCATCCTGAACCCTCCTCCCTCCTCCCTCCCCATTCCATTCTTCTGGGTCATCCCAGTGCACCAGCCCCAAGCATCCAGTATCGTGCATCGAACCTGGACTGGCAACTCGTTTCATACATGATATTTTACATGTTTCAATGCCATTCTCCCAAATCTTCCCACCCTCTCCCTCTCCCACAGAGTCCATAAGACTGTTCTATACATCAGTGTCTCTTTTGCTGTCTCGTACACAGGGTTATTGTTACCATCTTTCTAAATTCCATATATATGCGTTAGTATACTGTATTGGTGTTTTTCTTTCTGGCTTACTTCACTCTGTATAATAGGCTCCAGTTTCATCCACCTCATTAGAACTGATTCAAATGTATTCTTTTTAATGGCTGAGTAATACTCCAAGGACTGCTTTATTTTAATCAAAAATCTGTTTAGGCCTATTTGATATTTTAAAACCATATGCATATATTACTTTGATAAATAAAAGAAAACGGTTAGATCCACCCCATCAGAAGCCCTCAGGCTAAACAACTGTCAGCTTCCCCTCCTGCTGATCATGAGGGACACCTCACCCTTGCCGAAGTGGAAGTAGATCTCTTCTCCTGCTCTGGGTTTCCTCAGGGATACTGGAGTCTCCGTCTCTGACAAGGGCAGATCGTAGAACCTGTATTCCACGTACACCTGTTCCACGTTCTCGTCACACATCACTTCAGCCTCTGGGTAGAAGGCCAGGGAGACGATTTCAATGCACATCTTCTCTGAATCCTGACAAGGAAAATATTCATTTCCGGTAAGTTAGTGGTGCCAGTGTTTATACTCCATGTAATGAACACATCACTCTCTATAATCACAGGCACACTCTACCTAACATACTACTCCTTGAGAATCAATTTACAGGCACCTAAAGCTGGCACCAGGAGACCACTTGGCTGAATTGGCACTGCTAATCATGGGAAATTGGTAAAGAGAATCCAGGTCCTCTATCTCTCAGTCCAGAAAATCATTTCTCCAGACCAGCTTTTCTCAGCCATCACCACAGACAGAAAGAATCAAGAAACTTTCTGAGAACACAGATTGTTTTCTTAAACTTTCTTGACAAAAACCAATCCAGCTCTTTCCCGCAGTTAGATCCTAAGAGAACTGCCAACTGAGTGGCTCTTTTAGCCACTAAAGCAAAGGGCTGCCCAGCGCTCCCTGGGCTCCCATCGACACCCTGCCAAGTACAAGACACAGAGCAGACCACCCTGCACTCCAGTCCTTTGAGCTCTGCTTCAGACTTGCTGCCCTGGCCAACATCCTCTCTTACTACATGTAATACAAACTATTATTTTGTATTCTAGTCTATCTCAGTTTTTGGTTTATTTGTTTCAGTGCCGGCTGGATCCCTTGTTTCATTTTCCACCACAGAATGTCAACTCACAGTTGGAAAACACTGCACCACAGTAATGACATGATAGCCATTAGCCACATGTGGCTACTCAGCACTCGAAACGTGCTAATCTGAATTGAGATGTGCTATAAGTGTAAAATTCATGCACAGTTTTGAAGACTTTGCATTAAAAAGGAATATAAGATATCTCAATAATTTTTATATATTGATTTCATGTGGAAACGATGATTCTTTAGCTGCTACTGCTACTGCTAAGTCACTTCAGTCGTGTCTGACTCTGTGTGACCCCACAGACGTCAGTCCACCAGGCTCTCCCGCCCCTGGGATTCTCCAGGCAAGAACACTGGAGTGGGTTGCCATTTCCTTCTCCAACGCATGAAAATGAAAAGTGAAAGTGAAGTTGCTCAGTCGTGTCCGACTCTTAGCGACCCCATGAACTGCAGCCTAGCAGGCTCCTCCATCCATGGGATTTTCCAGGCAAGAGTACTGGAGTGGGGTGCCATTGCCTTATTAGATTAAATAAAATACACTATTAAAATTAATTTCACTTGTTTCTTTTTATACTTTTAATGTGGACACTAGAAAACTTTATATTACATTGGTGGCTCACATTATAATTCTGTTGGACAGCACTTCATAGACGATAAGCTCCACAGGTTCTAGAACCGTAACTCTGTTTTGCTAACCCCTTTAGACCTAACATCTAACATACCACTAATTTGTTTTGTTATCTCTCCATGTCAACTAGATCTAAATTTTAAAAAATTACTTTTGACTCTTTCCCTCATAGTTGTTCTCATTCCATTAGATTGAGGATGTTGGGGGGGAAGTTTTCATAAAACTATGAGAAAAAAAAAAAGCCATTACAGGCTGAGAGTGCAAATTAGTATCATTTGGGGGATGATAATGTGGTAGAATCCATCAACATTTCAAGAGCAGATTCCTTTTGAAATCAGCAGTTCCACTTCTAGGAATCTATTCCACAAAGACATTTACCAAGAACAGAATAGTACACAGGAACAAAGGTGTCACTGCAGCATTATTCCCTCCCTCTCTCCTTCTTTTATTGTAGATACCTGGCTGTACAGAGACAGAACAAGGTCTGCGCACGGCAAACTCTGCAAAAGCTAGGTGCAGCCACCACACATTTGTTCCTCTCAAGGCTCATTTGTAAAGGCTGGCTATGAGATTTTTACAGTGGAACCTCCCCCCACCCCACCCACCTTTACTGAGATGAAACTGACATAACATTCCCTTGCTTTCCAGTACCTTAGATCAAGGGTCCCCAGCCTCCTGGATCTAGAGCCTGGTGATGTGAGGTGGAGCTGATGTAATAACAATAGAATTAAAGTGTACAATAAATGTAATGTGCTTGAATCATCCCCACGCCACCCCCACCCCCACCCCAGTCTGTGGAAAAATTGTTTTCCACGAAACCAAGTTTCTGCTACCAAAAAGGGTGGAGACCTCTGCCTAAGATGAATCAAACTATTTGCTACCTCAGGGCATTTACATTTGCCATTTTCTCTACCTGAAGTAATTACCCCCCAAGGATTCCCTTCTCATTCTTCAGATTTCAGCTGAAATGTCCTCTCCTCAGAGAATTCTTTCCTTACTACCTCATTTAACTCAACTCTTCCCATTATTATTATATCACCCAATGTGCTTTCTCTGTAGTCTTTAGAATCAGCAAGTATCTGTTTGTTCAGAGATTTATATCTGTTTTCATTCAGTAGAACGTAAGATTCAAAAAGGAAAGGACTAAGTCTACCTTATTTATTATATTGTAGTCACAGAGCCTGGCAAATAAGACGACAGGTAACTCCATGATTACTTGTTGAAGGACTCACACGGGTCCTGTGAGGATTATATGGTTGCAACTAGAGACTATCATACTAAGTGAAGTAAGTCAGAAAGAGAAAGACAAATACCATATGATATCACTTATATGTGGAATCTAAAACCTGACACAAGTGAATCTATCTAGGAAACAGAAGCAGACTCAGACATAGAGAACAGACTCATGATTGCCAAGGGGGAGAGGGTTGGGGGAGCCATGAAGTAAGAGATTGGGGTTAGCAGATGTAAGCTGTTCCATACAGAAAGGATAAACAAAAAGGTCCTAAGCTATAGCACAGAGAACTATATTTAATATCCTAAAGCCACCTGATGTGAAGAACTGATTCATTTGAAAAGACCCTGATGCTGAGAATGACTGAAGGTGGGAGGAGAAAGGGACGACAGAGGATGAGATGGTTGGATGGCATCACTGACTCGACGGACATGAGCCTGAGTAAGCTCTGGGAGCTGGTGATGGACAGGGAGGCCTGGCGTGCTGCAGTCCATGGGATCGCAAAGAGTCAGACACGACTGAGTGACTGAACTGAACGGAACTGAATATATGTATAACTGAGTAATTTTGCTATACAGAAAATAACACAACATTGTAAATCAACTATACTTCAATTAAAAAATAAATAAAAGTTAAAACAAACTAGTGAATATATGAAAAAGAAAGAGACACACAGATACAGAGAACAAACTAGTGGTTACCAGTGGGGAGGGAAAAGCAGGGAGGGGCAAGATAGGAGTAGGGGATTAAGCCATAAAACTATTATGTATAAAATAAATGAGCTGCAAGGATATATTGTACAAGCCAAGGAATATAGCCAATATTTTATAATAATTATGAATGAATACTGCTGCTGCTGCTAAGTCACTTCAGTCGTGTCCAACTCTGTGTGATCCCACAGACGGCAGCCACCAGGCTCCCCCGTCCCTGGGATTCTCCAGGCAAGAACACTGGAGTGGGTTGCCATCTGTTGTACACCTGAAACTTATACACTATTATACAGCTATACCTTGTGGTGATGTGATTTAGTCACTAAGCCATATCTGACCCTTGCGACCCCATGAACTGTAGCCTTCTAGGCTCCTCTGTCCATGGGATTCTCCAGGCAAGAATACTGGAGTGGGTTGCCATGTCCTCCCCCAGGGGATCTTCCCGACCCAGTAATCAAACCTGGGTCTCCTGCATTGCAAGCAGATTTTTTACCAACTGAGCTATTTTTTAAAAAAGAAAAACTTTTTCAAAAAAGAAAAATGCATATTTCAGAATAATATAGACCAAAACTGTTTTGAAAAATGAGGGAAACTGGATGAAGAGTACATGGTACCTCTCCATACATTTTTTTTTTGCAACTGTTTACAAATCTATAATTATTTCAAGATCAAAAGCATTGTAAAAGAATAATATGTACAGTTGATCTATAGTTTGATGTCATTTATATAATTAGTAATATTATATATGTAACTAGTAGTATTAGCCATATTAATAACTGAAATATATGTTAACTCATTTGAACTTGCTAGCAGAACCCCTAAAAGCAGTTAGTTATTCAGCATTAGTGACAGACAGATAGCTCCCTTTGGCTTATTCAGGTGTGCTAGCTAATTTTGAGGAGAGAGAAGGGCAGAGTTCCTAAAACTAATTAATACACATAATCAGTCAAGAAATCTTCAATTCCTGAACTTAAGAGTATAAGAAAATAGAATAAACCTCTATTTTATTGGTTCTTGAAATACACTATATACACTATGGCTAAGAGACAGTAATCTGAGGCCATAGAGCAAGTGGAAATAATTGTTCCCTTCTCATTAGGAGAGGTTAATAAGAGGATTAGTTATATGGTCCACTTAGTAGGAGACTGACTCCTGAGATCAGGAACAGAACTTCATATGGAAGAAACCATGAGGTTTGGATTGAGATCCCTTCCTGGGGATTCTTGGAAGCACAGAAGGCCTTTAGGAACCTTGTGTTGATTAATAGAGCCTCCTCTGGAGCAGTCCTACTCACATCCCATGATAAAGAACTCTTCTAATTCTGGACTTTAAGAGAGGCAGTTAAAGACCCAAATGTACTATGACTGCTTTGCTTTTTTTTTTAAATTAGTACAAGGGAAAGACATTTGCAAAAGTTCTTAAAGTTGTAACCTATACAACTGACCTGGCAGTTAGAAGGGAAATGACAGCCCTCTTGTCTGGATCTCGTCCCCTTAAGGCTTTGTCCTTCCTTGTAGGGACCACTACCACACCATAGAAGCTTGCATTGGGGAACTAAAGTATTTCAGAGAGGAGACAGACTGTTGCCACCATCATCATCACTATCATTTAGTGCTTAATTTGTCCCAAGCACTATATTAAACCCTTGTCACACATTACCTTATTTAAATCTTTCCACATGGCTATAAAGTGGGCATATATATCACCACTCTACAACCTCAATATGCATAGCAGCACTATTTACAATAGCCAAGACACATGAAGCAATCAAAATGTCCATCAACAGATGAATAAAGATGCTGAGTGTGTGTGTGTGTGTGTGTGTGTGTGTGTGTGTATACACACACTGGGCTTCCCAGGTAGAGCCACTGGTAAAGAACTCACTTGCCAATGCAGGAGATCCAAGAGACGCAGGTTCAATCCCTGAGTCTGGAAGATCTCCTGGAGGAGGGCATGGCAACCCACTCGAGTATTCTTGCCTGGACCACCCCATGGATAGAGGAGCCTGGCAGGCTACAGTCCATGGGGTCGCCAAGAGTTGGGCATGAACTGAAGCAACTTAGCACAGCATACTACATACATTTATATAATATGGAATATTACTCAGCCATAAAAAGAAGGAAATAATGTCATTTACAACAACGTGGGTGGACCTAGAGATTATCATACTAAGTGAAGTGAAAGACAAATGTCATATGATATTACTTATATGTGGAATCTAAAATATGATACAAATGAACTTATTTAAAAAACAGAAATAGACTTGGACATAGAAAACAAATCTAGGCTTACCAAAGGGGAAAGGAGGAAGGGATAAATTAGGAGTACGTGGTAAGCAGATATAAGCTACTATACACTATATATAAAATAAAGAACAAGGACCTACTGTATAGGACAGGGAACTATATTCAATATCTTGTAATAACCTATAATAGAAAAAAATCTAAGAAAGAATATATATAACTGAATCTCACTGCTGTACACCTGGAGCATTGTAAATAAACTATCAGATCAGATCAATCGCTCAGTCGTGTCCGACTCTTTGCGACCCCATGAATCGCAGCACACCAGGCCTCCCTGTCCATCACCAACTCCTGGACTTCACTCAGACTCACGTCCATCGAGTCAGTGATGCCATCCAGCCATCTCATCCTCTGTCGTCCCCTTCTCCTCCTGCCCCCAATCCCTCCCAGCATCAGAGTCTTTTCCAATGAGTCAACTCTTCACATGAGGTGGCCAAAGGACTGGAGTTTCAGCTTTAGCATTGTTCCTTCCAAAGAAATCCCAGGGCTGATCTCCTTCAGAATGGACTCGTTGGATCTCCTTGCAGTCCAAGGGACTCTCAAGAGTCTTCTCCAACACCACACTTCAAAAGCATCAATTCTTCGGCGCTCAGCCTTCTTCACAGTCCAACTCGCACATCCATACATGACCACAGGAAAAAACCATAGCCTTGACTAGACAAACCTTTGTTGGCAAAGTAATGTCTCTGCTTTTGAATATGTTATCTAGGTTGGTCATAACTTTCCTTCCAAGGAGTAAGCGTCTTTTAATTTCATGGCTGCAGTCACCATCTGTAGTGATTTTGGAGCCCAGAAAAATAAAGTCTGACACTTCAATTTAAAAAATATTACCACTTTACAGACGAGGAAATAGACCCTAACAGAGGTTAAATAACTCCCCCCAAATGGTATAGATATTAATAGCCGAGCCTGGATCTAAACCACTTTTGTCTGAACCACATTTCCATGTTCCTAAACATTACATTCTCTTGCCTCCTCCATTGCTGTGGCTGACTCCAGGCAGAAGAGGGATAGAGCCCAACTACTGTCTCTGGACCTTCAACCTCTTCCATCTTTCATGCCCAGCTATTTTGAAATACAAACAGGATTGAGTATGAGGCAGGAAAGACAAGCCTGGGCCCAAAGACAGCCTATACACCTCTTTATTTTGCACTTAATGAGATATGAACATGAAGAAATGGCATCTAAAACAGAAACTTCTAGCATCTGAACAAGAAACTCTGACCACAAAACCATGGCACATGCACAGTAAAAATGTTCAGACTGCTGATAACCCTGTTTGACCTTCCCCTGTGGTGCTTGACTAGTAAGGGAGAACAGTTCTTAGAGCACTTGTATAATGTCTTCAGGAAATAAATGCATGAGACCCAGAGGTGATGCAACCTGGGGCAATCCAGGCCATACTTCAACCCTCCCCTCAATGAATATTCCACACCTAATCATAAATACTCCCATCCATTCAAAGGGCTAAAAATAGGATAAAAGGGGGATCAAAAAACCTTGTGGCATGTCCCTCACTTGTGAGGAGGCCTGCACTCTGAGTGTGTAACTTTCACTTCTGCCTCAATAAACTGCTTATTTTTTATTTTAAACAAATTGTATTTATTTATTCAGGCCATGCTGCACAGCTTGTGAGGTCTTAGTTCCCTGATCAGAGATTGAATCTGGGCCACAGCAGTGAAAATGCTAATCCTAACCACTGGGCCACTAAGAAATTTTCCCCTGCCCCTTTGTTCTCTTTAATCCTCACCCTTGGTGTAGTTGTGTGGGGTTTTTTTTTTCCCCTTTGTGTTTTGTGTTACCCATCCAAATTCTTATGGATGAGTTGAACAAGAGCCTGGACTTTTTTTTCTTTTGGCTGCACCATGTAGCTTGTGGAATCTCAGTTTCCCCACCAGGGATTGAACCCAAGCCATGGCAGTAAAAGCATGGAATCCTAACCATGAGGCCACCAGGGAACTACCAAACCTAGACTTTGGATAAAGCTTTTCTGGTATCAAATATACATGTGTCTGTGTTTTAAGTTTAACTTGATAATAACACTAATTCTTACTAAATATGATCAGATTTCATGTTTAGTTTATCAAGTAACATTTTTATGTATATAAAGGTTTTCTAACAGACCTCATTTAAGAGTATTTAATTTAGAGTAATTTTTATTTTAATTATTCATTTTTATTTTTGACTGCACTGGGTCTTCATTGCTGTGTGTGGGTTTTCTCTAGTTGTGAAGAGCATGGGCTACTCTTCGTTGCGGTGAGCAGCTTCTCATCGCAGAGGTTTCTCCTGTTGAGGAGCACAGGCTCTAGGTGCATGGACTTCAATAGTTGTGGTACATGGGCTTAGCTGCTCTGCAGCATGTGGAATCTTCCCGGACCAGGGATCGAACCCATCTCCCCTGCCCTGGCAGGTGGGTTCCTAACCACTGGACCACAAGGGAAGTCCTAGGGTAATATTTTTAATGTCATCTCTCTGACTTGTGGTTCCAAATTTGCTGATTAGCTGACTGCTTTTTGGGTTGATCTGAGAGGTACACAGTTTAGAAAACGACTCAAGTTCCACCTCTTTCATTAACTACTGCTACAATGCTGGACATATCACCTGGTCTTCTTCACCTTATGATAGCTAAGGTGTTATGGTCTAGTTCTAATTCTATGGCTCTGATCTGTTTTACAAACATTACTCAAGATACTAGTTACACAGTGTCTAAAAAAGATATGACAGATAAAAGTTCAGAAAATAAACTTAAATCCCATGGACGGAGTAGCCTGGTGGGCTGCAGTCCATGGGGTCGCTAGGAGTCGGACACGACTGAGCCACTTCACTTTCACTTTTCACTTTTATGCATTGGAGAAGGAAATGGCAACCCACTCCAGTGTTCTTGCCTGGAGAACCCCAGGGACGGGGGAGCCTGGTGGGCTGCAGTCTCTGGGGTCGCACAGAGTCGGACACAACTGAAGCGACTTAGCAGCAGCAGTATTTGCCATATTAACAGCCTGAGTCTACTGCACTCAAATTGTTTCTCCCCACTCCAATATCCTTCATTTTTCTATAAAACCTCAGTACGATTGCTGACTTTCAAGGAAGAGTTTTCTGATCTCTACAAAAGCAACAGTAATTTTCCTGTTTGGAATTCTCACAAACCTTAGAGTTATATCACATAATCTACCACTTGATTCTAGATAGCCCTATGCTCTCCTTTATTGTTTCTAATGAGGTTCATAATTCTCAATTAGATTTTAATCTTTCATTCAGTCACTCACTCAACAAATACTTATTGACTGCCTACAAATGTACAAGGGAACATTCTAGCAGCTAGAGTGATTGTCTTCTGTCTAATCTATAACTTCACAATATTCCAATAAAATGACTGTGAATATACCTGTGAATATTTATTCGTGTGTGTGTGTGTGTGTGTGTGTGTGTGCGCACAGCCTCAATTAGTTTCAAAAGAGATTTGAGGCCAAAATGCTTAATATATAATTGTAATTACAGGTTTTAAAGGTTGAATAAAAACCTTCAAAAACTGAATGATCTCTCTGAGCCCTCCCAGAAAGAATCCTTTCCTTTCTTCCAGCCTCCACCTCCCAAAGTAAACCTGCTCTCTTAAGGTAGATTTAAAGAAAGGGGTGTCACAGGCTGGGTAAACCACAATTTACAATGAAGGAAGTAGGTAAGGGATCCAAAGAGGAGAGACAAGTGTTGAAGTCAGTCCTCATTTATATTAGTGCCAAATCAAGAAAATGATCCTTTCATCTGCCTGTATCAACAAACTTCCATTCAATCGCAATGCAAATTTAACTAAATAATTTGAGTTTCCCATCTGGTTCATTACAACGGGATTTGAACTTCGCACACACGGCCATTAAGCACACTGGCATTACCTACAATCTTGGCTCATGCACAGTGGTTACCCCCGTGTACTTACTGCCTTAGGACACTTCTGAGATACAGGTGTTACTATCTCATCGCTGTCTGTCGTTTGCGCTTCACTGCCTTCAGAAGCTTGTTCACAGAATTCTTTATCTGTCAGAGAAGAGATGTAGAGTTACAGAGCCGTTTTGGAGCATGCTGTCTATCCCAGAAAAGACTTAGTACCTACATCTTCAATTTACTGTCTAGGTACTAATTCTGAGTACCTAGATTTTGGCTGTAGTTACTAAGAATCAAACCCTCTTTTTTAAAGTTTCACTTCTTCAGAAGATTACCAAACACACAAGGTTCACTTCTGAAAAATAGAAAAGGAAGGAAGGTAGATAGTAGGTAGAGAGAAAATTTGTCCTTTCAGGGACTGAAGAAAATTACTAAGCAAGGAAAAACAACATAATCAGGATGCAGCAGATTGTATTTTACAAAGACTGGCATCAAACAGTATCTCTCATCCCACATGCTCTTTCTTACAATGTGATCTTGATACTCCTAAAACTTTTTTTAAGGTAGGCATTTTTATTTACTTATTTTAAAATTTTCATTTTATATTAGATTATAGTTGACTTACAATGCTGTGTTAGTTTCAGGTATACAGCAAAATGATTTAGTTGTACACATACATATATTTATTCTTTTTCAGATTCTTTTCCCATAGAGGTTATTACAGAGTATTGAGTAGAGTTTCCTATGCTATACAATAGGTCCTTGTTGATTATCTATTTTATATACAGTAGTGTATACATGTTAATCCCAAACTTTTAATTTATCCCTCCCCTCCACCTTTCCCCTTTGGTAACCATAAATCTGTTTTCTAGATCTGTGAGTCTATTTCTGTTTTGTAAATAAATAAGTTAAATAACTTTATTTGTATAATTTTTTAGATTCCACATATAAGTGATATCATATTCTATGTCTTTCTGTGTTTGAATTACTTCACTTAGTAGGATAATCTCTAAATCCATCCATGTTGTTGCTAATGCCATTATTTCATTCTTTTTATGGCTGAGCAATATTCCATTACCTCATCTTTTTAATCTGTGTATCTATCATTGGATATTTAGATTGCTTCCATGTCTTGGCTACTGTAAATACTGCTTCAGTGAACACTGGGGTGCACATATCTTTTCAAAGTATGATTTTTCCAGATATATGCTGAGGAGTGGGATTGCAGGATCAAATGGTAGCTCTATTTTTAGTTTTTTGAGGCAGCTCCATACTGTTTTCCATAATGGCTATACCAATTTACATTCCTATCAGCACTGTAAGAGTATCTCCACACACCCTCCAACATTTATTATTGGTACACTTCTTAATAATGGCCATTCTGACCTGTGCAAAGTGGTACCTCATTGTAGTTTTGATTTGCATTTCTCTGATAATTAGTGATGTTGAGTATCTTTCCATGTGTCTATTGGCCATCTGTATGTCTTCTTTGGGGCAATGTCTATTTAGGTCTTCTGCCCATTTTTTTATTGGGTGTTTTATTTTTTCTTGTTGTTGAGTTGTAGGAGCTGTTTGTATCTTTGGAAATTAAGCCCTTGTCGGTCACATTGTTTGCAAATATTTTCTCTCTCTAGTTTTCTTTTCATTTTGTTTATGGTTTCCTTTGTTGTGCACAAACCTGTAAAGTTTGATTAGGCCCCATTTGTTTATTTTTGTTTTTGATTCTATTGCTTTGGGAGACTGACCTAAGAAAACATTGGTACAATTCAGGTCAGAGAATGTTTTGTCTGTGATCTGCAATGTGGGAGACCTGGGTTTGATCCCTGGGTTGGGAAGATCCCCTGGAGGAGGCCACGGCCACCCACTCCAGTATTCTCACCTGGAGAATCCCCATGGACAGAGAAGCCTGGCAGACTGCAGTCCATGGGGTTGCAGAGTCAGACGCGACTGAGCGGTTAACCACAGAAGTTTTACGGAGTCTTGTCTAAGTTCTCTCTTTTTTTCTGTATGTGGATAAGATTGTCCCAGAGCCATTTATTGGAAAGATTAGATTTCCCTACTGAATGACGTTGAAACCTTTGTGGAAAATCAATTTTCAATAAATGTAAGGATCTATTTCTGGATTAGCAATTCTGTTCCACTGATATATAAATCTATCTTTGTGCTAACATTGACAGTGTAACACTGTCTGAATTGCTGCAGCTTCATAGTAAGCTTTGAAATAAAATAGTACAAAAATTTCAATTTTTTTCTTTTACTAAATTGTTTCGGGTAGATTCTTTGCTTTTCTATATAAAATTTGGGTAGTACTGCATAAATTTTATAATTTTGAGTGGTCCAATCCATAAACATGGTACATTTCATTTATTTGAATTTTCCTTCTCTTAAAAACTTTTGTAGATTTCAGTATATAGGACTTACCTTTCTTTCATTAAACTTATTTCTAAACCTCTTTAAAGTTTAGATGATAGTGTGAATGTAACTGTTTCCTTCATTTAGGATTGTTCATTTATAAAATATGGAAATACAATTAATTTTGAAATATTGATTTACATATTGCAACCTTGTTCACTTGCTCCTAGCTTCAGTTGTTTAAAAATTTTTTTTGGTTTCTTATGATTTTCTAAATAGAGGATCATGTTGATTGCAAATAAAGGTAACACTACTTCTTCCTTTCCCATCTGTACGACTTTTTTTCTTGCTTTTTGCAGTATTTTTTTTCTTATTGCAATAATTAAAACCTCCACTACAATGTTAAACAGGAGTGCTGGATTGTCTGCACTTGTCTGAAACTGAGATGAGGAAGAGGAAAGAGCCAGCCCTGGCTTGCCAAACTACCACATTGCTGTTCTTGTGTTTTATGTGCAACCAGTTCCTGCAGGTGCCTGGCAACTCTCCAAGCTCTAATGAAGGCTCTGTTTCTCCTAGTGCTGAGGTCATGTGGATGCACACATCTGTGTTTGCAGGAGAAGCCCTCAGGAGGTCTTGGTCAAAAGAGTCTGATCTTTGTCCTTTCCTGGATGGGGATACCCTTCAGAGGGGCACAGACTGTGAGGGCTGCTACTTCGTCATCCACCTCAGTAGCTGGCAGTTTCTTGTCATTATATCCAACATTTTGGAGAGTGAGAAGGAGGAAGACAGGGATAGACTCAGGTAGGACACTGAGGATGTGCAGAAGCTACTTTTTGAGGAAAAAAGACTAAAGAACTCCCAACTGACCCAAGCAACATACTTATTCAGCCTCTCTAATGAAAAGAGAGTCAGGAGGTCAGAGAGAATTTTTGACTGCCAAATGTCAATTAGAGGTCAAATGGGACTTACTGAAATACAAAACATAGTCTGAAAAGAATAAACCCTTTTCCTCAATGATGAACATAAAGGTGGTTTTGCACTATCTTTACAAATCTCAGGAAGAGCAGCTTGTGAAGGCTGCAATGGTCTATGATACGGAGATATCCCAATATTTGAAAAATAAAATGGGTACCGTGAACTTAAATTGTTCTGCCTCAAGCACCTTTCAGAAAGGTTTGCTATAGTTACAAAAGGGGATATTTCTGGGAAATGAAAATGTATCAAAACCAGATATTGAGAGTCCAAGAATGATCAATAATTGCTTCCTGTCTGGATGGGTCTTTGTTCCATGTTTGGCTCAAACAAGAATCTAGTATTTCTGGACATCAGAGATTTCTTAGTACTTCACTGGTAAGGATTCTTTATGAGAAATTAGGCTCTTCTACCTGTCATGTGCAGAAAGTGATTCTCAAAGTTATTTCCTCAGCTGATGCTTATTGAAACTTCTGCCTCACTTTTGGTGGCTATAAGTAGCAATGCATAAGAAGGCAACACATCTGGCCTTTAAAGGAAACGACCAAAATGATGTTCTTTCCGCATTGTGTGAGGCCTTGAGACACCCAAAATGTAATCTGTACTGTCTCATGCTGGTATCTTGTTCTGACACCATTCATCAATGAGTTCATCTCTCCTCCTCCCTTTGAAACCAAGCACTCACTGGCATTTTTGAACCTCACAGAAAATGAGCTTCTGGATGAAAGTGTCAAGTTGCTGTATGTAACTTTGAGACACCTGAAATGCTTCCTCCAGAGGCTGACATTGGAAAAATTTTACCTTAAAAAAACCTATCGAAAGGATCTCTCTTCTGCTTTGATCATCAATCAGAGGCCGACACATTGCTCTTGGTAAGAAAGTCCTCATGGATGACAGGATGAACCTTCTGTGTGTGAGGGCTTGAGTTACCCCCAGTGTAAACCCTAGATCCTGGGGCTACAGAGCTGCAGTATAACCAGGGATGTTTGCAATCATTTCTTAAAGCTTCTCTAATAAAAATCAAGCCTAAAACACTTGAATCTGGGGCTGAATTACATAGGGATTACTGTACTGAAGTTTCTATGTGAATCTTTGAAAAAAAGCACTGTGGGAGATCAACCAAGATGGTGAAACAGAAAGACCCTGAGCTCATCTCCTCTCACAAACACACCAAAATCACAACTTATGGCAGAACAACTATCAGGGAAAAAACCAGAACCTTCTAGAAAGAAAATTCAATTAAAGCTATAAAGAAGGAACCACAACAAGATGGGTAGGGGGTGGACTTGTGATACACTCAAGTCCCATACCCTCTGGTGGGCGACCCACAAACTGGGGAATAATTACAATGGCAGAGGTTCTCCCAGAGGAGAGGGAGAGCTGAGCCACACATTGGGTTCCTCAGCCTGGGGGACCTGCACTGGAAAAATTCACCCCCCAGAGCATCTGACTTTGAAGGCCAGACAAGTTTACTTTCAGGAATCCCAGGGGACTGGGAAATAGAGACTTCATTTTAAAGTGTGCACACAAAATCTCATATGCTGGAGGACTCATGGAGGAAGCAATAAATTGAGAAGAGCTTGATAGGAATCCCACCTCCTGATCTCGAGGAATCTCCTAGAGAGACAGTAGGCAAGTGCAGCTTACCCTGGGACATGGACACTGACAGCAACCATTTTGGGGAGCTCCTTCTACCACCTAGACACCGCTGCTGGCAAGCACCACTGTGGAATCCTCCCTCTACTTAGGAGCTTCAGGACCAAGCCCTACGCTGGCCCAGTGGCCTGTGGGTGCCAGTGCTGGGGTGCCTCAGGCCAAGCAACTAACTGGGTGGGGACACAGCCCCACCCATTAGCAGACAGGCTGACTCAGGACTCCATGAGCCCACAGTCAACTCTGGACATGGCCCACCCCTCTGGAGAGCCTGCTCTAGCCTCTGGACCAGCCTTACTCAGCAGGGGGCAGACATCATACACAAGCAAACCACAATCACCCAGTAGGCCCAACCGGGAGATGGGATTGACTGGGCCTCAGCCATGCCCACGAGCTTTGGGCACCCGGGACCCCACACACAACTGCGTCAGAAACTGGCCCACTCCACCAGTGATCTAACACCAGCTCTGGGACACCCAAGCCTTGCAACAAGACTCCAGGATCTAGCTCTGCCTGCCTGTAGGCCAGCACTAACCCCAGAGTCTGACTTCACCCACCAATGAGTAAGCTATAGCCCTGGAGTCCTATGGACCCTGATTATGCCAAGCAGTAGCCCTGAAGACCTCTGGGGTTCCACAATCAGCCACCTTGTGACTCGGTCTTACCAACTGGTACCAGCAGCCTCCACAAAAGGCAGGGCCGGGCAAGCAGGTGGACCAGGAGCCAAACAAGCTCACCAGACTGCCCACATAGCCTGCCCACCACAACAGAAGGACTCATGCAGCCCTCATAGGGGGAACCCCTAAAGCATGTAACTTGAGTGACAAGAGGGGAGTGTGCTGCTGGGATGCATACAGTGTCTACTGCAAAAGGCCATTTCTCCAAGGTTGGGAAATAGGGAATAGCCAACTTACAAGACACAGCAACATGGGCAAAATGAGGCAACAGCGGAACATGTTTCAGACAAAGGAACAAGATAAAACCCCAGAAGAAGTAGTTAGTGAAGTGGGCAACAGCAATCTACACGAAAAGAAATTCTAGGTAGTGCTTGTAAAGATGATCAAAGAACTTGGGAGGAGGATGAATGTAGACTGAGAATTTATGTAAAGAACCATCCCTCAGAGATGAAGACTACAATGACTGAAATGAAAAATATACTAGAAGGATAAACAGTAGACTAAACGATACCTAGGAATGGATCAGTGAGCTACAGTAGTGGAAATCACTGATACTGAACAGAAGCAAGAAAAAACATTGAAAAGAAATAAGGACATTTATAGAGACCTCTGGGACAACACCAAGCACACTAATATTTGCCTTACAAGGGCCCCAGAAGATTCTGGCCTGGAGAATTCCATGGACTGTATAGTCCATGGGATTGCAAAGAGTCAGACACCACTGAGGGACTTTTACTTTCACTTTCAGAAGAAGAGCCTGACAAAGGGGCAGAGAACGTATCTGAAATAACAAGAGCTGCAAATTTCCCTAGCTTGGAAAAGCAAATAGTCACCCAGCACCAGGAAACACAGAGTTCTACATAGGATGAACCCAAAGAGAAACACACCAAGATAGAGAGTAATTAAAATGAGAAAATTTTAAGATAAAGAGAGAATATAAAAACAGCAAGGGAAAAGCAACAAATAACATACAAAGAAAGTTCCATAAGGCTATCAGTTGACTTTTCAACAGAAACTCTACAGGCCAGAATAGAGTGACATGATATATTTAAAGTGACAAATGAGAAAAACATATAACCATGAATGTTTTATCCAGCAAGGCTCTCATTCAGATTTGATGGAAAGATCAAAAGCTTTATAGATAAGCAAAAGCTAAAAGAGTTCAGTGCCACCAAACCAGCTTTACAGGAAAGATTAAAGAAATTTATTTAAGTGAAAAAGAAAAGACCACAACTAGAAACATGAAAATCATGAAAAGAAAAACTCATCCATCAGTAAAAGGAAAACATACACAGTAAAGTTAGGAAATCATCCATACACAAAACCAGTAGGAAGGTTAAAAGACAGAAGTAGTAAAATCATATATACACACAATTGGGAAAGGAATACGTCAAGACTGATATTGTCACCCTGCTTATTTAACTTATATTCAGAGTACATCATGCGCAATGCCAGGCTGGGTGAATCGCAAGCTGGAATCAAAATTGCCACAACAAATATCAACAACCTCAGATATACAGATGATACCACCCTAATGGCAGAAAGTAAAGAGGAACTAAACACTCTCTTGATGAAGGTAAAAGAGGAGAATGAAAAAGCTGGCTTAAAATTCAACATTTAATAAATGAAGATCATGACATCCAGCCCTATCACTTCATGGCAAATAGATGGCAAAAAAAAAAAAAAAAAGAAAGAAAGAATGGCAGATTTTATTTTCTTGGGTTCCAAAATCATTGTAGATGATGACTGCAGCCATGAAATTAAAAGACACTTGCTCCTTGGAAGAAAACCTATGACAAACCTAGACAGCATATTAAAAAGCAGAGACATCACTTTGCCAACAAAGGTCTGTCTAATCAAAGCTATGATTTTTCCAGTAGTCATGTATGGATGTGAGAGTTGGACCATAAAGAAGGCTGAGCACCGAAGAATTGGGGCTTTCGAACTGTGGTGCTGGAGAAGATTCCTGAGAGCCCCTTGCATAGCAAGGAGATCAAACCAGCCAATCCTAAAGGAAATCAAGATTCATTGGAAAAGACCCTGATGCTGGGAAAGATTGAGAGCAGGAGGAGAAGAGGGTGACAGAGGATGAGATGGTTGGATGGCATCACCAACTCAATGGACATGAGTTTGAGCAAACTCCAGGAGATAGTGAAGGACAGGGAAGCCTGGTGTGCTGCAATCCATGGGTTGCAGAGAGTCAGACACAACTCAGCAACTGAACAACAAAGCAGTTAAGGGATATATAAAACAATTAGACATAAAATATGATATCAAAAACAGTAATTGTAAGAGGAGGAGAGAACAAATATATTTGAAATTAAGAGATGAGCAACTTAAAACAATCACACACACAAATTACTATACAAAAATCTCATTGTAACCACAAATCAAAAATCTATAATAGATAGAAGCACAAGAAAGAAAAAGAAATCCAAACATAACAGTAAATATATTAATTCAATCACAGAAGAAGAGAACAAAAAAAAAGAAAAAAAAGGCTATAAAACAACCCCCAAATAATGAACAAAATAGCAATAACTACAAATCAATTACTTAAAGAGTAAATAGATTAAAGGCTCCAACCAAAAGACTGAATGTATACAAAAATAAGACCCATATATATGCTGCCTACAAGAGACCCACTTCAGATCTAGAGACACACATACAGATTGGAATGGAGTGTGTCTTTCCATTCCAATATCTTTCCATCAGAATGGAAAAAGGTATTCCATGGAAATGGAAATCAATCGAAAGCTGGAGTTGGGACTTCCCTGGTGGTCCAGTGGTTAAGACTCTGTGCTCCCAATGAAGAGGCCTGAGTTCAATCTAGTCGGGGACCTAGATCCTACATGTTGAAACTAAGAGTTCGAGTGCTGCAACTAAAGATCCGGCATGCTACAACTGAGATCCACTGCAGCCAAATGAATAAATATTAAAACAAACAAACAAAAGGAAGCTGGAGCAGCAATACTCACATCAGACAAAATAAATTTTAAAATAAGGAGTGTTACAAGAGACAAAGATTAACTACATAATGATTAAGTGATCAATCCAAGAAGATATAACAATTGTAATGCTATGTGGCTCAGGTGGTGAAGTGTCTTTCTGCTATGCGGTAGACCCAGGTTCAATCCCTGGGTCGGGAAGATCCCCTGGAGAAGGAATGGCAACTCACTCCAGTACTCTTGCCTGGAAAATCCCATGGACAGAGGAGCCTGGTAGGCTACAGTCCATAGGGTTGAAAAGAGTCAGCCATAACTGAGAGACCTCACTTTCATTTTATGCACCTAAATACAAATAGGAGCACCTAAATATAAAGGCAAATGTTATGAGAAATATAAGAAGTGGGACTATGGTTGTCATTCTTGATGTCATTGTCCTTCTTACCAACAGTGCACCCATGGCTGTTTTTCTTTTAAATGGATACTTTTGGTATTTACTCTTTGATTTTATTTTCCACAATCTTACTCTGATATGTCTAGATTTTGATTTTTACTTATCCTGCTTGAGTTTCATTTCATTGAATATTAATACCTTTTATGAATTCTGGAAAACTCCAAGTCATCACCACTTTATTGCCTTTGTTCCCCCCTTCTTTCTCTTTTCCATTTAAGTATAGCTTGCATGCACGCATGCTCAGTCACTTCAGTCATGTCTGACTCTTTGTAACCCTATGGATTTAGCCTGCCAGGCTCTTCTTTCAGGGATTCACCAGGCAAGAATACTGGAGAGGGTTGCCATGCCCTCCTCCAGGGGATCTTCCCCACCCAGGGATTTAATCCACGTCTCCTCTTTTGTAGGTGAGTTCTTCACCACTGAGCTCCCGGGGAAACCCAAGTACAGCTTAGACCTCATTTTCTCTCTCTTCTCCTTGGTAGTATTTTCCATCTTGTAGTCTCTCGTTTTATTCTGGATATTTTCACCAATTCTCATTTTAGTTCTGTCTAATCTGCTTTCAACCCATCTCTTTTCCTCATAAATTTCTGTATTTAGCAGTTCTATCATTTCTATTGATTCATTTTCAAATTTGCAATATATTTTGCAAACATCTTGTCATTTGATTCAGGCAAAAAAATCCACATAAATGAATGCCAAAATTATTAGGTGAAATCTGATGAAGAATATTTATATGGACTCAAAACACTTTCTCATGGATTACTTAGTAACTCAGTTCAGTTCAGTGGCTCAGTCATGTCCGACTCTTTGCATCCCCATGAACTGCAGCACACCAGGCCTCCCTGTCCATCACCAACTCCCAGAGTTCACTCAAACTCATGTCCATCGAGTCAGTGATGCCATCCAGACATCTCATCCTCTGTCGTCCCCTTCTCCTCCTGCCCCCAATCCCTCCCAGCATCAGGGTCTTTTCCAATGAGTCAACTCTTCGCATGAGGTGGCCAAAGTACTGGAGTTTCAGCTTTAGCATCAGTCCTTCCAAAGAACACCCAGGACTGATCTCCTTTAGAATGGACTGGTTGGATCTCCTTACAGTCCAAGGGACTCTCAAGAGTCTTCTTTAACACCACAGTTCAAAAGTATCAATTCTTTGGTGCTCAGCTTTCTTCACAGTCCAACTCTCACATCCATACGTGACCACAGGAAAAACCATAGCCTTGACTAGATGCACCTTTGTTGGCAAAGTAATGTCTCTGCTTTTGAATATGCTATCTAGGTTGGTCATAACTTTCCTTCCAAGGAGTAAGCGTCTTTTAATTTCATGGCTGTAGTCACCATCTGCAGTGATTTTGGAGCCCCCAAAAATAAAGTCTGACACTGTTTCCACTGTTTCCCCATCTATTTCCCATGAAGTGATGGGACCAGATGCCATGATCTTAGTTTTCTGAATGTTGAGCTTTAGGCCAACTTTTTCACTGTCCTCTTTCACTTTCATCAAGAGGCTTCTTAGTTCTTCTTCACTTTCTGCCATAAGGGTGGTGTCATCTGCATATCTGAGGTTATTGATATGTCTCCTGGCAATCTTGATTCCAGCTTGTGCTTCTTCCAGCCCAGCGTTTCTCATGTTAAGCTGGCTAGCTAGCTTTAAATACACAGACAGCTACTTTCTTAGAGAATGACAGCTTGGTTGGCCTAACCAGCACACGTGTAACATAAAACTGAGCCTAGAGTCTCCAATACAATTGATTATGAAAAGTTTAGCAATGAAGATGAAAGAAGAAAGTAAATAACCAGCTTTATAAAATAATCCAATGATTACAAAGGAAAATAATATTTTAAAAAGACAATACCATTCACAGGATGTGGGGTTTCCTTTAGTATCTGTGCTGAATAGGATGATGTCATTTCCTCTTCCTTTTGCTGATTTTTTAAAACATGATCTGTGGCGATCTTAAGCCCTGAGAATTTCCATTCAATGTATTTCACCTGCTTCAGATACAATTATAATTGTAAATAAGTATACTGTATAATTATACTAATTTAATATGTTTAATATTGCATAATTATAATTATATAATACAATATAAATAAATATATATACTCAGTCATATAATATATATTTATAACCTCATATATGTACGTGTGTATATATTTCAGACCACATAGTAACTTTAATTCAGTTTCCTATGAAGAAAGGTAGTATCAAACACATAGGTGTTCAATAAATACTTGCTTTTTAATTTATTTTGATTACAGTTGAAGTGACCCAGTTGGGACTGTGGTACTATATCTCTAAGCATAAATTACAGAGTGTATAATCTGTTAAATTAAATTACATTGAAAAGAACTGAACACTCCAGAGGTTTATTAAACTACTTATGTTTGTGGAAATACAGGCTCATCACAAAAAGCCGTGGTTATCACTTATCTTGTGTGCCTGCTTCTGCTTCTACCTCTGAGAATAATATACTTGGGGACACTACGACCCATACTTTCATTCTTTGGGGTTTCTAAGGCCTTACCTGTAGTGTATTTCCATTTAAGAGGTTATGACTAAGATACTCCATTCTGTTCTTTCCTTGGAGGCCTGTTTTTCTGCCATGTTTTCTTCTTGAGTAGCCTGCAACCTGGTGTTCCCTTTCCTTTCTTTCTCCCACCTGAGGTTTTCTTTTAGCTTGATACTGGGCAGCTTCGGTGGGAATATCAATAGATGCCATCTGGTCCTTAATAGAAGGATCAGAGACAGATTTACAAGATGAGTTTAACAGCCATGATAATCAAGAAAGAGATTTGTGAGCCAGCATTAGACTTCATTTATCTCTTGCCATGGAGCAGAGATATGCCATCTCTTCCCTCCCTACAATAAAACCCAGCATTTTGTTCTATCCATAGCCTTATGGCATTATGAATGCTTCAGATTAAATTTGCAGAACATGACATTCACGGGCTTCTCAGGTGGTGCTAGTGATAAAGAACCCGCCTGCCAATGCAGGAGCCATAAGAACCGCTGATTCAGTCCCTGGGTTAGGAAGATTCCCTGGAGGAGGGCACAGCAACCCACTTCAGTATGCTTGCCTGGAGAATCCCATGGTCAGAGGAGCCTGGAGGGCTACAGTCCAGGGGTTGCAAAGTCAGATACAACTGACTTGGCATGCACGCATGGCATTCACAGGAATTTCTTTTACCCCAGTTGTAATACTGTCTTCCTCAAATCAAATCTTCCCCACAGGATTGGGGGAGATCTGCTACCTGGGGAGGAAAGGAAGCTTCTTCCTCTTCTACTGACGTCTCTAAACCATCCCTGGTGTCCTCCTCACTCTGAGCTTCTGGCTTTGGGAAGCTCTCCTGGGGTAGGTAGCAAGACTCCCAATCCAGTTGCACCTGAACAGATCCACTGGGTTCCCCCACAGGGTCAGTGAGGTTAAAATCACCTGAGAGACACACAGATATTAATAAAATCTGATCACATGAAAGTAGGCACGGGAGCGTTTATCACAACCTTATCTATGACTTCCCCAGTTTAAATTTCACGTTTTGTTTGCAATTAACATCAATCAAATAACCATGATGACAATACACTCAGAAGCAAAATAAAATATCAGTGAATATCCATAATCACTCAGAATATTTACTTCTGCTGCTCAAAATATTTATTGGGGAAGATTGGTATCTTCAGGTTCAGGAAGGGATAATCAAAGATGCATGGAGAGATATAGCTTGCTTGTCGTCAGTCACCCAGTCAGTAAACAAGAGTACCTTATACTATTAACAAACAGTTTCTACACCTTAGGCATACTAAGAAAACCATTATCTTCACCCGTGGCCCCTATTTCTGAAATAACAAAAACCAAGAAGACTTAAGCAAAATGGTTTTTTTCTGAATGTCAGACTTCTGCTTTGTAACACTGATTAATTTAACAGATGGCTCACATTGCCTCTCTTTGGCAAAGAATGAATTGTGAGCAGAAGAGTCAGCTTCGTTTCTTATTTTTTTTTTTTTTAAGCACTCGTGATATTGGGAGAAGGGAGGCCTCACATACTTTCTGGAACAAAGCTTTTTTAATATGGTCAATACTGGCTGTAACCATCCACACTTCCTAATAAGAGCACAGACTGCAATCAGAGAGTTGACCTTTCTTGTACAATCTGTACAACCCTGGGTATGAATGTAGGATAAGGTAGCATGAAGTTCAGCTTCATACTGGGGCTGGGGGAGAATCCAAGAAATTTGTCATGGTGTGGCATGGAAGACTCATTTGGATTTAATGTTTAAAAGAAGCAAGAGAATTATGATGAAATGTTACAGACACAACTTAAAATCTGATATCTAGCCATGTGCCAAGAAATAATAGACCTTAAGTAAAAACGAATACTAGAAAGCACTACAGAGATGGAAAATGTTGGTTCAGACACAGAGTGGTGGGTCTACCCACTCAGGGATTTCCTTCTGTTGCTGAAGAGCAGCAGCAGAAGCCAGTGTTTCCATACAATTAGCAAGGCTCTAAGTCTTCTACTCTGCTGCTCTTTACAGTTATTCTCAAATCTTCTCAGCGAGTTTTAAGAGAGACTATTCCAAGCAAGAAAAGTAGAATTAGGACAGGGAGACAACACTGGGCAGAGAGCATAAAGATGTAATAACCTTGAACTCCTACCTTGAATGGATTTGTTTTGTGCAAGAGGAAGCAAGGGCACCTGGACTCGGCCAAGGTACGAGCCAGGCTCTGAGTCTTCGTCATCAAAAACGTACACAGAGAGGGCCTCCCGCCTCAGATACTGATCCAGGTCAGAAGTCACAAGCACTGGGAATCGAGCCAGGTCTCTGAAGTAGGGATTGCTACTGGCCGGAATGATCGTGGTGTCATGGTCAGAAAAGGTAAAGAAGCGATACATGACATAAGGGCTGGGTTGGGCTCCCAGTGATCGGCTCCGGAGGCCACAGCATCGGATGATTTCCACCCGCAGCTCATTCTGATTCTTCCAGGTCCCCGATCTGGACTGAAAAGATGTTGGTCTTGGATTAAGGAAAAGCGCAGGCTGAGAGACTCATTGCAGGTGAAGCCCAGAACCTTTGATGAGGAAAAGCTATGACCTAAAGAACTGCTGAATCCTGACTGGGAAACAGAGATGCCTAGCCAATGACCTTCACCTGCCTTCAAACTGACTCTGGCAGATAACTCTCTCGGGGAGATGCTGGCTCTCAGGCCTTATCTTAGACAGTGGAACAGAGAAGCCATGTTGTTTATAGAAAGGAGATGTAGCTAGCTCCAAGGGCATGATTTCACTTCAAACTCAAGCTTGACCAAGGGAAGGATCTAGACTAGTTGTGGTGTGACAGTTTTTCTTTCCTTCACATTCCACAAGTACTTATCGAGAGTGGAAGACTGAGCTGTTCTCAAGAGCTGTTTGACTGAGTGTCCTCTGAGATGCATGGGTTCATCCTTTTTCTCACCTCGTCCTTCTGGGCCTCCCAGACTCCAAGCACATTGGCTGCCAAGTATGCCTGGGCTTTCCTTCGCTTATTGTATGCTTGTAGACTGGATCTTATGGGGAAGCGCAGCCTCATCCAGTACTCTAGCACCCCAAAGACTTCTCCACCAGTTCCTGGGTAGCAGAAAGTATGAGAGGCATAGAGGATACAGACAGCAAGGATCAAGAATAAAGGGAGAGGAAAATGGGAAACCACCAGCACTGTGGAAATACCACATTAATCCTGGGAACTGCGGGAGGTTGACAGCACTTACCAGTAAGTGTGGCAGAGCCGTGGACTCTCTCTACAGTCTCCAGAACCCTGTCAAAGCAAATCCATCCAGCTGCAAGGGTGTGGTGCTCACTGGCTATTGCCTGGTGTAGATCAAGCTGGGCTGAAGCCCCTTGAAGGTAGTGCAAGAAGAGGGAGTCTGTCTCCACCACATACTGGGAGGTGAAGTCATAGAGAGGTTGTGGCCCCACAACTAGTGGGGTACAGTGGGTTTCAAAGTCATAGAAGGAATAGGTGCAGAAAGTGGTAGGTTGAGTGTCTCCAGCCTGAGCCAGGGCAGCAGAGGTCAGAAAGGCCTGATGGATGTGCAGTTCAAAAAGGTTCTCACTCTGATGCCATGGAGAAATGTCCACTTTATCCTCATCTTCATGGGCTGGCAGTGGTTTCAGACATAATGGCAACTGTTGGGTGCCATAAGCCACGTCTTTAAGCTGTTCTAGAGGGGAAAGAAAACTGCCTATCCATTAAAGGGTAGGAAGTTTCTTCCTTAAGGTAAAGGAAGGTAGAAAGAGAATAAAAACCATGGTGGAAGTCCAGATTGTGACTATTTCAGGAAACCATGTGATTTTAAAAGAAAAGCAACAGAATGACAACCTGGTGCTTTGGATTCTGATGGCCAAATAATCCAACGCCTATTTTAACTAAATTGGAAAGTAAATGCTAACCTCAGGAGGTTACACTGCTAACATTGGAGGCACGATTTCATCCATAGATGACATTGTTTTGGCTTACAGCAGGATCCTATGAATTAATTGATAATTTCATTACAGAAGCACAAGAAACACAAAATGCAGATATTTCCAAAAGTTTGGGATATTGGCCCTGGAGAGAATAGCAAGTTACAGTCAGTGTCTATTACATTACACTGGGCTCCATTAAGATATGATTCCTCTTTTCCAGTCAGATCAATCACAAGACTCTTCATTCTGTTAAGAATTTTATTTCATTGTAAGAAGGCCAAAAAATTCACTTTAAATCAAAGCGTAATAGAGTAAAAATCAGGAAGGGCACTTACTGGAAAGAGGTTTAAAATATTGGCAATGGGATATAAAATAAAGATATGTGAGACAGTCCACTAAATCTGTGCGTTACCTCCCATATCCAACCAACCTGAGATGATATATAGTCTGCTTCAAATTGGAGTATCTGAGTTGTCACAGTGTGTTGATGATAAAGGTCCTATTTTAAGAGTTAAAGTAGTAGAAGAAAGATATTTTGGGTACATCAGAATGTCTTCCTGCCCAGAAGAAGTAGAATACAGGCACTGGTGAGCAGTTTCTTAATTGATAAGATTAACATAACTAAAGACAACATTAAAAATTTGCATTACATGATACAGAGTTAATAATTCTAGCATAAAAAGAGCTTCTAAAAATTAATAATACACTATTAAGAAAAGGGTTAAGGGCAGGGACAGGCAAGTCTCAAAAGAAGTAATACAAATAACTGGTAAACAAATGAAAAACTCTTTAGCCTTATCAGTAATGAAGGAACTATAAGTTAAGGCAAATGAATCTTCAGAAGTAGTTAAAGGTACTACATTGCACTATCCTGGGAGAAAGGTCCTGAATCTGAAAGACAGGAGAATTTCAATACAAAGGATTTCCTTTGTTACTTGGCAGGGACCTTTTAACAGACTTACCCTGGTATGCATAAGTCATGCAGAATGACCCCCCTCCCTTTACTCTAGTTTCATGCTCACTCAGTATCCTTACTGCTTTCCCAGAAAAAAGTTGCATATTCCCTGAGCATATTCTCAAGGCAGCAGTGAAAGAGCCACTATCCTAGAATAACAAATTAACATTCTGGTATAAATCTCAGTCTTCAGTGCATTTGGTTAATATGAGTCGGGTATCTCACCACTGAGTGTAATAACAAAGCCAATTTTCTCACCATGTAAGGCTGGAGACCAGATCCTGGTCCCCAGTAAACTGAACTAAACATAGAAAGTATCACATTATAAAATTTGCATAAGTTTCCAGCCACCTACACTGCTTTGTAGACATCCACAAACTGCAACAAAGAATTCAAGAACTTTCAGAGAGAAATCATAGAAAGAGATGATGAAAGAGGAATGGTGAAGCTCTACTATCTCACAAACACTGTGATCTAGGCCTGGCTTCAAGAAACAATCTCGAGAGAAAGCCCTCACTCACCTTAGGACCAACAGTGATACACTCTGGTTTTCAGAGTAGATTCTGCAATGTCTGGGCCCTGTCGAAAATCTCCAGAGAAATCAGAGAAAATACCCTGATATGATGCAGGAAAAGAAGCTGCTGGCCATGTATTAAAATAACAAAGATGACAGGATAAAGAACAGGAGGGCTAAGTCATATACCGAGACACAGAGGGGCCCTCTGGACAGGTGCAGAGGGCAGCAGAGGCATTTAGCCGTGTGACAGATCCTAAGGTGAAATGAACAAACTACTAAGACTTGCCAGATATTGGAAGGCCATGGCTTCTTAAAATACCTTCCAGCTGATTGATACGCTTGTTCTTGAGGTCTAGGAGTTGATTCAACCTCTCCAGTTTTGCTTCGTGATCTTTATTTTCATTATCAGCTTTTGTCATCATTGCTTCCAGTTCCTCCTGAAACAAAATAATGTCTGAACTTTGCTATCTCAGTGGCCCAGAACCAAAGGGCCCAGATAAAAAGGTGGTACTTGGTGGGCAAAGGAAAGGAGACTCCACTACCTCCTTAGCAGGGCAGATTCATCACTAGAAAAAGGCTTGGGTTCCTTACAGACCCCTCCAGGACCAATTGTGCTGTTAGTGCCACGGGGTAGTATTTTTCCTGGGACTGGCGAAATTTGAACCCAGAAGCTTCCCACTTGCCATTTTCATTAGCTGGCCCCTTTGATTCTATTGCCAAGGTGCCATGGGCATGTGTGAGCCCTCAAGTGCAAAAGACAGCACATTTGTGTTTATTTGTGTTTGCACAGTACAGCATATCACCTTGCAACAGCCCTGGAAACTTGGGTCTTGCTTCATTCCCAGTTTTGTATGTGGTTCCTGTGTGCCCATTTATCTATCCCCTTCCTGTACCATCTTTCCTTGCACCTGATAACACACGTTGATTTTGCGCTGCAGAATAAGCATGTCTCTGGTCTTTTCTAGTTCCAATGTGGTCTCTGCATGTGATACTTGCAACTCACTTAACATCTGGGACAGTTTTTTTTCTTCCTGGTTTTTTGGTTCACAGGGCTACAGAGGAAAAAGCATTGGTAAAAGAGTATAAACATGGTAGTATAGTAATAACTATTGTCTAAAGTAGCTGCTGGTAATCATAAAGTACCAGCAGCAGAATCTATTTCAAAATGTAGCCGAGAACCTGTGTTACTTCACAAGGCTCTCTACGTTAGTTACTCATGTTCAACAGAAGCAGTGAGTAAGTTATACAACCTCCAATGGATGTTTGCTCTTCAGCAGATCATTGCAAGTCCTCATCTAGAAAAGATTCTAAAGCTTATGAGCTGTACAGTGTGGGAAAAATCTGTGCAGTTCATGAGGCTGTCTCTACTCTCAACCTTCTCATACCCTTCCAAACAGTGTCCTCAATCAGGACAAAATGTTATTCAGTGAGTTTTCTAGTCCCTTCATCTTTTCAGCAGATATTTGCCAGGGATCCCTCTGTAGAGGAGACTTGCTTGATTAAAGATGTTCTTACCTGTATCTGAATGGTCTCTTGAAATAGAGCTGGGTGAGTGGCTGGTGCAGATTGCCTGTCAGGAGATTGGGAAAATGTGCTTATATTTTGGAGATCCTCTACTTCCTGTTTATGCTTCTGAAGCAAGCTGGTGACCTCAAGCTCCAGATCTTTGTTTTGAGCTGAGGGAAAAAAATACAGAAAGCTGAAACTCTGTGTTACCAACAACCACGCTAAAGTTGGCCCAAGTGTGAATTACACTTTCCCACTAATGTTTAATTCATTTTATAAACTTGCCCTTAAAGAAGTAATTTTCTCTGATTTCTACAAAGGGATTCTAGCTTATGGACCCTGAGTTGACATTTGGACTCCAAAAACAACAAAAAACATCAGCAGAGCTATAGTACGGAATGGAGTACTAACACCACCACAGCAAAAATCAGAGCCACTTGACTGACTAGGTAGTCCAAAATTTTTGACAGTATCTCCTCAATGCTTCCCCAACTCGGTCTGACTTCTACGCTATTGGGCCCCTGTGACACCCACCTCCACACCCACTCTGGGCATTTGGACATTTCTATGTGTGTTTCAGGGAAGGAAGGTGATCACCATTTAAACTGATCATTTCACTATCAGGGATTAGAGAGGAGGTTACATTAGATTACCCACAAGACCTCACTTGTACATACTACAAGGATTCTTAGCACGTACTCCTAAGCTTTATTCTTTTATGGTTCTTGCCTCTATTTTTCTTGATGTCATATTTCTTTTCCTCCACTCTGTCATGTGAATATACCAGAATATGATGAAATATAAATTTGATAAGACTAAATATCAAGGTCCAGGCCAGCAAAAAGAGAGGAGACAAAGGTCTCTTTGACAGAACTTAAAAATATTCAGAGTAACTACTGTGATCCAAGAATTAAGACGGGGGGGGGGGGGGGGGGAAATGCCAGTGGTAATGAAGATCAATAATCTGCTTCTCAATTTCAGGTATCAGATGCTAAAAAAGAAAATGAAATACTTTCTAACCATCCTAAAATGACTGATGAGAAGGCAGAAAAATTCATTTTCAATACTTTCAATAAATAGTTTAAAACATTACAAATTAAGAAGTGGCGTTCTCTCACGTGGAGAGTCATCATGTAGGGAAAAGTATACGTGTGAGGTAGGTGCCATGCTTCCTTGATTGTGAATCTGATCTGACTGCCAATGTTCTTAGTCTAATTATCCAGTAACCCGCCCCACACACAAATAAGATCAAGAGATGGGGTTGGAGAAATGCTGGGCCAAGCTCCTTTCTCCCCTACTAGATGTAGAGGATGCCTCATTTGAGAGAGACCTACCTTTCTCTTGTGAGAGCTGAAGTAAGATGTCTCTCTTCTCCTTCATCTCAACATCCAGTTGATTCTGCAACTGAGAGACCTTCTGCTGTAGCTGTTCTCCAAGCTCATGGCTCCACTGAGGCTGATTGCTGCTATCCATCATGCTGAAAACAGGCAGCAAGTAAGGAGGGAGAGGAGAGTTGTCAGATGGACACTCAAAGTTGGGTGATAGGACGTCTTTATTACACAGTTTCAGCATCTCCTGGACCTAGTTCATCATTCATTTCCCTACATGTTTTTTTCTGCTCCTGCTTTCTCTGTAACTGTCATTTACCAACTGCCTTGGAACTTTTGGGTCCTACTGAGTTGCTTAGTATCACTTCTGTTTAAGTCTCAAATAACCCCCCTGAGCAAACAACCCAAGTCTTATCTATTTCCCAGGGACCTTCTCCAGCATGATGACTTGCTTTAGGCAGGGAACTGTGTACCAAGACATTCTCAGGCCTGTTAGATTAGAAATAAGGAACAGAATATTTCCTTTTTCCCTTACTCCTCTGTCTACCTTCACCAGTGGCTAGTTTAGAGAACGCTCACCTTTGAATTAGATTGTAAATTACTACTGTAGGGCAGGAACTAAACTCTCAGTGACTGCATCCTGAACACCACTTTATCTAGATGACAGGGCAGACTCATCTTCAGTGTAAAACACACAGTTTCTGATTATTTACACAAGTGAAGTTGACACTGGTAATCAAGCAATTATTTCTACTTATGTCTTTTTCCTATTTATCATTTTAATAAATGTGGTCTAAAAACAACTTGTTTAAGCTAGTACTGAGATTTCTTGGCACTTTCTGCCCATATATTACATGATGATCTGAGAAGAAAATGTTATGAATAATGAAGGGAAGAGGCCAACAGTAATGTTCATCACAGGGAGTCTTCAAAGTGGATAAGGCTGACACTATCTTATTTCACTGAATTGAAGAGTGTCAGTTCTTCCCAGGATGCTCCCGTGCAACCTCTCCAATTTATACCCTGCTGTCCTTAAGTTAGTCAGAAGGAATGTTTAACTTTTTAAAACTTACAGTATTTTTAATTTCAAAATACAAGAATATATATTTGTTGTGAAAAATTAAAATGATACAGAGATATTTAGAAGAAAAGCCCTATTTCAGTCCTTTCATCTCATTAAAAGTTCGTGGATCCACACACATGACATAATTTAAGTCACAACACATTATTTTGCAATTTGTAGTTTCTTTTAACAGTATATCTTAGGCATATAGGTCTAATAACTTTATATTATTTCAGTGTGGGGGTACAACATGATTTATGTAGTCAATCCCTCTCAGAGGAAATTTTGACTGTTTCCATTTTTTTTTTTTTTTTTTTTTACTTTTACAGATTAAAATAACAATGCAGGAATATTTAACATTCTTACTACCGAGGTATCTTTGCACATGCACAAGAGGATTTCTTTAGTTTTTGTTTCCAAAAAATGGGTTATCTGGCACAAAAGAGATGTACCTTTAACATTTTGATAGATAAGGTCAAATTCTCTTCCTAAAAGAGTCTGTCAATTTATGTTCTCACAGTGTTGAGTACCAGTTTCCCTGTGTCCTTATCAAGACTAGGAATTATTTTTATTTTTAAATTCAGATTGCTCTTTCCTATAACTGTCTTTTATAACAAACAATGTTCTGAGATCTAAACTTGGTACTTACCTTTCTAAGAGTTTGTCATAATTGTCATTCAGCAATTTTCGTTCTTTTTCCAAATCTTCAACTCTCTCCTGAAACTAAGAATGATAATAGAATGCTTGAGATAAAATTTTAAAATCCATTGCCTTGCACAAGTTCTCCCTTTTCTGTTGTGGGGTGGGGACTTGTGTGGGAGATTTTCAATGTTCATCTCCATGTCTGTGAAGATCCATTCAACTAGAAAGACCTGAAGCAATTTAAGGTGGGATAGAAATTATTAGAATTAATGAGGATTCCCTGAATTAAATTTTTTTTATTGTTAATAAAAACATTTCTTTTGCATTTTATACAGAACCTGAGCCTGCATCATGACTTGACAGTTAGCCAGGGATTTACAAAACAGTATTATCCATCTCAACAGTGGTTCTGGGGATTAGGGAGCCACGTAAATACAGGCAGACATTGTGAGCGAGGAAGCAGGCACATCAGGGGTGTATTTTTAATCCTTTCTTAAAGAGGAAAGGCAGTAGAGTCTTCTGATTCATTGGAAACCTGTGCATACGGGGCTTCTAAAACAAACATTGTATTGCGAGCTCTTGGGGAAGGGCAGGATAAGAACCCTGATAAAAAAAGAGATATTTGCTTGTGGCCGGGAATGAGGAGGGAGGCATACTATCGAATTAAATTTTCATGATGTCTGGGTATCTACTGTTAGGGAAACAGCAGAACGTTATAACAGAAAAAAGACTTTGGAGAATAGTTGTTTAGTTGTGAAGTCATGCTCGTCTCTTTTGTAACTCCATGGACTGTAGCCTGCCAGGCTCCTCTGTCCATAAGATTTCCGAGGCAGAAAAACAGGAGTGGGTTGCCATTTCCTTCTCCAGAGGATCTTTCCAACCCAGGGATCAAATCTGTGTCTCCTGCATTGGCAGGTGGATTCTTTACCACTAAGCCACCAGGAAAGCCAGATGTAAATATAAATCCCAGTTTTTTTTCTAGTTTTACACCATTACAATACTGTAATCTTGAGCAAATTATTTAATCACTTAGAACCTCATTTTTCTCATTTGAAAAAAAGAAAAATACCCATATTTTTGCTCAGATACACTTTTTAACATCTTTGAAATTGGGATGTAACATACAATTAATGGTATCTTTCAATTATTGTTATTTACCTCCTTGAGGGTTATCTGCAGGATGGACACATCTTCCATTTGGCTCTTCAAGCTCACAGCCTTCTTGCTCTCCTCCTTGAGCTCTGCCCTGAGCTCATTCACCTGGCTGAGGAGGGCATCGTGGGCTGCACTCAGGATTCCCTGATTCTGGGGCAAAAGGAAAGTTGCTCTGGGAATGTTTATAACACTCAGCAGGAAGGGTCTCAAGAAACCAACAACCCCAGCATCAGCATTCCCTAATGGATGTCTCAAAGAAGGGCTTTGACTTAAAGCATGGTCCTTTGCACTGTAAAATAACCTTGTTTCTCACCCTAGCATTTCTCAGAAAGTATCATTTCCCTGTTGGTGAGGATTTTCCACTCTGGGAAACTAATTCATCACTGGAGCCTTGATTTTCCTGAAGTTCAAACTCAACCCTACTTCTAAGTACTTTCTCAATTGCCTTTATCTTCTGAGACACTTAAATGCTTTTTATGATGACATGTTTCCTTTGTGCACCTAGCAAAGTGACATGTTAACTCTAGAAGTTAAATGCATTTTTTTGACGGAGCCTTCTGAAAGGAACAGCTGTGGCTGATCATGCAAGGAACTCAACCTTAGTGACTCTTAATCATGGACATTTACCTAGCTTCACCTGTACCCCACTCACAGAGGTACAAATATTTAATAACACCAGAGAAGGTTTGCAACAATTTTGCCATATCTCACCACCTCAGGCATGCTAGAGGACTACTCCTGGGAAAAATTCTCTGTAGCAATAGGCTCAAAAATTCTGTTTCAAATATTTCTTAACTCAGACTTTATATTTTAATTTTTATGAAAACAATGCAATCTGTATTTTCTAATAATAGTGATAGTATCATTTGTCTTAATAAAAATTACATGTTTGATTTAGTTGGCTAAATTCTGGTGTTACATTACTTGAAGATTCATTTGGGTTTCATTCCTCTGACTATCAAGAAATAGAGATTTAAGGAATCTTTATTAAGTACCTTATGGAGCAGAGTTTCATATGCCTGAAAGAAAGAAATAGATGTTATTCTATTGATATACCAAGTTGATATTTATTTTGATGTTTATCTCTGTAATACAAATGTTTAAATATTTATTTTAAAAGATGTTATGAACATTTCCCATAAATCAAGTCAATCTGTGTGCCTGTTTACTAACTGCTGCTCCCTTTCCCTGATCTAGCTTGCCAGGCAGTCTGTGAATATAATAGATTATGGCGTTTCTTTACAAGGGTCAGTTATGCAAATTTGCATTGCACTTGGTGGATTTTCCAAGGAAAAAGTATTTTTATTTTCAAACTAGGTGCTATCTCTTTACTCATCATGCTTCAGAAAGGTCACTTTACAGTTTTGGAAACGGAAATAACAACAATAACCAAACTCACAGCAACAGCTACTATTATTGGCTGAGTAATTACTATGTGTTACATGTTACTGTCTGTTTCATTATCCCTTATATTATGATCATCGTAATTCTTTCACATATATTATGTCATTTAATATTTACAGCAAATCTGAGAGGTACTATTATCTCAACTTTAAAAATGAGAAACTCAAAGTTCAGAGAGCTAAGTCACTTGCCCAGAATCACACAGCTTTCAAGAGACTGAGGGAGAGCTATACCTCAGCCTGACTCCAGAGTCTGTACTACTGACCTCATGTCACTGATAGAGATTAAGAGGATGAAAACTTATCTTAGTGTATGTATAATAAAATATGACTAAAAATGAAAACTGCTTTAAAAAACAAACTGTAAAATCTACATTTAAAAAAATTATTCACCACTTTAGGTCATCTTTACCACTAATATGAGTAAGGATATTCAATTTAGAATGGCTTTCTCCCTTTTTTCCTTCAATGCAATGGAGGAATGGATGGATTTTTTAAATATATAATTCCACAAATATAGCTATTTACCCATATGATTTTAAAATATCTTCCTTCCAAGATTTCCCATCCTTTCAGTGTTATCAAAATTATTCAACTCAAAAGAATACATGCATATGCACAGTTCTTACAAAATACAGTTTTGGAGGTTGACCTTGTAAAGATACCTTTGTGCTACGTTGCTTCAGTTGTGTCCAACTCTGAGACCCTAAGGACTGCAGCCTGCCAGGCTTCTCTGTCTATGGGATTCTCTAGGCAAGAGTACTATAGTGGGTTGCCATGCCCTCCTCCAGGGAATCTTCCTGACCCAGGAATCAAACCTGGGCCTCCTGCATTACAGGCAGATTCTTTACCGCTGAGCCATCAGGGAAGCCCCAAAGATGCCTTTAGTCCTCATTAAAACAGACATACCAAGGGCAGAACCAACTGTAGCTAATTTCACTGAATGGCACCACCATCATTTAATCACCCAAGCTAGAGATGCAGGAGGTATCTCTTATTTCTCCTTTTCCCTGACCACTCTACTTTGGTGATAAAGTCTATTCTTCTAGTTCTGGACCTCTAACACAGTCCTTTCTCTGTGAGCCTCTTTCACTGCCTTGGTTGGGACCCACATCCTGAATCCCCTGGATCACTGCACTCATCTTTTTTGCTGATTTCTTTGCCTTCAGTCTTACGCCAGCCAACCTATCATTCACGCAGCTGCCAGGTCATCTTTCCTAGTAGTTTTGTCATTTTTGAGAAGTTCAAAATTTCAGAAAAGTATAAGTACTATCATAACAGTCATCTATAATCCCACTACTCAGAATTAATTATTATTAGTGCTTTATAATCAGAGAAGGCAATGGCAACCCACTCCAGTACTCTTGCCTGGAAAATCCCATGGACGGAGGAGCCTGGTAGGCTGCAATCCATGGGGTCGCTAAGAGTCAGGCACGACTGAGCGACTTCACTTTCACTTTTCACTTTCATGCATTGGAGAAGGAAATGGCAACTCACTCCAGTGTTCTTGCCTGGAGAATCCCAGGGACAGAGGAGCCTAGTGGGCTGCCATCTATGGGGTCGCACAGAGTCGGACACGACTGAAGTGACTTAGCAGCAGTACTTTATAATAGTTTTTTGAAAGTATTATTTCTTTATTAAAATGTATTTCAAAATATTTTGGACATGTAAAAAAAAGGCAAAGTGATCTCTTTGGGGGAAAAAACTGATGATCAACTTGATTAAAACCTTTCTGCAGCTCTCCACTGTCTATAGGATAAAGTCTAAATTCCTGCTAAGAGCTCCATGACCTGCTCCCTGATGTTTCTCACCTCTGTGCCTTGGCCTACACCACTCTACCTCTGGAAAGCCCTTCTCTTTCTCTTGCACACTCATTAACACGTGCTAAACTGTCAGTGTTCAGCTCAGGAGTAGAATCCCTTATGAATCCTCTTCAGATCCTGCAGCCCATCCTCCAGTGGATCCAATGACCCTTTTGTTTTCCTCTCATACCCTGCTTGGCAATGAAGGCAGGAGCTGTATTATCTTTTTAACCTTTGTATCCAGTGCTTTGCACAGTTCCTGGTAGTCAATAAATGTTTATTCAGTAAAATAATGGTGCCAATTTATTATTATTATTAGACTCTTGATGCCCTATTTCTACCATTCAGATATAAGGTTCTATTGCATGGTAGTGAGAAGAGTGTGAGCCTTGATTCCAGATAAACCTGGACCCAAATTCTGCTCTTCTTCTTACTATTTTTATAACTTGAGCAGTTATTTAACTTCTTTGTGGCTCAGTTCCCCCACCTGTTGAATGTTACCTGTTAAACTTACCTTGATGGTTGTTGTCTGGCTTAAATGACTCTAAGTACCTAGGACAGAGTCCATCACATAGAAAGTGCTCAGTAACCTGGTTTCCTTCCTCTCCCCTATGACTGCTCTTGGCTTCCCAAGTTTAGTTAAACTCTGGTTGTGGTCTCTGGCTTGGAACTTAATCTGACGCAAGTTGCCCCCACTTAATTCCACCTTCGTGGGCAGGGCTTAAGTTGTAAGGTTTGGATTTGAACATCACCTGTAGATTTGTGACTTTTGACAAGCAACTCAGCTTCTTTCCTTTCTGGTCTCCCATGTGTAAAATGGAGAAAATAACACAATTTTCTTAACTAATTGATTTCATCCCCCCCAAAAAAGCACAGCTGAAGATGGCAACTCACGGCCTGAACTTCTGTTAATTGTGCCTTTGTCACTGCCAAAGAGGTATTCCTTTCATGTAAGAGCTTCTTAAGTCGAATCAGCTGTATATTCTCTTTAATGGAAGCTCTGGAGAAAGAAGACAGTACTAAAATACCATCTGTGAATGGAGAGTGTTAAGGACCTTTCCCCTCACTTTCTGTGGGTACGGACAGGGACACAAAGGAAGATCATTATTTCTGAACCTAAGAGACCATGTTTTCTATATTATTTGAAAGGCACTAGGGGAGGATTTGGGTTCACTACACTCTGTGTCAGCGATTTCCAGTCCTAGCTGGTTATTAGAATCATCTGGTGCAATCTTTAATCTTAACACTGTCTCAACTCCTCCCTCAATTAATTGAAAGGGAGTGTCTGGGGTGGGACACAGGCATCTGTGGCTTTAAAAAGCCTTCAGGTTTAAAACTTATGTCCATACAGAAACATGGATGTGGATTTCACAACAGTTTCACTCATAACTGTCAAAATTTGGAAGCTACCAAGATGTTCTTCAATAGGTGAGTGGCTAAATAAACTGTGATACATCCAGACAATGAAATGTGATTCAGTGCTAAAAAGAAATGAACTCTCAAGCCATGAAAAGGAGGAAACTTAACTGCACATTGCTAAGTGAAAGAAGCCAATCTAAAAAAACAACATATTGTATGATTCCAACTAGATGAAGTTCTGGGAAAGGCAAAGCTATGAGGACAGTAAAAAGAGCAGTGGTGCCAGGGGGAAGGGGGAAGGAAGGGATGAGCAGGCAGAGCACAAAGGATTTTTAGGGCAGTGAAACTACTCTGTACGATACTATAACAGTGGACACGGGATTAAATAATTGTCCAAACCCAGAGAATGCACAACACCAAGAGTAACCATAAGATAAGTTATGGACTTTGGGTGATTTTTGTGATGTGTCCCTGTAGATTGATCCATTGTGACAAATGTATCCCTCTGCTGTGGGATGTTGACAATGAGGGAGGTTTGTGTGGGGGGGAGGGCGGGGAAGGTGAGACGGGGAGGTATATGGGAAACCTCTCTACTTTATGCTCAACTCTGTTGTGAACCTAAACTACTCTAAAAAAATTAAGTCTGTTTTTTTAAGCTTTCCAGGGGCTGAAGCAGAATGGGGGCTGAGAACTCCCATCTGGTGATAAGGATGAAATATTTTTCCTTCTATAAAGTGAAGCAACAAAACTTTCATTATACACAAATATTCCTTTCAAGTTAATCGATTCCGTAATGCACTTGTGCCTCCAAAGTCTACTTCTCAGCGTGAATTTAATCCCAAACATTCTCTATTCCTCTGAGATGGGTGAAAGGTGCCAAGCAGAATCTTTTTCAGTTCATTTGGGACATGGAATTCCACACTCTTACCGAAGCTCTGTGGCCTTCTGAGTACTCTCCAAAGAGCTTCTCTGTTCAAAATTTTCATCTTTGGACCACATTTTCTCAGGAGACTTGGGTGGTTCTTCCACTTGCATAGTATCGCTGGTCATAAGGTGGCCACTGTTAGGCATGCATAGACTAATGAGCTTAGTGATAATTATATGACTTTGCTAAAAGAGATTTTCCTGTTAGAATTAGAAACATTAAACACAAAAAGAATAAATAGAAACCCCTGTTATAGGGGTTTAGAACTAGGTTCTCACATATATATTTTTTTTAATTAGGGGAGTTAGTAATCTTGGCATGTGTGGAGGATAATCTTACAAAGTGTAGGTTTCCAGTGTCAAACAAAAATATAAGTTAATTATGACCTAAGGGGGTAAGTATAGGGAGAAGGAATATCTTCAATTAAGGAAAGGGCCTTTATTTTCCTTTCCTTGGAAGATAGAGAGGTGCTTATTTTCCATTTTTATGCAATGAAGTTGGAATTTGACCTAAGGATGACTTTCTGGAATGACTCAAAAGTGGCAGGGTTCACTTGTTCCCCAAATGAAGTTTTTCCAATTAAAGGTGAAAGAGTAACAGCACAGGATAAAAGAAGAGAACTCACAGTTCGCTGGGTTCACGGGCTACTTCACCTCTGGCGTTTTCATTTGTCACATGTTCCTTGAATGTGGGAGGGGCTGTGTAGCTCAGCCTGTCCCTTGACTCTGAAAGTTTATAGACAGAAGATGCAGCCTCTGGCAAGAGATTTCTCCAGAACTCTGGCTAGAAATGGAACCCCAAGTCCTGAAGGTAGGGAGACTTGAGACCTGGGGGAAGTCCTTATATGACCAATGATCCAGAGGAGGGGTTCAGTTTTTACTCTTGCACTACTGATTTAATAAGTTAGCAGGACTATAGGTTCTTGGGTAAGTAAGAATAAATGGGAAGAAGAAAGAGCAGGGACTGTGTGTCTACTCTTACGTATCTTTGTTTCTAGTGCCTAGTATATAATTGGTATTCTATAGTGCTGAAGTTAAACTGAGCTGAACTTCAAACAAATTTTTTTAGTTTTTCTCCATTTAGCTGTTTACACAAAGATTTTGTTGGCTCAAGAAGGGACCTTGAAAATATAGAACTGTGCTGAACAAAACCTAACACTGAGTCCCCAGGGCCCAGACACCTTATTTCCATTAACCTAAAAAAGGGATGAGTAAGCCAGGTGAAGGAGGCACACAGCACTGTATTTAATTGAACGTTGGGTTCCATAGCAGTCAGAGATACTTAGCCACTTGGGATACAGGAAGAGGAGAAACTGCTGCTGCTGCCGCTAAGTCGCTTCAGTCCTGTCCAACTCTGTGCGACCCCATAGACGGCAGCCCACCAGGATCCCCCGTCCCTGGGATTCTCCAGGGAAGAACACTGGAGTGGGTTGCCATTTCCTTCTCCGATGCATGAAAGTGAAAAGTGAAAGTGAAATCGCTCAGTCATATCCGACTCTTAGCGACCCCATGGACTGCAGCCTACCAGGCTCCTCCATCCATGGGATTTTCCAGGCAAGAGTACTGGAGTGGGGTGCCATTGCCTTCTCCGAAACTGCAGCTACTCAATTAGCAGCCTGGACTTCAGGAATGGGCTTTGGGAATCTCTGAACCCATGCAGTTGTATGCAAAGTTTGTCTATGTGTATGAGCAGTTTTCTTGGGAGGAGGCCTAGCCTTTGCTCATGGTTTCAAAGGAGTCTCTTTCCCCCCAAAAGATGAAGAACCCCAATTTTAGAGGCATAAATCACTGCCCAGAGTCCCAGAGTCCCAGGAGAGGGGCAGGTCTTAAGATTACTGCCACTCACACCTGAGCAGGTCATCAAAGTTATCTGTTTTCTGATCCCTACAAAACTTGACCAGCAACTTTCCCTTTTCCATTGTCTGATTCTCCTCTCAATAGAACCTCATGGTGAAGTGAGAATTTTGAATCTGACATCCTACTCAAGGGGGGAAAAAAAAAGATTTTGGAGAATAGAGAGGAACGAGAACAAAAGAGCAAAATGGGGGTGGTGGGCGGAATACAGCAGTAGGAGGAAAATGTGGCTGGCAAATCAATCCTTCCAGTGTTTTGACTCTGTCGGGGATTTGGCCCCGAGCCTCACCTCTCTTGGGTTTCTCTGCCTCTGGTGCCCCGGCGGTGTGGAGCTGTCTGTGTCCCGCGTGGACGCGAGGCTGGGTGCGGCGGGGAGCAGGGGGGCCGACGCGCTGGAACTGCAGCTGGAGCCCGGGCAGCGGGGCACGCTGGTGCTTGAGGGGGCGCTGCGGCCACTCTGCGTTCCGCCGCCGTTTAGGGGGCTCCCGGAGCTCTGGCTCCACCGCCGCCGCCTCCGCCCGCAGGCCCCGGCCTGAGGCGGTTAACCGGAGCAAGGCTGTTCTCATCCTGTGGGCAAAAGGAGAGCTGGTCGATCCTGCCTTCTTCTATGACAGCGATTATCTCTACAGTTTATTTGGTGGCAAGTAATCTGAATTGATCTCGGATAAAAAATTAATTTTCTGCCCCCAATGACCATGATGTATTAATATAGAAGACTCTATATATAATTGTGTATTATTTTTAAATTATATAGAGAGTCTTCTGTATTAATACATCATGGTCATTATAAACCATAAACAAAAATACTAAGTTAACAGGAGATAATTAAATATAAGTAGAAATTTTAATATTTACTTCTCCAGTCCCAGCTGTTCACACATTCCTCTATATATGCTCACTCTAAAAATTATTCCTGTATTAGTCCCCCTGGGTACACTGAGCATTACCTACAATGGATAGTCAATCACTATTTATTATCTTGACCTGAAATCATACTTTTAAATGTTACCATCAGATTCTTTGGTCCCACCGGCCTGCCAGTTCTGACATAGACTACGTTGCCTGGGGCATGTCATTAACCATTTGGGTTCAGTTTCCTCGTCTATAAATACAGGTACCTGCCTCACTGAATTGTTTGGAAAAGGGCATGGCAACCCACCCCAGTATTCTTGCCTGGAGAATCCCATGGACAGAGGAGCCTGGCGGGCTACAGTCCATAGGGTTGCAAAGAGTAGGACATGACCGAAGCAACTTAGCACACACGCATGCATTGTATTCTTATGAGGATTAAATATGTTAATATATATAAAGGGCTTAGTGATGGTGCACTGTAAGCACAGTAGGTTGTTTAGTTGTTGTTTAGTTGCTAAGTTGTGTCCCATTCTTTTGCCCACCAGGCTCCTCTGTCCATGGGGCAAGAATACTGGAGTGGGTTGCCATTTCCTTCTCCAGGGGATCTTCCTGATCCAGGGATCAAACCCACATCTTCTGCATTGGCCAGCAGATTCTTTACCATTGAGTCACCAGGGAAGTCCTGGAGGAGTCAGCAATTATTATTACTATGCATCATTATGTCCAAATAAAGAAATCAAGGCATTAAATAGCTAGGTAACTTGCCCAGAGTCAGAGGGGATAGTATCCAGTTTAGTCACTTGCTATCTATAACTTCAAGTACTTTTTGGTTATCAACCAAGAAACAAGATCCTTTGGCCCATGTAACCATCTGACTTCACTGGATTCTCAAGTTCTCCACAATATAAAAGAATCCCCAACTCGGAAGTGTGATGACATACAGCAGAAACCTGCAATCTCGTAAATTCTAAATGAAACTCAGAACCACTCTTGGGGGTTACCAATGAGAATGCAAAAAGCTGTTGCTGACTTTGGGAAATTGGTGTGACATAGCTAGTCCTCAGTGTTGTTTGAAGGTGGCCTGGCATTCACAGCCACATTCACAGCTAGGCCCTGTTATTGTGGTTTTGGATGTAATCTCACAGAACACCAACATCACACAAGGCCACTCTGAGACCATGACAGAGTGATACCAAAGAAGTCTGCTGCATACTTCTGTCTCAGCTCAGACAAAAACAAGGTCACTGTCTCATCCACAAAATACCAAACATACTCTCTCCTGGCTAACATGAGTGACTGCTGCTGCTTTCCCAGTTACAGCTTTAGCCTCACTCTAGTCTAGCCTCCCTGTAGATAAGATTTACTGAGATATCAAAACACAAAATTGTCCCTGCTTTCTGACAGTACCAAGTCTAGAGCAAATTTCTGTTACCTTGGAGCCTCCCCAAAATTACCCAGCTGAAGCCCGAATCCTATGATAGACTCTTTCTAACACAGTCTTACCGAGATGCCCATGGTGTGCACTTTTTCTAGCTACAACAGTAAAAAAACAAACTTGCCCAACTATAGGTGTGTTCCTAATGGTCTTTGGCTGGGAAGCATTGACACCAATATCTTTAAAATGTGTCCTAGAGATTAACCCCAGACTTTCAGAACTCTTTTATTCTCCCCATCTAGTTATCTACCCACCCTCCATCTCAGATTTCTTTCCAGGTCTGTACCCAAAAGATACACTTTTGAAAGCCAGTACCCTAAAATCACTAAGTAGGGTATATTTTGGAGTTAAGAGCTTTCAGCTCTGCCATTCATTAGCTATGACCTTAGGCAAGTTATATAACCTCTTTGTGCTCCCTTTCCTTCTTGATAATGCTTCTTTCATTATATTAAATGAGTTAACATATATAAAGCACATATTACATGTCTGCATATCGGAAATGATCAATGCAATTTTGAGTTTTGCTTTATAAATAAAAACCCCTTTTCTTACTTGCCCCTGTAGTCTTTAGTCCTTTGAGATTTTGTCCATTTCCCTGTCTCCATTCTCTCTTTTGTGACCAGGGCAGAAGCCTGCCCAGTCTCTTGCTCTCTGGTTGGAATAGCTCTGATGATGCTTTATGGAGTAATGGCCACAGACTATTGATGCATTTGGCAAGAAAACAAAATAAAGCAATATTGCTTCAAAAATAATTTTTGGCGTTAACCATCTTTGCCATTTGAACTGTTTTCTGGTGTAGACATCTCAGGAAGATGCATTCTTTTTTGTTTATTGCAGTGAAGGTCTGATGTAGACACAGCTTTTAAAGACGTAAGAAGAACTCTGGGTACCTTTTGATCTCATCTTGTTGCTTCCAAAAAAGCTCTTTCACCAACATGTGCTCTTCACGAAGATGAAACAAACTGTCCTCCAATTCATCCCGAGTCATCCTGCTCAAGGGTGGTTGAGTTTTTGTATTCTTACCTAAAGTCCAGGAAGAGGGTAAATAGAGATTATTCTTATATGTAATGTCTTTAACTCATCATATCTCTGGCTGCGTCTTGTCCAGAGGGCTTGAATCTATTTCGAGTCATGTGATTAAGAGGAAATTCATGAAGTATATGAAATGTACACTAATGGACCACTTAATCATTCTACGTCACTCTTGTATATGGAAAATCATTACATTTCATTCCAGCATGTGATTCAACCTCCTATCTGGAAAGTATATTCTCTTTCTAAAAGTAGCAAGTAGAGCTTTTAGTCTACTTAATTTTTATTTTTAATCCACTCTTTTATTTTTCCTTCTCATAATAATTAGATAATTTGGACTTAGACAAGGATTGTACCCATAACTGTCTTCAGAGCCCCATAAGGAAAAGGATAGAAACCTTTCTTGAGTACCAGGAGTTACCATTTGTTTTTGCAGTATGGAGAAACTGTCCCCAAATCTGCTTCCTTGGAATAGAGCCTCTGCTTGATCTAAGCAGAGGAAACTGCAGTACACTATAATATAGAGTGTGTTAATTCACTAGTTTAGAATCAGTTCTGATCTTGAAGAAAAACACAGAGCTTAAAATTTAAGCTTGTAATTGTTAATTTTACTTCATTTGTCTTATCCTATTCTTTCTCTCTTTCTACATATATATATTACATAATATTTAATATCACATGTATTTTCTACATATTACTTTTTGGAATCACTTAAAAGTAAATTACAGACATGATGTCCATTTTCTTCTAAAGAACCATGGTATATTCGATGGATACAGTATATCCATCAAAATCAGGAAATTAGCCCTAATATTATTTTACCATCTAACCCATAGACCATTCAAATTTCAAAAATTTAGGATCACTTGTTTCACTTGATTGCCATGTCTCTTTAGTCTCCTTCATTCTAGAACAGTTCTTTAGTCTTTCCTTGTCTTTCATGACTTTGACATTTTAAGAGCACAGAGTAAAGGCCGTTTCCTTTGTAGACTGCCCCTCAGTCAGGGTTTGACTGATGTTTCTTCGCAGTGGGTTCAGATTATTCATTTGGGACAGAAACCCCACAGAACTGAAGCTATCCTCTTCTCAGTGCATCGTATCAGTAGGCACATAATACCGGGGTGGGTTGCATCTTCTAACCCAGGGATCAAACCTGTGTTTCCTGCACTGACGCGGGGATTCTTTACCACTGAGTCACCATAAAGTTAATTGAGAAGTCTTCTTAAAACCCATTAATTAATAATTATTTTCTGGGGAAATAATTTGACACCATATATTAGGACATAATGTTATATGACATTATAAAGTTTTCACCGACTAGCTTTAGCATTGTTTAATGATTCCTGCCTGACTTACCACTATCGCGGTCACCAAATGGTGAGTTTTTAATTCCATTATTCCTTCTACATTTGTTAGTTGCATTCTACTATAAAAGATGTTCCTTCGGTGTGTTTATTAATTCATGTTTATTTATATCTATGTGATCTTACGGATTTGTTTTATTCAATGGGTTATAATCCATGAATTTCATTCCTTTTAATGCTCAAATTTTTCCAGATTTGGCAAGTGTGAGCCCTTCCAGCTGATTCTGATGTCCTTTAAAAATATCTCCATGATTTTTTGAGAACTTTCTTATTTTCTGGCACAATAAGATATTCTAGGCTCACCTTGTGCTTTCCCTACCTGAACCTCTTGTACCTGTTACCAGATTTGGGTATTAAAAACCAAGATTTGGGTATTTTGTGTTCTTATGGCTGTGTCCTCTCAGCTGACAGAGTCAGGAAGTATATGCATATATACACACATATGTGCACAGTCACACATACATACCTATGTCTATTTCTACATGCTAGAAACCATGAGGGCACTCCGATACCTTCATATAAAATCCAGAATCACTTGGTTTATTCTGGTCTTGTATCTTCCCATATTTGCATCTTTCTTCTCAGTGACAAATCAGTTCCCACTGTCCTCAATACCCTTGAATGAAACAAGTCTCTCAACTACGTGGGCTATGTCTTTATCCACAGCACTGTTGAATCACACTGGTTTCTGCCAGCTGAGTGACCCACTGATTCATACCTGTCTGCAATGGCAGAGACTTCTGACCCCACCAGCTCTGGTAGTGTACAAGCCAATAATATTTTTTTTATATTATACTGTGTCCTATTCTTTTACTTTTTCTTTTAAATTTTATAATGAATTTATGTATGTATTTATTTTTGGTTGCACTGGGTCTTCATTGCTGTGTGCAGGCTTTCTGTAGTTGTGGTGAGCTACTCTTCACTGCGGTACACGGACTTCTCACTGCCACGGCTTCTCTTGTTGTTGAGCACAGGCTCTAGGCACGCTGGCTTCAGTAGTTGCAGTACACAGGCCCAGTAGTCTCAGTGTCAGGCGGGTGCGAGGGCTTCAGTGGTTGTAGTACATGGGCTTAGTTGCATGTGGAATCTTCCAGGACCTGTGTTAGGGATCAAACCTGTGTCCCCTGCACTGGTAGGCGGATTCTTATCCACTGTACCAGCAGGGAAGTGGTTGACATTATAATGTCAACATTTTTAGTTGTACAGCCTAACTGTACCATAAATACTTTTACTATTTTCTTTTGGAACTGGTCATATCAGAAAAAATATTAAAATTAATTTTTAATAGGTTGCATTTTTTTTATGTGGACCATTTTTTTTAAGTCTTTATTGAAATTATTTCTGGTTTTTGTTTCAGTTTTTCAGTTGTGAGTCATGTGCAAACAGCTCCTCGACCAGGGATTAAACCTGCACCCCCTGCATTGGAAGGCGAAGTCTTTAGCACTGGACTGCCAGGGAAGTGCCTAAAATTAACTTTTTAAAAATTAATTTTAAAATATATGCTATAAAAATATTCCATTAATGTGGTTTTATTTGTATGTGATCAAACTTTTTTTTCTTCCAAAGCAAAGTTTCTAAGATAAATTCAAAATTGCTTGGAATGAAAAAAAAAATACAACTTCCAAACCAATGAAGTTAAAAATGATGCAGCTGATTGTCAGGGACGCTTAACAAGAAAGTATGATCACTAGGAGGAAAATCTGTAGCATGACCAGAAACTTTTATGAAAATTTGCATTTATAGCAAACAGTTTATTTTATTTACTTTTAGCTATTTAGATATAAAGAACAGAAGGGAAACTAGACACCGTTTATAATGACATCTAGGAAAGTTTCTTTTCCTAAGAAAATCAAAAGTGTAAAACCTTTACTTTGGCACCTTCTTCCATACTCCCTTTACTGTGTTGAAGACATACTGAGTTCTTTTAGATTTTTGGTTGTATGGATGGTCTCCAAACTGACTGAATTCTCTAGGTAATTATTTCCTGCACAGGGGTGTTCTGTCAGTAGTTCTAAGTCTTTTCCAACTTTGACAACCATCTCAGCCAGTTTATGTTTCATGTGCTTTATCCATGCAACAATTAAAGCTTTAAGAGGCACAAAATCTCCAACTATGCACCATTAAAGGACATCAGGAACATAGTTGATTTATCACTGAAATATTATGATATTTCTCCTCTCTTCAAACCTACAGGCACCTGCTTCTGAACCTGATGGTTTGGAAGTTCTGCATATTTTCATCCTCAGGACCAATGGAAAGCTAAGCAGGAAGTATGTACTAATCCAGTCCTCAGGGAGTCAACATCAAGTCTACCACACTTTTAAATTTTGCTGAATTTGTGTTCCAGTTCTGAAGTCTCAATTCTTCTTCAAAATGATGACATTTAAAGATATCTCCCAGAGATTGGCCAAGATGGCCGAGTAGAAAGGGCCTGAGCTCACCTCCTATTACGGTCACACCAAAATCACAACTATCTGCAGAACAGCAAAAGATCTCCTACAACCAAAGAGATAAAGCAGGAACAGCAAGGTAGGGGCAAGGTACTGTCAAGTCTCATACCTCTAGGTGGAGAACCCACAAACTGGAGGATAAATGCACTGTAGAGGTTCTCACAAAGGAGTAAGAGGTCTGAGACCCACATTAGGATTTCCAACCCAAGGGTCCTGCATATAATGGTCATATATGACAAACCTACAGCTAACATCATACTCAACAGTAAAAAGCTGAGAACATTTTCTCTAAGATCAGGAACAAAACAAAGATGTCCACTCTTGCCACTTTCATTCAACATAGTTTTGGAAGTTCTAGCCATGGCAATCAGAGAAGAAAAAGAAAAAAAGGGAACCCAAATTGGGAAAGAAGTAAAATTGTTAGTTTGCAGATGACTTAACACTCTACATAGAAAATCCTAAAAACACTGGAAAACTACTATAGCTCATCAATGAATTCAGTAAAGTTGTAGGATATGAAATTAATATACAGATCTTTATTGAATTTCTATACAATAACCATAAACTATCAGAAAGAGAAATTAAGAAAACAATCCTATTCACCATTGTATCAGAAGAATGAACTATCTAGGAATAAACATGTCTAAGGAGGTAAAAGACAGTACTTGGAAAAGTATAAGACACTGATGCAAGAAACTGAAGACAACACAAACAGAAACATATACTGTGTTCACGAAGTGAAAGAATTAATATTATTAAAGTGACCAGACTACCCAAGGTAATCTACGTACACACACAAAGAATGAAGTTGCATCCTTACCACATACCACATATTAAACATTAACTTAAAAATGGATCACAGACCTAAGTGTAAGAGCTAAAACTGCAAAATTCTTAGAAGAAAATATGGAAGCAAACTGTTGTGATCTTGGACCATGTAGTATTATATATGATGATATGAGGAAATTGGAACTCTCATACATTGTTAGTAGGGATGTAAAAATGTGCAACTGCTGTCAGAAATAATCTGGCAGTTCCTTGAAATAACAAAGAGTTACCATATGACCCAGCAATCCCACTCTTGGGTATATACCTAAGAGAAATGAAAATATATGTTTATATAAAACCTGTACATGAATGTTCATACCAGCATTATTTATAAAAGCCAAAAAGTGGAAACAACTCAAATGTCCATCAACTGATGAATGTATAAACAAAATGTGATAAAAGTTATAAAAAGGAATGAAGCATTGATAAATGTTACAATTTGAATGAACTTTGAAAACATTTTGCTAAGTGAAAGAAGCTAGACAGAAAAAATCATATATTGTACGATAACATTTATAGCAAATGTCGAGAATAGGCAAACCATAGAGACTTAAAGCAGATTAGTGATTATCAGGAGCAGGGAGTGGAGACATGGGGAATGTCTGCTATAAGGGTTTTCTTTGGGGAGAGGGTAATTATATGTTCTAAAATTAGGTAGTAGTGATGAATGCAAAACTGTGAATGTAGTAAAAAGTAAGGAACTGTACATTTTAAAAGAGTGAACTTTATATATGTAACTTATACCCCAATAAAACTATTATGTATAATATACAGCATTTAGTAAACATATATTATTATATGTGTTATATCTATCTCACACATATAAATTGTGAAATAAAACACATATAGACAGTTTAAATAATAATAATAAAGTGCACATAGAATACATACCAGGTTAAGAAACAAAAGATTACTAGTGCCCTCTGTAAGTTCTTCATCCATACTATTCCCTTCTTCCTCCAGGAGTGACCACTATCTTGAATGTTGTATTAATAACTGCCTTGCATTTCTTTACAATTTTGTAAGGAAAATTAAAATTATTTATTTATTATAGAGAAAGCAAATTTATTATTTCAGTGTAGGACTATATATCAATGAATATTCATTTTTCTGATCAATGGACATTTATGTTGTTACATTTTTTACTCTTTTGAACAATGCTGCTATAAATATTCTGGTCTATGTCTCTTGTCTACGCAAAAACCTCTGCCATTTTACACCCAGAAGTACAGCTGCACATTCAGTTTTACTAGCTAATGCCAAGCTTTCATTCCAAAATGATCACACCATTTATACACCCATGAGCAGTGCATAAAATGCCCGATCTTTGAAATAAAACTTACAGAAGTGAAATCAGGTGAAAAGAGAATTAACAGTAGCTATGAATAGGACTGAGGAGTGGGAGTGTGTGAACCAAGTTACAAAAATATCTTCAGGTGAGTGGGGAAGAAGTGGTAGTGGGGCTGTGCTCTCTTTTCTTTTAAATTGCCTACCTCTGCTTAGTGAGACTGAAGGGCTGATCACATGCATAGATGAATGAGACTCGCTCATTTGTTCTTGGCTTGTGTTTGTGGTGCTCATAAACCCACACAATAAAATTTTTTATCATAAGAACACATGAGGAAAACGTTAAGAAGACTGAAGAAAAGGGCTGAGAGCAAAGCAGTCACTGTGAAGACTAGCAAGAAGCCCCACAATAACAGACTGAGGGTTGTTTTCATTCCAAAAGGCATCCATCCTCAGACACCGAGTTTACCTTTCGAGGCTGGTATCATCAGAGATATCGAGTCTATGTCTCTATCAGGTCCTTTGCTGTATGGTCCTCCAGAAGATAAGATGTCATATCATCTCCCAAGCTGTGAGAGATACCACAGGACACTAAAATAAAGGAAAGTGAAAAGTGAAGTCACTCAGTTGTGTCCGACTCTTTGCGACCACATGACCTGTAGGCTACCAGGCTCCTCCCTCCATGGGATTCTCCAGGCAAGGGTACTGGAGTGGGTTGCCATTTCCTTCTCCAAAATAAAGGAAACCTTCAGTCAATTACTTGCAATTTGGGGATGTCTTCTGCAGGCTAGACTTAAGCCGTAGCAGAAATTTCTCAACACTTTCATGATGGTATAAGACATGGTATAGTCTTTTCTGTAGTGAAGTGAATCACTCTACACTAAAGGATAAAACCAAGCATTCGGTAATAATGATGTTATTTATTAAGAATGAAATAAATTTTTCCAATTATAGAATTGATCCATATCATTTTGGATTATTTTGAAAGTGTCTGCTCAGCCTGGAAGCCAATGACCATCCCCTTTCTCTAGGAAATGAGCCTCTGAACCCCTCGCTACTCCATTATAGGGATGTATTGGTGATAGGGACCGACACATCAGTAATCGGTTTATAGTCTATGATCCAGTTCCTACAGTCATTGCTCATTAGACCAGGGATAGACAACTGACCTAAGCTGGGCCAATCAAATTCTGGAAATGGGACTAAGAGACTTAAATTTAGCCTCTGTGGATGACTAGAACTATTAGGTAAACTTGGGATTTCTGGGATGGCTATATTCTAATTTGTAGCCTAAATAACTATGTAAATTACATCTGCAGAGTCACTTCAAACCTCTTTTTCTGAATTGTAATATCCAATCTCCTGGCTTTAAATACTATATATACATATAGTATTTGCCTCAGAACATTTGTACTTGGCTGGAATGATCTATCCCTTTCTCTTCACATGGCTAGATCCTTTTTATCCTTCAGTCTCTCAGCATCTTCTCATCTGCCAAGAGGACTTTCTCTGACTTTGCAACTAAAGTGATTACTTCCTCTATTGTGTTGCCCTGTTTATTTCACTAGTAACACTTACCATACCCAGAAACTACCTCATTTATTTACACTTATTTATTGCCTCCTCTTACTAAAACATAAGGGCTTTGAAAGCAGAAAATTGGTTTAAGGGAAAACCTCTTACTTGAACAACTCCTAGAAACTAGGCTCCTCTGTCTAGGCAAGAATACTGGAGTGGGTTGCCATGCCCTCTTGTTGACCCAGGGACTGAACCTGCGTCTCTTTTGTCTTCTGCATTGGCAGTGAGTTCTTTACCACTAGCAGCACCTGGGAAGTCCTTAGAATGTAATAGGCACCTAATAAATATATATTGAGTAAGTGAATAGGTGAATGAATAAACAAGTCAAGAGAGAGACCAACACTGAGTGGTCGAGTTAAAAGGTACTGAAAGTTTCCTGTCCCTGATTTTAGTCTTCCCCAGCGCCTGTCTCTGTTCCTGCCCTTAGGTTCTGCCTAAGAGTATTATGTCCTTAAAACAAATTCCCCTTTTTGCTGAAACTAGCTTGACTTTTCCAGAGAAGGCGATGGCACCCCACTCCAGTACTCTTGCCTGGAAAATCCCATGGACAGAGGAGCCTGATAGGCTGCAGCCCATGGTGTCACGAAGAATTGGACACGACTGAGCAACTTCACTTTCACTTTTCACTTTCATGCATTGGAGAAGGAAATGGCAACCCATTCCAGCGTTCTTGCCTGGAGAATCCCAGGGACAGGGGAGCCTGGTGGGCTGCCAGACACGACTAAAGTGACTTAGCAGCAGCAGTAGCAGCAGCTTGACTTGTCAACTGAAGAAGTTTGTTCATAAGCTAATTTTGAACAAGCAGAGAAATACAAAGAAGGTAGAAAGCATGATGGAGAAATTCTATTACTGGGAGAAAACATTAACATTTTGTTGATTTATTTTCCAGACAATTTAACTTGAATTGAATCATTCATATTCTGTTCTGTGATGTTTCATTTTTTAAACCACAATAAGTGGAGAATATCTTTCAAATGACATAATTCTAAATGGATCTATACAGATTTCTATATTAAGGAAGCTGACAATCACCCAAAAGTTTCACGTTAGACAATAGTCCTAGGATAAGGACAAAATGGAAGCAACCAAGGAAACCATTTTGTTTTAAAGTCAATCCTCACACTGAAAGCTGTTTTTATGTCTGCTATATTACCCCATCTTCTCAACCAGTCTATTGTAGAAAAGTAAGATAAAAGGAAAGGAGGGTTGACTACATCAGAGACCTGTCCTCTCACCTGAAGCCATTTACAAAAATGAAGCTGTAGTAGAGGAAGTGGAGAAGGCAATGGCAACCCACTCCAGTGTTCTTGCCTAGAGAATGCCAGGGACGGGGGAGCCTGGTGGGCTGCCACCTATGGGGTCGCACAGAGTCGGACACGACTGAAGCGACTTAGCAGCAGCAGCAGCAGCAGTAGAGGAAGAGATTCTGTGGTTCTTTAATACTATTTGGACCCAGAGAAGAGTGTCCTGGTTTATGACCACTCTAAAATACACCACCAAAGCTGTATAGTACTGTGGAGCCACTGAAAAGCACCACTGAAAGTGGTCAAAGAAGCACTAAGAATGAAATGGAGGCTATCAGAAGGCCAGAAAAGAAAACTCAGGAGAGACTGTGAAGGGACATCCAAATCCAATGAAGTGACCAAATCTAAAGGCTCAGGAGAAAAAGAGTGGAGAGTCGATATAAAGAAGAAGACTTTATCACTTGTTTTGCATTTAATGGAATGAAAGACAAAAATAAATTTGTGGCAGTGATATTCAGAATTGTAGTGTCCCGGGGGCAAGGGTAGGTGAGTGAGGGCAAAGAATAATTCGTTCATAGTGATTGCTGAATAAAACCACTGTGATGACATAAAAATCTAAATTATACAGCCAACTCTGCTTAATCTGATTTTATACTCACCCCTGATTAAAGCTGAAGAAAATGAACTGTAAACAGTGACTGTGGTCTAAAGCCTAGGAATAAGAAAGACATGATTCACATCTTTCTTTTGCTGTGTGACCATGGACAAATTACTTAACCACTCTGTTTAGTCTCCTTACCTATAAAATAGGGATGAAGTACTCATCTCATGTGATTATGATTAGGGTCAAATGAAATAATGCTTATAAAAAGTGTGCATAATGCTTGGCACTTAGTATAGGCTCCATATTAGCTAAATGCTAGCTGTTTTTGTTGTTTTTGCTGAACTAGTTTCTGGCCAATTGATAATTCTAGTTGTATTTATCGGTATAAGTTAATGATTTATCAGATCAGATCAGATCAGGTCAGTCGCTCAGTCGTGTCCGACTCTTCGTGACCCCATGAATCGCAGCACGCCAGGCCTCCCTGTCCATCACCAACTCCCGGAGTTCACTATGATATATATATGTAATGTTCTTATATGTTGGTTAGTATAAGTTAGTTGTCTATGGTATTTGAACATCACATGTCTCTTTACTAGCCTATCAGCTCTTTTGAGGATATCTTTGTTCCTATGTTGTTGGGTGTTGTCATTATAGACATACCTGAACCGGTTAAGTCTGCTCCTGCCCCTAAAAAGGGCTCTAAAAAAGCTGTGACCAAGGCCCAGAAGAAGGACGGCAAGAAGCGCAAGCACAGCCGCAAGGAGAGCTACTCCATGTACGTGTACAAGGTGCTGAAGCAAGTCCATCCGGACACCGGCATCTCGTCCAAGGCCATGGGAATCATGAACTCCTTCGTCAATGACATTTTCGAGTGCATCGCTGGGGAGGCATCGCTCCTGGCTCATTACAACAAGCGCTCGACTATCACATCCAGGGAGATCCAGACCGCCGTGCGCTTGCTGCTACCTGAGGAGCTACCGAGCACGCCATGTCCGAGGGCACTAAGGCTGTCACCAAGTATACCAGCTCCAAGTAAATATAATATGCCTAGTGGCTGTTAACAGAGAAGGCAATGGCACCCCACTCCAGTACTCTTGCCTGGAAAATCCATGGACGGAGGGCCTGGTGGGCTGTAGTCCATGGGGTCGCGAAGAGTCAGACACGACTGAGCGACTTCACTTTCACTTTTGTTCCTAACAGAGTGCCTGGTATCTGCAGATACATCATAATTTTTCAACTCATGTATCACTATTATATTGGGTTGTGATAGAAATTGTTTTCCTTTTTAGAGTTGCTTTTAATAATTTTACAAAGTTTTGCATTAATTCTCTCTCATCTCTAAGAACACAGTGAAGTGAGAGCCATAATGGTATCACTTACATGAGCAGAAGAGAGAAAAAAGAAGAAAACTGTAAAAATCAGGTGAGAAATCTGCACAAAGGATTGTCAGCAGCATTTCAGTAGAGCATAGGGAATGATGTTGTAAAAATACTTCCATCCTCTAAAAATTCATGGATTAAGTGGACCTATGTGTTAAAATATAGAAGTAGTGTTTTAACTATTTTAAATTTAATATAGATTGGGGATTCAGGTCTTCCCATTGCATAAGAACAGGTCTGATAAACAGACAAGTCCCTGAAAGGGGGCACTAAAGTTGGGCTCCTTCGAACTGAAAACCTGGGGGAAGAAAGGGACAAATTGTGAAAGGATCTTAGAGAAAATAATTTAACAGTGAGTGAGGGAACTCAGGAGGAGCTGATCTTACTAAAGAGGACAAAACGGAGATGTAAGCATTGAAAAAGAAACCTGGAGTAGAGACAAAGAGAAGCTTTGGAAATAAGTATAGGCTCTGTAATTTCAGTGTCCGTTGTGTGAATTCTCTGAAAAGATGACAGGAACCCGGGAGACCCGGGTTCAGTTCCTGGGTCGGGAAGATCCTCTGGAGAAGGAAATGGCAATCCACTCCAGCACTCTTGCCTGGAAAATCCCATGGACAGAGGAGCCTGATAGGCTACATACAGTCTCTGGGGTCACAAAGAGTCGGACACGACTGAGCAACTTCACTTTCACTTTCACTTTCACTTTAATTTGGCAAATGTTACTGAATGCCCATTCGGTGCAGTTGCTACATGGAGAAAAAAATACAGCCCTCAGATTTGTGGTTACCAGAGGTGGGGGTGAGCAGAACGGGAATTGGATGTAGTCAAAAGGTACAAACTTCCAGTTTCATGTCTAAAATAAGTAAGTGCCAGGGATGTAATATACTTGATAAATATAATTAACACTGCTGTACGTTATAAATTAAAGTTGTTAAGAGAGTAAATTTAAGAGTTCTCATCACAAGGAAAAATGTAATTTATATTTATTTAATTTTGTGTCTATATAAGATGATGGGTATTTACTAAAATGTGGTAATCATTTCACAATATATATAATTCAAATCATTATGCTATACAGTGTCAATTATAATAATAAAAAATAATGTAGTTTCCCACAGAAAAGAAAGAAAAATAAAGTCCTTGCTCTGAGGAAGTGAATAATTAATGAGGAGAGGAGAAATGAGAAAAGCACATCCTTAGCTGTAAGGTGAAATGTAAAAAGTCAATCTGAAAAAAAAAAGAAAAAGTCAATCTGTGAAGAGCAAAGCAAAATGAGAGTATAGAGGAAGACTGAAATTCACATTTACTTGCAGGATCAGATAAAGCTTTACAGAGGGAAGATTGTTGGGGTCTGGGGGGATTTTTGCAGGTGGAGATATAGAATGGTTTATAGAGACAGAGGAGAGTTTGAATAGAGTCAGAGATGGGCAAAGAGCAGGGTGGTCTTCGACAGAAGCAGGTAGGCAGACAACTTTGAGAAACAGAGTTGTGAGAATTCAAGTGAAAGGAAGCATATGTTGGAAGACCTTGCATATAAACTAGAGGAGTTATATTCATTCTGCAGAGAATGGGTGAGAATTACACATTTTGAGCACAAGAGAAATAGAGTTAGGATTGTGGAAAGGCTTTAGGAAGATTCATCTGGAATAAGTGCGCTAAAAAGACTGGCAGAGAGGAGCATTAGGATATTGTTGTGGTTCAGGAAAGTGACCTTGAACTAGGAAGGATGGCGGCAGGGAGATGGAAGACTGGGATAGATTACAAAGACACTGAGGAAGGAGAATCTAAATATTTGCCAACTAGTTGGATGTGGGATGGAGTGAAGAAGGTGACAGGATTAAAGATGACCTAGTGATATTGCCGGAGAAATCAATGGCACCCCACTCCAGTACTCTTGCCTGGAAAATCCCATGGACGGAGGAGCCTGGTAGGCTGCAGTCCTTGGTGTCGCTAAGAGTCAGGGACGACTGAGTGACTTCATTTTCACTTTTCACTTTCATGCATTGGAGAAGGAAATGGCAACCCACTCCAGTATTCTTGCCTGGAGAATCCCAGGGACAGAGGAGCCTAGTGGGCTGCTGTCTATGGGGTCGCACAGAGTCGGACACGACTGAAGTGACTTAGCAGCAGCAGCAGTGATATTGCGTCTGGATGCCTAGGAGACTGGCACAATACAGAATTCTCCAGATAAGAATACTGGAGTGGGTAGCCATCCAGGGGACCTTCCTGACCCGCGATGCAGGCAGATTCTTCTCCAGGGGACCTTCCTGACCCGCGCTGCAGGCAGATTCTTTACCAGCTGAAGCACAAGGGAAGCCTAGTGGCATTGTGTCTGGATGCGTGGGACACCGGCGCAAGACAAAATGAATAAACCTTTTTCACTCCTCTCAAAAACCCCAGGGAAAGAAATGGAAGACTATAAACATGTATTCAATACAACTTACAGTTCTTGCTTCCTCTAGAGAGCTCTCTCTTCTTCTTTTCTGTAACTGTTTTGGAGTCCTCCAGTTTTGCAGAATCCTCTTGTCTTCCTGGCTTGTTAAGAGAGGAGTTAATACAGTTCTGTTTAGCTCTTAAGATGTTAACTCTTTGCAGATCAGAGCTTGAAGGTCCTGCATTTTTTCTGTTTCTGCTGTGGCTGGAGAAAGAGCAGTTAAAACATTGTTTAACATACCAACTTCTCAACTAAAGCTAAAGCTGAAAAAGTATTTATTTGATCTGAGATTAACAGAAGTGTGTTGGTGTCAGGAGAAGGATCTTTGAATCACTCCCTGAAGGGCAACAACAGTGGGAGATTTTCTGGAGACCTGAGATCTCTTTGAAGGTAACAAACTCTGCTACATTGGTGGGATCAATGTGCCTACTCAGTCCATGTGTGCCAGGACCCTCTGAAATAAAAGAATGTATATATTTCATCATTGTGACCATAGTTTTCAAACCAATACTGGGATGTAATTATGCAACAATAGAACTTGATATTTGAAAATCAGATGTTCTTTAAAATTCTGCATGCTGGTCACTGCATTCATACTATATATTAAGTGAAATCTAGTTTCAACTGTTATATGAAAGTCTCTTTTATAAAAAATATTTATTTATTTTATTTGGATGCACAGGGTCTTAGTTGCTGCATGCGAGATCTCTGATCTTCACTGCAGCATGCAGACTGTTTTGTTGTGGTAGGTGGGATCTAGTTCCCTGACCAGGGATCGAACCTGGACTGCCTGCATTAGGAGCTTGGAGTCTTAACCACTGGACCACCAGGAAAGTCCCAAAATTCTCTTTCTTATGCACACTCAGTATATACATTGAAAAGAGATTCCCAGGAGGGTGAGCATATGTTTAATGGACACTGTGTGACTTCCCTATGTCCTATGAATAAACTAAGAGAGACAATTAGGATTTATAAAGATTACTCAGAACACAGTAAGTGTCCCAGTGAAAACAAGAAAATCTAATTTAATATTTTCCCCAAGTCTAAATGTCAGAATTATAAAAACTGGCTTTTTCTGCACCCAAGATTACTTCTTGCCCAAGCAATTTCTCAGGGATCATGGGTCTTCTCTCCTTTTTTGGCTTATCTAACCAGAATTAGTTCTGGGCAAAATTTTGAAGTAGGCCAAGTTTGTGTTTGGTGATTTTGCTCTCTTTTTTCTGAATCTCTGATTTTTTAAACGTTTCCTCCTACTCCTTTCAGACAACAAGTTACCTCTTGTTTTTCCCCTGACATCCTCACTACATTTTAGAATGAATTTATATTATTTGATATTTTTTTCACTAGGCTTAATATGCTTTTTTTAAACAATCATTTTAATTATTTCTTTATTTTTGGCTGCACTGGGTCTTCGTCGCATGGGCTTTCTCTAGTTGTGGCAAGTGGGGGCTCCTCTTTGTTGTGCTGCGAGGGCGTTTCATTGCAGCCACTTGTTGTGGAGCACAGGCTCTCGAGTTCGGGCTCAGTAGTTGTGGTACACAGGCTTAGTTGCTCCACGGCGTGTGGAATCTTCCTGGATCAGAGATCGAAACTGTGTCCTCTGCAATGGCAGGCAGATCCTTATTCACTGTGCCACCAGGGAGGCCCCAAGCTTAATATACTTCTAAATGTAGACTATAAGGCTTTGTTCATTGTTAAAGAAACTTAAGTCATCAAGAAGTTGGAGATATAATAATACTATTCTGATTACAAAATGTTAACACATGTTCATGGTAGACACAAACAGAAAAATAAAAAGAAGAAAATTAAATGTATTGGTAGTCATAACACCCAGAGATAACAACTGGGAGTTGGTGATGGACAGGGAGGCCTGGCGTGCTGTGATTCATGGGGTCGCAAAGAGTCAGACACGACTGAGCAACTGATCTGATCTGATCTGATCTGATCATTTTGATTTATGCATGTATAAAGGCATAGACAATAATTAAAATTAAAATAGAATCATTTATTTTCTTTTTAAATTTATTCTTAAAAATTTAGTAAAATACTCAAAACCAAATTTATTATCTTAATAATTTTTAAGAGTATAGTTCAATAGTGTTAAGTATTGTTAAAACACACAATTCAACTTGAGTAAATTTTAAACATCTTATTGGTTTTCTTCAACAATTACAAATTAGGCAGAATTCTATCTAGCAGACCAAAAGGAGCTCCAAGAAGCTGTACAAAATGAGACTTTTATAGGCAGAAGGCAATGGGAACAAGGAAGTTATATGGGACAGAATAGTGCTTAGTTATTGCATCCTTTAGGAGATGGGTCTATCAGGCAGGTTACCTAAGGGGTATGAATTAGGCAATTCCCAATTGGCTAGTTTAAGATTCCATTTTTGGAAGAGGCAAAACTGTAAGTCAAGTTTTGGTTTGGTGACATGGGGCTTAGGATAAGCAACTCCATTTTGGGCCTGTTGTCTTGTTTTTAACAGTATATTCACATTGTTATATAATCAATCTCCAGAACATTTTCATCTTACAAAACTAAACTCTATGCCCATTAAACAACTCCCCATTTTCCCCTCCCTCCAGCCCTTGGCAACCACCATTCTACTTTGTTGTTTCTATGAGTCATTTATTTTTTAAAGTTTTCATTTTTTAATAACTATAATGTACAATGAACATTTAAAAATATTATTAAATATTCTATTGTATAATTAGAAATGACTGTTCAATATTCTAGTCTATAAATGTATAGTAATCAATTTAATCAATTCTCCATTGATGGGCATTTAGATTGTTTTTTTGTTTTTTTGCCACTATAACCATATTGCATTAAAAATCCTCATAGACAAATCCTTGCTTCCATCCATATTTATTTTTATAAGATGAATTACTAAAAGTAGAATTGCTGGGTCAAATTGAATGCCTATTTTTAAGGCCTTGGATGAATGTGAAAGTGTTAACTGCTCAGTCATGTCTGACTCTTTTCAAACCCTGGACTGTAACCCACCAGGCTCCTCAGTCCATATTTCCAAATTGTCCAACCAACTTTCAGAAAAGCTAAACTAGTTTATACTTCTGTCAGTAGTATCTTTTTCATCTTAACAGTAGGAGTATCTTTTTAAAAAAAACCTATTTCATAGTCAAAAATACTAATTCACTATCCTTTTAAAATACATTTCTTTACTTGCTAGTTGCCTTGAACTTTTAAAAAATTTATTATATGTTTCTTTTATAAGTCCCTGATGCATTAAGGATATTAGATTTTTTGCATGTTTTCTATTTTGGTTGTTATATGTCTGTTTTAAGTATTTTGAAACAGATTGAAAATGAGAAAAGAATTAAATAATGTCATTTGCAACAACATGAAAAAGTTTTATATACTATTAAACCTATGGTGTTCAAAATGGTAGCTACTAGCCACATGTGGTTATGAGGCATTTGAAATGTAGTTAGTGTGACTAAAGGACTGAGTTTTTAGTGTTATATTCTTTTTTCCTTGTACACATACCCGTTTCAGGTGTAAAACAGTGATTTTTTTAAAGTAACTTCACTGACTAATGCAACCATCACCATAAATGTCAGTTTCAGGACATTTTCATTCCCCAATTTTATATATTTTAAATTTAAAATTGAAAACTGATATTTGATTTAGATATTAGAAACCTTACACAAAGTTAACAAGGCTTTCTTTTTCATTTCAATACTCAGGTAAAGGGAAAAGTAAGGGGTATGAATTCATACCCCTTTCCTTTATTGCTCAAATGTACCAATTCAAATGCATGCCACCTTTCTTTGTGATATATTATCCCTAATTCAGCATCTCTTCAAATTCCCCAAATATATCATTTTTTGACCCCTACTATTCTGTTTTTATCACTCCCCAGAAGGAAATAGTAGTCAGGGTTCTTTAAACAATGAGAAAGTGAGCAAGGAGTATGTTCTAGGATTTAGGTGGTGGTGGTGGTTTAGTCACTAAGTCGTGTCCAACTCCTGCGACCCCATGGACTGTATCCTGCCAGGCTCCTCTGTCCATGGGATTCTCCAGGCAAGAATACTGGAGTGGGTTGCTGTTTACTTCTCCAGGGGATCTTCCCAACCCAGGAATTGAACCCAGGTCTCCTGCATTGCAGGCAAATTGTTGACCGACTGAGTTATGAGGGAAGCCCTAGGATTTAGGTATCTGAATATAAACTGGGATGACAAGAAGGCAGTGTTCTGGGAGTGGAGATGTGGAATAGGTAGTGATAAAAGGTAAGAATCTTTCTGTAGTAAGAGTTGCCATATGATCCAGCAACACCACTCCTGGGCATATATCTGGACAAACCATAATTCAAAAAGAAACATGCACCCCTATGTTCATAGCAGTACTATTTAAAACAGCCAAGACATGGAAACAACATAAATGTCCACTGACAGAGAGTGGATAAAGATGTGGCACCTATATACAGTGGAATATTACTCAGTCACAAAAAAGAATGAAATAATGTCAGTTGCAGCAACATGGATGGATCTAGAAATTATCATACTAAGTGAAGTAAGTCAGAAACAGAAAGACAAATATCATATGATATCACTTATATGTGGAATCTAAAATATGGCACAGATGAACTTATCTATGAAACAGAAACAGATTCATAGATATAGAGAACACACTGGTGGTTGCCAAAGTGGAAGGGATCAGGGAGGGATGAACTGGGAGTTTGGGACCAGCAAATGCAAACATATCATACACAGAATGGATAAACAAGGACCTACTGTATAACACAGGAACTTTATTCAATATCCTGTCATAAACCATAATGGAAAAGAATATGAAAAAGAGTATAAATATATGTATTACTGAATCACTTTGATGTACAGCAGAAATCAACACATTACAAATCAACTATACATCAATAAAATAAATTTAAAAAAAGAATCAGTCTATGGTAATGTTCCTCAGACACGAAGAAAGTTCTCCAAAATTATGTTTAAAGAGTTCCTGAGTAACTTTTATAATGGTCAACCATATGAAACAATTACTATGTGAAATAAAATTTCAGACTTGAAAGGATTTGGGCCAGTTCACATAGTATTTTTATAACCTTTAGATGTTTTCTCAAAAGGTCAATTTCTGCCATCATAGGTAAAATAAGCACTAATTGTTAAATGTGAGATTTGTCAACTGTAAAGTACTTTGTAAGCTGTGCAAAGATTAGCTTAATGAAAAACTACCAGAGGATAAAATCTTGTGCTGCAGAGCCAGAAGGAGAACAGATGGCAAGAGTGTTAGAGAAGGCTTAACCTGCAAGAAACCAGATTTAGGTCATTGGTGGGATGAAAATTAGAAGAGAAGCAAAGAAGACAAAGGGAAAAAATGGAGAAAAACATTTAGTAGGAAAGGCAAAAAAGAAACTGAGGAAATAAGAAGGCTTCTTAAGTCATTTATTTTCACAACATTTCCTTGAAAGGACTGGGGCCTATATTATATAGATTCCACAGCATCATGTACTTATATTTAGTAGCAATTTATTATAAGCAATTGCCTATTTATTCATTTAATACTTGACTCTGTTCCGAGCATCAGGAACTACATCTATTTTGTTTACTTCTATGTCCTTGTGACCTGTTATGGTTGCTAAGTCGCTTCAGTCGTGTCCGACTCTGTGCAATCCCATAGACGGCAGCCCAGCAGGCTCCCCCGTCCCTGGGATTCTCCAGGCAAGAACACTGGAGTGGGTTGCCATTTCCTTCTCCAATGCATGAAAGTGAAAAGTGAAAGTGAAGTTGCTCAGTCGTGTCCGACTCTAGTGACCCCATGGACTGCAGCCTACCAGGCTCCTCCTTCCATGGGATTTTCCAGGCAAAAGTACTGGAGTAGGTTGCCATTTCCTTCTCCAGTTACAGTTCTTAGCACAATTGCTTATTACATAGCATGTATTTGTTCATAAACACTTGTTCAATAAATAAGTAAAATTTCCACTGTGGCAAATCTTACATTATTAATAACTATGTAATGGTTATATGCACTCTAGAATCAGACTTCCTAGAGTCAGAATCTTAGCTCCATCAAAAACTAGCTGTGCCACTTTAGGCAAATGATTTAATTTCTCTGTGCTTTAGTTACCTCACCTTTAAACTGGGGATAACAAAATTGCCACATGAAAAGTACTTGACACGCAGTTATAGAAAAGTTATGTTTTTTTCCCTATTATTAACATAATGGTGACCAATAATACTTAAAATCAGATACTACTTGACCTCAAAACCACTAGATGTCATGATTCTGAGTTGCTTTAATATTTCTAATTTTTTCAAGCTTTATGGATAAAGATTTTTTTGCTTATTTTTAAATTTCTGAGCTCAAGGTTTAGTTATTAAGAAAAAGATTAAAAAGTTCTCTGATTAAAAGATATTCAGGTTAAAAATAAATCCATATATACATCTTTTAAAAATCTGTAAAAATCTATTCCAAATAGTTAAGAATGAATGTTTTTGGAGGACAGAGCACATAGATGTTTTCACTCTTTCTGTATTTTAATTTTTTATAATAATCATGAATTATTAGAAAAAAACAATAGATATTTCCATTTAGAAAGCTTTAAAATAAAAATAGAAAAAAACCCTAAAACACTAGAAATCTTGAGAAGGATATATAATCCAATCAAAGTGACCAATAAACCAATAATATTATTAGCAGTGTGTAACATCTTTTTTGGAGAATCTATACCCTGTTGGCAATGGCACCCCACTCCAGTACTCTTGCCTGGAAAATCCCATGGATGGAGGAGCCTGGTAGGCTGCAGTCCATGGGGTCGCGAAGAGTCAGACACAACTGAGCAACTTCACTTTCACTTTTCACTTTCATGCACTGGAGGAAGAAATGGCAACCCACTCCAGTGTTCTTGCCTGGAGAATCCCATGGACGGCCGAGCCTGGTGGGCTGCCATCTATGGGGTCACACAGAGTCGGACACAACTGAAGCGACTTAGCAGCAGCAGCAGCAGCATACCCTGTTGGAGAACAGCAGGGGCTGCCAGATGTAGGGCCTTGTGGAAGGGATAACTGATAGGTAATGACGGGCCAGTCAGGAAAGACCTGTGAATGAAACAACGAAAACGTAGGACTGAAACAGAGCACTCTTATAGGATTTTAGTATGGGAGTCACAATAAAAGTAAATGCTTTCAAATGATTATCATGAGATAAGTTTGCAGGATCAGCTTGGGGGACAGACTCAATATAGTAAAACAGGATGCATTCAAAGTTTAAGGGTCTTGAAAGTGCTATGTAGTATCTTTAATATCGTTTTTCTGGTAGAATATGGTTTCCTGTTGGAGAAGGCAATGGCACCCCACTCTAGTACTCTTGCCTGGAAAATCCCATGGACAGAGGAGCCTGGTAGGCTGCAATCCATGTGGTCGCTAAGAGTCGGACACGACTGAACAACTTCCCTTTCATTTTTCACTTTCATGCGTTGGAGAAGGAAATGGCAACCCACTCCAGTATTCTTGCCTGGAGAATCCCAGGGACAGCGGAGCCTGGTGGGCTGCCATCTATGGGGTCACACAGAGTTGGACACGACTGAAGTGACGCAGCAGCAGCAGCAGCAACAGCAGCATGGTTGCCTGTAGAAGATAGATTGTCAACAGTCAGAAAGGTCTCTCAATCAGTGTAAAAAAGCATAAAGTAGTGTTGGGTATTTGGAGAAGGCAATGGCAACCCACTCCAGTACTCTTGCCTGGAAAATCCCATGGATGGAGGAGCCTGGTAGGCTGTAATCCATGGGGTCGCGAAGAGTCAGACACAACTGAGCGACTTCACTTTCACTTTTCACTTTCATGCATTGAAGAAGGAAATGGCAACCCACTCAGTGTTCTTTCCTGGAGAATCCCAGGGACGGCGGAGCCTGGTGGGCTGCCATCTATGGGGTCACACAGTCGGACACGACTGAAGCGACTTAGCAGCAGCAGCAGTGTTGGGTATTGGAAAGACTGTGAAATTTTAATTAAGTGCTTTGTCTGGATCCATCAGAGACCACCTCCTTACTCTCCAGTGGAAGATGCTTTTTTTTTTTTTCTTTCTTTTTAGGGCATTAGCCCTCAATTTTCTTTGTATGACACTAGATGCTGTTGTTCAGTTGTTAAGTTGTGTCAGACTTTTACAGCCTCTTGGACTGTAGCCTGCCAGGCTCCACTGTCCATGGGATTCCCTAGGCAAGAATACTGGACTGGGTTGCCATTTCCTCCTCCAGGGGATCTTCTTGACCCAGGGATTGGACCCAGGTCTCCTGCACTGTGGGCGGATTCTTTACTGACTGAGCCTCCAGGGAAGCCCTGGAAGATGCTTTTGATATCACTCTTGGATAATAAAGGATAGAGGAAGAGAGGCAATGAGAATTGTATTAGTAAAGTCCTATTTGACTTGTTGACTAGAATAAGGTAGATAACTAGGTACACTGAGGGTATGTAGGATGACAAATATTGAGGAAAATATTCAGCCAATAAATTAGGTAAAAAGCAAATCAGGCATTTCAAAGCCGTTGCAGCTTTTCCTTTCTTCTTCCTCTTGACAGGTGGCTTAGAACTGGGAGGAAGAAAGGTTGCAGGGGACACATTATTTTGGTAATACCACTAAGCTACATAAAGCCTTCTTAAAACAGAAATTACTTCTTGAATCAAAGACAGAAGTATAGTTTTGATTTTTCTCTTTAGCCCAAGGTAAGGCATTTCACCCACCACTCTGGGTGAAACCAGATAGTTGTGAATGATTATGATCAACAGGGTGCTTTGCATTCTGCCTTGTATTATGCTATTTTTGCTCTTCAGCATCCCTTGGACTGCAAGATCAAATCAGTCCATCCTAAAGGAAATCAGTCCTGAATATTCATTGGAAGGACTGATGCTGAAGCTGAAATTCCAATACTTTGGCCACCTGATGCAAAGCACTGACTCATTGGAAAAGACCATGATGCTGGGAAAGATTGAAGGTGGGAGGAGAAGGGGATGACAGAGGATGAGATGGTTGGATGGCATCACTAACATGATGGACATGAGTTTGAGTAAGCTATGAAAGCTGGTGATGGACAGGGAAGCCTGGCAGTGCTGCAGTCCACGGGGTTGCAAAGAGTCAGACATGACAGAGAGACTGAACTGAAGAAGTTACTATTTCTATTTCCTTATCTCTTCTCCTACTTCCTCTCCATTACTGAAGTCTGGCTAATGGCTTTCTACAATGTATACAGAGTCACTTAATAAAAGCAGCCAACTTAAGAAGTTTAAGGGTGTTTAAGTAGAAGAGATAAAGGAAACTTCCTACTCTCCATTTCACCTGCCACTCTGTAAGAGTCTTAAAACTAGATAGTTGTGAATGATTATGATCAACATGGTGCTTTGCATTCTGCCTTGTATTATGCTATTTTTGCACTTGTTTTCTCACCCTTAGTAAATTCAACTTGATGGAGGGATTGGACGTTAATTCTTGGTTCCTCCATATCCACCCCATCTAGCAAAGGGGAGAAATCAGTAGAAACATAAATGCTCTCTCTTAAGTACTCCCTTGCACCAAATACAGTGATAGTTAATAAGTGTGTGCATGTATGCTTAGTCTTGTCCAACTCTTTGCAACCCCATGGACTGTTGTCTGCCAGGCTTCTCTGTCCATGAAAATTTCCAAGCAAGAATAATGCAGTGGGTTACCATTTCTTCCTCCAGGGGATCTTCCCAACTCAGAGATCAAACTGCATCTCCCATATTAGCAAGTGGATTCTTTACCACTGAGCCACCTGGGAAGCCCCAGTTATTAAGTAGGTCATGTCAAAGATCATACAGTAAAATTGATTTCTGGTAAAATGAATTTAAATATTAACACTTTATAAATATTTTTATTCTATGAGAACCATGATTAATAAAACATGCTAGTATTTATTTTTGTTTACTTAAGAAACACAAATAACATGTCAATCGAGCCTCATACTATCTGGGTTCCTCTGAGTAAGAACTGTATAAAATATTTAACAGAAAAAAGGATAGTCTACCTGTTTGTCTAGGGAAAATAACAATTTCTCCTGATAAATAAAAGCTAATGATTAATTTAACACAAATTTCAGACACTCTCTGTTTAAGGTCCTAGGACATGTAGTAGGCAAAGGGAATACAGAGAGCAATAAGAATTAAACTCTGTAATCAAAAGACATACTATCCACAAGCGGAGAAGAGGCGAATGTAAAACTAACAACAGTACAATGAGGTCATTTTAAATAAAATTGCAATGTGGCAACTGAGCTGAGGCTTTAAGCACTTGGAGATGTTTCCTCTCTGATTACTTGTTCAAACTTAACAATTTGGAAAATATAGAAAAGCACAGGCAAGTTTAAGGGGGGGGAAAAAAAAGCACAAGTTCTCCCACCAGGGGGGAACCACTATTAACATTTTAGTTTTTTTCTTACATGCTTTTTGTTTTTGCTTTTTAGATTTGCTTAAAACAATGCATGCATATGGCAAAAAGTTCAAATTGTAAAGAAAGGCATACCATTGAAAAATGTAAAAGGTTCACTCCCCAGAGATACATCCAAATAAGTTTTTAGGCCCAAGATGGAGTCGCTCCTGCTGGGGGTGTCACGTTAGCAAACTGAAACTTCAAGTTCCTGTAAAAGGTCACCTTGACCAGAAACGCAGTACACCCAGTCAATCTTCTCAAACACCATACTTTTTAGGCTGTAAACTTATTTCCTTGTTCCTTAATCTTTCTAAATAAGGTCAGATACACAACCGCAGGCGATCAAACCCGATTGCCTCGCTGCTTTTAATGCTGTATTAAGCTCATTCTGGCCCAAACTCCCTGGGGTAGTGCGCCACTGTTTGTGAGTCACCGTACTCTTCCAACCATGAATGGTTTTCATTTGAGTAAAGGACATTAAACTCGTTACTAAATTGTCTTGATTTTTGCCATTTGACAGGTAGACAGTTTCCTTGTGAATCTCTCTGAAATTAAGAATTAATTCGAAACTAATGCATAAAACTGTATTCACAAATGCATATATTCCTTAAAATGTATAGAGTATCACATTCTCTAGATAAGTGTTCTGCAATCTTGCTTTCCCCAACTACACAGAGAAATATCCTTTATTCCTATTCCTAGCACAGCTGGCCCTTATTGCATTGCGTGCTCGGCTGCTATAATATAACCAGAGGGACTGCAGTGCAGACGACGGCAGTAGGTGGGAGACGGGATCGTTTCAGGATGCGGAGAATTAAGGGACCCGATTGTGGGTTCGGGCGGGGGAGAGCTAGCCAGTTGAACCAATTTGGTTGGCATATAGGGTATTAGAAAGTGAGATGACCTGGGGCCAGAGGACGAATGCTGTAGTATCCCAGGCCAGTATTTTATACTTTATTTACCTTTTGCAGTGGAGAGTTGAGTAAGTCAGTTGTTTTGCGAAAGATATGGGTTGTTTGAAGGGCTTGACAAGCTGAGAAATGTTCAGAAAGGAGTCAGGGGTTGGAAAAACTGCAGGGCTGGTTTGTATTCTAGCTTTTAGTGCTCCCTCCCCAGTCAAAGAAAAAACAATTTTTTTGTCCACACCGCGGGCTACAGCTTTTCCTTTTACCTAGGCCGGGAGCTAGGGCAGACCTTTCGGAAGACTACCAAACAAGACCCGGCAATCTTTACCCGCCCCCTGCGCCGCGGGAATTCCGAGATCCGGGTGAGCCTGCTTCTAGGCGCTCTGAAGAGCAGATGGGATACTGAGACCGCCAATCAGACATATCGGATACCCGGATGTGAAGCGGTGAGCCTTACAAAGGCAAGTTTCCACCCAGAGCTTCGTCAGGGTACAGTGGCCAATAAGCATGACGCAGAAGATAAATGACAGGAAATATAACCAGTTACAAACTAGTTTTTCCCACGCATGTGGAAATTCTCTAATTTAGTCTAACCCACTACTGATTGTGATTGGATAGAATTGTGAAGAGCGGTAGAACTGTCTAATGAGAAGCGGGAGCGAGAAAACTCGCAGCCAATAGGAGGATTCTCAGGAGTGGGGCGGGCCTAGACCTTCGCCTCGGCGGCAGAGGAGACTCGGGGGCCATTTTGTGAAGAGGCGAAGACTGAGCAATTGCGACCGCGTTGCCGACCTCGAGCAGCAATCGGCTTCTCTGCGTAGAACCCAGGGGTAGGAGATTCAGAATCGAATCTCTTCTCCCTTCCCCCTCCTGGTAAGTGGAGGGAGCGGAAGCAGGGGAAGCGCTGGGTTCTTTGGGGAGCGCGAGGTGGAGTGGGAGAGAGGACGAGGGAACCCTCCCCTCGGTAGAGTAAGCAGGCCCCCATTTATTCTCTGGTTTGGGGGATTAGATTTTACGCAAGAGTTTTCTAGGCCTCAGCCTTTGCGTAGATTTTTAACCCAGTGTCCTCTAGGCCACAATCGGCAGGTAAAATGCTGTTTTTCTTTTTCTCTCTCCTGTGTTAACGGCTGTCCTTTAATTTTCTGTGACCATGAGGACTCTGAGATTGTGAAAGGGATGATCAAAGATGCTCATGAATGTAGTTCAAGTTAATGTAGTGCCGATGCTTCCTGTTAAATTGAAAATTAAGTGGGGGATGGGGAAGGGTTATCAAGCAGAAATTTTTTGTACCGCAAGCCTCCAAATTCTGGAGCGTACCGCAGGGTATAAATATGAAAACAATAGGTTTAATATTTTACTGATTACTTTTTAGTTTACGCCTCTCTGAACAAATGATGGACCTCGAAATATTTTCAATTTTATTAAAAAAAATTGTAATCTGATGTACATATTAACAGTAATAATTAAAGCTGGATTTTTATCTGCAGGTTACAAATCACTTGAAATATATAAGTTAGTGGAACTTGCTTGAGGTAGGTATTACTATCTTTCATAGACAGAAACCGAGGCATGAGTGTTGATGCCTGGGTCATATTAATCAGCCGAACTAGTAAGGAATTTGGTCTCGAGGTTAAATCAAGTGGCTTTACCTTCCCGTTGGAATAGTAGATATTAAAAGTAATTACAGCAAGGACTAGCGGTAACTGGAAATCCCCAAACTGCTCTTGGGGAAAAGATTATGAGTATTGCGTCTATTAATATAACGTCCTAAGATTTTGTAAGTTTGATTTTCGGGATATTCTGGCATTAATTTTCCAGACCATCCCAAAGTTGGCAAAAATGCATAACTATATGCTTTTTGTTAAGCAGGTATTATGGTGGTTACTATTTGCTAAGCCCTGAAAATTACTAAACAATTTTTGCTCAGTTTGTAAAGATTACGTAAGTTTCAAAGTATCACATTCACTTATCCAAGAAACCGCTTTTTTTTTTTTATCTTTTTGTAAGATTTAGGTGATTTTGTTTTTCATAATGTGTTAAACATTCACAAAAAGTAATGTTAAGTATAGTTTAAGCCCATACTGGGTAAATTTGTCCCTTAGGAACAGAAGCTAAAAAACTGTTACTCTAGGTAGCTATGTATCGATCGCTTAGCATATAGATTTTGTAATAGGAATCAAAAGCTTTGCCTTAAAAATAAAAGCTTAAGCATTTAGATTGTCACATGGACTTTTAAAAGGGCAATGATTGGTTAATTTAGGAAATCATACACCTAATATTGTTGGCAAATAGAAATGTATGAAATCAGTATTTAAGAATGGTAAAATTCTTAAATGGCAATAAAATTATTTGAAGGGCACTTTTCTTGCCTTGAGGTGTTAGAAATGGGTTCCTTAGGATCAGCATGTACCAAAGTAACAGTTTAATATCACTAATCCGGAATGATTTGGCCACAAAATGAATATCTGAAATAATTGTAGATTTGATTTCAAATAGACAGGCATTAGTAACATTTTCATGTTGGCTGGAGAAGAGGGATTTAAGAAGGATGGCTTAAGTTGGAGGACTCTGTTTCCCATGCTCATGCCTCCTGCTGTTTTCTTTGGTAGAGAATATAAACACACCTTATTCCTGATTAGGTCTCTAGAGGGTTTTGCATAGTGTGTGACCTTGTTTTGGATGGAATTGCTGTAGAAACAAGCAAGGAATAAGCTCCAAAATAGCTAGTTATTCTAATCTTAAAGATTAATTTATATTAACTGGTGGATGTGTGAAATGTCAGGAAGTGTACAGTTGAAAGAACCTTCGTCTAGGAGTTAAGAGAACTGGATTTTCCCCCTCCTGTTGCTTATTACCTACCTGTTAGGCATATCAGTTAAACTTTCTGAAATTCAGTTTTATATTTATAAGGGGTCTTAGACTTCTTACCTCTTAATTTCTATTTTCTGTAATTCAAGTCATTTGTTGCCAGAAGGCTAAACAGTGTACAGAGATAGTTTTATTGTTGACAACAGTTTTTGTATATTAGTAATTACTGTTAACTGTCTTAACAGTATTTCAGTCTTCACGTCATTTTATTAGTTGTCTTTGAGGAGCATTATTTGCTCATACTTAATATATAGTCATTCATTCTCATTGGGATCAGGGAGGCTTAAAATTTTGTACATAATAGATTTACTAGATAGTTGACTATGGTGAAAACCAGAACTTTAAGATGTAGCATAGCTGCATGTCTTCTCTTAGACATTGGAAATCTAAGGTTTAAAAAGGGAAAAGGGATTTCTGTAGGGCTTTGTGGTATAGCATTTAGTGTGGTAGGCTATAATCTTCGAGTTACTATGTTTCGATCCTAATTAGGGGATAGAGATTCCTTATTAAACTCTACACAATGGTTCTTAAACATGAGCAGACATTAGGACCAGCAAGAGGGCTGGTTAAAACAGATTGCTGGGCTCTCCATCACCACTTTCTAATAAAGTCAGTCTGAGGTAGACCCTGTTAATGTGCATTTCTAATATGTGCCACGCTATCTTGGTTGGCAGCCCTCACTTTGAGAATACCCCTTTAGAAGAAGGGATGCAAATCTCCTAGAGGTTTGACAAAGTATAAACTACAGGTGTACTATTAATTGCAAAAGTTACAATTAGGTGTTAAATTTGGTTAATCATTTTTATGAGGGGGTAACTCATCAATTAAGCATAGTATCTTGGGAGACATCTTAAGTTCTTGAATTTGAAAGATGTAAATGTTTTCACATTACTTTTTAAGCTTATAACATGTTTGCTGAGGATTTGTTTGTAGATGAACCAGTTATTTAACATCCTGACATTACTGAGTACCAAGTTCAGGCTTTGATTCCAAAGAAGAAAACAATGTCTCACCATAACTGAACATCCCTTACACTTACACATTCAAAATGTATATTTGAATGTACATTCAAATAATTGTACATTTTCTGTAACTTTTTTTAATAGTTTACATTTGTAACATTTAACACATCAGTTAAAATTTAACACAGTCTAAGTGTAAAAGTAGCTTATTTGGTCTACTACTTCTCAAAAATAGAGTTAATAGTACCTTTTCTATTGCAGTAGTCATTAATTTGTAATTGACTTAAGGAACACTTTTTAAAAGCTCAGCTTAAATTTTTAGTTCACTGACATTTGGAAAGGAGGATAAAATCTCATGGCTGAATATTAAAATGCAAATACAGTCATTCTTGTTTGCTCAAAGACCTACAATCTAATTGCAAATCTTAGCCAGTCTGTTGTGGTGGTATGTATCAGATTCTTAGAATTCCTATCTTGGAATTAGCAATATGTATTATTTGTAGACAGTGGGACCACAAAGAAACAAACACGTACTTTTTGCCTGTTTTTTTAACATTGTATAGTCAGTAGCCACAATAATCTTTTTTCCTTCATCTGACTTTTCATTCTGTTACTGAGTGGATTAACGTGCTCTTTATTTAAACTGTTTCCCTGACAGGTTCTGTCAGGTCTTATAGATTGACCACTCATTGGTTTTGAGACTAGATGTCATCTCTAGTATGTATCTTCAGAATAGATACTTCTCCTTCAATTTGTATGGTAGGAAAACTACCTGGGCCTAAAATTTAAAACACAAATCTGCTTTCTGCTGTTTGACATTTGTTCACTTCATCTCTGTTTACCTGGTTTTTCTAAATTTTCTTTGGCCAAACTGATTATCAAGAGTGTTTGAATGTGAATATTTTTCTGAGACCCTTAAGGGAATACAGGTGCATATGTAATTAAAATAGTCACCTACTGACATTGAAGAATTGTGAAGCCAGTCACTGGTAGAGATGATAATTCTATAGAGGCTTTCCCCATCCAGTGGGATGTTATGTTTTACCAGAATGTTACATGAAATGGACAGATATTTCTGTCTTGGGGGTTTAGGGCACAACATTTCTGAGGAACTCTGACTCAATCTGTCCCTTCTCCTTTCACAGGGCAGCAAGGCGAACCCCATCCCTACTCACTGGAGCTCAGCTTTGATTTTTAACCTCCCTTCCCCACCCTTCCAGAACACACACATTCCCATTCCAAAATTGATTTTATAAAGACATTTTAAACATAATGATGCAACTTGGTGTGCACTACGGCAAATTTACAGGTGGTTTTTTTTTTTCAATTGTTTCCAAAAACGGGACTTGGATTTAAGATGTAATTTTTAAATTTCTATTTCTATTTTTTCTGCAGCAATTGGGTTAGAGGAGGAGGAGCCTTTTAGCCTCTCATAAACTGACCTCTCTACTTCCTCGTGTATTTTTAAGATTGATTGATGATGTGGAAAGGGCTTTGCTTGTCTGCTACTGAGAACTTTACCCTTGGCGGTTTTTGTGGAAACTGCTTTTGGAAAGAGAAAAGAAATGAACTTTACTGACTTGACATTTTTGCACCTCCCGTTTTTCTAATCTGGGCTATTTTTATTTTTGTTTTTTTACAGTGAGATTTTTTTGATCTTCAGCTACAGTAAGTTATTCCAATTTTTTTTTTACATTTTTCCTGACTTTCCGCTGATTTCCTTTTTATTGTTGTTACTAGTTACTATTATTTATTATACTTAATGATGGTGATGATGATGATGATAATGACACTGATGATTTTTAACCGGATTAAAATCGAGTTTTTCTGAATGTTCATTAAGAATTTCTCCGGCCTCCTGATTGACTTTGGAGTTTTACATCTTGGGAGAGAAAGTGAAGGCATTAGCATTTTTAAGTGGATTGATCACATAAACCTTTTCTCTCCCAACCCTCCCCCCCTTGCCCTTATCCCCTTCCCCAGTCTCGAAAGAATTTTACTGGCTGTTAAGTCTGTGACCTTATTTTTCCTGATCTTTAACTTAACTGTTTTAGAGAATCTCTGGACGTCTGTATTTTTTATTTTTTTATTTTTGTTTTTTTTTATTTTTAATCTTTCATTTGTTAAATTTTTAAACTGTGCTGCAATAAAATGTGTGTGGTATTACTTAACACCTGTGATGGTGATGGCATTTTCCCAGAAAGCCATCCCCCTCCTGTTTCCCTTGAAATCCCATCCTGCTTTTCCTGTACACTACCCATCATCACAAACCACAAGCTGCAGCAACACGGATGCCCAGCCTGGAGCAGCAGCAGCCAGGATGACCTGGAGCCAGGGGGGCCTTCGGAACAGATGCACACCCTTCCTGGGTGATGGTAAGAGGTGTGAGGTCCACTTGGTTTCATTGGAAAGACTAGGAAGTAACACCTGTTTAAGTTGATGTGGTGCAGGTGATAGCTTCGGAAATGTTTAGGTTAGGCTTTTGTGTGTGTATCTCAAAAGATGTTTTACTAAGGAAGGACCCTTCAGGGTTTTGTACACTAATGGAATTATGAGTGTCAAACTTGGGGTGCTGAGGGTTTTTCCTAAAGCAAAGAGCAGCTGAAGTTTACATATATTTTAGAATGCAAATGACATGTTTTAATGATCAGCAAGACAAAAATGTTAGGTATTCTTTTTTTCTTAGATTATTGCAAATTAGTAAACATTTTTTGTCATTTAGAGTAATCTTTACATTGTGACAATAAATTTGGATTGTATTCTATTTAGGCTTTTTTATCATTAAAATTTAGTGTGAATCAACCCATAAGAAACATGCTTTGATATTGAAATGCTATCTGACTGGAAGGTTGTTTTTTTTTTTTTTAAAGAAAAGGATAAATAGACTTTTTAACCTCAGAAAGCAGGGAAATCTGTATAATCTCTGTATCCAAACCAGGAAAGATCAAGGATTGACCTCTTTTTCAGTGATTACTTGTGGCCCAGCTACATATTAGGGAATTGACTGTGTTCCAAAGGTTAATGAGACTGAATATTCACAAGAAAAATGCAGAGATTAATAAGGATGTGGATAGTCAAAGTGTTAAAAATAATAGCAACCTGTAGAAATCACAGAGAGTAAGATGCAACTGAGTGACTAATACACGGTAATATTTTAACAGCGGTGAAACGTTTTGATAATTCACTTGAGAGTTGCTTTAATGTTGAGCTGGGGTAAGGCCAGGGGAGTAGTAGAGTGGCTTTTAAAGGTATACTTAGCTGTGTGTACTGGAGTAAATCACATGCTTGACCCCTCCCCTTACTCCTATTGAAAGTAAAATCTAGTTAAAGTGAAAACTGAAGGCAGCCTCAAAGGAAAACAAAATGGGAGAAAATTAAGTAAAATGCTGTGAAGTTACCTGGAAGAGGAATGGAAAATTTTCTTTTAGGTCCAGGTTTTATTGATATCCTTTTACAGATCCATTATTTCATGGGTTCTTCTGGTTTGCGGAATGCGAAAAGGTATAATAGTTCTTCAGGGACTCATAGCCTTGTGAGAGAGACTGATGGATGATATAATGTCACTGTGGTTAAAGGTAGGCACAGAGCCTATAGACTGTGCAATAGATGGGCGCCTCATTGACTCTTAAGAGGTCAGGAAAGGCTTTTAGAGAGTTAAGGCCAGGTTATAAAAATTTTAATACCGCGCCAAGGAATTTGTGCTTTATCCAGAAACTGACGACTATTAAAAGATTCTGAACTGAGGAATGATATCAGATTTTCATTTTTAGAAATGTCATTGTAATAGCCATGAGGAAATGGCCGTAGAGGAGAATGAGATTGGAGTAGGTGATAAATAAGTAAGAAACTGGAATAGAGGGAAGAATAATGAACTGGCTTTACTGGCCAGTTCACTGGGCAAATATCACTGCCAAAAGCAATGGTACTGGGATTAGGAACCAGTAAATTTAGGATTTGGTGGTGGCTGTGTTATGGAGAGTGACAGATTTGGGAAGATTCCCAGCTTTCAAGTTAGAAATGTTGTTTATTAAACATTTGAGTGCTTATTCTGAAAATCACCATTAGGCTTGGACATATACAGGTGAACAAAACATACTGTCTCCTGCCCTCTTGAGTATTATAGACCATTGAGAGAGAAGAGAATAGCACTTTCACAATCTAGATCCATGAAGGAAAAGAGATGATAGTTAAGGGAGCCAGATATGGATATGGCAGTGAAAGGGTGCAGCCAGCAGAGAGACCTTAGGAGCTAAGTTTAAGTAGGACTAAAGACTAGGTTAGAAGACCTGTTAAAATTGGCCACTATCTATTCATCTCTTGAAGAAGATAGTAATCCTAGGCCTGAGGGCACCTGGCCCTGCATTTTCAAATAAGATTTCTTTGTGTGTATTAATGAACAAGAGTTTGAAGAGGATATTTAGTTAGGCTTTAGGAAGTTAATTATTTCTCTAACACCCCTGTTGAATCAGACCTGACATAATAGCTTTCTTCCTATTTGAAAGGAAAAATGAAGTACAAAAACTTCAGTTTCTTGAAAGTGGTAAATGGGGAACTTAGCATGTGTCCATTACTGTTAAAGTTCCTGTGTTAACTTAATTATAACCTTATGTAAGTATTACTGTCTTTCACATTTCAGAGATGAGACTATTCAAGCACAGATTTGCATAATTTGCCCAAAGTTAGACAAACCTAATAAATGTCAAGTGAGGCATGGATTCAACCCAGGCAGTTAGAACTATAGATATCAAGTCTTAATCATACTAGACTGACTGTACTTGACATGTGAAGTATTCTAGGAAAAACATCTTTGATTAAAGTGCCTAAAACAAAAAACTGCTCTGGACTTCTGTTTTTAGCAAGTTTTAAGCAAAAAGTCATTGTTAAACTATTTTGTTCAGTTTACAACAGTTTAAATAGCATGACGTATCCAAGGTAATTATTTGGGTAGATACAGGTTTGTAGTATAATTTTCAAGACTCTCTGGTTGTAGCAACATTCTTTAGGGAAATAAACAATTAACATTTAAAAGTGAGTTTCAGTTGGGAGAAAAAAAGTAATCGTATAATTTATGGTTTTAAAAAATGTGTAACCCAGAGGGATTTACTAAATCCAGTGGTCCTTTTTCAGTCCTTACCAGTCTTGTTGGTATGATTTAACCAGTTGAGCTGCCACTTTTTAAAAATATTTTTACTTAGCTTCCAGGTTTTATTCTCTTTCTGGCTATTCCTTCTCCCACTTAGCTCTGTTGTTCAGGTCTTCCACTTTACTTTTCTACTCATACTTCCCTGGGTCATTTCATTCAGTCACATGATTTTTTATACTGTCTATAAGCTGGTGATGCCCAAACATGTATCACCAGCCTGGACTTCTCTTTATTGTCTCTATCCAGTTACCCAACTGACAGCTCCTGTGAGTGTTAAGTATATATCAGTTTAAAAGTCCAAAACTGGGCTCCTCCTGTTCTTCTCTCAAACCAGTTTCTTCTGCAGAGTGTTGCCCATTTCAGTTAATGAAACTGGCATTTTCATGTTTACTTTGGTTAGCCATCCTTGACTTTTTTTTTTTTTTTCCTCTCATACCTCATCTTTGGCATTGTAGAAAACACTATCATTTCTACCTTTTAATTATAACAAGGATTCACCACTCATTCTGCTGTGACTTGATCCAATTTCAAGCCATCATTTATCTTTGGCACATTATTAAAATAGATTTGTATTTCTTTTATACCTCTACCCCAGTGTGTGGTAGCTAGATTGATCCTATTAAAATAATATTTGAAAAATGTATTACCTGAGTTTCTGGTTTGAAACTCACTTAATAGCTGCCTATTTCAGCATTCAAGTCAAAATTGTATTGTGATTTACAAGATGTGCTGTATGATCTGTTATGCACCTTCTTCTTGTTAATTGTATACTACTCGGCTTCAGCCACACTGGCCTCCTTAACTGAGATTTGAATATACTAAATGTTCCTACCTCAGAAGCCTTTTTTGGGGGGGTGGTTCTTCTCCAGACAGGTTGGATTGCTCAGTTCATTTTTGTTCTTACTCAAAAGTCATCACCTCTGTTGTTTTCTCTCATTTAGCCTTCTAATTGCTCTTTAACACTTTTCATCAGCTCACATATTATTTTCTACTGTGTAAGATATAGAGAAATACCTGGAAAGATGCACGTGAAAACACCATTGATGGATTACTTCTGGACAAGCGGGAAGGACTTAGGGTTAGAAGGAAACTTGCTTTGTGTGGTCAAAGACCATTATTGAGCAACACAACAGTATTTTGCTTCTAATTAAACCTAAAACTCCTTGTTGTCGATATACTTCAGCTCTTTGATTTTATGTCTGAATATAAATAGCATAACTGGCTTCTGTGGTAGTTTAGTAAGTGACTTTTTTTAGTTGTAAAAGCAGCCTTAAATTAGGTTTGCCTGTGATGGAATGAGTCCCATTTGAGGATGTAGGCTGCTATATTGCTGGTGATGGAACTTTAATAAAAATTTGGAAGAACTTTGTCATTTTTTAAGGATTTATTCTCCACTGGGAATACATAGCCATTTTTAAGCAGTAGCCATAGGGAAGGAAATGGCAACCCACTCCAGTATCCTTGCCTGGAAAATCTCAAGGACAGAGAAGTCTGGTGGGCTGCAGTCCATGGGGTCGCAAAGAGTTGGGCATGACTGAGCGACTAACACTTATAGTAGATTAAGGGCTTCCTCGGTGACTCAGTGGTGAAGAACCTGCCTGCAAATGCAGGAGACACAGGTTCCGTCCTTGGGTTGGGGAGATCCCCTGGATTAGGAAATGACAATCCACTCCAGTACTCTTGCCTGGAAAATTCCATGGACAGAGGAACCGGGTGGGCTTCATCTATGAAGTCACAAAGGGTCGGACACGACTGAGCACACACATAGTAGATGAAAGGGCATCTGAGTTTTTCTTCCTGTCTAATCTGATTCCAGTTTGACCTTTCTGAAATACTCTTCGTGTTTATTGTTTAGATTAACCTATGGCTTTTGAGTTGGTTTCAGAACTAATACAACTTCCTGGAAATTCATTGAACCAGTCTTAGGCTTCTCTAACTTGTCTGGAATAACATTTAGGAATAGTTGAATACATGTTAAATGAAAAATTTCCCTTAGTCCTCTTTACTAAATTCTGAATTCTGAAAATTGTGTAACCACAGTGTGCTATAACTCCTTGAATTTTTAAATTTAAGGAGTTATAGTTTTTGCCTTAGTAGTTTTGTGATAACTTTAAAAAGTTATCTTTTTTAAAGTTAAAAAACTTGACAGCTAAAATTGAGGTAGTAAAGTGTTCTTTCCAAGGAAAAAATTTCCATTGTTATCCTTTAAAGTTTGTTGGCTTCCTGTGTTGGAATTAATGGTTTGTGTTAAGATTTAGTTTTACTGAAATTAAAAAGGAAGACTAATCACATGACTTGATTGATGTGGATTTTTAAAAGAAGTTACCCCCATCTTTATTTTAGCCTTAATCCAAATTAAGCAACGTGTGCACATATAAAATTTAGAAAATGCAATGGAGGCCCATCAAAAAGGCATACTTACCCATCCAGAATAAAAGTTTTGATGTGTCCTTACACTTTTTTTTTTTTTTTTTATGGTGTATGTATGCTTTTGAAAAAGTAATGTCCTACATATGACTCCTGTCTGTGGGATTTCCCAGGCAAGAATACTGGAGTGGGTTGCCATTTCCTCCTCCACGGGCTCTTCCGGACCCAGGGATTGAACCTGCCTCTCCTGTGTCTCCTGCATTGGCAAGCAGATTATTTACCACCGAACCACCTGGAAGGCCCCCTACATATGGCATATACATTTAAGTAGTCGTCTTTTTTTTTTTTTTTTTCAGCATGAACGTAATATCAATATAAAATGTTATTAGATACAGCTCTCCTAAAGATTATAATAACTGCATAGTATTACATTGCATACTTATGCAGTGTTTTTGCTTAACCAGTACTCTATTGTTGAGTTCTTAGGTTTTTCCTTTTAATAGCAATTGAACAGTCTTAGAGCTAAGATTTTGTGAATAACTCTTAGTTATTTGCTTAGAATTAAGCCCTAGAAGTATAACTGTTCAAGAGCATGCATGTTTTAAAAGCTTCAAACTAGGTTGCTCTCTGAAAAAGGTAAAAACAGTTTACTTAATGTAAGTGACAACTAATATTTGACTTCTAATTTTGTTAATTTCTTGAGTCTTTTTCACTATGTTTCAGGGTTTGGTCCTGAAATTTAAATGTTCTTCATGTTTGATAAGTCTATTAATTGAAGAGTAAAAATGTTTAAAGAGTTAATACATTTTCTGAGTAAAAGGCTCCCACCAGGTTAATTGCTACAAACTTGTCCGGCTTTGGCAAATTTGGGGTAATCTTGTTTTTATCTGTACCTACATCCATTCCCTTCCCTTCATGTTATTTTAAGGTAAATAAATAATTGATTTATTTCATCTAGCTATTTCATTGTTTCTTTGAAAGATAAGGACTCTTATCACACAAAAACAGGTAATAAAATATATTTGAAGACCCTAAGGTGGTACTCTTTGAGGACTGAGTGAGGCATTCTCTAGTTGTGTTTTTTCTATGGGAATGGTAACTTGGATGACTGTTTTTTTGCTTACGTGTTATGTTTTGCTTATTCCTTCCTAGAATTTGGAAACTTCTGTTAATCAGAGATAAGTGTAAAATTTTGAGTGAGAAGCTTGGTAATGATTATCCTCATGTGTGATACAATTGAGTTTTCAGGCTAGCAAAAGATGGAATTTGCTGTATTCCATATACATTTTGGGCTTCCCAAGTGGCACTAGTGGTAAAGAACCTGCCTGCTGATGCATGAGACGTAAGAACCTCTGGTTCAATCCCTGTGTTAGGAAGGTCCCCTGGAGGAAGAAATGGCAATCCACTCCAGTATTCTTGCCTGGAGAATGCCACGGACAGAGCAGCCTGGCAGGCTATAGTTGATAGGCTCACAAACAGACACGACTGAAGCAACTTAGCACACATACACATTTTAGTACTAAATTCTGGGACTGTGCTTTAGTTGCTTGGGTCTGAGAGATGGAGAATGATGTAGTAACTTTAAGTTGGGTTTCCCTATTAAAAATTATTTTGCTGTACCATCAGATCTTTTGTTCTCAATTCAGAAATCCATGACAGTTTTTCATCAGTTTGATCACAAAACCTGACTTCAACTGACATGAGATTATTTATAGTCTGTTATATTTAGTGACTATGCTTATGTATTATTGCAGAAATGTTAATGTATTATATCTGGTAGCTAGATGCTTGCCCAGATCCCACTCACTGTTATATAGCAAAATTATAGTATTATCTTTGCAAAATCTGAAAAATCTTGATTTTTTTCCTAATGTGTCTCCTGGTGAGACTTTAAAAAGTTTATTTGTTGTTACTAAAGGCTCAGTTTGAGTTCACCGATAACATTGAAGCTTTCTACAAGATAATGAAGTCTTATGTGTAAGTATTGTTGACCCTTGCTATTCAGACTATGATCCACAGCAATAGCGTATCATTATCTGGAAGCTTTTTGGAATTACAGAATACCATGTCCTACCCTTTTACTCCTTTTTATTACTTGGGAATTGGAAATTTTAATAGATTTTCTGATGAGTGTTTTTGCTCTTTGGGGAGCATAGTTGAGGGTCATAAAGTAGCCACATTTTATGTAAATTTGAGATAATGCAGTATTAAAGATGACTCATACAAATTTTGAATAATGACTTCCTAATTACAAATAGAATTAAAAATCAAGTAATTACCATCAGGCAATCTGAATAAATGGCTGAGCCACTTAAGCTAGTAATCAGATATACATGCCATCCTGAAATGTGTATATTTTGAATTATCTGAGCTCTTAGGCAAATCATATATAATGTGACCAATGTGTAATTATTTCTTTGCAATAAATGATAGCTGAAACATTTGAAAAATGTAACTTTGCAGGTCAAGGTGGCTCTTAAGTTATGACCATTTTTTCCTTTTCCCAGCTTTTGAGACATAACAAAACAGAATAATGAATTTCTTTCACCTAGATTGCTATGTTTGCTTTTTCTCACATGTTTTGCTGAAAACAGTCAAGATTTATTGGCCTTAGTGAAGTAATTCTTAATTCTTTTGCTGTGAAGAGCATTCTCTTACATACTCCTAATGCTTATAGATTCAGGAACTTTTTTTCAAATGGTTTAAAATATTCAGAGGAAACAGTTGTTGATGGGGAGTTTTCCTGTATAGAAGTTTTAGTTAAGAATATGATGGGATTTTTAATGCTCTGTTTTTTCTCCTGCCCCCTAAAGTGTGATGTAACAGTCATAGAATAGAGGTGACTTAACATTTAATGATGGGTGAGGAGGACGCATTAGGAGTATGGAATTAACTGATAGAAACTACTAAACATAAAATAGATAAGCAAGGATTTACTGTTTAGTAAATACAGGTGGCATTGTTGGTGAAGAACCTGCCTGCCGATGCAGGTTAGATGTAAGAGACGGGGGTTCGATCTCTGGGTCAAGAAGATTGCCTGGAGGAGGGCATAGCAGCACATTTAATTATTTTTGCCTGGAGAATCCCATGGACAGAGGAGCCTGGCAGGCTGCATTGCATACTGTCGCATGAGTTGGACGTGACTGAAGCGACTAAGCACATGTACACAGGGAATTATACCCAATATCTCTGTGTGTTGGGACTGCCAACAGACATAGAATGAGAAAGACCAAATTACAGAATGCAACATCTGGTGAAAGTTTTGTTGTCCTAAAGATGCCCATTTCCTTGATTTTACATAGATCTGAATTTCATTAAAGAGGGGAAGCACTCAACTTTTCTAACTTCTGTTAAGAAATTTATAGAAAAGCATTGATGACTACACCAAGCCATATAATCATTTAATTCCAGGGTAGCATGAAGCTATCTTTACAGAACAAAAAAATTAAGAAACTGTTACAGTATTAAAGAAAAATTTGGAGAAAAGAGTATCCTAAAACCTCATGATCTTAATACATCCTGAGATGTCTAACACTTGTGTGTGTTGTCTTCTAGATAATTTATGTATTGTGTATGCTTAACATCTTGAAAATCTCTTGGTATCAAGTTATTTTTTTTATTATTATATATATTTTTGGCTGTGCCACGCAGCTTGCAGGGTCTTATTTCCCCAGCCAGGGATGAGCTTGTGCCCCCTCCGGTGGAAGTATGAATTCTTAACCGCTAGACTGACAGAATTCCCAATTAGTTATTTTTTTAAAGTTGCTGCTTGTTTCCAGTTAGACTGATGTACTGAAATTCATTTAGTCTCATATTATGTGTTTATTTTCCAATTTTTCACTGTAATATGTCCACATCCTTGATTCCTTCAGATAAGTTCTCAGAGGTAAGATTATTGAGTCAACAGAACATGCATGAGGTTTTTGTTTTTTTTTTTTAAGAACATGTACAATTTTAAGGCTTTGATAAAATAGTCCACTTCTGAATATACCGTTACCTGTTCATACTGTCAGAAATAACGTGTGAAAATTTCAATTTAAAATATTTCTACTTGTTTGGTAGGTATAGTGTTGGGTTTAATTTTTAATCACCTTTTGTGGCCTTGTGTCTGTGTCCCATTTTTTATTGGTATGTACCAATAATAGAAAATGATGTAGTAGTAAGAGCAGCTGCAGTGGCTACACTTGCTGTGTGCCAGGCACCATGTTCAGTGTTTTCTGTATCTTCACTTACACCTCATACCTATCCTATGAGAAAAGTGCTTTCAACGATACTCATTTTATGATGGAAGAATCGGGTGTTTGAAAGGATTGGCTTTCCAGAGGAAGTCCACACCACTTATGTGGTTAAGTTTGAAATTGGAATGTCTTTATTTTTTAATATACAGTATTAGCTTAAATTGTTGTGGACAAATACATATTGCACACATTCATCAGTTTTTTGCTTTTTAATGAGGGTATATTTTAGTATGGGGATGTCTCTTTTTTTTGTATTTTCTATTCAGGAAGTTCTCATGCCAAAGTTAGTTACTCCTTTAAATGTAGTTCAGTCACGATGGGCATGGCATGACTGTGGGGATAGATATCTTTGTATATGCCTTTTCAGTTGAAATATTTTTCGAAATAGGCTAGTCTAAACTTTCATAGTTATTAACTTGGGTCTTAGAAGTAAACCTGGTTAGAGCTTTTCAGTATACAGAACATTCGCAGAAAGCTTTTTCAGTGGAGATTGATCTTATTAATTATCATTTCAAAACTAAAATACAGCATAAAAAAAACTTTTGAAAGAAAATTGTGTTAATCTTCGTTGTTCAGTCGCTAAGTCATGTCTGACTCTTTGCAACCCCATGGACCGCAGCACACCAGGCTTCCCTGTCCTTCACTCTCTCCCACAGTTTGCTCAAACTCATGTACATTGAGTAGGTGATGCCATCCAGCCATCTCATCCTCTGTTACCTGTTTTCCTGGCCTTAATCTTTCCACCATTACAGTCTTTTCCAGTGAGTCAGCTCTTCTTATCAGGTAGTCAGAGAAGTGGATCTTCAGCGTCAGTCCTTCCAATGAATATTCAGGGTTGATTTCCTTTAGGATGGACTGGTTGGATCTCCTTGCACTCCAAGGGACTCTCAAGAGTCTTCTCCAACACCACAGTTCAAAAGCATCAATTTTTCAGTGCTCAGCTGCCTTTATGGTCCAGCTGTCACATCCAAACATGGCTACTGAAAAAACCATAGCTTTGATTATACAGACTTTTGTCGGCAAAGTGATGTCTCTGCTTTTTAATATGCTGTCTAGGTTTGTCATAGCCTTTCTTCCAAGGTGCGAGCGTCTTTTTAATTTTGTGGGTGCATTTACCATCCACAGTGATTTTGGAGCCCAAGAAAGTAAAATCTGTCACTGTTTCCACTTTTTTCCTCTTCTGTTTGCCTTGAAGTGATGGGACCAGATGCCATGATCTTCCCTTTTTGAATATTGAGTTTTAAGCCAGCTTTTTCCCTCTCTTCTTTCACCCTCATCAAGAGACTCTTTAGTTCCTCTTCACTTTCTGCCACTAGGGTAGTATCATCTGCATATCTGAAGATGATAATTCTCCTGGCAATCTTGATTCCAGCTTGTGATGTTCAGCATTTCTCATAATGTACTCTGCATGGAAGTTAAATAAGCAGGGTGATAGCATACAGCCTTGACATACTCCTTTCCCAATTTGAATCAGTTTGTTGTTCCTGCCCACTTATAACTGCTGCTTCTTGACCTACATACAGCTTTCTCAGGAGACAGGTCAGGTATTCCCATCTCTTTAAGAATTTTCCAGTTGGTTGTGATCCACACAGTAGCTCAGCTGGTAAAGAATCTGCCTGCAATGCAGGAGACCACAGTTCAATGCCTGGGTCGGGAAGATCCCCTAGAGAAGGGATAAGCTACCCACCCACTCCAGTATTCTTGGGTTTCCCTGGTGACTCAGATGGTAAAGAATCCGCCTGCAGTGCGGGAGGCCTGGGTTGGGAAGATCCCCTGGAGAGGAAACAGCTACCCACTCCAGTATACTGGCCTGGAGAATTTCATGGACAGAGGAGCCTGATGGGCTACAGTCCATGGGGTCGCAGAGTTGGACAGGACTGAGCAACTTTGACTTTCACACAATCAAAGACCTAACATAGTATAGCTTTAGTGTGTTAATCTTACTAAACTTTAAAATGACAGATGAGCCCGCTTATAGTATGTTGAAAAAATCTGGAGAATTGGGAGAGATTGTTAATACTTCACACAACAAAGTTTGAAATTTTCTTCAGGTTGGAACCAAGGACTAAGAATTAGAAGAGGATTAAATAGTATATGAAATCCAGAGCCTTGCACTTAACAATGAATTCTGCAGATATTGACAGTGCCAAAGATAGCAGACATGATAGCATCTGGGTAGCATCTAGAAGGTAGTTCAGAGCCTGTTAAGTTTTAGAATTGAGTATCTTTTTCAGGTTGTGAATTCCTTGACCTAAGTGGCAATTCAAGAAGTTTGATGATTAATCATCCTCAGAAGAATTTGGGGACATTGATCTATGTGATTTAGTTTTTTTTGGTCATTGAGGTCTGTTGCACTATACTTTTACAGGAACAGTCCTCTTCTATTATCATGAAATACTTATTAAAACTTGGAAACATGCAGAGAGAGAAAATATTTACTTAACAGCATCAGCACTCAGAGATAACTATTACCAATATTTTAATGTTTTGATCCATTTACCTGTCTCATTAGCTATAGATATATCTAACCTCTATATATGTTTTATATTCTTTTAACATCTTTACCAGTATGTCAACTTTCTACAACATGTTTTTGTTAAAAAGCTAATCTTTTTTTTTAATTTGTCCAGGAATTTACAAAACATCTTTTGTTTCTCTTTAGATTCCAAAATAGGATTACCTGAAATTTATTTAACGTCATCAGTTGCCTAATTAGTACAAATTTATTGACCTCCCTATTGCTTAGCACTTAGCTTTAATTAAGATTTTTCTTTTTTTAAAGAGCTTTTTAAAAAATTAGTTTTTGCTGGCGTAGCTTTACAAAGGATTTTCAAATGAGCTTACAGAAACATATACTAGTTTTACTTAGTTACAGGAGTGTTAGTGCCTGTTTCCTCCTCTACCCCACTGGATGATCATTCTGCATATCTGACAGAAAAAACTGTTTTGGGGGGAACTTGCTCAAGAGTGTGATGTGGTATGTATTTCTTTTCCATTTGCTGTAATAGGTTCTTTAAAAAAAAAGAAAAAACTTGAACAGATAATGTGTACTTTTGTAAAATAAGCCATTCTTGTCTCAGCCTTCCTGTTCTTGTTCTGGTAACAGCTGTCTAAATGTACCGTGTTTGATCTGTGTTTTTTCCCCTCCTGAATGATATTAAAGTGCCAGGCGTGATACTTCAGATGGGAACTGCAACAAGGCAAACATTGATTCAATATTATCTCTTACACAATCTGCATTAAATTTCTCTTGTTTTCACAGAAAAGATCTCTTTCCCATGGTGTTGCTTTCTTAATCTTCCTACTCTTAAGGAGTCCTAACAAGTTGTGTTGTATAATGTCCCCACAGACTTGAAATCTGATTGTTTCCCTGTTGTATTGATTCAAGCCAAATATTTTACTAAGAATATTGCTTAGGTGACATACATTTATTTCGTCAAATCAGGAAGCATATGTTAGATCACTTCATATAAGTGGTGACTCATTTCTATAGTAGTAGAGGTGCTTTTTTTTTCCTTTTATAGTTAACAGTCAGTCATACTTGGAATCCATGTAAATCCTATTTTAGTCTCAACAGTCTTTTCACCCAGTGCTTTTGCCATATATTGACAGTTGTCTGAATCAGTTCTTATATTGGTATAATCGTCACTGATTTAACAGGTTGTGGTCTGAGTCTTTTTCAATATACTTTTCTTAAAACACTTCTTCATATTAACAGTTTATTATTTTATTCCCCTTTTTTGTTGCTCATAACTTTTGGGGGGACCATTTTGTCTTACTGTTTTGACAGTTATGATATTTCTGGCCTGTAGAGTGAGACTGGTCCCCGTTTGTTTAGATGGCTGTGGGGTACCATTTTTACTTTTAATCTTTTTGTTTTTCAGTGTTAATATTTTTATAATTGGTTCTGGAAGTATAGTTGATTGACAGTGTTGTATTAGTTTCAGGTGTACAATGAAGTGATTCAGTTCCATATAGTTTATCTTAAAATGATCAATTTGGTGTTCTTGTGGCCTGAAAGTACCACCATGTGCTATTTTTTCATGTTAATAGTCTTTACATGATAGTCTTTACCTTGGGACTGTGTCTGTGTTTTGATAAATAATTAGCTTTGGGAATGAGCAAATTACAGTCCCTTGGTATCCTAGGAAGATTGATTCTAGGACCCTGGCAGATAACCAGATTCTGGGATGCTCAAGTCCCTTGTATAAAATGGTGTATTTTATATACACCATTTGTGTATTTGCATATAATCTATACACATTCTCTCATATACTTTAAATTGTTTCTAGATTACTTATACTACCAAATATAATATTATAATTACATATTAATAATACCTTAATGTAGTATAGTTGTATAGAAAATACAGTGTAAAATAAATTTATATGTTAATGCATATATGTGGAATCTAGAAAAATAGTATAAATGAACTTATTTTCAAAGAGGAAATAGAGACACAGACATAGAGAACAAACATGGATACTATGGGGAAGGGGATGTGAACTGGTAGATTGGGATTAACATATATACACTACTATGTATAAAATAGATAACTAATGAGAACTTACTGTGTAGCACAAAAAACCCTACTTGGTGCTCTGTGGTGACCTAAATGGGAAGGAAATCCAGAAAAGGGGCTCTTTGTACACGTTATGGATGATTCACTTTGCTACACAGCAGTGTAAAGCAACTATATTCCAAAAAAAGGAAGATCAGTATGTGTAAGAAGCACCAAATACAGTGCTTAGTGGGGTATTGTACATTACAGTTAATTCATTTAAAGACAGTGGCTGACTGGCTGCTTGCATAAACAAAGCAGTACCTGCTCTGTGCCAGTTCATACATTCTGCTGTTGAAAATGTTCTGAAAATAAAACATACCTGAGTTAAAAAAAAAAAAGTATAGTGTAAATGTTACATAAATGGTGTGCAGCAAATTCAAGTTTGGGGTTTTGGAACTTACAAATTTCCCCCCATAATATTCTTTGATCCATGATTGTTTAGATCTACAGATGCAGAATCTGCAGATAGGGAGGGCCAGCTGTACACTGGCCAACTTTCTACAGACATGGGCAGTTTATTGTTGCCTGCTGGAGCAGGCCAGAGGGAAATAGTTGATGAATACAGTGAAGACACATAGGAAGCAGAGAATATTATGGGGGTGGGGAAGAATAACAGAAAAGTAGTGTGAAAGGGACTTAAAGGGGCAAAATAGGAGCTTAAGTGTGTTAAAAGAAAGCAGTTTATATCAGGTGATGTTGCTCTAAGTAGGCAGAGAAATTTATAGTATCTAAGAGGTACTGAGAAACTCTTGATAAGAAATTGTGAAAGACAGTGTGAGATAGGAAGCCTTTGGATTCAAGAAGATGGCTATCATTTAAAAAATTTGTCAACTCATTGCTGCCATCTAGTGACACTTTGTCTTTAAACTACTTCAGAGAAAGGAAATAGCATATTAGGCATATGGGAGTTGCATACCGTAACTCAAACTTGAAGATGAACAGTTGAAAATAAATAAAATTGACAGGTCAGCTTGTGTTCCAACTCCATTCCAAATCTACGTGTTGTAGATTTCATGAGTTTTGGTGTAGGATATGACTGATGTGGTAGAATTGGTGATAGAAACACATTTCTGTATCCATGAATCTTGAGCAGTTCTTACCCTTCATAGAGCCACTCATTGCTTTTACTGCTTCAACATAAAACATAATCAAATGGACACATACATCCTTTGGTGTAATCAAACTCAATATTCTTGGTTTTGACTTTTACTCACCAATCTTAGTAATTCTTTGATGATAAAAAAATTGTGAAAATAACCTGGGGTGAAAAGATAGCAAGCACACACATGTGTATGCATCCATTAAGTAGAGGTTTGAATTCTACCACCCTGTAACCTCTAGGGAAATACTCAATCTTTTTCCGTTTATACTGTGATGGGATTCTGCTTTTCTGGAAACCACTTGATGTCTGCTACTGAGTTTAAACAGTTCACAGAGTAACCAAAGAGTGAGTCATTTCAGAAATATTTCTCTCTTTGGTTTTAATCTTTGAAACTAATTTTAGGAATGAAATTGATTATGGTGTGTTTTTTATTCTATGTGCTTTTATTTACTTACCATCTTTAAAAAGTTAGGAGAAATTGACTTGTCCGATAAGGGTGACTCCAAAATGTAAACTTCTATGACCCATGAGGCACCCTCAAATACACTCATTTAGATCTATTTAGTTTCTATGTGTCTTTTAAACAAAAAAACCCAGCTTAATGAATTGTTATAAAGCAAAAACCCTGTAGCATCTACTCAGGTTGGGAAAATAGAACTTTGCCAGCAAGGTTTATAGTTTGGAATGATTCTGTGGCAGTCCAGAAGTAAATGGAGTATATTTAAGGAAAGAAAATGTGATTCAGTGATTTTATACCCAGCGAAACTGACAGAAACAAAGGACACAGGCAAACTGTTACTAAAGTTGCAGGAACTGATAAAACTATTTTCAAGCTCTTTCTAAATAATAATATTAAGGATAAGCTTGAGTTACCATAATCCCTAGAGAGATCTGGTAGAATTTTAGCATGAATAACATTACAAAAAGATAATACTACTTGAGTATAACCTTGCAGAAGTGTCACACGTGAGTCTGATCAAGCCTTTGGTCACAGCTTCCAATTTCTGAAAATACGAAATATGTGGAATTATTGTTGAAGGTATGAAATTTTGAAAAACTGCAGGACAAATGCTCAAGATTCTTCAACAGATAAATGTTAAGAACTTATCTAAAAAGAGCATTAAAAGACATCAAATCTGTATCAGTGGGTAAGACTATTACTACCCAGGGCTACACATTAGGTAGTAGAATTATTTTAAAAGGAAGAAAGTGATTTTACTGTGAAGTTAGTAGTTTTAGGAGGAGGAGGAAAGGGATTGAGAAAGGAATGCACACGGGGCTTCTGAGTATTGAGATTCTGTAGAGACTTGAGCTGCGTTAGCACCTATGGACAGTTTTACTGCAGTACCTTGTACTCACCCACTGTTGACTCAGGCAAGACCCTCCCTGTTGAAACTGCTTTTCCTAACATTTGTTTTCCTTTCCAGTACATACTACCTGGATATTTTGATGTTCTTCAGTTTTCTGGCTCTTCTAGGCTCCTAGTTACTTTTGCTTCTCCCACAGTGATATATAACATGCATGTTAGCTTCTGACTTGCCCTTACCACTGTACATTATGGAGTTTTGTTTGGGATGCATTGACACAAAGTTGTATTCTGTATGCTCGTCATAGGTTTTTGCTTTACTTAAAATTAATTTCTTATTAAACTCAAGGAGAGGGATTTACTTGGTGGTCCTGTGGTTGAGAATCTGTCTTCCAGTACAGGGGCTGCAGTTTGTTCCCTGGTCGGGGAACTGGACCCCACATGCTGCAACTACGATTTTGCAAACCACAACTAGAGATCCTATATGCTGGGGCAGAGATCCAAGATCCTGCCTGCCACAAATAAATACTAAAGAAGAAACTCAGGGAGCTTTTACCTGTATTTATCACTTGTGTGTATATGTGTGTGTGTGTGTGTGTGTGTATTTTTTGTGAAAAAATTTGCTGAAAACTGGCTTATGTATCCACTTAAAATAATAGCAAACCTTAAGAGCCACGCAGAAGTATTATTATTTGAAACCAGTTAGGCCTCTTAGAGAAGGCAGTGGCACCCCACTCTAGTATTCTTGCCTAGAAAATCCCATGGATGGAGGAGCCTGGTAGGCTGCAGTCCATGGGGTCACGAAGAGTTGGACACGACTGAGCGACTTCACTTTCACTTTTCACTTTCATGCATTGGAGAAGGAAATGGCAGCCCACTCCAGTGTTCTTGCCTGGAGAATCCCGGGGACGGGGGAGCCTGGTGGGCTGCAGTCTACGGGGTCACACAGAGTCGGACACGACTGAAGCGACTTAGCAGCAGCAGCAGCAGGCCTCTTAGTAGGTTTCTGTTTTGATTCCTCTTGGAGTTCTAAGGCTTTTTGGTGTTCCTGCTTAAGTTGAAAGGCTGTTAGTGGTTCTGAGTAGCCACTGTTAGGTTAATTTTTACTGCTTAGTGTCAAAAAAATTGTAAAGATACAATTTAAAAACTCCAATAAAGGCAGGCTGTTTCCTGAATTTCAGAAAGCTAGGAGCTTTAAAGTTTTAGACTCAGTATGTATGTGAAAAGACAAGGTATTTGAAGGGTCAGAATGGTAGTGGTCATGTGTAAATGTTATACCATCTGTTTTTTTTTTACATGTATATAAGACCTTTACATAATCCAAAAGAACTAGTTTGTCATTATCTTCTTGAGGATTGGAAAGTTATGGCAGCCCACTCCAGTACCCTTGCCTGGAAAATCCCATGGGCGGAGGAGCCTGGTAGGCTGAGTCCATGGGGTCACAAAGGGTCGGACGCGACTGAGCGACTTCACTTTCACTTTTCACTTTCATGCATTGGAGAAGGAAATGGCAGCCCACTCCAGTGTTCTTGCCTGGAGAATCCCAGGGACAGGGGAGCCTGGTGGGCTGCAGTCTTTGGGGTCTCACAGAGTCGGACACAACTAAAGCGATTTAGCAGCAGCAGCAGCAGACACTGCTATTCAGTACCTTTCAAAAGGTTAAATGGGAAACAACCTTAAGAATGTTACTCTAAATCTAGGGTAGATCCATCTTAAGCCCTGTTTAACTTTGGTGGTTGGAGTGGGAAGGTGCAGTAGATGAAAAGCTGATAGAAAAAGAATATCAAAACATCTTGCACTTTAAAAGACCTAAAATGATTTCATGAATCTCCACATAGTTACAGACTATGCCTCTGTAACATATAAAAATAATTTTTGTTTTGAAATGGTCTCAGCAAAGTTGTGTTTTCTTCCTTACTGCTGCTGGTTCTTTTTAGATTAAGGCAGTGTTCTACCTTCTAGTTTTATCATCATCACCATCCAGCATTATTAAATGTCCTAGCTATATTTTGTACTGTTTTCACATAAAGAATCATAACATTCTGTAAAAATGGTATTGATATTTAAGTATCTGTTGGATGCTATAAATCAATCAAAGTACCTGGAAATGGGTATTTCCAGAGTGAATGAGTTGGTTCTATTTATTGCCTTCATATAATAAAGTTAATTAAACTTGAAGGGCAGAGTGTCACTTGTCCACATTCATCTAGCTAAAGAATAGTTTGTGGGCAGAAACTGTAGTTCTTTATGTGGCAATGAGTGAGACTCAATAAAAGCAACATGCAAAAAGGTGGAGTTATTGATAGATGGCAAGGGATGGTTCGATTAGCATGACTGGGACAGTGAAAAACAGAAATTTATGGTAGATTAGGTTCTGATTTGCTTGAGGAATTTTAAATAAACAGTGAAGTCACTTGGGATTAATAATTTCCAAGAGGATTGTGTGTATTATGTGAAGAGGAATTTTCCCCCCTTGAAGTGATAGTCTAGCAGGAATATATTACAGAAGAGGAGGTTGAATTTCTATAAGGATATATATTCATGGGCTCAAGTCTCTGAATACTAATAAACTTGATACTGTGAGATCCATTTTGTTTAAGTTGACTGATAACTGTAGGTAGAATGGTTCAAAATAAGAGTAGAACAGGTTTTTACCAAGGATTATTTTGTTTTTAGCATCTTTTCACCTGAATGCATTTTTTTCCCCTCTCAGTTTTTCAGCTTTGTGAGGCACCGTATCATCAAAGACAATGGCCAGCAATGTTACCAACAAGACGGATCCTCGCTCCATGAACTCGCGTGTATTCATTGGGAATCTCAATACCCTTGTGGTCAAGAAATCTGACGTGGAGGCAATCTTCTCAAAATACGGCAAAATCGTGGGTTGCTCTGTTCATAAGGGCTTTGCCTTCGTTCAGTATGTTAATGAGAGAAATGCCCGGGCTGCTGTGGCAGGAGAGGATGGCAGAATGATTGCTGGCCAGGTTTTAGGTAAGATCTGTGTTGAATTAATTTTTCATTGATTATGTAATTCAGATCTGGAAGTAGTTCTGTTCATGTTTTCTTTCTCTTTCTCTCCCTCTCCATAAAGCTGTTAGTCAGAGAGGTGTTGTGCGTGTTATGTCTGACATCAGCCTAATAATAAAAATCAGGTTTATAGGTCTAAAGAGAATTTTAGACCTATAAAATCTTAGCATTTGGTGTAGTAGAGACTGGATAACCCTTAGTTGGCAGTCTTGAGTAAAGTAGGAGAGAGAGGAACAATATTTCATAAGGTACTTTTGCTGCCTAAAATGTGTGTCATTTTGAACACAGTCGACTGGGTGAAGACAACAGAGCTTAGTCATGTGCTCTAGAATCAGATGTATGTTAGGGCCTTACAACTATGTGTTGGGCAGCCTACATAGCTTTTCTTTGTTAAAATAATTGTGTGTGTGCGTGCATGCGCTACCTCAGTTTATTATCTATTACTGAAGGTAATACTACTATGTGGTTATCAAGAGATAACATGAGAGGATTAATTGAGGTGATTCATAATAAAAGGTTGTCTTATTTTAGTTCCCCAGTAGGGTTCGCCTCTGATCTAGCATGTTGAAATTTTTGAGAAATGAGATCCGAGCTCTATTCATAAAATTTATATTCTAAACTTGAGATCTCATTACATATGTTTCAGTCCTTTGCAAATTGTTGTTTGAAACTCGAGATATCTCATCTTTGGCCAGTGGATAGATCACCTTTAAGTTGGTTCCTGTGTCCTTGAGACCTTACTCGGGATATTACATTTCTTCCTTGCTTACTGCACCAGAGGATATTCTGGGTCATCTGTGTATCTTATAAAGAGTGTTGGCTCCTTTTAATGGGAGTTATTTGGAAACGCACTCCCTGTATACCAGGAGTGTTGATTGAATGTTAATTGCATCTTGTTAGTTTCAGTGGGCAGAATAGGGGACACTTAGGTTTTTAAGAAAACAAAACGTCAGATTTTTATGTGCGCATTGTGCCACAGCCTCAAGCAGTCATATCTCTGTTTTTATCAAAATTATTCGATTTTGGATATTGACTTAATACAGTTTTCCCTTGATGGAATAATACATGTTTGAACTGCATGGATTCACATCTACATGGATTTTTTTTTTTAATGTGTATTAACATTACTACAAGAACATTGGTAGAATCCCAGTGCAAAACCACAGATAATGGAGGGCCAACTGTAAATTTATATGCAGATTTTCCACTATACAGAGGGTCAGGGCCCTAACTCCCACGTTGTCCAAGTGTCAACTGTACTATAGTTTAGAATATCCTGAAATAATTCTATGAGGTTGTAAAATCAGTTGGATACACAGTGTAGTTAATCTTGTTACTACATTTTTTAAACTGCTTTAAAAAAGTCTACCTTTAGTTTTATAAAATCTTACAATTCCAGAGTCAAAACTGTAAAAGTAGGGTTGTTATAAACATTAATTACTAAAAATTAGAAATGAGTTTAGTGAACTAAGAACTCTGAAGATTATTCATAAATGTAATGGTGTTTAGCAGATAAGACAATGTACTTAAAAGTCTTTTTCCAGTGGTCACTTGATGAACTGAGTTTTGGAGAGCTGGCTAGCTTTTATTTAATTGTTTTTTGAGAAATTGTCTCATCTATTAAAATATTTGGGGGAACATGAATTCTTTGATAGGTAGTGGGTGGCATGGTGAGCGACTGGGCAGTTTGGCATAGGTGTTTTAAAAATTATGTTGTATATGGAAACTAGAATTGTTTTCTTTCGATTCTTTCCCTTTTCTTGGAGTGTGTGCATGCATATAAAGATTGTTTACTTATAAGCAGTTCACTGTACAGTGTTTATTTTTTAATGCAACTTTTCAGCTTATCCTATTTGTAAGGAGAATAAAAATCCCCAGTTTCTCATTGAGGTGTTCAAGTCTAGGGTAAAAAGTACTAAAGGTACTTCATGTGTTTTGCATTTCTGTTTTGTTGGTACAGAACAGAGGACAAAGAAATGGAGGATTAAGTCCTAACCTTGTAAAAAAAAATCTTGAGCATATTTTATATAACAAGGAAAGATGAGATACATCATTTGACTTTTGTTAATTATATGGCCATGTACACTCTAGAAAGGTGCAGTTTGAGACACCTCCCTCCCAACAGAGTTGTCATTAAAGTTTTTTTTTCCTCCACCAGATATTAATCTGGCTGCAGAGCCAAAAGTGAACCGAGGAAAAGCAGGTGTGAAACGATCTGCAGCGGAGATGTACGGGTCAGTACCAGAACACCCTTCTCCGTCCCCTCTACTCAGGTCCGGAACTTTATTATTTATAACTGCATTGTGTCCATCAGTGGGCATCTTCTCTATCTGTTTTCTGGATGTGGGGAGGGTTAATTGTAGTATGTTTTATGTATGTGAAAGGACTGCTTTATTAATTTTGTGTTAATATACTTCATTTTACCCCATTTCCCAGAAAGTTGTTGGAATTCCTGAGATTTTTTACTATTAAAGAGTAGTTTGTTATTTAAAGTGTTAGTTGCTCAGTTGTGTCTGACTCTCTTGCGACCCCATGGACTGTAGCCTGTTGGGCTCCTCTGTCCATGGGATTTCCCAGACAAGAATAGTGAAGTGTGTTGCCATTGCCTTCTCCAGGGAATCTTCCTGACCCAGGGATCAAACCCGGGTCTCCTGCATTGCCAGCAGATTGCTTACTATCTGAGCCACCAGGGAAGCCCTACTAGTATAAATTAAATTCCTTCAAAAGGAGTTACTTAGCTTCTGAGAAGCTGGGGAGGGAGTAAGAAAGGGAAAGAGGATGACATAAGAATGTTTAATTTACTATTGTGTTCTTCCATATTCTTATTTTAGCTCTTATGTGTTGGCATTTTAGCAATCTTATGGCTAAATTTGTAGTTTGGCCACTGTATGTCCAGTGGCCTAAAGTGGTTGGAATTTAGTGATCTGTTGCTTAATGATTGGGCATTAGTCCATGCTAATCTTGTTGATCTATTTGTTGGGTTGGTTTAGGGTGGGTTTTTTTTTGTTTTTTTTTTTTCCCATCTGCTGTTGTCAACAGCTCCAAATTAATCCTCTTTGGTATTTGTTTTTCAGCTCATCTTTTGACTTGGACTATGACTTTCAACGAGATTATTACGACAGGTATGTTTAAGATGTTTTCTCTTCCAATTAGAGGCTGTCTAGTGAGAATCATTTATTTTTCTATTTTGTGGTAATGTTCTATTTTGTAGTAATGAATAACAAACATGTTTTCAAATAAAGCCCTCTCTTTTCTGTCAGAACATAATGAAAAAAAAGTGTGTGTGTTGTTCAGTCGTGTTTGACTCTTTGCAGCCCCATGGACTGTAGCCATCCAGGCTCCTCTGTCCATGGAATTCTCCAGTCAAGAATACTGACTGGAATGGGTTGCCATTCCCTTCTCCAGGGGATCTTCCTCATCCAGGGTCTAACCCAGGTCTTTCGCATTGCAGGCAGATTCTTTACCACCAGGAAGCCTAATGGAAAAATAACTTCTGCAGATCATTAGAGTTAGACTAGATAAGGGTGATTTTTTTTGTTGTTGATTTTATAGAATCAGTTTATATATATATTGACAGGGCATATGGAGACATGACAGGGCAAATGTCCAATATTTTCTGGACTAACACTTTTTCTTGACAAGTCAGTTTTTTGTTTTAATTTGTGCCACATAAATGTAAGGACTGACTTGCCTAATAAATGGAATTTAGCAGTCTCATGTTCTCTATTATTTTTTTTGCATATTAGCTACTTAGATTTGCATTGTAGAAGATTACAGCAAAACTATTAAAAAAAGATTCCTTAAAATTTCAGTAATCTGCTTTAAGCTAACCAACCAATGCAGAATAGGATACAATAAGCATAGGTAATGAATTTACAGTGCAGTATTGTAGATTGAAGATGATGATACAGTTCTAAAGGCAGAGGGGTTGGAATAATGGTTTCTTAGGCCTCCAGAATAGCATTTATATTTGAAAAATCATGAGAAAGTGATATAGATGCATCATCTCATTCTAAGTAAGTTTGGGAAAGGTTGTTTTAAGTGATGAATTTTGAAATTGAGTAAAAGAGACAGCAAGGAATAATGAAAACAGTGAGATGTTTACAGAAATACCTTCATATGTCTTACCACTGCTATTTGGTCTTAAAAATTGGTAACAACACCACTGTTGGCCTCACTAGTTTTTCCAGAGCAAGAGAATACCTTTAGTTGTTAATCTGTATTGCTTGATATTATAGAGTGACAGTGAAAAGTAATGTTTTTGACCTTCCATTCTAAACGTGGCCAATAAAAAAAGATTTCTGATGACTGAGTAACCAAATAGTGGCTTAATAAAGAGCTCATTCAAATATATACTGGGGTCTAGTAGGGAAAACAAGCATGTTTACTTAAGAATGGGAAAACCTAGGAAAATGGTAGTAAGTTTTCTCAGAAGTCATCCTGAAGATACTTTATTCACAAGGTTAAGATATTTATTATCCTTAGTAACATCATAAATTAACTTTTAGATTCTTTAAAAGAAGATAGGAAATTGGCTCTGAGATGTGCTGAAAGCTCTGTGTCCTGTTATATAAATGGGGGTTAAATTAGTCTGCTTAGTCACACCGTTAAGAACATGAAATTCACATGAATATTTTAAGACATACATTTGGCATTTCTACTGCCTATTGTTACATTAGGGCAGCAGCTGATAGAGGAATCCAAAGGCTTAGTCACTTAGCAGAAAGGATTATGACCAGAGTCATATATCACTTCAGTTTTCTTATCCCTAAAATGATAATGCCTACTAATAGAGTTGTTATGAAGGCTAAGGAAATGTGGGCAAAGGTTGCATTATGTATAACCCTCAAATACTATTATGCTTCAGTTAATCAAGAATTAATCTTGGGTTTCCCTGGTGGTTGGGTGGTACCTGCCAATGCAGGAAACACAGGTTCAGTGCCTGGTCTGGGAAGATCCCACATGCTGCAGCATTAACACTGACATACATTATTGCTTCTGCATAAATTGTTGACTCCCTTCATATCAAAATGAAGGGAATCATGGACACCCCACCATTCCTTTCCACAAAATCTAACATCTCTAGCATGCAGTTCCTTATGTGACAGAAGTCTAAACTAATGCATAGTGAAATACATTTTAATTTATATAAGAAAGTAGTATATCAGTGTAAGTTAAAGACTGCTTTTATAAGCATAATGACATTTTATAACCATAATGACAATACCACTTATACTTAAGATAGGAAGATTCCTTAATCATCCAAGTTTTCCAGACTTGATTTTGCAGGTTGTATTTTATGTTGTTTAGCATGTTAACCTGTCCTCTGTATTTCCTCTGAACTAGTGGGGTAGATTTGGAGTCTAGTTCAGATTCAGGTTGTTTTCTTCTTTTCTTTTCTTTTTTTGACATAGGGGAGGTCGGAGAGGATACCAGAGTATTTCATTAAAGGTTATGCAATTTAATCATCATTACCCTGACTTTTGTCAGAAACTTTAGGAACGTAAGCATTAGGTGTTTCTTGAGGAGATACATTTTTGATATCAGGGAGTAGGTGATTAATGATATTTTGTTAGGGGAATTAGAGTGATTTTTATTTTTGCTTGGGTTTTCATGGGTTTTGATGCACAAATTCCAAAGATTGTAAATACTTTTCATACTGGAGAATGATCAAACGTTAAAATTTGAGTCACTTATATATTAATATATGCTATCTCTGAGGAGGCAACAGAGGATTGGATTCTATAGTCTTAATGCAAATTACTTTTTCATAAATTATGTAAATTAGGGCTGTCATTTTACTTGTTCTTAAGGCCATTTCTGATATAATATGTGTTGGTAGTTCTTAAGTGAATTTAACATAAATTACCAACATGTGTGAAACTATCATTTTAGGTATTTGTTAGTTACTCAGATACACTGTCAGCTCTTTCAAATGGGCTATAAACTGTCATACATAGTTTATAATTACTCAAAGATTTGTTAACACATTTTTTCTGGTAGGAAGACAAGCCCCAAAGTAGCTTTCTGATTTAGGGTGACTACTCATGGTAGGGGCTGGTGGGCATGCTCAGTCCTGACTCTTTTCACCCCATAGACTATCCTGCCAGGCTCCTCTGTCCATGGGATTTCCCATGCAAAGAATACTGGAGTGGGTTGCCATCTCTTCCTCCAAGGGATCTTCCCATCTCTCGTCTCCTGCATCTCCTGCATTGCAGGCAGATTCTTTACCCCCTGAGCCATTGGGGAAGCCTTCATGGTGGAGGAGGATCTCCGCATCAGTTACCTTGATGTTGAAAGTCTTACAACCTGTAAGCTGACAGAGATCCATTTCCACTTGTATCCTGTTGAGTCTTGTTGCTTCTAGGGAAATTGTTGCTAGAGTAGTTGCTGTTGGTGGACTTCTTGTGTGAAGCAGTTCCTTTGAGTGATTTTTCTTTCAAATGCTTAAATGAATTTCTTTTAATTTCTCTTTCCATATAGATATTTAGTCATTCACTTTTGATATTAATGCCGATTAGAAGGCAGATTGTTCCTTTGTGCCAGAAGTGCTATAATAAAAATAATTGGTTACATTGTTGGAAATAGGCATTAAAGCTTTAATTTTTGTTGTAGCACAGGGAACTCTACTTAAATATAAAAACATAGCCATTTTTAGGAAAAGCTTTTAGATGGACTCTTTGTAGTAGCCCTGCTTTTCTTTCCCTTATAATCACCCAGGAAAATACTCTGGAATTACAGAGTTGTAATGATGCAGAAGTTTGTGAGAATATTAAAACTCATTAAGTTGTACGTACTCAAAGGGTTTATATTGGTTTGGTATGTGAATTATGTCAATTTAAATAAAAGAAATAGCACTCAGTTATGACAATGGAATAGTTCTTTCTCAGTCATTCTTCTGTAAAGAACTTTGGAACACAAGAAAAATCACATGCTTACTTAGATTTGATAATAGGCTGTGATATGATAGCTGAGACTTGGCAAACACCTGTTAAGCAGGTTCAGAAGGACCCTGATTTAGTTCAGTGGTCTTTGAGGACTTTATAATAAATAACTTGTCAGAAGTTGCACATGTTATTTGGATACCAGTGTCAACAGTGCATAAGGGACTGAACTGTGAAGTTGTTCCACTAGAGATTTTTCAGAGTGCTGTTATTATGGCACATAAAAGTACATTAAGTATTGCTAGTATACCATGAAAGGAGGAGGGAAGCAAGTCTACAAGCAGATCAAATGTGGCACATTTATGATTAGCACTGTGTTATACAGTGAAGAAAGTGCTGTGAAATTAATTGGCTGCTGTGTGTTCTGCTTTATACTGGATTGTCCCATAGAAAGATGAATTGTGTGCCCTTGGGGGAAGTGTGAGTTCCCTTGTTAAAATTTAAAGAGCTCCAGGTTGTTTCACAAAGGGCAATATTTGTACCTGCCTTTGATATTAAGCAGGAGGTTTTTAGACAGGGTGAGGATACAGGGTTATGAATATTCCTAGCATATTTGGGGAAGCAGCCAGCTGTGATTGGAAAGAACACATTAAATAGTTGTGTCCTATTAGCAGTGATACCTTATTAACAACCCCATGACTAGAAAAGAGAAACTGGAGGGGGAAGGACATTTACATTTACATTTGTAAATGTTGGAATGTGGAGAAATTTCTGAGGTAAACTAATCTTGGCATGATGTATTGGGTCACAGTTACCAGAGCAGGTGCTTTCTGGGGCTAAAATAATAAGTTGGGATGAGACTTTTATTTTTATGAAGAGAATTATGCCATTAAAGGTGTAATCTTTTGCTAAGTGACAGGTCTGTGAAAGGTTTGAGTTCTTAGAATTTGGGGAAATAAGCAATTCTGTTGATACTATCTTTTCCAATAAGATACGCTTACAGAAAGTAGAGAAAAGAAATTGAAGTGGGGGAATCGCCATTGAAATGCAAGACAAATGAAAGATGGTAACAACCATCATAATTGTTAAACTAATACCTGAGCCCTTATTTTGTTCTGCTGCTAAGTCGCTTCAGTCGTGTCCGACTCTGTGCGACCCCATAGACGGCAGCCCAGCAGGCTCCCTCGTCCCTGGGATTCTCCAGGCAAGAACACTGGAGTGGGTTGCCATTTCCTTCTCCAATGGGTGAAAGCGAAAAGTGAAAGTGAAGTTGCTCAGTCGTGTCCGACTATTAGCAATCCCATGGACTGCAGCCTACCAGGCCCCTCTGTCCATGGGACTTTCCAGGCAAGAGTACTGGAGTGGGGTGCCATTGCCTTCTCCCTATTTTGTTCTAGGCAAACAATATTTTAGGTTTTAAATTAGTCAAAAAATACAGTATATGGATTTGAGGTGCCAACGCCCTTATTGGTGTTAGAGGAGCTGTCTTCTTGGCTCCCTCCTTTTCTTTCAATTTTCTGATATTCCTGAGCATCACTGGATCTGAGAGAGAGAGAGGTTTTGGATGTGTGTACAAAAGAAGAGTACGTGAAACATTCACGTTTTGGAGAATTGAGTGAGATCATCTGCTTGGAAAGGCATGTGATTCAGAGAACCAGAGAGTTCTTGGCTACTTGGGAAAGCTGAGAAATGTTTCTTTAGTTGACAGTTAAGATCTTCATTTTAGGCAAAGGGTGAGAATTTTAATTTGCTAATAGCCCTTCTGTTTGTTTCTTATGGGAAACTAAACATGTAGCTCTCAGATTTTAGATTAATGCGTAGATTTGTATGATTATGCTTTGAGCATAAATGTGATACTGTTTGACTTGAATTTGTGTCCTGGACTCTTGTTGAGAAAGTGGGAGATATTTATTTGAAGGGGAAGCTTTTGCATCCATATCAGAGAATCTGTTTTGTGGCTCTGAATTAAGTGGTGTTCTGGGTATATTATTACCTAACCCATAGGTGACCTCTGCTGTTTTAGGACTCTCCATTCAGATATGCTTTGTCAAGCTCCTTGATGTTAATTTTTTCTTTTAAAACCTAGTTTAAAGTATACAGTTCAATATATATATTCAGAGTGTGCCTATGACCATGATATAATTTTAGAACATGTTATCACTCTAAAAATAAACAACTTACTAGCAGTCATTCCCTATTCTATTATCCCCAGGCCTAGCAACCACTTTCTATATTGTCCTTTTAGTTACTAAATCGTGACTCTTTTACAACCCCATGGACTATACCCATCAGGCTCCTCTGTCCATGGGATTTCCCAGGCAAGAATACTGGAGTCGGTTGCCATTTCCTTCTCCAGGGGATCTTCCTGACCAAGGGATTCTCGTCTCCTGCATTGGCAGGTGGATTCTTTACCACTGAGCCACCAGGAAGGCTGCCTTTCTATCTGTAGCTTTGCTTATTTTGGACATTTCATGTCAGTGGAATCATGAGGTATGTCTTTTGTGACCCCTTTCTTCCATGTTTTTTTTCCAACAGTTAACCCATGTTACGCTCTGTGTTAGTACTTCATTCCTTTTATTACTACTACAGTATGTTTATCCATTCATCAGTTGGTAGATTTTTGAAATGTTTTCCATATTTTGAATAATGCTGCTCTGAGCACTGATATACACATCTTGCCTGGGCATATGTTTTCATTTCTCTTGGGTATGTATCTAGGAGTAGAATTGCTGAGTCTTAGAATAGTTCTTTAACTTTGGGAGAAACTGCCATACTGTCTTCCAAAGCAGCTGTACCATTTTACTTTCCCATTAGCCATGTATGGCATGTATTTCTTTGCCAACAAAGGTGCGTCTAGTCAAGGCTGTGGTTTTTCCAGTAGTCATGTATAGATGTGAGAGTTGGACTGTAAAGCAAGCTGAGTGCCGAAGAATTGATGCTTTTGAACTATAGTGTTGGAGGACACTCGAGAGTCCCTTGGACTGCAAGGAGATCCCACCAGTCCATCTTAAAGGAAATCAGTCCTGAATGTTCATTGAAAGGACTGATGTTGAAGTGGGAACTCCAATACTTTGGCCACCTGATGCGAAGAACTGACTCATTTGAAAAGACCCTGATGCTGGGAAAGATTGAAGGCGGGAGAAGGGGACGACAGAGGATGAGATGGTTGGATGGCATCACCGACTCAATGGACATGAGTTTGAGTAAATTCCAGGAGTTGGTGATGGACAGGGAGGCCTGGAGTGCTGCAGTCCATGATGTTGCAAAGAATCAGACACGACTGAGCAACTGAACTGAACTGAGCCATGTATGAGTTTTTTAATTTATTCATGTCCTTGCCAACATCTGTTTTGTTGTGTCTTTGTTATTTAAGCTATTCTATTGTGAGGATTATCTTTTTGTGGTTCTTATTTGTATTTTCTTAAAAGCTGATGTTTAGTTTTCATGTGCTAATTGGTTGTTTCTCTTTGGAGAAATGTATTCAGACAGATTCTGTGGCCAGTTTTATATTGGGAAAAGCTTTTTCATATATTTTTGGTATAAGACTCTGGATACGGTAACTGATACTATCATTTTTGAAGTTTATCACTCTTAGTTTTTTTTTCTTTTAAATATCATAGAATTCTAGACTCTTTGGAAATTATATATAGAAAGTAAGTAGACGTCTGGAAGGAACAAACTAGAACAATGCTGTCTAGTAGAACTGTGTGATGAGGTCAGTATTCTGTATCTGCACTTTTGGTGTCATAGACGGCCACATATGGAAAATGTGGCTAATGTAACTGCAGAACTGAATTTTAAATTTGTTTTAAATAAGCACATGTGCCTAGTTACTACTTGATTTGATAGTACAGATCTTAGAGTGCTACAGACTTTGTCGTAAGTATAAGAAAGAAAAGGACCAAGGGCTGCTCTTCAGAAGTTAGGGAACCCAGACTAGTTTTAGAACCAGCTGGCAATGTTGAAAGAATATCCAGGAAACTAATGTTATTTTTCAAAGGGGGGGGGGTGGGATATCCTTTTGATAAATAGGATAAGATTATATTTTGATGCAAGGACTTACCTGGTGGCTCAGATGTAGAGAGTCTGCCCTGCAATGCAGGAGATCTGGGTTCAATCCCTGGGTCAGAAAGATCCCCTGGAGAAGGAAATGGCAACCCACTCCAGTATCCTTGCCTATAAAATCCCATGGAAGTAGGAGCCTGGCAGGCTGCAGTCCATGGGGTCACAAAGAGTTGGACACGACTGAGCATGTAACACATACTTTGATATCTTCTTAAACTATAATCAGAGGAACAAGAAATGAAGTCTACCAAATAGAATTTGACTTGTTTAGGTGGATAAACTTCTTTTCCAGGACTTTTATTTTACAGGGATAAGTATCTTATTACTATGAGATAGAATAGTTTAGCAAGAGGAACAGATTGATAAAGTACAAAATTTATACTAGCAGGAGCTCGTCAATGGAAAATTTTGATGTCCTTACAGGAAGCATGGCATAATAGTCTTAAATTTTATACATTGTAGGCACAAGATCTTATTTTTATATTGTTATCAATAGTTTGAAAAAGGATTCAATTTTGTGGTTAAATTAGTATTGAACTTTTTTCAATAATAAACTAATTTTCTTAGGGCAAAACTCCCAGTAGTTTTTATAAAACTAGAAAAAGGGGAGCTGAATCCTACTGGCTTTCCAGCTAAACAATAGATTGGTTTGTTATTTGTTGTGGATAATGTGACTTGTGATAAATTCTTTCCTATAGGCCAGTTTAGAAAAATTTATGTTCTCAATATTTGTTAAGATCTTACTATGAAATATTGTGGGTCACAGGTACTAGTGGAAAATAGATGGCCTCAGAGAAGATGGACAGGTTGAACACATACAGAGCATGTTAAGATACTGTGTATCTTTAGTTTTTACTCTGAATGGGAGGATGGCCATTGGGGATAGTTGAACAGAAAGGATCTTATTTTTTTTATTATTTTAACTAGACTATTGTGAAAGGGGCTGATGGAATTATGCAGACAGTCATTTGGGGAAGGACCAGGGAGGTGACAGTGGGAGTGCTGAATAGTGGTTGTATTTGAAGCTAGTGCAGACATACATTTCTTCCAGACTTTTGTGAGGGCTGAGAGAAATCACTGATGTCACCAAAGTTTTGGCTAGGAATTTATAGGAACAGTGATGGGGAAAGAACATAGACGGAACAAAGGTTTGGGGTGAATATAACAGTTGAGTTCTGGCTGTGTTAAATAAGCTCCTTATTAGACATCCACTTTGAGAGATGTTAATTAGGCCAGTAGCAGGTGTGGAGTTCATTGGGGTCAAGGGTAGGTTTTCATAATGGAGCGGGCACAAGACTTTATAAAGCGATTCAAGAGAGAATGGAAAGACAAATTGTGGAGACATCATGTTGTTTAGTCGTTAAGTCGTGTCCAACTCTTGAGACGCCATGTACCTGCCAGGCTCCTCTGTCCATGGGATTTCCCAGGCAAGAATACTCAAGTGGGTTGCTATTTCTTTTTCTAGGGGATCTTCCTGACCTAGGGATTGTCCTCTCTATTGGCAAGCGTATTTATTCTTTTCCACTGAGCTACCAGGAAAGCAGACATATCATACAAAACTTAAATTTTACTCTCTTGGATGTACGGTTTCTACCTGCACAGCCATGTATTTACCAGTGCAGTCAAGATATAATTCCATACCTCCCAAAAATTTGCCATGAAGCTTTCTTGTAGTCAACTCCTTCCTCCACTGTGTCCCCTGGTGATCACAAACCTGTTTTCACAGACGACTCCTTTAAAGAAATTTTACTGTAAGTGAGAGAGGTATACTCTGACCTGGCTTGACAACATGAGAATTTAATAATGAGTGGTCCTACGTGTTTCTAAGTTACTGTGTATAAACAGTATTTTTCATAAATGTTGTTCATTCGCTCAGTTGCTGTGACCGGATGGCCTGAAGCTAGGCTTCCCTGTCCTTCACTATCTCCCAGAGTTTGCTCATACTCAGGTGCATTGAGTCGATGATGCCATCCAACTATCTCATCTTCTCTCGCCCTCTTCTCCTGCTCCCAGTCTTTTCCAGCATCAGTGTCTTTTCCAATAAGTTGGCTCTTCACCTCAGCTGGCCAAAGTATTGGAACTTCAGCGTCAGTCCTTTGAATATTCATGATTGGTTTCCTTTAGGATTGACTGGTTTGATCTCCTTTTGTAGTTTTCGCCTTTTTAAAAAAATTAAAATTGGACCACACTGACAGTTGAAGACATTATCTTTTGGAAAGATCCAAAGTGATATTTGGGAGTGTTTATTGAGTACATCATGACAATTGAGTATTAGTGTAATTCTTTGAAAATTGAGCAGACTTGAAAAGATTTCCATCCATCACATGGATGGAAAGTTTTATAAACAGTTTAAAAGTTATTTTTCCTAATACTGTTTTGGATCTAGTCCTGTTTCAAAGGACTCAAAGCAATCCAGTAATCACCCAGATTATTGTAGGTAAATTTTCAAATTGCCCTCCCATGAAACATAGTTTTAGATTAACATAGATTACCAGTGAATCCATGAAGAAAATTCAATATAGTGGCTTAACTTAAGCGGCTTTTCATATTTTAATGAAATGTGTCGTTGACTTCGCAAGAGTACCTCTAAATACTAGTATCACTACTACTTTTCAAAAGAAGATTACAGAGCCAATTATTGATTGCTTTCATTGATTGTACAAATACAGAGGTTATTGATTCCTGCTCTTTGTAAGTATCAGTGTGTGTAGTGTTCCACAGCTTTGATCACTGTTCTTTGCGCAAGGTACAGAGATACTGATGAACCTTTATTTTTCTGTTTTTGTTTTGTTTTGTTTTGTTTTTCTGTTTTTTTTTTTTTTTTTTTTTTTTCTTTAGCTGAAAAAAAGTTAAAATTTGATGTTTTGGTGCCCTTATATATTGAATGAATCCTGCACAGCAGACCTGTTTATCATTAAGTCCCTTAATCATTTAGTTGAGCAGTACTGGCTGTTTTTAACTGTTGTACAGAGAAGCTGTATCCTTAATGGACCAAAAGAGCAGTTTAAAGAAAGTTAAGGACCATAAAGTGCAACTGTGTAAATTTACATTAGTAATTGACACTCTGCCTTATGTTATCAAAACAAGTGTTTATAGTCATATCCAGTTTGGTGTCTCCCAGACTAATCAAGGGAACATTTGTGGAGGGGTGCCTACAAATAACAATTAGAAATTGTTTCTTAATTTAGAAATAAAACACAAATTATAATAATTTCACTAGTGGATTTATTTTAAAGGTCAACAAGGTAAATTTCACATCATGAAAACGGGGTTTGAGGGTGAATATTGATACATCATACCTTTATTTTAATATAAAACTGAACTAAACATGTTACATAGGCATGGGGGGAGAGTTTCCCTAGTAACTCAGACTGTAAAGAATGTGGGAAACCTGGCTTTGATCCCTGGCTTGGGAAGATCTCCTGGAGTAGGAAATGGCAACTTACTCCAGTATTCTTGCCTGGAGAATTCCATGGACAGAGAATCCTGGCAGACTGTATATAGTCTATATTGCAAAGAGTTGCAAAGAGTCGGACATGACCGAGTGACTAATACTTCATAGTCATTTTTAGCACTTTTCCCTTAGGTAATTAAAGGCAACAGTCTACTCATTCATAAAATAAAACTTTGAGATTAAAAAAAAATATGTACTATTAAAATTTTATTATGGTAAATTTTAAAATTTTTTGGTTCCTGAATTATGTGTTTAAAAGAATTTTATACCATAGTCTTCAGTAATAAGTTTAAGATAATTTCATTGTGTTAATTACTAAAAAGCAATTTTTAAGACATAAAGTCTACTGAGGGTATTGTGCTGTCAATCCAGTCTAGTGAACAATTTGGTAATTTTCTTTAAAAAGATCAGAAGACAGTTAAGTAAATCATTCAAATAAGGTTTTTCAGATGGTTTTCTAAAGAGTATAATATTCAAAGATGCCAATTACTGAAGGCCTTGATTTTTTAATAATTTTATTTATTTTTAACTGTTAGGTCTCACTTGCAGCGCGTGGAATCTTTGCTTGTGGCACGTGGGCTCTGTAGTTGCAGCCTGTGGCCTTTTAGTTCCCTGACCAGGGACTTGAGCCCACATGCGCTGCATTGGAAGGCAGATTCTTAACCACCAGGGAAGTCTGGAAGACTTTGATTCTGAACAGTTCCTTTAATTCTGGTATTCATGAGTAGTTGATAACTCTGCTCATCTAGTGTACTACTGCTCATCCATACAAGGCCAGATAGATAAATGTTGTAAAACTCCTTTTCTTTGTAGAAAATCTGTACAGCATAATGTTAGGTAAGGGGTGTGTTGTGAAGGTTTACTTTGGATGATATATTGGGAAACTCAAAATTGAAGTTGTGTAAGTTGTAGATTGTTGTAAACTGAAGCATTCACAGAATTTTAGCAGACAGTTGGAGGGAGTGTCTGACATCCAAAAGCCTCAAAATATAGTAGCCTATAAAATCTGACCCTTTTCTAGGAAAATCAAAGATAATCAGGAAGAAACTCATCTTGAGATTTTTATGTTGCAGATGAATAATGTAGTGGGAGAAAAAATATTTCCTAGCCCTTGAATGAAATTATAATGAGATTGTGTGTTTAAACTGAATTTGATGAGTCAGTATTGTAAGGGGGGTGGAAATCTTAATTGATTGCCTTAAATCTGTCCAATTTTTAGGACCAGAAGCAGTTATGGTTCATTAAGTAAACATTCTGGAGAATATAGGTTTTTGCCAATACTTTATTCTAGTTGTTTCTACTTTGATAGTAGTTAAGATGTATTACTAATCAGGTTTTCTGAGGCCAGAGGTCACTGTGTTACATTCAGTCATTGAAGAAGCTTGCCTTTGAATGCCTGTACATTTAATAAAGGCCTTGTAATGCTCATGTTTTAGCTTGGAGATCAGGGTAGAGGGGTTTTGTTCTGTTTTGTTTGTCTTATCTGTTAGATTATTGGCTAATGCGTGTCCAGAAGTGTTTTGATTTATTTAAAATGATATTTTAGTTGCCTTTTTGACTAGATTTTATACCAACACTTAGTGTCCAGGTTCTGAACTCAATGGAGTCACAGTTCTCTTAAGTGTTCAATGCTTGTTCTCTAGTAACAATTTAACTTTCATGAAGACTTTTTAATGGCTTGGGCTTTATAATTAGAGAATTTAGCTCTTTCATTACCTGCTGTGATTTACTGTATAACTTTCTTGTGGGGGAAGTGGTTACTTAGTTTGTACCTGGTTCTTGAAGCTATTATAGGAAGCTTCCTGTTATCTATTCTATAACCAAAAATGATTATCTCAGTAGGTGTGGTTTTTCTCTTCCTGTTTTCTCTTTCTCATGTTTTCACATTGATGAGCTTTGGCATCTTATAAGGCATGGTCTACTTAAACTTCCTTGGAGGAATGTTTGTGAGTTTTTTGAGAGCCCATTTTTGCTTAAGCAGCAGTTAAGTTCTGTGACCCTAAAAGCCCTTCAGCATAACCAGTTGATCATTTTTCTTCAGAGAACTAAACCATTTGACTTCGTGTTCATGATACTATTACATAAATCGAAAATATACATTGTTTCTTCATTTTTGTTACAGCGGTATATACCCTGGTAAGATGAAGTAGTATGGTTCAAAAAAGAAATTACAGTGCCTTAGAGCCTAGGGAATCTGGAATGGCTAGTTCATTGGTTTGGAGACTGATGCTGTGAGTGAGTGGGTTGGAAGGTAGGTTAGATCTCTTAAATCCAGCAGGGCTCAGGCATGAGCTGTTTCATGCCTAAAAGGTGTGGTGACTCACTTTTTTACTCCCAGAAATTGTACAGAGTATCACAAAGCAAGGTAGTTTCTGAACACTGATATTTTATAGTTTCTGGATCATTATACTTTGGAAAATTTGAGGCCAAAAGACAAAACAGCTTTATGTAAAAATGGAAGAAAGTAGTTACAATAAATAGTTACCAAGTGGCTCTTTTGGTAATCCCATAAATGGATTAAAACTGACAAACAGATCGGTTAATACTCTTCTACTGAGAAAGAAACCTCTGCAGAAGCATGAGCCTACTTTCTGAATCATAGGATCTTAAATTTTCTTATTTCCTAGGATTCAAACTTCCTTATTGGAACTTGAAACAAGGCATGACTGTTTTAATAATCAACCTTACCAAGGGTTGATTCTTTGGCAGAATGGGAAATCAGTAACTACTGTGTTTCAAGAGGAAAGGTATAGGGTGGTCGGTACTAAAATCTTCAGGATTAATAGTAAGTTATTCCCTCACTTATTTGGTAGTACACACATATTCTTAAATTAGGAAAATGTTACTGTCATACCTACTTGACTTGTTAAACAGAATAGAAACATTTTTATATTTTTAAGGTTGAGCAGAAGAAAGAATTGTCTGTGAGACTGCAGAATCAATGTTCTCACTTCCAGGATTGGAGACTGTTACAAATTCAGAGAAAACTAGCCACTGATGAGGTGTATAAGTGGGAGACGCATCACATTATATAAGGGTTTTAAAATTTCAACACTTTGAAGTTAGGCAGGGGAACAGTTGGTGGATTGTTCCTTGGCCTTGGAGTCCATAGCTAAAATGGTTCAGAACTAGAATTACTAGTTTTTTTTCCTACTGGTACGTCTTAACTTATGCCCTACAGGCTTTTGTTAAAAGAACAACATGGAATAAAAAGACTTTCTGGAACTAATGTACTTGTGGGAAGGTTTTTGTTGTATTTTTTTCTCTTTACAAATGTAACCACCAATACCATGCCATCACTTTGGTATATCTTTAGCAGTCATGGGAATACTTACTTAGTGGAAGCAGCAGTTGAAAAATCTGTAATTTTTGAGAGCTAAATGTGTGCTGGGCAATGAATTTAGGCACTAGTGAATGGTGAACAAGATAGACAATATCCTCTGTTGGAGCTTTGAGTGGCTGCTGCTGCTAAGTCGATTCAGTCGTGTCCAACTCTGTGTGACCCCATAGACGGCAGCCCACCAGGCTCCCCCATCCCTGGGATTCTCCAGGCAAGAATACTGGCGTGGGTTGCCATTTCCTTCTCCAGTGCATGAAAGTGAAAAGTGAAAGTGAAGTCGCTCAGTCGTGTCTGACCCTCAGCGACCTCATGGACCGTGCCCTCCAGGCTTCTCCATCCATGGGTTTTTCCAGGCAGGCGTACTGGAGTCGGGTGCCATTGCCTTCTCTTTGAGTGGAGCTTATGCTAAATGTTGTTAGAATTGATAGTGGTATGTACATCCAGCTAACACATAGGAAATGCCTGTTACTGTAGGCCAAAAGCAGTTAATCATGGAAGTTTTATATGGTTCAATCTAATACTATAACTAGTGATAATTATTTGTATGCTTCTGTGGGTGAAAATGCCAGGGATTTAGCTAATAATAGCACTGTTTGCAAAGTTGGTTAATTTTAGTCATTTGTGAGTACTTTATTTGCTTATAATATTGTAGCACATATATGAAAGGAATAAGATCAAAGGCAAAAGCTATTCATTGTAAAAAGTAAGGTTCTATCAGTAATGCCATTGTACACAGGAACCTTTATGGCCAGAGCTTAATGCAACCATTGTGTGTATGTGTGCAGTTGCAGTATTAAAAGGAATAAATTGGCCTTTTGAATGAAATTAACTTAGCAAAAAGAAGTAATTGCTAGACGATTGACAATAATATATCATTTTATAAGGGTACAGTTGTTGGACTCTTCCAGACTTAGTTGTGAAGAAATTGTTTTCCTTTTATCCAATAGGATGTACAGTTACCCAGCACGTGTTCCTCCTCCTCCTCCTATTGCTCGGGCTGTAGTGCCCTCAAAACGCCAGCGTGTATCAGGAAACACCTCACGAAGGGGCAAAAGTGGCTTCAATTCTAAGAGTGGACAGCGGGGATCTTCTTCTAAGTCTGGAAAGTGTAAGTATTACTGCAGCTTTCTGGTTCTGATATTTCTCGTATGTTGAAATTTCAGAGATCAACACAATTAATAATATTCAAAACTTTTATCTTTGTACAAATAACTTTGTGTAATCAAATAATGGAAGATGAGAAAATAGTGATTAAGGGGCCAGCTCTAGTCAGCCTTCTGTCCTTAAGGCCTTGATAATTTGAAAAAGTCATTAGATTTTAAGGAGTTGCAACACCCATTCAGTGTATAAAATAATGTTGCTAAAACTAGAAAATGCTTTAAAATAGAATTGAGGGTTTTTTTTTAGCAGGCTTACAAAAGTAATAATGCTGCTGCTAAGGGAATAGAGTCATTAGATTCAGTTTTCATCTAATAATCAAAAGGTCAGTGACCCCCCCCCCCCCCCATTACTATGACAATCTGGTATAGGCTCCATTTCTCTCCAAGGATCTCATGTTGACTACTATTGTATAGTCTAGAGGGGGAATGTGTTTGGTTATCTGGTAGCTTCTGGTACATTTGATTTTAATCTAGGTTTTTGTTTGTATTAAGTGAAAGGAGATGACCTTCAGACCATTAAGAAGGAGTTAACCCAGATAAAACAAAAAGTGGATTCTTTACTGGAAAGCCTGGAAAAAATTGAAAAGGAACAGAGCAAACAAGGAGGTAAGTGGTCCTGTTACTTGTTGGGTGTACAGTAGAGTTAGTTACCTAAGCTAGTTGCAAGTACATGTTGAAATAGTGGGGTATAAAGCAATTGAATATGAAACTTGTGGAATTTGAATTGGGAAGGGCATTTTGTGGGAGGATTTAGATTTGTGCTGCAGTTCTATGATCTGTTAGTGGGGATTGTCTACATCCTGTGGACATTACTTGCCCCTAGACAGACTTGTCCTTCTCATCCCCAGTAGAGATGAAGAATGATAAGTCAGAAGAGGAGCAGAGCAGCAGCTCCCTGAAGAAAGATGAGACTAATGTGAAGATGGAGTCTGAGGGGGGTGCAGATGACTCTGCTGAGGAGGGGGACCTACTGGATGATGATGATAATGAAGATCGGGGGGATGACCAGGTGAAAACCACGGGAAAGGAAAGAAAGAGGTGGTGGAGGGGGGATCAGGGACCCATGGAGTGCCTCTAACTCCATCCTATTTGTGTCTGTTTCTCACAGCTGGAGTTGATCAAGGATGATGAAAAAGAGGCTGAGGAAGGAGAGGATGACAGAGACAGCGCCAATGGCGAGGATGACTCTTAAGCACATAGCGGGGTTTAGAAATCTTGTCCCATTATTTCTTTACCTAGGCGCTTGTCTAAGATCAAAATTTTCACCAGATCCTCTCCCCTAGTATCTTCAGCACATGCTCACTGTTCTCCCCATCCTTGTCCTTCCCATGTTCATTAATTCATATTGCCCTGCGCCTAGTCCCATTTTCACTTCCTTTGACCCTCCTAGTAGTTACGTTAAGTCTTACCCTGTAATTTTGCTTTTAATTTTGATACCTCTTTATGACTTAACAATAAAAAGGATGTATGGTTTTTATCAACTGTCTCCAAAATAATCTCTTGTTACACAGGGAGTACAGTTTTTCCCATTCATACAATAGTTGCTTCCCTAACTACAAAGGCAGTCTCATTAGTTGAGTAGAACCTGAGAGCAGCTTTGAGTTAGAGGTATGTGTGTTATACCCCACATAAGAGTGCTGTGTGGGGCTGTTCAACACCAATGTAACAATGTATTTTTGTGAATGAGAGTTGGCATGTTAAATGCATCCTCTAGAAAAATAACTAGTGTAATAGTCTTAAGATTTGTTTTCTAAAGTTGATACTGTGGGTTATTTTTGTGAACAGCCTGATGTTTGGGACCTTTTTTCTCAAAATAAACAAGACCTTATTAAACCAGGAATTTGGAGAAAAAATAAATACCCTGATTTTTTTATTTTTGTATTTTATAATTGTTTACTTCAAATTCTTTGTTTCACAGCAGCCTTCACAAAACCCCTAGAATATACTAGATATATTTATCTTTGAGTCGTAATTATTATGCATACCAACATACACTTCAACTTAGGTTTCATTGGGGTGGGTGTTGAATCAACGAGACAAGTAACTTGGATTGAAGTGGAGATGTGTTTGCAAAAATGGCTTTTAATGCCTAATGAAAAAGTTGGGGAACTTCCTTAAGCCTTTTTGTCAATGTTTTGTGATCCAGTTGGCACCTTTTTTGATATTTTTGTTGAGTGCTGAATTCTTTCATCCTTAAGTAGAAGAGGTTCAAACATGTCAAGAGTGAAACAGCTGGAGAATGAAACTTGTCTTTTCTTCCATTTTGTTTTTTAATTGCCATTTATAGCCCCAGTTACCAAATGGATTCTGAGTCTGTGCCTCAGTGTTTACTGAAAATTGTAGAGCTATTTTCCTGGTCTTCTGTAGTCTGTTCCTTCCTAAAAACTGAGGACAGAGTCACACATTTATTTTACTTTCAATTAATTCAGTCCATTCAAGCTAATTTTAGGCATGGTACTAATTAGCACCCAACTTGGACTTATTAAACCGCTTTCAGGTTTGTGATGCTTCCTTGTCCTGAAAGGCCCTTTTTATTTATGTTTCATGCTTCAGTTTTTCCAGCAGGACAGGACAAAAACATGGTTAGTTTGGGCTGTTAAAACTTACGCAAACCTTAGATTTCCCAGAAAGTTGCTTCTGTTTCAGAGGCATTTATATACAACTTGGTAGGGACAGAAGTCATGTCCTATTTATAAAGGTTCCATAAATCACTTTGTCTAACAGGTGACAAAGTAGGATAGAAGGGAAAGGCTGGACTATGGACTGCCCTTGTAGCTCATGTCACTGTATATAAGTAGGTTTTGTTAGAACCTTGGTCAAAAATACTTCTAACTGCCTTGTTTCATATGTTCTCATATGTTACACAAATTTAGCACATGACCGATGACAAAAAAAATAAACTAGATCCTTAGAAGAAGGGTCAGATTTCTAGGTCAAAGTTCCAAGATGCTAATAAAAGCTGTTTTGAGATTGTTAGCCATCAGTATTTTAAAATACTGGCCCACTTAGCCCAGGCATGAAAAGTGTCTGTTTTTCATTCCTTATGAAACCAAATATTGAAAAACCTATGGAAAGCTCAAAACAAATAAAATACAGTGTTGCATTTGCTTGGATATAAAATTTAGAATAATGGGTTTTCTCAGTATACCATGAAATCTAATACCCTTGAAGCTTTAGGGTACTTTTATTTAGAGATCAGTTTTTAAAATGTACTTTTTCTGAGAACACAGGGCTGGCCTGTGACCACACTGACTGACCATTGTTTAGTCGCTAAGTTAGTTGTATCCAGACCCCATGGACCGATCACTGGTGAACTAATTTTATTTTCAGGAGAGAACCAGGAAGCAGCATTACTGACTATAACCTGGGAGAACAAAGGACTTAGCCACATTAAAAAGTTCTGTACAGTTGACCTTTTTATTTAGTATGAGGAAAATTCAGCTGCACCAGTATAAAGTGGGGTTTGAATTTTGGGACCCTAGTTAAGATCACCTTGACCAAGAAAATGCATTTCAGTTGAATTCAGAGGGGTCAAAGAAAAAGTAGTACCCTGATTACTTGCAGAAACTAGTTAACAGTAGTAAGCATGTGTGACATAGAAATGAGGGTGATGAGTAAATCTTATATATAATAATGCAGAGTGGGGATACTAAGTAACTTTAAAGAGCGTCACTTGCTTTATCAGTGCTGTAACTCACAGAGAACAGGTATTTCTACTGTGATGTTTGAATAATAAGGGACACTATGTTGGAGGATTTTTAGTGTTTGGAGAAACATTAGGGATAAAGTAAAAATTTGGCCAGTTAAGCTGTAGAGAAAAGTCTGGGTATAGATGGCTACCTGACTGGAATGGCAGAACTCCAAATGTTTAGAGAAGAGATTAAATTAGGGATTTTGAAGTTTCCAAGTTATTCTAATTTTTATTAAATTAATCGAGAAAGCGTCAAAACTGTAGCTGATTGTGTCAGTAACTTTGAGGATTATAAAAAATTGTAGAATCCCAGTTATGAAAAGCAGGACCTGTTTAGAGAGTGTTAAAGAATTAAAAGTCCTATTGTTAGCTAGAGTGGGACTCTTTTCCTCACCACTTGAATTAAAACTATAAGACAGGTTAGGAAGAGAGAAGGGATAATGTAATGAGGAATATGCCAAAAAGACAAAACAAGTAAACGGGAAGGAGTTGTAACCTAAGACGGGGAATAAGAAGCTGCTGTTCAGTGCACTGAAATTTTCTGAGATGATGGAAATGTTTCATCATGCCTTGACCAATGTGGTAGCCTTGTGAGTGAGCCTTTGAAATGTGGCTAATGTGGGGAAGTCCCTGGCGGTCCAGTGGTTAGGATTCTGGGCTTTTACTGCCAAGGACCTGGGTTCGATCCCTAGTTTGAGAACTAAGGTCCCACAAGCTGTGCAGCCCCAACCCCCAAAATGTGAGGAGTTGGAATTTCATTTTAACTTGAGTAGTCACATGTAATGACTGCCTTCTTGGGTAGTATTAGAGAATATTGAGCAGTTTTTAAACAAGTAATAGATAATTGATTACTGACTCAAACTTACATAAACAAATGTGACTGTTTCCAAGATGTTCCATGTCTGGAGTTTAAAATACTTATTACTGAGCCCCGGGCGCTAACACTGAAGACTTCCCTAGAACACTGAACATTACCTAGAACATCCCTCGACCCTAAATTGAATATTTCCCTAGCATGAGAACATGTACAACCGCAAGCCTACTCTGTTGTGTAATCCACTCTCTTGAAAAAAAAATCCACCATTTTTCTTTCCATCTGTCCATCGAGTACTGGAGTGGTTCATAGACCTAATCAATGGAAAAGCGCATTGTTGAAAAATGCCTGGATAAGAGCTGAATAATTTGTGAAAATTGTTAGGATAGAACAATGACTGCATCCTTTGAGCCTGTACCTTGAGGCTGTGTGTGTGATTCATGAGAAGCACCTGGCAGTGCCATTATAGGAGTGTCCTAAAGAAAAGTCTCTCCCAACAGGACTTAGCAATGCGGGGGGAGTTAGATGACACAGACTGACCCAGACAAGCCACAATAGTGAATTGATGGTGTGACTATGAGACATTTTGGGGGTAGGAGGAAGGTGAACCTGTTGATTTCCAGCTTGGTCCTTGATTAGCAGCTTTACTAGTTTTCATCCAGACTTAGAAGTCTTATATTGGACTTTGATGTATGGACATTTTTTGGGTTTTGAGGGGCCTGTTTTGTCCCTGCCTTGAAGGATACTTGCTCCTTCAAGCAGAGCTAACAGTGTCATACTTCAAACAGCCTGTTGGTCTTTCTGGGAGAAATCAGCCTAACTAGAGAACTTGTAGTGTACCAGGTAGTCTGCTCAATAGCAGGCTAGAGCCAGCTGCCAGCCCAGCCTCACCCACAAAATTTCTCTCCCTGCTTGGAACCTGTGTTTTACTTTTTGTTAGTTTCCTTATCCAGCCAAATCTGACCTTTCATCAAAATTTTATACGCACTCTTCACAAAAGTTGTAAGGTAGCAGCAACTAGGTCATTCCCAGAGTCCCAGAAGTTGCCGGGGTTTAGTTGCCAGGAAGTTGTCTGCATAACTGCAGAAAGTCCTGTGGTGGCCTGTACTGTCCTTCACAGGGGCCCCGTGTTGGACTGACCTCCCAGCTACAGGTGTTCCAGCCCTGCCTTGGGCAGAGGAGCAGCCTTTGACAGCATCCTCACTGTGTTTTCTCATGACACTTGGAGATGGATGACCTCAGTGTTTGCTGTCAGTGTTTCCATTCCGTCTTAACCTGGACATACAAACTTGATCCATTCTGGTGGGGCCCTGCAAGTCCTGGGTGCATACCCAGGGCTCTACTATCCCCCTCCACCTGGGATCAGGCACGTGGTGGCACACCCCTGCAGTTGTGCTTTCTTGTCCTGTGTCCACCTGAGTGTAAGTATGTACACCTTTCTTCGAAATACTAACACCCCCAGCAGAGTTCCGCACTTCCAGGATTCTGCAGTCTTCACACAAGGGACTCAAAGGTTTGTTTTCCCTAAATCTCTACAGAACTTGGAAAGCTCTGTCTTAGCTTTGGTGTATCTGGAGTCATTTTTCAACTTTTCCCACCAAGATGGCAGCCTCCTGCCTGTCTTCCGTACACTTGATTTTCTTTTTGCCTCCCTCGGAAAGCCCTTTGGATGTTTTTTCATCATTGGTTCCCTAGCCATGTTCTCCCCCTGCTCTCTTTTTTGGCAGTTTTATGGCAGTCTTCAGTTCTTCTCCTTAAACAGTATTGACACCTATCATTTTCAGAATATCCTGGCACAATTCAGTTGCAACATGGTCACACCTTTTTTTGTAAGAAATGTGCTAGTGAAACATCAACCAAGGTCAACAACACATGTACATTTGCATCTAGCTCATGTAAACACAATTATTTGCTCTGTTTAGAAATAAAGATGATACACCATATATTAATAGCTAATGTTAAACCCCATGTGCCTTCTAAACAACTGTTGAGTTGTTTTTTTCTCACCATCTTGACTGCTGCCATCCCAGGCTACCGTCATGCTTCTCCTGGCTTGCTCAGTACCCTCGTGGATAACCATACCCACTCTGATCCATTTCTAGTCCACTTAACTACACACCAATCAGTAGTGTTTTCAAAATAAAATGATGACACTTTTCAGCTTAAAACTCCCCTGGCCTTACTTGCCCTTAGGATAATGACAAAACTGCTTAACAAAGTGTTCAGTCACTTAGTCATGTGACCCCATGGACTGCAGCACGCCAGGCTTCCCTGTCCATCATCAACTCCCGGAGCTTGCTCAAACTCCTGTTGAGTCAGTGATGCCATCCAACCATCTCATCACCTGTCATCCCCTTCTATCTTCAGTCTTTGCCAGAGTTAGGGTCTTTTCCAGTGAGCCAGTTCTTCACATCAGATGGCCAGCGTGTTGAAGCTTCAGCATCAGTCCTTCCACTGAATATTCTGGACTGATTTCCTGTAGGATTGACTGGTTTGATCGTCTTGCTGTCCAAAGGACTCTTGAAGAGTCTTCTCCAACACCACAGTTCAAAAGCATCAATGGTCTAACCTTGCGTATCTGTCCAGCTGCTCTACCATATGCTCCTGGTCTTTGTCTTTTTCAACCATATGGAAGTTCTCTTTGTCCCACCTACTCCCCATGCTCTTCTCCCTCCACTTTTACTCATTTGTCCATAGTTAACTTCTATTCATCCTTAGAATTTAGCTCAGGTGTCACTCCAGGAATCCTCCCTACCTTTCCTAAGTAGACCAGTAGGCTCTCAGAACAAGGAATCTTTGTAGCACTGATTACACAATTTGTATGATTATTTGATTAATAAGTTGAAACAATGAAAGCAGGAGCCACATCTATTAATGCCCACCAATATATCCCAAGTGCTTAACACAGTATCTGACACAAAAATACATGTTTGATGTATGAATGAAGAAAGGAAGAAATGGAGGAGAGTTAGCCTAGTGTAAGGCAGTCTTAGAAACAGGCAGCAGGAATGCCAAGCAAGGCTGAAGAACTGACTTCACAACACGCCTGGAAGAAGGTAATGCCTATGCCTGTCTCAAGGAGGCGCTTTCCTAACAGGTGAACTTCAGTGCCTTTGCTTCTACTGTTTCACAATCCTCTCCCAATGTTAGCCACTAACAAGTCCCTTAATAATCTGTCTGATGCCAAGGATGAGAGAAAGGGCATTATCCAGAAAGATGGATGTACCCATTGCAATTAACCTGTCTTTCAATAAATTCCAGTTTTTCTTACATAGTCCACTCTCACCTTAGTAAGCAGCTCTCCTACTCTTCAACACCTGCACTCTTTAATTTTTAAAATTAACGTGTATACACACACACACACACACTATAAAATACATACATTTTAAGCATATAGCTTGACTGTAAAGTGAACATGCCTGTTTAAACACCACTGTGATCAGGATATGGAATGATACCAGTACCCCAGAAAACTTCATGCCCCCTCCAGTCATTACACCACTAGGTAACTACTGTTCTGACTTCTGTCACCATTAGGTAGGTTTTGTCTGTTTTTGAAGTATGGATGGATGGAATAGTATTGTGAAAGTTTGGGCTTCCCCAAGAAAACACTTGGATGCAATAGTTTATTGACGGATTGGTCCTGGGAGATGGAGTAATGAAGTGGGGAGAGTTAGTTAAGGGAAAGCCAATATAAAGATGTGTTATTGAGACAACATGTAATGCTTTCCAAAATTGAGAAATGGGAGAAGAGAGGCTGGAATACACTGGCTCCTGTTCCCCATTAACTTATACGATTCTGGGCTATAATCAATCTTAATAGGCTCCAGCAGCACTGAAGGACATTTGGATTATTTTCAGTTTGAGATAGTACTGTTATGAACATTGCTAAACCTGTCTTTGGAGAACACATATGTACACATTTCTTTCTGTAAGGTATATAATTGGGTGGAATTTGTGGGTCATATGGTATGTGTATATTTAGCTTTAGTAGATAACTGCAAAACACTTTCCCCAAAGTTATTACACTAATATATATTCTTACTAACTGTAAATGAAATTTTCAATTCTCCACATCCTTGCCAACACTTGATATTGTTAGTCCTCTTAATTTTAGGTTTTTTAATGAGTATGTAGTGGTATCTCACTTTGTGTTTCCTTTTGGTAAACTTTTTATTGCATAATTAACATAGAAAAGTGCACAAATTGTGTGTAGCTGTTAACTTTTCTCACACTGAATACACACAATAGCTAGAAGTCAAGAACTGGAAAATCACCAGCGTTATATAGCCCCATGCATGCATGCCCTCTTCTCATCACTATACCACCATCTGGGGAACATACTATCCTGACACCATAGATTGTTTCTGCCTGATTTTGAACTGCAAATAAATGATATAATATGTAGTTTTTTGTGTCTGGCTTTTTGATTCAACATCATGTGCAATTCATTTCTATTGTTGCATGTTCATACTGTTGTAGACTATTATGCTGTAAAAATATACTGCAATTTATTCTGTGAATAGGTATTTGTACTGTTTTTGATTTGGATGTTATGAATAAAGCTGCTATGAACATTCTAGAGCACGTCTTCTTGAACACATGTATCTATTTCTTCTGGTTATGAAACTAAGAATGAAGTTACTGGGATAAAGAGTATTCACACCCTTGCCTACCTGCTATATTCTCTCTCATCTTAAAGATGCCTAGTGGTATCACATTAAATTTTTCTTTTATAAAAAATAAGACTTTAATGTTTGATTTACAGGAAAGTTGCAAAGATGTACAGAGAACTTTGTGTATCCCTCATCCCAAATTTCTCTTAATGTTAACATCTTAACACTACCATGGCACATTTGTCAAAAATAAGAAGCCAATACTGGCATATTACCGTTAAACTCCAGACCTTACTCAGATTTTACCAGTTCTTCCCTGTATATGTGTGTGTTTCTGCACAGTTTTGTCACATGCATAAATTCATGTAACTACCACCCCAATCAGTATTATAAACAGCTGTCCCATTACCACAAAGGAACACTTGTACTATTTATCACTTCATTGTGTGCTCCCCCATCCTCCCACTACCATCCCTAACCTGTGGAAACCACTAACCTGTTCATCACCATAATTTTAAAATTTCAAGAAGTTATATAAATGGCATCAGACAGTATGTAGTTTTGAGTATGGCTCCTTCCCACCCCAACAGCAAGATGCCCTTGAATTTCATCCAAGTTGTTACATGTATCAATAGTTTATTCCTTTTTATTGCTGTGGGTATTCAAGTTTGTTAATTGTTCATCTGGCTAACGACATCTGGGATGTTTCCAGTTTGGAGCTATTACAAATAGAGCTGCTATGAATAACTGTGTATCAGTTTTTCTGGACATTTTATGGTGATTAGTGAGTAGTATGGTAATATGTACATGTTTATTTTTATTAAAAACTGCCAAACTATTTACCAGAAATGCTGTATTATTTTACATTCCCATGGACAATGTGTGAGACATCCAGTTTCTCCATATTCTTGCCAGGATTTGGGATTGTCACTTAATTTTATTTTCACTTTTCTAATAGGTTTGTAGTGGTTTTCTGTTTTTGTTTGCTTGTTTGTATTTCCCTAGTAGCTAATGGTGTTGACCATCTTCTCATGAGCTTATCTGTTATCCATACATCCCTCTTTGGCAAAATAGCTGTTGATGTTTTTACCAATCTTATTGACTTTTTAAACTGCTAAGTTTTGAGAGTTCTTTATATTTTCTAGCTACATGTCCTTTGTTTAGATGGCTTGCAAATGTTTTCCGCCACTCTGTAGCTTGGCTTTTCATCTGAACACAGACTTCGTGGACAAAAAGTTTTAAATTTTGGTGAAGTCCAGTAATCAGTTCTTTTTCTTTTATGATCATGCTTTCAGTGTCATTTCTAAGAATTCTTTACCAGGACTTGAGCCCTGCCAATTTTCTCCTATGTTTTTCTCTTAAAAATTTTAGAGTTTTAGCTTTTATGTTAAATCTATGATTCATTTAAAGTTATTTTTTGTATAAGATGGGAGATTTAGACTGAAGGATGTTCTTTTTTTTTTTTTTTTTTAAACTATGGCTATTCAATTATTCCAACACCATTTGTTGAAAATACCTTCCTCCACTGAAATGCTCCTGCACTTTTGTCAAAAATGAATTAAGCATAGTTGTATGGGTCTATTTCTAAGTTCTCTCTTTTGTTCCATTGTTCAATGTATTAATCCATTTGTCCATATCATGTTTTTTAAACTGCAGCTATATAGAAAGTCTTAAAATTGGGTAGAATGTTTCTTTCCACTTGACTATTTTATGTTTTCAAACTTGTTTTAGTTATTTCCTTTGCATTTCCATATGCATTTTAGAATACGCTTGTATGTTAAAAATCTTAATTGGATTATGATAGGAAATATACTAAATCTATAGATCAATTTAGGAGAATTGATGGCTTTAATCAATGTTGAGTCCTTTAATCCATGAACATGGTGTGGCTTTCCCTTTGTCTAGGTCTTTTCTTTTCGTCAGGGGTCTATAGTGTTATCTGGATCTTACATCATCTTGTAACCTTATTGAACTCTTATTTAGCAGTTTCGGGTTTTTAATAGCTTCATTGGGAAATGAATTTTCTCAGTGCATTGAGAATTTTATAGATTCATCTCCAAGATAGCTATTCCATCTGCAAATATGAATTTTCTTCCTTTCCAGTACGTATGATTTTTGTTTTCTTTCATTCTTGTACTGGCTAGGATTTCTAGTGCTATGATGTATAAGGGTGGTAAGACCAGACATCCTTGCTTTGTTCCCAGTTTGGGGAGGGAAATACACACTCTTTTACCGTAAGTATGATGTTAGCTGTAGATTTTCCACACATACTCTTTATCTGGTTAAGATAACTTCCGTCTATTCCTAAGTCACTGAGAGTATTTTTTCATGAATGAGCATTGAATTTTGTCTGTAGATTTCCTTGGGTAGTATAGTCTTTTTTTTTTTTTTGGCTGTGCCACACAACTTTATTTAGTTCCCTGGCCAAGGATCGACTTGTGCCCCATGCAGTGGAAGCATGGAGTCCCAGCCTCTGGATCATCAGAGAATTCCTGGTAATATGGTCATTTAAAAAGTATTGATCCTTCCAATCCAAGAACATGGTCTATCTTTCCATCTGTTTGTGTCATCTTTATTTTCTTTCATCACTGTTTTACAGTTTTCAGTGTACAGGTCTCCTGCCTCCTTATGTAGATTTATTCCTGTGTATAATGGATAAACTTTTGTTTATCCATCTACTTAATGGACACTGATTTGCTTTTATCTATTGACTGTTGTGAATATTGCTGCTATGAACATGATGTACAAATATCTATTCAAGTTTCTGCTTTCACTTTTATGGATGTACTTTGAAGTACAGTGGTCACACCATTAATTTTCTGGTCACACCACATGGCTTGTGGGATCTTAGTTCCCCAACCAGAGATCAAACCCAGGCCCCTGGCAGTGAGAGCACCGAATTCTAACCACTTAGCTGCCGGGGAATTACCTTGGTTGCACCATTTTAAAGTCCTACCAGCAATGCCAAATGTTCAAATTTCTCCACATCCTCCCCAATACTTGTAATTTTTTTCTTTCTTTTTTTGATAATAGCCATCCTAATAAATGTGAAGTGGTATCTCAATGTGGTTTTGATTTGCATTTCCCTAATGATTAATGATGTTAAACATTTGGCTGTGTTTATTGACCACTTTTATATGTTCCTTGGAGTAATGTCTATTCAAATTCATTATTTATGGCTGTGCTGGGTCTTCAGTTGTGGCAAGTGGGGGCTACTCTTTGATGTGGTAAGTGGGCTTCTCACTGTAGTGGCTTCTCTTGTTGCAGGGCACAGGCTCTAGGTGTGCAGGCTTCAGTAGCTGACTTGGGTTCAGTAGTTGTGGTGCACGAGCTTAGTTGCCTCATGACATGTGGGATCTTCCTGGACCAGGGATTGAATTCATGTCCCCTGCATTGGCAGGCGGATTCTTTACTACTGGACCACCGGGGAGGTCCCATTTTTTAATCCATTTGTTTCATTTTTGTTGGTTAAAGAAGTCCTTTATGAATTCTGGATATCAGTTCCTCATGAGTTACATGATATTCAAATATTTCCTTTCATTCTGTGGGCTGTGTTTTCATTCTGTTAATTTTCTATGAAAGTGAAAGTCACTCAGCCGTGTCTGACTTTTTGCAACCCCATGGACTATACAATCCATGGAATTCTACAGGCCAGAATACTGGAGTGGGTAGCCTTTCCCTTCTCCAGGAGATCTTACCAACCCAGGGATCGAACCCGGTCTCCCACATTGCAGGTGGATTCTTTACCAGCTGAGCTACAAGGGAAGTCTTAATTTTCTAGAGTGCTTTTTTTTTTTAACTTATTTATTTTTTAGTTGAAGGATAATTGCTTTACAAAATTTTGTAGTTTTCTGTCAAACATCAACCTGAATCAGCCATAGGTATACAAATGTCCCTTCCCTCTTGAACCTCCCTCCCATCTCCCTCCCCACCCCACCCTTCTAGGTTGATACAGAGCCCCTGTTTGAGTATCTTGAATCATATAGCAAATTCCCATTGGCTATCTATTTTACACATGGTAATGTAAGTTTCCATGTTACTCTCTCCATACATCTCACTCTCCTCCGGTTTCCCCTGTGTCCATAAATTTGTTCTCTATGTCTGTTTCTCCATTGCTGCCTTGCAAATAATCGATACCATTCTAGATTCCACATATATGCATTCAGTTCAGTTCAGTTCAGTCGCTCAGTCGTGTCCGACTCTTTGAGACCCCATGAATTGCAGCACGCCAGGCCTCACTGTCCATCACCAACTCGCAGAGTTCACTCAAACTCACGTCCATCGAGTCGGTGATGCCATCCAGCTATCTCATCCTCTGTCGTCCCCTTCTCCTCCTGCCCACAATCCCTCCCCCTTCTGCCCCCAATCCCTCCCAGCATCAAAGTCTTTTCCAATGAGTCAACTCTTTGCATCAGGTGGCCAAAGTACTGGAGTTTCAGCTTTAGCATCATTCCTTCCAAAGAACACCCAGGACTAATCTTTAGAATGGACTGGTTGGATCTCCTTGCAGTCCAAGAGACTCTCAAGAGTCTTCTCCAACACCACAGTTCAAAAGCATCAATTCTTTGGCACTCAGCTTTCTTCACAGTCCAACTCTCACATCCATACATGACCACTGAAAAGACCATAGCCTTGACTAGATGGACTTTTGTTGGCAAAGTAATGTCTCTGCTTTTGAATATGCTATCTAGGTTGGTCATAACTTTCCTTCCAAGGAGTAAGCGTCTTTTAATTTCATGGCTGCAATCACCATCTGCAGTGATTTGGGAGCCCCAAAAAATAAAGTCTGACACTGTTTCCACTGTTTCCCCATCTATTTCCCATAAAGTGATGGGACCAGATGCCATGATCTTAGTTTTCTGAATGTTGAGTTTTAAGCCAACTTTTTCACTCTCCTCTTTCACTTTCATCAAGAGGCTTTAGTATACGATATTTATCTTTCTCTTTCTGACTTAACTTCACTCTGTATAATAGGCTCTAGGTTCATCCACCTCATTAGAACTGACTCAAATGCATTCCTTTTTATGACTGAGTAATATTCCATTGTGTATATGTACCACAACTTCTTTATCCATTCATCTGTCGATGGACATCTAGGTTGCTTCCATGTTCTAGCTATTGTAAATAGTGTTACATTGAACATTGGGGTACATATATCTTTTTCAATTTTGGTTTCCTCAGGATATATGCCTAGGAGTGGGATTTCTGTGTCATATGGTGGTTTTATTCCTAGTTTTTTAAGGACTCTTCATACAGTCTTCCATAGTGGCTGTATCAATTTACATTCCCATCAACAGTGCAAGATGGTTCCCTTTCTCCCCTCTCCAGCATTTATTGTTTGTAGACTTTTTGATGATGGCTATTCTGACTGGTGTGAGGTGATATCTCAATGTAGTTTTGATTTGCATTTCTCTAATAATGAGCAATGTTGAGCATCTTTTCATGTGTTTGTTAGCCATCTGTATGTCTTCTTTGGAGAAATGTCTGTTTAGGTCTTTTTCCCACTTTGTGACTGGGTTGTTTGTTTTTCGGGTATTAACTTGCATGAGCTGCTTGTATATTTTAGAGATTAATCCTTTGTCAGTTGTTTCATTTGCTATTTTCTCCCATTCTGAGGGTTGTCTTCTCACCTTGCTTATAGTTTCCTTTGCTGTGCAAAAGCTCTTAAGTTAAGAGCTTAAACCTAAAGAGCTTAAACTTAAACCTAATTAAGTTTAATTAGGTCCCACTTGTTTATTTTTGTTTTTATTTCCCTTACTCTAGGAGGTGAGTCATAGAGGACCCTGTTTTGATTTATGTCATCAAGTGTTCTGTCTATGTTTTCCTCTAAGGGTAGTGTTTTAGATATTGCTTAGATATTACATTATACCTAAAAGACTGATCACAGTCTACTATTTTTATTTTACCATTTTGGGCAAAATTTTGAAAACTACCTTATTTAGATCCCTTTACCATGCTCCTTCATCATGCAGTTGTCTTAAATATTTCTTTTACTTACATAGAGAACCACGACAGACAATTTCACTTTTTGCTTCAACCATCAAACAGAATTGTTTTTTAATTCAAGAGGAGGATAGTGTATTATGTTTAGTCATATTTTTACTTTTTTCATTGTCTTTTCTTCTTTACAAATGTCCCAAGATTTTTTTCAAGATCCTTTTTCAAAGATCTTGCTTTGTGCTTAGGTTGGTTGACAAAAGTTCTTAGTTTTCCTTCATTTGAAAATGTCTTTATTTAACTTTCCTTCTTGAAGGGTATTTTCTCTGGATAAAGAATTCAAGTTTCACCATTCTTCCAGCACTTGAAGTGTGCCACTTCTTTCTGGCCTCCATGATTTCTCATGAGAAATCTAACATTTGGATTCTTATTCCCCTGTAGGTAATGCATTTTTTCTCTCTACGTGCTTTCAGGATGTTTTCTTCTTTCTCGGTTTACAGAAGTTCGATTGTGATGTTCTGGGTGTGATTTTTCTTTGGGTTCATCTTGTTAGGAATTATATGCTAGGCTTTTTGAATCTGTAGGTTTATGCCTGTCACCTAATTTGAGGGAAATGTAGCCTTTTTTTTTTTTTTTTAATTAACAAATTCTCATTCTCTTTCTGTTCTTCTGGGACTGTGATCATACAAATGCTAGATCTCTTGTTATTGTCCCACAAGTACCTGAGAGTTATTTTGTGTTTTTTCCATCTCTTTTCTCCCTGTTTGTTGTTTAGATAGGGAAGTTTCTATTGTACTATCTTCACATTCACATATTCTTTCCTCTGTCATCTCCATTTGTACTATTTTAGCCCATTCAGCTAGTTTTAAATTTCAGTTATTTTATTTTTAAGTTCTAACTTGGAAATTTAGATTGCCAATGGAAATACAATTTTGTTCTAATTTGTATTTTCTATTTCTTTGCTGAAATTTTCTGTTCTTTCACTTGTTTTAAGCTTATAATTCCTCATTGAAGCATTTGTATGATAGTTGCTTTAAAATGTTTTTCAGATAATTCCAACATCAACGTTATTTTGGTGTTCATCTGGTGTTATTTTGGTATTCATTTGGTTCTTGGTATGACAAGTGGTTTTTTTTGTTGTTGTTGTACTCTGGACTGACTGGGTATTATTTTATGATTTTTAAAATCTTATTTACATCTTGTATTTTAGCAGGCCTCCAATGACACCTTGCTGGTTTGGAGTAAGGAAGGACACCTCTTTTTTCCACTGGGTGTGAGTGAAAATTCATGCTCTCCACTCAGCCTCTGCTGACATGGGGAGAAATGCTTTATTACTGCTGGGTAAGGGTAGAAATTTAGACTTTTGATTAAGCCTCTACTGACATTATGAGTCTTCAGGGGGGTACTTTGTTACTGTCAGGCAGGAATGGAAGTCTAGACCCTCCACTCAGCTTCTCAGAGAGAATGGTGTCTCACTACTACTGAATGAGGTGGAATTCTACGTTCCTTATTCAGGATTGCTGACTGCATTTTTTGCTTTGGTGATTGGAGTAGTGTGAATATTGCAAAAAGATTGTCTATTCTCCTAGGCCACCCCTTTACCAGTCCTTTGGCTAAAGACAGGATTTGAGGAAGGCCTTTTTAAAAACCTGTAATAATTTTAAAATCAGCTTGCAATTTCTAAAGATGAACTATTGGGATTTTGAATGGGGCTGAATGTAATCTATAGATCAAATGGAATGAATTTTTATAATTTTGAGTCTTCTTTAGTTGTTTTAGTATTATTTAGTAGCTTTCATGCTGTTCATTATTTCAGTTCAATTCAGTCACTCAGTCGTGTCCGACTCTTTGCGACCCCATGGACTGCAGCATGCTAGACTTACTTCCCTGTCCATTACCAACTCCCGGAGTTTACCCAAACTCAAGTCCATTGAGTTGGTGATGCCATCCAACCATCTCATCCACTGTTGTCCCCATCCAACCATCTCATCCTCTGTCGTCACCTTCTCCTCCCACCTTCAATCTTTCCCAGCATCAGGGTCTTTTCAAATGAGTCAGTTCTTTGCATCAGGTGGCCAAAGTATTGGAGTTTCAGCTTCAGCATCAGTTCTTCCATGAATATTCAGGACTGATCTCCTTTAGGATGGACTGGTTGGATCTCCTTGCAGTCCTAAGGACTCTCAAGAGTCTTCTCCAACACCACAGTTCAAAAGCATCAATTCTTTGCCACTCAGTTTTCTTTATAGTCCAACTCTCACATCCATACATGACTACTGAAAAAACCATAGCTTTGACTAGATGGACCTTTGTTGGTAAAGTAATGTCCCTGCTTTTTAATATGCTGTCTAGATTGATTATAACTTTTCTTCCAAGGAGCAAGCGTCTTTTAATTTCATGGCTGCAGTCACCATCTGCAGTGATTTTGGAGCCCCCCAAAATAGTCTGTCACTGTTTCCCCATCTATTTGCACTTTCATTAGAATTTAATTAATTTTGGATACCAAGGTAAATGCTATCATTTAAGATGTTTTATTTTATAATAACTTTTTCCAATAATTTATTTTTATAACTTTGTATTCAGGTTTTTGCTAGATTAACTTTTAAATTCGTAGATTGATTTTGGACTTTCTATGTATTCAATCATGCTGTCTGTGAATAATAAAAGTTTTGTTTCTTCTTTTCCAATACCTATTTATTGTTCTTGCCTATTACACACTATTGATAGAAACTGTCCAGTTCATTGTTGAATCAAAATTGTGATAGAGGATAACCCTGTCTCATTCCTGATCTCAGGGAGAAAGTTTTTACTATTTATTAGATTTTAAATGTTTAAAACCAATAAACATGATGCTTGCTGTAAAGTTTTTGTATTTATGTTTTGTTAGATTAAGGATATTCTTTATCACTAGTTTGCAAAGATTTTTAAAAATCATGAGTGGGTATGAAGTTTTAGCAAATGTTTATTCTCCATTAATTGTGACACTTATGTATTTTAGTCTTTATTTTGAATGTTTTCTTAAAATTTTTATTGAAGTATAGTTGATATACAATGTTGTATTAGTTTCAGGTGTATAGCAAAGTGAATCAGTTTTACATATACATATAGCTATTCTTTTTAAAGATTATTTTCCCATATAGGCCATCAGAGTGTTGAGTAGATTTCCCTGTGCAGCAAGTCCCTGTACAGTAGGTTCTTACTGTAGGTCTCAGTATCAATTTTATATATAGTAGTGTGTATATGTCAATACCAATCTCCCAATTTATCCCTTCCCCCTGTTACACTCTGATAACTATAAGTTTATTTTCTACATCTGTGACTCTTCTTCTGTTTTGTAAATGAGTTCATTTGTACCCCTTGTTTAGATTCTATTTTGAATGTTAAATCAACTTTGCATCCCTAGGATAAAATCAATTTGATGTAATATGTACCCTTTTTATATATGACTATATTTGTTTTGCTAATATTTTATTTAGGGCTTCCCAGGTGGCACTAGTGGTAAAGAATCTGCTTGCTAATGCAGGAGACATAAGAGATGCAGGTTTGATTTCTGGGTCAGGAAGATCCCCTGGAGGAGGAAATGGCAACCCACTCCAGATGTCTTGCCTGGAAAATTCCATGGACAAAGGACCCTGGTGTGCTGCAGTCCATGGGGCCACAAACAGAAAGACATGACTGAGCACACACACACAAATATTTTATTTAGGATTTTTGTCTCTCTGTTCATGAGAGAAATTGACCTGGGGTTCCTTTCTTACAGTGTTGTTTCCAGGTGTTGGTTGTCAGGCTTATATGGGTCTCTTATAATAAATTAAACAGAATTTCCTCTTTTCCTACCCCCTGGAATTTTCTGTGTAATATAGATGTTATTTATTCTTTAAATATTTGAGAAATTTTACTGATAAAGCCATCTTGGTCTAGAGTTTTCTTTGTAGGGAATTTTTAATAATGGATTAAAATTTGTATTAGCTTTAGGACTATTCTGATTATTTCCTCTGTGTTTTGATAAGTTGTGCTCTTTAAGGATTTTTTCTATTTTATTTAAATTCAAATTTATTGGGATGATTATTCATAATATTCTTGTATCTTTTAAATCTTTGTTGTATCTCATTAACATTGTGATTTCTCTTTTAACTCTGGTTATTTAGAAGTCAGTCTATTGCTTAATTTCTTAAGTCTATTATTTAATTTCTAAGCAGGATTTTATAACTATCTTTTTTATTTATAGTTCAATTCCACTGCATTCAGAGAACATACTCTTTATAATTTCATTCCTTTGAAATGTGTTAAGAGTTACTGTATTGCCAGGTATATGTTCCATTTTGGTAAATATCCAAAGCATATATTGCTTTAGAAGAATGTGCATTCTGTGATTTGTAGGTGCACTGTTTTATGTATATCAATTTCATTAGTTGTTTATTCACATCCTTTATATCTTTTGTGATTTTCTGTCAGCTTGTCCCATCGTTTAGTGAAAAGAGATGTGTTAAAATCTTCAACTATGATTGTAATCTGTTTCACCCTATGTTCTATCCCTTTGCTTTGTATATATTTGAGGTTGTGTTATTAAATGCATATTAATTTTAGGATTATTACATCTTCCTGTTGGATTGACCCTTTTGTTATTATGAAATGCCCTTAGTCTCTCCTAAAGCTCTTTCCTTTAATGTCTACTTTAACTTATATTAGCATAGTTAAACTAGATTTCTTTTTGTTAAAATGTGCATGGTATATACATTTTTCAGTTTTTTTACTTTTGAGTTTTCTTTGTCTTTATATTTTAGATGCGGTAGCTCACATAGGAAATGCAGAATAAATGTTTGATTCTTTCCCTTTAAATCCCAGTTTTCAAGACACTGAATTAATTCCATCTTAGCTTCCAAATATGATAGCTGGCCCTCTTGGCCCTCACCAGTCCTTAGTAGGGCTGACCTGAGTAACCATCAGAATACTGTGAAAGTAACAGTGTGTGTGCTTTCTGAGGCTTCCAAGGTCTTAAAACACACTGTGGCTTTCTCCTTGCACTCTCTTTGTTCACCTCCTCTGCAGGGAGGCCGTCATCATGTCAGGAGGACACTCAAACAGTCTTGTGGGGAGATCCATGTGTAGAAGAACTGAGTTCTCCTGCTCCTAACAGCATCAACACCAGTCAAGTGAGTGAATTATCTTGTAAGCAGATCCTCCAGTGGTTCAACTGACAACAGCTCCAGTTGACATCTTAACTGCAGCTCCATGAGAAAGCCAAGGTCTCTCAAATTGTTGACCCATAGAAATCATGTGAAATACTAAGTGTTTATTGTTTTTTTAAGATGCTAAATTTTAGGACAGTTTATTACAAAGCAATAGATAATAAAACAGACTTTGGTAAATGAAATGAGATGTGGATTTAACAAAACCCTAAAAAATTATAAGCATCTTTGACAGTACGGTGGGAGGAAGCTGAAAGAACTTTGAGGAGAGGATTAGTGAAAGTCTAAAATGCCTTGAAGAGACTGTTAGCAAAATTCTGGATAGTCTTTGAGAAGGCTGCCAATAAAGATAAACATGGGACTTAGATAACTATGAGGAAAATGTTATTGGAAACTGAGAGGGAAAAAAAATCTCTGTTATTCAGTTGCAGAGAGTTAAGTAACACTGGTGCCTTCAGTAATGTAGATGGTAGAAAATATGAATTGCCTAATAAAATTGGCAATCTGGGAATTCCCTGGCTGTCCAGTGGTTAGGACTGCATGTTCTCACTGCTGAGGGCCCAGGTTCAATCTCTGGTCAGGAAACTAAGATCCCTCAAGCGGCTCATGGCCAAATAAATAACAAAGATGAAACTGAGGGTCGGTAAAATCTTTTGTTAAGACTTTAGAAAGATCTAAGGTAGTGTCTCAGAGAATGGTTCAGTTAAATGATATAGGACTTCCAAAAAGTTTCAGGGCACAAGCCCTCAACAATCTCAGCAGAGGTTCAAGGCAAAGGGCTGTGTCAAGAGAGATTTGTTAATAAGAGTCACAGAAGACCCCCAAGTTTTAAGAAAGTCACGATGACAGAACCACCACCAGACTGAACTGTAAGAAAAAAATGAAGAGAAGCCTTTCAATTCCCAAACTCCTTCAGTCAGGAAGCAAGCTAAGAAAACTACTCAGCTTACAAACACAGGCTAGCTTTCATATAAAGTGAAGGATAATTTAGTGAGGACAACTATAATTTCCGAGTGGAGCCAAGAGCCACAGAGAATTATTCTTACGATTTGAGTCCTAATCAAGGACTTGCCAACAAGTATCTTATGGGATTTTAGAATTTTTGTGACTCAGTGACTCTTGTGTGCCCACCTTTCCCCACCCCCCATTTTTTCCTGCAGAGGTTATCCCGTACCTGTCCTGCCACTATATGTTTTGTGTGTATAGAAGCCAGATGGGACTTCTGTGTTTAGCTCACCAGTCTTAAGACTGAGAGGAACTGTAGTCAAGATACTCTTACAGAGGGACCATACTTCAGTTATACCTGATTTAGATGATGTGACTGTGGACTTAGAGCTGATACTGTAATGATTTTGGGGAGGTGTGAGTATATTTTGAGCATATATTCATGTATAAGTTGGACAAGAATCAGTGAGGGCCAGAGGGAGGACTCTGATAGCCAGCCTTCAAGATGGCCCCAGTGATTCTCAGCTCCTGGCCGTTTTATAATGTATGTGGGAAAATTTATCAAGAGAACATAATAATCTTAAATATTTATATACATCATAACAAAACTTCAAAATACATGAAAGCAAAACTGAAAAACTGCAAGAAAAAAAAATTCACAATTATAGTTAGATTTCAATGTACTCCCCTTTCAATTCTTGATAGAAAAAGTAGGCAGAAAATTAGAAAGGCTATAGTAGACTTGAACAACACTATTAAGCAACATGAGGTAATTGAAAGTGATAGACCACTTGACCTATCGACAGCAGAATATAATTCTTTTCAAGTGGTCATGGAACATGCATCAAAATACACCATATTCTGGGCCATAAACAAATCTCAATAAATCCAAAAGTATTCAAGTCATACAAAGCATGTTCTCTGATGACATGCTATTAAATTAGAAATTGATAACAGAACTATCCCTAGAAAACCCCAAGTATGTGTTAAGCAAATCACATACCTCTAATTTTATTATGATCTTGATGGATAGAGAGGTTGTCCTCCACTGTAGCCTAGGTTACTGTGTACATTGGGAAACTGGAATAAAGGAAAAAAAAAACTATAAAAACTTGTTTCTCCAGCACAGAAGAAATACAGATAATAAGTACATAAGAGTTCATTTCGGGGTTGAGATAGCGAGGTCCTTTGGGGCTACTGATCAGTGTATTGGCAGGGATCTGGTATGGATCTTTTCCCTTTATTCCCAGTGTCCCAGTCACCAGATTTCTCAAGGGTAGAAACTCAGTAACTCTGCAAACGCACATTAATGGATCTATATGGGGCCAATTATTCTTACTTCTTCACCTGCCTGCTAAGCCCTCATTAATGAAGGCAACATCCTCCCCAGCTGTGAGCTCATGGGCCACCCATGGGAAAAGATGGCTCTGGGGTGTCTCTTCCCAGTACAGGACCAGCTGTGAGTGCCTCTCAGGGTGGGGGCTGCCTCCCTCCCCTCACCACGTGAGAGGTTAAAGTCAATAGCAGGCTCTGATCCCCAGACTCCGTCTATGGACCCAATGAGTCTGGCTTTGTCATCACTGTTTTTCTAATGAAAGATTGTGTTCTGACCTCCAGAGCAACAGCTCTGCCACCTAAGTTACATGCTCTGTTGGAATTAAATGGTTTTCTTATGAACTTGTAAAGCAAACTTGAAGGACGAAATTCGTTGGTGCTTGACTCACCAAGTAATACTCAGATTTCTGGGAATTGTTAACTACTGATATGTCTTCTGGAAGGAAGGGAATGTCCAGGACAACCACCTTATCCTACAGGCTGATCTGATTTTCCAGGACATGGAGAATTCTAGCAACTCAGAAAAGGATATTTATATGTGGCTCAAGGGAAGATACTCCATGGTTTAGTGTTTCTCAAAGTGTGGTCAGTGACCACCTGTTTCAGATTCACCAGATTTGGGGGCCTGGCTTTAGATGTACTAGATCACATGTTCTGAAGTTGGTACCTAGAATCTGTACATGCAGCAAGTTTCTCCAGGGAACCTTGGGCAGAGTGCCTTAACGTTTCAAAACCATTGTTTGAGGTCATTGTTGCTCACTGTTTGAGGTCATTGCTGCTCACTGTTTGAGGTCATTGCTGCTCCCTCTGGCTGCCTGCTCTCCATTGTACTCCCACTCTGTTATCCCAAGGAGGAAGGCAAAGAAACAGGTATAATAAAACCCTTGCTTATTCCTCCCTCATCTACAGGCCCCTGGCGCCTGCTCTCACTCCTAAACACTCCACTCCAGCATGACTAGACTAGACCACTCAAGTTTTCTTCCTAGTTTCCATTCACAGGTATAAACTACAGCCAACAGAAATAGTGGTTACTCCAGCATCCTTTTTCCCCTCCAAGATGAACTACTTCCATTTGTTTATTATTATTTTGGCCATGTTGCCTAATTAGAAGCAAGGAGTCCTAACCACTGGACCGCCATGGAGACCCCACTCCAGCGTCCTTTGAAAGACTGTCAGAGATGTCAGTTTGTCCACAATCCCTTGCTTGACTAACTCTCTATACTCTGAATAGTTTTGAATTTAGTGCAGACTGGAGAAGAGGGATCGCAGAGGAAAGGGGAGAAGAAGAGAAAGCGAGTAGACATAAAGCGAGTAATAAATCAGAGGCTCTGATCAGCTACCCATTGCATTACCCACTACCCTACCCTTTTCCATCCCACCTCCCAGCCTGCGTGTTGGCCGCGTTCCTACTCTTCTCAGCTTTTGTCTACTTTTTTAGTCAGAGAAGTACTTGCAGACCTGTTACCCACATTGAAACCACCTATTGAAGAAGGTGTGAACTTGGGTCTTAAGTTCTACTTCACTCATAATAACCATTTCTCAATTTCTTGAAGTCCCTGTAAGTTATTCATCCTGAGATTTTTACAGTTAATTCTTTAAAGTCCTTGTAATTTGCCTTGAAGCTGGGTTGGCTTTTGACACCAATAGGGCCAATGCCGTTTGCAACCCAAATCTGGGGCTGTCTGCAATCCTGCAATAATAGGGTTTATTATAAACTAGCAACAGTTGGGTTCAGAATGGCTGAAAAGTTTCATCTCAGTGACACCAAATAAGTCAGTTATGCTCCATGTGCTCTAAAAGATGTTACCAGTACCCTGTGTTCAAATTTGCCCTCTTGGGTTTTGTATTGCAACTTTATTAGGGGATGTTATCTCTTTGGGCATTACAATGATTTCTTCCAGTCACCACTCACAGTGTTCCATCAATAGCCATAGTGTCTTCAGTATCTACTTGATAGCTAAAATTTTTTTAAATTTTTATTTATTGATTTGGCTGTGCCAAGTCTTAGTTGTGGCATGTAGGATCTTTGGTTGTAGCTTATGAGCTATTAGTTACAGTATGTGGGATCCAGTTCCTTGCCTAGAGATCAAACCCAAGTCCCCTGCATCGGGAACACAGAGTCTTAACCACAGGATCTTAACCACTGGACCACCAGGGAAGTCCCTCAACAATTTTATGGATAAATTTAGTTATCCATATTCCAGAGTCTTCCCCTGCTCTGGCAGTTTGCTGATTCTGGAAAGTTTGCCAATGGGACAAACTAGAATCTTTCGCCTGTTCATGACAGCTCTTTCCTCTCTAGAATCTTCCCAACATCTTTCACAGCTCCATTATTCATTTACTCCTCAGGGCAGGAGGAGGGGGCTCAATTTTTTCCCTTTCTAGCCTCCTCTATCACATCTGCTGGTTTCAACGTCTTCACAACTGAGGATCCTCACCAAAGAGCACAGGATACTTAGCTGACTCCAGAGCCCAAGGGAATTCAGGAACAGGCAGCCAGTGGAGCAGGAGAGAGTGTGGTGCTCAGGTGGTACAGTTCAGTTCAGTTCAGTTCAGCTGCCCAGTCGTGTCCGACTCTTTGTGACCCCATGGACTGCAGCACACCAGGCCTCCATGTCCATCTTCAACTCCCATAGTTTACTCAAACTTATGTCCATTGAGTCGGTGATGCCATCCAACCATCTAATCTTCTGTTGTCCCCTTCTCCTCCTGCCTTCAATCTTTCCCAGCATCAAGGTCTTTTCATATGAATCAGTTCTTCGCAGCAGGTGGCCAAAGTATTGGAGTTTCAACTTCACCATCAGTCCTTCCAATGAATATTCAGGATGATTTCCTTTAGGATGGACGGGTTGGATCTCCTTGCAGTCCAAGGAACTCTCAAGAGTATATCATGACTTTATTCATCATGACTTTATTCATTCTCTGCATGTAAAAGGCATTTTTACAAAGCCCTAGTCCTGGGGAGGGGCTATTCCTCCCCTGCTGGCCCCAACATCCCTTGAGAACAAGGTGATTCTATTCACTGGAAATGATGGTGCCTTCATGAAGGATGGGTGATGTTTTCCCCTTGGCTGATGCTCTGGAGTGCAAGGTCTCAGTGTACACTCTGCAGCCTTATACCACGCCTATTTCTCCACATCCCAACCCCCATCACCTTTAGAGTCCACAATAGTGCTTGACTTGTGCCAAGTTCTGAGAAGCAATTTTATAGCTGAGCCAACGAACCACCTTCCACTCCTCTAGAATTCTCCAGATCCTCTGAAGTCTTGTTTAGTCACTCTCACTTAGTACACGTTTCCCTTCTATTTTGTTTGGTGGTAGGTTGTTTGCTAAATCTCGTCGCTGTTTCATTTATTTATTTTTATTGTTGTTTAGTTTTGTGTTAGATCTCTCTCTCCAACAAGAATAATCAAAGCTAACACTCTTTCTCAAAGTGCCAGGCTTTGTTCAAGTGCTTTACATGAATTAACTCATTGAATTTTTACAATAAACTTTTGAGATTAGTGTTTTTATCCCTATTTTACAGAAAACTGAAAATCAGAAGTAAGATTAAGTAACATTCCCAAGGTTACATAGCTGGCTAATGGTGAGGTCTCAGTCTGGAACCTTGCCAGTCTGATGCCACAGCTTGTGTGCTTAAACACAATATATATAGTCTCTAGAATATAGGCTTCTTGAAGTCAGACATACTTAAATTCCTGACAGGAAGAACATAGAGCTAAGTTTATAGAAGATGGTCAATAAATTTTTGGTAAGTAATTGTTAAATTATTTAGAATTTTTTAAGATCCCTAAGAGGCCAAATTGTGTATTTCTTTTCTATGTTCCATTGCTGCTCAAGTAATACTTCCTAAGTGACTAATCAGCCAAGTTGAGGAGAACTTCTCTATGACAGAATTCCACTGACAAAGCCAGACTTCCTCAGTGACAGCAATCTTCAGAAGGCTGTCCTTAGGGCAGAATTAAGCCAGCGAGAACCCCTGGGGGTTTCACTTCTTTCTGGTGGTCCTCTCTTTCCACGTCACAGAGCATTGAAGAAATATGGAAGGGGCCAACCTGAGCCGAGGGACTGAGTTTGAGCTTTTGGGGCTCACCAGTGACCCCTGGCTCCAGAAGCTGCTCTTCGTGGTGTTCCTGGGCATGTACACTATCACACTGCTGGGGAATCTAATCATGTTTCTTCTGATCCATGTAAGTACCACGCTGCACACACCCATGTACTCCCTCCTGAAGAGCCTCTCCTTCTTGGATTTCTGCTACTCCTCCACGGTTGTCCCCCAGACTCTGGTGAACTTCTTGGCCAAGAGGAAGGTGATCACCTATCTTGGCTGTGTGGTTCAGATGTTTTTCTATGCGGGTTTTGCCACCAGTGAATGCTATCTCATTGCTGCCATGGCCTATGACCGCTATGCGGCTGTTTGTAACCCCCTGTTCTACCCAATTGCCATGTCTCCTACGGTCTGTGCCTCTCTGATTGTGGGATCCTATGGTGCAGGATTTCTTAATTCTCTGATCCACACAAGCTGTATTTTTAGTCTGAAATTCTGTGGTACTCACGTGGTCACTCACTTCTTCTGTGATGGACCACCCATCCTGTCTCTGTCTTGTGTGGACACCTCACTGTGTGAAATCTTGCTCTTCATTTTTGCTGGTTTCAACCTTTTGAGCTGTATCCTCACCATCTTGGTCTCCTACCTCTTAATTCTCATCACCATCCTGAGAATGAACTCAGCCCAGGGCAGATTCAAGGCCTTTTCCACCTGTGCTTCCCACTTCACTGCTGTGTGCCTCTTCTATGGCACAACACTTTTCATGTACCTGCGCCCCAGGTCCAGCTACTCCCTGACCCAAGACCGCACAGTTGCTGTGATCTACACAGTGGTGATCCCACTGCTCAACCCCCTTATCTACTCTTTGAGAAACAAGGATGTGAAAGAAGCTTTAAGAAAGGTTTGGGAAAGAAAAATAATGGAATGATCTTCTTAATTCATCACCACATATCTTTAGAAAGCTGAGGGAACTTTATCCCATGCTCAGCTCTATTCATAGGAGGCACTCTCTGGTCTGCAGGGGTCTCTGCATCTACTGCCACAGAAAGAACGGATCGTGTCATAGAGACTAAAAAGAAGTAAGGAATGTCTGCTAGTTGCATAATTGGACCCACTGGAAATATTTAGGCATGCCTTTATTCAGATGTTTCTTTCATGTTTCCATGTGTGTGAATATTTTTTATTACAAACTGACATTTATATTCTTCACAATGAAGTTCTCCCCTTAAATACCTTGAAGACCTTCACTGCTTGGGGGAAATCCTTCCTTATTTACAATCACCTCTTTGTAAAAACTGACTCCTTGACTTTAACATTTTTTAAATTGTCTAATTATTTGAATAATACTGTAACAATTTCAGAAGCTCAGATGATATTCTCTTTATTGACTTTTTTCCTGGACAAGTAACTACTTAGTTGCTTCTAAACTGAATGAACTTAGGCAAGTTACTTACTTTTTCTGAGTCTCAGATATCTCATCTTTTAACTGGTGTGAGTTTTAGGTGTTCAGTTAGATATTACAGGTAAATCATTTAGTACATGATAGACATTCCTGGACTTCCCTGGTGGCCCAGTGGTTAAGTCTCCATGCGTCCACTGCAGGGTGCACAAGTTTGATCCCTGGTCGAGAAACTAAGACCCTGCGTGTCTCATGCTCCACCTTTTCCTTTCTATCGGCCCCTGTGCATGCTCAGTTGCTTCAGCTGTATCTGATTCTTTGCGATTCCATGGACTGTAGCCCGCTAGACTCCTCTGCCCATGGGATTTTCCCAGCAAGAATGCCAGAGTGGATTACCATGTCCTCCTCTAGGGGGTCTTCCCCATCCAAGGATGGAACCTACAGGTCCTGAATTGGTGGTTGAATTCTTTACCACTGAGTCAGCAGGGAAGCCCCCCCCTTTTTTTTTTCCAGTGGTGTGGAATAATTTAAAAAAGATAGGAATACTTGTTCTTTAAAAATGATACATGCTCTGCTGTAAAACCACCTGAGACTGGTGTGTCTTTAAAAGGTAGACCTTTAATTATACTTCCAATTTCTTATACAGTTATTAATTTCATTTTAGGTTTTTCCCTGCTTATTAAGTCAATTTCATCATTTATATTTTGCTCAAAAATTATTTCCTTCTTCTAGATTTTCAAATTTATTGCCGTGAGTTGTACATAATATTTTATTATAAATTTTGTATTTGTTCTTTAGGTCAACAGCATCTCTACTTACTCTTCTAAATCTCTCCAAAGAGTTTGTTCCATTTTTTAGGACAATCCAAAAAAAGATCCTCTACCATAAAATAAGAAAAGGATAAAGTGGTCTGTAAGGATCTTCCGGACAACAACCCTCCATGAGATAAACATTTGAAGAAAGGCAATGTTGAGAAAGGATTAAAGACATACACTGCCTAATTCTAATCTAGCTCTGTCACTTACTAGCAATGTAAATTTGGGGAAATTCTTTACCTCTCTCTGCTAAGTTTGTCTCATTTGGGAAATAGAGATAACAGTAAAATCTATTTTATGTATAAAACTGTTGTGAAAATTAAATTACATAATATTTACACGTGTGAAATTTAAATGATACAATATCTAAAACAGTGTCTGACCCTTAGTAACTCTTTCATAAATTTGTATTAGCTACTAATTTCTTTTGTGTGTTTCTGTGGTTTTATTGCCTTACACATTCTTCATATATTTGTTTTATTTTCCTTAATAACACTTGGCAGAGGATTTTTATCAACCTTTGAAAACATTCTGTTTTGCGATTTTTCTTATTTCTACAATGTATCAATTTCCCATTTTATTAATGTCATGATTGTTCTTTATTAATTCTTTCTTTCTCTTCATTTATTTTGTTTTTCTTTTGTCAAGTGATTGTTTTAAACACTGAAAATCTACAAGAGAGTATTTTAAACATCAGATCAGATCAGATCAGTCACTCAGTCGTGTCCGACTCTTTGCGACCCCATGAATAGCAGCATGCCAGGCCTCCCTGTCCATCACCAACTCCCAGAGTTCACTCAGACTCATTTCCATCAAGTCAGTGATGCCATCCAGCCATATCATCCTCTGTCGTCCCCTTCTCCTCCTGCCCCCAATCCCTCCCAGCATCAGAGTCTTTTTCAATAAGTCAACTCTTCGCATGAGGTGGCCAAAGTACTGGAGTTTCAGCTTTAGCATCATTTCTTCCAAAGAAATCCCAGGGCTGATCTCCTTCAGAATGGACTGGTTGGATGTCCTTGCAGTCCAAGGGACTCTCAAGAGTCTTCTCCAACACCACAGTTCAAAAGTATCAATTCTTCAGTGCTCAGTCTTCTTCACAGTCCAACTCTCACATCCATACATGACCACAGGAAAAACCATAGCCTTGACTAGACGAACCTTTGTTGGCAAAGTAGTGTCTCTGCTTTTGAATATGCTATCTAGGTTGGTCATAACTTTCCTTCCAAGGAGTAAGCGTCTTTTAATTTCATGGCTGCAGTCACCATCTGCAGTGATTTTGGAGCCCAGAAAAATAAAGTCTGACACTGTTTCCACTGTTTCCCCATCTATTTCCCATGAAGTGATGGGACCGGATGCCATGATCTTCGTTTTCTGAATGTTGAGCTTTCAGCCAACTTTTTCACTCTCCACTTTCACTTTTATCAAGAGGCTTTGTAGTTCCTCTTCACTTTCTGCCATAAGGGTGGTGTCATCTGCATATCTGAGGTTATTGATATTTCTCCCGGCAATCTTGATTCCAGCTTGTGTTTCTTCCAGTCCAGCGTTTCTCATGATGTACTCTGCATATAAGTTAAATAAACAGGGTGACAATATACAGCCTTGACGTACTCCTTTTCCTATTTGGTTAGTCATGTCTATTTATTATATAGTGATTAAAAATAAAATGCAATCACTCACTATCCAGCTAAAGAGGCAATATTACTAATCCACTACACTAGAAATTGTTCTTGCTTTACCTTCCAGGAAGTGCTTAGTCATAAGTCATATCTTTTTTAGATTTTGGTATGCTGAAAACTGGAACATAGATAAGATGTCTGGAGTACAGTAGGTATATTGGGTCAGAAGGTGACCTTGAGCATGGAAGTTATATGCAAAGGATGGCCAAGCAGGAAGACAGAGGAGTTTGGGTCCCTGGGGACAGTAGGAACCCATAATCTCTACCTCTGAGCTTCCTTTATATAAAAGAAAACAGACCCTGTCTCATAGATTTTGGATTTTATGTTATATGTGACTAAGCATAACTTACACTGCCATTGACACAGGAGAGCAGAGAAAATAGGCAATGTCATGAGAGAAACAAAATTTTGTTTTTCTCCAAAGATGGGAGATACTATAACATATTTTATAGAGGAAAAAATTGATGGTGTAGAAGAGAGAGGATATAGTTATGGGAGCAAAGCTTGTGAGTAAGGAAAAGGGATTGGAATCTAGCACACAGATGAGGGGATTGGCCTTAAATGTTAATGAGAATAGTTCATCCATTGTCACAGGAGAGAAGGCAGACAGGTATAGGCCTAGGTAGTTCAGTAGCTTGGTGAAAAAGTTAAGTTTTCAATTGCATTTCTGTATTTTCTCAGTGAAATATGAAGTGAGTTATAAAATTAATTCTAGTTCATCTCTAAAATGGGGATAATAGTGTTTGCTCTCAAGAGTAGGCCACATATAGTATACAGGACATGACTAGGTTTGCTGTACAGTACTCAGTCTCTGTGGGGTCTCTGGATCCTGGTGTGCACAAGGTTTGTTTGAGTCCTACGAGGGTCTCTGGTAGGTGTGGGGTTTGATTCTAAATGCGATTTCACCCCTCCTACCATCTTGCTGGGGCTTCTCCTTTGCCCCTGGACGTGGGGTATCTTTTTTGGTGGGATCCAATATTCTCCTTCTCAGAGAAGGTGATGGCACCCCACTCCAGTACTCTTGCCTGGAGAATCCCAGGGACGGGGGAGCCTGGTGGGCTGCCATCTGTGGGGTCGCACAGAGTCGGACACGACTGAAGCGACTTAGCAGCAGCAGCAGCAACATTCTCCTGTCGATGGTTGTTCAGCAGCGAGTTGTAATTTTGGAATTCTTGCAGGAGAAGATGAGCGCACGTCCTTCTACTCCATCATCTTGCTACCAAAAACTTTTTCACCAAGCTATGAAACACCTAGGTCTATACCTGTCTGCCTTCTCTCTTGTGACAATGGATGAACTATTCTCATTAACATTTAAGGCCAATCCCCTCATCTGTGTGCTAGATTCCAATCCCTTTTCCTTATTCACAGGCTTTGCTCCTACAGTTATACCCTCTCTCTTCTGCACCATCAATTTCTTCCACTATACAAATATGTTATAGTATCTCTCATCTCAGAGGAACCAGAGATCAAATTGCCAACATCTGCTGGATCATTGAAAAAGCAAAAGAGTTCCAGAAAAACATCTACTTTTGCTTTATTGACCACACCGAAGCCTTTGACTGTGTGGATCACAACAAACTGTGGAAAATTCTTAAAGAGATGGGAACACCAGACTACCTGACCTGCCTCCTGACAAATCTGTACGCAGGTCAAGAATGTAAGAGTTTTTCTGACAATGTTTATGGTATGGCTCTTTAGCAGACTCAAAGTCTGTGGTGATCACTTTCATTTCTCCAATTTTTCTCTTCATGCTAAACAACTACTAGACCAGCATTTGCCAATGTATAGTTAGTGGATATATATAAAAATTCCTGAGCCCCACCCCTTAAAAAATTAATCTGCATTTTAATTTGTACTTTTAGTTAACTTACCAAGGGACTCCCGTGCACCCTAATGTTTTAGAACCATCACACCAAACTCAAGGTACCATGCCACTCTTATCCACCAATGTAATCCGTATACCTGGCATAATAATTCAGTAATTATTGAATGAAAGAATGAGTAAATTATGGCAATCAGTCATGATTATTCCTTCAGAAACCAGATAACAGTTTACGTTAGGGCAATGGTTCTCAAACTTTTTGGTTTCAGGATCCCAAACAGTTTAACCTTAGAAAATCCCAGATATATACCCTACTATGTATAAAATAGATGAGAACCTACTGTATAGCACAGGGAACTCTACTCAGTGCTCTGTGGTGACCTAAATAGGAAGGGAATCTTTAGAAGACTGGATATATGTATACCTGATTCACTTTGCTGCACAGTAGAAACCTAACACAACATTGTAAAGCAATTTATATGCCAATAAAAGTTCATAAAAAGAAAACCCCAGAAAACACAAGACTATACAAACCCATTGTCTATTAGCCATTAAAGTGATGATGTCATTATGCTTCCTGTAGCCTCTGGAGATTTCCTCTGTGTACCTGTAAACACATGAGAATGAAAAAAGAAAAAAAAATCTTAGTATTATTTTGAAAATAGTTTTGACCCCCTGGACTTCCCAAAAGGACTACAAGGATGTTAGTGCCTGCTTTTTAGGGATATTGTAAGGATTAATTGAATTAAGACACTAGAAGTGCTTAAGATAGGGTGAAGCACAGAGTAAGCATGACAAAGGTACATGTAAGAACTATTATTAGAAATGAAGATATCATCATCATTATTATTATAAATGCTACATGACTGCACATATCTGTTATTTTCTCTGGTCCCTTCTGAAGGTTTTTTCATGAACACAAACCACATTTACAGCCCATATGTCCTTACAACCCAGTTGGCAGCTGTAGTCAGAGATAACAGATTTGGAAAATAGTTTTCTAATTTTTTCCCTGAGTTATTTTTTAATTCCCTAGCACTATTTGTTACAGTCAATTCCAAAAGGAACTTCTAGTCTGTACCTCTTAATATGATTCTGTTGCATCCTTATTCCCTTTTATTTGCTTGCCTTAAGAGAGTTCCAGAAAAACATCTATTTCTGCTTTATTGACTATGCCAAAGCCTTTGACTGGGTGGATCACAATAAACTGTGGAAAATTCGGAAAGAGATGGCACCTGTCTTGCCTCTTGAGAAATCTGTATGCAGGTCAGGAAGCAACAGTTAGAACTGGACATGGAACAACAGACTGGTTCCAAATAGGAAAAGGAGTCCATCAAGGCTGTATATTGTCACCCTGCTTATTTAACTTCTATGCAGAGTACATCATGAGAAACACTGGGCTAGAAGAAGCACAAGCTGGAATCAAGATTGTCAGGAGAAATATCAATAACCTCAGATATGCAGATGACGCCACCCTTATGGCAGAAAGTGAAGAGGAACTCAAAAGCCTCTTGATGAAAGTGAAAGTGGAGAGTGAAAAAGTTGGCTGAAAGCTCAACATTCAGAAAATGATCATGGCATCCGGTCCCATCACTTCATGGGCAATAGATGGGGAAACAGTGTCAGACTTTATCTTTTTGGGCTCCAAAATCACTGCAGATGGTGACTGCAGCCATGAAATTAAAAGACGCTTACTCCTTGGAAGAAAAGTTATGACCAACCTGAATAGCATATTGAAAAGCAGAGACATTACTTTGCCAACAAAGGTCCATCTAGTCAAGGCTATGGTTTTTCCTGTGGTCATGTATGGATGTGAGAGTTGGACTGTGAAGAAGACTGAGCACTGAAGAATTGATGCTTTTGAACTGTGGTGTTGGAGAAGACTCTTTCGAGTCCCTTGGACTGCAAGGAGATCCAACCAGTCCATTCTGAAGGAGATCAGCCCTGGGATTTCTTTGGAAGAAATGATGCTAAAGCTGAAACTCCAGTATTTTGGCCACCTCATGCGAAGAGTTGATTCATTGGAAAAGACTCTGATGCTGGGAGGGATTGGGGGCAGGAGGAGAAGGGGACGACAGAGGATGAGATGGCTGGATGGCATCACTGACTCAATGGACGTGAGTCTGAGTGAACTCTGGGAGTTGGTGATGGACAGGGAGGCCTGGCGTGCTGCGATTCATGGGGTGCAAAGAGTCGGACACGACTGAGCGACTGATCTGATCTGATCTGATCTCCCCTACAGTAACATCTTTGACTCAGTTAGCTATGAAAGAGATTTTTTTCTTTCTAAGTACATGTTTACTTGTTTCTCTGAATGTTCTGTTCCACCATCATTTTAGTAGTTTCCAGATTCCTTGGTGCTATTTACCTTTAAAACCCTATCAATTTTCCCCCAACTAAAGGTTTCATTTAACAAGTAAAAAGAGTTTTTGGCTCAATACAAGAAAAACTTTTTTTTCCCACTTCAAGTTGATTTAACTTTCTCTTTTCAGTTGATTGGGAAATGGCATACTTTTTTAAATTTTATTTTTTAAATTGAGGCAACATTGATTTGTAACATATTAGTTTCATGTGTACAACATTATAATTTCGCTTTTAAATACACAATAGTGTGCAACCCACTCCAGTACTCTTGCCTAGAAAATTCCATGGATGGAGGAGCCTGGTGGGCTACAGTCCATGGGGTCACAAAGACTCGGACATGACTGAGCGACTTCACAACACAAGTGTGCTTTCCACCAAAAGTCTAGCTTCCATCCATCACTATACAGTTGATCTCCTTTACTTATTTCACCTTCCCTCTCAACCTCCTTCCTGTATAGAACCAATTTGTTTTCCGTGTCTATGTGTTTTGGTTATTCATTTATTTATTTATATTTTACATTCCACATGAGTGAAATCATATGATATTTGTCTTTCTCCATCTGTCTTATTTCACTTAGCATAATACCCTCAAGAGCCATCCAGGCTGTCACAAATAGCAAGATTTCACCTTTTTATGACTGAGTGGTGTATATATATATATATATATACAGTACATATATATATGGATTATATACTGTATATATATATTTATGTATTATATACTATATATATATGGATTATATACTGTGAATATATATATGGATTATATACTATATATATATGGATTATATGCTGTGAATATATATATATGGATTATATGCTGTGAATATATATATATGGATTATATACTGTGAATATATATATATGGATTATATACTGTATATATATATATGGATTATATACTGTGTGTGTGTGTATATATATATATATATATACGTATATATATGTGTGTGTGTGTGTCACATCTTGATCCATTCATCCACTGATAAGATCATAGGTGGTTTCCATATCTTGGTTATTGTAAATAATGTTGCAATGAACATAGAGGTGTGTATATCTTTTCAAATTAGTGTTTTTGTCTTCTTTGAATACTCAGGAGTGGAATACCTGAATTGTATAGTAGATCTATTCTTAATTTTTTGAGGAATCTCCATTATGGGTACACAAATTTACAATCCCACCAACAGTATATGAGAATTCCCTTTTCTCTATATCCTCTCCAACATTTGCTATTTATTGTATTTTTGATAATAGGCATTCTAATAAGTGTGAGGTGATAACTTCCTGCTGTTTTGATTTGTATTTCCCTAATAATTAGTGGTGTTGAACATATCTTCATTTGTCTGTTGGCCATCTCCATGTCTTCTTTGGGAAAATGTCTATTCATAGCCTCTGCCCATATTTCCGGAGAAGGCAATGGCACCCCACTCCAGTCCTCTTGCCTGGGAAAATCCCATGGACGGAGGAGCCTGGTGGGCTGCAGTCCATGGGGTCGCGAAGAGTCGGACACGACTGAGCGACTTCACTTTGACTTTTCACTTTCATGCATTGGAGAAGGAAATGGCAACCCACTCCAGTGTTCTTGCCTGGAGAATCCCAGGGATAGGGGAGCCTGGCGGGCTGCTGTCTATGGGGTCACACAGAGTCGGACACGACTGAAGTGACTTAGCAGCAGCCCATTTTTCAATTGCATTTTTTTTGTTTGTTTTTGTTCAGTTGTATGTGTTCTTTATATATTTTGAATGTTAACCCCTAATTGTATATATGATTTGCAAATGTCTTCTTCCATTTGTTTTGTTGGTGGTTTCCTTTGCTGGGCAAAACCTTTTAGTTTGATGTAGTCCCATTTATTTATCTATTTATTTTTTGGTCATGCCATGTTGTCTGTGGGATCTTAATGCCCTGACCAGAGACTGAAGTCAAATCTTCGACAATGAAAGCACAGAGTCCTAACCACTAGACTACCAGGAAACTCTCACCCATTTGTTTATTTTCAAGGTTATTTCCCTTGCCTGAGAAAACATATGCAAAAAGATATTACTAAGAGCAATATTAAAGGGCATATTGCCTGTTTTCTTCCAGGACTTTTATGATTTCAGGTCTTCAAGTTTTTCTTTTTTTTAAATCCATTTTGAGTTGATTTTGTGTATGGTGTAAGATGGTGATCTAGCTTCATTCTTTTTTATGTGACTGTACAGTTTTATCAACACCATTGAAGAGATTTGCTGTTCTCCATTGTATGGTCTTGACTAATTTGTCACAAATTGAAATAATCCATAAATATGTGGGTTTGTGTCTGGGCTCTTAATTCTATTCCATTGATCTGTATGTCTGATTTTCTGCCAATACCATGCTGTTTTGATTACTCTAGCATTGTAGTATAATTTTGAATCAGGGAGTGTGATACCTCGAGCTTTGTTTTTTTTTACTCAAGTTTGCCTTGGCTTTTTGAGTTTTTTGGTGGTTCCATATAAATTTTAGATTTTTCTTTTCTATTTCTATGAAAAATTTCATTGGGATTTTGAAAAGGAATTACATTGAATCTGTAGATAACTTTAGGTTATATGAATATTTACACAATGTTAGTTCTTCAATTCATAAGTACAAAATACCTTTCCATTTCTTTGTGTCTTTTGCAATTTCTTTCAACAATGTCCTAATAGTTTTCAGTGTATAGGGTTTTCACCTCCTTGGTTTAATTTATTCCTGTGTATATTGTTCTTCTCATTGCAATTGTAAACATGATTGCTTTCTTAATTTCTTTCTGATAGTTTATTGTTAGTATATAGAAATGGAACTGATTTTTGTATGTTGATTTTATATGCTGCAACTTTTCTGTATTCATTTATTGTTTATAATAATCGTTAGTGGAATCTTTAGGGTTTTTTATACATAAGATATTGTCATCTGCAAATAGTGACAGTTTTATAGCTTGATAAAACTAAACCTTTTTTTATAGTTTATTTTTATTTCTATTTTTTTTATTTTTATTTCTATTTCTTGTATAACTTCTCTGACTAGGGCTGCCAATGCTACATTGAATAAAAATGGTGTGAGTGGGCATCCCTATCTTGTTCCTGATCTTAGGCCGATAGTTTTCAGTTTTTTACCCTGAGTATGATATTAGTTGTGGGCTTGTGATAAATGGCCTTTATCATGTTGAGGTTTGTTTTCTCTATATCCACTTTATTGAGAGTTTTTATCATAAGTGGACATTCAGTTCAGTTCAGTCATGTCTGACTCTTTGCGACTCCATGGACTGCAACGTGCTAGGCTTCCCTGTCCATCACCAACTCCTGGAGCCTCCTACTCAAACTCATATCCATCATGTCAGTAATGCCATCCAACCATCTCATCCTCTGTTGTCCCCTTCTCTTCCTGCCTTCAATCTTTTCCAGCATCAGGGTCTTTTCCAATGAGTCAGTTCTTCACATCAGGTGGCCAAAGTATTGGAGTTTCAGCTTCAGCATCAGTCCTTCCAATGAATATTCAGGAATGATTTCCTTTAGGATGGACTGGTTGGATCTCCTTGCAGTCCTCCTTGCAGGGACTCTCAAGAGTCTTCTCCAACATCACAGTTCAAAAGCATCAATTCTTCGCTACTCAGCTTTCTTTATGGTCCATCTCTCACATCCATACATGACTACTGGAAAAATCATAGCTTTGACTAGATGGGCCTTTGTTGGTAAAATAATGTCCCTGCTTTTTAATATGCTGTCTAGGTTGGTCAAAGGTTTTCTTCCAGGGAGCAAGCGTCTTTTAATTTCATGGCTGTAGTCACCATTTACAGTGATTTTGGAGCCCCCCACTGTTTCCCCATCTATTTCCCATGAAGTGATGGGACCAGATGCCATGATCTTCTTTTTCTGAATGTTGAGCTTTAAGCCAACTTTTTCACTCTCCTCTTTCACTTTCATCAAGAGGCTCTTTAGTTCTTCGCTTTCTGCCATAAGGGTGGTGTCATCTGCATATCTGAGGTTATTGATATTTCTCCTGGCAATCTTGATTCCGGTTTGTACTTCATCCAGTCTAGCATTTCGCATGATATACTCTGCATAAGTTAAATAAGCAAGGTGACAATATACAGCCTTGACATACTCCTTTCCTGATTTGGAACCAGTCTGTTGTTCCATGTCCATTTCTAACTGTCGCTTCTTGACCTGCATACAGATTTGTCAGGAGGCAGGTCAGGTGGTCTGGTATTCCCATCTCTTTAAGAATTTTCCACAGTTTGTTGTGATCCACACAGTCAAAGGCTTTGGTGTAGTCAATAAAGCAAAAGTAGATGTTTTTCTGGAACTCTCTTGCTTTTTCAATGATCCAGAAGATGTTGTCAATTTGATTTCTGATTCCTCTGCCTTTTCTAAATCCAACTTGAACAATGGGAGTTCACAGTTCATGTACTGTTTAAGCCTGGCTTGGAGAATTTTGAGAATTATTTTGCTAGCGTGTGAGATGAGTGCAATTGTGTGGTAGTTTGAAGATTCTTTGGCATTGCCTTTCTTTGGGATTGAAATGCAAACTGACCTTTTCCGGTCCTGTGGCCACTGCTGAGTTTTCCAGATTTGCTGGCTATTGAGTGCAGCACTTTCACAGCATCATCTTTTAAGATTTGAAATAGAATACCATCACCTCCACTAGCTTTGTTCATAGTGATGATTCCTAAGGCCCACTTAGGTGAGTGACATTTTGGGAATCAGTGAACTAAAATGGACTGGGATGGATTAATTTAACTCAGATGACCATTATATCTACTACTGTGGGCAAGAATCCCTAAGAAGAAATGGAGTAGCCATCATGGTCAACAATGAAGTCCAAAATGCAGTACTTGGATGAAATCTTAAAAATGCCAAAACGATCTCTGTTCGTTTCCAAGGCAAACCATTCAATATCACAGTAATCCAAGTCCATGCCCCAACCAGTAATGCTGAAGAAGCTGAAGTTGAACAGTTCTATGAAGACATACAAGACCTTCTGGAACTAACACCCAAAAAAGATGTCTTCTTCATTATAGGGGACTGGAATGCAAAAGTAGGAAGTCAAGAGCTACCTGGCGTAACAGGCAAATTTGGCCTTGGAGTACAAAACAAAGCAAGTCAAAGGCTAACAGAGTTTTGCCAAGAGAACATGCTGATCATAGCAAACACCCTCTTCCAACAACACAAGAGAAAACTCTACACATGGACATCACCAGATGGTCAATACTGAAATCAGATTGATTATATTCTTGGCAGCCAAAGATGGAGAAGCTCTATACAGTCAGCAAAAACAAGACTGGGAGCTGATTGTGGCTCAGATCATGAATTCCTTATTGCCAGTTTCAGACTTAAATTGAAGAAAGTAGGGAAAACCAATTAACGATTCAGGTATGACCTAAATCAAATCCCTTACAATTAAACAGTGGAAGTGACAAATAGATTCAAGGGATTAGATCTGATAGACAAAGTGCCTGAAGAACTATGAATAGAGGTTCATGGCATTGTACAGGAGGCAGTAATCAAGATCATCCTCAATAAAAAGAAATGCAAAAAGGCAAAATGGTTGTCTGACGAGTTATAAATAGTTGAGAAATGAAGAGAAGTAAAAGGCAAAGGAGAAAAGGAAAGATATACTCACTTGAATTCAGAGTTCCAAAGAATAGCAAGGAGAGAGAAGAAAGCCTGCCTTAATGATCAATGCAAAGAAATAGAGGAAAACAATAGAATGGGAAAGATTAGCAATCTCTTCAAGAAAATGTGAGATACCAAGGGAACATTTCATGCAAAGATGAGCCCAATAAAGGACAGAAATGGTATGGACCTAACAGAAGCAGAAGATATTAAGAAGTGGCAAGAATACACAGAAGAACTGTACAAAAAAGATCTTCATGACCCAGATAAGTAGATGCTGGATCTTGTTAAATGCTTTTTCTACTCTACTGAAATAATCATATGATTTTTATCCTTCATTTCTAATGTGGTGTATCATGCTGATTGACTTGCAGATGTTGAACCATCCTTGCATACCTGGAATATATCTCACTTGATCATGGTGTGCTGTGCTGTGCTTACTTGCTGTCATGTCCAACTCTTTGTGACCCCATGGACTGCAGTCGGTCAGGCTCCGCTGTCCATGGGGATTCTCCAGGCAAGAATACTGGAGTGGGTTGCCATGCCCTCCTCCAGGGGATTGTCCCAACCCAGGGAACAAAGCCAGGTCTCCCACATTGCGGACAGGTTCTTTACCATCTGAGCCACCAGGTAAGCCCAAGAAGACTGGAGTGGGTAGCCTACCCCTTCTCCAAGGGATCTTCCTGACCCAGGGATTGAACCAAGGCCTCCTGCATTGCAGGAGGATTTTTTTACCAGCTGATCCACCAGGGAAGCATGATCATGGTGTGCAATAACTTAAATGTACTATTGTACTTGGTTAGCTAATATTTTGTTGAGGATTTTTGCATCTATATTCATCAGTGATATTGACCTGTAATTTCCTTTTTTTTGTGGTGCTCTTGTCTGGTTTTGGTATCGGCATAATCATTTTGTAAAACGAGTTAGGAAGCATTGCCTCCTCTTCAATTTTTTTGGAATAGCTTGAGGATTGGTATTAAATATCCTTTGAATGTTTGGTAGAATTCACCAGAGAAGCCATCTTGTCTTGGACTTTTGTTTTTTGGGAGGTTTTTATTACTGTTTCAATCTCATTACTAGAGATCAGTCTATTCAGATTTTCTATTTCTTGATGATTCAGTCTTTGTTGTATGGTTCTATACTCAAAGAATTTACCTATTTTTTAGGTTGTCCAATTTGTTGTTGTATAGCTGTTCATAGCATTCTCTTATAATCCTTTGTATTTCTGTTGTTTCTCTTATAATTCCTCTTCTTTCATTTCTGATTTTGTCTTTATTTTTTTTATCTTTTCGAAGAACCAACTCTTAGCTTCATTGATCTTTTCTGATATCTTTTTAGTCTCTATTTAATTTAATTCCACTCTGATTTTTATTATTTCCTTTTTGGGGCTTCATTTGTTCTTTTCTAGTTCCTTTAAATATAAGGTTAAGTTGTTTATTTGAGATTTTTCTTGTTTCTTGAGGTAGGCTTATGTTGCCATAAATTTTCCTTCTAGTACTGCTTTTGCTGCATCCCATCGATTTTGGTATGTCATTATTTTTGTATTCAGGTGTTTTTTATATTTCTCCTTTTATTTCTTCATTGACTCAATCGTTTCTCAGTAACATGTTGTTCAGTTTCCACGTATTTTTCCCAGCTTTTTTCTCATAACTTATTTCTAGTTTCACATTGTTATGTATGGAAAAAATGTTTGATGTGATTTCAGGCTTCTTAAATTTACTGAAAGCTGTATCATGTCCCAGCATCTAGTCTATATCCTTGAAAATAGTCTATGTTCACTTGAGAAGAATGCGTATTCTATTGCTTTTGAACGGGGTCTTCTGCATAAATCTATTAAGTTCACCTGATTTAAGTCTGATATTTTTCTCATTGAATTTCTGTCTGGATAATCTATCCATTGATGTAGTGGGATGTTAAAGTTCCCAACTATTATTGTGCTGCTGTCAATTTCTCTTTATAGGTCTATTAATAATTGATTTGTATATATTAGTTCCATCTATATCAATGAATGTTATATCTTCTTGAAGGATTGTCCCCTTTGTCATTAGGTACATCTTTGTCTCTTGTTACTTTATTTTCTTAAAGTCTGTTTTATCTGATATGAGTAGTGGTTGTACCTGCTTTATTTTGGCTGCCATTTGATTGGGGTATCATCTTCCATCCCTTCACTTTGAGCCTATGTTGGTCTTTAGAGCTAAGTCTCCCAAAGGCAGCATATAGTTGGGTCTTGTTTTTTAATCCATCCAGCCACTCTGTATCCTTTACTTAGTGAATTCAATCCATTTGCATTTAAGGTGAGTATTGATAGAGAAGGACTTAGTCCTGCCATTTAATCTTCTGTTTTCTAGTTCCTCTTTATCTCCATTGTTTCTTTTCCCTTGTGTTTCTGTCTGTTATTTTGGTGTGGTGGTTTTCTATGATGTTTTTATGTTTCCTCTTGTTCATGTTTCATGTTTCTGCTCCAATTTTGTGTGTGTGTGTGTGTGTGGTTACCATGAGGTTTGTATAAAATATCTCAAAGATAAAATAGTCCTTTTTAGGACTATAGTTTCTTTTTCTGCTAATAGCATCTTGTCTTCATGTGTCTATATAGGTTTGTCCTTTTATTCTTCCCTTCCATGTTCTTATTGTCACAAATTATCCTTCTTTATATCATGAGTTCATTACCAAATTGAAGAAGCTATAGTTATTTTAAATACTTTTCTCCCTTTAAACTTTATACTATATTGTTTAACAGTATTCTGATACAGAGTTCTCATTTTTCTGATTCTGTCTATTCATCACCTTACTCAAAGTTTTGTGTACTTTTGCCTTTTTGTTTCAGGTTTAAAAGCTCCCTTCAACATTTCTTGTAAATAGATCTAGTGGTGATGAACTCTCTCAGCTTTTGTTGGTCTGGGAAAGCCTTTATTCCTCCTTCATATCTGAATAATAACTTTGCTGGATAGAGTATTGTTGGCTGAAAGTTTCTATCTTTCAGTATTTTGAGTATGTCATTTTGCTGTCTTCCTGCCTGTAGAGGTTTTACTGAGAAATATGCTGATAGCCTATTGTGGTACCTTTGTAGGTTACTGTTTTTTCCCTCGATGTCTTTTAAATTCTTTCTTTATCACTGACTTTTGACAGTTTTAATATGTCTTGGAAAATGTCTTTCTGCACTGATATAATTAGATGTTGTACTAGCTTCATGAATGTATACATCCATTTCCTTCCCCAGGTTTGGAAAATTCTCAGTTATTATTTCTTTAAATAATACTTATTATTTCTTTAAATTGCTCCCTCTTCCTCCTTTCTTCTGGGATATCCATTATCTTTATGTTGCCTTTCCTAATGTAGATAGTTCTCATAGTTTCTTCATTGAAAATAAAACAAAACAAAACTTAGTTTTATTATCTCCTCTTCTACATGAATCATTTCTAGATTTCCATCTTTGAGTCTGAATTATCTCTTCTATATGGCCTCTGTTTTCAGTGCTTTCTAATGCATTCTTCATCTCATTTATTGAGCCCTTCATCTCCACAATTTCTACTTGGTTCTTTTTTAGAGTTTCATTCTCTTCGGTAAAATACTCCTTCTGTTCATTGATTCTATTCCTGAGCTCATTGAGCTGTTTTCTGTATTTTCTTGTAGCTCATTTAATTTCTTCATGACAGCTATTTTTGAATTCTTTAACAGTTGGATTAGAAGTCTTCTGTAATTTTGTTTCAGTTCTACGGACTTGTCATTATCTTTTTTTGATACTGTGTTATCATGTTTTTTTATGATGCTTGATGAACCGATCCTCTGCCAGCCCATTTGAAATAGTGAACACTTTTCTTATTTAAGTAGTTTTGTTTACTTTTAACAATTGAACAGACCGGTCACTAGAAGGCCTTTCTTTTGCTTATCGGTAGGTGGTGCTATAGCACAAGTTTTTGGTTTCTCTTACCAGAGCTGCTGCCCAGATTTGAGAATTAGCACTTTCCATCTTCCATTACTTTTGCCAAAGGTGTCACTGCTGCCCTTATCATAGCTGCCTGTGCCTCTGGGGTTCCTAGTGCCTTGCTGCTGCTAGTAACACTGGTGTTGCTGGTGTCACCACCAGGGGCACTGGGGCGGCGGGAACCTTTGTTTTGTCCGAGGTTGTCTGGGTTGCAAGCATTGCCACCATGATGAGAGAGGAGGGGAAGAGCTGGGGGAGCCAGGGTCAGGGACACCTCCACCATGCCTGGGGTTGTCTGGCTTGCAGTAACTGCTGCAGTAGGCAAGGGCAGGGGAGCATGGTGAGCTGTAGGCGTCACCACAGCTGGAGGGACTGTCTCGGCCCCGCCAGTGCCGCTGACCTGTTTCCTGTGCAGCAGAGATGTTGAAGTTGTGTCTGCTGCCTCTCCTCCTGCTCCGCTGTTTGCTGGGCTCAGCTACTGGGACCAAGGGGCTGGGATCCTGGGCACTGCCTCTGCTGTTTCCCCACCTTCCACCTCCTCTGTGTTCCATTCCACACCCACCTTCACATGTACAGATGTATGGATCTCTCTAGCATCCTGGTGTGTTGGGTAGGGAGCTTTTCTTGAGTCAGGGATGTTTCACTAGTTGTAAATTGAAGGTGTGAGACAAAGGGAGCTTCTCACACTACACGATGCTCATGTATCCTCCAGGAAAATTTTAAAATAATATTTAAAACCCAGATTATGTGTGTGTGTGTGTGTATAAGCTACAGTTTTTCCAGTAGTCATGTGTGGATATGAGAGCCAGATAATAAGGAAGGCTGAGTGCTGAAGAATTGGTGTTTTTGAACCGTAGGGCTGGAGAAGACTCTTGAGAGTCCCTTGAACTACAACGAGATCAAACCAGCCAATCCTAAGGGAAATCAACCCTGAACATTCCTTGAGAGGACTGATGCTGAAGCTGAAGCTCCAATACTTTGGCCATCTAATGTGAAGAGCTGACTGATTCGAAAAGACCTTGATGCTGGGAAAGATTGAGGGCAGGAGGGGAAGGGGGTAACAAAGGATGAGATGGTTGGATGGCATCACCGACTCAATGGACATAAGTTTGAGCAATCTCAGGGAGATAGTGAAGGACAGAGGAGCCTGGCAGGCTCCATGAAGTCACAGAGTTAGGCAAGACTGAGAGAGACTGATCAGAAACTGTTTAGGGATCAGACCTGCATCCCCTGCACTGGAAGGCAATTCTTAACCACTGGACCACCAGAGGAGTCCCTATCCTTCTACACATTTTTTCCTATGCATATACTTCAGAAAAACAAAACCAACTATACCTACTGTTTTGTAATGTGCTTTTTTATTGTGGTAAAATTCACATAACATACATTTCACTATTTTAACTATTTTAAAGTATACAATTCAGTGGCATTTAATACATTCATAGTGTTCTGCAATCATTACCACTATCTAGTTCCAGAACACTTTTAGCATCACAAAAGGAAACCCCAGAGCCATTTTGCAGTCTTGCCCCATTCTTTCTTCCTAGCCCATGGCAACCATTAATATGCCTTTTGTTTCCGTGGATTTGCCTAGTCTAGATATTTCAGATAAATGGAATCACACAATATGTGGCCTTTTGTGTCTGGCTTCTTGCATTTAGTACAGTATTTGCAGAGTTCATCAATGTTGTAGCATAGTGGAATAAGTGTTCCATTATATGGATATACCACATCTTATGTATTCATTTATCAGTTGATGGTCATTTGAGTTGTTTCCATCCTTTCTCTATGAATATTTATATCTAAATCTTTGTTTGAACACCTGTTTAGTAAATGCATAAGATAAGATTTGCTGGCTCGTATAGTAATTCTATGTCTCACCTATTGAGGAAATGCCCACCTATTGAGGAAATGCCAACCTATTTTCCAAAGCAGCATTTATGCTCCTACCAGCAATACATGAGAGATCCAATTCCTCCACATCTGTGCCAACACTTGTTATTTTCCGTTTGTTGTTGTTGTTCTTATAGCTCTCATTTTGGTTTTGAATTGTATTTCCCTAATGACTAATGATGCTTGACATAATTTTCATGTGATTATTGGCCATTTGCAAATTTTTTGGAGAAAAATGGCAAAAGACTTTTTTATTCAAGTCTTTTGCCATTTTTTAATTGGATGTAATGATGAAAAAATTTTTTTACTTAGGAATATACCATGGGCCTCTTTTACTCTTTTTATACCAGTGTAATATAGTATGACATTTCAATCTCTAGGTTTATTATACTTTAAAAATCAACGAGGACTTCCCTGGCAGTCTGATGGTTAGGACTCTGTGCTTCCACTGCAGGGGGCATGGGTGTGGAGTAAAATTTTAAAATAATAATAATAAAATAAAAATCAACAACCGTATTGTTTCTCTGGTGGCTCAGATGGTAAAGAGTCTGCTTACAATGTTGAAGACCTGGGTTCAATCCCCGGGTTGGGAAGATCCCCTGGAGAAGGAAATGGCAACCCACTCCAGCGTTCTTACCTGGGAAATCCCAGGGATCGAGGAGCCTGGTGGGCTACAGTCCCTGGGGTTGCAAAGAATTACACACAACTGAGCAACTAACACACACACCGAATTGTTAGATATTTAAAACTGCTTGCACTTTAAAAATTAGTGATGTACTGAACATTTCAGTAGGTAACTCCTTACATATGTCCAAAAGTATTTCTGTAAAAAATTCCTAGATACGGAATTGCCGGGTTAAGGGTAGCCAATTTTTTTTTTTTTTGGCCAAGCCATGCAGCATGCAGGATTTTAGCTTCTTAACCAGGGATCAAACCTGTGCTTCCTGCAGTAAAAGTGCAGAGCCCTAACCACTGGACCACCAGAGAATTCCCAAGGGTAGGCAATTTTTAATCTGTATATACAAGATGTTAAGTTGCTTTCCATTACAGTTTACCAATTTACAGTCCTATCAGAGAAATAAGAGCATGCCTATTTCCTTACACACTCATCAATGATGGGTTTTATGCATTTAAAAGTAACAATATGATTGACACAAAATAGCATCTTATTGTTTTAAATTGCATCTATTTAGGGACTTCCCTGGCAATGGCAACCCACTCCAGTACTCTTGCCTGGAAAATCCCATGGACAGAGGAGCCTGGTAGGCTGCAGTCTATGGGGTCGCACAGAGTCGGACACGACTGAAGTGACTTAGCAGCAGCAGCAGCTGGCAGTCCAGTAGTTAAGATTCTTCGCTTCCATTGCAGGGGGCACAGGTTGGGGAACTAAGATCTCACATGCTGAGCAGTGCAGCCAAAAAATAGATAAATAAATAAATTGAATTTATTGGCCATTTAAGTTTCTTTACTGTATTTCTTTGTTTGGTAAATTGGCTCTTTTGTCTATCAATTTCTCTGTAAGAAAAGATTCAGGGACTTCCCTGATGGCCCAGTGGCTAAGACTCCACACTCACAATGCAGGGGGCCGGGGTTTGAACCCTGGTGAGGGATCTAGATCCCACATGTCACAACTAAGACCCAGAGCAACCAAATAATAAAGAAAAATAAATATTAAAAAAGAAAAGATTCAGTACTGATACTAACCATCTTTTAGTTTTATGTTATTCTGTCATCTTTTAACTTTACATTTGAACTTTACCTTTACTTATTGCAATTTTTTTGATAGAAAGCTTAAAATTTTTAATGTAAAATCAATCTTTTTCCTTTCAGTTTCTACTTTGTTGTTCAGTCACTCAGTAGTGTCCAACTCTTTATGACCCCATGGGCAGCAACATGCCAGGCTTCCCTGTCCTTCACCATCTCCGGGAGTTGGCACAAACTCATGGGCATTGAATTGGTGATGCCATCCAACCATCTTATCCTCTGCTGTCCCCTTCTCCTCCTGCCTTCAATGTTGCCCAGTATCAGGGTCTTTTCCAATGAGTCAGCTCTTTGCATCAGGTGGCCAAAGTATTGGAGCTTCAGGTTCAGCATCAGTCCTTCCAGTGAATATTCAAGGTTAATTTCCTTTAGGATTGACTGGTTTGATTTCCTTGCTGTTCAAGAGACTCTCAAGAGTCTTCTCCAACAACACAATCTGAAGGCATCGATTCTTCCGCACTCAGCCTGTTTTATTGTCCAGCTCTCATATCTGTACATGACCACTGGAAAAACCACAGCTTTGATTATACAGACCTTTGTAGGCAAAGTAATATCCCTGCTTTTTAATAATCCCTGCTTTTTAAACTGTCCAGGTTTGTCATTGCTTTTCTTCCAAGGAGCAAGTGTCTTTTAATTTCATGGCTGCAGTTACCATCTGCAGTGATTTTGGAGCCCCCCAAAATAAAGTCTCTTACTGTTTCCATTGTTTCCCCATCTATTTGCCATGAAGTGATGGGACCAGATGCCATGATCTTAGTTTTTTAAATGTTGAGTTTTAAGCCAGCTTTTTCACTCTTCTCTTTCACCTTCATCAAGAAGCTCTTTAGTTCCTCTTCTGCCATAAGGGTGGTATCATCTGCATATCTGAGGCTATGGATATTTCTCCTCACAATTTTGATTCCAGCTGTGCTTCATCCAGCCCAGCATTTTGCATGATGTACTCTGCATATAAGTTAAATAAGCAGGGTGACAATATACAGCCTTGATATACTCATTTTCCAATTTTTAACCAGTCCATTTTTCCATGTCCAGTTCTAACTGTTGCTTCTTGACCTGCATAAGGTTTTTCAGAAGGCAGGTAAGGTGGTCTGGTATTCCCATCTCTTTAAGAATTTTCCACAGTTTGTTGTGATCCACACAGTCAAAGGCTTTAGCATGTAGTCAATGAAGTGGAAATAGATGTTCTTCTGGAATTCTCTAGTATTTTCTATGATCCAAAGGATGTTGGCAATTTGATTTCAGGTTCCTCTGCCTTTTCTGTATGCAAGTTGTACATCTGGAAGTTCTCAGTTCACATACTGTTGAAGCCTAGTTTGAAGGATTTTGAGCACTACTTTGCTAGCATGTGAAATGAATGCAGTTGTGTGGTAGTTTGAGCATTCTTTGGCACTGCCCTTCTTTAGGATTGGAATGAAAACTGACCTTTTCCAATCCTGTGGCCACTGATGAATTTTCCAAATTTGCTGGCATATTTAGTGCAGCACTATAACAGCATCATCTTTTAGGATTTGAAATAGCTTTGCTGGAATGCCATCACCTACACTAGCTTTGTTCATCACCTCCACTAGCTTTATTTGCAGTTTCTGTTATTAATGTTATATCTAAAAGCTCTCATTTGACCTGGGTTATATAAATAATTATCTATATTTCTTCTCATATTTTTATGATTTTGATTTTTTCCATTTATGTCTAGAATTTATTTTGGTGTATGGTATATGATAGAAGTATAACTTGGTACAGTTATGCAGTTATTCCAATATAATAAATGGATTTTAGTTCATGATTAACTGATAAGAAATAGTACTACTAAAATTTATTACATCTTATATATACTTGAGCTCTTCTTTTGACTCTATTCTATTCCATTCATCTATCTATCTATTCTGATATCAATACCATAGTGTTTTAATTTTTCATCTTATACATTAATAACTGATAGACCAAGTCTCACCTTATTACTCTTGTTAGAAACCCTTTCTCTCTTCTTTCTTTTTCTTCTTTCCTGCCTTCTCGGTCTTTCATTATCATTTGTTTATTCTTATAGATGCACTTTAGAATAACTATTGAAAACAAAACAAGACAAAAAACTTGAAGTAGCAGCTGTGGAAACTGAGAACTGCCAATAGTAGTATTAATATACGGGGTTGACTTTAGGATATAGCTGCAGTTTGAGATCAGGAATTTGTTGTGGAACCAGCTGCCATGATTGAGTGATTTTCTCCAGTGACCGTTACTGTTAATGTTTTAGCAGAGACTGAATGACTGTCAGAATGTTGCATAGGAGTTTCTATGTTGAAGTTCCTTCAGACTTAGTGTATTTATTTATTCATTCAGTCAGTCAACGTGTATTGAATGTCTCCTGTATGCCATTCCCTTAGCTAGGTTCTGGGCTTATAAAGATGAATAAAACAGTTGCTGCTTCAAAGGTGGGCACATAAATGATAATTTAATTTTTGGGGGAAGAAAAAACTTCTCTACCTTCTTGGTTTAGTAGCTGGAGCTTGCAAATTAAATTGATAAAAGTCAAATTAACAGGAAAAAAGGCATATACACTTCACTTGTTAATATTTCAATTTTTATATATACAGAGGCTCTTCATAGAAAAGAAATGATGGATCAAAGAGGTGCTTAGACACAGGGGATTATATACTATTTTAACAAAGGGTGATAAACTGTGGAGAAGTGACAAGACAAAGGAGAAGCATTTTAGGCCTCTAGGAGTGATAGATTTCAGGAAACTAAATATACGGGGAAAACTGATAAAAGATAATGGTGATTTTAGTAAGGTTGTTTGTGTACATTCATGATGGTGCTGACTCTGTCTGCCGTGTAATGGTTGCTCTTCTTCCTCCCACTATGAGAGATAGGAGGGGGATGACCTTTACAAAGGGAAATTTATATTCCACTTTTATTAGAGGGAGGGCAAAGAGCTCTTTCTGAGTGTGCTGCTTATTTGCCTTCTAATCAAGACAATCTCCATGCCAATGTGACACATTTTGGGGTGAAGTCTTCTGATCCCGTTCATAATAAGTATAGAATTATGTGTAGAGCACTGTAAAAGCACCTGGTAGTGAGGAGAGAAGTCAGGGAAGCTTCCCAAAGTAGGTGAAGACTAAACTGAGTCTTGAAGAATCAGTACCAGTTAGCAATTTGGGGCTAGGACTTACCACTGCTTGAATAAGGCATAAAAGTAAGAAACATATGTGCCAAAGTGAGATGTTTTGACTTAGCTATTTTGACATGACATGGCTTTAACTTCTCACTGGAGTTTTGATTGTTCTGACTTTTCACTAATGTGTGCAAAAAACAGTCCCGACTCCCACCTTGCCCATCACTGAGGCACTGCTGTCATCATCACCATCCTTGCAAGTGAAAGTCACTCAGTTGTGTCCGACTCTTTGAGACCCCACCATGGTCTACACAGTCCAGGGAATTCTCCAGGCCAGAATACTGGAGTGGGTAGCCTTTCCCTTTTCCAGGGGATCTTCCCAACCCAGGGATTGAACCTGCGTCTCCTACATTGCAGGCAGATTCTTTACTGCCTAAGACACCAGCTTATGGGTGGGTCCATTTAAAAAACCATCACTGGGGTTTCCCTGCTAGTCCAGTGATTAAGAATCTGTCTTGCAATGTAAGGAACATTATTCAATCCTTGGTCCAGGAAGATTCCACATGCCATGGGGCAACTAAGCCTGTGAGCCACAACTATTGAGACTGTGCTATGGAGCTTGCAAGCTGCAACTACTGAAGCCTGAGCACCCTAGAGCCTGTGTTTCCCAACAAGAGAAGCCATCTCAATGAGAAGCCCATGCACCAGAACTACAGAGTAGCCCCCACTCTCCTCAAGCAGAGAAAGCCCATGTGCAGCAACGAAGACCCAGAGCAGTCAAAGAACAAAACCTGCACTGCTGAGAAACCAAATCTTAATGTTGGAGAATAAATTAAAGGTCATCTATTCCAACCATTACTGGAGAAGAGAATGGCAAACCACTTCAGCATTCTTGCCTTGAGAACCCCATGAACAGTACAAAAATGCAAAAAGATATGACACTGAAAGATGAATTCCCCAGGTTGTTAAGTGCCCAATATGCTACTGGAGAAGAGCAGAGAAATAGCTCCAGAAGGAATGAAGAGACTGAGCCAAAGCAGAAACAATGCCCAGTTGTGGATGTGTCTGATGGTGAAAATAAAGTCCGATGTTGTGGTGTTGGAGAAGCCTGTTGACAGTCCCTTGGACAGCAAGGAAATCCAACCAGTCAATTCTAAAGGAAATCAGTCTTGAATATTCATTGGAAGGATTCATGCTGAAGCTGAAGCTCCAGTACTTTGGCTATCTGATGCAAAGAGCAGACTCATTAGAAAAGACCCTGATGCTGGGAAAGATTGAAGGCAGGAGGAGAAGGGGATGACAGAGGATGAGAAGGTTGGATGGCATCACTGACTTAATGGACATTAGTTTGAGCAAGCTCCAGGAGATGGTGAAGGACAGAGAAGCCTCGTGTGTTACAGTCCATGGGGTCTCAAAGAGTTGGACATAACTCAGAAACTGAACAACAACATTCCAACCGTTTGGTTGATACTTGAAAACTCACTTCAACAACTTAACTGTACAGAAGTGCATTGCACAAAACACCTTAAACATTACCCAGAGGTTGAGAGATTAACTTCAAAGCAGCTCATTTTTAGAAAGGTGTTCCATTTCTCTTTTTTGGTTGAAAACCAGCCTCTCTATAATATGACACCATTGGACCCAGCTTCACATCTTGGGCTCACTAACAATAGTTTCTCTTCCTCATAATTATCTGTGAGATTTACAAAGATATCAGTCCTGTTCCTCTTATGCCATGACGTTGAGTCCTCTCATTTTATCTAAAGCACAAGAGTGGATACAGAGTAGTTTCCTCATACATAAAGTGAACATAGAATTATAAAGAAGCAAAGCTCCTCTATCTGAGGAGCTTGGACTTGTAGAAAAATACTTTATAAACAAGAAACTTTAAAAGGCAGGGAAAAATAGATAAGAGTCAACAAAAACAACTCACTCACTCTGGATTGAACACAGGAAAAGTTTCTGATAAGAAAAATAAACCAGATATTCAGATCATAAGTAGAATCAAGAATAACATATAGGACTTACCAGATGGTCCAGTGCTTAAGAATCTCCCTGCCAATCCTGGGGACACTGTTCAATCTCTGGTCCGAGAAGATCCCACATCCCACGGGACAACTAAGCCCATGCACCACAATGACTGAAGCCTGCATACCTTAGAGCCCATGCTCTGCAACAAGAGAAGCCATGGCAATGAGAAGCCTGCACAACATAACTAAAGAGTAGCCTCTGCTAGCCACACTAGAGAAAGTCCATGTGCACCAATGAAGACCCAGAGCAGCCAAAAATAAATAAGTTTTTTTAAAAATTTATAAAAATAAAAAGGAATAACATGAACCACAAAATATAATTAAAATAAAGCTGAAAAAATATAAGCAAAGAAGGAAAAACAAAAGGAACAGAAGACAACTCCTATTAAGTAAACAGCATCTGAGTTATAAAGCAACACATACCAGTTTAATAGCCTAGGAAATTATACAAGGAGGCCGTTTCCCTGAATTTTTGTCTTTTTTTTCTATTTTTAAATTTAATTAAAAAAATTTTTTTACAGTGTTGTGTTAGTTTCTGCCATACAGCAATGCAAATCAGCTGCAATTATAGATATAGCCCTTCCCTCCCCAGCCTTCCTCACCTTCCCCCATCCTATTCCTCCAGGTCATCACAGAGCACCAGACTCCCCTAAATTTTTACACATGGGAAAGCATATTAAAACGAACTACAGGCAACTGTTTTTCCTCCCCCTCCTCCATTGTCTCCTCCTCCAATTCTGCAGTTAGGGATAAGGAGGGCCTGGTAGAGTCTGGGCTCTCTATAAAAAGCCAAACATGTGTAAAATATACAGGAAGGGCAAACAGCTAGGGGACAGTTCTATACATTTATTAATACTTTAACTCTTGGAAGGTTTTAAATACATTATTATAATGAAAGAAAAATAGCACCAACTAGTTTTCCTGCCTTTCCTCCAGAACGAGTCACTTGCTGCTCAGTCACCAACAGCCCAGCTACAAGGGCAGTCTCCTAGATTCCCTGTGCCCTGGGCATGGACCTCTGATCACTACAGTGCTTAGATCCTGTCATCCTTATAGGAAACGCTGCTTAACAGTGACACACACTGCCACTGTCCTGCTCAATCCAGCAATTAAACATCGAACTTGTAGCAGCACTGGCTGGACAAGCCAAGAAGCAACGGTGTGTACACAGAGCAAACCAAAATGGGCCGAGACAGTAAAACAAAATCCTGATGAGGTAATCATCTCTTCTCACCAAGATAAAGAATAACTCAGCCCTGACGGTGAGTAGAGAGAGGCTGCAGGGCATTCACTGGGCCAAGCAAGCGAGGTCAGCTCCGATTACTCCTGGGTAGTTGAGTTTACTGATTTTCTGGCTTGAGTCCAGGATTGCATAACACATGGAGGCCCAAGGGCTGGGAATGACCCAGAAGGGCCCTGTGCCTCCAGCCTACTTGCTATGCGCTTGGCGTGCATCATGGCCCAGGTGGACTCATAGCAGGGGAGGGATTTGGCGCATGCCCCACAGTGAGCAGAGAGTCCTCCAACTAAGCCATAAGCCACTGACACACGCCATTACCTGGAGGCAAGGCCCTTTGTGAGACCTCGACCCTGGCAGCAAAGAGGCCACAAGATGGCAGCAGAGGACAAAGCCCAGGACACAAAACCTGAACCATCTGCAAAAGCTGATACTTCATTTGGGAAATGTCTGTTGTCTACAATCATGTATTTGAGGTCAGAATAAATGACTGAATTTCAAAAAAATCAGGGTAAAATTCATCAACACGGAGAATTTCCCAACCACCTCAGAATTCAGCCGCGTATGAAGCTACATATTTCTTAAATGCTTAAAGCAGGGGATGGGGTCAAGGCCTTTAAAACTGACGTCAGCAGGAACCTTGTCCCAGTCACTTCTTTTTGTGAAGTTCCAATGGGCAGCAATTCAAGTAAAACATGAGTGACTTCTATAGCGGCTGCCAAACTGATGAAGGGACAGATACAATGGTTGCTGGGAAGCACTGAGCAAAGCAGAATGCTTTCATGGAGCAGCTAGGAACTCTGGCAGTAGGCAGTATGCCGAGAAGGGTGGGGGGATAATGAGGACCACAGGACAAGTCTCATAGTCTTTACTTGCAGCTTGCAGAGGACAATGCACAGGAAAGGGGCAACAGTAGCACTGGGACTAAATCTCTGATCTTCCAATTTATCCTCTTAATACTCTTTTGGTTATATACTCTTCCCCACCCCACCCCCACCGGAAGCTGTCACTACCAAAAATTGCCAAGTAATCCCTGTGGGGCAAAATACCCCTCCCTGAAAACCAATATGAGAGGGATATGATTCTTAAAAAATGGTTTTGAGAACCTAATGTTAAATCTCTACAGGACTCTTGAATTTTATAAAAGGCTTTGATGGCCTACAAGAACCATATTGTACATCTAAACTCTAAATTTCTACCATATGTGTATATAAAGGAGAGATAATAACTGAAGGACTATGGACCAAATCTGGTACTCAGTTTTAAGAAAATCAGTTGTTAACATTTTAAAATCAGAAGATTTTACATTTTAAAAGTCAGAATTTCTGACTATTATAGAAAAATTGGAACAATGGTGATACTAAGCCCACAGTCCCACATGCCAATATTGGGTAGAGCTGAGTAGGGTTAGTCTTTAAACAGAATGTGGGCTCTCTAGTTTGCCATAGTTCCCATCACTCCCTATTAACTCATGCCTAATCTGCTTTACTCATTTACACCATTTCTCATCTCTAAAGGCAATTTATTTTCAATCTCTGAAGTGCTTTATAGTTTTAAAGTTTTTTGTTTTTTTTTTCTCATGTGTGATTTATTTGAGTCTTCAGTCAGTTCAGTTCAGTTGCTCAGTCGTGTCCGACTCTTTGAGACCCCATGAATTGCAGCACACCAGGCCTCCCTGTCCATCACCAACTCCCGTTCACTCAGACTCATGTCCATTGACTCTGTGATGCCATCCATCCATCTCATCCTCTGTCGTCCCCTTCTCCTCCTGCCCCCAATCCCTCCCAGCACCAGAGTCTTTTCCAATGAGTCAACTCTTCGCATAAGGTGGCCAAAGTACTGGAGTTTCAGCTTTAGCATCATTCTTTCCAAAGAAATCCCAGGACTGGTCTCCTTCAGAATGGACTGGTTGGATGTCCTTGCAGTCCAAGGGACTCTCAAGAGTCTTCTCCAACACCACAGTTCAAAAGCATCAATTCTTTGGCACTCAGCTTTCTTCACAGTCCAACTCTCACATCCATACATGACTACTGGAAAAACCAAAGCCTTGACTAGATGGACCTTTGATGGCAAAGTAATGTCTCTGCTTTTGAATATGCTATCTAGGTTGGTCATAACTTTCCTTCCAAGGAGTAAGCACCTTTTAACTTCATGGCTGCAGTCACCATCTGCAGTGATTTTGGAGCCCAAAAAAATAAAGTCTGACACTGTTTCCACTGTTTCCCCATCTATTTCCCATGAAGTGATGGGACCAGATGCCATGATCTTCGTTTTCTGAATGTTGAGCTTTCAGCCAACTTTTTCACTCTCCTCTTTTACTTTCATCAAGAGACTTTTTAGTTCCTCTTAACTTCTTGCCATAAGGGTGGTGTCATCTGCATATCTGAGGTTATTGATATTTCTCCCAGCAATCTTGATTCCAGCTTGTGCTTCTTCCAGCCCAGCATTTCTCATGATGTACTCTGCATAGAAGTTAAATAAGCAGGGTGACAATATACAGCCTTGACGTACTCCTTTTCCTATTTGGAACCAGTCTGTTGTTCTATGACCAGTTCTAACTGTTGCTTCCTGACCTGCACACAGGTTTCTCAAGAGGCAGGTCAGGTGGTCTGGTATTCCCATCTCTTTCAGAATTTTCCACAGTTTATTGTGATCCACACAGTCAAAGGCTTTGGCATAGTCAATAAAGCAGAAATAGATGTTTCTCTGGAACTCTCTTGCTTTTTCGATGATCCAGCGGATGTTGGCAATTTGATCTCTGGTTCCTCTGCCTTTTCTAAAACCAGCTTGAACATCTGGAAGTTCATGGTTCACGTGTTGCTGAAGCCTGGCTTGGAGAATCTTGAGCATTACTCCTCCAGTAAGGTATCAAGAGTAAATATTATAATCTCCATTTAAGCAAAATGCATTTCAGGTCTGATTTGCCCAAACTTCCACATCAAAACCAGAGTCTAGATTTTCTGACTCCCAATCTTATTATTCTTGGCAGGGGGGAACTATTAAGTTTCTATTAAGAACTTCAGCATTGCCAGAAGAAATATTAATAACCTCAGATAGGTTCGTCTAGTCAAGGCTATGGTTTTTCCAGTGGTCATGTATGGATGTGAGAGTTAGACTGTGAAGAAGGCTGAGCGCCGAAGAATTGATGCTTTTGAACTGTGGTGTTGGAGAAGACGCTTGAGAGTCCCTTGGACTGCAAGGAGAACCAACCAGTCCATTCTAAAGGAGATCAGCCCTGGGATTTCTTTGGAAGGAATGATGCTAAAGCTGAAACTCCAGTACTTTGGCCACCTCATGCAAAGAGTTGACTCATTGGAAAAGACTCTGATGCTGGAGGGATTGGGGCAAGAGGAGAAGGGGACGACAGAGGATGAGATGGCTGGATGGCATCACTGATTCGATGGACATGAGTCTGAGTGAACTCTGGGAGTTGGTGATGGACAGGGAGGCCTGGTGTGTCCCCTTCATGTCTCCAACTGTAGGGGGCATGGGTTCCATCCCTGGTCAGGGAACTAAGATCCTGCGAGGCATGTGACATGGACAAAGAAAAAAAAAGAACTTCATTTTAGTGGTTCATGTATCAAAACCAGAGAAGTAGATACAGGTATAACTGTTGGAATGGATGAATTCCCACTGTTTAGTTGTTCAAGAATCCTTGCAAATGATTACCTCCTCTTCTTTCAGTGAACTATGTCTACTCCACTTTCAGGCATATGAATATTGCCCTTCTAACCATCCTGAAGTTGGGTGTGGCTGTATGACTTGTTTTCCTCAATGAAGTGTGTGTGAAAGCAATATGTATCCCTTTGAGGCAGAAGCATTTAAGAACCTGAACAATTCTTCATGTTTACTTCACAACTTGGGAAGGGGCTGGAGATCGGGGGAGGGGGGATTAGTCTCATGGTGACATGGTAGAGAGCGCCAGGCTGTGATGGCACAGGAGTGGCCGAGAGGAGCTACCCCACGTCCGAGGTCAGGGGTGGCGGCTGAGAGGAGCAACCACACGTCCAAGGAGCAGCAGCTGCACAGGTGCAGGAAGGCTGAGAGAAGCTACTCCATGTTCAAGGTCAGGAGGGGCGACCTCGTCCAAGGTAAGGAGCAGTAGCTGCCCTTTGCTGGAGCAGCTGTGAAGCGATACCCAACGTCCAAGGTAAGAGAAACCTAAGTAAGATGGTAGGTGTTGCGAGAGGGCATCAGAGGGCAGACACACTGAAACCATAATCACAGAAAACTAGTCAATCTGATCACACAGACCACAGCCTTGTCTAATTCAGTGAAACTAAGCCATGCCCTGTGGGGCCACCCAAGACGGATGGGTCATGGTGGAGAGTCTGAAAGAATCTGGTCCACTGGAGAAGGGAATGGCAAACCACTTCAGTATTCTTGCCTTGAGAACCCCATGAACAGTATGAAAAGGCAAAATGATAGGATACTGAAAGAGGAACTCCCCAAGTCGGTAAGTGCCCAATATGCTACTGGAGATCAGTGGAGAAATAACTCCAGAAAGAATGAAGGGATGGAGCCAAAGCAAAAACAATACCCAGTTGTGGATGTGACTGGTGATAGAAGCAAGGTCTGATGCTGTATAGAGCAATATTGCATAGGAACCTGGAATGTTAGGTCCATGAATCAAGGCAAATTGGAAGTGGTCAAACAGGAGATGGCAAGAGTGAACGTCGACATTCTAGGAATCAGTGAACTAAAATGGACTGGAATGGGTGAATTTAACTCAGATGACTATTATATCTACTACTGTGGGCAGGAATCCCGTAGAAGAAATGGAGTAGCCATCATGGTCAACAAAAGAGTCTTAAATGCAGTACTTGGATGCAATCTCAAAAATGACAGAATGACCTCTGTTCATTTCCAAGGCAAACCATTCAATATCACGGTAATCCAACCCTATGCCTCAACCAGTAACACTGAAGAAGCTGAAGTTGAACGGTTCTATGAAGACCTACAAGACCTTTTAGAACTAACACCCCAAAAAGATGTCCTTTTCACTATAGGGAACTGGAATGCAAAACCTGGAGTAACAGGCAAATTTGGCTTTGGAATACAGAATGAAGCAGGGCTAAGGCTAAGAGAGTTTTGCCAAGAGAATGCACTGGTCATAACAAACACCCTCTTCCAACAACACAAGAGAAGACTCTACACATGGACATCACCAGATGGTCAACATGGAAATCAGATTGATTTATTGATTATATATAATCAATAAATCAAAGATGGAGAAGCTCTATTCAGTCAGCAAAAACAAGACCAGGAGCTGACTGTGGCTCAGATCATGAATTCCTTATTGCCAAATTCAGACTTAAATTGAAGAAAGTGGGGAAAACCACTAGACCATTCAGGTATGACCTAAATCAAATCCTTTATTATTATACAGTGGAAGTGAGAAATAGATTTAAGGGACTAGATCTGATAGAGTGCCTGATGAACTATGGACAGAGGTTCGTGACAATGTACAGGAGACAGGGATCAAGACCATCCCCATGGAAAAGAAATGCAAAAAAGCAAAATGGCTGTCTGAGGAGACCTTACAAATAGCTGTGAAAAGAAGAGAAGCGAAAAGCAAAGGAGAAAAGGAAAGATATAAGCATCTGAATGCAGAGTTCCAAAGAATAGCAGGGAGAGATAAGAAAGCCTTCCTCAGTGATCAATGCAAAGAAATAGAGGGAAACAACAGAATGGGAAAGACTAGAGATCTCTTCAAGAAAATTAGAGCTACCAAGGGAACATTTCATGCAAAGATGGGCTCGATAAAGGACAGAAATGGTATGGACCTAACAGAAGCAGAAGATATTAAGAAGAGGTGGCAAGAATACACAGAAGAACTGTACAAAAAGATCTTCATGACCCAGGTAATCATGATGGTGTGATCACTCACCTAGAGCCAGACATCCTGGAATGTGAAGTCAAGTGGGCCTTAGAAAGCATCACTATGAACAAAGCTAGTGGAGGTGATGGAATTCCAGTGGAGCTATTTCAAATCCTGAAGGATGATGCTGTGATAGTGCTGCACTCAATATGCCAGCAAATTTGGAAAACTCAGCAGTGGCCACAGGACTAGAAAAGGTCAGTTTTCATTCCAATCCCTAAGAAAGGCAATGCCAAAGAATGCTCAAACTACTGCACAACTGCACTCATCTCACACGCTAGTAAAGTAATGCTCAAAATTCTCCAAGCCAGGCTTCAGCAACACGTGAACCATGAACTTCCAGATGTTCAAGCTGGTTTTAGAAAAGGCAGAGGAACCAGAGATCAAATTGCCAACATCCGCTGGATCATCGAAAAAGCAAGAGAGTTCCAGAGAAACATCTATTTCTGCTTTATTGACTATGCCAAAGCCTTTGACTGTGTGGATCACAATAAACTGTGGAAAATTCTGAAAGAGATGGGAATACCAGACCACCTGACCTGCCTCTTGAGAAACCTGTGTGCAGGTCAGGAAGCAACAGTTAGAACTGGTCATAGAACAACAGACTGGTTCCAAATAGGAAAAGGAGTACGTCAAGGCTGTATATTGTCACCCTGCTTATTTAACTTCTATGCAGAGTACATCATGAGAAATGCTGGGCTGGAAGAAGCACAAGCTGGAATCAAGATTGCTGGGAGAAATATCAATAACCTCAGATATGCAGATGACACCACCCTTATGGCAAGAAGTTAAGAGGAACTAAAAAGTCTCTTGATGAAAGTAAAAGAGGAGAGTGAAAAAGTTGGCTGAAAGCTCAACATTCAGAAAACGAAGATCATGGCATCTGGTCCCATCACTTCATGGGAAATAGATGGGGAAACAGTGGAAACAGTGTCAGACTTTATTTTTTTGGGCTCCAAAATCACTGCAGATGGTGACTGCAGCCATGAAACTAAAAGACGCTTACTCTTTGGAAGGAAAGTTATGACCAACTTAGACAGTATATTCAAAAGCAGAGACATTACTTTGCCATCAAAGGTCCATCTAGTCAAGGCTATGGTTTTTCCAGTGGTCATGTATTAATGTGAGAGTTGAACTGTGAAGAAAGCTGCAGACCGAAGAATTGATGCTTCTGAACTGCGGTGTTGGAGACTCTTGAGAGTCCCTTGGACTGCAAGGAGATCCAACCAGTCCATCCTAAAAGAGATCAGTCCTGGGTGTTCATTGGAAGGACTGATACTAAAGCTGAAACTCCAGTACTTAGGCCTCATGAGAAGAGTTGACTCATTGGAAAAGACCCTGATGCTGGGAGCGATTGGGGGCAGGAAGAGAAGGGGACGACAGAGGATGAGATGGCTGGATGGCATCACTGACTCGATGGACATGAGTTTGGGTAAACTCCGGGAGTTGGTGATGGACAGGGAGGCCTGGCGGGCTGTGATTCATGGGGTCGCAAAGAGTCCGACACGATTGAGTGACTGAACTGAATTGAACTGACGTGGTAGGATCTCCAAATGGTGGTGGTCCATGGACTTGGGTACCTGAATAATTTACAAGGAGCAGAGCACCCTGCCAGAGAGTAAACCTTTGTGGTTTTAGGCCATTGAGATTTTGGCATTGTTACCACAGCATAACCTAGCCTAACCTGATACAAGGTTCATCTGCATGGTAACTGAACTTTTCCAAGAACTAAAATGCAATTCTTAGATATCTGATCATATGACTAAAACTTGTTGCTCCTATGTGGAAGACAGTTAAGAATGAATTGTTGACTTTTATTCCTAGCTTCTTCAGCTACCACCACCTTCTGATTTTGAGGAAAATTATTGAGTGCTTCACAGATGAGCTCTTCATTATTCAGGTATTTAGACGGGGCGGGGGAGATTTTGTTTTCTCATTCCAGAGCCTAATCCCAGAACTGTCCCCACCCACTAATACTCACACAATCTTGTCATAGGGCAACTATTACCACTCCCAAGGTGTCACAAACAGCTGGCGCCACTGCAATGTAAGGGCAATGCAGCCAGGCTGCGCTCTTTCCTCACTGGTGCCTGGGCTTGGTTAAGCCTGGAGAAGCAGCCTTCTCAAGTGGGAACAAAAATGAGTGTGAGGCGCACACCCATCCCGGCACTATGTGAATTTGGGGTGAGTTTTCTTAGTATTGCAGCTCTGGTCAGTTCTAGTTTCTCTAGCGGCTAGCAAGCTGTCGCCTTGGTGCTACTGGGTGCCCTCGTTTTCCTGGGCTTTTCTCAAGCCCACCTGAACTTGCCACTTTTGCACACTTGCAAAGGTCATAAACGGTGGGGGTTGAGCACAACCAGAGCTTCTGCAAGCGCGCCGCAGCTGGGATCAAAGGTCGGCAGCGCTGCCGAGAGGCTGAGCCTGCGCAGTCCCGCTCCCGCCTTGGAGAGAAAGGGTGGCTGCAACGCGGGATGGTTACACCGGCTAGCTCACAAGAGGCGGGAAAATCTTAGGTTGGGTCGCCGTGTCCCTCCCTCTTCCTGCCCTGTGCACACCGTCTGCCCAGCCAGTCCGTCCTCCTCAGGCGCCTAGGCCCCGGGGGAGGGGGATGAGAAGCGCCCTGGGCTTCTGACTCATCATCTCCAACCCCTTTCTCGCGCGCGCTCCAAGTCTCAGGACTTTGGACCTGGGCACTGTGGGAGGGGGCACGGCAACAGCATCTGGGAAACCCCAGCTCTGCCGAGGGGCAGCCCTCAACCCCAGCCGGTCTCCGAAGCTACCAGATGTAGGAATATAGAACCCCAGTCAGTTCTCAGTTACCGAGGTTGGGGTGGTGGCGCCCCCGCGTAGAACTGCCCGCCCAGCTCCTCCCTGCACGCGGGGCCAGTGGTCGCGTCCGAGGAAACGCTCTTCTAGGCCCAGATTTCCAGCGCCTCGCGTCACTCAGCAGATGCACAGCGCCCCCACCACAGAAGGGAAGGCTCTTTATTTCCCAGCAGGCCACAGGGCGGCGAGGCATCCTGGGATTTGTAGTTTCCGCTCGAGCAGAAAGGCACCAGATCGAAGTGCGAGAACGGAAGCACCAGTGGTGAATTGATTTCAGAGAGTGGGCGTGTACGGGAACCCGGGTTTGGAGTGAATGGGATTGTGAAAGGTGGAAATCTTGGAAACAGTGAGATGAGGCAGATGTGAAGCTGGGGAGGCAGTGGGTAAGAATGGAAGGGAGGAAATGGATCTAGCTGAAAGTTAATTTAAGGATATCTTATCTTGGAGGCAGTCAGATTCTCAGGGCTGTGAGGTGATGGCAGATTCACTCTAGGTATTGCTTTCCCCAGCAGGAAGGGTAAAGCAAGGGGCCTAGTCAGAGGGAGAATTGAAGGCACTCCACCAGACTTCATGTATGTCTCAGGGGACTCCATCTAGTTTGAGTTCAGGGGGATGCTGTGCAGGAGAGTCTGGAGAATGTTCCCGTCGGGTAGGAGAGCAGCACATGTCTGCTTCCACTTGCCAGTTCACTCATTTGTTCTCTTTGCTGTGCTAGCCACTGTGGGACCAGTCTCCAACTCAGGAACTTCCTCCAACTCTGAGAGGCCCTGAAAACCAGACAGTTGTGAGGTGAGCAAACATCAAGGGTGAGAAAGGAGGAATCCCAGAGAGACGCAGTTTCCTCCTCTCCCATTTTTTCCCTCATGTTCGCACAGTCCTTCCAATATTTAGTCACATTCCTAATGCTCTCCCACATTTCTAGCCCCGACCATTTAGATACTCAGGTTCCTGTTGCCCATCACTAGGAGAAAGGGAAAGTGAAGTCGCAGTTGTGTCCGACTCTTTGCAGACCCCATGGACTGTAGCCTACCAGGCTCCTCAGTCCATGGAATTTTCCAGGCAAGAGTACTGGAATAGGTTGCCATTTCCTTCTCCAGGGGATCTTCCCAACCCAGGGATCAAACCGGGGTCTCCTGCACTGCTTTACCGTCTGAGTCTCCTAGCCATCACTAGGAGAGACATGTCCAAAGCCAGAAAACGAGTAAGTTTCAGTTTAACAACCTCTCCTGCCCTGCCCCATTGTTTTCCCTTAAGTACCACTAACCAGAATAGCCAGTGAAAAAAGTTTCTAGCTCTCTGCTTCCTCCCCACCCTCAATACCTCCTGTAGCTCCTGGTAGCGCAGACTCTGGCTTCTGCAGCATCTTGGCTTCCTCTGGCTCAGCAGGAACAGGGAATATGCTGAGACCAGCACTCCCCCTAGGGTGAAGGCCTCAGCGCTGAGCTCCAGCACCAGCAAGCCGGCTAGCTGTAGGTAGATGGGGCTGAGGGTATGCTGCAGGGGACCCTGCACCTATCTGCCCTTGTCCTTTCCCCTCCTCTTGCCTCCACATCCTCCCACATTCTCCTTTATTTACTTGTACCTCAGAGGGGACAGTTGGGGCAGACATCAAGGCTGTCTTCATCACCTCGACCACCAATGCGATGAAGCCCGAGATCAGATTAAAGGTGTTGAATATCATCATGGCGCGCACCTGCCAGTGAGCCAGTTGAGTCCTGCCAGCCTAGGGGACTCATTGGAACCTCAAGCCCCACCTGTAGCCTAGCTGAAAACAAAACTCAGCTCCTATTCCTCCGCCTCCAAACAAGACCATCAGCCCTTTAAACTTTCTTATTTTACCCCCTCAGGGTTTTAGGCCAGTCATGGGCAGAGAGCTGACACAATTAGTCAACAGTGAGAAATTCACTTCCTAGACTGAGATGTCCATGTGTGTATGTGTTTCAGGGGGTGGGATAATAGTACTACATTCTTTTCCCCTCTCACCTTCCAAAGACGGGGTGCTCTGCGCAGCTCAAGAGTAACAATCCCAGTGAGGAGACCCTGAATGATGAGAAAGGCAAGTGGTGAGGTTTGGCTTGTTAGGGAGGGGCCCTTCCTTCTACCCTCCCACGTGGTAGTTCTTACCAGTATGCCAGGCCCAAGTGGCAGTGCTGTGGTCATGTGACAAGCAGAGTTCAGGCAGGCTACTGAGACAGCAAAGGGCACCACAGCCACTGCCAGCCATAGCTGGCTCACCTGGAGGCCAGATGCAGTGTAGTTGAAGGGAAATGTCAGGAACTCCCTTCCTCCCAATCCTTGCCTCTTCCAGAGATCAGCGATTGGGAGGAATCATAGTGCCAGAGAGTAGTCAACCAAGGGTCATAAGGAGAAGGAGATATCATTTAATTTTTTTCTGCCTCATGTTGTAGTTCAGTTACTTACCTGTGTGTTTTCCCCATATGGAGAATCTACTTGGAGATTAAGGGTCTTGCCTTGTTTATTCTATATTTCCTCCACCCTCCTCCCACTCAGAGCCTAGCACAGTTTCAGGCACGTGATAGGTGCTTACAAAACATGTGTAGAACTGAATTGGGGGTACAAGTTAACATGCTGAAGGTCAGGGTGGGGCAGCTTGGCCTCACCGCCAGCACCAGGAGGCGCCCACTCTGCCTGTGCCTGGCCCAGTGCTGTAGCTTTTCCAAACGAAGGCTAGGTCTCTCTTGCTGACCAGCTCTGTCCTCCATGGCTCCCTTGACCACTAGAGCTCCGTGATTTCTAGCCTGGGAAAAATGCATTATGACACCCATCAGAAGACAGGACATACAGCAACATCTCTTTCAGCTGCCCCTCTGCCCACTTTCAATATCCAGGAAGTTGAGGTTTAGGGTCCTTACACCTACCTAGTCTTGAAGCAGCTGTTCCAAAGGGATGGGTCCCAATCGGGCCTGGAGCTCCTGGCAGGGCCCCTGGTAGCTCAGAGCAGATGACAAACTTGTCCTGGCAGAGACAGGCTATCAGGGCTGAGGTGTGGTGGGGCAAAGGTCCCTATGAGGGCTTATGGATCCAGGGAGTGGCGGTGGGTAGACACCAGCCTCAGTTCACTCTACAAGACACCTTGCCCTATCTCATTCTGTTCCCATTTCCTGTTGACCCCGTCTCTGCCCATCCTTGGTGCCTCTTCTGATCACTCACCTTATCCACATGGATACTATCACCCTGGGCTCCAATGTCCCATTTCCACCTAACTTTTTTCCTTTTTTTAGGGGACTTCCTCCTTAACTTACTTACCATTCCGTAGGGAAATCCCACCTCACTCTCTGGATTAGTCCCATCATTACCACTTGAAGATTTGTCCCAAGATCAGCCAAGACCTGGCTTCTTATCTCTCACTTTCTGGACAATTTCTCCTCTCTCATTCCTTTCTTGAAGGATTTACTCTGGATTGGGCACTGACTAACTGGATGGAGAGCTCTATTTATAGTAGGGATTGTTTTTGACTCAGTGATAACCTGTAGTTAGACATGTTAGAAGATGGTCCTTAAATGGTCAGTCTTGGAAAGGACACTATTGCAACAATTAATATTTTTGAGGGACAGAAGTTGCCTTGAAGCCAGGGAAGCTCTGACACTTTTCCAGCTGTGTGGCCTTGGATACATTATTCTACCAATTTGAACCTCAGTTTGTTGAAACTGAGTGATTAAAAGGGGGACAGTAATATGACTGGGAAGGGTTGTTGACTCAGGGTGGGTACATAATAACCATTAATGATGCTGATTAATTTATACTGATATACCTGATGCCCATATATTACAGCACTTGGGTTGCAAAGAGTCACACACGACTTAGCTACTGAACAGCAATAAAGAAGCAGCATCACCTGGGCCCAAATATATATTCTGTAGATCAAAAGTAGGAAGAGCCCACCTTGGTGCAAGCCTGACTTCTGGAGGTAACCAGATCTATGTTCAAATCCCAGAGCAATCCAGGTGACCTTGGGCAAGTTACTTAATCTCTATTTTCTTATCATTAAAGGCAAATTAATACCAATCTCAAGGGGTTGCCTTAAGTATTAAAAGAGAAAATGCATATGAACCAATTCAGTTCAGCCCCTGGCACATACACACTCAATAAATGTGAGTCGCTATTATTAATTGATGACAGAAGACTGAGCCAGAAGACCCCAGGAGTCAGAACTAGGACGCAGGGTCCTGGGGGGGCAAGTGGCCTTCTATGTGAGTCACTTCTGCCCTGCTCAGTGCTGTGCCAACTCACTGGAGCACTGTGCCCCCTCTTCTTTCCTGGGCAGTGAGAATCACATTTAAAGGGATCCTGAGAACTGTTGTGTCTACTCTCTCCTTTATCCTTACGTATATTAATTTTATTTTGTGGCGATGGCCTGACAGAATGTGAGATGTTAGGCTCGCACTGAGTTTCCCTTAACTGGTAGGCCAGTGAAAAGAGACTACTAGCCTTATTTTCCTTACCTGTAAATGCAGACTAATTATAGAAGTGTTATTGGAAGGATTGTATACTATTAAATATGTGATCAGGCATTCAGTGAAATATTGATCAAATCTAAGTGTCCAATTTATAAATTTGTAGTCCCTGTCTAGATTACAATCTCCTCGAGGGAGAGTACCACATTCCCCTGCTGTGTCCATCCCCCATGGCCCTGAGCGTAGTGCTTGGTACTCAGTAAGCACTCAGTAAATATTTGTTATATTGAAGAGCCATTAAAGTAACTTAAGGAATGGAAAAATAGAATTCGAGAGGAAGGAGCAAGAATTGTTTATCAAGAACAGAAAGGACCGAAGAGTAACTTTAATGTTTCTTACACGGCCGACATTAACTATCTCTATAATCGCCCCTCCTCCTCCCCCAAAAGAGAGACAGAAATTGTAAGGGAGAGGCTTTGAGATAAAACCCCAGGAAGAACTTCCCGAGTCTGTGCATGTTGGGGCAGAAAGAGCGGCAGAGCCAGCTCCTTCCCTGGTATGTCCGGGTTTAGGGTGGGAGGGGCAGTCCTGCTTGGAGGCTGGGGGAAGGACGAGATGACCTTTCAAAATCTCTTCCAGTCTCCTGTTGGAATCATCCGTGCGCCCCACCCCCGTTCCCCCCCCTCCTCCGACAGCGCCCCCAGTCTCCAAACGGCCCGCACCCCGCCCCTGGCGGCTGCCTGTCGCGGCTCCCGGGGTCCCCTGCTCCCTGTCCCCGGAGCCAGAGCCCCGCTCCCGCTCCCGCTCCCGTGCGGCTCCCAGCCCCGCCGCGCCGCCCCCCGCATGCTAATGGCCGGGCCGCCTCCCGCCGCACACAATGCGGGCCGGGGCCGGGGGCGGGGGACCGGGGAGGGGGCGGGGGCCGGGCCGGGGGCGGGGGGGCCGGGGCCCGGCGCATCTCCCCCGGCCCCACGTAACGCTGACGCCCGCGCCGCCGGCCCGCCGCCCGCCGCCGCCGCCGCCGCCCGCTCCGCCGCCGCCCGCCCGGGGCTCGTGAGTAGCCGCTCCCCCCACTCCCGGCCCCCCCTCCGCTACCCGGCCCCCGCCCCCGGCCCCCGCCCCCCCTCCCGAAGGGGGGGGCCCCCGCTACGCGCGCCCGGCTCGGAGCAGGTGCAGGGGGCGGGGGCGGGGGAGGGGCGCCGGCTCGGCCCCAAGCAAACTTCGCCCAGAGCTCCTGGGGGGGCGGGGTGGGGGCGGCGGCCACGGAAGCCTGAGAGCTAGGGGGGCCTCGAAGGAGAGGGGGCAGGTGGGGGAGTCGGGAAAGCGGACACCAAAGGGGAAAGGCCAGCGGGGGTGGGGGGGGCGGTCGTCTTTGTAGGGGCCCGAAGGCAGGGCGCGAGGGGCCTGGGGGTGCCGGGCGGCCGAACTGGGAACCAGAGTGGATGAGTGCCCCCCGGCCCAGGTAGGGCTGATGGAGGAGGAGGGGGAAGGGACCCAAACTCTCCGGGAGCGGGGGATGGGGGAGGGGAGAGGATGGGGGGGTGCTTCCCTCTCTGCGTCCCAAACAAAGTGTCACAAAGAGCTCGGCCGGCGGCAGCGGCGGAGGCGGCTGCAACTCAGCTTTTGTTCTCCGGGCCCGGGTAGCTGAGCCTTGGCCTCCCAGTCTCCCAACCCTGTCCCCCATCATCCTTCTGGTTTATCTTCGCCGGGAGGGGCCAGGGGTGCTGCTAGAAGAACCTCTTGTGCAAGATCAAAGGTCTTGCCCTACTTGCCAACCTACTTCTGGGAGGGAGATTTTCCCAGAGGCTTTCCTACCCACTCCCCACCCCCTAATCTGAGAACTGAGGTTCATATGGATGCTGAGACTCTGACCTTTCTAGGGTCAGCTCCAGCTAAGGGGGCTTAGGGCTGGCTGCATGCCGCTCCCCCAGATCCAGGTTCTTCGGAACTTTCAGAAGAGGGGTCAACTTGGGACATGCCTCTGGGATAAGATTCACCATGGGTGGGGTGGCCGTAGGTGAGCAGGTGTACTTCCTTCTCACCTCTTGCTGTCCATTTGCGTACTATAACCCCCACTCAGGGTAGTGAGGATGGAAGGAAGGAGGCTTTACCAAGAACTCAATCTAAAAGGTGGGCAGGCTGTGCTATTAGGTCAGTTTTGGGGGAGCCACCTGAGCAGTGCAGTTCAGAGGACCATGGAAAGGAGGCCATAAAAGTGAACTAGTGGCGTGTCCATGTGTTAAAGGTGGTCTTGACTCTAGACCACCTAAGGAGTTCCCTTTCAACTCCATCTAGTACAGCATTAATCATAATGTTAGAGGACTTGGAAGGCGTAAAAATTCTCAGAGGGGGAAAACATCAAGTATTAGAGACAACCAGAGACAGAGACCTAGTCACTGTCCTTCAGGCCCTATACTTCAAGTCCTGACCATTGCCCATTACACTTTGACCCTAAAAGTTTTTGAAACACAAAGTTTGAGAGAGAATCTTGATGGTCCTCCAGACAGCAGATGCATCTATGTACTTGTCCCTGTTGTTTCTAAGAGTCTTCTCACCAACCCTTGATGGTCCACACCCCCTTTCCCACCAGGTCTCCTAGCACATAAAAGGAATTGGCCTATTGCTTTGGAAAGATTTTGGATCCCTATCCCTGGCCCTACATCCTTGTAGAACCCAAATAAGGGCAAAATAACCCTTGGTTCCCACTGAGGGTGGGAAGTAGGTCAGTGCTACTGCCTGGCTAAGTCTCGTGGTTGGTGTTTAGGGCCTGACTATAGAAAACTCTGATTATTGCCCACGGGCAATGGATGCATGATCTGGGTTCCAGGTCATTTCATAAAATCTGGGGCTCTGGGGCTCTGTCAGTGCTTTCTCCTACTGAGAAAAACTTGTGGGATCAGGTTCTTGGGACCTCTTTGGTGAGGAGATGATTCTGGAGATCTTGACTGAGCCTAGGAGGGTCTCTCAGTGGGTTTTGTTGATTTGAGGCTACCCTCTGGGGAAACTTTCCCTGCTGGGAATTCAGCTTCACTTTAAGCCTTCTTGTATATCACTGCATTTCCGTCCTGGAAAACTGCTATGTGGAAAGTGTTTTTGTTTTGTTTTGGGGAGGAAGCTTTGCCCAATTCCTACTCTACTTGCCTTGGAATGAGATCAGCCTCCCAGGAGGTATTTTGTTTACTATCCTATAGGCACTTTTAAGGGCCCTAGAATCTTCTCAGAATCAGAGTATGTGCCCATAGGTTAGTCAGCTATGACCATGCAGTATTCCCAGCCTCCTCCCCCTCCTCCCCCACCATCTGCTTCCTCTGAATATACCAGATTGGCTGTACACCAGGATGTTCCGGGAATCCCCAGGAGAGCAACAGAATGTGATGGACCCAAATATGATGCCTCAGTAACTCATTCCAGGATGTACAAACTGTAACTGTCAGAACACTCCTTATAGCTAATTAAAATTCTTCTAGTTACATCTATTTTCTGTTACATCTGTCTATTTTCAGTGACATCCAAAAGGCCAAAATAATCCCTCTGGTACCACTGGTTCCCCCCCCGCCCCATGGTTTCCAGATAAGAATTTTTAAAAATCCTCTGGCTTTTCTCATTGCCTTATGTGAGGTGCTAAAATGGCAAATGTGGCCCCTCTAGCACTTCATTGCTCTATGGTATGGAGGTGGCCAAAGAGGCTCCTCTGGTAGCCCACTGCACTCTCCATGGTACTGAAGGAATGACCATTTGTTTCAACATCTCTCTGGGGTCCAGAAGAGTCCTATGACTCAGAACCACAAAACTTTTGAACTGGAGGGGACCATCAGTATAAATTAGTCTAATCCCCTTATTTTACAGATGAGTAAACTGGGAAGTTAAGTGATTTACTGAAGGTTGCAGGGCTATTAATGATCTGACTGGGCCCACAATAGTCTTGTATTCTTCAGTCCTACACTAATTCATCTTTCATTATATTACTTAGTGAACTCAACAAGGCTCTTGGTCTCAGGAAAGGGGCTTATTTGGAGGATCCAGAAGATGAGAGTGGATGCCTTAATTGGAGCTGCAGAAATAAAGATATTTAAAAGTTGTGGTGGAGGTTGTTTAGTGACCTTGGACAAAGACATTTTGTTAATTAATTTCCTGTTAATAAAATTCCCATCACCCAGATTCCACATGTAACAGGTACCTGACCCTTCATAGAGTCTTGTCCCATCTACTAAACGTCAAAAATTAAAGCACCCTTGGGTCTCCAGAGCCTTTTTTCTTTGCAGGGCTGACCCTAGCTCAGTTCTCTTCTGTTAAAATTCCTTAAGCAAAATAATGCTGAATCCTTTTCTTTCTCAGAAACCTATTTCAGTTTCACAATACCTATTGTAAGGAGGTTCTTTATACCTCAAACATTCTTTCTGTCTCAGGCCAAAAAAAAAAAAAAAATCAGGTAAGGTCCACATTTGTCTAGCTTTGACCACGTACAGTTGTATATGGAAGCAAGAAAGATAGACTAGATGACTTCTGGTCATTCTCCTAGGTCTATTTCCATGAATCTTAATTCTGGGGTTGCTTCTAAGTCCTGCTAACCTCCTCTGCAGCTTAGAATCAGGAGATCCTCGCCCCCCACCCCCACCCCCAAGTCCTCTTCCTCTCAATGCTCTTCTCCTTCCTCAGAACTGGAGCTTTGCACATCCCAGGCTCAGGGAATTTTAGCCTGGAGAATTTTAACCCTTTTCAGCTCAGAGCATGTGCTGAGCCCCTATCTGTGCAGATGGCCCAGCCCCGCCCCCCGTCCCTCACTCCAGCCTCTTGAGCTCAGAGCCAGTGTAATCCTCCTCTTGTGTGAGGGAGCCTCTCCCCTGCAGAGAGGAGGAAAGCCTGCCTCGGAACAGCCCTGGACAAAGGGGCTGAGATGCCCCATCAAACTGCAGGCTCCAAGGTTTGAAACGAGGGGATGAATTCTATCTGGTATTTGCAGTTTTTAACCCCTTCCCAAGGCCAGCAGCGCCCCTTAACTTCCACTCCTCCCCCAACTCTCTCTTCATTCCCTTTCCCTCTGGCTCTCTCCCCCTTCATGCCCCTCCCCCTCTGTCTGTCTCCAGACTCTGCTGCTGGGAGGTGTTTCTCTCCCATGCATGAATGAGTCTCTGTAATGAATGGAAATGAATGGATCAGGAATCCAGGCGGAGGGAGGAAGAATGAGGGGGAAAGACAGAAAGACAGGGTAAAGGCAGAAGGAAGAACTATGGAGCCTGGAAGAATGTTTGGCTGGCTGGTCAGTTAGGGGTCTGAGAGCAACTGGTCCCACTTGGATAGCTGAGGAGCATGGCAAGCCGACCCCGTTTGCCTTTCCCATTGCACAGCCCAATCTAAATGAGAGAAGAGTATACTGTGATGGTCTCTTCCACCACCAGGGTGGCGGAGACGTGGTTGGGGGGCGTGGTGGTGTTGGTGGTGATAGTTGTTCTGGATAAGGCATTTAAAATGAAAAATTTGGGGGGAAGAAATCTGGGTTATCAGGGAGCCTTGTGGACAAATAAAGTAGTACAAGTTTTGAAGACAGTAGCCTCCTCCTGTCTCAGGATGTAAGGGAGGAGAAGGGATAGATTCCAGGGTGCTAAGAGTTTGGGGCTCTCCGGAAGAGACTCGGGTTAGGGGTGACTTTTTCCACTGCTGAAAATCAAGGCTCATCCTTTGCTCCAAATCTGTCTCTCTTGCTTTAGCTCTTCAGCACCTGTTGCCTTCACTAGCAGCTTTTCCCCCTCCTCTTCCGTACACTCCTCAGAACCAAAGAATGTGAAGGGAGTCCATGGAGGTGAGTGAGGCTCTGGCCTGAACCTACAAGTACCTGCAACTATACTTCCTCCCCTCCCTACCTCTCTTTCTGTCTCTCTGGCCTCCCATTATTATTTCCGTGGTCCCCAAAGCTCAGTTCCCATTCATCCCCCAACTTCCTCGAGGTGAGTGGGAGGGGCCCCCGGTGTTCTTGGTTCAGGCCCCGACCCACCCTCTCTTGGGTTCCTCTGGCTCTCCGTGTCCATGTCTCCCCCACAGCTCTCCCTTCTCCACCCTTCGCTCTGTTCACATCTTTCTCCACAGGGCTCACGTCCCCGCGCCCCGGTCGGCCACCTAGCGCCGTCGCCCCCGGCTTTCGACGGCGAACTGGATCTGCAGCGCTACTCCAACGGGCCAGGCGTGAGCGCCGGGTCTCCAGGGATGGGAGCAGTGGGCTGGTCTGAGAGTCGCGCAGGCGAACGGCGCTTCCCCTGCCCTGTATGCGGGAAGCGCTTCCGCTTCAACTCTATCCTGGCTTTACACCTGCGGGCGCACCCAGGCGCCCAGGCCTTCCAGTGCCCGCACTGTGGCCACCGTGCTGCGCAGCGGGCGCTGCTGCGCTCACACCTGCGCACGCATCAGCCCGAGCGCCCGCGAAGCCCCGCAGCGCGCCTGTTGCTGGAGTTGGAGGAGCGAGCTCTACTGCGGGAGGCCCGGCTGGGGAGACCTCGAAGCTCAGGGGGCCTGCAGGCCACCCCTGCCACCGAGGGCCTGCCGCGGCCCCAGGCTTCTTCGTCGTCCGCCTTCCGTTGCCCCTTCTGCAAAGGCAAATTTCGCACCGCGGCGGAGCGCGAACGCCACCTGCACATTCTGCACAGGCCCTGGAAGTGCGGCCTGTGCAGTTTCGGCTCCAGCCAGGAGGAGGAGCTGCTGCACCACAGCCTGACGGCCCACGGAGCTCCCGAGCGCCCCCTGGCGGCCACCTCGGCTGCGCCCCAGCCTCAACCTCCACCCCAGCCTGAACCTAGATCGGTCCCCGAGCCAGAGCCAGAGCCTGAAAGTGAGGCAACCCCCGCCCCCGCTCCTGCTGCTCCCGAGGAGCCCCCAGCGCCTCCGGAGTTCCGCTGTCAAGTGTGTGGCCAGAGCTTTACGCAGTCCTGGTTTCTCAAGGGTCACATGCGCAAGCACAAGGCCTCCTTCGATCATGCATGTCCTGTTTGTGGCCGCTGCTTCAAGGAGCCCTGGTTCCTAAAGAACCACATGAAAGTGCACGCCAGCAAGCTGGGCCCACTGCGTGCTCCGGGGCCTGGTTCCGGGCCTGCCCGGGCCCCCCAGCCTCCTGACCTGGGCCTACTTGCCTATGAGCCTCTGGGCCCTGCGCTCCTCTTGGCCCCAGCGCCCACCCCCGCTGAGCGCCGTGAGCCTCCGAGCCTCCTGGGCTACCTGAGCCTGCGAGCTGGCGAGGCGCGGCCCAATGGTGAGGGCGCTGAGCCTGGGGCTGGCCGCAGCTTTGGAAGCTTCCGCCCACTGCCCACTGCTCTCCCAGCCCGGGCTCGCCGGCACCGCGCCGAGGAGCCAGATGAGGAAGAGGAGGTGGTGGAGGCAGAGGAAGAGACCTGGGCCCGGAGCAGGGCGGTGGGCCCTCTGGCTTCCCTGCCCCCGCGCCCAGGCGAGGCCCCAGGGCACTCTGCGCCTGCCGCGGGGGCCCAGGCGAGGTCCACCGCCACGCAGGGTACGTAAGGATCTCCTCTAAGGTGTTCCACATTGTGGCCCACTCTGACGCCACCACTGCCCTCCTGCCCGCTCCTTTTAAAAAGGACCTGCCTCTTATTTCTCGGTTTTCCTCCCTTAGAGGCTTTACTACCCTTTGAGGGCACAGTCCAACTCAGAGCAAGTCGAACCTCTCAGGTTCCCGCAAACGTTTTGTTTCCTCCTGGGCTGGGAGGGGAAGCAGTCCTGTGGGTGGTATGGGGGCACATGGACCTAATAGAGTTAGGGCAACGGGTCCTTCTGACTTCTTTTAATGCGTGTATTGCAGAAGAGAATGGTCTGTTAGTTGGAGGGGCCCGGCCTGAAGGGGGCCGGGGGGCCACCGGCAAGGATTGCCCCTTTTGTGGAAAATCCTTCCGCTCAGCGCACCACCTCAAAGTGCACCTGCGCGTGCACACAGGTGAGGGGGGCAACCTACGGGATGGGGGGGGGGAGGTTTGAGGTCAGGAAGCAGGGTGCGGGTGAGAGCTCCGAGAAACACCTCTTAATTAAAATCAGAAGGGTGGGTGCGGCAGTGGTTTTTTTTTTCCTTGCCCAAAGCTTGTACATGGAGTGAAATGCGGGCAGGGGCGGGCAGTGATCGTGACTCTGGCATTATCGCACCCCTCCTCTCCAGGCGAGCGCCCCTACAAGTGTCCGCACTGCGACTACGCGGGCACCCAGTCCGGCTCGCTCAAGTATCACCTGCAGCGCCACCACCGGGAGCAGAAGAGCGGAGCCGGCCCCGGGCCACCCCCGGAGCCGCCGCCCCCTTCCCAGCGGGGTTCGGCCCAGTCGTCCGGAGCCAAGGCGGCTCCGCAGCCTGCGACCTGGGTAGAGGGCAGAGCGAGCCCCCGGCCTCCCGCGAGTGGCGGCGCGCCGGGGTCCCGTCGGAAGCCCGCCAGCCCCGGGAGGACCCTGCGCAACGGGCGAGGCGGTGAGGCCGAGCCCCTGGACCTGTCCCTGCGGGCAGGGCCAGGAGGCGAGGCTGGGCCAGGGGGTGCCCTCCACCGATGCCTCTTCTGTCCCTTCGCCACGGGAGCCCCCGAGCTCATGGCCTTGCACCTACAAGTGCACCACAGCCGCAGGGCTCGGGGCCGCAGGCCGCCCCAGGCCGATGCATCCCCGCCCTATGCCCGAGCACCGTCAGGAGAGACCCCTCCCACTCCTCCGCAGGAAGGGGAGGAGGGCCCCGGGCTGTTGAGATCCGGAGAGGCTGGGCTAGGGGGCCAAGAAAGGTAGGGAGCCCTCTTAGGGGGCCGTTAGCTTAGTTTACCCCGCCGGAGCGGGGCAGCGGTAGAGGTAGTTGGGTAGAGCAGCCAGCAGGGGGCAGCGTGGGACCCATATCCCAGCCCCAGGCGGACCAGAGGTGGAGGGGCAGAGAGCGTGAGGAGGGTGGGCGGGCGACACCCACCCAGCCCACGGGAGAGTCACAGTGCCTTAGCAGTGGCAGGGGTGAGGATCAAAGAACGGGGTCCCAGGGCTGGCAGAGAGGAGTGTTCCTGCTGAGGGGCAGCTCTGCCAGTCTTTGCTGGTCCATAGGCGTGAGAGTTTATTTTTGTACAATGGGTGGGGGTGGGGGGCACTGCACCCTTCTAGCCCCTTCAGGGGCCCTGTAGACGTCGCTATTTTTGGTACGATTCCTGTCATCCCTGTCGCAGAGTTGTGTCCCCAATAAACAGGTGTCTTGAGACACAGGGCACTGTGTCTGCCTGCCTATGTCCTGTCCTTGGGCCACTGCATCCAGAAAAGAGTCCTTTCTTCAGGCACTTTTTACCACCCAAAGAGCTTGGTAAGAAGCTTGGGCTTTACCCTCAGGCTTTGGCTTCAGTAGCTCTGGGGTGGGGCCCATGAATTAGTATTTTAACAAGTAGCCCATTGTTCTCCTGTACTGTGACCTGAGACTGTCATCTTGAGAAACTGCTGGATGGTGCTAGAAGACCCCAGCTTGACTGTGAGCAGCTCAGCCTCAGGAAGTGCATGCAGAATGAGAGGAGGAACTTCAGGCCTCTGGAGGCCTCTCCTCTGGGAGGGTGCACGTTCACCCAGGCCCAGCTTTGTGTCAGTAAGGGGGTACAGTGTACCTTGCAGCCTTGGCTTTATTTTCTGTGTTCTAGTTAACGATCGGTGAGCGGAAGTGCTCAAGTTAGTGGTATCACTTCAACCCTGAGGTCTGCTCTAGCTGTTCGGAGACAAAGTGTGAGTAAATATATTTAATATAACAATAGTATTATAATAACAGTAATTACATATATAAAGTTTGCAGTTCCCTGCCCCACTCTTCTGTAATGGTTTGCATAGCTCCGTGTCCTATGACACCTGCCCCCCACCCCCAAAAACGGAGTTGCCAGGAATTGGCAGAGATGAGTCTTCTCAGGAAGAGTCAGGGGGCGGCATGAGGGGAGAACACAGGCTATGGAGGCAGGGCTGACACGGAGCTGTGTCCTGGGAGTATGCACTGGCCCCGGATGGGGAAGGACTGGACGGAGGAAAATTTCCCCACCTCCAGGGTATAAAGGCAAGCAAGTGTGGACACTCTGGTTCTTGTAGGAAGGCACCTGGCTGGGAAGAGCTAGAGACAGTGGTAGCAGGGAGACATACTAGTCCTTTGACCTCCTCTCTGTCCAGGAAGCAGAGGGAAGGACTTCAGTGCTCTTCCAGTCCTCCACTCTGTGCCCTCAGCATCCCAGCCCAAAGTGCGCTGAGAGGAGGGGCGGTAGCCAAGCTCCGGATCTTCTCTGGAAGCCAGGAGAGAAGAGGGAAGATGGGTTGGGAGAGGGAAGAAGCTGACTCCCAGGCATCTGGGGAAGGGAAGGGAAAGGATGTAGGATATGGTAGAAAGGGGGCACCAACTCACCCAGTCACAGAGGCGTGGTGGGGTCGCTCAGGGCCCGGATATGACTCTGAAGGAAGAGAAACCACAGTGAGTTTAAAGCATAAGAAATCATCTCTTGTATAGAGAGATTATATAACCCTCCCTCTCTCCCAAGCCTGTCAATTAGTTCACCCTTTTTTCCTCCTCATCATTCCTGAATTTTGTGGATTGAATCCAAGTTCAAACCAGTCTGTTAGAATTCTCCCCTTTCTCTCACTCTTGCACTACATTCCTTATTAAAGATTCTTTTTCACTTCTGACCTTCATCCCTCTCAGCCACGCCTGGAGGAGAGGAGAAACGCAGACTGGACAATAGCCTTGCGGGAGCACAGGCTCACTGGTTCCTCTGCCCCTCATGAGTTGAACGACCAGAAGAGCCCACCCCATTCTCAGCACTACTGCAAGGACTTACCTGCCGGGATAGCCCTAAGATCCCTCCACTGGACAGAATGGGAGTGCTGCTCCCAGGGTGTGGGGCTTGCAGGCTGGGGCTGTTTCTCGGTCCTGGGGACACATCTCCAGAAGAGTCAAGTGTTTCTGGGGCTGGAGGGGAAGCTAGGGTGAGAGCAGAGTACAGAACCCCTCTAGATTACCTTAAGCAACCAAGCTGCTCCATCAGGGAAGAAAAAGCTCCATAGCAACAGGAAGCTGTAAGTCACCATAGCAATCCAGTTGCAAGAGAACCCCCCTACCAAGAGGCAGGAAATTGTCAGCGGCATCATTAGAGCAACCAGGGAAGAAGCGACAGGAAACTATAAGGATTCCCGTGGTGAACCAGGAGGGTACAACAGGAAGCTGAAGCAGTTTCCATAGAAACCCAAGGAGAGCTAGAGAGAGAGGTACAGAGGAAGTGCTTCTTAGCAACAGGCTGCTGTAAGCATTACCCTAGCAACCAGATGGAAGGCTCTTTTAGCAATGGGGAAGCTGTACATAGTTGTCATGGCAACTGGGCCACTTGGCTAGAGAAAGGAATTGCTCAGCAGCAAGCGGCCTGAACATCACCATGATGACCCAGCTGTTGGGAGCCACCCCTTGAGAGGTGCCTCACCCAGGGCAATTTGCTTGACGTCCAGATCCCAGGCCTCCTCCTCGACGCGGGCAGGCAGGGAACAGGCTCCCGGGGAGAGACCGGGAAGGGAGGGGCCGGCATGCTCAAAGGATGACACGGCCACCGAGGCCCGGGTGCGGGCGGCTGCAGAGAGTGGGGGAGGTGGGGGGTGGGGTGCTGGTGTGGGAAAGCCCTCCTGGCTCCCTGAAATGATCCTCATCTCCTAGAGGGCCTCCCAGTCAGTCCCACAGTTTCTGAGAAGATATATCCACTGCGACCCTTCCTCTCTTTCCACCACACCTCCTCACTGTGCATTCACTCTCAAGGTCTTTGACTCCTGGGGGCCACCCCCCTGCACTCCGGCCCTCACCTCTTCCAGTGAGCAGGGCACTCAGTGTCCGCTCCCCAAGTGCTTTGATGTCCAGGAAGGGTTTATTCCCAATGCCCATGGAGACCATCTGCTGCACTCGGAGCTCTAGGGAACAGAGACCATGTTACCAACTTCTTTGCTCCTTCCCAACTCTTCATTCCTCATTCTCATTCTCTTGGCGTCTCTTGTTACTCTCCTGTTACGACATGGATGATGATGGTCCTTGACTTCCCCCTTAGACAGCTGTCTCTTCTCTCCTACCTGTTGCATCCTGCCCATTTGGCATTCCTGCTACTCAACTTCTCTTCTAATACTCACCTCTTCTTTTATCTTGGGTATTAAGAGCAAAATTCCCATTTTTACATACCTTTACAGTGTATCAAGTGTTTCCATATATATCACCTTATTTAATCCTTCCTATCATACCAAGATGTAGATGTTACTTTCCACTTTTCAGATGAGTGGAATGGGAATTAAAGAGAATTAAAAATGAAAAACAAAAACTAGCAAAAGACTGCTCAAAACAAACAAACTAGGTCTGCTAACACAGAAATTAAATTCTGGAAGGCAAGGCACGTGCACAGAACACCCTCTGACTCTCTTTTGCCCAGCCATTTGTGCTCACCTTCCTGAAGTTTAGCGGCTTCCTCTTTTCTTTTGGTACACCTTAGACTAATTTCTATCTCAGCAGTCTCTCTCATGTCGAATCTTCTCATACATCATTCTCCATCTTATACCCTCTTTTCCCCAGGCTCTCTCCAGCTAACCTCCTGCCATAATCTTGATCCCAAGCACACCCGCTCCTGGTTCTGCCCGGTACCCTTGTTGTGGGCTGCCTGTCTCCACAGCAACTGGGCAATAGAACTTGTCCACTTGAGTTTGATCTCTGGTGAGGCTGCCTGCAGGGTGTATGCCTCTCGTGCGCGCCGCCGCCGAAACCACAACTCAAAGCAGAGCCCACTGTCCCCGATGTTTTCCGTTAGCCCCATGTCGGCAGTCTGAGAAAGAGCAGAGGAGTGTGGGTAAAGATGAAGTGCATCCTGACTAGATGGTACCATGTGGAAAAGCACTACACTTAGCTTGGCATCTGGGAGATGCTCAGTAAATGTTTGTTCAACACCTACCCTGTGCCAAGTGCTCTACATTTAGCCTTCACAACAACCACGATTTACAGAAGGGGGGGCTGTATAATACCCAGAGCATCTTGTCCAAAGGCTTATCATAGCTTATTAGAGAAAGTTCAAGCCCATGGCTGTGTTATTCCAAACCCAAGCTTTTTTCTCTATATTGGACTCTGTTGGAACTAGTATAAGAGGACTAAGTCAGAGAAACTCTTAGAATCATGCTACATTGCCTGATCTGGGACTAGGCTGCTATTGATGTTTATCTGGATATCAAGGCTGTTTTCCTAAAGCAAGGCCTCCCTCCTCTTGGTTTCTTCAGTTCCATAAGTTAAGCTATATTTATAGTGTCCTCTCTTCATCCCCCAGGGACCATCCCTAACTCAGAAAGCATGTGTGTTCTTAATGGGAAAGGTCCTCCTCCCTTCTGGTTTGGAATGCCTCATGAATCTCCTGTGTGAATAAGAACGCGATGCAGTAGGCCAATGACAAGGACTTCTGTCACCTCAACACCCTAACCTGATGTTTGATTACAGGCCAAAGCCTGTTCGACATGATACAGATTCTGAAGCTGGGTTGGGATTGAGTTTTCCAGAACATCCTGAGTTCTCAAGAAGAGCATGATTTCCTGTCCTGTCCCTGTGGTTTCCCACCACCATCCTGCCCCCAGGCATTGTACCTTAAAGGCCTGCTTATAAACGAAGGTCTCTGACGCCCCCTCAGGGCCCTTGAGCTTGCTGAACAGGAGGAGATGCTCAAAGAGAAAGACATGGCGAAAGCACTTTTTTCGGCCACAGATGACTGTGAAAGGGTCCCGGTGCAGGAGTTGGCCCTGCTCCTTCAGATCTATCTGGGGAAAGCAAAAGGAAAAGTCATTGGCCCTGGAGCCCTTTATATGTATTTTATGGAGCGTAAAAATGGGATTTATAGGGCAAGGGGCCTAGTGCACTGGTTCTCAGGCAGAGTGAGGAAATCAGGAAAGCCCCTGGCCTAGAATCCATCTACTGGTCACCATGCACAGCACACCTGGCGTGGCAGCACAGCCCCGCCTCTGAAGACAGAAGATTGACCACACAGTAGGGTTTAGAGCCTCCAGTGGGTAAGCCTTTGCATGTTGGGAACCAAAGCACCATTTTGCCCCAGGAAGAGAATCAAATCAGCGAAGACCTGAAGGGAAAAGAGGTCTAACCCAGTGGAGGTAGGTTTCCAAGCTGTTCTGGAACCTTAGGGCTGGAAAGAGACTAAGGAGAGGAGAATAGGTATGTGTTGAGTGTTGAGATACAGAATGAACTGCAGGGTAGATGTAGATAAGAATTAGGAAAGGAATAGGAAAGCAGAGGCAGACACAGGGTCATGGGCTGTTGGGCAGGACATAGCTTTATTAGTAATGAGGAAATTGAGGACCAGTGAAGTTCAGTGACTTGACCAAAGCTATCCACGTTTGTTAGAAATGACAGCCTGGGGCCCTCTGACATTGAGTCTAGTTCCCTGGTCACCAGCCCATACTGCTTCTGAGGTCACAGGGCAGCCTGAGCTGGTGTGTCTGGAACATGCCCTTACCTCACAGCCACGCACCGCTTCTACAGCCAGCAGGTCTCTGCCACGGATCTCTTGTTCCTGGAGCAGCTGCACAGCAGCCCCAAGGGCCTGGCGCTCAGAACTTGGTTCAGGCCCAGCTTCCCTTAGGAGCTCCTCTAAGAGCCGCCCATACCTGGCCAGCTGCTCCAGGGGCTGCTGCAAGGCCCGGGGCAGGTGAGGGCCCCCCTCCAAGGTGCCCTAGTATGGGGAGGAAACAGATAGGAATGAGGGAAGGTGCTAAGACCTTGGAGAAGATGAGCAGTACTCTGGGTTTTTAGGGGTAGGTAGATCAAGTCCAGATGGTCTTCCCAGGTGGTACTAGAACCCACCTGCCAATACAGGAGACTTAAAAGACTCAAGTTTGATCCCCAGGTCAGGAAGATCCCCTGGAGGAGGGCATGGCAACCAGCTCCAGTATTCTTGCCTGGAGAATCCCATGGACAGAGGTGCGTGGCAGGCTACAGTCCATAGGGTCACAGAGTTGGACATGACTGAAGCAATTTAGCACACACCCACAAGCCCAGATACGCCCAAAGGTAAGGTGAAAAACCTTTCCGCAGAAAGAAAGGAGGTAGGAGGCCTGCATGAGACTCAGACATCCTCTATATCTTAAAGGAGAATGGAAGAGGAATACAAACAATCCCTTGAATTCTCCGGCTTTTAACTTTTGAAGGCACTTTCACATCTTTTGATGTGAGGTCTTTTGACCCTCCGAGCAGTCCATTAGTTAGATGTAGTGAATACTGCCCACTTTTACTGGATACAGAAACAGCGGCCTGGAGGAATCAAGACCCTTGCCCAAAGTCCTCAGGTGGACCGGATATGATCCCAGCTTCACCTGGCTCCCAGACCAATGTGTGCCCCACCCTCAGCAATTCTGGGAGATTACTGGTAGCTGATGCTCCACGGCACGTCTAGGAAAGCTTTTTTTTCCCTGAGAGATTTTGAGGTTGAATTTTGAGGCTGAATTTGATGTCTTCCTGGCTTCTCCCCTTCTCATGAGAGTAGGAGAAAAAGTTACCTTGGTTGGGGGGCTGAGGGCTGTCAGACCGGTCTCCAGTTTGTGCCGGTGCTTCACGTACTGGGCATAAAGGCTGAATTGGTCCCCCTGTGCCAGTAGGGAAGCAGTAAGTCATCTCCATGAGGCCCTGCAGACCAGCCTCTCCCTCTCCTCCTCCACATCCTGTGCAGCCGGAAGGAGGGACCGGCCCCCGGGGAGCACTCAGTCTGCCTGGGGAATGACAGGCTCCGGTGGAGAGGGCAAAGGCCAGGCAGCCCTGATGTTGGGGACACAGAGGTGGAGTAGATCCAGGAGCCCAGCAAACAGCACTAGGCCCCCCCAGTATCTGGGACTGCACATTCCGGTGGGGGGAGCAGGGAGGAGAGATGTACTGAGAAGGAGGGACCGTGGATAGGGCTGAGACATGTGAAGGGAGAAGCCCTGGAAGACATTTTAGAGGCTGACTCACATGGCGAAGGAAGCAGGCCCCGATGCGCAGAGGGTGGGTGGCGCAGCCCTGAAGTTCCCGCAGAAAGTGTGTCCGGTGGAAACTGCGGAGCCTCTCCCGGGCGCTCAGGGCAGCGGCCCAGGTGCCCCGCAATTCTGGAGTCAGCTCAGGCCCTGGGGGTGGCACCGGCTCACTCAAGGCAGCCACATATTCTTGCTCACAGGTAATCAGCTCAGACACCAGACGCTGCTGGGCGCTGCAGGTACCACAGAGAGAGACGGGAGGCTGTGGCATGGGAGGCAGTCACCACCCCGACAATGTCACATTCTTTTCCTGCGGGGCAGCTGGGTCTGCTGCTTGGGTTCTCACCTGATGCTCCGCTTGCGCTCCATCCGGGGGGTGCCCACTCCCCAGGGCCCTTCTGGTCCCCCAGCCCGGCCCAGCAGCACGTGTTCCCGGGGTGAGCACGTCCTGTCTACCACCTCCGTACTGGTGACCTCCAGGCCTCGGATCAGCACAGTCCTTGGTGGTCTGCCTTCTGCTTCCGGACCCAGCTCGGCACCCTCCTCCTCATAGTCCTCCCCACAGGGGGCCAGGGAGCAGTGGGATGGGGCTGCCCGTGGCCCAGGGCTGCTGGGGAGCAGCAGGGAGCTGAGGCTGGGTGAGGGGCTGTGGGGGCCCCGTGGGGCCCCTCCGCTACTGGCACTGTCTGCCCGTCGTCGCCGGTGGCCCCGGGGACTCGCCTCCTCCCCCAGCTGTTGCTGAATCCTCCTCTCCAGCTCTTGGCAGCGGGCCCGGCAGCGGCCCCATTCTCGCAGGGCTGCCGGGCTGCCCAGGTCCAGGGCCAGGGCCCGCATCTCCTGGAAGGTGCCAGCACTGGGCTCCGGGGCACGCCGCAGGGCCAAGGCTGCCAGCACCGCCTCCCGCCCTGGTCCCGCTCCTGCCAGCCTCGCAGAACCTTCGTCCACCCATTCGTGTGCCTGCAAGGCCAAAGGGATGGGGAGTGGGGCCAGGAAAGGGTGAGGTCTCGGGCCACTCCCACGAGCTGCCCCATGGCAGCTCCTGTCCTTCTTCACCGATGGCTTCCCAAGGCCCAGTACCACCACCCCCCCTCAGAACACCTCCCCTCACTGTCCTGCATCCCTGCCTAATGTGTTACTCTGAGCTGGTAGGGAGACAGAGGGGCCTAGATGAAGATGGCCAAGACACAGAATTTACAAGTGGCAGGCTCTGTACTGAGTGCTTGTTACATACTGCTTATGATAAGCCTCACGCAGCCCTGTGAGGTAGGTGCCACAAGGCACACTCAGGTTTAGTCTCCTATCCCAGGTCATTTATCAGGTTAGAGCCAAGAGTCAAAGCCCAGGGGAGGCCTCCTAAGTCCTGGCTTCTAACAGCTCCCCAGTCAGCTTCTCCAGGCAGAAGAAAGGTAGCGGTGGGCACTGGAAGAAAAGGCTCGGCACATACCTGCTGGAAGAAGCGCTGTAGCCGCAGAGCCCGATGGAGGCCACTCTCCGCCTGCTCCAGGCGCTGTTCAAAGACATCCAGAAGCTTCTGGGAGGCAGCGTCCTCTTCCAGGGCCAGGGTCTCCCTCGCCTGAGCCAGGTGTTCCTGGAGAAGGGAGGCTGCTCTGAGGCCTGGCCCTCAGTCCAACAGTCTCCCCTTCCTCCCCGCTCCCCCTTCTCACCTGAACCTCAGCACTGAAAGCCCGGAATTGTAGCTCTGTCTCCTGCAGGGCAGGCAGGGAGTCCCCAGGCACGGCAAAGCTCGCCAGCTGCTCCTCTCCGGGGCCTGAAAGCCACTGCAGTGCCTGGGGCAGACAGGGTGGGAGAGCAGGGCCATGAGGGAGAATGGGGCAGGCAGGGTGAAGGAGAGCTGAGGTCCAGCTCCCACCTCACTGCCCTAACTTGTAGAAGTTGGGGGAAACCACGTTGTCTCAGCTGTCAAGTGGAAATAACAGTGAGTGGTGATAATTTCCACAAGGGTCAAGCGAGAAAGTGAGTAAGAGATCTTTGTAAAACACGAGGTGAAGGGGAGGCTGGGCTGTTAGGAAGCACTGAGAGACCTGTGCTTGGGTTCCAGGGCTATGCCTGGAGGTGAAATAGATAAAACTAGTGTGAACTGGAGGCAAAGGGGCCAGAAGAAATTTCACATTTACAGAGCCTAGTGACAGAGGGGCAGTAGTTCCAGGGACTGGGCCTGGAGAGACAACTCAGGATTGTGTGTGTGTGTGTGTGTGTGTGTAGCTCTGGTTGCCTATTATGGGGCTCTAGGAACTCTCATGTTGGTTCTGGGATGTTTGACCAAAAAGGGATGGTAATTCCTTCCTCTGAAGAAAGGCTGGAAGCTGGGGCAAGACAGCCTGAGGACAAGAAGTCTGAGAATGTTCCCAATAACCTGTGCCAACAATAAACACTTCTGCAGTCCTCTGCTGAAATCATTTGATCACCCTAATGCCCTCGTGAGGCAGGCCTTACTGTCACCCCCATTCTGCAGACGAGGACGTGGGAAGTCAGAGATGTTTCAAGGCTTCTCCAACATCTCACTCTTAGCAGAGCACAACTCAAACTGAGCACCTTAGACTCCAAATCCTGTGTGCTAACAGTTTTTAAACAGGAGGAAAACAGCTAATAAGCAAGCAAACAAACAGTAGAAGTAGGGGGTTAGGTTTTATGTGAAGCAGAGTGCCTGGAAGAGGGCTCCACCAGATACCCTGGTGGTTCTGCCTGCAGTAAAGCATCTGCCTGCAATGTCGGAGACCTGGGTTCAATCCCTGTGTCAGGAAGATCCCCCTGGAGAAGGAAATGGCAACCCACTCCAGTACTCTTGCCTGGAAAACCATGGATGGAGTAGCCTGGTAGGTTACAATCCATGGGATCGCAAAAAGCTGGACACAACTGAGAAACTTCACTGGTTCACAGACCTGGATGCTGGAATGTGTGTGTGCGCTTAGTCACTCAAGAATACTGGAGTGGGTTGCCAGGCCCTCCTCCAGGAGATCTTTCCAACCCAGGGATCGAACCCAGGTCTCCAACCCAAGTCTCCTGCGTTGTGGACAGATTCTTCACTGTCTGAGCCACCAGGGAAACCCAGATGCTGCAATGGAGGAAGCTAAATATGCAGAAATCTCAGAAAAGACAGCCCTGCCCCTACCCTCCTTTGTCATTGACCCTGAGATGACCCTTCCCCTGAGGCTACATGCATTCCATGAGGTGATCACTCAGCACACACAGGAGTTATGGAAGAACAATCAGATTTCAAAGCTCCCTTTACCCTACAAGGTAGGGTGGACAGCAAATCTCTTTGGAGCTCTTAACCCCAGGAGAAAAGAGTTAAGGTTCAAAAAAGCAAGCCTTATCCCCGAATCTTTCTCATAAAGAGACTTCAGTTTCCAAGGCATTTAGCAGCTTCCATCATCCTCTCCTTCTAAGGTGGAGGGAGGTGGGACCTTTCCAGCCTCAGGTTTGGGGATGATATTGCCTAAGGGGTGGACAGAGCTGGTGTCAATGGACATTTGTTATTTCTGAGCTAAGGAGGTAGGCTCTCAGAATCAATAGACTCTTCCTACAGTCCCCGAGGGTACCTGAGCATCTCACAATTTCTAAGGATCCTTGATCAAATATCAACAGTGGGAAGGGGAGATCTGGCTTCTCTTTCTTGCTGGTGCTGAAATGCCATCTCCCTCTTGCTGAATCTCACACTGACCATGATCAACTTCCAAGGAGATGAGGAGGGAGGGAGGGTTGTTCAAGCCAGGTTAGGAGAACACCATCAATCGTAAGTATCAGTGGGAAAAGCGTTGCTGGAGGCCAGGCCCTCAGGTGGAAAGAGGCATGGGGGAGGGGGTGTTGGCTCACCTGCTGCAGTCGGTGTAAGCGTTGCCGCTGCTCCTGCTGCTGCACGTGCAGATTGGAGAGGCGCACGAGCTGGTGAATGGCTTCATCTACCTCTTGATACAGTGCAGCTGGACCTGGACCTTCCAGCCTGGGGAGGAAGAGGGGCAGAATTAACCACTGCCCTTGTCAAGCTCCCCTCCAACCCCATCGCATCCTTGCATTCCAACGTGAGGGGTGACACAGCATTCTAGGTCAGCAGATGGGCCTGAATCTGAATCCTGACTCTTCCATTTACTGACTGACCTTGGCCAAGACATTAAACATTTCTGATCCTCCAAATCTCCATTTATAATCATGACTAGCACCTGGGGATGTTATGAGGGTTGTAAATGGAGAAGCATGATATCCTGTCCAGATAACATGCTTAGTAAGAATTTTCTGGCAGCTAAGGTGAACTGGCAGTTCTCTGCTGTGTCTCCATCATGCATGTCCACCTGCCCCCGTGCACCCATCCCTCGTACTTGCTGCTGTGGGTGGAGCGCAGCTTCATCAGGATGGCTCCTCCGTCCCTCTGCAGCTCCGTCAGCCGGGGATCTGCCAGTACCTTCTGCAGGGGCTCAGGCATTCCTACCACCTCCTGGCAGGCAGGGAGAAATTGACAGGGTTCCACCAGAAGGTCCTCAGCTCAGCTTAGCCCCATCCCCACCTCCACCTCATGCCCTTTTGTCCCATCTCATTTCATACCTCTCCTTCTGGCTCTGCTGCTCTCTCTAGTTCCTCAATGGCTTGCCGTATAGAGCCCAGCACACCTCGGCACAGGTGGCACAGCCTTGCCACTTGCTGAAACAAATACACGGGGATGGAGTCCAGGGACAGAGTCTAGGATAAGGGGCCTAAGCTCAAGAGTGGAGGTGGGGCAACCCTAGAGACTTTTATGAGGCAATGCTGGATTCAGTTAGAAAGTAGGTTATTGCTTACTAACTATATGACTTTAGGCAGATCCAGAAAATTCCCTGAACCTCAGTGTTCTCTACTGTAAAGATGTACCAGATTTAAAGGTTTAAACAGATGACCCTACATAAGCAGTTAGCACAGGGCTGACACATTTTACAGCTTAGTAAACATGAATCTCCTTTCCCTCATCTGCACTGCCTCTTCACACTATAAAACCCACCTCTCTGCCTATTCAGATGCACTTCCCCTTTGATCCACAGCTTAGAGACCATGTTACAGACCCTCTTTAATACTCAGCTCAGATCATGTTCAGACCTCTTTTCTTGAAGACAGCATTCAGATTTCATAAAATCAGAGATGTCCCAATTGGTGTACTTTGTGGGCAAAAATCTTGAGGCTGGAATGTTGGTGCAGGGAGCAGGTATAGGAAGGCACCATCTCCAAAAGTAAGTAACTTGTTACAGGTCATATGGAACCAGAATCAGCCCCTCTGAGTCAGTTCTTTCTAGAACCCCAGTGACATTCTGCATGCTTCTCCTGTTGTTTCTAACTTATCTTCCACCAAAAATGATATGTTATTTAATGTCATGTTAAGAATCACAAAAAGAGAAGATTACAGGCCAATATCACTAATGAACACAGATGCAAAAACACTCAACATTAGTAAACCAAATCCAACAATACATTAAAAGGACCATGCATCATGATTAAGTGGGATTTATTCCAGATATGCAAGGATGGTTCAACACTCTGCAAATTAATCAACATGAAACACCACATTAACAAAATGAAGGCTAAATATCACATGATCATCTTGATAGATGTGGAAAAACTTTTCACAAAATTCAATATCCACTTATTATTTAAAAAAAAACTCTCAATAAAATGGGTAAAGAGGGAAACACCTCAACATCATAAAGCCCAATTATGACAAACCCACAACTAACATTATACTCAATGATGAAAAGCTGAAAGCATTTCTTCTAAGATGAGGAACAAGACAGGGACATCCATTCACACCAGTTTTATTCAACATAGTTTTGGAAGTCCTAGACACAGCAATCAGAGAGGAAAAAGAAATAAAAAGGCATCCAAACTGAAAAGGAAGAAGTAAAATGGTCACTGTTTGAAGATGATATGATACTATACATAGAAAATTCTAGAGAAGCCACCAAAAAACTACTGTAACTCACCAATGAATTCAATAAAATTGCTGGATACTGAATTAACATATAGAAATCGAAAGAAAAAAAAAGAAATCGGTTGCATTTTTATACACTAACAATGAACTATCAGAAAGAGAAATGAAAACAATTCCATTTATAATAATATCAAAACAAATAAAATGCCTAGGAATAAACCTAACCAGGGGGGTAAAAGATCTGTACTTGGTATAACACATTGATGAAAGAAACTGAAGATGACACAAACAGATTGAAAGATATACCATGCTCATGGATTGGTGGAATTAATATTGTTAAAATGTCCATAGTTCCCAAGGCAATCTACAGATTCAAGGCAATCCCTATCAAAATATCAATGGCATTTTTCACAGAACCAGAACAAATAATTTTAAAATTTATATGAAAATACAAAAGACTCTGGATAGCCAAAACAATCTTGAGAAAGAAGACCAAAGTTGGAGGTATCATGCTCCCTGATTTCAAACTGTAACTACAAAGTTACAGTAATCAAAACAGTATGATACTGGCACAGAAATAGACACACAGATCAATGGAACAGAATGGAGAACCCAGATATGAATCTACACACATATGACCAATTAACCTGTGACAAAGGAGGCAAGAATGTACAATGGAAAAAGACCATCTCTGCAATAAATGGTGTTGGGAGTACTGGACAGCTACCTGCAAAAGCATCAAACTGGACTACTCTTTCACACCATGCACAAAGATAAATTCTAAATTGATTAAACACTTGAATGTAAATCTTGAAATAACAAAACTTCTAGAAGAAAATATAAGCAATATGCTTCTTGACATTTTAGTATTTTTTTTTGGATACATCTCTTTAGGGAAGGGAAACAAAAGCAAAAATAAACAAATGGGATTACATCAAACTACATCACTTTTGTGCAGTGAAGGAAACCATCAACAAAATGAAAAAACTCCCTACTGAAGTGGAGAGGATATTTGCAAACAATATATCCTATAAGGGGTTAATATCCAAAATATATGAAGAACTCATACAACTCAATATCAAAAAAGCAAGCAACCCAATTAAAAAATGGGCAGAGGATCTGAATAAACATTTTTCCAAAGAAGACATACAGACAATGTTTCATGGACAACAGGCACCTAAAACAATGCTCAACATTATTCATAAACAGGAATGTGCAAATCAAAACCACCATGAGATACCACCTCACACCTGTCAGAATAAGTATAGGTGAGGATGTGCAGAAAAGGGAACCCTCATGCAGTATTGGTGGGAATGTAAACTGGTGTGTAGGCACTATGGACAACAGTATGGATAATCCTCATATGATCCAGCAATTCCACTCCTGAGTATTTAATACAAAGAAAGTGAAAACAGCAATTAGAAAATATATATGCACCTCTGTGTTAATTGTCGGAGAAGGCAATGGCAACCCACTCCAGTACTTCTGTCTGGAAAATCCCATGGACGGAGGAGCCTAGTGGGCTGCAGTCCATGGGGTCGCTAAGAGTTGGACACGACTGAGCGACTTCACTTTCATTTTTCACTTTCATGCATTGGAGAAGGAAATGGCAACCCACTCCAGTATTCCTGCCTGGAGAATCCCAGGGACAGGGGAGCCTGGTGGGCTGCTGTCTATGGGGTCGCACAGAGTCGGACACGACTGAAGCGACTTAGCAGCAGTAGCAGAAGCATGTTAATTGTGCCATTATTACAATAGCCAAGATACAGAACCAATTTAAATTCCCATCAGTAGATGAATGGCTAAAGAAGATGTGGTGTACACACACACACACACACACACACACGAATATTACTCAACCATAAAAAGGATGAAATCTTGCCATTTGTAACAACATGGATGGGCCTAGAGGGTATTATGCTAAATGAAATAAGTCAGACAGAAAAATACAAGTACTGAATGATTTCATTTATATGTGGAATCTAAAAAACAAAACAAACGAACAAACATAACAAAACAGAAACAAAGTTATAGATACAGATAACAAACAGGTGGTTGCCAAAGGGGAGGGGGTGGGGAGAGAAAAGAAATAGGTGGGGGAGATTAAGAAGTACAAACTTTCAGTTGCAAAGTAAATCAGCCACAGGTATGAAATGTACAGTGTGGGGAATATAGTCAATAATTATGTAATACCTTTGTATGGTGACAGATGTTAATTAGACATCATGGTGATCATTTTGAAATGTATGGAAATATTGAATCTACTCTTGTATACCAGGAACTAAAATAGTGTTGTTGGTCAATTATACTTCAAAAACAAATAAACAAAAAACTCATAGAAAAAGAGATCCGGTTTTTGTTTTTTTTAAAGGGTGTAGATGAGGGGGAGGGGGAATTGGACAAAGATGATCAGGGCTACCCTGGTAGCTCAGCTGGTAAAGAATCTGCCTGCAAGGCAAGAGACCCTGGTTCAATTCCTGGGTCAGGAAGATCCCCTGGAGAAGGGATAGGCTACCCACTCCAGTATTCTTGGGCTTCCCTGGTGGCTCAGCTGGTAAAGAATCCTCCTGCCACGTGGGAGACCTGGGTTCTACCCCTGGGTTGGGAAGATCACCTGGAGAAGGGAAAGGCTACCCATTCCAGCATTCTGGCCTGGAGAACTCCATGGATTGTATAGTCCATGGGGTTGCAAAGAGTTGGACAACTGAGCGATTTTCACTCACTCAATCAAAAGTTAAAACTTCCAGTTACAAAATGTGATGTGTACTAGGGAAGTGATGTACAACACAATATAATTAACACTGCTGTATGTTAAATATGGAAGTTGTTAAGAGTAAATCCTAAGAGTTTTCATCACAAGGAAAACAATTATCCTATTTCTTTAATTTTGTATCTATATGAGATGATGAATATTCACTAGTGTGGTAATCACTTCATGATTGTATGTAAATCACTTTGTTGTACACCTCAAACATGTTCAGTGCTGTATGTCAACTATATCTCAAAACTAGAAGGAAAAAAGAATTTATTTAATATATCCCTCTCATCTTCCCAGCAGCCCAGGGTACACGCACAATCTTTTGCTCATAAATACTTATTAAATTTGCTAATAAACACATGTTGAATTGTGAACCATAACTACTTATTGAACTAAATGGAAGGGAAATCACTCTTTCCCAGCCCCTTGGTCAAGTCTCATTTGCCATTTTTTCCTAGAAATGTCCTCTGCTGGGTCACTCCTGGCTCCCAGTGTCCTGGGTGTGGGAGAGGAAGCTTACCTGGTGTGTCTCTACCCAGTGACTAGGAGAGGGCTCCCTGTGACCTCCCAAGTCCCACTGCAGCTCCTCTGGCTTGGCCACTCTTCTCAGATCGCCCTCTGATAGCAACTCACCACCCTGTAGACACATGAAGACAGGGGGTTTTGGGCCTGGGCACCTAGGGATTCAGGGATTGACCGGGGCTCCAACTAGCCTCTTCTCTCTCCATCACTGATGGGAACTAGGTGGGAATGAGGAGCTCAAACCTGAAGTCCATGGAGTTCAGCTGGAGGCTCATCAAGAGTGAGAAGCAAGAGCCGCTGAATGAGCGGAGGGTCTCCCGAGTCCTGAAGGCAGAGAAGAATAACCGTAAACTACAGGTGACTAGGTGGCCTGGAATGACCACTAGGGAAGAGTTAGGGCCCAGAAGAAGTAATCATCTCAAGGGATTGGTTACCTGAAGTTGACTCAGGACAGGAATGAGAGCTGGAGGCAGTGGGGGTGCCTTGCGAAGATCCAGCAGGACAGACAGCCCCAATATCTGTAGATCAGGTCTGTGGGGGCAGAAGAGCCAAGGAAAGAGAGAGAGAGAGTGTGTGTGTGTGTGTGTGTGACTCATCCTCAGGAGAAGTTGGATCCTAGCAATGGGCAAAGGATCAAACAAAGCCTGGGATGTGTGTCCAAGCGATAGTGATGACTAGCAATTAGGAGTCTATATTCATACAACTACTGGGTCATGGGATCAGAGTTTAAAAAGTTAGGAATTCTGTGCTACAGAAGGATATGAATTCAATGCCAGCACCTAGCCTAACAGGTTCTGGGTCTCAAGAAATAGTTGTTGGATGAATGAATCAACATTTTTATAATCTAGGTAGTATCTTAGGAGACTGAAAGTCAGCAGGGTTGATTTTGAGGATTGATGAAGACATTCTGCAAGTCAGGGGTCAGGAAGGTCAGACATCAATGACTTGAACAATCTGAGGGTTGTAGAAGTAGGTGTCCTAGAGGTCAGTGTCCTATGGAGAGAAGAGGGCAGGGTCCTTATGACCCAGGAGGTTACTGTGCAGGGTGGCAGCCTGGGCCTCAGTTACCTGAGCAGTGAGTGAAGGTAATGAAGAGCAGTGCTCAGCACGTCTTGGGAGGGTGGGGGCTCCTCGGGAGGGCACGGTGGGGTAATGGTCAGCAGAGCTCGCCCACTCTGGTCCACCCCTCCTGAGGACACAAAATGGCCAGGCTGTCCTGGCTGGGGGCAGGCCTTGGCTACCTCCCGTCTACCCCACCTCCCTCTGCAGCCCACCTTGGAGGCTTTTCCTAGAGGCTTTTTCAACCCCTTCCCTTCAGCCACTGCTGCCCACTGACCAGTCAGGATGAGGAATCCAGATGCCATTAAGTCCCAAGCTACACCAGGGTCATCAGAGATGGAGACTGGGGGCCCTTCTTCCGGAATGCTCTCCCCTTTCACTTCTTGCACAGTCTCGGGGGGTGGTTTTAGGGGGTCGGAGAGGAGCCCTTCTGGATCGTTGGGTGCTGCAGACACAGGGCAGAGCTATGGGCCTGAAGTGAGGACAGGTCTGGCTGTTCCGCCCCCAGCCTCACTTCTGCTTTTCCTCTAGCCCCCTTCCCTAGGCCCCACCTAGCCCGGCCCTTGCCCTACTGGCCTCAACGTTGTCTCACCTGCCATGCACACCAGGCTTAGCCCCTCCTGTTCTCTTTCTCTGGCCCTTTCTTCTACAGGCCCGCAGACTTCTTGGGACCGAGGCTCTTTTCCATCTGGTGGTTTGAGCTCCTCTCTTGGCTCAGGTTCTGGCTTCCCCGAGCCTTCATGTTCCTCCTTAACTGGGCTGCATCCTGGAAGCTCGTGTTTGTTTGGTGGGGGCAGGCTGACAAGGGCTTCCTGGTGGCTGGTCTCTTCCTTGTCCCCAGGGCTCAGTGGGGCACTGTCCCCTCCTCGGTTAAGAGCCCCTCTGCCTGCAGCTCGCTTCTTTCTCCTGTTTCCTTTGCCTGTTCTCCGAGGGGTACCAGGCAGCCCTTCAGCCCCTTGGCCTGGTCCTACTCCAACTTCGCCTGGCCTCAGAGGGCAAGACTCAGAGGCTTCTCCTAGTGCCTCTGCCAGGGGCTCAGATACTTCCAGGGCCGATGCCTCTGGGAAAGCCTCAACCTCAGCTCCCGGGGGAGACCCAGGGGAGGCTCCAGTGCTGCTCCCTTCACCAGGTGGCCGGGCTCCATCATGGTCCCGAGGCCCCAGACCCTTCTGGTGCATCCATGCCCGGTGTCTCCGATGCCGGCCCTTCCCTCCAGCACCCTTGCGTGTGGGTACTGTCCGGGTCCGGGAGAGGCCAGAGGAGCCTTCAGCATCCATGGGGCTCCCCCTCACAGGCAGTGTCACCTCCAGCAGCTCCACATACTCGCCCTCAGGTCCTTCAGCGGGGGCATTGTGCCCATCCCCGGGACTCCGGGTGCCCAAGGCTTCCTCAGGGAGTGGAGGGCTGGGGAGCCCTGGGGGCCCCGAGGGCAGTTCTGGGGGTAGTGTGCTTGGCCGATGTCCAACCATGAGGCCTCCTTTGTGCACAAATCGAGGGCAGATGAGCTCGGCCCAGGGCAGTCGCTGAATCCCAGAGGGCGCAGACAGAAGGCAGGTGCTGAGGCGACCTGTCGGCCTGTCTTTATTGATGCCTTGTAGCCACTCAGGTGTGAACAGGTATGCACAAGCCTCATTAGGCACAGGCAGCTCCTGCACTCGCCCACCCCCTGGGGCCAGGCACTTGAGCGCCAGGCGGGGTGCTTGGGCTGCTGAGGGTACCACTTGCAGGTAGAAGTCTCCCGGGCGCAGCAGCTGCCAGGGGAGGGCGGCCAGCTGCACCACTACCTGCTCGTGCAGGCAGAGGGGCCAGCCCTCGTGGAAGAAGAGGAAACCGCTGTACTGGGCCTGGGGAGATAGAGGGCAGGCTATGCTCAGGCTTCCTCTACTGATGAAGCCAGCAGGAGAGGCTAGTTAGAATGGGACTAGCCTAGGCAGGAGTGGCCTTATGCCTGGTGGGTTAAGACTCCAGGTGTGCAGGAGGAGATATCTTGCTGTGTGCATGTGACAGAAGGAAGGATTGGGACTGATCAGTTTTCTGGTGGTAGGAAGCTTCTCTAGAAAGCTGGTTCCACGAGTAGGAGGGGAAGAACTGAGTCATTATAAAGATGTGGTCAGCAGATGCTATTGTTTTGGAGGAGTTGGAGACTCTTAGGAGGTCTTTAGAGCTGTAGAAGTGACTTTGTTGAGTCATTCTTGGGGGAGTCAGTATCTTGAAAAAATTGATATGAGGAGGGAAATGTCTGGAATTTGGTCTGGAGGGTCAGCATCTTTGGGAGTTGATGTTTCTCAGGGATCACTATTTAGGAAGATGAGTGTCTATGTGTTAGTATCTGAGTGGTAAGTGTCTCTGGGGGCATCAGTATTGGGGAGACAGTGTCTCCGGGTGGGGGGAAATTAGTCTGACTGGTGCCTGGGGTGAGGCAGTGGATCTTAGGGGAGACAGAACAGGAATGTGTTCACTTACACAGGCTTCCTGCTGGATCTTGGCAAGCAGGTGCTTGGCAGGCACCAGGAAGTCCAGTGTGTATCTCAGCGCATCCTCCCGATAAGTCCTCTCCACCACCTGGAACACTTGGCCCAACAGTGTGGGGGCTGTTGCCTCGAAAGGTGGGTAAAGGGCCGCTAGAGTACTCTGCACACAGTCTTCTACTGGCTCAGGCTCCTGGGAGAGACAAGATCAGACAGTGGATCGCTAGCACCCAAGCATGGTTCCTTAAAGGCTGGCGTTGTCCCCCAGGGGCCCCATCAAGTACAAAGTGTGTGTAGAGAGGCGGCATTCAGGAAATACTGGCTGAATGAGATGGGAGTGGGGCTGGGCCAATCAGAGTGCACTCTGAGACCTTGGTTTTGGAGATCTGGGGAGACTTTTCTGTGAACGTCTTTTATCAGGGCTGAACTTAGTTCTTGTACATTGGGATAATTGCATAGGCCCTCTTCCTCAAGAAGAGATGGGCCCCTGGGCCATCAGGGAAGTCACAGGTGGCTGAGAGTTCTGCAGGGTGGAGCCTTTGACACATTCATTCTACTAGTCCCTCCTCACAGGGCCTGCCAACCAGAGTTGTGTTGTTGTGAAGTCGCTCAGTCATGTCCGACTCTTTGTGACCCCATGGACTGTAGCCCACCAGGCTCCTCCATCCATGGAATTTTCTAGGCAAGAGTACTGGAGTGGGTTGCCATTTCTTTCTCCAGGGGATCTTCCCGACCCAGGGATTGAACCCAGATCTCTTGCATTGCGGGCAGACGCTTTGCCGTCTGAGCCACCAGGGAATCACTACCAACCAGAGACCCCCTTCTTAAGCAGAGGTGCCATCACCCATGAGCAATCATATGCTAATGGTCATTGGGTGGGAAGAAGGACTGAAGGGCTATCTGTCTTGAGTCTTTCTAGCACCCCTCATCCTCTCCAGTGGCTCTCAAGGAATCCCTCATTCCTGGAGTATGCTGGATTAGGTTACAAAGACTTGGGTGGGGACAGCTGAAAGAAGGAAAAGTCACAAAAGGAACACGTAGGGAAGGGAGGAGGAGGCTTTGCTGGTATGTATTGCAGCTGAAATATTTTCTGATTTTTGTAAGGCCTGTCTGACAACCTCCATTCTGGGCCACTCAAAAGTTCTCAGCCCCCGTTTCCTCTAGACTCACCTCCCTAAGTTAATCAGTTGGATATCTTTCTCCATCTCAGAACCTAAACAGCCACCCCTTAGGCTATTCCTTTACAAACTTACTTCTCTTTCAAGGTGGCTTTGAAATTCCTTTTATCAGATTTCTTTGCTGTAACTGGGCAAGGGTGATGCTCGAATTGAAGTGTTTACTTAGTTTTCTACTCTGCATTGCCCTCCCCATCCCCTACTCCGCCGGCTCTGCCCTGAGGATAAAACCGCATACTTTACTTTGAGTCCTTCCAGCCTGAGTGTTACAAGCCTGTCCCGACAGTCAGAACAGCGAGGCAGCCACTCCAGAGAGCGACAGTCAGTGCGTCAGCACCGAGACCCGGCCCCAAGGTGTGTGGGCGAGCAGACAGACCCCCCAGTGTTCCGGGGACCCGGCCAGCTCCGGGAGCGTGGGTGGGGGAGGGTGGGGATGGGCGGGGTGAGGCAGAGTGGGCTGTCCCCTCGGAGGCCTGGAAGGGGGAGCTAGAGCTGGAGCGGCGAGGCAGCTGCAACCCATTAGGGGCGGTGAGCTCATGGCTGAGTGAGAGTCTCAGCCACAGGAAACGGCAGCGGCAGGAGGGGAGGAGGGGTCTGGGGTGGGAAAGGGCGGGCAGGAGCTCAGCGACCCGGCCTCCAGCCGGCCCGGACCAAAGAGAAGAGCAGAGAGACTGAGTCAGCTCTCCCTGGCCCAGTTCCTCTTTCTTCTTGTTCCAGTCTCCCTGCCAGGGGCTGCCCTTCCTTCTGTAGAGGAACAACCCCGGTGGTGCTCCTACCCCTCCTCCACTCCCTGCTGTGAGCGCCCCCTGGCAGGGCCTCTCCCCCTCCTCCACTCCGTGCTGTGAGCGCCCCCATGGCCGTGCACCCCCCATCCCTCCGCAGTGGGCGCTCTCCCTGGCAGTGCCCACACCTGCAATGACTCTTTAGAGAGTTCTTTTGGAGTGAAAGTTCACGGGACCATGTCCACTCCTATAGGCACGGCCGTCCCCTAACAGCGCTCTCCTGCTTCCTGTGCCCTCGAGTTGCTGCTGCCAGGGTCCCCAACCCGCTGCAGCGGGAATGCTCCGAGACAGTGCTTCGCTTCCCTGCAGCGGGAGCTCCGGGGCACTCCTCCCCCCATCGCATCTCGGGTCGGCTCCGGCATCGTTACGCCCCCTGGCACTGTGGGCCCCCTCCCCACTCTGTCCACTACTCTGAGGCAGCATCTCTTTCTCCACGGGAATTTCCCTTTTTGACGAGGTCCCTGGCCCCAACCCAGCCGCAGCTGTGGCCGGTCCCCCAGGGCCGGATGGGTGGGCCCGGGGTGGGGCCCGGGATGGAAAATGGTGGTTCCAGGCAGGTCATTTCTCATGACCCAAGGCCGGGCCCCCCTCCAGGGCCGCTGCAGCACGAACCCACAGGGGTCTCCCGCGGGTAAGGAGTTGGGACTGGGAGGGGGAGGGAAGATCCTGCAAAGGAAAGCACAAGTCAGGACAGAGGAGGGCGAGGGGAGGTATGTGGATTAGGGGGAGAGACCTAAGGGAGGTTGGGGGAGGGCGCGAAGAAGAGGGGAAGAAAGGAGTGAGGGCAATACCCAGTGGGGTCAGAGTCAGTGGGGCAGACAGGCAGATCAAAGAAAAGAAGGGGGGGATGGGAGGAAGGAGAGTCCCAGGAGCGCTCAAGAGTTCCAAGCTGGAGCAGGAGGCACCCAGCTTGGGGCTGGCGATCCGCAGAGGACGGCGCGAAAGCGGAGGGGACACCGGGTGGCGACGCGGGACTCACCATGGCTCGGCTCGCGGCCGCGTCCGACGCTCGGGCCGGCGGGCGGGGCCGAGCGCGCCGCCGCCTCCCTCCCGCCGCTCGCGTCTCGCCGGGTCTGGCTAGGGGACAGCTCCGGCCGCGGTGGCGGCTCGGCCCGCTCGGGCTCCCAGGCCGCGGGGCCCCACCAGGGAGGGTCGAGACGGCCGCCCCTCCTCGCCCCGCCCTGCAGTGCCCGCCTCCGCCTCCGCGTCCGACCCCCTGCCGGGACGCCCTCTCCCGCGCCGGGCCTCTGGCTGCTCCCCTCGACGCCCCCAGAGGATCCACCCGGCTCTCCCCCAACCCTCTTCCACCTCCGCCCCGCCCTCCAGCCCGTCTCCTCGACCCTGACCCTCGGAGGCCCGTCCCGCCGAAGATGCCCCTCTTTTCCCGCCTCCGCCTAGCTCCCTAGGCGATCAGTTTAGTCTCCGCGAGGGACTGTCCAGAGACTGGGGCGTGCGTGAATTCCCTGGGGTCCCCAGCCTAGGATTGGAGTCATTTGATGGCCGGAAGCCTCCTGAGTCTAACTCGCCTGGGAACCTCTTCTCCCCTCGGTTGCCAGACTTGGGCAGCACTGGCAGCACCTGGAGCTCAGCCCCCGCCCCCAACACACACACACACACACACACACACACCCCTGGAGCTCAGCCCCCGCCCCCAACACACACACACACACACACACAGCCCCTGCTAGCTTCCCTCGGAGCTGGGGCAGGAAAATCGGGGTATTCCTCCCACTCTCCAGGGGCTTGCCTGCCCTCCTCCTTCCCCTCCCATCTCCTCCGACCTCGAGCCTTCGGGCTCCGACAATGGGCTCCTCTGTGCGGCCTGGGGAGGGCGGGGGCGTGGGGGAATTAGGCAGCGGAGAAGGCTTGGGGAGGGGGATTGGACGTCGAGGCTGAATGCGCGCAGAGTCCCGGGATCAGGATCCTCCTGCCTAGGTGGACGTTTTCTGAGTTCTTTCCTCGCTGCCCCTTCCCCTCTGAATCTCTCATCCTCTCCCTTAGCTAGCGGAGGGAAGGCACCAGACCCCGTTCAGCAGCCCCACCTCCGGATTCCAGACCCTTCCTTCTGTGGGGGTGGCGAAAGAGAGTCTCCTGGGGCCGCTAGAGCTCCTGGTGGCGGGGATGGCAATCTGACGCAGTAGACAAAGAGGGTAGGCTAGTTAAGAAAGTTCTAGTCTCACCCATCCTCCACCTCGCCTGGATGGCAAATGAAGCCCTGGCGAGGGTCCCCCAGGAGGGTCAGAGGAGGCTTAGGCATGGCGAGGGGATGCTTTGCCCCTCCTCTGAGCAGGCACCTGGAAGCCGTGCAGGGGTGGGCAGGGGCACTTCTAAAGAGTGGGCATTTGAGAAGATAGGAGAGCTAAATAGACCCCAGAGACGGACGTGAATGCAGGTACCACTGCGACTGGGGAGAGGGTGACGTTTGGAAAACGTCCTGCCTGGGATACAGCTCCGACGAAGCCAGGAGACTGGAGCCTGAGGGCAGTCTTTGGAAAGGAGGCAGGCGGAAGGGTGGGGATGGAGGGGGCGTCGCCTAGGTGATGGGCTCTTCTCTCACCTCCTCTGAAAGCTAATCTCCGCCCTTTTCTCCTCTCCGCCGGGTCTGGAAAACAGGAGAGAAAATATTCATTCTTTTGGAGGCAAGAAGATCCCTCTGCTCTATAGCGTCAAAAAAAAAAAAAAAAAAAAAAAATATAGGGCAGCAAACCTCAGTGCCCATCTTTCAAGCACAGTCAGAGGCAGGGAGCTGGAGCTCTTGTCCATCAATGGGTTATGAGCCCGCTAGACATCCAGCCTCCCCGGGCCTCCTTATAATCAATCAGTGCTGAGAACTGGGAGAGTGAGATTTTGCTACCCCCTGGTGTCCACTCTGTAAATGGGACCCAGTGGCTGGTTACAGAGGCCAGAATTTAGGAGATTTTCTTAGGGGGTTTATTATGAACCTTATTCACTTGTTTCAAACCCAGCTCACCCATTCCCAGTGTGGACAGAGTCTGAACTTTTCCTCATTAGATCTTAACATTCTTTATACTCAACAAATTGTTTGGGGAACAGTTGGTAGAATCCGAGTTTCCCACAAAGCTGGCTTTTATAGTCTGTGAGCTCCTGGGGGAAAAAAACAAGTGGGTATTTTTCCCCCCATGGGAAAAAGGGAGTTATTGAAAGTTTTTGAGCCTACAGGTGAGGGGTTTGGATGCAGGCTCTGAAATCAAGTTATTCCTTTCCAGGAGTTTTAATCTGTGCTAAATTAGAAAGGTTTATTTAAGTAAATAAGGAGACAGATATGCATATAGTGGTTAAATGCCACTTTCTCCAGGGATGCGGGCTCTTACCTAATACCTGTGCGTCTGTGCGAGAGTGTGTGTGTTGATGTGAACGTTTTGGGGCGATTGTGAAGTAGAAAGATTAAAAGGGAGAAAATAGAGACTGGCAATAGACCAGACCTAAAAACTCTCTCCAGCATTCACTAAGAGTTCTCACTATATTTCACCAATTTCAGATTCTTTGGAGTTTAACAAACTCGCATTTTACAGATGAGATTCTGGCTTATTTGAAATTAAAAAACAAGCTGTAAGCTATACAGTAAGTGGAGAAGCCAGAATTTGAACCCCAGCAGCCTGACAACAGAGCCTTCATTCTCAGCCACTGTCATAGGGTTTCATCCAAGCTGTCAAGCGAGAGTCCATATAGGAAGTCCTTTGAAAACGACATCACCTTTTCCACCACCTAACCATCATGTTAGGTTAACATGTTAGGTTAGGACAGGGAAGCGTGGCGTGCTGTAGTCCATGGGGTTGCAGAGTCGGACACGACTGAGCAACTGAACTGAACCATCATGTTAAAAAGGGTTAACTTTGGGACTTCTCTGGTGGTCCAGTGGTTAAGACTCCACATTTCGAATGAAGTTTGAACCCTGATCAGGGAACTAGATCCCATGTGCTGCAACTAAGACCTGGTACAGACAGATACATTTTTAAAAAAGGATTATTAAAAAGTGTTAACTTTATTTTTGTAGTAACCAGTGCTGGAAGGAGTTTCTAAAAGTGATAAATATATCACTGTGGTCAGGCATTGAAACCATTTCCCCCACTAGTCTTGTTCTAGAATAAATAATAGTTAAAATAATTGCCAGGAAATTTCCAGTATGGTTCTTTTGGGAAGTACTGTTATGCAAACATGAGAGATGGTGAAAGAAACATTTGTGTCTGTAATGTTTATTACCTGGCTTGTGTGCACCAAGAGATGTAATGGCCGTTCTACATAGGGTTGGGACTTTAGGCTGCTTGGTATTTGTCCACTTGGAGACTAGAAGGGACTAGGGCTCTGCTTGGGCTGCATGCCTCAAGGAAGGGGGAATTAGTGAAGGACCACAAAGGGGAATTTGGGGGACAGGAAGGGACAGACTTGAGAGAACAGATTCTTTTTTTAAAAATATAAATTAATTTATTTTAATTGGAGGCTAATTACAATATTGTATTGGTTTGAGAGAACATATTCTTGTTACTCGTGCTTTCCAAGGAAACTGGGGGCCAAACCTTAGGTACTTCAGGATAAGAAATCTGTGTAGTATATATGTGCTGATTCTATTTTTTGTTTAATTTCCCCTTAGGTTTGGTTTTATTTTATTGGTAATATTCCTTTAAACATTTATAGCTTGTCTGCTTTGAACGAGATGACACCAAAGCCCACCATCTTGCCTATACTAATGCATTCATTTCCGTACTGGCCTACCTGCTCCACTCTCGCCACCTAAGAAGCTGTTCTCTGCACCCTCACCAGAGTGATCTTCTAAAAACCCTGATCATTATCCATTCATCTGTCATTGGACATCTAGGTTGCTTCCATGTCCTGGCTATGGTGAATAATGGTGCAATGAACATTGGGGCACATGTGTCTTTTTAAATTGTGGTTTTCTCAAGGTATACAGATAAAGAATCTTCCCTGGTAGCTCAGTTGGTAAAGAATCCACTTGCAATGCAGGAGACTGCCTGCAATGCAGGAGACCTGGGTTTGATCCCTGGGTCAGAAAGATCCCCTGGAGAAGGAAATGACAACCCACTCCAGTATTCTTGCCTGGGAAATCCTGTGGACAGAGGCAATTGGAAGGCTACAGTCCATAGGGTCACGAGAATTGGACACGACTTAGCGACTAAACTGCCACCACCATGGATCAAAGAAGTTGTGGTACACATATATAATGGAATATTACTAAGTCATAAAAGAACAAATTTGAGTCAGTTGTAGAGAGGTGGATGAACCTAGAACCTGTTATACAGAGTGAAGTAAGTCAGAAAGAGAAAAACACATATTGTATATTAATTCATATGTATGGAATCTAGAAAAATAATACCAATGAACCCGTTTGTGTGGATGAAATGGGGATGCACATGTAGACAATGGACTTGTGGACACAGCTGGGGAAGGATGAGTTGAGAAAGTAGCCCTGACACATATGCACTATCATGTGTAAAATAGATAGTTGGTGGGAAGCTGATGTATAACACAAGGAGCCTAGCCGGGTGCTCTGTAGTGACCTAGAGAGGTGGGATGGGAGGATGGAGGGAGAGAGGCTCAAAAAGGAGGGGATATACATATATAACGATGGCTGATCCTCATTGATGTACAGCAGAAATCAACACAACATTGTAAAGCAATTATCTTTCAGTTAAAAAAAAAAATACTCCAATCAGATCCCATCAGCCTCTTCTAATGGCCTCCCCTTTGTATCATGACCGCTTTTCTCCTCTCTCCAGCCTCACCTCTTACCACTCCACTGATGTGGGAAGCCACTAGTGAGCCTCCAGTCATGTGGCCTTTCAGTTCTTCACACAGGCCTTGCTTATTCCTAATTTGGAATATTCCTTCTCCCTGGAGGCTTCTTTTCACAGTTCTAGGGTCTGGCTCTCATCTTTCGATCCTAACTAAAATGTTGCATTCTCAAATGTCTTCCCTCAACTAAAGTGGGCTAAACTGGTCTCTCATCTGTTGTCCCTCCAAATAATGTATGTTTTCTGTCTTATTTTCCTTCCAGCATTTGTCTCTATCTGATTATTTCTTTGATTATTTCCTGTTTCTCAATAGACTCACCTCTACCACCACATATCATTTGAAATTAAGCTTCATGAAAAGTAAGGATCTTGTCTCTTCTATCACTGCTGTATCCTAACTAGTGTCCAAAAGATGTCACCAAACTAGGTGAAGACTGTAAAGTGAAAGTCACTCGGTCGTGTCTGACTCTTTGCAACCCCATGGACTATACAGGCTATGGAATTCTCCAGGCCAGAATACTGGAGTGGGTAGCTGTTCCCTTCTCCAGGGGATCTTCCCAACCCAAGGATTGAACCCAGGTCTTGCATTGCAGGCAGATTCTTTACCAGCTGAGCCACCAGGGAAATCCAAGAATACTGGAGTGGGTAGCCTAGCCCTTCTCCAACAGATCTTCCCAACCCAGGAATTGAACCAGGGTCTCCTGAATTGCAGGCAGATTCTTTACCAGCTGCTCTACTAGGGAAGCTCTGAAGACTGTAAAGAGAGCAGAAATCCCCACATAATAGGAATGGTGGTGGGAACAGGTGAGAGATAGAAACTAGGAACAAGTGAATAAGCCAAGGCGTGGAGTCCACTGCTTAGCTTTCATTTCTTCCTGGAGAAAAGATATGTGAATGTCTGTGTTCATTGCTGTATTACTTACAATAGCCAAGACACGGAAACTGCCCAACTATCTGTTGATAGATGGACAAAGGAAATATGGTATATATGTGTGTGTGAGTGTGTGTACTTAGTTGCTCAGTTGTGTCCATCTCTTTGCAACCCCATGGACTGTAGTCTGCCAGGCTTCTTTGTCCATGGGGATTATCCAGGGAAGAATACTGGAGTGGGTTGCCATGCCCTTCTCCAGGGGATCTTCCCAACCCAGGTATTGAACCAGGTTTCCCACATTGCAGGTGGATTCTTGACCCTCTGAGCCACCAGGGGAGGGCATTATGCTAAGTAAAATAAGTACGAGAGAGACGTCATGTGATCTCACTTAAAAAAAAATCTTGTAGATACAGAGTACAGATTGCTGGTTGCCTTGCAAGAGGTGGGTTGGTAGGTGGGTGAAGTGGATGAAGTGGATCAAAAGATACAAACTTACACAATAAGTCATGAGTATGCAATGTACATTATTGGTGACATCATCTCACACGCTAATAAAGTAATGCTCAAAATTCTCAAGCCAGGCTTCAGCAATATGTGAACCGTGAACTTCCAGATGTTCAAGCTGGTTTTAGAAAAGGCAGAGGAACCAGAGATCAAATTGCCAACATCCGCTGGATCATCAAAAAAGCAAGAGAGTTCCAGAAAAACATCTATTTCTGCTTTACTGACTATGCCAAAGCCTTTGACTGTGTGGATCACAACAAACTGTGGAAAATTCTGAAAGAGATGGGAATACCAGACCACCTGACCTGCCTCTTGAGAAACCTGTATGCAGGTCAGGAAGCAACAGTTAGAACTGGACATGGAACAACAGACTGGTTCCAAATAGGAAAAGGAGTACATCAAGGCTGTATATTGTCACCCTGCTTATTTAACTTATATGCAGAATACATCATGAGAAATGCTTGGCTGGAGGAAGCACAGGCTGGAATCAAGATTGCCGGGAGAATTATCAATAACCTCAGCTATGCAATCCACCCTTATGGCAGAAAGTGAAGAAGAATGAAAGAGCCTCTTGATGAAAATGAAAGAGGAGAGTGAAAAAGCTGCCTTAAAGCTCAACATTCAGAAAACTAAGATCATGGTATCCAGTCCCATCACTTCATGGCAAATAGATGGGGAAACAGTGTCAGACTTTATTTTGGGGGGCTGTAAAATCACTGCACATTGTGATTGCAGCCATGAAATTAAAAGATGCTTACTCCTTGGAAGGAAAGTTATGACCAACCTAGACAGCATATTAAAAAGCAGAGACAGTACTTTGCCAACAAAGGTCCGTCTAGTCAAGGCTATGGTTTTTCCAATTGTCATGTATGGAAGTGAGTTGGACTATAAAGCAAGCTGAGTACAGAAGAATTGATGCTTTTGAACTGTGGTGTTGGAGAAGACTCTTGAGAGTCCCTTGGACTGCAAGGAGATCCAACCAGTCCATCCTAAAGGAGATCAGTCTTGGGTGTTCATTGGAAGGACTGATGTTGAAGCTGAAACTCCCATACTTTGGCCACCTGATGCAGAGAGTTGACTCATTTGAAAAGACCCTGATACTGGGAAAGATTGAGGGCAGGAGAAGAAGGGGACGACAGAGGATGAGATGGTTGGATGGCATCACCGACTCAATGGACATGAGTTTGGGTAGACTCTGGGAGTTGGTGATGGAGGGGGAGGCCTGGCGTGCTGCAGTTCATGGGGTCACAGAGAGTCGGACATGACTGAATGACTGAACTGAACTGAACTGAACTGAATATATATTGTAATTACTGATGACAATAATTTATAACACTGTATTACATATTTGAAAGTTGCCTAGAGAGTAGTTCTTAAAAGTTCTCATCACAAGAAAAAAATTTTGTGTAACTATGTATGGTGACAGATGTAGACTTATTCTGGTAATCATTTTGCAGCACATACAAATATTGAACTATTGTGTCCTATACCTGAAGCTGGTATGAAGTTATATTCAATTATACTTTAATTAAAAAAAACAACACATGTGGAATGTCTTCTCTGTCAGGCATAGTTCACTGGGCTAGATGAATTTGAAGGAAGCACTGGTTTGGAGACAGAGTTCTGGAAAGGCTTCAAATTCACTTATGGACTTTGCTGCTGCTGCTGCTGCTAAGTCGCTTCAGTCGTGTCCGACTCTGTGCGACCCCACAGACGGCAGCCCACCAGGCTGCCCCATCCCTGGGATTCTCCAGGCAAGAACACTGGAGTGGGTTGTCATTTCCTTCTCCAATGCATGAAAGTGAAAAGTGAAAGTGAAGTCGCTCAGTCGAGTCCGACTCTTAGCGGACCCATGGACTGCAGCCTACCAGGCTCCTCCGTCCATGGGATTTTCCAGGCAAGAGTACTGGAGTGGGGTGTCATTGCCTTCTCTGCTTATGGACTTTACTGGTGTACAAAAACAGGTGCTCTTTTACATAGTTGTAGTCCATTTGAAAATACAGTTTTTTTTTTTCCTTTGGTTGTGGGGATGGTACATGGCCTTCAGGATCTTAGTTCCCTGCTGCTGCTGCTGCTGCTGCTAAGTCACTTCAGTCGTGTCCGACTCTGTGTGACCCCATAGACGGCAGCCCACCAGGCTCCCCCCTGGGATTCTCCAGGCAAGAACACTGGACTGGGTTGCCATTGCCTTCTCCAATGCATGAAAGTGAAAAGTGAAAGTGAAGTCGCTCAGTCGTGTCCAACTCTTAGCGACCAAAGGATCAAACCCGTGCCCCCTGCATTGGAAAGCAGATTCTTAAACACTGGACCAGCAGGGAAGTCCTAATGTTCTCTTTTCTTCATTTATCATTCCCCACACAAATTTGTATGCATCAATATAATTTTTGCATATTTGTCTTCAGCTAAAGTGATGACTTGATGCTTCAATTAATGCATTATAAATAGCTGCCCCATCATTTGTTTAGTCATTCTTAATTTGGGGAAATTTGTATTATTTCTACAATTTCTATTTTTTTTTTTTTTTTTTTTTTTTGCCACACAAAGACAAATATAAACAGGTTGCATGAATTTACTCCTTGTCACTTTGAGCGATTTCCATTTAGCATATTTTACCAACTGAAAATTATTGGGTCAAACTTTAGAAGCCATTTTATAGCTCGTGTTATTGTCTGTTGAGGCAATTTTGGAGGGGAGGGGGCATGAAACACTGAAAATATTTACAAAGTTGGGTGTGATGAGGAATTGGATTTACTCTGAATGGCTAAAAGTGATAGGGCATCAGCAAATTGCTGCAGTGACAGAGAAATAGATTAGGTTCTCTATAGGAGAATTTTTAATATTTAGAGCTGCCAGAAAATGGGACAGGCTGTCTTGATAGGTAGTAAATTCCCCCTCTCTGGGAATTTTGAAGCATAATGAGAGAGTTTTAAAATAAATTGTTTTATAAGCTTTCCAGAGTTGTGATTTGTATATTTCCCTAGCCCCATTCCTTTGCCCTGAAAACAAACTGTGTTCAATGAACATTTATTAAGATTTCAATGTGCCAGGTATGTCCAGTGGCAGCTGGAGCGGTCATTGACAGGCTCCCAGCTGAGCCTCCAGGGGCAGGCAACCTGGGAATTATAGCACCATGAAATCATATCTCCCAACCCCTTAGTCTTCAGAGCTGCTAAGCCGGTGGGCACAAATTTGTCTCCAGTTCCTTGACATCTCGTTTTCTATGCTCATCTTCTCCTTCCACGTCTCTGCCTCTGTTCCACCTATTCTTAAGATCTCTGTTACAAACCTTTCAATACACTATGCCGTGCATCCAACAGCTCCCAAGCCATGGGACTAACACACACACGCACTGCTATACATATCAGCAAAATAAATACCCAACAAGGACCTACTTCACAGCACAGGAAACGCTACTCAATACTGTGTAATAACTTATATGGGAAAAGAATCTGGAAAAGAATGAATATATGTATCTGTATTACTGAATCACTCTGCTGTTCACCTGAAACTAACACAATGTTGTAAATCAACTATACTCCAATAAAATTTAAAAAATAAACAAAAAGCCCAAGCCAAGTGCACCCAGTACCCAAGTGACTGATTCCAAGTAATTGTTACATTATATTGTCGTTTTCAGTTAATTAATTAATTGATTAGGCTGCATCGGGCCTTAGTTGCAGCGCACGGGCTCTCCAGTCGTGGCGCATGGGCTCCGTAGTTGCAGCTTGCAGCAGGCTTAGTTACTCCATGGCATGTGGGATCTTAGTTCCCAGACTAAGGATAGAACCTGTGTACCCTGCATTGCAAGGTGAATTCTTAACCACTGGACCACCAGGGAAGTCCCAACATTATCTTGTTTTGTATTTCTACTAAAAAATATTTGTACTTCACATGAGGCATTCTGGTCCCCAGAGAATCTGTAACTGGTGGAATACAGCACTCCTAATCCCACTAACATAACTTCTCCTCCTCACCATGAACACATGTGTTTACACACACACACACACACACATTTCCAGGCAAGCAGCCTGATTTATTGAAGGAAACAGTTGCTTAACAATCTGTTGTTTTTAAAAAGCCATCTTGCTTGGAAATATGTAGTCTCAAAATTCCAAATTTGGCCAGGGAGGAAAAGTCCCTATTGAGGATGGAGACTCAGCTATATAGTCTCTGAGTTTTACTTTTTCTTGGAGCGTATTTAGCTGAATTCGTCTGCCACCACCGCAGTGGCCTCAGGGAAGCCCTACTCCCCTTTCCCAGTTCCTCCAGAATGCAGAATGACCCATCTGGAGGTGGAACAATGGAGAGAAAGGAGGGCGCTGAGGAGAGACAATTTCCGAGTCAGTCCCTGCCAGCTCTGTGCCTTGAGCCCGGCCTCTGCTATTCCATCAGCAGAGCCATTCTCCCTTCTAAGGGCTTAGTAGTAAAACCAGCAAACCTGGGAAGAGCAGGAAATATAATCACCCAATCTGCTCTGTACTGGGTAGATGAAAGCAGTCCAGAAAATGGACCAGTCTTGCAATGTTGGTGAGAATTTTTTAAATGTCCTTTTTGTGCCAGAAAAGAAGGCTATAAAGGCCACTGCGGTGGTAGCAGATGAATTCAGCTAAATACGCTCCAAGAAAAAGTAAAACTCAGAGACTATAGGGCTGAGTAGGGGGCTACTTTGGCTTTTTGAAATTTGTGTTCCCTATGTTAAAGATGCAAATCAGAAGCTCAGTTCTTCCTTAAGTTTATGTTCAACTTGCAAACAAGTATATTTTAATAATCACTTTAAATGATTGTACTTGATGAACTGTTTGGTACCATTTATAAATGTAGTTAATGACTCCTTTAAACACTTAAAAGTATCCTTTATAAGTTGAACATATTCCATGTCCTTACAAAGTAATTTGGTTACCTGAGCTAACCAACCACACATTCCTGAATACCTAAAAAAATTCTTAGAAATCTGACAATTTAGGAATATAGTGATTAAATTCCTAAGTTTTTTAAATGTCCCCAAACTAGTTTTAAAGGGAAATTCTATACATAAAAAGGATGTGTGTATATATATATATATATATATATATATATATAAACTGAGTTACTTTGCTGTACAGTGGAGATCAGCACAACATTGTAAATCAACTACACTTTAGTAAAAAAAAAATTGGGGACTTCTCTGGTGGATCAGTGGTTAAAAATTCACTTTCCAATGCAGAAGCCCGTGTGCCACAACGACTGAGACTGCGCTCTCCGGAGCTCGCATACCTAGAGGAGCCTTCACACCTAGAGGAGCCTTCACACTGGAACAAAGACTCTGCATGCCACAACGAAAGACCCAGTGTAACCAAATAAATAAATAAATATAAAAATTGGTTTTTTAACTTGAAGAAAAAAATAAAGGAAAATTCTATTTCAAACCACACATCTAAACTAATTACACATTTAAAATAGCAAGACCAATTTGTTACTGTAACAGGCTAGATTCTCTTAAACACTGTAAATACTTAAAACACAAAATACACAGGAAGTCTTTAATACAAACACACTAATGCCATGTACTTGATTTGCATACATATTTCTATTCTTACAATTATTTTATGGCTAGTAAAGCAAACTTACCAACCAGGAAATAATTATGTCATCCTAAATATCTGGGGAGTGCCTTTCCGAGTTGACTTTTTGGAAATCCGTTCTCAGAGAATATAACCAGCAGAAATTTGGTCCCACGGCTTTTGCGTGGCTCTTCTCAGGCCCCCAGCTGCCCCAGTGGGCCCTGTATTCTGTGTCATTAGTCTCTGAATGGGCCAGGTTCATGATCCATGGCCCCTGGATTCAAGTTACACTGCATCTAATTCTTCAACCTACACACGGAAGTCAGAAACTCCCACCCAAGCTGCTACATTACTTGTTTGGATATAATTAGTCTATTTAAAGATCCATTCTATTCTGAACTCGTTCCACACTCTTGCCAGCTTCTGGAGCCACAAGTCTTACATATATTCAGTGGTTTGATTTCTCCTGGTGTTGCCTGACTCTAATTACAGACCTAATATTATGTCAGAGACATGTATCAGGAATATTAGCATTTAACAGTATAGAGAACCTAACCTATAGGTTAGGATGAATGAAACCCTGGGGGAGATGGGAGAGAAATGTTACAGAATCCACTTGATTCATTATACTCTTCTATTGCTGCTTTTTTTTTTCTTAACTTTTTGGCCCCACCCCTCGGCATGTAGGGTTCCACCACCAGAGATTGAACTTGCACCTCCTGTATTGGGAGGTGGAGTCTTAACCACCGGACCACCAGGGAAGTTCCTACTCTGTTACTGTTCGATAGAGTTCTAAAGGTATTTTTTTTTCTTCCCTCTGTAGCTAGACAGTAAATCCTTGATTTCAACCACTTAGGTGTATTTGCTTAGCTTCAAATCACAGCTGCCTCCAAAATCATTATTTCTGTTGGACCAATGTTAGGAACTTAGTGATAGTTGGAAAAAAGAAAATCCAAGAACTTGTGCGCCCTCTTAAGGTAATACCTTGGATTACCTGGGTGGCCTCAGGTGGCACTAGTGGTAAAGAACCCAATTGCCAAGCAGGAGATATAAGAGAGAGATGTGGGTTTGATCCCTAGGTGAGGAAGATATTCTGGAGAAGGAAATGGCAACTCACTCCAGTATTCTTGCCTGGGAAATCCCCTGGACAGAGGAACCTGGAGGGTTACAGTCCACTGGGGTAGCAAAGAGTCAGACACGACTGAAACAAGTTAGCAGGTAAGCATGGGGTAGATGGGGAGTTACTGGCGATGCCAGCAAACAGAAAAAGAATGTGTAGACATAGGTGTCTCTTAGATTAAGACTTTGAATGACTGGCTCTGATGTTTCCCCTCACCAAGACTGAGAGATGCCAGGAGGAGGGGCAAGTTTGGCAGCCAGGCAGATCTGAGCCCAGTTCTGAGTGGTTTTTTTAATGATGTCTGCAAGATGCTGAGATGAGTATATATGCCTGGAACTTAGGAGACAGGGCCGGAGAGATGCTTTTGGGAGCAGATAAGTGGAAGCTGAAGCTATGGGACTGTATCTAGTCATTCAAGAGATTTCAGTGTGAGAGGAAAAGAGAGCTAAGAATAGGAGCCTGAGAAACACCATCATTTAAGGTGCAGACAGAGGAAGTGAAGCCTGCCCACAACACCCAGGCAAAGAGAGGAGTAGAAGGATGTTGTTTTCCTCTCATTTCCAGTATATCTTCCTTGGTCAGAAGCACAGGGTGGGTACAATAGTGGTAGAGTGTGATGTGGGAAGGCTGTCTGGGCGCTGTGGGGAAAGCTATATTTGGGTAGCATAGTGTGGGTGTGGTAGGTAGCAAGGAGCTCTGCTTTAGATCTCTTTCTAGGTAGCAGGGATGGGGGCTGGGAGTCAGAATTTTTGGATTTTCTGCTTTTCTTGCCACTTCATGTTTCACCAAGCATGCTTTCCTTATTATGAGCTCTAGTCGGTGTAGAAAAGTCTCTTTCTAAGTATGGAAAGGGAGCGGTATGGGCGAGGCAGAATCAGCAGAGGGAAGGACGGTGTCGCCTCGCTGTTGAGTGTGTGTGTTGTGTGCACACGTGCACATGTGTGAGTACGTGCCCATGTATATGTATATATGTATGGGCGTGTATGTCTTATGCTGGTGTTTAATTTATGGGTGTATATGTATATAGTATTTTCCTCTGTGTATCTATCATAAGTATAGAAATTATGGGCAGCATAATTTGCAGCATAAGCAGCATAAATCAAAGGCAGCATCGAGAAACTTTTATCCCAATCTGATACACCACTTTTATGTTCACTGAATTTGATTATAAAAAAATTCGACCTTGTGTTTTCTATATCTGTATGTTTTATTTCATTTTTCCAGTAATTCATTTTATTGTATTTTATGAAAGTGCTGATCTGTGGCAGATTTTGCATACAAAACTGATCCTTCACCGCAGTTAGCTGGAGAAGCACTAATTAGAACCAGATCAAGATTTTTAGAAGGTCCTGGTTCTGAAATTTCCAAGGGAGGGAAGTTCACTTCAAAAATCCAAGATTCCTGCTCTGGGTCATAACAGTGAGGCATGAGGTCAGGTCTTGAACATAAACAAGGGGTCCCACCTTAGGTCTGACTGCCATCCTGGGGCTCAGCCTGCTCTTCCCTGCCATCCTCCCCTTCATGTGACGTGGGCCCACCAGGCAATTTTTAAGGGGCAGAAGGCAGAGCCCCCTAGACTAACTGCGCCTTCCAGCCTGAGCCTGCTCAGGGTGCTGCCGTCTCTTCTGCCTGCAGGGTACATGATGCTGAAGCTTCACAGAGATAAAGAGGGGCTTCCAAACCTCCATGCTTCCCCTGGTCAGTAACGCACACACTCAATCAGGAAAAGAAAGGTTTTTCATTGTAGCAAAGTCAGACACATTCCTTTGTCCAGTACAGTGAACAGGGCACAGACTCTCCTGGCCTCCTTCCTTCAATGATCTCCCCTAGGGTTCCTTCTGAATGGTCCAACCACAGCTCTACCAAGGTCCTGACTTTACTTTGCATTTGTAATTTTGTGTTTTCTTTAAGATGGTCTCTAAAATCGCATGTGCCATAAGCCCCACAAAACCTGGATCCACCCATGCCAAGAGCCTTAGTGCCTGAAAAGCCACAGGGCATCCACACTCAGAAAACAATGTAAGCAGCAGGGAAGGGTTAAGGAGAATCACCTCTCTTCCCTCATCATTTGGAGCATCCACAAAACCCTGTAAAGAATTAAGAGTATGTGGAGTTGGCTGCGTGGGAGAGAAGTGGTATTTGCAAAAAGGGTGAGGATTAGTGAAGATCTCAAGGGAGAAAAGGCAGCCGCAGTGTCAGGAGTCTGCAGGGCTTGGGGTGAGGGGAACACTTGGCCTTAGACAACATTATCGAAAAGTACAGGACAAGCAGTACCTCAGGTCATCCTTCTGTTGTGGCAGGTCACAGGCTACGATGAAGAATGCCTCCAGTTGCTTCTCCTTGTTCCTGCAGTCTGGACACCTTCCTGAGATGAGCTCACATGTAGTCAGGGATATAGGCTTTTGGCTCTGGTGGCAGTTTTTATGACCATTCTTGCAGGCTATTTTGGGGGTCTGACAAGTGGTGACCATGCAGTAGATGGATTCATGCAGAAAGGTGTTGAAGTCTTTGCAGTGCTTAGAGAACTTGTTGATTTTGTGTATCGCTGTGTTGCATCCTTGAGGTCTGGGCTGCACATGCTGAGTTTCAAACCACTGAGCTGGGGTCATGTTCCCGGGCTTGGCGCTGACTGGTCCTTGGCCACCCACAGCCCCAGCAGCAGGAGCAGCAGCAGAGGGCAGAATCCTGCTCTGGCTGGCGCCATTGCTCCCAGGGGGCACAGGGGGCACAGAAGAAGTGGGAGGTGGGTGACTAGATCACCATGGGGGTGCCCTGCTACCCTTCTAAAAATTTCAGACTGTAAATCAACTATTGCAGGGTTCCTACAGCTTCAGATATTTAAAAACACTACTGGCATTTAATTGTTCGGTCCCAGCAGATACATTTTATTTAATGATACATTTTATGCCTCCCAATAAATACGTATACAGTTTTTCCCTCATAAGAGTTTTATGAGGTATGAACTCTTTTTTATTTTTTTTAATAGGCAAGCAAACTGAAGCTCAGAAAAGTTAAGGAAATTGCCCATCATCACACAGCTAGGGAGTGTTACAGGCTTTGAATCGATGCTTCTCAGCTTCCAAAGCCCCTATTCTTTCCACATTCCCATGTTTCTGGTTTGAAACTCTGAGAAATCAGACCACAAAAGGAAACCAGTCTTGAAAGAAAGTAGGTCAAGGGTCCATACCTTGCTCTTCCAGGCTAGCTCAGACATTCCTGAAAATCAATATTAAGGTTGTGGTGTCAGGCTAATTCCTCTCTGCTCTGTGGTCGAGTTTCTCACTGAAGCTAGAAAAACAGTCACTCTCAGTGTTCCAGCCAGCCAAGCAGGATTCTGTGAATTGGGTTCTTTCTGGGACTGACATATCGCCCTAAGTGGAGAAAGTTTTGGAATGATAGAATCAGAGCAGAGGAGTTTCTTTAAGATCATCTCAATCAACTCTGCTTTACAGAGGAAAGATCTGGAGCACCTGAAAGAGCAAGTGCCCTTCCCAAGGCCACCAACTGAGTGTCAGAGCTGGGACTGGAGCTTCCTGACTTTCAACCCATCCCTTTGGTCTAGTGCCAGGCTGAAAAGGGAAGGGGAACGTGTTTCCCATAGAGACAGGGCCTAGTGAGTGTGTCTGTGGTTTAAGTGAAACATGACCATTGCCTTTGATAATTCTCTTCGAATCCTCCTGATGACATTTAAGAGAAAGTCTCCTATTGGACACGACTGAGCGACTTCACTTTCACTTTTCACTTTCATGCATTGGAGAAGGAAATGGCAACCTACTCCAGTGTTCTTGCCTGGAGAATCCCAGGGATGGGGGAGCCTGGTGGGCTGCCGTCTCTGGGGTCGCACAGAGTCAGACACGACTGAAGCGACTTAGCAGCAGCAGCAGTTCCTATTAGGACAAGAAGGTAAAGCCTTTGTTTCTACCTGCTTTTCAGTACAGACAACAGATCTCAGGCTGAGCCTTCAACTGAAAACAGTATCTGGATAGAACTTTAAAATCTTTTTTTTTTTGGCTGCACTGGGTTTGTTGCAGCATGCAGGCTTCTTTTGTGGAGCAGTGGGCTTAGTTGCCCCATGGCATGTGGGATCTTAATTCCCTGACCAGGGATCAAACCCACATTCTCTGCTTGGAAGGCAGATTCTCAACCACTGGACCACCAGGAAAGATCACCAGAATTTTAAACAATTTGATGACATTCTTTATTTTTACTTCTATTTATCCAGTGGCACTCGAGTATTCTTTGAAATATGATGTTGCACAGTTTCATATTCAAAGAACTCTTTGAACTAAATGCATATAAATATAAATTTAGTAAATGATAATACTGGCAGTATTACGGCAATTATCAAGGGAGGGAGCAAATGACTGAAGTGGGGGGTCTTGCTTTAGCTATAGCCTCTCAGGTCTGTGCTGGCGTGTTGAACCCTGCCTTGACTTCTGTGTGACTTCACTGCCTTTGAGATAAAATGCTCTGCAAAGTGGCAAAAAACACTTAGACTCCTATGATCTGGATTTCCAGATGGGAAACTTTGGAGATGTTTTCCTTTCTATCTTCAAGGTGGAGCCTGGTTCATCAACCAAGCTCACCCTTCTCCTGCACTTCTCCCCACAAAGCTAACGAAACACTGCTTTTTGATCCCAGTAGAGCATTATCCAGCAAATAGTTGATTTGGGCCTCAGAGAGAAAATATATTGAGTTGTTCAGAAAGTTCATTTCATTCATTTTTTCCATAAGATGTTACAGAAAATCTCTAACTAATTTTTTGGCCAACCCAATATATATATTTCCCTTTTGCAGGCTGTCAGCTGCCACGACTGAAGTGACTTAGCAGCAGCAGCAGCAGCAGCTGAACCTTTCCCATTGGGATGGTTGGATTGCCATGTGATTGTTCGTTACCTGTTGCAGACCCAAGCCTCTGGGCTTTTTGTGTGAGAGGGTAGGGATGGCAGCAGGAGCCAAGGGTTGGCAGGAATATTTCATGCCAACCAAGTGACTGACCATGGACTTCGAAAGCTCTGAATCTAGTTAAGTTGCAAACATGCTTTCCTCAAGTAGGTACTGACCATGCAACTGGCCAGTCCCACTCAGGGAGGTCTGAGGAAAGGGTTCCTTTAATTGTGTATTTGATCCTAGTTATTCATCACAAGTCTTCCCAGTCTCAGGGCTGTTTTATCCATTAAGCACTAAAAGCCCAGTGCCTAGGGTCTGGGAGGTTTTCAAGGGCCTACAATATTTGAGACTAGGAAAAAAATATATTGGCTCCAATATAGGAAAAGTCAACTATAAAATCAAATTTAAAATATTTACTTACCTGCTACCACAGTAACATAAAGTTGATTTCACTTATTTTGGAATTTGGCACCCATAAGAAGTCTATTACTTTGGAAAACAGTCTTAGGTTAGATTTTTTTTTTTTTCCGTCCTTTTACTGGAATTCTCAATACCATGATTGGAGAAGGAGAAGTGCCAATCCCAAGTTACTTGGAGTCAAATAATTTCAGAAGTAAAACTTTAAAAATCATTTCAGATACGTTTCTGCAAGAATGATATTGAATGAGGAACATACATTTTATATATTCAATGTGGTATGACGAAATGTTGAAATGCCTAGTGTGGTATGGGGGTATTAAACAGAGCCCTTGACATTCTTGAGCTAGTTTCCTTGGGTGTATCATTTACCGCTTTCCTAAAGGCAGCCTGGATGATACGCACTACATTGCTTTAGAGTCGGGTCAGCGCAGGGCTGTGCTGCAGCAACAGGAGGAAAGTGTACGCTAACCACCGTTCAGTGAAGACATAGCACGTGCTTGGCACAGTGCTAGGTATTCTGTGAAGGATTACAGCTATCGTTTAAAAGTGCTTGGGGACTTCCCTGGTGGTCCAGTGGTTGAGACTCTGTACTTCCACTGCAGGTGGTCTGATCCCTGGTTGGGGAACTAAGATTCTGCATGCTGCAGCGTATGGCCAAAAAAAATTTTTTTTTTAAATGCTCACTGTGTGCCAAGGCCTTGTGCTTTACGTACAATTCAATTTGCAAAAGAATATTATGTGTTCCATGTTATTTTTTCCATTTTATAGAAAAGGAGACTGAGGCTTGGAGAGGCTAAGTTCACAGATGTGTTAAGCGGCAGTTAGGACAGAAAAGGAGGGAGGGCTGGCTCGAGTGTTGTGTTGTTCCCTCCTCACCACACTGCTTTTTAAATTTTATAAATGTGCTTTTCGAATCTATTGTTTCCTTATTTTATTATTTCCTGCATTTCCTGGTACCACTCATTTGGATGCTCAGTCAGGTACTACCTTGTTCTATTATTTGACTCTTACATGTATATTCAGTCTTCCCAACTGGATGATGAACTTGAGGGACAGGAATCAGGTCCTTTCATGCTTCTCAGTCTCCACAGAGCTGGGCATGTGGCTAGCTCAGAGGGATACTTATTTCCTCATTTTATTTTTTGTTGCATTGAGTCTTCATTGCTGCGCACGGGCTTCTCATTGCAGTGCTTCTGTCGTTGCAGAGCACAGGCTCCAGGCCCACGGGCTTCAGTAGTTGCAGCCCTTGTGGCATGCGGACTTCGTTTCTCTGTGGCATGTGGGATCTTCCTGGACCAGGTATGGAACCCTTGTCCCCTGCATTGGCAGGCAGATTCCTGGCCCAGTGTGGGAAGTCCCCACACTGGTTTCTGAGAGTTACCTTATGGGCTGACAGTTACAGTGTGACTAATAGATTGGGCTTCTTTTCATCTCTTGGACGTGTTCTGTTTTCTTCAACTTTATTTCTGCTTTTTTTTTCTCTTCCCTGAAAGTTCTCCCTCAACTCTTATCCATCCTTAAGCGCTCAGCTTGGTCCCCCGAGCTTGTGCTTGAACCTTCCTGTACAACTCTACCTGGGGTGACTCTTTTCTGAATATACCTCCTTCAGCATTAACTCCTGGTACCACTCACTTGGATGCTCACTCAGGTACTACCTTGTTCTATTATCTGACTCTGATGTGTGTATCCAGGCTTCCCAACTAAATGGTGAACTTATGGGTAGAAATCAGCTCCTTTCATGCTTCTCAATCTCCATAAAGCCGGGATAGCTCAGAGGGATACTCAGTAACTGTGTGTTGAACTGAATCGCCACTCTTGTCCTCTTAGTCTCCTCATCATTTGTAGCCTAAAGAGTTTCAGTTGAGTAATTTCTAAAAAGTATAATAATTTCTAAATATTTTCTAAAAAGAAAAATTTTTAAAAGACTCTGTGAAACAAGAGGAAGCATCAAAGTGCTAGTGGCAAGACTAGAATGTGAAAAGAGATCCTGCAGGAAGACCCCAAAGGTAGCTCCAAGATGGCGAGTGGAGAATAAGCACTGATCCTGTAGAGACCAGTTTTTTCAGGATAGCCTAGGAGGTGTGAAGAACTGACTCATTTGAAAAGACCCTCATGCTGGGAATGATTGAAGGTGGGAGGAGAAGGGGACAACAAAGGATAAGATGGTTGGATGGCATCACCGACTCAATGGACATGAGTTTGAGTAAGCTCCGGGAGTTGGGAGTTGGTGATGGACAGGGAGGCTTGGCATACTGCAGTCCATGTGGTCACAAAGAGTTGGACATGACTGAGTGACTGAACTAAACTGAACTGAGGAGGTGTGGGTGAGGGGGCCAGAAAAGTCTATCTGGGTTGCTGGCCTGAGGTAGTCTTTGAGCTACAAATGCCACCTTCAGTATGGTTGTCAGGCTTTACCCTGGAGGCAGGGGGAAGCCTCTTCAGGAAGAAGGGGGTTCTGGAAGAGCAGGACTGGTGTAGGAGCAGCCGGGACCACTACAAATGGCCGCAAGTGGCTAAGTGGAAAGTGGGCTGTATGTACATTTTCTGGTCCTCTGCTTGGATCTTGTGTGAGATTGCCCAGGACTGATTCCTGGCACCTCAGTAGAGGGCCTTGGTGGTATCTATTCATAGAGGTCTCTGAGGACAGGTTCAGCTTGAGTAACCAGCGGGAAGCTTCCCTTGCTTGGCTAAGTTACTCCTGACTATGCGTGAGGGGAGCTATTGCTGACCATGTTTTCCATAGGTGCTAAAGATGAGGCAGGCTGGGGTGCAGATGCCTTGAGGTAAAATTCACCAAGAGGCAAGCTGAATTGAAGGTATAACTTTAACTTCAGGAGGCAGGTGGTTGCTGATAGTGTTCAGGTTCTCTGGGCACAGTATGGAAGACTCTCAGCTAACTTTCTGCCAAACAGCTCACATATCCCTGAGTACCACGTGGGGTCAAGACAGGTGAGTGGAAGCCGCACTTACTCCTAATGACGGAAGTCCTGACCGTGGATGCCCTGCAGATGGATGCCCTGATGCCCCACAGCTCTGCTGTGAAACACTGCTGCTGCCGCTAAGTCGCTTCAGTTGTGTCCGACTCTGTGCGACCCCATAGACGGCAGCCCACCAGTCTCCCCCGTCCCTGGGATTCTCCAGGCAAGAACACTGGAGTGGGTTGCCATTTCCTTCTCCAATGCATGAAAGTGAAAAATGAAAGTAAAGTCGCTCAGTCGTGTCCGACTCTTAGTGACCCCATGGCAGCCTACCAGGCTCCTCCGTCCATGGGATTTTTCAAGCAAGAGTACTGGAGTGCGGTGCCATTGCCTTCTCCGGCTGTGAAACACTATTGCACTTCTAATTCAGAAAGGAGACTGAGATTGTGAATATTCAGCTCCTCAATTACTTTGTAAATATATATAAAGATATCCTCAGGAGAGAGGGAAGAGGGAGAAAAGAGAAAAAGGCAAATAGAATGAAAGTCCAGGAAGCTGGGTAGATGCAAGCTCAGGCTGGAAAAACCCAGAGGGAAGCTAGAAGGATGAGCAGCCCGAAGGGCAGTGCCCTGCTCCAGGGTATCTCTGAAGGACCATAGGGCTACCTCGCCCCTGATTCTCTGAATGTCCTCCTTGCTCTGCTTGCTGGGACTCATGGACTTGGCACTGAGTCTACAGCCAGGCTAGATAGAGGAGCTGGGTTGGTCTCAGGCGGAGGCAGAAGCTTGCCAGAAACTTTGACAAGGAATCTCTCCAAGAAGGATTCTCTTCCAAGAGAACTGGAGGGGAAGACCCATGGCCATAAGATGTCCTGGATTCTGCTTTCTAAACTTTGAGCCTCCAAGTGCTATCACAGGAAATCTCTGTTCCCAGTGGCTGACCCTTTCTCACCAGCTCCATTTTTCTTTACTGTGAAGCTCTTTGGGGCCTTCTCAGGGCGTCCAGTCCGCCATGATCCTGCTTCAGCGGGTGGACTGCCTCCCTTTGTTCCTTTCTATTGGATCTGTCCTCAAGCAGGAGAGGATGTGGTCTTCAGTCCAACAAGCCTGGGGGTCTGTTTCTCCCCTTGCATGTGTTTTGTGGCTTTTGACTTACTTCAAGCCTGTGTTCAGTATTCAGACCTCCCAGCGGTGATGATAACAACGATAAAAACAGTCAGAGTGAACACTTACTGAGGGAGTCTAGGTCCCAGCTTCAAGTGCTCCACATTTATTTTCTCATTTTTAGGTGTGAAGAACCTTCCTACTGCTCTGGCTCTGTGGTTATCATATCTTCCTCATCCAGTTGTTATTTTTTCCCTGATAAGCCTTTTGTTTTTCATTCTCATATGATTCACACATAAAGAAATTTCTAAAAATTGTAAGCCTTGAGGGGAAGAATGCAAAGCAAATCAGAACCAAAATGATTCCCTTTTAAAGTATGAATAAACATTGATAAATGATATTTGGGCTATATTTAAAAATTTTTAAAGTTAAATTTTTAGAGAATGAGTGAAAGGTGGGCATTCACTCCCTATTGCTCAAAAAAGTTCTGAATTTTGGCTTGTAGTTTTAAAATAGCAGCACAAATTGTTTTTTTCAATTCTATTTACAAAATTAAGGGAGAAAGGGCATAAATTAATAATACTCTAAATAATACAGGACTACATTATGCAGTTAAAGAACAAGCCAAAATGAAACAGTTCTTTAAGAGAAATATTGGTCAGAGGCACAGTCCACAGAGAGCAAATTAAAGAAAACCTCATTAAGGCGAGTGTATTCCTAGTCTAGGTTGAATGCAGATATGCACAAAGTGCACGCAAAGCCATGAGATAAATGTCTTCTTTCCCAGTTTTACCAAAACTATTTTGGAGGGGAAAGGAAGTAATTTGAAGCATTGTTTTTTACACAAAATAAAACTATGATAGGGTTTATTAAAACATTGAAGTCAATTATTTAAAAAATAATTTTCAAATGTTTCTGCTTTGACATAATTTCAAATTTATATATGTTTTAGGAATAGTACACCGAGCTCCCCTATGTACTTCACCCAAATTTCCTAATTTTTATTAACATTTCTGAACTATTTGGGACTAAGTTACAGACCAAATGCTCCATTGCCCCTTCATACCAAAACGAACATTTCCTAATTACAAGTATGCCTGCCTACATAACCACAGCATAGGCATCAAAACCAGGAAATCAACATTGATTCTTTATTATCACAAATTAAATTCTAAGATATAAAACATCTATGCATGTGGCTATTTTATAAATATCAATTAAGTGAAAGAAAAAGGCTTTAGAGAAAGCTCATGCCTGCTGGATATGACTTAGTGTTTAATTCTCCTCTGCCGTTACTAGCACTTCAGGGAAAAGTCTGAGAAACATTGCTCTGGGGGCTCTAGTTGGCCATGAAAACCCAGCCCTGGATGTGTCAACCTTGAGGGTAGAGAATGATAACCCTTACCAAAGATAAAATATTTTGGATGTTTCAGGCCCATCTGTAGATCACCCAAAGGGATCTCTGCAATGTTTTCACCTTGGCCCCAAATAGCAGATGGAGAGTAAAGACCTTTGTTCTTGCTGTGTGCCCTTATTTATGTCTCCAACAGGCATGGCCCAGGGATATGCTTGACGAGTTTACCATCAAATTCTTGGGTGCTATTTTGTTTTTTCCATCTCACTGATACAATGTAAGCATTCAGGTGAAGGGGATGTAGTCCACAGGTGAGCAGCAGAAAGGTAAACACCTCAGGATCATGGACACTGAACACTCTGTTTTGGATGAACATGCTTTTGTCTCAGTCTGGGAACCTGCCCGTTTGCTGATTGATTTGCCAGTCATGTATCATGAGTTTGACCTTGGAAGATGTCTGAGATCCATTTGGGAGCCTTAACTGGAATAACACTTTGGAAATGTCATTGGACTGGTTCAAGAAACATGGGTTCTTACTTAAACTAATCACAGGGTCTTAGGTTCCCTGGGTCTCATTTTTCTCATTTGCAAAATAGGGAGGGCGGTACTAGATGATCTCTGAGGTCACTGGATACAACATTTTATGACATTGTTTTATGAATATCGACTGAAAGAGCCTAAAGCTATGCGGATGTGAATGCCATGGCCCAGCAGGAATTTGTACTGATTCATACCAGGTCAGTTTGTTTGCTAGTTTATTTATTTATAATGAAAATATGGTTGGTTTACAATGTTGTATTAGTTTCAGGTGTACAGTTTATGTTTTAAATGTGTTACTTCAATTAAGTTTCCAGGTGAAGATCATAGAAAATAACAATGCTGATATTTTCCCATTGTAAACAATCCATCAGAAAGCAGTGGACCACCCTTGGTGGTAGTTTTGTGTAATGGAAGACAGACTAGCAAATGAAACTGAATCAGAGGGTGGGAAAAATACAAGACATCTTCCATGATGGAATGAAGGCACAGTAACCTTACCTAAGGACTAGTTTAAATGACTCAGGAAGGGAAACGGAAATGTAACTAGGAACTTCTCTCCATCAACTGCTGTGATAATTGAACCCTTTGGAGAGGAGCTGTAAGGAGGACACTCTCAAAAGTGAGTGACCTTAATTCCTCTGCCTTGTTTTCACATCTTTGGATTCATGGATGGTAGAGATGAGAAAAACCCATTGCATAGTCTTAATAGAAATGTTCAATAGCTTTCTGTCCCCTCTAATTGAAAACATTGCTCCCACTTCACTCCAGAGAGAGCAGAGAAATTAATGCATATTGTCCTTTGTGTCTAATCTTGAACCTTACCTTATCTCCTCTTTGCTAGGAATTGTTTTGGACAAGAGGAGGCTGAGGAGGAGCTCCGCCTTCTTTGTTTAAGTCCTTTGTTCTTCTGTTACGGAAGTCGGGCCTGCTCCATCAGAGATCTGGCCACTCAACATTTGACATCAGAGTAATAAATATAAATGATTACATCTCTCAAACTTTTCCTGCACACCAGCCACTGTACTAAGTGCTTTGTGTATGTTATCACATTTAATCTGCATAATACTCTGAAGTAGATGACCTTTACACAGATGAGGAAATTCCAATTTCTCTAAGTCAAGAGGACTTTCCATCATGGGCATATTTCCATTATGGGTAGACATCTTTCCTTGCCTCTCCTCTTGTGAACTTCCTTCGAAGCCTCACTAGCAATGTTTTCTCATGTCTCTGTGGCTTCATGGATGTTCCCATGCTTACTGGCTTTGAAATCCTGCACAGGAAAACATCCTGGTAAGAGCTGTGACTGCTGTTTATCTCTCTCCAGGTGGAATAGGGGATAGAAGGAGGACTTTAGAATGAGGATCTGAAGTTTTCAAAGCTCTCTTGGAGGCCCAGTTGTGAAGTAGCACAGGAGAAATGTGGTGAAATTGGGCAAGGTTCTTGCCAAGAAGGCTCTTCCCTGAGTATTGTTATTGGTTTGTTTTCTGCTGCTGTAGCTCTAAGGTCACCCCTTAGGGCCATAGATACTATGAAGAGGGCCATCCGAATGGATGTGCAGAAAAAGTTTCCAATCTCAAGGGCACTTCCTCTTCCTACACCATGCCCTTGAGATCAGGACCCTTCTCTCTGCTTTGACTCAGCTGGTCCTCTTCATAGTGTCTATGGGTCATTTTCCTCAGAGCATGGTGCCTTTGGAGCAACTAGAGTCACGTCAAAAATCTCCTACCTAGTCTACCTCAGATAATCTCACTCCTAGAAAGTTAGCTCACACTAGCTCCAGTTCTTGGGTTATGTTCTTTATGGGATGCCATTTTTGCTCCTTAGACAGATCCAGGGCAAAACAATTTCCTTTAAAGCCATCTACCCAAGGCTGGGCAATACCTCCCTGGACACCCTCCTCCCCTCTCCATGCTGCCACCCCCAGGAACAGAAATCTCACAACTAATCAGTCTTCTTTTCCCATTTTTCAGCCTTCAAGTAAGAATGTGTCAAGATGCAGCCTTGGTAATTGGTGCAAACCTATTATTCATTTTGGACCTCAGCTTTGGCCTTTGAAAGTCTGAATAGCCCAATGCTTATTTCAACATAATTCCTGGCATCCCTGAACTTGGCTGTGATCAAGATCATGTGAAGGAATGGGTGACTGTCAAATCTAATCAGTTAATGCTTTAGTATGAAAACAAGTCAGGTCATTTGGGTTCATTGTTAATATCAGAATAATCTCTTTCAAATATTGATGAGCACTCTGAATGTAACTGGAAGTGAAATTTTCCTTATGAACTTTAAAGTTGAAATTCTGTCAGTCGGTGGAAATGCAAATACATGATTATTATTTTAAGAAAAATGTAATAATTGATTGTAAAAGCTTATACTTGGCTTCCCCTATAGCTCAGAGGTAAAGAATGCCTGCAATGCAGGAGACGCAGGAGACGATGATTTGATCCCTGGGTAGGGATGACCCCGTGGAGAAGGCAGACAACCCACTCCAGCATTCTTGCCTGAAGAATCCTACACACAGAGGAGCCTGGCGGGCTACAGTCCAAAGGATCACAAAGAGTTGAACACAATTGAGCAACTGAGCGTGAGCTTTTGTACAAGCACAAAAGCTTATACTACATATAAAATTCATTAAGAATTTTCAGTTAAAAATAATTTATTTTTATTTACATTTTATTTTTTTATTTTCATTAGTTGGCAGTTATATAAATAGTAGAAGAGAATGGATTACCTGGATAACTTTGGAAAAAAAACTTATATACTTTTTGAGCCAAAAATATTTACAATATTTCAATAAATAGTATAGTTCAGTTCAGCCACTCAGTCGTGTCCAACTCTTTGTGATCCCATGGACTGCAGCACGCCAGGCTTTCCTGTCTATCACCAAATCCCAGAGCTTGCTCAAACTCATGTCCATTGAGTCAGTGATGCCATCCAACCATCTCATCCTGTGTCGGCCCCTTCTCCTCCCACCTTCAGTCTTTCCCAGCATCAAGGTCTTTTAAAATGAGTCAGTTCTCATCAGGCGGCCAAAGTATTGGAGTTTCAGCTTCAGAATCAGTCCATCCAATGAACATTCAGGACTGATTTCCTTTAAGATTGACTGGTTTGATCTCCTTGCACTCCAAGGGACTCTCAAGAGTCCTCTCCAACACCACAGTTCAAAAACATCAATCCTTCGGTGCTCAGCTTTCTTTGTAGTCCAACTCTCACATCCATACATGACTACTGGAAAACCATAGCTTTGACTAGATGGACCTTTGTTGGCAAAGCAGTGTCTCTGCTTTTTAATATGCTGTCTAGGTTGGTCATAGCTTTTCTTCCAAGGAGCATCTTTTAATTTCATAGATGCAGTGACCATCTACAGTGATTCTGGAGCTCCCCAAAATAAAATCTGTCACTATTCCCATTGTTTCCCCATCTATTTGCCATGAAGTGATGGGACTGGATGCCATGATCTTAGTTTTGGGGATGTTGGGTTTTAAGCCTACTTTTTCCACTCTCCTCTTTCACTTACATCAAGGGGCTCTTTAGTTCTTCATTTTATTGCATAAGGGTTGTGTCATCTGCATATCTGAGGTTATTGATATTTCTCCTGGCAATCTTGATTGCAGTTTGTGCTTCATCCAGCCTGGTATTTCACATGATGTACTCTGCATATGAGTTAAATAAGCAGGGTGACAATATACAGCCTTGATGTACTCCTTTCCCAATTTGGAATCAGTCTGTTGTTCTATGTCCAGTTCTAACTATTGCTTCTTGACCTGCATACAGATTTGTCAGGAGGCAGGTCAGGTGGTCTGGTATTCCCATCTTTTTAAGAATTTTCCACAGTTTGTTGTGATCCACCCAGTCAAAGGCATTGGTGTAATCAATAAAGCAGAAGTAAATGTTTTTCTGGAACTCTTTTGCTTTTTTGATGATCCAGCAGATGTTGGCAGTTTGATCCCTGGTTCCTCTGGCTCTTCTAAATCCAGCTTGAACATCTGGAAGATCACAGTTCACGAACTGTTGAAGCCTGCTTGGATAATTTTAAGCATTACTTTGCTAGCGTTTGAGATGAATGCAATTGTGAGGTAGTTTGAACATTCTTTGGCATTGCCTTTCTTTAGCATTGAAATGAAAACTGACCTTTTCCAGTCCTGTGCCCACTGCTGAGTTTTCCAAATTTGCTGGCATACTGAGTGCAGCACTTTAATAGCATTATCTTTTAGGATTTGAAATAGCTCAACTGGAATTCCATCACTTCCACTTGCTTTGTTTGTAGCGATGTTTCCTAAGGCCCACTTGACTTCACATTCCAGAATGTCTGACTGTAGGTGAGTAATCACACCATTGTGGTTATCTGGGTAGTGAAGATCTTTTTTGTATAGTTCTTCTGTGTATTCTTACCACCTCTTCTTAATATCTTCTGCTTCTGTTAGGTGCATACCATTTCTGTCCTTTATTGTGCCCATCTTTGCATGAAATGTTCCTTTTGTATCTCTAATTTTCTTGAAGTGATCTCTAGTCTTTCCTATTCTGTTTTTCTCTATTTCTTTGCATTGATCTTTGAGGAAGGCTTTCTTATCTCTCCTTGCTATTCTTTGGCACTCTGCATTCAAATGGGTATATCTTTCCTTTTCTCCTTTCTCTTTTGCTTATCTTCTATTCTCAGCTATTTGAAGGCTTCCTCAGACAACCATTTTGCCTTTTTGCATTTCTTTTTCTTGGGGATGGTCTTGATCACTGCCTCCTGTACAGTGTCATGAACCTCCATCCATAGTTCTTCAGGCACTCTATCAGATCTAATCCCTTGAATCTATTTGTCACTTCCACTGTATAATTGTAAGGGATTTGATTTAGGTCATACCTGAATGGTCTAGTGGTTTTCCCTACTTTCTTCAATTTCAGTCTGAATTTGGCAATAAGGAGTTCATGATCTGAGCCACAGTCAGCTCCCGGTCTTGTTTTTGCTGACTGTATAGAGCTTCTAGCCAACTTTGGCTGCAAAGAATAGAATCAATCTGATTTTGGTATTGGCTACCTGGTGATGTCCATGTGTAGAGTCTTCTTTTGTGTTGTTGGAAGAGGGTATTTACTATGACCAAGTGCATTCTCTTGGCAAAATTCTGTCAGCCTTTGCCCTGCTTCATTTTGTACTCCAAGGCCAAACTTGCCTGTTACTCCAAGTAACTCTTGACTTCCTACTTTTGCATTCCAGTCCCCTTTAATGAAAAGGGTGTTAGTTCTAGAAGGTCTTGTAGGTCTTCATAGAACCGTTTAACTTCAGCTTCTTCAGTGTTACTGGTTGGGGCATAGACTTGGATTACTGTGATATTGAATGGTTTGCCTTGGAAATGAACAGAGATCATTCTGTCATTTTTGAGATTGCACCCAAGTACTGCATTTTGGACTCTTTTGTTGACTATGAGGGCTACTCCATTTCTTCTAAGGGATTCTTGCCCACAGTAGTAGATATAATGGTCATCTGAGTTAAATTTGCCCATTCCTGTCCATTTTAGTTCACTGATTCCTAAAATGTTGATGTTCACTCTTGCCATCCTGTTTGACCACTTCCATTTGCCTTGATTCATGGACCTGACATTCTAGGTTCCTATGTAATATTGCTCTTTACAGCATTGGACTTTACTTCCATCACCAGTCACATCCACAACTGGGCGTTGTTTTTGCTTTGGCTCTGTCTCTCATTCTTTCTGGAGTTATTTCTCCACTCTTCTCCAGTAGCATGTTGGGCACCCACTGACCTGGGGATGATGGCGACCTCCTTCAAAAGGTCCTGTGCATGCACTGCCACGCTCAGTGCCCCTGCCCCTGCAGCAGCCATGGCCGACCCATGCTGCCGTCGGAGACTCCTGGACACTCACAGGCAAGTCTGAGTCAGCCTCTTGTGGGGTCACTGCTCCTTTCTCCTGGGTCCTGGTGCACACAGAGTTTTGTTTGTGCCCTCCAAGAGTCTGTTTCTCCAGTCCTGTGTAAGTTCTGGTGGCTCTATGGGGTCAATGATGACCTCCTCCAAGAGAGCTTATGCTGTACCCAGATGTGGGTAAATAGTACAACTACTATTTAATTTAACAAATAGTACAAAGTGGGACAATAGAAATGGATTAGATCATGATTCTGTGATTTTATTATAATAATTGTGAATTGATGTATTAGCATTTCTCATGTTAAATAAACTAATCTTTAAAAACTATACTTTTTTGGAAGATTTTAAAATTGAGGTATAATTTCCATGCAGTAAAGTACACACATCATAAGTGTGCAACTCAGTAAATTTTCACAAAGTAAGCATATCCAGAGCAGGAATCAAACATTTGCAGCTTACTTCCCACACCTTCCCAGTTAGTACTCCCTAAGGCTAGCACTATTCTGACCACTGTCATCATAGATTGCTTTAAAATTATGTTTAATTTTTAGCTACTATTGAGATTATGAGTCCTTCAAGAAAAAAAATTATATTTGGAAATTCTTTTTATTTTGAGAGAATACATTAATTTTAACCACTTAAGAAGTTTGTGAGGAGGATGTCTTCCAAAACCATAATATCCATAAGAAAAGTCATCAATAAAGAGTATAAAAAGAGTTGTTAAAAAAGAAAAAAGTGAAAAGAAAAAGATCAGCTACCCGTCAGTCTTGATTATCCATATGCCTCAGTTGAAAATCATCTATTTAGAGCGATGAATGTGTAGCACAGTGACCATAGATATGTAGACTTTACATCCAGTCATTTGGCTATAAAGTATACTTATTGCCCCTCTACTTTTAAGGCTCATCAATGTATTGGCCCTACACTTGGCTTGAAGTGTTCAATGTTTTGCTCCCCATTCTTTTTGTCATCCCTTCCCTCACCATCTCAAACCACCCAGTCTGTCTAGCCAAAGGTGGATATAATAGAGTTACTGCTACTACTCCCTGCTAGTAGCTATTATTATTAACTGCCTACCAGTGCCTGGGGTTGACTGATGCTTCAAAAGTGTCATTTCTAAGTCTTTCTGAAATCCTATTGGGTAGGCGGTATTACTCCAATATATATGGAAACGTAGTTGCAAAGAGGTGTGGGTTTTCTTGAGGACATGTAGTCACAAAGAACTGAGCCAAGATTTATACCCAATTGTATCTGGCTCCAAAGCTTACCTGACTCTGGGAAGGCATAAAGGAACACTGGAGTGTTGGGGAGAGACAGGTAGGTGGTAGACTCCGCAGCTGGGAAGGGAAGGTCTAACAAGGTAGTCTTTAGGTGCTCAGCTAGGGTAGGCATGGGCATAGTGAAGTTTGGGACTGAGATTAAGGGAGAGAGAAGGGGCTGGTGATGGTCAGGGCTGCAGGCAATGCTGGGTGGGGGCTATGAGTGGGAGGCTATGAGGACTGAGCCGACGGAAACCCATAGTTTCTCCAGTTCTGTTCACCAGGAAGGGAGAACTGGTGTCTGCAGCCCTTGGGGGACAAGGAGGCGGCATTTCCACATCTCAACCCCTCTGGCCTGGGCAGACAGCCAGAGCGGAGAGCCAGGGAAGCACCAAGGCAGGAGAGATCATTATCAGGAGGAAGGAAGCTCTGGCAGCTCCCACTAGTTTGTTTGTGACAAGCAGGCACTGGGCCACGGAAGTCCCTTGAGGTCAAGGGAAATGTGATCCTGGAACAGCGGGATGAAGCTGGGACACTCCCCTGACACTGTGCCTTCAGGGCTAAGTGATCAAGCCAGCCAGAGCCAGGCCCAGGGCCCAGGACAGAAGAGTAGTGGGCTGGAGAAGGGGGAGGGCAGAGAGGCGGGGTGGGGGTGGGGTGGAGAGAAGAGAGGATTACGATCCTTGGAACACCTCATCAACAGTCCCTTGGCTAGAGAGGTAATGACCTTTATTGCAGCCAACATGGTGTAACTGGCTCTTCAGAGCTCTCCGACATTGCCTCACAGGTGAACTCTCACCCAGTGCCCCTCTGGTCCCTGTAGAGGTCTCCATTTCTGGCCCAGTGATTAAATAGAAAGGGCACTGCATGCAGAGTCAGGAAACCCAGTTTCAAGTCCAAATGCTGCTACTAACCGCCCTGACAAGCTCTTTAATTAATAAAGCCGTCTGAAACCTCAATTTCCTCATCCCTAAAGAAGGAAGTAATCCCTGTCAAGTCTGTCTCACAAGGGATGCACGTGGACACACCGTGAAGAGCCTGAAATGCCATGTCATTGTGATGAGCCTCCTCCTCTTCCCTTCTGGCTGCCTCCCTGCACACAGGCCACCTCACTACCACATCAGGGCTGGGGAAGAGGCCCAGTTTAGGAACAGTAGTAACTCTTTCCTAAATCCCATACACTCTCTTTCCAGTCCTTTCTCCCTCGTGCCATGCTGCCATAAGAAGATGGGGGCATGGGAGAGATGTATGAGGCACAGACCAAGGAACCCACACCCCTAAACTTATTGCAGATAAACTTCTGAAAAAACAGCAATAAAAAGTTGAGAGATCACCACCTCTTCTAGAGCTTAGCCTGCTAAGGTATCACCTCAACCCTCCAGGCCCCTTTCTTTTCAGAGGAGCTTGAGCCAGGAAGGGTCCCAAGAGATGTCAGAAGAGAAACTTCTGGGTGGAGGAGTGGTCCAGAGGCCTGGAGAGGGAATTAACTCAAGCACAAGGAAGCCTGGAAAACTAAAGGACTTTTTCCAGGTGGACTGGAACCAGCTTGAATTTCCCAGAGTCCCCTTTCTTGGGAGGCTTACAGGCCACGATGTAAGAAGTGACCCGTTTCTTCTCCTTGTACTTGCAGTCTGGGTATCTCCTTGAGGTAAGCTTACACTCAGTCAGGGATACAGGCTTCTGGCTTTGGTGGCAGTTATTCTCACGATTCTTGCAGGTTATGTTGGGAGTCTGACAAGTGGTGGCCACATTGGAGAAGGACTCATGCAGGAAGGTGTTGAGGTCTTTGCAGTGTTTGGAGAACTTGTTGATTTTGCGCATCGCAGCATTGCAGCCTTGAGGACTGGGCTGCACGTGCTGAGTTTCAAACCACTGAGCTGGGGTCAGGTTCCCGGGCCTGGCACTGACTGCCTCCTCGGCCACCCACAGCCCCAGCAGCAGGAGCAGCAGCAGAGGGCAGAATCCTGCTCTGGCTGGAGCCATCTCTCTTAGGGGGCACAGTTAGAAGGGAGGAGTGGGGTCTCTGGGGATGGAGAGCAGGAGGTGGAAATTAGCCCTCCTGAACCTGCTCCTTCCAGCTGATCACCGTCTCCCTCCCCATCTGTCTCCTCCTCCCTCTGCCCGTGTCTTTCACCTCCTCTCTGTGTGCCCACAGCTGCTATGACCCCTTCCCATGATCCTAGGGCTCTGTCCCCCTCATCTTGTGTCCCTATCTTCTTTCATTCATTCTGTCCCACACATCTCCTACTCCTTGCTTTGTCTCCTCTCCCTCACATCCATCCTTCTGTGTCCCTGTTTCTATCCTTTTCTCTGTTTTGTACCCTCCATGACTCCATCTCCATCTCCTCCAAAGCCCCAGTTTGTGCCCCCAGCCCCTAGCATCTCTCTCCTCTCCCCTTTGTGTCCTCATCCCTCCACATTGAGTCCTTCCTTTGTCCACCTTGTCACTCACCTGAGGGTACTCTTATCTGGCCAGAACCCATCCCTTCCCTGTCTTCTCTCCTCACCCACGTTCTACTGTGGCCTCACCTCGTCAGTGAGTCTTCCTGTTGCAATGCTGGCTCAGTGAGCACAGCTTCCGTCCGCTGGTCTTCAGATGTCTGCGGGCCTCCTTTCCTACCACGAACTCCTTAAGAGCTGGCCTGGCCTGTGGTGCCTTTATTTGGGTGTGGGCTGGGAAGCAGCCCTGGATCAGGAAATGAATCAGGTTCATGCCTTTCCACTTACATATTCCAAGTGTAGTAAGTGGGGCTAGTACACCTGCCTAAACATCTTTTGCAATGAGGAAGTCTGAATCGGCATACTCAAAGAGTAGATCTGGCCTCTAGCCACAAGGTTGTAATGATTCTGATAAAACACTTGACCCAGGTGTCTACCCCAAATGACAGCTGTCATTTATCCTCTCCTATATACACCTCTGATTCTTATTCTGGGAAAAGCCCATGGCTGTGGTGGTAAGGGTTGCTTTTTTTCTGATCTGAGATACAGATGGAATAGCCTAGGTGGTTACTTTGCGTGACTTCCTGTCATCAGGACTTTTTGCTAATCTTTTGGAGGAGACAGGGAAGCGGACCAATCATCACAGCCACTATTCCCAGCATCATTCCAACTCAACCATTCTACAGTGATTCATCCTTCTGGGTCCCTCCTGTTCCAGGGTCATCAAGCAAGGTCACCTGGCTTTACCTGGAGATGATGCCAACACCTCTCTTCCTTCACTCTTTCCCTTACTGCTCTGTTAAAATTTTCAGCACTTAGTGTCCAAATTTGAGAATGCTGCTGGTGGGGATGCTGCTCCACAGCTAACTAGACCTTCCTCCACCGGTGTTCCCTGTTCCTCGTGGCAGTTACAGCTGTGTGGAGAGCTGGAGTCAATGCCACTCCTGTGGCTCCAGTGAGCTCGGTACGTGAGACTCAGAAGGACTGAGATACCCAGGCAGAGAAGCATCACTGCAGGTGGATGGGAAGGCCTAGAAAATGGACATGAACAGTGTTCTTCTTCTCAGGATTTACTTGTAAGCAGTAAGTGATCTCAGAATAGTGGATTCAGGTTCGTTCACGTAGTCAGTATTTGTTGAGCATCTACTATGGGCCAAGGAGCTTGGGATATACCAGTGAATAAAAGAGTCAAAGTCCCTACCTTTGGAATGCTTACGTTTCACTGGGGAAGAGAATCTTTACATTACGTTGGAGGAAAGACAGTTAAAAAATACATATTTTGCTCAAAGTGATCATTGCTAAGGAAAAAAGAACAAATGGAGATTGGTAGGCAGTGATTTTTAAACAGTCATTGAAGTAGGTGACTGGAAAAACACTTGAAGGTGAGAAAGTGAACTTATGCTTGTTTGGGGAAGAAGGCTCCAAGCTGAGGGATTCAGTTCAGTTCAGTCACTCAGTCATGTCCAGCTCTTTGCAATCCCATGGACTACAGCACGCCAGGCTTCCCTGTCCATTGCTGAAACCCATGTCCATTGAGTTGGTGATGCCATCCAACCATCTCATCCTCTGTCATCCCCTTCTCCTGCCTTCAATTTTTCCCAGAATCAGGATCTTTTCCAGTGAGTCAGTTCTTCGCATGAGGTGGCCAAAGTATTGGAGTTTCAGCTTCGGCATCAGTCCTTCCAATGAATATTCAGGACTGATTTCCTTTAGGATTAACTGGTTGGATTTCCTTGCAGTCCAAGTGACTCTCAAGAGTCTTCTCCAACACCACAGTTCAAAAACACCAATCCTTCTGTGCTCAGCTTTCTTTATAGCCCAACTCTTACATCCATACATGACTACTGGAAAAACCATAGCTTTGACTAGATGGACCTTTGTTGGCAAAATGATGTCTCTGCTTTTTAATATGCTGTCTAGGTTGGTCATAGTTTTCTTCCAAGGAGCAAGTGTCTTTTAATTTCATGGCTGCAGTCACCAGCTGCAGCAATTTTGGAGCCCAAGAAAATAAAGTCTGTCACTGTTTCCATTGTTTCTCCATCTATTTGCCATGAAGTGATAAGACTGGATGCCATGATCTTAGTTTTTTGAATGCTGAGTTTTAAGCCAACTTTTTCACTCTCCTCTTTCACTTTCATCAAGAGGCTCTTTAGTTCCTCTTCACTTTCTGCCATAAGGATGGTGTCATCTGCATATCTGAGGTTATTGATATTTCTCCCAGCAATCTTGATTCCAGCTTGTGCTTCCTCCAGCCCAGCGTTTCTCATGATGTACTCTGCATATAAGTTAAATAAGCAGGATGACAATATACAGACTTGACGTACTCCTTTTCCTATTTGGAACCAGTCTGTTGTTCCATGTCCAGTTCTAACTGTTGCCTCTTGACCTGAATACAGATTTGTCAGGAGGCAGATCAGGTGGTCTGGTATTCCCATCTCTTTCAGAATTTTCCACAGTTTGTTGTGATCCACACAGTCAAAGGCTTTGGTGTAATCAATAAAGCAGAAGTAAATGTTTTTCTGGAACTCTCTTGCTTTTTCAATGATCCAGCGGATGTTGGCAATTTGATCTCTGGTTTTCTCTGCCTTTTCTAAAACCAGCTTTAACACCTGGAAGTTCACGTACTGTTGAAGCCTGGCTTGGAGAATTCTGAGCATTACTTTGCTAGCGTGTAAGATGAGTACAATGGTGTGGTAGTTTGAACATTCTTTGGCATTGCCTTTCTTTGGCATTGGAATGAAAACTGACCTTTTCCAGTCCTGTGGCCACTGCTGAGTTTTCCAAATTTGCTGGCATATTGAGCGCAGCCCTTTAACAGCATTATCTTTTAGGATTTGAAATAGCTCAACTGGAATTCCATCACCTCCACTAGCCTTGTTCATAGTGATGTTGTCCCCTCTCCAGTATGAAAAAGCAGAGGGGACAGCACTGCAAAGGCCCTATAGCAGATGGATGCCGGGGGGGTTGGAGGAACAGTAAGAGTCCAGTGTGGCTGGAGCGGGTAAGTGATAGGGTCAGAGGGGTCCAGAGGCCAGATCATGGAAGCCTCAGAGACCATTAGAAGGACTGTGGTGGAGGGCTGAAACAAGAAAAAAAAGAAAGGACTGTGGTGGCTCAGTGGTAAAGAGTCGCCTGCCAATGCAGGAAACACAGGAAGCACAGATTTGATTCCTGGGCTGGGAAGATCCCCTAGAATAGGAAATGGCAACCTGCTCCAGTATTCTTGCTTGGACGTTTCCATGAACAGAAGAGCCTGGCAGATTACCGTCCATGGGGTTGCAAAGAGTTGAGCATGGCTGAGCAACTGAGCATGCACACACAAGTTTTGCTAAGCAGAGGAATAAAGAGAGTTTCCAGGTGGCCTAGCGGCTAGGAGTCCAGACTTTCATTGCCATGGCCTGAGTTCAATTCCTGGTCAGGAAGCAGATCCTGCAAGCTGTGTAGTAAAAAACAAACAAAAAAAAAACAACAAAAAAAAAAAAACAAAAACAAAAACAAAAACACGCAGAGGAGTAGATCTATCTGTTTAAAGATTCCCTGGCTGTTGTGTGTATGTGACTGCAGAGAAGCCACACGAACCATCCAGGTCGTACAAACCTGAGCCATACAGTTTGTGTTCTGGTCCAGAAGTTAGGATTTTGAGTCAGGGAGGTGGGGTGTTTGTTTTGAGGTTGGGGACGTCATTTTAGTAGCTCGAGAATACAGCTGTGGGTCAGGATGGAGAATCTTTGGAAGAAAAAATGGTGTTGGAGTGAGAAACACCACTAGATGGCAGCAGAGAACCAGGAGCAGGTTAACAGGCCTCTGACTCCCCTGGCTCCCCCTTGGTGAGGCCTTGGCGGTGGTAACAGCATTCACTGCTTTGTTCAGGTGCCTGATTCTTGTTTGAACTTCTGGGTAGAGAATTATGCCTCTGCTGCTGTAGGAATCCAAGGGTTAAAGCAGAATGTGGACAGAATGCAGATCAGCCCAGGCCAGTCCTGCCCTGGACTGGAGGCTGGGGTTAGAGAGGGGGTGGAAAGACCAAGAGCTCATTTGGATTCCTCGCCTGCCGGACTCCTCCTCACTTCTTATTATTCTAGAGTGAGATGATTCCAAACCACAGCTTGCCCTCTGCTCTTGTGTTTTCCTGTTAACATAATTATCCAGTTTGCTCTTCGACTTCATCGTGTGGGGTTCTAAAAAAAGTCTACCTTAGTGCTCTGTGAAAGTAAACACAGCCACACTGTCTCAGGTCAAAGGGAAGAGGGAGTCAACATTTAGATTTGCACGTGAAAACTGAACAGTTAAACCGACTGTTTACACAGTTCAGGCTGAAACCCTTACTTTGCCTCCATTATTTGGATAAGGCAGGTGATTTCATTTATTTATTCACTGAAACCATACAGTTTCCAAGATCTGATTCACTTTGCACTCTGTAGGATAATTTTGCCATGTTTCCTTCACTGTATTCACAGGGCGAGAAAGGATGGAGGAAGGGGAATAAGGTTAGGGAGAACAAAAGGAGTCAGGCATCAGGCCAAGGACTGGTCGGGAAGGCTGGCAGAAGGGAGAAGAGAAAAATTAAAGAGGGGAGAGAAGAAGACAGAATGGTGGGAGAGAAGATGAGGGGGAAGCAAGCCTCTCTGCAGGGCTGCAAGGTAGCCTCCTTCTCCTTCAGTGTCATAGTCTCTGCTCTAGGCCTAACCTTTCCCTGGGCCACTGCTGTGTGTGTGTGTGGTGTATGGTGCATGTGTGTGTGTGTTTAAAGTTGTTGGGGTGGGTGTTGTAAAAATCCCAACAGTGCCAGGTGGACCTCTGCCTGTCTTCCCCTCAGGACAACAGCTGCTACTTCCTCTAGCCCTCGCTAGGAGGGGTTGAAGGGGGCTGGGAGAGAGGAGGCTGAACTTGGATTGGTGCCCACCCTTCAGAGCCTAGGCTCTCTCTTTTCTGGAGTTCTACACAGCCTCTGGAGACCCATGGAAAGTCCATGAGCCTTTCCCTCCAAGCAGGAGCAGATCCAAGCTCTGTTATTCTGTGTTGCTCCTAGGATATATAAAGGTAATGGACTCATTTTTGCAGACGAGGAAAGTGAAACAAATAGCAAGTTGGGGTCAGATGTGGGATTCGCTTTGGGTCTTTGAATTCTCATGACCTCTTTTGGAACAGCTGGGATCTGTAGGAGGCAGCAGTGACGGAAGTTTGGAATCCTTGGCTCCTAGACCAGTGCCTTTAGACCAGCCAGGATGTAGGGGTGGGGAACCTGGTGTGGGCTTGAGAGGCCTCACCAGGTCACTCTGTCCCGTAAGCCATTGCCTGTTCCTTGTTTGTCTATGGAGTAAGTTAGAAATTCCTTAGCTTGATACTCAAGGTCTGCCACCATCTGGCAAACCTACCTTTCTAACTTTGTCTCTGACTTTTCTCCCACTGAGTGCCTCAGTCTTAGCCAGGATGGTTTTTTTTTCTTTCCTCAAACATGCCTTTCATAATTCTCCCCACCCCCTCTTTTTTTTTTTCAAGCTTTGAGGCTGCAACTATCTCGCCTTTCTTCTTCCTTCAGGACATTTTATTGAAGTACACTTGACTTAGTGTTTCAGGTTATACATATACACGTACACTATTTTCAGATTATTTTCCATTAGAGGTTATTACAAGATACTGACTATAGTTCCCTGTGCTAGACAGTAAAGCTTTGCTGCTTGATGCGTATCTATTTCTTTTAATTAGAAATTTAGTATTCTATTCATACTAAGTCAAACAAGTGGAATCAAAATGTCACAAATTTTTTGGGCAAAAATTCATACATTTTCTAAAATATATGTTATACATGCTATTTATATTTTTTAAAATTTTATTTTGTATTGGAATATAACCAATTAACAACATTGTGATACTTTCAGGTAAACAGCAAAGGGACTCAGACATACATATACTTATATCCATTCTCTCCCAAACTCCCCTTGCATCCAGGTGTCTACATAACATTGAGCAGGTTTCCATGTGCTATACAGTAGGCTCATAACTCTCTTTATATCCACCTAATTGTTCCTTGAGATCCATCCAAAGGTTTCAATTTCCCTCCAAAAAGCTTTCTTTGGCCTTCCTAATTCAGAGGGATCTCTCTCATCTTTAAATTCCTACATTTACTGTCTTCAAAATGTATAATTTTCTGCCTTGAATCATTGGTTATTTCTTCATATATATTTGTTTTCCTCCAGTTTTGACTGTCAATTCCCAGAAGACACGGACCATCTGTTAGACTTTTCCCACAGGATATAGCACAGTTAGTGACCCTAAAGGATTCAAATTCAATGTTAGAAGACATTTGTCCTGGCCTCGGGTGATCCCATTCCCAGGTGGTATCACCTGAATGATCCCAGTCCCAGTTGAGGAACTGACAGTGCAGCTGCTGAACTCTAACCCTGGGGTGAAGGTCAGACTATGGCAAGGAGGTTGAAGTGGCTGAAACAATCCTTTGAGTTCAAGGACAACCCAGGACAGTTTGCTATTGGAACCATTTGATTTGGAAAAGGCAAAGGTAAAGCCACCAAGATTGTAGTGAGCTCACTTAGGGCTCCCCCTCGATCATAGGGAATCATCTTTGCACTTGTTAGTCTAGCCAGTGGTTCTAGAATCCTACCATTGGGAAGGGGAGGAGGGAGAGAATGTGTACATGGCTGTGTGTAGAGAGTCAGTGTCAGGGGAAAAAGAACAAAAGGGTGTTCCAGTGATGAACGGTCAGCAGTCCTTTGGCTGGCAGAAGAACCAGTGCCTTCACAAGCAAAGTCAAACAAACAAAAAATCTCTAAGTCTTAGATAGTTTGCTCTTGTTAGGGAATCTGATTCTGTCACTAGACCAGAAGCTTTCCACCTCAGCACACGCTACACTTTGATCCGGGTGCGTCTTTGCTGTGGGAGCTGTCTTATGCAATGGAAGACGTTGAGCAGCATCTCCGGCCTCTATCCGCTAGATGCCAGTAGCGCCTCCCAGTTGTGACAACCAAAAAAGTCTCCAGACATGATTAACTGCTCCCCCTTGAGAACCACTGATTTAGACAGGTGGCCTCAAGCAAGCTGCTGTCCCTCTCTAAAAGTTAGTTTCTTCATCTCTAGGATGATTGTTGTATAAGTAAAGTCCAGTATAACTGGGTAACAATTTAACAAATCTCAGGCCTCAGGTGCAGATGAAACCATGACAAGGATGTCAGAATGGATGAAGCAATACTATGGATCAGGATGGGATTTTAAAGACCAAACCACAAGGATTGAAGATTGAAACTCAAAGGCCAATCATACACTCAGCACTTTTTTCTGGTTCCATGATCATGACTTTGTAACATATGTTCATCCGTGTGTTGTTCCTACTGAATTGTAAATTTAATCTGGACTGGAACTGTCTCATTTACTTTTCTATTTCCCCCAATATTTGTTGTAGTGCTTTTCAGGCATTACAGAGGGCTCTAGATTGGCCGTGGGGATGTGGGGAGGTCACTTGGCTCATTTGGGGAATGTAAAACTTGCCAATGTTGAGTGAGTTGGGAATAAAAAGTAAGTTGGTATAGGACCATAACTAGATATCCAACTATATATTGTTTAATGACTAAAAGACGCTTACTCCTTGGAAGGAAAGTTATGACCAACCTAGATAGCATATTGAAAAGCAGAGACATTACTTTGCCAACAAAGGTCCGTCTAGTCAAGGCTATGGTTTTTCCAGTAGTCATGTATGGATGTGAGAGTTGGACTGTGAAGAAAGCTGAGTGCTGAAGAATTGATGCTTTTGAACTGTGGTGTTGGAGAAGACTCTTGAGAGTCCCTTGGACTGCAAGGAGATCCAACCAGTCCATTCTGATGGAGATCAGTCCTGGGTGTTCTTTGGAAGGAATGATGCTGAAGCTGAAACTCCAGTACTTTGGCTACCTCATGTGAAGAGTTGATTCATTGGAAAAGACTCTGATGCTGGGAGGGATTGGGGGCAGGAGGAGAAGGGGACTACAGAGGATGAGATGGCTGGATGGCATCACTGACTTGATGGACGTGAGTCTGAGTGAACTCCGGGAGTTGGTGATGGACAGGGAGGCCTGGTGTGCTGCGATTCATGGGGTCACAAAGAGTAGGACATGACTGAGCAACTGAACTGAACTGAACTGACTGAATGACTAAAAGGCATTTCCATACTGACTGTCTCATTTTATTCTCACAGCCTCATGAGGAAAGGAAGGCATCAATCCCATTCTCCAGAAGAGGAAACAGAAGCTCAGTAGGTTAACCTGAGATCATATCCCAAACTTTTTATGATGTGTTGTTCCATTTCTGTAATTGTGCAAGTGGAGGTCAGTGATGAAGGGAGAGTAGCAAATGAAGGAAGTGGAAGACAAAGAGGCACGAAAAGCCCCCTTTCTCTTCCAAGGGAAGTTGCAGCCTTGAGCAAATAAGGAAGAGATGGCATGCTCTGAGACTGGGGCCACATAATGCTAGCTTCCTCAAAACAAAGACTTGAGTCAGCCAGGCTCTGGCACCACCCTGCATGGGCTCCCACAGGGTGTTGGCTGATAGACCAGCCTGAAGGATACAGATGAACCACCTGCCTGTGTGGGCTTTCCCCTCACCTGTCTAGCTGTGTACACTTCCCTAAGGAGATGCTCCAGACAGAGGCTTCTTAAACATGACCTCTGGGTTGATCTCCACATGAACTGGCTCAGAAGAACTGAGGGTGGGGGTGAGAGTGGGAGGAGAGAGCAGCATTCTGGGTAGAGGAGATAAGATGAACAAGATGTGGTGGAAGCAGGCAGGGATGGAGATGCAGTTGGAGACATGGTGCGGGCCACGCCACGGAGGTCTTCTGCCCTATGAGATGGAGAGTCCTCTTGTGGTTGGAGAGTGTGTTGTGTCCAAGAGAAGGGAGATCCTGAGCAAGAGAAGAAATAGGAATGGAAGAGACAGGTTCGAGGAAATTTTTAGTTAAGAGATTGTCAGGGCTGCGTGACTGATGGACTCGAGCTCATATCAGTGCCAGGCCCTGAGCTAAGAGCTCCTGATATACATCTTCATGAATCCTAATACTGCTTCGAGGTATGGAATATTATCCTCACTGACAGACGAAGAAACTGAAACTTATACTGGTTTAGTGAACTAAGATCCATGATGCACAGCCTGGAAGCATCAGAGCCAGGATTCAATTCCTGGTCTGTTTGACTCAAAAGCTTTGCTCTTAACCATCTTGTAGTACTGCCTCCAAATGGATGGGATTCGGGACAAGGTAAGGTGGAGGATCATTCTCAGATTTCTTGCAGAGGTAACTGAGGAAACAGACAAGGCAGGAGGGAAAGCAAGCTGGAGGAGGATGGGTTTGGTTTTGGAGTCTGCCTTGTGTTGTCGGAAAGAGCAAGTTTGGACTTTGCTGGTGGTGCGGTGAATAAGAATCCTCCTGCCAATGCAGGAGTGACCGGTTTGGTCCCTGGTGCAGGAAGATTCCACATGGCTTGGGGCAACTAAGTCTCGCAACTACTGAAGCCTGTATGCCCACGCTCTGCAACGAGAGAAGCCACTGAAAAAAGCCTGCGCGTCATGACCAGAGAGTAACCCCTGCTCTTTGCAAGTAGGGAAAGCCTGTGCACAGCAATGAAGACCCAGCACAGCCATAAATAAATAAATAAAAAGAAAATTTCTTAAAAGAAAAAAGAAAGAGCAAGGTTAAGGGGGGCTGTGAATGAGGAACACCCGTGGATCTCCCCATGCCCCCTACCCCTTGTGAATCACACACCAGCCTTGGAACACTCAGGGTTCTGTTCTGACTCCCCTTTCCTGCTCTCCAGGGAGAGAATGGTAAGCTGTCCTAAGACACAACCTGGACAACAGGTGGTGGAGGCAAGGCCGAGAAGCCTGTGGAAGTCCAGGACTGTGAAGGGGCAGGGGTTGATGAAAACGATTTAGTAGCCTGGCCCTTTTTTTTTTTTAAACAGCAAGAATCTGATCTATTGGGCACCGGCCCACACCACCTCCAGCCCAGGTGACGCTGTCTACTCTCACCTGACAAGTTTGAGCCTTCGGGGTCAGCACTCATAGGTTTCCAGGAGTGCCCTGACGCTAAAGGGCCTGAGGTTACAAGGTAAGAGTGATCACTACTGGAGTGCAGTTGGTGACGGAGACGGTGAGGGGTCCACAGAATGGTCTTTGGTTCTTAGCCCAGCACTCAGGCGGCAGGGAGGCTCCCTTGTATATGTGGCCCCGGGGCCCCCAGGAGTGGGATGATAGAGTGGGAGACCCCCTGTTCTCTGAGGGTCAGGAATAAGCAGCACCTTGTTTCTCAGAAACACGACAGTGCTTTCCTTATCACCTTTCCACGGGAGCAGGGCCTGTGAACCAGAGAAGACATCAAAGGAAGCCTAAGAACCGGGGGATTTCTGGCAAGGAGACTGGAACTTAGTGTTCTGATGACACCAGAGAGGAGGAGAGCAGAAGGTAAATGGCTCTTTCCTCCTCCTCATCCAGCCCCCTCAGCCCAGGGGCTCCTCAATCCCAGGGCACATGCTCTCCTCCCACACCAGTCTTTATCCACCAACCTTTCTAGCCTCTTCTCTCACCTGTTGGCTGTCCTTGGCCTCAGGCAGGAAGACTCCGCCTCTGTCCCGCTGCCTTCCAGCTCCCGTCCCTCCTAAGCTGCAGTCAGGGAAGTGCTGCTGAGCCTGTCACTTCTGGACCCTCTGCATTTTTACCGAAGGACTAAGCAGGCCAGGGTAACCAGGAAGTGCCTCTTACCCAGGGACCAGTTGGACCTCTTATTTCGTAAGTGCCACAGCTCCCAGATGGATGGGGTGAAGCTGAGATTCTAAGGTGGACCCAGGGACAGGGGGAATGGTTAGAGGCGGCCGACCAGCGGGGTGACCTTGGGCAAATGTCTCCTCTCTCTGATGCACGAGGACTTGGGCTGGATGATCTCTGAGGGACAGTTGGGCCTTGAAGGCATAGGGGAGGGCACACTGGGGAGGCTGGAGGCACATTGGAGGCTCTGGGCAGGGACAGCCAGCCACCTCTGTCTCCAACCACCTTAACTCTGCCAGCAGGAAGAATGGCACCACTTGTGGCCCAGCTCCTCTTCCTCCAGGTTGTTCTAGGGACAGCTTTGCTTGAAAACATCAAGACTCAGCTTGCCATCAAGAACTTCCGTACCTTACATGTTGACTATCCCAAGGTTACCTACGCCCAAGGTTTCCAAGGTTACTGCAATGGTCTGATGTCCTATGTTCGGGGCAGGCAAGAAAGCTGGTATTGCCCAAGGATCCATTATGTCTTACATGCCCCTTGGACAGTCATCTGGAAGTTCTGCAAATACAGTGAGAGCTTCTGTGAGAATTACAATGAATACTGCACGCTCACCAAGGACTCCATCCCGCTCACAATTTGCTCCCTGTACCCCAGACAGCCGCCGACCAGCTGCCGTTACAACAGCACCCTGACCAACCAAAGGCTCTATCTGCTCTGCTCTGAAAAGTACGATGGTGAACCCATAGATATCATTGGCCTCTACTAGGAAGGGAGGCCTTCGGTCTAAAACCACCCCTGCAACTCCCCGTGCACGGCCACTGCTACACACTAGCCTGTCCCCACTCCCGAAGCTCAGATTTCTGGTACAAGGCTTCCTTTCTGGCTTCACAGGCAAGCAGAGTCCCCTCCCAAGAGACCAGGGAGGCAGGAAGTATGTCCAGACTTTTGGTCACCATGCAACGTTGTACTGTCTTCTAGGCCTTTTCCGTCTTGTTTCCCTCCCCCTACCACCCCCGCCACCGTTCTCACTCTCCCACAGACCGTTTTACCCACCCAAGAAGCTGACTGTGTCCAGTTGGCAGCGACTGTCCATCTACTGGGCCAGATCCTGAATCCTGGCCGGAGTCCCAGAGCCTCAGCTCACACCATGGCACCGGTTCCGAGTCTCAAATCCTCTCCCTGCCACCTTTCCCTTCTCGGTCTTCCCCATCTCCCTTACGATTTTCCACTCACTCACCCGTATGGTGGCTATCTCTAGCTGTACGACCCTCCCTAAGAGTCTTAGACTCATATTAGCTTCATTTCTCCAGGACATCCCCCTCAGCTCTCAGTCTCTCCCCAACACCTCCAACCTCTTTAGTCATCCTGTATTCTTTCTCTGACCTCTTTTCCTTCCATCCTTCTCGCCTTGGACCACTGGAGTTTTAAGTTATCTTCTCTGACCTGTTCTCGCAGAGATTCCTGCATCCTTTTCCTTCCCGAAGCTCCTTCTGATATCCCCCCAAATCCAGGATCTGCCTCTGACAAGGCAGGGATGAAGTGGGCTCAGCTGTGGTCACAGAAGGTTTTAAAACCATATTTGAATTATGTAAGATACAACCATTGGATGAAATTGGGAGAAGGGTACATGGGATCTCTCTGTATTTTTTTTTACATCTGCCTGTGAGTCTAATCATTGCAAAATAAAAAGATAAAAAGCACATCTGAATTAGTTCTGATTTCATTACTTTTCCTGCAATGCATCAGAACTCCTACTCTCAGAGTCCTGGAAGTCACCCACCTCTGGCCACCTTCCTGGGCCACCCTTTGGCAGTAGGGTCAGTAGGATCTTCTGTTCCACGTCTACCACGATGGAGGTGGGTGGGGTAAGACTCAGCTCTGGACTGGGTTGAAAATGAAGTCTCCTTACCCTTGTTGTGTTGTGTGCTCAGTCGTATCTGACTCTTGCGACCCCATGGACTGTAGCCCACCAGGCTCCTCTGTCTATGGAATTTTCCAGGCAAGTATATTGGAGTGGGTTGTCATTTCCTACTCCAGGGGATCTTCCTGACCCAAGGATAGAACCCATGTCTCCTGCACATCTCCAGCATTTCAGGCACATTCTCGAGCCACCAGGGAAACCCTTAGCTCTAGAATAAGCTCATAACAGGAGTTAGGCTAAGTAGATCCTTGATCCTTGGCCTCCGGATCTCTGGTGTCTATTTCTTCCCCAACAGAACATGGACTGTAACAGATGAGGAAGGTGGAGGGGCGGGGAACGGTCTCATTGCTAGTATTTGGGCCATGCTATGTCAAATCGGGAACTGCTACTCCCCTTTGGGATGCTGGGGGGGATGGATACTGGTAATGTGTGAGCACAACTAGCAAATACTTTTGCCTCCACAGCTAGTTTATCGCTTATCTCCAAGTATATTCCTCAGCCATGTTCTTAGAAGCAGCTGTTGAGAGGGATGCTACCCAGTGATGAGGAGGCCAAGTAGAATGAAGGACGTGCCTCTGGGAAGGCCTACCCTTGGGTTTCTCGGCTCTTCTCTCTGTTTCTGCACCAAGGGTCCCTCATCCTTCCCCGGGTGGAAGACAGAGCTCATGAACTGCTGCACACACAGATGTTTATTGTCCCCTCCAAGCTCCCTGGTGTTCAAGATGCAAGGTCAAGGGCCAACAGGCGAAGATGAGGCTACTCCCTAGTTGCTGCCCTTCTTATCATATGTGCCAGCACCCTTGTAGCCACTCACGTAGCCTGAGTTGTCAGTCACGTCTTCCCGTCCCGCGATGCCTTTCCCCTTGCCACTCTCGTCAAAGCGCTCCTTGTGGGTACCGGTGTACTTGCTGGTGTCCGTCAGCCGGCTCACCCCGCCCACTGTTGTTGCTTTCTGTGGGCCAGAGGGTGAGGAGCCTGAGCCTTCTCCCTTTCTTCCCCTCCACTGTCACAGCCCTTCTCTAGAGATGGCCTTCGAGTAGTTTTATTAGTTGTCTGAGCCCATGTTCAACCCCTGGCATGGTGCTGCCTGGTTAGGGCTCAGGTGCAGACGAGAGGAGGAACTACAATAAAAGCCATCCACTCGTGAGAAAGGAATCCGGGGCATGGGAATGAGTAGGGAGGTGTGTGTGGATTTTTCTGCTTCCAGAGAAGCTATTTTGACTAGGCTGCAGCCAGAGGACTTCAACCGCAGACCTAAAACACAAGTTCTGTCCTGCTGTGCTGTGCTTAGTCGCTCAGTCTTGTCCAGCTCTTTGTGACCCCATGGACTGTAGCCCTCCAGGCTCCTCTATCCATGGGGATTCTCCAGGCAAGAATACTGGAGTGGGTTGCCATGCCCTCCTCTATGGGATCTTTCTAACCCAGGGATCAAACCCAGGTCTCCAGCATTGCAAGCAAATTCTTTACCATCTGAGCCATCAGGGAAGCCCCTCTGTCCTGCTGGGAAGGCCCTATTTTAAACCCACAGTAGAAAGAGCTTTTAGTAGAGAGGGGATAAATAGGGAACAGAAAGGTGTGTGTGAGGCAAGAAGTTGGATATTAGACCTTACATAAGAGCGCGAAGAGGAGTAGGGAGCAGGTAGCCTGTGCTCTGTGCTCAGTGTCTCTCCAAAGCCACCTGGCCCTGGTGGCTTGGCCCAGATCCTGGATACTTGGGAATGAGTCTAAGTTTTACTATTAAAATAGGTGTGAAAAGAAAAATAAGTAAATAAATAAAATCGTTGTGGACCTTGGGTAAGTCACTTCTTCTCATAGTTTCCTCACTTCTGAAATGACTCGATGATCTCTAAATTAGTCTGTTTCAGTACCAACAATGCCGAAAGGCCTTCTGCCCTGTCTTCCTGCTGCTATTGAAAAGGGTTGGAGACATTGGTGCAGAGGAGGGGAGATGAGAGCAGCAGGGACTCAGGGAAGCAGAGTCAGGGTTAGGAATGAAGTCTGTCACTCACAGTAACACCAGTGGTAGCTGGGTCCTTGCCCTCCATGAGCTTATAAATGTTCTCCAGGGCTTCATCCGGGCTTTTCCCCTTGAATCGCTTCTGGCCCAGTTCCTTCATTGCTTCCTGGAACTGTTGGAATGTGATGGTTCGGGCATTCTTGGCCCTGGTCAGTAAGACAGAAATCCAGGAACTGAGGAACATGAAGTCATCGCTTTCCAAGGTCCAGCCCTCCTCTTACTCAGACGGGGCCTCTACACACTGAATGTCTTGAGGTCAGGGTCTAGCAGAGCCAGGCACCCAGTAGGTGCTCAGGAGACCTGTTACAAATGTTCTACTGCAGAAACCCTGCCACATCCCATGACCTTGCTTGTTCTACTCACCACCCCCACTCCCGTCTTTGGTCCCTTACTTGACTTTGCTGAAAACGATGTCCACGTCAGTGGAGGTGACCGTCTTGCCATCCATGATGCCACAGTCTTTGCACAGCTTGGAGAAGTTCTTGTTGTTCATTTCAGTGCCACTGCTTGATGATTCTCCAAAGACAGCAAACCGCTGGAACGTTCTTTCTGCTTCTGATGCCATGGTCAACAGGAGGTGGGGGAGGACAGTAAGGGGGGAGGCTTGGGGGTGAGGGAGGGGGGAGGACTGAGGAGTAAGAATGATGAAGGTTACAGTAAAATCAGAATCAGCAACAGGAACAAACACACCCGTCCAACCTACTGTTCCCAGTAGGAGGGATACTAATGTGGATCCTACATACTGAATAATCGCCATTGCCAACCACTTCCCCACCACTTTTGTGTACCTGAGAGTGCCCGGATGGTGTCTGACCCTAACCAGCCTCTGTAGGTAAGTGCGTGCAGATCCGTGGGAGCCGGCTGGCTGAGGAGACTGGGGGGCAGTGGGGAGGGAGACAGGGGAGGAGAGGGAAGTTTCTGTGACCTCAGCAATGTTTATGTGACATCATTTTCAGCCCCTGTTACAGCTCTAATCTTGGGGGAGGGGGTCTTGGGTCCCTACCTTGCATGCTGCATTGAGCATGTTACTAACCTCCTGATCTCTGCAAGTGACCAAGCTTCCCTCCTTGGTTCAGCCCTGCTTGAACCAGTCCTCTGGTCCTAGTTAAACTGTCTTATGCTCTGTCCCTCAACAAAAGTTGAGGAGAGCTCAGGGAAGGAGTTAAGGGAAACAGGTTGACATCAGTCTAGCACTGTCCTTTTTTCATCTCCTGGCCGGGTTAATGACCCACATGGAGAATCCCACTGGCTTTGGCAGACCAGGCTCAATAGGAACTTGAAATGGCTTCCAGTTTGGGCCCCACACGGAAAGAGTGTGGGCCTTGTAGGGTCACATACCTGGCTGGGTTAGGGTGAGGGTGAGCCTCAGACTCTCAAAATCTTCCAGATAATTTTAATTTTCTATGCAGGTCAGGGATATTTTTTTCTTCCCATGCCACATGGCTTCTGGAATCTTAGTTCACTGATCAGGGACTGAACCTAGGCCCTTGGCAGTGAAGGCTCTGAGTAACTACTGGACCACTAGGGAATGCCCTCCCCTCTCTTTTTAAAGTAATGCTGTAATTTTATTCAGTTTTTACTACATGTGTTGTTTCTTCTTTCAGAAGGAGTTTCTCTTTGGCCTTTTCTCTTGCTGGAAACCATTTAGAGGAATGAACTTCATGGCTCCTAAAATAGAGCCACTAGGTCGGTGACTTCCCTCCCCATCCCATCTAATCAGTCACCAATTTCTGTAATTTCCCTTGTCTTATAAATCCACTCCTTCCTTTCCATTCCTGTTACTCCCACTCTTTATTCAAGTCCCTGTCATCTCATATCTAGTTGATTATTCTGGCTTCTAAATGACCTCTTTCCTAAGTCAAATGCCTTACCCTCAACCACTCCATAATCCATCTCTTCTTAACCCTCCGCTCCCAATCAGATTATTTTCACAAAACAATTACTTATCCATTGTTCCTGATCAAGAACACTCTGGATCTTCAAAATTTTTTGAAGAGTCAACCCTTTTCACCTGTCATTCAAGGACCTTCACACTTGGCTCCAATCCACCTTACCAGATGTCACATTTCATCAGTATTACTCTGCATTTGTGGCCATAATGACCTAATCACTCTATGCTGCAGAGGCTACCTGAAGCCTGGTAGAGACAGAATAACTTTGGAGAGGATTGAATCCAGGGATTTAAGTCCTAGATAAATAATTTACTAGTGAGTGGCATTGAGCAAGAGACTAAACACCTCTGAGCTTTAATTTCTTCATCTGTACAGTGAGGACAATAATATTTATCTTATAGTATTGGGGGGGGGGGGATACTATGTAGGAATTACCTTCCACGTAGTAGCTACTATGCAGTTCATCAAATTAACTTGTGTATTTCTGTCCCTAAATTTTCCCTTACGGTCTCTCTGCCTTGATAGAATGCCCCTCCTTCTCACGCAAGTACTGTACTGTACTTCTCATAGGATGCTTTACCCTAAGAACAAAACCCTTTCCTTCTCTGAATTATACTAAGATAATGGTTCTTAGCCTGTGGGCTGCAGCTTCTTTGGGCAAGGGTTTCTGAGTTATTGAGGGCCTGTGGAACCTATGTATGTATATATATACACACACACATACACACACACACACACAGAAGACTGGTCATTGAGTAAATAATTAACTTTGCACATGAGGTGCATACATGCATAGATGTTACAATTACCAGAAGACTGAACAAACTTACCTGAAAGTATTTGCTGAATTCACAGTTGGTCTCCATCAGGGGATTTTAAAATCATCATTTGGGAATGGAAGTCTCTGATCTCCCACTTGAAAAGGATGGGAAACTCTTCCTATAGGACTTTTTGTGTAAACAATTAATCTTATATTATTACATCATTCTGAACGTTTTCTATCTTTGTATCTTCTCTCAACTACTGGATCCTAAGCTCTAGAGAGGTATGACTAGACTCACACTTCTTTGAATTCCATCTATACAGTGGCTTGCTCAGAGCAGGTCCTTATTGTTGCCAACTGGAAGGTATAGTTTGAAGCTGCTTCTTGGTCCAAGAGAAGGAAGTTAGGGAAAATGTTCTTGTTGGGCCACTGACACTGGACCAGGCTGAGATCTGCCCTGATAAGGAGGGACCCCATCTTAGAGCAGAAGCAGCCTCTTACTGCCTGTGGCAGGCTGAGACCCCTAGCCTAGGAAGCAAACAGATCCCAGTGGAAATTTCCTGACTCCTGCCTGCCCTACGCCCCTGCGTAGGCCCCTTATCAGGTTCCCCCTGAGTCATCCTGACCCAGAGACGGATTTAGATGCTGGAACCTCCAGGTCCTTCCCTCCCCCACTCCAAGTAAGACCTACTTTAGATACATCAGAGGAGGTGGCAGGCAGAATTTCTCACTGTAGGCTCTCTTTTCTCCCCCAGTTCCAGCTGGGCTGGGAGAGCTCTCTTCTGTCCTATGCATTTTTATCTACAGTCCCAATTCCAGCAGGCTTTTCCTTGTCCAGGAGAGTGTTAAACTGGCATCCAGAGGAGAGAGGGAACTAGGCAAGGAGCCAGGGGTGCCCAGCTTCTGTGTCAGTTTCTGGGTAAATGGTTATGAAGGGAGTGGGGAAGGGAATGGAGGAAAACTTGGGTGCCCCAAATTGGGGGGTCTAGAGGGAATCCTTTAGGTTTGGGGTTGTTAAAAGCTGGATTTGATTAGTCGGGATCTACTCTGGGTCACCTCCTTCCTCTTGGCCCCTCCTTTCCAATAGACCCTGCCAAGTGGGGATGAAAGGGGCATTGATGTTCCTTGGATGGGAGGGGGTGGTGAGGGTGGTTGTGGGGGGTGGTTCCCAGGCAGGAGGGGGAAGGCAATTTAGGGGTCTTGGGGGGGCAGTCTGAGCTGGTGTTGCAGTTGGCAGCTCCAGTTCCATTGGCCATTGTTCCCAGCTGGCCTGGCGCCCAGCCCCCGAAATGGCAACTCAGGAACCAGGCTGAAGGAGGATGGGGTGGGGACCTCTGGGGGAAGGGAACCTGGAAAGGGCGCAGGTGGGGAGAAATCCAGTCTGTGTCCTTTTGTGTAAGACAACTTTGAATCCCTTTAGCCTCATAACTATCTCATTCTGGGTGACTTTTCCCCGAGGGGCACAGGGAGGGTGCATATAGGTGAGGAGAGAGCAGAGTGTGAGGGATCCAGGCCGTCACACCCACCCAGGCCCTGAGAGACGCCGCTGCCCCTGAGAAACCATTGCCTGGGCTGGGCCGAGCCGGCCTCCTTCTCTGTGCCAGAACAGAAGGGGTTAGCACTGAAGCCACAGGGTCTCCTGGGTCCCAGCCCGGGACACTGCGTCCTCCCCAAACCCCCACCCCACTTCCACAGAGTTAACTCCACCCCTGTGCCTGTTTACCCAAGAGTCAGCACCCCTGGGGGTCCTGCCCCTCCTCCGCCCCTCCTTGGGGCCTTGACCCGGGAGTCCCCGTTGGCCATCCTCTCCCCCCCCTCCCGCGATCTCCCTCTATTTATAGCGGCCCCCCGCATCCACCCCCCCTCCCCGCCTTGTTTTCCAACTTCTCAGGGAGCAACCCGGAGAGCAGTCGCCGGGACACTGCAGAGAGAGGAGGTACCAGGACCCTGGGCGTCCAGAAATTGTAACTCCCGCGCCCTCGACGCCCCCACTCCCTAGTCGGTGCAGGCACACCTCTCCTCTCCGCGGTCGAGACCCTCGCCTCCTCAGCAGAGATCCTTCTTTGGCCTAGCCCTCTGTTTCCGGGCGGGTGGAGTCAAAATCGTGGGGTGCCAGCACCCTGGCTTCGTCTCCCTTTTACCCGTTCCCACCTCGGAGTCGGGGCGCAGGAAGGAGCCTGAGTGCTACAGGCAGGGCCAGATCACGGGTGGGGGCGGTGCTGAGAGCGGGCGTGGGGATCCCCTACGGGACTAAGGGATCCCCCACACCCACAGCCGCCCGGTTGCCGGGGTCGGGGGGGCGGGGAGGGTGGTGAATGTTGTGGGGAGCGCGGGCCGGAGCCTGGAAGCACCCAGCAGTTGGCTTTCTTTAGCGTTCCCCTCGGGCCCCCAGAGCTGCCCCTCCCGGAGCTGTGGGAGGCTCCGGGCGGGGTGAAGGGGGGCGTGTTTACCAGGGGTCTGGGGCGGATCTGCGGGGAACTGGCGGCCGGTGGGCGGGCTGGGGCGGGCCGGGGGCGGGTCTGTGGGGAGGCCGAGCCGGGGCGGGCCGGGGAGTCAAAGGCAAGTGAAGGTGGAAGCGGCAGCGGCGGCAGCAGGTAGGGGGAAGGGCGGGAGTGGGGCCGCGGGGCCAGGCTGGCGCCTGGGGGTGCCGGGAGGCGCTTGGATCCCAACGCCTCGGAGAGTACGCCTTGTGGGCAGGAGCCGGCCCACAGGGCCGCGAGGCCGCGGCGCACAGAGGCGGAGGCTCTGCGGGCTGCAGGGCGTGTTTAGGGCGTGCACGAAGTTGAGTCCGGGGTCCAGGGCTCTCAGCGCCAGCCGCGCGAATTGTCAGTCCCCACGCGGATGGCAGCGAGGGGACTCGGAGGGACAGGTTCCGGGGGCTGGGCCCAGTCAGTCCCATCTGTCCTCCCCATCCCTTCCCAGCTGGCTCTCGGCCCTTGCGGGTCGTCGGGGCACGCTGGGGAGAGACTGTGGAAACGCCCCACACACACCCCTTCTCCACTTTCGGGATCCACACCGAGACTGGGTGGAGGAGAGAAGCGAAAGCACGAGGCTTAAAAAAAATTTTTTTTTAATGGTGGAAAGAAACAGTCGTGCTCTCTCACCCCATCTCACTCGAGAGCTGTCAAAAATCTTGGGGATCCCTTAGTCCCCACTTTAATTTGCAAATAAGAAATTGAGCACAAGAGTAGTGACAGACGGAGCCAAGGTCACAGTGGGAGCAGCAGAGCCTGGGGTAGAATCCAGAGGTTCTGACATAAGACACGCTCTTTCCTCCACATCAGCACTTCCTTCTCTCCTCTCCCGCCCCGCCCCCGGCCCCCCGCCCCCCTTCCCAAGCCTGGACTGATACCTGCTGTGTTGCCCGGCAGACCAGCCAGCCTGTATTGATTCTAGCTGAAGCCTGGAGAAGACTTGTTCACTGGACTCGTGGGTACAGATTGGGAGGGTTAGTGACCTGGCAGGGATTGGTGACCCAGATAGTCCAGGTCTTGGCTTAGGTTTTTTGTCTCTAAAAGATCCAGGATTTGTCTCCCATGTCATTCACCTCATTGCCTTGTTTTCTCAGACCCCAGAGCCAGGAGGAGTGAGAACCCTGACCCCTAACCCTACTTCATCCAGCCAATAGGAGCCAAGTAAGTGACCCCACCTCCGGGCTGCTGGCCCTTTACTCTGCTCGTCTGCACAGGTGCTCTGCTCCTCACTGGCCCCAAAGGTTGAATACATGCTACTTTATTCCAAGTCAGGAGTCTTGGGAGGAAGGGAGGCATTGGGTCTGTTGGACACAGATGTCCCATGTCCTTCTTTTCTGGTTTCCCCCTCCCCCCTTTGGTCATGTTACTCAGGTCATTTTTAGCCCCTTTCTCTTTGCGCTGCTGACCTTGGCGCTTTAGTTGAAGGTCACAGTCGGTGGTGAACTCTCGATACCCATCCCTTGGTATCTTTAGAGCACCCAGTCGCTGAGCCACGAGTTTCACCCCCTACCTAACTAGGAGTGTGGGGTGGCCCCTAAATATAGCCTGGGAAACCTGAGCTGCCCTGCTGCCCCACCCTGATATTTCCATCCAGGATAGGGGAGGGGGTACGGAAGGTGTCGGTGTTGAGGGGTGTTGGGATGGCCAGGCTGAAAGGAAGTGGTGTCCTGAGTCCTCTTCCCCAAGCCCTCTTTCCTAGTGGCCTGGCCCTACAGCTGGGGGTGCCGGACCACCTCTCTCTGTGTCCTGGAGTAGTCTTCAGCTCCTGGGGCCCTCCGAACTCAGCACTGTCCAGTGTTGAGAGGAAGCCAGGGGTTGGGGGAGGCGTGCGGTGTGGGGGCAGCCTCCCCAGTCTCTGTGTTTCCTCACCCTGCCAGGTCACCATGGCAGAGCTGCGGGAAGTACAGATCACGGAGGAGAAGCCGCTGTTGCCAGGGCAGACACCCGAGGTGGCCAAGGTTATCAGAGACCCCTGACTCCCAGGCCGGAATCCCAGACCTCCAAGCATAGTCCTCACTTCTTCCCCTTCCAGACTCATGGTCTCATTGTCACTCACACCCCACTACGCTCTCCACGTCTCCCCATGTTATCTCTCCCCAAACACCACGGCTGAGAGTCCAGGCTTTTTTCCTCTCACTATGCTAACCTTCATCCTCTCCATGTCTCTTTTTCGTCAATCTCTTTCTGTCATTGGTCTCCGTTGGCCTCTTTACCTACCTTTCTTTTATCTGTGTCTGACTCTCTCTCTGTGACTCTACTGTGTGTTTCTGTGTGTATCTGTCTGTGTGTATCTCTCCAGGAGGCTGAGTTAGCTGCCCGAATCCTCCTGGACCAGGGACAGGTAACAGCTTGGGGCAGCCCCAGGTGGGAGGAGGGGCTCTTCTTGCTCCAGGAAGGAGGGGCCCCTGCCTGGTTTTCTTCTCTCTGCTTTTCTCCTTCTATTCCAGTCCTTTCCTGTCCCCATCTGCCTGCTTTCCTGCCTTCTCCTCCCTCTTTTCTGAGTTCCCTGATGCTCTTCGATCTTTCATTATTCTTTCCTACCCCCTAAATCATCTTCCGGTGTCATTTTTACCTAAATTCTTGCTGATCCTACTTCCACTTTTTGGCTCCAGTTTCCTTCAATGCCCCGACTTTCATGGAGGCTCCTCTCGTGCCTCTTTTCCTCTCAGCCTGACTCCTGCCTGATGGTGACCTGTTTTCCTGCAGACTCACTCTGTGGAGACACCTTATGGCTCTGTCACTTTTACTGTCTATGGCACCCCCAAACCCAAACGGCCAGCGATACTCACCTACCATGATGTGGGACTCAACTGTAAGGACCTTCTCTTCCTCTCCCATTTCTTTCTGGAAAAAGGCTGGTGGGGCAGGGGGAGGGTAAGACTCCAGTGTGAGGGGAAGGGCAAGACTCCAGTGTGAGGGGAAGGGCCAGTATGGGAAGGGAGCCATGTGGCATGTCAAGGGGAAGTTCTCTCCTCGTCTGAATGTGGCATGAAAGAAAGAGGGTGGATTCTGACCTGGGGACATTTTCCCCGTCTGACTCTACTGTTGGGGTGATGGGGATTCTCTTTAGATAAATCCTGCTTCCAGCCGCTGTTTCAATTTGCGGATATGCAGGAAATCATTCAGAACTTCGTGCGGGTTCATGTGGATGCCCCTGGCATGGAAGAGGGGGCTCCCGTGTTCCCTTTGGGGTGAGAATTAGCTCCTTCCCTCCTCATCAGGCTGTGAGGCACATGGCAGGTATGGAGTAGATTGGATCAGGGAGGAGGAAGGGGAGGGCAAATGGTGACCCTGGGAGAGAATGAGTAGGACATGGAGGTGGGGGCCATGGGGGCAGGTTGGTGTTTTCCTTAACGTTCTTTTCTTTCCCAGGTATCAGTACCCATCTCTGGACCAGCTTGCGGACATGATCCCTTGCATCCTGCAGTACTTAAAGTGAGAGGCTTGGGGACCCCTCCGAGCCAGAGTTCTCTTTCCAGCACAAGGCGGCCCGTAGAACTCCTGAGCGAGTTCTGTCTGGACTAGATGTTGTCTATTCCAGTTGAGAGGAAGTGGGTGGCTTTGGAAAGCTGACTTGAGTCAGCAGAGTAGCCCTAAGGGAGGAGGAGAAGAAAAGGGAGCTGTGTGCCTGGCCTTGCCTCAGGCTGAGGAGGGTCCGCTCTGATCTGGAAGCTAGAGAAGAGGAGGGGGCGACACAGTCCCTGAGGAACCAGACAAGCCTGTCTTTCCCTCCCACTCCCTGTGCCTCCTCCAGACCGAGGCAGAGGGGGTGAGAGAAGGAAAAGGAAGTCAGGTGTGGCCTCTCCGGTGCATACTTGGTGCTGATGACACCTGGGCTCTGTCCTTGACTTGGCTTTTCCTGGGCATCAGGGCCCTGGGCAGCTGTGGTTCACCTCTTGGGCTCTTTCTCCTGATACTTCCTGTTGTTCACCAAAGTTGTATCTTTTTTAATATCTTGCTTTAAGTGCCCCCCTTCCCAGTTCCTCTAGAGGAACCAGGAAGGAAAACAGAACTAGTTGAACTAGCTCCTGAAAATTGAGAATGGACAAAGAGCTACATAGGAAACAGTGTCTGGTTGGTTGGCATGTGGGTGTTTCAAGACACTCACTCTCCCTGGAGGGAGCTGGGAAAAGACTACAGTGTCCATTTTTTAGCTCCTTAGCACCTTCTTTTTCAGCATCCCCCCAAAGGAAGGTCCCTTTCTGTCCTTTGTGCCCATGGCCTTAGGAAGGAGGGTGAGGAGTTTGGAGAGTCAAAGTTTTGGATACCCGGACCCATTAGACCTACATTTACCTTTCACAGTTTCTCCACAATAATTGGAATTGGTGTTGGAGCTGGGGCCTACGTCCTGTCGAGATACGCTGTAAGAAATAAAAAAAAAAACCCAGATAAGCAAAAGGCGGGTCCAAGGCCCAGGCAGTGTTACCAGTGTGTGCTTGGGGGGAGGCTGTGCGTACGAAGGTGGGAAGCAGGCCCCATGGAGCCTGGGGTGGGCAGAGCTCAGTGGGGAGGGGATAAGTCCATGCCTGCCTCTGACTTCCCTCTGCTGCCCCTCAGCTTACCCACCCTGATACCGTCGAGGGTCTTGTCCTCATCAACATTGATCCCAACGCCAAAGGCTGGATGGATTGGGCAGCCCACAAGGTTTGGGGGGCCTGTGCACTGAGATCTTGGGGGCTTCCCCTTGTGTGGGTCCATTTAGGCTCTAACAACATAACTGGCTGGCCTGTGAGCTTCAGGGAGGGGGGAAGGAGCAGGAAAGAAACTTGGGTCTCTACTCCTCATAATGTCCTGAGCTTTTTCACCTGCCCTGTCCTCATAGCTAACAGGTCTCACCTCTTCCATTTCGGAGATGATCCTTGGACATCTTTTCAGCCAGGTAAGTGGTTGTGGAAGATGGAAGAAGTAGAGGGAACCAGCAAGGACTGGAATGTGTGGGGTGATTTCCTTACTTGGGACTGATTTGGGGAGGGAAGTTTGCATCTAGTAACTGTTTTTGAGTTCTCTACCCAGCCCTATTTATTCTTCCTCTATTTTCCTTCAGGAAGAGCTGTCCGGAAATTCTGAGTTGATACAAAAGTATAGAAATATCATTGCACATGCCCCCAACCTGGATAACATTGAACTGTACTGGAACAGCTACAACAAGTAAGTGGGCATGGACGAGAAATGTGGAAGTGGGAATGGGGGTCATGGGAGGCACAGAGGGGCCAAGGGGAGGGGAAGCAGGCTGTGCGAGGTGGGCGGGGATTGTTGGGCAGTAGGGGGCAGCTGCAGAACAGACGGGGGTTTGGGGGGGAGAATTGTGAGAAGCCGGCCCCCTCTCTCTTGTTACTTCCTTGGATTTTTAGATTCCCTGAAGTAAGATGATCTCCGGTCCTCATGCCCTTCATCCCCTTCACTGCCCTCTGACCAGAGACCCTGGGCACAAGTGACCATAGGGCTCATGCTTGAGGCCTGTCTGCCACCTTCTCCTTCAGTTCTCACTTGTAATCACCAATATTCAACTCTAATTTAGGAGAGGAAGATTGCTTCCTCATGGGGAAGTTGGCTTACATCTGGGTGGGTAGCACTGCTTGCCTAAAATTTCTACTCTTCTTTTGAACCCTCTTTAGTCGCCGAGACCTGAACTTTGTGCGTGGAGGCGATACCACCCTCAAGTAAGACTTTAAGGGATAAAGCTTTGCCTCTCTCCCTGGATCTTCCCCTAGTAGATGCTTATACTCTTTAGAAGGAGAGTCTTTTGCCAGGGAATTTTCTTGTCACCTCCTCCCCTATCCTGTTTAGCAAACCACCACCCTCTAGGTCTTACCCCTTTGAACTCTGTTGGTGGGGTCAGCGGGGTTCAGAAGGTTATTTTCTCTTTGGAGCCAACTGTTCTTCTGGGAGGAGGCGGAGGAGGGAGTGCCAGGGGCTCACCACCTGCTCCCCAACACTATGCCTCTAGGTGCCCTGTGATGCTGGTGGTAGGAGACCAAGCACCCCATGAAGATGCAGTGGTCAGTAGGGAGTCTTGGGGTGGGTGAAGGAGGGTGGCAGTCAGAGGGCTATCTTGCCAAGAAGCAAGCTCTGTTTGGGGACGGGGAGAGTAACTTTGGGGCATAAGAGGTTGATTCCTGACAAGAAGGAAATGGCCAGAGGCTTGATAAGAAAGGAACTTGGAGGACTCTTCTGGTGGTCCAGTGGTTAAGACTGCATGCTCCCAATGCGGGGGGCATGGGTTTGATCTCTGGTCGGGGAACTAAGATTCCATATGTTGTGGGTATGTGCAAAATAAAATTAAAAAAAAAAAAAAAATGAATTGGGTCTGGGCCCCTGGGTCCTTTGGTTGGGAGGGGCCACTGGGAGTGTGACTTCATTCATTCAACCTTCTCCCTACTCCAGGTGGAATGTAACTCAAAACTGGACCCCACCCAGACTTCTTTCCTCAAGGTCAGTAACCCTATTCCACATTCAGCCTGACTCTTGGCCCCCGGTCCAGAGCCATAGATCTTCTCCAGATTCAGCTGCTAGGCTGGCTTCCAGGGTCCTACATGGGAGCAAGTGGGTGGGTGGAGTAAAAGAAACAGAAAACACCCCAACGGCCTGGAGTGGGAAGCCTAGGGAAGAGAGCCCTCTCGTACCTCTCGGCATGGCTCATTGGTGTATATGTATATCACTTTTTCTGGATGACTCTCTCCTGAACAGATGGCTGACTCTGGGGGACAGCCCCAGCTGACTCAGGTGAGCGCCCCTGCCATTCGTGGGGTGGGATATTACTGGCCCTGAACTATACCCTTTGCTACACACCCCATCTCTAACCTGCCACGGCTATGGGCTCCAGCTCAGTTTCTAACCTCACTTTGCTGTCTCCCTTTCCTCATTTTACTTTCACAGCCAGGCAAGCTAACCGAGGCCTTCAAGTACTTCCTGCAGGGCATGGGCTATAGTGAGTATGGGGGTCAGAGGCTGTCATGAAGACAAGAGGTTGTGGCATAGGAGGAGGGAGGGCCACGGGGGGCAGGAACCACTTCAGGCTAATTCCTGGATTTATCGCCATCTGTCAAATCAAGCTCATTGACCCCTGGCCCCATTTGTAACTCTCGTCTCCACCCAAGCGCCCCACTCTGAGTTGCCTGCTTCTCTCCCCACCTCCGCTCTGACTGCTGGCTTTCCCTTCCGTCTCCACAGTGGCTTCATCCTGCATGACTCGCCTGTCCCGGTCTCGCACGGCCTCCCTGACCAGCGCAGCATCCATTGATGGCAACCGGTCCCGCTCTCGCACCCTGTCCCAGAGCAGCGAGTCTGGGACTCTCTCTTCAGGGCCCCCGGGGCACACCATGGAGGTCTCCTGTTGAATGACCCTTGTTGCCCTGGTGTGGGACCCAGCCCTCACCTCCCCCAGTACTAACCTGGGAGGTGCCCAGGGCACTGGGCCCGAGTGAGCACAGGAAGCTGGGCAGATCATGTGGGGAGATGACCTTGATCTTTGATTGCTACCCTAACCTTGACCTCTAACCTGTGATTTCCCTCAGCTCCTGGGAGAGATGTCCTAATATCTCTTAGGGACCCAGACCCCTAAATGATCCCTCTCCTTCATCTTGGTGTTAGGCGGAGAAGGCATGTATCCCTGCTCCCTAATCTGGGTGTCTGTAGCTAAGGGACAAGAGGTTGTGGAAGTTGTCCATGGTGACTCCCCCAGACTCTCCCTCCTTATCCCAGATTGCAAGGGTAAAGGGCTCTGGGCTGGGGCTCCTCTCACCAAAGCTGGCATAGTGTCGCATTAATCCTTCGTGCCTCTGAAGGGCATGGGCCTCAATGAACGTGTGACAGAGGAGCACTGCTGGTGGGTTAGTGGTCCTCAGGACATGCCAGAAACGTTCAGTGTGGAAATGGAAGTTGGAATGGGAGGTGGTGGGTGGTGAACAAGTGTGACGGAAGGGCTGGAGCTGGGCAGTAGCAAGGGGACTGGGGCCAACGGCTGCTCTAACTTTGGTAGCTATCTAGACAGCGTGTGTCTAGAGGGGGGTGGGGGGGAGCCAAGCTGGGCGTGGCTGCTTGGGGCTTGGCATGGGGGTGGGAAGGGCTGCCTTGGGGCTCTGACCACAGTGTGTTATATGTGGGGGGTGCCCTCCTGTCTCCCACAACTTCTGCTGTAACAATAAACTATAGAGGAATCTGAGCTCCATTATTCTTCTGGGTCTAAATATGCCTGCCTCGTGCCCCTTTTCTGCCTCTCCCTGCTCAGCCCTTACATTTCTCTTCTCAAGGTGACAAAACCACAGAAGAGGGCTTGTATAGCAAAAGTGTTAGTCACGCAGTTGTGTTCAACTCTTTGTGGACCTCATGGACTGTGCAGCCCGCCAGGCTCCTCTGTCCATGAAATTCTCCAGGCAAGGATACTGGAGTGGGTTGCCATGCCCTCTTCCAGGGGATCTTCCTGACACAGGGTTTGAACCCTGGACTCTTGTATTGTAGGCAGATTCTTTACTGTCTAAGCCACCAGGGAAGCCCCTGTATAGCATAGACACGCTATAAAATGTGACCTCCTGGTCACTGGTCCCTACTCCAATAGCATGGTATTGCCCTTGATATTGATAGGGTATCCCAGTTGGGAACCAAAGGAGGAACTCAGATCTTAAGAGACTGACCCACTGAGAAATGCCATAGGATTTTAGAGACATCACCAACATCGTGATTTAAAGAAGGAAGCATAGAAAACTGACGCAAGTGTCCAAGGACATCTTTTGACTCATTTTCTGCAGGATCCTCCCTAGGGTTCTGTAGATTTCATTTTCGATTGATCGATACAGTCAGTAGACAAGGCCTCATGCAGTTGCTAGAAAGGTTGGATTGCTCATAGTTGATCCCAATCTGAAGACTCCTTCAGGAGAGTTACAGCAAAAGAGAGGACTTCCTCTCAGGTATTTCTCCTCTTCTGTGAATCAGGGAGTCAATTAGACTATGCGTGTGGTTCTCTGAGAAGCTTTTCAAGTAAGAACAATGATCAAGAGGACTTCAGATAGTCTGTGGCTGTTGCAGGCTGATTCTTATGCTCTTGGGGCACAAGAAATGAAAATGAGAAGGCACCATATAGCGTTACTGGCAAGAGGATTGTAGATGGATTGTTACAAGGTCATTTGTTAGATTACTTCATATAATAGAAATGCCATAGGCAATTGCACTTTCCTCTGGAATTGAGCTAAGGACTAATGTAGCTTGAGATCTGGTGCTGACACGTTGGCATCAAAGTGGAGTGTGGAATGTATGCTTGAATCTTGAGCATTTCCTCACTGTCTCACACAGGATGAAATCTATCTTAAATGCAGTAGGCCAGGATCAGAAGGGGGCAGTATTAGGTGACTAGCAGAGATACAGACCCTGGAGAAGGGAATGGCAACCCACTCCAGTATTCTTGCCTGGAGAATCCCATGGACAGAGAAGCCTGGCAGACTGCAGTCCATTGGGTCACAAAGAGTTGGACATGACAGAAGCGACAGCACGCATGCACGCACACAGAAATACAGAAGTTACAGAGCTGGCTATGGATGGTGAGGGTGTTGACCAACCACACACAGGGTAGACAGCAAGCAGGGCTTAAATGCCATGCTAAAGAAACAAAACAGCATAATTGGAACATTGGACCAACCAGCTCCTAGATAAACATGCAGAAAAGGCAGAGAACTTACAGCCTTGACCAGCAATACCTGCTGTTGTTCATTATGGAAGGGAAGGCCAGTCTTCTCAGTACATTCACCTGCAAAGATAACACTGTTATCAGGGTACTCTTCAGAAGAGGGAGTAAATTACATTTGTGTATACATATCAGAATGTGTATCTGCCATGGAGGTGGGTGTGAATGGGTGGTGACTGTCTCTCTCTCTCCTACAGATGTGTCTGCATCTTTAGGAAACCCAAGAATTAAGTGGAGGGAGAGATGCTGTCTGCTGGGAGCAAGGGAGAGGGGCTTTGCTGTCCTTGACTGACCTCTCTGCTTTGTTGGTCTTGCACACTCCAGGCTGGCCCATGGGGATGCAGTGCCCCCCCGTGGTTGGCATGGTTCTTCCTAATTTTTCCCAGCTCCCAGGTCCCTTCCAAAGTCTCCCATAGCTCTTTGTGATTCTAGTGGTAGCTCTGGAGGGAAGGCCTGCTACCATGGTCAGCAGTGGTCTGTGGCTCTTGCCCATTCTCAAGATCAGAGCTTAGAGGAGAGGTGAAGGGACTTTACAGATGTCAAACCACAAACTACCTCTCTTTTGTCTTGGCTTCAGGCTTCGGACTCTTGTTTCTCTCTTCCTCTTGTTCTCAAGGAATGTTTCCCTGACTTTAGGGACAGAAGCCCAAGATAGCTAAGCAAGGGTGCCATGGGAAGGAGATTAAAACTAGAACACAGTGATGAGAGCCCTTAAAAATTCCAGAGCTACTAAAGAGATATGAAAGGGTGATTCTCTGAAGGAACACACAAAGCAGTGAAACTGCAGCGGAAGGATAGGTGTTAAGCTTTAGAGAGCAGTCCTCTAACAGGGAACAGCACCTTTCTACAGAGATTTTAGGACTAAAGTGGAAAGTGTAAGTCAATTCTGACCACAGGCCAGGGGCGTGGTCAGGGTAAACAGTGCCCAGAGACACCACATAACCTTCTCTTCTCACCAACATTAGAATTTTCCTCCAACTGGATAAATACAGTAAAAATAGAATGCTTCCTTCCTGTTTTTTTCACTTTCAATGAATCTAAAGAAAGTAACTCAGGGACTTTCCTGGTGGTACAGTGGATAAAAGTCTGCCTGCCAATGCAGGGAAACATGGGTTCAATCCCTGGTCTGGGAAGATGCTACTTGCTGTGAAGCAACTAAGCCTGCGCCACAAGTACTGAGCCCGTAGAGCCCAGGAGCTGAAACCGCTGAAGCCCACGCACCACAACTCTTGCAGCCAGTGAGCTCTAGGGCCTGAGAGCCACAACTGATAAGCCTCTGTGCTGCAACTGCTGAAGCCCACGAGTCTAGAGCCTGTGCTCCGCAACAAGAGAAGCCACCGCAATGAGAAGCCCATGCACCGCAACTAGAGAGTAGCCCCCGCACTCTCCACTAGAGAGTCAGAGAAAGCCTTCACACAGCAGTGAAGACCCTGCACAGCCAGATAAACCAATCTGTGTGTTAGCTGCTCAGTCGTGTCCGACTCTTTGCGACCCCATAGACTGCAGCCCTCCAGGCTCCTGTGTCCATGGGATTTCCTAGGCAAGGATACTGGAGTGGGTTGCCATTTCCTTCTCCAGGGGATCTTCCCGACCCAGGGATTGAACCTGGGCCTCCTGCACTGCAGGCAGATTCTTTACCATCTGAGACACCAGGGAAGGCCAAATAAAGTTACCACCTCCACTCCCAGTCTGTGGAGATTATTAAAGACACCAGTTGTCAATTATTTCCTTTTTTATTTCAGTTTTTGTTGTTACTTTTTAAATATAATTTTATTTATTTAAACATTAATTATTTATTTAAATAAAGTTATATAAAAAAGTAACTCACAACCAAAACTGAAATAAAAAAGGAAATAATTGACAACTGGTGTTTTTAAGCATTTTCACAGACTAAGGGTGGGGGTGGGTGTCACCCCTGTCTGTACCCCTTTTTGCTTCACCTTTGCTAGTAACCATGGGCTTCTCCCTCAGGTTGGGGGCTGGGCTGGGGGGGTTGAAATGTGAGGGTATCTGGCCGATTGGCACACTCACGTTACCAACCCACCCCAATTAGCTGTTTCTTACTCTATCATCCAGAGCCAGGAGCAAGGGACCATTTCCTCTGGCAAGACATTGGAAAACTGTCCTTCAGGGGAGGGGTGAAATGCATGAATTGCCTCATAAGAATTAGTTCAGAGCGCTTTGGTTTTTGTTCCTGGGTGTATCTTGTTCACATGTGTTGTTCTCTGCCTGGCCTCCCACCTGGCTCTGAGGTGTTCACTGAATACTGTTCAGTATGCTGTTCCTCATCTCCCTTTTTTCATACAACAGCAACATCCAAACCCAACCCTTAGCTCATAAGCAAAGGAAAGGTGGGGAGCTCCCAAGGATTACTTCAAAGAATTATTTATTTTTCTTATTTGTAATTAATTTATTTTTTGGTCACTCCACGAGACTTGTGGAATCTGTTCCCTGAGCAGAGATTGAACCAGGCTTTGGCAGTGAAAGTAACCACTAGATCACCAAGGAACTCTCCCAGAGAATCATTTATTGGTGCAAAAATGGAAAGCTGGCTCAAAGTGGGAAGGAAGTTGGAGGTTTCATTCTTTTGTTTCAGATTGTTTTTTCCTGTTTAAATATGTAAAAAATAGATGGCGCGGAGAAGATGGGTGAGGAAGAGACACAGAAAGAAAACTTGAGAAGATTTGAAAAACTATTTGTATAAATTCTCTTGTGATTATTCCAACTAGTTTCTCCTATTATTCACTCTTCCAACCTGTATATCTTCCCTCTGATTTTTATATTTCAACTCTCATGATTCTAATTTTCCTCAGTTACAATCTATCTTTCAAGGCTGTGTGAATCAGGGTTCACTCCTGAATCTGTCTTCTAGTCACCAGGCCCCAGTTAACTCAGCTCTCCCTCCTGTCCTATGGTTCTTATTCCATTCTTCCTCATTTCTAGCTCATTCAGAAATCACACTCATCTTCTGCTCCCTTAGAGCCCTTTCTGGTTCCTGGCTGGGGATTCAGAACTTTTGAAAATGATTAAGATTGTTCCTTTTCTTCATCCCAGTGTTCTCTCCATGTGGCATTCCCTAGCTCTATTCCAGCTCTTGATACAATATGGGTCAAACTAAAGATGGTTCCTGGTTGGTAAGAATCTTGAGAAAGGAAAAGGAAATGGACTTTGGAAGGATGGCTGAAAGCAGAGGAGGAGAAGGGAAATCTAAAGGCCCGTGGGTTGGGAGGAAGCAAAAAAAATGCATGAACCACTCACGCTTGAAATCTCCAGCCTCTGCTCATTGTCGTCAAATGCTGATAGCATCAGTGACCCAGAAACATATGGAGAGCCCTACAGTCTAATGTACTCCTCCTCAAGCCTCCTTTCTATAGGCATACAAATCCTCAGTACCAGAAATAGCTAACTTCCATATAATCGTGTCCCTTCCAAAGTCCGGGCAAGATCATTGGAGTCGAAGGCAGCAGAGAATCGATGGTGTGTGGAATGTCTTCTATTTGCCCTTCCAGAGTTCTTTAGGACCTGTGCCTCACAAGGCTGACCTATGTGCAATCACCCGTAGACATTTTTGTCCTTGGTTCCTGTTTGGGTATGGCCGACAGGAGACACTGGCAGCAGACCACAGAGGAGAAGGAGAGTGAGGATATTCCTCTGACTTCCTCCTGGTCCCTGCAGGTTGGTTGTATCCTTGAACCAAGGCCACAGCTTATTGGACAGCCCTCTAGTTTCTGGTTGCTACTCCCTCTGTTCAGCCCAGGTAACAGCATTGTTATTACTCAGCCTCAAGGAATTGCACCATTCCTTGTTGTTCTGTCTAAACCCTGCCCACACCTTTCTATTAGTTCACTTCAGTTCAGTTGCTCAGTCGTGTCCAACTCTTTGCGACCCCACGAATCGTAGCATGCCAGGCCTCCCTGTCCATCACCAACTCCCAGAGTTCACTCAGACTCACGTCCATTCAGTCAGTGATGCCATCCAGCCATCTCATTCTCTGTCGTCCCCTTCTCCTCCTGCCCCCAATTCCTCCTCATCAGAGTCTTTTCCAATGAGTCAACTCTTTGCATGGGGTGGCCAAAGTACTGGAGCTTCAGCTTTACCATCATTCCTTCCAAAGAAATCCCAGGGCTGATCTCCTTCAGAATGGACTGGTTGGATCTCCTTGCAGTCCAAGGGACTCTCAAGAGTCTTCTCCAACACCTTTCTATATACTCCCTTTATTAAACTTGCCTCACTTATCCAATGTGCTCTCTGCTTTCTTATGAAACCCTAATGTGGAAGATGGGGAGGGAAAGGTAAGGTAGGAGAAGAAAAGCTACATCTTGAGTTTTTCTTAGAATCACAGAAACATGGGTTTGAAGCCCACTTAGCTACCAAGTTATTTAACTTTTCTAGTACTTCCCTTGACTTACCATAGGGATAATATTTACCTGGTAGAGTTGGGAAGGTGAGATAATATATGTGAAAGCAATAGAACCGTGCCAGATGCTCAGCATAGAAATTCTATCATTACTACATTAGCGTGTATTCCATGTGAGTGCAATTAATACCGAAGGGAAGACAAAATAGGATGATGCTTCAGGGAAATTATTTCCCTTGTCAGACATCTTTATTCAGCTTTGCCCGAGGCTTGCCTTCTCACTGATCCCTATGAGTGTAAGCTGGGTTGGTGGGGAGGTTTGTGTATCTTAATTTACGGGAAGGGGAATGGGATGGACAGGAGACAGACTGAGACAAGAATGAAACTCAGGAGACCTTGTCGGTGTTAAGGCCAGTTAAATACCAAAAATATGAGAAGGAGCAAGCTGGTGAGCAGTTGAGCACACAGGGCACACCTTCTTTTTCCCTATTTCTCCACTAAGTCTGATATATTCCTCCATCCCATGGGTCAGTGGCTGGGCAACTGTCATCTGCTCCCCCTCGGTTTTAGATAATGTATATGTCCTTAGCAGCTCTTAAGAGAAGCAACACACTGTAAGAATTACTCAAACTGAAAGGCAAATGGTCTAGAAAGGGGGGGCTGCAGCCATAGTGGCAGGTAAGACAGGCAGAAAGAAAGTCATTAAGTCATGGGGTGAGCCCAGTAATCACCCCAGACATCTATCTGGCATCTCTCTCTCTCTCCAAACACACTGTTTCTTAATCCCTCAGCATGAGGCTGCTGGGAGGAAACAGAGACTCCAAGAAGAGCAAGAATGTCCCTGAAGCCACATGGGGCTCAGCATGAAACAGAGGAAGCATATGGAAATAGCCTCCATTTAGCTTTATCTCAAGAGTCTGTTGGATACTTTGTGGGAGGCTGATAACAGGCACTGGGAGTAGGGTGGGTGTGGATAGCATAGGAGAAAAATCTAGATCCCTAAATCTCTTCCCTCTGAATGTGGGAGCTCTGGCTCAGTTTCTCAAATCTTTGCATAAGGAGGATTCCTAGGTGGTGCCAGTGGTAAACCACACTCCTGCCAATGCAGGAGATATAAGAGATGCAGGTTCAATCCCTGGGTTGGGAAGATCCCCTGGAGGAGGGCATGGCAAACTACTCCTGTATTCTTGCCTGGAGAAACTCCATGGACAGAGGAGCCTGGTAGGCTATGGTCCATAGCATTGCAGAGTCGGACGTGACTGAAGCAACTTACACACAGACACACGTACGTGCATAAGGTGGTAGTGAGTTGTTGGAATTTCAGCAATGCTCCCGTAATTGGAGGGGCTGGGCCTGCAACTGACAGAATGAATGACTGGGGGCCCAATTCCAGAAAACAAGACTGTATCCCACACTCACCCTTCCCGCTCGCCACTCCACCACCTCCTGACCAGGCACCTCCTAGGCAACCCAGAGAAATGAAGCACAGCACAGCTGAAGGGGAAGGACAAAATGACATTTTATTACACATAACAGCACAAACGGGACAAGAGTCAAATCCTTTCATTTATAAGCACTCAACCAAAACAACTTTTTCTCAGTATGAGAAATGGCATCTCATGTGGTGAAAAGTTGGGGTCCAGGTTACGGCACAATGCCTAGTAAATGTCACTGTGTCTCAGGGAAGAAATGTCAGAGGGCGAAGTCATTTGAGCAGCTTTTCCTGGGGATAGGGAGGTCATCTTGGGTCCACCAGAAAAGTCAGGAATCTCTCATGCCCACAAGGCAATGACAGCCATAAAAGCAAAACCAGCAGCTACACAGCTCCACTTGGCCAGAGGGGCTTCAGGACTTGCAAGTTCCCGGGGCAGAATTTCCAGGAAGGTGACATACAGGAAGGTACCAGCTGCCATGCCTTCTAACACAGACTGTGCCAAACCTTGCCCAGCTTTAGAGTCTCCTTGAGGCACGGCCAGCCCTATGGCTAGGCCCAGGGGGGACATGAGAGCTAAAGACAGGATGGAGAGCACGGCCCAAAGTGATTTAGTGCCTACCTGCACCAGCCGCAGTCCTACGCCAAACACCACGATCCCCTTGTGAGCCAGGACAGCAAGACAGAGCTGCACAGTAGATGCGACTGTGAGCTGCAGCCCCACAGCTAGACCTTCAAACACAGAGTGAAAGGAGAGCGAGAGCAAAAGGATGAGTGCTCGAAAGGGACCCCGTGAGGGTGAGGGTAGAGGTCCATGGCTGTGAGGTGCAAGCTCATGAGCTGTACCCAATTCCTGCTCCTGCACTTTGGGTGTTTCAGCAGTCCCAGGACAGCACTGCAATGCCAGCGACTCCAAAAGGAAGACAAGGAAGAAGCCCAGGGAGATGATGAGCTCTCCGTAGGGATACTCCATCTGGTAGGAACAGAAAGAGGTGTTGTGAGATGGCAAAGTGTGCTGTGCTTGTGCTCAGTCATATCCAACTGTTTGCGATCCTCTGGACTGTAGCCCGTCAGGTTCCATGGGATTTTCCAGGCAAAGTACTGGAGTGGGTTGCCATTTCCTTCTCCAGGGGTTCTTTCCCACCCAGGGATCGAATTCGAGTCTCCTGCGTTGATGGTGGTTTCTTTACTGCTAAGCCCTGGGGGAAGTAAGGAAGGGAAGAAATTGCACAGGATTGGGACTGGGCTGACAGAGAAGGCAATGGCAACCCACTCCAGCACTCTTGCCTGGAAAATCCCATGGACAGAGGAGCCTGGTAGGCTGCAGTCTATGGGGTCACGAAGAGTCAGACACGACTGAGCGACTTCACTTTCTCTTTTTACTTTCATGCATTGGAGAAGGAAATGGCAACCCACTCCAGTGTTCTTGCCTGGAGAATCCCAGGGATGGGGGAGCCTGGTGGGCTGCCGTCTATGGAGTCGCACAGAGTCGGACACGACTGAAGCGACTTAGCAGCAGTAGCAGCAGCAGGGACTGGGCTGAAGAGAATTGGAAGTGTGGTAACAGAACATAAAAAGGGGAATGAAGCCAAGAGGAGACATGGATGTTTGACCGCAAGAAAACCTGAGGAAATAAGGGAAAGAATATAAATAGGGTTAGAAATACAGGGAAATGATATGAAGCATATATCAAAGGGTCCAGAGAAAGAATGGAAGGTTAAACAAGAGTTCTCTCTGGGTTTCATAAGCCCAGAAGGATTGAGTGGCTCCACCTTTCCTTGCCAACAACAATGTTAGAGCTGAAGGCAGGAGGAATTCTTAGAATTCCACACACAAATCCTCTCAAAAAGGTCTGGGCATGAAAGCAATCTTTGGTTCTCCTTACTGTCCAGGTAAGGGCTGGTGGGAGACACTTACATAAGCTGAATCAGCATCATCATCAGAATGCCCCTCACTCTTTGTCCTGTTCTAGGGAGAAGAAAGCACAAATTATATAAGGGAAAGCAGCTCAGCTTCCTGTTCTATGCCGTTGGCTCTACCACTTTCCTTCAAGGCCAATCTGACCTGTTTCCATCACTCCACACAAGAGCCATCATCTTCCTCGTGGTTCCTGCTGTCTTTGACCTTGTCACTTTCCCCCCTTTCTTCCCCTCCTTCTGTTCATCATTCTGGCCTCACGGTCTGCCACTCACCTGTATCACCAAGTTCTGGATCTCTGATTTAATCCCCTCCAAGGCTTCAGCAGTCATGTGCATGAACCCCGCTCCCAGGAAAACACCAGCAGATGTGCAGCCCAGGAAACTGAGGACCCGGCGGTGACAACCTAATTAAAAGCAGGAGTTACAATCCAGTTGGCAAAGAGGAGATAAGAAGAAGGTGACTAAGGAGCCACGGGCAGCACTCAATGTCCGAAGACTGGGGATGATGAGAGAATCAGAGCAAGATATCAGGACAGGGTGACAAGGCTGAAGTCAGACTTAGGTTGTGGGGACAAAGATGTGATAGGGCTGTACCTGTGGCTGTAGTAGTCTGGAACCACTTGAAGCAGATGGGAATAAGGCCACAGACCAGAGTGAGCACCAGCAGGGCAAACAGGCAGCCAATTTTTGCTCCTAGCAGTGGTTCCATCCTTGTGGTACAGGGTTAGTAGAGGCCTCAGAAAGACAGGTGGAGTTATAGTCTTTGGAGCAGGAGGGGTGTCTCAGGTGGTCAGAGCTGGACTGTTCACCCTCCTGAGTTTCAGGAGGCTATCAGGAATCCTCTTTCTGGTCTATGTTGCCTCTTCTTGTGTAGCCTTACATAGGAAGCTTGCCCAGCCCCAGTTTCTCGCTCTTCCCCTACATGCAGGCCCCTCCCCTGGCTGACGCCTTCCTGAATTTAGAAACCAGAAACTCCAGACTCTCTGCCAGGCATGGCCTGGTGCAGTGTCTTCTCCTCCTCTTCAATGCTGTGACTAATCCAGGGGCTGTCGAGTCTTAGTTCTGGCTTGGGGCTGTTCTAATCCAGAGTGTGTATAGTAGCTCTCCCCAGCTGTTTTGTCCTGGGGACAATCTGATCTTGCCTCGCTCAGGACATTTGATCTAAGCCTTTCATACCCTGTCTACTCCGTCTCAAGTCCTTTAGGTTGCTCTGTTGATACCTGAACTGCATCCTTTCAAAGGGGATTTGGGGCCACTTGGGATAAGAAGGGGAGAAGGAAATGGCACTCCACTCCAATATTCTTGCCTGGAAAATCCCATGGACAGAGGAGCCTGGTGGTCTGCAGTCCATGGGGTCGCTGAGAGTCAGACACGACTGAGCGACTTCACTTTCTCTTTTTACTTTCATGCATTGGAGAAGGAAATGGCAACCCACTCCAGTGTTCTTGCTTGGAGAATCCCAGGGACGGAGGAGCCTGGTGGGCTGCCGTCTATGGGGTCACACGGAGTCCGACATGACTGAAGTGACTTAGCAGCAGCAGCAGCAGCAGCAGGAATAAAGAGGTGGGGCTGGCAAGTAGCGCTGCCACCACTCTGAGAACTAGTAGAGGAGGGGACTCCGCTATCCTGTCACTCCAGAGAAATAGCTCCAGGCATGGAAATGTCTAGAAGGAAGTTGAGATTTCTAGTATTACAACAGTGATACTGTTACAACTTTTGACTATGCCTTTTTCCTGATATAAATTATAGAAAAGGGAATGAGAGTTTTAAGATGAAGAAAGTTGCTCTAGTTCTGAAACAGCAAGGCTTAGAGGAAAACAGAAACAAACCAAGTATACTGAAGGCTCCTGCCTGGACATGTAAAGATGGAGATGGAACATTGAGGCCTGAGGGGAACCGACTCTTGAGGCAAATGTGTATGGGGTTAACTCTGAGGGAGTTGAGAAAGTTGAAAGGGAAGAAGGCAGAAAAAAATAGAAGCCAAGCAGCTGTTGATTACCCTGTTCAGGTGGACTGCCTAACAATCCTGAGACCTGTTAAGCCAGTTCTCAGGAAGCTGGGGGTGACTTTCCCCCTCCCCCCTCCCCCCATTATCTGGTGGAAGCAGCAGGATTCTTCCAGGAGAGGATGAGCTGAAGACTTGTGTGGGGACCACTGAAAATCTGAGGATTCTCTTCATTATAGGATAGGCCATGACAACAGACCTCTCTACCTTTTAAGAAATCGCAAGATTCATTTCCATTCTTTGAAAACTTGTTATTATTATTAAAGCTTTAAGTGAACACAGGTATATAGGGGTACTGTTGCTGAAACTCGTCTCTGTTCACCAGAGTGAACAGAAACATAAAGACAGTTTTGGGTGAAGTATAAAAGAGTAGTTTTTTTTTATTGTGCCATGCAAAGGAGGCCACTGCAGGTTAATGTCCTACAGACTGTGCCTTCCCTCGAAAGAGAACAGCAAGGGGTCTTATAGTTTGAGGGTGGAAACCAGGACTATAGATAAGGATCAGGGTAGATCAAGCTTGCATTCTTCACTTCCAGAAACTTTCAAAATTGTCAAAGTTGGTGTTAGGTGCTCCTGGGACTGATTCTGGTGGTCCTTGAGATGATCACACCATGCATGACCTTTCTTTCTGGAATGAATGATGCTCACAAGGGAAGGGAGTTTTAGGGAGTGTTTTCTTGGAGAAGTAAACACCAGGTGCACAGTACAATTCTGGCTAGAAGGCAATCATTTGAGAAGTGCAATTAAGAAAGAAAAGCAGCTATGAGAGTGTTGCAGTCTTTTACAGACCGGGACCTGGGGACTGCAGTCAACCAAGAGAAAGAGAGAAAAAGACAGAAAGAGCAATATCCCTGGGGTTATGTGGAAAACCAATAAAGCCCATACACAGGACTTGTACCACTCACGAAGGCACAGGGTGTCCTCTCAAGGAGGTCTTGAAAGCCTGGGTGAGAAAGTGAGCTCAGTAGGTTTCCATGCTCTGAAGAAGTAGCTGGAGATAGAAAGAAGGATGCAGGGGACTCAAGTCTCTAGTGGAACAAGGGTATTTTATTAGCATGCTTATAAGAAATGCATGCTTATATATCTTCAGTAAAATGATTACTCAGCCGTTAAAAAGAATGAAATTCCACCAGTTGCAAGGATAGTCTAATAAGTACAAGGTCACTGAAGAGAGTCACTGAAGGGAGTCACTTGAAGGGAATCCAAGCAGGTGCTCTTTCCCATGATCTCAGTCCTGAGAACTGCATGCAGCTCTACTCGTTCCTGTATCCCAGGAACTGATAAGGAACAGACAGTCCTTGAGAAACGGCACACAAAGGAAGAAAATGCAACATATTGGATCCCTTAAAGTTGACCATCCCCTGACAATTCCTTTTTTAATTTTTTCATAATTGTGGGTGACTGTAGATACTTTTGTGAAAAAGGCCCTGACCAAATGAGTTTGTTTAGTTTGAACAATTTTAGTTGAAAGGCATCAGTATACTACAAATATAACCATCAGGATAATTATCAGCATCATAGCTCCAGATCCAATACTATGTATAATGCTTTGAAATTATTCTCGAGGGTCTAGCCCAGATAATTAATCAGGTTGCTGTTCAGCTAAGGTTTCCAGATTTTTGGAAGCGGGTAGACTGTTAGAGAAAGTTTCAAAGATTTCTTTTGGTAATAATTGTACATTTAAGGAAGCATTATCATGTAAGTCTTGCAAATGAAATTTGATTTGTTCCCAATTGTAGGCACTATAGTTGAACCGAATGGGGGTCATACAAAATTGAGTAGAATTTCAGTTATATTTTAGTATAGCTTGTTTTTGCAAATCTATTAATTGATCTCTAACCTATTGGATGGCTATTTTTATTTCTTGTATTTCATCTTGAATTTCCTCATTTACCTGAGTCTGAGTGGTCCACATAGTATGAGCATCTTTGGTCCAATTTTGAATAAAGTTGTGTGTTTGAATTGAGGTTTGTAAAGCAATGCCTGCAACAGCGGCAGTAGTGCAAATGGCCATTAATCCCCAAATGCCAAGAATTAACCATCCAATGAATTGTTTAGATCATTGAAGTGATTTTGTAAGTAGCTGGGAGGCAAAACCTGCCATGGGACCCTCTTCCCAGGGTCATTGGAGATCTATTGGCAACCATAGATTACGACGCGAATGAAGAATCAAAAGGGATTCATTTTTCAAAGAGACAGAGGAATTAAAACAAGCATATAATTTGCAATCTATACAAGGCACAAAACATAAAGTCTTATTAAACTGCAAGTTCCCTATAGCTATAACAAAAGGAGGGGGAACACAAGCTTGTATGAAATATGAATGATTATAATGAAAGGAATAGTTACTATGACTATGACTGGTCCCCATAAAATACCCAGTCCAAGTTCCAAGTTCTTCAGTGCTTGCGGCAAGTTTCCAGATGTCCCATTGTTCAGGCCCAATCCGTTTATTGAGGATGATTCGATGTCGAGGGGGTGCCATTCCACCGTCAAGCCAGCCAAGAAGTCCTTTGTTAATACACTGAAGTCCATTGTAGTATTAGTAACCTTTTATGCTACTTGCGTAGTATAATCATATACAGTGCTGTTAATATCATCTGAGCAGTTAGACAACTACATACCATGGGGTCTCCAATAATCAATGGTGTTCAGTTCAGTTCAGTTTAGTCACTCAGTTGTGTCTGCCTCTTTGTGACCCCATGAATCGCAGCATGCCAGGCCTCCCTGTCCATCACCAACTCCCAGAGTTCACTCAGACTCATTTCCATCGAGTCAGTGATGCCATCCAGCCATCTCATCCTCTGTCGTCCCCTTCTCCTCCTGCCCCCAATCCCTCCCAGCATCAGAGTCTTTTACAGTGAGTCAACTCTTTGCATGAGGTGGCCAAAGTACTGGAGTTTCAGCTTTAGCATCATTCCTTCCAAAGAAATCCCAGGACTGATCTCCTTCAGAATGGACTGGTTGGATCTCCTTGCAGTCCAAGGGACTCTCAAGAGTCTTCTCCAACACCACAGTTCAAAAGCATCAATTCTTCAGCACTCAGCTTTCTTCACAGTCCAACTCTCACATCCATACGTGAGCACTGGAAAAACCATAGCCTTGACTAGAAGCACCTTTGTTGGCAAAGTAATGTCTCTGCTTTTCAATATGCTATCTAGGTTGGTCATAACTTTTCTTCCAAGGAGTAAGCGTCTTTTAATTTCATGGCTGCAGTCACCATCTGCAGTGATTTTGGAGCCCCCCAAAATAAAATCTGACACTGTTTCCACTGTTTCCCCATCTATTTCCCATGAAGTGATGGGACCAGATGCCATGATCTTTGTTTTCTGAATGTTGAGCTTTAAGCCAACTTTTTCACTCTCCTCTTTCACTTTCATCAAGAGGCTTTTTAGTTCCTCTTCACTTTCTGCCATAAGGGTGGTGTCATCTGCATATCTGAGGTTATTGATATTTCTCCTGGCAATCTTGATTCCAGCTTGTGCTTCTTCCAGACCAGCGTTTCTCATGATGTACTCTGCATATAATTTAAATAAGCAGGGTGACAATATACAGCCTTGACGTACTCCTTTTCCTGTTTGGAACCAGTCTGTTGTTCCATGTCCAGTTCTAACTGTTGCTTCCTGACCTGCATATAGGTTTCTCAGGAGGCAGGTCAGGTGGTCTGGTATTCCCATCTCTTTCAGAATTTTCCACAGTTTATTGTGATCCACACAGTCAAAGGCTTTGGCATAGTCAATAAGGCAGAAATAGATGTTTTTCTGGAACTCTCTTGCTTTTTCCATGATCCAGCGGATGTTGGCAATTTGATCTCTGGTTCCTCTGCCTTTTCTAAAACCAGCTTGAACATCAGGAAGTTCACGGTTCACATATTGCTGAAGCCTGGCTTGGAGAATTTTGAGCATTACTTTACTAGCGTGTGAGATGAGTGCAATCGTGTGGTAGTTTGAGCATTCTTTGGCGTTGCCTTTCTTTGGGATTGGAATGAAAACTGACCTTTTCCAGTCTTGTGGCCACTGCTGAGTTTTCCAAATTTGCTGGCATATTGAGTGCAGCACTTTCACAGCATCATCTTTCAGGATTTGAAATAGCTCCACTGGAATTCCATCACCTCCACTAGCTTTGTTCCTAGTGATGGTAAGGCCCACTTGACTTCCCATTCCAGGATGTCTGGCTCTAGGTCAGTGATCACACCATCGTGATTATCTGGGTCGTGAAGCTCTTTTTTGTACAGTTCTGTGTATTCTTGCCATCTCTTCTTAATATCTTCTGCTTCTGTTCGGTCCATACCATTTCTGTCCTTTATCGAGCCCATCTTTGCATGAAATGTTCCTTTGGTATCTCTGATTTTCTTGAAGAGATCTCTAGTCTTTCCCATTCTGTTGTTTTCCTCTATTTCTTTGCATTGATCGCTGAAGAAGGCTTTCTTATCTCTTCTTGCTATTCTTTGGAACTCTGCATTAAGATGCTTATATCTTTCCTTTACTCCTTTGCTTTTCGCTTCTCTTCTTTTCACAGCTATTTGTAAGGCCTCCTCAGACAGTCATTTTGCTTTTTTGCATTTCTTTTCCATGGGGATGGTCTTGATCCCTGTCTCCTGTACAATGTCACAAACCTCCATCCATAGTTCATCAGGCCTCTGCTCACGCTGAATTAATGAATCATACTTACTGGGCCTATATACCCAAGCCCCCTTTACTGCAGTTATAAAATGGACAGATAAAGGACGAATCGTATCCACTGATGACTCAGTACATATGCTTCTTCCTTGGAGCTTGGAGGGGCCCTCTCATCCTGAGAAAAAAGGAAGACTAATATTTCTCTAGGGTATGAAGTCCTTCGTCTATGCATAGGTTCAACAGAATTATGCATTAACTTAAGCCGACAAACATGGGCTTTCATTCCGCCTCCAAAGAAGAACTTTCGGACATTGCTTGGACAGTTTACTACCCTTTCTTTCTATGAGAACCATGTCAACACTACTGAAACTCTAGGAAAAGGACAAAAATCATTATGTAAAGGGTTTACATATAAAAACTTTAAATATACTCCTATTCATTGGGACAGATGTCAGGCTAAATCAGGAAAATTAATGTTTGTGGCCAATTACACCATTGATTGGATGCAATCTCAAAAACGACAGAATGATCTCTGTTCGTTTCCAAGGCAAACCATTCAATATCACGGTAATCCAAGTCTATGCCCCAACCAGTAACGCTGAAGAAGCTGAAGTTGAACAGTTCTATGAAGACCTACAAGACCTTCTAGAACTAACACCCAAAAAAGATATCCTTTTCATTATAGGGGACTGGAATGCAAAAGTAGGAAGTCAAGAAACACCTGGAGTAACAGGCAAATTTGGCCTTGGAATACGAAATGAAGCAGGGCAAAGACTAATGGAGTTTTGCCAAGAAAATGCACTGGTCATAGCAAACACCCCCTTCCAACAACACAAGAGAAGACTCTGCACATGGACATCACCAGATGGTCAACACGGAAATCAGACTGATTATATTCTTTGCAGCCAAAGATGGAGAAGCTCTATACAGTCAGCAAAAACAAGACCAGGAGCTGACTGTGGCTCAGACCATGAACTCCTTATTGCTAAATTCAGACTGAAATTGAAGAAAGTAGGGAAAACCACTAGACCATTCAGGTATGACCTAAATCAAATCCCTTATGATTATATAGTGGAAGTGAGAAATAGATTTAAGGGCCTAGATCTGATAGATAGAGTGCCTGATGAGCTATGGAATGAAGTTCGTGACACTGTACAGGAGACAGAGATCAAGACCATCCCCATGGAAAAGAAATGCAAAAAAGCAAAATGGCTATCTGGGGAGGCCTTACAAATAGCTGTGAAAAGAAGAGAAGCAAAAAGCAAAGGAGAAAAGGAAAGGTATAGGCATCTGAATGCAGAGTTCCAAAGAATAGCAAGAAGAGATAAGAAAGCCTTCTTCAGCGATCAATGCAAAGAAATAGAGGAAAACAACAGAATTGGAAAGACTAGAGATCTCTTCTAGAAAATTAGATATACCAAGGGGACATTTCATACGAAGATGGGCTCAATAAAGACAGAAATGGTATGGACCTAACAGAAGCAGAAGATATTAAAAACAGGTGGCCGGAATACACAGAAGAACTGTACAAAAAAGATCTTCACGACCCAGATAATCACGATGGTGTGATCACTGACCTAGAGCCAGACATCCTGGAATGTGAAGTCAAGTGGGCCTTGGAAAGCATCACTAGGAACAAAGCTAGTGGAGGTGATGGAATTCCAGTTGAGCTATTTCAAATCCTAAAGGAGGATGCTGTCAAAGTGCTGCACTCAATATGCCAGCAAATTTGGAAAACTCAGCAGTAGCCACAGGACTGAAAAAGTCAGTTTTCATTCCAATCCCAAAGAAAGACAATGCCAAAGATGCTCAAACTACCGCACGATTGCACTCATCTCACACGCTAGTAAAGTAATGCTCAAAATTCTCCAAGCCAGGCTTCAGCAATATGTGAACCGTGAACTTCCTGATGTTCAAGCTGGTTTTAGAGAAGGCAAAGGAACCAGAGATCAAATTGCCAACATCCGCTGGATCATAGAAAAAGCAAGAGAGTTCCAGAAAAACATCTATTTCTGCCTTATTGACTATGCCAAAGCCTTTGACTGTGTGGATCACAATAAACTGTGGAAAATTCTGAAAGAGATGGGAATACCAGACCACCTGATCTGCCTCTTGAGAAATTTGTATGCAGGTCAGGAAGCAACAGTTAGAACTGGACATGGAACAACAGACTGGTTCCAAACAGGAAAAGGAGTACGTCAAGGCTGTATATTGTCACCCTGCTTATTTAACTTATATGCAGAGTACATCATGAGAAACGCTGGACTGGAAGAAACACAAGCTGGAATCAAGATTGCCAGGACAAATATCAATAACCTCAGATATGCAGATGACACCACCCTTATGGCAGAAAGTGAAGAGGAACTAAAAAGCCTCTTGATGAAAGTGAAAGAGGAGAGTGAAAAAGTTGGCTTAAAGCTCAACATTCAGAAAACGAAGATCATGGCATCCGGTCCCATCATTTCATGGGCAATAGATGGGGAAACAGTGGAAACGGGGTCAGACTTTATTTTTTTGGGCTCCAAAATCACTGCAGATGGTGACTGCAGGCATGAAATTAAAAAGACGTTTACTCCTTGGAAGAAAAGTTATGACCAACCTAGATAGCATATTGAAAAGCAGAGACATTACTTTGCCAACAAAGGTGCTTCTAGTCAAGGCTATGGTTTTTCCAGTGGTCATGTATGGATGTGAGTTGGACTATGAAGAAAGCTGAGCGCCGAAGAATTAATGCTTTTGAACTGTGGTGTTGGAGAAGACTCTTGCGAGTCCCTTGGACTGCAAGGAGATCCAACCAGTCCATCCTAAAGGAAATCAGTCCTAGGTATTCTTTGGAAGGAATGATGCTAAAGCTGAAACTCCAGTACCTTGGGCACCTCATGTGAAGGGTTGACTCATCTGAAAATTCTCTGATGTTGGGAGGAATTGGGGGCAGGAGGAAAAGGGGATGACAGAGGATGAGATGGCTGGATGGCATCACCGACTTGATGGATGTGGGTTTGGGTGAACTCCGGGAGTTGGTGATGGACAGGGAGGCCTGGCATGCTGCAATTCATGGGGTCACAAAGAGTTGGACACGACTGAGCGACTGAACTGAACTGAAAGAGGGTCTAATCCAATTTATATCACCTAAAATTTTTTGAAAATCATTCAAGGTTGATAATTTATCAGTACAAATCTGTTTTAGTTGGGGAGTAATATGTTGTATATTAATAACAAATCTTCAGTAATGGTAAGGTGTAGAGGTTTGAATTTTTTCAGGGGCAATGATTAATCCAGTCTTTCAAGCATTGTTGAGCTGTTCAAACATGTGTTGAGTTTCTAAAACAGATGGAGTTGAAAACAATACATCATCCATATAATGAATAACAAGAAAGGAAATTGTTTTGTTGTAGGTTCAAGGGCTTTGGCTACATAGTATTGGCACATGGTGGGAGAATTCATCATTCCTTGAGGCAATACAGTCCACTGGTATCGTTTATGAGGCCTGGTGTGATTAGGATAAGGAAGAGAGAAAGTAAATCTCTCTCGGTTTAGAGGGTGTAAAGGTATAGTAAAAAAGCAATCCGAATGCAGAGTTCCAAAGAATAGCAAGAAGAGATAAGAAAGCCTTCTTCAGCGATCAATGCAAAGAAATAGAGGAAAACAACAGAATGGGAAAGACTAGAGATCTCTTCAAGAAAATCAGAGATACCAAAGGAACATTTCATGCAAAGATGGGCTCGATAAAGGACAGAAATGGTATGGACCGAACAGAAGCAGAAGATATTAAGAAGAGATGGCAAGAATACACAGAACTGTACAAAAAAGAGCTTCACGACCCAGATAATCACGATGGTGTGATCACTGACCTAGAGCCAGACATCCTGGAATGGGAAGTCAAGTGGGCCTTACCATCACTAGGAACAAAGCTAGTGGAGGTGATGGAATTCCAGTGGAGCTATTTCAAATCCTGAAAGATGATGCTGTGAAAGTGCTGCACTCAATATGCCAGCAAATTTGGAAAACTCAGCAGTGGCCACAAGACTGGAAAAGGTCAGTTTTCATTCCAATCCCAAAGAAAGGCAACGCCAAAGAATGCTCAAACTACCACACGATTGCACTCATCTCACACGCTAGTAAAGTAATGCTCAAAATTCTCCAAGCCAGGCTTCAGCAATATGTGAACCGTGAACTTCCTGATGTTCAAGCTGGTTTTAGAAAAGGCAGAGGAACCAGAGATCAAATTGCCAACATCCGCTGGTTCATAGAAAAAGCAAGAGAGTTCCAGAAAAACATCTATTTCTGCCTTATTGACTACGCCAAAGCCTTTGACTGTGTGGATCACAATAAACTGTGGAAAATTCTGAAAGAGATGGGAATACCAGACCACCTGATCTGCCTCTTGAGAAATTTGTATGCAGGTCAGGAAGCAACAGTTAGAACTGGACATGGAACAACAGACTGGTTCCAAATAGGAAAAGGAGTACGTCAAGGCTGTGTATTGTCACCCTGTTTATTTAACTTATATGCAGAGTACATCATGAGAAACGCTGGACTGGAAGAAACACAAGCTGGAATCAAGATTGCCAGGACAAATATCAATAACCTCAGATATGCAGATGACACCACCCTTATGGCAGAAAGTGAAGAGGAACTAAAAAGCCTCTTGATGAAAGTGAAAGAGGAGAGTGAAAAAGTTGGCTTAAAGCTCAACATTCAGAAAACGAAGATCATGGCATCCGGTCCCATCACTTCATGGGCAATAGATGGGGAAACAGTGGAAACGGGGTCAGACTTTATTTTTCTGGGCTCCAAAATCACTGCAGATGGTGACTGCAGCCATGAAATTAAAAGACGCTTACTCCTTGGAAGGAAAGTTATGACCAACCTAGATAGCATATTGAAAAGCAGAGACATTACTTTGCCAACAAAGGTTCATCTAGTCAAGGCTATGGTTTTTCCTGTGGTCATATATGGATGTGAGAGTAGGACTGTGAAGAAGGCTGAGCGCCGAAGAATTGATGCTTTTGAACTGTGGTGTTGGAGAAGACTCTTGAGAGTCCCTTGGACTGCAAGGAGATCCAACCAGTCCATTCTGAAGGAGATCAGTCCTGGGTATTCTTTGGAAGGAATGATGCTAAAGCTGAAACTCCAGTACTTTGGCCACCTCATGCGAAGAGTTGACTCATTGGAAAAGACTCTGATGCTGGGAGGGATTGGGGGCAGGAGAAGAGGACGACAGAGTATGAAATGGCTGGATGGCATCACTGACTCGATGGACGTGAATCTGAGTGAACTCCGGGAGTTGGTGATGGACAGGGAGGCCTGGCGTGCTGTGATTTATGGGGTCACAAAGAGTTGGACACGACTGAGCAACTGATCTGATCCGATAAATCTGTAATAATAATATGCCAGTTTTGAGGAATAGTGGTGGGTGATACAATTCCTGGTTGTAATGCATCCATAGGTTTCATAGATGCATTAACTTTTCTAAGGTCTGTTAAGATATGCCATTTGTTAGATATCTTTCTTATAACAAAAATGAGCGAGTTCCAAGGGGAATAAGATTCCTCAATAAGTTTTAATTTCAATCTGTCCAAATAGGGTCATCATTCTTCCAAGTTATTTTAATAATTGCATTGTTTCTTAAATGAGCAGTGGCCCCTAGGAAAAATGTGGAATATATATTTGTGCTTGCTATTGTATAAGTAAATCTCTATTAAATTAAGGGGTGCATCTATCACGTAAGGTTGTAATGTTGCCGGTTGGCCTTCTGGTCCCTTACAAGGATAAATTTAAGTATTTTGATGGAGTTCTTGTTATTTTGGTTTGAGAAATTCCTGTAATTTGGCAAGAAATTCTCTGTATTGGCCAACATTTGGGCCATAAATATTTGGAAATAACAGTAATATTGGATCTAGTATCAAGAAGACCAGAAAATCTTTTGCCATTAATTTTGATATTTATATTTGGTTGTGCATATTCAGATATTATTGATGTCCATAAGGATTATTTTCGATCTGTATTGCCAAGTCTATCTGTCTGTATACTATTAGAGGAGTTAATAGAAATGTAAGGTAAAAAGAACTGGTTGGGCAATTTTGTTCCCCTTTTTGAATTGCCATAGTATCTGAGATGACATCATAATTTGATTTTCTCCCTTATAATCTAAATCAATTATTCCAGGGTAAACAGTAATTCTTTTAGAAGTCAAACTAGATTGGCCAAGTAAAAGGTCGAAGGTTTGTGGGGGTAGAAAGGGTATCTGCCTCATTAGTTTAAGTGGGACCTTATATATTTCTCAACTAGCTGCTGAGAATAGATGAAAAGAATACCTCAACATTTTAAGAGTTCTATTAGGCCCTTTCCCAAGACATATATCCTGAGATAACTTTGGCACAAGATTAGCCAGGGAGAACAGGTTCCAGACAAAGTCTCTGGGCAAGATATATTGTTGCTGTGTAATCAGGGGTACAAGTCTTGAGATATAGATTCCCAGGAAATATTTGTTATAATTAAAATCATTAACATAGGGCCTAGGAAAAGCATTTACATGAGTAAGACATTGTGGTGTGTAATCATCAGCTCTGGACCTAAAGAAAGGTCAGTTCTCTGGCAAGATACATTGTTGCACAAGGCTTAAGGAAAACATGAGTGAGAATGCTTGTCTCTTCCTTAAAGGGCCCTGGATTGCTTGCCTAAGCTTTAATTCTTTCATTTCGTCCTGCTTTTAGGAGAATATGGTTGCCAGGGACAGGGGTGAAGAAATTGTTCTGTAACTTCTTCCTGCTGGGAAGGGGTGTAGACCCCAAATTGTTGAGGCAATATAGTCTCCTTATCCTCATATTGAGGGTCTCTGATCCAGGGGCCCTTAGGCAGTGGAAACCTCAGGAGCATGAACAATCATCTGTAACTTAAATGCCTAAGCCACTTAGATACAAAGTTCATTATACAGTTACTGATATAAAAAGCAAACAGCAAGAATAAGCTGACTACAATTATTATAGTCAAGATAGTTTTCCATCAAGGAGGGCTTTGTATTTGAGCTTCTATAGAATCAAATTGTCTTGTATTGGTTAACATTTCAAAAGTAATTTGGTTTTGGAGAGTGCCAGCTTGAGCATTAGAATTGGCACCATCTTGGGCCATATCCTGAAACCACATTGTCCATTGAAAATATTCTCCTGGTTTAAGAAGAGCCCTTATCAAAAGTTGCCAATCATAAGGAACAAAATTTCCAATAGAAGATGCCATAGTGTTTAAAAGTTCTTTAGTAAAAGGTGAATGAGGGCCGTACATAGTTACAGCCTTTTTCATTTGTTGCATGTGAGAAAAATCAAAGCCTTCATAATGAGGTATTATTTGCCCCTGGGCATTAACATTTCTTAATACAGGAAAAGCCTGTATTGGCCTCAGAGACTCAAGATTGCAAAGCCAGCAACTCAGAGAGCCTCCGTCGTGAAGGAGAATGAGTAGATAGTTTTTTCTCATAAATACGAGTGCGTGCTAAAGGCTTATCGTTGTTTTCCAAAAAACCATTATCAGCTTTAGTGTCAAAGAGAGCCTCAGAAGAGTCACTGTCAGAGTCATTTTGTCCTTGAATTGAAGGGACTTTTGGTTTTGTGTCTATTGCGAGAGGAGGAGCACTTGGGGCCGCCGGAACAGGGCTAGTAGGAAAATTCTGAAATATTTTATGTTCTAATTGGGCCTTTTGAAAAGTTTCATCATCTAATTCATATTCATGTAACAAGTGTTCCGCTTGTTGTTGAATATCAGGAGGGCTAGAATTATCTTGAAATGGCAGAATCACAGCTTTAATGAGAGTCCATAGGGGCCAGAAATCTATTGGAATATTTTTTACCCATTTAGTGGCTTGTTCCAACATTCTCTTTGACCCGGTGCCAAATTATTAGTCGACACAAACCCAGAAGTCCTTGAACTTTAAATGATGAAGTAAAGTAGAAAAATGGTGAGGCTTTCCAGCTGTTTGTCCCATAACCCCGCACTTACCGATCTCCGTAGGTCCCAGTCACTCCGTCCTGTTTGCCAAGGGTGAATACCATGTCCGTTTCGGGTGCCATTTGTTGCGGTCTTTTACAGACCGGGACCTGGGGACTGGAGTCGACAAAAAGAAAGAAAGAGAGAGAAAGAGCAATATCCCTTGGGCTATGTGGAAAACCAATAAAGCCCATACACAGGACTTGTACCACTCACGAAGGCACAGGGTGTCCTCTCAAGGAGGTCTTGAAAGCCCGGGCAAGAAAGTGAGTTCGTTAGGTTTCCACGCTCTGAAGAAGTAGCTGGAGACAGAAAGAAGGATGCGGGGGACCCAAGTCTCTAGTGGAACAAGGGTATTTTATTAGCATGCTTGTAAGAAATGCATGCTTATATATCTTCAGTAAAATGATTACTCAGCTGTTAAAAAGAATGAAATTCCACCAGTTGCAACAAAATGGATAGTCTAATAAGTACAAGGTCACTGAACAGAGTCACTGAAGGGAGTCACTGAAGGGAATCCAAGCAGGTGCTCTTTCCCATGATCTCAGTCCTGAGACAGAGAAGGCTATGGCACCCCACTCCAGTACTCTTGCCTGGAAAATCCCATGGATGGTAGAGCCTGGTAGGCTGCGGTCGATGGGGTCGGTAAGAGTCGGACACAACTCCACTTTCACTTTTCACTTTCATGCATTGGAGAAGGAAATGGCAACCCACTCCAGTGTTCTTGCTTGGAGAATCCCAGGGATGGGGGAGCCTGGTGGGCTGCCGTCTATGGGGTCACACAGAGTCGGACACGACTGAAGTGACTCAGCAGCAGCAGCAGTCCTGAGAATTGCATACAGCTCTACTCGTTCCTGTATCCCAGGAACTGATAAGGAACAGAGTCCTTGACAAATGGCACACAAAGAAAGAAAATGCAACATATTGGATCCCTTAAAGTTGAATGTCCCCTGACACGAGAGGATGGCCAAGTAAGCTCAAAGAATACGGTCTACTACAATGGAGGATATTTGAACTAGTGTTTTTTTGCTGTAACAGTAATAGCACTCCCATCCTGGACACCAGGTAGCTTCCGCCTCGGCCATCAAGATAGAAGAAAACACTTGTCACACATCCGTGTCAACTCTCAGGGGCATCTTGAGCAGATGGAGGAAGTTCCGATGGTGTGATCACAGGTAAAAGATCTCCCCAGGAACTGACCCGGGCACAGCGATACAAATCCCTACAGAAAAGAGAGGGTCAATGTGGGCTGCAGGTCTTGCTACCTCCCACCAACTCTGGTCACACCTCCACACCTGCCATGTCTGCGGGCTGTGATCACAGCATGCTGCATATGCCCATCTGGACAGCACAGGTGGCAATGCACATGGCGTGGCCGTTTAAGAACAGGCTGAGTGATTCGGGGCCAGCGATTAGCCTCCTCTGGAGATCCTCGGGCAAGGATTACCAAGGAGAACTTTTCTTCCTTCGGCTTCTTGTTCTAAGACAAGGATACAGAGATGGCTTGCAGGAAAAGATGAGGGAAAAAAATTCTTCCAACCTCATTCCTGTGACTCTTCTCATATTCTATAAGTCATATACATTCAGACCCTAAAATCTCCAAGCATTCTCTGGAATTTCCCAAATCCTCCCATCTCTGAATCTTTTTCACTGTGCTTTCCCAGGCTATTTTCTCCCTACCACAATATTCTCAGAGTACATACCCAGCTGAAGGGGATGGGATGGTAGGCCTGGGAAAAGCTACAGGCCAGGGGCTTAGAGGCTGTCAACTGGGGACATGGAAGTTCATGGGGACACTGTGAACACAAAGACATGATGTAAGACAAAAGAACCACAATCATAAAACCTAGAAACTATGAGTAATAGAGTCAAGAAGGGCTAGGGATAAGGGAGCACAGAGCAGACGAAAGGGCAAGCCAGGGGAATCACTAAGGAGGAATCAAGAGTAGAGGATGGTGGCTAGCCCTCTTTTCCTGGCCAGCCCTGAGTTCAGATCTTTGCTTGCTGGGAAAGGCAGAAGTAATACTCACTGGGGCAAAGACAAAACCAGGTCGAGGGTCCAAAGGTGACTTTTCTTTTCCCTGAAATCAAAGGAAATGAAAAAAAATTTTAGGCTGGGTTGAGGGGTCTGTTCTAACTCAATCTCTGCACTCAATAAATTGAGGACTCCTCTAACATTCAATTCTGGTAATTATTAACTATGTTCTTTGAATTAAGCTGGCTGTTTCTCTAATACACCAAACAAAGAACTTTCTCTTTGCAGCAAGAGAAAGGCAGAAACTTGGCACATAGTATGGTGCTCTCCCTTGTCAGTAACCTTCACTCTCAAAAAAAAACCCCATTTCAAGACAATGAAATTTGCCATTATACACTGGTTCATACGGTCCTAAACAGATAAGGTTCTTGGCTCAGAAGTACCCTGGATCAGAGGCTGGCAAAAAAAAATTTTTTTAAAGGTCCAGAGACTAGGCAAAATCTGTTTCCTACTGCTATCTGTATGGTGAAAATAGCCACAGGCAACAGATGTATAGCCACAGACACATGGTTATAGATGCACAAATAAGCACTGCTCATATAAAAACAGGTGGCAGGCTGGATCTGATCCATAGGCCGGAGTTTGTCAACTACTACCCTATATCATGACTTCATGTGCCTACTATCTCCAGAGTCATCCTTATTACTATATGCGAGTCCCTTCAGTTTTCAAGGGAGTGCCAAGAACTGGTGAGAATAAGTGGGGAAAGGAGGGTAAGGTGAAAGGAGAAAGAACCTTACATTAAGGACCAGGTCCCTGGCGTCCATGAGAAGGGAGTGCCCAGCTTTTGTTCCATTCTCTATCAATACCTGATTACAAAAGGGGAAGAAAGAAGCCTCGAATTACATGAAAACATAAATGTCAGTGGCTCTGGAAGAGCATTCTCAAATAGAATAGGGATTCTAAATGAAACGGGTATTACATATATGATGTAGATGGAGACCTGAAAAGAGGGACAAAGGGATCTATGTAGGATGAAAATGGTTAAAAATGAAGACAAGCTCCAATGGGGACAAGGAAAGGCATGAAACAAACTCATGAAGCTGCTTAAAAACTTGAAGGGAAAAAGGGGCTTCCACTTACCAGAAAATGACCTGTCTTGCGCCACAAGGTCTGGACTACGTCAGTGCGGTCAGCCTTGCTGGGCAGCTCACTGAGAGAAAAGGCTGCTACCACCACATCGAATTGTACCTGGTGCACAAGACGAGGAAAATGACCGACCTGACATCTCCCTCTTTTAAAGAGTACAACAAAGGTCTATCCCACTAAATTTCTTCTGCTTTCTTTTAATTTCTAACAGAATGCTAGGTTGTAAAGCCAGGGCCACAGTTTTCCATCTGCATACTCCACATCTGGCATACTTTAAACACTGCCACTTGCCTTGGGTGATACAGGTAGAAACTGTCTGAAAAAGACACCTGGAACACAAGGCATCCCAGATCCTGAACCACCTATGGAGGAAAGTAGAGATGTGGCAACTATGAGTGTGGGTATAAACTGAAGGGACAAAATGCTAGCTGAGGATGAGATGCAACAGAGTAGACAACCATTAAAAAAAAGGGCAGGGGGAATATTGGGTCATTTGTCCTGTTATTCTTACCCTTCCCATCCACAGTCCAACAGAGGCCCCCAGCATCTTTAACAAGGTCATTGCATCACACATCTTTAACTTTCAGGCCTCTCCTGTACTCCCCAATAAAAGACCCTTTCTGGTACTCCTTTGCTTTGCAAACGCCTTCAACTTTGGAAAAGCCCTTCCTTACATTTTGTCCTCACCTTTCAGCAGCTTTTCTGCCAATTCCAACATGGCAGCTGAGCTGTCCACACACATATACTCACGTAGGCTCTGGCCCCAAGTACTATGAGCAGCCCTAAAGTGGCAAAAAATAAATCATCACATTCTCATGACAAAGTTGTCCCTACAAGAGACCCCTCTGTCCCTAACCCAACCTTGGGGAAACAGAGTGCTATGTTAAAATAGTTGGAAAAACTAGCAATCTTATTTTCTTGTTTCATCTACAACTCTTAAGAAGACTCAAAAACTACATGAACACACACACAAAAATCTTGATGATATGTAAATCCCTGTCCGAGATCAAATTCCTTTCCTTTTTTATCCTTCTTAATGTGGGTTTTTTCACTTGACATTTCTTTAAGTTCTCACCCTAATTTATATATCTTCTCATGCCTTGTCTAATCTGAGGGAAGAAACACATCAGTTCCCAATTTTCCTCTTCTTCCTTTGGTTCTCCAGTCTCTTGATATTGACGTGGTATAAGCTAGCTCTAGCTCTCTATAGAGTTGGAACTGACAGAGACAGAGAAAGATACTCACCAGGTGACAGAGCCAGTACCCGAGCCAAAGTCCATCAAGGTTTGTGGCTGGAACTCTGGAAGGCGAGCTTGGATCTGAAGAAATATTCAATACCCCACAGTGGAGAAGACAGACATACATTTAAGGTCTTGGTAAACATGAATTAAGGGACCGCAACAGAGGAAATGACACGTGAATGTCTTTTAAGATTCAGTGTAAACGCCTTATAGAATAGAAAGCTCTTAGAACAGTGATTCTAAACCTTTTTTGGGTCAAAAATTCCTTTCAGATGATAAAGACAACCTCTCGAAAAAAATGCACATGTAATGTCCCAAGAATCTTGTCCCAGAAGATTACTTTATGAAGAAGGGAACTGATAGTAAAAAGTTTCTGGTTGGAAGTTGAGGGAATTTCACCTCATGGAAAGCTCTGGAGACTGCTGCAAAGCCACCATCCAATCTTGCTGCCATATACACCAGGCTCAGTCCCTCACTGTAGCTGCCAGAAAAATCAGACATACCACTGGGAATTAACCTCTATCCTGCAGCTACCCTCCAGACTTTTAGGAAATGAAATCTTTGCAAAGGGCTCTTTCAGCTCAACCCTTTCACTGATCAACACAGAATCGTCTTAGGGAGACTTACAAACCAGACTACTTTTTCAAACACTAAATGGTGTAATTGTATTTCCCCAACTCTCCTTCTCAAAAGCCAAACTCTTCCTTCTCCTGCAGCCCTTCTAGTCTCCCTTACCTCAGTTCTTGCCAATGATAGGTAGTTTTGCGTAAGGCGCGCAGGACTTCTTCATGATGTTTCTCTGTCTGACATGAGTCTGGGGTAAGAACAAGGACTGGAAGTAAGGACCTAGGAAGAACAGGGCTCAGATACAATATCTGAATTTACTGCCTGCCATTCCCCACCAGTTCCCACATGGAAAATGCTTAAGAGAGAAGCCAAACTAGAGAAGAGTTTCAGGTAAGAATAATAACCACCACCACCACCACCATAGTATATCAGATAATATATTGCCTCTAACAGCAGTTCTTTCAATTCAACCAACTCTATCTCACAGGTTTTGTTCTGTATTAAAAGCAAGTGTAATAAAAAGTTAAAGGATAGGATAAAGACAGTACCTTGTAGATTTCTTCAATTCCCCCAAATTTAACAATGTGATGTCTCCAAAGTTCCCATAGGAAGGAAAGGGGCTTGAAAGGAAACTTGTCTTACAATTGTGTTCAGTTCTGTACTGTTTTACCTACGGAGTGCCTACTACGAACCAGGTACTACAAGAAGTTCAGGGAATACAAGATGAACAAAAGGCAGGCCTCTTAATAGGAAGGAACTCACAATCATGAAAATAACTTGACAAACTAATTCTCCTTTCCCTGTAGTACTGGAGACGGACTTTATTTTACCTGAACAAAAACTTAGACGGTCTTAATCCAGTGGACTTGGGGGGAAAAAAAAGATCTAAATTTCAACAGTAGACTGAAGCACTCATTGACCTTTACTAAAGCCCTGAATTTAGTAGGCAATCTCTGAAATTACCTATCTTCTTTTAGAAAGGCAACATTATGAATAACTACTCTGGTTAGAAAGTCAAATAAGAAACTGCAGTATTTATTTAAGAGGCTGCAGAATTATTACTCACTCTTCATTTCTCTCTGCTCTTTCTATTTGGCTTACTCTTTATTTTTAAGACCCACCTGCGTTTTCCAGGATTTTTTTCTCAAGAAGAACTGCCCGTTTTTGTAGCTCCTCTGGCTCTACAGGTAAATGCCGGCTCCAGAGATAATTGGTTAGGGCTTGCACCTGCTTCTTCATATTGGGCATCGCGCTCCCTATGGATCAAAGATGCAAAGAGGAATCACTTGTACGCAGGGCCCAATCTCCGCTTCTTGAGCTTCCATTTCCCACCTTTACTCACCCAGCAGCAGTAACTGCGCGGCTTCGGCCAATGCTTGCGGCAGCCGCACGCATGACAGCTGCAGGATGCCAGGGTGCCGGCGATGGGGCCTCTTCCCCAGGAAATCGGACTTGTTATCCACGTGGGATACGCCGGGCACGAGGGCAGCAAGCGCCTGCAGAAAAAGAAAAGCTAATGGGGGGGGGGGGAGGGGGCACAGAGGATGGCTGCAGGCACTGGCTAAAGGAGGAACTGCCGAAAGCGCACCTCCTCGGAGAGGAGCTGTTCTTGAGATTCACAGCCTCTTTTGAAAGCAGGGAAAATAGGTACTCACTCGGAACTGGGGAGCTATTCCAAAGCTGCGGCGCCATCTGCCTATTGTCAGCAGATACCGCGACCCTCTACCGGTCGCCATGGAGCCAGCGGTGAACCGGAACCGGAAATTTAGGTGCAGTGTCTGTCACTCTCACTAGCTGCAGCGAACATCCTGCGCGAACATTGGCGCCGGGCAGCAACAGCCAATGCGGAGAACGAGTGCTTGCTAGTAGCCAATAAACAATCGATCTGTAAATCGCCTTGGAGGCCGTTTGTGCACCTCAATTCCAGCGTAGCCAGCCGGAAGCTAGGTGACTTCCACGCTGCGTTGTGATTTGTCTCCGCCTCCAGAAATCGGAGGGGCGGGGTTAGATAGGTATGGGCTGGCCCTATGCTGGATTCCCCAGAAACGCGTCCCAGGAAGGCAAAGAATTTGTGTTTGTTTTAACTACCAATGTTCTTTGTTTTACCTTCTGGAGAACACTGAATTCTTGGAGTTTTTACCTCCTGTGTGGAATGGAGAGACTGCAGTAATGGGAAGATAAACAAGGAAAGCCAGATTTAGGAGACCAAATTGATGGAATAATAGATAATAGATTTAATGTTTCTTACTTGTTAGTTTCTCTTAATATTAAACCAGTACTTTTAAACCAGGTAAATAGCTACCATGAGAACCTTATGTGACAGGTAGTGTGGCAAGCGCTGTTATATGGTACTAGCTTATTTAGTCCCCATACTTCTAAAGGATAGATTTTGCACCCAAGGAAAGTGAAAGTTCAGGTGGCTAAATATTCTGCTTGAGATCCAAGAGCTTGTTAAGTGAGAACAAGTTCTAAACCTTGGCAATCTAAGTCTGATCTTTACCTTTAAACATATGCTCTGCTGGTAGTATTGGTACTTAGAATGCAAGTTAGCAAGTGCCAATTTGTCAAGTGCCGATAACAAATTGGTACTTTCTACCTGGGGGCTTCCCTGGTAGCTCAGTTGGTTAAGAATCTGCCTGCAATGTAGGATACCTGAGCTCGATTCCTGGGTTGGGAAGATACCCTGGAGAAGGGAATGGCAACTCCCTCCAGTATTCTTGCCTGTAGAGTCCCATGGACAGAGGAGCCTGGGAGGCTACTGACCATGGGGTTTCAAGAGTCAGACATGACTTAGCAACTAAACCACCACCATCTACATCTATGAGGATTAAATTATGACCTGATGTAGCTGCTGACCTGTAGCATCCTCTGAAAGGATTTCAGGATGGAGATCAAAAATGAGGCACTTTGTGCTCTGAGAAAAACTGGCAGAAAAGTCCATGTGTTTTCAGGAGATGATTTTCATGAGCTCAATTTTTGCATCTTCTCGTATCTAGAAAAGCACCAACATCGTTCATGGTGATGTCTGCTCCCCATGACTAGCAGTAACCTTCACATGACTAGCAGCAACCTTTTGCAAAAATTTGTGCTTGATTGCTTGTATTCCCCCTCCTTCACCAAAATCACATATATACGGACCTTGCCTCGTGCCTCTTCAGAACAGTTTCTCAGAGCTATCTGAAATGCTGTCTCCTGGCCTCTAAGTTCTCATTTTGCCCCCAAATAAAAGTTAATTCACAACTCATCACAGTCTGCGATGCAGGTCTGACCTCTGTGAAAGACGGAGGGAAAGAAAACAGGTTGGATAGGCACAGTGCTAAAAAGGTTCAGCCAGGCTAATTGAGAGTCTTTGAGCTCAAGGTGGCTATCAGAGAAGTTGTGCTTCCTGAGAAATAGGCCTGACTTAGTATCCGAGCTACACTCAGTCATTGTCTGAGAGCAGCCCATAAGAAGCATAGCAGATTCACAGGCTAGTAGTTGGGGTCATCAGTTAATTATGATTACTACAGCAGGAGATCTGAGTAGTGCATTTTCACACTTGCCCTAGAACCACACAGATCTGCTTCGACAGGTTCAAGAGATGATTCCTTCAAGCTTTGTATGGGACGCCATTTTTGAAGAGAAATTTAGAAGAAGGAGAGGGAAAATATAGTCACTGTTACTGTGGTTGATTTCAGGGCTGCAGTTATCCTCTCCTTCCTTTACATTCATTCTCATTCCCCCTTGCCCTCAGCTGTGATAGTGGCATGTCTGGTATTAGAACCCAAACCCTCTATCCTGAATGGTCCAAACCCTTGATAGTCATATCTTTCTCCAGCTGACATTGTAGTACATATAGCCTCACAGTTACATGGGAATTCTGGGAAGCACCCAAGTAGATCACTTTGGTTCTGCATTGCTGGGGTCCAGCCCCAGTTGGATCCAGGGATTCCCTTGGGAGGATGGCGTTGGCAATTAAGAGAAAAGAATTTTGCAGTTAAGAAAATAGAGGAGAGAAAAGAGGCTGATATTCCTTGGTTTACGCAGAAAGCCAATAAAGCCCCAGCACGGGACTCGCTCTGTTCACGTAGGCCGCAGGCGCCCTCTCAAATCGTGGAAGGTGCCCCACCTTAGGCACCTTCTCGAGTGGGTCTTAGAAGCCCAGGCAAGAAAGTGAACACAGAGGGCCCCTGGGCTCCAGGGAATCAGCCTGAAAAGGAAAAGGAAAGAGAAAGAACGACATGGGGAGACCAAGCCTGATGATCAAGGCCCACACTTTATTTTCCAAAGTAGTTTTTATACCTTAAGTTGTGCATAGAGGATAATGGGAGTGGGGGGAGCGTAGAGTCATGCAAGGTCAGCAGTCCTTGATCCTTATCGAAGCCAGGCTTTCTTTCTGCAAACTTATCATATGCAAAAGCTTTAGGTGATTTACATCATCTTCTGGCCAGGAGGCTTGTTAACATTTTATGAACCTTTCTTCAGAAAACTTATTTTTCTCTAAAGGTGATTATTCAAAGTCAGGCGCCACCCTCCAAAAGCATTAGATAAAGTTGCATTCCTATAGGGCAAAAGTGTGGTGGGCTATAACAAGAAAAGAATTAATTCAAGGGTCCAAGGTTACAAATATTAAAGCTACTACTTACATTTCTATACACCAACTATATTAATCAATACACTCCCAGGGACACAGTAGGTAAGGGATATGAAAACTTGGCAGCAAGCATTAGCTCAACAAAGAAATCTACTAGTTCTATTCTAACAATTTTAACTCTCTGAGAAGCTCTGCATTGTTAGAATATCTTAAGCTTCCCGTGCCTCTTGTGGTTGGGAGGCTGTGAATCTGAACAAACCTGTCAGGCAAGCTAGAAAGTCATCAGAGGGGTTTGAATTGAAACACTCCTATTATGCCCAGGAGAATTATTAACTAGAGGTCTAAATTGATTTTCTTCTGAGAAAGGTGGTCAGGGATAGCCCCCCCTTAATGTCAGGGGAGTTGGTAAAAGTCATAAAATAGTAAAACAGACAGATTCTGGTTTTGGGGTAGATGCTTGGGCAGGTCCAGGAGGGGGCACCCTTGAGCCCTGACTCGCCTTGCCCATCAGGGCTCTCCCGCACGACCTTGTCATGGGTGGGAACTCCTGTGTTGGCTCCTGGCACTGCATGAATTCTTCTCTGCTCTCATTGTGTAAAAAAGAGTTCTACCTCTTCCTTCTAATTAGTGTTACTTAGCCCTGACAGTGGAGAAGGCAATGGCACCCCACTCCAGTACTCTTGCCTGGAAAATCCCATGGACAGAGGAGCCTGGTGGGCTGCAGTCCATGGGGTCGCTAAGAGTCAGACACGACTGAGCGACTTCACTTTCATTTTTCACTTTCATGCATTGAAGAAGGAAATGGCAACCCACTCCAGTGTTCTTGCCTGGAGAATCCCAGGGATGGGGGAGCCTGGTGGGCTGCCGTCTATGGGGTCACACAGAGTCGGACAGGACTGAAGCGACTTAGCAGCAGCAGCAGGAGCAGCCCTGACAGTACGGTTACTCCTCATCTTCTGCTCCCTAGACCTAAGAAATCCAAAGTGTCATGGCAGCAGCTGTAGATTGTAGTTCAGTGAGGCCCTCAATATATCCCTTGACAAGAATGCATCCTCTTTGGGGACCTGAACCTTTGACTTGACAGAGCCCAGCATTACAGAGATGAAAGCATGAAATTTCCATGGGTCAGAAGGAGTGATGTTAAAGGAAACCATTCCTGCTTCTACTCCTTGGTTATCAGACCTATGTAATCATCCTATTGGGGTATTATTTAGAGTTTTCTGATTCAATATGTACACTGCATCCTGAAGGATGGTACCCCATCTTTTCAGACTGTTCCCTCCAAGCTGTTGTTTCAGCTGTGCCCTTAGAGAGCCAGCCTGTAGCTTTCCCCTCTCCTCCCCTCCCTTCCTCTTCCCTTCCCTTCCTTTTCCTTTCCTTCCCTTGTCAGCAGAGTCGGACAAAACTTAGCCACTCAGTTCAGTTCAGTCACTCAGTCGTGTCTGACTCTTTGCAATCCAATGAATCGCAGTATGCCAGGCCTCCCTGTCCATCACCAACTCCCGGAGTTCACCCAAACTCATGTGCATCCGGTGATGCCATCCAGCCATCTCATCCTCTGTCGTCCCCTTCTCCTCCTGCCCCCAATTCCTCCCAGCATCAGGGTTTTTTCAAATGAGTCAACTCTTCACATGAGGTGGCCAAAGTATTGGAGTTTCAGCCTCAGCATCAGTCCTTCCAATGAATACCCTGGACTGGTCTCCTTTAGGATGGACTGGTTGGATCTCCTTGCAGTCCAAGGGACTCTCAAAAGTCTTCTCCGGCACCACAGCTCAAAAGCATCAATTCTTCAGCGCTCAGCTTTCTTCACAGTCCAACTCTCACATCCATACATGACCACTGGGAAAACCATAGCCTTGACTAGACTGAACTTTGTTGGCAAAGTAATATCTCTGCTTTTCAATACGCTATCTAGGTTGGTCATAACTTTCCTTCCAAGGAGTAAGCGTCTTTTAATTTCATGGCTGCAATCACCATCTGCAGCGATTTTGGAGCCCAAAAAAGTAAAGTCTGCCACTGTTTCCCCATCTATTTCCCATGAAGTGATGGGACCAGATGCCATGATCTTAGTTTTCTGAATGCTGCTGCTGCTGCTGCCAAGTCGCTTCAGTTGTGTCCGACTCTGTGAGACCCCATAGACAGCAGCCCACCAGGCTCCTCTGTCCATGGGATTCTCCAGTCAAGAATGTTGAGCTTTAAGTCAACTTTTTCACTCTCCTCTTTCACTTTCATCAAGAGGCTTTTTAGTTTCGCTTCACTCTCTGCCATAAGGGTGGTGTCATCTGCATATCTGAGGTTATTGATATTTCTCCTGGCAATCTTGATTTCAGCTTGCAACTTAGCCACTAAGCAATAACAAATACTGATGCTGAGCAGGGCCCTATGGGAATCCTGGGTAGAAAGTCTTTCTGTGTCCCCCATTTCTTTGATTATAGGAAATAGCCTTCACTTAGCCTCCATGAACTTCCCTGAATTCCAATGGCCAGATTCAGCAGTTACTAATTAGGGAAGGGAGAAGATGCAAGACAAGGGAGAAATAGTCAAGAGAAACAATAGTGCAGCCTTGGGGCAGGGTCCTGGTTCCCCATCAGAGGATACACACAATAATATCTTTGAGTTGTTTTGCAGATACTGAAACCCCCTCCCAGAGGAAGAAGTTAACTATCAATATTGGTATGCTGCCCAGATAAGAAGCATGTAGACCTCAGACCAGTTGGAACTGGAAGGCTGATGATGTTGACTCATTCTTACCTCACTAACAACCCATTAGAAGAATGCAAACCGGTCACTGCCTTGATCCTTATCACCTACTTGACTATAAGACTTCTCCCTATTCCCCAGGGAGGAGAGCACAGTATTTGAAGTGCTAACCTTCTGTGTTCCTTCTTTGCCTGGCAGGGAAATAAAGCCACTGTATCTTTTTTTCTCTATAACTCTATCTCTATATTTCTATTGGACATCCGTGCACGGAGAGCCAAGATTTTGGCATCAGTACCAATTAATGCTTCACATTTGTCCTTTGTTTTCCTTTAGAAGTTAGTGATACTGTTGAAATAACTTCAAAAGAAGTGAGGGGAGTTCTTATGAACTATGGTTAAAAATAGAATGTGGTAGTTTAGCTACTTCTCCTTGGTTATAACCCCCCGTATCTTTGATTTTACTTATCAAGCCAGTAGAGCCACCTGATGATGACTGCACTAACTTTTGATCTTATGATATATGACTTCTGTCTTCCCCAGATTTGATAAATAATTTATCCTCATACAACTCACTGATGCAGGCCACATAGGAGGTCTCAAGCCATAGTCTTGATGCCAAAGACCGTGTTGTTCTTCCTCTTGCACTGTCCCTGGTTATCATGGTAATGAAAGTGGGATCTCACTGCGGTATTTAATTGCCTCAATAGAAGGATTTTCTTTTCTTAGTTAAAATATGCCCTGCTGAATTAGTTTGAGAAATATCCAAGATGTGTGGGTAAACTGAGTGAAATCGTGTGGGGTTCCTAGGCATGGAGGCATTTTCTGTCTCCCATTGCTTGTAGGCAAGATTCCAGCCCCATGTCTTCCTTGAGTTCCAAATGGCAGATTCAAACAATTGCTAACCAAAGGAGGAACAGTCAAGAAACCCCCTGAAGCAATATTAACAGGACCAGAGATTCTAGTCTCAAGATTAGGAGACTGACCATATGAGACAAGATTAGGGGAGTGCAGGCCCTTGTTGCTGCTGTTGTTCAGTCTCCAAGTTGTGTCCGTCTCTTTGTGACAGCATGGGCCGCAGTGCTCCAAGCTTCCCTGTCCTTCACCATCTCCCAGAGCTTGCTCAAACTCATGTCCATTGAGTCAGTGATGCCATCCAGCCCCAAAATCTCATACTCTGTTGCCCCCTTCTCCTCCTGCCTTCAATTTTTCACAGCCTCAGGGTCTTTGCCAATGAGCTGGCTCTTTGCATCAGGTGGCTAAAGTATTGGGCTTCAGCTTTAGCATCGGTCCTTCCAATGAATATTCAGGGTTGATTTACTTTAGGATTGACTGGTTTGATCTTCTTGCTGTCCAAGGAAGTCTCAAGAGTCTTCTCCAGCACCATAGTTTGAAAGCATCAATTCTTCGGCACTCAGCCTTCTTTATGGTCCAACTCTCACATTCGTACATGATTCCTGGAAAAACCATAGTTTTTACTAGGGGAAGCACACTGACTGAAACTGCCCATCCTAGCCAGGCACCATGGTAACCATTTGTGTGAGTTGTTTTCTGACAGGAAGTCCTGGTAAGGAATATGGAACAAATAAGCCGCCACTAACCAGAAGAGTTTGTGAAAGGTCAAAAGGAGACACCACATGTCAGATCACCTCCCAGAATCCTTCTGGCTGACATCTATCTTGGTTGAGCGATGCATGTGCCACCAGGAAGGACTCTGAGTCAGAATGATTGGTCAAAGACAACCCAGTAACTAATCCCAGTACCATAAAATGCGAAACTTGAGCCATGTGGCAGAGCAGAGGTTCCGTTACCCTACTGCTCTCCACTTGGGCACCCCTTCCCAATAAAATCTCTTGCTTTGTCAGCGCATGTGTCTCCTCAGACAATTCATTTCTGAGTGTTAGACAAGAGCCAACTCTCGGACCCTGGAGGGATCCCCCTTTCTGCAACATATGGACCTTTGTTGGCAAAGTGATGTCTCTACTTCTTAATACACTGTTTAAGTTTGTCATAGCTTTCCTTCCAAGGAGCAAGTGTCTTTTAATTTCATAGCTGCAGTCACCATCCACAGTGATTTTGGAGCCCAAGAAATTAAAATCTGTCACTGTTTCCACTTTTCCCCCTTCTACTTGCCATGAAATGATGAGACCAGATGCCATGATCTTAGTTTTTTGAATGTTGAGTTTTAAGCCAGCTTTTTCACTCTCCTCTTTCACCCTCATCAAGAGACTGTTTAGTTCCTCTTCACTTTCTGCGCTTATAGTGGTATCATCTGCATATCTGAGGTTGCTGATATTTCTCCTGGCAATCTTGATTCCAGCTTGTTCTTCAGGGAATTTCCTGGTGGTCCAGTGGTTAAGACTCTATTCTCTTATCGCTGAGGGCCCAGGTTTGATCCCTGGTAGGGGAACTAAGTTCCCACAAGCACAGCAAAAAATAGAAAACCCAGCTTGTGCTTCACCCAGCTCGGCATTTTGCATGATGTACTCTACATATAAATTAAATTATCAGGATGACAATATAAAGCCTTGACATACTCCTTTCCCAATTTTGAACCAGGCCCTGCACACACTCTAATCTTGTCAGGGACCCAAGCCTTGAACCATTGCTATAAAACTTCTCATCAAATCCTTCTTGGTTGGGACACACAGTTTTTGAGGGCAGGAGCCCACTGTGTCTCCCTTTCCTGCAGAGCAATAAAGCTATTCTTTTCCACTTTAGAACTTTGAGATTTGATTTGGCACTGGTGTACAGAGAGGCTGAGTTTTCAGCATCATGAGGACAAAATTTCTAAAATGCAGGTGACTGTCTGATTTGCTCACCACTATATGCATAGCACTTAGAATAGAGCTTGTTACATCAAAGGCACTCAGAAAGAAATGTCAGTTAAACAAGTATTAGTATTCTAAGAATGACTCTGTTGTCTTCATATAAGAATAAAAAGTTAACTAAAGTATCATTCTCTTGGTGTCCACATGGTAATTTTTATTTTTTCAGTGGAATGACATGGATTATTATTGTCTGTACTCCTCTTTTGGGCTTCCCTGCTGGCCCAGTGGTAAAGAATACACTGGCTAATGCAGGAGATGCAGGTTCAATCCCCGGGTTGGGAAGATCTCCTGCAGTAGGGCAGTGCAACCCACTCCAGTGTTTTTGCCTGGGAAATGGGCATGGCAGCCCACTCCAGTGTTCTTGCCTATGGGCAGAGGAGCCTGGCAGGTTACAGTCCATGCGGTCGCAAAAGAGTTGGACAGGACTTAGTGACTTACAGCAACAAAATATGTCCTTCTATTAGTGGTCTACTTTTCCTACTTAGGAATTTTCAGAATGCTGTTCTTTTGTTATGTTTTAGACATTCTTTTTAAAAGCAATGGTGGGAATTGCCCCTGGTGAGAATCTATGAGGTCACCCTAGTTCTAAAACCAGTTCCCTACCTCCTGCCAAAGAAATATTTCTTCTATCTTTGATTATTGATTCTGTGTCTTGTGCTTTATATTCATTTTTGGAATCTCAGTATGTTTTAAGTTAATTCTCTAGGAATCTCTAGCATCATCCTTTTCTTCCCTGCTGTGGTTAAGGACGGTATCATTACCAACTGAATTAACACCTGTTCTAATGTTTAGATATTTAGGTTTTTGGCATTTGACTGTGCTTTGAAAACTGTACTTTCTACAGCATGGAAAGGGGGAGTTATTAAAAAAAATATGTATTCTAAAGAAGAGATTTGGGGCCCTTTCAGGTTTATAGGTCCTATTAATAGATTTGGGGGCCATGTTAGATATTCAACAAGTAGACAGGGTACATTTCTACTGGTTCGACTTCTGTGTTGCTGGAACATAATTTAAATGTGACTCTGGGTTCAGAGTGATTCTTGCCCCAGGGAGGGAAGGCAAGACCAAGAAAATTCTCTAACAGTGATAAAGATTCACTGGATTGACCAAATTGAGTTAGAATAGATTTCTTTACATCTCTCTTATGACTTTGAAGGATTCAGCAGGCCAAGAACTACAACAAAGGAAATGTGTTTTATTCTGAGTAATAAGATTGAGTATAAAGCCCATAGGCTTCAGGATTTCAAAGTACAGGCAATCCTGAGAGAACATATTTATGACACACCACATTCACTTGATTAATGCAGCATTTACATTTATTTCTGTCAATTAGCTAAATGGGGAGTAAGCGAATGTGTAGTATAGGAAAACAGGAACAGAGACACCAACCTAGAAACAATGTCTTCATCATGCCAGTGTTTTCATGCATTTCACTGCTGCCTGGTGACTGCTGCATGTCAGTGACCTCCACCTGCAAGATTTTCTTCCTCATTTTTGCACAAGAAGGCTGAGTCCCTTCAAAGACTAGTGGTCATGGTCCTCAGGAAATCTGACTCAGCTCTCTCCATTAGAAGTAAAGGGATATTGGAGCTCAATTGCTCAATATTCAGAGATGGTGTGGCTTCCCAGACTTATATGCTAAAACTCATACCAGGGATTGAGGGTTAGTGCGGACTGCTGGGAACCTGACCCTAGATCCTCATCAGTTCTTCCACAAAAACTGGATGTTTGCATTACTTATTTCAGACACAATTTCTACTTTTAAATAAATAAAATAATAAACACAAATAAACACAATTTCTGCTTTTAAATTTTTCTTTCAAAGACAGATTTAAAAATAAGATTTACATACACATATTTATGAGATTTAAAAATAACAATATGTTTATAATTTGACAAGGTGAAGTAAAAGCTCTTGGTCAAAACAATCACTTCAGTAAGGGGTGAAGCATCCTTTTAAAAATACCTAAACAAATCGCTTCCCAGATGGCTCAGTTGTAAAGAATCTGCATACCAACACAGGAGACTGGTTCGAGCCCTTGAGAAGATCCCCTGGAGAAGGGAATGGCAATCCATTTCAGTATTCTTGCCTGGGAAATCCCCTACAGAGAAGTCTGGTGGACTACAGTCCACAGGGTTGCAAAAATCAGATGTGATTGAGCGACTGAGCACAAATAAGTCTCACAAATCACCATATGTGTCCAATATTAGTTGGCTGGCATCCATCTGATTTGTCCCATGTGCTTTAGAGTTATAAGCAGTCTCCTACTGTTACTCAATCTTTTCATCAACTGAGGACCACATCCTGGGCTGGGCAGATTGCTGCAAGGGAACTGAGTTCCTTTCCTGGTCATCAACCTAAAGGAAACCTTTATGTTTGTTTGTTTATAATTAAATATTCATTATTTTTTTTTTGTCCATGCCAGGTGGCATGTGGGGTCTATTTCCCCAACCAAGGATCAGACCTGTGTCCCCTACATTGCAAGGCAGATTCTTAACCACGGGAATACCATAAAAATCCATAAGAAGGCCTGGTATTTTTAAGCTGTAGCAAAACAGGCAAAGCACTCCAACCAGCATCAGCCTTGACTGGCAATAGCTGTTGTTCATTTTGGAAGGGAAGGTAGGTCTTCTCAGTACATTTACCTACAAAGATAACGCTGTTATCAGGGTAATCTTTGGAAGAGGGAGTACATACAGCTATGTGTACATATGTGAGGGTATTATAGGGCCCTTTCCACCTTTTTGGACAGCAATACCACAGAAATGAGTAATTGCTTCCACAAGACAACTAACAAGGACCTACTATATAGCTCACGGAACTCTACTCAATATCTTGTAATAACTTTAAGGGAAAAGAATCTGAAAAGAAATATATATAGATATATAGATATTTGTATAACCGAATCACTGTGCTGTGCGTCTGAAACTAACATGATATTACAAATCAACTATACTTCCATTAAAAAAATAAGCGAGTTATAAAGATGTAATGAAAAAAAAAAAAGACTCTTAGGTAAGCAAAAATTTTTATTGAAAGAGATATCTTGTGCATAAGGGAGAAGATGAAGGGAAAAGTGTCAGTTCCCTGAGTAGAAGGGGCAAGTTGTTTTTGTAACAAAAGGAGGGTTTGTCTCGTGATCACCAATAATCTCCAGAAATCATGAAACTTGTTTGATCTTCAGCAGGTGGCTCCAAGATAGCTATCAGGAATAGGAGTTCTTCTGTGAGGGAATAGAAGTACATGATAATTTTCTGTAAGAAAGCACCAGAACAGATAAGATTAAAATTTATAGTTGAGTTTCTTGTCTTGTGGCAACTAAGTATATTCATTAGTGTAACAGAGAAAGAGGTAAGCTTTTACTGCTGTGAGCCTGATTTTTGTCTCTGGACTAAGGCCTCTAGAGCCTTTGTTTTTTAGCTTCCAAGTCCTGTTTTTCCCAAGACCATTCACTAGTCCTTTTCCAAAATGGCTGTACTTTTGTCTTCCTGTCTCTAGAGCATGTGTATGTATCTGTCGTGGAGGTGGAGTGTGAATGTGTATCTGTCATGGAGGTGGAGTGTGAATGGATGGTGACTATGTGTGTCTCTCTCCTACAGATGTCTCTGCATCTATAAGAAACCCAAGAGTTAGGTAGAGGGAGAGATGATCTTTGCTAGGAGCAAGGGAGAGGGGCTTTGCTGTCCTTGACTCACCTCTCTGCTTTGTTGGTCCTGCACACTCCAGGGTATGCCATGGAGATGCAGTGGCCCCTGTGTTTGGCATGGCTCTTCCTAATTTTCCTTTCCAGGTCCCTTCCTAAGTCAATCCTGAATCTGACTTCTCATCACCATGCCCCAGCTAACTCAGCTGTCCCTCCTGACCTATGGTTCTTATTCCGTTCTTCCTCATTTCTAGCTCATTTGGAAATCACATTCATCTGCTCTCTTAGAGGCCCTCTCTGGCTTCTTTCTGGGGATTCATAGCTTTTGTAAATGATCAAGATTGCTCCTTTTCTTGACCCCAATATTCTCTATATGCAGCATTCTCTGGCTCTGTTCTAGCTCTTGTACAATATGGTTGTATACAAGCCTGGTGTGCTCCAGTCCATGGGGTTGAAAAGAGTCCGACAAGACTGAGCAACTAAATTGAACTGAAAGGTGGTTCCAGTCCTGGTTGATAAGAATCTTGGGAAAGGAAAAGGAAATAATCTTTGGAAGGATGGCTGAAAGCAGAGGAAAAGGGCAATCTAAAGGCCCCTGGGATGGAAGGAAGCATAAAAATGCATGACCCACCCATGCATGGACTCTCCAGCCTCTGTTCATTGTCATCAAATGCTGATAGCATCAGTGACCCAGAAACATATGGAGAGCCCCAGAGTCTAATGTACTCCTCCTCAAACTTTCTTACTATAGGCATACGAATCCTTCATACCAGAAATAGCTCTTTAACTTCCATATAATCATGTTCCTTACAAAGTCCTGGCAAGAATACTGGAGTTGAAAACATCAGAGAATCAGTGGAATGTGGAATGTCTTCTGTTTAAAGGAAGTAGGGCACACAGATTGACCTTCTAAAGGCACAGCTGAAAAAAATTTTTTGCCTTCATTTCAGCAAAATCTCTGTCCAGATTTTTACATAATTTATGTCCTCTGGACAGCAATAGATGTCAAATTAGCCAGACTTTCTTGAATTATAGTTATTGATTTTAAAAAATGAATTTAAAATGAAATTTAAAATTTTAAAAATGAATTTGAAAATATTTTGCTCTGTTAAGTCCATAGCAACTGGTATTATCAATACAGTTCTTAAAGCAATAGTTAGATTTGGAAATGAATTGTTGGTTTTACATATCGTGTTCTCACACTATAATGGGGTTGCATATGTTAAATTAACATTATTGTATTGTATTAAGGATTGTTTTATTATATAAAGTACTATATACCTTATATTGCAACTTTGTTACTGTATCTTAAACCAGTATCTAGATACACAGAGAATTATAAAGAATTAGTATCAAGTTCACACATGTTGTCCTAACCTACATATATATAAATTTAAGAGTAACGACATTGTTGGCTATTGCAAACTGTGCCTCAGCTGCAATGTACAACTGTTAGGAATATTGTGTTAATTTTTGAGTACCTTCAGAACTATGCATTGAAACATGAAGGGAAAAAAGAAAATAGGTGCTTGGTACTATGATATGTCATAGTATAAAAATGTATTTCGAGGGTTACCCTTGTGGCTCAGTGGTAAAGAATCTGCCTGCTGATGAGGGAGATGTGGGTTCAATCCCTGATCTGGGAAGATTCCACATGCTGTGGAGCAAATAAGTCCGTGCGCCACAAATACTGAACCTGTACCCCAGAGCCGGGGAGCCGCAACTACTGTGCCCACGCACCCCACGTACTGAAGCCTGTGCGTCCTACAGGCCTTGCTCTGCGACAAGAGAAGCTGCCGCCATGAGAAGCCTGCACCCTGCAACTAGAGAGTGGCCCCCACTCTCTGCAGCTAGAGAACAGCAGCCTGTGCAGCAACGAAGACCCAACACAGCCAAAAATAAATAAATAAAATCTTCTTTTAAAATGTATTCCATTCATGCTCTCTGAGAGGAAGAATTTGACAAATTTGTCTTTTTTTTTTAAACCTATATGTTCCTGCTGTCTAGTCCTCCTTTGTACTTGGAAGCAATGTCTGGCGGAGGCACAATCTACAAGCAGTCTTGTCACTTAGACACAGTCACCTTTAAGGGTTTGGGCAAGCGATGTGGGAGGTGTTTCCCCCTGACTTAGAGCCATGTCAGTCCTGGAAGCAGAAGTTCAGAATGATTTTAGGTTGCAGAGGATCCCAAGTGACAGAGGCACCCCTGTATTCTATAGCAAACTTATTATTTATTTGTCTACATTAGTTACATATGGGATTTTCTTAAATGTGAGACCCAGGAAAGGGACTCCTCTTTCTTGGGCCAATGGGTAGTTCTGGCTGTACCTTCAGCACTTAGGCAAGTCAGGTATATAGTCATAGCAAATTCCCAATAAGTATCTGATCAAAAAATTTTTGAGTGAACTGGATGAGTTCCTGAAGGAGATGTGTTGCTGACTCTCTGGATCTTCTATAGTTGGTAATTTTTTTTTTTTTTAAAGAAGCATTTCTTTAGAGTGAGGAGGAGGACAATGAGGACAGATCAGAGGGAGAATATTTTCAGGGTAGGAAAAGTTTAGAATTGTCAGCCAAGAAGAGACTAGTTTAGAAATGTTCTCTAAACAAAATACAGATGAACTCTTGGAGTTGACTTTGTATGGGCATAAGGAGGGTAGTTTCTACTTGAGCCATGAAGGCGGGGCCCAGAGTTCAGAGTGAAAGAATGCTGCTTCTTTAGAGATCAAGGGATAAACAGTTCTGGCCTAAACTGGTGGCTCAGATGGTGACTGTAGCCACGAAATCAAAAGATGCTCGCTTCTTGAAATAAAAGCTATGACGAACCTAGACAGCATATTAAAATGCAGAGACATTACTTTGCCAAGAAAGGTCCATATAGTCAAAGCTATGGTTTTTCCAGTACGCATGTATGGATGCAAGAGTTGGACTATAAAGAAAGCTGAACGTTGAAGAATGGATGCTTTTGAACTGTGGTGTTGGAAAAGACTCTTGAGAATCCCTTGGATTGCAAGGAGATCCAACAAATCCATCCTAAAGGAGATCAGTCCTGAATATTCATTGGAAGGACTGATGCTGAAGTTGAAGCTCCAATACTTTGGCCACATGATGCGAATGGCACTCAGAAAAGACCCTGATGCTGGGAAAGATAGAAGGCAGGAGGAGAAGGGGATGACAGAGGATAAGACGGTTGGATGGCATCACCAACTCAATGAACATGAGTTTGAGCAAGCTCCGGGAGATGGTGAAGGACGAGGAAGCTCGGCGTGCTGCAGTTCGTGGGATCACAAAAAGTCGGACAGGACTAAGCAACTGAACACAACAACAAACCCGTGGCTCAGATAATAAAGAATCCACCTGCAATGCAGAAGACATGGGTTCGATCCCTTGGTCAGGAAGATCCCCTGGAGAAGGAAATGGCAACCCACTCCAGTATTCTTGCCTGGGAAATCCCATGGACAGAGGAGCCTGGCGGGCTACAGTCCATGGGGTGGCAAAAGAGTCAGATATGACTTGGTGACTAAACAAAAGCAAAATGGAGACTGGCAGTTACGTGTGAACTTTGAAATGAACTGGAGCAGGCTTCAAAGTCTGAATAATGGGTGAGACTGTTCCATGCCAAATTCCTTAATGCTTGCTATATGTACTGTGAAAAATCACTGTCACTATGGCAGAAACATTCTATCAGAGGAAATGGGAGAGGCCACCTTCAGGGAGGTAGAGGGAGGGAGTAGAATCTCAGACCACATTTTTTAGAGAAAAAGACTGTCCTTGAAATTTACATGACAATAACTTAAACAGCTGATTGTAAATCTGGCCAAGAAGTTTTCAGGGTGGGTATGCCCTTGACCTGTGCTCTGGCAGTACTATCTGTTTCTACTCTCACTTTCCCTTTCCATCTAGAGGTTTAAGGGAAGACATTCTAGAGAATGGACTTGGCAAATTTCAAGGGATGGACAGGATGGATCTTTTTCTTGTGCTTTTCCAGAAATTTTAGGCATCTGCTGAAAACTGTCAGACTGTATTTCTTTCTTTTTTTTTAACACTTAAAAATATAATTTATTTATTTATTTATAGTTGCGCTGGGTCTTCATTGCTGCGTGAGGGCTTCTTGCGGTGGCTTCTCTAATCGCAGAGCACAGGATCTAGGTTCACCAGCTTCAGTGGTTGAAGCATGTGAGCTTAGTTGCTCCAAGGCATGTGAAATCTTCCTGGACCAGGGATTGAACCCGTGTCCCGTGCATTGGCAAGTGGATTCTTACTGACTGTATAATCAGGGAAGTCCCAGACTGTATTTCTTATCTGTAGTTTCTCAGTTCAGATGAGTCGCTCAGTCATGTCTGACTCTTTGCAACCTTATGGACTGCAGCACTCTAGGCTTCCCTGTCCATCACCAACTCCCAGAGTTTACTCAAACTCATGTCCATAGAGTTGGTGATGCCATCCAAACATCTCATCCTCTGTCGTCCCCTTCTCCCACCTTCTAGCTTTCCCAGCATCAGGGTCTTTTCCAGTGAGTCAGTTCTTCGAATCAGGTGGCCAAAGTATTGGAGTTTCAGCTTCAGCATCAGTCCTTCCAATGAATATTCAGGACTGATTTCCTTTAGGATGGACTGGTTGGATCTCCTTGCAGTCCAAGGGACTCGCAAGAGTCTTCTCCAACACCACAGTTCAAAAGCATCCATTCTTCTGTGTTTAGCTTTCTTTATAGCCCAACTCTTGCATCCATACATGACTACTGGAATAACAACCATAGCTTTGACTAGACAGACCTTTGTTGGCAAAATGATGTCTCTGCTTTTTAATATGCTTTCTAGGTTGGTCATAGCTTTTCTTCCAAGGATCAAGCGTCTTTTAATTTCATGGCTGCAGTCACCATCTGTAGTGATTTGGGAGCCCCCAAAAATAAAGTCTGTCACTGTTTCCATTGTTTCCCCATCTATTTGCCATGAACTGATGGGACCAGATGCCATGATCTTAGTTTTCTGAATGTTTAGTTTTAAACCAATTTTTTCACTCTCCTCTTTCACTTTCATCAAGAGGCTCTTTAGTTCTTCTTTGCTTTCTGCCATAAGGGTGGTGTCATCTGCATATCTGAGGTTATTGATATTTCTCCTGGCAATCTTGATTCCAGCTTGTGCTTCATCCAGCCTGGCATTTTGCATGATGTACTCTGCATATAAGTTAAATAAGCAGGGTGACAATATACAACCTTGACATACTCCTTTCCCTATTTGGAATCAGTCTGTTGTTCCATGTCCAGTTCTAACTGCTGCTTCTTGACCTGCATACAGATTTTTCAGGAGGCAGGTCAGGTGGTCTGGTATTCCCATCTCTTTAAGAATTTTCCAGTTTGTTGTGATCCACACAGTCAAAGGCATTGATGTAGTCAATAAAGCAGAAGTGAAGTTGCTCAGTTGTGTCCGACTCTTTGCGACCCATAGACTGTAGCCTATCAGGTTCCTCCGTCCATGGGATTTTCCAGGCAAGAGTGCTGGAGTGGATTGCCATTTCCTTCTCCAGGGGATCTTTCCGACCCAGGACTCGAACCATGGTCTCCTGCATTGCAGGCAGACGCTTTACCGTCTGAGCCACCAGGGAAGCCCCAATAAAGCAGAAGTAGGTGTTTTTCTGGCATTGTCTTGCTTTTTTAATGATGCAACTCCTACCAAGAAAATAAAGTCTGTAATGTGGAGAATCTTAACTGCCCTGGGCCTAGTTTACAACCTAAGTTGTAAACCCTCTGAGGCCCATTGATATGGATCTATGGAAGTTAGGAAACAAATCCTTTATTCAACTACAAGATTGGACCTGTGACTCCTTGCTTAAGGGGAGAAAGAAATTTGGCTGTAGCTTTGGTAAGTTGTCAGAGAAACTGATTACTAAGATATAAAGAGACAGTTCACAATAGAGGGTCATGGCTAGTCAGATAAACACTGGGGAAACTAACTTCACTAGTAAAGAAAAGCATGTTAAAACAATAGAATAGGGACTTTCCTGGCCGTTCCTTGGTTAAGACTCTGTACTTCCACTCAGTGGGGATGAGTTCCATCTCTGGTAGGGAAACTAAGATCCTCTCATGCCTGACAGTGCGTCCAAAAAGCAAAAACAAAAACAAACAAAAAAAACCCTCAAAATTAGGATGATTTTTTCCTTATAAACCAGCAAAGTTGCAGTGAAACTTATATTCCATAGCAGATGGCATTATAAATAGGTGTTAATTTTTTGGAGGGCAGTTTGCAATATACCAGGAGTCAAAAGGAGTGTTTTGGGTCCTTTGATCCATTGATCCCAATTTTGTTATTCTATAAACATTTATAGAGTCCTTGTATGATAACATTCAAGACAGAAGCATCAGAGATTGGTGTTGCATATTGTGCTCTTCTCCGTCTGCAATGTGGGAGACCTGGGTTCGATCCCTGGCTTGGGAAGATCACCTGGAGAAGGGAAAGGCTACCTACTCCAATATTCTGGCCTGGAGAATTCCATGGACTATCCATGGGGTCTCGAAGAGTCAGACACGACTGAACGACTTTCACTTCACATTGTGCCCTTCAGGAATTGTCAGTCTGCTAGAAAAAAAACAAACCAATAATCCAATCATCATAATATAAGCATGAATGGGGGAAGATACGAGCCCAACCACAGGTCTGGGAAGTGTATGGCAGGGGACAGGAAAGTTTTCCTGCTGAAGATGTCACCACACTGAATCTGGGAGGATAAATAATTACCCCCAGAAAATCATGTGTTCCAGGCAGAGGCAGACTAAGACCTGGAGTTGGCTGTCCCTGATTCAACATGACTAGAGGGTAGGCCTAGAAAGGATTTCAGGAAGTTATGTAACCATTCTCAAGGCTGACATTAGAAAAAAATTTTTACATGCTGAGTTTCTTTCCCTTGACTCTGGTTTTTATTTTCTACCTAGAGGTACATATTCAACCCTTCAGTTCTCTGGGATAGACAGAGGCAAATAGGCCACCTTGGCTACAAACTCCCCTATAATAGCAGCTGGCAAGCATGAACTGCATTCCCTGGGTCCCTTCAGCATAATGCAGGACTTCAGTGATCCCTAAGTCCCTAATAGGAAGCAGAGGGAAGCAGAGACAACTTCTTAAGTAGGAAAGCTGGAGCCACAGCGCACAAGACAGGCAAGACTCACATGATCCTTTCCCTTCCCATGGCAGTTTCATCTGGCACGAGGCTCCTGATGCCTTGGTAGAGCATAGTCAGGCCACAGTATAAGAGGAAGTGATGGGAATATAAGCTAATTGTCTCTGGAGGAGGGCGGACTTATTTCTGCTCACCAGCATTGCCAAGAGTGAGATGTGTGTGTTAGTTGCTCAGTTGTGTCCAACTCTTTGCCGACTCTATGGATTGTAGCCCGCCAGGATTCTCTGTCCATGGAATTCTCTAGGCAAGAATGCTGGAGTGGGTTGTCATTCCCTTCTCCAGGAGATCTTCCCAATCCAGGGACTGAACCCTGGTTTCCTGCATTGCAGGCAGATTCTTTACTGTCTAAGCCACCAGGGAAGGGGACAAGGGTGAGATGGGAGACCTTTTAGAAGAGCCAGAGGTCAGCAGACATGACTGAAAGCCTGAGAATTATAACCTAAAGGAAAAGTTAAAGGCTTGGAGAGGGTAAAGTTTTGCAACACTAGAAAGAGTCAACATATAGTTTGTTTTTATGTTCCACCTCCTCCAAAACAAGAACAAGCTGAATAGGGTCATAATTGCAGTACATTGGTCCCAAAGGCATGCAGACCTATGAGAAAGCGCTCTCAAGCAGTGACTGTGTAGATGCCAGAGCAGAAATCTGGGAGACCAAGAAAGAGCTCTACAAATAGGAGAGGCCCTGTCCTCACCCCATCACGTGGTAAATGGCTAGATGGCTGAGATGCCTGTTTTAGGGACTCGAGCACTTCCCTTTCACTTAGCTGGTGGCTCCATTTCATTTGGTAAAGATTTACTTAGCAAGAGCTATGCAACATGTATCATAAGTGAAAGTGTATCTTTAATTCAATTTTCCAGATGAGGGATAACGATTCTTGTCTATAGGCCTGTGGCAGATCAGAATGGGGTCTGAACCACAGGAGAAGCCCTGAATCTAAGAATGAGGCCAATCAGGGCTGAGTGGTCAGGTTGAAAGAACCAACTAATAGAAAAGCAAAGACTTGGCTGAGTGAAGGGATGACCCAGCAACCAGGCTGCAGTGTGTTAAGGCTGATGAGGCATTTGCAGAGCTGACCCAGAGTGTGGACTGTGAAAAAAGTCTCAAAACCAAAGCTCTGGCTCTCATGGTGAAAGGAGAAGAGTACTAGGGCTTTTCTTCATGGAGCCTGGGAGAGCTTTAGAGGGAGCAGGATAGCCCATATAGTCAACATCAGTTCTTTTCCTCAGATCTCAGCTCCACCTCTTGATACTTTCCATCCTCAGGCCCTTTTCCCTTCCTTCCAGCTATCTCTGAGAGCCTCTTCCTCACTGGGAATCTATGAATATTCTTTTCTCTAGACCCATTGATTTCCTGGCTTCAAATTAGAGAGCCCCAGGGGCTATTTAGGGGAGAGGAAAGTCAGTCTGGTGGCTGACTTGTTGCTCAGACTGGGTTGCATTTGGCCAAAGGAGTTATGCTTTCTAGTTAGGCTCTCTTCCTCTTTACCACTGCCCTTCCAGATGACATGAACAATCAGACTCCTTTCCCATATAACCTGTGGCAACAAAGAGGCTCAGGGAGAGGAGAACACTTATCTGGGGAGCCCAGAAACTGGGGCTGCCTTCCATTCTTTTCACCCTCCAGTCCAAGCCTGGGTCTGATTTCCCCAAAGACCCCTGGCCTCCTGCTATACAGTCTCCGCATATATTGCTTGAGGTCCTATTTGAGTGTCAAGACTGAAAGTCTCAACTTTCATCCCTGGAAGATAATGGGACAGTACTCTTTCCTCAACTCCAATGCACCCAGTTCCTCCCTCCCCCCGGTGATATAACAATACACCATGGAAGGAGAGCCCTTCAACACCTCTCCAGCCACAGACTCCTCAACTTTAACTACGAGAACCTCAGCCCGGGGCCAAGTAGAGGGGGCTGCACACATGAGATCAAGACTGTGGAGGGGAGGACTCAAGGGGTGGTAACAGCTGTAACCCTTCTGTGGTCCTGGGGAGAAGAGTGGGTAAGGGGGTGAGTGAGGTAGTTAGAAATAAGTCTAACTGAGCATGAGAGGAAGAGGAGACTGGTCAGGCTCTCTTAGTTTGCAGCATGAGGCAGGTTTCTATTGGTGGGGACCCTCAAGGGTTCATCATTATTCTAGGCTGTCTCTCACTTTTTAGCTGACTTTGGGCAGATCACAAACATCAGAGAGTCATTTATCTCTTTATAAAATGGGGTTGTAAAAATGCTTGCTTTAACTCATAAGGTGGTGGTAAGGATCAGATGGGGGGAAAATGCTTTGTAATCCCTGCAGCACTTCACAATGTAAGTTATGGCAATTACTGAAGAGGGGTTAGGTGAGGATCATAGATCCTTTGGGATAAGATGGGACCTCTGCACCAGGTCTAGAGGGAGGGGGGAACTTGGCTCTTTACGTGTGTGACAGCTCCCCCCACCTCAGTTCCTTGAAGAAATCTAGATTCCAGCACTATGATCAGGAATGTGCTGGGCCACGGACTTCCCTGGTAGTGCAGTGGTTAAGACTCCTGCGATTCTACTGCAGGGGTTGCTGGTTGGATCCCTGGTGGAGGAACTAAGATCCCATGTGGCCAAAAAGTTAGGGGAAAAAAAGCTGGGCCAGATGGCAATACAGGAAGGGGAAGCCCCAGAGAAGAAAAGAAAGGAGATGGATCAAGTAGAAGAGGGTGTGGCCAAGTGAGTGAGCTGATGCAGAAGAGGGAGTGTCAGAAAATTCCCTTTGAGAGTTGTGAGAACTTGCAGCACTACATTTCTTAACTCGGAGAAGGGCAGACGCCTTGTCTCTGGAAAGAGACTAACCCTCACAGTGTGTCCTTCTCAGAAAACACACGGGCCCTTCTCCAGGTTTCTGCTGCTACATCAGACTGTTTTCTCCCAGTTCCCACATTCTCCAGCATCCACAGGACCACCCCAGCTCCAGGATCCCATGTGGGTCCAGTTAGTACCACCACGTGATGATGCAGCACAGGGGGATGGTCTCTAGGGTCTGCAAGTCCCTCAATACCTTCTTTCACCAGAGCTTGCAAGGGATAAATGACATGCAGCGCCAAGCCTACCAGGTGCCTGAAAGAGTAACTGGTAGGTCCACCTCTTAAAACTCATCACCCAGTACATGGCCCTCTTACTCTCCTTAAAGGTCTAGGATCTGGTCCTGGTATATCCGAATGGCCTGTGAGCTGAACCAATAGAGTCATCAGTCATCAGCTGGCCTCCCAGGTCACCAGGTCCTCACGGACGCCCTGAGGGTCTCAGCACACCAGCGCCTTAATTGGGGTGCCTTCGGTGGTGCTCCCTCTGGTTAGACTCCTTCCCCGAATCTGCACCCCTCACTGACCAGGCCCGCCGTCTCTCTCACTCTCAGGGCGCCTCGTGTGACAGGGAGTGGGGTGAGGAGACGTGGGTGCACGACGGGAGAAGGGTTATGCTGCCTCCTGCAGGCGTGATTGCCCTTCCTGCCAGATGAGCGCAGAGGCCCCGCGATATCGTAGGCAGACACTTGCTACTTTCTCAGCTTTTCCTTGGTACCCCTTTCACCTAGGGAATCTTCGCAGGTTCGCAGAGCACGGGGGTGGGAGTGGGGCAGCATCTACTTCAGGAAGCCCCAGGGTGATGCTGAGTGATGGAGCTCTTTTGTTCACGAACGGGTCTTATAAATCTGTGATCTTGGCTGGCAGCCTTTCTTCTGGCGGCTCCACCCTCTTTTCCCGCTGAGGCGCCTCTCACTGCACAAGCCGGCAGGGGGTGCTATGTTGCTTGCTCCCCGCGAGTCAGAGCAATAGAGCAAATTTACCCTTTGGCTCTGCAAGGCTGACGGAGAAGGCGATGGCACCCCACTCCAGTACCCTTGCCTGGAAAATCCCATGGACGGAGGGGCCTGGTGGGCTGCAGTCCATGGGGTCGCTAAGAGTCGGACACGACTGAGCGACTTCACTTTCACTACTCACTTTCATGCACTGGAGAAGGAAATGGCAACCCACTCCAGTGTTCTTGCCTGGAGAATCCCAGGGACGGGGCAGCCTGGTGGGCTACCGTCTATGGGGTCGCACAGAGTCGGACACGACTGAAGCGACTTAGCAGCAGCAGCAGCAGCAGCAGCAGCAGCAGCAGCAGCAACAAGGCTGAGACCGGCTTTATCTTTTAAAAGCCTTTTTGAGTCCGAAGGGGAACAACAGAGAAATAGACCCATAGGATTAAATATCTTAAAACAGATCAGCTGCCAAAGTACAAGATTTTCACCCTTCCGCAGCGACCTGGCTCCAAGCTCTGTCTCATTCTACCTCCTGCTGTGGCATAGTCAAAGTTTTTCAAAACAGAGAAAGGCAGCAACAGACACAACTATTGAGCATCCCTTGTTACCCTGCGTCTCCAGCAGTGGAGAGAAGATGGAAGAGGACCAGGGGAGGAGGGAGAGAGCTCAGGAGAGCGCTTCTCTTTTCTGCCCTCTACCAGGGTCTGTCTCTATCATTTGTGTCTCTGTCTCTGCTAGTGCGGCGCATATGGTAAAAATATAAACTCAAGGGGCTTCTCTGGTGGCTTCAGTGGTAAAGAATTCACCTGCCAATGCAGGTAACACAGATGGATCTCTGGTCCAGGAAGATCCTACATGTTGTGGAGCAACTTAAGCCCCTGGGTCACAACTATTGAGCTTGTGCTACAACTGTTGAGCTTGTGCTCTAGATCCTGAGAATGGCAACTAAGGATCCAGCAGTTGGAAATCGCTCAAGCTGAGTCCTCTAGAGCCCCTGCACTGCAACAGGAGAAGCCCCTGCAATAAGAAGCCACACACTACAACTAGAGAGTAGCCCCGACTCACTGCAACTAGAGAAAAGCCTGCGCAGCAATGAAGACTCGGCACAGCCAAAAATAAATACATAAATTATATATATATATATATATACACTCAAACTTAGTGATGTGTATCCACTGAAAACAATATCTTCCTCTACTATTTGTCTTTTAGGCACTAGTTTCTTTTCTAAAAGCAACAAGTATTCTAGTTTCTTTGTATCCTTTCACAGTCTATACATAACACATACACTTATACATGTATGTAAGTTTACTGGTGTGTATAGAGGTTTGTGTGATTCTCCTTCATTGACACCACACATAGCAGTATCCTTTACAGTGTTCTGCACCTTATTTTTTAATTACTAACTATGTTTTGGCAAAGAATATACCTCACTCTAGTTAATGGCTGCATGGTATTCTGATCTATGGCTATTTAATCATAGAAACAATCGAACAGCTTGTTCCAGTCTTTAACTGCTATCAATAAGATGGGATGTATATCCTGGAACAAAAATGCCACAACAAACTGTTTGTATTCAGCTGTTGACAAGTTCATTCCCATACATGGTGAATGTTCCCAGGATCCGAGCACTGATGCTTCTGTATGTTGTGGGGTGGGGGGTGGGGGAAGCTGTGAGTTGGCAATGCTAAGTCTAGGTGCATCTGGCGTCACTGGCCCCAAGGAAGCCTGGGAGACTATTATTCTTCAGAGCATAACAACAAGCCCAGGGGACATTTCCTTGTATTGAGAGCCCAGTAACATATCTGCATATGGAAGTCAGCATTATTATTTCAAAGTTCTGGTCCTTTAATACTAGAGAAAGCACATGCTTGTTTATATGTGTTAGATAAATTAGATACAAGTAAGAACAGCTAATTTAACTTCATATGTAGAAAATTTTAGAGCAAATTGCAAGCTCTCATTTTCAAGCAACTTCTATGGGGTAAGCACTTTACTTAAATTGACTCATTTAACCCTCAGGAGAACCCACAAGATAGATAGTATTATTCTCACTTTAAAGATGATCAAACAGAAGCTCACACACTTAACAGTGGCAGAACCAGGAATGTCTTCCTCAAAAGTCAAGTGTTTCCATTTATTTCGGGCTGCCTCTTAGAGGGAGCTGGGGTGCACAGCATATTAGGGTATCTTCTTTGGCAAAAACTTTTGTTAAAGAGAGCAAGCTGGTTTCAGAAGAATATATATTTAAAAAAATCTGGCTTGGTAGACACTGCCAAGTATCTCTACAGATGTGATACAAGGGAGCAAAGGGACCTCCAGTCCATGTAGCATCACAGAGCAGTACTCAGCTCTGCATGGATGGCTTGAATGGATCTCTGACATCCACAGAACACGAATCTTATACATACAGGAGCTTCTCTAGAGGTGAAAAGGATTGGACCCCCACCGGGAGTATTACATTTCTCTTCTGAGAGCCTGGGACTTCGACATGGGCATGAGAGTGGCCATGGCAGTGAGGGGATGTAGAAGTCTTCCTTCTATCAGTTCATGACTCTTTGAAGGAAATCTTAAAATTATTCCAAATGTAGTCATCTGGTTCAGGGGCCTCCTTTATTCAACAACTTATTTAGCACTTTCCATTCCAGATTCAGGAGAGGAATCCCAGGAAGGAAACTTGCCTTCTAGAAATACTGTCTCTAATATACTGCCCTGCAACAGGAACTAACTTAAGAGAGAACTTTCTGGAAGGACCCATAAGTGTTTTTGAGAATTACTAGAAGCCAGCTTGGCAAACATAGCTATCCAGCCCATAGCCTCATAGCCCAGGAAGTTGTCCAGAAAATGAAGAAGAAATGTGTGAAGAAAGGGAATAAAAAAGAGAAAAAGTAGAGAGAGAAAGGTGTATAATGAGAAAAGATATTTATTTATGATATGATAATTAGTTTTCATTTCTGAATTAGTGGAATCCTTTACTGACTGCATTAAATGTGCCAAGCCTTGTGTTAAGGGTGAAAACCAGGAGAGGAGTGGAATATGTTATGGGAGGTGCTGTCTTCTTTTTCTTGTACAATCTTGTTCCAAATTTGTATTTTGAACTCACTGAGGTGCCTTAATTCAAGCTCTGAAAGTACTATGGAATCAGATATCAGTAAAATCTCCTTTTTAATCCTACTTCAGCCCACTAAAGGGGCCATGTCATATAAAAAGAGAGAATTCCCTGGGGGTCCACTGGTTAGGATTCAGCACTTCCACTGCTGAGGCCCCTGGTTCAATCCCTGGTCAGGGAACTAAGATCCCACTGCTGCTGCTGCTAAGTCACTTCAGTCGTGTCCGACTCTGTGCGACCCCATAGACAGCAGCCCACCAGGCTCCGCGTCCCTGGGATTCTCCAGGCAAGAACACTGGAGTGGGTTAAGATCCCACAAATGTGTCCCCACCACCAAAAATAAAAAATAAAAAACCTAATACTCAGGAGAAATAGAGCCAGGGAAGGCTGTTTGCAAAGGAGGAACCCAGGTTCCTTTATATCTTTAGTAATATTCCTTGTTTTTAACTCACATAAGCTTTCTCCATCTCATCATTTCCTGATGCTAGAAACTTAAGCCTTTGAACTTCTTGCTGTTCAAAATTGTGCAGAGGTTAGTACAGTTTATTAAGTGCTTCTTGAGCTCTTCCCTCTGTTTCATTTGTATTGGATTTATTAATTTTCAGTCTGAACCTGATTATTGCTCCTACTCTATGTCAGCCAACAATCTGAAAAACACAGAAGACTTTCTGTAAAAGAATACAATCTCAGTTTCTAGGATCTTGCATTTATTCACATTTGTGCTGTTTTCTGGTCTTCCCCAGTGGCTCAGCGGTAAATAATCCACCTGCAATGCAAGAGATGCAGGTTTGATCCCTGGGTTGAGAAGATCCTCTGGAGGAGGGCATGGCAACCCTCTCTAATATCCTTGCCTGGAGAATCACATGGACAGAGGATCCTGGTGGGCTACAGTCTATAGGGTCACAAAGAGTCAGACACGACTGAAGTCACTGAGCATGCATGCACAGGCTGTTTTCTACACAACTCTCATGTACATTCCCAGTACTTATATTTCATTATGTAAATTGGGAATTTTCTTTTTGTAAATCAGTCATTTATGGACAGTGCACTCTTCCTGAAACCATGTTAATCACAGGGTATATCAAGATACATGAAATGGAGTCTAGATTCCCAAGTAACCTATGGGAAGTAGAGAAACTGAATTTGTGATAGAAGTACAATAATATCGCTGGTGTAAGCATGATTTAATGGGAGTTCAGGAGGTGGAGGAAGTTACTTTCCTTGATGGGTCCAAGAAGGCTTCTAGGAGGAGGCTGGAAGCCTCTTCTGTGCTGGGTCATGAGGATGAGCAGGAGTTTGCTGGGCATTAGGGTAAGGATGAGCATTCTGGACAAAGGAATTGATGTGCAACAGTGCACAAAGGCAGGGAAGGCCTAAGTGCTAAGAGACATTAAGTCACTGGTCCAGCTTCTAGGTGAGAAAAATTGGGATCAGACTCTTAAAGTGGCATAATATCATCTTTCAACAAAATGAATTCACATAATTTTCCACTCCCTTTCTGTATTCTTATCTGCAAATGTGATCATGTTACCATTGATGTCCTTCTAAAATTTGGACACAAATGTTGACCTGGATAGGACTGAAGGCCGAGCTATTAGCACTATGCTCTGTCATCTTGTTTTGTGGAACTCCTTAATTATTTTGAGTATAAAGTAGCTTTTTATATATATACCGGGTGTGAAATATTTTTATAGATGTGTGCATGTGTGCTGAGTTGCGTCAGTCACTCCTGACTCTTTGTGACCCTATGGACCATAGCCCTCAGTCTCCACTGTCCTTGAGATTCTCCAGGTGAGAATACTGGAGTGGATTGCCATGCTCTCCTCCAGGGGATCTTCTCGACCTAGGGATTGAACCTGTGTCTCTTATGTCTACCTCCATTGGGAGGCAGGTTCTTTACCACTAGCACCACCTGGAAAGCCCTTTTTATAGGTGTTCAGCTCAGTTCAGTCGCTCAGTCGTGTCTGACTCTTTGCAACCCCATGGAACGCAGCACACCAGGTTTCCCTGTCCATCACCAACTCCTGGAGTTTACCCAAACTCATGTCCATTGAGTCGGTGATGCCATCCAACCATCCCATCCTCTGTCATCTCCTTCTCCTCTTGCCTTCAATCTTGCTCAGCATCAGGGTCTTTTCAAATGAGTCAGCTCTTTGCATCAGGTAGCCAAATATAGGAGTTTCAGCTTCAGCATCAGTCCCTCCAATGAACATCCAAGACTGATCCCCTTTAGGATGGACTGGTTGGACCTCCTTTCAATCCAAGGGACTCTCAAGAGTCTTCCCCAACACTACAGTTCAAAAGCATCAATTCTTCTGCACTCAGCTTTCTTTATAGTCCAACTCTCACATCCATACATGACTATTGGAAAAACCATAGCCTTGACTAGATGGACCTTTGTTGACAAAATAATGTCTCTGCTTTTTAATATGCTGTCTAGGTTGGTCATAACTTTCCTTCTAAGGAGTAAATGTCTTTTAATTTCATGGCTTCAGTCATCATCTGCAGTGATTTTGGAGCCCCCCCCAAAATAAAATCAGCCACTGTTTCCATTGTTTCCCCATCTATTTGCCATGAAGTGATGGGACCAGATGCTATGATCTTAGTTTCTGAATATTGAGCTTTAAGTCAGCTTTTTCACTTTCATCAAGAGGCTCTTTAGTTCTTCTTTACTTTCTGCCATAAGGGTGAAATCATCTGCATATCTGAGGTTATTGATATTTTTCCCGGCAATCTTGATTCCAGCTTGTGCTTCCTCCAGCCCAGCGTTTCTCATGATGTACTCTGCATATAAGTTAAATAAGCAGGGTGACAATATATAGCCTTGATGTACTCCTTTTCCTATTTGGAACCAGTCTGTTGTTCCATGTCCAGTTCTAACTTTTTCTAAGTTCTAGTTGCTTCGTGACCTGCATACAGATTTCTCAAGAGGCCGGTCAGGTGGTCTGGTATTCCCATCTCTTCCAGAATTTTCCAGTTTATTGTGATCCACAGAGTCCAAGGCTTTGGCATAGTCAATAAAGTAGAAATCGATGTTTTTCTGAAACTCTCTTGCTTTTTTGATGATCCAGAGGATGTTGGCAATTTGATCTCTGGTTCCTCTGCCTTTTCTAAAACCAGCTTTTATAGGTGAAAAGGGTATAAAAGTGAATTAAGAATAACGTACCCCTTCTGCAATGATTTAGAGTCTCAGTGGGCAGCAAGGCTGTAGAAAGTGAAAGTCGCTCAGTCGTGTTGCAAAGAGTCATGACTCTTCCATGGAAGTCCATGGAATTCTCCAGGCAAGAATACTGGAGTGGGTAGTCTTTCCCTTCTCCAGGAGATCTTCCCAACCCAGGGATTGAACCCAGGTCTCCAGCATTGCAGGCAGATTCTTTACCAGCTGAGCCACAAGGGTACTCAAGCATCTATAATATGAGGCAAACCCATATACTCCAGTTATAGGGGTCTGTCTGGTTCAAAAGCAGATCTGATTGGCTTAGTCAGTGGGTTTTGTTGATGATGTTATTTTTTAATGTTTAAACTAATTTTTGGAGTCCATGATAACCTTTCCAAAGAGGGATTTTCATATAGAAAATATGATCCTTGGATTGCCTTAAAATAGCCTCAAAGTGTGGCCATGTAACCATCAGCTAGAGCTGAGTAGAATAGGCCACTTCTAAAAAGCTCAAGAAATCTTTCCTGGCTCCATTCCTCCCTCCTGACTCGCATCCTGTCTGTTCACTCAGGGATGATACCTATCCGACTCCTGCACACATTCGGTTCATGAGCCGTCAGACTTGTTAACAGTCCCAAGAGGAGTCTGGCTGATACTCTGCCTGATCCTTGACCATTCTTCTTTAGATTGTGTTCAGAGAACATCCCCAAACATAATTTCTAATAGTTTCTTCTATAGATTTTCTCTGCACATTTTTAACTGCCCTCCATTTCCTTCAAATCAAACCCAAATGATTCAGTTGACAAGAAAGATCTTGGGCTGAGGATTTATTTATTTGAAAAGGGATTAATACAAACCCATAATTAAACTGGAATTCTCAGCATGATTTTTCTTTAGTATCAAAAGACTGCTAAATGTGAGCTCATTCTATTATTTCATTAGCTTAATCGCCCCATCTGTGTTACAACAGCCACTGAAGTAGCAGCCAATGTCATTATGCTATTATTTGTAGTTGAGGGACATTGTAAGATATAGTCTTGGGAAAAAGGTCTTTTGCATTGTGGTAAAAAATGATGCTAAAGCTGAAACTCCAGTACTTTGGCCACCTCATGCAAAGAGTTGACTCATTGGAAAAGACTCTGATGCTGGGAGGGATTGGGGGCAGGAGGAGAAGGGGATGACAGAGGATGAGATGGCTGGATGGCATCACTGACTCGATGGACGTGAGTCTGAGTGAACTCCAGGAGTTGGTGATGGACAGGGAGGCCTGGCGTGCTGCGATTCATGGGGTCACAAAGAGTAGGACATGACTGAGCAACTGAACTGAACTGAACTGAAAAACAACTGTTGAGGGCTTTGGCCACAGGGTTTCTCAAAGCCATCTTGATGTTCAGTACTTGAAATTTCTTCAGCCCTAAGGAGCTCTTGCAATGTGTGCTCTTAATCTGCTGATAGGGAGTTGCCAACCGTTAATACATTCCTGGACACAGCTTTCCTAATGCAGTGGCTGTTACAGGGGCAACAATGAACACTGCTTGCTGGCAAGGAAAGAAGGACTGTGGTAATAACATTTTATAATTATAAACACTGCTTGGAGTAGCTTTTCTTTTGAACAGAGTTGATAAAATATGACCAAATCTTTGATTTTGGGGTTCACTTTTTCCTACTGTGCTTGGGTTTTTGGGTTTTGGATTCTTCTGTAGGTACAGCTGTTTGTAAAAATATGAAATGTGTACAATTGGTGAGAAGTGAGCTCACTGATGTCAAGGAGTACACAGATAAATATTTAAGGTGTTAATTGTTAGGGATTTATGTTAATGTGATGAATAATCAGTGTGTCAAATCTGTGTTTTCATATGTATTATGGCTTAGAACAAAATTATGTAAAAACTGAGTTGATAAAAGGGAAAGGTTAATGAATAATACAGTTGGAATGGAGCTATCATGCAGGATATCTGATGTCTGGGAAAGCTTGAGATAAAGTCAGGCTTACCTGGGTCTATGCCCTAATTGTCTGGCTTCTCAGTTTGAGTTATTCCACTTGTTTCTCAAGAATAGATGTTACTGCTGATAATTTCTAGCAGTAAGGATTTCCCTTTGATGCCATTCAGAGGAATTTGGGGGCCCTTAATTGTTAAGGTATGTTCTTCCTCCAAAGCTAGGATATTTTCCTGTGTGGGATATTATCCCATGCTTCCTCTTGGTCTTACATGAGAGGAACAAGCTTGTTTGTCTGTTAAAGTGCATGGTTTTTAAAAAACAGAGAACAAAGTTTGACTCACAGCTCTGCCCCTCACCAACCATGAGAGCTCAGCCAAGGAGCTTACCTTCCCTTATCCCAGAGAAAGAGCAAAATTCCTCCTGCATGCTGTCCACAGACATCCTAGGTCTACTAGTGGGTCATGCTGGGTCTTGAGTACAGGTGAGAAAACACTAGAAAGTGTAGGGAGTGTTACCTATTGGGCAGCCTTATTGGGAGGCTTAATTCCAACTGCCATGTATGAAATGGGTGCATCAAAGAGGTGGTGGCTTTCTTATTATTTCTAACATATTTTGCCTTTATTTTCAGCACACCATAAGTCATAAAAATTGTGAATGATGCACAGATATTTTACATGCATCAGTTCAGTTCAGTTCAGTCGCTCAGTCGTGTCCTACTCTTTGCGACCCCATGAATTGCAGCATGCCAGGCTTCCCTGTCCGTCACCAACTTATGGAGTTTACCCAAACTCATGTCCATTGAGTCGGTGATGCCATCTAGCCATCTCATTCTCTGTCCTCCCCTTCTCCTCCTGCCCCCAATCCCTCCCAGCATCAGAGTCTCTTCCAACGAGTCAACTCTTTGCATGAGGTGGCCAAAGTACTGGAGTTTCAGCTTTACCATCATTCCTTCCAAAGAACACCCAGGACTGATCTCCTTCAGAATGGGCTGGTTGGATCCCCTTGCAGTCCAAGGGACTCTCAAGAGTCTTCTCCAACACCACAGTTCAAAAGCATCAATTCTTTGCTGCATAGCACCCATCAAAGCTTTCCGTTAGGTTTAATGAGTTGCAGGCTTTTTGCTTTCCTATTCGACCAGAGACTCGTGAACCTCTCTGGAGACAGCGAAGAATGGAACTACTCTGCTAATGTATGCTGACTGACAGCAAACTATTCAGGCCTTCAGTTGACTGGATGAGGGCCACCCACGTTAGGGTGAGGAATCTGTTTTACTCAGTCTACCAATTTTTAATTTTTTTAATATTTGTTTTTATTTATATGGCCATGCCAGGTCTCAGTTGGGGCACATGGGATTGTTAATCTTTGTTATGGCATGAGGGCTGTTTAGGTGAAGCATGTAGACTCTTAGTTGAAGCATGTGGGATCTAGTTCCCTGACCAGTGATCAATCCTAGGCTCTCTGCACTGGGAGCACAAAGTCTTAGCCACTGGACCACCAGGGAAGTCCCCCTAGTCTACCAGTTTAAATATTAATCTCATCCAAAACCACTGTCACAGAAATACCCAGGATAAGGTTTGACTGAACATCTGGGCACCCCATGGGCCAGTGAAGTTGACAGAAAATTAACCATCACATATACACACATGTATGTATATATATATTATGATTATTTTATTTCAGGTAATCGACCTATTTCCTATGGATTTAGGCATAATCTTTTAAGAAAATAAGCTTTACATAGTAGAAAAATTCAGAAATGAGGATTGCACTTTCTGTAGACATTCCTCTCCACATATACACCTTTACTCCTTTATCAGGAATTCAGAGAATTACAAGAGAACTTGTTTTGTTCCAAATCCTTCAATTAACATCTGAGAACTAGAATCCTGGAGTGATTTATCTAGCTGACACAGAAAAGTAGAGATAAAAGTGGGAATTAAATGCATGGCTTCCCTAGTGGCTGAGTTGGTAAAGCATCTGCTTGCAATGCAGGAGACCCAGGTTTGATCCCTGGGTCAGAAAGGTCCCCTGGAGAAGGAAATGGCAACCCCCTTCAGCATTCTTGCCTGAAGAATTCCATGGACAGAGGAGCCTGGTGGGCTACAGTCCATGGGGTTACAAAAAGTTGGACACGACTGAGTGACTAACTTTGACTTTCAAACACGTGGCTCCTTGAAACAAGGATTCCATTAGTACCATGCGGCTATTTAGAAATGAGGTGGATCAGTGTGCTACCTGTAGAGATCTCTAGAAGAATGTGCAGAGTCAAGGTAGTGGGATGGAGGGAAAAGAAGAGGGAGGAGCTTGAACTGGATGCTCAAGACAAAGGAAGGGAAGACAAAATGAGCCTATCACGTGAGTACTCAGACAAGGGAGGAGAAAGAGAAGGGGAGAGTGCTGAAGGTCTGGGGTCTGAGGCAAGAAGGACTGGTAACTTGGGGGAAGTGAGATAGAGATCTCCTCCTCTCTGTCTCTTCATTCCCTCCTCTAAGACAGAGAACACGACTCAGATCCTTTTCCGACTCACACCTGGACAAGACAGTCTTCTTCTAGGCCAAGAACTTTGTCAGTCTCCTCAACTGACTCCTTAGCTCCATAAGTAGAAGTTAGGGGGCACTCCTTGCACTTGAAATGAGACCTCCCCACCCCAGCCGAGTTGATTCTCCAGGCTCAGCAGCATCAAGTATGGCCAATCACTCCCTCCTCCTTGATGATTCTGACCTGGCAGTGGGGCTTCTGTGACAGAAACAAGCGTGAAAAGCCTTTAAAATCAGTCCGGGTGCCCTCAAGACAGACAGACCTGTCAATCGGCATGTTGGGTCTGGGACACCGGTGTCTCCTGGCTCTCTCATGACCCTTAATATAAAAATGCTCCTGGTAGCTTCGCCTCATTGTCCTTCTTGCTGTATTTTCCCCACAGAGCTCATCATCCTGTCTATACAGCTTGCATACTTTATTATGTTTATTGTCTCTCTCTCTCTCTCTTTTTGTCCGCTGTATTCTCTGATGACTCCCACATACCTCTAACAGCGTCTCACACATAGGTACTCAAGAAATGTTTGTTGAATAAGGCTCCTCAAATCAGTTGCTACTACACAACATTCTTAAGATGCCAAGGTCACTGAGGGATAGCGGCTCCATGCCAGACTTTACCATCTATTGTGCAACTAAAGCTCCACGCCGGTTACCCACGAGGTCAAATGCGGGGCTGGCATAGACTCCCCCTTTCTTAGTAGGACATGTGCTGCGATACAAGCCCCTTCTTACTTGTGGGGACCTTCAGTCCGTTCCAATGCTTCCGCTTCCAAATCCGCACCCCTCGCTGACCCCACGCAGCTGCCTCTCTCACAGAGGGCAGGAGCTGCTGCGAAATTCTGTGCTGGGCTTGCGCCTCGCTCCAGTCTGGCCCGTTTTCTTGGCTGGTTCTCCCCTGTTCCCCGAATTCCTCGCCCTCTACCTAGGCGGGATTGAAGGACACAGGGGCCCGGAGAGTCAGCAAGTTCTTGCGTGCGCGCGTATGTGCTGATAGGATGATGGGCATCTATATGGGAAAGTCATATTCCCTCCCTGGGATGATGTTCTCTGGGCTCACTGATCGATCGGCCCACGGCAGCTCGAATAGAACTCTGATGGCGCTGACCCACGGCCCGGGTGACCGGACCCACAGCGTTTTTCTTCGGGTCTCTTCTCCCACAGAGCTTCCGCCACTGAGGCGCAGATCAAGGACTCTTGACAGGGGTTTCGATGCTCTACCCATAGGGCCTCCGCTTCCTTCTTAGAAACAAACCCTAGACTTGCAAGCACAGCCTGAGGCGGAAGCCCTGCTAGAAGAGGAGGGGGCCTGGAGCTGCGGAGACCCCACATAAGGGCTCAGCGCCTTTGCCCTCGGGGGAGGGTTCCCACGGCCGCCTCCTCGGTGGGCGGGGGGCGCTGCGCCACCTGGAACTTGCGGGCCGAGCGGGACCAGAACTTTTAATGACTTTCTGGTTCTTCGACCTGGCTTCGAACTTTCAAAAGGCTCTTTTAATCACTGAGGAAAGCCTCAGGATAGTAAGCAAGAAGGTTTCAGATTATGAGCGCCTACTGTGTACCAGGAACTCTCCATCACGAAGGAGGCTGATGTGCTGAAGGAGGCAGGTGGAGGAAGGAGGGAATATCTGCAGCTTCCCAGCTGGGTTTTCCTAGGTCAGCTCTGTGCTTCATCACCATGGTAGTTTATGTTTTATGTCATAAATATGAGTTATGAGCTTTGAAAACAAATAGAAAGCTTTGTTTGAGCTTTCGATTTCAAAACAAATAGAAAAGTTTGTTTGAGCTTTCTATTACCAGGGACCCTTCCTTACTCGACTAAGGGGCTAAGGTGAAGTAGTCTATTTGACTTTTTCCTTTAAAAACACAGATGCGGGTAAATGACAGATGTAAATTCAAACATACTAAGAGAGCAAATCTAGTAAAAAGAATGTTGTCCTCTGGTTCTTGTCTAATAGGTCCAAATTTTATTTTCCAGATGCAATAATTTTTCAGTTTTTTGGGTATACTTTTACAGTCTTTATATCATCTACATGTTACACGCATTTTTAAGTTTGTTGACAGGTGGATAGATGCCTCTTCCCCACCTCCCCCCCCCCCCCATAAGTAGTAACATTTTATATTCAGTGTTCTACATTGAATATCTCTTTCCCACTGACAATATATTTTGGACATATTCCATGCCAGTGGCAAGAGTGTTCCTCATTCTATTTAATGTACTGGTTGCTTCAGTTGTGTCCAACTCTTTGAGACCCTATGTACTGTAGCCCCCCAGGCTCTTCTGTCCATGGGATTCTCGAGACAAGAACTCTGGGATGGTTTGCCATGCTCTTTTCCAGGGGATCTTTCCAACCCAGTGATCAAACCTGCATCTCTTAAGTCTCCTGCATTGGCAGGTGGGTTCCTTACCACTAGTGCCATCTGGGAAGCCCCTTCTATTTAATGGCTGAATAGTATTCCTTTGTAAGTGCCGGGAGCCAGCATGGGAGTTCCCACCCATGACAAAGTTCATGTGGAGAGGCCTGATATGCAAAGGCGAGTCAGGACTCGAGGCCCCCCCCCCCCCCCCCCACTCCGTGGACCTGCCTGAGCGTCTACCCCAAAACCAGAATCTGTCTGTTTTACTATTTTACGACTTTCACCAACTCCTCTGACATTAATGGGGGGCTATCCCCAACCACCTTTCTCTGAAGGAAATCAATTTGGAGCTCTAGTTAATTAGCCTCCTGTGCGTAATAGGAGTGTTTCAATCTAAACCCCTCAGAGGGCTCTCTAATTTGCCTGACAGGTTTACCCAGACTCCTACAGCATACAATTGTTTACAGTCTCCCAACCGAGAGGCATGGGAAGCTTAAGATATTCAAATAGTATAGAGCCTCTCGGAGAGTTAGAAATTGTCAGAATAGAAATAGTAGAAGATTTCATTGTTGAGCCAATGCTTGCTGCCAAGTTTCCACATCCCCTGTATTGTATCCTTGGAAGTATATTAATTAATATAGTTGGTATATAGAAAAAATAAGTAGTGGCCTTGGTGTTAACAACTTTAGACCCTTAAGGTAATACATTCTTTCCTTTGTTGTAAGCCCACTGCACCTTCGCCCTATAGGAATGCAACTTTATCTAACACCTTTGGATGATGGCGCCAAACTTTAAAATAATTACTCTTAGAGAAAATAAGTCTATGGTTGACAAACCTTTATCAGAATCATAAAATGTTAATAGGCCTTCTGGCCAAAAGATGATGTAAATCACCTAAACCATTTGTATACGATAAGTTTGCAGAAAAGAAAGCCTGTTCTCAATAAGGATCAAAGACTGCTGACTTTGCATGACTTTACACCCCCTATTATCCTCTATGCACAACTTAAGGTATATAAGCTCCCTTTGAAAATAAAGCTACGGGCCTTGCTCAAAGCTTGGTCTCCCCGTGTCATTCTTTCTTGCTTCCTTTTCTCTCCTTTTCTTTTCTGTTCTTCCTTCAGGACATATAATTGGAGCGTGGGGGTCCTCTGGGACCACTTACTTGCCTGGGCTTCTAAGACCCACTCCAGAAGGTGCCTAAGGTGGCGCACCTTCACCGATTCTAGAGGGCGCCTGTGGCCTCCGTGGTCAGAGCAAACCTGATGTCACGGGTTTTATTGACTTTCCGCGTAAACCAGTTATAATGAGCCTCTAATTTCTCTGCTTTGTTATCCTTTTCGCCAACGCCGTCCTCCCGAGGGAATCCCTGGATCCAACCCGGGCTGGACCCTGGTATGTAGGGATATACTATTGTATTTTATACAGCCCCATGTTCAGGATATTCTGTTTATTTTCAAAGTTTTACTAGTATAAACAATTTGGAATGAAGATACTGGAACAAAAGCAGCAATATTAAGCATCATGTGTTTATTTATAGTGCCCCTGCTATTGGCGGGTTACCCCAGGTACTACGGGTTTTCCTCGGGCCTTATGTTCTGAAGCTCCTGTGTGGGTGTCGGGTGGGAGATGCTGTGGCTTGACAACAGAAAACCCTTCCAAATACACATGGTGTTGCTGAACCTAGTGAAGCCTGGGAAAAATGAATATTTTTGGCACAATTCAGTTGGTTTTTCTTGTAATAGGAATCTGAGGAGTCAGTATCAATTGGGTCAAACTTTGGTCTTTTATGAGACTGACGCGCTGCCCACCGCACTAAGAAAGTGCTTTTAATACTGGAGAGCGTTAAAATAATAACCATGTTTATATATGGAGGATAAACTAAGATACTGGGCTTCCCTGGTGGCTCAGATGGTAAAGAATTCACCTGCAATGTGGGAGACCTAGGTTCAGTCTCTTCGATGGGAAGATCCCCTGGAGGGAGGGCATGGCAACCCACTCCAGTATTCTTGCCTGGAGAATCCCCATGGACAGAGGAGCCTGGCGGGCCCCAGTCCATGTGGTTCCAAGGAGTTGGACACGACTGAGCGACTAAGCACAAACTAAGATACCAGGATAGATAACTTATTTTATAGTCACACTGAACATATTTAAAAGCATATTGATTGTTCCCATTTGTAAAAGAATTTTAAAATTTAAATCGACCCTCACAATATTCCATCAGGCAGGTATAATTATCCCCATTTTAGAGATTATACTGAGGCCCTGAGAGTGACATAATAGCAGGTAGAAACAGAGCTTGATGTTCTCCTTCATTGTGGCTGCTCCTTAGAGGGAGGCAGGATGCATAGCAGGTTTAAGGTAAGTGTCATCCGTGTAGGTTGCCTCTGAGTCTTTTGTCTAAGGAGGGCGTATCATCCAGGCTGAAATACCTGCTTTATCAGGGTTTTGTTTCCAAGGTAAAAATGTTGTTTCCTTAATAAAAGGTATTTATAGGAATATATTTATATTCATATTTATGAATTATATTTATATTTATTTTCATTCAAAAAATTTACTTAAGCATCTGACTGTTTGAGACACAAGTACGATGAACTGAGGCCTTCTATTTCACATAGTGGGTCTCAGCCAAAACCTTTGATCATTTCTCCCTTTAGTCAATGGGAAAATGTCAAAATGACAGTAGGTTAATCGTGTGCACTCAGGTGGTGATGGGGTCAAGTGAACACAGGCTTATGCTAAGATGCAGATCCCTGATTAGAAGTACTTGTAGCTGGAGTTGTCTTGGGCTCCCAAGGCAAATGGTACCTCCACTTCCTCTCACCTTGGAATAGCCCCAATATCGAGACACTATCGATTTCCATCATAGGCTTATGAAGTCAGAGTCAGCTAAAGTGAGTCCCCAAAGCCAGGGTGGGAACGGGTGATGACAGAATCACCTGAAGGAAGATTTGGAAGTGCTGACTGCTGAGCTCCCGAATTCTGTTGTTTTCTAAATGCAACAAAGGCATAGGCAAGATTCACTTTGTGACTGAGTGGAACACAAAGACTAGGTATTGGTGATCACCACAGTGCCTTAGTTTCTTCTAAGGCATCTTAATAAAGACCATGGAAAGTGCCCACTGAATTCAACCTCCTTTGACCTCTCAGTAAAACAGTCCCCATTTTAAGACTCTGCGGAAGTCATGATGACTGACCAAACACTACTGTTTGTTTTGATAGATCAGCTACAACCAATACCCACCTCCCACTGCCTAGAATAATAGCTTGATACCAGAAAAACCATAGTTGGATTTCTGGCCTCACAAAATGTTATGGGAGAGCAGCAGGGTGGGTATGAATCCAGGTTTCAGAATGGGACAACCTCACCTCGACCACACACCCCAACCTCTGCCCAGTATTCCATAACAGCAGGACTCAAAATGTTTGCTCTCAGTATCACTAAAAGTTATTGAAGGAATCTCCCTGGTGGCTCAGTTGTCAAGACTCTGTGCTCCCACTGCAGGGGGCCTGGGTTTGATCCCTGGTCAGGGAACTAGATCCCACATGCTGTGATTAAGAGCTTGCATGCTACACTAAAGATCTGCTGCAACTAAAGAGGGAAGATCCCATGTGCAAATAAGACCCAGTGCAGCCTAAGTAAATAAATATTTAAAAAAATAAATAAAAGTTATTGAGAACAGCAAAGAGCTTTTGTTTATTTGATTATATCTATATATATTTACTTTATTATAAATTAGGACCAAGAAATTTTAGAATGCTTAACCATTAACTCAAAATTCATTTAATAATAGCAATAGTGAATCATTAAATGTTGATATATATCATGTATTTTTTTTTTAAAGCCTATTTTCTAAAACAAAAAGAAAAATTTATAAGCAGAATACCGTTGTTTCACATTTTCTTTACTGGCTGACTCTGTGTTGACAATTGGATTCTATATCTGCTTTTGCATTCATCCATTGTACTATGATAGTTTGCTAAATTATGTAAAGAGAATATTGCCTCATATAGATAAATGGTTTGAAAGGTAAGACCCTAATAGATACTGCAAAATGGTTTGTGGGACCGTGAGGGTCCTTGAACCATTCTTGACCTAATGAGTGCATGCATTCCATTTCTCAGATCACAGGTGTTGATTCTGAGGTCAACCTTTTACACAACCAGATATATTTGATGGAAATGTTGGCAGTTGAAGACAGGGCTATCTTCTGCTGGACTTATTCCTGAGGTGGTATAAGGTTTGGAGTTGTTGCAGTCACCTTAAAAAAATGTGAGAGAAATTTGCCTGATGTGTGCACCAGGATCTTGGAGAGACGGAAATAGAGAAAGAGAGGGAAACTTCAGTTTTCTTTTCATCATCAGAGTTCTGATAAGCTGCACATTAAGCCATAACCGTTCCTTGTTTCTCGGGACAGCGTAACTGCTCTTTCAGATTGTTAGGACATCGTCAGCAAGGCCAAGTACATGGAGGGAAGGGCCTTCAGCACACCGTTGTGGCCGGAGGAACTCCTGAACAGTCAAAGCTGTGGAGGACCCTGTGGGTCAGAAGCTGGCCAAAATCTGGGGAAGGGGTAGAGGGTATTAAAGTAGATGAATGAATGTATTTATTTAATCCTCCACTTGATTTTGAATCTCTGTTTTTGAGATAACTGCTCACAATGAAAGAACTGTGGCAAAAGGCTCTCACATTTTGTTAAAAAGGAAATGAAGAATTCATTCTTTCTCATTATCAGTTGTCACTAAGGCTCTTGATTCCCCTCCAGACAAATTTCACCTTCCAGGTGAGACTGAATTTTTGATAAGTTCAGATTTGGTAATGTCCATATGGGGTGCCGTGGTTCGCATTTTTAACTCAGTGGAATATGTAAACAATTTGATCTACTCAGTATTCTTGTCCATTGTAATCACCCTGCTGTTCCCGTTCACTAAGTTCTCTCATGTCACCAGTTTTGAGTTCAATATACCTTGAAATACTAAGAATTTTGAAGTAGGCATTGTCCTTATGAAATTATTATAACTCAGACTTCAGACACAAGTAACATTTATCCATTTAAACAGTTATGTTTAATAACATAAGTAAAGTTTTAGTGTCAAAAAAGGCTGTGTTTCATAGGTAATTTGAACTGGGGATAAGAACAGGATTTCTGTGCTCTCTTCCCTACTCCTTGCCTCACTCTTTTTTATTTCTTCAAATTTTATTGAGATACAATTGACACACAGCACTACGTAAGTTTAAGGTGTACAGCACAATGATTTGACCTACAAACATGATGAAGTGATCATCACAATAAGTTTAGTGAACATTCGTTATCTCATATAGATGCAAAATTAAAGACAGAAAAAAATTGTCCTTTTTATGAGAACTGTTAGGATTTCCTCTCTTAACACCTTTCGTATGTAACATACAGCAGTGTTAATTGTCTTTATCATGTTGTGCATTACTGCTGTAACACTTACTTACCTTTTAATCTGAAAATAGTTTAACCTGAAGATGAAGATTGACTATCTTCATCCAATTCCTCTTCGCTCTCATCCCCTACCTCTGGTAACCACAAACCTAATCTCTTTCTATGAGTTTGTTTCATTTGTTTGTTTGTGAAGTATAATTGATCTACAGCACTGTTAGCTCTTGATACACAGCAGAGTGATTCAATATTTCTATACATTTCAAAATGGACACTGTGACATCTAGTTGTCATCTGTTACCAAAGATACTACATAATTTTTGACTATATTCCCCACACTGTAAATGTGTACATGAGACTCATATGTTTTATAACTAGAATTTTGTACATCTTAATCTCCCTTACCTGGCTCTTTCATTTCCTCACTGTACTCCCCTCTGGCAAACACCTGTTTGTTCTCTGTATCTATGACTCTGATTCTGTCTTGTGATGCTTGCTCATTTGCTGTTTAGATTCCCCATATAAGGGAAATCATACAGTATTTGTCTTTCACTCTCTGCTGTTTCACCAAACATAATACCCTCTAGGTTCATCCATGTTGTCACCATCTCTCTCCCTTATGTGATTCAAATGGAAACACAGTGTGTAAAATCTCAGTTCCAGACAAAAACCAATCACACGGTTTAGATCAGATTCCTCTCCTCTCACATCTCCTGACCTGACCCTGGGACCTTCTTGCTCTGATCTGAGGGTCATTTGAGACAACCCTCTTTGTACCCTCCAGAGGAACTTGCTTTGCAATGTTCCTGATGTTAGAACATAAAGCACAAGCAGTAACAATGTGAACTGCCCGTTCACTTCATGCTGGACCTTACAGTGTGTTACCACTAATGACTTTCACTCCTCCAAGACTTCTTTGAGACTGGGTACTATTGTGAGCATTTTACAAAATTGGAAATGGAGGCTTAGGAAAGAGAAGTGGACTCCAAGGAACGTGTCCTTGGAATATGCTGATGTGGACAATTAACTTTTCTAATAGTGGCCACCATGCTGCTGGCCTCAGGTTTAATGCAGCCAGATCTTGAATGTCTATCACAGAGGGTGGTGGAAGCCAAGCCACGGGTTCGTCATCACAGAGCACAGAATCTTCCTTGCTCTGTGTTGAATCCTCACGCCTCTTAGAAAAGATAAGCTACTTTTAAGCTTTAGGGCCACCACCTCCCTCTGACCCCAACCCAACCTTCAGCACAGGAAGTGGGGAAGCTGAGGAACAGGGAAATAGCAGGAAGAGGGTGGGGAAGCCTAAGGGCAGGAGGCAGAGTGTGGCCTCAGGGAGGGAGAACAATAGGGGCTTCATGAGAGGATGAAGGTACATTTTCCTGACAGGAGGAAGTCTCCTCTGTTCCCCTCTCCCTCCACTTTGAATCCTTCATTAAAATCTGATCATTTGAAGTTGAAAACATAATCCCAAATCTGCACTTTTTCTTCTGCTCTGTTGCCATTACCTTATCCCTTGCCTCTGGGATTTGGCCTGGGTAGCACAAGTTCCTGACTGTCCCACAGTTCCTGCACAGCTGGCAGACTCGTCTTCAGGTCACATTATTAGAGTATCTGACATGCTCCATTGGTACCCCATAAGAAATTGCTCTTTAGCTATCTTCACAGGTATGAAGTACTTGAGCCTCATTTATGTCTATCATTAATGCTCATGATTAAAATGCTCTTGTCCTGTGAAACTAATTTTTATTTTTCTAACATGACTAATCTATATTCATGTCAGGCCCTTTGAATGCTTTCTCTCGGTATGGCTATTCCCTTAGTTTCTGAATGACCAACTTCTCATATTGCTCAGAATATACTCCTTTTTGGATCCCTGACAACCACACTGCAGATTGATTTCTATGAACTAACTGAGACCCACTACAGGTGGCCTGCTGCGTGGATGTGAGACCCGTGGATGTGGAGGGCCAACAGTACTACCCTTTTTTAATAAGGTACTTGAGCATCTGTGAATTTTGATATCTTCTGGGATCAGGAACCAATTCCCTGAAGATACTGAGAGATGGCCGTACATTGTATTCCTCAGTATAGTTTTCCTCCCTGACACTTATCACCTGAAAAAAATAATTTTGAAAGTTGAATTCTTCTCAGTAGAATAGGCACCATAAGGGCAAGAGTGTATCTTTGTTTATATTGCATCCGCACAACCTTAGATAACTACCTAGAAGACAATACCTGCACATCGGTTATCTGCTGCATGAATGAAGGGATGAGTGATGGGAGGGGGAAGACGACACAAGGCAGAGAGTGATGGGGCAGCTGAGTTAACTGTTAGAGAGGCTGTGTCCATGTCTGGGAGGAGACACATGATCTGTAGAGACAAGAAGGTTCACTGCATCCTGCATCATGGCCAATGTGACTCCAGCCTTGCGGTATTCCAACTCCTTCTTCTGTTACTCCAAAGCATTTGGAAGAGTGAGATCATGTCTTTCCACTGTTTATTAACCTGAAGTCAGTGGTTTCTGCTGAACTCCAGAATTTTCCAAACCTAGGGTCTCCATGCAATAACTCCAACCGAGGAACAAATCTTCCAATGGCTTCTCCAGAGAAAATGCTCCAGTGCAGCTGGTGTGTGCAGTACTACCAAGAGCAAGAATGAATGATCATATGGGGGGTGGGAGGAAAGGAAATTACTATATATCTGGAGCTGGAAAAGGAGCTGATATAAAGGAAGTCAGAAACACCAGACTCAAGGACAGAGGTACAGATTTGATGACAAGCCACCTCTGTTTTATTCTGCGTGAAGTCCTGCAAAAGATTCAGCCTGTCTCCCAAGCAATCCCCTGAATGCTGCTCCTGACCCCAGTGTGTGAGGAGCTTTCCCTTCCTGCTCCTCACTGATTCCTGAGTGCAGCTCTGGGATGGAGGGAGAGTAGGGGCTGTCATTATCAGCCTCCTTTTCTGTCAGGCTATTTCCAGAGTCCTGGAGCCTGTGCCCCTTCCTGACCTGAATGTGAATGAGCCACTGACCCATCCTTGGGAGAGGGCCTCATTCCAGGTCTCCTTCCTGACCTTCTCCACAACATGACAGGCTGCTGCCTCCTCCAGGGCATAGAAGTTCTCAGAAAAGAGTGCCACCCCTTCTCCAGGTGGTACTAGAATCTGATCATGTACTACCCGAACACTTTATATCATTCCACATTAGACTCAAACTCTAGATCCACCCCTAGGATGACCATACATACCTGAAGATTTGATATACTTCTTTAAAAATGGATCTCTGAGCCTAAAATTTGCTTTATTCTTTTGGTCTTATCACAATTATGATATTCCCCTTTCTTTTCATTTTTACACCATATAGTTTACTGCTATCATTTAGTGTATGATTCTTCGATCAGAATAAAATACATTTGTTTCTAGTTACTGAGGACTCTGTGCCCCCTGATATTGAAATAGTCAGCTATGAATGGAAGCCTCAGTTTCCTGCCCTACAGCAGAAAGAAGGAAAAGTCTGCACAACTTCAAGACACAGGAACCTCTTATCCTCATGTCTCTCATTTTCCCACAAATGTCTGTTGAGAAGGAGAAACGCCTCTAGACCAGGATGTAGCCACACAACAGAAGGGCACAAGCAGACACACAGAGCCTTGTGTGTAATGTTGCAAAGTTTATTGTGGGTACATATGTAGCTTCAGCTGAGCAAAGCTTAAAGGGCACAGGGGGGCTGGGGCCATGAGGACTGATGTGGATATCCCGGGAAGATCGGGGGATAGGAATTGCAGCTATGACCATGGGGCTTGGCAGGTAAGCACAGGCCAAAGTGCTGACCTGAAATTTACATGATCTTATCCAAGTGAACTGGAACCACAGGGTAACTGGGACTGTCCCGAGGTGATCTCTTCTCACAGGCAATGATGAAGATCTTCTTTGCCGATGTCTGTCGGTAACTGCAGTTTGTGTAATTCGTTGCATTTCTTGTGAGGTTGCAGTCGGTTATAGGCACTTGGACTGAGCTATTATGGCAGTTCATCCTGCGTCGGTCAGAGCAGTTTATATTTTGGGTTTTACAAATACCAGCTACAAAAGCAAATGTTGTGTGGAGAAAAGTATTTCTATCTTTACATACCATTCTGTAACTGTTAACCACTCTCATTGCGGCATTGCATTGAGTGTAGACCATATTTAAGTGCTGAATCTCAAACCACTGAGCCCGTGTAAAATTATTAGGTGGGGCATGGAGTGAGATCACCATTCCCAAGAGCCCCAGCAGCAAAATGAGACGAAGCCGAGAATCCTGCTGTATTGGAACCATGTTTCCTGTGAAAAGAAGGGTATATTTTGCATCCCAGCAACTAATAGTACAGTCCCTCCTCACTCACCCAGCAGACCCCGGCTATCACTGTGTTTCTAGCTCCTTTTTCCTCACCCCAAAGTCTGTCCTGTGCCCTGGGCACTAACTTCAGCTCTAGGGCTCCTTGTCTTACCCAGTACCTCTGCTCTGGCTCCTGTGAGAACAGATCCAGCTGAATGTCCTGGGCTCAGGGGCAGCTGGTGTACCCCCATCCTTGGGACTGGAGATATAGAGCAGTCCCTGTGGGTGGGGCCAGCAGAAGCACGAGGGTTCTGAGTCTAGGGCATGAAGAAACCCGCAGACTGGCACAGGGCCCACTCATGCACTGAGTCTCTTTGTTTCATCATTTGCCAATCTGTGTGTCCCCAGGGACACACCACTGCTGCTTCTCTTGTAGGAAACCTAATTCTAGGCATCCTGTGCAGGGCACAGCTCTGCCACGGGGTCTGGACTTTCAGATAAAAAGTATCACTGGCTGCAGAATGGCCTTAGATTTTATAACTCAGGTTGGGGGCAACACATTGAAAGACTAAAGTACATAAAGGCAGGCCCAGTACTCAGCAAATAAGGGTCAGGGAGGCTTGTTTGCACAATAGGAACTCAGGTCTCCGTTTAATTTTTAGTAATCGTCCCAGTTCCCTCTCACCCAAATGTTCTTTATCTCTTCACCTGTCTGTGCTGGAAACTTGAGCTCTGAATTTCTCATTGCACAAAATCCTATAAGCAATTAGTTTGCATCTATGAGTTTCTGTTCTTGTTGTCTTTTTTTTTTTTTTTCCCCTGCTTCCCATGCACTGAATTCACTTTCTTTTGTTTTTACCCTGGCCTGATTTTTGCTCTCACTTCCTGTGAAGTAGCATAACCTTAAACACCTAAAAGAAAGTCTGTAAGATCTACCAGAGAATGAACATTTAGTATTATAGAGGGGATTCCAAGCTAGAACTTGAATTCTTGCATTCTTTTTAATCTGTGATATTTTCTACAAAACAGTCTGCCTTAGAGCCACCATTTATCTTTCTAGTACATTTCATTTCTCATTGTTAACAGGAAAAAACTTTTTTAATTTATAAAATGAGCATTAGTGGATATGACATTGCCTTCCTGGAACTATGGAAGTCATAGCATATAACTTGATGCATGAAACATACTCTTGGTCCTCAGAGAAGCAGAGAAAAATTATGGTACACCCATGATTTTATTACAGTGTGATAGAGGTAAAAACATTGTGTGAAGACATTTTTTGAGGGGCACTGCAGACAAAGGGATAGGAAGGTTTCCAGAAGAAATGTCCATTTGAGCAGGGTTATAAAGGATAAGTAGAGTTTAGAGACTTTAGGGAATAAATGAGCATTCTAGACTAAGAAGATGGTGTGGGACATTGTACAGACAGGGAAAGTGTATTAAGGTATGAAGAGCCTTCAGGTAAGAGATGTTAAATCTCTGGTCTAACCTCTAAGTTAGAAAACTAGATTACGTCCTTAAATGGTACTGTACAGTCTGCCATGAAAATTAATCCACGTTATTTTTTTTTACTGCCTTTCTATATTTCTGTCATCTAGAAATGCAATTATTTTACCATTGATGTCTTTAAGTAAACATTGACATAATGGTGACCCAGATAGGACTCAGTGCAGTGCTAATAGGATTCTGCCAGAAATCCCATTCTGCCTAAAATGCATTAATATCTTTTATCAGGAAACAAGTGTTTTTTTCCATGTATATTTTGTGAAAAGAATTTTCATGAGAGATGAGGATGTCAAAATGAATTAAATGTAGTTTAGCCCTTCTGTGATGCTGACAACCACCCTGGGTAGAGGGACCTGTACTTAAATGTCTATAATATGAACTAAAAATCATACACTGTGGTCACAGGGGATGCAGCTGGCTCAAAATTCTGCTCTGGATCGGCATATACAATTTTACAGTTAATACTGGGTTTTAGATATTCACTCTTCAAATTGGGATAATTCACATAAAAATCCGCATTCCTGTGTTATCTTTAAGAATTGGGAGATGTTGGTGCACTGAGTCTCTTACACCACAAGGGATCAACTAGAGAGGAATAGTCCCTGACTTTGGTGAAGGTGGCAATAGTTCAAGGGTTTTCACTCACTCTCTTACCTACTGATCACATCCTGTTCACTCAGATACTGCCCATCACGCTTGCTACAAGTGTCCTGAGAGGCGACTCACACAATATCATGACTGATTTGCAACCACACTCCCCACCTTTAAAATTGTACTTGGAGTACACTTCTATGATTTTCCTGATTGGTCTGTCCACAGTTTTCCACTTGTGCACCTTTACCTTACACTAAATCTCTTCACATAAATTTTAGTTGGTGAGTCTGCATATAGCTCAGTAACTGCCACTAATCAGTCAGTCAGTCAGTTCAGTCACTCAGTAATGTCTGACTCTTTGTGACCCCATGAACCACAGCACCCCAGGCCCCTCTGTCCATCACAACTCCTGGAGTTTACCCAAACTCATGTCCGTTGAGTCGGTGATGCCATCCAACCATCTCATCCTCTGTCGTCCCCCTCTCCTCCTGCCCTTAATCTATCCCAGTATCAGGGTCTTTTCAAATGAGTCAGCTCTTCGCATCAGGTGGCCAAAGTACTGGAGTTTCAGCTTCAGCATCAGTCCCTCCAATGAACCCAGGACTAATTTCCTTTGGGAGGGACTGGTTGGATCTCCTTGAAGTCCAAGGGACTCTCAAGAGTCTTCTCCAACACCACAGTTCAAAAGCATCAATTCTTTGGCACTCAGCTTTCTTTATAGTCTAACTCTCACATCCATACATAATTACTGGAAAAACCATAACCTTGACTAGACGGACCTTTGTTGATAAAGTAATGTCTCTGCTTTTTAATATGCTGTCTAGGTTGGTCATAACTTTCCTTTCAAGGAGTAAGTGTCTTTTAATTTCATGGCTGCAATCACCATCTGCAGTGATTTTGGAGCCCCCCAAAATAAAGTCAGCCATTGTTTCCACTGTTTCCCCATCTATTTGCCATGAAGTGATGGGACTGGATGCCATGATCTTAGTTTTCTGAATGTTGAGCTTTAAGCCAACTTTTTCACTTTCCTGTTTCACTTTCATCAGGAGGCTCTTTAGTTCTTCTTCACTTTCTGCCATAAGGGTGGTGTCATCTGCATATCTGAGGTTATTGATATTTCTCCCGGCAATCTTGATTCCAGCTTGTGCTTCTTCCAGCCTGTTTCTCATGATGTACTCTGCATAGAAGTTAAATAAGCAGGGTGCCACTAATCACAACTACTAATTTTAGGTAGTGTGCTTTTTCCTCTTGGTTGTTTTCAGAGAACTGGGTTAGTGTAACACTTCAAAGGGACCTTTTCCCCTCAACGTGAAGACACGTTTTTTCATGGAGAATAAATTTATAAACCTTTCTTTGTCCTGAGGCCTGCCACATACCCTCTTCAGAAAGTTAGGGTCAGGGACTTTGCTAGTGGTCCAGTGGCAAGAGTCCACACTCCCAGTGGGGCCCTGGTTCGATTCCTAGTAAGGGAACTAGATCCCGGGTGCCAAAACTAAGAGCTGGCACCACCAAATAAATTAAAAAAAAAAAAAAGTTGTGGTCAGGTAAAGGATCTTGATTTGAATCAGATCTATACTGCTTCTGAGAAGTGATATGCTCTACGTACTATTGACACTTGGCCACGTGGAACACACCAGAGGGTGGGCTACTTTAAGCCATAAGGCCAGTTATGCAGGGCCATGAACACAGGAAACTGTGAACTCTGTAAATAATAACATACTTGTCAGAACTATTGTGTGAATTAAACAAGAATAGCTAAGGATAGTAAAGTTAAAAAAGAGACAGTTCCTCTTTTCTTGGCTAATGATCAAGCAGAAGTTAAAGGATATTGAAATCTAGTTATGATATTACAACTCAATTTCCTGACTGCTGTTATCAGCTCTTGCCTTGTTGCTGAAATAGACAAAAGGCTTTTGAGGCTTATCTACCAAGGAGACCTATCAATGTAAGATCTATGAAATCTTACAGCTACAACTTGCAGCTGCCCCTCCCCCACCCTCATTAGCAGGTCTGCTAGCCTAGCTGATTTTGGAGTTCTGGAAGGTGTGTATATTGATTTCTTTCCTTCCCTTACTGAAATGCAGACCCAAGTCTCAGAAAACTTCTCACACAATAAGAACATTCACAAAAATTTAAATTGTGGAGAGAAAAACAATATAATCTTAACATAAAAGTGATTGAAAATTTTTTTTGCCTAAATTCACTAACAAGTGTTTTTCAGAAAAATTAGATTTAATTGGATTAACAAATCACAAAGGGAAACTCAATTTGAAAACAAAATATTTCTCCCTACCTGAACATGCATAAGCCATAGGGTACACAGAAAATCACACATGGACTCATACATACAAGCAATGCTTTATTAGGGCTTGAAAGACAGAAAATGACTGAACTGAAAGAGATCTCTAGTCTATAATCTTCACTTTAGAGATGAGTAGGATGGGGTGATTGGCCTGCCTCCAAGAGCAAGTTTGTGAAAGACAGGCACCAAACTACATGTTTCTTTCTTCATATTTGTAGGGATGTCATAGGTACCCTGTGTGATGCTGATAAAGATTCTGGGTGTGAAATAGTAAACATGAAATGAGTCCCATGAAGCAGTCTGTTTAAGATCATTGACAGATCTGAGAGTTTTCCAAATGGCCTTCCCCTTATGGTCTGGGAAGAAAATGTCCATAATATAATTCCTATAGGATTAGAGGAAAGAGGGAAGGCAATGAAGGTTCCATTTCTGCTAGGAATATCCACCGCTGAGAGGGACATATCTGTCTCCATGGATGTCATCTGCTCTGCAAAAGCCCTGCCCTGAGACTCTCAGGTATTCAAGAAAGGAATCGGCATATTAGACCCAGAAACAGGAACCTGACACCCAGTCCTTACTCCTTACACATAGAGAAGCCAGAGTCTTTATTCTGCCTCCATGAGGCAGAGGACTAGGAGAGGGAAACATGAAGTTCACTCTCTTAGAACTGAGCACACCCACTTTCTTTTAAACAAAATTTAAAACAGGCATAAGTAATTTAAGAAAGTAGAAATATTTTCTAAGATGCAAGGCATATAGATTGTCAATTACCCTTCAAGCTCACCCACTGGAGGGAAGATTTGGCAGAAACACCTGCTTCATTCATAAGCTGCGGAATCAGGAGGCTGATATATGCAAACACTTCAGAGATATATCTTTAGGTTAACTACTCGAGTAAGGAGAAAAATCACCAGAGAGTTAGACCCATTAAGGCGTGAGTGGGTGAAAGGCACCTTCTTTCTTGGCAAGTCCTTCTCTTCTCTCCTCATCACTTTCTCAGAGAAAAGAAGTGGGGGTGGGGTGGGGGGGGCGGCAGTGAAGTGGAAAGGGGATGTGAGAACAGTAATTTCTGTGAGTACAAGAGTAAGCATAGCTAGGGGCCTGTCTACAATGCAAGAGATGCAGGTTTGATCCCTGGGTTGTGAAGATTCCCCTGGCAATCCACTCCAGTATTCTTGCTTGGATAATCCCATAAAAAGAGGAACCTGGAGGGCTATATAGTCCACGGGGGTTACAAAAGAGTTGGACACTTAGTGACTATAAAACAACAGGGGCCATCAGGAACATTAAGTGTTTGGGCCAAGAGTTCTTAGAAATAGTTATCTTGAGGGAAAGGGACCATAGCCTGCTCCTTGACCCCAGCCTTCCTTGACCTGCTTTCACAGGGAACATGAATCTGACGTGGACCCTTCTCCTCCTCCTCCTGCTGGAGCTAACTGTCTTCGCTTCAGGCCTGTCCTTCTCAAGACGGCACATAGATAACCCCAGGTCATGGGTTCCTGGGGGACAGCACCGATACTGCGATGTGATGATGAGGCGACGGTGGCTGATCCACAGGGGTAGATGCAAGCAGATCAACACCTTCATTCACGAGGATCTGGCCACCATAGCAGATTTCTGCACAACTCCAGCTGTGCCCTGTACCAGCAGCAGCTCCTTGCTGAGCTGCCACAACAGCTCTCACGACATCAGCGTCACAGACTGCTTTGCCAAGGCAGGAGCCCGGCCGCCCTACTGCCACTACCAAAAGAAGGAGTCCATCAGGCCCATCTGTGTGGGCTGTAAGAACGGGGCCCCTGTTCACCTGGATAGCTAGGTTCCTCCCAGCTCTGACATGGGAAGCCGATTGCACTCTACACCTCCGGAGCTTTGAGGCTCTGCCAAAGTCTTCCCTGTAAATGTTTCTCTTGCCTGAGGATCCCTTATTTTTCCCAGTCACGAGAATCTCTCTCCCCTAGCCTCTCCCCAAACCCTCACTCCACACCCGACCCTTGTTTTTCTTCTTGACTGAGCGGCGGGGGGTCCGCAGGGCATGTGGGATCTTACTTATCTCAGCAAAAATGGAAGCTGAGCCCCGGTATTGGGAGCGGAGTCTTAACCACTGGACCACCAGAAAAGTCTCCCCATGGTGTAGGTTTTTGGGTGTAGCACAAGATGCTGGTGGGGAGAGTTGGGGCGCACGGAGGTCGCAGGGAGTAAGCCCTTTTAGCTCATAAAAGGCATCTACCCTGGAAAAGCCTTGCTGCCACGGAGCGGCTACACAAGCCCGGCTGGCTGGGCTGACTTGCTCACAGGCAACTCTAAAAGGAACTCCCGATGGCGCCGGCCAAGAGCAGCCCCTAGTTGCCCGACTCGCAGGGTCCTCCTGCCGGGCCTTCAGCTCCTTTCTTCCCAATGGATTCCTGCGGAGGGGATTCGGGACTACTCCGCTTCCTTTACAGAAACAAATAGCTGATGCGCGGGACACAGCCCGTGAAGAAGCCGCTGCCTGGAGGAGAGGTGGCCGAGCCGGGCGACTGCACACCGCGCGGTCCCTTCGGCGTCTCCTGCCGGTGGCCTCGGCCGCCTCAACTGGCCCGCAGGGGGCGCCGAGCCACCCCAGTCCCGGGGTCAGTTAATCAGTTCAGTCGCTCAGTCGTGTCGGACTCTTTGCGACCCCATGGACTGCAGCACGCCAGGCTTCCCTGGTCATCACCAACTCCTGGAACTTACTAAAACTTATGTCCATCCCGTCGGTGATGCCATCCAACCATCTCATTCTCTGTTGTCCCCTTCTCCCACCTTCAATCTTTCCCAGCATCAGGGTCTTTTCAAATGAGTCAGTTGTTTGTATCAGGTGGCCAAAGTATTGGAGTTTCAGCTTCAGCATTAGTCCTCCAATGAGTACTCAGGACTAATTTCCTTTAGGATAGACTTGTTGGATCTCCTGGCAGTTCAAGGGACTGTCAAGAGTCTTCTCCAACACCACAGTTCAAAAATATCAATTCTTCGGTGCTCAGCTTTCCAACTCTCACATCCATACATGACTACTGAAAAAAACCATAGCTTTGACTAGATGGACCTTTGTTGGCAATGTAATGTCTCTGCTTTTTAATATGCTGTCTAGGTTGGTCACGGAGAAGGCAATGGCACCCCACTCCAGTACTCTTGCCTGGAAAATCCCATGGAGGGAGGAGCCTAGTGGGCTACAGTCCATGGGATCACTGAGAGTCGGACACTACTGAGCGACTTCACTTTCACTTTTCACTCTTATGCATTGGAGAAGGAAATGGCAACCCACTCCAGTGTTCTTGCCTTGAGAATCCCAGGGACAGGGGAGCCGGGTGGGCTGCCGATTATGGGGTCATACAGAGTCGGACAAGACTGAAGCTACTTAGCAGCAGCAGCAGCAGGTTGGTCATAGCTTTTCTTCAGAGGAGCAACTGTCTTTTAATTTCATGGCTGCAGTCAACATCTGCAGTGATTTTGGAGCCAAAAAAAAAAAGTCATCGTTTCCATTGTTTCCCCATCTATTTGCCATGAAGTGATGGAGGTGGATGCCATGATCTTAGTTTTCTGAATGTTGATTTTTAAGCCAACTTTTTCACTCTCCTTTTTCACTTTCATCAAGAGGCTTTTTAGTTCTTCGCTTTCTGCCAGAAGGGTGGTGTCATCTGCATGTTTGAGGTTATTGATATTTCTCCTGGCAATCTTGACTCCAGCTTGTGCTTCATCCAGCCCTGCATTTCACATGATATATCAGGAAAGAAGTACGTCTAGCCTGTATATTGTGCTGGGGTCAAGCAGAGACCAAGGCTTCTTTCTGGGTTTCTCTCAAGACAGGGAGAGATGGGTTGGAAGTTTCTTGGTTACCCACATAGGAATGGAGGATTACAGGTGATTAAATAGAAAATTCAGCCAGCATAAATATTAATACAAACTAACTTTCAAAAACCCCCAGAGACTTATGAGTTAACCATAACTTTCCTGCTCTTGTGCTTCTTAGTACTTAATATTCTAGTGCCACAGGCATAAAGGAAAATCTGTACAGAATACCTGAGTTATAAGCTTTGCAGTGGGGCTGCCTTGGGAAAAAAGTCTATGTCTTTCTTGGAACCCATTGTATATATATTTCATTATATATAATTATATTTTTATATATAATGGATACATATATATATATGTATTTTATATGCATTGCTGTTGTTTAGTCACTGAGTTGTCTGACTCTTTTGTGACCCTGTGGACTGTAGCCAGCTTGGCTCTTCTATCCATGGAATTTCCCAGGCAAGACGACTGAAGCAGGTTGCCATTTCCTTCTCCAGGGGATCTTCCCAACCCAGGGATTGAACCTGTGTCTCCTGTGTCTCCTGCATTGGCAGGCGAATTCTTTACCACTGAGCCACCAGGGAAGCCCATCATATATATATATATGTGTGCGCACACACACACACAATCCCCTTCTGAAGGAAGTGTTTCTACCCATTAGAAAGAGCAGCGATAGGTGACCATGTTCTCTGAGACTCCATCAAAATGGCAACAGGGTTTTGCATCAAAGGAGGACACTTGACTCTAGGCAGCCATCCATGTACTGACTGGGTGGGTGCTCACGGTGTAAACTGATGTGGGGATTTTACCCTCATGGGATCATGGTGACAAAACTGGATACTCTTATTTTTCATATTTTTCCCTGAAGTCAGGATCTGTAGTGGTGTGATAGTCTATTGTGACCTTCCTTACTTAAATACTTGCTATAAAAATGTTTTCAACAGAATTTAACTTGCTAATATTTAAAGTTAAGTCTTTAAAAAAATTTATATTCATGAATGAAATTGGTCAGAAAAATTTTCGGTACTATCTTGTTTGGTTTTGGTGTCCAGATTCTGTGTTCACCTTCAGAAGCGAGGAATACCCCTTCTTTCTCTATTTTCTATAATTGGAATTATATGTTATTTTATTGTTTATAAAATTTAAAGGCCATCTGGCCCTGATATTTTCTTTAATACTATTTTATTTTATTTATTTATTTATTTTTTAAACTTTATTTATTTATTTAGACTGCATTGGGTCTTGGTTGCAGCACGCAGGTTTGGTTGCTCAACAGCATGTGGGATGTTAGTTCCCCAGCCAGGGATCAAACCCACGTCCCCTGTATTGGAAGGCCAAATAGTAGCCACTGGACCACGAGGGAAGTCCCTTTAATACTATTTTAAACTTCTATTTCAATTTCTTTAATGACTACAGACATGCTGAGTTTTCTAGTTCTTCTTTTTTAAAATTGAGGTATAGTTGATTGACAATATTAGTTTCAGGTGTACAGAATAGTCATTCAGTATGTTTTCAGATTATACTGTGTTATAGGTTATTACAAGATAAAGGCTATAATTCCCTGTGCTGTACACTATATCCTTGTTGCTTACCTATTTTATACATAATAGTTGGTGTCTGTTAATCCCATACCCATAAATTGTCCTTACCCTTCTTCTCTTTCACCTTCAGTAACCACAGATTTGTGTTCTATATCTGTGAGTCTGTTTTGGTTTTGCATATACATTCATTTGTCTTATTTTTAGGATTTCACATAAAAGTGATATCTCTAGCTTTTCTTGAGATAATATTTGACAAGTTGTTTTTTCCTCTAGGAATTTATCCATTTCATTGAAAATACTTAAGTATATTGGCACAAATTTCTTCATATTCTTTTTAAAAAAAATATTTGTAGCATCTGTATTTACATCTTATTTCTATTCCGACATTTATTTATACCTTTTAAAATGGATAAAGCTTTTGAGAGCTGTCATTTATTAGACTTACTAAACAAAGACTTTCTTAAACATACAAAAGCTAAAAGAATTCATTGCCTGAAGGAAGTCCTTAAGGCAGGGGAAAAATGATACCAGGTGGAAACAGGAACCTACACAGAAATGAAGAACACTGGAAATTGTAATTACATCACAGTATATGTTAACTCATGGGAATAGGCCATGGAAATAACTTTGAAAGTTTTGAGTTATAATTCTAAAATACTGGGTTTTGTTCTCCATAAAAGAGTAAGTTTATTTTCTAAAACAGAAGCTCTGAAAACATAGTTTTTTTTTTAACCCTTCTAATAAATGTCAAACAGTAAAACTGCCTCCAAATTAAAAACAAATTCTTAAAATAAATAAAATTCTTGCTTTAAAATTTTTTCCTTGACTAAAATTTTTTTTTTTCTATATAGGTCACATTTATTTCTAGCTGCCCAAATGGTTTTTTTCTTTTTCATTAATTTTGTCATTTCACTAAACTATGTCTTGGTATTGGTCATTTTACATCGATATTCTCACTTATAGTGTATTCACTTTCATTTTGCACTCACAAACCTTTTTTTAAACTTTCAGTTGTTTTACTGAATTATAGTTTTAGTATTGGCTTCCATCTTGGCATATGTTTCACCTTCAGAAATTCCTATTATCCATATGTTAAATATTCTTTGCTATGTCCCATCATTGTCACTTTCTTTTGTTACTCAGTTGTTTCATCAACTGGGGACCACAGCCTGGGTTCACCAGATTCCTTAAAGGGAACTGAGTTAATATCCTCTGCTCCCTGTCACTAACCTAAAGGAAGCAAGGTGATGGGATGTGAGTGACTTAGAGCAGTGACTCACCAATCAGAGAAAAATAACACAAGGAGTACTTATGGGAGGGATGTGCCCTATAAGAATGTCTCTACATTAGGGGACACCACCCACTGAGTCAAGCTGTGCTGACATCTCTGGAATCTGGCAGAAAGTGAAAATAAAGACCATTAAAAAAAAAAAGGTAGTAGTAAACTCTGAAACAGTCATCCATTTTGTAGTATGCTCACTGGGAGCTGACGATAGCTCAGATCATGAACTCCTTATTGCAAAATTCAGACTTAAATTGAAGAAAACAGGGGAAACCACTAGGACATTCAGATATGATTTAAATCAAATCCCTTGAGATTATACAGTGGAAAGGACAAAGAGATTCAAGGGATTAGATCTGATAGATAGAGTGCCTGAAGAACTATGGACAGAGGTTGTAACATTGTACAGGAGGCAGTGATCAAAAACATCCTCAAAAAAAAGAAACGCAAAAAGTCAAAATAGTTGTCCGAGGAGGCCTTACCAATACCTGAGAAAAGAAGGGAAGCGAAAGGCAGAGAAGAAAAGGAAAGATACCCATCTGAATGCAGAGTTCTGAAGAACAACAAGAAGAGATGAGAGCCTTCTTAAGTGAACAGTGCAAAGAAATAGAAGAAAACAATAGAATTGGAAAGACCAGAGATCTCTTTAAGAAAATTAGAGATATCAAGGGAACATTTCATGCAAAGCATGGGCACAATAAAGGACAGAAATGGTATGGACCTAACAGAAGCAGAAAAGATTAAGAAGAGGTGGCAAGAATACACAGAAGAACTATACAAAAAAGGTCTTAATGACTGGGATAACCATGGTAGTGTGGTCACTGTCCTAGAGCCAGACATCCTGGAGTGCAAAGTCAAGTGGGCTTTAGGGAGCATCACTACGAGCAAAGCTAATGGAGGTGATAGAATTCCAGCTGAGCTATTTCAAATCCTAAAAGATGATGCTGTTAAAGTGCTGCACTCAAACTCAGCAGTGACCACAGGACTGGAAAAGGTCAGTTTTCATTACAGTTCCAAAGAAGGGCATACAATTGCACTCATTTCACATGCTAGCAAAGTAGCAAATGGTCAAAATTCTCCATGCTGGCTTCAATAGCAAGTGAACTGAGAACTTCCAGATGGTTAAGCTGAATCATAGGGAAAGCAAGGGAATTCCAGAAAAATATCTACTTCTGCTTCATTGACTATGCTAAAGCCTTTGACTGTGTGGACCAAAACAAACCTTGGAAAATTCTTGAAAGAGATGGGAATACCAGACCACCTTACCTGTCTTCAGAGAAACCTGCACGCAGGTCAAGAAACAACAGTTAGAACCGGACATGGAACAACAGACTCGTTCCATATTGGGAAAGGAGTATATCAAGGCTATATATTGTCACCCTGCTTGTTATACATGCAGAGTAGATCATGTGAAATGCCAGGCTAGATGAAGTACAAGTTGGAATCAAGATTGCAGGGAGAAATATCAACAACCTCTGATATGCAGATGACACCACCCTTATGGCAGAAAATGAAGAGGAACTAAGAACCTCTTGATGAAAGTGAAAGAGCAGAGTAAAAAAGCTGGCTTAAAACTCAACATTCAAAAATCTATGATCATGGCATCCAGTCCCATCACTCCATGGCAAATAGATGGGGAAACAATGGAAACAGTGACAGATTTTATTTTCTTGGGCTGAAAAATCCTTGCAGATGGTGACTGCAGCCATGAAATTAAAAGATGCTTCTTCCTTGGAAGAAAAACTATGACAAACCTAGACAACATATTAAAAAGCAGAGACATCATTTTGCTGACAAGGGTCCATATAGTCAAAGCTGTGGTTTTTCCAGTAGTTATGTATGGATGTGAGAGTTGGACTGTAAAGAAGGCTGAACACTGAAGAACTGATGCTTTCAAATTGTGGTGCTGGAGAAGACTCTTGAGAGTCCCTTGGACTGCAAAGAAATCAAAGCAGTCAATTCTAAAGGAAATCAATCCTGAATATTCATTGGAAGGACTGATGCTGAAGCTGAAACTCCAATACTTTGGTCACCTGATACAAAGAGCTGACTCACTGGCAGAGACCCCCTGCTAGGAAAGATTAAAGGCAGGAGGAAAAGGGGATGACAGAGGATGAGATGATTGGATAGCATCACCGATTCAATGGACATGAGTTTGAGCAAACTCTGGGAGACAGTGAAGGACAGGGAAACCTGGAGTTCTGCAGTCCATGGGGTCACAAGGAGTCGGACACGACCAAGCGATTGAACAACACCTTGAGAAAAGTTTTAGAAAAATGAAATTGAGAGTAGCTGAAGTCAGCAAGCACATAGTAAGTCCAGGGTTCTTTTGCTCTGTTCATCCTGCCCTCTCAGGGTTTTGTCTGTGAAATGCCAGCAGTCATTGAGTCTAGCCCAAATCTCCCTCCATGGGTTGGTAAATAAGAGACTTAGGTTAGAAAAGCATGTATTTTTGTTTCACCAGCAGTGAGGTGTGTTGTTAACACTCTAAACTGAAACAAAAATCAAGAACTTCAAGGAGAACAAGTCCCTACCTTTCTCATCAGGTGCACTTGAGGGAGCTCATCAGGAAAGGCCACCACCTCTGAGGGCAACATTTCAAACAGCCGTGAGCTGTCAGGCTGCTGTCCTGAGAAGAGAAAGTAACTGAAATACTCAGCAGTAGGAGAAAGGTTAAACAAGTGATGGGACCAATGTAGGATGACAGACTATAGTGCTATGAAGTCCACCCTAGGGGAAACCATACGGGAGTGGAAAAATTCTTTTTATAATGAGTGCAAAAGCAGAACACACCACACATTTGCCTTTTGGTTGGTGAGATTACAGCTGAGTAGATTTCAGATTTTTCCAAATTTTCTCACATTTCTTTATTGAATGTATGTTACTTCTTTAACTAGAAAAATTTTTAAATGTCATTTAAAATAGTTGTCCCTTAAATCAGACATTCTGAGGTCCTTTCCAGCCCTCTGCTTGCTGCAGTGGGGACTGTGCCTTTGTCTAGAATCTTGGACTTCTCAGGTACGTGATATTGATGGGGGAGTATTTGGAATCCCAGGGCTGCTCAGAGAATTCTTGACTACTTTTTATGGGGTCAATACCCCTTTCTCCTAAGAATCCTCCAGGTAAAATGCTTTGCCCTGTGAATAAGTGCAATTTCCCCTTTGTTGTCCTTCAGAAGACTGGTAACACACAGCATCCAGGGAATCACTATTTTGATGCAACAATAGTTTTTCTTAGAAGAATTGACTTTTCCCTTGGTCTCCTGACATTCTTTCTTAAAAAAAAAAAAAAAAAAAAGGCAAAATTCGAGGTAAAAAAGAAAGCAGGAGCTTTGTGTGAATACAGATAGAGGTATAATGAAAAGTTCCATAAAGGATTTCCCTGGTGGTTCAGTGATCAGGAATCCACCAAAGCAGGGGACATGGCTTCCATGTCCAGGAAGATTCCACATGCCAGGGTACAAATAAGTCCGTGTACCACAACTACAGAACCTACCCTCTAGAGCTCGAGAGCCACAACTACTGAAGCCCAGGCCCTAGAGCCTGTGCTCTGCAACCAGGGAAGCCAGCACAGTAAAAAGTCCATGCATGAGTACTAGAAAGTAACTCCTGCTCACTAACTGGAGTAAGCCCACGTGCAGCAGCAAAAGCCCAATGCAGCCCTAAAATAAAATAAGTAAATAAATAAAAAAATTTAAAAAGTTTCATGAAAAGCCCTGATCCTTTAAAGCTGTGTGACCTCAAGCCAAGTGCTTGTACCTTCTTCTGAGTCACCCCAGAGCAGCTTGTATTAGCTACAGAGGGGTCCTTGCAGACAAAGTCTTTCAAGCACGGCAAAAAGGAAGGGAATTTGTTAAGCTCTTGCTTAACAAATGAAAGAACAGGAGCCCAATCCAGATTACCTTCCTTTCCCATGGCTATATGGGAAATAAAACGATCTGTGCAAATATCACATTATGTGATGGAATCAACATTATACCTGTGAAAAAGTAAACATGACATTAACTCTTTTAAGCAACATTGCTTAAAATTATTGTCAGATTTGATGTATTTTCACCATTAAATGCTTATTAAAAAAAAAAAGAACTTTCTCTTATGTAGGGTTATGGGACAGAGAGCCGTAACTACAGGGTCTGCCCATTATTCTAAGGAAAATACACTCTCATTAGGTCTGTCATATCCAGACCCTCAGCTTCAGCTTAATTGAGAAACCATCAGGAGAAAGGTCCATGCATATTTGTACAGTTATCCTCTGTACTTAGATCTGTGTTTGACACAGGGCAGACTTCCACATTTATTGACGGAAGTGAATTTCCCTATATTCCTGTCCAGCTAGAGAGACAGTCTTATCTCAAACCACATGCACACTCACACGTGTGCACGTATACACATGCATATGCAAATGCACATGCAAATGTACACTGAACTGAGTGCCCAGAGGAACTAAACTTGTCAGTCAGTTAACCTCAACCAGGACACCTGACCTAGAGTTAGGTGAGTTCATAGTGACAGGGGTATGGAACATCTGAAGGAAGAAAAGGAGTCAAGAAGAAGAAAAAAGCAGGAGGAAAGGGCAGGGGTATAAGGGGAGACAAGTGAAGTCTTCATGAGAAAGTGAAGTTTCTAGAAACTTCTCTTTCTCCCCCCAGGGCAGAAAGTTGGCCAGGCATGGAGACAGATGAGTGGTCACATCTGCTGGGGGCTCCCTGGGACCGGTGTGTCTTTGAATCCCCAATACCTGGCACACAGTCTATGCTCAGAAATGTTTGATGGATGAATGGAAGGATGCCCTGTCCTTCCAAACAAGGAGTTTGCTAAAAGTCATTTAATATATGGGTCAGAATATTCTACTAGTCACATGTTATCCTACTTTATGTTATGATCTCAATGATCATCTGTCTGGGTTTTCTGCTTTGAACTTTAGCTGTCCTCTAGGATCGGAACCATGACTGGAACCCCAGAGATTCATATGTCTCACCAGCGCTCTCCCATTGAGAGCTGGCTTGTTTCCTAGCCCCTTTGGCTGTAGACAAGAGCCTTTTCTCCACTGTTCATGCAAAATTACCACCTGACCAATACAGCCAGTGGTACCTGCTTTCTGAGGTGGCACAGTGGTAAAGAGTCCCCCTGCCAATGCAGGAGACACAAGAAAAGCGGGTTTAATCCCTGGGTCTGGATGATCCTCTGGAGAAGGAGATGGTAACGCACTCCAGTATTCTTGGCAGGAAAATTCAGAGGAAAGAGAAGACTGGAGGGCTAAAGGCCATGGGGTCACAAAGAGTCAGGAGAGACACACGCATCTGCTTTTCCACTGGGTTGGCTCTTCTAGAATTTTGACATCAGCCTGAATCAACTGGGCATTTTACTCTGGACTCCTGGCGCCTCTCCTTGGGAGCTAGCTCTTTAGCCAGATCAATATATTTTGAAAACACCAGCTTCTTCTTTTACTCAGTGGCCTAACTCAGGGGTTTCTGAGTGACTGACAGTCAAATAGGGACACGACAGAGGGAAAGTTGGCAAATGTGATTAGATTATGGATCCTCTGAAAACTGATGCTGTGATGGAATGTCTGTTTGTAATCCACATTAATGCTCAGTTCCTATGGTTAACAAGGCTTTAGAGAGGAGTATCTAAAAAGCAGAACCATCCAGGGGAGTTAAAAATGGAACCATCACTTGTAATACATTTGGTTTGCATTTCTTTTCTTCTCCTGAATAATTGATCTCAAAGATCTTCAATCCTCCCCATTATCTTAGATGATCAATAGTGCAGGAAGGAAGATTCCACAGAGTGCTCTAAGGGATCAAACACGTTTACTGATTCACGTTAGTCAATGGTTACAGGTTAAGACGTTATAACCGAAACCATTGTTAAGTCCATTCAGAGGAGGTAAGAGTAAATAAAGCCATTTCTCTCTTTGACCTTCATTTCTTTTGTTCTTTATTGTCTTGATAGTGACTTGTAAGGATCTCTAATCACTTTGTACTTTAGAAGATCAGTACTGCAGAAACATTAGTCTGATCAGATGCTTTCCTGGGGAGAACGAGTAGTTCCTATGGGTTGAGGAGACTTTAAGAAATCTGCTTATCATAGTTGGTTCTAAGATATTTGCAATACATGTTAGAATATGAAAAGCTCTTATAAGGGGCTTCCCTTGTGGCTCAGCTGGTAAAGAATCTGCCTGCAATGCGGGAGACCTGGGTTTAATCCCTGGGTTGGAAAGATCCCCTGGAGAAGGGAAAAGCTACCCACTCCAGTATTCTGGCCTAGAGAATTCCACGGACTGTATAGTCCATGGGGTCATAAAGAGTCGGACACAACTGAGTGACTTTCACTTCACTTGTTCTTTATCCCCACATGTTTATCCCCTTTCCCCATGGCTCCTGATAAATTTTGGAAAATGCTCTTGAAATATTTTATGGTCTCCTTTGGGTGCTGGGAGTCTTTACCTTCTCATGTTTGCTCTTAAGTGTCGCTGTAGTCTTGGTCCACTAGGCAGTAAACCTGAAAATCAGGAAGAGTCACAGTTCTGAAAAGAGCTGATGGTGCCCACAGGTCACAGAGCTTTGCCAGATAGAAGCTTTCAAATACTGATGGAAAGGTCATGCCATTTACCTTCATGGCACAAGGACCGACAAAAAAGCAGGAAGAAACTTCCTGTAACCTTCCTTCTCCAGGATAAATGCAAGAATGTATTCCCACTCTTTTCCTCATAAAAGCTTCATGCTTCTGAGATGTGGATTGTTGGAATGCAGGAAGCGTCTGAACTGAGGGGGCTTGTGAATGAAGTTGCAGAAGGAAAAAATGAGAAAACCTTCTTTCTTAATGTACATCTATTCCCTGATGCCACTGAGCATTCTGAGTCCAGAAAGTGTCTCTTTAAGTTTTCATAGCCAGAAGGGCCTCTATATGGGAACTCCTAACAGATATCCACTCATTCTTCCCTTTAGCATTTCACTTCCAAGGAAAGTTTTAGAAAAAGACATTTGCCCCAGATCTACTCTTTTGTAAAGAGTGGGTGTATAATCACTTCCTGATGTTCAAGCTGGTTTTAGAAAAGGCAGAGGAACCAGAGATCAAATTGCCAACATCTGCTGGATCACTGAAAAAGCAAGAGAGTTCCAGAAAAACATCTATTTCTGCTTTATTGACTATGCCAAAGCCTTTGACTGTGTGGATCACAATAAACTGCGGAAAATTCTGAAAGAGATGGGAATACCAGACCACCTGACCTGCCTCTTGAAAAATTTGTATGCAGGTCAGGAAGCAACAGTTAGAACTGGACATGGAAAAACTGACTGGTTCCAAATAGGAAAAGGAGTACGTCAAGGCTGTATATTGTCACCCTGCTTATTTAACTTACATGCAGAGTACATCATGAGAAACGCTGGGCTGGAAGAAGCACAGGCTGGAATCAAGGTTCCCGGGAGAAATATCAATAACCTCAGATATGCAGATGACACCACCCTTATGGCAGAAAGTGAAGAGGAACTAAAAAGCCTCTTGATGAAAGTGAAAGAAGAGAGTAAAAAAGTTAGCTTAAAGCTCAACATTCAGAAAACGAAGATCATGGCATCTGGTCCCATCACTTCATGGGAAATAGATGGGGAAACAGTGGAAACAGTATCAGACTTTATTTTTTTGGGCTCCAAAATCACTGCAGATGGTGACTGCAGCCATGATATTAAAAGACGCTTACTCCTTGGAAGGAAAGTTATGACCAACCTAGATAGCATATTCAAAAGCAGAGACGTTACTTTGCCAACAAAGGTCCCTCTAGTCCAGGCTATGGTTTTTCCAGTAGTCATGTATGGATGTGAGAGTTGGACTGTGAAGAAAGCTGAGCGCCGAAGAATTGATGCTTTTGAACTGTGGTGTTGGAGAAGACTCTTGAGAGTCCTTTGGACTGCAAGAAGATCCAATCAGTCCATTCTAAAGGAGATCAGTCCTGGGTGTTCTTTGGAAGGAATGATGCTAAAGCTGAAACTCCAGTACTTTGGCCACCTCATGCGAAGAGTTGACTCATTGGAAAAGACTCTGATGCTGGGAGGGATTGGGGGCAGGAGGAGAAGGGGACGACAGAGGATGAGATGGCTGGATGGCATCACTGACTCGATGGACGTGAGTCTCAGTGAACTCCTGGAGTTGGTGATGGACAGGGAGGCCTGGTGTGCTGCGATTCATGGGGTCGCAAAGAGTTGGACACGACTGAGCGACTGAACTGAACTGAACTGAACTGTAGTGGAGGCAGAGAAATGTTAAAGAAGTAACAAATAAATAATTGAAGATTCTAATAAGAGCTATGAAGGAAAAAGTAAGATGATTGGATTGAGGAGCTGGTGGATGAAAAGAAGAGAATTGCTACAGACTGAAGTTTTTCAACCTCCCCCAATTCCTATACTGAAATCCTATCCCAAATGGGATAGTGTTAGGAGGTGAGGCCTTTAGGGTGATCAGTCATGAGGGTGGAGCCCTCATGGATGATATTAAATGTCTTTTTATTTTATTTTTGTATTTGTGTCCTTCTAAAAGAGGCTTTGGAGAGCCCCCTGCCTCTTCTACTATGTGCGAAGTGTGCTTAGTTGTTCAGTCGTGTCCAGCTCTTTGCGACCCCATGCACTGTAGCCCACCAGGCTCCTCATGGGGATTCTTCAGGCAAGAATACTGGAGTGGGTTGCCATGCCCGCCCCATGGATCTTCCCAACCCAGGGATCGAACCCAGGTCTTCAACCCAGGCCTCCCACATTGCAGGCAGATTCTTTACTGCTGAGCCAAAGCGTCTGCCTGCAGTGCGGGAGACCCGGGTTCGACCCCTGGGTTGGGAAGATCCCCTGGAGAAGGAAATGGCAACCCTCTCCAGTACTCTTGCCTAGAAAATTCCATGGATGGAGGAGCCTGGGCTACAGTCCCTGGGGTCGCAAAGAGTCAGACATGACTGAGCGACTTCACTTTCATTTTTCACCAAGAAAACCCTGGCAAAAAGAGCTATCTATGAACCAGAAAGCAGGCTCTCCCTAGACATCAAAGGTGCTGGTGCCATGATTTCAGACTTCTCAGCCTTCAGGACCATGAGAGATGAATTTCTGTTGTTCATAAGCCGCCCAGTCTGTGGAAGTTTCTTATAGCCATCTGGAGGCCCTAAGACAAGGACTATAGAGAAGGTGGTCAGAAAAGAACCTCTAATGAAGGGAAATTTAAACTGAAACCTGAAATATAACCTGAAATATTTAAACTGAAATATAAAAGAACATTTCATGCAGAAAGTGCAGAAGTCCAGAGCCAGGCAAAAGCTTCTCATCTTTCGGTGAAGTCGGTGGGTGTTAAATGATGAAGCAGATATGAAAAGAGAAGACGTACATAATAGAAGAGTCAGCAGAAGGGTTAGCAGGGAATTCTCCAGGGAATAGATTTCCTGTCACAGAGTTGGCTTGGCCTCAGGAAAATGATAGAGAGAAATCCCCAATTTCTTAAAGAAAGAGACAATGTTGACTGCAGACTATCATTGGAATGAATTAGGGATCAGCTCACAAGAAGGAACTATGCAAGATGTGACCCAAACTAGTGCACAGCAGCTGAGGAGCTCTCTGTCCACTGCTGCTGCTGCGTCGCTTCAGTCGTGTCCGACTCTGTGCGACCCCATAGACGGCAGCCAACCAGGCTTCCCCTCCCTGGGATTCTCCAGGCAAGAACACTGGAGTGGGTTGCCATTTCCTTCTCCAATGCATGAAAGTGAAAAGTGAAAGTGAAGTCACTCAGTCGTGTCCGGCTCTAGCGACCCCATGAACTGCAGCCTACCAGGCTCCTCCGTCCATGGGATTTTCTAGGCAAAAGTACTGGAGTGGGGTGCCATTGCCTTCTCTGTCTCTGTCCACAGGGCCCCTCAAAGTTGGGAGTGTATCTATGAGCTTCTGAGGTCCTTCTTCAGAGGAAAGGGTGATGTAATGAGTCTCATTACTGACAGAGAAGTTGAGTGATACTTTTCATGGAGGACCATGCTAACATTTCTAACATCAGTGGCCGTCGTGAGGAGTATTCATTGAAATACCAGCAGCAGCCACACAACAGACTGTATTAAATAATGACGAATTCTATTCAGATGTTACTTTCTCACAAGTAGTAAGAACAGAGGAAATTCCCTGACAGTCCAATGTTTAGGACTCCATGCTCTCACTGCAGAAGGCACAGGTTTCATCCCTGGTGAAGGAACTAAGATCACAGTTCTTGGCCAAAAAGAGAGAGAGAAAGCAGAATGCAAACACAGAGATTTAACAACATTATTACCGAGCTGACAAAAAGGGATGTGAAGTGGTCTGCTGGATTACTAAGTATAGTTTTCTATGTAGGTTTCCTTTTTGCAAAAAAAGAGGAAGAGGTAGACCAATCTCTAAATTAATCAATTATCCCATACATTAATGGCAATGAGAGATTACCGATAGAATAAAGAACTTCCATTTGATTTCCCCTTTCTCTATCAGTGGTCCAATTTTTTCCTTTATTGACATCATTTATCGTGCAATGGCACCCCACTCCAGTACTCTTGCCTGGAAAATCCCATGGACAGAGGAGCCTGGTAGGCTGCAGTCCATGTGGTCGCTAACAGTCAGACATGACTGAGCGACTTAACTTTCACTTTTCACTTTCATGCATTGGAGAAGGAAATGGCAACCCACTCCAGTGTTCTTGCTTGGAGAATCCCAGGGACGGGGGAGCCTGGTGGGCTGCTGTCTCTGGGGTCGCACAGAGTTGGACATGACTGAAGCGACTTAGCAGCAGCAGCAGCAATCAATCTATCTGTGCAGAGAGCAGTCAGCCCCTCCTCTCTAGGTGCATGGCTACTGGGTTCAGCCTGCCTAAGTGCCTGATGGCTTGTTCTCAGGATGGATTCATTGAACCCTATGGATCTCACAGACCTTTACATGTTCCTGATCAATAACAAGGCTTCCCTCTCATTTCTCTGCCTGGTGCAAACCCTGAACCCCTGCCCCCACTGTAGTTTCTCCAGCAAAGGCTTCAGTCTCCTGAGGTCACCCACCTGCTCCGCTCTATTGTGTGCTTTTCAGCTGTCTCCATGGCGCAGCCTGAGGCTGGTGTCACTCATGCAGAAGTCTAGAGTCGGGGACCTGGAGGCTATACAGATTCCTTTCCTGTGCCATCCACGCTCTCTCAGCTGTGTATCATAGGGAGACCTATCCACCTGTGAATACCTACACACATTCCAAGTCTCAGTTTAAAGGTCAGTTACTCCGCGGAGCCCTCCTTGGAACAATTCCTCTTCCTTTCCTTAGGCTCCTTGCATATTGAAAGCTTTTTGTAATAGTTTGGCATAACTAAAGTGACTTAGCAGCAGCATAGAACTGTGAGTACCTTGAAGGCAAATACTGTGTCTCATCTCTGTGTGGTAATAAGAACTAGTGTGTAGTAGATGCATGGTAAATAATTGTCAAAGAAGTTAATTATAGTGAACATCTGTCTTAAGAGAAGTCAAGGAGGTGAAAGGAAGCAAAACACAGTACCCCATGTTAGTTTGCTTCCTGTTTTTGTATACAAATTTATCAGTTGGCCCAATAATATCCTTGACAGCATAAATGTTTCTACAGGTAGCCCTCCCCTTCAGCCTATAAAGGTTCCTGCCCACTGATTGACAGTGGGGGAGTTGGCCTTTAGACAGATGTCTGCCTTCCCCACCCCGCAGTTGCCAGCACTGGCAACAGAACAAACTTTCCTTTCACCAACCTGGGCCTCTTTAATGCCTCTTGGGTGGTGAGCAGCCCAACCCCACTTTTTGGTAACAATACTTAGAGATACCTACATGGTAGGCTATTGAAGAATCTTCTTTGGGTTTTAGAAAGCTTGTTCATACTTGAGCTGTGACCCTGAAATAGTCTTGTTGGACCAACTCCTTGAAATTCTGGCACTGAAAAAGTGCCACAAGAATGACCGTTTTCATGCAGCCATGCCCAACGCTTTGGTGGGACTCACCTGAGGAATGCAAAGCATCCTATGAGGCCCTTTTAGGGCAGGCCCTCTAACTTATTTTTGTACTCCCATTGTTGAATGAATGAATGAAAGATCAAATTCTAAACTGGTTAGTGTGGGTACCCACTCAGATCTGCAGAGTTGATATGAAGGTTATTTTAAACAAGATATTTGAGACCCAGCAGATGCAGAAAGAAGTTTTTTGGAGCATCTCGTATATGAATAAAAGCAGAATCTTCTGAGGGTAAAGTTGCTATAAATCTACTCATGGGGGTTGTATAGCCTGGGAAAAGATAGACCTCTCACATTTGCATAGACAGACATTATCACAAATTATTTTCCATCCCATTTATTCCCTTAAAATCTCATTTATTTCCTGTAGAATCCCTATTTGCTCCCCCCCACACACTGAGTTCAATTCAGTTCAGTCACTCAGTCATGGCCAACTCTTTGTGACCCCATGGGCTGCAGCATGCCAGGCTTCCCTGTTCATCACCAACTCCTGGAGCTTACTCAAAGTCATGTCCATCGAGTCAATGATGCCATCCAACCATCTCATCCTCTGTTGTCCCCTTCTCCTCCCACCTTCAATCTTTCCCAGCATCAGGGTCTTTTTTAGTGATTCAGTTCTTCACATCAAGTGGCCAAAGTATTGGAGTTTCAGCTTCAACATCAGTTCTTCCAATGAAATTCAGGACTGATTTCCTTTAGGATGGATTGGTTGGATCTCCTTGCAGTCCAAGGGACTCTCAAGCATCTTCTCCAACACCACAGTTCAAAAGCATAAATTCATCAGCACTCAGCTTTCTTTATAGTCCAACTCTTACATCCATACATGACTACTGGAAAAACCATAGCCTTGACTAGATGGACCTTTGTTGGCAAAGTAATGTCTCTGCTTTTTAATATGCTGTCTAGGTTGGTCTATGTTGTCTAGCTTTTCTTCCAAGGAGCAACTGTCTTTTAATTTCACGGCTGCAGTCACCATCTGCAGTGATTTTGGAGCCCAGAAAAATAAAGTCTCCCACCATTTTCATTGTTTCCCCATCTATTTGCCATTAGGTGATGGGAGTGGATGCCATGATCTTAGTTTTCTGAATGATGAGTTTCAAGCTAACTTTTCACTCTCCTCTTTCACTTTCATCAAGAGGCTCTTTAGTTCTTCTTCACTTTCTGCCATAAGTGTGGTGTCATCTGCATATCTGAGGTTATTGATATTTCTCCCAGCAATCTTGATTCCAGCTTGTGCTTCATCCAGCTCACTGCACGACAGGCCAGTGAATCCAAGAGCTGAGGCATTGAGTCAAAGAATTTGACTTTATTTGAAAAGTTGGCTGACTAATGTCTCAAAACAATTATCTTCCTTTGGTCTGGATGTCAGGTTTCTTTATGGATCAGAGATGGGGGAAGGTGAATAAACAAGGTAAAAAGGCCATTAATCTTGCAAGTGTTTCTAGAATGGCAAGTCTCAGGCAGGGCAATGTGTTAATTTCTTCCTTCCTGCCATCTGTAGGTAGACAGGGTTCTGAACAAGGCACTTTATTTTAACAGTCAGGCAGAGGGGCAGGATTCGCTGAGGCAGACCTTTACGTATGATTATAATAACAAAAGCTAGTCAAAGAAACAGTTCCAACATGGAGTTTGAATTGACTTCTCCCTGCAATATATATATTTATATATATATTGAGAAATGAAATATTTCAGTAAACATGGATGTCACAGTCACCAGTGATTTGAGCTCTCCAATGTGAGCTGGTGAGCCCTAAGGGCACCCAGCAAGGAGAAGAATAACTGCGGTCTGGTAGCCATCAGACTGAAGCCACTCCCTACGGTGAGCCTGAAGGGAGCTCAGGATGTGAACAACATAGGATACTGGCCCAGGATAGCTGAGATGCTTATGAAAGGAATGATGCTAGCAAGCCCACTCTGAATCTTCCTACACATAGAAAAGCACTAAATTTCTTAACTTGGGACATCCAGTATTCTTTAATTAACAATAATCTTTTCATGTTCACACTACCTGCCCTTTGCTGCAAAACTTCTATACAACCTGACTCTTCCCCTCGCCTCCTCAGAGTAGTTCTCTCAGGGTCACTTGGGATACTATCTCCTGGGCTTGAAGTCCTAAATATTTCTGCTGAATTAAACTTAGCTCTCAACTTTTAGGTTGTGAATATTTTGTAACTTTGCAATATAGGCATAATGTGCTCAGTCGTGTCCAACTCTGCAACCCCATGGACTCTAGCCTTCCAGGCTCTTTTGCCCATGAAAGTTTTCAGCAAGAATACTGGAGTGGGGTGCCATTTTCTACTCCAGGGGATCTTCCTGACCCAGGGATCCAACCCATCTCCTGCACTAGCAGGAAGATTCTTACCATATAGCCCCTTACATATATATTAGTAGGGGGTTTCCCTGGTTGCTTTGTGGTAAACAACCCGCCTGCAATGTCAGAGATGCAAATTCGATCCCTGGGTTGGAAAGATACCTTGGAGGAGGAAATGGCACCAACTCCAGTATTCTTGACTGGGAAATCACATGGACAGAGGACCCTGGCAGGCTGCAGACCATGGGATCGCAGAAGAGTTGGACATGGCTTAGCGAATAAACAACGATAATAACAACAAATATATATGTATGTGTGTGCTTCCCAGGTGGCATTAGTGGTAAAGAATATATATATATATATATATATATATATATATATACACACACATATATATATATACTCATATATGTCTGAGTCACTTTGTTACACACCTAAAACTAACACCATAATGTAAATCAACTGTATCTTAAAAGTAAATAATAAAAATAAAATTGTCTTCCAGCAAATACAGGTCTCTTTCTGGGAGGAAAGTCTATTGCCAAGAAATATAATGTTCTCTGCTGAGGTCCAGCCCTGGCTGATCCAGGGAGTTTGAAGCGGGAATGGCATCGGTGAGGATCAGGATACAATAGCTTCAACTAGATATTAATTAGAGATATAAAGAGTAATAGAATGAGGATAGCTCAGTAGGAAAATTCAGTGGAGAAAAGAGGCTGAGTAGCTTGGTTTGCGTGGGAGACCAATAAAACTTCAAGACAAGAAGTTTGTACCACTTATGTAGGCCGCAGGCGTCCTTCCGTTCTCCCGAAGGAGAGGAGACACTGAGGCCTCCCCGGCTGGATCTTAGAAGCCCAGGCAAAATTAGTAAGCTTGGTGGGTTCTGCGCTCCAGATGGAGACTCAGCCAGAGTTTGAGAGAGCGAGCGACATGGGGAGACCAGTATTTTGAGAAACTGATCCCAATTCTTTATTTTCCAGAGTCTGTTTTTATACACTGGGGTGTTATACAAAAGTCACGTGGGGTCAGCAGTCCTGACTTTTATCAAAGTCAGGTGCTTCATACAAATGTATACAGAAGTCTTAGGGGTGTTACATCATCTTCTGGCCAGGGGGCCTGCTGACAATTTATGACCCTCTCCTTGTGACAGCGGTCAGTCAACCAGGACGCTTATTTCTCCAGGGGTGATTATTCTTAAAAAAGACTCCACCTTCCAAAAGTACCAGATAAAGTTACATTCCTATAGGGTGAGGGTGTAGTGTGTTTTAATTAAGGAAAGAATTTACTTAGCCTAAGGTCTAACGTGATTAATATCAAAGGTTAATACTTATTTCTTGTATATATTCATTAATGTGTGTAAGGGCAGGGAATGTGGAGACTTAGCAACAAACATTGGCTCAACAAATGAAAAACCCTTCACCAGTACAATTTCTAATCAGCCCACTAGACTATACTAATAGTTTTCTAACTTCTCTAAAGAACCTGTTTTTAGAAGGTTTAAAGCATCTCGTGCCTTTCACGATTGGGAGGCTGTGAGCAATCACATATGGCCGGACAAGCCTGTCAGGCAGGCTAGAGAACCTTCAGAGGAGTTTGTAAGTTTGGAACACTCCTGTCACGCCTAGGCATTATTATTAACTGGAACTCTAAGTTAACTCCTTCTCTGAAAGAGGTGGTGGGGGACAGCCCCCGTAAAGTCAGAGGTGTAGGTGAGAGCACAAAGTAGTAAAGTAGGCAGGCTCTGGTTTTGGGGGTAGATGTTCGAGAATTTCCAGGGGGACTCCTGAGGCTCGATCCCACCTTTGCGTATGTCGAGCCTCCTTCCTCATGACCTTTGCCACGGGTGGAGGTCCTCCCGCGGCTCCCCGCAGTTCTCTATTTCTTCTCTAAAGGGGATTTTGCATTTTGGCTTTTCTCAAGTTCCTCTCCTCTACTCTGGCCTATGGAAGGATAGGTCAGTGTAGATAAGATCGGCCACACACTGTTCTTCATCAGCCCAGGAGAATAGAATTGGCCAGAACTGGGTGAGTCACACAGAGGCTTCCTTCCCCTCCGTGTTCAGGTAATCATCCCTTCTCCAGATCTAGGGATCCTTCCAGCTGGGGGCAACTGGACACCTCTTGCTTTTCCCCTTGCAGAGGTGCTGGCGGGAGATGTGGAATTCTGGCCAAAGCAGCTCCAGGACTTCTGGGGAGAGAAAGGACCTTCCTTTTTCTCCCCTTTCTGTGATCATATGCAATGTGCCTTTTGCTAAACTCATGGCAACCCACTCCAGTACTCTTGCCTGGAAAATCCCATGGACAGAGGAGCCTGGTAGGCTGCAGTCCATGGGGTCTCTAGGAGTCGGACATGACTGAGTGACTTCACTTTCACTTTTCACTTTCATGCATTGGAGAAGGAAATGGCAACCCACTCCAGTGTTCTTGCCTGGAGGATCCCAGGGATGGGGGAGCCTGGTGGGCTGCCGTCTGTGGGGTCACACAGAGTCGGACACAACTGAAGTGACTTAGTAGCAGCAGCAAGGGCTATTTAGTGCAGAACAAAGACTTGGTTGGGGTTCAAGCATCAGTGCTATAGTGACTTTCTCTTCTGCTTATAGAAAGAAAGGTTCTTATTGGCAGCCCCCAAAGAGGGTGCCCTGGGCAATTCCCAGTCCCTTCCTAACATGACCTTGTTTTCCTGTGGACTGAGACCAAGATGTTCCTCCCACCCTGCTCTTCTTGAAACCCAACCCCTTTTTAATTTGTATAAGGTCCACATTCCTGGGATAGACTGATTGCAGAAACTGCTTTCTCTCTCAGAGACCAAGCTAGAGACTTAGGTAAGAAGCCCAAGAGTTGGTTTCAGAGGCTGCTTATGCTTGAGGGTTTGAGAAGGGGGTTCCAGAATGACCGAGACTAGCCTGAGAATCAGGATGGGCAGACATGAGCAGTGGGTAGAGCTGGGGTCAGGAAAGGCTGCAGGGAACCCATGAGGCTGGAGAAGGGACAGCACTCTGGCTGGGGAGGCTCAAATTTCTCTTAGGAACACAATGGTGTCCTTATGTTGTGGTGTCAGACACGGAGCTGAGCTTCCCTTGCATTGGAGGACAAGAGGGCTCTATCAACTGTGATCCTGGGTGAATACTGGGTGGTTATTTCAGGGGTACAACTTGTCTTATTCAAAATCTTTCTTATTAATGGTTTATTCAAAAGGATCACCTAATGAGCTGCATGAGTGTATTTTATTTTCCAAATATATTTCATATCAAAAGACCTTCTATATTCAAAGACAGGACTTCTAGGATTTTAGGTCATTTCTGAGGTCACCACCTAGAGAGGCGGATGACCCCTCTGTAGGAAGTGGGGATCAAATGTTTGTGGGAAGAGTATATGTGAGTGTCTCCTTACTTAGAAAAACTCTTAGGAGGACAGACATCTTTCTGGTTGACTGTAAGCCAGGGAGGCTACAGGTGGGAGCTGGGGTTCTCTTTCGAAGGTGATGCTTTTCCTCATCTCCCCCTTTTCTCATTCAGATTCCTCCAGGGGAGTGTGGTCATCATGGCTCTGAAGTCTCTAGTCGTGTTGCCCCTGCTGGTCCTTGGTGCTGCTGCTGGTGCGGGTCCAGCCTTCCCTGGGCAAGGAATCTGCAGCTGCCAAGTTCGAGCGGCAGCACATGGACTCTGGCAGCTCCCCCAGCAGCAACCCCAACTACTGCAACCTGATGATGTTCTGCCGGAAGATGACCCAGGGGAAATGCAAGCCAGTGAACACCTTTGTGCATGAGTCTCTGGCCGATGTTAAGGCTGTGTGCTCCCAGAAGAAAGTGACTTGCAAGAATGGGCAGACCAACTGCTACCAGAGCAAATCCACCATGCGCATCACAGACTGCCGCGAGACTGGCAGCTCCAAGTACCCCAACTGCGCCTACAAGACCACCCAAGTGGAGAAACGCATCATAGTGGCTTGTGCGGGTAAACCGTACGTGCCAGTCCACTTCGATGCTTCAGTGTAGGTCTCCACCTGAGGCCAGAACAGTGAGATGCACTGCTTCATCACAAAGGCATCTCCCTCTTGTTTCCTTACCCTGAGGGCAACAACTCAAGTTAGTTAAGGCTTTTATCCCTGCAACACCCCCCCCCCCCCCACCCACACACCCATGTTTCCCTGGCATGAGGGCAATAACTAAAGCTAGTTAGGGCTCTTATCCAACATACACATGCTCCCCTGGCCTGAGGCTTGCCCCTGTGTAGTTTGGGGATTGAGGAGTGGGTTGTAATATGGGACCCATGTTAACCTAATCACTGCTACTTTCAATAAAACACACTTGCAACCACCTGAATTACTGATGCTGTCCCCATGCATGAGGGCTTCAGTGGTTGTGGTGCATAGGCTTAGTTGCTCCAGGGCTTGTGGAATCTTCCTGACCCAGCTATCGAACTCACATCCCCTGCATTGACAGGCAGTTGCACCAGGGATGTCCCCATTTTACTTTTTTTTGAGGAGCTATTGCCAAATCAGAAAGATGCTTCGCTCTTACTTGGAAACTTGGAACTCTCCTTTCAGAGGCTAGAAAGGACTTCAGTGATCACCAAATGAGGGGATGATAAGTAGATTTCAGCTTGTGGACCAACTCTAAGTGGCAATGCCTGCCTAGAATGTTGTAGAAAAATGCCTAAACAGTGATGTGATGGAGCAGTGGTCTCCACCAAAGGCTTGAGGGAGGGGAGGGTGTTCGTGTCATCCATTGGCAATCCCTGACCTAATGAAACTGCTGCCTTTTACAGGAGGGCACCCTGAGTCTTAGAGAGGTTAAGTGACCTGCTCCTGGCATCTGTTAGTTAGTGTCTGACTGAGACCAGACCCTGGGTGTCCTGGCCACTCAGTTGTTGCTCCTTCCACTACTGAAATCTGCCACAAGGAGGAAATCCCCCAGTCTCCCTCCTTCACGGAGAGCTGTGGAGTCATAGCTTTCTCTGCCCGAGTTGTTGGTAGCTGTCACAGGTTCCCAGTGCACCTGTAAGGCTACTCAGTTCTCCGCAACCCTTGCTTACATCATTGAAAAGACTAGACTCAGCTTCTGGCAGCATGTAATCCTTTCATATGATCCTCTGTGCACACTTCCATCTGGCTCTAGACAAGGTCACAGAACTAGAGAGAGATCCTGCTGCTGCTGCTAAGTCACAGCAGTCGTGTCCGACTCTGTGCGACCCCATAGCCGGCAGCTCACCAGGCTCCCCAGTCCCTGGGATTCTCCAGGCAAGAACACTGGAGTGGGTTGCCATTTCCTTCTCCAATGCATGAAAGTGAAAAGTGAAAGTGAAGCCGTTCAGTCATGTCCGACTTTTAGTGACGCCATGGACTGCAAGCCTACCAGGCTCCTCCGTCCATGGGATTTCCCAGGCAAGAGTACTGGAGGGGGTGCCATCGCCTTCCTACTGCCAACCAACTTAACCAGTGCTGTCATCATGTGTACTACATTTATAAATAGTGGAATCAATTGTGTGTTTTTAGGTAAAGTGAGTGCTTAACCTTGGAGTCTGTGGTGTGAGGGGCGGACAGCTGATTCAGTGGCAGTAGGAATCTCACTACTTACAGTGAGGATAGAGGAGGGAAAAAAAGGGAAACTGTTTCTAGATCTATTTTCTTTAGATAGAATTTTCCCTAAGTTCATTTAACTCTTGCTTCCAAACCGGAAGTTCCTCACTAATCCTGCTGAGCTAGAGCTAAGAGAGCACTTTAGTGGAGATTCAAACACTCGGAGTTTTGCTGCATCTACTCTGTAGAGTCACCAGCTCTGGCTACTGGTTCTCTGCATGTTCTGGGCCAGGGGACCATGTGAGCCTCATTCTTTGGGTTCCACTTTTCCACTGCAGGGGGCAGTGTTCCCTCCCTGGTTGGGGAACTAAGAGGCCACATGGTGGGACCAAAAAAGCCAAACACTACCACCAACAAAAACCAAAGGTTTCTCTTCTGTGGAGAGAGTATTGCTGCCCCACAAATAAAGGAGTAGTAACCTCTTCCAGGAGACTGACTCAGGCAGATTAATCTTAAAATTGAGATGCTAACTGTGAAGATGGGCATCTGTATAACGACAGAAATGACTATATCCTGTGATTCTTGTAAGATCCTTCTGATGGGAGGGACTGCCCTGCAACAATATCGCTACACTGGTGGACACACTTACTCAGTCAAACCATGCTGTCATCTCTGGAATCCGGCAGAAAGGGAAAAATAAAAGCCATTTTTATAAAATAAATAATAGAAAATTCTGGAACAGTCATCCATTTCATAATTTGATCACTTTGAGAAAAGTTTTAGAAAAATGAACTAGAAAGTAGGTGAAGTCAAGCCTGAGCTTTCAGGGTTCTGTCTGTGAAATGCCAACAGTCACTGAGGCTGGCCCAGATATCCCTCCATGGATTGGTAAATAAGGGCCTTTGGTTAGAAGAATGTGCATTTTGTTTCACCAGCAGTGAGATGTGTTAACACTCTAAGGTAAGGTAAGTGAAGTCGCTTAGTCATGTCCGACTGTTCGCTACCCCGTGGACTGTAGCCTACCAGGCTCCTACATCCATGGGGTTTTCCAGCCAAGAGTACTGGAGTTGATTGCCATTCCCTTCTCCAGGGGATCTTCCCAACCCAGGGATCGAACCCCTGTCTCCCGCACTGCAGGCAGACAGTTTACGGTCTGAGCCACTGTGGCGCTTTAGAGTTGATGCTCTAAACTGAAGCAAAACCCAAGAACTTTAAGGACAAGTCCCTACCCTTCTCATCAGGTGCACTTGAAAGGGCTCATCAGGATAGTTCACCACTGAGGGCAACATTTCAAAGTTATCAGCTCTCATGCTGCTGTCCTGAAAAGGGAAAGTAACTGAAATACTCAGCAGGAGGACAAAGGTTAAACAAGTGATGGCAGCAATGTAGGATGGCACATTTTGCTGCCATAAATTCTACCCTAGGAGAACTATATGGGAGTGGAAAACATTCCTTTTATGTTGCTGAGTGAAAAAGCAGAACATGGAATAGTATGGATCTCCCCACACATTTTACTTCTAAGTGTAATCAGGAAAAGTACTGGTTGGAAATTTGCAAATACCAAAAAGCATTTGTCCTTTGGTTGGGGAGATTACAACTGACTAGATCTGGAATTTTTCCAAATTTTCTAACGTTTATTTACTGAATATGTGCTACTTTTAAAAACTAGAAACAAATTTAAAATGTCATTTAAAATAGTTGCCCCTTAAATCAGACATTCTGAGGTTCTCTCCAGTCCTCTGCTTGCTGCAGTGAAGACTGCACACTTACCTGGAATTCTGGACTCCTCCTCAGGTAGGTGATATGGATGGGGGAATGTTTGGAATTCCAGGGCTGCTCAGAGAATTCCTGACTACTTTTTTTTTTTTTTCAGGTTTCATTGCAGACATTTATTTTTGTTCTGTTAATTTCAAATATTCATTGATCTCTTATATCAGATTTAAGGCAGAGAAAAGATATACGTCCCAGGACTGCAGGCAAGGCTGTTAACTGGGTTTAGATGGGGTACTTTACCCTCTACCAGCTCTACCAGGGAGACCTCACCACAGGGGACAGTACTGGCGCTGGGACACAGTTGAGCACTGAGAGGCAGGTCAGTCTGGGAGTTCAGAGAATAAAAAGCTTGGGAGAGGGCAGGATTCTCACAGGATCCTGACTACTTTTTATGTGGTCAATCCACATCTTTTTCCCAAGAACCCTCCAGGTAAAATGTTTCCCCCTCCTTATAACTGCAGTTTCCCATCTGTTGTCCTTCAGAAGACTGATTGGTAACATATACCTTCCAGGGTATCTTTATTTTAATGCAACAATATTTTTTCTAAGAAGAATTGTCACTGACTTCTCCCTTGGTCTCCTGCCATCCACTCTAAGAAAAGTCAAAGAAGCTTGATGTCAGCAAGAAAGCAGGATCTTTGTGTGAATACCTATAAAAGTATAATTAAAAGTTCTATTAAGGACTTCCTGGTGGCCCCAGTGGTTAACAATCTGGCTGCCAAAGCAGGGAACACCACTTCTGTCCCTGGTCCAGGAAGATTCCACATGCCAAGATACAAATAAGCCCGTGCCCCACAGCTGCAAAGCCTGCCCTCCAGAGCCCGAGAGCTGCTACTCCAGAAGCCCAGGCCGTAGAACCTGTGCTCTGCAGCAGGAGAAGCCAATGCAGTTAGAAGTCCATGCATGACAGCTAGAAAGTAACTCCTGCTCACTACAAGTGGAGTGGACTCACTGCAAGCCCACATGCAGCAACAAAAACTCAGCACAGCTAGAAAATAAGATGGTAAATACAAATTTTTAAAAGTTTCATGAAAAGTTCTGATACTTTTAAGCTGTGTGACCTCAAGCAAAGTGCTTGTATCTTCTTCTGAGTCACCCCAGAGCAGCTTGTATTAGCTACAGAGGGGTCCTTACAGACGGTCTTTCAAGCACCAAAAAAAAGGTACACGCACTTTGCTTGAGGTTAGGTTAGGCATTATAATGGATCCTCTGAAAACTGATGCTGTGATGGAACGCGTGATTCTAACCCAGATTAATGCTCAGCTACTATGGTTAACGAGGCTTTAGAAAGGTATCTAAAAAGTTAGTAACACCATTCATGGGAGTAAAAAATGAAACTGTCATATCCATTTGGTTTGCATTTCTTTTCTTCTCTGGAAGAGTCTATCTCAATTGTCTTTAATTCCCCCGTATCTTAGATGATCAATATTGCAGGAAGGAAGATTCCACAAGGTCCTCTAAGGGATCAAACACATTTACTGATTCACATTAGTCAATGGTTATAGGTTAAGACTTTATAACTAAAACCATTGTTAAGGGTATTCAGAGGATGTAAAGGAAATAAAGCCATTTCTTCTTTGACCTTCACTTCTTCCACTTTTTGTTGTCCTAAGAGTGATGCATGTGTGTGTGTGTGTGTGTGTGTGTGTGTTAGTCATTTAGTGTGTCTGACTCTTTGTGACCCCATGGACTGTAGCCTGCCAGGCTCCTCTGTCCATGGAATTCACCAGGCAAAATACTGGAGTGGGTTGCTATTTCAGGGTTGAAAATCAGGAGGACACACAGTTCTGAACAGAACTGATGGTGCCCACAGGTCACAGAGCCTTGTCAGATAGAAGCTTTCAAATACTGATGGAAATGCCATGCCATTTACCTTCATGGCACAAGGACCTACAAAAAAGCAGGAAGAAACTTCCTGTAGCCTTCCTTTTCTAGTATAAATGTCAGAGCTTACTCCCACTCCTTTCCTCAAAGAAGTCTCATGCTTCTTCTTAGATGCAGATTGTTGGAATGATGGGAAGAGTCTGAACTGAGGAGGCTTGTGAGTGAAGTTGCAGAAGGAAGAAGTTAGCCCATGTGAAAATTTGTGAGAACCTTCTTTCTTGATGTGCCTCTATTCCCTGATGCCAGTGAGCATTCCATGTCCAAAAAGCCTATCCTTAAGGTTCCATAGCTGCAAGGGCCTCTATATGCAGATACTAGCAATCTGGGGGAGAGCAGGCAAGGGGAGGTCTTCTTGTGAATAGTGGTGCTTGATGCATAAAAATTGTAAAACAGTGGAATAGAAAATATAATAGAAAACAGAAACAGACTCACAGACAAACTAGTGATGAAAGGGGTTGGGGAAGGAATAAATTAAAAGTTTGGGATTCAGTTCAGTTCAGTTCAGTTCAGTCGCTCAGTAGTGTCCAACTCTTTGCGACCCCATGAATCGCAGCACACCAGGCCTCCCTGTGCATCACCAACTCCCGGAGTTCACTGAGACTCACGTCCATCGAGTTAGTGATGCCATCCAGCCATCTCATCCTCTGTCGTCCCCTTCTCCTCCTGCCCCCAATCCCTCCCAGCACCAGAGTCTTTTCCAATGAGTCAACTCTTCGCATGAGGTGGCCAAAGTACTGGGTTTCAGCTTTAGCATCATTCCCTCCAAAGAAATCTCAGGGCTGATCTCCTTCAGAATGGACTGGTTGGATCTCCTTGCAGTCCAAGAGACTCTCAAGAGTCTTCTCCAACACCACAGTTCAAAAGCATCAATTCTTCGACGCTCAGCCTTCACAGTCCAACTCTCACATCCATACATGACCACAGGAAAAACCATAGCCTTGACTAGACAGACCTTTGTTGGCAAAGTAATGTTTCTGCTTTTCAATATGCTATCTAGGTTGAACATAACTTTCTTTCCAAGGAGTAAGTGTCTTTTAATATCATGGCTACAATCACCATCTGCAGTGATTTTGGAGCCCAGAAAAATAAAGTCTGACACTGTTTCCACTGTTTCCCCATCTATTTCCCATGAAGTAATGGGACCAGATGCCATGATCTTCATTTTCTGAATGTTGAGCTTTCAGCCAACTTTTTCACTCTCCACTTTCACTTTCATCAAGAGGCTTTTTAGTTCCTCTTCACTTTCTGCCATAAGGGTGGTGTCATCTGCATACCTGAGGTTATGACCAACCTAGGTAGCATATTAAAAAGCAGAGACATTACTTTGTCAACAAAGGTCCGTCTAGTCAAGGCTATGGTTTTTCCAGTGGTCATGTATGGATATGAGAGTTGGACTATAAAGAAAACTGAGTGCTGAAGAATTGATGCTTTTGAACTGTGGTGTTGGAGAAGACTCTTGAGAGTCCCTTGGACTGCAAGGAGATCCAACAAGTCCATCCTAAAGGAGATCAGTCCTTGGTATTCACTGGAAGGACTGATGTTGAAGCTGAAACTTCAATATTTTGGCCACCTGATGCGAAGGGCTGACTCATTTGAAAAGAATCTGATGCTGGGAAAGGTTGAAGGCAGGAGGAGAAGGGGACAATAGAGGATGACATGGTTAGATGGAATCACTGACTCAATGGACATGAGTTTGGGTAAACTCTGGGAGTTGGTGACGGACAGGGAAGCCTGGCGTGCTGCAATTCATGGGGTCGCAAAGAGTTGAACTGAAGTTTAGTCATGAGAACCTCATTGTCCAGTGGTTAAGATTATCACTTGCAATGCAGGGGATGCAAGTTCAATCCCTTGTTGAGGAACTAAGATCCCACATGCTGGGGACAGCTAAGCCCACGTACTGCAACTAGAGAGTCTAGGTGCAGCAATGAAGATCTTGAATGCCAGAAGTAAGAACTTGATACAACCATACAAACTAATAATATTAAAAAGAACAAACTAAAATTTGGTCAGTTACTTAGAAACCAACAATTGAAAATATAATTCTAGTTCTAAGGACTTCCCTAGGGTTACAGGTGGCACTAGGGGTAAAGAACCCACCTTCTTATGGGGGTAGACTCAGAGATGTAAGATCGAATCTGCCTGGGTCCATCCCTGGGTCAGGAAGATTCCCTGGAAGGGGACATGGCAACCCACTCCAGTATTCCTGCCTGGAGAATCCCATGGACAGAGGAGCCTGGCGGGCTACATTCTATAAGGTTGCAAAGTATGGTACACCACTGAAGCGACTTAGCATGCTTAGTCACGAACGGTGACTAAGATACCACACTTTGAGGGGACACAGGTTTGATCCTTTGTCGTGAGACTAAGATCCCATATGCCAAGTAACAAATATGTGTATGTATATATATATGTATATATAGTACATGTACACACACACACACATACACACACAATCTAACAACACTTTAGGCATATTTATTGTTAGAGGTAGCAGTTCAGTTCAGTCACTGAGTCATGCCTGACTTTTTATGACCCCATGGACTGCAGCATGCCAGGCTTCACTGTCTATCACCAATTCCCGGAGCTTGCTCAAACTCATGAACACTGAGTCAGTGATGCCATCCAACCATCTCATCCTCTGTCATCCCCTTCTTCTCCTGCCTTCAATCTTTCCCAGCATCAGGGTTTTTCCAAGGAGTCAATTCTTTGGTGGCCAAATTATTGGAGCTTCAGCTTCAGCATCAGTCCTTCCAATGAATATACAGTACTGATATCCTTTAGGATCTACTGGTTTGATCTCCTTGCTGACCAAGGGACTCTCAAGAGTCTTCTCCAACACCACAGTTCAAAAGCATCAATTCTTCAGTGCTCAGCTTTCTTTATGGTCCAACTCTCACATCTATACATGACTACTGGAAAAACTATAGTTTTGACTAGATGGACCTTTGTCAGTAATGTCTCTGCTTTTTAATATGTTCTGTAGGTTTGTCATAACTTTTCTTCCAAGAAGCAACTGTCTTTTAATTTCATGGCTGCAGTTACCATCTGCAGTGATTTTGGAGGCCAAAATATAAAGTCAGTCACTGCTTCCATTGTTTCCCCATCTATTTGCCATGAAGTGATGGGACTGGATGTCATGATCTTAGTTTTTTGAATGTTGAGTTTTAAGCCAACTTTTTTACTCCCTTCTTTCACTTTCATCAAGAGGCTCTTAGTTCTTCTTCACTTTCTGCCATAGGGTGGTGTCATCTGCATTATCTGAGGTTATTGATATTTCTTTTGGCAATTTTGATTCCAGCTTGTGCTTCATCCAGTCCAGCATTTCGCATGATATACTCTGCATATAAGTTAAATAAGCAAGGTGACAAATAGCCTTGATGGACTCCTTTCCCATTTGGAACCAGTCTGCTGTTCCATGTCCAGTTTTAACTGTTACTTCTTGACCTGCATACAGATTTCTCAGGAGGCAGGTCAGGTGGTCTGGTATTCTATCTCATTAAGAATATTCCACAGTTTGTTGTTATCTACACAGTCAAAGTCTTTAGCGTAGTCAATGAAGAAGAAGTAGACATGCTTCTGGAATTCTCTCGCTTTTTCTATGATCCAATGGATGTTGGTAATTTGATCTCTGGTTCCTCTGCCTTTTCTAAATCAGCTTGAACATCTGGAAGTTCTCAGTTCATGTCTGTTGAAGTCTCGCTTAGAGAATTTTGAGCATTACTTTGCTAGTGTGTGAAATGAGTGCATTTGTGCAGTAGTTTGAACATTCTTTGACATTGCCCTTCTTTGGAATTAGAATGAAAACTTACTTTTTCCAGTCCTATGGCCACTGCTGACTTTTCCAAATTTGCTGGCATATTGAGTGCAGTGCTTTAACAGCATTCTCTTTTAGGATTTGAAATAGCTCAGCTGGAATTCCATCACCTCCACTAGCTATGTTAGTAGTGATGCTTCCTAATGCCCACTTAACTTCGCATTCTAGGATGTCTGGCTCTAGGTGAGTTATTATACCATTGTGGTTATCTGGGTCATTAGATCTTTTTTGTACAGTTCTTCTGTGTATTCTTGCCACCTCTTCTTAATGTCTTCTGCTTCTGTTAAGGTTCATACTGTTTCTGTCCTTTATTGTGCCCATCTTTGCATGAAATGTTCCCTTGCTATCTCTAATTTTCTTGAAGAGATCTCTAGTATTTCCTATTCTATATTATCCTGTATTTCTTTGCATTCTTCATTTAAGAATGCTTCCTTATCTCTCCTTGCTATTCTTGGAACTCTGGATTCAGATGGATATGTCTTTCCTTTTCTCCTTTGCCTTTCATTTCTATTCTATTCTCAGCTATTTGTAAGGCCTCCTCAGACAACCATTTTGTCTTTTTGCATTTCTTCTTCTTGGGAATGGTCTTGATCACCGCCTCATGTACAGTGTTACAAATCTCTGTCCATAGTTCTTCAGGCACTCTATCAGATCTAATCCCTTGAATCTATTTCTCACTTCCACTGTACAATTGTTAAGGGATTTGATTTAGGTCATACCCACATGGTCTAGCAGTTCAACTTCAGCTTCTTTGGCATTAGTGGTTGGGGCATAGACTTGGATTACTGTGATATTGAATGTTTTGCCTTGGAAATGAATAGAGATCATTCTGTCATTTTTGAGATTGCACCCAAGTACTGCATTTCGAACTCTTTTGTTGACTATGAGGACTACTCCATTTATTCTAAGGGATTCTTGCCCATGGTAGTAGATATAATGATCATTTGAATTAAACTTGCCATTAGAAGTATGAAAGATACTCTTGTGACCCCATGGACTGTAGCCCTCCAGGCTCCTCTGTCCATGAGATTTTCCAGGCAAGAATACTGGAATGGGTTGCCACTTCCTTCTCCAGGGAATCTTCCTGGCCCAGGGATGGAACCTGTGTTTCCTGCACTGGTAGGTGGATTCTTTACCACTCAGCCACCTGGGAAGCCCACAAAAGAAACACTTTCCTGAAGAAAATTCTTCCAGGTTTAATCAAATCAAACTTGAGGCTCATGAACTCTGCTGCAGATTTTCATTTATCTCTGTCTCATTTTCTCTCTCCTACATTAAGCCCCACAGGCCCCAGTGTGGATGAAAAGTCCATTTGGCATTTTGGGAACTATCTTTACTAACAAAAGGGAAACAGACACTTAAATATAACAAACACAACACAGGGGATTCTCCAGGGAATAGATTTCCTGTCACAGGGTTGGCATGACCTCAGGAAAATTATAAAGAGAAAATCCAATTTCTTAAAGAAAGAGACAATACTGACTGTAAACTATCATTGGAACAAAATAAGGATCAGCTCACAATGAGAAGCTATGTAAGATCTGACTCAAGCAAGTGCACAGTAGCACAATCTCAGGTGAACAGCTCTCTGCCCATAGGGACCCTCAAAGTTGGGAAGTGTATCTATGAGCTTCTGAGGTCCTTCTGCAGAGGAAAGAGTGATGTAGTGAGTCTCATTACTAGACAGAGAAGTTGAGTGATACTTTCCCTGGAGGACCATGCTAACATTTCTAACATCAGCAGCTGTCATTAGGAGTATTCACTGAAATACCAGCAGCAGCCACACAACAAATTGTGTTAAGCAATGATGAATTCTGTTCAGATGTTAATTTCTTATAAATAGTAAGAATAGAACAATTCCCTGGCAGTCCAGTGTTCAGGACTCTGTGGTCTCACAGCAGAATGCACAGGTTCCACCAATGGTGAGGGAACTAAAATCTTGCAAGTTATAGGGCCAAAAAAAGAGAGAGAGAAGGGAGAATGTAAGCACAGAGATTTAGCATCATTATTATCGAGCAGCAGAGAAGGGCTGTGAACTGACCTACTGGATTACTAAGGATAGATGTTGAAAGTCATTTCATTAGTTTTCTATGTAGTTTTCCTTTTTGCCAAAACAGAGGAAGAGGTAGACCAATCTCTAACCAATTATCCCATACATTAATGGCAATGAAAGATCACCGATAGAATAAAGAAGTTCCATTTGATTTCCCCTTTCTCTCTCAGTAGTCTAATTTCCTTCTTTATTGGCCTTATTTATTGTGGTCTAATCAACCTAGGTTCCAAATAGGAAAAGGAGTACGTCAAGGCTGTATATTGTCACCCTGCTTATTTAACTTATATGCAGAGTACATCATGCGAAACGTTGGGCTGGAAGAAGCACAAGCTGGAATCAAGATTGCCAGGAGAAATATCAATAACCTCAGGTATGCAGATGATACCACCCTTATGGCAGAAAGTGAAGAAGAACTAAAGAGCCTCTTGATGAAAGCGAAAGAGGAAAGTGAAAAAGTTGGTTTAAAGTTCAACATTCAGAAAACGAAGATCATGGCATCTGGTCCCTTCACTTCATGGGAAATAGATGGGGAAACAGTGTCAGACTTTATTTTTCTGGGCTCCAAAATCACTGAAGATGATGATTGCAGCCATGAAATTAAAAGATGCTTACTCCTTGGAAGGAAAGTTATGACCTACCTAGACAGCATATTCAAAAGCAGAGACATTTCTTTGTCAACAAAGGTCCATCTAGTCAAGACCTTGATTTTTCCAGTGGTCAGGTATGGATGTGAGAGTTGGACTGTGAAGAAAGCTGAGCGCTGAAGAATTGATGCTTTTGAACTGTGGTGTTGGAGAAGATTCTTGAGAGTCCTGTGGACTGCAAGGAGATCCAACCAGTCCATCCTAAAGGAGATCAGCCCTGGATGTTCATTGGAAGGACTGATGTTGAAGCTGAAACTCCAATACTTTGGCCACCTGATGCGAAAAGCTGACTCATTGGAAAAGACCCTGATGCTGGGAAAGATTGAGGGCAGGAGGAAAAGGGGACGACAGAGGATGAGATGGCTGGATGGCATCACTGACTCGATGGACATGGGTTTGGGTGGACTCTGGGAGTTGGTGGTGGACAGGGAGGCCTGTGTGCTGCTGTTCATGGGGTGGCAAAGAGTCGGACACGACTGAGCGACAGAACTGAACTGAACTGAATCAACCTATCTGTGCAGAGACCAGTCAGCCCCTCCTCTCTGGGTGCACAGCCAGTGAGTACAGCCTTGAGGGCAGGCACTGTGTCTCATCTCTGTATGTTAATAAGGACTAGTGTGTAATAGATGCCTGGTAAATAATTGTCAAAGAAGTTAATTATAGTGCACATTTATCATAAGGGAGGTCAATGAGGTAAAAGGAAGTATAATTCCATATCTTTATGTTAGTTTGCTTCCCATTTAGTTGGAAACTAAATTTATATAAGGAGACAACTGAAAATGCAAGGCCACAAAAGCAGAACATAAGCAGTGCAGAGTGAGGTTCTGTGAGTTCCGAGGAAGACTGGATCCCTCAGGGCTGAAATAGCCAGGCAAGACTATGGAGGGTCATGGAGTTAGTATTTGGAGTTTGGAGGTGAACAGGATGTGAATGGATGGGCAAGTGCACCCTAGACAGCAGGAACGGCAAATGATTCAAAAGGAAATTCAGAAAATGGTAAATAGACAACTTTGGCTGGAAGCAGTATATTTAAGCTTGATGCAATACTTTTATCAATCTATTTTGTATACAAATTTGTCAATTAGCCCAATAATATCCTTGATAGCATATTTCCCTCTAGTGCAGATTCTAGCCTGATGTGAAGTGCCACATTTAGTTGTATGTCTCCTTAGCCAATTTTACTCTGTTACATTTCCATACTCTTTCTTTGTCTTTTCGGCCTTCAAAATTTTTGAAAAAGTCATCATCTCCTTTTAAAATATTTCCCTTTAAATACGCCTCATATTTTGGAGCAGTTTTAGGTTCACAGCAAAATTGAGCAAAAAACACTGAGAATACCCAGATACTACCCCCACTCCCACCCCTGCCATGGGTCCAGCAGCCCCCGCTATGAACATCCTCCACCAGATGGGTACATTTGTTACAACTGGTGAGCCAGTGGACACATTATAGTCACTGAAAGCCTAGTTCACATGATGATTCACTCTTGGTGGTGTACATATGTATGCAATTTAAATTTGCTTTGTTTTCTTGTTAATTTATATTTTGTTTGATTTGTAGTCTCCAGTTACTGAACCATAATGGATAGACAAAAAAATTTCTTTCTCTCCTGCATTACCTTCCCATTAGGTTATCATATGTCCCTTCTTCCAATACACAACATTAACACTTGTACTCATTGTATAAAGAAAGTTGAGCACTAGAGAATTGATGCTTTTGAACTGTGGTTTTGGAGAAGAATCTTGAGTGTCCCTTGGACTGAAAGGAGATCCAACCAGTCCATCCTAAAGGAAATCAGTCTTGACTATTCATTGGAAGGACTGATGCTAAAACTGAAACTCCAATACTTTGGCCACCTCATGCGAAGACCTAACTTGTTGGAAAAGACCCTGATGCTGGGAAAGATTGAAGGCAGGAGGAGATGGGGACTGCAGAGGATGAGATAGTTGCATGGCATCACTGACCCGATGGACATGAGTTTGAGCAATCTCAAACTTGGGGACTTGGGATGGACAAGGAATCCTGGTGTGCTGCAATCCATGGGGTCACAAAGTGTCGGACACAACTGAGCGACTGAACTGAACTGAATTCATTTGCTCACTCTTGTAATATACCTAAAGGAGTTTGAGAATTATTTGCCCCTATCACTATAATATTTATCACTATAATAAATAAGACTACTAAAAATGTTTAGAATATGTTTGCAATTTTTTCCCTACCCCTACCATACTCTGCTTAAGATGGAAGGGTCACAATGAAACCATAAAATAAGAAGAGAGAATGAAAGTGTAGTTTGGTAGTGTGATATGCAGCAAGAGATAACCAAGATGATGTTACTGGTCTTAGGTTATACTATGGCACTGGGCTCAAATTTCTATCTGTGTATTCCCAGAGTCTATAGTTTCTTTTCATTATGTTGTATTCCATGAAGTCACAGATGAAGAGTTAAGTGGACCTTTAATCAGGAATATGAAGTTGTTTAGAGGCAGAGGATAACAGACAGATAAGCAGGCCAAGAGGGCAAGAGTGCTCTCTTTTCTTTCTTAAGTTTAACCATTGGGTAAAATGGATGGATGATGAGGAGCATACCCTAAAGAGCTGGAAAGTCAATGAAAGTTCAGAGCAAACTTTCTGAATGTCTATCCATCCTACCACTCTCCACTCTGAATCTCATTTTAAATATTTTTCTCTGGAAGAGGAGATTCTCTGGAACTTGAGCATCTGCTGCTGCTGTTAAGTCGCTTCAGTTGTGTCCCACTCTGTGCGACCCCATAGACGGCAGCCCATCAGGCTCCCCTGTCCCTGGGATTCTCCAGGCAAGAACACTGGAGTGGGTTGACATTTCCTTCTCCAATGCATGAAAGTGAAAAGTGAAAGTGAAGTTGCTCAGTCATGTACGACTCTTAGGGACCCCATGGACTGCAGCCCACCAGGCTCCTCCGTCCATGAGATTTTCCACACAAGAGTACTGGAGTGGGGTGCCATTGCCTTTTCTGATAGCAGCATCTCAGAAATGTTAAATAAATATTCCACTGTCCCCTGAGAACTTAATGATTTTATTGTTCTGGTGAATAAGGGTTGCCACTCCAGTCATCTGAGCTGGCTGACCAGCTTTCAGCTTTGAGATGCTATTTGCAAGGGTCTGATTTGAAACTGCTGTCAAGCAGCATCCCCCAGAAGCTAAACAGGGATTAAGGACTCTGGAGAGGCAGTTTAGGAGACAGGGCAGGACAGGGGATGCAGTTATGTTACTGCTTTGAGTCGGCTCCCTCCTTCCTGGCTTTTCTTTCTTCTACGACATAGAACAGAGCGTTCAAAGGCAAACTTCCGGGTGCAGAGTTTAGATATCTCTTCCTCCAGGCTTCATCCACTTCTTTTGTTTCCTTTTTTCTTTTCCACCCCATTCCCCCATCCTCCACCTCAAATTCAGGCATTGACATGGCTCTCACCATCACCCCTCTAGAGTTATGCTTGGTCTATATACACAGGGTCCCGATTCTCTCTCAGAGGCATTGCTTTCCACTTGTCCGTGCCTGCTGAACATTCCTCTGATATTAATCTCAGTGTGTCTACAATGACTCATGACCTTCACAGGTGCCCCAAGCCTGGATCTGTCTGCCCTGTGTTTCCTGACATGTCCCCTCTGTTTATGCTGCTCTCTGATTCTATATAAAGACAGAATTTAAAGGCCCATCAGTTCATCTCTCCCTTCCAATGAAAAACAGTCACTGTCACTCCTATTAACTCAAAGTTGAAACTGAACTTGTGACTGTTAAAGAAACAGTATCAATACTGGTAATAATAACACTACCACAACATCAATTAAGGGCTTACTATGGGCTCTAACTAGGGTGAACATATAATTTACTGTTCAAACTGGGACATTTTCAAGAATTGAAAGAAAAGGAGCACTATTATTAATTTTTCCAGGGAGTAGGCATAAATAGAGATAGTTGTAGGCAAACAGGGACGTACAGTTCCGTAGCTATGAACCACTGTTTCTTGTTATTACCTCACCTGGAAGAAGGAGGCAAGGGAGCTCTCTGGAATCTCTAATCCCACCATGAGGTCTCCGCTGTCTTGACCTAATCACCTCCCTAAGGCCCCACCCACCTCCTAATGTCATCATATTGAGAGTTAGGTTTTAATACAAGAACTTTGAGGGAACACATTCAGTAAGGTACTTTAATTATCCCCAGTTTACAGGTTAGGAAACAAACTGCAGAAGTTACAAAATGATCTTTTAAACAGTACATTAGAACTTCTGTGCATAAGTCTACACTCACCCAGAAGAATGTCAATCAGTTTTTCAGGAATCATTAAAAAGTTGAACTGAATCCACACCCCAAATCCATCCACATATATACATTTAATATACATATTAGTATATAAACACACACACACATGCACACAGGTATACGTTTCAATTATCCTTTATGATTTAGAAAAGGCGGAGGAACCAGAGACCAAATTGCCATCATCCGTTGGATCATGGAAAAAGCAAGACAGTTCCAGAAAAACATCTACTTCTGCTTTATTGACTATGCCAAAGCCTTTGATTGTGTGGATCATAACAAACTGTGGAAAATTTTTAAAGAGATGGGAATACCAAACTACCTGACCTGCCTCCTGAGAAATATGTATGCAGGTCAAGAAGCAAGAGTTAGAACTGGACATGGAACAACAGACTGGGTCCAAATCGGAAAAGGAGTACATCAAGGATGCATATTGTCACCCTGCTTATTTAACTTATATGCAGAGTACATCATGAGAAATGTCGGGTTGGATGAAGCACAAGGTCGAATCAAGATTGCTGGGAGAAATATCAATAACCTCAGATATGCAGATGATACCACCCTTACGGCAGAAGGTGAAGAAGAACTAAAGAGCCTCTTGATGAAAGTGAAAGAGGAGAGTGAAAAGTTGGCTTAAAACTCAACATTCAGAAAACTAAGATCATGGCATCTGGTCCCATCACTTCATGGGAAATAGATGGGGAAACAGTGGAAACAGTGTCAGACTTTATTTTTCTGGGCTCCAAAATCACTGCAGATGATGACTGCAACCATGAAATTAAAAGAGTTGCTCCTTGGAAGAAAAGCTATGACCAACCTAGACAGCATATTAAAAAGCAGAGACATTACTTTGCCAACAAGGGCCTGTCTAGTTAAAGCTATCGTTTTTCCAGTAGTCATGTATGGATGTGAGAGTTGGACTATAAAGAAAGCTGATGGTGAAGAATTGATGCTTTTGAACTGTGGTGTTTGAGAAGACTATAGAGACAGCAAGGAGGTCCAACCAGTCCATCTAAAGGAAATCAGTCCTGAATATTCATTGGAAGGACTGATGCTGAAACTGAAACTCCAATACTTTGGCCACCTGATGTGAAAAACTGACTCATTGGAAAAGACCCTGATGCTGGGAAAGATTGAAGGCGGGAGGAGAAGGGGATGACAGAGGATGAGATGGTTGAACGGCATCACTGACTCAATGGATATGAGTTTGAGTAAACTCCAGGAGTTGGTGATGGACAGGGAGGCCTGACGTACAGCAGTCCATGGGGTCGCAGAGAGTTGGACCTGACTGAATGACTGAACTGATTGCTTTGTCAATTATCCAGCCTATCTATTTTACACGGATGAAACTGAGATTTAGAGAGGTAAATAATTTTCCCTGAAAACAGCAAAACAGTCATGAAGCTGCAACCAATATATTTAGTCTATCCACTCTATTAGCTCTTCTCAAATTCTTCAGAGCGATTTGTGGAGATAAATATCACATGTTATGCATATAAAGAAGCTGAAATGGACCAGGAACGTATGTCCTCAGCCTTCCTTTTGTCTTTGGGAAAAATTTAGCCAAAGAATAAGCTAAATCACAGAAATGAGAAAATGAAAATCACAGAAGCAAAGAACAATAGTCCAGTAAGACTGATAAAGTTTAGTCATTAAACACAGTCAAGGACTTTTAGCTCCTTCTCAAGGGCTATAGATAATATTCTGAGCCACGTCTTGTGAGCTGTCTTTTAGAGACTGAAACTCCCACCAAGTGGAAGAAGTTAACTACACAGTGACCAGATTGTAGCCATGAAATAAGCTGCAGAAGTTATGAAAATTTGCCTCAAGGGAAAGGGAACAAACTCACCTTAGAACGGAAGATTAACTGTACTTAGAAAACAATCAAGATGATGCTGGTCAGACCACCAATGACCAATTTCAAGATGACTGTCAGAGCTAACAGTGCTGTTTCTACATCTTAGCCCCCCTCCTATAAAAGGTCCTGCCCACTGATTGTCAGCGGTGGGGGAGTTGGCCTTTGGAGAGATTCTCTCCTACCCCTGTCCCTTGTCCCATTGCTGGCATCCAAAATAAAACAAACTCTGCTTTCCACCAACATTGTCTCTATTGGCTTTTGAGCAGCAAGCTGGTGGACCCCACTTTCAGTTACAAAACCACAGTTGTGATGTATGTCAAATTACATAAGGAGAATCCCTAGAGATTAATACTATTTTTGAATATGTGTGATGATAGTAAAACCTGTAGCTGTGGTTTAATGTATTGGAAATGAACGCCCCTCAGTAATGGGTCATGGACTTCCCTAGTGACTCAGTAAAGAATCTATCTTTAATGCAGGAGACCCGGGTTTGATCCCTGGGTTGGGAAGGTCCCCTGGAGAAGGAAATGGCAATCCACTCCAGTATTCTTCCCTGGAGAATCCCATGGATAGGGGGGCCTGACAGGCTACAGGCCATGGGGTCGCAAAGAGTTGGATACAGCTATGTGACTAACTTTCACTTTCAGTAATGAGTTATAAACTCAGACTATACAGATAACTTACCCCATGACCTAGACGACAACAGAGGTGTTGCAAGTGTTCTTAGAAACCTATTTCAAAACAGGTATTTGAGGAAAGGGGAGAGAAGTGTCTCAAGTTCCACTTGTACAACCAGTTTCCATAGATGAAAAGAACATTACTGCTCTGCTCATATTCCAGGTCAACTTCTCTGTTTCGCATTTGAATCCCTTTTCTTATCTGGTACACATTCCGCCCCACCCCGTTCTCTTTTACGCATTCTGACATACAGGAACGAAGCAGGATGCCATCTCTGCCAGTTCTTGGGCAATGCTCTATCTCTGTGCTGTTTCTTTCAGTGTCTTTTCCTGTCTGGACTCTTTCTTCAGGGTATGTACACCTCTCCCCAGCCTAAACTCATCAAGCTAGCGCACTTAGAGTGCTTTCTCTTCCTTGTCAGGTGTTTCGTCAATGCCATTCTTTATCTCTGACTTTCTTTTCAGCTTTCTGAAATAAGGATGCTCTGAAGTTACACCAGCAAATAATCGAGTGAACCCTCAATTTTCCCATCTGTTCATCTAATAACATATTTCTTTTTTAAGCATTTTATAAATTTGTTGTAGTGCCCAATGCACTCATGTTCAGAAAGTTTAAAGAATATCTATGTGGCAAACACTCATAACTTCAGCCAAGGTCAGAAACAACACTGTCAGCACTTCCAAAGCCCCCGACCATGTGCTTTTTTTCTGACCACAGTCCTATCTTTCCCTCTAGAAGAAAGCATTGTATTTGTGTTTGAAATAGCAATTTCCTTTCTTCTTCTGCTACTTTTATTTCCTATGTACGTATCTTTAAAAATACAGTTTAATTTTGCCTGTACTTGAATTTTTTTATCTAAATAGAATCACATTGAGCGTATCTTTTATAACTTAAACTAATATCAGGTTTATGAAATCCATTCATCTTGCTACAATATGCATGTTTTTCAACCTGTTTTCCCCAGTGACTACATAGGGCATAACCCCTTGGCTGGATCAGGGATAGCATGAAAATAAAAAATTTTCATTAAATCAAAAATTTCAATAAATGAAAAATTAAATTTATATTACTTAACTTTTTGAGTTGTATGTTACAACTTAGCCTATCCCAACAGATCCACAACCAGTTAGTCTTTGCTAGTTTGGAATTCATACAATGTATTTGTACTCATTGTTTACCTTAGAAGTTCCAAATTGCATGATAAACATAAAAAAGTCCAATCTTATTGAACACCTTTTAGTTATCTGTTGAACATTTGACAATTTATAACACTTCCTAATTATGTTATTGATGTGTCACAGGGTTGGCATGGCCTCAGGAAAATGGTGAAGAGAAACTCCGATTTCTTAAAGAAAGAGACAGTACTGACTGCAAACTATCATTGGAATGAAATAGGGATCAGCTCACAATGAGAAGCTATGTAAGATCTGACTCAAGCAAGTGCACAGCAGCACAATCTTGGGGGAGCAGCTCTCTCTCCACTGGGACCCTCAAAGTTGGGAGTGTATCTATGAGCTTCTGAGGTCCTTCTGCAGAGGAAAGAGTGATGTAGTGAGTCTTATTACTAGACAGAGAAAATAAGTGATACTTTCCCCGGAGGACCATGCTAAACTAACATTTCTAACATCAGCAGCTCTCATTAGGAGTGTTCACTGAAACACCAGCAGCAGCCACCAAACAAACTGTTAAGCAATGATGAATTCTGTTCAGATGTTAATTTCTTGTAAGTAGTAAGAATAGAGGCAATTCCCTGGCAGTCTAGTGTTTAGGACTCCCGTGCTCTCACTGCAGAAGGTGCAGTTTCCATCCCTGGTGAGGGAACTAAAATCTTGCAAGTTATACGGCCAAAAAGAGAGAGAGAAAAATCAGAATGCAAACACAGAGATTCAGCATCATTATTATCGAGCTGCAGAGAAGCGCTGTGAACTGATCTACTGAATTACTAAGGATAGATGTTGAAACTCATTTCATTAGTTTTCTATGTAGTTTTCTTTTTTGCCAGAATAGAGGAAGAGGTAGACCCATCTCTAACCAATTATCTCATACATTAATGTCAATTAAAGATCACCGATAGAATAAAGAACTTCCATTTGATTTCCCCTTTCTCTCTCAGTGGTCTAATTTCCTCCTTTATTGGCCTCACTTATCATGGTCTAATCAACCTATTCATGCAGAGAGCAGCCAGCCCTTCTTCTCAAGGTGCATGGCCACTGGGTACAGCCTGGTGACTTGTTCTCAGGATAGGTTCATTGAATCCTACCCATCTCACAGACCTTTATATGTTCCTGATTAATATCAAGGCTTCCTTCTCATTTCTCTTCCTGGTGCAAACCCTGCACCCGCCCCTACCCCCACTGCAGCTTCTCCAGCAAAGGCTTCAGTCTTCTGAGGTCACCTACCTGCTCCTCTCTTTTGTGTTCATTTCAGCTGTCTCCATGGAGCAGCCTGAGGCTGGTGTCATCATGCAAAAATCTGGAGCCGTGGACCTGCAGGCTATACAGATTCCTTCCCTGTCTCATCTACGCTCTCTTAGTTGTGTACCAGAGAGACCTGTCCACCTGTGAACACCTACACACATTCCAAGTCTCAGTTTAAGGATCAGCTACTCTGTGGTGCCTTCCTTGGAACAATTCCTTTTCCTTTTCTTATGTTCCTTGATCAATGAAAACTTTTTGTGTAGTTCTGTTCCCCCTGTAGAATTGTAAGTGCTTTGAAGGCAGGATGGGGGAGCCTGGTGGGCTGCCGTCTATGGGGTCGCACAGAGTCGGACACGACTGAAGCGACTTAGCAGCAGCAGCAGCACTGTGTCTCATCTCCATGTGTTAATAAGGACTAGTGTGTAATAGATGCCTGGTAAATAATTGTCAAATAAGTTAATTATAGTGCACACCTATCATAAGAGAGGTCAATGAGGTAAAAGGAAGTATAACACCATATCCCTATGTTAGTTTGCTTCCCATTTAGTTCGAAACTAAATTTATATAAGGACACAACTGAAAATGCAAGGCCACAGAAGCATCATGTAAGCAGTGCAGAAAGAGGTTCTGAGTTCAGAGGAAGATTAGATGCCTCCTGTTGAAATAGCCAGGAGAGTCTATCGAGGGTCAGGGGGTAGTTAGTTGAAGCTTGGAGGTGAATAGGACGTGTATGGATGGGCAAGTGCACCCTTGGCAGCAGGAATGGCAAAAGATTCAAAAGGAAAATTCAGAAAACCTAAGTAGACAGCTTTGGTTGGCACAGAAATTTAACCTTAATGCAGTACTTTTATCAAATCTGTTTTTGTATACAAATTTGTCAATCGACCCAATAATATCTTTGGCATCTTTTTCCCTCTAGCACTGGTTCCAGCCTGGTGTGAAGTGGCACATTTAGTTGTGTGTCTCTTTCACTTCAGTTCGGTTTAGTCGCTCAGTTGTGCCCGACTCTTTGTGACTCCATGGACTGCCTCATGTCAGGCTTCCCTGTCCTGTCCATCACCAACTCTCGGAGCTTGCTCAGACTCATGTTCATCAAGTCAGTGATGCCATCCAACCATCTCATTCTTTGTCGTCTCCTTCTCTTCCTGCCTTCAATCTTTCCCAGACTTAAGGTGTTTTCTAATGAGTCAGTTCTTTGCATCAGGTGGTCAAAGTATTGGATCTTCAGTTTCAGCATCAGTCCTTCTAATGAATATTCAGGACTGATTTCTTTTAGGATTGACTGGTTTGATCTCCTTGCAGTCCAAGGGACTCTCAAGAATCTTCTCCAACACCACAGTGAAAAGCATAAATTCTTCAGTGCTCAGCTTTCTTTATAGTCCATCTCTCACATCCATACATGACTACTGGAAAAACCATAGCTTTGACTAGATGGACCTTTGATGGCAAAGTAATATCTCTGTTTTTTAACGTCTCTTTAGCCACTGTTATTTTTTTAATTAATTAATTGATTAGTTATTTTCGTTGCTCTGGTCTTTGTTGCTGTGCTCAGGCTGTATCCAGTTGCTACAAATGGGGACTACTCTTTGGGGGCCATGCTTTGTTTCGCTGCTGGGCTTCTTATCTGGGCTTCTCTTGTTGTGGAGCACAGGCTCTAGGCCCATCAGCTTCAGTAATTGCAGCATGCCAGCTAAGCTGCTCTGCCACGTGTGGAATCTTCCCTGGAGCAGCAATCAAACCCACGTTCCCTGCATTGCCAGGGGGATTCTTATCCAGTGTACCACCAGAGAAGTCCAGCCACCTTTAATCTGTTACATTTCCACAGTCTTTCTCTTTTTTTTTTAGGTCTTTGAAACTTTTGAAGAAATCAGTATCTCCCTTTTAAATAGACTTCATATTTTATAGCAGTTTCAGATTCACAGCAAAATTGAGCAGAAAGTACTAAGAGCAACCGTGTATCCCCACTCCCATCCCTGCCACATGCCTAGCATCCCCCACTATCAACATCCCCTACCAGAAGGGTACATTTGTTACAGCTGGTGAACCTGCGTTGATACATTATAATCACTCCAAGTCATGGTTTGCAAGATGCTTCACTGCTATCTGTGTACATATGTACACAATTAAATTTGGTTTGTTTTCTTGTTAATCTGTGTTTTGTTTGATTGACAGGTCCCCAGTCACTGAAACTTAATTGGTAGAGGAAAATGTTTCTTTCTCCCCTGCATTACCTTGGTGCTTTCAATGCAGGGGCCCAGGTTCAATCCCTGGTCAAGAAATTGGGATCCCACAAGTCACTTAGCATAGCCAAAGAACAAAACAAAAACAAACAGTCCCCACCCCCAAACCAAGGGATTGGACAGATTGACATGCACAAACAGGTAAAATGACTTCTTATAGATTGGGATGCCTTGTAGGCTATTGAAGAAGCTTATTTGGGTTACTGAAAACTTGTTCATATTTGAACGGTGATTCTGAAATCTTCTTGTTGGACCAGTGCCTTGAAATTCTTCTTGCACTGGAAAGATGCCACAAGAATGACTATTTTTGTGTAGCCATGCCCAACACCTAGGTGGGACTCACCTGGTGAATTTAAACCGTCCTGGGCACCTCTAGGGCAGGTCCTGTAACTTATTTCTATATTACCACTGCTGAATAAATGACAAATTCTAAAGTGATTACTGTGGGTATCCACTCAGATCTGCAGAGTTGATAGGAAGATTATTTTAAATAAGATATTTGTATAATATCATATAAGAAATGAACCACGAGTCCAGGTTTGATGCAGGATACAGGATGCTTGGGGCTGGTGCACTGGGATGACCCAGAGGGATGGTATGGGGAGGGAGGTAGGAGGGGGGTTCAGGATGGGGAACACGTGTACACCCGTAGCGGATTCATGTTGATGTATGGCAAAACCAATACAATATTGTAAAGTAATTAGCTTCCGATTAAAATAAATAAATCTAAATAAAAAAAAAAACAATAGGTTTCTCCTACCTATAAAATGCAAAGCAATAACTTACTTGCCTTGATAAAGTATTTTTTTTATTTTAACTTTGATCAAATAAATTTTTTAATGTACTTCTAAAAAAATTATAAATTTTGTTATTGTTTAAAAAATTATTTAAAAAAAGATATTTGAGACTTAGCAGATGCAGAAAGAAACTTTTTTCGGGAGAATTTCTTATCTGAATAGGTAGAGTCTTCTGAGAGGAAAACTGCTGTAAATCCCCTTAGGGGAGTTTTATAGCCCAGAAGAAATCAGACCACTCATACTTGCATAGACAGACATTATCACAAATTCTTTTACATCCCATTTATTCCCCTAAAAGCTCATTTATTTCCTGTAGAGTCCCTCTCCCTCCCATTAAATTGATGTATAAACCTTTACCCATGCTGTTTGGGGAACTGCTTCTTTTGTGCTCCTCCACATGCATAGGAATAAACTTTGACAATTGTTCTCTTAATCTGTCTTTGGTCAGCTAATTCACAGGCCTCATGAACTAAGTGGGTGAGAGTCACTCAGTTGTGTCCAACTCTTCACTACTGCATGGACCATGCAGTCCATGGAATTCTCCAGGCCAGAATACTGGAGTGGGAAGCCTTTCCCTTATCCAGGAGATCTTCCAGCTCAGGGATCCAACCCAGGTCTCCAGCATTGCAGGCAGATTCTTTACCAGCTGAGCCACCAGGGAAGCCTTTCCTCTTCCGTGAACTAAAGGTAGAGGAAAAGTTTTCCTTCCAACCCCTCTCAAGATGATATGAATAAGATCTTAAGACTAAGAGACAAGCAAAACCTGGGTGGTGAGTGACCTACGGAAACAGGAAACTAAAATCTCATGCCTCACCATGTCTTTCTTGGCCCTACTTCCCCTTCCAAATTTATATGCATTACAAAATAATGCTGACTTTACACAATTTTTTTCAGATTTCATGTGGCAAAGCAATTTAAAATTTCCACTTAAAGAATTCTGTTATTCCAATCAGGTTTCCTCTCTTCTCTCTTCCCCCTCTTTTTCCCTCCCCAAGGCTTTGAAACTCCCTACTATTTTCAGCTCTGGTTTTTAGCAGGAGTTACTTGACTCTATCCCCTGTAGAAAGCAATTCCAAGATTACCCAGTATTATTTAATTCATTTTTATATTATTTAATTTAATTTATTTTATTTTTGGCTGCACCGGGGCTTCATTACCCTGCATGGGCTTTCCGTAGTTTTGGCGAGCAGGGGCTATGCTTCGTTGTAGTGCATGGGCTTCTCATAGCAGTGGTTTCTCTTGTTGCAGAGCGCAGACTCTGGGTGCATAGGCATCGATAGTTGTGGTCCATGGCTCAGTTGCTCCGCTACATGGGGGATGTTCCCAAACCATGTTCTGTCCACTGGCAGGTGGGTTTTAACCACTAAATCACCAAGAAAGTCTAGCCAGTATTATTTAAACAGGCTTTCTGTGGGAGATCTTAACCCCACCCCATGTGAACAATCACTCACTTACTAAGTACTACCTTAAGTCCTTTGCATCTTACCCTATTTTGTCTTAATAACAAACCTAAGAGGAACATGTTATTATCATCCCCATTTTGGAGGTGAGGAAACTTGCTCAGTGCTAAAACAGAAACATGCTAAAACAGAATTTGGACTGAGACCGTGTAAACCTAGAGCATGGAGAGATATTTTGATAATTCTCACTCCAGCAGAATTACAGTTGTTCTCCGTTACATGTATGTACATATATTGCTGAATCACTTTGCTGTACACCTGAAAATGATACAATAGTGTAACCTGCCTATACTTTAAAGATATTATAAATTAAAATAAAATTGTGTTCCAGCAAACACAGGAATCTTTCTGGGAGGAAATTCTACTGCTAAGAAACATGAGGTTCTCCATTTCTTCTCAGAACATGAGGTCCATATTGCAAAATTCATGCTTAAATTGAAGAAAGTAGGGAAAACCACTAGGTCATTCAGCTATGTGAAGTGAAAGTTGCTCAGTCATTTCCCACGCTTTGTGACCCCATGGACTACACAGTCCATGGAATTCTCCAGGCCAGAATACTGGAGTGGGTTGCTATTCCCTTCTCCAGAGGATCTTCCCAACCCAGGGATTGAGCCCAGGTCTATTGTATCTCTGGCACTGGCAGGTAGATTCTTTACCAGCTGAACCAGCAGGGAAGCCCAAGAATACGGGAATGGGTAGCCTATTCCTTTCTCCAGTGTATCTTCCCAACCCAAGAATCAAACCAGGGTCTCCTGCATTTTGGGGGATTCTTTACCAGCTGAGCTACCAGGAAATCCCTAAGTCAAATCCCTTAAGATTATACACTGAAGGTGACAAATAGATTCAAAAGATTCGATCTGGTAGACAGAATGCCTGAAGAACTATGGATGGAGGTTTGTAGCATTGTACAGGAGGTGGTGACCAAAACCATCCCAAAGAAAAAGAAAGGCAAGAAGCAAAGTGGTTGTCTGAGCAGGCTTTACAAATAACTGAGGAAAGAAAAAAGTAAAAGGCAAGGGAGAAAATGAAAGATAAAACAACTGAATGCAGAGTACCAGGGAATAGCAAGGAGAGATAAAAAGACCTTAAATGAACAGTGCAAAGAAATAGAGGAAAACAATAAAATTGAAAAGATTAGAGATCTCTTTAAGAAATTTGGAGATATCAAGGAAACATTTCATGCATGGATAGGCATGATAGTGGACAGAAACAGTAAGAATCTAACAGAAACAGAAGAAATTAAGAGGTGGCAAGAATACACAGAAGAACAAACAAAAATGGTCTTATTGATCTGGATGATCATGATGATGTGGTCACTCACCTAGAGTCAGACATCCTGGAGTGTGACGTTACGTGGACCTTAGGAAACATTACTATGAACAAAGCTTGTGGAAGTGATGGAATTCCAGTTGAGCCATTTCAAATCCTAACAGAGGATGCTGTTAAAGTGCTGCACTCAATATGCCAGCAAATTTGGAAAAGTCAGCAGTGGGCATAGGACTGGAAAAAGTCATTTTTCATTCTAATCCCAAAGAAAGGCAATGTTAAAGAATGTTTAAACTACTGTATAATTGTACTCATTTCACATGCTAGAATCCGAGGGACAGGGGAGCCTGGTGGGCTGCCGTCTATGGGGTCGCACAGAGTCGGACACGACTGAAGTGACTTAGCAGCAGCAGCACATGCTAGCAAGGTAATGCTCAAAATCCTTCAAGCTAACCTTCAGGGGTATATGAACTGAGAACTTTCAGATATACTAGCTGGATTTAGAGAAGGTAGAGGAACCAGAGATCAAATTGTCAATATCTGTTGGATCATAGAGAAAACAAGGGAATTCCAGAAAAAAACATCTACTTCTACTACACTGACTATCCTATAGCCCTTGACTCTGGATCACAGCAACCTGGGGAATATTGTTAAAGAGATGGGAATACCAGACCACCTTACTTGCCTCCTGAGAAACCTCTAAGCAGCTCCAGCAGCAACAGTTAGAACTGGACATGGAACAACAGACTGGTTCAAAATTGGGAAAGGAGTATGTCAAGGCTGTTTATTGTCACCCTGCTTATTTAACTTACATGCAGAGTACATCATGCAAAATGCTGGGCTGGATGAAGCTGGAATCAATTTGCTGGGAGAAATATCAACAACCTCAGATGTACAGATGATACCATTTTAATGGCAGGAAGTGAAGAGGATCTAAAGAGCCTCTTGATGTGGGTGAAAGAGGAGAGTCAAAAGGTTGGCTTAAACTCAGCATTAAAAAAGTGATAATCATGGCATCTGGTCCCATCATTTCATGGCAAATAGATGGAGAAACAATGGAAACAGTGACAGACTTTATTTTCTTGGGCTCCAAAATCACTGCAGACAGTGACTGCAGCCATGAAATTAAGACACTTGCTGCTTAGAAGGAAAGCTACGACAAACCTACACATCATGTTAAAAAGCAGAGACATCACTTTGGTGACAAAGGTGCGTGTAGTCAATGCTACAGTTTTTCCAGTGGTCATATATGAACGTGAGAGTTGGACCATAAAGAAGGCTGAGCGCTGAAGAACTGATGCTTTCAAATTGTAGTGCTGGAGAAGCCTCTTGAGAGTCCCCTGGACTACAAGGAGATCAAAACAGTCAATCCTAAAAGGAATCAACTCTGAATATTCATTTGAAGGACTAATGCTCAAGCTGAAGATCCAACACTTTGGCCACCTGATGTGAAGAGCTAACCCATTGGAAAAGAGCCTGAAGCTGGGAAAGATTGAGGGCAGGATGAGAAGGCACTGCAGAGGATGAGATGGTTAGACAGCATCACTGACCCAATGGACATGAATTTTTGAGAACTCCAGGAGATAGTGAAGGACAGAGGAATCTGGTGTGCTGCAGTCCATGGGGTTGCAGAGTCAGACACAACTTAGCGACTGAACAACAAATGTCTTCTCTAAAGGGGATTTTGCATTTTGTCCTATCTCAAGTTCCTCTCCTCCACTCTGGCCTATGTAAGGAGGGCTCACCATAGATAAGATCAGCCACATACCCTCTTTCAATAGTCCAGAAGTGTAGAAGTGGCCAGAACTGGGTGAGCTCACACAGAAGCTTTCTTTTTCTCTTCTGTGTTCAGGTACTCTTTTCTTATTCTCCATATCTGGGTACCCTTCCAGCTGGGGACCACTGGACACCTCTCCTCGCTCTCCTCGCAGAGGTACTGGTGAGATATGTGGAATTTTGGCCAAATCAATCAGATTGGTACTGTGCAGGGCCCTGTGGGGCTGCTGGGCACAAGGCCTTTGCAACCTCCACTGCTTTGATTGTAGGAAACAGCCTTCTTTTAACCTCCATGACCTTCCCTGAGTTCCAATGGGCAGATTCAAGCAGTTGTTAATTAGGGAAGGGAGGGGATGAGAGACCAGGGAGACACTAACAGTCAAGAGCAGCCTTGGGGCAAGGTTCTGTTTTCCCATCAATGGATACACACAGCAATATCTTTAAGCTATTCTCCCGATTCTGAAACCCCCTCCAGGTGAGATAAGTTAACAAATGATGGTATATTTGCTGCCCACAAGCATGTAGACCCCAGAGCACTTAGTTGGTCCTGAAGGCTGATGATGTTGACTCCTAATTACCTCACTCACCAACCCATCAGAAGAATGTCCATGAGCTGATCATGATCTCTTTTACTATAAAACATGTCACTATCTTCCTCTAGTTGATACATTCGGTTTTGAGGGCTTGAACCTGCTATATCCCTCTTTGCCTGGCAAAACAATAAAGCCATCATTTTCTACTTCACCCAAAACTCTGTCTCTGAGATTTGATTTGGCACTAATGTACAGAGAAGCTGAGCTTTCCTCATCAGATAAGAATGGACACATACTCTACTTCAACAGTCCAGGTGTGTTGAGGTTGTCAGAACTGGGGGAGGTCATACAGAGGCTTCTTTCTTCTCCATGTTCAGGTGGAATCAAGACTGCCAGGAGAAATATCAGAAAGCAAAGAAGAACTAAAGAGCCTCTGGATCAAGGGGAAAGAGGAGAGTGAAAAAGCTGGCTTAAAACTCAATATTCAAAAAACTAAGATCATGGCATCCAGTCGTATCACTTCATGGCAAATAGATGGGGAAAAAGCGGAAACAATGACAGACTTTATTTTCTTGGGCTCTAAAATCGCTGCAGATGGTGACTGCAGCCATGAAATTAAAATATGCTTGATCCTTGGGAAAAAGCTATGACAAACCTAGACAGCATATTAAAAAGCAGACATGTTACTTTGCCCACAAAAGTCCATATAGTCAAAGCTATGGTTTTTCCAGTAGTCATGTATGGATGTGAGGGTTGGACCATAAAGAAGGCAGAGTGTCAAAGAATTGATGCTTTTGAGCTGTGATTTTGGAGGAGACTCTTGAGAGTCCCTTGGACTGCAAGGAGATCAAACCAGTCAATCCTAAAGGAAATCAGTCCTGAATGTTCATTGGAAGGACTGATGCTGAAGCTGAAACTCCAATATTTTGACCACCTGATGTGAAGAGCCGATTCACTGGAAAAGACCCTGAATCTAGGAAAGATTGAAGGCAGGAGGAGAAGGGGATGATGAAGGATGAAATGGTTGGATGGCATCGCCGACTCAATAGACATGAGTTTGAGCAAAACTCCAGGAGATGGTGAAGACAGGAAAACTTGGTATGCTGCAGTCCATGGGGTTGCAGAGTCAGACACGACTGAGTGAATGAACAACACACTCTTCTCCAGATCTGGGAACTCCTCCAGCTAAGGGCAGCTGGACACCTCTCCCCACTCCATGCAGCCTTCCACCCCAGAGGTGCTGGTGGGAGATGTGGAATTTTGTCCATAGCAGCTGTTCTCATGATCATGTGTTTTGTGTCTTTAGCTAACCTCAAAGTGTTATTTAATGTAGAGCAAGGACTTGATTTGGGTTTGAATATCAGTGCTATAGTGGTTTTCTCTGCTGCTTACATTAATAGAAAGAAAGGTTCTTACTGGCAAAGGCTTACTCTCCCCAGTAGCCCCCAAAGAGGCCGCCCTAGGCAATTCCCCACCCGTTCCTAACATGACCTTGTTTTCTTATGGACCAAGATGCTCCTCCCACCCTGCTCTTCTTGGAAGCCAAGCCCCCTTTCATCTGTATAAGTTCCACATCTCTGGGATAGACTGATTGCAGAAACTGCCTTCTTTCTCAGAGACCAAGCTAGAGACACAGGTAAGCAGCCCAAGAAGTGGTTTCAGGAGCTGCTTTTGCTTGAGGGTTTGAGAAGGGAGATCCAGGGTGAGTGAGACTAGCCTGAGAATCGGGCTGGGCAGACAGGGGCAGGGAGCAGAGCTGGGGTCAGGAATGGAGCACACAGGCTGCAGAGAGCGCTTGGGGCTGGAGAAGGAGAAGCCTTCAGGTTGGGGGAGGCTCGAGTCTCTCTTAAGAACCCAATGGCATCCTTTATGGTGTGGGGTCAGACACAGGACAGGGACTGAGTTTCCCTTGTGCTGTAGGACAACAGGGCTCTGTCAACCGTGATCCTGGATGAATGCTGGTGGTTATCTCAGGGAAGCCCGCAGTCCATGGTGTCACAGAGAGTCAGACACGACTGAGCAATTGAACAACAACAATCTCAAGGATACAATGTGTCTTACTCAAAATCTGGCTTATTTATTTAATGATTTATTCAAAAGGAACATCTAACTTGCCACGTGAATGCTGGGTTTATTTTTCAAATATATTTCATATCAAAAGACTTTCTGTATTCAAAGACAAGACTGCTAGGATTTTAGGTCATTTCTGGGGTCACCACCCAGAGGGGAGGACGACCCCTCTGTAGGGAGTGGGAGTCAAATGTTTGTGGGAAGAGTATATGTGAGTGTCTCCTTACTTAGAAAAACTCTTAGGAGGACAGACATCTTTCTGGTTGACTGTAAGCCAAGGAGGCTACAGGTGGGACCTGGGGTTCTCTTTCAAAGGCGATGTTTTTCCTCCTCTGCCCTTTTTCCCTGGCAGGTTTCTCCAGGGGAGTGTGGTCATCATGGCTCTGAAGTCCCTGGTCCTGTTGTCACTGTTGGTCCTGGTGCTGCTGCTGGTGCAGGTCCAGCCTTCCCTGGGCAAGGAAACTGCGGCTGCCAAGTTTCGGAGGCAGCACATGGACTCTGGCAGCTCCTCCGGCAGCAACCCCAACTACTGCAACCTGATGATGACGCGCCGGAGGATGACACGTGGACGATGCAAGCCAGTGAACACCTTTGTGCACGAGGCCCTGGCCGATGTCCAGGCTGTGTGCTCCCAGAAAAACATCACCTGCAAGAATGGGCAGCCCAACTGCTACCAGAGCAAATCCACCATGAGCATCACAGACTGCCGCGAGACAGGCAGCTCCAAGTACCCCAACTGTGCCTACAAGACTAGCCAGAAGCAGAAATACATCACTGTGGCATGTGAGGGAAACCCATACGTGCCAGTCCACTTTGATGGGGCGGTGGTCTTACCTGCCACGCCTGTACCCTCACTGCCACCTCCACACAGGCTTCTCTGACTTGAGCGCAATAACTCGTTAGGTTTCTTATTCAACACACACACACACACACACACACACACACACACACGTATAACTGCATGATTCCCTGACCTGAGGGCAATAACTCAAGCAAGTTAGGGCTCCTATCCAACCCACACGTGTGCCCCTGGCCTGAGTCTTGCCCCTGAGTGTTTTGCGGGGTGAGAAGAGGGTTGTGAGATGGGACCCATATTAACCGAATCGCTGCTTCTTTCAATAAAACACTCTTGCAAACCACCTGAATTCCCTATTTGGGTCCTGTTTGTGTGATTGCTCTCTTGCCAAGGGTGAGAAGTGTGAATGAGGTCATTTGTGCTGAGAGACGAATGGAATCCTTAAATGCCACCTCTTCTAACTTTTGGTTTTCACTGCTCTAAGATAATTCCTCTCCTTGTAGGTTTCTTGATGTCCAATATAGTTTTAAATTGTGGGTGATTTTAGCTAGAAAAGATCTATAGTCTGGGACACTGTTATGCTTGGTGAGCTGACAGAGGGTGAAACTCACATACAAAAATCTCTGACATAGAAGGAAAGACTGTACGACCCAGGGGGGGGACCCTGCTCCATCTTGGGATGAGGGGAGGCGAGTGTATGAAATTATGACCCTAAATTTCCATTTTCCTTTTTTTTTGACAGAGCCACTGCTAAGTCAAAAAGGTGGTCTTCTGTTACTCGCAACGTTAGAACCCTCCATTTAGGAGCTAGAAAGGACTTCAGAGATCATCTAATAAGGGAAAGATAAGTAGATTTCAGCTTGTGGACCAACTCTAAGTGGAAATGCCTGCCTAGAATGTTGTAGAAAAATGCATAAATAGTGATGTGATGGAGCAGTGGCCTCTACTGAAGGCTCGAGGGAGGTGAGGGTGTTTGTGCCACCCGTTGGCCATCCCTGACCGAATGAAACCCCCGCCTTTTACAGGAGGACACCCTGAGTCTTAGAGAGGTTAAGGGACCTACTCCTGGTGGCTACTAGTTAGTATCCGACTGAGATCAGACCGTGGGTGTCCTGACCTCCCTGTCATTGCTCTTTCTGCTACTGGAGTCTCCTCAAGGAGGAAATCCCCTAGTCCCCCTCTTTCACTGAGAACTGTGGGGTCACGGCTTTCTCTGCCTGAGCTTCTGGTGGCTCTCACAAGTTGCCAGTGTACTTGGCGATGAGACTACTTAAGACTACCCTTGCTTACATCACTGAAAAGACTAGACTTGGCTTCTGTCAGCGTATAAGCATTTCATATGATCCTCTGTGTACACTTGTATCTGGCTCTAGACAAGGTCATAGAACTAGAGAAAGATCCTACTTCCAACCAGGTTGACCAATTCTGTCTTTGTGTGTTGTTGTTTAGTTGTTAAATTGTGTCTGACTCTTTGTGACCCCATGGACTGTAACCCACCAAGCTCTTCTGCCCGTGGGATTTCCCAGTCAAGAATACTTGAGTGGGTCGCCATTTCCTTTTCCATGGAAATCTTCCAGTTCCAGAGACTGAACCTGTGTCTCCTGCATTGCAGGCTGATTCTTTACTGCTGAGCCACCCTAGGAAGCCCGTCATTGCATTACTACCAAACACGCACACACATGTACTCCTGCAATTCCTTCAGTTAGCCAAAATAATGGGAGATACTTTAAAAAATCAATTCTTTCCTTATTACATTTCTTTACAAGCTGCTGTCTGTGAAATCCCCCAAACCACAGGCCGTTACCACATAACAGTTGTCGTAAGAGCAGGGAACAAGTTAACTTTGTACGTTGTATCCTCACTTCAGAAAAGTTGTCAAACTGCATTTAAAGACCTAAATATAAGGATGCCTAACACTATTGCATAGGTCCTTGGGAGCTCTGATGAAACGTCTGTTTATAATCACTGTTATAGGCTGAATTGTGTTCCCCCCAGATTTATATGTTCAAGCCCTGACTTGTCAGAAATGTCTGACTCTGACTCTTTGCGACCCCATGTTGTATCTGACTCTTTGCGACCCCATGGACTGTATCCACCAGGCTCCTCTGTCCATGGGATTCTCCAGGCAAGAATACCGAAGTCAGTGGACCCTAATCCAATGTGACTGGTGTCCTTATAAAAAGAGGAAATTTGAACACAGAGAGACTACACCAGGGGTGCCAGACTGCTGCGGCAAGTCATTGTCCCAGTCGGAAAAACAGGAAGTTGAGAGCTGGCTAGAAAGTGAGCTATTTGAGGATGTCTTTTTCAGCGAGCTAAAAAAACTTTTCTTTAAGCTTGTAATCATCCAAAGAGGAGATGGACCTATTTTATGATGTATTAGGAATTTTTAGAGCCCCTTTTATATGTGTGTTTATATAAACCACACTGAGAGCTAACACTAATCACTCTTTGTTAAATATTTCAGTTTTCTTGGTTGTTTTTTCCACTCAAAGATACTAGTGATCAGGTTTTTTTTCACTTTTCTATAGCTGGTGATTTGCAGGGTGCCAAAATTGAGTTTGGTAGAGTCTATAAATGAATGTGAGTAAATATAATATCTTATCTTAGTAAATGAGGTGTTGTTTATTTGCAAAGGTAAGTAATTTGCACAGGTAGTAAATGACTATACTGAAATTGTTTTTCTTTAATTTTTATTTTGAAATAATTTTAGAGGTACTGAACAGTTGCAAAAATGATACAAAGAATTCCTGTATATCATTTGTCTATATTCTCTAAACTATAATTTTTTTCCTATTTGTTTTATTAGTCATATATTTATATACAGCTATATAATTTTTTTTTTCTGAATGTTTGAGAGTATATGATAGATGTGTTGCCCCTTTCCTAAGTACTTCACTATACACTTCCTAAAAATAAGATCATTCTTTTTACAAGGGATTAAGAAGTATACTTATCAAAATCAGGAAATTTGAATTGAAACTCTACTATTATCTAATACTCAGACTATTCAAATTTCATCAATTGCCACACTAGCATATTCTACAACAAAGGAAAAAAGTTTTTTTCTTTTAGGATCCCATCTAGGCTCATACCATGGATCTAGTCAGGTCTGTGTAGTCTCTTTTAATACGTGTTTCCTTTAATTCAGTCTTTGCCTTTCATGATAGTGATGTTTTGAGGCATATGTGCTGACTACTTTACAAAACGTCTTTAAGTTTGGACTTGTCTAATTTTTTCCTTCATGATTAGATTTTGGTTATGCTTTCAGTGTTGTTGTTGTTGTTTTTTTTTGGAAATCCACTTGTGTCAGGCCTTGTACTAGAATGTGAGGATCTAAAGATGCAAGCAACATCTTTTTTAGCCTTCATGACAATGTTGCGCTATCTCATACCCATCAGATTGGCAAAAATGCAAGAGCATGATACTCTCATGTTTTGCCAAAGACAGGACATTGGGACATCAAAACACACATACCATAATTTCTGGTGAGAGAGTCAAATTATACAATCAATGTTTCAGTTACATATGTGTAACAAATTACCCCTAAACTTGGTGGTACGAGACAATCATTTCTTATGCTCCCAGTGACCCAAGAGTTCAGATACAGAGGGGGCAGCTTGTCTCTGTTCCAGTGTCTGAGGCTGCAGCTGGAAGACTCTGAGGTTCAGAGCTGGAATCATCTGAAGGCTCATTCACCCACATGTGTTTGAATGGTTCATGTTGCCTGATGCCTTAGCTGGACCTGCTGGCTAGAACACTTATATGAGGCCTCCATGTGGTATCATCTTACTCACAACCTGATGATTGGGTCCAAGTGTGGGTGTCCCACAACACAGAGGGAAAACCAGGCAGAAGTTGTCTCATCATGTCTATCATATACTCTCAAACATTCAGAAAAAAAATTATATAGCAAATTACTTACCTTTGCAAATAAACAACACCTCATTTACTAAGATAAGATATTTATTTTATCCCTGACATTGCCTTTTATTTATTTATTTTTGAACATTTTATTTTGTATTGGGGTATAGCTGATTAACAATGTTGCGATATTTCAGGCGAAGGGACTCAGCCATACATATACACATATGCATTCTACCCCAACACTTACCATCCAGGCTGCCACATAACATTGAGCAGGGTTCCATGTGCTATACAGTAGGTCCTTGTTGGTTATTCATTTTAAATATAGCAGTGTGTTCATGACCTGCCCAAACTTCCTAAATATCCTTTCCCCCCAGCAAACATAATTTCATTCTCTAAGTCTGTGAGTCTCTATTTGTTTTGTAAGTAAATTCATTTGTATCATTTCTTTTTAGATCTCACATATAAGGGATGTCATATAATATTTTTCTTTCTCTGTCTGACTTCACTCAGTATGACAGTCTCTAGGTCCATCCATGTTGCTGCAAATGGCATTATTTCATTATTTTTTTAATGACTGAGTAATATTCCATTGTATATACGTATGTACCACATCTTCTTTATCCATTAGTCATCGATGAGTATTTATTAATAAGTTGCTTCCATGTCTTGGTTATTGTAAACAGTGCTGAAATGAACACTGGGGTGCATGTATACTTTTGGATCAATTTTTTCTCTGAATAAATGCTCCAGAGTGGAATTGCAGGATCACATGGTAGCTCTATTTTTAGTTTTATTTATTTATTTTTGACTTCACTGTGTCTTTGTTGCTGCGTGTGCGCTTCCTCTAGTTGTGGGAAGTGGGGGCTACTTCTAGTGGTGTGAGAGCTTCTCATTGCAGTTGCTTCTCTTGTTGCAGAGCATGGGCTCTAGGGCCCGCCAGTTTCAGTAGCAGCTGCTGGTGGGCTCAGTATTTGTGGCCCAGTGGCTTAGTTGCCCCAAAGCATGTGGAATCTTGCTGGACGAGGGATGGAGCCCATGTGCCCTGCATTGGCTGGTGGATTCTCAACCACTGGACCATCAAGGAAATCCATGGCCTGGCTTTGGAAGTCATACAGAATTATTTTCACCCAATTCTATTCACTAGGAGGGGTTTTCTAAGACTAACCCATACTCAAGGAAAGGGAAGATTTTGATAGAGAAGAGTCAATATGTAGAATGGGATATGTTGATATGGACATCTTTGAAAAACACAATCTGTTACAATCAAGTTGTGCACAAAGAAGAATAAAGAACAAAATGGCAACCCACTCCAGTGTTCTTGCCTGGAGAATCCCATGGACAGAGGAGCTGGCGGCCTTCAGTCTGTGGGGTTGCAAAGAGCTGGACACAACTTAGAGACTAAACAACAACATCAGAGGATTAAGTAGCAACCCACTACAGTTGCTTACTGACAGGGCACCCTGTGAGGAACTGAGGATGATAAACAAGACAAGGCACTCTGTGCTCTGAATAAACAGCCCTTTGGATGGTTACATGTGTATCTCAGGAATAATTTCAATGACTCCAGATTCTTGCAGTTTTCCATACATAAAAATCACTAAAATCACTAACTTGAGATGTCTGTTCTTTGTGATTAGCCATAATTTTTTTTAACCAAGATGTATGCTTGACTGTCTGTATTCCCTGCTATAAAAATCATGTATAAATTGGCTCCTCCCCAACCTCTTTGGAGCAGTTACTCAGAGCTAACTGAGTAGCTGTCTCCCAGGCTCTAGTACTCAGTAAAATCATGAATACAACTTAAACTCACAATTCTTATGCTGCTTTTGTTTTTTTCCTTTCAGTTGACGAGTTTGGAGAAAATATGGCAAAATTTAGTAAAAGTAATAGATCTTGATAAAAATTTTCCCACATGTGTGCATAGAGAAATGTACAAAGATATCATTGCAACACTGCTTGTTAGAGTGGAAATTTGGGAATGTTCCTAATATCCATGAACAAACTATTGATAAATAAATAATGGTTTGTTAATACAAAGAAACAATACATCAGGAAAAATAAAAGAACAAGAAAGATACATTTTTATATATATGAATGATGAGTTCCAAGTTTCTTTCTGAGGTTTAGTTTTATTGTTTCTGTGGAGCTGAAGGCCTGACACTCAAAATGGCCTCCAACCCTTAGCCCTTTGGTCAATTTGGGCATGTTATACTGTTTCTTCTTTGTCCGATTGCTAGATCAGACTGTTTCTTGTGACTTCTTTCCTCTTCACATCAGTCATAAGGACCTCTATACATTTCCTGAACAATTCATAAGTGTCTGTGTCTTCAGAAGGGAAAATAATCCAAAATTTGAAAATGGACAAAAGAGATTTCTGTTCAGTTCGGTCGCTGAGTCATGTCCGACTCTTTGAGACCCCATGAACTGCAGCACGCTGGTCTCCCTATCCATCACCAACTGCCAGAGTCCACCCAAACCCATGTCCATTGAGTTGGTGATGCCATCCAATCGTCTCATCCTCTGTCATCCCTTTCTCCTCCTGCCCTCAATCTTTCCCAGCATCAGGGTCCTTTCAAATGAGTCAGCTCTTTGCATCATGTGGCCAAAATATTGGAGTTTCAGCTTCAATATCAGTCCTTCCAATGAACACCCAGAACTGATCTCCTTTAGGATGGACTGGTTGGATCTCCTTGCAGTCCAAGGGACTCTCAAGAGTCTTCTCCAACACCACAGTTCAAAACCATCAATTCTTTGGCACTCAGCTTTCTTATAGTCCAACTCTCACATCCATACCTGACCACTGGAAAAACCATAGCCTTGACTAGATGGACCTTTTTTGACAGAGTAATGTCTCTGCTTTTCAATATGCTGTCTAGGTTGGTCATAATTTTCCTTCCAAGGAGTAAGTGTCTTTTAAATTCATGGCTGCAGTCACCATCTGCAGTGATTTTGGAGTCCAGAAAAATAAAGTCAGCCACTGTCTCCCCATCTATTTGCCATGAGGTGATGGGACTGGATGCCATGATCTTAGTTTTCTGAATGTTGAGCTTTAAGCCAACTTTTTCACTCTCCTCTTTCACTTTCATCAAGAGGCTCTTTAGTTCATTTTCACTTTCTGCCAAAGGGTGGTGTCATCTGCATATCTGAGAGTCTTTTCATTTAGTACCAGGATTTGTCCAGCAGACCAACTGGAGATGCTGTTCGTAGTGTCTGTACACTATGAAGGTGTATACATTTGACTTGCAGAGTAGAAATGTGCTTCTGTAAAACTAATAACATGCATATCTTTCCTATTCATAGTGATGCAAATGAATTTTGTGCAGCAGAGAATATACATTTCTGTAAACCAAAATCACATTTGAACTGTTTTTAGCATGTTACTAATATCCTCATTAGGAGAAACATTTCCTCATCCTCAAGATGAGCTGACTAAAATGTGATTATTTATGAGTTTATTTGATGACATGGGTTGTTTTTTTTTTAAGTTTTATGATAACCACAGTTTTAACTTTAAAAAATAGCATTCACACTTTTACAAGCATTATTTCTTTTACCTGGATTTTCCTTTCCAACCTAGTCTGCTTGGTTGTTTACCCATCTTTCTAGACTGTGCTCAAATATCTTCTCTGAACTTTCCTCTCTGCAGGCACAGAACTCTTCCAGCCCTAATTTGTTCAGATCCTATTAGCACTCACTGGATTCTAATTGTTAAATTATATTGTAGTTATATCAAAGTATAATTGAAGGGTAAATTCAGTTAGAAAACATCAGATCTGCTGTCTCGCCCTTCTGCTCTTTGCTCTAGCTCGTCAAAGCAGGATGGTTTTTACTAACCACACATTTACTTAATAGCTTTCTCTTTTTACTTCTAATTGAGTTAGAATTTCTCTATGAAGTAAATTGACTTCCAGCTACTCCTAAGAATGCACACTTCACATATCTGGAATGGAACTTTAGAAGCTTTGATGGTTGTCATAATGTGATAAACCATGATTCTTCAATATTTGTTGGAAGGATTTAAGGAGTATAAAATGCAGTAAGTTCACAAAAACGAGAAGGGATAGAAATTTTCTCAGAATACAGAACAAAGGGCAAAGATGGCACAGCAAACCATCTCTCCCTTTTCTCACCATCCTCTCTATCAGCGACTGCTGATATGAACTAGAGTGCTGTCTTGGAGCAGAAATAAACTGTGTGTGAGAGTATTTATGGAGTTATTATAAATTCGTTGTGTGTAATATCTTATGAAAATATCTATCTTTGAATAATATCCTTGTTCTAGATAATGCTGACTCCTAAAATATGGCCTATACAATGTGTATGTGTGTTAGTTGCTGAGTTGTGTCCAACTCTTTGTGACTATAGTCCCCATGGACTATAGCCTGCCAGGCTCCTCTGTCCGTGGAATTCTCCAGGCAAGAACACTGGAGTGGGTTGCCATTCCATTCTCCAGGGAATCTTCTCTACCCAGGGACCAAACCTGAGTCTCATTATGTTTCTTGTGCTGGCAGGTGGATTCTTTACCACTAGTGTTACCAAGGAAGCCCCAGGGCTATAGGGGTAATAAAATCTGAATAACAAAATTTGAAATTTTGTCAGAGTATCTCTAAATTCAATATAAATTACTTTGGAACCACCAATCCCAGCTGGTAGAATGAGTTTTGATTTTCATCATAGGGGATTGGAATGCAAAAGTAGGAAGTAAAGAGATACCTGGAGTACCATGTAAGTTTGGCCTTAGAGTACAAAATGAAGCAGGGCAAAGGCTAACAGAGTTTTTCCAAGAGAATGTACTGGTCAGAGCAAACACCCTCTTCTAACAACCCAAGAGACAACTCTACATATGGACATCACCAGGTGGTCAATATTGAAATCAGATTGATTACATAATTTATAGCCAAAGATGGAGAAGCTCTATACAGTCAGCAAAAACAAGACCTGGAGCTGATGGTGGCTCAGATCATCAGCTCCTTATTGCAAACTTCATGCTCAAATTGAAGAAAGTAGAGAAAACCACTATGTCATTCATGTATGACCTAAATCAAATCCCTTATGATTATACAATGGACGTGATGAGGAGATTCAAGGGACTAGATCTGGTAGAGAGTGCCTGAAGAACTATGCATGGAGATTCATACCATTGTACATCAGATGGTGGCTAAAATCATCCTCAAGGAAAAAAAATGCAAAAAGTTGTCTGAGGAGGCCTTATAAATAGCTGAGAAAAGAAGAGAAGCAAAAGGCAAAGGAGAAAGGGGAAGATATACCCAACTGAATGCAGAGTTCCAGAGAATAGGAAATAGAGATAAGAAAGCCTTCTTAGGTGAACAATGCAAAGAAATAGAGGAAACAATAGAATGGGAAAGACTAGAGATCTCTTCAAGAAAATGAGAGATATCAAGGGAATATTTCATGCAAGGATGGGCACAATAAAGGACAGAAATGGCAGTTCAGTTCAGTTCAGTCGCTCAGTCATGTCCGACTCTTTGCGACCCCATGAACCACAGCATGCCAGGCCTCCCTGTCCATCACCAACTCCCAGAGTCCACCCAAACCCATATCCATTGAGTCGGTGATGCCATCCAACCATTTCATCCTCTGTTGTCTCCTTCTCCTCCTGCCCTCAATCTTTCCCAGCATCAGGGTCTTTTCCAATGAGTCGGCTCTTCGCATCAGATGACCAAAATATTAGAGTTTCAGCTTCAACACCAGTCCTTCCAATGAACACCCAGGACTGATCTCCTTTAGGATGGACTGGTTGGATCTCTTTGCAGCCCAAGGGACTCTCAAGAGTCTTTTCCAACACCACAGTTCAAAAGCATCAATTCTTCTTTATAGTCCAACTCTCACATCCATACATGACCACTGGAAAAATCATAGCCTTGACTAGATGGACCTTTGTTGACAGAGTAATGTCTCTGCTTTTCAATATGCTGTCTAGGTTGATCATAACTTTCCTTCCAAGGAGTAAGCGTCTTTTAATTTCATGGCTGCAATCACCATCTGCAGTGATTTTGGAGTCCAGAAAAATAAAGTCAGCCACTGTTTCCCCATCTATTTGCCATGAAGTGATGGGACTGGATGCCATGATCTTAGTTTTCTGAATGTTGAGCTTTAAGCCAACTTTTTCACTCTCCTCTTTCACTTTCATCAAGAGGCTCTTTAGTTCTTCTTCACTTTCTGCCGTAAGGGTGGTGTCATCTGCATATCTGAGGTTATTGATATTTCTTCTAGCAGTCTTGATTCCAGCTTCTGCTTCCTCCAGCCCAGCATTGCTCATGATGTACTCTGCATATAAGTTAAATAATGAACTAATAATAATTAGCAATAATTGCCAGAAGTAATAATTGCTGGAAATAATAATTGCCAGAAATGGCAAGGACCTAGCAAAAGCAGAAGATATTAAGAAGAGGAGGCAAGAATACACAGAAGAACTATACAAAAAGTATCTTAATGACCCAGGTAACCGTGATGGTGTGGTCACTCATTTAGAGCCAGACATCCTGAAGTGTGAAGTCAAGTGGACCCTAGAAAGCATTACTATGAACAAAGCTAGTGGAGGTGATGGAATTCCAGGTGAGCTATTTCAAATTCTAAAGGATGATGCTGTGAAAGTGCTGTGCTCAATATACCAGCAGTGGCCACAGGACTGGAAAAAGTCAGTTTTCATTCCAATTCCAAAGAATGCTAAAATTACTGTACAATTGCACTCATTTCACATGCTGCCAAGATTATACTTAAAATTCTTCAAGCTAGGCTTCAGCAGTACATGAACTGTGAACTTCCAGATGTACAAGATCAAATTGCCAACATTCGTCGGATCATAGAAAAAGCAAGGGAATTTTTAAAAAATCTACTTCTGCTTCACTGACTATGCTAAAGCCTTTGACTTGCTAATCATAACACACTGGAATATTGTTAAAGAGATGAGAATACCAGACCATCTTACCTGTCCTGAGAAACCTGTATGCAGGTCAAGAAACAACAGTTAGAACTGGACATGAAACAATGGACTGTTTTAAAACTGGGAAAGGATTATGTCAAAGCAGTATATTGTTACTTGCTTGTTTAACTTCTATGAAGAGTACATCAGGCGAAATGCCCAGCTGGATGACTCACAAGCAGGGAATCAATATTACTGGGACAAATATCAACAACCTCAGATATGCAAATGATACTACTTTAATGGTAGAAAGTGAAGAGCAACTAAAGAGCCTCTTGATGAAGGTGAAAGAGGAGAGTGAAAAAGCTGGCTTAAAACTTAACATTCAGTGATCACGTGTTTGGCACTCAGGCAGAAGTTCTGACAGCTGCTTTGGGATGAGGAACTTGTTGGGCATTGCTGGAGAAAACAGATGGATCTTATCGCAGCTTTGGAGGCAGAAGTTGTAGGTTTGCTAAACTCAACATTCACATGATTGGCAAATCTGGAAGTCACTTCCCAGTCAAAGCCAAGTTCAAGGTGGCAGAAGAAACAGTGTGGGTTACCAGAAATCTATAAAGAAAAACAAAGAATCTAGGGTTCAGGTTCTTTGGGGGAAAAGTGTAAGAAGAGCATCAATAATTAACAAAGGAGGCCTGTCAGTCTTTAAGAGGGTCCTATGCTTTGCAGAGGATTGGCTTTGGCAGAAATCACACTACATGTGTCTCAGGCCATTTGATATAATACTATCTCTTTATAGAAGACTGGTATCCTAGCAATAAAACCTATGATCTGAGAAATGGGGTTCACTTTGCCCGCTCAGGTCAGAGTGCTACATAAATGCGGCACAAATACTAAGAAGTAGAGATTGTGGATTGGTAGACAAAAAATAAAAGAGATCAGCACTTAGTATCTAATTAAACAACCAGCCAAAGACAGCAAGAAAAAACAAACAAACAACAACAAAAAAACCCACCACAATATTAAAAAAATGATTGTAGCATCTGATCCCATCACTTCATAGCAAATAGAAAGGGAGAAAGTGGAAACAGTGACAGATTTCATTTTCTTGGGCTCCCAAATCATTGTGGATGGTGTGTGCAGCCACAAAATTAAAAGATGCTTGCTCCTTAGGAAAAAAGCTATGACAAACCTAAACAGCATATTAGAAAGCAGAGACATCATCTTGCTAACAAAAGTCCAGTAGTCATGTATGGATGTGTGAGTTGGACCACAGAGAAAGCTGAGTGCTGAAGAATTGATGCTTTCAAATTGTGGCGTTGGGGAAGACTCTTGAGAGTCCCTTGGACTGCAAGGAGATCAAACCAGTCAATCCTAAAGGAAATCAACCCTAAATATTCATTGGAAGGACTGATGCTGAAGCTGAAACTCCAATACTTTGGCCACCGTGAAGAGCTGACTCATTGGAAAAGACCCTGATGCTGGGAAACATTGAAGACAGGAGGAGAAGCGGATGACAGACGATGAAATGGATGGCATCACAGACTCAATGGACATGAGTTTGAGCAAACTCAGGGAGATAGTGAAGGATGGCGAAACCTGGCATGCTGCAGTTCCTCGGGTTGCAAAGAGTTGGACAGGACTTAGAGAGTGAACAACAGCAACAATGGTATTTTTGATAGTTATGTACATATGTGTGGTATTTGTACCACAACCACTAGACCGATGACTGTAAACTTCTCTGAGAATTTGATGAAAGCCATTTGACTTGCTGTCCCCAAATGGAAACATATCAAGACTTTATAATTTCAATGGGCTTATAGACTTCTTGAAGTCCTCAGATTAGAAGAAACTGTTTTAGGGAACATGACTTCCTGCAGGAGACTGGCTTTTTCCTTCTTCAATCATGATTGCTTAGCACAGCATTTATCACATAGTAGACATTCTATAAAGCTGTTGGATAAGTGAAAGCATGAATGAGTGAGTGAATATGAGAAACATTTAAACCATGCAAAGTAGCATATGTGAAAGTGTAGGTGGCAACTCTTTGGGATGCCATGGACTGTACAGCCTGCCAGGATTCTCTATCCATGGAATTCTCCAGGCAAGAATACTGAAGTGGGTAGCCATTCCCTTCTCCAGGGCATCTTCCCTACCTAAGGATTGACCATGGGTCTCCGGCATTGCAGGCAGATTCTTTACCATCTGAACCACCAGGGAAACTCACAAGGTAACATACGCTGAGTCCCAAATGTATGGCACAAATGAGTTAGGAGGAAGGGATCATCATGAATAGAAGGCTAGCAGCTTCTCAGTGGCCATGGGAGTAAACTGGGGTGTAAACAAAGGGCAGATTGTCACCAAGTGGCAATAAGTAAGAAAGAAGTTTCACGATACTGGATGCTTGGGGCTGGTGCACTGGGACGACCCAGAGGGATGGAATGGGGAGGGAGGAGGGAAGAGGGTTCGGGATGGGGAACACATGTATACCCGTGGCGGATTCATTTTGATATTTGGCAAAACTAATACAATTATGTAAAGTTTAAAAATAAAATAAAATTAAAAAAAAAATAAAAAAAATAATAAAAAAAATACAAAGAAAAAAAAAAAGAAGTTTCAGTGACTGAAATGTGTATGACATATTCCTGGAACTGTAAGTGACTATTATTAAGAGAACAAGTAAAGTGAAATTTTAGGAGATGAGCCTCGCGAGGTGGGGAGGGTAGATTATGAAGATAATGGGCTTGAAACTGAGCAGAATCCTACAGGACCCTCCAGGTACAAAAGTCTTTCTGTTTCTTATTTGTAGATCTTCCCCTTTTCCAAAGAGCTGATGCAGACAGTTAGTAATTAGAGAAGTGGGGAAATGCAGAAATGAAGGAAAAGTGGTCAGGAAACAAAAATAGTACAGAGACAAAGCAGAGTCCTAGTTCCTCTTCAAGGGGTATAATAACAATATATTTTTGAGTTCTTTTACAGGAAATAAGGCCCCCACCTCGGTGGAGGATGGTAACTTCAAGTGAACACAAGAGTCCTGGGTTATCATCGTATTGCCTCACCACCAACTAATCAGAAGAAAGTCATACGCTGTGCAGCCCTCACCCCAAATTTGGCGTTTAAAAACTCTTCCCTGAAAACCATTAGCGATTTCAGGTCTTTTGAGAATGAACCACCCGTTCTCTTTGCTTGGCTCTGCAATGAACCTTTTTCTGCTCCAAACTATGATGTTTTGGCACAGTTGGCATCACAGTGCATCATGCATACTAACTTGGTTTTGACAAAGTGCTGCATAAAAACAGTTAATGTTTCCTGTAGGATAAGGTAATTTGTATGCATAGCCGATCTCTGAAACTAGATGTTATGATCATGCTGGTGATTGTGAGGATCACAGACTTTGGAGACAGAGTTTATCCATTCGGGTATTTTGGGTTGCAAGCAACACAAAACAATTTGATGCAGGGAATTTTAGGTGGCAGTGAAACCACACAACCCAGATTGGGATTCCAACTCACTGTCTTTTAATTGAGATCACACACCTGGTCTCAGGACTTACTGCCTCAGGGCAGAAAGAATTCAGTGAGAGACAAAGTGATAGATAAGAAACTGAAAGTGAAAGTGAAGTCGCTCAGTCATGTCCGACTCTTTTCGACCCCATGGACTGCAGCCCACAAGGCTCCTCCGTCCATGGGGTTTTCCAGGCAAGCGTACTGGAGAGGGGTGCTATTGCCTTCTCCACAAAAGCATTCTACGTCCCTCTTTATTTAATAAAGTTGCAGACAGGCACTTATTGTCCAATGAGTTGGATCGACTCTCAGGTGTGAATCTGAATATATATGGAAAAATGAGCAGCTAAGTTTATAGTACTTAACACACTTATTTTGATATCTATTTAAAGATAAAAGCCAAGATAATTTCTGGTTTTCTTTCTTAAAAATGCAATGTCTCTGCAACATGCATATTACAGAGCACATCTGCAGTACTTCAAGTGACTTGGCCTTATATAAGATCAGTAGTCTGTCTTTTTATTTCAGTTATTAAATAGTGGTCTTACGATTCTTTGAGACCAGGAAAGCAGTTCAACAGATCAAAATTTCACTAAATGAAACAAAAAGTTCCTAATGGTAAAGTTCCAAGTTCAGTCTGTTTGAAAATCTGAGGTGATCAATGGCTGCATTTATGAATAATTCTCCATATTAAAAATAGCTTCATGGTGTTTGAGAGAACATTATCAAGAAATTTAAGACATTTACTAAATACTCTTAAACAATACTTTGACACGTATATATGTGCACAAACAGTCCTAAGACAGTAGTAAAGAGTCTATCATTTGACCAAAATTGTAATCTGAAGGGGAGGATATTGCAAGCCATTTTCTACCAAAGTTTCTCACTCTGTTTTGAATGCCAAAATTAAGGCCCACAAGTCACTAATAGGACAAGTATAGTGGTTTGCATCTTCAACACCTGGGTGAAAATCTTTTAAATTCATGACAGACAGATAATAGTGTTTCTTCTAAGACCAAATATTTTAAATGGTGCATCCACTACGTTTTTCAGTTAATTCTGTTAGGTAGGTAGAATAGGGAAAAGGAGTCCAAAATGGCTGTGGCTAAAAGACAAGGAAGGAAAAGCCCGCAAAAATAGAACAAAGGAAGGTCAAAGGAAGGTCCGAGGACCAAAGTGAAGACTTCAGGTAGAACAAACAGCACTCCTGGCTAAGCCCAATTTGCACAGGGCAGGCCCAGGTGGAGGAAAAAACATATAAAAGGAGGAGCCAAAGCGCTTTCTCGCTCTCTTTCTCTCCCGTGTGCATGCGCTCTTTATCTCTCTCTCCCTCTCTCACTCTCTCTCTCTCCCTCCCCCACGCGCTCCACCACTCCCTTCTCTTAGAGTCTTTGGGTTGGCATGCCCCCTCGCTTCGAGGATGGATTCTCCTGCTATCTTCTAAATAAAATAGAGCTGTAACACTGATTTGCCTAAGAGCTATAACACAGTTTGTCCAAGACCCGAGAGCTGTGATGCGCCGAGGGCTTTAATGTCCGTCGCTCCAAATCTTTGTTGTGACGAGACAAAGAACCGAGGAACATACACTCGTGTGACAATTCTGATTAAGCTGGAAGCCTCATGCTTGAGGTAGGGGAAAAGCAGAGACTGGCTTTAGATGTGCTGGTGTAATTTGCCTTCCAAAGGTAAATCTTGAAGAAGAGAGAACCCAGTGCTATAAAGTCGTGGGAACATCTGAGAATTCAGGAGAATCCACTGGGTAAATGTCAGTTAAGAATTGTCATGTTCTTCCTTCCTTTCAATCTGCCAAATTCTGACAGCTAAAGAAAATTCTGATCTTAGTTCCTTTCTTTCTCTACTCATGGTCAAATAAATTATTGTTCATTAGGGGTACCCCTTTGGGAAAACCCAATGCATCCAGATTTGTAAGACAAAACTTTGTATTGATTGGAAGTCGCCATAGAATTTCTTTAGTTAACTTTTTCAGTGTTTTCAACATGATTGGGTTTTAAAAAAAGATTTACATACAACTTTCCTAAAATTCATGAACTTGTATAAAATGTGTGTATACCTGAATATATTAAAAAACAACAACAACAACAACAATGAAAGTATATGAACAAATAGTTTAAAAATATATATCCTAGTCAAAATAAAACTGACCTGAATGAGTAAAGAAAATCAAATAAATAAAAAAGTAAGTTTAATTTTCACTCCTCTCTTCCCCCACACTGAGGTATCTACTAAAACACCTAAAAGAAAAGTATCTGACCTAAGAAGGAATCAGTACTCAATATTACAAATTTAGGTACCGAACAATAGGTTAGAGGGAAAAAATTGCACATTTTACTGAAGAGGATCTTTAGACACCTCAAAGCAATCATTTCATTTGTACATGAAAAATCTGAGCTCAGAGAGGTACAAAAACTTGCTCAGTCACAACACTAATTAGTAACAGAACCTGATCATCTCTTCCCAATTTCATGATTGTTTTGCCAGCTATCAATACTAGTCTTGAGAAAAATACACAAAAAAATGGGTATTTTTCCAAGATAAACATTCTTATATTAATTTTACATAAAATACATCACATTATTTCAAATCAGTAAATAAATTCATGTTATATACCAAAATGGAAAATAGGTTAACAATCTCTTCTTCATATTTTGATCAAGTATTTTCTTCAAACGTCTCAGAATAAGATTTAGTGCATCAAATCCAGCAGCATATCATTTCAGTCTTCATCAGTCTTATGTTCAGTATTGATTAGTGAAAAGAAGTTAAACCTTATCTCTTTGTGAATAGATTTCAGCAGTTCTAACCCTGCTTGATGGTCTGTGCACAGTGTTGCTATGCATCAAAAAAATACAGCTACAAGGTTAATCCAAAGAACAATTTAAAAGCCATTTCAATGGCAATTTCTGTAACTGAGTCATGAAAACAGACATAAAGTTCTTGAAGTTTGGGATGAAGAAAGAGTCTCCCTACTACCCAGTAAGCCATAACTGGTGGTGTTTTCCTCTGATCAGTCCAGTTTTCAGGTGAGCATTCAAAAAATACACCATGTTCTTTCACAGGGTTCAGAGAAGACACTAAATTTGTTGAACCTGAATGATCTTTACCATTTAGTGTTTTCTTTTCCTCTTCAGCCAACGTCTGCTGGAAATCTGCACGAATGGCGAGACAACACTGATGGAAATTCTTTATCAGTTGAGGGTGGATAGAGCCACTCAGCTGTACCACCTCTTCATGGGTGGGAGTAATAAAGATGCCTTGCACTGTTTCTAGGACAGCATAATGGAAAAGTGTGTTCTCAGGACCAGATGTCAATTTCACTGTGTTATATATATCCAGTTCTTTTTCTGAAAGGTCCTTTTTAGATAAGAAGTGGGTTTAATTGGAGATATACACATTCCATAGACAGAAGATCTGTCTCAAAAGGTGAGAACAGCCTTGGGAGGAAAAAGCAAACGCCGCAGAGAGTGTGGACCATCTCAGAAGAGGGCAAAAGGCCCCTAAATATGGGATGGTTGGTTTTTATGGGCTAGGTAATTTCATAGGCTAAGGATTGGGAGGATTATGCCAACCATTTCAGAGAAGAGGTGGAGATTTCCAGGAATTGGACCACTGCTTTTTTTTTTTTTAACCTTAAATGGTTAGCCTTGAAATTGTTATGGCACCTTTGGTATGTATTTGGATGCTAAAATATTACAATGAGTGTATAATGAGGCTCAAAGTCTACTGAAAGTCAAATCTTCTGCCATAATGGACCTAGTTGGTGCTAAAGTTTATGTCGTATCCTCTAGGGCTTATGTCATTCTTTCAGAGGTTGTGTCCTGACCCCTTCTCTCTTGTTTCAATCGTGGAAATGGTGTGGGGATCTATTGGAAGAATCTGGGAGAGATTACAATATGAAAAAAATATAGCAGCAGGATCTGTCTTTGAAAAAGTTGGAACCCAAGAAGCTTGGATCAAAGGCAGAACAGTGCCAAATGGGCGTTAATCCACTTTACCTTAAAAAAAAAAATCCTGGCATCACTACTTGAGATTTAGACTCTGAGGACAGTGTAGGGGAAAAAAAAATGTTTTCCATTTTTCTTTCCCAGTTCTCAGTTAGGGTCTCTATAACAAAAGATAGATTAACAAGAGAAAAGTGGACAGAAGTTTATTAGTGTGACTACCCCACATAGACATGAGAGAAGCTCAGTTCAGTTCAGTTCAGTAGCTCAGTCATGTCCGCTCTTTGCGACCCCATGAATCGCAGCACGCCAGGTCTCCCTGTCCATCACCAACTCCCCGAGTTCACTCAGACTCACGTCCATCGAGTCAATGATGCCATCCAGCCATCTCATCCTCTGTCGTCCCCTTCTCCTCCTGCCCCCAATCCTTCCCAGCATCAGAGTCTTTTCCAATGAGTCAACATTTTGCATGAGGTGGCCTTTCAGCTTCAGCATCATTCCTTCCAAAGAAATCCCAGGGCTGATCTCTTTCAGAATGGACTGGTTGGATCTCCTTGCAGTCCAAGGGACTCTCAAGAGTCTTCTCCAACACCACAGTTCAAAAGCATCAATTCTTCGGCACTCAGCTTTCTTCACAATCCAACTCTCACATCCATACATGACCACTGAAAAAACCATAGCCTGGACTAGAGGGACCTTTGTTGGCAAAGTAATGTCTCTGCTTTTGAATATGCTATCTAGATTGGTCATAACTTTCCTTCCAAGGAGTAAGCATCTTTTAATCTCATGGCTGCAGTCACTATCTGCAGTGATTTTGGAGCCCAAAAAATAAAGCCTGACACTGTTTCCACTGTTTCCCCATCTATTTCCCATGAAGTGATGGGACCAGATGCCATGATCTTCGTTTTCTGAATGTTGCGTTTTAAGCCAACTTTTTCACTCTCCTCTTTCACCTTCATCAAGAGGCTTTTGAGTTCCTCTTCACTTTCTGCCATAAGGGTGGTGTCATCTGCATATCTGAGGTTATTGATATTTCTCCCGGGAACCTTGATTCCAGCTTGTGCTTCTCCCAGCCCAGCATTTCTCATGATGTACTCTGCATAGAAGTTAAATAAGCAGGATGACAATATACAGCCTTGACGTACTCCTTTTCCTATTTGGAACCAGTCTGTTGTTCCATGTCCAGTTCTAACTGTTGCTTCCTGACCTGCATACAAATTTTTCAAGAGGCAGGTCAGGTGGTCTGGTATTCCCACCTCTTTCAGAATTTTCCACAGTTTATTGTGATCCACACAGTCAAAGGCTTTGGCATAATCAATAAAGCAGAAATCGATGTTTTTCTGGAACTCTCTTGCTTTTTCGATGATCCAGCAGATGTTGGCAATTTGGTCTCTGGTTCCTCTGTCTTTTCTAAAACCAGCTTGAACAACTGGAAGTTCATGGTTCACGTATTGCTGAAGCCTGGCTTGGAGAATTTTGAGCATTACTTTACTAGCATGTGAGATGAGTGCAATTGTGTGGTAGTTTGAGCATTCTTTGGCATTGCCTTTCTTTGGGATTGGAATGAAAACTGACCTTTTCCAGCCCTGTGGCCACTGCTGAGTTGTCCAAATTTGCTGGCATATTGACTGCAGCACTTTCACAGCATCCTCTTTTAGGATTTGAAATAGCTCAGCTGGAATTCCATCACCTCCACTAGCTTTGTTCGTAGTGATGCTTTCCAAGACCCACTTGACTTCACATTCCAGGATGTTTGGCTCTAGGTCCATGATCACACCATCATGATTATCTGGGTTGTGAAGATCTTTTTTGTATAGTTCTTCTGTGTATTCTTGCCACGTCTTCTTGATATCTTCTGCTTCTGTTAGGTCCATACCATTTCTGTCCTTTATCGAGCCCATCTTTGCATGAAATATTCCCTTGGTATCTCTAATTTTCTTGAAGAGATCTCTAGTCTTTCCCATTCTGTTGTTTCCTCTATTTCTTTGCATTGATTGCCGAGGAAGGCTTTCTTATCTTTTCTTGCTATTCTTTGGAACTCTGCATTCAGATGCCTATACCTTTCCTTTTCTCCTTTGCTTTTCACTTCTCTTTTTTCACAGCTATTTGTAAGGCCTCCCCAGACAGCCATTTTGCTTTTTTTTGCATTTCTTTTCCATGGGGATGATCTTGATCCCTGTCTCCTGTATAATGTCATGAACCTCATTCCATAGTTCATCAGGCACTCTATCTATCAGATCTAGGCCCTTAAATCTATTTCTCACTTCCACTGTATAATCATAAGGGATTTGATTTAGGTCATATCTGAAAGGTCTAATGGTTTTCCCTACTTTCTTCAATTTAAGTCTGAATTTGGCAATAAGGAGTTCATCATCTGAGCCACAGTCAGCTCCTGGTGTTGTTTTTGTTGACTGTATAGAGCTTCTCCATCTTTGGCTGCAAAGAATATAATCAATCTGATTTCGGTGTTGACCATCTGGTGATGTCCATGTGTAGAGTCGTCTCTTGTGTTGTTGGAAGAGGGTGTTTGCTATAATCAGTGCATTTTCTTGGCAAAACTCTATTAGTCTTTGCCTTGCTTCATTCCGTATTCCAAGGCCAAATTTTCCTGTTACTCCAGGTGTTTCTTCACTTCCTACTTTTGCATTCCAGTCCCCTATAATGAAAAGGACATCTTTTTTGGGTGTTAGTTCTAAAAGGTCTTGTAGGTCTTCATAGAGAAGCTCAGTGATGAGTAACTCAATGAGGTGGCTAGAACTTGGGCTTATATTCTCTCTTCAGCTAAAACAAAGAAAGAAGAATGTGGAGGCAGCAAATTATGGGGCAGTGACCAGGAAAGGTACAGTAAACAAGGGTAAGTTTTGTTATGCAAGTTTTAGTTGATAAGTGTGTCTTATGATTAGAGTCATTTTTTCCTTCCTGGAAAGAGAGGGAGGCATCCTTACAAAGGGAGATTTCCATTGTAATTGTCAATTTCCCTTCTATAGGGTAATCTATACTCTATTTTCAAAGCTTCTCCTTTATCTGCTACTTCTCAAAATACTCCTGTGTCAAAGATGTACATTCTGGTCTCCTATAAGACAGAGTACAGCTAGCCTACTTGGATGCCATAGTATGGTTTGACTCAGTAGAGGAGATCAGGAACCTCAATGGACAGCCCCACCAATATACACACAAAAATAAGAAGTATACACACAAAATACCAGTATACACACAAAAATAAGAAGGATAGTTCCCTAAGAGAAATGAATATTGTTGTTGAGTCGCTAAGTCATGTCTGACCCAGTGGACTGTAGGACCCCAGGCTCCTATGACCTCCACTATCTTCTGGATTTTGCTGACATGCATGTCCATTGAGTCAGTGATGCTATCTAACCAACTCATTCTCTGCTGACCATTTCTCCTTTTGCCTTAGATATTCCCAGCATTAGGGTCTTTTCCAATGAGATGGCTCTTGGCATTAGGTGGTCAAAATATTGGAGCTTCAGCTTCAGCAAGAGTCCTTCTAATGAATATTCAGGATTATTTCCTTTAGGATTGTCTGATTTGATCTCCTTGCTGTCCAAGGGACTCTCAAGAATCTTCACCAGTACCACAGTTCAAAATCTGGGTGCCTTCTTTATGGTCCAACTCTCACATCTGTACATGAGTACTGGAAAAACTATAGCTTTGATTATATGGACCTTTGTTGACAAAGTGATGTCTCTGCTTTTTAATTGTCTAGGTTATATCATAACTTTCCTTCCAAGGAATGAGCATCTTTTCATTTCATGATTGCAGCCATCATCCACAGTGAATGAATATGCATCTATCCAAATAGGGGGAGTGGATATGGGAAATTCTAAGCAACAACACAAGGCTATTGTACTGTGTTGACCTGAAACAAATAGACTGCCAGATATTTCTCCAGCAAAGATAGGTTTATTCAGAATCAGCATGGGTGCATACTAAGTTGCTTCAGTAGTGTCCAACTCTTTGAGACCCTATGGGCTGTAGCCAGCCAGGGTCCTCTGTCTATGGGATTCTCCGGGCAAGAATACTTGGTCTGATGCCACCATTGTTTTATTGTTTGGGGACATGTTTCATGCTTCTGCTGTGTGGATTTTGTTTGTAAACAAGCCTGTTCAGTTTTGTGGTTAAGCAAACCTGCTTTCTTGAGTAATCATTAATTTACAGGGATCTCCCATACTTTTTTCTTTACTTACAATCCCCTAGTGTAATTAACTATTTAATCATCTACTTTGTCCCATTACTCTGTCCCTATTAGTTTCAGGGCTTGAGTCACTCAATGATGCAGGAGATTGAAGAACACAGGGTCCTTTAATGTTCGGTATTTCTCCTTCAAATACCTGTCCCAGGCAAAATTATATGACATGAACATTTCTTACTCTGTTTCTATATCCTCAATTTAGCAAACAACTTTGGTGAACCCTATTTACTTGTGTCTTTAACATTTCCTTCTCTAATCTACTTCCTCTTTCCTCCAACAAAATGTAAGTCTTAAGCCCCGCTTTTAAAGTCCTCTTTGCCTACCCTGGAGCTTCCCTGGTGACTCAGTGGTAAAGAATCGGCCTGCCAGTGCGGATTCAGGAGATGCAGCCTTGATCCCTGGGCTGGGAAGAACCTCTGGAGAAGGAAATGGCAACCCATTTCAGTATTCTTGCTTGGGAAATCCCATGGACAGAGGAGGCTGGTGGGCTACAGTCCATGGAATCTCAAAAGAGCCAGATAAGACTTAATTACTAAACAACAACAAATCTGTACCCTATATCTCTGCCACGTGAAATGGTTGTTTATCAGATAAACTCATTTTGCTCATATCATCTACTTAATGTACTATTCATCAGGAGACATAACAATTTAACTCATCTAAAATGCAATAGCTTCCTTAGAGACATTCTTTTTTTTTAATATAAATTTATTTATTTTAATTGGAGGTTAATTACTTTACAATATTGTATTGGTTTTGCCATACATCAACATGAATCCGCCACAGGTATACACTTGCTCCCTATCCCAAACCCCCCACCCTCTTCCCTCCCCGTACCATCTGTCTGGGTCGTCCCAGTGCACCAGGCCCAAGCAACAAGTATGCATCGAACTTGGACTGGCGATTTGTTTCATATATGATATTATACATGTTTCAATGCCATTCTCCCAAATAATCCAACCCTCGCCCTCTCCCACAGAGTCCAAAAGACTGTTCTATACATCTGTGTCTCTTTTGCTGTCTCGCATACAGGGTTATCATTACCATCTTTCTAAATTCCATATATATGCGTTAGTATACTGTATTGGTGTTTTTCTTTCTGGCTTACTTCACTCTGTATAATAGGCTCCAGTTTCATCCACCTCATTAGAACTGATTCAAATGTATTCTTTTTAATGGCTGAGTAATACTCCATTGTGTATATGTACCACAGCTTTCTTATCCATTCATCTGCTGATGGGCATCTAGGTTGCTTCCATGTCCTGGCTATTATAAACTGTGGTGTGATGAACATTGGGGTACACGTGTCCTTAGAGACATTCTTAACAAAAGCAAGGAAGAGAGATGATTGATAGGCATTTGTCATGTTTATTTTGGCAAAGTTAAAATACCAAGTCAAGGATGAGGAAGGAAGAAAAACAGTGATGGCTGAGCAGCTGCCAAGTGCCAGGAATATGCTACATATTTTATACAGCTCTAATCAGCTCTGGTCACATCAACCAATCTGGGTGGATCTCAGCATGTCCCCACCATCAATGCTTACAAAATTTCCCCAGCTTAGCACATAAACAGTTATACTTTCATCACACACACAAGAAAAACTAGTATATGCTTTAGACACACACATATTATACACACCTACATAAAGCACAAATCACATTCAAGCAAAAGCTATATAACACACACTTAGAACACCTGTATTAATCACACAACACATACTCTGCACACATAAATAAATTTCACATGCATTGAAATGATATAATTTATTTAGGGATGGAAAGATCATTCAGCTTGCAAAGGTATAAGGAGAATCAATATCAGAAAATTTCCCAGATTAGTCAGAAAGATGCCATATGTGCTGAATCTTTAAAAAACAAACCAAAATAAACATGTAGAAGGAAATCAGATAAATGAGAGCAGAATGGTATTTCAGGCAGAGAAACAACACAGGCAAAGTTACGAGAGCAAGAAACCACGTGAAACTCTAAGTGGTTGGAAACCATTGGCTCATAAATGTAAGGGCTCTTGATGTAGGTGGGGCCACCACTTGGGAGCACTGAACACTGAAAGCTGTGGGTGTGGGTGGACTTTCTAGTTGCTGATATCCTCTAATAACCGCATGTCCTCTACAACATCAACAAACCCATTCATGCTGCAATGGAATTCAATGTAGCTGTAGCTCTTGTAACCTTTGTAATTGCTTTTGCTGTTCTTCCGGATGCACTTGAGTGTCTTGAAGGGATATGGGGCCCATATATATACATTTCTGTAGCGTTCTCTCCAGTTCCTCAGGCATATACGCTCAATTTTGTGCCATAAGGTATAGATGAAGATGTGATAGTTCTTGTCTTTTGGAATGGCTCTTTCCCTCATCAGATCATTGCATTTGTACTTGCTGAATTCCCAATTTGTGCTCAGGTGGTGCTGTTTCATAAATTCCCTCCAGGAAAGGTTCTGGCTGTGTACAAGGGGCCCACATAGAGGAAACAGCAGAGCCAACAGAGAGCCTAGGACCTTTAGAGTGGATGCCATTTCAGTCACCAGGACCACCTGTGGATCCACAGGGAAGAGAGAGGAAAGCATTATCTCAACTCTGCCCTAAGAGCTGAGCTCCACCTTAAAATTCCTCTCTCTGTCAGTGTAGGCACCTGGACCCAATTTTACCATTTGGTTTCCAGGCTGGAAGATAAATCTCATTAGATAATCAAGTTTACAAGAAATGACAATATGCTATAGCCTGACTGAGACAAGAGCAAAGTTGTAAAAAAATTGAAGTTTATTTCGGCAATTCCAAATACCTCCTGTCTGCCCTCTCTTCCATCTGAACTGAGGAATCAATCTTGCTCTAGCTAGCTGTTTTGCATCCACATCAATTCTCAAAAGAGTGTGTATCTTAAAGAAAATGGGATTTTAAGCTTTATGTTTGTGAATTGCAAAGGATTGTCCCTCTAAAGGGGTTTCCTTGGTGGCTCGGCGCATAAGAATCTACCTTCAGTGCAGAAGACACAGACCAAGATTTGATTCCTGGATCAGGAAGATCCCCTGGAGGAGGACACGGCAACCCACTCCAGTATTCTTGCCTGGAGATTCCTGGACAGAAGAGCCTGGTGGGCTACAGTCCATGGGGTCACAGAGACTCGGACATGACTGAAGCAACTAAGCATACACGTCCCTTTAAAAGGGATGCAGAATATGAATAGAGACTTGGAGAATATTTTCCAAGCAGGAGACTTTGGTTCCTTGAAATCCTAGGCTGCAACTATATTGATTCTGCAAGATGGTGCTTTCCAGGATCTTGTCTTCCTTATGACACTTCCCCAAAGCCTGTGAAACATGTTTTCACTTCTGACTACACACACCCCTTCTCAGAAGCCATTTCCCTAATTATTGTCATTATAATTGATATTGATTTGTCATTAAGAATGTTACCATAAGGAGCTCCAGTTTTGAAATATTGTTTTAATCAATCAAATATCAAGATTGAAGCTGCCATCACAAGAGCTATTCTATTCAAATTAGGCCAGAGAGTTGCTTGAAAAAGTCTCCTGTTTAAACTAGCTCTCTGTCCTCATTTACCATGAGGCGTATGCCTGATGCTGTGGAACCTCTATTCTAATTCTCAACTCTCTGAACATGATGCCTCAAAACGGGCCTAATAATCCATGCCTCAGACCTGTGAGAGTCTAATGAGATACATTTATTGAGAGCATTTCTGAGAATGTCAAGTACTATGCCAAATATAGCACAAGGGGTAGGTATCTTCTCTTTTGTGAAGATATCCCTGGCCCAAAAGGCCTAAACAAGATGAGAAGACCAGGATTCAAGGTACTTCAGGGTACAGTTGGCCCTCTGAATCCACCTGCTCTGCATCCAGGGATTCCACCAACCACAGACACTGATTAAAAATACCACCCCCTCCCAATTTTTTTCCCCAGAAAATTCTAAAAAGTAACACTTGAATTTGCTTTGTGCTGTCAACTATTTTCATAGCATTTACATTGTATTTACAGCTATTTACATAAAATTTACCTTGTTTAGGTATTAAAAATGATGTAGAGATAAGTATGCAGTTTAGATGCAAACACTGTGCCATTTTATACAAGGTACTTGAGCATGCTTGCATTTTGGTATCCTGGGCATGGAGGATCCTGGACCAATACCCCATGGATACCAAGGGATGGTGGAATTACGCTTAGGAAGAGTGGGGAGAGGCTATAAAAACTATCAGTGAGATTGAATCCAGGTCATTAGTTCTCACGAGTTGGATCACTGTCTATTCTTAATCCCACCATCTTAATTTCCTCTTCCAGCATTCCTGGGCCTTTCCCTTTAAGCATCCTCAGCAGCAGCCCTTCTAACCATAACTCACCCTATTTAGATCCAACACTCCTGTCACTGGTCGTAGTGGGGATCAGTTTATGGATGTGCGGAGCAGAGAGTGTGTGTCTTTCCCCTTTCCTTAGGGCCAAGAAGTCTGCAGCCGTGAAGGAAGGACAGAAGGAATAGCAGTCAGTGGGAGGTACAGCCCTCCAACTGATTGGCAGTAGTTGGGGGGAGGCGATAAGACAGCCTTACTAAAAGAACCAGTCCTGCATCTTTTCATCTGGAACACGTGGGTTTACTCTGAGAATAGCCTGGAGCAAAGGAGTCAAACCTCAAAGGCTGACTTGTGGTGGGGCCTTGGCCCGGTATCTGCAGTTGGGAGCCCTGGAGCTTCCTGTCTCCCTGCAGTCTGTGACCCTCACTACACCCTCATGGCAGTTCGTCTGGCCATTCTGGCACTGAATGTTGGCGGTGCTGCAGATACTACGGATGTTCCAAAGATCTTCATGAATGAAAGTGTTGAAGCGCTTGCACTGATGTGAAGTCATCTTTCGTCTTTGCATCATCAAGTTGCAGTAGCTGTCATTGCCTCCTGTCTCATCAGGGTCCACGTGTTGCCTCAGGAATCGTTGGTACATGCGATCCTGGCCATAGGAGGGCTGTACCAGCTGTAGCCCCAGCAGGGTCAGCAGCAAGAGCAGAAGAAAGGCCTGGGTCCTCTGGAGAGCCATCACTGCCTTGGAGATGCCTAGAGAAGACCAAGGGGCAAGAAAAACCATCCCAGGTTCAATAGGAAGTGAGCAACCCAAAGCAGCAAGGAGAATTTTTGGAGCAACAGACAGGGCCTTTTTATACACATCCAGTCTAAGGTTTAGGCCCAGCTGAGTTCCTAGTTTGATACATACGGTTACTACTGTCCTTTGTTTTCAAAGATGCTGCTTCATGATGGTGGATCACACTGTGTGTGATTATAACGCTGGGGATTTGCATCTTATTCCACCTACAGCCTATCCTCAACAATAATGATCGGGATTAAACATAACTATCATTTGTTTAAATGCCACCTTCTCCGTTCACAACCACATTTTGCCTGTGCACAGAAAGACCCAAAGCTCTGTGTCACATTGCTGTGTCTGCTGCTGCAGATACGCAATACGGAGTTAGGAGGAGAGGGAAGTAAAGGAGTTGTGGGAAGCAGGGTGGCAGGAAGAAATGATGCTCGATTTACTCCTCACCCCAGGAGCACTGGATGCAACTTCTGAAGATACACTTAGCACTTGGGTAAGAGCTTCATCACCACAATGTACTTTGCGTGGTCTGTCCCAAAACTAAGTGTGCACAGTTCTGTCTCCTTTCTCTCATTCTGCTTCTTTGTGACCAACAACATGGTTTAGCAACACGACTAGCTACAGAGAAGATTTTACTTTTCAAACAAGAGCATGGATGGCCTCAGTCACAGTAACCAACTGATTTAGTAAGACAAGGAAAAATACTATGAACAGAGTTCAATGTAGACATCCATGGGTGCCTCTCAAGCTTCTGCCTACAACAGAAAATTAAATGATCCCCAAATCCCCACAACACATACTTTTAGGTTAGAGCTTGCACCAATGGCTTGCTCTGCTGACATGTTCAATGTCAGTAAGAACTTTTGATACGGTGATCTGAAAGACCTAGTTTACCACACTAACTGTATGATCTTGGAGAAATAACTTCTCTCAGTATATTCCTCAGAAGTAGAATAGGCGTAATGAAAATGCTACCAGGCCTCCCTTGTGGCTCTGCTGGTAAAGAATCTGCCTGCAATGCGGGAGACCTGGATTCGATCCCTGGGTTGGGAAGATCCCCTGGAGAAAAGCTACCCACTCCAGTATTCTGGCTTAGAGAATTCCATGGACTGTATAAGTCCATGGGGTTGCAAAGGCTACCCACTCCACTATTCTGGCCTAGAGAATTCCACGGACTGTATAGTCCATGGGGTCGCAAAGAGTTGGACACAACTAAGCGACTTTCACTTTCACTTCAGTGTTACCGAAAGAGTGTGTGGAGTCCAGCTGCTCACCGCTTAAGAGGCAATAAGCAGGCCAGATTGGTGGAAAGCAAAGTTTTCTTTATTTCAGATGCCTGCAACTGTGGGGGGAGGGTGGTGGACATCCATCCACAGGTGGGCTCCCCCTACCCCTGCAACCAGTGGGGCAAGAGCTTTTACAGACACAAGTAGGGGTGGGGGACTACATGCAGAAACAGCATAGTCATCTCTGACAGTCATCTTCAGATTGGTCATCAGTGGTTTGACTAGCGACATGTTGGTTGTTTTAGGTACAGCTAGTCTTCAGTTCCAGCATCCATTTGTTCCCATTTCTTTGTGGCCAGTTCTCGGAATTGTGGTAGCTCATGTCCTTGGAACAGTCTGGTCATCATGATGTTAATTTCTCCACCTGGTGTTTTAGTATCTGTAAGACAGTTCACGGGCTATGGCTCAGAATATTATCTATAGCCCTTGAGAAAGAAATAAGGGTCCTTGACTACACTATTATTTAGTCTTCTTTGACTGTTTCCCTTTGTTTCCACGTTTCTCATTTCTCTTATTAAACTTATTCTTTGACTAAAGTTTTCCACAGACAAAAGGCAGGCAGAGGACGTGGTGTGGGGGCAAGGTCCACAGGGTCCTTCTTAAAGGAATGTTGTAAAGAAGAAACGATAAAATCAATGTAAAGTGCTTATCACAATGCCTAGCCTAAGTGTCCAGTAGGTGTCAGCAATGATCATTTTTAGGATTTCCATTTCTCTTGGTTTCCTCTGTTCCCTTCAATCTGATAAAATAACAACTACACTGAATTGCAGGCTTCTCAGGTGCCACTAGTGGTAAAGAATCCTCCTGCCAATGCAGGAGAGGCAAGAGATGTGCGTTTGATCCCTGGATTGAGATGATCCCCTGTAGTAGGAAATAGCAACCCATTCCAGTATTCTTGCCTGGAAAATCCCATAGACAGAGGAACCTGGTGGGCTGCAGTCCATGGGGTCACAGAGTCGGGCATGACTGAGTGACTATTACTTTCCAATATTCTTGCCAAGAAAATACCATGAAGAGAGGAGCCTGGCCAGCTACAGTCCACAGGGTGGCAAAGAGTCAGATGTGACTGAACAATTAATACACATGACCACTGATTGGGATTCCCTGGTGGCTCAGATGGTAAAGAGTTTGCCTGCAATGTGGGAGACCTGAGTTCGATCCAAGAGATGTGGGTTTGATCCCTGGGTTGGGATGATCCCTTGTAGTAGGAAATGACAACCCGTTCCAGTATTCTTGCCTGGAAAATCTCATGGACAGAGGAGGAGCCTGGTGGGCTACAGTCCATGGGGTTGCAAAGAGTCAGACACGACTGAGTGACTTCACTTTCACCACTGATTGGAGAACCAGAAAAAAAAAAATTCAGATAGTCTATCAAACATTGTTAATATCTTGCTTCTTAAGGATTTTTTGACTTTTATAGTAAGACAAATTTTCCAATAAAGTGGTTTGGAAAATTCTTCTTCCTACTTTGGAAAGAAATGACAATGTTTTCGTTTTTGAAATAGATGAACCAGTAACCTACTCCTCCATCCCTTCCTCCATAAATTGAATACTTTCAGTGAGGCTGGGCTCTGTGTGGCACCAAGACACAGGCGTATAACCCAAGTATTGAGGAACCAGGGCTTTTGGTCTATTTCAGGACATGTAGGCCGCAGGGGAGGCCACCATGGGGAATACTCTGACCATGATAGTCATTCATAAAATGGCAGGACTAGTGATGCATAACTGTAGTTTATTAACTACTTTCTAAGTAAGATATCCAGGCATCTGTTGATGAAATTAGGTAACATTGAACTCAGGGATTAATTAGCATATTTTACAGAGACTGTCTGTTAACTTAAGCTTGTATTTATTTGAAAACATATCAAGTTGAAGAACAAAGGAAAAGCTTGAAATCTTTGTATGACCTTCCCAAGACCTCAGAGTTACTAGATAACAGTTAATAAAATATTAAAGAGAAAATAATGTAGTAATCAGTCTTTTATCTTTATATAAAATAATCATGAGAATATCCAAGTGTTCCAATCAAAACAATATCAAATTATTTTCTACTTAAGGTAAGAGGTGGCTACCCTGAATGGGTTTTGTTATTTATGCAGGATTACCAATGTGTGGGTGGGTGTGTTTGTGTGTGTGTGTGAGAGAGAGAAAGAGGGAAAGAAAGTGTAATTTATCTGTTGGTATTTAGTACTAAACTCTTCTTCCTAAGGCTTAACATTTGTAAAAGTAATATTGGCTTATTAGGTGACAGCAAAAACAATTTGCTCCTCCTAAAAATTCTGCTTAGGAGCTTAAGCCTTGGAATTTTCCCAACAATCTCTGTAAGATGAATTTAACATTTTTACCTTCACTGAAAAGTAACGTCCACTCCTTGAATGCCTGATCAGGAACTAACTGACAAGGAAAAAGGCATTGCTTTCCCATCCAGCCCTTTCAATTGAACAGGGAAAATGGAGAAAGATCAATAGACCAAGAATCAGTGAGAAGACTCAGAGACATTTTTATTAATGAAGTATATTCTAAAGCAGAAAAGAAAAGGTCAGCAGCTCATTTTCTGGATTCCTAGCAATGAATGTTGCCACGGTGTAAGGGGGAAATGCTATGAAGGAAGAGCAGAGCCAGCTCTGGGCTACTTGCGTGGAGGGACAAAGGACTCATCAAAGTGGACGGGCCAGCCCTTTTCACAGCCGATAACGATGACTCTGTAGTCTTTGGTGGCTTTGTAATGGCATGGAGGCCGGGTGGACCCTCCTTTATGCTTGCAAATGGTGACCTGGAAGGGAGACTTGCTTATTCTGAGATTGCCTCGGTAAGGTTTTCCATTCTTATCTTTACAGATGTCCTTGATGTCATTCTTGTTGCCATGAACAAAGGTGTTGTTGCTTTTGCAGGGTTTGGTCAGGTGTCGTTTCTCCATCATCGTTTCACAGTATTTGTTATCCCGGCCCTTTGGACTACGATCATAGTGCTGGGTCAGGAAGTGTCGGTATCTGCGGTCATCCTCAGCCAGGGTCAGTGGTGTCAGACCCAGTCCCAGCATGAAGACCAAAAACAGGGGGCTCAGGACCATCACCATCTCTTCCAACAAAGGCTCCTGCCAAGGGCAAAAGGAGATGTAATAGAGGCACAGAACAGAATTGCCAAATTAGGCTAAAAGGACAAGGATTTTTCTCTCTGGCAGGACGTCATGAATCAGGTATCCTCTGTCACTAGATATATTTTTTTCTTTTCCTTTCCTCAGTAGTCTCATGTCTTCTCAATTGATTCCTTTGGAACATCTATAAAAATGTTTCCTGAATACAACTTCCAAGTACAACCGCTGTTTCCTATCCTGGAGGATCACTGAGAATTTACCTTTCTATCAGTTGTTGCAATTCAAAATCCACTCACATTCTTTAATTCATTTATTAACTAATTTAATAACAAGCACTACATAAGCCCCTATTGGGTACCAGGCACTGTGCTGGGTCCCAGAACACAGAGACCATTAAGACACATCCAGTGCCTTGCTAATCCAGGATGTAGTACCCATGGGGAAAGGACGGGAGTGCCAGTTTACTGCAAAGAGACAGTAAGATATACTCTGAGAGCTAAGAAGAAGGACTTTCAGGGAACCTTGAGCCCAGGGAAGGGTTATCAGAGAGGATTGGTGAAGACAGGATTCCCGAACAAGTCAATCCATCTGTTGACTGTGAGAAGAGTAGTGAGAGCAGTTTCACCCTGAGGTGACAGTAAGCAGACCTAATTCCCCAAGAAGTAGGCTTCCCTAGTGGTTCAGTTAGTAAAGGATCTGCCTGCAATGTAGGAGACCCGGGTTTGATCCCTGGGTTGGGAAGATCCCCTGGAGAAGGAAATGGCAACCCATTCTGGTGTTCTTGCCTGGAGAATTCCATGGACAGAGGATATTGGCGGGCTACAGTTTATGGGGCCCAAAGATTTGGACACGATTGTGCAACTTTTGCTTTCACTTTTTCATGATTTCTTGGCAATCACACATGCAGCAAAATTCTTGTAATGGGATGAAAGTTTGACCTTAAATTTATTCTTAGATATACTATAATCTTTATGAATCCTAAATTGAAAGATAAATGGTATAGTGTCATAGACATTAAATTAATTATTATTTTTATATTGTGCTTTTCTTGTGTGTAAGTCAGTAAACATATTTTCATATTAAATATTTCTGTAGCTCTTAAAGAGGCCACCGGTTGTAGCACTAAGCCTGTCATGATGCTAAACAGTCCTGGGAGTACAATTGTGACTCTAGAAATATAAGAGCATTTGGGGTTCTGCAGTTTACATGGGAAGCCATATGAAAGGCTGAGTGAAATGATCTCCCTTTCTAATCAGCATCTGGCATTGATCTTTATCTGTTTATCATGCTATAGACAAATTTGGTATATTGCCAAAGAATTACCAGATTATACACCAAGAAATTCTTTGGTCATTCCTCAATATTGAAATAGTCCCTGAAAAGGTTTCCATTAAGCACATAAGAGTATCATTTGTAGTAGAATCAGCAAAAATAATTTGGGGAGGTTAGCAAGAAAGTGGTAGACGACTGGGAGAGTCACACCTAAAAGAGTAACAAGCTATCCTACAGGGCCACTGCTCCGCCACAGCCGCTGGGCTGCCATGCTCCCCGTGCACCGAGCTCTTTACATTTACATGGTGTTTTCAGTCTCCTGGGTGTGTATTTTCTTCCTACTATATAGGAAGACACTTTTCTTGAATTGTAATCAGTTAAGTCTCTTGCTCTGCAATGGACAAAATATTGCCTTTTAACATCAAAAGCAGTTGTAGAATAGCAGGCTGTCAAGGGTGGAAGTATCCTTAATGGTCACACTGTGAACAGAGGCTGGAATCCCAGAGTTCAAAAATCTAGTAGAACCTGAGCTGGTCATACCCAAAAGAATCATTAGGTGGCAACGATGGATAGAAATGTTGTTTCCCTCTCTTAGAGGAAACAGTGGGTCCTTGTAGGAGTCAGTATTGTACAGGGGATATCGTTGATGACAGAAAGGGGTGTGAGCTGGCAGGCTCAGCAACAGTCTCTGTCCAAACACTCTATGCTTTAGACATATATTATTCAATTTGAATCATACTGCCTGCCTCACAGCAGACCCTCAGTAATAAATGTTTTAATGAATGATGTCATTTTCCTCTCCAGGTATAAACTTATCTATGAAATGAGACTTGCTAGCTATAAAAGTTTGAAATTCCGTGGCTCTCATTAAGCATAAGGGAGCCATTCTAGTTTCACTAGCAAAAGTCCAGTGAGCATGGAATTGTAAAGATAAGTTTGTATAGATTTAGTTGGTGTCACAAGGCACCAGCTGAAAGAAAGAGATGTCAGGGTGATCTGAGCCCAGTCTCACTGGTGTGCATCATCCTTTAAGGCTCAGTGTGTAAGCTCAGCCCTCTTCAGCTCTAGTTGAGATGCTGACCCTACCTCAGGGTTGGCTCCCTAAAAAGGTACTTGTTTGTTGGGAGGTTGAAGGTCCTCATGTTCCAGTCTGGGGAGGTAAAGGAATATCTTTATTTCTGATGTACAAAATTTGCACATTCATCCTGTAACAACTCAGCTAAATTTTGCTCAGGCTTATTGCAATCTTGGGGGCTTCCCCAGTGGCTCAGTGGTCAAGAATCTGCCTGCAATGTAGTAGCCTCAGGAGACTGAGGTTAGATTCCTGGGTTGGGAAGATTCCTTGGAGGAGGGCAAGGCAACCCATTCCAGTATTCTTGCCTGAGAATCGCATGGGCAGAAAAGCCGGAGGGGCTACAGTCCATGGGGTTGCAAAGAGTCTGACATGACTAAAGTAACTTAGCATGCATGTGCTCTAATCATGACTCCCTGAGACATCCAGAAACCAAACCCTAGCAAACACACACCTTTATTTAACATCTGCTCCCCCACTCACACCTTCCACACTCGTGTTTGCAATTCTAAATTTCCCAAAAAGAAAGGTAAAATGGAATAGGGAAAAAACAAATAAGAGACAGAATTTTTTTGGGAAAAAAACAAATAAGGACAGAATATTTATGGTACAGAATCTGTGTAGGCCAAAAGTGCAGGGCCTCACATTTGGTCAAGGATTGTCAGATTCATTTAGACAGATCCTTCTTCACCCAAGCACACAATCGTCAGGTCCTTCTAGACCCAAGCACTTAATTGTCAGTGGAATTTGTTCCAAATGTTCTTTAGACTAACTTTATCCTGTGTCTCAAACCAATCCCTTGGTCTTTATAAAAATTAACATTCTCTTCCTTTCCCCACAGGCAATATTTTGTACTCAACAGATCCATAAAAATTTATGCACCAAAAAATTACCTTGACACTGGATTATGAGTAACTGGAGCCAGTGTACCTTCCTTTGAACTTTGGATGTGCTCCACTTACTTTATTTTCAAAGAGCATCCAAGAACTTTCTCTTCCTTTTTTTGTTTGCACTGTATGATTTGTGGGATCTTAGTTCCCTGACAAAGGAATGAACCCACACCCTTGGCAGTGAAAAGCAAAAAGTCCTAAACACTTGGATTGACATGGAATTCCCCCAAAACTTTCTAAAGGAAAGTAAATATCAGGGAAGGAGATAAGACTGAGCATGCACGCATGCACGTTATAAGAAAACAGTGCTAGGACTTCCCTGATGGTCCAGTGGCTAAGACTCCAAGCTCCCAATGCAGGGGCTGGTTCCATCCCTGGTCAGGAAAGTAGATCCCTTATGCTACAGCTAACAATCCTACATGCGGCAACTAAAAAAAAAAAAAAAAAAAGATCTGCCATGCTGCAGCTAAAAACAAGGATGGAAGATCTCCCATGCCTCAGCTAAGACCCAGTGCAGCCAAATAAATAATAAGTATTAAAAAGGAAAGAAAAAAAACAGAGCTAAAAATAGACTTCTGTTTTTCCCTTGTTAAGCCACATACACTGTCTGTGTCTGGGGTGGGGTGGGGCCTTCCAGATGCCCTTCAGCCCCTGCCTCTCCTTCTTTGGGGATTTTATCACAATTTAGGAATCTCTCCTAAACCTCTGCTTGCTTCCAGCTCACTAGTTTGCTTTTATCAACATATAGAATATCCCCTAAAGAAATCTGTTTTCATTTTAGACTTTGGAACCTAATTCATTTTCTTCTGAATTCATGAGCTTGGGCCCAGAGGCTTTAAAAGGGTGGGGGAATAGGTTCATTGAGATGGATGGACATCTAGAAATAGCATATAAACAAACAAACATATATAAAACAATAGATTACCCAGATGGAAGAATCTTACAAAAATCTAGAAGTTTCCTTCCAACTGCAGAGGGATTCTAACTGTTTGTTCCCGGAGACAGGTTCCAGCTGAGTGAACCTGGAGGCCCCTCCCAGTTTTGATCATACAGTGGTCAGATGGACAGGGTGGACAGACGAGATCTGAAAATCCTCAGTCTTGTCAGAGACACACAAACCAAGGACACTACTCTTGGACAAAACATGGAGAGTCATTCACCTCTTCCTTGGGCCCAATTGGGTCAAATATTAACTCACTTGAATGGATTAGAGATTTGTTCTAGGAGGCAAACTTGATAAATGTGGCCTTTCGTCCCCAAGTTGGCTTTTTCTGAAATCCCTGGTTCTTACTGCTGCCCAAGATAGGATTGAGGTTTCATTGTTCCCATGCAATGATCTGGATCCCAAAGATGTTGTTTCTTGGGCCAGCTCCAGGAACTGCCTTGCAAAAGCCTGCAGAACAGATAGGGTCCCCCAGGAGGATGCTGCTCCACTGTACTTTCTGTTTTACCCACAGAATTTGGTCTCATGAACAGGTGCTAAGTAGGTTTTATAGAACCGGGAAAGCACTTCCAGAGAAGGTTATGTGACAGCTGTTAGCACCCTGCACCTGGCCTCAACCTCCCAGCTATTAACCTTCAGAAATACCCTTATCCTGGGCTTTCTGTTTCCTTTCTTCTTTACCTGTCCACAAACGACTAACTGTGAGCACCCGATATTTTGTTGTAACATTGTCTAACTCCACCATCAATGCAACACTGACTTGTATCTGCTCACAAAATGGCTACGTTGCCTGCATAGAAAGTGGACCCAAGGGTACCAGGATCACTTTCAGATCCTATGGTTTCAAATATCAGGTAGTGTCAGGGGACGTTCAACTTTAAGGAATCCTATATGTTGTTTTCTTCCTTTGTGTGCTGTTTCTCAAGGGCCCTCTGTTCTTTATCAGTTCCTGGAAAACAGGAATGAGCAGAGCTGCACACAGTTCTCAGGACTGAGGTCAGGAGACAGAGCTCACGCGTGGATTCCCTTCAGTGACCTTTTACTTTACTGTAAACTATTCGGTCATGTCCCTATTACTCAGGATGTGGATTGTCTTCTGGCCCTGTGACGATTGTTATTCACCTGGTTCTGTTTTTGCTCAACTTTATTTTTGCTACCTAAAGCTTCCTTGTATGAAAATATATAAGTATATGCTGTTACAAATAAAGCACCCTTGTTTCACTCGAGACTTGGGTCCTCCGCGTCCCTCTTCGTCGACTTCAGTCCCCAGGTCCCGGTCTGTAAAGACCATAGCAAGGTAGCAGCAGGAGGCCAGCTGTCTTGCAGACCCCCAGCAACCACCTTCACTGATGTTGGATCTAGGACACTGCTATCTTGTTAAAAATTACCAGACTTCTGTCATTCACCCACCTCTACATTTCCAGTCTCCCTGCATTTTAGGCATTGGCTCAAGACATGCTACCTACCAGTAAAACAAATGCAGTTGACATCATCATAATACTTATAATAATCAGTGTTACCTTGCATTCTATGAAAAGCTCATATATTTAACCCTCACTAGAACTATGTGAGGTGGGTATTATGTAAGTCAGTTCTTCTTATGAGGAAACTCTGAAATCAAACAGCAGGGGAACCTGATGGAAACAATTCTTTCTCTTTTTTTATTAATAACTTTCTTGCTTCGTCCAGTTTCTGCCTATAAAACCCTTCCACTGCCGGCTCCTTGGAGCACCTCTCTTATATACTAGATGAGATGCTGCCCCTTTCATTAATGATTCAACAAAAACAATTGAATCTTCAAATTTACTCAGTTGAATTTTGGCTTTTAAGAGAGCAAAGAGAAGTAGCAGGAGGTAGGGCCTCTACTGGCATCAAACAAGGCATCCAGACACTCACTTTCCTCTTCTGAGCAAACACCCTGTTTGAGAGAAGCACCTATTCTAATTAGTTGTGCATCACTTTTTAAATATAAACTGAGGAATTGAGTTTTGGAAAGTTTTCAACCATTACAAACCACACAGCTGGGACTGTACTGGAAGAGGATGCCAGATGAAGTTACATCAGTAAAGAGGAGAAGTTGATGCCAGGGTATAAAGCAGCAAAGGATAGGCTAGCTCGGTTGTTTGGTGGCAATGCTCCCAGGGATATGAAGCTGAATCCTTCTTAGTTTATCATTCAGAGAACCCAAGAGCCCTTAAGAACATAGCCAAGGGTACTCTTTCTGTTGTATGTGAGAGTAACCCCAAAACCTGGGTTACGCAAACCATTTTCCAGGACTGGTTTTTCCATCACTTTATCCTAGAGGTAGAGAAATATTGCTTGGAGAAGGATATCCCATTCAACATTCATTTGCTGCTCAGCAGTGCTCCCAGACACCCCCCATTCATGGCTGACTTTCATCTCAACATCAAAGTAGTGCATTTGCCACTGAATACTACATTGCCCATCCAGCCTAAAGACTAGGGAGTTACACTGACTTTCAGCAAATATTATTTATGTCATATTTTTCATCAGGCAGTAAAGGCAAGTGACAAATCATAAACAACCTTGTGCCAATTTTGGAAGGACTATAATATCTACAAGGCCATAAAAAATTTTGACTTTGCTTGGCGTGAGGTTCCAATGTTACTGAGAATGGTGTTTGGAAGCACCTTTGCCCACAGTTTGTTCATAACTCGTGGGTTTGAGAAGGTGAGTGAAGAGTCCAAAGAGGTCTTCAGTGACTTAGTGACCCTCAGTGAGAAGCTGGACTTAGATCCACAGGAGGACAATTTCACCGAACTCCTTGCTGTGCAACACAAGGAGGTTACTAATGAAGACCTGTTGGAACTGGAGGCCCAGAGAAAAGACAAAGAGACACAAGAGGAAGAAGTAACTGAAGAACTGATGAGATTCATGACACAAGAAATGGCAAGGGGATTTTCTTTACTTGAGGAGGCACTGTTAGTTTTTGAGCCACAGGACCAGAACATAGAAAGACACACAAAGCTTGCAGAAACTGTTCAGAGTGCAATCCAGTGCTTCTGTGTCACTTAAAATGAGAGTAGAAGGGCTACTACCCAGACATCACTAGATCATTTTTACAAGAGGGTAGGTAGAATTGAAGCTGCAATACTTAGGCCACCTGATGTGAAAAGCTAACTCATTAGAAAAGAGCCTGATTCTGGGAAAGACTGAAGGCAGGAGGAGAAGGGGACGACAGAAGACAAGATGGTTGGATGGCATCACCAGCTCAATGGACATGAGTTTGAGCAAGCTTCAGGAGATGGTGAAGGGCAGGGAAGCCTGGCATGCTGCAGTTCATGGTGTTGCAAAGAGTCGGACACGACTGAATGGCTGAACAACAGGTAGAATTGAATCCAGAAAGGAACCAGAACCTGTGCCATCAACGTCCCGTATGAGTGAAATTCAGCCTGCCCTCCATCTCCTATTGCTAATGATCCTTCAGCTGAACCATCTCCCACCTCCTCTCCCTCCTCTAGTCAGTAACTCTTTTTGTCTGTTCACTCGATGCCAGCCCCTATATGCCAGCTGTTGTACTGTACTGTTCTACTTTTCAAGGTACTGTACTGTAAGATTAAAAATTTTTTATTTTTATATTAATTTGTGTGAAAAGTATTATAAACCTATTATACTATAGTACTACATTGCAGGTTGTGTCAGTTGCCTCCCTCAGCTAACTTTTTTGGACTAATGAAAAAGAGGACTTACAAACATGCTCTCAGAATAGAACTCCTTCCTATGTAGGAGACTTACTCTATTTTGAAACTATGCCAATATCCTGTTCTTTATCAAACTATCAACTTATTAATTTATTATATCAGTGTAGCATCATTGTTTCTCACTTTTTTAGTTGTTTGTATTACCTGTTATTTTCATTATTATCTTGATGCTCAAATTGTCACAGATTTGGCCATTGGGAGCCCCTTAAACTGACTTCTGTGTCCTTTTGACGTTCCCATCATTCTTTGGGTATTTCCTTGCTTTCTGGCTAAAGATATTCTAGTCTCCTCTTCTGTGCTCCCTGTCCCAGCCCTGAGGGCAGCCATTTCTTCAGGGAGCCATTTCTCCAAGGCTCTTTTAAGGATAGTACATGGTATTTAAATAAAAGTCAAGTTCTGGCTAAAAGCTAAGCATGCTTGTCACTCTTGGGATGTTGCTATTACCAGACTCTTTGAGTGAACACATTGAGGAACTGTGTATACATAAATTTACACACATTGACAAAAGTTGAGGTTGCAGCAGAACCAAGAAAGCAGAGGGGGATTAAGGATTAGCCTTTCTGGAGAATGAAATTAATATTCAGGAAGCAAGAACATAAGCCCGATCAGATTGCAATGAGGGAAGGCATTGAGACCGTTAAATGCAAAGTTCAAAGCAGATCAGCCAGTAGGTCAAGAAGCTTAACCTAGTGACTCCTTAAAAGACTCCACTTAAGTAGATGTGAGATTTGTCTCCTAAACTCCCTAAGGCTGACTCTCTTCATCTTAGATGCCTGCCTTGACTTCCCCACCCATATGGCTTGTCTCTTGACTATATCCCCACCTGTGGAGAAAAAAGCAGTGTTGGACCCATTGGAACTGTCCTAGTGATTAACACCAGGAAGAAAGCAGAAGATGGAAAATGTGTGACTCAAGAAATTTCTAAGCAAATGACTTTTTTCGAGACCTTGCTTCCTTGGTAGAACCAGCATGGGATGCCTTTTAAGGAGAGGGAAGGGTTCTGTTTGGACTAGCAGCCTTCCTCCTAAACAGGTTGCCCTGTCTCCTCACCCTGTCTCCTTGCTCCTCACTCTAGCTGCTCTGATATAAGTGCACCTGATATTACCCCAGTATGAGTCCCCAGGCCTCTAACTCAACAGGTGGGGTGAGCAGCAACGCCTTCTCCCACCACAGGTCACGGCAGGAAGAAGTAGAAGGGGGAAATCCAAGGCTAGAGGAAGAAGGGGATTGTTTCACAATGAGAAATTGAAGCCCTTTGGGGGGTCCATCCCCAGGGTCAGGTCCCCATGCATGGCACACCAGGCGACACTGTGTAGTGACAACTCTGCCTTGGGGAGTTGGGGATCTGACACCGGCTTCTGCTTCTGCACCAAGACACAAGTGTCTGACTTTGGGTCTACACTGACCCTCATTCTCCTCAGGTGTATAATGGGATGCCAGCAGGAAGTTTCTTTCCATTGCTTATGTCTTGTCCATCCTTGAGTTCAAGGTAACTGTCTATATATTTTTTTAATAAATAGAAATGTTTTGCATGATAGTCAAGAGGCGTCTCCCAAGGCCTACGTTTTATTTCTGTGTTATCCCCGGTGCCACAGAGAAACTTGAAATTTTCTAAACACACAGTGCTCAGCCATATGTGTGTAATGTCTCTGGCCTTTTTTTCTCTCTGAATTGCCTATCCTCTACCCCTAATTGGAGGTAGGAACCCTATTTATGCTTAAAACTCTCCCCAAGGAAATCTTTGCTCTGGAACCTTCCCTGATTCCCGCTCACTCCACCCCTTTCTTCCTGTTGCTTCATAATAACTCCACCCTCACCTCTCCTGGAGTTCTTCTCAAGGTCTGGTTTATATTATGACTCTAGAGGTTGCATCTGTTGGGGAGAATTCTTAGCACTTGGGTCTTAACCATAGTTCATGATTTACTTGCTTAGCTCTTCTCAGGAGAAGACAGGTATCTGGCTCCGGGGGAGAGTGCAGATTTGACGTTCCTAGATCCCTCAGGTGCCCTGTCCTCCTCTCTTACCAGCTGTTACCTTTCACACAAGCGTTCTGGTCAACAATTAATGCCCCTGTGATAAGCCACCAGAAGAGCTGGCACAAGTGGCTATCTCTGATGTGAGGGTGGGGTCACTGGGGCTTGCTCTAGGGGGAAGAAGGGTCGGTGGTGGTAAGAGTTGCTGCTGCTGCTAAGTCACTTCAGTTGTGTCCAACCCTGTGTGACCCCATAGGTGGCAGCCCACCAGACTCCTCCATTCATGGGATTTTCTAGGCAAGAGTACTGAAGTGAGTTGTCATTGCTTTCTCTGGTGGTAGGGGTTGGGTCTCCTAAAATAGCTGAAGCCCAGAGACCACTGAACAACCCAGGTTAATTAGGTAATTAGGTCTTCTCCAATCAGGAACTACAGACACCCAGGTCTTTGTTTTCTCAGGTACCCTACCTATGTCTGACCTCACTTTAAGAAGACCCAGGACTGGGAACTGGAGTGGGAAAGGACATATGAAGAATGTGTGTGTCCTTGGGCTGAGGAAACAGTGATACTGTGGAGAGGCTGGGAGGTGGAAGTGGGAGACGGGGGCCCAGCCCTGTGTGCACCTAAGTCCAGACTATGGACTGCACCAGAGGGTCACAAGGGAATCAGAGCTACCCTCTGGGAAAGTACAGCCTGTGCTCAGGTGTTGAAACCCCTCCCCTTTCTTATCTTTTGACTGTACCGCGTGTCTCATGGACTTTAAGGATTTCCCTGGTGGCTCAGACGGTAAAGCGTCTGTCTACAATGCAGGAGACCCGGGTTCGATCCCTGGGTCGGGAAGATCCCCCAGAGAAGGAAATGGCAACCCACTCCAGTACTCGTGCCTGGAAAATACCATGGACGGAGGAGCCTGGTAGGCTACAGTCCATGAGGTCGCAAAGAGTGGGACACGACTGAGCGACTTCACTTTCACTTCACTTTCACTTTCGTGTCTTATGGGATCTTAGTTCCCTGACCATGAACCTTGACTCCTGGCAGTGAAAGGACAGAGCCCTAACCATTGGTCCACCAGGGAATTCTGGGAACCCTTTTCTTTCCCAGTTTGGGCTGCTGGCTGTATGAGGGTGGGATGGACAGAAAGTGACATGGAAAGCCTTGTAAAATGGGAATCATCAACAGGGACCTGAACAGCCTTGAAAGCTTTTTACCCTTTTGCAGTTGATTTGTCTTGAGAGGCAAAGTGTTGGGGTGTCAGCAAGAGGTAGAAATTGGGAGAAGACAGTATAGTGTTTCCCTGGGGAAGGGGCTGCTCAGTAAAGGTTGATATATGCATAGCTTTGTGACAGGCTTGATGGGCCACTTGGGCTGTTTGACTCCTAGGGAACTCCCAAATTACCTCCATCCACGGTGACCTCTGTCTCCATGGAGTTGGCTTCAGAGGACCCAGAATCCAGAGCCCCACTCCTGAAGAGGAGCCAGGAAAACTGTATAAGCTGGGAGAGGGGCAAGTGCCCTACCTGAGAGGAGAGTGTGGGGGTGTGGGTGGGCCTGGCCACAGCCTCTCTAAGGAGGTTCCTTGGGGCCCGGGGCCCAGTGGGGTGGTAAAGTAGTTCTAACCTTCCTGGGCTGCCTCTGAATTTAAGGGGATTTCAGGGGTTAATTTCCAAGCATTCTGTGAAGGGGACAAATGTGCACTTGCCTTCACTTTCTCAGCTGGGCCTGGGATCAGCCAGTACTGATGTGGCTTCATGAATGTCTTAGGAGTCTTACCTTGAACACCTGCTTCTTCTAACTGATCTCATCTTCCTGCCCTACTGTCTCCTTCCTCCCTCCCCATGTGTCTTTTCCCTCCTCTCCTCTCTGTCTGCCCACAACTGCCATGACCACACTCCCTAAACCTAGGGCTCTGTCCCCCTCAGCTTGTAACTTTGTCCTCTTTCATTCATTCTGCCTCTCATGCCTCCCATTCCTTGCTCCATCTCTTCTCCCTCACACCGATCCCTCTGTGTCCCGGAGTCCCCGTGTCCCTATTTATTTCTCTGCATTTCATCCCACCCATGACTCCATCCCCATCTCCTCCAAAGCCCCATTTTGTGCCCCCAGCCCCTAGCATCTCTCTCCTCTCTCCCTTTTGTGTCCTCATCCCTCCACATTGAGTCCCTCCTTTGTCCACCTTGTCACTCACCTGAGAGTACTCTTATCTGATCAGAACCCATCCCTTCTCTGTCTTCTCTCCTCACCCATGTTCCACTGTAGGCCTCACCTTGTCAATGAGTCCTCCTGTTGCAACGCCGGCTCAGTGGGACACAGCTTCCCTCCACTGGGCTTCAGATCTCTGAAGGCTTTCCCTCACCACGAACTTCTCAAGAACTGGCTTGGCCTGTGGTGCTTTTATTTGGGTGTGGGCTGGGGAGCAGCCCTGGATCAGGAAATGAATCAGGTTCACGCCTTTCCACTTACATATTCCAAGTGAGTGGATACCTACAGAGCTAGTATACCTGCCTAAACATCTTTCAGCAATGAGGAAGCTTGAATCCTCACACTCAAAGAGTAGATCTGGCCCTAGTCACAAGATTTTAACGAGTCTGATGAAACACCTGGCCGAAGTGTTTACCCTAAATGAGAATTGTCATTTGTCATCTCCTATACACCCCTCTGGTTCTTATTCTGGGAAGAGCCATCACTGTGGTGATAAAGATTGCTTTTTTCTGACCTGGGATACAGATGCAATAACCTAGAAGGTTACTTTGCATGGTTTCCTGTCATCAAGAATGAGTGATGGGAGAGGGGATGATGACACAAGGCAGAGAGCGATGCAGCAGCTGAGTTGACTGTTGGAGATGCTGTGTCCATGTCTGGGAAGAGACATGCAGTCTGAGACAAGGAAGGTTCATTGCCTCATGGCCAATGTGACTCCAGCCTTGCCGTATCCCAAGCCCTCCTTCTATTACTCCAAGGCTGTTGGAAGAATGAGATCATATCATGCCACTCTTTTTTAAGCTGAAGTCAGTGGTTTCTGTTGAGCCCTGAAATTTTCCAAACCTAGGATCTCCATGCAATAGCTTGAGTCAACAGATCCACCCGGAGGAGTAAATCCTTCAGTGGTTTCTCTGGAAAAGATGCTGAAGTGCAGCTGCTGTGTGTAGGATTACCAAGAACAAGAATGAATGACCATATGGAGGGTGGAAGGAGTGGAAATTGCTATATATCTAGGCCTGGAAAAGTAGCTGATAAAAGGGAAGTCAGGAGCTCCAGACTCAAGGACAGATGTACAAATTTGATGACAAGCCAGCTCTGTTCTATTCTGAGTGAAGTCCTGCAAAAGATTCGAACAATTCTCAAGCAATCCCTTGAGTGCTGCTCCTGACCACAGCGTGTGAAGAGTTTTCCCTCCCTGTTCCTCACTGATTCCTGAGTGCAGCTGTGATGGAGGAGAGTAGGAGCTGTTATCGTCTGTCCCCTTTACTGTCAGTCTACGTTCCCAGATTCTAGAGCCTGTGCCCCTTCCTGATCCAGATGTGAATGAGCCACTGTATTCTCATATCTCTCTATTTCCCACAAATCTCAGACACGAAGGAGGGGATACGCTTCTAGAGCAGAATGTAAGCTCATTAAAGAAGGGCACAAGCAGACACACAGAGCCTTGTGGCTAATTCTGTAAAGTTTATTGTGTCTGCACCGGGAGTTTCACCAGGTGGTGGTCGTGGTAAAGAACTTGCCTGCCAGTGCAGGAGACTGTGAGAAATGTGGGTTCAATCCCTGAGAGGAAGGCATGGCAGCCCAGTCCAGTATTCTTGATGGGAAATCCCATGGACAGAGGAGCCTGGTGGGCTGCAGTCCGTAGGGTCACAAAAAGTTGGGCAGGACTGAAACAACTTAGCATGCATGCAGGGAGCTTTGTTTAAAAAAATTTTTTTTTTAAATTTTTAATTGGAGGATAATTGATTTACAATATTGTGTTGGTTTCTGTTATGTATCAACATGAATCACCCAGCTGAGCCAAACTTAAAGGAGGCTGGGGGCTTGTGCCCTGAGGACTGATGCTGTTAGCCAGGGTGGATGGTAGGACTGGACCATGGTTGTAACTGTGGGCCTTGGCCAATGAGCATAGCCCATAGTGCTGACCCAAAGTTTAGATGATCTCATGCAAGTGAACTAGAACCACGTGGTATTGTCCTGTGATCACGTGCAACAGTGAAGATTGTGTGACCACAGGACAAGGTGACCACAGACTCTGTGTCTGTGTCTGACCATTGGGCAGTTCGTATAATGAATACAGTGCCTTTCCTATGAGATTGCAGGAGGTTACAGGCATTTGAATCGAGCTGTTATGACAATTAATCCTGAGTAATGTAGGAAAGGTTACATTTTTGATGGTACAAATATGAGCTACATGAGCAAGCACTGTGTGGAGAAAAGTACTTCATCCTTTGCATACCATCCTGTAACATTGCAGCATTGCATTGAGGGTCAGTTCAGTTCAGTTGCTCAATCATGTCCAACTCTTTGTGATCCCATCATGGACTGCAGCACGCCAGGCTTCCCTTCACCATCTCCCGAAGCTTGCTCAAACTCATGTCCATTGAGTCAGTGATGCCATCCAACCATCTCATCCTCTGTTGTCCCCTTCTCCTTCTGCCTTGAATCTTTCCCAACATCAGAGTCTTTTCCAATGAGTCAGTTCTTCGCATCAGGTGGCCAAAGTATTGGAGCTTCAATTTCAGCATCATTTTGTACATATACAAAATATATGTATATGTATGGCTGATTCATTTTGCTGTACAGTAGGAACTAGTACAACATTATAAAGCAACTATACTCCAATAAAAGTAAATTAAAAAAAAAAAGAAATCAAGCCAGGAATCCTGTATAGGAACCATGTTTCCTGTGAAAAGAGGGGTATATTCTGCATCCCGGCAACTAAAAACACACTCCCTCCTTGCTCACCCAGCAGGCCCCTGGCTGTCACTGTGGTTCTAGCTCCTTTCCCCTCTGCTCCCCAAAGTCTGTCCTGTGTCCTGGGTACTAACTTCAGCTCTAGAGCTCCTTGTCTTACCCAGTATCTCTGCTGTGACTCCTGTCACAGCTGCTGCTGCTGCTGCTAAGTCACTTCAGTCGTGTCAACTCTGTGCAACCCCAGAGATGGCAGCCCACCAGGCTCCGCCGTCCCTGGGATTCTCCAGGCAAGAACTGGAGTGGGTTGCCATTTCCTTCTCCAATGCACGAAAGTGAAAAGTAAAAGTGAAGTCACTCAGTCACGTCTGACTCTTAGCGACCCTATGGACTGCAGCCTACCGGGCTCCTCCGTCCATGGGATTTTCCAGGCAAGAGTACTGGAGTGGGGTGCCATTGTCTTCTCCACCTGTCACAGCAAACTGATCCAATTAGCAGTCCTGGGGCTCGGGGGCAGCTGGTCTACCCCCACCCTTGGGATTGGAGATATAGTGCAGTCCCTGTGGGTGGGGCCAGCACAAGCACGAGGGTTCTGAGTCTAAGACCTGAAGAAACCCGCAGACTGCACAGGGCCCACTTATGCAATGAGCCTCTTTGTTTCATCAATTGCCAACCCGCATGTACTCAGGGACACACCACACTTGCTTCTGTTGTAGCAAATCTAATTCCAGGTTCCTGTGCAGGGCACAGCTCTGCCACTGGATCTGGACTTCTTAAATGAAAGTATCACTGGCTGCAGAATGGCCTTAGATTTTATAACTCAGCTTGGGGGAAACACACTGAAAGACTCAAGTACATAAAGTCAGGCTTAGCACACAGAGCAAATAGAGTTAGGGAGGTTTGTTTGCACAAGAGTAACCCAGGTCTTCCTTTCACTTTAGGGATTGTCCTGGTTCCCTCTCATGCAAATGTTCTTTATCTCCTCACCTCCCTGTGCTGGAAACTTGAACTCTGAGATTCTCATTGCTCAAAATTGACAGAGGATGAGATGGCTGGATGGCATCACTGACTCGATGGACGTGAGTCTCAGTGAACTCCGGGAGTTGGTGATGGACAGGGAGGCCTGGCGTGCTGCGATTCATGGGGTCGCAAAGAGTCGGACATGACTGAGCGACTGAACTGATCTGATCTGAAGCAGTTTGTGATGCATAGATGAGTTTTTGTTATTGTTGTTGTCATATTTTTATGCTTTCCATGCATTAAATTAACTTTCTCTTGTTTTCACCCTGGCCTGCTTATTGCAATCACTTCCTGTGAAGTATCATAATCTAAAAACACCCAGAGGAAAGTCTGTAAAATCTGTCAGGACTTTTCCACTGTGATGTATTTTTTCTTTTTAATTTTGAAAAAAAAATTGAATTTACACTAAAGTTGAAAGGAGAGTTCCATGAGCTGTTTTTTCTTGAACTAATTGAGACAAATGAAGATGGATGCCCACCACCTCCTTCCTGGGTTTCCCTCATAGCTCAGTTGGTAAAGAATCCATCTGCAATGTAGGAGAGCCCAGTTCGATTCCTGGAAGATCCCCTGGAGAAGGGAAAGGCTACCACTCCAGTATTCTTGGACTTCCCTTGTGGCTCAACTGGTAAAGAACTCACCCACAATGCAGGAGAACTGGGTTTGATTCTTGGGTTGCGAAGATCCCCTGGAGAAGGGAAAGGCTACCCACTCTAGTATTCTGGCCTAGAGAATTCCATGGACTATACAGTACGATAGAGTCAGACACGACTGAACGACTTTCACTTCACCTGCACCTCACCTCCTTCCTCTCCCTTCCACTTGCCAAATACAGCAATGTGTATTTTGTACAAACAAGGGCATTCTCCTACTTCATCACGATCATCAAATAGCCATCAAAATCAGGAAATGATCCTTGATTCATGACTGCCTCTAATCTTCAGAGGCACATTTTGCCAATTTCCTCAATAGTGTCCTTCAGAGCAAAAAATTTCCATTTAGAATAATCTGCTGCTTTTAGTTGTCATGTCTATTTTTCTTCAACTTGGAGCAATGCCTCAGTCTTTTCTTGACTCTGATGATTTTGATAGTTATTTTGAAGCTGTACCTCTATGTGGGTTTGTCTGGTGTATCCTCATGACTAAATTCAATGTGTGTGTCTTTGATAGAAATGTCAAGGAAATGTTGCCCTGTTATTTGTATTGTACCTTATTAGGTGGCACATGACATTTAGACATTTGCCCTGTTAAATATGTGATTCGCTTTGATCTTTTATTAAGGTAGTGTCTGCCAGGCTTCTGTATATAGTGACTATTTTCCCTTTTGTGATTAGTAAGTGTTGGGGGAGACAGTACTTTGAAACTATGTCAATATCCTGTTCTTCACCAAACTTTCAACTTATTCATTTATTTATTGTACAAGTGTAGCCTCATGGTTTCTCACTTTTTTTGTAGTTTATATTATCTATTATTTTCTTTATTTATTTTGATGCTCAAATTGTCACAGATTTGACCATTGGGAGCCCCTTAAACTCACTTCTGTGTCCTTTTGACATGTCTCCACCATTCTTTGGGTACTTCCTTGCTTTTTTGGCACAAAATATTCTAGTCTCCTCTTTTGTGCTCCATGTACTGGCCCTGGGGTCAGCCATTTCTTCAGGAAGCCCTTTCTCCAAGGTTCTTTTAAGGATAGTTATGGTATTTAAAAGCCAAGTTCTGGCTAAAAGCTAAGAATGCTTGTCACTCTTGGGGTGTTGCTATTTCTAGACTCTTTGAATGAACAGATAGAGGGACTTCATGAATGTAAGTTCACACACAGATTTACATCTCCATTTTATATCAGCATTGAAAATTATGACTAGTCATTGTCTGTTCAAGTTTCAATCCACCACCACAAGTTTCCTTCTAGTTTCTTGTCTTCTACACTAAGAACTCTCATTCCTAAATGAGAAAACTGGGTCAAATTTTTCTTTAAATAATTGTGTATTCCTAAAAAGTTCCAGAAAGTGTCACAGTGGCATGAGGATTGTTTTGAGCTGAAGACATTTGGGAATTAATTGGCAAGCCCAGGATAGTGCTTTCTCTGTACTCCCCTTATATCTCTGAATATACTGAAGGCATTTAATTTTATCATACCAAGATAGGAAATTGTGTGAAATTGTGTGAAAATACACAAAATCCATTTCTTGCTGATCTGTGACGGGGATTCAGTAGGGTAAGGATGGGGGGGTGGGTGTAGGTGAGAACTTTCCCCTCTGTGTATATCTGTATTTCTGGACTAATGTATGTGAATGATTTGTTTCACAGTCAGTTGTTCAGTTGCTAAGTCATGTCCAACACTTTTGCAACCCCATAGACTGTAGCTCACCAGGCTACTCCCTCCATGGGATTTCCCCTGTGAGAATATTGGAGACAGTTGCCATTTCCTTCTCCCGGGTATCTTCCTGACCCAGGGATCAAATCTGCATCTCCTGAGTTGGCAGGTGGATTCTTTACCACTAAGCAAACCAGGTAGAACTGAATGCAATTGGTGAATAGATTCATAAAAGCAACCTTGGTGCTGTGAAAAACATAAAAGTCTTAAGAAAAAAGATTTGATATTGAAATCCTACATTGTCTTTCTTCCTGGGAAATATAAGCAGATTTTTAGAAGAAGAAATACTTACAAAGAAAAAATTTTTAACTGAGGGAGATCTTAGATATCATCTTTCGACGCTCTTTCATTTCTCAGAAAATAATACTAAGGACCATAGAGATCACACGACTTAGCCACAGTCACCGCAGGGTCCAGCGAGGGAAGTCTGCTGGCCCAGCTCGTAGAGGGAGTTGGAGTTCCGTAATCACATATTTTCCCTCATACACATGTATGCCAAGTGGGAGATACCCTCTCCTATTCATAGAAAATGCCCAGAGCCCTGCTGATGTCTGCCTTTCTAGCTTCCTTAGGAGAAATAGAATTACATAAAACACAAAAGCAGTTGAATTTGGAGCAGATCCTGGAAAACAAGCGAGATTAAGGATTAGCCCTTCTGGAGAAGTGAAACACTCAGGTCAAGGAATGAAAACACAGGCTGGATCCGATTGCAATGAGGGAAGGCGTCAGGACTGTTTAATTCAAAGTTCAAAGCAGGTCAGCCAATAGGTCAAGACACTGAACTTAGTGATCCCATAATAGACCTCACTTAAGTAAATGTGAGATTTGTCCCCTAAACTCGATAAAGCTGACTCTCTTCACCTTAGATGCTGGCATGACTTCCCAACTCACGTGGTTTGTCTCTTGATAATACCCCCCACCTAAACAGTATCTCCCACCACAGGGCACAGCAGGAAAAGCTGGAAAGCTATAAGAAGGGGATTATTTCACAATGAGAAATTATAGCTGTTTTGGAGCCCAGTCCAAGAATGAGTTCGTCACCCACAGCACACCAGGCAGCAATGTAGTGAGAACCCTGCCCTGGGAGTTGGGGACCTGAGACTGGAGCTGAGCTGATGTTCCAGCTGCCAAGACGCATCCGTCCGACCTTGGGACCACTCTGGCCCTCAGTCTACTCTGGTGTATAAAGCTTGTGTGCAGTATATCCTTGAGTTCAAGGTAACTGTCTATATCTTTTATGAGTTGAAATGTTTTCTGTGGCATCAAGAGACTTCTACCCCCGCCTGCATTTTATTTCTGTGCCATCTCCTGTCTCCTCCTGGCCACATGGAGAAATTTGCCATTTTCTAAACACACGGTGCGGAGAAGGCAATGGCACCCCACTCCAGTACTCTTGCCTGGAAAGTCCCATGGACGGAGGAGCCTGGTAGGCTGCAGTCCATGGGGTCGCGAAGAGTCAGACACGACTGAGCGACTTCACTTTCACATTTCACTTTCATGCATTGAAGAAGAAAATGGCAACCCACTCCAGTGTTCTTGCCTGGAGAATCCCAGGGACGGGGGAGCCTGGAAGGCTGCCGTCTATGGGGTTGCACAGTCAGACACGACTGAAGCGACTTAGCAGCAGCAGCAGCAGCAGCAAACACACGGTGATTTGCCGAATGTGTCTAGTATCTCTTTCTGCCCTTTTTTCTGAATTGCCCTTCCTCTACTCTTAATGATGGGGTGGGAACCCTATTTATGCTTAGAAGTGTTCCCCAGGGAACTCTTTGCTCTGGAACCTTCACTGATTCCCCCTCACTCCACCCCATTCCTCTTGTTGCTTTCTGATATCTCCATCCTCACCTCTCCTGGAGTTCTTCTCAAGGTCTGGTTTGTATTATGACTTGAGAGGCTGCTTCTGTTGGGGAGAATTCTCAGCACTTGTGTCTTAAATAAAAGTCCGTGATTTAGTTGCTTAGCCCCTCTTAGGAGAAGACAAGTATGTGGCTCCGGGGGAGACTGCAGATCTGACGTTCCTAGAGCCCTCAGGTGCCCTGCCCTCCTCTCTTACCCACTGTTTTCTTTCACACAGGTGTCCTGGTCAACAATTAATGCCCCTGTGATAAGTCACCAGAAGAACTGGCACAAGTGGCTATCCCTGATATAAAGGGTGGGGTCACTGGGGCTTGTTCTAGGGGAGAAGCAGGGCCAGGAAAGGGAATGGCTTTCCTAAAATAATTGAAGCCCAGAGACCACTGAACAACCCAGGTTAATTAGATAATTAAATAAGCAGATCTTCTTCAATCAGGAACAGCAGACACCCAAGTCTTTCTTTTCTCAGATATCCTGGGCAATGTCTGACCTCACGTTAAGAAGACCTAGGACTGGGAATTGGAGTGGGAAAGGACATATGGAGAATGTGTGTGTCCTTGGGCTGAGGAAATAGTGATAATGTGGAGAGCCTGGGAGGTGGAAGTGGGAGACGGGGGCCCAGCCCTGTGTGCACCCAAGTCCGGACTATGGACCGCACCCAGCGGGTCACAAGGGAGTCAGAGCCACCCTCTGAGAAAGGGCAGCCTGTCCTCAGGTGCTGGAACCCCTCCCCACTTTTATCTTTTGACTGCACCTCATGTCTTATGGGATCTTAGTTCCCTGACCAAGAATGGAACCTTGACTCTTGGCAGTGAAAGGACAGAGTCCTAACCATTGGTCCACCAGGGAATTCTGGGAACCCCTTTCTTTCCTAGTTTGGGCTGCTGGCTGTATGAGGGTGGGATGGACAGGAAGAGACATGGGAAGTCCTGTAAAATGGAGATCAACAGGGACCTGCACAGCCTCAAAAGCCATTTGTCTTCTTGTAATTGATTTGTCATGAGAGGTGAAGTTTTGGGGTGTCAGCAGGAAGTGGAAATTGGGAGAAGACTGTACAGCCCCTCGGGAAGGGGTTGCTCAGTAAAGGTTGATAAATGCAAAGCTTTGTGACAGGCTTGATGGGCCACTTGGGCTGTTTGACTCCTAGGGAACTCCCAAATTACCTCCATCCACGGTGACCTCTGTCTCCATGGAGTTGGCTTCAGAGGACCCAGAATCCAGAGCCCCACTCCTGAAGAGGAGCCAGGAAAACTGTATAAGCTGGGAGAGGGGCAAGTGCCCTACCTGAGAGGAGAGTGTGGGGGTGTGGGTGGGCCTGGCCACAGCCTCTCTAAGGAGGTTCCTTGGGGCCCGGGGCCCAGTGGTGTGGTAAAGTAGTTCTAACCTTCCTGGGCTGCCTCTGAATTTAAGGGGATTTCAGGGGTTAATTTCCAAGCATTCTGTGAAGGGAACAAACATGGACTTCCCTTCACTTTCTCACTTGGGCCTGGGTTCAGCCAGTCGCTGGTGTGGCTTCATGATGTGATGTGGTCTCAGGAGCCTGCCTTGAACACACCACCCTCACAAGCATGAAGACTGGGGCCCTGGATAGTTCAGTCATGTTTGGTTACAGGAAGAGTGTGGATATTGCAAAGAGTGGTAGGAACCCTGACACTACACAGTCCCTTCCCCAGGAGGACAAGCTCAGGATCCCAAGGGCTTGGGTATGTCAGTCATATTTAAACTTTTCGAGGCTCAGGACACCATCCACTTGCTTCTCATTTGCCTACAACTGGATGTTCTCTGCAACATCATCCCCTTTACACTCAGACTTATCATCAGTCTTCTTGGAGAGATATCAGAGTGTCAGGAGCTCTATACCTGTATTCAGAAAAAAAATAAAAAATCCATGTATATCCACTCTGGTCAAATGAAGTTGTTTAATACAAAGATCAAAGTCTTATTCTGTGTTTGGAAATAAGGCTTAATTCAGTTTTACTGGGTTTTAGATGGTTTTGGATTCTTAAGGAGGAAGGTAAAAGAAGAGAAAAGCCAGGAGCTTCTGCATAGAGATGTGGAAGAGATAAGCAGGGGAGGAAGCTCAGAGAGGGAGGCTGAGATCTGGAGGAAGGAACTTTTATGAGAAAATTGTATTCCTGTCCCTCCTCTGCCCCTAAATATTCTCCTTTTGCTTAAATGTTTGAGAATCAACTCTTAAGCGTTCATGTCCAAACACTTTCAGTGTCTGAGTCCAAATGGAGGGAAGGGAAAGGAAAAGTTCCCAGAGGATGAGATCTTAAGCTGGAGATCCCTGACCCCTACTCCCTGCCTGCATCCTCTTGCCCAGTTCTCCACTCTGACCTATCATAGGCCAGTGTTAGAGCTGGGGAAGAGACCTAGTTTAGGAACAAGAATAGCTCTTTGCATAAATCCCACAGATCATTTTCCAGTTCTTCCCCCCACCTCCTGCCTTGTCATGCTGCCATGAAAAAATGGGTTAAGGGAGAGAAGTATGAGGAACAAACCAAGAATCTACACCCCTAAGTTTTCTGAGGATAGTTCAGTTCAGTTCAGTTCAGTCACTCAGTCGTGTCTGACTCTTTGGGACCCCATGAATTGCAGCACGCCAGGCCTCCCTGTCCATCACCAACTCCCAGAGTTCACTCAGACTCACATCCATTGAGTCAGTGATGCCATCCAGCCATCTCATCCTCTGTCAACCCCTTCTCCTCCTGCCCTCAATCCCTCCCAGCATCAGAGTCTTTTCCAATGAGTTAACTCTTTGCATGAGGTGGCCAAAGTACTGGAGTTTCAGCTTTAGCATCATTCCTTCCAAAGAAATCCCAGGGCTGATCTCCTTCAGAATGGACTGGTTGGATCTCCTTGCAGTCCAGGGGTCTCTCAAGAGTCTTCTCCAACACCACAGTTCAAGAGCATCAATTCTTCAGTGCTCAGCTTTCTTCACAATCCAACTCTCACATCCATACATGACCACAGGAAAAACCATAGCCTTGACGAGACGGACCTTTGTTGGCAAAGTAATGTCTCTGCTTTCGAATATGCTATCTAGGTTTGTCATAACTTTCCTTCCAAGGAGTAAGCGTCTTTTAATCTCATGGCTGCAGTCACCATCTGCAGTGATTTTGGAGCCCCCAAAAATAAAGTCTGACACAGTTTCCACTGTTTCCCCATCTATTTCCCATGAAGTGATGGGACCAGATGCCATGATCTTCGTTTTCTGAATGTTGAGCTTTAAGCCAACGTTTTCACTCTCCACTTTCACCTTCATCAAGAGGCTTTTGAGTTCCTCTTCACTTTCTGCCATAAGGGTGGCGTCATCTGCATATCTGAGGTTATTGATATTTCTCCCGGCAATCTTGATTCCAGCTTCTGCTTCTTCCAGCCCAGAATTTCTCATGATGTACTCTGCATAGAAGTTAAATAAGCAGGGTGACAATATACAGCCTTGACGTACTCCCTTTCCTATTTGGAACCAGTCTGTTGTTCCATGTCCAGTTCTAACTGTTGCTTCCTGACCTGCATACAGATTTCTCAAGAGGCAGATCAGGTGGTCTGGTATTCCCATCTCTTGAAGAATTTTCCACAGTTTACTGTGATCCACACAGTCAAAGGCTTTGGCATAGTCAATAAAGCAGAAATAGATGTTTTTCTGGAACTCTCTTGCTTTTTTGATGATCTGGCAGATGTTGTCAATTTGGTCTCTGGTTCCTCTGCCTTTTCTAAAACCAGCTTGAACAACTGGAAGTTCACGGTTCACGTATTGCTGAAGCCTGGCTTGGAGAATTTTGAGCATTACTTTACTAGCATGTGAGATGAGTGCAATTGTGCGGTAGTTTGAGCGTTCTTTGGCATTGGAATAAAAACTGATCTTTTCCAGTCCTGTGGCCACTGCTGAGTTTTCCAAATTTGCTGACATATTGAGTGCAGCACTTTCACAGCATCATCTTTCAGGATTTGAAATAGCTCAACTGGAATTCCATCACCTCCACTAGCTTTGTTCGTAGTGATGCTTTCCAAGGCCCACTTGACTTCACATTCCAGGATGTCTGGCTCTAGGTCAGTGATTACACCATCGTGATTATCTGGGTCATGAAGATCTTTTTTGTACAGTTCTTCTGTGTATTCTTGCCACCTCTTCTTAATATCTTCTGCTTCTGTTAGGTCCATACCATTTCTGTCCTTTATCGAGCCCATCTTTGCATGAAATGTTCCCTTGGTATCTCTAATTTTCTTGAAGAGATCTCTAGTCTTTCCCATTCTGTTGTTTTCCTCTATTTCTTTGCATTGATCGCTGAGGAAGGCTTTCTTATCTTTTCTTGCTATTCTTTGGAACTCTGCATTCAGATGCTTATCTCTTTCCTTTTTCTCCTTTGCTTTTCCCTTCTCTTCTTTTCACAGCTATTTATAAGTCCTCCTCAGACAGCCATTTTGCTTTTTTGCATTTTTCTTCCATAGGGATGGTCTTGATCCCTGTCTCCTGTACAATGTCACGAACCTCATTCCATAGTTCATCAGGCACTCTATCTATCAGATCTAGGCCCTTAAATCTATTTCTCACTTCCACTGTATAATAATAAGGGATTTGATTTGGGTCATACCTGAATGGTCTAGTGGTTTTCCCTACTTTCTTCAATTTAAGTCTGAATTTGGCAATAAGGAGTTCATCATCTGAGCCACAGTCAGCTCCTGGTCTTGTTTTTGCTGACTGTATAGAGTTTCTCCATCTTTGGCTGCAAAGAATATAATCAGTCTGATTTTGGTGTTGACCATCTGGTGATGTCCATGTGTAGAGTCTTCTCTTATGTTGTTGGAAGAGGGTGTTTGCTATGACCAGTGCATTTTCTTGGCAAAACTCTATTAGCCTTTGCCCTGCTTCATTCTGTATTCCAAGGCCAAATTTGCCTGTTACTCCAGGTGTTTCTTGACTTTCTACTTTTGCATTCCAGTCCCCTATAATGAAAAGGACATCTTTTTTTGGTGTTAGTTCTAAAAGGTCTTGTAGGTCTTCATAGAACCGTTCAACTTCAGCTTCTTCAGCATTACTGGTTGGGGCATAGACTTGGATTACTGTGATATTGAATGGTTTGCCTTGGAAACGAACAGAGGTCAATCTGGCATTTTTGTGATTGCATCCAAGTACTGCATTTCGAACTCTTTTGTTAACCATGATGGCTACTCCATTTCTCCTGAGGGATTCCTGCCTGCAGTAGTAGATATAATGGTCATCTGAGTTAAATTCATCCATTCCAGTCCATTTGAGTTCGCTGATTCCTAGAATGTTGATGTTCACTCTTGCCATCTCTTGTTTGACCACTTTCAATTTGCCTTGATTCATGGGCCTGACATTCCAGGTTCCTATGCAATATTGCTCTTTACAGCATCGAATCTTGCTTCTATCACCAGTCACAGCCACAGCTGGGTATTCTTTTTGCTTTGGCTCCATCTCTTCATTCTTTCTGGAGTTATTTCTCCACTGATCTCCAGTAGCATATTGGGCACCTACTGACCTGGGTAGTTCCTCTTTCAGTATCCTATCATTTTGCCTTTTCATACTGTTCATGGGGTTCTCAAGGCAAGAATACTGAAGTGGTTTGCCATTCCCTTCTCCAGTGGACCACATTCTATCAGACCTCTCCGCCATGACTCGCCCATCTTGGGTGGCCCCACGGGCATGGCTTACTTTCATTGAGTTAGACAAGGCTGTGGTCCTAGTGTGATTATATTGACTAGTTTTCTGTGAGTATGGTTTCAGTGTGTCTGCCCTCTGATGCCCTCTTGCAACACCTACCATCTTACTTGGGTTTCTCTTACCTTGGGCGTGGGGTATCTCTTCACGGCTGCTCCAGCAAAGCGCAGCTGCTGCTCCTTACCTTGGATGAGGGGTATCTTCTCACCGCTGTCCCTTCTGACCTTGAGCGACTGAACAGAACTGAAGTTTTTTGAGGATAAGATTCCAGTAAAACAGAAACAAAAATTTGAGAGATCACCATCTTTCTGGAACTTGGACTATTAAGGTATCACCTGAACTCCTCAGACCCCCATCCTCTCAGAAAAACCTGAGCTAGAAAGGGCCCCAAGAGATATCACAAGAGAACCAACTGAGCAGAGGAGGAGTGGTCCAGAGGCCTGGAGAGGGAGTTACAGCAGGACCCAAGGCCAAGGAAAGATAGAAATATTAAGGACCTTGTCCAGATGGAAAGGAACCAGCTTGAATTTCTTAGAGTACTTTTTCTTAGGGGGCTCACAGGCCACAATATAAGAAGCATTCCTTTCCTCCTCATTGTACTTGCAGTCTGGGTATCTCTCTGAGGTGAGCTTACACTCGATCAGGGATACAGGCATCTGGCTCTGGTGGCAGTTATTATGGCCTTTCTTGCAGGCTACGTTGGGCATCTGACAACTGGTGGTCACACTGGAGAAGGACTCATGCAGGAAGGTGTTGAGGTCTTTGCAGCGTTTGGAGAAATTGTTGATTTTGTGCATCGTGGCATTGCAGCCTTGAGGACTGGGCTGCACGTGCTGAGTTTCAAACCACTGAGCTGGGGTCATGTTCCCGGGCCTGGCACTGACTGCGTCCTCAGCCACCCACAGCCCCAGCAGCAGGAGCAGCAGCAGAGGGCAGAATCCTGCTCTGGCTGGTGCCATCTCTCTTAGGGGGCACAGTTAGAAGGGAGGACTGGGGTCTCTGGGGATGGAGAGCAGGAGGTGAAAATTAGCCCTCCTGATCCTGCTCCTTCCAGCTGATCACCGTTTCCCTTCCCCTCTGTCTCCTTCCTCCCTCTGCCTGCGTCTTTCTCTTTCTCTCTTCTCCGTGTGCCCACAGCTGCTATGACTCTACCCCATACACCTAGCGCTCTGTTCCTCTCCTTCATTCATTCTGTCCCTTATGCCTCCCACTCCTTGCTCCATCTCTTCTCTCTCTGTGTCCATCTCTCTGTGTCCCTGAGTCCCTGTGTCTCTATTTGTTTCTCTGTCTTATCCACTCCATGACTCCATCCCCATCTCCTCCAGAGCCCCATTTTGTGCCCCCAGCCCTCAGCATCTCTCTCCTCTCTCTCGTGTGTGTCTTCATCCCTCCATATTGAGTCCCTTCTTTGTCCACCTTGTCACTCACCTGAAGGTATACTTATCTGAGTAGAACCCATCCTTTCCCTGTCTTCTCTCCCCACCCACTGCAGGCCTCACCTCCTCAACAAGTCCTTGTGCTGTGGTGCCTGCTCAATCGCACACACCTCCCCTCTGCTGGGACTCAGATCTCTGAGGGCCTCTTCTTACTACGAACTTCTTAAGAGCTGGCCTGACCTGTGGTGCTTCTATTTGCGGGCCTGGATCAGGAAGTATATCAGTTCAGTTCAGTTGCTCAGTTGTCTCCGACTCTTTGCAACCCCATGGACTGCAGCACGCCAGGCCTCCCTGTCCATCACCAACTCCCAGAGTTTACTCAAACTCATGTCCATTGAGTCAGTGATGCCATCCAACCATCTCATCCTGTCATCCCTTTCTCCTTCTGCCTTTAATCTTTCCCAGCATCAGGGTTTTTTCAAATGAGTCAGTTCTTCGCATCAGGTGGCCAAAGTATTGGAGTTTCAGCTTCAGCATCAGTCCTTCCAATGAATATTCAGGACTGATCTCCTTTAGGATGGACTGGTTGGATCTCCTTGCAGTCTAAGGGACTCTCAAGAGTCTTCTCCAACACCACAGTTCAAAAGCATCAATTCTTCAGTGCTCGGCTTTCTTCACAGTCCAACTCTCACATCCATACATGACCACAGGAAAAACCATAGCTTTGACTAGACTGACCTTTGTTGGCAAAGTAATGTCTCTGCTTTTTAATATGCTGTCTGGGTTGCTCATAACTGTTCTTCCAAGGAGCAAGCGTCTTTTAATTTCATGGCTGTAGTCACCATTCACAGTGATTTTGGAGCCCCCCAAAATAAAGTCTGTCACTGTTTCCATTGCTTACCCATCTATTTGCCATGAAGTGATGGGACAGGATACCATGATCTTAGTTTTCTGAATGTTGAGTTTGAAGCCAACTTTTTCATTCTCCTCTTCCACTTTCATCAAGAGGCTCTTTAGTTCTTCACTTTCTGCCATAAGGATGGTGTCATCTGCATATCTGAGGTTATTGATATTTCTCCCGGGAATCTCGATTCCAGCTCGTGCTTATCCAGCCAGTGTTTCTCATGATGTACTCTGCATATAAGTTAAATAAGCTTATAAGTTAAATGCAGTACTTGGATGCAATCTCCAAAATGACAGAATGATCTCTGTTCTTTTTCAAGCCAAACCATTCAATATCAGAGTAATCCATGTCTATGCCCTGACCAGTAATGCTGAAGAAGCTGAAGTTGAATGGTTATATGAAGACCTACAAGACCTTCTAGAACTAACACCAAAAAAAAAAGATATCCTTTTCATTATAGGGGACTGGGATGCAAGGGTAGGAAGTCAAGAAATACTTGGAGTAACAGGCAAATTTGGCCTTGGAGTACAGAATGAAGCGGGGCAAAGGCTAATAGAGTTTTGCCAAGAGAACACACTGATCAGAGCAAACACCTTCTTCCAATAACAGAAGAGAAGACTCCACACATAGACATCACCAGATGGTCGACACTGAAATCAGATTGATTGTATTCTTGGCAGCCAAAGATGGAGAAACTCTATACAGTCAGCAAAAACAAGACCAGGAGCTGACTGTGGCTCAGATGATGAACTCCTTATTGCCAAATTCAGACTTAAATTGAAGAAAGTAGGGAAAACCACTAGACCATTCAGGTATGACCTTAATCAAATCCCTTACTATTATACAGAGGAAGTGAGAAATAGATTGTAGGGACTAGATCTGATAGACAGAGTGCCTGAAGAACTATGGAATGAGGTTCATGACATTGTACAGGAGGCAGGGATCAAAACCATCCCCAAGAAAAAGAAATGGGAAAAGGCAAAATGGCTGTCTGAGGAGGCCTTACAAATACTGTGAAAAGAAGAGAAGCTAAAGGCAAAGGAGAAAAGGAAAGCTATACCCATTTGAATGCAGAGTTCCAAAGAATAGCAAGGAGAGATAAGAAAGCCTTCCTCAGTGATCAATGCAAAGAAATAGAGAAAAACAACAAAATGGGAAAGACTAGAGATCTCTTCAAGAAAAATACAGATACCAAGGGAACATTTCATGCAAAGATGGGCACAATAAAGGACAGAAATAGCATGGACCTAACAGAAGCAGAAGATATTAAGAAGAGGTGGGAGGAATACACAGAAGAACTATGCAAAAAAGATCTTCACAACCCAGATAATCACAATGGTGTGATTCCTCACCTAGAACCAGACATCCTGGAATGTGAAGTCAAGTGGGCCTTAGGAAGCATCACTACGAACAAAGCTAGTGGAGATGATGGAATTCCAATTGAGCTATTTCAAATCCTGAAAGATGCTGCTGCTAAAGTGCTGCACTCAATATGTGAGCAAATTTGGAAAACTCAGCAGTGGCCACAGGACTGGAAAAGGTCCGTTTTCATTCCAATTCCAAAGAAAGGCAAAGCCAAAAATGCTCAAACTACTGCAAAATTGCACTCATCTCACACGCTAGCAAAATAATGCTCAAAATTCTCCAGGCCAGGCTTCAACAGTACGTGAACCATGAACTTCCAGATATTCAAGCTGGATTTAGAAAAGGCAGAGGAACCAAATATCAAATTGCCAGCATCTGTTCATTGGATCATTGAAAAAGCAAGAGAGTTCCAGAAAAACATTTACTTCCTCTATATTGACTATGCCAAAGCCTTTCATGGTGTGGATTACAGCAAATTGTGGAAAATTCTTAAAGAGATAGGAATACCAGATCACCTGACCTGCCTCCTGAGAAATCTGTATGCAAGTCAGGAAGGAACAGTTAGAACTGGACATGGAACAACAGACTGGTTCCAAATTGGGAAAAGAGTACATCAAGGCTGTATATTGTCACTCTGCTTATTTAAGAGAGATAGAATGAGGTAAAACATAAAACAGTTGAGTTTGTGGCAGAACCAACTCAAGGATTAAGAGGGATTAAGGATTAGCCCTGAAAAGTGAAACACCCATGTTGAGGAGGTATTGGGGACCAGTGAGAACACTGGCTGGATCGGATTGCAATGGAAGAAGGCATCAGGACTGTTTAATTCAAGGCTCAAAGCAAGTCAGCCAGTAGGTCAAGAGGCTGAACTGAGTGACCCCATGAAAGACCCCACTTAAGTAAATGTGAGGCTTATCCCCTGCTTGATAAGGCTGAATCTCTTTACCTTAGATTCCGGCATGTCTTCCGTATCCGCGTGACTTGTCTCTTGATAATAGCCTCCACCTAAATAATATCTCCCACCACAGGGCACAACAGGAAGAGCTGGAAGGGGGAAATCCAAGGTTAGAAGAAGGGGATTATTTCATAATGAGAGACTGTAGCTGTTTTGGAGTCCATTCCAGTTCCCCACCCACGGCACAGGCTTTGCTCAGGCATCCTAGGCAATGTTTGACCTTGCTTTAAGAAGAACCAGGGCTGGGAACTGGAGTGAGAAAGGACATGTGGAGAATGTGTGTGTCCTTGGGCTGAGGAAATAGTGATAATGTGGAGGCTAGGATGTGGAGTTGAAAGATGGGAGCCCAGATCTGTGTGCACTGGTGTCCGGACTGTTGACTGCACCTGCAGGTCACATGGGAGTCAGAGCCGCCCTCTGGGAAAGGGCAGCCTGTGCTCAGGTGCTGGAACCCCTCCCCACTTTTATCTTTTGACTGCACCTCGTGTCTTAGTTCCCTGACCAAGAATGGAACCTTGACCCTTGGCAGTGAAAGGACAGAGTCCTAACCATTGGTCCACCAGGGAATTCTGGGAACCCTTTTCTTTCCCAGTTTGGGCTGCTGGCTGTATGAGGGTGGGATAGACAGAAAGAGACATGGGAAGTCTGGTAAAATGGGGATAATCAACAGGGACCTGCAGAGCCTCGAAAGCATTTTACCTTTTTGCAGTTGATTTGTCTTGAGAGGTGAAGTGTTGGGGTGTCAGCAGGAGGTGGAAATTAGGAGAAGATTGAACAATGTTTCTCTGGGAAAGGGGCTGCTCAGTAAATGTCGATAAATGCAAAGTTTTGTGACAGGCTAGATGGGCCAATTGGGCTGTTTGACTCCTTGGGAACTCCCAAATTATCTCCATCCACGGTGACCTCTGTCTCCATGGAGTTGGCTTCAGAGGACCCAGAATCCAGAGTCCGACTCCTGAAGCAGAGTCAGGAAAACTGTATAAGCTGGGAGAGGGGCAAGTGCCCTACCTGAGAGGAGAGTGTGGGGGTGTGGGTGGGCCTGGCCACAGCCTCTCTAAGGGTTCCTTGGGAGCTGGAGCCCAGTGGTGTGGTAAAGTAGTTCTAACCTTCCTGGGCTGCCTCTGAATTTAAGGGGATTTCAGGGGTTAATTTCCAAGCATTCTGTGAAGGGGACAAATGTGCATTTCCTTTCACTTTCCCATCCAGGCCTAGGATCAGCTAGTTACTGATGTGGTCTTGGGGGCCTTCCTTGAACACTCAAGTTGGTCCTCCCATCACCCCTCAGGAGAATGCAGACCAGGGAAATGGATAGCTCAGTCATGCTTGGTGACAGGATCCCCGAGCTTGGAATCCCAAGGGCTTGAGTATGTCAGTTGCGTTCCTATCTTCTGGGTCTCTGACACCATCCTCTTGCTTCTCATTCGCCTACAGCTTGAGATCCTTCCCAATACCATCCCCTTCACTCTCAGGCTTTTCAATAGTCTTCTTGGGAGATTTCAGGAAGTCAGGAACTTCATTCCTCTGTTCCAAAAAAGTCCACTTATATCCACCCTCATCAAATAAGGTTCTTTAATAAGAATATAAAAATTGTATTCTATGTTTGGAAATAAGGCTTCAAGTATATGCTCAGTATGGTTTCTAAATGGTTTTGGATTCTTATGGAGGAAGATAAAAGAATAGGTGAAGCAGGGAGCTTCTGCACAGAGATGTAGAAGAAATGAGCAGGGGAGAAAGCTCAGGGAGGGAGGCTGAGACCTGGAGACACAGCATAGCTTTGACAAAGATGCATCCATGCCCTTCCTGAGCCCCTAAATATCCTCAGACCTAGCAAACCTCTTCTCACCTGATTGTTTGAGAATCAGTTCTTAAAGATTTATGTTCAAACACGTTCAGTGTCTGAAGCCAAAGGGAGGGACGGGAAAGGAAGAGTCCCCAGAGGAAGGAAGCTTCAGCTGGAGATCTCCGACTCTGCCTCCCTCCCTGCAGCCTCTTGCCTAGTTCTGCTTATGACCTGTCACCACTTGTAGGTCAGCTTTAGACAGTCTGTGGAGTCTCAAGGAGTCAGAGTTGACTGAGCGATTGAACAGCATGCACGGCTTAAATACAGAGATTCCGGGAAGAGGATCCTGCAGCAGGATGGAGCTCTGTAGAAGACCGGAAGAGCTAGAGCTGGGAGAAGTGTTGCTCATTATCTCAGCTTAGCCTCCACCCCTTGCTTTACATTCGCCACATAATTGCTAAAAGCTAGTTTTTCATTTCCTGAGCCCAAATGCTCTAGAGGCAGTGCTCCACAACTAGAGAAGCTTGTACACCGCAACGAGAAGTCCTTGTGCTACAACAAGAGAAGCCTGTGGGCCACAACGAGAGAAAGTCTGCACACAGTAATGCAGATCCAGCGCAGTTAAAAGCAAACAAGCCAAACCAACCAACAAAAAACTTGTCTTTCATCTCAGGCTTAGAATCGCATGTGGAATTTCTGGATGGAAAAAAATGAGTTAAAAGATGTTATCTTGGTGAGGTTAGCCAATTTCCCTCTGGGGGAAATCGGGCATCTGGATTGTAGAGGGAACCAGGGTGGGCGAGTCAGGGACAGCACTGACTTCAGATATATCTTTGGGTCTTTCTTCCTTCCTTCTTTTCTCCTCACTGCCCTCTCTTTCCAATCACTGGTCACCTCTTGCGTGCCTCCACTTTTCCCTCTTTTCTCCTTCTAATTATTCTCTGCTTCCTTACTTTCTACATGTGACAAGGAACTCTGGAATATTAATGAGTGTGTGTGTGTGTGTGTGTGTGTGTGTGTGTGTGTGTGTGTGTTTGGGGGGCTGTCCTTGAGATTTTACAAACCTTCCTTGTAAAATAAAACCCTCACCCTCTACATACCCCTTTCTTTGCAGTTTTAAAGATCATGTGGAAATGAACAAAACCACTCAGATGGGAACAAGAAGAGTGAATTTATTTAGTTTATTGTAGTCAGAAATCTTGAGAGTCCCTTGGACTGCAAGGAGATCCAACCAGTCCATTCTAAAGGAGATCGGTCCTGGGTGTTCTTTGGAAGGAATGATGTTAAAGCTGAAACTCCAGTACTTTGGCCACCTCATGTGAAGAGTTGACTCATTGGAAGAGACTCGGATGCTGGGAGGGATTGGGGGCAGGAGGAGAAGGGGACGACAGAGGATGAGATGGCTGGATGGCATCACCGACTAGATGGACGTGAGTTTGAGTGAACTCTGGGAGTTGGTGATGGACAGGGAGGCCTGGTGTGCTGCAATTCATGGGGTTGCAAAGAGTCAGACACGACTGAGCTACTGAACTGAGTCAGAAATCAGCCACTATCCCTTTTATTTGTCAAAGACTCAAAAGCAGGGAAGTGGGAAACTTTTATGGTGGAAAAAGAAGTTTTCAGATGTGTTCTAATTGGAGGCTGCTGGCATGGAGCTGGAAGTGGGCTAACTAGAAGCAGGACAACCTACAGTTAGAGATGCATATTTGTTTTTTTCCAGTAAGTCCTAATATGGGGAAGCAGAGACAAAAATTAGGAAGCTTTAACTTAGTAATCTAGTCACAGCTGTTTGAGGCCAATAGACCAACTGTTTTGCTAACTCTAGCAGCTGCTGTTAAAGACACTACCTTTGCCCTGGATGGAATATCATTGTTTGGCTTCCTGGACTGGTTTATGACGTAGAGTAGGTTTCCTGGATTTATTGATGCTGATTGTGGATCAGAAGTTTATCTTAAATATAGTCTGGCTGTTGTGTGTTCGTGTATTTTGGTCTCTTAGTCCCTCTTTGTGTTCATTCTCTCACTTCCAAGAGGTTGGTCAACTTGTGAAAAGCAAGAATTCCAGATCTTTATTGCTCAGGAACAGTTCTGTTATCTTCATAGTCAACTGTATTGTAAGATCTTCTTGATCTTCCTATTTTTGTAGATGATCATCATGGTGATCATCTGATGAGAGAGGGGCTGCACATAAGCATTTAAGACTCTACAGCAGACCAAGATAATGATCACTATCACTAAAACAAAAGAAATTAATAGTCTCTCTGAGTAGCTTCAAAACCAGAAAGTCCAGCTGTCCAACCCAGGCCAAGAGACATATTTCATAGGTCATGAAGCTCAGTCTTAGACATCCAAATAGCTTTTGTTTAAAGACAATGGAAAAAAAAGAAAAAATAAATAAATAAAGACAATGGAAGGCCTGTTAAATTTGCCTATTTCATGGACAAATACAACAGGAAGTATTAGTACTGGCCCAGGCATCACCATGACTAGCCAACAAGAAATCTTAAGCAATGTGATTGTCTGTCACTACTCATGCCAATGAATTGAGACTGACCTCTAATCCATCCAAGGCAAAGGTTAGTGTCATTAACAGCAGCTTGTGGAGTTAGTAATAGGCTTATTATTTTTTAAGATTTTATATTAAAGTGTAGTTAGTTTATAATGTTGTGAAAGTTTTAGGTGTACAGCAAAGTTATTCAGTTATACATAAGCATATATCTGTTCTTTTTCAGATTCTTTTCCCATATAGGTTATTACAGAGTATTGAATATAGTTTCCAGGCTATACGATAGGTCCTGGTTGATTACCTATTTTATTTATGTATAGTAGTGTGGATTTTTTAATCCTAACCTCCTAATTTATCCCTTCCCCCAGTAGTAGGTTTCTTAAAGGTTTTCTGTTTGTATGATTCCCACTGATGGGAACACTGTTCTGATTATTCAAATAAAAATGAGCCAGTAACTCACCCAAGTATTAATAATCCAGAATGGCGTCATTTTGGCTTTGTATCTAAGCAGGAATTTCCAGTCTTGGTGATTTATAGAATTACAGACAAGTCTTGGAATATTATTCCTAATGATCATGAGGTGTTAGTCTGAGGCAAACAGGACCAGGCATCCTGATCACAAAGGAAGTAGTATCCAGGAGAGGTATGCGGAGATCCAGGGAAAAAAGTGCTGTTTATGACATGAGGTTGGAACCAAGGCCTTACATAACATGTTTGGATTTCTACTAGTTTTTTTCAGGTTTGGTTCACCATCCTACAAAGATTGTTGAGTTCAAATTTGGAATTATCTAGGGTCTGAACAATAGATTTTATTAACTGAGGGTCTTTTTCTGGGAGAGAGTGCATGCTTGACCACTGGTCACTGGGCACTTCAGTTGTGTGAAGGACACTGGCAGAGTCACCGGTTGACTTGTTTGGAATCAATTGTTCAAGTGGGTGCAAGTAGAAATGCCATTGACTGTGATCACCTGCGGCCTTATCTGATGAAACTGGAATTGCTCAGAGGGCTTTATCATGGGAATCTGGTGATTGTTGGTATATTCAGCAGTCAGTAAGATTGAGAACAGTTTTGTGGCTACCACTTGGGATCATCTGAAAATGGCAGTTGAATGAGTATTTCCTTTTCTTTTTAACTTCATTGAGATATAATTGACAAATAAAATTGTAAGATATTTAAAGTTTACATTGTGACAATTTGCTATATGCAAACATTGAGAAAGAATTCCTTCCATTGAATGAATTAACATGTATCACCTGATGTATTTATCGTTTTAGAATGAGTCTATTCTGACCTAACAATTATAATGTCAGGAAGAAAAGAGAAAAAGGCTCTTTATAGGTGAATGACAGTAAGCGATCTATAGAAAATAAAAAGATTATAAGCAAGCAGATAAAAAAAAAAAAAAACAAGAATTGGATAGAAGTTTTGGTCCAACATACTGGCTAGAGGCTGTCCACTATCTGTGATCATCTGTTCCAAAGGTCTTAGGCTAGCTGTCTACTTCTGAAGATCAGTGATTTCTGAAGGATCTCTGAGAATCCTCGGTTTGAGATCTTGTACTGAAATAGCCCTCTACTTACATGGAATTCTAAATTGCTCTAGTTGTGAATTGTGAACCCAGTAATTGATTTCCTATAGTTTTACTGCTGTATTTGTTGTTAACAGTATTTTGATAAGGTTCTTTCCTATAGGTTCAAGAACAATTTTTCTCTGATGTGTCTTTCAATAGATAAAATCCTCTGATTGAAAATAATGAAGAAATTGTTTAGAAAGATGTTGTGGGAGTGTGGCCTTAATCTGTTGGTGACAGGACTGGGTATATAGCACAAGAGTCCCTCACAATATTTTGCCATATCTGCATATGGTAGGGATGAGTCTAGAATTGGAGGTGAAATTTCAAATGCATGTGCCTGTGTGTGTTAGTCGCTCAGTCATATCCAACTTTATAGGATCTATGGACTGTAGCCCGCAAGGCTCCTCTGTCCATGGGACTCTCCAGGCAAGAACACTGGAGTGGATTGCCATTCCCTTCTCCAGAGGATCTTCCGGACCCAGGGATCAAACCTAGGTCTGCTGCATTGCAGGCAGGTTCTTTACTGTTTGAGCTACAGGGAAGTCCCAATGTATGTGCCTTCCAGTTATCAATTCATAGAGGGATAACCTATGTATTCCTAAGACAGTGGTCTGTTAGGCCATAGAGATAGTGGCCAGGAGAAGCTGTGGTCAAGAAAGCTCAAAGATTTCTGAAAATATTGCTAGTTTTTTTGGCCACACCTTGCGGCTTATGGATTCTTAGCTCCCAAATCAGGGACTGGACTTGGGCCACCACAGTGAAAATTCTGGGTCCTAACCACTGCATCGCCAGAGAATTCCCAATAGTGCTAATTTTATTTTATTAAAAAAAATTTTTTATTGGGATATAGATGATTTACAGTGTTGTGTTAACTTCATGTGTACAACAAAATGAATCAGTTACACATATACATATATCCACTCCCTTTTAGATTCTTTTCCCATATAAGCCATTACAGAGTATTGAGTAGAGTTCCCTGTGCTATGCAGTAGGTCCTTGTGAGTGTGAAAGTTACTCAGTCATGTCCAACTCTTTGTGACCCCATGACCTTTACAGTCCATGGATTTCTCTAGGCTAGAATACTGGAGTGGGTAGCCTTTCCCTTCTCCAGGGGATCTTCCCAATCCAGGGATTGAACCCAGGTCTCCTGCATTGCAGGCAGATTCTTTACCAGCAGAGCCACAAGGGAAGAACATACAGTTGGTCCTTGTTATCTGTTTTATATATAGCAGTGTGTACAAGTCAATATCAATCTTCCAACTTATTTCCTCCCCACTTTACTCCCTGGTAACCATATCTATCTATCTATCTATATATATATATATTTTTTTTTTAAGTCTGTAACTCTGCTGTTGTTCAGTCGCCAAGTCCTGTCCAACTCTTCATGACCCCATGGACTGCAGCATGCCAGGCTTCCCTGTCCCTCACCATCTCCCAGAGTTTGCCCAAGTTTATGTCCATTGCATCTGTTACTGTTTTATAAATAAATTCATTCGTACCTTTTTTTAAGATTCCACATATAAGAGATACATCATATGATATTTGTTTTTCTTTGACTTATTTCACTCAGTATGACAATCTCTAGGTCCATCAGCCAATATTGCTAATAGTAATTTAAGGATGCTGTTAGTCCTTTACAGAATTTCCAGAAGATTGTGCATGAAAAAAGGACAGCTTTCTTTATTTCTGTTTTTGCTATTATTTATTAATTTGTTTTTTTGTTGCCTTCAGTTTTTGAGTAAGAGGTAACACCATGGAGAGTTCTTTTATAATTGTTCCCATAAAGCTTGTGCCTCAATCACTTGATATTAAAGTTGGGATGCCCCTAGAAGAAGACTCTAAATCAAGCAGGTTTTTTAGCAACTGTAAAACTGTAGCTCTTGGGCAAAGTGAAAGTGGCTCAGTCATGTCTGACTCTTTGCCACCCCATGGACCATAGTCTGCCAGGCTCCTCTGTTCATGGAATTCTCCAGGCCAGAATATTGGAGTGGGTAGTCATTCCCTTCTCCAGGGGATCTTCCTGCCCCAGGAATCAAAACTGGGGTTCCCTGCATTGCAGGCAGATTCTTTACCAGCTGAGCTACCAGGGAAACCCCTTTGGCAAAGATACAATGCTATTAGATACAACTCACCCTGAAAATCTACATAAAATAACTAAAACATTTAAACCCCATGGAGTGTAGAAGTTAGGGGAGTATCTAAAGGTATCCAAAGGGCACTTGAGGTTTTGGTTCATGACCATGACCAAGCTTTACAATTTTCCCAGAATTCTGTTGTTGACAGGTAACAGTGACCCTGTTGGGACTAGGGCAGGCCAGCACAGAATACATCAAGGTGACATATTGATTATTTTGAATTAAAATTACAAAGAAACAGCCAGTGCAAAAAAGAAACTCTGATCCTTTTCTTTGTTTCCCAGAAAGCAGTAAATAAATATCCCATGCGAAAGGTCTCCTCCCTGTCTAGGAGGCAGAGAGACATCTTTATCCCCAGAAATAAGGAAACCAGGGCTGAGAAGGCTGTAAAACTACCCTTGTTATTTCTTTACTAAGCAACTGCCCCAAGCCCAAACTCTGTTTAAATTCTTTACTTAGACTAAGTTTCTTAGCTCTGTCCATTCCTCACAAATATATTGTGCTTTTTTAATCTCAACAGTATAACAGCTACCTGCCTTGGACACTTCGTAGGTCCTCCTTCTTTTATTATTAATTAATTAATGTTTATTTTTGGCTGAGTTGGGTCTTAATTGCTACACACAGGCTTTCTCTAGTTGCAGAGAGGGTGGGGCGGCTACTCTCTAGTAGCGGTGCTCGGCATCTCATTGTGGTGGTTTCTCTTATTGCGGAACGCGTGCTCTAGGTGCACAGGACTTCAGTAGTTGTAGGTTGTTGTTTTTGCTAAGTCACGTCTGACTCTTCACAACCCTATGGACTGTGGCGCACCAGGTTCCTCTGTCCTTCACTATCTCCCAGAGTTTGTTCAAATTCATGTCCACTGAGTTGGTGGTGCTATGTAATCATCTCATCCTCTGCTGCCCCCTTCTCCTTTTGCCTTCAATCTCTCTCAGCATCAGATAGGGCACAGGCTCAATTGCCAGGAAGCATGTGGGATCTTCCAGATGAGGAATTGAACTGGTGTCCCTTGCATTGCAAGGTGGATACTTATCAGCTCCTTTTTCTATGAGACCTCTATATACACAAAGTAAATCCGTCCCCCTATTCCTGTTAATCTGCATTTAACCTACTTATTAGAACAGCCAAAAGAACTTGAGAGAGGTAGGAGGGACATGTTCCCATCCCCAGCAATTGGCACAATCAGCATGATACTGCCCAGACTCCTCTTCCCCAGAGGCTGTTGTAGCTGAGAGGTCCTGGGACACCTGACAAAAGCTGGCAGAAAGTGGGATTTCTTATCCCAGCAACCTCCTGGATATCTGCCTGCAGGATTAAGTGGAAGGGTAGTTGTGAGAGTCCCCTTTCTCTCTTTCTAAATTTAAATTACCTGGAAAAAATACTTTCAGAATTAGTTCCCTGGACATAGTGACTCTGGCATTGAGCCTTTTCTTCTCAGAGATGGTCACTGTTTGTCTTTGTCTTTTGTCGTTGTCATAAGTAGGAAAAACTATGGAGCAGAACACTGGCATAGCCTGATGTTCAAACTGGCCTCACAGACTGGGAAGTTAATGGTTTTCATCAGACTGGCATCTGTTTGGACAAACTTTGCTGTGGGTCTCCTATGTAAAGACAAGCTGAGATTTTTCCTTTCGTCTTTTTCTGTATCCTGAGAGCTTGGCTTTGTAACCAACAAGAATATTCTCTGTGGTCTCCACCATCCAGAGAGTACACTTCCACTTACCAGGGTGCAGCTTCGTGGGTCAACCCAATAGCCAGCTCTCAGGGGAATTTTTCAGGAGTCCAAGTCTGTAAGGGGTTTCTGTCAACTTAGTTTTTGTTGCCTTTTCAGTGTTTGTTTAAAACATGCCATTCCAGTAGCACCATTACCTGGTATCACAGATCAGTGGGTCTGTCACTGGAGGCAGTTCACATTCTCCTGGGAAACTAGAGACACCATTTTCACTACACCAGTTGCGGTAGCACCTGTAGCACCGCCTGTATACCGCCTGTAGCACCGAAGGCTTGTACTTTCTTAGACTAACTCTAGGAGCAAACTTTCTGGGTCTTGTGAAGGCTGCATACTCTATTTTGAGATGTAAGCCATGGAAATGCATTGATTCGAGTTGCTATTTAAGATGAAGATCCTACTCATCAATGACCAGATGATGGATCCTTTGAATTAGGAAATGGCAACCCACTCCAGTGTTCTTGCCTGGAGAATCCCAGGGACGGGGGAGCCTGGTGGGCTGCCATCTATGGGGTTGCACAGAGTTGGACACGACTGAAGCAACTTAGCAACAAGAGAAAAAAATTGTTTTAGTGAACTCTCTTTCTAAAGCCAAATTTTAAAAGTGGATAAAATGCAAGCAAATAATGTATCCAGGCTTACTTTGAAGATATTATGGCTTTATTTCCCGATTATTGCAATAGTGTGAACATTGGAATAAACTGAGTCACATGATTTTTTTTGTTTCCCAGTGCATATAAAAGTTATGTTTATACTGTACTGTTGTCTATTAAATGTGTGAAGCATTATTTCTAAAAAAAAAATATGTATACCTTAATAAAAATATGTTATTGCTAAAAGATGTTAACCATCATTTGAGCCTTCAGCAAGTCATAATATTTTTGCTACTGGAGGATCTTGCGTTGATAGCTGACCAGGGTGGTGGCTACTGAAGTTTGACGTGTCTTCAACAGTTTCTTAAAATAAGACAACAATGAAGTCTGCAGCATCAAATGATTCTTCCCTTCAAGAACAATTTCTCTAGCCTGCAATGTTGTTTGATAGCACTTTACCCACAGTTGAACTTCTTTAAAAACTGGAGTCAGTCCTCTCAAACCACTGATTTATCAACTATGTTGGTGTGTGTATGTTAGTTGTTCAGTCGTGTCCAATTCTTTGTGACCCCATGGACTGTAGCCCACCAGGGCCCTTTGTCCATGGGATTCTCCAGGCAAGAATACTGGAATGGGTTGCCATTTTCTTCTCCAGGGGATCTTCCCAACACAGGGATTGAACCTGGGTCTACTGGATTGCAGGCAGTTTCTTTACCATCTGAGCCACCAGGGAAACTATATTTGTATTGTAGTCTAAGTCCTTTGTTGTCATTTCAATAATCTTCACAGTATCTTCCCCAGGAGTAGATTCCATCTCAAGAAACCACTTCTTTTGCTCACTCATCAGAAAGCAACTCCTCCTTCATTAAGATTTTCTTATGAAACTACAGCAATGAAGTCACATCTTCAAGCTCTACTTCTAATTCTGTTTCTGACCTTGGGTGGCCTTGGCCAGGAGTGGCTTGAAGCAAGATCTCAGATCCTCAACCAAAGATTGAAACCAGGCTTCACCTTCCTGCCCGTGGACACTGCAGAGAAAGCATCGTTGAAGTCTTCCCCGCCTCCACTGCCATCATGTCTAAATCAGAGTCTCTCAAAGAGCCCGAACAGCTGCAGAAGCTCTTCATCGGAGGATTGAGCTTTGAAACAACCAATGAGAGTCTGAGGAGCCATTTTGAGCAATGGGGAACGCTCACAGACTGTGTGGTAATGAGGGATCCAAACACCAAGTGCTCCAGAGGCTTTGGGTTTGTCACATACGCCACGGTGGAGGAGGAGGATGCGGCCATGAATGCAAGGCCACACAAGGTGGACGGAAGAGTTGTGGAACCAAAGAGGGCTGTCTCAAGAGAAGATTCTTGTTAGGTAGGTAGAATAGGGAAAAGGAGTCCAAAATGGCGGTGGCTAAAAGACAAGGAAGGTCAAAGGAAGGTCCGAGGACCAGAGTGAAGACTTCAGGCAGAACAAACAGCACTCCTGGGTAAGCTCAATTTGCATAGGGCAGGCCCAGGTGGAGCAAAAAACATATGAAAGGAGGAGCCAAAGCACTTTCTCAGGACTCTCTCTCCCGCGTGCGTGTGCTCTTTTCTTTCTCTCTCTCTCTCACTCTCCTGCTATCTTCTAAATAAAATAGAGCTGTAACACTGATTTGCCTAAGAGCTGTAGCATGGTTTGTCCAAGACCCGAGAGCTGTGACGCACTGAGGGCTTTAATGTCTGTCGCTCCAAATCTTTGTTGTGACGAGACAAAGAACCGAGGAACATACACTCGCGTGACATCTATAGTGCCGTGACTCGGATTTAACCTGGCTGAAACAACCTCTGCGTGGAAGAGGCCAAGCACAGCAGGAGCCCAACTCAGCAAAGCTCCCGAGCTAGAAGCGGAAGGCGAAGAAACCCAGCCCAGGGGAAGGCCCATCGTGCTGGAAACCGGGACAGCGAAAAATGAACTCAGCAGAACGCTCACGGGGCCCAGTCTGAGATTCCAGAAGACCTCCTGTTAAGGTAAGAGGTCCTCGCTCCTATGGCTGGAGGGACCTTTACAATCTCCCATTTCTTGTTTCCTCGAACCTCCCGCGACAGGCGGGCGGCAGGGTGCACAATTGAGGGACTCTGGAGAGGCTACTCCTCAGCATGTCCCAAAGGCGCTATCTGCTGAGCCCCAGTAGCTGTTACATATAAGCCGGTGGGGTTCTTCTGTCCTTTCTCTTCTCTGTGCCAAAGATTAGACCAATGAAATTGTGAGCACCGGTCAGATATTTAGCAAATTTTCCGCCGGGCTACGAAGGGGATTCCTTGGCATGTTTTTCCCACTGCTTTTTCCTCCTGTCCTTCAGCTCTCTCCTGGGACTCAAGCCCGGCCAAAACTAATGAAACTCAGGCTCTGATGCCTCATTGCAAAAATTCATTGAGAGACAAAGTGATAAGAGGTAGATTTGTTAGGATCCAGAGAGAAGCCACGCTTCAGGGTGTGAACCATTGCCGAGGGCAAGGGCTGCGGCCATGGAGTTAGGCCTGGCTAGGTTTTGTGAGGGGATGGAATTCATATGCTAATGAGTGAGAGAATCATCCCAGCCATTGGGGAACCACCCACTCCCCCCTCTTCTGACCTTGTGCCTTGGAGCTATCTTGCCACCTCTGGGTGTGTCTGTTGGCTTATAGATTGGGGATTAAGGTTTACTTGAATTTGACTTGTCATCTTGGACCCAATTGATTTTAATTGGTTTACATTATACCCTTGTGCTATGTCATTCTTTCAAAGTTTGTGCTCTGCCCCCTTCCCTCCTGTTTCATGCTCTTTTCCTGAGCCCCATCCAGACCCACAAGGTTGCTTCTACAATCTTCTGGAGAGACAACCAGAAAATAGTTGGCCTTGGGAGGGAAATACTCTATAATATCCAACCCCCTAATCCTACCCAATACTGGTCACACTGGAGATCTTGGGGATGACCAAACTCCAGTCCGGGGGATCCCAGGAGGTCATCACGCCTTGACCTGCCTAGGGATGGGTCTTCGAAAGGTTGTCACGCCTCAACCTGTTTGGGGATCCTTTAGTCCCAGGGGTCCCAAGAGGTCGTCACGCCTCGACCTGCCCAGGGATTTGATCTCTAGGAGGCTGTCACGCCTCAGTCTGCCTGGGGATCTGCACCCTGACCCGGGGACGCCTGGCTCTCAGGTTGCAACAGTTCTGGGTAAGATGAACTTATATCGTATCTATTCCCGTCCACGGTGGGCAAACTAGCAATGAGTTACAAATCTCTTAATTCTACCCAGCATTGGTCACACTGGAGATCTTGGGGACGCCCAAACTCCAGTCCGGGGGGGGGGGGGGCGGTCCCAGGAGGTCATCACACCTTGACCTGCCTAGGGATGGGTCTTCGAAAAGTTGTCACGCCTCAACCTGTTCGGGGATCCTCTAGTCCCAGGGGTCCCAGGAGGTCGTCACACCTCGACCTGCCCGGGGATTCAGTCTCTAGGAGGCTGTCACACCTCAGCCTGCCTGGGGATCTGCACCCTGACCCAGGGACGCCTGGCTCTGAGGTTGCAACAGTTCTGGGTAGGATAAACTTCAGAAAGACTCACCCTTAAGGAAACCGAAAGAGGTCTTTTTCTTTTCTCCCTGTCATGGCTGTCTTTCAGATGGGAAGTAAACAATCCACTTCCTGGCAGACGCCCTTGAAATGTATCCTTGATAACTGGAAGCTGTTCGACCCTCTAGCTCTAAGGAGAAGTCGTTTGAAATTCTTTTGTGCCACTGTGTGGCCACAGTATCCACTGGGGGACGAGGAACACTGGCCTGAGGATGGAACTTTAAATTACAATACCATCCTGCAATTAGAATTATTCTGCAAAAGACAAGGGAAATGGACAGAGATCCCCTATGTCCAAATTTTCTTCCGACTAAGAGATATGAAGGAACTCTGTCTTAAGTATGGGATTGTAGTACGCCCTAAAAGTGAGCCCACTAGGCAAATGGTGTTAGGCACAGGCAACCAAGAAAAGGAACCCCCTTGTGAAGGCTCACCTCCCACAGCTCCCGAGTTGCCTGCTGCTCCTTTCTCGTACCCAAACGTGCCCCCGTATCCGGGAGCACCTCCTCCACAAAAGCCAGCTCGAGTATGTCCCTTAGTTGAAACTGGAGGAGAATTCGGACCAACCCGGGTCCATAAGCCCTTCTCCCTCTTAGAACGAAGGCAGATCAAACAAGACCTGGGAAGCTATACAGATGACCCAGGCAAATATATAGATACATTCCAACATATTACCTTGGCCTTTGACTTGATGTGGAAAGACATCATGGTCATATTTAGTCAAACTTTATCTGATCCTGAACATACCAGGGTCTTAAAGGAAGCCCGGAAGCATGTAACAGGGCTCCACATGTCCAGTGATAGATACCCAATAGGGGAAACTGCAGTCCCCTCCTCAGATCCTAATTGGAATTATAATGACCCTGAGCACATCTGGGAAAGAGATCATTTTCTAATCTGTGTGAAGGCAGGACTGAAAGCAGACCAACAAAAAGTAATTAGCTATGTCCAGGTCTCAGCAATAACTCAGGAGCCCAATGAGAACCCCATTGCCTTTCTGGAGAGGCTAAAAGAGGCACTCCAAAAGTTTACCAACCTGGACTTAGACTCTTACGAGGGACGAGTGATTTTAAAGGACAAATTCCTGTCCCAATGTGCATCAGATATCAGAATTAAGTTACAGTAGCTACAACAGCAGGACCCTGCTGCCTCTTTAGATGAGATGGTCCAGACAGTCACCAATACCTTTTATAACAGAGAACAGGAGAAGGAGGCCAAGGCCCAGGAGAAGGAGATAAAGAAAGAGACAAGGCATGCCCAGATGCTGGCTGCCTTCCAGAAAAGCCCTATGGCAAACCCCGAGTCCTTGAAGGACAAGGCACAAGACAGATGCCTGATCTGTAGACAGGCGGGGCATTAGGCCAAAGAGTGTCCAAACCCTGACAAGTCTCCTAGAACGGCTTGCCACAAATGCCATCAACTGGGACATTGGGCGGCACTCTGCCTCGGGACCCAAGAGCCTCAAGGTCAAGCGCCAAGCTGACCCTCATGATGGTTCAAGAGGACTGAAGCGGCCCGCTCCAGCCAGCCCGCCTGTCACAGATAACCATCACGGGGCTGGAGCCAAGGGTGCAACTGGATGTGGCAGGTAGGTCCGAGAATTTCTTGGTTGACACAGGGGCTACCTACTCTGTCTTGATCTCCTACTCCCGAGCCTTCTCCTCCCAAACCTGTACCATTTTGCGTGCTACAGGAAAAGCAACTACTAAAAGATTCACCCGAGCACTTCTTTGTTGCTGGGAGGGGCAAATATTTTCCCACCAGTTTCTGATGGTCCCTGAGTGTCCTACTCCCTTATTGGGAAGATATATACTCACTAAACTGGGGACCACCCTTGTGATGGGAAGTTTTTCAGCCCCTAGAGCTCTACAGCTCCTGGTTACTACTGAAGAACCCATTACACCTTCAATAGAGAGGGACCAAAAACTATGGGAAGACAAAATTAACCCCCAGGTGTGGGACTAGGGGATTCCTGGATGAGCCCACCAAGCTGAACCAGTCATCATTGTCCTCCGAGATCCCACTCGATTTCCTAATTGGAAACAATATCCTCTCAAAAGAGAGGCTCGGGAGAGACTACAGCCTTTAATAAATAAATTCCTTGCTTGTGGGCTATTGGTCCCCACCAGTTCACCATGTAACACCCCAATCCTCTCAGTAAAGAAAGAAGACGGAACCTGGCGAATGGTTCAAGATCTCTGGATCATAAATGAAGCTGTAGTCCCCCTCCATCCCACAGTACCCAATCCCTATGTAATCTTGGGAGAAATCCCACCCAGTGCCAAGTGGTTTAGTCTTGGATCTCAAAGATACATTTTTTTGCATACCACTGGCTAAAGAATCCCAATACCTTTTTGCCTTTGAGTGGGAGGCCCCAGGAGAAAAACACCAACAGATGACTTGGACAGTATTACCTCAGGGGTTCAGAGATAGCCCCCACCTGTTTGGACAGGCCCTTAGCCGGGATCTCCTAGATCTGGGACCTGGGACCTAATGGGAAAATATTACAATACGTAGATGACCTACTAATCTGCTCTCCAGATGAGAAAAGTGCCCAACAACATGCAATTCAGGTTCTAAATTTCTTGGCAGAAAGGGGACATAAAGTCTCCTGTGCTAAGGCACAGATTGTCGAGACAAAGGTCACTTACCTGGGAGTTCCGATTACACACGGGTCCAGGAGGCTGTCCTCTGATCGGGTACAAGGAATCCTCCAGTTGCCCTCCCCCACGACTTGAAAACAATTGCGAACTTTCCTGGGGCTAAATGGTTATTGTAGAATCTGGATACCCAATTATGGTCTAATTGCCCAGCCCTTATATGAAAGCTTAAAGGGACGAGATGATTCAATCCCACTGATGTGGGGAACTCCTCAAAAGAAGGCAGAGGCCACACTAAAACAGGCCTTAACTCAGGCACCTGCCTTGAGGTTGCCAGACCCAGAAAAAGCATTCCAACTTTATGTCCATGAAAGAGAGGAAATAGCCTTGGGAGTGTTAACTCAAAGGTTGGGATCTGAGCCCCAGCCAGTAGCTTACTTATCCAAGAGGCTCGATCCAGCTACCCGAGGTTGGCCCCCCTGCCTTCGAAATCTTGCAGCTATTGCAATCATGATAGAAGATGCTTTAAAACTCTCCTTTGGGGGAAAACTAACTATTTTTACCAGCCACCAAGTAAAACAACTCCTAAATGGGAGAGGCCATTTATGGATGTCTGATCAAAGAATCCTCAGATATCAAGTAATGCTGACGGAAAATCCAGGCCTCACTATATCCCCTTGTGAGGTTCCTAACCCAGCCACCCTCCTCCCTACCCCCGAAGGCTCTCTCCCCTTTCACTCTTGTGTAGAAACCTTGGACCACTGGACAAAACCCCGAGAGGGATTGTCAGAAGATCCTCTTAACCAATCCTGAGGAAATCTGGTACACTGATGGAAACAGCTTTGTCTTGGATGGAAAAAGAAGAGCCGGGTATGCAGTAGTCTCCAATTTTGAGACCATAGAGGCTAAGCCTCTGCCACCAGGTACTTCAGCCCAATTAGCTGAGCTCATAGCCCTGACTCGAGCTTTAGAGCTGGGAAAAGGAAAAAGAATAGCCATTTACACTGACTCCAAGTCTGCCTTTCTGGTGCTACATGCACATGCGGCTGTTTGGAAAGAAAGGGGCCACTTGACCACCCGAGGGTCCCCAATCAAATATGGTGATCAGATTCTTCGACTCTTGGTGGCAGTCCATTTGCCCACTGAGGTTTCAGTCTCCCACTGTAAAGGACACCAAAAAGAGAGCACAGAAGTGGCACGAGGGAACCAAGCAGCTCATCAGGCAGCTAGGAGAGCAGCATTACAGAACCATTACTTAATAGGGATTGCCACCTTAGTTCCACAGACTAATTTGCCAGAAACTCCTTCATATACTGAAGGTGAGATTCTTAAAGCTAAGAGCGAGGGCTTTCAAGAAGATCATATGGGGTGGTTCCAAAAGGAGGGACTCCTTTTTCTGCCTGGAAACCTCCAATGGAAGTTGGTTAACTCCTTACATGCCACTACTCATTTAGGAGAAAAGGCCCTCCAAAGATTACTAGAAAGATTACTCTGTTCCTTCAGAGGAACAGGCCTCCAAACAACTATAAGACAGGTGGTCTCCTCTTGTCCCACTTGCCAATTAAACAACCCTCAAGGAGCTCGAAGACCCCAGCTGGCCCAGCCCGTCCAACGACGTGGGGCCTACCCAAGAGAGGACTGGCAGATGGACTTCACCCAGATGCCAGTTTCTCAAGGGTATGAATACCTATTAGTTATGATAGATACATTCACAGGATGGATTGAAGGCTTTCCCACTCGGACCGAGAAGGCTGAGGAGGTAGTTAAAAAACTGCTCCATGAAATCATTCCAAGATTTGGTCTGCCCAGGTCATTACAAAGTGACAATGGGACATCATTTACTTCTAAGGTCACCCAAGGAGTCTCGAAAGCATTGGACATTATTTATTATCTCCATTGTGCCTGGAGGCCTCAATCTTCAGGAAACGTAAAAAGAGCCAATCAATTCTTAAAATCAGTGATAAAAAAGATAACCCAGGAGACCTCCTTGGGATGGAAGGAGGCTTTACCAATAGCTCTCCTCCATACCCACATTGCCCCTAAGGAACAGGTTGGTCTTAGTCCTTATGAGATGCTATATGGGAGACCTTTTGTTTATGTCAATGACCTCTTCCTAGATCCAGAGGTTCAGACCCTCCAGTCTTATACCATAGCCATTGGGCAATTCCAACAGGATATACTCTTGTGGGGTATGAACCAGGACCCAAAAGATTCTAAAGAGTCACCACTATATGCTCCAGGAACTCAAGTCCTAATTAAAGTCTGGAAAGATGGGTCCCTAAAGGCTCAACTCCAGCCCACATGGAAGGGCCTCTACCCTGTAATACTTTCTACCCCCACAGCAGTCAAGGTACCATGACATGACTCCTGGATTCATTACTCACGAGTCAAGCCGTGGAAGAAAACAGAAGAGGACGCTCAATACACCTGTGAGCCCCTGGGAGATCTGATACCTATTCAGAACTACCAATGAGTGCCATTCTAATGAACACCCCCAAAATCTGGTTTCTGGGGATAAGATTTCTCAGGATAACTCTAAGGAGCCAACACAGCTTGACAGAGACTGTACTCCAAGACAGACAGGAGATAGATCTTCTGATCCCTGAACAAGGAGAGACTTGAGCTATCCTGGTGATGTGAATTTAAAATTGACCAATGTCCCTACTAGTCCTTGTTATGCTATATTGATGATGATTATGATTATTCCATGTACTGTCAATTGTCTAACCTGTTTTGTCTCTGCCCAGGTCAACCAGCTACAACATGCAGGGCCAGTTCAACAAAGATATAAAACTTCAGCTGACCACGGAAAATATCACACACCCTTGGACACCACTATAAGGACTCTGAGGCTTGAGACTAGCAAGAGGGGGAGGCCCAATACCCCTCGCTGTCCCAGTTCAGCAGGAAGTAGCCAGACAGACCTCGATGCCCCTATTCCCAAAGAATTGGGCCTCCCATCTCTTGAGGGGGGAATGTTAGGTAGGTAGAATAGGGAAAAGGAGTCCAAAATGGCGGTGGCTAAAAGACAAGGAAGGTCAAAGGAAGGTCCGAGGACCAGAGTGAAGACTTCAGGCAGAACAAACAGAACAAACAGCGCTCCTGGCTAAGCCCAATTTGCATAGGGCAGGCCCAGGTGGAGGAAAAAACATATAAAAGGAGGAGCCAAAGCGCTGTCTCATGGACTCTCCCTCCCGCATGCGTGCGCTCTTTTCTCTCTCTCTCACTCTCCTGCTATCTTCTAAATAAAATAGAGCTGTAACACAGATTTGCCTAAGAGCTGTAGCACGGTTTGTCCAAGACCCGAGAGCTATGACGCGCCGAGGGCTTTAATGTCTGTCACTCCAAATCTTTGTTGTGATGAGACAAAGAACCGAGGAACATACACTCGCGTGACGATTCTCAAAGACCTGGTGCCCACTTAACTGTGAGAAAGATTTTTTTGGTGGCATTAAAGAAGACACTGAAGAACATCATCTGAGAGATTATTTTGAACAGTATGGGGAAATTGAAGTAACTTAAATCATGACTGATGAAGGCAGTGGCAAAAAGAGAGGTTTTGATTTTGTAACCTTTGATGACCATGACTCTGTAGACAAGATTGTCATTCAGAAATACCACACTGTGAATGCCCATAACTTTGAAGTGAGAAAAGCCCTGTCTAAGCAAGAGATGGCCAGTGCTTCATCCAGCCAGAGAGGTCGAAGTGGTTCTGGAAACTTTGGTGGCGGTTATGGAGGTGATTTCAGTGGAAATGACAACTTTGGGGGTGGAGAAAACTTCAGTGGTTGAGGTGGCTTTGGTGGCAGCCATGGTGGTGGTGGATATGGGGGCAGTGGGGATGGATATAATGGATTTGGTGATGACGGAAGGAATTTTGGAGGTGGTGGAAGCTACAATGATTTTGGCAATTACAACAATCAATCTTCAAGTTTTGGACCCATGAAAGGAGGAAACTTTAGAGGCAGGAGTTCTGGCCCCTATGGTGGTAGAAGCCAATACTTTGCCAAACCATGAAACCAAGGTGGCTATGGTGGCTCCAGCAGCAGCAGGAGCTATGGCAGTGGCAGAACGTTCTAATTACTGCCAGGAAACAAAGCTTAGCAGGAGAGGAGAGCCAGAGAAGTGACAGGGAAGCTACAGGTTACAACAGATTTGTGAACTCAGCCAAGCACAGTGGTGGCAGGGCCTAGCTGCTACAAAGAAGACATGTTTTAGACAATACTCATGTGTATGGTGGAGAAGGAAATGGCACCCCACTCCAGTACTCTTGCCTGGAAAATCCCATGGACAGAGGAGCCTGGTAGGCTGCAGTCCATGGGGTCGCTAGGAGTCAGACATGACTGAGCGACTTCACTTTCCCTTTTCACTTTCATGCATTGGAGAAGGCTATGGCACCCCACTCCAGTGTTCTTGCCTGGAGAATCCCAGGGATGGGGGAGCCTGGTGGGCTGCCATCTCTGGGGTCGCACAGAGTCAGACACGACTGAAGCAACTTAGCAGCAGCAGCATGTGTATGGGCAAAAAACTCGAGGACTGTACTTGTGACTAATTGTAAAACATGTTATTTTAGTTTCTGTTCTGTGTAAAGTGTAAAGCATTCCAACAAAGGGTTTTAATGTAGATTTTTTTTTTTTGCACCCACACTGTTGATTGCTAAATATAATAGTCTGATCATGACGCTGAATAAATGTCTTTTTTTTTTTTATGTGCTGTCTAAAGTTAAAAAAAATAAAAGAAACCAGGCCTCAGCAGTGAGAGCACTGAATCCTAATCATTAGACCACAAGTGCCAGCAGATAGTGAGAAGTCCCTGGTTTATCTGCTTTATATAAATGAATTCAACAAAGCAATGGAAGATAGTGAAACAGTGAAGTGTTTATTAAGAAGAAAAAAAGATACATGTGAATAGATAAACACCGGTGGGGTGGGATAGTGATGGGGTGGCTCAGAGAGACAGTCTCACTCTTGCGGTGGTTTAAATCACTTACATGGAGCACTTCTTCCTTGTTTCCTCTGGCCAATCATCTTGCTTTGCCTGGCTCTGAGTCCCTCTGTTATAAATTCAGAGTCCTCTCCTGTTTGCGCAAATCTCTTAGCCAAGACGAATTTCGGCACAGAGGCCTGTGGGAAGGTTGGCACCACCTATTATGCAGTGGTATGCCATCTTTTTGGCTCCTGAGGAGCCTTTCTGCACATGTGCAGTTGGAAAGTTCTCTTTTACCTCAAGAATGAGAAATATGCAATCTCTTTATCTCTCTCTTTTTTTTCCTTTTGAACTTTTCCTTTTGTGCCAACAAATGTACAAATAGTCAAAGTTATGGTTTTTTCAATAGTCATGTATGGATGTGAGAGATGGACCATAAAGAACGCTGAGCATGGAAGACCTAATGCTTTTGAACTGTGGTGTTGGAAAATACTCTTGAGAGTCCCTTGGACTGCATGAAGATCAAACCAGTCAATCCTAAAGGAAATCAGTCATGAATATTCATTGGAAAGACTGATGCTGACACTCCAATACTTTGGCCTCCTTATGCAAAGAGCTGACTCATTGGAAAAGACCCTGATGCTGGGAAAGATTGAAGGCAGGAGGAGAAGGGGATGACAGAGGAAGAGATGGTTGGATGGCATCACCGACTCAATGGACATGAGCTTGAGCAAACTCCTGGAGATGGTGAAGGACAGGGAAGCCTGGCGTGCTGCAGTCCATGGGGTTGCAAAGCATTGGACACGACTGAATAACTGAACAACAACAAATGGAATATACCAGATTAAAAATGTTGTGATAGTTTCAGATGAACAGGGAAGGGATTCAGCCATATATATATATATATATATATATATATATATATATATATACACACACACACACACACACACATGTATCCAAGCTTCCCTTGTAGCTCAGTTGGTAAAAAATCTGTCTGCAATACAGGAGACCTGGGTTCAATTCCTGGGTTGGGAAGATCCCCTGGAGAAGAAAATGGCAACCCACTCTAGTATTCTTGACTGGAGAATCTCATGGACAAAGGAGCCTGGCAGACTACAGTCCATGTGGTTGCAAAGAGTTGGACATGATTCAGGGACTAAACCACCAACCATACATGTATCCATTCTCCCCTAATCCCCCCATCCCATTCAGGCTGCCACATAATGTTGGGCAAATTTCCATGTGCTATACAGTAGGTCCTTGTTGGTTATCCATTTTAAATACAGCCATGTGTTCATGACCTGCCCAAACTCCCTATCTCTTCCCCTCAGCAACCATAAGTTTATTCTCTAAGTCTCTATCTTTCTGTTTGTAAATAAATTCATTTGTATCATTTCTTTTTAGATTCAATACAATATTTTTCATTTGACTTACTTCACTCAGTATGACACTCTCTAGGTCCATCCGTGTTGCTGCAAATGGCATTATTTCATTATTTTTAATGACTAAGAAATATTCCATTGTGTATACTTACCACATCTTCTTTATCCATTCCTCTGTTGATGGACATTTAGGTTGCTTCCATGTCTTGGTTATTGTAAACAGTGCTTCAGTGAACATTGGGGTGTATATATCTTTTTGGATCATGTTTTTCTCTGGATATATGTCCTGAGGTGGGATTGCAGGGTCATATAGTAGCTCCAGACTTCTCTGGTAGATCAGATGGTAAAGAATCCACCTGCAATGTGGGAGACCTGGGTTTGATACCTGGTTTGGGCAGATCCCCTGGAGGAGGGCATGGCAACCCACTCCAGTATTCTTGCCTGGAGAATCCCCATGGACAGAGGAGCCTGGTGAGTTACAGTCCATGGGGTTACAAAGAGTCAGACCCAACTGAGTGACTAAGCACAAGCACAAGCATGGCAGCTCTATTAATGGTTTTTGATGGTTTCCATAATTTAAAAGCTTAAGGGTAGGAATTCCCTTGGTATTTCCAATGCAGGGGCCCAGGTTCAATCCCTAGTCGAGGAACTGGGATACCATAAGTAACTCCCCATAGCCAAAGAACAAAACAAAACAAAAACAAACAAACAAATTAAAAACAAAACAAAACAAATCCAAGGGTTTGTCCAGATTGCCATACACAAACAGGCAATGAAATCTTACTTTGGGATGCCTAGGGGGTAGACTATTGAAGAACCTTATTTGGGCCGCTGAAAGCCTGTTCATATTTCTGCAATTCTGAAATCTTCTTGTTGGACCAACTCCCTGAAATTCTTCTTGCACTGGAAAAGTGAAACAAGAATGACTGTTTTCATGCAGCCATGCCCAACACCTTAGCGGGACTCCCCTGGCAAATACAAACCATCCTGTTGGGCACCTTTAGGGCAGGTCCTGTAACTTATTTCTGTACTTCACTGAGGTTGAATGAATGAATGAGCAAATTCTAAATTGGTTACTGTGAGTGACCAATGAAGATCTGTAGAGTTGATATGACGGTTATTTTAAACTGAAGATATTTGAGACCCAGCAGATGCAGAAAGAAGCTTTCTCTGAGCTTCCCTTTCTGAATAAAGGCAGAATTTTCTGATAGTAGAGCTGCTATACATCCCTTTAGTGGGGAGTTACACCCAGGAAGAAAACAGATCATTCACACTTGCATTAGACAAACATTAAAACAAATTATTTTCCATCCCATTTATTCCCATAAAAGCTCATTTATCTTTCCTTTAAAAAATCCATTTATTCCTGTAGAGTCCCTATTTGCTCCCCTCTGCCCCATTAAGCTGATGTAAAGTATAAACCTTTTCCCTAGCAGTTAAGGGAACCACTTCTATGTTCTTCCATATGCATATGCAAAAACTTTGTCATTTCTCCTTCTGTTAATCTTAAGTCATTTTGTCAGTTAATTCACAGGGTTCATGACTGTACATAAATGAGTATAGGAAAAGTTTTCCTTCCAATACCCCTCAAGATGGTATGAGTACAATCTAAAGACTAAGAGACAAAGAAAACCTGGGTGGTGAGTGAATTATGAAACAGGAAAATAAAAGCTCACACGTCACCACATCTTCTTTGGCCCCACTTCCCCTTCCAAATTTAAACACATTAGAAAAGAAGGTTTACTTTACCAAAGATTTCTTGGATTTCATGTGGCAAAACAATTAAAAATTTTTTCCCTTAAAGAATTCTGGTGGTCCAGGGGTTAAAAATTTGACTGCCAATGCAGAGGACATGGGTTCAATCCCTGGGCCAGGAAGAGCACATATGCCTGTGAGCAACTAGGCCCCTAAGTCACAACTGCTAAGCCCATGCACAGAGCCTGTGCTCCATCACAAGAGAAGCCACCGAAACGAGGAACCCATGTGCTGCAATGAAGAGTAGCCCCACTCACTGCAACTAGAGAAAGCCCTCACACAGCAACGAAGACCCAGGACAGTCAAAAATTGTTTATTTATTTATTTATTTTCTTTAAAATCTCTTAAAAAAAAAATTCTGTTCTTTCCATCAAGTTTCCTCTCCTCTCTCTTTCTCCTACCTTTCCTTCCCCATGGATTTGAAACTTCCTGCTGTTTTCAGCTCTGGATTTTAGCAAAGCAAACGCCAGGCAGTTATTGACTCCACCCCCTGTAGAAAGCAATTCCAAGATCACCTAGTTTTATTTAAACAGATTCCTTGTGGGAGGTTTTAACCCCACTCTCTGTGAATAATAATAGGCTTTCTAAGCACTGTCTGCATCTTACCTGGCCTGTGTACTCAGTGGCACAGTCTTGTCTGACTCTTTGTGACTCTATGGACTGTAGCCCGCCAGGCTCCTCTGTCCATGGGATTTCCCAGGCAAGAATACTGAGGTGGGTGCCATTTCCTCCCCCAGGGATCTTCCTGATCCAGGGGCTGAACATGTGTCTCCTACATCTCCTGCATTGGCAGGCAGGTTCTTTACCACTGAGCTATCAGGAAACACTGCTTCTTACCTTATTTTGTCTTAAAAACAAGTCTAAGAGAAACATGTTATTATCACCCCATTTTAGAGATGAGAAAACTTTCCCAGTGCTTAAGGTGCTAAACCAGGATTTGGACTTGTTACTGAGTCCAAGCTTGTTCTGTTCACCATATGAAAGGACAATAAATCTGAGAGACTAGGTGTTGAGACACAGAATACAACTTTGTTGGGGGAGTGTGTAATTTCCTTGGTTATGTCTCACTACAGCAAAGATTTGAAATGACAAACCAGTGTTACAGCTCGGTTACAGTTTAGTTTTATTTGGCATGCAGAGGATAGTACACCCTCGAGGTGTGAGGGCAGGCAGACCCCAAAGGAGAGGCCTCAGTCTGTCTTGGCTTCCTCCTTTCATTCATTTGTCTCCTCCCCGCTGAGCCTGCCCCATGTAAATTGGACTGGCCAAGAAGGGGATGTGTTTGTTTCACCTGAAGTTCTGACTCCAGTCTGCAGGTTTTCTTTTGTTTCATTTTTGTTGGCTTTTTCTTTTCTTTATCTTTTAGCCACCACCATTTTTGACTCCTTTTTCCTATTCTAACTACCTAACAACTTTATTTGGACAGTCAGCTGACCAAGAAGATGGCAGGCTAACATCTCAAAATAACCATTTTGTTGGGGCCTGGATGCCAGGTTCTTTTATGGATCAGCGATGGGGGGTGAGGTGAGGAAACAAAGTTGAAAGTGAAAGTGTTAGTTGCTCAGTCATGTCTGACTCTTTGTGACCCCAAAGACTATAGCCCACAAAGCTCTTCTATCTGTGGAATTTTCCAGGCAAGAATACTGGAGTGGGTTGCTATTCCCTTCTCCAGGGGATCTTCCCTACACAGCGATGGAACCTGGGTCTCCCACATTGCTGGAAGATTCTTTACTGTCTGAGCCACCAGGAAAGCTAAAGTAGAAAGACCATTTATTTCTTGCAAATACCTTCTAGAATGGCAAGTCCCAGATGGGGATATGTGAGTTTCACTTCCTTATAGACGCTAGTGTTAAAGAACCCACCTGCCAATGCAAAAGACATAAGAGACACAGGTTCAATCCCTGGGTTGGGAAGATCTCCTGGACAAAGGCATGGCAACCCACTCCAGTATTCTTGCCTGGAGAATCCCATGGACAGAGGAGCCTGGTGGGCTACAGTCCATAGGTCACAAAGAATTTGACATGACTGAAATGACTTAACACGCAGACACAGCCTTTTCACAGGTGGTGCGAATGGAATATCTCCTGCCATATCAATAAGCAAGGATGCCACAGGTATGTGCAATTCTGCCCCCCCCTCAAATATGAATTTCTGAGCCACCCCAGGCAAGCAGCAGGCAAGTGGCACCATTGTCTACACAAGGAACTCAAGAATGTCTCAGTCCTTCACAGGTGGGCAGGGCCAGGTTATCTTCCTGTCAGCTAAACAAAGGCACTTTAAGGGTATGACTTCCCTGGTGGCTCAGACAGTAAAGCATCTGCTTACAATGCGGGAGACGTGGGTTCAATCCCTAGGTTGGGAAGATCTCCTGGAGAAGGAAATGGCAACCCACTCCAGTATTCTTGTCTGGAAAATCCCATGGACACAGGGGCCTGGTAGACTACAGTCTATGGGGTCACCAAGAGTAGGAAATGACTGAGCGACTTCACTTTAGTTTAAGGGTGTGGGGGTGGGCAGGATTCTCTGAGGCAGGCCTTTATGTATGCTATAATAACAAAAGCAGCGAAAAAAAACAAGGATTAAAGTCACAGAAACAGATCCAGTCCAGTATGGAGTCAAAATTAACCCTTCTCGGTTACAGATCGAGACACTGTAAAGCTAAAACATAGAGATATTTTGATAATTCATGCTCCAGAGGGAGTAAAATTATCCTCCATAAAAAAGTAATAACTGTATATGTCTATATATATCTGAGTCACTTTGCTATACACCTAAAACTAACACAATATTGTAAATCAACTATACTTTAATGTGAGTAAAAAGTGAAGTTGCTCAGTGGTGTCCGACTCTTTGCGACCCCACGGACTACAGTCTACCAGCCTCCTCCGTCCTGAGATTTTCCAGGCAAGAATACTGGAGTGGGTTGCCATTTCCTTCTCCAGGAGATCTTCCTGACCCAGGGATTGAACCCAGGTCTCCCGCATTGTAGGCAGACACTTTACCATCTGAGCCACCAGGTAAGTCTATACTTTAAAAGTAAATAAATAAAAACAAAATTGTCTCTCAGCAAATACAGGTCTCTTTCTGGGAGGAAATTCTACTGCTAAGAAATATGATGTTCTCTGTTTCTTCTCTAAAGGAGATTTTGCATTTTGGCTTATCTCAAATTCCTCTCCTCCACTCTGGCCTACAGGAAGAGAGATCACTGTAGATAAGAACAGTCACACATTCTTTTTCAACAGCCCAGGAGTGTAGAAGAGGCCAGAACTGGGTGAGGTCACACAGAGGCTTCCTTTTCCTCCTCCGTGTTCAGGTACTGTCATCTTCTCCAGATCTAGGGAGCCTTCCAGCTAGGGGCAGCTGGACACCTCTCACCTCCTCGCCATCCCCTTCCTCTTGCCACCCCTTGCTCTCACCACTCCCTTCCCCCTGCAGATGCTGATGGGAGTCCAGAAATTCTGGCCAAAGCGGCTTCAGGATTCCGGGGGAGAGAGATGACATCCCATGCCTTCCCCTTTCCATGATTACTTGTTATGTGACTTTTGCTAACCTCCTCGTGCTTCCCAAGTGGTGCTAGTAGGAAAAGAACCCAACTGGCAATGCAGAAGATATGAGACATGAGTTTGATCCCTAGGTTGGGAATATCCCTTGGAGGAGGGCATGGCAACCCATTCTAGTATTCTAGCCTGGAGAATCCCATGGACAGAGGAGCCTGGCAGTCTATAGCCCATAGGGTCGCAAAGTGAAAAGTGAAAGTCATTCAGTCATGTTCGACTCTATGTGACCCTGGAATTCTCCAGGCCAGAATACTGGAGTGGATAGCCTTTCCCTTCTCCAGGGATCTTCCCATCCCAGGTCTCCCACATTGCGGGCAGATTCTTTACCAGCTGAGCCACAAGGGAAGCCCAAGAATACTGGAGTGGGTAGCCTAGCACTTCTCCAGAGGATCTTCCTGACCCAGGAATTGAACCGGGGTCTCCTGCACTGTAGGCGGATTCTTTACCAACTGAGTTATCAGGGCTGCAAAGAGTCAGATACAACTGAAGCCACTTAGCACACATGCATGGGCTATTTAGTGTGGAACATGGATTTGGTTGGAGTTTGAGCATCAATACTATAGTGGCTTTCTCTGCTGCTTTATAGAGAGAAAAGTTCTTATCGGCAAAGGCTCACTATCCCCAGCAGTCCCCCAAAAAGGGTGTGCGTGCATGCTCAATTGTGTCTGGACTGTAGCCTGCCAGGCTTCTCTGTCCATGGAATTTCCTAGGCAAGATCTGGAGTGGGTTGGTATTTCCTTCTCCAGAGGATCTTCCCACCCCAGGGACAGAACCGGAGTCTGTTGAATAGGCAGGCATACTACCGGGCCAGGTGTCCTGGGCAATTCCCCAACCTTTCCACGCTTGACCTTGTTTTCCTGTGGACTGAGACCAAGATGCCCCTCCCACCCTTCTTGGAAGCCAAGCCCCCTTTCACCAGTATAAGGTCCATACCTCTGGAAGAGAATGATTGCAGAAACCGCCTTCTCTCTCTCAGACATCAAACTAGAGACCCAGGTAAGCAGCCCAAGAAGTGGTCTCAGGAGCTGCTTCTGCTTGAGGGTTTGAGAGGGAGGATCCAGGGTGAGTGAGACTAGCCTGAGAATTGGGCTGGGCAGACAGGGGCAGGGAGCAGAGCTGGGGTCAGGAATGGAGCACGCAGGCTGCGGAGAGCCCACAGGGTTGGAGAAGGAGAAGCCTCCAGGTTGGGGGAGGCTTGAATCTCTCATAGGAATACAATGGTGTCCTTTATGGTATGGGGTCAGACACAGGACAGGGACTGAGTTTCCCTCGTGCTGGAGGACAACAGGGCTCTGTCAACTGTGATCCAGATGAATACTGGTGGTTATTTTGGGGGTACAACTTGGCTTATTCAAAATCTGACTTATTTATTTAGTGGTTTATTTAAAAGGATCCCCTAATGAGTTGCATGAGTGCTGGGTACAAAAGTATTTTATTTTCCAAATATATTTCATATCAAAAGACTTTCTGTATTCAAAGACAGGACTGCTAGGATTTTAGATCATTTTGGGGGTCACCACCCAAAGGGGAGGACGACACCTCTGTAGGGAGTGGGAGTCAAATGTTTGTGGGAAGAGTATATGTGTCTCCTTACCTAGGAAAGCTCTTAGGAACACGGACATCTTTCTGGTTGACCGGCAGGGAGACTGTAAGCCAGGGAGGCTACAGGTGGGAGCTGGGGTTCTCTTTCTAAGGCGATGCTTTTCCTCCTCTCCCCCTTTTCTCATTCAGGTTTCTCCAGGGGAGTGCGGTCATCATGGCTCTGAAGTCCCTGGTCCTGTTGTCGCTGTTGGTCCTGGTGCTGCTGCTGGTGCGGGTCCAGCCTTCCCTGGGCAAGGAAACTGCAGCCGCCAAGTTCCAGAGGCAGCACATGGACTCCAGCACTTCCTCTGCCAGCAGCTCCAACTACTGTAACCAGATGATGAAGAGCCGGAACATGACCAGTGATCGATGCAAGCCAGTGAACACCTTTGTGCACGAGTCCCTGGCTGATGTCCAGGCCGTGTGCTCCCAGGAAAATGTTGCCTGCAAGAATGGGCAGACCAATTGCTACCAGAGCTACTCCACCATGAGCATCACAGACTGCCGTGAGACCGGCAGCTCCAAGTACCCCAACTGTGCCTACAAGACCACCCAGGCGAATAAACACATCATTGTGGCTTGTGAGGGAAACCCGTACGTGCCAGTCCACTATGATGCTTCAGTGTAGGTCTCCACCTGAGGCCAGAGCAGCAAGATGCACCACTTCATCACAAAGGCACCTGCCTCTCCCCTCATGTTTCCTTGCCCTGGGGGCAATAGCTCAAGTTAGGGCTCTTATCTCTGCGCACCTTACCAGAAACACACACACAGGATTCCCTGGCATGAAAGCAGTAACTCAAGCTAGTTAAGTCTTCTATCCAACCCACACTTGCTCCCCTGGCCTGAGTCTTGCCCCTGGTGGTTTGGGGGGTGAGGAGTGGGTTGTGAGATGGGACCTGTGTTAACCAAATCACTGCTTCTTTCAATAAAACATACTTGCAACCACCTGAATTCCTGATGCTGTCCTCACCTGGGTATTGTTTGTGTGATTGCTCTCTTGCCAGGGGTGAGAAGCGTGAATCTGGTTATCTGTGGTGAGAGGGGAATGCAATCCTTAAATGCCACCTCTTCTGACTTTTGGTTTTCACTGCTCTAAGATAATTCCTCTCCTTGTAGGTTCCTTGACACCCAGTATAAATGTGTGGGTGATTTTAAGATCTATAGTCTGGGACACTGTCATGCTGGGTGAGCTGACAGAGGGTGAAGCTCACGTACAAAAATCTCTGGCACAGAAGGAAAGATCATGTGATCCAGGGGAGACCCTGTTTGGCCTCAGGAGCAGAGGAAGACTATGAAATTATGACCTAAGATTTCCATTTTCCTTTTCTTGAGGGAGCTATTACTAAATCAGAAAGATGGTCCTCTCTTACTTGCAAACTTGGAATTTTGCATTCAGAAGCTAGAAAGGACCTCAGGGATCACCAAATGTTCCCAGGGCACTTGGCTGCAAGCCTGCTCACTTCTCGACAACCCTTTATTATATCCATTGAAAAGACTAGACTCGGCTTAATCATTTCATATGACTTCCTGTTTATACTTGCATCTGGCTCTAGACAAGGTCATAAAACTGGAGAAAGATCCCACTGCCAACCAGTTTGACCAGTTCTTTCATCATGTGTACCACATTTATAAATGGTGGAATTGATCGTGTGTTTTTAGGTAAAGTGGAAGCTTAACCCTGGGGTCTCTGGGGGATAGGGGCGGACAGCTGATTCAGTGGCAGTAGGTATTTCACTCCTCACAGTGAGGATGGAGGAAGAAATAAAAAGGAAACTTTGTTTCTAGATCTGTTTTCTTTAGCTAGAATTTTTCTTAAGTTCTTCTATTGTTTCCAAAACAGCAGTTCCTCTTTTTCTCTCCTCCTAGAGCTGAGAGAACACTTTAGTGGAGGTTTGAACATTCACTTGGAGTTTCGCTGCATCTATTCTGCACAGTCACCAGCTCTGACTACTGGTTCCCTGCAGGTTCTGGGCCAGAGGACCATGTGAGCCTCCATCTGGGGAATAAGGTGATAGGTGGTAACAGATGATCTGGGTGCAGCCCTGCACAGCCAAGGAACCAGAAGGTGTGGGTGGGGGTGGGTTGGGAAGTGCTCTAAACAGGACACCGAAAGGGAAGAGATCAAGTCTTGTCCTAGAGACATCAGGCAGAGTCAAGGAGAAACAGCAGTTGGGAGACAAATCAGAGATCTCTTTGTGGGGGACCTCCCTGGCAGTCATCGGTTAAGACTCCAGGCTTCCACTGCAGGAGCCTGGATTCTATCCCTGGTCTAGGAACAAAGATGCCGCATGCCAGATGGCGCGGCCAAAAAAAAAAAAAAAAGGTTTTCCTTCTGTGGGGGAGTCTTGCTACCCCATAAATAAAGGAGTACAAACCTCTTCCAGAAGACTAACCCAGGCAGATTAACCTGAAAACTGAGGTGCTAACATGTGAAGATGGATGGGTATCTGCATCATGACAGAAATGACCATATCTAGCTATTCTTCTAAGAAGGATAGTGTTAATTTTCAGAAGATTCTTCAAACCAAACAAGCTCCAGGAATTCTGCATTCTTGGTGGACAGGTAAAATGCCTCCCAGCACACTCCTTGCTCCTGCAGTCTTACCTGTACCAAAAAAACCACAGTGTCTTCTGCCTCTTTGGACAGGCTGATTTTCTCCTGCCTCTCTCTGTGGTAAATTTCCCTTCAATTCCAGCAGCCAATAGTCTTCCAGCCTGAAACAGATCAGTCATCCACACCTTAACTGAGTCCTTCAATGAACAGAGTACAGGACCAGCACTTTAGGTTCTTTCTTTCCAAGTGCTATCTCGTCAGTATTTTGCACTTTGAGCTTTCTCTCTAATTGGAAAATGAAAGGCGGCTCCCAATCCCCACTCTTGCCTCCTTAGCCTGATTCAGCCCTCGCAGAGCTAGTGGGAGCACCGAGGGGTGCTCATCTTCCTGTCTGTGATGAAAGGCACTTCAGTACTGGTTTGGGGAATTGATCACAAATGTGAGACAGCCCTCCATGTGCATGATTCATGATGCATGATGGAGGTCCTGGTAGAAGGTACAGAATGAGAGTGAACTTCCTGTAGACTAGACCATGACACTCCCGGAAGCACTTCAAAACTGTCTCCCAGGAGCTACTTTCTAGGGGACGAATCGCAAGCACGTCTGCAAAGCATTCAGTAAATTCCCATGTACTTTGGGTTTCTTTGTGGCTTGTAACAAGTGTAGGTAGGATAGTTTCATCTCACTTCCTCAATGCCTTTGAAATATATTCAAGTTGTTGTGTGAATCAATGGTTCATTTCTTTTTCTTGCTGTGGATGTTCCACAGCTTATTTATCCATTCACCTGTTGGACATTTGCAGTGTTCCCATTCTGGGTGATTATGAAGATAGCTGCTTTGAACATCTAAGTACATATTTCTGTGTGAATTGGTGGAAGAATAAACACAGAAATCAATGGAACAGCATAGAGAGACCAGAGACATACCCACACAAATACAGTCAAATGATTTTTTTAAAATTATTTTTGGCTGTGCTGGGTCTTTATGACTGCATGCAGGTGAGTGGAGGCTACGCTCTAGTTGCAGTGTGAGGGCTTCTAGCTGCGGGGCTTCTCTTGTTACAGACCACTGGCTCTAAGGTGCCCGGTCTTCAGTAGCTGCAGCACTTGGGCTCGGTAGTTGCAGCTCATAGGCTATAAAGCAGGGGCTCAGTAGTTGTGGTGCACAGGCAGCAGCTTGTAAAGAAACATATTGAGGAAAGAACTGATTTTTAAAAAAAATCCTGTGTTATATTAATTTTTGAAGGAATTGCAAGAGTACATGGAGACTGTAAAAACAGTTAAGTACTGGGCACCATACTACTGAGTTTAGGTAAAATACCAGGCTTGCCATAGAGGCTGCCCACCAATCCCGAAAGCCCAAGAAAAGAAGATGGAATTCTGGAAAAGCAGAGCTCTCTTTCTTGTAAGAAAAACAAAGCAAAACAGATGTTTCTTCTACTCCTGAGTAACCTGATTTAGTTATAACCCTCCAGGTAGTCAACAGAACCCAGGGAACTAGGCACGCAAGTGTGCCGTCATTTCTGATCTTATTTTCTCATCCTATTTTACCTCTAAGTCTCATCCATACTTCCTGATACCACATTATAATTCCCTCTTTCTTCTAATCTCCTGTGCCTTCTTCATCGCCTGTACTGTCCCAGCTTCAAGGCTTCCACCTACCCAAGGTCTGACTGAGAGCAGATCCGCGTGGTGGGTCTAGAACTTAGAAGCTGCTGTCTGTGAAATCCCCCAAACCACTGGTAGACACCACAAAACAGTTGTCCTAAGAATAGGGAACAGGTTAATTTTATGCACTGTATCCTCACTTCAGAAAAGTTGTCAAACTGCATTTAAAGACCTAAATATAAGGATACCTTAACAGATACTACTTGGTGACTAACCACCTCCACCATCGCTTAGTTCCTTGGGATGCTTATGAAACTTCTTTTTATAATCTCTTTTACAGGTTGAATTGTGTTCTCCCCAAATTTATATGTTTAAAGCCCTACCTTGTTGGAAATGTGAGATGCATTTGAAGTGAAGCGCTTTAAAGAAATGAATAAATTAAAATGAGCCCTTGCTGCTGCTGCTAAGTCGCTTCAGTCTTGTCCAACTCTGTGCGACCCCATAGACGGCAGCCCACCAGGCTCCCCCGTCCCTGGGATTCTCCAGGCAAGAACTAGGCCCTAATCCAGTGTGACTGGTGTCCTTATAATAAGAGGAAATTTGAACACAGAGAGACACCATGGGTGCCAGACTGCTGTGGCAAGTCACTATGGTGGGGTTGGGAGAGCAAGACAGGAAGTTGAAAGCTGGCTAGAAAGGGGGCTATTTGAGGATTTTTTTTAAAGAGGGCTAAAAATCTTTCCTTAAAGCTTGTAATCATCCAAAAGGAAGATGGAACTACTTTTATGATATACCAGGAATTTCATTAAACCTCTTTTATATGTATGCTTGTGTCTACATTAGGTCATTCAGGTCTTGAAAGTGTTGTAGCCATGTGTTCCTGGAAACAAACTCACTCAGAAGGACAATGCAGCTGTTGGAGTGCAGTTTATTACAGTGGCGGGCCCAAGGCAGAGTCTCCTTTTAGCCAAGGACCCCGACCAGTTTTTGTGAAAACCTTATATACCCTAAGTGTACTTGCTCAAACCCACCTCCCCAAATTCCTTGAAACTAGTCTGGACAAGGTAAAAGAGAGATACAATCAAAGTTAACCCATGATTCATGTGTCACAAGATTAGATAAACAGTGGATATTTATCAATAGGCCTGTGGTCATATCCCAATAAACATAATGGAATGTACCACTTTGTTCTGTTACAGAGATAATTAGCATATTCTTTTAGGCAACAGAGAGTCCAAGTACAAGTCCTGAGGCTCTTTTATCCAGGGGATCTGGTTTTCCATTGGTATGCCATTTCTATAGACACGGGGCACAAAGTTCAGAGTCCATTGGGAGGGTGACCATGCGTGTAGCCTAATGTTCACAGCCTGGCCTAAGATGGAGTCCAGCTCTGTCTGTTTCCTCCTTCAAAACCACTCTGAGAACTAGTAATAATCACTTTTTGTTAAACATTCCAGTTTTTTTGGTTGTTTTTTCCACTTAGCTTAAAGATACTATTGACTAGGTCTTTTTCACATTTCTATACCTGGTGATTTTCAGGGTGCCAGACAGAGTGGAGTTTGGTAGATTCTATAAATGAAAGTAAGTAGACATAATATCTTATCTTAGTGTCGACTTCAAAATTAGCCACAACCTGAAAGTAGAGAATGTTTTACTTGATGTGAATGTTTAGGACCCCCAGCCTGGGAGAAAGCATCTCAGTAGCCCTGAGAGACTGCTTTGAGGAGGTGGGAGAGGGAGTCAGGCTATATACAAGTTTGCAACAAAGCAGACAGGCAATCGGAACATCAAAGATTATTGTTAAGCAGGGAAAACCAGCGGAGAAGGCAATGGCACCCCACTCCAGTACTCTTGCCTGGAAAATCCCATGGATGGAGGAGCCTGGTGGGCTGCAGTCCATGGGGTCGCTAGAGTTGGACACGACTGAGTGACTTCACTTTCACTTCTCACTTTCATGCATTGGAGGAGGAAATGGCAACCCACTCCAGTGTTCTTGCCTGGAGAATCCCAGGGACAGGGGAGCCTGGTGGGCTACCGTTTATGGGGTCACACAGAGTCGGACATGACTGAAGTGACTTAGCAGCAGCAGCAGCAGCAAGCAAGGAAAACCAGACATCAAGTTAAGGGATTTAGTGTTCTACCTGTGGGAGGGCTTCCAAGGTGGCACTAGTGGTAAAGAACCTACCTGCCAATGAAGTTAAGATGTAAGAGACCTGGGTTTGATCTCTGGGTCTGGAAGATCCCTGGAGAAGTAAATGGCAACCCACGCCAGTATTCTTGCCTGCAGAATCCCAAGGACAGGGGAGCCTAGTGGGCTGCCGTCTATAGAGTCACACAGAGTCGAACATGACTTAGCAGCAGCAGCAACCTATGTATGGGAAGATGCAAGATTCTGAAATTATTGAAGTCATTCCTTGCATATGCATCTCAATTATCTGGGGCCAACATCCTGCATTTTTACAGGAATGTTCTTCTCCTCTTGAATTCCCTTAGGTCACAGAGGGCTGTAATCACTGATGACTATGAGATCCTTAAGTTCCTCATGTAGGGAGTGGTGCTGCTTGTTGGCATGACTCATAAATTCACATTTAGGGGCCGGAATCTCAGATAGCTGTGGCACGTCTTGCCCACCACATGGCAGGAAATATTTCATTTCATGTTAGTAAATGAGGCACTGATTATCTGCAAAGATAAGTAACTTGCACAGGTAGTAAATGTTTGTGCTGAAATTGTTTTTAAAATTTTTATTTTGAAATAATTTCATATGTACAGAATGGCTGCAAAAATGATACAAAGAATTCCTGTATACCATTTGTCTATATTCTCTAAGCAATAACATCTTTCCTATTTGCTTTATTATTGTTGTTTAGTTGCTAAGTTGTGTCCAACGCTTTTGAGACCCCATAGACTGTAGCCCGCCAGCCTCCTCTGTCCATGGGATTTCCCAGGCAGGAATACTGGAGTGAGTTGCCTTTTCCATCTCCAGGGGATTTTCCCAACCCAGAGATCGAACTTGCGTCTCCTGCATTGGCAGGCTCTTTACCACGGAGCCACCAGGGAGCCTCATTTGCTGTATTAGTCATATATTTATGTACAGATATATAATTTTTTTCTGAATGTTTGAGAATAAGTTATGGACATGTTGCCCTTTTTCCTAAGTACACTATACATTTCCTAAAAACAAGAACATTATTTTTACAAGGGTTTAATATAAGTATGCTTATCAAAATCAGGAAATTTGCACTGAAACTATACTATTATCTAACCTGCAGACTATATTCAACTTTCATCAACTGCTATCTTTAACAAAAGAAAAAAAATTTTTTTAATCTGTTTCAGAATACCATCCAGGCTCATACCATGCATTTAGTCATGTCTCTATAGTCTCTTTTAATATGTGCTGTGAAGGTGCTGTGCTTAGTTACTCAGTCATGTCTGACTCTTTGTGATCCCCATAGACTGTAGCCCGCCAGGCTCCACTGTCCTTGGGGATTTTCCAGGCAAGAATACTAGGTTGCCATGCCCTCCTCCTGGGGTTTTTCCCAAGCCAGGGATCGAACCCAGGTCTCCTGCATTGCAGGTGGATTCTTTACCATCTGAACTGCCAGGGAAGCCCGTTTAAAATATATGTCTCTGTTAATTCAGTCTTTCTTTATCTTTCATGATTGCGATGTTTTGATGGTTATGGGTTGGTTCATTTGTAAAATGTCTTTAAATTTGTAGTTGTGTAACTTTTTTGGTGGGGCAGGGGCACATCACGAGGCTTGTGGAATCTTCCTTCTCTGACCAGGGATCTAACCCACGCCATCTGCATTAGAAGCGTGGAGTCTTAACCACTGGACTACCAGAGAAGTCCTATACTTGTCTAACTTTTTCCACTCCTGATTGGAATCTGTTTATGAATTTTAGCATCTTTTATTTATTTATTAGAAGCCCACCAGTGGGAATTCCCTGGGGTTTCAGTGGCTGGGACTCTATGCTTCCACAGGAGGGAAGAGAGGTTTGATCCCTGGTTGGGGAACTAAGATCCTATTGAAAGATTGTTGTTGAATCACACGAAGACACCGGGACTCTTGGCCCCCGGAGGAGAAGAATTCAATCTGGAGCCAGAGACGAGGCTTGATCGCTCAGAGCTTTTGTGTAATAAAGTTTTATTAAAGTATAAAGGATATAGAGAAAGCTTCTGACATAGGCATCAGAAGGGGGCCGAAAGAGTACCCGCTTGCTAGTGTTAGCAATGAAGTTATACACTCTCCAATGAATCCAAAGAATGTCTGGAGGTTGTAAAGACCTCACCAGATGTACTCCCATAATTTACATTTTAAGATAACAGAATTAGCCAGAAGGTTTAATCCAGAGACTGTCCTCAGGCAGGATACATTATTGTTATATAATCCTTGTAAAACCAGGTCTACTCCCATAATTTACATTTTAAGATAACAGAATTAGCCAGAAGGTTTAATCCAGAGACTGTCCTCAGGCAGGATACATTATTGTTATATAATCCTTGTAAAACCAGGTCTACTCCCATAATTTACATTTTAAGATAACAGAATTAGCCAGAAGGTTTAATCCAGAGACTGTCCTCAGGCAGGATACATTATTGTTATATAATCCTAAGGAATGTAGAGAAGGAAAAAAAGGTTTGTCCTTTCTTCCTCCTTGAGAATTCCAGATCCCTCTCTCCTTGGGGACCCCTAGACTCCTTATCAACCTGCCTAGGAAATGACTCTCATTATGTGTGGCATGGCCAAAAAAAGAAAAAGAGAAACCCACTGGTGTCAGGCATTGTACTAGGAATTGTCAGGCAATGTACCAGGAGTTAAGGATCTAAAATTACAAATAACATTGCTTTTTTTTTTTTTCCCTACACAACGATGTGCTTTCATACCAATCAGATTGGCAAAAATGCTGGACCGTTACACTCTTACGTTTTGCCACAGACAAATAATTGAGCTACAAAGACTCATATACCATAGTTTCTGGTGAGAGTGTGAAATTAAATGACCAATGGTTCAGTTACTACATGTGTGTAACAAGTTATCCCCAAACTTAGTGACATAAAACAATCATTTCTTATGCTCCCAGTGATCCAACAGTTCAGATAGGACATAGTGGGAGCAGCTTGTCTCTGTTCCAATGTCTGAGGCTGCAGATGGAAGACTCAGAGGTTGGGAGCTGGAATCATCTGAAGGTTTATTCACCCATATGTTGCATGGTTCATGTTGGCTGATACCTTAGCTGGACCTGCTGACTGGTTATCTATACAAGGCCTCCACGTGGCACCATCTTCTTCATAGCATGATGATTGGATCCAAGTGTGGGTGTCCCACAACATAGAGAGAAAGTCAGGCAGAAGCTGTATCACCTGTTATGACCTGGCTTTGGAAGTCATACAGTGTCATTCTCACCACATTCTGTTCATTAGAAGGGAGTTTCTAAGACTAAGCCATACTCAAGGAAAGAGAACATAGACCTTTCTGATAGAGAAGAGTCAATATCACACTCTAAGAGGCGTATAGAGAATGAGATATATTGAGATGGACATCTTAGAAAAACACAAACTGCTCCAATCAGTTTGTGAACAAAGAAGAGCAAAGAACATCTCTTATCACCCAGTTATACAAGGATTAGGTTGCAACCCACTGCAATTGCTCTCTGACAGGGCACCCTCTGGGGAACTGAGGATGAAAAACAGGATGAGATATTCTGTGCTGTGAATAAACAGGCCCCTGGATAGTTATCTCAGGAATAATGTCAATGACTGCTGATTCTTGCCCCTTCTCATACATAAAAATCACTAAAATCATTAATTTGAGATGTCTGTTCTTTGTGATTAACAGTAATCTTTTACCAAGATGTATGCTTGACTGTTTCCCTGGTGGCTCAGTGGTAAAGAATCCACCTGCAATCCTCCCTGTAGAAGGAAATGGCAAGCCATGCCAGTATTCTTGCCTGGAAAATTCCATGGAAGATAAGCCTGGTGGGCTACAGTCCACAGGGTCACAAGAGTCAAACATGACTTAGGGATCAAACCACCACCACCACCGTGCTTGACTTTGTATATTCTGTAGCCAAAAAATTCATGTATAAACTGATTCTTCCCCTACCTCTTTGAAACAGTTCCTCAGAACTAACTGAAAGGCTGTCTCCCAGGCTCTAGTCCTCAGTAAAACCATGAATACAACTTAAACTCTCAATTCTTGTGCTGTGTATCTTTCTTTCAGTTGATAAGTTTGAAGAAAATATGGCAATATTTGGCAAAATTAAAAATATATATGACTTGGAAATTCCACATGTAGATATACCTTGGTAAAAACTTTTGCACATAAAGAAATGTACAAAGATATCACTGCAACACTGCTTATTAGAGTGGAAATTTGGGAGCATCCCAAAAATCCATCAACAGATGATTGATAAATAAATAATGGTTTATTAATACACAGGAAAAAACATCAGTAATAATAAAAGAACAATAAGATATATTTTAATATTGATGAATCTTAAAAAAAACACTGCTGAATGAATAAAAACAACTTGCAGAATGATTTGTATTACATGATATTTATATAAATTATCTTAAAATTGTACATGGAAACTATATTTTGTTTATGAATATATTATACATGAGGTATAAGTATAAAAAATGAGACTGGAAACACCCTAAATTTATGATTTCATTTGAGAAGAGTTAAGAGGAATGGAAATGGAGAGAGGAATAAAATGGACTCCAATGTTTATATATATAATTTTTTAAATGGTAAGCAAATAAAAAGCAATATCTATTTGTGTGCTATATATTACTATTTATCTACACTATTTAATTTTTGAAAAGTAATTCATCACATTAAAAATAAAAGGAGGCCATGAGAGAGGGCAAGGTATGATCAAATCTATCAAGAAGAGTGAGGTGCTCCAGAAGAATTCCCCTCCTCAAGAGCATGTGCTCTCCCTTCCCATGAGGTTCTTGGGCCTTTCTTCTGCCACCCACACACAGGCTTCCTCTATGGGCTTGCCTCATGTGTAAGCATCACCTTTTCTGTTTCTATTAGCCCTATGTAGATAGTGTGCAAGGGATAGGATACTCACTCCAGTATTCTTGGGCTTCCCTGGTGGCTCAGTCAGTAAAGAATCTGCCTGCAACGCAGGAGGCCTGGGTTTGATCCTTGGGTTGGGAAGATCCCCTGGAGGAGGGCATGGCAACCCACTTCAGAATTCTTGCCTGGAGAATCCCCATGGACAGAGGAACCTGGCAGGCTGCAGTCCATGGGGTCACAAAGAGTTGGATGTGACCAAGCACAGCACAGCACAGATAGTGTGGCATTTTCAAATCAACAACAAAAAAACCCCAAAGCATTACAAATTAAAAAGAGTATTGAATTTTATCAGTGAAACGGTTTTCAATTGTATTCTTCTCCACCATGCCCCCAACGGAGCTAGTTAAAATAGCTTTCTAAGTCAATAAGTAAAGCAGTAAGAGGGGCATACTGTTTTTATTGGCTCCACCTCCTGTAGTCAATATGAAATTTTAAAAGTACAATGTCATCTGACCTGATACTCAAATTCTGTTTCCATACCATGCGGGTAAGAGAGATATATGAATTGTCTACTTAGCTCATTTTCCCTGGGAACTGTGGCATCTCTAAGCCAGCACTAATGGTCCTGGAACCAGGCTCGGCCCTGGGATGCCACTAGAGATATGGACTCTAAAACCCCTCAGGGTTTCTTGTCTTTTGAGGCTCATATCTTTGTGGGGCTCCCATATGTACATGTGTACCTAAAATTGTTGTTTTCTTCTGCTAATCCGTCTTTTCATTACAGAGGCGTCTAGGCCAAGAACCTAGAAGGATTTGTGGAAAACTATTTTTCCTCCCTTACTCCTAAAACCTAAATTCTTAATCCCAGTCCTTCAGTTTCTAAATCAAATACCTATTCCAGGACACAGCTTCCACTCAAACAAGGGTGTGGGCAGGTCAGACTCCCAGTGACAGACTAAATGGGCCCTCCCAGTAGGACCTGGGCCAGGGCTTCTCTGTCACAGTGCTTCCTCCTTCACAGTACTACTGACTCTACCACCCATGCACCCTCTATCCGGGGACATCCTGTACTGAAGGCTGATAGAGCCTCCCTGGACTCTCTGCCTTCTAGCTGCCAGGAGCAGCACAGCACCAACTGTGACTACCAGGAACGCCTCCAGACCAGGCTTCCTCCTGCTCCACGACAGCCACGCCCTTCATGATGGGTGATTAGGAAATAAGACACACAAGTCGAAGACGAGGTACAGATGTCATTAGGGTGAACCACACGCACTTTCTCTTACCAAGCGTTGGAAGCGGAGGTACAAAGGGAAAGAAATCCTATGACACACGATATCATAGCAGGAACTGAGGCAAAAGATCGGGCACCCACCGGAGTGAGCAATGTGTCAGGAGCCAGAGTCTCAAGGGTATCGATGAGTCTGACCCCTCAAGGGGACAGCTGAATGAATGTCACAACTCCCTTAGGCTGATTAAACCTCTTGTTACAGTAAACAAAGAGGTATATGATTAAAAAAAAATCTGTTCCAAAACCCCAATGAGTAGAACAAAAATGTTTTTCGTTTCCCAGTGCTCCCCCCCTCCACACCCACCCCCCTCCCTCCGTGATCGATACTTTCTCTTTGTTCATTCTAGTAGAGAATGGGAGACTTGACTCTAAGGTTACTGTGGATTATTATCACTATTATTTTTATTATTATTATTTTTGGTTGAGCTGGGTCTTTATTGTTGCTCACTGGCTTTTTCTAGCTGCTGTGAGTGGGGGCTACTCCTTGTTGCGGTAAGCGGGTTTCCCGTTGCAGGGGCTTCTCTGGTTTAGTAGCACAGGCTCTAGGCACAGGGGCTTCGGTAGTTGTGGTGCATGGGGTGAGTTGCTCTTCAGCGTGTGGAATCTTCCCGAACCAGGGGTTGAACCTGTATCCTCTCTACCACCAGGGAAGTCCCCTTCAACTATTTATATTTAAAACATTATCTGATTAAATATAGAAATAAATAGTTAAGATCTAGGATGCCTCAGTTACCAGTGTTAGAACCTGTGTATGAAATGCCATTAGCACTCTATATCACTGCCACCTCCAACAAACACAGTCAAGTATTTCAGGGGAAATATGTAAAGCTATGAGCAGAGCTTGAAGGGATGGAGGATTTTCTTTCTCTTTAATCCCAGAAAAACAAGGAAGAGGGACATGGCCGAGGCCCCAGGTTGCTAAATAACCTCAAAGTTTGCCTAGGGCCAAAGTAGTTCTTAGAATGTTGGCAAATGCAGGCCTAGATAGCTCCAGGCTGGCAATGACATGAAAGTGATCTCAAACATACTTACACACACACTCATTATAATGCAACCAAAAATGGTTTTATTGCTCTGAACACAATACAGCAAATGTTGGCCAAATTCCTAAGGTTAAAAATATGGAGGTCTGGACCCTCCTTTACCCTTTTATCTACTACCTTCCTTCAAAACACAGAGCTCCAAAGCAGAAAAGAATCTGACTTTTTTTGTTGTTGTTCCAACTCTGATCTGGTATCCTCATCACTCTAATTTTTCCAATACTCTCCTTTTTCCTTCTATGGTAACCAGAAAAATCAATAAAAGACAAGTAAATCAGAGGAGATCATAAGAGAATTTGTGCTGAGCGAGAAGCAAAGTGATCTTTAAACAACCTTATCTAAGTGTACAGGAACCAAATGATAAGGGGGGTCGGTCTTCTGAGGGGGGTCACAGGCAACAATGAAGAACTTGTATTGGGCGGCGTCATGGTAGCGGCAGTCAGGGTACCTTCCCGCGATGAAATTGCACTGAGTCAGGTTGACAGGCTTTGGACTCTGGTGACAGTTGTGCTGGCCATTCTTACAGATGATGTTGGGCATATCACAGACAGCAGTCACATCCTGGAAGACGTTGTGCAGAAAGGTGTTTTCAGGTTTACAGTGCTGAGTGTAGTTATTGACACCACTCATTGCCTTGTTGCATTGGAGAAGCCTTGGCTGTATGTGCTGAATTTCAAACCAGCGAGCCTTGGTGAGACCTTTTGGCACAGCACAAAGTGGACGCACTGACCACCACATTCCCAGCAGCAATAAGAGGAGGGAAGAACGTCCCAGAAGATGTGGTCCCATCTTTTCTGTGCAAGGAGAGAGAAAATAGATCGTAGCAGTAGAAGCAATAAGAGAGAAATTATTGCTCACACCCATTCAGATTTTCACTCTGCCTTTTAAGATTTCATAGCTTTTTTTTTTTTTTTTAAACCATCTCCTTTCTCACTTGAGTCTCACAATTTTGAAGAAACTAAAGCCCAGTGAGGAGGAATTTGAGGTAAGACAACCTTTACTCTGATTGGTAGATCTTGTTCTTCTCTTTGACCTGCACTCCTCTGTTTGACGCTGCCCGTGTCAGACACCTTGTCTCTTCCTAGGACTTCCCTGGTGGTCCAGGAGCTAAGACTCTGAGCTCCCAATGCAGGGGGCCCAGGTTCAATCCTTGGTCCAGAAACTAGATCCCACATGCCACAACTAAAGATAGAGCATGCTGCGATGAAGATCAAAGATCCTGCACGCAGCAACTAAGACCCAACACAACCAAATAAATACATAATTTTTACAAAGGAAAAGAAACCTTGTCTCTTGCTTCCTGAAACATTTACCCTCCTTCTATTTGACCTGGATCTCCCAGTTATCTTCACTGCCCACTCACTCCCCAGCTGTGGGGCTTACCAGGTCTCCACGATGGGGCTCCAGCTGCAGTAGTTAGTCCCAGGACCAGAAGCTTTTGTCTGGTGTTCTCCTCCCAGGCATGCTAGTTCTGTCTGCGTGGGGAAGGGTTCTGAACCCTAAGAAAGAGAAACCTAGAGCTTGGAAGATGAATTTCTTGTGGACAGTATGGATGAAACACTTAGATTTTCAAACCTGCTGTTTAAAATAGTATCAGTTACACTGCAGACACAGGGAGAGTAAGCTTATTTTAAAAACAATGAGACTCAAAACACAGTTTTGAGGAACTGATCACTTCCTGATATGAAATGGTGTTTCCTTCCTTACTTGAACTTCTTTTTTTTTTTTTTTTATGATTTCAGTTCTTTAGGAGAAAATATACATGAAAATCTGATGTAATAACTGCCACATACTTGGTATGTGAATTTCAACAATAGACTTGAATGAACTATTCATTTATGTGTATGTTTTTTAGGCCAGCTACTGGGCTACTCTGATTCATGAGCTCATGATAGAGATAGGTTAATGGACTAATACATAATATATTAATAAATATAAGTAGTACTTACAGCTGTGATCAAGGTAACTGTCTGGAGACAGTAGAAAGGAGGTATTTTTGGAAGGCACAACACCTACCCTGAGTTTTGAGGATTAATTAGAAGTTAGGTAAAGAAGATTGGAGAAGGAAATGGCAACCCACTCCAGTGTTCTTGCCTGGAGAATCCCAGGGATGGGGGAGCCTGGTGGGCTGCCGTCTATAGGGTCGCACAGAGTCGGACACGACTGAAGTGACTTAGCAGCAAAGAAGATGGCAAGGGCATCCCAAAGAGGAAACTGAGAAGAGACCCATACATATGAAGCAGGGCACATTTAGGGTATTTGCCTGTTAAACCTTTTTGTACCTTTTCGTTGGGGCTGCAATATCTTTATTCAGAACCTATTGTCTCATAGAGGACTCACATAAAAGTTTCCTACATAGACTCTTTGCTTTTAGTCTCTTTTGCTTCCAATCCATTCTACACATTACTTCCAGATTAACATTTCTTGAACATAAATGTAACAGTGAAACACTCTTGCCCAATACTTTTAATGGCTCAAATAATCTTCAGGGTAAAATTTAGTCTGTTTATAGCAAGTTACAGGATACAAGGTTAATATACAAAAATTGATTGCTTTTTTTATATACCAGCAATAAACAATTGGGATTTGAAATAAAGACACTCACATTTCCCTTAACACCAAAGAAAAATGAAATACTTAGGTGTAAATCTAATAAAATATGTACAAGATCAATATGAGGAAAACTAGAAAATTCTGATGAAATAAATCAAAAGAGGATATTAATAAATGGAGAGATGTTCCATGTTCATACTGAAAGAAACCAGAACATGTCATCCGAAAATATGGCTCTTTGACATAAAAATTATTTTGCATTGAAGGCAATTAAGAATCATGAAGTGCAAAACAAGCTTCCCTCTTTCTGTCCAAAGGCAGAAAATAAATTTTCCTTTTACTGGAGAGAGACTGTCATCATCCCAGTGAGGACACCAGTGGAATCTGCAAATGAATCTCAAAAACTATCTTTTTAGTTACTTCTTCACCATTTACTATGCAGAGATAATATGGTGAAGGGGTAGACTACCTCTGGTCTCCGGTATACTATCCAGAGACCAAACCCCTTTGTTTTGTCAATTCTTTACAGAGGTATTGTTTCTTTGTCTAAAGGGTATAAAAGCTTCCTGCTGTGTTCACTTATTTGGATTTTCATTTTCTTGTGAATGCTCCCATGAGCATGTGAATATTTAATAAAATTTGTATGCTTTTCTTCTATTGATCTTTGTCAGCTGAATTTTCAGACCCTGCCAAGGAACCTAAGAGTGCTAAGGAAAACTTTCTCCCCGTACAATGACATTATGCACTCATCAAAAATGTGTACCGCAAGAACAATTTCTAGTGTAAATTGTGGACTTTAGTCAATAATAATGTATTTTTTAAAATAATTTTATTGATTTATTTGCTGCATCTGGTCTTAGTTGCATCATGTGAGCTATTTTGTTGTGCCTTACGGACTTTCTAGTTATCACATGTGGGTTCACTGCACCCAGTCTCTGGAGATCACAGGCTCAGGTGTAGGCTTAGGTGCTCTGTGGTATGTGGGATCTCAGTTCCTGCACCAGGGATTGAACCTGGGTCCACTGCATGGCAAGGTGGATTCTTAATCACTGGGTCATCAAGGAAGTTCCAGTATTAATGTATTAATACTGATTCATCAGTTGTAACATAAGCACTACAGCACAATAAAATGTTAATAATAGGAAAATTGTGAACTGTGTGGTTAGGAGAAGAGAAAAGGAAGAAGAGGCATATGGGAACTCTTTGTACTTTCTACTCAATTTTTCTGTGAATCTAAAATTTTGTCCTGGGGACTTCCCTGGTGGTCCAATGATGAAGAATCTGTTTTCCAATGCAGAGGACAAGGGTTCGATCTCTGGTCCGGGAACTAAGATCCCACATGCTGTGAGACAAATAAACCTGAGCACCAGACAACAGGAGAAGCCTGCCTAACACAACTAGAGAAGCTCACACACTGCAATAAATACCCAGTACAGCCTAGATAAATAAATAAATATCTTTAAAAAATAAAATAAAATTGCTCTGAACCAACAAGTCCATTAATTTAAAAAAATGTTTTAAGATGTCTGTTTGCCTAGCACTCAAGTATCTTTTTCTACAGCTTATGTATTAGAATAGTCTCCCTTCTCCTTGAAGTTCCACAACTTGATTGTATTCAAAGTCTACTACAGAGAAAAACAATATCAAGTTATCCATGTCCCTAGATAGGGGTCCCCTAATCCTGACCTCACATCAGAATTGCCTATAAAAATTTTTATAATGCCAAGATCCTAGGCCTACTGAATCTAAATTTGGGGGACTGAGGTCTTTGCATATCTATGTTTGATTAACTCCACAGTGATTCTTAGTAGAGAACCATTTTTCTTGGCTGACATTGATTTTCACCCAATGGCCAAGTTTTTAAGACTGGGCCTATGCTTGACTCCTGAGATAATGTTTTCACTTTGTCCTAATTCAGGCAGATGAATTCTTGTCTTGCTATAATAAGTAAGGTGCAAGACAGATGGGGAAAGACAAGAATGGGGGAATATACCTCTCTTAACTCTCTTAAATTATCCCAAACCTTTGAAGTGTAGGGGAGAAAAAATATCTTTTCCTTCTATGCTTCTAAATTCTCGGCTGGGGTCCCTGTAACAAAAGACAGATTAATAAGATAAAAGCACACAAATTTATTTAGTATAAGGAATATAGGAACACTTCTAAGGAAATGAAGACCCTAAGAAGTGATTAAACCTAAGCATTTTTATGCTAGGTTTGACAAAAAGTGGGATGACATGGACAGATGTGAAAGAACAGAGGTACAAGCTAAGTGTAGTAAGAGAGGAGAAACTTTCAAGACCTATTCATCTAGATCAGAGATAAAGATTCTCTTTTCCCCTTAGGCATAGGGAGGGCTCCTCTCACATGAAGATCTCATGATCTGCTTCAGAAGGTCAGAAAATCCTTCCTGCATTATCTTCCATCTCTCAAATTCCTTCAGCTTGAAATATTCCATAAGCTAATGTGTGCACGCTCAGTCATGTCTGACTCTTTGTGACCCTATGAACTGTAGTCCACCAGGCTCCTCTGTCCATGGAATTTTCCAGGCAAGAATATTAGAGTGGGTGCCTCTTCCTCTTCCAGGGGATCTTCCCCACTTGGGAATAGAATCTGCGTCTCCTACGTCTCCTTCAGTGGCAGGCATATTCTTTACCACTGCACACCTGGGAAACCCTCAATATGCCAGGGTGCCAAATTCAGTAGTAACATGTCCTGAATCCCATCAGATGCTCCCTGTGCAGGAAATGGACCCCAGTGATTGGCTGGGCCCTTGGGCTGGCCCTAAAATTCTAAAGCAAGTTCAGGGCATCTGATAAGGTCTCTATTATCTATGTTTTCTCCATACCCATGCCTCACTGAGAAGGGATTAGGTCTATGGCCTGTTATTTTGTATATTCTATTCTCTAGACCTTTATTTGATTGCTGACTGCAAAAGTAACAGTCTCGAAGCCCTGTCCTGAAATAACAGATCAGTCTTCAATCTAATACTTATTCTAACAATTATCAACCATATTCAGACCTCTTAGAATGCTCCTTCTTTCATGGTTGCTGATGTATTTCTGTGTCAGGCATCCAGCCAGTGATGGCCAGAACAATGAGTCAGAGGCTGATGCTAGGTGATGAGTTCCAAGTTCCTTTGTGAGGTTTAGTTTTATTGTTTCTGTGGAATTGAATTCCTGACACTAAAGACAGCCTTCAACTCTTAGCTCATTGGTCAATTTGGACATGTGATACAGTTTCTTCTTTGGCCTATTGCTGTATCAGACTATTTCTTGTGACTTCCTTCTTCCTCTTCACATCAGTCATAACGATCTCCATACATTTTATAAACAAGATGCTTGCTCCTTGGAAGGAAAGCTATGACAAACTTGATATATTAAAAAGCAGAGATATCACTTTGCCCACAAAGGGCCATATAGTCAAAGCTATGGTTTTTCCAGTAGTTATAATATGGATGTGAAAGTGGACCGTAAAAAAGGCTGAGCACCAAAGAATGGAAGCTTTTGAGTTTTGGTGCTGGAGAAGACTCTTGGGAGTCCCTTGGACAGCAAGAAGATCAAACCAGTAAATTCTAAAGGAAATTAACCCTGAATATTCATTGGAAGGACTAATGATGGAGCTGCAGCTCCAATACTTTGGCCACCTGATACAAAGAGCTGACTCATTAGAAAAGACCCTATTGCTGGGAAAAATTGAGGGCAGGAGGAGAAGGGGACGACAAAGGATGAGACAGTTGGATGGCATCACCAACTCAATGGACATGAACTTGGGCAAACTTGGGAGATATTGAAGGACAGGGAAGCCTGACACCCTGCAGTCCATGGTGTCTCAAAGAGTTGGATACAACTTAGCAACTGAATAACAACAATAACAGAAGAGAAAGTTGTCCAAGACTTGGAAATGGACAAAAGAGATTACTGGGAGTCTTTTCATTTAGTACCAGGATTTGTCTAGCAGACCCACTGTGGATGAACAGACACTGTGAAGGTGTATACCTTTGATTTGCAGAACAGACATAAACTTTTATAAAATGATAACAGTGCATCATTCCTGTTCATGGTGATGCAAATGAATTTTATCCAGCTAAGAATATACATTTCTGTAAACTAAAGTCACATTTGAACTGTTTTTTTGGATGTTACTGACTTCCTTATTGCTGATGAGTTTAATAACTTGGGTTTATTTATGAGCTTATTCAATGACATGAATTTATTATTTAGACTTTCTTGATAACCACAATTTTAACTTTTAAAAAAATTCATACTTCACAGTTTTACAGGTGTTATTTCTTTTTCCTGGATCATCCTTTCCAACCTAGTCTGGTTGCTTACCCATCTTTGTAGACCGTGCTCAAATATCCTCTCCTCCAAACTTTCCTCTCTCCAGGCCCAGAACTCTTCCAGCTCTAATTGTTCAGACACTATTAGCACTCATTGGATTCTATTTTTATTGTTAAATTATATTATAATTATACCAAAGTATAATTGAAGTGTAAATTCAGTTAGAAAACATCAGATTTGCTGTCTTGCTCTTCTGCTCTTTGCTCCAGGTCTTCAAAGCAGGGTGGCTTTTACTAACCACACATTTACTTAATAGCTTTCCCTCATTCCTTCTAATTGAGTTAGAATTTCTCTGTGAAGCAAATTGACTTCTAGCTTTGGACTTATAGCTACTCGTAAGGTTATGTGGGGGGAAACAAGAATACCTGACTCTCATTTCTCAAATGGAAATTTAGGATTTTTGATGAGTGTCATAAGATACTTTATTGCTAGGATTCTTCAATATTTGAGGGGAGGATGTGAGTATTATAAAATGCAAAAAGTTCATGAAAGCAAAAAGGGATAGAAATTTTCTCAGAATGCAGAACAAAGTGTGAAGATGTCACAGCAAGCCTTCTTTCCCTTTTCCCATCTCATACCTGCTCACCATCAGCAGTACGGATGTGAACTAGAGTGTTTTGTTGGATCAGAAATAACCTTTGTTTAAGAGTGTTTATGGAGTTATTATAATTTTGATGTGTGTAATATCTTGTGAAAATATCTATCTTTGAACAAGACCATTGAATAATATCTTTGCCCCAGAAAATGCTGACTCCTAAAATATGGGCTATCCCATGTGACAGACAAAATCTGAAATTTTTCCAGTTAGAGTATCCTTAACATAAATTACTTTGAGACCACCAACCCTACTTTGTAAAATGAGTTTTGGCTAGATTAATAGCCTCTTTGATAGTTATGTGCATATGTGTGGTAATTATATCACAGCCACTAGACCAATGCTGTAAACTTCTCTGAGAAGTTGATGAAAGCCATTGATTTGCTGCCCCCAAATGGAAACATACCAAGAAGAATCCATATAATTTCAGTGGGTTTGTTACTAGGAAGAGCCAATTTTTGCTCCTTGTTGGATCTGCTTCTTCGATTTTAACCTTTGCTTTTTGCTGCTTTTGTTATTATAATCATACTTAATGGTCTGCTCTTCTGCTTGACTATTCACAGAGAGACAATCTGACCCTGTCCACCTGTGACTGACAGAAAAGAAATTAACACCTACCCAACCCTGAAGCTGGCCATTCCCGGAAACATTTGTGAGACTTATGACCTTTTTACTTTACTTCCTCACCTTCTCCACACCTCTCTGTTCTATAAAAAAACCAGATACCCCCCAACAAGGTGGTTATTTTGAGACATTAGTTGGCCATCTTCTCCTCCAGTTTGCTTTCTGAATAAAGTTGTATTCCTTGCCTCAACACCTCATCTCTGATTCATTGGCCTATTGTGCAGCAAGCAGATAGACCCTGGACTTGGGAACATGGTTCATGGACTTCTTGAAGTCCCCAGGTTATAAGAAGCTGTTCTAGAGAACTTGACTCCCTTGACTGCATGGAAACTGGCTTTTTCACCTTCTACCATAATTGCTTTAGCACAGCATTCATCACACAGTAGGCATTCTATAAATGCTATTGAATAGATGAATACATGAATGAATGAATAAAATATGAGAAAAATTTTAACCATACAAAGCAGCATATGCTAAATGCCAAATGTGTGATGTAAATGAGTTAAGAGGAAGGGGTCATCATGGATTGGAGCCCAGCAGCTTCTCAGTGGCCATGAACTGAACTGGGACATAAACACAGGGCAGATTGTCACCAAGTGGCAAGAAGTGAGAACAAAGTTTCAGTGGCTGGAATGTGCATGGCATATTCCTGGAACTGTAAGTGGCTACATATGACTACTACTAAGAGAACAAGTAAAGTGAGTGATATCAGATGAGCCTAGAAAGCTGGGCACAGGTCAGATTATGAAGATTGTGTGCTTGAAATTGAGCAAGACCTTGCAGAATCCTCCGGGTACAAAAGTCTTTCCGTTTCTTGTTTGCAGAACTTCCCCCTTTCCAAAGAGCAGATGCAGACAGTTACTAATTAGAGAAGTGGGGAAATGGAGAAACGAAAGAAAAGCAGTCAAGAAATAAGTCCCTGCACAGCAAGAGAAAGAGAATGCTTTAATAGAGAAAAATAGGAAGTTGGAGGGCTATAATAAACAAAGAGTCCATGGCTTTTCATTGGCAGAATCCTTTCCAGGAAAGTCCTGGCTGGCCCTGCTAGGCTCTGCTCTGTTCACAGGGTGTGAGAGCTCCCTCTTCTGGTCTTCCAGTTCTATTTAATTGAGAATGTGTGTGTGTGTGCCTGCTAAGTCGCTTCAGTCGTGTCCAACTCTGTGCGATCCTATGGACCAACGCCTGCCAGGTTCCTCTGTCCATGGGATTCTCCAGGCAAAATACTGGAGTGGGTTGCCATGCCCTCCTGTATTGTTTACTAATTTTTTACAACTGTTAATAATTTCTTTTAAATTCATTTTCCTCCTATACTGTTTTGAACCATCATCATTTAACATTTTAATAAAAACAAATTTTAAAGAATTTTAAAAGTGAGGTACTCGTGAAAAATTATTGTAGGAGAACTGAAAAGACAATCCTAAAATATGGCTCTAGGAAACCAGAATACTCCAGTACATTTTAAAGCAGTATTTATCAAGTAAGAAAAACAACGTGTTTCCCATATGTAAATTGATCATTGATGAAGAACTATTACCACCAGAAAACTGAATTCACCTCTTGGTGGATGTGAGGTGAGTGAAATCTCCTCGGTTCTATCTTGTCACAACAAAAATTTGTAGCGACGGACGTTAAAGCCCTCAGCGTGCCACAGCTCTCAGACAGACCATGTTACCGTTCTCAGCTCTCAGATAGACTGTGTTACAGCTCTCAGCCCTCGGACAGACCATGTTATAGTTCTCAGCCCTCGGACAGACCATGTTATAGCTCTCAGACAGATCAGTGTTACGGCTCTGTGTTTTATTTAGGACACGGTTTTATTTAGAAAATAAAAGGAAAATACATCCTTGAGGCATGAGGGCATACCGACCCAAAAGATGCGAAGAGAGAGCCCCAGCCCTTTGGCTCCTCTTTTTATATGTTTTTCCCTCCCCTTGGGCGTGCCCTATGTAAAGTGGGCTAGCCAGGATGCTGTTTGTTCTACCTGAGGTCCTCAGTCCCATCCTCGGACATTCCTTTGTTCTATTTTCACGGGCTTTTCTGTTCCTTGTATTTTAGCCACCGCCATTCTGGACTCCTGTTTCCCATTCTAACTAGCTAACATGGATGTCAAGCCAAAAGACACAACCAAGGCAAAGATCAGGAGCAGGAAAGATTTATTACCTGCAGCAAGGAGCCTGGTGGGCTACAGTCCATAGGGTTGTAAAGAGTTGGACACGACTGAAGCAACTTAGCACGCACACAGCAAGTTGGGAGCACACCAGAGATTTTTCCCAAAGCAGTCTCCGCAAACAGCATAAAAGGGGAAGTTTTAAGCTAAGGGTACTTGCATATTACTAAGCGGCTTGAGCAGAGATTTCGGTGTAGAACTGGGGAAATGTTGACAGAGTCCAAGCTTTAGTTGACTGAAGTCAGGAGGGTCAACAGCATCTTTCTGTCCTGCATCTGGAACTCAAAAGACTTTATCAGATTGTTATGTATGTCCTTTGAAGAGGAACTGAGACACTGTTTTATTGCTGAACAATTACTTCTTAATTGCTTTCCCTTTGTTCCCTTACTTCCCTTAAGATCTTGTGGCCAAGTCTAGACTACAAAATGCCTATGGCTAAAATGGTTTCTCTTATGTTAAGAAAGCCCTTCCTGGTTCTCTTTCTCTGGGGACTCCCTATCCTATCTGCTTTTAGAACTATTATTTAATACTATCTTGTCAGTTTGGTTGGTAAAGTTCTTTATCTCCCAGGGCTCTGCTCATTCCCAAGTACACTGAAAACACTGAAAAGCTGAGGAGCTCTTTGGAACATGATGACCAATCTAGATTCACTGGCCACTCATTGAGGCCTGAGTTCTAGGAAGGTGTTGCTGAGAGGAAAATTTGTTTTCTTTTTCCCTTGGAACTTAACTGGTACAATAATTATATTATATGACATATTGACAGGAGAACAAATAAATGTTTAATAACATGTATAATAACAGAGACCCGGAAAGCTGAGTAACTCACCAAAATGGCTGATGCCATCACCTTAAACACCATCTTTAGCTAAAGACGAAAGGAGATGTTGAGGGTGAGGAATCTATGGAAGATGATCAAGAAAAACACAGTAAACAAGGATAAGGTTGTTTTGCAGATTTATTATTGCCTTCTCCATCAGTAAGTTTCTAGAGTATGAGTCGCCACTACCGACCTTCCTGGTACAGCAGGAAGACACTCTTACAAATGGAGATTTCCCTTTTACCTGTAATTGTCTCTTGTGTGCATTCTAAGTTGCTTCAGTTGTGTCTGACTCTCTGCAACCCTATGGACCATAGCCCACCAGGCTCCTCTGTCCGTGGGATTCTCCAGGCTAAAATACTGGAGTGGGTTACCATGCCCTCCTCCAGGGGACCTTTCTGACCCAGGTATTGAACCCATGTCTCTTCTGTTTCCTGCATTGGCAGGCGGGTCCTTTACCACTAGCTCCACCTAGGAAGCCCAAAGGTCTCCTACAAAAGAGTTAAAAAAGTAACTTCTATTTGGTTTTCAGAATGTCTCTCATATCTGCTGATTCTTAAAAAATAACCAGGCTAAAATGATCCCTATGCCAAAGAGGCATATTTCAGGGTGGAAAATTCTGCTTCCTTACAGCATGCAAACTAATTTAAAATATCAGCTAATTTAAAATTTTTATATTATTGTTGTTCTGTCACTCAGTCATGTCCAACTCTTTGTGACCCCATGGACTGCAGCACTCCAGGCTTCCCTGTCCTTCACCATCTCCCGGAGCTTGCTCAAACTCATGTCCATTGAGTCAGTGATGCCATCCAACTATCTCATCCTCTGTCATCCCCTTCTCCTCCTGCCTTCAATCTTTCTCAGCATCAGGGTCTTTCCTAATGAGATGTCTCTTCATATCAGGTGGCCAAAGTATTGGAGCTTCGTCTGCAGCATCAGTCCCTCTAATGAATATTTAGAGTTGATTTCCTTTAGAATTGACTGGTTTGACCTTCTTGTAGTCCAAGGGACTTTCAAGAGTTTTCTCCAACACCACAGTTCAAAAGCATCAATTCTTCAGCATTCAGCCTTCTTTGTGGTTCAACTCTCACATCCATACGTGCCTACTAGAAAAACTATAGCTTTAACTAGACAGACCTTTGCCAGCAAAGTAATGTCTCTGCTTTTTATTATGCTGTCTGGGTTTGTCAAGGTATAAAATGTTTATACCTTGGTCTTTTTTCTAGTTGTTTCAAGGTTTGAGTCATTTGTTGATGCTGGAGACTGAATAATAATGTTTAGTATTTCTCCTTCACATACCTGCCCTGGGCATAATTATATGACATGAACATTTCTCTTACCCTGTGTCTCTATCCCCTATTTAGCAAACAGAACTACTGTGGACATTACTTACTTCTGTCTTCAACATTTCCTTCTCCCATATACTTCCTCTTTCCTTCAACAGAGTGTAAGTCTTAAGCCTCACTCTTGAACAGAGTTTCATTTTAAAGTCCTCTAAGGGTCAGGAAGCAACAGTTAGAACTGGACATGGAACAACAGACTGGTTCCAAATAGGAAAAGGAGTATGTCAAGGCTGTATATTGTCACCCTGCTTATTTAACTTATATGCAGAGCATATCATGAGAAACGCTGGACTGGAAGAAACACAAGCTGGAATCAAGATTGCCAGGAGAAATATCAATAACCTCAGATATGCAGATGACACCACCCTTATGGCAGAAAGTGAAGAGGAACTAAAAAGCCTCTTGTTGAAAGTGAAAGTGGAGAGTGAAAAAGTTGGCTTAAAGCTCAACATTCAGAAAACAAAGATCATGGCATCTGGTCCCATCACTTCATGGGAAATAGATGGGGAAACAGTGGAAACAGTGTCAGACTTTATTGTTTTGGGCTCCAAAATCACTGCAGATGGTGACTGCAGCCATGAAATTAAAAGACGCTTACTCCTTGGAAGGAAGGTTATGACCAACCTAGATAGCATATTCAAAAGCAGAGACATTACTTTGCCAACAAAGGTCCGTGTAGTCAAGGCTATGGTTTTTCCTGTGGTCATGTATGGATGTGAGAGTTGGACTGTGAAGAAAGCTGAGCGTCGAACAATTGATGCTTTTGAACTGTGGTGTTCGAGAAGACTCTTGAGAGTCCCTTGGACTGCAAGGAGATCCAACCAGTCCATTCTGAAGGAGATCAGCCCTGGGATTTCTTTGGAAGGAATGATGCTGAAGCTGAAAGGCCACCTCATGCGAAGAGTTGACTCATTGGAAAAGACTCTGATGCTGGGAGGGATTGGGGGCAGGAGGAGAAGGGGACAACAGAGGATGAGATGGCATCACCAACTCGATGGACGTGAGTCTGAGTGAACTCCGGGAGTTGGTGATGGACAGGGAGGCCTAGCGGCTGCAATTCATGGGATCACAAAGAGTCGGACACAACTGAGCGACTGAACTGAACTGAACTGAAGCTTACAATGGCAACCCACTCCGGTGTTCTTGCCTGGGGAATCCCAGGGATGGGGGAGCCTGGTGGGCTGCCATCTATGGGGTTGCAGAGAGTCGGACACGACTGAAGCGACTTAGCAGCAGCAGCAGCAGCAACAACCTTACCTTATATTTCTGCCAAGTGAACATGATTATTAGCAGATAAACTGATTTATGTTCATATCTTCTACTTGATATTTTATTCATCAGGAAACATATGACCTTAACTCATCTAAAATGCAGTACCCTCCTTATAGATACTTTTAATGAAACCTAGAGAGAGCAGACAATTGCTGGGCACTTGTCATGTTTGTTTTCTCAAAGTCAAAATACCAAGTCAAAGGATGAGGAAGGAATAAAATCATTGTTGACTGAGCACCTGCTATGTGCCAGGAACATGCTGCATATTTTATACCTAATCAGCTTTGGTCACACCCACAAATCTGGGTGGAACTCAACATGTCCCCACCATCAATGCCTAGGTCACATCTTATCCCGTGCTTAGTGCATAAATAGTTATACATTCATCACACACAGAAACCTATTACACACAGTAGACAGACACATATAACATGCTTTAAACCTATAAACAGTACAAATCACATTTAAGCATAAGCTATATAACACACACTTAAAACTCCTGTACTAATCACACAACACATACTCTGTATACATACATACATGCCATATACATTGGAATGATATAATTTATTTAGGGATGGGAAGATCATTCAGTTTGCAAAGGTATAAGCAGAATCAATATCAGGAAAATTCCTGGGATAGTAAAAAAAGAGACGCCATATGTGCAGAATCTTAAAAAAAAAAAAAAAAAAAAAGAAGAAAATCAGATAAATGAGAGGGGAAGGGTATTCCAGCAGAGAAACAACACAGGCAGTTATGAGAGCAAGAAACCACGTGAAAAATGCTAAGTAGTTGAAAAATGTTGGTACGTAAACGTAAGGGCTCTTAATGTACGTGGGGCCACCACTTGGGAGCACTGAACGCTGAAAGCTGTGGGTGTGGGTGGACTTTCTAGTTGCTGATATCTTCTAATAACCGCATGTCCTCTATGCCATCAACAAACCCATTCATGCTGCAATGGAATTCAATGTAGCTGTAGCTCTTGTAATCTTTGTAATTGCCTCTGCTGTTCTTTCGGATGCACTTGAGTACCTCGAAGGGATATGTGGCCCATATATATACATTTCTGTGGCGGTCTCCCCAGTTCCTCATGCATATATGTACAATTTTGTGCCATAAGGTATAGATGAAGATGTGATAGTTCTTGTCTTTTGGAATGCCTCTTTCCCTCATCAGATCATTGCATTTGTACTTGCTGAATTCCCAATTTGTGCTCAGGTGGTGCTGTTTCATAAATTCCCTCCAGGAAAGGTTCTGGCTGTATACAAAGAGCCCACATAGAGGAAACAGCAGAGCCAACAGAGAGCCTAGGACCTTTAGAGTGGATGCCATTTCAGTCACCAGGACCACCTGTGGATCCACAGGGAAGAGAGAGGAAAGCATTATCTCAACTCTGCCCTAAGAGCTGAGCTCCACCTTAAAATTCCTTTCTCTGTCAGTGTAGGCACCTGGACCCAATTTTACCATTTGGTTTCCAGGCTGGAAGATAAGTCTCATTAGATAATCAAGTTTACAAGAAATGACAATATGCTACAGCCTGTCTGAGACAAGAGCAAAGTTGTAAAAAATTAATGACGTTTATTTTGACAGTTCCAAATACCTCTTGTCTGCCCTCTCTTCTATCTGAATTAAGGAACTTATTTCCCTTTAGCTAACTGTTTTGCATCCAGATCAATTCATAGAAGAGTGTATATCCTTACAAAATGGGATTTTAAGCTGTATGTTTGTGAATTGCAAAAGGTTGTCACCTTTAAAGGGTATGCAGAAGATGAATAGAGACTTGGGAGATATTTCTCAGCAGGAGGCTTTGGTTCCCTGAAATCCTAGGCTGCAGCTACGCTGACTCTGAAAGATGTTGCTTCCCAGGATCTCGCCTTCCTTATGACACTTCCCTAAAGCCTGGGAAACAGGCTATCACTTCTGACTACACACACCCCTTCTCAGAAGCCATTTCCCTAATTATTGTCATTATAAATGATCTTGATCTGTTGTTAAGAACATCATCACAATGAGCTCCAATTTTGAAATATTGTTGTAATCAATCAGGTGCCAAGATTGAAATTGCCCTCACAAGAGCTACTCTGTCAAAATTAGGACAGAGAGTTGCTTGAAAAAGTCTCCCCTTTAAACTAGCTCTCTGCCCTCATTTACCATGAGGACTATACCTGGCCCTGTGGAATGTCTATCCTAGTTCTCAACTGTGAGCATGATGCCCCAAAATGGGCCTAATCATCTGTCCCTCAGACTTGCGAGAGCCTTATGAGATATATGCATTGAGAGCATTTGTGAGAATGTCAAGTGCTACATCAAACACAGCATAAGGGATAGGTGCTTCTCTTTTGTGATACCCTATCCCTGGCTCAGAAGGCCTAAATAGGATGAGAAGACCAGGATTCAAGCTGCTTCAGTGTATAGTTGGCCCTCTGTATCCACCTGTTCTGCACCCAGGGATTCAACAAACCACGACCACAAATTAAAAATATATATTAAAAAAAATCCAGAAAGTTCTGAAAAGTAACACTTGAATTTGCTTTGTGCTGCCAGCTAATTCCATAGCATTTATACTGTACTTACAGCTATTTACATAAAATTTAAATTGTATTAGGTATTATAAGTAATGTAGAGATGATTAAGATATATAGATTAAATGCAAATGCTATGCCATTTTATATAAGGGACTTGATGCCTGGATTTTGGTATCCTGGGCATGGGGGTCCTGGACCAATACTCCATAGATATCAAGGGACAATGATATTATGCTTAGGAAGATTGAGGAGGAAGCCGGAGGGGTAGAAGAGTGGGGAGAGGCTTTAAGAATTGTATCAATGAGATTCATACGGAATTGAATTCAGGTCGTTGGTACTTACAAGTTGGATCACTGTCTGTTCTCAATCCCACCACCTTAATTTCCCCTTCCAGCATACCTGGGCCTTTCCCTCTAAGCATCCTCAGCACCAGCCCTTCTAACCATAACTCACCTTATTTAGATCCAACACGCCTGTCACTGGTCGAAGTGGGGATCAGTTTATGGATCTGAAGAGCAGAGAGTGTGTGTGTTTCCCCTTTTGTTAGAGCCAAGAAATCTCAAAAGTGAAGGAAAGATGGAAGGAATAGCAGTGGGAGGTACAGCACTCCAATTACTTGGCAGTAGTTGTGGGGAGAGGGGTAAGACAGACTTACTATGAGAACCAGTTCCTGTATCTTCTCATCTAGAACACTTGGGTTCACTCTGAGAATAGCCTGGAGCAAAGGAGTCAAACTTCAAAGACTGACCTGTGGGCATTAAGAAATTATAAGGCCCTGGATAACCCCAGAGGGGGGTTTCAGGAGACAACCAGAGATTTGGCTCCTAAACTGGTTTCCCAACAAAATTCTAGGAGAAATTCCCTGGATGGTTACGATCCAGGGGAATTTAAGAGAGGGAAACCGCACCTGAAATTGTAAACTTCTGGACTTCCATTGAGAATTGAAAAGTATCTAGTCAAAGGCACATTTTGCAGATAAAGTGAGATCCTCAAATGTGTTTTCTATTAACATTTTTCTTCAAGGGCTGTTTCTAGCTAAGTCTCCTGGGCTGAATTTCTCACTGGGCCACCTTGTTATCAGAGTATCACGAAGTGTAGCAGAATATACCACCCAAAGTATGCCTCTGAGGGGAGTAACATTTGCCTCCCCAAAATATGTCTCTTTGGCAGGTGGATTATTTTGAGCTGAAAACAATTAAGGTCCAAAAGATTTTGAAAGAACATTTGACCTTCTCCCTAACTACCTAAAAGAGTTATGGACAAAGAATATCACCTGCCATTCCAGGAAACAAAGGATGTTGAGGCCATCAAGCCAGCAGTCTTTGCAGTAGTTGAATTCAGGCTGGAGATAAACAGGATACAGGCCTAGATAGTTAAGGTGTATATCAGGGAAAGATTTTGGTGAGTCTAGACTCTTGCATCTTTCTGTACAAGGAAAAGTGCTAAATTTGTTAAACTTGAGTTGCCTGGTTTTTCTTTAATTGACAGTAGTCTCTTGATATTCCAACTATTTGTGGGTTTTTTTGGGAAAAGTTCCTATATATCCTGGTTCTTCCCTTACTTCTGCAAAACAGTCCCTAGAGCTGAGAGGCTGTCTCCCAAGCTTAAGTCCTCAGTAAGTCCACTGAATAAAACATAATTCTCAACTTTTAGATTGTGAATTTTTTTCAGTCAACAGAATGTAGATAGAGGACTTATTTCAGGAAGAGAGCTATCACCATGGATAATTACAGTATAATATGAACTAGATGTGTAGACAGGGAGGTCTGTTAAAGTCTGTTAAATTTTTTTCTCTGTTCCCATGATCTCTGCAAGGCTTAACAAATATTTGTTGACCAAATGTTTGCTCCTTTCAAATTCTGCTGAATTGCTCCCTTCCCTTTGTAATCCCCGAATACTATCCCCAACTTTTGCCTCTAGCTAAAAATGTTATTTGAAGTAGCAGCTTGGTCCATTTGTCAAGTTTTAATCAGCTTTCCTGGGTATCTCCTATGTATATGGGAAATATCCATGTTGTTAAGCTTCTGTTTGTTTTTTGTTAAAAAAAATTAATAATAGAAATCTCATTTAAATGGAGTCAGGAGACCAGAAGGGGAAGCTTTCACACTCTACAAGGATAGCAGAGCCAATGGGAAGAAGGAAGATTGCCTCTTCTGGCTCAGATCTTAAGAGACTGTTGCAATTCAGCCAAAGAAAAGTCACATGCTCTTTGCTTACTGTAGCCCTCTCAACTTCTTTTTCTCCTCTATAAAAGGGTTCTCCTCTCCATTTTTGCTGAGGATTTGCATGTGTCTTACCATGGTTGCCTACCCAAAATTACAATTCTTTGCTGATCCCAAATAAACTTTTTTTTTTTTTTTTTGCTGGAAAAAAGCCTGGCGGTCTGATTGTCTTAGGGCAACACTTACCTTTGTTAATTTATTTTTTATGACAGAGGGGAACACAGACAGAACCTAGAAGGTAGAGGAAAAATTATTTTTCTTGTCCTAGAGTTAGAATATTTAGTTATATCCAGGACTTATCTTCAAAACTTGTTAGTAGCAATGCCATCTTCTTTCTTCTCTCTTTTTGGCCATGCGGGTTGACTTCAGTTCAGTTCAGTTGTTCAGTCATGTCCAACTCTTTGCGACCCCGTGGACTGTAGCACACCAGGCTTTCCTGTCCATCAACAACTCCCAGAGTTTACTCAAACTCATGTCCATTGAGTTGGTGATGCCATCCAACCATCTCATCCTCTGTCTTCCCCTGCTCCTCCTGCCTTCAATCTTCCCCAGCATCAGGGTCTTTTCAAATGAGTCAGTTCTTCACATCAGGTGGCCAAAGTATTGGAGTTTCAGCTTCAGCATCAGTCCTTCCAATGAATATTCTGGACTGATTTCCTCTAGGATGGACTGGTTGGATCACCTTGCAGTCCAAGGGACTCTCAAGAGTCTTCTCCAACACCACAGTTCAAAAGCATCAATTCTTCAGTGCTCAGCTTTATTTATAGTCTAACTCTCACATCCATACATGACAACTAGAAAAACCATAGCTTTGACTAGACGGACGTTTGTTTCCAAAGTTATGTCTCTGCTTTTTAATATGCTGTCTAGGTTGGTCATAACTTTTCTTCCAAGGAGGGTTGACTTGCAGGATCCCAATTCCTCCACCAGGGATCTAACCCATACTCCCTGCAATGAAAGCTTAGAATCCCAACCACCAGACCACCTGGGAATCCCCTTGTTTCTTCTCTTCAAATGGGAAATAAGTCATCAGGATTAGATGGGGACATGTTGGTATTTACAGAAACTCTGGTGCAATTTAAGCCCTAGCTCATTATTCCCCTGAATAATGGGGAATTGGGCACCAATAGACTGGATAGGGGTTGTCTCAGGGAACATTGTAAATCCAACTACTCTCTAGTTCTTTGGGTGAATGAAGAGGGGGAGTAAAAAGGTAAGAATTCTGGACACTTGGGTATGCAGGACTTGAGAGATGATTCTGAGAAAAGATAAAATGGCCATCATGTTCCCATACATTTCGAGAGTTTCCAGCAAGTTAGTGGTATCCACTGATGACCTAAACCAAGTAGTGGCTCAAGGAGTGTAGGAGCTGGAGGGAGACACTACTAGGGCTCATATGTGATGCTGCAAACTACAAAAGACCCATTTTATGTCTTCTAATAGCTCTTTTTCTGGGAAAAATCTCAAATTAAATTATTCTAAGAAGTCAAATGAGGGGCAGTAGTTTCTCTTCCGGAGAAGGCAATGGCACCCCACTTCAGTACTCTTGCCTGGAAAATCCCATGGACAGAGGAGCCTGGTGGGCTGCAGTCCATGGGGTCGCTAAGAGTCCGATGCGACTGAGTGACTTCACTTTCACTTTTCAGTTTCATGCATTGGAGAAGGGAATGGCAACCCACTCCAGTGTTCTTGCCTGGAGAATCCCAGGGACGGTGGAGATGCTGGGCTGCCGTCTATGGGATCGCACAAGTCAGACTGACGCGACTTAGCAGCACCAGCAGCAGTTTCTCTTCAGTTTTCAGGTGCTTCACTACCGTTAACTCAAAATAAAGTGAATGAAAGCGAAGTCACTCAGTCGTGTCCGACTCTTTGCGACCTCATGGACTGTAGCCTACCAGGCTCCTCCGTCCATGGGATTTTCCAGGCGCGAGTACTGGAGTGGGTTGCCATTTCCTTCTCCGGGGGATCTTCCTGACCCAGGGATTGAACCTAGGTCTCCTGCATTGCAGGCAGACGCTTCACAGTCTGAGCCACCGGGGAAGCTCAAAATAATTCACCTGGCAAAGTAGCACGTCTTATGAAGGACTCTTCTGAACCCCTAATTTTTTTAACAGGTGGGCAATAAAGCAGTGTAAACATAAAATGTACTAACAGGGTGAATCATATGGGTTCACACCACACACACACACATACATGAAAGGGTAACCACGTGAAGTGGTAAATATGTTACTTTGATTATAGTGATTATCTCAGGATATATATGTAAACCAAATCAAGTTGTACATCCGAAATATAAACAATATATGTCAGCTACAATTCAAATGCTTTCAGTTCAGTCCTTTCACACATACACACACTCTCTCCTTCTTTAGTAGCTAATGTCTTCATACATCTCTGTTCACCAGTTTGTTTCTAAATATTCAAAGGGAGAATGCGTGAGAATTACCTTAAGAGGAATCGTTCCCTCTGAAGCAGATGAAACAAAGCTTTGTGTGTCATGGTCACTAATATGATGGGCTTTAGTCTTGACCAGAGTTTATGAAGATATTAAAGCATGTGCATGTTTATAAACTAGAGAAGAATTAAAAGAGGATAGGAGGAAAAAAGAATCTCACACACAAGAACATAGTCTTCTTAAATACCTGGAATTGAAATTATCTTATTTTCTTTATTATAAGGAACATATGAAAAATCTTTCAGTCAGGAAGAGTGAAGGAGTCTTAATGACCTAGCACATGTTAATATTCTGACTTACTAGGGTGACTCAAAAGTTTGGGAAGGAGAAAAGAAAATTCCTTGTATCATTTCTTGATCTTATTAGATCCAAATACAGCTAGTTTGCCACATAATACAGATAGAGGTCTCACGTTGCGTGTATATATTTCCAACTTGTTAATGCTTCTCCCAAGAGCTGACTTTTAGGAATAACAAAAGCCATGTATTAAAACTTTCAAAACTCCTTGTGCTGAAGTGGGGAAAGCACTGGATGAGTAGCCTGTTAAACTAGACTTTTGTCTTAGCTTTTCTACTAACTTTTCAGTCTTAGCAAATCCCTTAACTTTGAGCTTTTGTGCACTGTAACACTAGGACCAGCATCCCAAGGGTGCCATGGTATTAGAATGAGATAGCTTAGATGAAAGGACCTTGAAATTCCTGAAATGCTATGTAATGACTGAATTCCAGATGATAAGATCAAAGATAGCAAAGCTGACCAATATTATAAAAGAAAGCATATTACAGAAGAGCCCAGATTCATTATAAGTTTGTGTCTCATCTTTCTCTGTCATGCAATGTGTTTAACAGAATGGGTTATATAAAGAAGAAAAAACAAAGAATCAGGGGAGTCGGCCTGGGACAGCTCAAATGCTTACTCATTACTATTTAAGGAGTAAGTTAAGGGCCAGCTGCTGGGCCATAACCCCTGTTGAGTGGTATCTACTTGTCAAAGTGCACAGGCACTTCCGGGTTACCCTCACAGGCAATGACAACACGTCTGGTGCTGGCCTTGGCCCGGTATCTGCAGTTGGGAGCCCTGGAGCTTCCTGTCTCCCTGCAGTCTGTGACCCTCACTACACCCTCATGGCAGTTCATCTGGCCATTCTTGCACTGAATGTTGGTGGTGCTGCAGATACTACGGATGTTCCAAAGATCTTCATGAATGAAAGTGTTGAAGCGCTTGCACTGATGTGAAGTCATCTTTCGTCTTTGCATCATCAAGTTGCAGTAGCTGTCATTGCCTCCTGTCTCATCAGGGTCCACGTGTTGCCTCAGGAATCGTTGGTACATGCGATCCTGGCCATAGGAGGGCTGTACCAGCCCTAGCCCCAGCAGGGTCAGCAGCAAGAGCAGAAGAAAGGCCTGGGTCCTCTGGAGAGCCATCACTGCCTTGGAGATGCCTAGAGAAGACCAAGGGGCAAGAAAAACCATCCCAGGTTCAATAGGAAGTGAGCAACCCAAAGCAGCAAGGAGAATTTTTGGAGCAACAGACAGGGCCTTTTTATACACATCCAGTCTAAGGTTTAGGCCCAGCTGAGTTCCTAGTTTGATACATATGGTTACTACTGTCCTTTGTTTTCAAAGATGCTGCTTCATGATGGTGGATCACACTGTGTGTGATTATAACGCTGGGGATTTGCATCTTATTCCACCTACAGCCTATCCTTAACAATAATGATCAGGATTAAACATAACTATCATTCGTTTAAATGCCACCTTCTCTGTTCATGACCACGTTTTGCCTGTGCACAGAAAGACCCAAAGCTCTGTGTCACATTGCTGTGTCTGCTGCTGCAGATACGCAATACGGAGTTAGGAGGAGAGGGAAGTAAAGGAGTTGTGGGAAGCAGGGTGGCAGGAAGAAATGATGCTCGATTTACTCCTCACCCCAGGAGCACTGGATGCAACTTCTGAAGATACACTTAGCACTTGGGTAAGAGCTTCATCACCACAATGTACTTTGCATGGTCTGTCCCAAAACTAAGTGTGCACAATTCTGTCTCCTTTCTCTCATTCTGCTTCTTTGTGACCAACAACATGGTTTAGCAACACGACTAGCTACAGAGAAGATTTTACTTTTCAAACAAGAGCATGGATGGCCTCAGTCACAGTAACCAACTGATTTAGTAAGACAAGGAAAAATACTATGAACAGAGTTCAATGTAGACATCCATGGGTGCCTCTCAAAGTTCTACCTACAACAGAAAATAAAATGATCTCCAAATCCTTCCAACACATACTTTTTGGTTAGAGCTTGCCACAAAGGCTTTCTCCACTGAATGCAACGATCTCAGTAAGAACTTCTTTTGATACAGTGGTCCCAAGGACCTAGTTCTGCCACACTAACTGTATGACCTTGGGAAAATTACTTAACCTCTCTCAGTATATTTCCTCAAAAGTAAAATAAGCATAAAGGTAATACCTACCTCTAGGAATGTTGTGAAGAAGAAATGATAAAATCATTGTAAAGTGCTTATCATAATGCCTAGCCTATGCTAAGTGTTCAATAGGGATCAGCAATGATTATTTTTAGCATTTCCATTTTTTCTTGGTTTCCTTTGTTCTCTTCATTCTGCTAAAATGACAACTATACTTAATTGCATATATTATAGGCACCCTCCTTCTTATACTGTAGAGAACCTATATTCCCAAGACATTAGAAGGCTTTTTTGCAGCTGAACTATCTCAGCTACTAGGATTTATGCTGTGTACCTACACAAATGTTCCCTCTCCAAAGTGCATGGAATTTTCTTCCTTGCCTGTCACCCTTTTTCTAAGGACTTGACAATTTTGAGTTCTTTTTCTCTTATCCTTGCAAAGTCAGCAAAACATAGTGGAATAGGATTTCAATTTCACAAATGATTGACCTAAGATAAAATGACTTGCCTGTGATTAACACTTCATTCTAAGTAGCTTTTTGGTTGTGAGAGAACACGAGATCAAGAGCAAAAAATACTAGGAAGGGCTGGCTACTCAGCTGCTAGCTCCATCAGCAAGTAGAGAAGCACCCTGTCTCACTGCCACATGATTTCCTGGGAAAATGTCATTTGTTCTAACACCAGGGTTGAGGACGCAATAATAATGCTCTAAGCAGATGTTCGGAGATGTGAAGTTTTAAAAAAAATTTTAAATTTATTTAGCTGTAGTTGTGGTGCTGTTCTGGAGCCCACTGCTCAGTAGCTGTGGTGTGTGGGCTTAGATGCTCTGGGCCACGTGGGATCTTAGTTACCTGATCAAGGATTGAATCCCCATCTGTTTCATTGCAAGGTGCATCTATTAACCACTGGACCACCAGGGAAGTCCCTGGAGATGTGAGTTTTCATAACTATGATGTGATCAATGTAGTAATGGTCCAAGCCTTTGACCTTCCCCATTGAGACCATAGGATTTCCCTGGTGGCTCAGTGGTAAAGAATCCGCCTATAATGCAGGAGATGCTGGGTTAATCCCTGGGCTGGGACGATCCCCTGGAGAAGGAAATGGCTATGCATTCCAGAATTCTTCCAGAATTCATAGGACTCCCCGGAAATCCTATGGACAGAGGAGCCTGGATGGCTAAAGTCCATGGGGCTGCAGAAAAGTCGAACACCACTTAGTGACTAAACAACAACAGTCAAGACCATAAGAGGGCAAGAGTCTGTTTGGAAGCCCCCTATACCTCAACAGATGGTACTGGTTGGAGAACCCGAGAAAGAGTTCTAGTAGTCTACTACTACCACTACTACTACTACTAAGTCTCTTCAGTCATGTCCGACTCTGTGTGACCCCATAGACGGCAGCCCACCAGGCTCCCCCATACCTGGGATTCTCCCGGCAAGAACACTGGAGTGGGTTGCCATTTCTTTCTTCAGTGCATGAAAGTGAAAAGTGAAAGTGAAGTCGCTTAGTTGTGTCCAACTCTTAGTGACCCCATGGACTGCAGCCCACCAGGCTCCTCCGTCCATGAGATTCTCCAGGCAAGAGTACCGGATTGGGTTGCCAGTGCCTTCTCCAGTAGTCTACTAAGCACTGGAAATTTCTTGCTTCCTAAGGGCCTTTTTTACTTTATAATAGTAAGACAAATTTTCCAAAAGAGTTTTGGAAAATTCTTCTCCCTACTTTGGAGAGAAATGACAATGTTTTCAATTTTGAAATAGATGAAACTTTGACCTACTCTTCCATCCCTTCCTCCATAAATTGAATACTTTCTGTGAGGCTGGGCTCTGTGTGGTACCAGGACACCAGCCTCTAACCCAGGTATTGAGGAAACAGGACTTTTGGTCCATTTCAGGACATGTAGGCATCAGGGGAGGCCACCATGGGGAATACTGTGACCATGATAGTGATTCATAAGATGGCAAAAATAATGATGCATAATTGTAGTTTATTAACTACACTCTAAATAAGATATCCGGGTATCTGTTGATTAAATTAGGTAACACCAAATTCATAGATTAATTAGCATATTTTACAAAGACTGCCTGTTAACTTAAGCTTGTATTTACTTGAAGTGAAGTGAAGTAAAGTGGCTCAGTCGTGTCCGACTCTTTGTGACCTCATGGACTGTAGCCTACAAGGCTTTTCTGTCCATGGGATTTTCCAGGCAAGAGTACCAGAGTGGGTTGCCATTTCCTTCTTGAAACCATATCAAATTGAAGAATAAAGGATAAGCTTGGAATTTTTCTATGACCTCCCCAAGACCTCAGAGTTGCCAGGCATCAGTTGATAAAGGAAAAGATTAAAGAGAAAATAAGGTAGTAATCAATTTTTTGATCTTTATATGAAATAACCATGAGAATATCCTGGGAGTGTTCCATTCAAAGCACTATCAAATTTCTTCCTGCTTAAGGGAAGAGGTGGCTATCCTGAATGGATTTTGTTATTTATGCAGGATTTCAAATGTGTGCATGTGTGTGTGTGAGAGAGAGAGGGAAAGAAAATGTAATTAATCTATTGGTATTTAGTCCCAAAGGGCTTCCCAGGTTAAAGAATCTGCCTGCCAGAGCAGAAGACACAAGAGATGTGGGTTTGATTCCTGGATTGGGAAGATCCCCTGGAGGAGGAAATGGCACTGGAAAATTCCATGGACAAAGGAGACTGGTGGGCTATAGTTCACAGGATTCCAAAGAGTGGGATATGACTGGATGACTAACACACACACCCTTTCACAGAAAGGTAAAGTGCACCCCCTGAATGCCTGAAAAGGAACTGACTGATAAGGAAAGAGGCATTGCTCTACCATCCAACCCTCTCAGGTGAACAGAGAAAATGCAGAAAGATCAATAGACCAAGAATCAGTGAGAAGACTTTGATTCTTACTGATTTGAGAGGCTTTTTATTTATGAAGCATATTGTAAAGCAGAAAAGATCAGCAGCTCATTTTCTGGATTCTGATCAATGAATGTTGCTGCAGTGTAAGGGGAAAATGCAAAGAAGGAAGAGCAGAGCCAGCTCTGGGCTAGTGGCGTGGAGTGATAAAGGACTCATCCAAGTGGACGGGCAAGCCATTTTCACAGCCGACAACAATGACTCTGGAGTCTTCTGTGGCTCCATACCGGCATGGAGGCCGGGAGGAACCTCCTTTATGCTTGCAAATGGTGACCTGGAATTCAGACTTGCTTATTCTGAGATCGCCTCTGTAAGGCTGTCCATTTCTGTCGTCACAGATGGCCTTGATGTCATTCTTGTTGCCATGAATAAAGGTGTTGCGGTCTTTGCAAGGTCTGGTCAGGCGTCGATTTTTCATCGTGTTAAAACAATATTCGTCATTCCGGCCCTTTGGTTTGGCATCGTAGTGCTGGGTCAGGAAGTGTATGTATCTATAGTCATCTTGAGCCGGGGCCACTGGGGTCAGACCCAGACCCAGTATGAAGACCAAAAACAGGGGGCTCAGGACCATGACCATCTCTTACAACAAAGGCTCCTGCCAAGGGCAAAAAGAGATGCAGTAGGGCACAGAACAGCATTGCCAAACTAGGCTAAAAGGATACAGATTTGTTTTTATGATGGGGTGCCATGAATCAGGTATCCTCTGTCACTAGGTATATCTTTTTCTTTTCCTTTCCTCAGTAGTCTCATCTGTCTTGTCAATCAATTTCTTTGGAAAGTCAATTTAAAAGTTTGCTGAACACAACTTCCAAATGCAAACAGTTTCCTATCCCTGAAGATGAGTGAAAATTTACATTTCTAACATTAAAAAATCCATTCACACTCTTTAATTCATTTATTAACTGGGTACCAGACACCATGCTAGGTCCTAGAACACAAAGACTGTTAAGACATACCAAGTGCCTCCCTAATACAGGGTGCAGCACCCACAGGGAGATCAGCCACAGGGAAGGGATCAGAGCACCAATATACAAAAATGAGACAATAAGATATACGCTGAGAGCTATGAAGATGAGGGACTTTAAGGAACCTTGAGCCCAGGGAAGGGCAATCAGAGAGGATTGTTGAAGACGGATTCCAGGGCAATCAATCCATCAGTTGATTGTGAGGAGACCAGTGAAAGTTTCACCAGGAGGTGAATGGAAGCAGAAGTAGAAGAACTAATTCCCCAAGGAGTAAGTGTTTCATGGCCAAATGTGGAATTATTACTATTTAGAAAGAACAGCGGAGAAGGCAATGGCACCCCACTCCAGTACTCTTGCCTGGAAAATCCATGGACAGTGGAGCCTGGTAGGCCGCAGTCCATGGGGTCACAAAGAGTCGGACACAACTGAACGACTTCCCTTTCACTTTTCTCTTTCATGCATTGGAGAAGGAAATAGCAACCCACTCCAGTGTTCTTGCCTGGAAAATCCCAGGGACGGGAAAGCCTGGTGGGCTGCCATCTATGGGGTCACACAGAGTTGGACACGACTGAGTGACTTAGCAATAGCAATAGCAGAAAGAACAGAGACAAGTGTGGAAGAATCTGTGTCATACTTGGGAGTGGGTCTGGGGTCAGCTCTTACAGAGAACTGGAGGGAGAGGAATTCAGGCTTACTCTTGAGAGCTTCTTGCACTGGGAAGAGTTTGGATTATTCTCAGAGAATATTTTCCAGTTTCCCTGAAGGCCTAGGTGGACAGTTACACAACAGGCAAATGGTATTATCATGTGCTTAAACAAATAAACAACAAAACACTTCAGACCTTTTAATTCAATAAAAGGCTTTATAATTTGCTGTATTGATTTCTTAACATCTTCCTCAAAAGAAGAGATAGCTGCCATCATCACTCAGGAGCAGTCAACTAAAACTGTAAAGCTCATGCATCCCAGGAATGGTGTGTCACAGACACTCAGCACAGCCAGAGAGTAAATACTGTGCTTCTTGCTGGGACATGATTTTAACTCAATGATAGATAATTAAAAATAGAATTAGACAGGCATAATTTATAACAAAATAGAAAACAAGCTTCTTATGAGCCACTAAGATTTTATTTCTTCCGAAAGTTGAGAACTGGAGCATTGCAAGATGCCTATTGTTTGTAGCAGTAGTTTCTGACTATACCATCCGTTCTTTGGAGGAAAATTGAAAGGATAGGGCCTTTTTAAAAAAACCACCATGGTCCTACTTCACATTTTGCAAAGATATGTGAATGTCTTCATGTCTAACAATAAAAAGAACTTTCCAATGTTAATTGGAAACTGATTTGTATAACTTGGTTTTTCAAATTGTTTTCCAATGAGTAACTCATCCAATTTATAATTGGCTATGTTTTCTCGTCAGTCATCACACATGCTGAGAAATTCTTAGACTGGGATAAAAATCTGATCTTCAATTTATTTTTAAATGTGCTATAATCTTTATGAATCCTAAACTTAAACAGAAGTGGTATAGTGTCATGGATATTAAATTATTAATTTTTATACTGCACTTTTCTTGTTGTAAGTCAATAAACATATTTTCATATTAAGTATTTTTGTAGCCCTTAAAGAGGCCATGAATTGTAGCACTAAACCTGTAGTGATGCTAAACAATCCTGGGAGGACAACTGTGGGTCTAGAAAGACAAAAGGATTCAGGATTCTGCTGCTTACATGGGAAGGCATGTCATAGGGTGAGCTTTCTAATCAGCCTCTGACATTGATCTGCCTTGTCTGTTTTATTGCTGTTCAGTCACTCAGTCGTGTCCAACTCTTTGCAACTCCATGGTCTGCAGCATGCCAGGCTTCCCTGTCCTTTACCATCTCCTGGAGCTTGCTCAAATTCATGGCCATTGAGTTGGTGATGCTATCCAACTGTCTCATCTTCTGTTGTCTCCTTCTCCTCCTGTCTTCAATCTCCCTGCAGTCCAACGGACTCTCAAGAGTCTTCTCCAACACTACAGTTCAAAAGCATCAATTCACTGGCTCAGCTTTCTTTATGGTCCCGAGCTCACATCCATACATGACTGCTGGAAAAACCATAGCTTTGACTATACAGACCTTTTTCAGCAATGTGATATCTCTGCTTTTTAATATGCTATCTAGGTTTGTCATAGCTTTTCTTCCAAGGAGCAAGTGTGTTTTAATTTCATGACTGCAGTCACCATGCACAGTGATTTTGAGCTCAAGTAAATAAAATCTGTCACTGTTTCCATTTTTTCTCCATCTATTTGCCATGAACTTATGGGACCAGATGCCATCCTAGTTTTTTGAATGTTGAGTTTTAAGCCAGCCTTTTCACTCTCCTTTTTCACCTTCATCAAGAGGTGTTTTAGTTCCTCTTTGCTTTCTGCCATTAAAGTGGTATCATGTGCATATCTGAGGTTGTTGATATTTCTCCCAGCAATCTTGATTCCAGCTTGTGCTTCCTCCAGCCCCACATTTCACATGATGCACTCTGCATATAAGTTAAATAAGCAGAGTGTCAGTATACAGCCTTGACATACTCCTTTCCCAATTTTGAACCAGTCCATTATTCCATGTCTGGTTCTGACTGTTGCTTCTTGACCTGCATACACATTTCTCAGGAGGCAGGTAAGGTGGTCTAGTATTCCCATCTCTTTCAGAATTTTCCAGGTTGTTGAGATCCACACAGTCAAAGGCTTTAGTGTAGTCAATGAAGCAGATATAGATGTTTTTTTCTGGAATTTCCTTGCTTTTTCTATGATCCAGTGGATGCTGACAATTTGATCTCTGGTTTCTCTGCCTTTTCTAAATCCAGCTTGTACATCTGGAAGTCCTCAATTCATGTACTGTTGAAGGCTAGCTTGAAAGATTTTGAGCATTACCTTGCTAGCATGTGAAATGAGCCCAATTGTACAGTAGTTTGAACATTCTTTGGAACTGCCCTTTTTTGACATTGGAATGAAAACTGACCTTTTCCTGTCCTGTGGCCACTGCTGAGTTTTCCAAATTTGCTGGCATAATGTGTGCAGTACTTTAACAACGTCATCTTTTAGGATTTGAAGTAGCTCAGCTGGAATTCCATCACCTCCGCTAGCTTTGTTTGTAGTGATGCTTCCTAAGGCCCACTTGACTTCACACTCTGGGATGTTTGGCTCTAGGTGAGTGCTCACTCCATCGTGGTTATCTGGGTCATGAAGACCTTTTTCTGTATAGTTCTTCTGTATATTCTTGCCACCTCTTATTAATCTCTTCTGCTTCTGTTAGGTGCATACCATTTCTGTCCTTTATTGTGTCCATCTTTTCATGAAATGTTCCCTTGGTATCTCTAATTTTCTTGAAGAGATCTCTAGTCTTTCCCATTCTACTGTTTTCCTCTATTCCTTTGCATTGTTCAGTCAGGAAGGCTTTCTTATCTCTCCTTGCTATTCTTTGGAAATCTGCATTCAGATGGGTATCTCTTTCCTTTTCTCCTTTGCCTTTCACTTCTCTTCTTTTCTCAGCAATTTGTAAGGCCTCCTCAGACAACCATTTTGCCTTCTTGCATTTCTTTTTCTTTGGGATGGTTTTGGTCATTATGTCCTGTAAAATGTGACAAACCTCTGTCCATAGTTCTTCAGGCACTCTGTCTACCAGATCTAATCCTCTGTCTACCAGATCTAATCCTTTGAATCTATTTGTCACTTCTATTGTGTAATCATAAGGAATTTGACTTAAGCTTACATTGCATTTTTCAGTCTGCTGGGTGTGTTTTCTCTATTTTCTTGAAAAAGTTTTCCAGCAATCTCTGAAAGATAAATTTAACATCCCAACCTTCACAGAAAGGAAAAGTCTGCCCCCTGTTACCTGAGATGGAAATGACTGATAAGGAAAAAGGCATTGCTCTCCCATCCAACCCTCTCAGGGGGAAACTGAATAGAGAAAATGGGGGAAGATCAATAGACCAGGGATCATTGAGGAGACTGATTCATGCTGATTTCAGAGAATTTTAATTTATGAAGCATATTGTAAAGCATAAAAGAAAAGATCAGCAGCTCATGTTCTGAGTTCCTAGCAATGCATGTTGCCATAATGCAAGGGGGAAATGCAAGGAAGGAAGAGCAGAGCCAGCTCTGAACTACGGTCTTGGAGGGATAAAGTTCTCCTCAAGGTGGATGGGAAAGCCATCTCGACAGCGAATAACAATGACCCTGTTTGCTCTGAAGGCTCTATACCGGCATGGAGGCCGGGAGGACCCTCCTCTATGCTTGCAGGTGGTGACCTGGAAGGCAGACTTGCTTCTTCTAAGACCATTTCTGTAAGGTTCTCCATTCCTATCATCACAGACGGCCCTGATGTCATCCCTGTTGCCATGAATAAAGGTGTTGTTGTCTTTGCAGGGTCTAGTCATTCCTCGTCTCTCCATCATGGTATTACAGTATCTGTCATCATGGCCTGTTGGTCTAGGATCATAGTGCTTCCTTAGAAATCCCCTGTACCCCTCATTTTGGGCCAGGGTTTGTGGGGTCAGGGCCAGATCCAGCATGAAAACAAAAAACAGGGGGCTCAAGACCATGACCATGTCTTCCAACAAAGGCTCCTGCAAAGGGCAAAAGGAGATTAAGTAGGGGACAGAACAGCATCGCCAAATTAGGCTAAAAGGGCAAGGACTTTTCTCTCTGACAAGGTATCATGAGTCAAGTATCCTTCATCACTACTTAGTGATATTCTTTTCCTTTTCTCGTTAGTTTCATCTGTTTTGTCTATTGATTCCTTTAAAAAATCCATTTAAAAGTCTTCTGAACACAACTCCAGCCTCAGCTGAACTTTTGTATCCCTGAGGATCACTGAAAATGTACCTTTCTATCAGTTGTAACATTACAAAATCCATTCACACTCTTTAATTAACTTATTAGCTAATTTAATAACAAACACTATATAAGTCCCTACTGGATACCAGGCACCATGCTAGGTCCTGGAAGACAAAGACCATTAAGACACATCAAGTGCCTCTGTAATATGGGATGTGGCATCCATGGGGAGGGGATGGGAGCACCAGTTTACTGAGATGAGACAGTAAGATAGATGCTGAAAGCTATGAAGAAGAGGACTTCTTTGGAACCTTGAATCCCAGGGAAGGGGCGATCAGAGGATTGTTGAAGACAGATCCCAGGCACTCAGATCAATCCATCAGTTGACTGTGAGGAGAGCAGTTGCACCCTGAGGTGCTGAGGTGAAGGAAAGCAGACCTAATTCCCCAAGAAATAGGTGGTTCATGGCCAAAGGTGGAATTATTATATAAACTACCATACAGTCATGCTCATTTCACATTCTAGCAAGTTATGCTCAAAATCTTTCAAGCTAGGCTTCAGCAGTATGTGATCCTAGAACTTCCAGATGTACAAGCTGGGTTTCAAAGAAGCAGATGAACCAGAGATCATAACACTCTAATGACAGAAAGTGAAGAGGAACTAAAGAGCCTCTTATTGAACATGACAAAGCTAGCTTAAAACTCAATGTTAAAAAGACTAAGATCATGGCATCTGGTCTCATCACTCTACGGCAAATAGAAGGGGGAAACGTGGAAGTAAGTGACAGATTTTAATTTTCTTGAACTCCCAAATCACTGCAGATGGTGACTGCAGCCATGAACTAAAAAGACACTTGCTTCATCCTCTAGCCCTTACAGAGGACTGGAGGAGGAGGAACTCAGGATTATTCTTAGGAGCTTCTTGCACTGGGAACAAACAGGATGATTCTCAGAGGATATTTTTCAGTTTCCCTGAATACATACCTACGCTGATACACAATAGGCAAATGGTAGTACCATGTGGTAAAACAAGCAAACAAAATACCTTAGATCTCTTCATCAAATCAAAGGCTTTATAATTTCCTGTATTGATTTCTTAATATCATCTTCAAAAGAAGAAGCCTGCTATCTCCTCTCAAGAGCAGACAACTCAAACTGTAAAACTCAAACATTTTAGGAATGGTGTGTCACAGACACTCAACACACCCAGAGAGCAAATACTGTGTTTCGTCCTGGGGCACAATTTTAACTCAGTGACAGATAATTAAAAATAGAATTAAATAGGCATAGAATATAATAAAATAGATAACAAATTTCTTACAAGTCACTAAGATTTTATGTCTTCTGAAACTTGAGAACTGAAAGATATTTGTTGTCTGTAGCAGGTGGTTTCTGCTCTACCTTCAATTCTTTGGAAAAAAATGTGACAAACAGGGCCTTTTTATAAACCACCATAGTCTACGCCACATCTCACCAAATATATGTGAATGCCCTCACATCCAACAATAAAAATAACTTTCCATTGTAAATTGGAAACTGATTTTTATAATTTTTGTTTTTCAAATTGTTTTCCCATGAGTAACTCATTCATTATTGGCTATGATTTCTTGGCAATTATCACACATGCTGAGAAATTCTTAAATGGGACAAAGATTTGACCTTCAATTTATTCTTAACTGTACTATAATCTTTATGAATTCTAAATTTAAAAATAAAAGGTATAGAGTCATGGATATTAAATTATTTTTATATTGTGCTTTTTTTACGTGTAAATCAATAAACATATTTTGATGTTAAATATTTTTATAGCCCTTAAAGAGACCACCAATTATAACACCAAACCTGTAGTGATGCTAAACAGTCCTGGGAGCACGACTGTGACTCTAGAAAGACAAAAGGATTCAGGATTCCGCTGCTTACATAGGAAGGCACATGAGCCTACATAGGAAGGTTGAGACAAATGATCTCTCTTTCTAATTGGCGTCTGGCATTGATCTACCTTGTCTGTTTTATCTTATCTATAGACAAATTTGGTATACTACCAAAGAATTACCAAATTATACCCTAAGATTCTTTGGTCATTCCTCAATACTGAAAGAAAGAAATAGCCTCCGAAATGGTTTCCATTAATTAGGCATATAAGAGTATCATTTGTAATAGAATCAGCAAAAGTATTTTGGGGAGGTTAACGAGAATCCCATGGACGAAGGGACCTGGAAGGCTACACAGTCCATGGGGTCGCTAAGAGTCGGATAGGACTGATCGACTTCACTTTCACTTTTCACTTTCATGCATTGGAGAAAGAAATGGCAACCCACTCCAGTGGTCTTGCCTGGAGAATCCAGGGACGGGGGAGCCTGGTGGGCTGCCGTCTATGGGGTCGCACAGAGTCGAACACGACTGAAGCGACTTAGCAGCAGCAGCAACAAGAAAGTGGTAGACGACTGGGAGACTCACGCCTAAAAGAATAACAAGCCGTCCTACGGGGCCACTGCTCCGCCACAGCCGCTGGGCTGCCATGCTCCCCGCGCACTGAGCTCTTTACCTTTTTACGTGGTGTTTCAGTCTCCTGGGTGTGTTTTCTTTTTCTACTTTTTTGGAAGACACTTTTCTTGAATTGTAATCAGTTAAGTCTCCTGCTCTGCAATGCACAAATATTGCCTTTTAACGTCAAAAGGAGTTGTAGAATGGCAGGCTATCAAGGTTGAAAGTATCCTTAATGGTCACACTGTGAACAGAGGCCAGAATCCGAGTTAACAAATTTAGTAGAACCTGAGCTGGTAGTACCCCAAAGAGTCATTAGGTGGCAGTGGTGGATAGGAATGTTGTCTCCCTTCCTTGGTGGTAACTGTGGGTCCTTGTAGGCAGAATCAGTATTGTACAGGGAATATTGCTGATCACAGAAGACGGTGTAAGCTGGCAGGCCTGGCCACAGTCTCTGTCCAAACACTCTATGCCTTAGATATTAAGACCAAGGACACCTCACTAGATACGAGTGTCAAAACAAAAGTCACAAAGCTCAGGATATCACAAATAAAGATTTAGCTGTCATCAGGTTTCATGCCTGCTATTCCCAAACCATTATTCATGGGATCTTAAGCAAACAATTACCTATTTACTTATAAATGTTTATTGCACCCCACTCAGTCACTCAGTCGTTACCGACTCTCTGTGACCGCATGGATCCTGGCCCACCAGGATCTTCTGCCACAGCATTATTCTGGCAAGAATACTGGAGTAGGTTGCCATGCCCTCCTCCAGGATAACTGTTTCCTACTGGCGCATAATCTACAACAGGGCAGAGAGCATATTATTCACCTTGAATCATATCACATGCCTCACAGCACACCCACAATATATATATATTTTTTAATGACTGATTACATTTTCCTCTCCAAACCTAAATTTGCTTATCTATAAAATGAGAGTTGCTCACTGTAAAAGTCTGAAATTCCGTGGTTCTCATTAAGGCATCAGGGAACGTTTCTAGTTTCATAGCAAATGTCCAGTGACCATGGAATTATAAAGATAAGTTTGTATGGATTTATTCGGTGGCACAGCCACCAGCTGAAAGAAAGAGATGATAGGATGATGTGAGCCCAGTCTCATTGGTATGTATCTTCCCTTAAGGCTCAGGATGTAAGCCCAGCCCTCTTCACCTCTAGTTAAGGCACTGACCCTACCTCAGGCCTTGGCACCCTAAAAAGGTACTTGTTTATTGGGAGGTTGAAGGCCTTCATGGTCCAGTCTGGGGAGGTAAAGGAATATCCTTATTTCTGATTTACAAAATTTGCAAAATTCATCCTGTAACAACTCAGCTGAAGTTTGCTTAGACTTATTGTAATTTTGTGGAGAAGGAAATGGCAACCCACTCCAGTGTTCTTGCCTGGAGAATCCCAGGGACGGTGGAGCCTGGTGGGCTGCAGTCCATGGGGTTGCTGAGGTCGGACACGACTGAGCGACTTCACTTTCACTTTTCACTTTCATGCATTGGAGAAGGAAATGGCAACCCACTCCAGTGTTCTTGCCTGGAGAATCCCAGGGACGGGGAAGCCTGGTGGGCTGCTGTCTCTGGGGTCGCACAGAGTCGGACACGACTGAAGTGACTTAGCTTAGCTTATTGTAATTTTGACTCCCTGAGACATCCAGAAACCAAACCCCAACAAACACACTATGGCCACCTCTATCTAACATCTGCTCCCCCACTTCACACATTGTTTTCAATTCTCACATGTTTGCAATTCTAAACTTCTGGAAACAAGAGGTAAGATGGAATTGGGAAAAAACAAATAAGAGACAGAATGTTTGTGGTACAGAAGTGAATCTGCCTAGGCAAATGGTACAGAGCCTCACATTTGGTCAAGGATAGTTAGACTCCTTTACACAGATCCTTCAGGACCCAAGCACATAATTGGCAGTGGAATTTATTTCAAATATACTTTAGATTTTTATCCTGTGTCTCAAACTAATCCCTTGGTCTTTATAAAAAGTAACATTCTTGTCCTCTCCAACAGGCAGTATTTCGTATTCAAGGGAGCCATCAAACTTCATGTACCAGAGAATTACCCCAACCTTTGATGATGAGTAATTATGGTCAGTGCACCTTCTTTTGATCTTGGGGTGTGTTCCACTTTGCTTTCAAAGAGCACCCAAAACTTGCTTTCTTCCTTTTCTGCTGTACCACACAGCTTGTGGAATCCCGGTTCCCTGACAAGGAATTGAACCCATGCCTTTGGCAGTGAAAACATAGCATAGTCCGCTTGGATTGCTAGGGAAATCCTCCAAAATTTTCTTAAAGAAGTTAGCAGGGAAGTTTACAAGTAAACAGAGATTGGACTTCCCTGGTGATGCAGTGGTCAAAGCCCGACACTCCCATGCCTGGGGCCGGGGCTTGATCCCCGGTCAGGGGACTAGATCCCTCATGCCACAACTAGGAGTGCCAGCGCCACAACCAAAGATCCTGCGCACTGCCGCAAGGACTGACGATCCCTGTGCCACAGCTAACACCTGGGGCAGACAATAAATAAATAGATATTTAAGAAAAAGAAAACGAAGAGCTAAAAATACACTTTCTGTTTCTTTTCTTGTTCAGCGTCATACAAAACCTATATTGCGGAGGTAGGGGTGAGATGGGGCTCCAGATACCCTTCAGCAAACAGCTTTCCCCAGGCTTTGGGGAATTTATCACAATTTAGAAATCTGTCCTAGCCCTCCACTTGCTCCCTGCTGCTGCTGCTGCTAAGTCGCTTCAGTCGTGTCCGACTCTGTGCGACCCCAGAGACGGTAGACCAACAGGCTCCCCCGTCCCTGGAATTCTCCAGGCAAGAACACTGGAGTGGGTTGCCATTTCCTTCTCCAATGCATGAAAGTGAAAAGTGAAAACGAAGTCACTCAGTCGAGTCCAACCCTCAGCGACCTCATGGACTGCAGCCCACAAGGCTCCTCCACCTGTGGGATTTTCCAGGCAAGAGTACTGGAGTGGGGTGCCATTGCCTTCTCCTCCACTTGCTCCCAGTGGCACTAATTTGCCTTTATCTACATATAGGATATCCCCCAAAGAAATCTGTTTTCATTTTAAACTTTGGAATCTAATTCATTTTCTTCTGAATTCGTGAGCTTGGGCCCAGAGGCTTTAAAATACGGGAAAATAGTTTCATTAAAATGGATGGATGGCTATAGTATATAAACAAAAAACAGACAAGTAAAACAATGGATTACCCAGATGGAAGAATCTTACAAAAATCTGGAAGTTTCCCTCCAACTGCAGAGGGGTTCCAGCTATTTGTTCCTGGAGATGGGTTCCAGCCAAGTGAATCTGGAGGTCCCTCCTGGTTCTGATCACACAGTGATCAGATGAACAGGGTGGAGAGACCAGGTCTGAAAATTCCCAACCCTGAGAGTGACACACAAACCAAGGACACTGCTCTTGAACAAACAATGAGAGTCATTCACCTCTTCCCTGGGCATGATTTGGTCAACTATTAACCCATATTTGGATTAGAGATTTGTTCTAGGAGGCAAAGTTTGATAAATGTGGCCTTTTGTCCCCGAGTTGGCTTTTTCTGACATCCCTGGTTCTTACTCCTGCCCAAGACAGGATTGAGGTTTCATTGTTCCCATGCAATATCTGGATCCCAAAGATGTTGTTTCTTGGGCCAGTTCCAAGAACTTCCTTCTAGAAGCCTGCAGAGAAGATGGGGTCCCCCAGGAGGATGCTGCTCCACTGTACTTTCTGTTTACCCACAGAATTTGGTATCATGAACAGGTGCTAAGTAGGTTTTATAGAACCGGGAAAGCACTTCCAGAGAAGGTTATGTGATAGCTGTTAGCACCCTGCACCTGACCTCAACCTCCCATCTGTTAACCTTCAGAAATATCCTTATCATATTCTTGGGCTTCTCTTTCCTTTCATCTTTACCTGTCCACAAATGACTGTGAGTGTCTAATTTTCTGCTGTAAAATTGAATAACTCCACCATCAATGCAAGAGAAGGCAATGGCAAACCCACTCCAGTACTCTTGTCTGGAAAATCCCATGGGCAGAGGAGCCTGGTAGGCTGCAGTCCATGGGGTTGTGAAGAGTCGGACATGACTGAGCGACTTCACTTTCACTTTTCACTTTCATGCACTGGAGAAGGAAATGGCAACCCACTCCAGTGGTCTTGCCTGGAGAATCCCATGGACAGAGGAGCCTAGCAGGCTACAGTCCATAGGGTCACACAGAGTTGGATGCAACTTAGCAGCAGCAGCAATCTGTCCATAGAACTGACAATGCCAAAAGCAAGTTGGTGAATAATGAATGATTACTTTTATTCTAATTGTTTTTCTTTTCACCTTGGTACAATGAGGTGATTAAAACAGGAAACAAGATTTTGAAATAAAAAGAAAATTTTACTATTTCATTAAAATGCATCTAAATGCTTACTAATATGCCAGATACTAATATACAGATTCAAATTTGGAAAACTCAGCAGTGGCCACTGGACTGGAAAAGGTCAGTTTTCATTCCAATCCCAGAGAAAGGCAATGCCAAAGAATGTTCAAACTACTGCACAATTGCACTCATCTCACAGGCTAGTAAAGTAATGCTCAAAATTCTCCAAGCCAGGCTTCAACAGTAGGTGAACTGTGAACTTCCAGATGTTCAAGCTGGATTTGGAAAAGGCAGAGGAACCAGACATCGAATTGCCAACATCCGCTGGATCATCGAAAAAGAAAGAGAGTTTCAGAAAAACATTTACTTCTGCTTTGTTGACTATGCCAAAGCCTTTGACTGTGTGGATCACAACAAACTGTGGAAAATTCTTAAAGAGATGGGAATACCAGACCACCTGACCTGCCTCCTGAGAAACCTGTTTGCAGGTCAAGAAGCAAGTTAGAACTGGACATGGAACAACAGACTGGTTCCAAATCAGGAAAGGAGTATGTCAAGGCTGTATATTGTCACCCTGCTTATTTAACTTCTATGCAGTGTACATCATGTGAAATGCCAGGCTTGATGAAGCACAAGCTGGAATCAAGATTACCGGGAGATAATGGCAGAAAATGAAGAGGAACTAAAGAGTCTCTTAATGAAAGTGAAAGAGGAGAGTGAAAAAGTTGGCTTAAAACTCAACATTCAGAAAACTAAGATCATGGCATCCAGTCCCATCACTTCATGGCAAATAGGTGGGTAAACAATGGAAGCAGTGAAAGACTTTATTTTTGGGGGCTCCAAAATCACTGCAGATGGTGACTGCAGCCATGAAATTAAAAGACGCTTGCTCCTTGGACGAAAAGCTATGACCAACCTAGATAGCATATTAAAAAGTGGAGACATTACTTTGCTGACAAAGGTCCATCCAGTCAAAGCTATGGTTTTTCCAGTAGTCATGTATGGATGTGAGAGCTGGACTATAAAGAAAGTTGAGTGCCAAAGAATTGATCCTTTTGAACCGTAGTGTTGGAGAAGATTCTTGAGGTCCCTTGGACTGCAAGGACATCAAACCAGTACATCCTAAAGGACATCAGTCCTGAATATTCTTTGGAAGGACCGATGCTGAAGCTGAAACGCCAATACTTTGGCCACCTGATGGGAAGAACTGACTCATTTGAAAAGACCCTGAATCTGGGAAAGATTGAAGGCAGGAGGAGAAGGGGATGACAGAGGATGAGATGGTTGGATGGCTTCACAGACAGGATGGATATGAGTTTGAGTAAGCTTCAGGAATTGGTGATGGACAGGGAAGCCTGGTGTGCTGCAGTCCATGGGGTCTCAAAGAGTCGGACACAACTGAGCAACTGAACTGAAATGCTTACTCAAAATGCCTACAATGAGAAGCTACAGTTAACCTTCCATATCCACAGGTTCCCCATCCTCAGATTCAACCAACTATGGACCGAAAATATTTGAAAAAAAAATTCTAGAAAGTTCTAAAAAGCAAAATTTTAAATTCACTGTGTCCCAGCAACTGTTTACATAGTATTCACATTGTATTAAGTATTATAAGTAATCTAGAGATAATTCAAAGTATAGGGAGGATGTGTGCAGATTATTTATTAGTACAAATACTATGTCATTTTATATAAGGGGCTTGAGCATCGGGTTTAGGTCCCTTGGCAAGTCCTGGAACTAATTCCTGTTGAATACTGAAGGACTACCCATAATCTATGATTAATGAATGCTATATCTTTTTGTCAGTAACTTCAACAGATGGGAAGTGCCTTGGTGGCCCAGACCCCAAAGCGTCTGCCTGCAATGTGGGAGAGCCAGTTCGATCCCTGTGTTGGCAACATTTCCCTGGAGAAGGAAATGGCAATCCACTCCAGTACTCTTGCCTGGAAAATCCCATGGATGGGGGAGCCTGGTAGGCTACAGTTCATGGGGTCACAAAGAGTCGGACACGACTAAGTGACTTCACTTACCTTACCTTCAATAGATGGGAGACAATTGCACTGCCAATTGAAAAAAATGCTCATATATTAAAAAATGTTCTGACAGCTTGAACGTAAAGCCATCCCCTTTATTTTGAAATGTCTTTCACTCTCTCCTTCAAACCAATAGTTTGCCTGCACAAAGGCACAGGAAGCACGGGTTCTCCTTCTATGGACTTAGTGCTAGTGTACTTTGCCCTTTATACAGAGAACATATGTTTAGTTCTGTCCTCTAGGGTAATTATAAAAGTAGGTGATGGAGGGAAGAGATTAATCTATAAATTCCTTCACAACAAAAAATTTTAGGTCTCTAAGTGTGAAACTTATCTAGTAACAGAAGTCAATGGTTAAAGGAGGATGAAGCCCACATGGAAATAAGGATTACCCTTCTACCTCCAGGAAGCAGAAAACACTATTGAGGGCGAATGGGGACAAAGTCCTACTGGCCTACCTTTATTTCCAAATAAAAACAAACATTAAACATTCAGTTTTCAACAGACTCTGGATTTTGTGCCCATTTGCTCTTTCGCAATTGGAGAAGGAAATGGCAACCCACTCCAGTACTCTTGCCTGGAAAATCCCATGGACGGAGGAGCCTGGTAGGCTGCAGTCCATGGGGTCGCTAAGAGTCGGACACGACTGAGTGACTTCACTTTCACTTTTCACTTTCATGCATTGGAGAGGGAAATGGCAACCCACTCCAGTGTTCTTGCCTGGAGAATCCCAGGGACGGGGAAGCCTGGTGGGCTGCCGTCTATGGAGTCGCACAGAGTCAGACACGACTGAAGCGACTTAGCAGCAGCAGCAGCTCTTGCCCAGGTATTTCAGTGTGTTCTGAGAATAGCTGACCAGAGACTGTTTGCTCAAATACAGATTCAAAAGAGGGGTTTCACCAGCCTGCTGTGGTCCACTTTCTCAACCATCTAATTTATGAATCATGCTGGCAAATGCTTCTAACAGTAACTGGGTAAACCTCTTAGCTTTGACTGCTTATACATTCACATCTGCTCTTTTAACAATATCCAGAGCCATTCCTCTTTTTCTAGAATGATTTTCCCAAGCCAAACTAATTTGGCTCAAAAGAGGATGTTGAGGGTGGGGAGGAAAGTTATGGAAAGTTATGGAAAGTTACCAGGAAAAGCACAATAAACAAAAGTAGGGTTGTTATGCAACTTAAGTCTTTGGCTTCTCCAGTTGGCAAGAGTTTGTAGAAATTTGGTCATCATCTTCTTCCCGGTACAGCAAGGGAGACGTTCTTACAAATGGAGGTTTCCCTTATAAATGTAAATGTTTCTTGTTACAAAAAGGTAACTCCTAGTAGGTTTTCAGGATTTTCTCCTTGTCTACTGTTTTTTAGAAAACAACCAAGTTTAAACAACCAAGTTTAAATAATATGCCAAAGAGACATTTTGGGGTGGCAAATTCTGCTCCCCTACAGCTCACTTGAGATTTCCCCAGGCCCCCAAATGCTGTTGAAAATCGCTTTTACTGTCCTTCCTAAGTAAGCCTGTGTCGTTATCATTTGGTGTGCTGTCACAGAATAAGAAAGTTGAGGATCCCAAGGTTCCACTAAGAAAGTTTAGAGAAGAGGTTGTTGGCGAAGTGTCTCAAAGAATTTCACAATTCAGGCTGAAGATGGGTTAAGGGGGAGAAGACAGAGGAGAAAAGGAAAACACGAGTTCCCAAATGTCAAGTTATGGTTGCAAAAACTTGACAAGTTAGGGTTCGTAAATCTGGCGATCATCCTGTTTTCCTAAGGAAGTGTAGCCCTCCTCGGATTTCCCTTCCGTTCACCAATTCTGCGGTCACGCTTAGAGCCTATGTTCTAGGCCACAGGCATTTCATGTTGGCAGCTCTCCTCAGCTGCAGAAAATAAGCAGCGGAGTAGGAATGTGGGCTGGAAGAGCGCATGGCAACCCACTCTAGTATTCTTGCCTGGAGAATCCCAGTCCGAGGAGCGGGGTGGGTCACAGTCCGTGGGGTCGCAAAGAGTCGGACACGACGGAGAGACTGTACACAGGAATGTGGGATCCCTAACTGTAGAAGAACTTTCCTTCCCATTCCTCAGCCCCTCCAGTCCGCAAACGCCTCCCCACAGAACTCCATACTGTCTCTGCTAAAAAGGGACTCCCTTGCCCAAACTCCCGGATAAAGCTACCAAAAAAGGAGTAGAGGAGGAGATGAATGAGCGGGAGTGTGAACCTACCTCGGCCTCGGAACAAATCTGCAGAAATGGGCAAGACGGTGGAAACAGAAGTTTTTCTCACCCGCTTCTTCTTCCCTGTAACGACGACGTCGAGTCGGAAGAAGATGCAGAGAGGTGGAGAAGGGTCCGGGTGCGAGGCTTTTTGTAGTTGGGACAGCACCCCACTTCTCCTAGGAGGCGCCTCGCGCCAGGACCCGCCTCCAAAGCAGGCGTCAGAGCAACCCTCGTTCTAGGCGGAACGGGTGGGTTTCTGCCTGGGCTGAGCTTGAGCTTGGAGGTCCGAGCCCGACGCTCACTGGCCAAGAGGACACGGAGCTGAGGGGGCCTGCAGACCACAGGACCCTGGTCCCCGCTCCAGGGAGCACGGCTGCCTCTCCCATGCGTCTGCTGGCGAGAGTCCGCTAAGCCAGGCAGTTTGACCCTGCACACATAACCAGCTCCAGCTACCACATGTTCGATCAGTGTACATCTTTTGTAAAACAGTTCGGAACGCGGGAAAATGTGTACAGAACAGAGCTTTTTTCAGCAATAGCAAAGGTGGGGTGGAGAAGGGGGAAAAAGAAAGTGGGCTCGTCCGGGATTTGAACCCGGGACCTCTCGCACCCAAAGCGAGAATCATACCCCTAGACCAACGAGCCACAGTAAAAGTAAAGCGCAGAGCTTGTCTCTGAATCTTACTTCTCCGTCAGCAATTGGCTGCCTGATTGCTCTGAACTTCTATTTTCTGTGTAGAAGTTTACCTTTGATTCTGCTTAGCTGTTCTTTATGAAGTATCACGTCTGACTCTGCCCTCACTTATCCTCCTCCATCCGCGTCCTGGACCCCTCCAGACGCCAGATGGGGTGAGGAGAGGCAGCTTTTCAAGACGTTAGTCCCGGTGTCTGAGCTCCAACAAGCCCCTCCCTGAGGAGTCTCTTTGAGTTCCAGACTGGAGGGAACCTGGAGAGAACCGAGTTGCAACCCGAGGGCCCGAGCTGGGGTCGATAGCAAGACTGTAGGGTCCTGAACACCAGGACAGATGCCCAGGATGTGTAGCTGTCCGGCTGCTACTACTTCGAGAGAGTGTAAAATCCTAGGGGCAGGAATGACGGGCATCAAAATACGGGTAGCCAGTATTTTGATCTATTGGAGGTGAACCAGTCTGGGGCGTGTTCGTAAAGATTCAGACACCCGAAGTTTCCTTGAATGGGAATCAAATGTTCCATTTCCCCACCTTTGCTTAAGTTGTTTCCACAGTTTGAAATTCTCTTTCCCAGTCACATCCCAATTTACGTCAAAGCCTATTCCTCCTTCCTGCTCCAGCTCAAAAAAATTTTTTTCGGTTGTTGTTGTTGGAACTAAAAATCTGTTAACAGTTGACTAAATTAAAAGGATCTCCTCACGGAATGGATTTGTGCGTGTAGAGTGAATGACGGTCTCGGGGGTTGTCCCGCAAATTAGAGCTCTAAGGACCGCAGAATATAATATATATTCAGTACCAACGAGTGGTGTTGGATCTTCAACTTTTGAACCTCAGGCGGCAACCTAAATTCAGTCAGACCATCAAACTCAGAAGTTCTTCAGATGGTTGGAAGAGTTAGTGCTCACTTCCCCTTTTCTGAAAACCGTGCCCAACAGGACCGTTTTCAAGATAACAAAACCATCTTTGGAACGGGGTAAGGTCTGTAGAAAAATACCCTAGAACACTTAAAACGTAGCGAGAAATTGAGAGCAAGGGCTCACCAAATGGTTGCAACCCCCAAAATACTCGTTTCTTCCTTCGAGCCGGAATCGAACCAGCGACCTAAGGATGTCCACACTTGGAATTACTACAGTCCTCCGCTCTACCAACTGAGCTATCGAAGGAAGCACAAATTTCCACCCCTTAGAATTTTGTATTGAGAACATTGATAAACAGAGGTTCTGGCACAATAGCCTACTAGTTGCCACTGTGTGGATACCACGTAGCCGACCAGTTTAGGAGAAAGTCCTTCATCCACACTTCTACGGACAACCCCTCTAGAGCTGGATTCTCCTGCTTCAGAGAGGGGCTTTCAAACAGGCCTAACCTGTGAGCATTTCACTGGCGTATCTAGAGCCTGTGAATCTCGAGGCCGCCCCAAGCCGTGGCGATCTGGTGGCCTGTTGTCTTCACTTAGCGCGCTGCCCCGGGCCTCCTGGCCTGACGGTGTGTGTCTAAAGTGGGAGCATACACCCGGGCACTGGAAAACTAAGGGCTGAGGTAGTGTAACACACAATTCGGATCGCGCAACTGCGAGACAAGAAGGGCGGGCCTTAGAGCTCCGGCCTGGGCCTCCCTTTTCCTCAATTCCCATGCTCGCCTCCATAATCCAGGAGCGTTTGCACAAGCGAGCTGCTTCTCCCTTCCGTTTACACGTCCACAGACTAGCGGAGGTAGAGGCTGTGACGTATAATACATGGCTAAGCCCAATGTTACTATGAGAATTGACTCTTGGAGAAACTATTTTAAGGTTTTCAAAGAGGTAGCCACAGATTCTTTGAGTCAATAATAAATTTAGTGACACGAGTCTCGACCCTAATTTTCCCGCTGAGATATTGAAGTGTTCGAAAACCCACTGAAACATGGAACCTTGTCGGACAGCCTATATTCTCCCAAACGCTTTATCGGGACAGCGGACGCTGGGGAGAGGACTTGGTTCTGGACTCCAGACCTGCTCAGAGCGGGTCAAAGTGTTCGATCCTCACCGCCCTTGTGTCCCGCCGCGGCACGGGCCGCCCCCACGGCTCTTGCTGTGGTCCCGCAAAGCAGGGCGTCATCGGAGCCTGGCAGCACTTGCCGCAGTTTGTAACAGACTGCCACAATCAGAGTGGCAAAGCAGCCCGTGCCTCCTACTGCTGCTGCTGCTAAGTCGTTTCAGTCGTGTCCGACTCTGTGCGACCCCAGAGACGGCAGCCCACCAGGCTCCGCCGTCCCTGGGATTCTCCAGGCAAGAACACTGGAGTGGGTTGCCATTTCCCTCTCCAATGAATGAAAGTGAAAAGTGAAAGTGAAGTCGCTCAGTCGTGTCTGACTCTAGAGACCCCATGGACTGCAGCCTACCAGGCTCCTCCGTCCATGGGATTTTCCAGGCAAAAGTACAGGAGTAGGGTGCCATTGCCTTCTCCGTGTCCCCTACTACTGGAACCTAAAAGTAAGTGTTCTGCTCGGGTGTTTATTTGGGATATCTGGAAACTGGCGGGAAATCATAATTAGCGGAATTTCCGCTGGAGTTGAAGTTACGCGAGAGAGGTGGGTAGCTGGTGAAGTAGATTTTAAAAAGAGTGAAAGGATTGCCCAGTAGGCCCCAGCGAGATTTGAACTCGCGACCCCTGGTTTACAAGACCAGTGCTCTAACCCCTGAGCTATAGGGCCCTGTAGGTGACCAATATCCCTTCCTCTCTAAAACAGCTTTTATGCTGGACCTTTATTAAGGTGCCTGTGTGTACTGGGCAAAAAAACCTGGACGTCGTTTCAATCTGTTGTTGCTCAGCCGCTCAGTCGTGTCCGATTCTTTGCAACCCCATGGACTGCAGTAGGCCAGGCTTTCCTGTCCATTATCTCCCTGAGTTCACCCAAACTCATGTCCTTTGAGTCGGTGATGCCATCCAACCATCTCTCCCCTTCTCCTCCTGCCCTCATTCTGTCCCAGCATCAGGGTCTTTTCCAGTGAATTGGCTCTTTGTATCTGGTGGCCAAAGTATTGGAGCTTCAACTTCAGCATCAGTCCTTCCAATGAATATTCAGGTTGATTCAGGGTTGACTGATTTGATCTCCTTAGAGTCCAAGGGACTCTCAAGAGTTCGAAAGCATCAATTCTTCAGTGCTCAGCCTTCCTTATGGTCCAACTCTCACACTCTTGCATGAATACTGGAAAAACCATACTTTGCCTATCTGTTCCTTTGCCAGCAAAGTGATCTCTCTGCTTTTTAATACGCTGTCTAGGTTTGTCAGAGCTTTTCTTCCAAGGATCAAGAGTCTTTTAATTTCATGGCTGCAGTCACCGTCCATGGTGATTTTGGAGCCCAAGAAAATAGTCTCTCACTGTTTCCATTGTCTCCCCACTTATTTGCCATGAAGTGATGGGACCAGATGCCATAATCTTAGTTTTCAGAATGTTGAGTTTTAAGCCAGCTTTTTCACTCTCCTTTTCACCTTCATCAAGTGCTCTTTACTTCTTCTTCACTTTCTGCTATTAGGGTGGTGTCATCTGCATATCTGAGATTGTTGATATTTCTCCTGGAAATCTTGATTCCAGCTTGTGCTTTAGCCAGTCCAGCATTTCGCGTGATGTACTCTGCATAGAAGTTAAATAAGCAGGGTGACAATATACATACTCTTGACATACTCTTTTCCCAATTTGGAACCAGTCCCTTGTTCCATGTATAGTTCTAACTGTTGCTCTTGACCTGCATACAGGTTTCTCAGGAGGCAGGTAAGATCCCCATCTCTTTTAAGAATTTTCCACAGTTTGTTGTGATCCACACAGTCAAAGGCTTTACGTAGTCAAAGAAGCAGAAATAGATATTTTTCTGGAATTCTTTTGTTTTTTCTATGATTCAATGAATGTTGGCAATTTGATCTCTGGTTCCTCTGCCTCTTCTAAATTCAGCTGGTACATCTGGAAGTTCTCAGTTGAAGCCTAGCTTGAAGGATTTTGAGCATTACCTTACTAGCATGTAAAATGAGTGCAACTGTGCAGTAATTTGAACATTCTTTGGCATTGCCCTTCTTTGGTACTGGAATGTAAACTGACCTTTTCTTGTCCTGTGGCCACTGCTGACTTCCAAATTTGCTGACATATTGGATACAGCACTTTAACAGCATCATATTCTAGGATTTGAAATAGCTCAGCTGAAATTCCATCCCCTCCACTAGCTTTGTTTGTAGTGATGCTTCCTAAAGGCCCTCTTAATTTCCCACTCTGGAATGTCTGGCTCTAGATGAGTGATCACACCATCGTGGTTATCTGGGTCATGAAGATCTTTTTTGTATAGTTCTTATCTGTATTCTTGCCACTTCTTCTTAATCTCTTCTGCTTCTGTTAGGTCCACACCACTTCTGTCCTTTATTGTGCCCATCTTTGCATGAAATGTTCTCTTGGTATCTCTTAATTTTCTTGAAGAGATCTCTAGTCTTTTCCATTCTATTGTTTCTCTCTATTTCTTTGCATTTTCACCTAGGAAGGCTTTCTTATCTCTCCTTACTATTCTTTGGAAATTTGCATTCAGATGGATATATCTTTCCTTTTCACCTTTGCCTTTCACTTCTCTTCTTTTCTCAGCTATATGTAAGGCCTCCTCAGACAGCCATTTTGCCTTTTTGCTTTTCTTTTTCTTGGGGATGATTTTGATCACCGCCCCCTGTACAATGTTACAAACCTCTGTCCATAGTTCTTCAGGAACTGTGTCTATAAGATCTAATCCCTTGAATCTATTTGTCACTTCCACTGTATAATCATAAGGGATTTTATTTAGGTCACTATTGGAACTCTGTAGTCTCTTGCTGGGGACAGCGCAGTATGGGGTCAGTGACAGGAACTACCACTAGATTAAGAATGCAGAAATGTGCCCAATCCAACATAGTCTAATGTAGTGAAAGTTTTCTACCCTCCACCCTCTGCAGATTGTGAAAATCAAGAAAGGAAATTCTACATAGAGGAGATTGTTGACCACAGATCTCTCAGACTAAATTTTAACATCCACATTTGGTTTTCTGTTTGACTTAGGACATGCACCAAGGGGCAACCGCCTGCCCCAAGGTCATTACATTAGCGATTTCTCCACAGCTCAAGTCTTAGTGCCAGAACAGGCATTCATTAATTCGTTCATCCCTTTAATTGGATAAATACTGAACTCCAATTCTGTGCTAGGCAAAATGAGACATCTAGATTTGGTCTTTACTTTGAATCCAGTGGCATAGTCTTATGGTATAAAAGAATGTTAGCTTTCATGAAAGAGAACAATGAGAAGTAGCTGTGTCAAGTGTGAGAGAGTGAACAGTGCTAAGGTTCACAGACCTGCAGAGTGAGCCATCACAGAGGCAGGCCTTCAGGAGGGGATGGAACTTGAACTGCACTTTGAGGGCAAGTTAAGACTTACACAAGTTTGGAGACAGACTGATCCTTGGTGGAGAAAAAAATTATGAGCAAAGTTGGAGAGAAAGACCTTGGCATTTAAAGTGCCAAGGCAGAACACTGGCTGGGGCAGATGCCAGCCCTTGTGGAAGTGAGGTATTGTAAAATAGGTTAGCAGGAGACTTAGAAAATTCTGGACTGAAGTTATACCCCTTTAAAAATTGAACAGGGAAATTCACAAGGCATGAATATGAACATTGGTTTGAAGGGGAGAGAGAGAAACCAAAGTCAAGGGGACACCAGAGACTGGCCATGGTACATATTGTCAAACATAAAATGTAGGAGAATAATAGTTATGGGATTGGAAAGAAAGGAATAAATGAGAGAGATACAGGCAAGGGAGAGTCTGCTGAAGCTAGATATGAATGAAGAAATAAGAGACAATAAAGAGGAAAGAAGGATGATTCTCAACTATCATACTTTGAAGAAGCAAAATGATACTGAAAAAAGAAAATCTAAAGGAGAGATGGGTATCTGGAGAAGGCAGAGGGGTGAAGAAATGTTAAAATTTAGGCAGGCTGGATTTGAAGTTAGATGGAGGATATAGGAATTTATGACAGCTAGGGTACTCTTGTGTCTAGAGTTCTGTAGATTGTTAAGTCAAGGCTAGATCAAATTACAGAGGTCATTCATTGAGTCAGAGCCTGTAAGAATTATGTGCTCTTGAAGGAAGAGAGTACAAAGAGAAAACAGCAAACACCTGAAAATAAGCTTTCTGAATAGCCCCGTTTCAGGCCTTTGTCCAGAGGAGGTAATGGCACCCCACTCCAGTACTCCTGCCTGGAAAATCCCATGGACGGAGGAGCCTGGTAGGCTGCAGTCCATGGGGTCTCTGAGGGTCGGACACGACTGAGCGACTTCACTTTCACTTTTCACTTTCCTACATTGGAGAAGGAAATGGCAACCGACTCCAGTGTTCTTGCCTGGAGAATCCCAGGGACCAGGGAGCCTGGTGGGTTGCCGTCTATGGGGTTGTACAGAGTCAGACACGACTGAAGAGACTTAGCAGCAGCAGCAGGCCTTTGTCATATGAGTGTGTCCAACATTTTTTTTTTCATTCAACATTTTAAAAACGTTTTCCTTACTTTTTTGTAATTTCAATATTATTAGTAGGATTGTCCTAGAAAACTTGCTTTCCCACCTGGCAGCTGAGAGTGAGGATGTGACCTAGCTCCACCAATCAGATGCATCCAGAGAAGATTTCAGTTTAGAGGTGTAAATACTCTTATTTACTCCTCTAATCCAGGAGTTAATAATTCCACAGGGAAATCCCATATATGTCCAGTGATGAAGATATCATTCTTGGGTTTGGGATTTCTTAAATCTATAGATTATTGCCTTTCTTCCATTCTGGAAAATTCTCATCCATTATCTTTTTAAGTTTTTTTTTTTTCTCTCTACTTTCTTTCTCCATTCATGAAACGAATTAAATATATATTAGACCTTCACACCCTGTCCTTCATCTCTTAACCTCTCTTTCATATTTATTGTCTTTTTGTCTCCACACTCATAATCAACTACTGCTGTATTTAACCAGCTGTTAAATCTACCCACTGAGTCAACTATAATTATAAATTGTAATTTTCAATTTTAGACGTTTTGCTTCTTTTTCAAAACTACTAAGCCAAATTCTGTAATTTCATATTATTTGTGGATATCTTCCAGCTTTTTAAAAATCTCTTTAAACATAGCAATTATATTGTTTTAATATCTATGATAATCTGTATTATGCTATCTGTTGCTTTAGTTGATTCTTACTCATGTCGAATTGTTTCCTGTGTAACTGTTCATCTTTGAATGTATACTGCTCAATATCTTTGCAAAATTATAAGCAGTGAATTTTTGAAGTCAAGATAAAAGTTTCTTCCTGGAACAAAAAAAATTACATGGCTTTTGTTTCTCATATGTAACTGAACCATTATCAGCCCAAAAGGACTCTAAAAAAAGTTCATAGTCAGACCCAGACATTCCTTGGGCCTCCAAGATGATGTAAGGCCAAACTGCAAATCAGAGAAAAAGCCTACCTGTAGTCCTAGCTTCACAGTAAAAGTTGAAAGCTCTTCTTTTTATTTTCCCTTTCTAAGCTCAGCTGATTTCTGCTGAGCTCCACAACAATTACTGTAAGTGAAAGGTTAACTTCTTATTCGTTCTTATCTTGTGGGCATAGCTCTCTGGGGTCCCAACTTAATATTTGGAAGAATATCTTAGTAGAATTTCTACTTTTGGTGGGTGCTGAACCTTGACATCTGCCCTTCCTTTTTCTCCCACCCAAAGGTGCTGCCAAAACTATAACCCAATATTTTAGTAATTAGCAGATGTCTTTGGAGAAGGCAATGGCACCCCACTCTAGTACTCTTGCCTGGAAAATCCCATGGACAGAGGAGCCTGGTAGGCTGCAGCCCATGGGGTCGATAGGAGTCGGACACGACTGAGCGACTTCACTTTCACTTTTCCCTTTCATGCATTGGAGAAGGAAATGGCAACCCACTCCAGTGTTCTTGCCTGGAGAATCCCAGGGACAGGGGAGCCTGGTGGGCTGCTGTCTCTGGGGTCGCGCAGAGTCGGACACGACTGAAGCGACTTAGCAGCAGCAGCAGCAGCAGCAAATGTCTTAAGAGCTACAAAGATTAATGCTTTCCTTACCTCTCAGATTTCATCTTTTCCTTAGATTCTGGCCTATTTGTTTCTTGTTATCATATTAGTACTTTGATGCTTTTACAAAGATTTGGTAAAATCTTATCCAATATTTTTATCATTTTTCCTGAAGAAGGTTGGTCCATTTTAACTAGCCCACAATAACTAGAAAGGAGATTAGAGTGGTAGGAGCTGTAACGTCAATCATATTCTACCACATGGACTGAGAAGCAGAGAATGCATTACTCTAGAAAGGGCCTAAGGGAGAGCAAGCACAAAAAAGAGAGCAGTGATAGTAAAAAAGGAAGCCTGTGTACCTTCCAAGTCCCTAGTTATGACTCACTCCAGAGGCCTCACTGTATTCCCTCTTAGAATCTATGAGACTTCCCTGAATTTTTACAGCAATTCTCCCTTCTATTTTAGGAAAAATTATTTTCAACTTAAAATAACACTGATGGAGAAGGCAATGGCACCCCACTCCAGTACTCTTGCCTGGAAAATCCCATGGACAGAGGAGCCTGGTAGGCTGCAGTCCATGGGGTCGCTAAGAGTTGGTCACAACTGAGTGACTTCACTTTCACTTTTCACTTTCATGCACTGGAGAAGGAAATGGCAACCCACTCCAGTGTTCTTGCCTGGAGAATCCCAGGGATGGAACCTGGTGGGCTGCCATCTACGGGGTTGCGCAGAGTTGGATACGACTGAAGCGACTTAGTTGGAGCAAATAACACTGAAGGTATTAATATATGTCTCTACATTATAGCTTTTATCTTCTAATATTTGGATCAATATTTATCAAATTGCAGTTATATGTTGGCCACATATACAGATGTCTGCTCCAGTCAGCTTGGTCCACTTATAATTCCCCAAATATAACTCACACCTTTTCCAGTTGTGATCATTTGTTTATTATTTCTTCAACTAGAATGATTTTCCATTTCTCCATACCTGTCAAACACTACTTATCCTGGAAAGATTATCTCAGTGTTGTAATTCACAGTATCTTTGCTTTTTTACCAAGTAGATTTCATCTCATTTCCCCTCTGAAACCTATGAACCTTTTTCATCTTTGCTATTCCTTCTTCTTCACTCTCTCTCTCAGGATTTTGAACAGGACACATGTAATGGAGGTGTTCCCTAGCACCCAGAAGTAAGCATCCAGAGTGCCATTACTCATTCAACTACACTCAATCAGTTATGAAATTATCAGACTGTTCTGTCCTTCCCGAATTTCTTCATCTTATATGATATATTGTTGAAAGAATGCACCCTTTTATTTTTTTAATCTTCCAGAATTACTTCTAAATTCTGTTTTCCTATCTATGTCTATGTCCACCTTTTGGAAATGCTACAAAAGATACAAAGAAAGAACTGAATGAGATGGAAAAGAAAAAGGGAAGGAGATTCTATTACACTTAATTATAAAGTGCTTTATCTTGTTTTTAGAATTCAGTGTGTTAGCATACCATCAGCAGTTTTAGTACACTATCAGCAGTATGTGAACCAAGAACTTTCAGATGTACAAGCTGGATTTAGAAAAGGCAGAGGAACCAGAAATCAAATTGCTAACATAAGCTGTATCACAGAAAAAGCAGGGGAATCCCCCCCCAAAAAAAACCATGTACTTCTGCTTCATTGACTACTCTAGAGCCTTTGACTGTGTGGATCACAACAAAATGTGGAATATTCTTAATGATATGGGAATACCAGACCACCTGATCTGCCTTCTGAGAAACCTGTACGCAAGTCAAGAGGCAACTGTTAGAACTGGACATGGAACAACAGACTGGTTCCAAACTGGGAAAGGAGTATGTCAAGGCTGTATATTGTCATCCTGTTTATTTAACTTATATGCAGAGTACATCAGGAGAAACGCTGGGCTGGAAGAAGCACAAGCTGGAATCAAGATTGCCAGGAGAAATATCAATAACCTCAGATATGCAGATGACACCACCCTAATGGCAGAAAGCAAAGAGGAAGTAAAAAGCCTCTTGATGAATGTGAAAAAGGAGAGTGAAAAAGCTGGCTTAAAACTCAACATTCAAAAAATGAAGGTCATGGCATCTGATCCTATTACTTCATGGCAGATAGATGGGGAAAATGTGGAAACAGTGTCAGATTTCATTTTCTTGGTCTCCAAAATCAATGTGGATGGTGACTGCAGCCATGAAATTAAAAGACATTTGCTTGAAAGAAAAGCTATGACAAACTTAGACAGTGTATTAAAAAGCAGAGACATACTTTGCCAACAAAGGTCTGTACAGCGAAAGCTATGGCTTTTCCAGTAGTCATGTATGGGTGTGAGAGTTGGACCATAAGGAAGGCTGACCACTAAAGAACTGATGCTTTCAAACTGGTGCTAGAGAAGACTCTTGAGAGTCCTTTGGACTGCAAGGAAATCAAACCAGTCAATCCTAAAGAAATGAACCCTGAATATTCATTGGAAAGGCTGGTGCTGAAGCTGAAGCTCCAATATTTTGACCACTCATTGGAAAAGACCCTGATGCTGGGAAAGATTAAGAGCAGGAGGAGAAGGGGGCAACAGAGGATGAGATGGTTGGATGGCAACACTGACTCAATGGGTATGAGTTTGTGCAAACTCAGGAAGATATGAAGGACAGGGAAGCCTGGCATGCTGCAGTTTATTGGGTCACAAAGAGTCGGACAAGTCTTAGCGACTGAACAACAACAACAAGCAGTTTTATGCACTGTATTCTCAGGTCCTTGAGGGGAAGGTTGTATGGGTTTCCAAAATACCTAACAAAGTGACCAGCACACAGTGGTATTAATAAATACTTGAAATGGAGAGCAAACTACTACACAGATATGTTCAGGGAGTAAAGGATATTATTGCCCCCAGAAATCTGGAACCCAGTAGATTCTTTTAGTTTCCTCTTCCTGAAATTATTGGTAAAACAAGCACTGGAAATCTCTAAGAGACTTCTAGCTCTTATCTAATTTAAATTCCAGGATACTAGTCTGAATTCAGGGGCCAGTTCTCATTTTACAGGGTCACTAAATGGTCTACCTAACACTAACAGAGATGAATGCCCCACCCACCCAACACACACAGAGTATCCTTACAGAAAAGAGAAGAAGTTACCTAAAAATAAACATATGGTTACCTATTGAGACTGAGAGTATATAAGATAATGTTTATAACAAAAGACAGGGTGAAATCCATTTAATGTGGCATGTGCATTTAGCCCTGCTGGGGCAGATGTCCTTTGAAAAATGTCTGACCTCTTTTCTCAGGCTAATTCATAATTTCAGACCCTTTTCAGTGAGAGAAGCCCCACCTAACAGGGCAACCTTTGTTTCCTACACATTTGTTCAGTGGAAAGTATGTCTTCCTGAGGGTTTGGCATCACACATTAGGACTGTGAAGGAAAGTCAGGCATTTCTCAAAGGAAATTTGCCCTACTCTTGCCTGGAAAATCCCATGGATGGAGGGGCCTGGTGGGCTGCAGTCCATGGGGTCGCTAGGAGTCGGACACGACTGAACGACTTCACTTTATTTTTTCACTTTCATGCATTGGAGAAGGAAATGGCAACCCACTCCAGTGTTCTTGCCTGGAGAATCCCAGGGACTGGGGAGCCTGGTGGGCTGCCGTCTATGGGGTCGCACAGAGTCGGATACGACTGAAGCGACTCAGCAGCAGCAGGGTTGAATACCAGAGAAGGCAATGGCACCCCACTCCAGTACTCTTGCCTGGAACACCCCATGGATGGAGGAGCCTGGTGGGCTGCTGTCTATGGGGTCGCACAGAGTCGGACACGACTGAAGTGACTTAGCAGCAGCAGGGTTGAATACATACGTTAGGAAAACAAGGAACACTTTCGATCTCATTTTATGGAGCCAGTATCATGCGGATACCAACAACAGACAAAGACACTACAAGAAAGGAAAATTACAGGCCACTACCAATGCAAAATGCTAGCAAATTGAATTTAACAGTATATTAAAAGGATCATCACAATGACCAGGTAGGATTTATCTCTGGGATGCAGAGATAATTCAACATGTGTGAATCAATCAATGTGATAAACTATATTAACAGAAAAAGAAGAAAGCCACATGACCACCTCTGTGCTATGCTTAGTCGCTCAGTCATGTCTGACTCTTGCAACCCCATAGACTGCAGCCTACCAGGCTCCTCTGTCCATGGGATTCTCCAGGCAAGAATACTGGAGTGGGTTGCCATTTCCTCCTCCAGTCCAACTCTTTAGGACAGTATAGACTGTAGCCCTCCAGGATGCTCTGTTCATGGAATTTTCTAGGCAGTAATTAGAGTGGGTTGCCATTCCCTTCTCCATGACCATCTCTAGATGCAAAAAAAGCATTTGCCAAAATTCAACATCCATTCATGATAAAAAAAAAATACTCTTACTAAAATAGGTATAGAAAGGACTTATCTCGACACAACAAAGGTCATATATGAAAATTCCACAGCTAACACCATAATTAATGGGGGAAACCTGAAATCTTTCCCTCAGAGATCTGATACGAGGCAAGGATGCCCACTCTCACCACTTCTATTCAACACAGTACAGGAAGTCCTAGACAGAGCAATTAGACAAGAAAAAGAAATAAAAATCCAAATTGGAAAGAAGTAAAATCATCTCTGTTTAGAGATGACATGGTCATATATGCAAAAAATCCTAACTACTGAGCAACAACCAAAAAAACCTGTTAGAACTAATAAGTGAACTCAGTATAGTTTCAGGATATAAAGTCAACATGCAAAAATCAGTTGCATTTCTGTACACAATAACTATGCAAATAGGAAATTAAGAAAACAATCCTATTCACAACAGCAATAACAACAACAAAATACTTAAGAATAAACTAAAGAGGTGAGAGCTTGAACTTTCTGACCTGTATCGAACTCAAGGACATCACTAGTCAATTTCAAAACAACATTTGATAGCAAGTTCTTGCTACAAGCTTTTAGTTTCAAAGTGCCCCCCACCCATTTCACAACCGCGTTATCATTTCAAACCCCAATCAATCCTTATGAAATAAGCACCCTTACTTCTTCTAATTCTTGACAAACAACTTATGTAACCTCACAGTTTTTTGCCTTTGTAAACTTTCCTCATTTTGTAATCCAGTGGAAAACAATTCAAGTGTTTCCTTGAATTTGTGCCTCCTGGTCTGCTGTCTTAACAAACCCTCAAAAAAGCATTTTTTTTTTTTTTTGTCTCAATTAGGTCTCTGTTCCTAGAATTGTTGGTTAACAAGGAATAAGAAACAAAGAAAAGATAAAGAGGGATCTTATTGTAGGATGATACAAATGTTTTAAACTTTGATTATAGTGATGGTTGTACAACTTGATAAATTTACTAAAATAGTCATTGAATTGTACACTTAGAAGGATGAATTTAGGTATATAAATTATATCTCAATAAAGTTGTTTTTAAGAAGTATTGATGGGAATAATAGAAAGAAAATAGCAATCAGGAGACTTAATCTCCTCTATTTCAGAAATTACATTTAACATAAGTGAAACAAATACTGTTGTTAAAATCAAAAATTGCTAGATTTAGTAAAATTAGATCTAACTCTACGCTGTTTATAGAAAACATATTTTAAATGTAAATACATGTGTTAACAGAAATAATCAATAAACAACAGAAATAGAAAAGAGTTTGATCTGTGCCAAACCAAAGACTATAACCCAGGAGACACAGATTCAATAAGCTCTTGAACTGTGTTGCAGTGGCCTACAAATGGGAGAAGCTTACATAGGCAAAAACTCCAAAGTTATGTGAGTTGTTTGTCAAGGTTTAGGATTGGATCTGGCAAGAAATAAAGGTGTTTGTTAAACAAGGATTGCTGCTGCTACTGCTAAGTCACCTCAGTCATGTCCGACTCTATGCGACCCCATAGACGGCAGCCCAGCAGGCTCCCCCGTCCCTGGGATCCTCCAGGCAGGAACACTGGAGTGGGTTGCCATTTCCTTCTCCAATGCATGAAAGTGAAAAGTGAAAGTGAAGTCATTCAGTCGTGTCCGACCCTCAGCGACCCCATGGACTACAGTCTACCAGGCTCCTCTGTCCATGGGATTTTCCAGACAAGAGTACTGGAGTGGGGTGCCATTGCCTTCTCTGTCAGACACTACTGGCCAACCACTAATCTTTCAACTATGTTCACAAAAGAAAAGGAAAAGGATCTTTTCCAAACACAAATAACATATATTTTATAGGAGCATCCCAAGTTACTTAAACCAGACTTGTTAAAAGCCCTGTTTACCTTTCTCCCACTATTCCATCTTTTCTCCCATTCTCTCTCCTGTCCAAGAACTCCTCTATCCAAGATTGGACAGTAAATGGTGTTTTCCCCAGCTTCCCACATGCCTAATGTAGGAATTTCTTTTTTTTTTTTTATCTTTGGCTCACATTTTAATCTTAGGTACAACACTATTTCCCTCTTCCTACTCCTCTTTTCATATTCCAGTTTTTGTCCAGTTATAGAAAACCTCCTCTTCCTTCTATCTTGTTAAAAATAGTAAAGCTCTAATCACAGCTTCTAAGCAAAGTGTAGAAAACATCACACATGCCAAATCCCACTCATAATTCAAGAAAACCATGAAGGGAGCACAGTTGTAAACTAAGGAAGAGTTTGTTATCAGAACATAAGATCTCTGCGGGCAAGGATTTTGTCTATTTTGTTGGGCCTCCTGCCTGGAAAGTAGAAAATGGCAACCCACTCCAGTATTCTTGCCTGGAAACCTCCATGGACAGAGCAGTCTGGCAGGCTGCAGACCACGGGGTCGCATAGTCAGACAACACTGAGCACTGAGCGCACACACAGGAGCAGGGCAGCCTACAGACTTAATACTATTAAGTTCTACCGATTTTTTACTTCTCACTGGGTTGGTAACCTCAAGTAAGCAAAAGTAACAGGAAGCTCCTCATATCTAAATTTTATCTCCCTTACATTTATCTTTTTAGAGTCGCTTTGAGTTTATTTCCTCTTTGTAAGAGACCAAGAAGGGCCACCTGTGTTCAATAGATAATGCCAGTTTGTTAACTCAAGTACTGTTTTAATCTGAAGAAGGAAAAACTCTTTGCCAAGACAAGTTTAAGCCTGTATGAGTTATATGAACACTCTTAGATTCTCCTACTCATAAGAATATCTATTAACCATCCCTTTTCAAGGTTAGGAGTACACTTATACATACCTACATCAAGAAAATGCTATTATACTTAATCAGTAACGTTACCCTCAAGCTTTCAAAAGTGCTTTGAAATCCTTCAGAACATCACAAATTTATCAAACCTACTTCTCAGGTATGTACTACTTATCAAACAAAATCTATACACCTGGCTTTTTTCTTATATAACAAATTCAATTATACCTAATGACATAACCAAGTTTGTCATTGAAAACTTTGACAAGTTTTCCAAGAAAAGGTTTTTCATGTTTTTCATACAAATGCACTTTTCATTTACAACCTATTTTGAAGTGAAGGTCATTCTACAGAGATTAAAAACAGAGCCATACAGACACAGGCCTGACCCTTCCTAAATGACTACCAGTAATTGGCCCCATCTCTCAAAGTGAGACAAGTTCCTTAACATTAAATAGAAGCCTTCCAATGTTTCTCTCTCCTCTAAACCTCAGACCATGTTTTAATAGATCTTTTGTTCAAAAGGATGCAAAGCACATATTCCAACTAGTATTATGTCTCTAAACTTTAAGATCTTTAATTTTCAAGAAATCAATTTAAAGCCAATAAACATAATCTTGATACTTCAACATACTCCAAAAGAAAACTCTGAATCCATTTTCACATAAGTTTACCATTACACTTATTAAGTCATAAAAGCTTTAAATTGGCAAACTATGCTTTAAATGTTACAAACCAATTAAATGTTTAATTATAAGAAGTTGAATGCTACACTTGACTGTTAAACTACTGGGTTCCAAAGTTAAATAAGTTATTATGAAGTGTACATATGTTATGGTATAGAAGGTGTGGTCAGAAGCTAGCTGCAGAAAAAGAAAAAAAACTTGAGAAACTCTGTATCATGACTTAACCATAATTCAGAGCAAAATGTTTATGTCTGTTATTAACATTAAGGGTAGAAACAAAACACTCTGAAAACCTGGAAAAAAAAAAAAAAGGTATAAGCAACCATATGTACTTGTTTCCTAGGTTGCTAGATGATATTAAAAACTAAATCTCAAAATCATCATAAAGTCTGATAAATGAAACTACAGTAGACAGACTACACTTTTGAAAGTTTTGTAATTTTAGCAAGAATTCAGTGAAGGCTTATTTTTATAACACTGATTCGACTACTTGATCAAATCATTCTAAATGGAGGTGGTTTGGGGACAAACCAGAGAAAACGCTGAAAAGTGTAACTCAAGTCAAATATACACAAGGAGGTTAAATCACCTTAGAAATATTTCACTTGAAAAAAGATTCCAAAATGGCTAATCAGAGATATTAGCATACTTAAATTAGTTTAAAACACTGAAAGTTATTTTATTTTAAATCAATGTTTTGATGTAAAGAAGTATCACCACCTAAAACAAGAATAAAATAAAATGGATAGTGAATTCCATGTATCTTTTTCTTCACCTATGAGGATGAGATGGCTGGATGGCATCGCTGACTTGATGGACATGAGTCTGAGTGAACTCCGGGAGTTGGTGATGGACAGGGAGGCCTGGCGTGCTGTGATTCATGGGGTCGCAAAGAGTTGGACACAACTGAGCGACTGATCTAAATCTGATCTGATACTTGTGAGGTCAGCTGCTAGAAGCTGATGACAAGCTCAGTCATTCTATAAATTTAATGACAATCAAAGCAAAAACTATGAAAATCAATACTTTCCAATCTACAATATTTTACCTTGACTGTTGAGTTTGAGTACAGGACAGCAAGATGGACGGTAATCTAGATTACACTTCTGGGGTTTTCTCAATTTCCAGGAATCTTATCTCAAATCCCCAATTAATCAATCTTCCTAATTCACAATTCTGATAGAATATATGATACGTTCTAAAATAAAACTTTAAAGTTGCTAAAATAAATTGAGTATTTAGTTTCAATCCAAATTCTGAAATTAGATCACTAAGGAAAAATTAAAAGAATTAGTTACAGTGTGAAAAAATCATTGAAAATCCATATTCCCCCAAATCCTCTTACTGCTCCCTGTAATTTTAAACCAAGTATTACTTGAAATTTTTGTAATTTGAATAACTTGTAACTCTTAGAACTCTGAAACTGTCAGTTTTTTGTCAACTAATTTCTTCTTAAAATCAGTGAACTATGAAAGTCATATTTCATAAAAAAGTAAAATTCTATGAGTTTAATTTTAATAAATTAATTTTATTCACACTATTAATATCTTATGAAGGACTATTGTAGAGTTAGGATCATACTATTTTATTACTTTCTACATTAGATGTCAAAAAATATTTCTAAATGATTACACATAGTATACAAATATTCATATAATGTAGACAAAGTGTGTAACTAACACCAATGAGTGTGTGTGTCTCTGTGTTAAGGGGGAACATTCACGCCCAGTATCATGTGTAGTAAGTGTTTACCAATCCACCTACAAGGACATGTTTGCAATTCTTCCATTACGGGCTGATTGCTGCTAGCAGATGCTATTTTGAGAACAGCTGGTGGTGTCTTTGAGTCCCATACAGTTAAAACAAGCGAACAACAACAACAACAAAATTCAAATTATTAGATTCAGGAACACGTCTGAAACCATATCCACGATGGCCACCCAGCTCCATTTTGAATGCCTAAACCACAGTTACCCCATTTTGACTTAAAAGTCTATTCTTTTCTTTAATGGTTAAAGCAGATGTACAACCCATGTTTGACAGGTCATAAGACAGACTGTTCTAGTTAGCATAAAGTTCAAGCCAAATTGTGTATAAGCTAGAATAATGTGCCTATACCTCAATATATGAAAATTTTTTCCATCATATAGATATGTTAAAAGTAAAAAGTGGAAAAGACATACTATGAAAATTTAAAAAAAGAGTTGATGTAGCTACCTCAGTATCAGATAACAGATTCTTTACAGTGAGAAATACTGTATGAGATATTGAGGAATATTTTATTATTAAAGGGTCAATTCTATACAAAGCACAATATTCCTTTTGGTATCTTTTGGTACATCCATACAGTGGACTATTATTTAGCACTAAGACCTATAGGCATGAGCTATCAAGTCATGAAAAGACCTGGCAGAAATATTATGAACTGAATGTCTATGTTTCCCCCAAATTCATATTTTGAAACACTAACCTCCAGTGTAATGGTATTTGGAGATGGGTCTTTTAGGGGTACATAGGGTTAGATGACATCATGAAGATGGACCCTCATGCTGGGATTAGTGCCCTTCTTAGAAGAGATGCCAAAAAGCTAACTTTCTTTCTCTCTCTGTACCATGTGAGGACAAAATGCTTGACTGCAAGCCAGGAAGATAGCTTGCATCAGAATCCAACTATCCTAGCACTCTAGACTTCTAGCCTCCATAACTGTGAGTAAATAAAATTCTGTTGTTCAAGTCACCCAATCTATGGTATTTTGTATGTCAGCCTGAGCTAAGACAAAAAACTCAAATGCATTTTACTAAGTGAAAGAAGCCCATCTGAAAGGCTACATATTATATGATTCCAACTACATGATGTTCTGAGAAAAAGGCAAAACTATGGACACAACAAAATGATCATTGGTTGCTAAGGGTTGTGGGGAGAGAGGGATGAATAGTCAGAGCACAGAAGACTTTTAGGGCAGTGAAACTGTTCTATTTGATCTGGTGGATATATGCCATACATCTGTCAGAAATCATAGAATTTATAACACCAAGAGTGATCCCTAATGTAGAGTTTGGGGGAGAAAGGCTCCATGCAAATGTGTATGGCTGAGTCCCTTCACTGTTCACCTGAAACTATCACAATATTGCTAATCTACTATACCCAATACAAAATAAAAAATTAAAAAAAATAGAGTGACCCCAAATGTAAACCATGGCTGGGGGTGACAATGATGTATCAGTGTGATTCATTACTTGTAACAAATGTACCACTCTACACCACCCTAGTGTAGAATGTTGATGGTGGAGAAGGCTGTGCATGTAGGGGCAGGAGGTATATGGGAACTCTATGTACTTTTTACTCACTTTTGCTATGGACTTAAAACTTTCCTAAAAATAAATTCTGTTTAAGCTCTCCCACAATAGTCTTGAATTTCTATGTATCTAATAACACATCTTCAGAGGTAAGAAACAAAAGTGGACAGAACTGAGAGAAGAAATAGAAATAGAGAAACACACAATCATGACTGGATATTTGAACAAATCTCTCTCAGTAAGAGTTAAACAAGTAGACAAAATATTCAGTGAGATCATTGAAGATTTTATGAGCACAGTAACCAATATATGGTATTGAGAGGTGATTGGATAGATTTCTAAAAAAGAAATTTTGAATAAAGTTTACTATGCGTATGTCAACTAAAAATTGCCATTTGCCCTCTGCCTCTACAAGGATTAAGTCACTAGGTGCTGCAGTCATTGACCTTCAACACGTCCTGAAAGGAGCTCAGGGTGGAGAACAGGAATGAGGCACTCTGTGCTCTAGGAAAAACTGGCAGAACAGGGTATTCAGGTAGTTGTTTTCAGGAGAAGATTTTATGAGCTCAAATTCTTGGATCTTCTCACATCTGGAAAAGCACTAAAATCATTAACAGAAACATTTTCTCCTTGTGATTAGCAGTAGGCCTCTGCCAAAATGTGCGCTTGACTGAGCATATCCCCCTTCACTCAAATCATAGAGAATACTGACTTCCCCTATCCCCTGGTGAAGGGAATGGCAACCCACTCCAGTATTCTTGCCTGGAGAACCCCATGGACAGAGAAGACTGGCGGGTTATAGTCCATGGGATCACAAAGAGTCAGACACAACTGAGCAACACTACACACTTCACACGTCCCTCCCTCTCCAGAGTAGATAGTTCCTCAGAGCTATCTGAGACACTTTCCTGAGCTATAGTCTCCCTAGATAAAACTTAACTCACAACTCCCACGTTGTACATTCTTTCAGTCCACACAAACTTCAGTTACTCTGCTGACAGAATGGAGGACTGTAGGATTCGTGTCCTGGCAGACATTCTTAGGTCTCCATGATTCAAAGGAGAACCCAGGTATTTTGCACACCACTGACAAGGGTGTGCACGCCACCTTGTTGAAGCCTGTAAAACTGACATAATAAAAAGCACATTTGGACTTAGAAGATCAAGGTAGTTGAGATTCCCTGCTCTTGGACCAAGATCTTGCAGGTTCATTGTTCATGGACTTCAGACTTTCTAGATTTCAAATCTCGGAGGTTCTTCCACAGGTGAGAAAGATCCCTGGTATTGAGTTTCCAGGATGATCTCATTTGATTAATTTGAACATGTGAAGAGCTGTCCATGTGGCCCATTTCTCCTAGTTCCGCCTGCATAATCACCTGTCATGCCCAGCAAAACAAATACACTTGGCCAGAGATCTCAGAAGATAGCACAATTTGATTTCATTTTTGTGTAGTTCATCTGAGATCTCCAGTGTTTCTAGTCCTGGGCATCCTTGGGTTCACAGTCTATTCATGTCTTAAGGGTCATAAAGTGGTCCGTACTGTTCCTTAGTATTGGAAAGACCTTTCCTTGTCCTTAACAGTTGTCTTTACTATTTTGCCAAGGTTTTCTGCTTTTCCCTCTCATTTATATCTAAGACTTCTCAATTTTTCCCCCACTGCCACCATACTGAGCACACATCTCTTCCCTGCACATTGCTTTCGAGACATCTACAGATCTTTATATCTAAGGCTTCTCATTTTTTCCCCCACTGCCACCACACTGAGCACACATCTCTTCCCTGCACATTGCTTTCGAGACATCTACAGATCTTTATATCTAAGGCTTCTCATTTTTTCCCCCACTGCCACCACACTGAGCACCATCTCTTCCCTGCACGCTGCTTTCAAGACATCTGCAGATCTTTAACTCCTTTAGTTCACCTTCCTCATTTCTGCTGGAATTCAAAAATTCTACAAAACTGATCTCTGCTGCAATCAATGGTTCTCAAAGCATGGTCCCTGGATCAGTAGCATTTGCATCACCTAAAAACCTGTTAGAAATATAAATTCTTAGGCTCTTGGTCTTCTAAATCAGAAATTCCAAGAGCTGAGTCCAACAATTTGTCTTTTTAATAAGCCCTCAGGTGACTGTGATCCCTGCCACATTTGAGAGTCAGTACTCGAGATACCCCTCTCCAGTGATGTCTCTCTCCACAGCAGCAGGGAGCTCTGGCCCCAGTATGCCTACCTCTATAACCGTTGAAAATGCATCGTGGTTCATTGACAGAGATCCCACAGAGGATCTGAATTAGCAGTCTTCCTCCAATCCCTGCTCCCTTCACTTTTATGTTAAAACTTACGGGATTTCAAGAAGAGATCTCTGTCTCTATGCCCAAATTTCCCCTTCGTATAAGGACACCAGCCATATTGGATTAATGCCCACACTATTAACTTCATTTTAACTTGGTTACTTCTGTAAATATCTTGTTTCCAAATAAGGTCACATACTGGGGCACTGGTGATTAGGACTTCTATATAACCTTTTGGAGGGACAAAATTCCATCTACAACAAAGACCACAGACTTTTACAGGAGGCTCTGGGAAAATCCCCTTTATATGTCCAGGGAACCCCCAACACTACCACAGGATTAATTTTCTCTTCTTTTGGGGAAAATTAAGAGACCGTGACAAGTGTCTGTTCTTAAGGAAGTAAGCCAGGTCTGGGTGCTTCTTCCCTAACATAGACTGTATATTTGCAAGAGAGAGGGAGGCACAGAACACGAACATATATAACCTCCCCATTTAAAGCTCTTCGTGGAAATGTGCTCCCCAAATAGCTTTAATGTTATTAAATGGAGGGTGTGATCCGATGTCATCAAGGAGCCACAATTTCTACTTTCTTAGAAGGCAGAAAATCGGTCCAAACATCCCCCAATCCCACCACCCAGCCTTTTGCTGTCACCTGTTCCCCGACCCCACCACCACCTCCAACAAGTCTAGGCAGTAATTGTGAAATTATTCTGCTACAGCCACACACTAGCGAAAGAGATAGCAGCATCTGGTCGTTCTGTTACTTCCAATTTGTTGTTAAGGAAAAAAAGCAAGTGTTCCTTTCCGCATAGGGAACACGGAGACTCAAGTGTGTGGACTCTAAACAGATGCTCAAACGTTTGGAAAACTGATGTGTGTGGCTACTCTTCTGTGTGTCAAGAGGAGTGACAGTGTAATGCTAATTTTCTCTCTTTCCGACTTCGTTCTCAGGCTCCTCTCCGTAGGCCTGCAGGCTCGGGGTTCCGGGTAGGATGAGGCGCGGGAGCACGCAGAGTACCAGCCTGGGCTCAGAATCCTGCCTCGGTCCTTGGAGAAGGGCTTCTCTGTCTTCTCCTTCCGCAGTCGCCAGTGGTAATAACCGCTGCATGGCTACAACTGCGCAGGGGAGACAGGACCTCTCTGGGAGACGCAGAAATATATGTTCCAAAGAAAGGGACTGAAGGCTCCCTGGAAGCAGGAACCGATCCAATCTAAAAGACAGCCTTCTCTTGCAACAGGCTGAGTTGGGAAGATTCTGCTTGGGCTGACACTAAGCAGCGGGCATTGATTGGCGTCGGCTTTTTGGGTTCTCGGCCACTAAAAGCAAAAGGGAACTATGGTTTTGTTTCGTTTTGTTTTTTGTTTGTTTGTTTATTTTAATCCTTTAACGCACGCCCTATCCATGCCTCCTGGAGACTCAAGACTGCTCTCCTAGCTTCAGAATCGAAAAGTATTGAACTCAAAATTTAGCAAAAAATTGAAGTCCAGGCACGCGGAGCTGACAGGGAAAGGCAGCTTTGCTCATTCTTACTCCACCACCACCAGTATCCCCAAACGATATGGATACTAATCACTTTTTGTCCAATCAACAAATAGTTTTTGAGCACTTACTGGACGCAAAGCAGAAGCTGATGTGACCCACCTTCGGGAAGCTGTTTCATTCCACACCCTAAGGGCTGCGCTTCCGGAGCGATACTTGGCTTTGAAGTTATTTCCCTTTTACTTCCTAGAGTGAGAAAAGCTATTTGGGTTGGGTGGATACAGGTTCGAGTTCTAGTAGAGCAGAGAAGAACTTTCTTAGTGTCTTCTGGTGATATCTAGAATCAAGATTTGGGGTCACAGAGTAGAGGACAACGCTGAAAAAAAAAAAAAAAAAAGGCAGAAAGGTATAACTAGCAAGTGTAGGGGAATACCTGGTGTGGGTACGGTAGCGTGGCCGAGCGGTCTAAGGCGCTGGATTTAGGCTCCAGTCTCTCTGGAGGCGTGGGTTCGAATCCCACCGCTGCCAAGGTTTTGTTTCTTGATGGTGAATGTTCACGACCCACGTCCTCACTACAGGACCGGATAAGGACTTGCCAAAGGGAAAGCATTTAAGCTGAGGCTTTTTCAAGTTGAGAGCAGAGAGGTGGAGAACCTTGAAATTACCTTGAAAGTGCACGTGCCCCACAACGGGCTGCCCCAGCGAGGGGAGCAGGGAGTGAAGTCAGATGGTCTCATCATTTGCTGCTAAGCCAGCAAACTTCGGGCAGTTGCAGAATGTCCCTGTGCAGTTTCTGCTGCTGACTGCCTCTGGGATCCCTACTGTTTCCTACAGGATGATCTCTATTTATCTGCTGCTCTCCTCACTTAAACAGCACCCCCTCCCTCACTCACCCTTTCTCTTTCCTTCCCTTCCAGACAAGGATGGTAAAGTCAGGCCAATAAAGAAGATGGGTTAAGCTGGAAGAGAATCATTAAGGGAGGCAATTGCTCCTCAGTTTACCATCTGTGCCACCAGGGAAGCCCCATCAGCTCAGGGAAGTGATTTAATTCCAAGGCTTGAGTCACCCAAGGAAGAGTACTCTGACCCTACCTAGCACATAGGGTCCTAGGATGGGTTCAAAGTCAGAATGTGAGCTCTTTAAGGAACACTCTCACTTTCTGACCCTAGAGGGCAGTGCCTTTCCTGCCCAATGTGCACCACTTTTGGTTCCCAAAGGGTGCATTGGGCATGGTTTGGCACCTACTGCACTCAGATTTGAATCCAGGCATCTCCTCTTCCCTAAGCCTTTGAGGAGTCATTGGTTCATTTTAGTAGGTGGAGATGGTCCTGACTGGACTATTGAAGGCAAGCAATAAATTTGTCCATCTGACTTGTTACTCTAGTCAGCTTCTGAAAGTGAAGTGAAAGTGTTAGTTGCTTAGTCCTGTCTGTTTGAGACCCCATGGACTGAAGCCCACCAGGCTCCTCTGTCCATGGAATTCTCCAGGCAAGTGATAGTTTGGACAGTTCCATATGAATTTTCCATATGAATCAGTCAGCTGATTGTTTTCTGGAGAAAAAATATAAAAAGCTTCTTTTCTAAAGAAATAATTCAGCAGAGCCACATGTGTGCATTCTTGGATGTCTCAGCTGGTGGAAATAGGGGGAGTTATAGAATTCTGTTGGCATCTTTAGGTTGTTGGTTAGATTCCAAATAGGCGCTGGAGCATTTGCAATTGCTCTAAAAATGCCATTGGATGTCATGTTCGTTTGAAGATAAGATTTTCGTAGCTTTAATTAGCAACAGCCTTCGTTTATCTTTGTAAGAGATTTCTGGCAGACTGAGGAAGCCGCAAGGAATAAAACATAGTAACACTGCAGAAGGCCCACAGCCTAGTGTGTGGTACAGATTTAATTCATTCATTACCCATTTAATCATTCACTAAATTCTTCCCCTTCCTGGGTGGAAGATGAAAAATTCAGAGCCAACGAGGCGAGTAAACTTTTGCGATAAGTGTCTGCTGTGCCCTGAACCCCTTGCTCTTGACGTTTAAAGTTAGGACTTTGAGAACACTTTGTAGAAAGCAAAATTGAGATGTAAAGAAAAGTATTATCAGAAAGAGTAGCGAACTTTTGTCCAGCATCTGGTAGCGTGGCCGAGCGGTCTAAGGCGCTGGATTAAGGCTCCAGTCTCTTCGGGGGCGTGGGTTCGAATCCCACCGCTGCCAAGGATAGTTTTTGTCAGTTGCAGAAGACTGAGATCTAAAATGAGACAAATATTGCACCTACTGGGTTAGAGGTGAGAGACTGAGAGTGTGGGAGCGAGGTTCAGTTAAAACTAGTCAAACCCGTTTTCTGGCATGAAAGTTTTGCTAATTAGTGACGTTTTGATTAGTCTTCAAAGATGAATTTCACCAAGGGGATAGGGGTCATCGGAAACAAGTTTTAAGACCTTAAAACGGAAGCTTTAGGTGCAAACGCAACTCCGGAAGAGGAAGCTGTCACATTCCACAAGGGACTGATAAAAGGGTAGGGGAAAGGGGGAGTGGTGTCGCCCTCTTTCCACCCCCCCACATTTTCACAGAGGGAAATTCACAGAGGCTTCGCGGGCAGTGTAAAACCGAAATTCAAGAGGCAACTCTTTTGGCAAAAGTGCAGGGCGTAGTCGTTGGGTCCATACTGTCGTCAGAGTACAGTGGTGACTTTAGTCAGTTCCTCAGGTCCTCAGCTCTCCATTGGTCTGTTTGCTCTGGGATACGCATCTGCCTCCCCATGCCCAAGCCCTATTTCTGGTCTCCTGATGCAGACTCTGCATCTTTCTCTACCAGGAAGGGAGAAGAACAGAGAGGGTCTGAGGAAGACTGTCTGGAGTGTGACTCAACAAAAAGGCAATGTCCACCGGAGGAGGGAGGTGTTTAAATTCTTGTAGACTTGAATCAAGGATCTTGGACAACTAACTTGGAAAATTAGCTCACTGCCCCTACAGCTTGCTTTCAAAAAGTCCGAAAATGTTTTAACCCAGAATCTGAATGCCTGTTGGACATTTTCACCTCTTGAACTGTGAGTACAGTGAACTTTGGATCTTTGCCCACATTTCAGGGGTCCAGGAGAGTGTATGGATGGAATTTGATGTCCATTGCAATCCAGGTTGAATTAAAATGTTACACCTTTCTCAGTGTCTTTGGAGAGGCCCATTTTGCAGGAGAGAGCACCCTTAAGCAAAGGAGAGAGCACCTTTGGGAGGTGGTGAAGGAACAAAGATGGCCCATGTCCTTAAAAGAAACATCAAAAGAAGTTTCCAGTTCCTGGCTGAATTCTCAATATAAGAGTCTGCATATGATTGTTCCTCTTTTGCTTAGAAAACTCACATAACAAAATCGCAATCTTTGTTTAACATAAACATTGCACCCCTGCACTCACCGAGCTGAACTAGAATGAAGAGAAACCCAGTAATGTTCAAATGGTCTCAATTTAAATTCATGACAATGATCTCAAGTGCATCTGCATAATAATCTTACTATTTTTCTCAGTCGCTTCACTGTACCATTCTTAAAGGTTTATCTTTCATTCCTTCTATAATGTCTTTAAAATAGCAATACCTCAGCATCCATTCTCACTCTTCAGCTTTCTATTTCACTGAGGAAACAGAAGCATTCACAGGAGAATGCCAGCATGCACGATACTACAAGGTACCCATCTACAGGCATCTGAGGACTTTTATTCCTCCTGTTACTGTGGATGACCTAGCTAAGATACTAGCTAAGATCATCCGCTCTAACTGCACCCTAGAAGCCATCCTTTACTGCTTACCCAAGAACATTCTTTCTAGTAGCTGTATACATGTAAATGGATATACATGGACAAAATCAATTCATGAATTTTTCAATTAATACTGTTTTCTGTTTGGAGGTGGTTTTATGTAAAAGAAAACTGAGCACGATGTAAAGAAAGTTCTCATATATATGCTCTCACTGCTCCTCTTCCAATATTTTCCCTTCTAATGACAAATTGCATTGGTATAATACATTTTGTTACATTTGGTGAACCATTGTACCATTTTGTTAATAATTAAATCCAGGCATCATCCTAGCAAAATTTTTTTGTTTGCCGTTAAAGATTTCTTCAAACTTGGAGAGTAAAAGAGACTTGCAATAAAAGTCCAAGAGAATCCGAGCATGCATAATTATAAACACACCCTGGATAACTATCCTGAACTTTTGGAACTCTTCCTTTATTTTCCCACTGGCTTGTCTCAGCCTGCATTTTAGACAAATGTCTGTTACCCTATACGCTGCTCTCATTGCACCCAGAAAGTGTTAGTTTCATCTGAAAGTGTAATGAGTGGTGAAACTTGGAGAATTAGAAACAAATATACTGCAAATTCTGACATAGAGATATAGAAATAGAGAAAGACAGGGGGAAAAAAAAACAGAGACAAAAAGCAAGAGAAAGAGACATAGAAACAAAGAAGAAAACAGTGAGGGGGGGGGAAGTTACAGAGAAAAATCAGACCAAGAGGGCTAGACACCCTGAGAGACAGAAAGAAAATGAGAAACAGATACAGCTATATCAGAAGGGGGAAAGTTTAAGAGAAAAGCACGAACTTAGGGATCAAAAAGGGATCAGAAATACATCTGGTAGTAGGAAGGTGGTGGGGAAAATAAAGAGGGCTGAAGCAAGGGAACTGGAGGGTGCAGGAAGTGGGAGATAGATGCTGGAGAAACAGCTACTGATAAAAATTTCGGGTCTGTGGGCAGAAAAGAAGATCCAAATCCCTAGATTGGCCTCAGCGGGCAGGGCAGAAGAGTACCGACGGGCGTGGTCGTCCCCGCGGAACCGAACGTCACTTTCTCCATCCCTTCCCAGGAAGCGTCATGAGAGCAAAAAGTCAGACTAGGTCTAGGTGAGCAGCGCAGTACCGGTCTGGAGTGAATGTTGAGGCGAGGTGAGTACAGAACCTGGGGCGGGAGTTGAGTGGGATGGGGAGAGGCGGTTAGAGGCGGTGATTCTCCTCAAAAAGTCTTCATCGACCCTGCAGGATGCTTTCTTCTGCTCTCTATTCCTCCGCAAGCCCGCCACCAACCAACCCACGCTTCCGTTTGGCTGACGCCCCCTTTATCCTCACCTCTTACAGGCTTTCGGACCTAGGATGGCCGGTATCCCACCACTCCGTGTAGAAAGGAGCAGGGGAGAGAAAATGAGTCAACGAGTGACTGTCCAGGCTCAGACATTCTGAAAATAGCCACCTCGGATGCCTGACAACCACGGAGCTGGCATGTACATCTCTCTTTGACAAGAGAGCTTGCAACTAACCAGAGGCTTGATGTACCCAGGGTCATCCAGTGTGTTGGCCTCTGTCCTTTCTGCAAAAAGGAAGGACCCAGCATGAGCCCATGTGCACCCTTCGATAGCTCAGCTGGTAGAGCGGAGGACTGTAGATCTACTATATGTGGACATCCTTAGGTCGCTGGTTCGACTCCGGCTCGAAGGAAGTGCCTCACTTGCTTTTGCCTCATCATAAATGCCACCACCTCCTGGCACCTAGTGCTTCTGCCCTGCAAATTGGCCCCTGCCCGTGCACTACAAGAGTGTCTTCATTCTTACTGGACAAAGCCAACAAAGCCCTTCCGGAGTCACTTGTTCCTTCCCCAAATCCAAGGACACATGCCCTTCATCCAAAAGCAATCTGAGTAGACTGCCCCAACTCCTTCAACATCCCAAGTCCTTTAAGCTTTTATTCACGCACGTCTTCCTGGGGAGACAAGTGCCTCCTCTCCCACTACCACTTTGCTCAACGTGGACAGATTCCTGACAAACACGTGTCCGCACAGGAGGTGCCCACTGAAAGCCCTGGAGCCCAAAAGCACACGGGCCATCTCATAGTTCATGGAAAACCAAGGCAATCTTCTTGAAAATCCTCCCACTCAGTTTCCTAGTGGGTGGGATGGAAGGAGGCGCTTAGAAGGGGTGCTCCTTTGAGGAGCAGTGAGGTTTCCGTTCCTTAGCCCCTCTCATTTTTGCAGAAACAAAGGACCCAGTGCTTGTCAGTGGAAAGCATAGATGTGCACCCTTTGATAGCTCAGCTGGTAGAGCAGAGGACTGTAGACCTGATAAATGTGGACATCCTTAGGTCGCTGGTTTGATTCCAGCTCAAAGGAAGTGCCTTAGTTACTTTTGCCCCATCATGAGGGCCACTAGTGAAATGTGTCCACTGACATATGCCCCCCAGCCCCAAACACCCCTTTTCTCCTGCCTTAGGAGGCTGCCCCAACAAGGCACCCTGTTGACCGCCCCCCCCTCCCCAAGCCCTTTAAACTTTTATTCACCCACCTCTCCCCAGGGACAGCAGCACCTGCTCAGCTACTACCACTTACTCAACATGGATAGACCCAGCCACACAGTACCTGCCCACTGCAAGCCCTGGAGCCAGACAAGCACTGGGCCATGAATGGGTCATGGGCAGTGAAGGCGTTCTTCTTGAAAATCCTCCCATTCAATTTCTCTTTCCTACTCGGCCTAGTCCTAGGGTGGTCCCTTGCTTCTCTCTTCTGTCTAGCCCAACTGCAATCTCTGTGTGTCCTTGTCCATTTCTCCAACTTTCTCTCTGACTCTCTCTCTTTCTCTTTGTCCCTCATTCTCACATTTGTTCTCTCTTTCTGTGTTTCTTTCGAATAATCCATAAATATATAGACATAGGGAGACAGAAAACCTCCATCACTATTCGTTTTATATACTGTGGGACAGGACTGCCCACTCTGAGATTTACCAAGCCACTGCCAACTGTACACCTGCATTGAGAGCCACTGGCATTGGCAGCCGCAAAAGACACCAGGGCTCTCAGGATGGGGGAGAAGGCCTGAAGTCATAATGAAAACTTCAGAGGCCTGATTCAAGTCTCCTGTCAGAGAACTAGGCTGAGGCCATGGGAAAACTTCAAATTCCTTGAAATTTCACAGCTTTTCTGGTTGCTATAGGAAGCTTTAGGTTCCTTCTGAAAGACTAATGATTGCTCCTGCTCTGTACAATGGTGGGAAAAACACGTGCACAGATTCCCCTGCTGCTTCTGATGGAAGGCATAGAAATAGAGATGGAGATAAAGACAGAGACAGAGAGAGACCAAGGGTGATTGACTGCAAGGGGAGGGGGAGATAAAGAGAGAGGAGCAGAGTTTGTGAGCAAAAGGAAAGATTTAGAGTTGAGAGAGCCCTGAGAGTAGGAAAAGTGGGGGTGGAGGGGAGAGCAGATAATGGTGGCTGAAGGCAGCGAGCAGAAGGGGCCAGGGTTTGATGGCTGGATGTGTGATCTGGAGGGATACACCAAATGTCTTCCTTACACAGGCCACTGGTCTGTGCTTTCTGACCAGCTGGCTTACTTAAGGGCTGGGCCCTAAGGCTACATGGGCTGGGCCTTCCCACCAACCTCCATCCCTCCCCACTGAGCCAGGCTGAAGAGGTGGTGGTGGTTGGGGGAGGGTTGTCAAGGCTTGTAGGTGCAGACAGGAAAGCCAAGGTGTGGCCCTTGCTCTTTTCCCTCTGTGGGAGGGAAACTTCTGAAGGTAGGAGATATGTTTGGAAAGCATGGGAAAGAGAACTGTCCATACAACCGTGATGGGCCTCTGACTCTCTGCAGTCCCGGGGCCCAGCTGCTGGCCTCCCCTGACCCCTAAGCCCACAAACTCCTTTTCAGTTCAGGTTCTGCCTCTGCATTCAGACTGCATTTCCCCACACATTTTCCTCTCCAGATGAGCTGCCCCAGGTCTTCCCATGTCCCACTGCTGACTAAAAGCGGCTGAGCCCAAGGCTGTGGTGTCTCCATGGGTGTGGTGCCACTGCTGTCCCACAGGAGACCTTCAGGAGAAAGGTTTTATTGCTCTGTGGCCACAAAGAGTCCCCAGCCTCAAATGTCACCTTCTGCAGAGACCAGCGAGCAGGGACCAAAAGGAGATTCTAGGGCTTTCATTGGATGTGTCCACAGACACCCCTACCTCCTCTCCCTCCCCCTCTCCATGGGAATTGGAGGTTCTCAGGTTTGGGGGAACTAACTTTGATGTTTTGGGAATGTAGCAGGGGCAGGGGAGTACCCATAGCTGGGAGATGGACTGTGATGACTTGCATACTCTAGGGTGAGCCCCAGCACAGTCAAATTCTCCTATCTGGAGCCTCACAGTGAGCAGTAGGGGACCTCCGTGGACATGGCCCTCATCCTCACAGGAGCAGACCTGTGGGTCTTTCGATCAGGGGTGGTGACACAGGCATTGGAGGGCAGGTGACTTGGGTGTGGCTTGCTACCTCTGTTCTACCTGTGCTGGGTGGGTGACCATGCACTGTTGGGGTGGAGAGCCCACACCAGATAGGATCTGAAAGGTTTTTCAAAGACTCCAAGTGAGGGCAAGAGGTCCAAGTCGGACAGCAGGGTGCTCTGGCTCCTCCCTTCGTCTCCTGTGCCTATCCAGGAAGCCCACAGAATCTTGAGCTACTTCAGGGAGCAGTCGCCTCTGCCAAAGGAATCCGGGTCTGTGGGCAAAGGAGGGGAACCAAGGCCCCAGACTGGGCTAGCCCCATCAACATCCTTTCTGCATCACTTCCCAGGAAGCCTCACTGCACGGAAAAGTAAGACTAGATCTAGGTGGGCACCGAGGCCCCTCTCTTGAGTGAGTAACACGTAAAGGAGATACAGAACTAGGAATGGGGGTCGAGGATGAGATAGATGGAAAGGGGGAAGGAGCACCCATGGAGGCCCATGCTACTCTTTAAGAAGCAGTGAGGCTCCATTTTCTTGACCGCCTTCATTTCTGCAAAAAGAAAGACCCAGTACTTGTCAGTGGAAGAATGCAGTCGTGCACCCTTCGATAGCTCAGCTGGTAGAGCGGAGGACTGTAGATTTCATGAATATGGACATCCTTAGGTCGCTGGTTCGATTCCGGCTCGAAGGAAGTGCTTGGGTTTCATTTTTTATCCATCACGAAGACCGCTAGCGCCCTCTACCTCTGCCCTGTATATTGGCCTTGGCCCTTTCATCAGTAGATCACGTCCATTTTCACAGGACAAAGCCCTTCTGAAGCCAATTACCTACCTCTCCTTCCTGAAATCCATGGACAAATGCCCCTCAGCCTAACAACACCCCTTTGCTCCTGCCTTAGTAGGCTAGTTAGCCACCCCCTCAACCTCCCAAACCCTTTAAACTTTTATTCATGTATCTCTCCCCAGGGAAAGCTGCACTCGCTCTGCCACTACCACTTACTCAACATGGACAGATCCGTGACAGATAAGTGGCCACAGAGGAGCTACCCACCACAAGCCCTGGAGCCCGACAAGCACCCCTGCCATCACATGGGTCAGGAACAACCAAGGCATTCTTCTTGAAAATCCTCCCATTCAATTTCCCTTTCCTACTCTGCCTAGTCCTAGAATGGTCCATAGCTTTTCTCTTCTGTCTAGCCCAACGATTGTCTCTGTGTTTCTCTGTCCATCTCTCTCTTTCTAACTTTCTCTTTCTCTCTCTAGCTCTCTCTCTTCCTCACTCTCCAGAGAGGGAGAGAAGGTTACCAGGTTTGGGGGAACTAGCTTTGATATTTGGGGATATAACAGAATGAGAGTGTGCCCATAGTTGGGAGGTGGACTCTGGTGACATAGACACTCCAGAGTGAACCCCAACGTGACCCCACTCCTCCTGTCTGGGAACTTACAACGAGCAGTAGGAGACCTTCGAGAACATGGACCTCGTCCTTGCAGGTGAAAACCTGCGGGTATCTGGATCAGGAGTGGCCACACTGGCACTGGAGGCCACACTTGGGTGTGGCTTGCCATACTTCCGTGCAACATGAGCTGGGTGGGTGACCAAGCACTGTCGGGGTGGCAGGCTCGCACCAGACGGGATCTTAAACATTTGTCAAAGACGCGGAGCAAAGGCAAGAGGTCCAAGCGGGGTGCTTTGGTCCTTCCTTCATCTCCTGTGCCTGTCCAGGAAGCCCACAGAATCTGGAGCTACATCAGGGAGCAGCCGTCTCTTGCCAAAGGAATCCGGGACTGTGGGCAGAGAAGGGGAGCCAAGTCCCCAGACTGGCCGCAGCATGACCAAGCTTCTGGGTACCTAAGGATGTGGTCTCCCCGCCTAGCCCGACATCCTTTCCCCATCACTTCCCAGGAAGCCTCACCGTGAGGAAAAGTGAGCCCAGTTCGTGGTAGCAACAGGGTCAGGTCGAGGTTAAGTGGAGGGGGTGATGACGTCCCAGCACCAGAGGGCAGATATGGGTTTGGGTAAGGGCTGGGGGCGACGCTCAGACACTCCTCGAGGACCCCTCAGCGGATTCTACCTAGGTGGTAGGATCCTCTGCTTTCCTCCGCAAGCCGGCTCCCACCTCACCCACGCATCCATTTGGGTTTCAGTAACGCCCCCTTCTCCTCACCTTCTTTCCAGTTTTCTGGCCACAGAGGGCTGCTGTCCTGTTCTCTCTGAAGAAAGAGCCCAAGGGAGAGAAAATGAGTCAACAAGTGGCGGCCTGGGCTCAGATTCTGAAAATCGCTTCTCCGGGATGCCTGGCCACCACGGATCCCAGGCGTGTGCACGGCTCTTTGCCAAGGGACTTCCAGCCAACGCAAAGTATGTTGTACCCGGAGCCTCTTAAAGCCTTTTGTGGGGCTAGTGCACTGGGACGACCCAGAGGGATGGTATGGGGAGGGAGGAGGGAGGTGGGTTCAGGATGGGGAACACATGTATACCTGTAACGGATTCATTTTGATATTTGGCAAAACTAATACAATTATGTAAAGTTTAAAAATAAAATAAAATTAAAAAAAAAAAAAAAAAAAGCCTTTTGGCTTTTGACATTTCTCCAAAAAGGAAGGACACAGCACAAACGCGTGTGCGCCCTTCGATAGCTCAGCTGGTAGAGCGGAGGACTGTAGATACAAAGCATGTAGACATCCTTAGGTCGCTGGTTCGATTCCGGCTCGAAGGAAGTGCAGCTGGTGATTTTGCGCCGTCGTGAAAGCCGCCGCCACCCTCCGGCAGCCCAGCTGCGCAAATTTACCCTTCCAAAGCAGGTTAGTATTCGAACTCTCACAGAAAAGGGGCAGGAAAGCCCTTCTGGAGCCACCCTCACGGCGACCTGTGGACTGTCGCCAAGGAACGCGTTTGCTTCTTCTCAAGTCCACGGCTTTCATCGCAAAACAACAACCCCTGGTCCCTCAACCATCGCTCCCACTTAAAGGGGCAGTGGTCCCTTTAAGGTCCCCCAACCATCAAGCCCTTTTGCTTTTGCATCTTCTGCCTAGCAGAACGCTGTCTTTGATACCCACATTTCTGAATTCGTTTGCTACAATAGTTTTTTAGGGCGGATGGATTCTATAGGATTTTCTACATATAAAAATCATAAAATCTCCTAGCAGAGAGAGTTTTATTTCTTCCTTTCCAATTTGGATGCATTATATTGTATAGTATGGTATATACTATATATCATTTTGTTTTGTTTCATTTTGTTTTATTCCATTCCATTCTATTTGCCTGAATTCCTTAGCTAGAACTTCCTGTACAATGTTGACTAGAAGTGGTGAAAGTGGTTGTCCACTCTTGTTCCTGAATTTAGGGAGAAAGTTTTCCATGTTTCACCACTAAGACTGATATTAGCTGCAGATTTTTCATAGGTGTCCTTTATCATATTGAAGACGTTCCCTTGTATTCCTAGCTTGCTGAGTATTCTCATCAGGAAAGGATATCAAGTTTGTCTAACGCTTTTTCTTTATCAACTGGAATGATCATGTGTTTTCCCCCTCTATTTTGTTAACATGGCATATCCATTTTCATATGTTGAACCACTTTTACATTCTTGGGGTATATCCCAATTGGTTTTAGTGTATAATCTTTTTTACTATGCTGCTGGATTAGGTTTACTGGTATTTGGTTGAGGATTTTTGTATTTACATTCATGTGGTACAGTGGTGTATCATTTTCTTTTCTTATTTTTTTTTTTTCTCTAAATTTCATGTGAGGCTAGTACTGGCCTCATAGAACAAGTTTTGAAGCATTCCCTCCTCTGCCTTTTGGAAGAGTTTGAGAAGGACTGGAGTTAATTTTTCTTTAAATGTTTGGTAGAATTCTGATCTGAATTTTTCTTTGATAGGTTTTCAATTACTGATTTAATTTCTTTATTCACTATCAGAATTTCCATTTTTCAAAGAAACTTTTGAGTGAGTTTTGATAGTTTGTGTGTTTCTAGAAATTTTTCCATTTCATCTCGATTATCTAATTTGTTGGCATACAGGTGTTAATAGTATTCTCTTACAGTATTTTTTATTTCTGTAAGGTCAGTAGTAACATCTCCACTTTAATTCCTGATTTCAGTAATCTGGTGGGTTTTTTTTTCTTTTGTTTTTTCCTTTGTCAGTCAAGCTAAAGATTTGTCAGTTTTTTGTTTTTTTTTTTTTTTCATCTTTTCAAAAACCAACTTTTGGTTTTGTTGATTTGGTTTTTTAAAATTATTTTTCATTATCACTGCTCTAATTTTTATTATTCCTTCCATCTGCTTGCTTTGTTTGTGTTTAGTTTGCTCTTCTTTTTTTTCTTAAAACTTTTCTTAAACATTTTTTTCAACCTTAAGATTGAAGGTTAGGTTATTGATTTGAGATTTTTTTTTTTAAATGAATGCATTTATAGCTCTAAATTTCCTTCTGAACATTGCTTTTGCTGCATCCTTTAAGTTTTGGTATGTTGTGACTTTGTTTTCACTGATCTCTAAGTATTTTCTAATTTCTCTTGTGTTAGCTAATTTGACGCGTTTGTTGCTCAAAATTGTGTGGTTTAAGTTCTTTCTGCTATTGATTTATAGTTTCATTACATGGTGATCAGAAAAGACACTTGTATAATTTCAACAGTTTAATTTTATTGTGACTAGTTTCGTGGCCCAAAGGTTATCTTGGAGAATATTCCATCTGTATTTCTGAGGGAGGTGTATTCTGTTGTCACTGGGTGGAATGTTCTCTGTGTGGTCTGTCAGGTCTGCACTGTTAGGTTAGCTTACTGTGTTGAAGTAAGTCTTCTATTTCCTTATTTATCTTTTGTCTAGTTGTTTTCTCCATTATTTACACTGGGGTGTTGAAGTCTCCAACTATCATTGTAGGACTGTCCAAATCTTTTTTTCATTTAAAAAATTAGAGGTATGTTTTCTTATTAACAAGTTTTGCAAGTTCTTAATATAGCTGGATACTATTTTACCTTTGTTAGATATGTGATTTTAATATATATAATTTCCCCAACCTATAACTTTTTTATGTGTTGTCTTAACAGTATTTTTTTTGAGAAAGAAAACTTGTAATTTTGATGAAGTTCAATTTATCAATTTTTCTTTTATGGACTGTGCTTTTGATTTAGTTTCTATTAAATCTGCCTAAATCAAAGTCACAGAGGTTATATCTTATTTTGTACTTTTAGAAATTAAAATTATTTTAGTTTTACATTTAAGTCCATGAATCTTTTTTTACTTAGTTTTTATATATGATCTAAGATGTAGATTAAAGTCCATTTTATCATATGAATCTCCAACTGTTCTTTCAATATTTGTTGAAAAGACTATACTTTTTCCGCTGAATTTCCTTTTCTCATTGAAAATCAAGTGGCCATAAATATGTGGGTCTATTTCTGCACCATTCTGTTTCATAGATATTTGTCTGTCTTTATGTCATTTAACATTTCTTTCATATATTTTGTCTCTTAGTTCTATGTTCTTTAAGATAGTCTTCAGCCAATCCTGAAGTACCTGTTTTCTCTAAGGTTGCTTGTCCTGTTTTATCCTTCTTTTCACACTGTGGTTATTATACTCAAGGCCAGATTATACATAGGTATGAGTTAACATATATGAATTAAGGACTATGGAATAATCTCTTATTCATATTTTAGATTTGTATTGTATTTCTGGTTCTTTTTATTCAATTATATGTGCTATTTTTTCTCCTGTAAGTTCCTCTTATATAAAATTTGATAATGGAACTCAATCTTGTTTTCCTATGTTATTTACTTACCCTTCTAAAATATGAAAAGGGGAAAGAAGAAGGGAGAGAAAAGCAATCTTTATTTATTTTAAGAAATTTTATCATAATGAAAAAGACAATCTTCTGTATTCAATATTTTCTTTTAATCCTATCTCCCCATTCTGAACTGTGATTCCGTGTGAATATTTGTGTTTCTATATTGCCTCTACTACTTTTGGGTCAGAAAGCAAGTTGTTTCTGGGAAGCTTGAATTCCTCCTGGAGTTGATAGTTCATTATAGTTTTACATTTCTTGGCTTTGAGTAGGCCACATGGTATCTGACATTCCCCAGTGGTTGGTTGGCCAATTTTGTGGAAATTGAGTTGCCATCTTTAGGGAAATATTTCTGACATTCATTAATTTTTAACTGCAGACATTTTGTATTTCTAAAAACTTTGAGTTTTCTTCAAATATATACCTGATTTTTGCTACATATTTCTGATGCTTTTTCATTATGAAAAATTTCAAACATTCTAAAAATAGAGAAAATGGTATAATGAATAATGGTGTAACAGACTCATAGTTCCATGAATTACCAAATCATGGCCATGTTAATTTTATCTATACCTCCACTCATTTTATTTTGAAGCAAATCCCAAGTATCATATCATTTTGCTATAAATTATTTTCTATACAGTTACCACAATAAGAATTTTACTGACAAGGAAAACTAAAGTCAAAGTGATATTAAAAGATGATTAAAATAGAAGTATAATTCGAGAATATTGAAATTCTATCATTCAACAGAGTTGTCAAGCTAGTAGTCTCCTTAGTTTAAATATTTTCCTTCTGTTCTCCATATAATGACAGGGAAAGTTTTCTAGGGTATCTTAAAAGTGAGTAATAAGGTGCAGAACAGAGTAAGAAAGTCATAGGTAAAGAATTAAGCATTTTGACATTTGCTTACATATACACAAAACAACACTAGAAAGTTGTGCAATAAAATAATGAAAATAGTTAATTAGGGAAGGGATATAGGATGGATGCGGGGGAGGAGGAGGATTAGAACTTTAAAAATCTATACATTGTTGTATTTTTAAGTCATTTGAGTATGTTTTATATTTTTAAAATAAATATCTTTTCTTCTAAAATGTACTATTTCATGCAACAACTAGGATATTCCTATGATAAGTCAGTTTGAAAGTATTATAACAATACCAAGATCATTGTTAATTGGACAGATGGCTATGTGGTTTTTTAAAAAATGCCTGACTTTATAGTTAGAGCCTTAAGTTTCATAATTCAATTAAATGTTAAAAGCATATATGGCTAAAGTGTGCTTTACTAGCGCTCAGACTTCGTGCGTCTCTCTTCACTTCGACTTATCTTCGTTGCAGCTCAACAAACAAGAGCCTCAGTTTCTAGTTTAGTTTTGTTCAACTTTCTTCAACCAGGTCTACCTGTCTGTGATCTCACTATTTCCTCAGAGTCTAAAGTGATGAAACTTCTCATGCCTCATTCATGTTTCCAGTTAGGTATTTTCTTTTCTCTAAAAAAGAATATGTCCAGAAGAATGGAATTCAGTCAAACTGAGTCTCAGGGGGACCTCTGTACAACCAATCCTCCATATTCATGGGTTCTGCATCTGGGAACTCAACCAAACGTGGATTTAAAATAATCAGGAAAAAAAAATCCAGAAAGTTTCAAAATGCAAAACAAATTTGCTATACCAACAACTATTTACATAGATTTACATTGTGTTGTGTGTGTGTGTGTGTGTGTGTGTGTTAGCCACTCAGTCATGTCTGACTTCTTGTAATCCCATGGACTATAGCCCGCCAGGCTCCTCCATCCATGGAATTCTCCAGGCAAGAATACTGGAGAGGGTTGCCATTTCCTACTGCATTACATTGTGTTAGGTATTATAAATAATCTAGAAATGATTTAAAGTATAGCTTACCCTTGAACAACATGGGTCTGAACTGAATGAGTCCACTTACTTGTGAATTTTTCCAATAAATACAGTACCTACATTTTCATTTTACATATCCTTAAATTAAGTAGCTATGAGAGAAAGTTTCTTTTCTCTTAAAGATCACAATATGTGGAATCAAAAGAAATCAAAAGGATTTGAGTACTGATTCTGACCAAACTGTTTCAGGTTTCTGCTCTTGGGTAAGTCATTTATGAATTCCTCTGTTTTTGAGGCAGAAATAGCAGTATGTGGGTTTTCAACTACACAGGAATTGGCATTCCTAAACCTCCCTCCCATTGCATTTTTCAAGAGTCAACTTTATATGGAAAATATGTGCAGGTTATATTCAAATTCTATTCCATTCTAATCAAGGAGCTTGAACACTCATAGTTTTTTTGATATCCCCAGGGGGTTCTGGAACCACTCTGATGCAGATAACAAGAGACAACTCTACTCTTCTTCCTCTCAGCTTAAGACTTAACTGGTTTTCATCTCACAATACCAGCTGCTCCTCAAGTCTAGGGGTCAGAGTAGTTTAATTCACATATTTATTGAGCACCTAATGTGTTCCGGGCACTGTGTTTGGTGTTTGTTATTATACTAAAATATAATTCCTGTCCTACAAGTTCAGAATCTGGCATGAGACACAAATAAGAAAGTAGAGTTCCAATTAGATATTGAGACTTAGTTTAGCAGAACCAGCCATGGATCATGTTGGAGAGTGGGCAGGAGGTGGGGTTAAGCTTCTCAGAAAAGAAGCGGATATGTGTCAGAGTCAACTGAGTTTTAGAACATGAATAGGAGTTAGTCGAGTCTTTATTCAAGGATATAAAATGGACCCAGATAGAAAAATGTGAAGAGTGGTTCAGAATTCTGAATAGTGTTTTAGGTGTGTGTGTTATTTATTACTAGAAGATAAGGTCCAAGGCTGGGAGAAGCAGTAAAAGCTAGGGATGATGCAGGGAAGCTTCTCTTATCTTATCCCACCCTTGGGGCTACTATTGCTTCCTAACCCAAAAGCCAGGGGAGGGATTCTCAATATCAGTGTAAATCCTCAGGGAGAAAACACAATGCTTCTGTTATTGGGATATAAATATTTCCCATGAGTGCTGTGCAGGAGAAACACGGATGTTGGCTATGGTCCTCCACAGCTGGTCAAACTCCATTCTTTCTCTCATTTCCACTGTATTGCCCAGTACTATCACAGCTACTGATTTGGAGTGAGTGACAGATGAAAGCAGAAGCATTCCCACTCAACCCTTGTTAAGGGTCAGCCTCCTTTTCATCAAGCATGAGGTCTGAGAAACTTCTGTTGAATTGCAAATCTCTTGTGTCTTTGAGGAATTATTTTCTTTCTTTCTTATGGCTTTATTTCCTTACCAATTGGATCTCTTTTCTTTAGCAGGCACTGCTGCTAGCCAGGCTCCTAATGTTTGGTTCAGTAAATCCTAATTTTGGGGCATCACCACTGGAAGCTCAAGTTTTTTTTTATTGGAGGATAATTGCTTTATAGTGTTATGGTGGTCTCTGCTGTACATTGACGTGAATTAGTCATAATTATATACAATATATGTAATATATTATATATATATATATGTATATGTATATATATCCCCTCCCTCTGCCACCCATTCCACCCTTCTAGATTGTCACAGAATTCCATGCTGGGCTCCATATGTTATATAACAGCTTCCCGCTAATTATCTATTTTACACATGATCATGTATATATGTCATTGCTACTTTTTCCATTTGTCCTAACCTCTCCTTCCTGCTGCAGAAGGAAACGGCAATCCACTCCAGTACTCCTGCCTGGAAAATCCCATACCAGGTTCCTCTGGTAGGTTACAGTCCATGGGGTCACAAACAGTCGGACACAACTGAGCAATTTCACTTTTCTTTCATTTTCTCCTTCCCGTGCTGAAACTCAAGTTTTGCATGAAGGATCCTACTTGTCAATAGATGGACTGGTTAGAAATCAACCACTTCTTCAGTTTCTCCTTCCCTGCACTCAGGCTCATGCCAGGAGCCAGAGAGGACAGGGTCTCAAACAGAAAAACTGATAGTTTGTACATAAAACTCACCAGCAAAAAAGGTGAATGTCTGGATTTAAATGGAACATTTTTCAACCATTAGAGACAAAAGGAGCTATAGGTAAGTGCATGAAGTGTTTTCATAGATAGATGAGTGGTTTAAACCCTCCATATCCACCCCTTGCCTTCCAGCCCCATGTTATTTTTTTAGTGACATACCTTGGAGCATTATGAGATCATGTATTTCACTTGAAGTGTACCTGTTCAAACCTAAGGCAGTGATCAGATTGTGGAAGAAACTCTTAATACAGGGAGGAGAGGGTGGACCCTAATGGTTGACGTGGCCACGGCCATAAGAAGAGACAATGTGATGCGGCCTCCTTAGGATCAGAAAGCCCCTTTATTTACAAGGCAGAAGAAAAGCTTTGAAGAATTATACCCAGGAGGAAAGCACAAAAGAAGAAGCAGATTATCCACCTGCAACCTCTTTTCCCAAGTGCTTTGCCCATCCTCAGGAACTCCAAGTGTGCCAGGCTATTGTCAGCCTCATAGTAGAAGTCATGGGAAGGACTCCAGGATGGAGCAGGACATTTCAGTCATAAAAAGGGAAAGAAAATTCTTGCAGGGTGATCCTCACCTTCATGGAGATATCAAAGAATTTTAGGGGCAGGTAGGAAGAATCCCTTCTATATTTTGATTTGGGGCTCATCTTCTCTCGCTGAAGGGATAATTAGTTTCAGTATTTTCAGACAGCCAGAAAGAATCCTCTTTGAGGGGAACAGTCCTATTTCATTTCACTCCATTACTTATTTTTTGTGCTTCAACTGCAACGTACTAGGCTCACATACTGCTCTTTTCCATTAAAAACCTCCTGTCTCTCCTATCAAATCTATACTTATTTTTAGTATTTATTTTAGGGATCACCTTTCTCCAGAATAGTTTCTGTCTAAGTCTCAGCTTGGATTCCTTCCCATGTGCCCCCTCAAGTCCCCTGGGCTTACCTGTGACACTTCATGTGTGACACATTTTAATTTTTCTGTCATTCTCATTAGGCAGTGAGCTGCATGAGGGTAGTGACAATATTGCCTTACATTCAAATTGACAAACATAGTACCTGAGACATAATCAACCTAGAACAAAAGCTGAATGGTTTTACTGCTAATAAGGTAATTTCTATAGAGGCTACAGGGAGATGAGATGTTGAATGAAATCTCCAGGGGAAAAGACCACAGAATTGCTTTCAGAAATGGTATGGACCTAACAGAAGCAGAAGATATTAAGAAGAGATGGCAAGAATACACAGAAGAACTGTACAAAAAAGAGCGTCACAACAAAGATAATCATGATGGTGTGATCACTGACCTAGAGCCAGACATCCTGGAATGTGAAGTCAAGTGGGCCTTAGAAAGCATCACTACGAACAAGGCTAGTGGAGGTGATGGAATTCCAGTGGAGCTATTTCAAATCCTGAAAGATGATGCTGTGAAAGTGCTGCACTCAATATGCCAGCAAATTTGGAAAACTCAGCAGTGGCCACAGGACTGGAAAAGGTCAGTTTTCATTCCAATCCCAAAGAAAGGCAATGCCAAAGAATGCTCAAACTACCGCACGATTGCACTCATCTCACACGCTAGTAAAGTAATGCTCAAAATTCTCCAAGCCAGGCTTCAGCAATATGTGAACTGTGAACTTCCTGATGGTCAAGCTGGCTTTAGAAAAGGCAGAGGAACCAGAGATCAAATTGCCAACATCTGCTGGATCATGGAAAAAGCAAGAGAGTTCCAGAAAAGCATCTATTTCTGCTTTATTGACTATGCCAAAGCCTTTGACTGTGTGGATCACAATAAACTGTGGAAAATTCTTCAAGAGATGGGAATACCAGACCACCTGATCTGCCTCTTGAGAAATTTGTATGCAGGTCAGGAAGCAACTGTTAGAACTGGACACGGAACAACAAACTGGATCCAAATAGGAAAAGGAGTTCGTCAAGGATGTATATTGTCACCCTGTTTATTTAACTTATATGCAGAGTACATCATGAGAAACGCTGGACTGGAAGAAACACAAGCTGGAATCAAGACTGCCAGGAGAAATATCAATAACCTCAGATATGCAGATGACACCACCCTTATGGCAGAAAGTGAAGAGGAACTAAAAAGCCTCTTGATGAAAGTGAAAGTGGAGAGTGAAAAAGTTGGCTTAAAGCTCAACATTCAGAAAACGAAGATCATGGCATCTGGTCCCATCACGTCATGGGAAATAGATGGGGAAACAGTGGAAACAGTGTCAGACTTAATTTTTCTGGGCTCCAAAATCACTGCAGATGGTGACTGCAGCCATGAAATTAAAAGACGCTTACTCCTTGGAAGAAAGTTATGACCAACCTAGATAGCATATTCAAAAGCAGAGACATTACTTTGCCAACAAAGTTTCGTCTAGTCAAGGCTATGGTTTTTCCTGTGGTCATGTATGGATGTGAGAGTTGGACTGTGAAGAAAGCTGAGCACTGAAGAATTGATGCTTTTGAACCGTGGTGTTGGAGAAGACTCTTGAGAGTCCCTTGGACTGCAAGGAGATCCAATCAGTCCATTCTGAAGGAGATCAGCCCTGGGATTTCTTTGGAAGGAATGATGCTAAAGCTGAAACTCCAGTACTTTGGCCACCTCATGCGAAGAGTTGACTCATTGGAAAAGACTCTGATGCTGGGAGGGAATGGGGGCAGGAGGAGAAGGGGACGACAGAGGATGAGATGGCTGGATGGCATCACTGACTCAATGGACGTGAGTCTCGGTGAACTCTGGGAGTTGGTGATGGACAGGGAGGCCTGGCGTGCTGCGATTCATGGGGTCGCAAAGAGTCGGACACGACTGAGCGACTGATCTGATCTGATCTGAAACAAAACGTACGAAAGTTTTGCTACTTGGGTGGGAGTCACAGGTGAGAGATTGTAAGTAGAGAGGTGGCACTAATGGTAAAGAACCTGCCTGCCAATGCAGGAGACGTAAGAAATATGAGTTTGATCCCTGGGTCAGAAAGATACCCTGGAGAAGGAAATGGCAATCTACTCCAGTTTGTGGACAGAGGAGCCTGGCGGGCTTTAGTCCATGGGGTCACAAAGAGTCATGTCCATGGGGTTACAAAGAATCATACTCGACTGAAGCAACTTAACACACAAACTTTATTGCTAACGAAGACTGCTGGGTGTGCTAGAGAACTGTAGGGCTGACAGAGAACCAAGGACTTAAGGTCATTTCTCATGCTTTGCATGGCTAATGGTGATCAGTTTTCTCCTAGTAACTGAGGCTTTAAAAACAAATTTCAGAATATCTTTGATTTGCTCTTATAATTGGTGTTAGTCTTCAGAATTGGAATGACGAGAATCAATTGGTAAGGACTTGATATCTGAATTTATTAGAAATTACCAGGAATTCATAATTTTGTCTCTGGCAAGTCATCTTATAGGGTCCACATTTGAAGAGACTTAGCTTGGTATTATGGACTGAAAAAGTTTGAGAAATTCATCTTAACAGTCCCCAGAATATTTGGCTTGAAGTTGGCAGTAAATTAAAATATGCAGATAACTGACTGATTGAATCAGTGTGGTTTATCCCTCTTCTCCCTTTTAAATATAACTTGCTTTAGATAGGCAAGCACATCGTGACAAACTGAGTTCTGTTCGACCGTTGGGTTGCAGGATAAAGTCTCCATGAAAAGGTAATATGGCCTAGATTCCTATGACTCATTCTACAGCTGAGCAGATGAAAGACAAACAAGGCTGGATTAATTGACTGTCTTCCAAGGGAAGTGGCAAGACAAACCTAGACTCTGGTGCCCTAACTTAAGAGTCCAGAGCTTTCTCTATCACATTGTTTGTTAGCTAAGTGCTGGCAACTCTGCACTATGAATTCATTTGCTCCTTACAGCATTTTACAATTGAGTTGCGCAGAGATGTTAAGTAACTTTTCCAAGGCTACTCGGCTAGTAATTGTAGATGCTGGGATTCAAAGCCAGGCAGTCTGGTTCAAGTTCTGATTCTGGTTGAATGGGAATCACATTCTTCACAAAATCATTTTTCTTAATTTTTGTCCAGCTCAATGGATATTGTTATTATAATAATGTGATAGCACCATTTGGGATCTTAGAATAGTAGATGTGAAGATGGAGCCTCCTGTCATCTTCACACCTTAGTTTCAGCTACCATTTATAGGAAATCTTCCTCAGCTCTAAAAATCAATTAGATGAAGATCTCAGGTCCTTCAAATCTTTTTTAAAAAATTTTATTGGAGTATAGTTGATTTACAATGTTGTGTTAGTTTCAGCTGTACAGCAAACTGAATCAGTTATACATATACATATATCCACTCCTTTTAGATTCTTTTCCCATTTAGGCCATTACAGAGTATTGAGTAGAGTTCCCTGTGCTATATAGTAGGTCCTTATTAGTTATCTATTTTATATATAGTAGTGTGTATATGTCAATCCCAATCTCCCAATTTATCTCTCCCCCTACTCCTTCATAACCATAAGTGTTTTTTTTTTTTTTTTTTACATCTGGAACTCTATTTCTGTTTTATAGATAATTCATTCATCATACCCATGTTTTTTTTTAGATTGCACATTTAAGTCATAGCATACAATATTTCTCTTTCTCTGTCTGGTTTACTTAACCAGTATGACAATCTCTAGGTCCACCCGTGTTGCTGCAAATGGTATTATTTCATTCTTCTTTGTGACTGAGTAATATTCCATTGTATATATGGGCCACATCTTTATCCATTTGTCTCTTGATGGACATTTAGGTTCTTCAAGTATTAACAGGATCTGTGACTACAGGAAGTGGAGCTTCGTGTGCCATATCATGATAAAATAAATTTTAGGATTGTTTGGAGAATCCTCACCAGGACTGTGTTCATGCTGTTGCACAGATGGGAAAGATAATGGCTCTTGGTGGAAACCAGAGCAGTGGTGTGACCGAGTTCATCATGGCGGGTTTCCCAAATCTCAATAGCACAAAAGCAGAACTGTTTTCTGTCTTCCTTCTTATTTATCTGCTGACTCTAACAGGGAATGTGTTGATCGTTGGGGTGGTAGGAGCTGATACTCGCCTGCAGACTCCCATGTACTTCTTTCTAGGTAACTTGTCCTGCCTAGAGATTCTGCTCACTTCTGTCATTATTCCCAAGATGCTGAGCAATTTCCTCTCAAGGCAAAACACTATTTCCTTTGCTGCATGTATTACCCAGTTCTATCTCTACTTCTTTCTTGGGGCCTCTGAGTTCCTACTGTTGGCTGTCATGTCAGTGGATCACTACCTGGCCATCTGTCATCCTCTGCACTACCCCTTGCTCATGAATGGGGCTGTGTGCTTCCGAGTGGCCTTGGCCTGCTGGGTCGGGGGACTCCTTGCAGTACTTGGCCCCACTGTGGCTGTGGCCTTGCTTCCTTTCTGTGAACAGGATGCTGTGGTGCAGCAATTTTTCTGTGACAGTGGCCCTCTGCTCCGCCTGGCATGCACCAACACCAAGGAGTTGGAGGAAACTGACTTTGTCTTAGCTTCTCTTGTCATCATAACCTCACTGATGATTACTGCAGTGTCCTATGGTCACATAATCCTGGCTGTCCTGCGCATCCCCTCAGCTTCAGGCCGGCAGAAGGCTTTCTCTACCTGTACCTCCCACTTGATGGTGGTGACCCTCTTCTATGGAAGTGCTGTTTTTCTATATGTGCGGCCATCGCAGAGTGGCTCTGTGGATACTAACTGGGCAGTGACAGTTGTAACAACATTTGTGACACCGCTGCTGAATCCATTCATCTATGCCTTTCGTAATGAGCGAGTAAAACAAGCTTTGAAGGACATGTTTAAGAAGGTAATAGCAGGATTTTGGTGGCATCTTTCACTTGCTAGGAGTTTCAACAAGAAAATAGTGAGGTGAAAGTGAAGGGACGTCATCACTTAAGGGATGTCCTAAGTCCAAGTCTTCTTTGTTATCTTCTCATTGTCTCATCATCATGGATATCGCCCCATGACCAAATTTTGGAACCACTAAAGAACTACAAAGGCATCAGATCCATCCTTCTTCTCTTTCAGGCAAAATTCCTTGATTCTATCTCATATAAATTCACATTATTATTGATTTATCACAATCAATACCATTATAAGAAGCTCCAACCTGTGCAATCTTAACCTATGGGTCCATAGTCACCAGGGAATCTAAGAATGAGCTTCAGAAAGTGTATGAGCACTATTATTATGTAAATGTATATATCTGAGCCTATATGCACTTGTCTGGGAAGAGGATATATAGCTTTAATTCAATTCCTAAAGAGTTCATGTATGATTGTCACCAAAAGTTAAAAACTAATTCTCATTAGATTCTTTAAATTATTTATGAAAATCAAGAATCTTAAGAAAAATGTCCTGTAATCATAGAAATAAATAGATTAACTGTATATTTTTGTACATACTTTCTGAAAAAAATTGCATTCACTGTTAGGTGGAAAAGAGGTAAAACAAATTTAATAAGAGACTTATTTTCTTCTTCATGGCAATTTCAGATGCCTTTGGAAAAGCAGATCAAAAAGAAAGCTTATGAATAGTAGCATTTAATGTGGTTTTCTAATTTACACTGTATTATAAAGGTGAATTAAAGATATATTCACTCATTTTATCAGTGGATTATGTTGCTTTCATTTGTCCATCTTTTTATTACATTTGAATATCTGTTGTCCTCATTCCTCTTTTATTTTTAGTAAAATGGGGATGGAATGAGGACCTTCAATATAAAAAAATTAAGAATATCAACTACTGTTGTACCTACCAAGAATCAGATTTTGTGTTACATTTTATCTACATCATTGTATATTTGAAAGGAAATGGGGTACTTATTTGTGGTGACCTTGGAATCTTGGACAAATGTTTATGTATGTATATATGTATGTATGTATTCAATCATTCAACAAAGGTTTTTTAAGCATCTTTGTTGGATACTGCGATACAGTAATGTATGTTATTATATATAATATGTCTTTATTATATATAATAAGATGAATAAGCAATGGTTCCTAATCTCAAGCGACTTTGATCTTAAAGGGGAAGACTAAGAGACAAATAATAATTCAAAGATAGGGGATGATAAGGGGGTTTACAAAATAACATTGGAGGTCATATGAAAATTGATTTACCCTGTTAAGTATTTTCTTGTTAGAGAAGTTTTTGGAAGCTATCATTCACTACATGGGAATTAACTCCATGTTGGAGTGCATTTGTATACATAGACACAATGCTTAGAAAAAATAAATATCAAAGTATGGACAGCACATCAACCTCAAAATAATGTTGCATAATTGGCAAACTGAGCATTAATATGCAAAGAAATAGCCATAAAGTTTCATGGTCACTAGAAATAGTGATGCTTTTAACTGGTTCTATTAGTAATACACAAACACACACACTAAATATTTCTATCCTGAAAGATTCCTGATTGAGAACTAGAGGAGTGGAAGGAATAAGAATAAGCAGTAATTTGAGAGAGAAAAAGAATTCTTCTGAAATGATCTAGAAGTGTTACCCAGAGGGCAGAAGAGATATTGCCTTAAAAGCTACCTAATTTCATGGAGCATAAAAACCGGAAGTCAATCCCAGAGATCACAAAATAAGAGGAAGCTAAAAATAAGAATGTGTTCCAAATACATAGAACAGAGCCTGGTACTTAGGAGGTGCCCAAGAAAGTTGACTTTGTACTGTGTCTGTCTAAGCTGGAACTACATTATCTGGAATTTTCCTTTCTATATGGATCTAAATTTCTATATGGATGTGGTGAAATTTGTAGTGAGATTTAGAAGGTGGAAATGTCACACACAACAACCACTGTGTTCTGAATATTGGCATAGAATGCCAGGCTTTGTTGCAGCTTGCACTTTTTGATGCAACAGAGATGCTATTCTGCTAGTCTGCTTTTTTACTCATTGGTATGGGCTTCTGTTGGACCCACAACTCCTCTAGCACAAATGGATCTCCTCCTCCATCTCTTGGGCCAAGTGAATGGGTAGTTCTATGATGAAGGGAGCCAGCTTCTCCTGCAGATCTCCCATATCAACAAGGTTGGAGACAGTGAGGGACAGATGTAGGTCCCAGTTTTCTCTTTTTATTTCATTTTGTCTTTATGGATTTCATGGTGTAAGTCTGAATCATTCTCCCCTCACTACAATCCCCATTTGTCCTTACCTGTTCACCCCCAGGGTTACAGATTCAGGCCCAACACTAGTCATAGAAGCAAGAGCTTGACATAAACTTTTTCATCAGTTCCCAGAATTATAATAAATCTCTTATTCATCACTACTTACAGTGCTTCCACTTTGATTGAATCCTAAATGATACAATTTTTTTTTTTTTGCAATAATAAGCTGCAGCATTTCTCCTGTTTCCCATTATTTTTCAAACTTCTTAAAGACAGAGACTGGATCATATCTGAATTTGTTTCCATGCCATCTAGAAAAGTACCTGATAATTTGGAACATAGCAAAGTCTCATTACTTTTTTGTTTCTTGTAGGGAAAAATTACATAAGGAATGAAAAAGTGTCAAATAAGTATGCTCAATAGTGATTTGCTGGGGACACTTTTGTATAATTCAAAGGGGATCATGTTGACAATAGCTTATTAAAGGCCCATATTGGCATAGGAGTACCATAGTTATAGGTACCATAGGAGGTGAGGAAGACAGTTTAGCAGCTCTAAGATTGTACAGGCCCTGAGTCTATGGCTGAGCTCCTGAGTGGGCCTTGGAGCAGATGAGTTCAGTAGCTATACATTCATAGTCAAGACCTTCCTTAAAGATCCTCATTCCAGGAAAACCATGATTTTGTGAAGTTTTGCATATGGATATTTCCCTTGGGTTCCCCATCTTAAAAACAAAAAAAAATGCATTGCGGCTATAGGAAGTATTTCAAGATCTGCCAATACAGAAAAGATTTTAGCAGTAAAGACTTTGACAAGTGTTCCAGATGTTCTCTGTGACTCCTAACATTCCCCAAGCAGTGAGGATGACATAGTGGGTCTCAACCCCAACAAGCAACAAAATTACTTGTTGGAAGTGTCATCAGTAAAATAAACTCTGAACTCAGACTCTTAGCTGTAGAAGCTGGTGCTGCTCCTCTCAAGTGGAGCCCAGAAGATAAGGTCCCAGTTTCCACCACTATAGAAAGAAGTACCCACTGAATCTTTAGCCACGTGCTCTGTTTCTGGTTCCCAATGGACATTATTTTCTCAAAGGTCAAAAGATCTTATTTGAGATAAGAAATCCCCACATCTCTCCCACATAAGATCATCTTAAACTATTTCTGCTTTTCAGAACTAATTTTCCTTTATCTCCCGCCTCAAGCCACCTGGGTAGTCTTTAATTTGCTCCTTGGAGCCTTTTTTCAAGTGCTGAAGGGTTCCTTGTCTTGATTGTAGCCAGTACTTCTGCTTCTTACCATGATAATGGAAGGAGGGTGGAAGGAGGATAATGGAAGGAAAGTGGCACAGATGCCACTTTCATAAAAACCCTTAAGAGTCAGAACATACCAAGGTCAAGGAGTGCACTTTTGGCAACCCCAACATACCTTTGCCCAGGTTTCAGGGCAGGGCAGCAAAAGACCCACTGATTGTCCTTGAGTGGACAATTAAATAATTGTGAAGCTATCCCAAGACCTCCAAGCTAAATGTGTGAACTGTCTAGGTCCTCCCCTTCTCACTCAAGATACTAAGAAGAAAGATTTACTTATCTGTCCACACCTTCCCCTCATTCTTCATTCCATGCAACACTGTCATCTTCCCTAAACTTTTTGCTTTAAATGCTGGTGAGATTGTCAGTGGGCCCTAAGCAAATAAAGAAGCCATCAGAGCAAGTGACTGTCATGAGCCTTCCTTCTCTAGTTCCTTCACTCATTGGTATTTTGTTTTCACATTTTTAAACACTAATGATCACCAGGGCCTGTCCTTAAATTCTTCTTCTCTATATAATTGCTCTTCCCTGTTGGTTCTTACCCACATCACTGTTAACTGCTCTATGTTTTTTATTCGTAAAACTCCTTTCCGTATCTTTCTCTTGAATCTAAGGACTTTATATCCAAATTCTCACTGTGCATCTCCACCAGTAGTCATTCAGCAAACACATTAAAGCCCAGGCTAGTCACCTTTCTCAGGGGAGGGTCAATCTGTCAGGACGTTCTGGCAGATTCTACTTTCTCCCCTCCCTCCAATCACCAATCACAAAACTCTTTATTCTTGCCTGGTCACAAAACCTTTCTAAGAGAGGAAACTTGCAAAGGACAAATATGATCAAGTCAGACAGAAATCCTGTCAAAGATCCTCCTTGTATAAGCAGTTTAGGAAGATAGGCATGTCTGAAGGCCTATCATACCAGTGGTTTCTAAGTCTGGGCGACTTCCACAAATCGGGATTAACCACACCCTAAGGTCAGAAGTAGACACCTCACATTATACCCTGCTGGTTTTCCAAGTGAGCAATCAAAGTGAAGAGTCTGGTGGATTCTTGCCAGAAATGGCAAGACAATTGTCACCATGTTATACTGTGTTTTGGAAAATAATGCCTTAAAATGATTCAATTGTACTCCCTTTG